>NC_135008.1:5000000-7500000 GCF_051020985.1 Nomia melanderi
GATTTCATTGGAGCTTAATCTCCTCTTTCGCGGGAATATACGAACAGATACACATGTATATTTTAGCTCTGCCCCGTTCTTCGAGTCTGTTTGACACAATCATTTTCAGCGTCATTCCCTTTGTTTGATAATTTACAATTCGATCGTGCTTGCAGCTTCATCTTCTCTTTTTCGAAATCGCGTTGCTAGTCTAATATTTCTTCAGAATTTTACGCAAGGATCCCTTTCATTCGCGTTATCTTCGTTTCACTCTGAACTCCGAGTAACGTTCTACATATCATATAGAATTACGGAAGAGAATAAGGAATTCGATTTTGTACATTTTACTTTGGATTTGCGTTATACATATCTAAAATGTGACATGAACGTAGCATTAGCAATTAAACGATGGACTAAAAATCTGTGTTAAATATTTCTAGCGAGAAACTTCCGACGACGAAGGGTTGGTCTCATTGAGAATCGCGAGCGTCGTCCAGTTTTCTTGAAATTAGCCGGTACGCAATGTGTTAACGTTGCACGGGATCCCGCGGAACGGGGTCAGTTCTGCTAACTAAAACCGTTTCATCGATAACTCGATCGGAGGCTGCTGCCGGCGGAGCTCGGATATTTAACACGTACACACGCACAGCGGGCCACGTACACACGACGCGACTCGACTCGACGCGACTCGACGCCACATAGAAACATCGTGTCCCGCGCGACTATTGATATATTTCGACGTTTACGACTTGGAGCAACTTCGCCTAATATATGGCCGGACTTCGACTGTAAATCTCCGCGCTTCCGAATATGTACCCGTTCCGAGCCATCCGAGGCATTCTCTAAAATCCCCCCTTCGCTTCCCTAAACTCCACCCTATATTTACTCGCTCGCCCCTAAACTGGTTCTACAGCGGAGGCAGCATGAGTTGGATCAGTTGGATAAACAGGTAAATTCGTTGAGTCGAGTTGTTCGGGAATTTGTTGTTAGAGAATTTAACCTTTTAACTCTTTCCACTCGAGAGGCGCCTTTCAGTCGCCACCTGATTCGACGCAGCGAAATTATAAAATTTTAAATTTAACACATGGAACATCGAAATAAAACAGCTCTGTTACTTAATTTATGCAAGGTATTTCTTTATGTTAGTTGTAAAACGTATCATTGATATTTCATCAGAAAATAATGAATATTTGTTGAGAAAAATATTCTCGAGTGGAAAGGGTTAAAAATTTGTTGAAGAATCTGTTTTGTTGAACATGAATTCTGTATAGAATAATACAGTACCTGTCGATCGTAAAATAACACTGTACTCAGAGAAAAAGAACATGCCGCCATATTGGCGACGATTGAAAGGAAATGTTAAATGTCGCCACTCTGGCACCGATCGTAAATGGTAAATATTGAATATTAAACATTGAATAATGCATCGTTACGTGTAACATTGAAATAAAGTAGTTTTAGTCGGTGCTTCACGTGTGAATGATCGTTTTAGAAAATATCGTTCGTGCCTTCTCGAAGAATGTCGAACGTTTCTGGTGGAAAACCTTCGAGTGCAAGGGGTTAAGTAATACCTATGTTATTCCGTGGCAAGTGGCACTTAAGATTGAATTAAATTAAGGGAGAATTGAAGTATATTTCATTTAACATCCCAGATGATTTTCTTTACTGGAGCGTGGGTTCTATGTAGGCCAGCGTCGAAGTGGAACGTATAAAGTTGGCGCAAAAGAAGTCCTCCGGCGCGCCAGTGGAAATTTCTCACTCGATTGGCTCGATCGCGACCCGGCAAACCCGTGATCGCGTTGTTTAGCGGTTATCGTTCGTCGAGCCTTGATTAACTCTAATCACCGCGATGTGACTTTGAGTCACGTTCGAACTTTTTACTTAAATCTTTTAATAAATTTCATATTGCGTCTCGAAAAGTTGTTTTGAGCTTTTTAACTCTGCACTCGAGGGGTGACTCTCAGTCACCACTTGATTTGACACAGTAAAACTATAGAATGAGATATTTAATGTAAATGTCTTCGCCTTGTAAAGAAATGGTAAAAATTTCTAGTAACAAACATCCGAGTGCAAAGGGTTAAAATATTGGACAGGAATAAAATCTGTTCTGGCTGCTGTGAATTTCGTCGAGAAGTCGCAATCTTCGACAGCGACACGAAAGAGTAAAGAAAGCGTGGAAAGGAGTGGAGAACACGGTCGCCATCGGCGAACAGAAGCAAATAATCATATTGTCGGGAATGCGGGGCGATTAAGTGGAAGTTCGCAGGTTCTACCGGTTGGTCGATGAGCTTCTGACCTTATCTGAGTCGAACAGGCACCAATTATCGGCTTACCAGGAAGCACTGCTCGCAGCATACCTGTAATTACCCGAGCTTACTGTGATTCGAGCCCAAGGCGGAATCCTTGTATGTGACTGCGCGTCGTTACGCGGTGGACGCCGTGGAGAAGCTATAACGCGCGTCCGTGCGACGTCTCGCAGAGTCAGTTCTTTCGCGTAACTATGTCGCGTCCTCGCAAAAGTGGCGAACCACGAAGAACGGAAGAATTCTAAGCTACAATTATACACACAACAGATAGACTAGACTTAATAAGAACACAAAAGCACGAAACAACGAAGAAAATCGAGAGAAATTTCCTAAAAAAATCGAAAAAACGGGCCGGTCGTATTGATCCGGTCGATCCATCAAGCGCACCACCAAACATTATGAATATTCCACTCCGAATAATAAATTACGAAAACACCGTCCGTATTATCATCCCAGAACCAACCAAAGGACAAAGTAAACAGAAATTTCAAGTTGCGCCGATGAAAACGGGCCGGTCGTATTGGTCCGCCCGAGTCGAGGGAATATTTTCAGAAACAGGTTTCCGGTATTCCGTCCACTCACCGGCGGCGCGCCGGCCGGAATACTTACGCGAGCAGGTTCGTCTCCGCATCGAACGTCATCCGCGCGGAATATTTTCTGGCTCGCGGGAGCGGAGCGGAGCGCGCCGGGGGAAAAAAGTGCGCAGTATTTATGCTGCACTCGAGGCGGGCGCGGGCGGTGTCGGTCCGGCGGGGTTCCCCGAATGTCGGCCGCTGTTTGCCGAGCGGAGCGCGGCATCGCAGGCATCCGATGCGTTCGAGGATCACAAAGACCGGCCGCGGCGAGGCCCGGGCCGATCGGCGCTGCCGGATTCGTCCGATCCGGCCCGGTGAATTTAACAAACTCATCCGCTTGTTTAACCGGCGGAGTTCCAGCGGCCGCCACAGAGCCAGCGGCAAAGATTTGCAGTGGTCTCGAACGTGCCGGGGAGAATGATCGACCGATTCCGTCGAGCATGCCCTCGAGTTCATCGTGTACCGCAATTTCGTAGCCGACGTCGACTGATCTTGTTCGCGTATCGCTTTGCGCCAGAAATTCCCTCTGCCTTCCACCTCCCCTCCTGCCCCCGTTCCCGCCGCCACGTTCGCCAGCGAATTTGGAAATTCGGGGCGACGGGTCATCGAATCGCACGGCCTGCCTGCCCGAGCAAACGAGTCGGAAAGTGCCGAACAAACTTTTATCTTCGACGTCAGCTTCGCGAACGCTGCTCCGCGTGTCTGGCTATCGCTGGATAATTCTACTTCCGTGATAAGTGGTGTTTGTAGAATTGTTACTCGATGATACGAGTTGGGAATTAATGGGTGGGTTTGATAGGTAGGAAACTGGAAATGTGCAATAGAAACCTGCCAAGTGGAAATACCTAGCAATGGTCAGACGGAGTTTGAAGTCCTAACTCGTTCGTTCGTGAATACTTTGTGGTGTAATATTTCTTTTTGTATAATAGATGTACTTCTTCTCTGATTATGAAGTATCATATACAGTGTGTCTTAAAAGTACGTAGGCTTCGCAGACACTTAGCTTCTAAAGCGATCCTCTAAGAGATCAAACGTTGGGCGAGACGAATTAAACGGGTGATTACCGCGCAGGCCAGCGTTATTGTTCCCCCGCGCGACGAAGGGAAAAATCTGTAAGGCCATTAGAGTAATTGAAAAGGAGAGCTCGATGAAATACGGTCGAACGGTGGGCGCTCGAGTTCGCTCTCAATTACCGGGCCGACGTCGGGCCACTCTCGGAATTAGATTTCCGTGAGTAACGTACAAATGTTGGCCGTGTCGGGACGCCGGCAGCGGCTGATGCTGCTGCTGCCGCGTTCCGTGACGCGCAACACCGTTACATTCTTGCCCGGCGAAAGGTCGCTTAATCTTCGGCCGCTGAACGACCGTCAACGGCTCGCCGACTTCTCGCAGCGGCCGAGTTCATTAAGGCGCAATCAAACTCGCCGGGAAGTTCGCGGACGCCTTCGTCCGAGCGCTGGAAATCCTGTCGGATGTTGCGAGCGAGGCGATCGGACGGCTGCTAACGGAGAGGCGCCTTTGGGAACAGATACGGAACAATTTCCGATCGAAGCTTTTACCCGGATAAGAATGTCGGATGAATTCCTCGCGAGCAACGGTGGCACGCTGGCTATCGACGGGAGGTCGGAAACAATGGGTTTAATTGTCGGCTCGGTGAAAAATTCGAAAGAAACTCGAGGCAGCCGCTAATTTCCAACGATTAATACTCCGCCTTGAAGTTTTTAATTAGCTTTTCAAGGCGTTAGCGGGCACTCGAAGTTTCCGGGCGGTGTGCGTTTAATAAACTTATTAAAAGCTCGAGCGTTCCGGTTAGCCGCTCCGGGGAGCGCGTATTTATAATTCTTGCGTCGTCCGACTGTTTCGTTCGCCGGGCCGAAATTCCATAACGGAAGTCCGCGCGGCCGGGCGTGCGGTAAAATTCTATGCGCCATCAGTTACGGGTATTCCGCCGAGGCTCTTAAACAGATTTATCTTGCTCTGCACGGTACACTGCGCACCGTGGGGCGGGGGGAGGTCTCCGAGCTCCAAGGCTCGTATCAAACAATATTTAGCTAAACCCTGCTCCGGGTATGCAACTAAACTGTAAAGTCCGTACGTGTACATTATTAAATGCCGGCCAGCTGAGACAGAATAAACGACGGAATCTCGGTTTATCTATGGGGGAAATGCTTTTAAACCGTTGGCCTATCGTTTATTCCTCGACTCTGATCGGTACGGTGCCTTTATCGTTAACCGTTTGAGTGCCGAGGAGCGCTATAGCGCTCTTGTGTTGTGCTAGCGCGTCTGTTTATCAGTATCAATTATAATTTTCTTACTGTATTCTTCAAGAAATGAATCAAAGTAAATTCATTTGAATAAATGTTATTTTTTGATATTTTCTTGTAACAACACAATATTTGTGATCTCATTAGATAAGTACTCTTATTAATTTTTTTAGCTATAGCGCTCCTGTGTTGTGCTAGCGCTTCTGTTTATCAGTATCAATTATAATTTTCTATAATTGATTACAGAGGAGTAATGTTTACTTCGAATTCGAATTAACTAATATATAAGTTTGTCGAATCATGTTGAAAATCTTCACCGCGAGTCTCAGTCGTTACAGGATAAGGGGTTAATCCTGGCGTCTGTTATTTATTTTACGCGAAAGGGCTTCGAACGATAGATTGATTGCTGCCGTTGTTATTATTGTTGGTGTTTGTTCGAGCGATACGAGAAACTTCAGTCAAGGCGTATTCGCGGAACCGGATCCGGTTGACAGAGCGTAGATCGCAACTCCGTCGCAACAATGCTCGGCAAACTCGTGCAGCACGTCGATGCGAATCCGCTGAACCTTGTACCACTTAAAACCGACGTCACTTTCTCCATATTCATGACCATCGCGGCTTTGTGCCGCGGCTCTCGCGTATAAAACCGCCCACGGGAACATGTTCGATGTCCGACCGACGACGGGAGGCGGGTCTCGCTGACATTCGCGATGAAACACGCGCCGCGATTCAATCTTCTTCACCGGATACGCTCCGCCGCTGATTTTCTGGCTCTCTACGATCACTCGCGATTGATACTTTGGTACGCGAGTTAACACGTTCAATGCCGTACGATTTCATAGGGGAAAATGCGCGAAATGGAAAAAATGAAATATTAAATTATTCGATTGAATTGCATTATTATTAATGCACGTTCATCTGGCTGAATGTCGTTGCATTAGATAGCATTGTTTGGAATATAGAAGTGTTTCCAAATGAACGTTTAATTGAGTGAACTATTGTAATTCGATTTGGTTAGGGGTCACCGGTGACCCTCGTGGCATTCAACGTGTTAAACGTCAATGACTTAACACTTAGGTCTAAAGAACTGTAACTACAATCTTCTCCATTATCTTCAAATGAACTCATTGAATTATTTTAGTTAGAAACTGTGTTTTGTAAGAACAAGGACAATTTGATGAACTGCAAATAATCCCACTTTAAGACTTACTAATAACGAAAGGAAAGATAAAGAGAAGAAAATCTCCCTATTTGGTTGACTAAGTGTTGAGCGTTTATCTGTTGACAGTTTGTTAGTAGGCTTCTGAGTGACTACAGTAGAATATCAAATTTAAAATTTCAGATTTCAGATTTAAAATTTTCAATTTTAAAACTTTATTCAATTTAAAATTTCCAATTAATCTGAAACCTGAAATTTAATTCAATTTAAAATGTTCAACAATCTGAAACCTGAAATTTAATTCCATTTGAAACTTTCAATTAATCTGAAACCTGAAATTTAATTCAATTTGAAACTCTCAGTTAATCTGACCTGACATTTAATTCAATTTAAAATTGTCAATTAATCTGAAACTGACATTTAATTCAATTTAAAATTGTCAATCAATCTGAAACCTGAGATTTAATTCAATTTAAAACTTTCAATTAATCTGAAACCTGAAATTTGATATTCCACAGTACAGTCACCGAGAAGGCTTCCGCTGGAAAATTTAAAATGCTCAATCTTTAATTCCAGATTAAATATTCTTCCACCAAAAATGTTCCCCGGAAGCAGAACTTCGTTACCGTTACACTTTCGGGAATATAGGTTACTACGAGCGGGGAGATTAGGCTGGAAACCGCACTTGACCGCGCCAGAGCCGCCGCGGACACGTAATTCCCGAAACGCGGAATTTCCTGCGGATCACTCGCCGTGTCTCGCTGCACTCGGTGTACCTTTAACTTGCTGCGGATTTTCGTGGTCTCGGTTGCTTCGGGAACGGAAATACACCCGGCGCGACAGTTGTCGAGGCGTAGATCAGCCGTACACCGAAAGGACCGTGGAACGGTGTCCGTGTGTGTTCGGGAATTAGTTTGTTGGTGTTAAAGCTTCTGTCCCTTGTTAGCGTTAACCTCGAATTTTAGACGGATTATGAGGAACGTGAGGGAACTGCAGAAACGTCTGGCCGCCGGTCTCGCCGACTGCCTCGTTAGTCGCCGCATGGTTATCTCCACCGCTATGATCGACAATGACTTTCCGTAGAAGATTAATTATATTATCGAGTCGACCGAATTTCGTCCGCGATTCCGTTGAAACATTCATAGTGCTCCCGGACGAGCCCCCAAGTTTATAGTGGGGGTATTATTATAGATAATACGAGAATAGTAGGAGAAAGAGAATTTTATTTGAAACAGTATAATTATTTCATCACAGCTCACAATAAAACACTAACTAAATTAAACGCACACACTATTTATATACTGAGATGCTCTTGTCTCACTCATACACTTTCTAGAACATTCTTCCATCACCATTAACTTCACATATATTTGAAATATTCTGGATTCTTAAAAAAAAGAATATTATTAACATATGGAGAAAATCAATATAATCTAGAATATTCCAACGCTTTGAAAAATTTTCAGAAAATTGAAAATTCTTTAACATGTATTCGATCTTTTAGTTTCCTTGCACAGAATTCGGATGTGTGGAAAATCGAATGATTTTAAGGTTTTCTTTAAGATTCATTGAAATATTTGATATTAGAACTGGTGCAATATTGGAGCCTACAGAGTTCGAAGGGTTAAATTAAACTTTGTATTGCTGCGTGAAACATTTAAATAAAATAACTTTACTGCTGAATTTATCTGTGAATTGTCGTCAAAATCAGTTTCAATGTCGACTATATCGAAAATTGAATATTTCCAGTGAAAAGCTTTCGAGTGCAAATGGTTAACTTACAATGATTTCACAAATTTAGTCGTATGTTCTGAATTGACTTTTTGACTTTTCCAATAACGATTATGCAATTAAACACAGGAAATCTCCAAAATTCTATTCAGCAGAAATGATTAGACTGAGAAAATTTTCAGTTCAAATTTCAAAAGATGTCTTACACCTTCGGTAGAAATAATCCCAATTCTATGCTCTCAGCTGTTTCAATTCAAACGAATAGATCCCGAACAGACTAAAGAATAATAAAAGTAATTACGAACGCATCAACGGAAATAATTCTACATGAAACGAAGCAATTAAACGAAGACGTCGACGAATCGAATGGAACAAAGGACAACGCAGGCGAAACAGGCGATAATGCTTCTGCGAAGCGATAATTAACTTTCCCACGATTCACGCGGTTCATCGCGGGTACGTCGGCGAGAACGCGCTCGGCGCTGTTTCACGATTTCACGGCGGCGCCGACAAAGATGTCGACTAATGGAATTCGCGAGTTATCGTTTCGCGCGCTGATTTCGCGCCCGTTCTATCGTGCGAGTCGCTTTTCCGCGGGTATTCCGGAATAATCGAGGTTCCAGCGGCGAAGCTGCTTTTTTTCCCGTGAAATAATCAGCGGGAACGGGCTCGAAATGGAAACTTTTTCCCACGGACACTGGAAACAATCGCGGTCGCGCCCGAAAACGGGAAGTCGGTATTTTTCCCCCCCCGTAAAACCGAGCTCTGGGATATCGGTCGCGCCGATCGAAAATTCGTCGAATTTTTTCCCTCTCTGCGATCTCTGGAACGCCCGCGAAACCAGAGGAGATGAAACAGCCGCGGTTTTCAGTGGTAACACGGAACCGCTGTCTTTCCGAATTACGCGGCAGCTTGTTGTAAAAAATCATTTTTATCGGGGTATCATTATCGACTTCCTAGGGATACCAGACTTTGATGGGGACGTCGGGAGTTTCGAATTAAAATGGAAAAATCTGGATCGGAAGAGACGCTGCGCGAAAGGACAAAAAGACTTTGAATTAAATTCCTTTTAACTGTTACAATTAATTGCAATCAATCCCTTTGATACTAGCGATGACTATAGTCACCTGATATCTTTGTACATAACTCATTGTTGTCAATCGTGTGACGTAGGTTTCTGTGTATTATAGTTTTCAAATGTATCACACGGAATTTAACTAGTATGCAATGTTTGGAATCTGAATATTTGTAATGTTAACCTAATCCTCTATAAATCATACGTTTGTAAAATTTCACTTGGTATCGAAAGGGTTGAATTTCATTTCGTTAACACGAACGCCTCACGATTTCCTAGAGCAAACTACGCAAAACGGAAAAAATATGTCAAATCATTTCATTGAATTGCATTATTATTACATATTCATCCAGCTGAATGTCACCGCATTAAGTAGTATTATTTATAATATAGAAATGTCAAATAATCAACGTTTAATTGCATGAACCATACTAATTCGATTTGGTTGGGTTCACCGCGCCAACTATTGCAATTACTTCAATAAGATCTACACTTCACGTATTAACCCTTTGCACTCTTTGTTTCTCAGTAGATATATTTGAACATTTTCTGACGAGACGAATTGCTTGAAACTAATTTAACGATAATTCACAGATAAACTAACCAACAAAGCTATTTTATTGAAATACTTCACATTGCGATACAAAGTTCAATTTAAAATAGTAAATATCCAATTTCATAGTTTTGTATCAAATCAAGTGGTGACTAGTAGTCACCTTTCGAGTGCAAAGGGTTAAAATTTACTTAATTCCAATTTCTCACGTATCGAATCAAAAGCATTCCGCGCAAAGATCTACAGACGACGAGTCACGTTCGCAGGTCGAAGAGCTAATAGCTACGAGGTTTCCGATTATGGTTACCGGAACAACGCGACTATCCGCCCTCGATCCTTGATGGATTACTCGGCGGTCCCCTTTCGCGCGACGGCATCGAAGAAAAATGGCTAAGTAGCGGAAACCGGGGAACAACGGAGTTCGAATAAAAGGGGAGGAACCGGGTGGAAGGGAAACGGGGGTGAAACGCGGTTCGTTCTTGTCGTTGGCCAGCGAGGCACGAGCGCGAACAGCGGTAGGATCCCCGAAGAAGCATGAAAACGTGGCCGACCGACCGGGACAAAGGGCACAAAGGGTGAAGCGAGCGAACCCGATATCGGCGGAACGGTAGAAATAACGCGAGGAATTCGCGAGAGCGTGCCGGGGACTTTCTATTTCGTAATGGCGCCGCGGGTGATGTAATATCTCGCTGCACTCGCTGAAATTGATACGTCGGGAAGTTAGCTAAGACGCGGGAGAACGATGACGTTGGACAGCCTCGATTCGACTCGCTCCGGTGCAGCGTTTCCCAACCGGTTCGTCGGGAATTTCTGCTGGTTTGCAGAGAGGGAACAGTGTCCCTCAGAATTTTACGCGGGGACCCCTTTCGTTCGCGTTATCTTCGTTTCACTCTGAACTCCGAGCAACTTTCTACATATCAGATATATACGTATCTGTATTGTAGTATGACCGGCGTTGAATGAAAATGTTTAATAACTGAAATAACTAGATTATAGTGTGATCTAATAATCTTGTACCAAATAATTGATAATTATTCCTTCTTATTTTTTCTACAAAAGAATAAGTGATACGTGAAACGCTGAAGTTTCTCGTGGCAGTCGACGTGTTAAGACTTCGATGTACAATTTCATTTCCCTTGCGAAATATATTCCTCGTGCGTAAAGTTAACCCTAGTCGCTTCGAAGTAAACGGTTTCTCATTATTGTAGTATTGTAGTTTTAAGACAGTGGGACAGCGAGTGTTCTAAGGGCCATGAAAGAGAAAGCTCGTGGAGACCATGTCCAAGGGTTGGTGGGTTTCTCCGAAGGATGCGTAAGCGAGGATGATGAGTGCGTGGTGAGAGTGGGCTGTGTTTGAGAATTTGTTGGAAGTGTGAGTAAGAAGAATGCTTGTGGGAGAGAATGATTTTCAAGTGATGGCGAGAGATTTCGAGAGTTGCGTTGACTAGAGAAGAGAAAAGATCTACACTGCTATATCGTTTCTATTTATTTGTTTTTATTCAATTATCTATTCCTGTGTTTTTTTAAATAAAACATATTTAAATACCATTCATACCACAGTATAAAATGGTTTCATCACTAGTTCGCAGTGAATACTTCAAAGAAACCTGTTTACTCCTATCCAAAGAATGGATATTTACTCTCAGATAATTCTCGTTCCCTACGAAAGTCTATCGTTACATAATCTATCTTACGAAACACTTTCCGTACTTTCCAACGAAGCACGTTGCGAACCGCTGTTCCCTAGTACACGCGTGCGAGGAGACAGTTCCTCGAATATTTCTGAAATCCAAGTGCCGGAGACTAGAAAATCCCGAATATTCCGCTGCAACGAAATCCATCCGCTCCGGTTGCTCGAACGCTGAAACAAAGCCGACGAAAAAATCGGGGCCGGAGAATTCGCTGGGGACCGGTGACACAAATTTTTCGAACGTGCACAATGGAGCTCGCGGAAGGATCGCGGGGGCGCGAAAAGAAAAGATCCGGCGGCGTCTATCAGCGACGGTGCCCCGACGTCCGTGGAATCGCGGAGGCGCTCGGATAGGGACAGGAGCCGCGAAGACGCGTAGAAATAAGACGGTAGTCGTGCACGCCGTGCCTAGAGTCACTGTAAACGTCGTAGAAGGAAGCGGAGGGAGATTGGCAGCGTCGAAGAAGACGAACGGTAGAGAGGGATGGAGAGATTGTGACGGAAGGGTGGAGAAGAGAAGAAAGGCGAAGAGAAGAGAAGCGGGAGAAGGGTGGCGGGAGGAGGTTGGTGGATTTTGCGAGCAGCGGAGGGGGCGGGGGTGGCGCCGCGGGCCGCGCCGTCGCTCAGCATCCCTCGTTTCCACCCGCCCACCCTTGTAAAGGCGCACCCTCACGCCGAGAGTATCTGGTAGTCATACGCTGGCCCGTTGCGAGCCCGCCGATATACCGCGCCTCTCTCGCACGCTCGTGCGATCGCTACGTGCACGCTTTGATCGCGACAAACTGCGTGGTTGCGCGTTGACCCAGTTCGCCGAGAGACACGGGAGCGCGACGATTGAACGCCACGGTGTGGAGAAACAGGGGAGAAAGGTGGCAAGTTGACGGAGAGAAGGGGGCAGAGAACGGTGGAGCGTCGACGGAGAAAGAAGCGGCGGAATAATCGAGAGACAGGATATATCTGGTGACGGGATCGAGTGTCGGCGAAGGGCGGCAGTGTAAACACGCGCGACTCGCTGGGAGGCGCCGCGAGGCCGCCGCCGGAGAACAGCCGGAGAACGTCGCAGGGAATCCTCCTCGAGCAGCGTCGCTCACATGGTCTGTGTTTTGCTCGTCCACCCTCCTCCCTGCGTGGCTCCCGCCCGGCACTCGTTCACGCGAGCGAGCCGAACCTGCTAGACGAGGCGCGTGAACGCTGACACCGGAGCCGCCTCCTTTAACCCTCTCCCGTGTGATGACCGCGAGACGGTGCTGTCGGTGAGCTGCGCGCCGGTTCTAGATCGGCCACGCTGGAAATCGCCGCTGACGCGTCGGCATAGCCAGTAGGATCTTTCCCGTTGACGCATCGTCGTCTCGTGTCCATCTACGCGAGTGTCAGTTTATACCGGACGCTCGTGGGATCTCCTGTTAAGTCGTTGTAGAACTACTTCGCACGACTGCCGGAGGTCAAGAGCAAAGGGATCGCTGACGACGATCGACGGACGAGGAGGGAGACCAGCGAGCAGCAGCTTCGGCTACTTCGTCTCCGCTGAAACGCGTCCTTTGCTGGACACTCGCGGCGGACAGCTTCCATCCCCGCCCACGAGAGGACTAATTCACTCGCGGCGAGTATCACGGTGATCGATACGATGGATACGTTCCTGATAATAGGCATCTGCTTCCTGTGCTACGAGATGTGCGACCTGATCCGGCGTTACGCCACACCGCAATCCGCGGAAAAGCGCCGCTCGCTCGAAACTTCCGCAGCACCGCCCTCGCAACGCGTGTTCTCGATCTCCCACAGGATGCAGAACCGTCCAGCCTGTTGCCCGCAGTAAGCCGAAGATCATCTGCCCTCATCGGCTTACCGAAACCGACGCGACGGTCCGCCGGAACTTCCCGCGAACCTACCGAAACTTCCAGCCGGACGTCGGCGATCCGTCACCCATCGACGCGTCGGCCGCTGAGCGTGTCAGCTGACCCTCGCCGGACACCGACAGAGAAGATACACTTCCGCGATTGGCTCGAACAGTTCCCAGCTAATGAAGAGCGCAGGAATAGTCGGCCGCTGAAGATTCTTCCGCGACTGCGGCGGTCCGGAGTGTCCGCATTCTGGAGCACGGTGGCCTGAACTAATTCACTCGCCTAATTCACCCGCGATCTCGTCTCCGGGAGACTCGATACAATTCCGACTGCACGATCAACGCGGCGATTAATCGTCCGACCGATCCTCGGGCGCAGAGAGCAATCTTCCCGCAAGGGACTCGCCGGGACAATACCGGCATTGACGGGAAGATTAGATCAAAGATCCAGCTGCGCCGACATTAACCCGAATTCCGTTCTCCCAAAGGAATGCAGCCTAGAATTGCGTGACGGAGGCGGAACGCGAGCATTAATCCGTCAACCGATCGACCGACGGACAGCGGTCGGAGCAAGGCTCCCGGTGACGTTTACACGAATCAGCATGACAGCGCGATCCTAATAGAGCCGGGGCGAAGCGTCGGTCAGATCGAGCCGAGCCGAGCCGTGTTCTCGGCCGATAGCACTCGGCGTCGCGAGAGAAGGAGCGCGGAATTCGTGTGCCAGCGGCCCGACAAATCTACCGGACATGATGGAGCGTGTCCCGCGGCCGGATCGATAGGGAGACGACGCGAGTCGCGCCGATAGGATCGCCGCAGCACGTACACACCGGCAATCGCGATCGATCGCGACGATTCGGATCGATGCAGCGGAGACCGTGCGCTGCGTGAAAGATGCGCGCTCCAGCGGAGCCGAGGGCAGCGGAAACATCCTCGCGTTGCTCCCGCGAGTGTCGTTTAAACTGAGAGTCGATGCGACAACGGGGATCTCACTCCCGGCGAAGTTGCTCCGTCGCGACGACGAGCCGTTTCTGTATCCCTCCTTCAAAACAGCGGTGTTCCCCGACGGAACGTCCAGGTTTCCCGATCGTCGCTGTGTATCGGTCTCCGCCTCTTCGTCCCGCGAGTACAGTTACGCGCGGATGCATGGGAATACGATCGCCGACGTTCCCCGGACGCTGCCGGGATCCGAAAAGAAACTCGTGCACCGAGAGACGCTGAACCGAGAGTCCCGCTGGCTGGCTGCACGTGGCGCGATTCGAGGCGCTTATCGTCCTTGGAAGATCGAGACCCACTGGAACTCGATTCGACCCGTTGCGTTCGGCCTAGCTCTTTGCCGCCACCGTGCAGAATAAAGTCCCCTCGACGTTTCAGACTGGAGACAGCGAACGCTTCCCTTCTCGGAGAATCGTCTGGAAGCGAATGAACTGTTCCTGGACGACCAGCTTCGATCCAGCTCGACCTATCGCTTGTCCATGTGCTGTTTCTGTTAAGTGCTTCAAGCTGTCGTTACACGTCCGAATGGTTATTGTCGAGAGTTTCGTCGGTTGAGATCAGAGACTGACTTCGGAGGCTGAATAGAGGACGTTTTCTATCGGCGGCCAGCCAGCTGCGGCTGGTCCTTTAGGGGATTGGTTGAAAAAGTTACCGGATCGTTGCGATAGGAGAGGAGAGATGGACTCGTTGGAACGACTGATGAGCGCAGGAGTGCACCAGCCAGCCGTAACGGCGGCCGCCAGGTCGCCAAACACCTTCGTGCAGGCCAACCTTTGCTCTGTAATTGGCAGGAAGGGTCGTCATCTGACTGGCACTTTCTGCTTGACCGGGGACACGATGGAAGGCATTATACAATGTCTCGTCTTCCTCAAAGCCTTCTCGGTAAGAATATTCATTATACTGTTCCGCGGTTCCGAGTAGTCGCGTGATTATTTAAATCGTCTGACTACGCACGGGTCGAGAAACAGTGAAACTGCTTAACGTTGGCTTGTTTCACAAAGGGCTTTCTCACCGTTGAAGTTGTTTTACTACGAAGGTAAATTCGACGATGAACAAGCGAAGAGTATAGTAAGGATATTGCTCCCAAAGAAACGCAACGACGTAATTTTCGCTTGTAACTCGTCGCGACGTCGGGTAAGAGGGTTTCTAACTGTTCAAGTTTTTTTATTATAAACGCCAGTTCGAAGTGCCTCGGGAATATCGCTTTCGCGGAAAGTCGTAGCCGCCATCCGCGAGGAACGACGGTAAACCTAACCCGTCGTGTTCCTCTTACCCGGAATATCGGACTAATACCCTGGAAACCTGTTCCATTTAACGGCGGTGCAAGTAGATGGGAAACAATGTCGAAATTGTTTGGCAAACATTCGTGGAACGTCCGTTGTAGAAAGCATGTCACCGGGGAGCGCGATAATGATGGCAATATGCCGCGAATGAGACCTAACTGTAGTTCCAGTCGAAAGACGCGCGCCACGTTCGGTTTAATCCGCGAAGAATGTGCGAGAGAGTGATCCTGCATGGAAAAATCCATCAGAATGGCTTGATCGTACGAGATAATGCACTATCAAAGCTGTACGATTTTGTAGAACACGGTATCTCGCGTTTGTCTGGCTACACGCGGGTTAAACTACTGCTGTTGTCCGAGGAAACTCGGAACAAACTACTAATATGGTCTGCACATGGTACATACTGCTGTAGCGGTTTAATCGTACACGTTAGACACCAGATTGTCTGATCACATGCGATTTGTACTACTGAAAATATTCTCGAAATCCGAGGGAATGAAACGAATTTATACGAGATACTGTAATTAGTATAGTGGGAGTTGATAGAGGATATTCGAATGAGTCTGACAATACGTGATTCATACTACTGAACTACTTCGACTCGTTTTCCACCGATCAACCTCGATTCAGCGGAGTCACCCGATTACAGTGGACTACCGGAACACTGAGCGACGCCTGGGACCTCGCGTTAATTATCTTTTCAGTTAAGAACCCCCCGGAGAAGTCCGTTAAAGCGGAGCTCGGAATAAATTCGGAGATTCTTGCCGAACCATTCATGCGCGCAACAACAGCTACAACTCGAGCGAACTGTTATACGGGTGTACCGGATATCCGAAGTAATTAGCTGGCTTTCGGAGCGCCGAGTAGAATTAGCGATCCGAAGTTGCCGCGAGTTCCGGTAATTTCGGGAGTCTAATCATTTTCGCTGAATGGAATATCTTCGCGAGTTCGGCTCGTTCGAGCGATGCCTCTGATTCGAGAAGAATTCCGGTCGCGGGGGGAGCATAATGCTCGGTGTTATTGAAACTTCAAAGCAGAGGGTGAGTCACAGCTTTCGGGCTTCCATCGATTGCGAGTCCGAGAAGAACGCGTTCGGTTCCCGGCGAACCCTAAACTATCCCTTCAGGCATTCCCCGCGCATAAATCTGTGCCAGCCCTTCCCAACCTCCGACGCTGCACCACCCCTGGAACTTCCCTCCAATGAAATCGCAACCCTCAATCAATAGATACACTCGCGCCGTCCAATGGTATTTTTTCGGAACCCTGTCAGTCGCTTTTTTCCGCGCACTCGAAATCCATTTTGAAAGTCAACGGTTGAAACTTGAAGCGTTCGCGTGTTTATTCGAAACTATCGGCTTTGGATGTCATATTGAACGCGTCGACTATCACGGAAGTCTAGAGAGTTTCGTATGACACTTATTTTTTGCGACGGTAAATGGGAATTTATCGCTATACTAACGTTACGCTGTCACTTACGTTATTAGACGTTTTCAGTATCAATCGTCTTACGTATTACAGTCAAGCAACTCGCCAGCGTTGATGACCTGCGGCTGTCAACAGCAGCCAACGTGTTAAATCGCGTAACACAAATTTAATACACTGGTCACTGAACTACGCGGTTCAAGCGGTCGCAGTAGTACGTATAAACGATTAGTCAGGCAAATAAGATTAATTCGTCTATTCGCTGGCTACCAAATGGTATTGAATAATACAACAGATGTTTCCTTTTAGAAATCAATGAACTCATAGCTAATGTGAATTATTAAATTTATCTCATTCCAATGTTAAAGTTTTTCTTTAAACATTCTTCTATATATTCTAGCAATCATCTTCTGCAACTAATCTTCCATTGCAATTAATTTTACGTCATTAGCATCGCGAATCTTTGCTCACGCCGAAACATAAATTATGGGGCAAAGTTGTTTTATTTCTATCTTTCGTATGTTAACCCTTTGCACTCCGAAGTTTCTCACTAGAAATATTTCAACATTTTCTGATGAGATGAAGACGATATTTTGTAAAACCAACTCGACGAGAAATTCACGTAATTGGCGGACAAAATTATTTTACGTCAATATTTCTCAGATTGATGCATTATATGAAGCATAATATTAAATATAAAATTTTATAGCTCCACTGTAGGAAATCCCGAGTACAAAAGGTTAAGACCTTACTCAACATTTCATTATTTTGTTGCGTTCAATCAAATGAGGACTAATAGTCGCCTCTCGAGTGCAAATGGTTAAGAGTATTTTATCCAAGATACCGTCGGTTCGTTCCACAAACCACCGAGCTTCTCGTCAGTCTCAATTGCAGGGCAGTTAGCGACGATCGAAGCAACTAATAGTCTTCCATCGCAATTAATTTCGCATTGGAGGCGAGCATCACAGAACGTAGAGTTCACGATCGCATCGCGAACCTCTGCTCGCGCCGAAACATAAATTACGGGGAGAAGTTGTTTCATTTCTGTTTCACGTGTCAACCCTTTGCGGTCCGAAGTGCAGGTTTCTCACTTTGAGGTTCACATCGACAGTTCATTCAATTGCAGCTTAATATGACGCTATTTATTTATGCAAGAACATTTGGGAGTCATCGAAATTACCTTTAAATGGTACAATTGATACTACAGATAAATATAGAAAAAATTGTTAAACCAGGTAGAAATTGCAATAAAATAGAATGTCGAGTCTGACATAGGACTGCTAAGGGTTAATACCTTGTTCGACATTCTATATCGAATTCTTCATTTTATAATTTTGTTGCGTTCAATCAAATGCCGATTAACAGTCGCCTCTCGAGTGCAAATGGTTAAGAGTATTTTATCCAAGATACTGTCGGTTCATTTCGCAAACCGCCGGGCTCCCTCTCGTCAATCTCAATTGCAGGGCAGTTAGCGCGACGATCAAACTCGGTCGATGAATTCGTCGCTGCCCTCGGCACCTGTCCAGGTCCATCTGTCAGGCCCTATATGGGAGACCTCAACAGCCGCACACGACCCCCGACCGCAACGGACGTAAGTTCATCTAGCACGTGTACCGTACAAATCGAAAACAAATTGTACACCCGTGGACCCCTTTCGGGACACGTCCGTCGCGGTATCGGGAGATTCCCGGCCCGTTCTGAAACCGCACCGACTCCCGCAACAAAGCTGTCCGAGCGTCTCCGCGCGAGCCCCGACGTTCCGTTTGTAGGACACTTCAATCTCCTGCCCTTTGAATTCACCTTTGATCGGAGGAAACGATATCGCGAGGTGACAAGCCAACGTTTCTTACGCCGTACAGAGGACGACCTAAAAATAAAATAGCAATTGCTGGGATCATGCTGGGCTGCGTCAAAGATCTCTCGTAAGGAACTATGAAATTTATCGAGGATCTAGATTCTTTGAGATGAGTGGCTTGTATCTTTTCCAGATCGAGGATATTTTCTTTAGCAAAAATAAAATAGTAATTGTAGGGATCATGCTGCGTTAAAGATCTCTTCTAGTTAGGAAGTATGAAATTGATCGAGGATCTAGATTCTTTGAAATGAGTCGCCTGTATCTTTTCGAGATCGAGGATATTTTCTTTAGCAAAAATGAAATAGCAATTACTGGAATCATGCTGGCTGTCAAAGATTTCTTCTAGTGAGGAACTATGAAATTTATCGAGGATCTAGATTCTTTGAGATGAGTCGCCTGTGTCTTTTCCAGATCGAGGACATTTTCTTTAGCAAAAATAAAATAGCAATTGTAGGGATCGTGCTGCGTCAAAGATCTCTAGTAAGGAACTATGAAATTGATCGAGGATCTAGATTCTTTGAGATGAGTGACCTATGTCCTTCCGAGATCGAGGATATTTTCTTTAGTATCAGTATTTTTCAGAATATTCAGAATTTATTTGTTTCCAAACGGAACTGTAAATTTCATTCAGCGAAGAATACATTTTAGAGACAATCA
Organism: Nomia melanderi; assembly: GCF_051020985.1. Classification (NCBI taxonomy): domain Eukaryota; kingdom Metazoa; phylum Arthropoda; class Insecta; order Hymenoptera; family Halictidae; genus Nomia; species Nomia melanderi. The sequence goes on from NC_135008.1 coordinate 5,019,380, forward strand.
TTGTAATGAAACTGAGGATCAGTGACAGATGTTCTCTCACCAGCAGATATTACTTTCCGCTGGAATTTATTTTCGAAGCTTTTCATCCGCGCGTCGATCATTCAAATTCCCTCTGTCCTTCGCCACGCGTGCTCCGAAGTTCACCCTAATTCTTTCGAACCGCGTAATAAACGAGCGGAGCTGCTCGCGGCGACAAAACCAATTGTCCTCGGAATGGAGACAAATTGAGATTCGAAGTCCGCGATTGATACCCGCCGGTCGGACGCGGCACCGCCATCTTCCCATGGAAGAGGGAAGACGGACGCGGTGAGAAGTGGGACGACGCTAAATCGTCGATAATGAGAATTCGGTGCCAGGCGGAATTATCCGTGAGCGGTGGCAACATCCGGTAATTTTTGCGCGAAAGTCAAAGAACTTCTGCTAGAATGGGGGATGGAGCGACGAGCTTCTCTTAAATTAAAGCTGAAATACCGTAGAACAATTATGAATAACTTCGGAACTTGAGAAGATTGATTGAAGTTAATGTTTCTTGAACAGACTTGAAGTTTCTTCAAAATATCGACGTTAATCAATCTTCTCGGGATCAAAACTCATTCCGCCTGGTATCTACGCGTTTCTCCTGTATTCTACAGTATTTGACACTAGAGCTACCAGTCAAAATGACTGGTTTCGATTTTTTTGTTTAGCAATTATTGATATCTTCGAAATGATTTTGAAAATGAATAGTTTCATGTGAGTACTATAATGAATGTCTGAAGAAATTGAAAATAATCTGTTACAATTTTTATGGGAATTGCATATTAATCGTATTAAATAATTTCATGGAGCAAAATACAAAAAATAAGAAAAATATAACATTAAATCATTTGATTTGCGTTATCATTATTGCGCGTTGATCTGAATGTCACTGCATTAGGTAGCGTTATGTGTAATATAGAAATGTTTTCAAATAGTCATCGTTTAATTGAGTGAATTGTAGCAATTTGATTTGGTTGAGGGTCACCGGTGACCCCCGCGGCGTTCAACGTGTTAATACTAACCAATAGAGATACACAAATTAGATACATTTTTCTTAGTGGAAACAGGAACAGACGGAAGACTGTAAATTGAAGAATCAATTAACGACAAAATAGGAATCGATATAAAATTCACAGAACAAAAGAAAACGCAGGTACGGTTAGTATCAAAATATAAAAAACAACAATAAGATTGTATCTTCCGTTAGCGTTATGTATAATATAGAAATGTTTTCAAATAGTCACCGTTTAATCAAATGAATTGTAGCAATTTGATTAGGTTGGGGGTCACCGGTGACCGCCGTGGTATTCAACGTGTCAAACTTTAATTGCAAAAGCGAAAGTTCGTCGTTCTACCTCGATTCCATCGAGAGTTCCCCGATTTCCACGCAAAAATCAATGTTCCCGTTGCGCGGCGTTCCCGGGACCGCTTTCGGCGGAAAGATGATACGCGCCGGTTCGGCACGCAAGAAACTTGAACCGTGTCGCGACTCGTGGGTTTCGTTGTAAAGAAATGTTCGTTCGCGCTCGCGCTCGCGGCGTCGTCGATGCCGCGTCGCAACTGGGTCAAAGAATTTTAATCGCGTCGCCCCGATGCAAATTACACGCGGTCTTTTGCGCGGAATAATTCTCGACCGAAAGCTCGTCGAAACTAGTTCCCGAGAGACAGAGGGGTAGTGAGAGAGAGAGAGTCTGGGTGGAAAGTAGAATAGGGTGGATGGCGGATGAACCGGGTGGTTCCCCGTGGGAATTGTTACTTGCGCGCGACACGTTCGCCGATTACACGGCTTTCTTCGCAGTTTTAATTCCTGCGGGCCGCCGCTCCCTCGGTGATTATTTCATCCGGGCGACGATTAATGATTAACGGTTTAATTAGCGGCCGAACGAATTTCCCGAGGAGAGGCTCGTGACGCGGGATAGAGAATTATAATCGTATCTGGGCCGGTTATTAAACGGCATTCGAGTCGATTCCGCGTGGAAGAACGGTTAAAGAGTTCTTTTTCGGGACGGCTACACCGTGGGAATTCCATTTCACGCGTCCGCGGAGAGCGGCGGATAATTAATCGGGCTCGTTTTAGAGCGATTGAATATTATTAGTGTTAGATCGCACGGTTCCGCCGCGGATACGACCGAATTCGACGCGACAACGATACGAAACGCCGGCGGGGCTTATTCCGTATTTTTCTAGCACGTAATCATTCGGTGTGGGAATTTTCCATTTGTTATCTGTTTTCATAAATTAGCTCGTCAGAGTGTACGTCCCTGTACCGGCGATCCAATTATTGCGCATTCCCGCGCTTCATTTAATGATCGCGCGCCCGAATCGTTTGTTACATGGCAATTCGTTTCGCGGAATCAATTGCGTAAAATCCTTTCGATTTACGGCGATGCCACAATGGAAGGAACATAAAAGTTTCGTTTAATGTTACGCCTGGAACGCAATGAATCAATAAAATCGAGTCTATTCGTTACTGATTATTACGACGAATGTGAATTCCGTGAAATCCTTTCGATTTACGGCGCCACCACAATGGAAAGAAGAGAAAGATCTTTAATATTAAACCTGAAATATAATGAATTAATAAAATCAAGTCTGTTCGTTGCTAATTATTACAACGAATGTGCTCAAGTAGAGAAATTCGTTTCGTAGAATCAATTCCGTGACATCCTTTCGATTTACGGTGCTACCACAATGGAAAGAAGAGAAAAATGTCGTTTAATATTATACCTGAAACGTAATGAATTAATAATATCAAGCCTGTTCGTTGCTAATTATTACAACGAATGTGCTCAAGTAGAGAAATTCGTTTCGTAGAATCAATTCCGTGACATCCTTTCGATTTACGGTGCTACCACAATGGAAAGAAGAGAAACATGTCCTTTAATATAAAACCTGAAACATAATGAATTAATAAAATCAAGCCTGTTCGTTGCTAATTATTACAACGAACGTGCTCAAGTAGAGCAATTCGTTCCGTGAAATCATTTTAATTTACGGTGCTACCGCAATGGAAAGAGAAAAATGTCGTTTAATATTATACCGGAAACGTAATGAATTAATGAAATCGAGTCTGCTCGTTACTAATTACCAGAGCGAACGTGCAAGCTCGATACGGAGGAGAGATGCGTTGAAGCCAGTGTTTTCGTCGAAGCGAGCGTTTAAAATACAGACTCCTTAGGTCGGTTGGCCGTCGACGTATAACCCGTCTTGTCGTTCTTCGGTCGAGTGGTTGGCATTCTTCGTTCCCATCGCGCTGGTCCGAGACGGAGGGTGCGAGGAAGGTGGCGATAACATCTCTATGAGACCGGCTATGAATTTTTATCCAGGCCTGGCCGTGGGCTACAGGCCTACGGGCGAGTAACGAACGAATCGCGATGCCCCTAAAGAAAAAACCACTTACCCCGGTGAGCTCGTTTGACGATAAAAGTTATTGGCACGGCGATGACGTAACGGTAGGGCGGCGGGAAGACGACGGGGAAGGAGAAGATACCGGAGAGAGTCTGAATGGCTGGATGAAGACCGAGAACAGCTGGAACAGGAATGGTTAATACGTTGATTGCTATGGTCATTAATGGCCGGTGCTTTTGAATTGCTCGACATCAATTACATAAGACGGTCGGTCGAACAGAAATATTTAGTAACTCGCTGATGCCTTGATTGCTACGGTTGCCTATGCCTGGCGCTTTTGAATTACTTGAAATTAAGTAAGATGATTGATACAATAGAAATATTTAGTAACTGGCTGAATGCCTTGATTGCTACGGTTGCCTGCGCCTCGCGCTTTCGAATTGCTTGAAATCGATTAAATAAGACGATTGATCAAACAGAAATATTTTGCTACTAGCTGAATACTTTGATTACTATGGTTGGCGATACTTGACGCTTTAAATTGCTAGAAACCAATTAAATAAGACAATTCGTTGAATAGAAATGTTTAACAACCAGCTGAATACCTTGATTGCTACGGTTGCCTATGCTTGGCGTTTTGAATTGCTAGAAATCAATTAAATAAGACGATTGATTAAAGAGAAATATTTAACAACTAACTGAATGCCTTGATTGCTACGGTTGCCCATTCTTGGCGCTTTTGAATCACCTGAAATCAATTAAATCAGTCGATTCGTTGAATAGAAATATTTAACAACCACTTGAATACCTCGATGGCTACGCCTTTCCAATGTTTGGCGCTTCGAATTGCTAGAACCAATGAAATAAGACGGTTCCTCCAGAAATGTTTAGTATCTAACTAAACAACAGTGTAACGCAACGGCTACGATACCGAATAATTAGTCCTAATACAATTTTTCTGTACTCCGAAAGGAAAGGTCTCAGTCGACGCGTTCAGCAGAAATTGGCCAGCCACTCCGCCTCGGTCCCGATTACCGAGGAATCACGTCCCGCGGCTTTTTTAATAAGACCTATAACTCGCCGGAGTCCAACAGTATCTCTCACGCGATCGGGCGCAATACCGAGTTATGAAGTTACCGCGAAACCGACGCCGGAACTTCTAATATCGTCGGCTAAATTTTTCTGCGAAATCCTCCGGCCCATCCTTCACCGCCCTTCGCCGCTAACTCCCGTATTAATAAAGTTCCCCGTTTAAATACTCGCCAGCCCTGCAGGATAGTTTCAGGACTTAACGTGGACGCGGCATTATCACTTTTCCGACGGCTGTATGGCTAGCCCGGATTATACACGGTGTTCCCAACACAGTGCAACCGCGGGGAGAATTATTTTACATGGAAAGCCAAGTAGAAAATACGGCCGAACCTGTTTTTTCGGTAAATAGGGACTGCATACAAGAAACCGCAAAAAAATGTTCAGAAATTTACGAAATAATGAGAAAGTGCTTTGAAATAAAATAATATAGTGTTATTATAGTGTAAATAATGAAAGGGTGGGTCTTGAGTAATCGAGAGCTGGGAATAAATATATGTATTTAATAAAGTAAAGCTCAAACTATGGTCAAAATGTAAAATATCATTTTAATATAAAGAATCATTTTAAAAAAATTTAATTTCTCATCAACAACACCGTTGAGGTTCATATACCGCATTAAAAAAATCGCCTATAGAAATGTTCAGAAATCTACGAAATAGCTAGAAAGTGCTTTAGACCAAAATAAATAATTAAATTACACATGGAATCATTAAAAAAAAATTCAATTTCTCATACATGGAGAAATTTTCACGATGCCCATAATTCACTGCTACTCGCAGTCCAAAACGCGCATCCTCTTGCGATGAACTGGTTCAAAGTCGCTGTCGTCACTTGAAAAACAACAGCACCGTTGGAGTTCATATACCGCATAAGAGCGGATCGCACAAAAAAACGCATGGAAAAGGATCGCACAAAAACCGGTTCGACTGTATATGGAATAACCATAATACCGGCTGTTATCCTGACAACGATGTCTCCCATGAGCAAAATTTCATTCCATGTTTTCCACTTATTTTCCCATGCGGATTCACCCCTTTCCTGGTGAATCGGCTCGCGCAGCAGCCTGCCGCCGGCTGTCAGACGTCCAGACGATGGGAACTCTTTGTTCGGATTAAGGGGAAGGTTGCCTGAAAGACGGAGGAATACGCGAAAAGGTGATCCCGGCTGCGAGGGAAATTGTATACGAAGATGGAACGTCGGAATGCGAGGCGCGAGGACAATTCGAACGAAGTGCACCGGGTCAAAGAGTAACTTTAACTCGCGGCGGACCGAGTTTACCCGGCTGCGCGAGCCGCGGGAAAAAGTTGCGAGAGCTCGCAATTCCGAGACACCCCGGCGAGACGCGGAGTCTCATTTTTCCGGAAATTACGCCCCCCGCGTCGCGTTACAACGCGGTGGCTCGCGATTAAAATATTTCCGGGGCTAACGGCCGGGTCGATCGGTCGCCCGAAGCCAGTTCGAAATCGCGGACCGCTCGAAGTTCCTCGAAAGTCCTCGGCGAAATTTATTCCTCGCGAAACGGAGCGCCGTTCGATTCGAATTACGTAATTTAATTTCTCTTTGTTCCGGCGAATATTTCGCGGTCCCTTTTCATAACTTCGCGAGGTTCTTTCTTTGATTCTCTCTTTTCGACGGTGAGGTAATGTAGAACGCGCTCGGACCTGTGACGCCGTGAACTCGCGACGAAGATTTTAACGCTTTGAACTCTGTAGGCTCCAATATTGCACCAGTTGTAATATTAAATATTTGAATCTTAAAGAAAGTACCCTGAAATTATTAGATTTTCCACGCATCCAAATTGTGTACTGAGAAGGAAAATAAAAGATCGAAGGAATGTTATAGCATTTTTCATTTTCACTAGAGATACTATGAAAATTAGTTGCAGTTGCTGATAAATTACGAAATCATCTGGAGTGCTAAGGGTTAACACTAGAACTACCAGATGGGTCAGAACCTATTCTCGATTTTTTCTTTTAGAGAGAAATCGTTAAAGCTGATTTAGTGATACACTGAAATAGCTAATTGAAATCTTAATAAATAGAATTATGTGTTATAAAGAAATTTAGAAAGGTTTAACTTGGTTCTAGTGTTAACACTAAACCGAGCAGTTCAATTAACTTCGAAATTCCTCTGTAGAAACTCAAAGAATGCATCCATCAAGACTTCAATTGATTTACAATTCAATCTATATACTAGTAAATCAATTTCTCTAATAATTCCTTCGAGAAACGTCTGTTATCATTCAATAATTGCAAAAAGTAGACATCAAGGACAGCTCTCTTTGACTATCTAATAATTCTAGTGTTAAACAAACGTAACTCTAAATGTCATCTACCTTGTTTAACCTCTGTAAACGTAGAATAACCATCAAATTCTTTTCTCATTCTAATATTATTAATTAATGATAAAGTAGATCCATTAAATACTGTTCTAAAAGAAATCTTGAAAATATAAGTACCACGAGTACGTTAACGATCGCAAAAATAGATAGCGACGGATCGAAATAGAAGAAATCGTGAATAATTCTCGCAGCCATTATTGGATTCACGGCGGGCACTGATCTGTCCGCGATGAATTAAAAATCAGGTTAAATAATCGAGTCGTTGTCGCGGTAAACGGTAACGCTCGCTTCCTCATGCAAACACCAAGAAATAATTTACGCAGCTATTATCGAGCGACTGCGTCGACGCTGCGCCCCGGTTTCCCCGGGAAACCGAATTACGCTCGGGGAGGTCCCGCATTCCGCGGCTGGGCGCTGTTTATTTAAAATTTCCCACCGAAAATATACGTCGATCCATTGAATAACGTTCGGGGATCCCGATCGCGCCCCTTCCCGCGGGCTCGCGGGCCCGACCGGTCAGATATTTACGTTGGCAAAATCAAATTCCCGTTTCGTGGGAAATTGAATCGCGCGACGGCCGAAATTACTATGGCGGCTCGGCGACTCGCGCGGATTTACGCGCGCCGGGGCCGCTGGTTGCGTGAAATATTATAAAGGATATTACAGGCACGGAATTGTCCATCTTCCGTTCGAAACGCGCGTCGAGTTCACTCGCCCGTGAAACGCGAAGTTTTGATTCGGTTTATCGGAGCGGCGGTGCGTCAGCGACGGATCGAATGAAATTTCGGAGCTCTGTGAACGGATGTACACGGAAAATAAGGGACGCTGTAATTATTTCGAAGCGGATCATTTTGGAACGCCGGTTCCCGTAGCGAGTGCGACCGTTTCTCAGTTTGGATAGGGGGGAGACGCTCGAGAAGTTAGAAAGTAGAGTTATGAGCGTATTAATCAGAGAATCCTCGGTGTCCGGGGGAGGCTGGGAATGCTAAGTGAGCCGAAACGAGAGATTAAGGGCGGCTCGTAATAAATACGATCGCATGGAGGCACGCCGAAGTTTTGCAAGTTTAATATTGCTAAGGATCTCAGCCCGGCTCCCCGGTCTCCTTAAGAAATCCTGTACAGTCGCTTAAAAGAAAGTTTAAACTACTTTAAGGGAACAGTGCCGAGTACACCTCGGCCGTTGGGGTCTGTTTAAGATTCACCGGGTAGATAGTAGCACGCAGAACTATTTCGAGTCCGATTCCCCTCATTTCCATAATGGCTCGTGTCTTCGCCATCTGCTCGGCGACCGAGGGAACCCGCCTCGCTCGCCGAACCTCGACGAATGAGAAAAGAATTATTTTACATTTTCAATTTGCTCGAACGAGTCATCCTTCTTTCGACGCCGCGACGTTCTCGGGACACTCCGTGTTCCCGTATCCGACTCATCGAATCTTCCTTATCGCGAATTAAGACAACGCCGCTGTACAATGGAGCAGATACTCGGAAACTCACGATTACATTCAGATTTTGCGCGGGCAGAAGTCTCTCCAGTCGCGAGCGACGTAACGAGAGTCTCGCATCGAGACAGCCGCAAGTGGCGGTGACAGCTAAAAAAAGACACGTATCCTTCGCGGAGAGCAAAGTAGAGACCTCGTGGCTCCCATCGTGACGAAGAATTTCGCAGTCATGTACGATCCGGCGACGTTAATTACTCGCCGAGACTCTATTGCTGCTCCGAGGTAATTAAAGGAGCCCCTCTTTGTAAGCAGCGTACGTGTACGTGTGTTCCTCGCCGTCCGGCCAGTGTCTACGCGCGTTTTGCGTAGTCGGCCGGTGACCTCGGAATTTGATGAAACGAAATTCTTTAACCCGAGACCGATCGCACACCGTGTGTGCGATTGATTTCCGAGGCTATAAGACCGGTTGCACATGGTGTGCAATAATAATGATGAGGATTTATCAGTTATTCTGAGTAAAGTAGTCGAGATAAGACTTTTTTTTAATTGACCCTTTGCACTCGAGTGGCGCCTTTCAGTCGCCACTGGTTTCAACCCAAATGATAAAATTAAGAATTCAATATTAAATGTTATACAGTATATCAACACATGGAAAATCGAAATAAAATATGCAATTCCTATAAAAATTGTAACAATAGATTATTTTCAGTTTCTTCAGGCACTCATAATAATACTGAAATGAAACTATCTTCAAAATCATTTCGAATATTCAATGCTTCGAAGATATCAATACTTAGCAAACAAAAAAATCGAAACCAGTCATTTTTACTGATACGTAGTTCCAGTGTTAACGGCAAACACAAAAGTGTATAATTTTACTGTATCAAATCATCCAGCGGAAATCACCTCTCGAGTGCAAAGGGACCTCCATTCTGCGATGGAGAAACGTCGAGACAAATTTCCCATATACATAACACGACTCTCGTCCGAAAGCCTCCACGACCGTCCAGTGCGAAACCGTGCAATCTACTACATCGGGAAACTTCGCGGGTATTTCAGCAGCAGAAAAGCGTTCGCTTTCGCACGGGGGGAACGGTTATTCCGTAGGATTCCGCGCATCTGCGACACCGGCTCGTGGGCGGAACACGGCTCGTTCCCGAGGCTTGACCCCGTTCCAGGTGTTCCGTCACTCTGGCCGCTCGCTCGCTCGCACGCTCGCAGGGCGAGACACTTCTCGGCCCGTTCTCGTAATAATAGATTTATATGCATAGCTCCCCGCTAGCGGTACAGGTGGTTCCGTAACTACGGGCGAACCCGCTTTACGACTTCGCTACCTACGAGCGCGATAATTGTATTTTAAACGACGCAGCCTGACGTCACGGGTCTAAGCCCTCGGCCCGGGGTATTCAGCGGCGGCGATGTTCGCGCGTCGGCCGACCCTGCTACCGCATTCAGGGGATTCCGATTCGAGCCCCCGAGGCTGGCCCTGGTTATTTCATCACGCGAACTTTGAATCGAACGCCGTTTTACTTGGCACCTTTCGATTCTCTTCGCGAGACAACCTCTCGACGTGTTTACTTTTGATGCTAAGCTCGTGTGAAATGTTTCTGTCGGCGTTGAATATTATAGTGTTACTGTAATATGGATAATGGAAAGGTGGATCTCGAGTGATCGAGAGCCAGGAGTAAATATATGTATTTAATCAAATATGGTGTCGCGTCGCTAAATCGCTTTAGGAGGGCTTTGATATAGATATTTCTAAAATAGGTTATATCATGTTATTTTCAATACTATCAGTAAGGATCGTTTGCACTGATAATTATTTTTTCGAATGCATTTCAAATAAAATATTGTAATACAGAGGGAAGTGCAAAAGAAATTCGGAGTGCAGAGGGTTAAATAGAAATTTACTTTCAAGATGATATATTAGTAATAGCAATATTGTTTTTCGCTTTGATCCATGCGCGTTGAGCAACATTGATGTTTATTAAATTAATTCCAAAATCTTCATCACGAAGGTTGTCTTACCTATAACACAGCAGCTACCAAAAGTTCTAACATTTGATACTCTATCACCGACAGTGATGCTGGCGACAGTTCTCAGATACGGCGGTCACTTTCGGAAATTCCGTTTCCACGATCACAAGCTATTGTGCGATCCCGCTCGTCGATCTTCGATATATATTTCAAGCCGGGACTATCGCGACAAGGTCCGCGCAGCCGATAAGCGATAAAACGTGTATATTCAGAATTGAGTCCGCGTCTAGCCGAATCGCCGGCCATAAAACCGTATCGTCGGCCGATCGTTTAGCGGTGGACTCGGGAAACTTTCCTCGTCGGACGCGCGCGTCGTAAAGCCGGGCACGTCCGCGCGATTCGCGTTGCTAACACGCCGTTATCACGCGAAACTCGATGGCTCCGGCGAGCGGGGCCGGCGATAAAAGCGAGATTTTTGCCGCGCTCACTCGAATATTCGGTTGATCGGGAGAGGGCGTTAACGCGACGGGGTTTGCGTCACGCGGATGAGTCAAGGGACCCGCCTGTCTGGACGACGGGGGTTGACCTATATAAATATCCCGGGTAGACTGTGGCTGCGTCATTAAATCACCGTGCGTCAACTAACGTTGCAATTTACTTTCCGGCGATTTTCATGTTTTTTGAAACTTATATTCCAAATATCAAGGTAGCTCTGCTAAAGAACCCCCCTGGTAAGCCAGTAATTCTCAAATTAAAAGGATAGAGAGCACTATACTCTAGGTATCCTTTAAAAACCTCCAATCTAGCCAGTCCTGTCAAAAAAATGACTCCGTTATTAAATCACCTAACATCGAGCCGACTACTAGGAAAATACGTTAGTTAACAAGAATCCACGCGATTGACAATGGAACCTAAAAATTCCAGAAATTACCAAATTTATCAACATTTTGCATAAGAATCGAACTCTTTAAAAAGTTTCATTCTACAATTTTGTAGACGCGAAAGAACAATGTACTTGTTTAAACTTTTCGTCGCCATCTCTTCCAAGATAATCCAAGAAAAGGAAAATTCGCATCTATTCAAGGGTAGTTTCACCTGTTCAAAGTGATATTCTTACTCAATATACGCATAAAGTTACACAATGTCTCGAGTTTCCGGTTCCGATAATTTCCCATGCGAAGCGTCTTGCCTTCCGCATTAAAAATAAATACACCAAGAGCGAACTTCACGCTGAGACGCATGGGGTGCCCAAAGATTGCACAACCGGCGGATACCGGCGCAAGCACGGAAGCTTATAGACTAGCGTGCGTATAGGTTAAAATGGAATTCCTTTCAAACACGGCCGACCCGTTGATATTGGATTGCATTCAATTTACATTTAACGGTTCCGGGGCACGACTGTTCCGAGCGCGCAGAGCCCGCAGCGAGAATTTCGAAAACACGCGATTAAAGCGCGAAACGAAGCCGGCGCCCGTTTCCCAGCCAATTCCGCGCGGAACTGCCTGCGAAACGGAAACGCCACAAACTGCGCGGCGTAGAAATATAAAACGCGTTCCGCTCGAATTAATTATAGTCGCCGGAAGAATAAATAATCGAGAGTTTCGCGGGGAGAAGAATTGGGTCGCGCTCGAGTTAAACGAACACGGGAGCAACGTTTTTCAGCGGCAATCGGATATCGCGCGCGCGAGAACAATCCGCGATCCGCTGTTCCACGGCGTTGCCGTGTCCCCGGGAAAGGGGTTTTCACAGATTTTCATTTGTTACGCGCCAGAAGGCGTGCGGCGTGTATCGAAGGAAGAAGCCCGAGCGATCGAACTCGGTCACCCGTACCCACCGCCGCATTCGCGGAATAAGAATGCGACGATGATGCGCCGGCATCGAGGACAGTGTCATCGATCCGACGGTTCGATATCTGCAATCGGTCTCGTTACTCCCAAACGTTCCCCGGAAATGCAGCTTCAATTAATTCGCCCCGAAATCAATCCGTTCCGCCGTCGTTCTACTTAATTGAACGCGAAACAATGAACCGATACGCGGAGACGTAATAATGACGCCCTATTAACGTTATAATGGTCCTTCTTCATTAAACGCGAACGATAAACGAACGCGTCGAGTCGGTCTAACGATCTCGCCGCTGTCTGGAATGGAAGCGGCGGCGACCGTCGCGCAGGGATACACGGGAATTCCGTGCGTTCGCCGGCAGTCGAACACAAGGATAAATCAAGCGCGTGCCCCGGCGCAGAAACGGCGTCCCCGTTGAATCGCGGCGCTCGCACGGAACGGTTCCCCCGAAAAATGGAGACGCGTGCTCGCTAATTAAGTTGTGTCGCGGCCGTGTACACAACCGACCTCTCCCGGAGCCGCTAATTTAATTGAATATGTACGTTCCACGGCCGAATACCAACTCGCCGAGGCAACAGTGGCGAAGTGTGCACGCCTCGCGAGTTTCCGGAGACAGTGACGAATTACTCGGAACGGTGAGATCTCGGGGCTCGAGGGTGCCCCGAAAATTCGGGGCTTCCCGCTGTTTTGGCGATCGGAGGCTCTTGAAGTTCCCATCGAGGAACGCTCGAAACCGATGAATAAACGAGGATTCGTATGGAACATTCTTGCGCGTCTTCGTGTTTTACTTCGAACTCGGCCGCCGTCGATCGGGGTTCGTGCGGAAACATCGAATTCGGTTCTTAAAACGCAATATTGCTCTCGCCAAATGAGGTCGCCGCTCCAAGTTCTAAGAGTTTCGAAACTTCGCACAGTTCCGGAATCGAATTTCGGGAATCTATAATTTAACTTCGAACCCACACGCGCGAGGACGCGACCGAGCGCGCCCGAGGATCCGACAAAGCATACCTCCCTTGTTCCGATTCGCGGAGCCGTTCCAGCGATGCTGTTTGATCCACGCATCGGTGACGCGCTCCTCAAAGGGTTCGCGAGCGTTTGGCGGGCCGCGCGAGGACTGCGACCAGTAAATATCGGATGGGATCGCGAAAGTCATGGCGGAAAGAGTTTTCCGTGGCCCGGATCGGCGTTGCGTTCGATTCGGGGCCGTTTGGAAGTGGATCAATCGGGCGGAGCCGCGCGAATGCTGGGCCGGGGTACACAGGCAGGGGCGCGAGTCGGGATTCGGGGCGGCCGTGAATGCGGCGCGGTGTTGTTTTTGCTGGGTAAACGCGCCGTGACATGGACGGTTTCATTTGGCGGAAGCGCAAACACCGATCCCCTGCCAATAAACATTCCCAGTTCTTGGTGGCCTGTCCGCTTAAGTATTCAAAGCCCGCTCGATTTCCGCGACTCGACGCTTTGAGGCGTGCCCCGTGTCACGATAAGAAGTCCATCGACGTTTCAGCACGGGAATATATTAGGTTGTCTTAAGAGTACCTTCCATTTTATTCGTATTATTGTGTTACTATGGTGTAATTAATGAAAGCGTGGATATTGAGTAATCGAGAGCTAGGAATAAATGTATGTATTTAATGAAATAAAGCTAAAACTATGGCAAAAATACAAAATTTTGCACAGGCCACCTTCCCTACATTCACTCTTAAAAATACCTTAACCTACGCTAAGAATTCTAGGTACTACAATATGCTTAGAATTCTCCTCTTTTTGCAATAAATTATTAACCAGTTAACTGTGGAATTTAGTTGGAGAAACCTCTCGTTCTGCGCGCAATAAAAAGAAATGAGAATTACATGTTTATGTGAGAAAATAAAGAATTCATCGCTGAGAGAATTAGTATCGTGTCAAACTTTACGATGACGTGTGTACTAGTCGAACACAGTTAACTGGTTAATGATGTAGCCGCACCGATCAGAGTTGAGAAAGAAATCATAGGCTAAGGAGTTAAAAGCATTTTTCCCATAGATAAACCGAGGATACTACAATATAATCAATGCACATTTTGTCTTATTACCGATCATACCGATCCTATCTTCTCCCCTTTCCCAAAAGCGTCGCAATGTCATCATTCCGCCATTTCTGCGAAACGAAACATTAGAATTCGACCACGAAAGAAACTTGTAGCACAGCCTAACGAGGCCTAATAGCCTCATTATAACGAATTACCAGCTAGCTTGTTTTTATCGACAAGTGCACTCGATCGACGGTTTTAAACTGAATTTCTGGAGGAGTTTATGTGTAACAGTGAACGTTCGAACGGTTTCTGACGAACTTTATTCATTCGAAATAATGAATCGAACGAATCCCCATTATTCTGATACTTTGCGAGGATTTTATTCGCAACAATGGGAATGATTTGAAACGAGTCTCGACTGCAGTGATTTGTGAAATGAATAATACACACGCGTAATGGCCGGTGCAAATATTTGGGGTAATGAATGAATGGTTATTATTTGTATGACAGAACCGCTCCCGACGTTTCACCAGTAAAACTTCATTGTGTCCGTTCATATACTTCCCCGTTGCCTGCGGGATTAAATATATTTCCTCTCCCGAATTTCATATGAAATACATTATCGTGTAACGAGAACAGATGCCGGATGATTTATTGGTTTGCCAAATCAATCGCGGGGACGCCGGTAGGAGGGTCGAATTCAATAAGCTTGAATTGGCCGAAGTCTTTGACGCGAAACCTGGATCGCCGAATAGTCTAGAGGTTGTATCGATTTCATTCGGCGTGTCTCCGTGGTGCAGTCTACTCGATACCTATCTCGAATACAGTCCCTACAGGACCCGTCTCAATCGCTGAACTAAATTGTATACTCTGCTCGTATCGAGTTGATTCGATTTCATCGGGATGCCTTATTACTAGGCTACTTTATCGTCTCGATGTAATTATGAGGCAACATTTCGAGCAATTTAATCGAGCTTAGTTTGATGTTCCTTCATCGATCCTTACAAAAATACAATACTTTTCAACTTAAGATCTCGGAGTTCATAATGTTTCACCGTCGAATTTTCAATATACCTAAATCGATCTGAAATTTGATAACACAAGCGTTGATTCCAAGAAACTTTCAGTGATCTTAATAACGAGAGACGCGGATACGATTAACCCTTTGCTCGAAAGTTTTTCACTTGATGTATTCTATACTTTCTAATTAGATGTAGACAAGATTCTTTCAAATGAATTTAACAAGAAATTATACATAAATTAGGTAACAAAGCTATTTTCTTTCAATATTTCACGCATCGATGCACTGTACAAAGGTTAATGGTAAATACCAAAGTTGATATATTACAAAGGTTAATGTTAAATACCAAAGTTGATATATTACAAAGGTTAATGTTAAATACCAAAGCTGTAGACAAGATTCTTTAAAATAAATTTAACAAGAAATCATACATAAATTAGGTAACAAAGCAAGTTTCTCTTGACACTAGAACTACCAGTCAAAATGACTGGTTGCGATTCTTTTGTTCAGCAACGATTGATATCTTCGAAGCATTGAATATTCGAAATGACTTTAAAAATAAATAGTCTCACTAGAGTACTATAATGAATGTCTGAAGAATCTGAAAATAATCTATTGTTACAATTTTTACAGGAATTGCACATTAATCGTATTAAATGCTCGGTAGTTCTAGTGTTAATATTTCACGTATTGCAATATACAAAGGTTAATGGTAAATACCAAAATTTATAATTTCGCATCAAATCATCTGGGGTCGCCTCTCGAGTGCAAAGGGTTAAATCCGAAGACACTCTCACCTCACTCGCGAGGGCTCCAAGTTTTCACGGTTGACGATGCTCCGCGATCAGGCCAGCGAGTTGGCGGCACTCGCTTTAACGAGTCTCTCGCTGCGAGTCTTATACAGCCACGTGCCTCGCAGCGCGGCTGATTTAAACGGACATCGTCGCGGATAAGCGTGAAACGGGGCCGCGAATTCGGATCTGAACTCGATACGGCTCGGCGAGCGTCAAAAGGGGGACCTGGATTCAGATCTCTGGAGGCGGCCGCGTTTCCCACGATCGGCGTGGATTCATTAAAAGCGATGAGCCCTCGATCCGCGCGGCGAAATCAAGACGCGCCACGCCGCGCCGCGCTTTCGGCCTCGGCGTCGAACTTTAATTACAGCTCGCGTGCCTGTTTTAAGTGTGCGCGCGCGTCGAAGTTGCCGCTGCCTCCAATTAAGGTGAATTAAACTTCGCCGGCGACGCCTTGAACCGACACGCCTTGACGCGTCCTGACGTCACCACGGTTGTCCACTTTTCTACTTCTGACACCGTTCCTATTTCATACTCTATATACTCTCGGCCTTTGTCTTCGTTTCCGGCGTTCGTCGGAATTCTCGTCTGTACCTCGACATTGTCAGCTGTTAGAGTGATCTACTGTTTTGTAGAATTGTTATCCGTTACACTTTACTATCTTGTAGAATATTATTTAACCTCTTGCACTCGAGAGGTGACTCTCAGTCGCCACTTGATTTGACACAGTACAACTATAGAATGTGATATTTAATGTTAAACTTTGCTTAATGCCTCGATACGTGAAACGCTGGAATAAAACACCTTTGTTCCTCAATGTACCGGTGATTTCTCTTCGAATTAGTCTCAGAGGACATCGTCTTCGCCTCGTAAAGAAATGTTAAATATTTCTAGTAAGAAACATCCGAGTGCAAAGGCTTAATCGAACCACGATGTGACTTTCACTCACATTTGAACACTGAAATTTTTCGATTATTTCATATTGTATTTCCAAAAGTTTCTTCGGGCGTTTAAAATTTGAGTCCTATAAACAAAAGCAATAACATTTTAATCATTCCTCTTATTCTCATAAGTGACAGTCACGTCGTGGTATGATTCGTTATAAAAAAACGTGGTACGATTAGGGTTAATACTTTTACTGTACATTACACTCGATCGTTCCTCTATATTTATATGGTATTAATGGAATTTTAAATAGTTAAGTATCAGTTCAAATTTAATAATTTAAGTATCAGTTCAGAATCAGTTCAGTCAAAATCAGTACCAGTTCAGTTCAGAGTCAGAAGTAGTTGAGGATCAGCTCAGCTTCAATCAGAATCAGTTTAGAATCAAGTCAGAATCAGTTGAGAATCAGCTCAGCTTCAATCAGACTCAGTTGAGAATCAGCTCAGCTATCAGTCAATCAGTCATTTAGTCCCAACATTGGGTGGTCCTTCGAGAAACTCAGCATATACTCAAAAGTGCTCGTGACAATCGGAGTACTTAACACCCACCAACCCTTGGGCCTGGTCTCCACGAGTCCCTTCCTCTTTTACGGTCCTCGGAACACTCGCTGCCCCACTGTCTTAAAACTACGATACTACATAAATAGAAATTGTTCATTCGAGTTTGAAACGTTCCATACGAGATTGAAAAGGAAACGTTCCGGAATTCACTTCGAAATACGTCTAGAGGACGGAATCGAACAATGCCGCGGACTGTTTCAGATCCAGCCATCGGTGCTCTCGGTTACCTTCATTTTCCCGAACGATTCGCGGCGAAAAAGTTCGCCGCGCCGTAACGAGGCCGCGACCAGAAGTTTCAAGAACGAGTTTGAAAAATCGAACGAGACCGCCGCGCGATAACGGCGGCGAAGTTCCCGCGAATAAACACCTAGAACTTGTTATTGGAGACCGAATCGAATCAGCGCCGGTCTCGGCCGTGCCGAGCCACTCCGGCGATATTAATTTACCGTCGAAAGCGTCGAGGAGCGTCGCGAGGAGACGTCGGACACCGTATCTCTCACCTATCATCGATACAGAGTAATTTCGTTACGGTTTCATTCACCGGCGAACTTTGTTCGATAGAGGACCGTGTTCGCCTAGTTAGTCGCAGCGCGGAACGAAGGGGCAACCCGTTCGGGGGAATCGTGTTAGGTTTCGGTTATTTCGCCGCGATCCCAGGCGACTTCCTTCCGCTGGCCATCGACACTTTCGCTGCTACCGAAATTTCGGTTTATCGGGACGTTCGCCTTTTTCTGCTTCAATTCGTGTTTAACCGTTTGGCTGTTGACGGATTTTTTCGGACATACGCCAAAACTGGGGCACTAATTCACTCATATTGCATTGCAACAACAAACATTTTTAGAAATACCATTTATTTACTTAAATTTGTTTTAATTCATTTTGTGGATAAAATTAGTAAAAACACAGTGTTGGCAGAACAAAAAAGGAGCGCTGTCGCGCTCTTCCCAATTTTGGCAAAATCGTACGCAGTCGAACTGTTAACACTTTGCGTTAATTTTCGGAAAACTGAATTGCGACTGGCAATTTTCAGCGAGATCGATTCACATCGTTATACCCAGAGAGAGATAATCAATTCGAATGAAATTAAGTATTTCTTCGAATGCTCTGGTAATTAGCAAAGTTGCATAGCTGAGTGTCTTTGTTAAAAACGAGATTTCTCGTTACCAGTACGGAATGTGTTAATGTTAAGTAAGAGACATGAGGAATTATCTGGGCAATCTTAGTATAAACGAGGAGAAACACTGGAATTTGAAGTGCCTTCAATATATAAAACAAGATTAAGTAGTATAAGTAAAGGATAAATGCTGCAGTAGTGTTCTAAGTGGAATAAATCAATATTACACAGACGATGAGTACGAAATTTGATTGGGAAGATTATAATATTCAATTGTTAATAGATATATTATATATATATATTAATTTTTATTAGATATTCACTAAGAATGTTTAATACTACAACCACCAAATGGGTCAAATCGATCCTAAATTCTTTCCCAATTAAAAAGATAACAGATGCTTCCCTAGGAAATTACGGAAGAAATTGATTCAATAACAAAATTGAATCACAAGTCAATTGAAATCTTAAAATATCAATTTAACTGCGCGATAATCATAGCGTTAATATTAGGAATATTCTATCTAAATCGTCGTATCACAGAAACAGTGGATCACAACGTATGCTTATCTTTTCTTTTGGGAAGGAACTTGTTGATTCCCTCGTATGTATCGTGGAAAACGTAGTCCGAGCGATAACGAGACCGTTTGAAATTCGAGGTTTCAATCGCGAGGCATCTAGCGAGAAAGCGATTCCGCCTGGAAATAACGTATCCGCGGGGAAGGAAGCTCTCTCCGCGAGATCGGGGCTCTCTTTTGAAACGATCCGTCCGATTCCGTGGACGGGCGTAGCCCGGCGTTTAATCGAATTAAACCGTGGCAAACAAATAAGCTCCCGCTACGGGAGGCTCGAGTTTCCGGCGAGTCGGATCAATGGGGAACGCGCGTTCGAGCGGCTCTTCGCTCCGCGTCAACCCGTTAACGCCCTGCTCCCTATTCCGAACGTTTTCATTTCCCGCGGTGCTCGTAAATAATGACTTTTATCCGGCGGAAAATTGAAACCGGAGTGCCGCGAACGAACTACCGATTTTTCTGCGTTCATAACATCCACGGCGGAAAATAAACCAAAGACCTCCATTAATTCCTCGAGAACGACGTCGGCGCCGAGCTACGAGCAATCGCACGCAGCCGAATTTTCATCTTGCAATGTGAAATCTGAAATTCATCTGAAATTTAGATCTACCTTCGTGTATATTTTAATGCCATGGGGGTCACCGGTGACTCCGAACCAAATCGAATTACTGTAATTCACTTGATGAAACGATGATTATCCGAAGACATTTCTATATTATAAATAATGCTATCTAATACGACGACATTCAGCTAGATGAACGCATAATAACAATGCAAGTCGATCGAGTGATTTAATATTCTATTTTTTCCATTTCGAGTATTTTGTACTATGAAATCGTGTGGCATTCAACGTGTTAACACTAGAACTACCAGAGAATACAAATCCCTGATTGATTTAACAATGATTAAACAGATGACATATTTCTATAAGAAATTACTATAGAAATTGATTTAGCAATCGGCAAACTGAATTGTAAATCAATAGGAATCTCGATAATCATTGTCAGAGTTTCTATAGAAAAACATCAGAAAATCAATTTGTTCGGTAGTTCTGTCGAATAACAATCATACGATATATCAATATGCTATACCACAATTCTCTAATTTCATTTCGTAAGTTCCATCTAAGCGATGATTTCATTTCTTCAGATGGGATTAACACCAAGCTAATTGTATAAAAAGTATCGTGACCCTATGATCCGCTGATCCGAATCGTTTTGTAATACCATTCGGGTAAGTTCGATAACGAACCCTCGCTCGGTGCTCCCCTATCGATGAAGCACCAGGACGGTCGCGATATTTACGATCTCGGGGCTGACGCAGCGGATAATCTGCGCGCGGCACCCCATAATTAAGTTTAGTTATGCGCGACGACCTCCGCAGGGCGGCGGGCGGACGCGTTATCGCGCGGCAGGCCCGACAACGTCGACGTGTTATCGATGACGCGAGACTTTCCCTAACGGCCCTTGTCCCCGCGATCGTACGACGTCCGCGGTAATCGCGAATTACGCGCGACGGAACCGCGGACCCGGCAAGATTGGTCTCCTCGCGTCGAAGAAACGGCGATCCGGCCGCGGCGGGAACAATGGCTGCGGCAACCGGCGAGCACCGAAATTGGGTCGCGGAAACGTTCTGCGGTTGCGGGCTGTTTCGTTTCGAATTGTCTGCAATTCGAGGATCCGCATTTATTTTGCGGATGTAACGATCGATCGAGCGAATCGCGCTGTTCTTCGCCCGTTATTCTCGTCGGTCTCTTCTCTGGGATTTCCTTATCGTCGGTGTGGTATTAACGGTATTTAACGCACGATTTCATAGAGGAAAATACACGAAATGGACAAAATATAATATTGAAACATTTCACTGAATTGGATTATTATCGTTGCACGTTCGTCAAACTGAATGTCACCGCAATGGATAGCGTTATTTATAATATAGACATGTTTGCGAATGATCGTTTAACCCCTTGGCGTATTATTTACTTTCGCCTCTAAGCTCGTGTACCGTTTTACTGTCGACAATTTGGAAGAAATGCAACGAAATTGTCCATTCTACTTCAAGTGGAAATTTTATTTGAAGATAATACAGTGATAATAGCGAAACAGTTGTTTGCTTTGACCCGTAATGAATAACATTGATTGTTAAATTAGTCTAGAAATCTTCATCACGAGTCTCACTCGTCGTTGTACGGCAAGGGGTTAATTGTGTGAATTGAGGGAATGACGCTGAAAATACTACATTGGTGTTGCTTGAATTTTGTTTGGAAAATTGAGTGAAGCTGTGGAATTCGAAGCTGAGTAGATTTAAGCGTGCGCGTTGCCATTGGAATGATTTAGCGAGCGAAAGTTGGATACTTGTATGTGAATGGAACATAGAAAACACTTGACGAGAGGATGAAATCGTTAGTGTATTAGATTACTGGCTACTAATTGAAGCAAGTTCCCAGGAATACGATGGAAAAATAGAAGTAACGTGGATTGAAACACGTGGGCCTTTCAAAGGTGATTGCCAGTCGACAAGTAACGTTAAAGGATAAGCGCGAGACGAAACGTTACGGTACGCTGAGCGGGAAACCGCTGTCGCAATTAAAAACTAAATGTGTAACTCTCGTCGCGAGATGCGCGCTGTCGAGACACCCGTGATTTTCCAAATTCGTTTGAGGTTTCATTGGCAAACAGTGCCGCCTTTCCTCGTTTAACCTTTTGCCTTATGATAACGCGGCAGACTCACGGCGAAGATTTTAGAGTTCAACTGGCAAAAATGTTATTCAATTATTTTTAATTCAAGGTAAATATTACTCAATTCCTTTGAATTCAAGGTAACTGTTATTCGAGGCCTTTGAATTCACGTTGAATAGTATTCAAGTCCTTTGAATTCAAGTTGAATATTATTCAAGTCCTTCGAATTCAAGTTAAATACTATTCAATACCTTCGAATTCAAGTTAAATATTATTCACTTCCTTTGAATTCAAGTTAACTATTATTCAAGTCCTTTGAATTCAAGTTAACTATTATTCAAGTCCTTTGAATTCAAGTTAAATACTATTCAATACCTTCGAATTCAAGTTAAATATTATTCACTTCCTTTGAATTCAAGTTAACTATTATTCAAGTCCTTTGAATTCAAGTTAACTATTATTCAAGTCCTTTGAATTCAAGTTGAATATTATTCAAGTCCTTTGAATTCAAGTTGAATATTATTCAAGTCCTTTGAATTCAAGATAAATATTATTCAGTTCCATTTAATTCAAATTAAATATTCTTCCGTCATCAGTAATTATGCTTCACTGAATTCTTCTTCTTCCAAATGAATCGTCAACGACGAAGTGGTTGCATCGATCGTGGCACAAAGATAAATTACAGAGTAAGGGGTTAACACTCTCCCGCTGAATTTTCCCGTGCAACTAGCAGGGAACCACAGTTCCCCGTCGTCCGAAAATTCGCCGAGTTCTCGGAGTTCGAACAGTTCCGTCAATTTCGGTTAACATAGTTCGAAGACGGGAGGCGGGGAGACGCGGGCGGGGGTCCTGAAATTTTATCATTATCACAGTGATCCGCGGAGATAATCACGTTCACGGCCGCGCGTATTATAATAGCCTGCATTAACCGGCGTGCGGCTAGTTGATAAGCGCATAATCGCAGTTGTTTGTTATGCAGGGAATATGTTCACGTAGTGCGCGAACCTAACCCGTTCCCCGGGTGGCTAATAAACGTTCAACCCCGGCGAGCGGAGCCGAAGTTCCGCGTGTAATCCGGCCGTCGATAGAAAATACACGATTCGGCGCGCGAGCCCGCCAAAAGGGAATATCGTTTGGGAGTTCGTTTCGTTCGGCTACTTATTAACTTCATCAATTAACTCGAATTGTATCGGAAAACTCGCGACCCGGGACTAACCGCTATAATTCAGCGACACGACGGTGGAGGATTTTTCCGTTGGGATTATTTATGCACTTATATTAGAACCGCTAGTGCAATCTAGTTAATGTGTAGTTAAATCAACGATATAACGGAGTAATGCGTGAAATAAAAGTAAATTTATAGATGTTGGAGAATATAAGTAACGATGTTTCGAAACTATTGAAATTTAATTATTGACGCTGGAACTATCGGATGGTTCAAAATGATCCAAGCTGATTTACTGATACCTAAACTGTAATGTAGATCGGTTGTCCCTTTGAACTCTGTAGGCTCCAATACTGCACCAGTTTAATATTAAATATTTGAATCTTAAAGAAACTACCCTAAAATTATTAGTTTTTGCACACGTTCCGTACTGAGAAGGAAAGTAAAAGATCGAAGGGATTTTATAGCATTTTTCATCTTCACTAGAGATACCATAAAAATTAGTTGCAGTTACTGATAAATTACAAAACCATCTGGAGTACTAAGGGTTAACACTCCAGGTTGTTTTGTAATCTATCAGCAACTGCAATTGATTTTTACAGCATTCCTAGCGAAAATTAGAAATGCCACATTTCTTCCATCTTTTATTTTCCTTGTTAGTAGAAAATTTGGATGCGTGGAAAATCGAATAATTTTAGGGTAGTTTCCTTAAGATTCATTAAAATATTTAATATCATAACTGTTGCAATATTGCATCCTACAGAGTTCAAAGGGTTAAAAGACGCGTCGGAGATCTTAACACATTGTTAACCTTGAATGTTACAGCATTTCTCATTTTCGCTAATACTATAAAAATTAGTTGCACGGGGTTAATAAACACACGCTTATGGTTTTTTCAAAAAGAAATGAAGAAATCAAGTGCCTGGTAGTTCCAGTGTTAAGCGAATTGACTAATAAGCAAACACAACGGTCGAAATCGATTGTTGCAGCGAAATGATGGGACTCTGGAGTTCGAGTTTTCGATTGCGATTCACGGCACGCGGATTACGCCGATCGCCCCCACCCACTGCTCGGTTAAGTCGCCTTCATCGGTTCAGCTTTTTCTTTGGCAGCCCTATTGTCTGCGAGAGACAAAACACATAAAGGAGCAGATATGGTATAGAATCAAGTACAGACGATCCGAATACAGCCCATTCATCCCATTGTTCGCGCGATTTCTATCGAGTCGCTTGTTCCGATTTATCCGTTATTATTGTATAATGCAGCCTTATCTGATGTGTGTATCCCTTAACACCTCGAGTGGCTCCCGATAGGCCTAATTTACTCGAATCACATATTTTCCATGCACATCCGTTGAATCCAGAATCTCATTCCCGAAACACAACGAACCCTTTGCACTCGAAAGTTTCTCACTAGAAATATTCCACACTCTGATAAAATATAGATAGTTGCGACTGCTGTAAATAATTCAATCGATAAATTAAAGGACAAAACAATTTCACTTTGATACTTCACATAGTTATACAAAGTTTAGTGTTAATTTATAATTTTACTGTATCAAACCAAGTGGTGACTGAGTCACCTCCCGAGTGCAACGGGTGAATCATCGTAATAAAAAAATTTGATCTCCGAACTCCTATAACTTTCTAATAAAAACTCGTACAAAGTTCTCCCTTACCTCACCATAAACTACGAAGATTCTACTTCTAACCCACACGAAGTCACTACCCTGCGATATCTCGCCTCACGCAGAGAACGGTGAAATAGGCTCGCCTTTTAATTTTCAAAATTGTGCGCCGAGCACTCGGCGCGTGAGAGACACAAGACCATCGAGAACGATCGTCCGGGTCGTTACAGGCCGAGTGTTATTCAAACTACTATCTCCTCGTGCTCTGTCCCCGGGAGAAAGGAACGAGAGAGCGATTCAGGGGACGAGAAACGTCTCGCCCTCGAACCGCGCGTGTCGCAAATGAACGTCACGCCCTTCAGCGATGGAGCGGCCGCCGAGAATGACGTCGCGTCTGAATTCCTCTCGCGAACGAGAATGCGGGCCTATACAGGGACAACGGGGGGAAAAAGGAAAAAAACGGCATCGTCGCGCGCGTACGGCGGGCGAATAAAAGCCGCGTCGCCTTGAACCGTCCCCGTTTCCGCGCGTTCGTTCGCCATTTATTAATGAGAAAACAGCTGGTCCGTTTTCCGTTCGGTCCTC
Organism: Nomia melanderi; assembly: GCF_051020985.1. Taxonomy (NCBI): domain Eukaryota; kingdom Metazoa; phylum Arthropoda; class Insecta; order Hymenoptera; family Halictidae; genus Nomia; species Nomia melanderi. The sequence continues at coordinate 5,044,506 of NC_135008.1, forward strand.
GTTTCGCGTCGCCCGGGCGGGCTGTTGTGCTCCGACGCCTCGGCTCGCTCTCGTTCCGACAATTATCCGTTCGCGCGCCTCGCGGAACTGGAACAATGAACGCGAGCGACTTCACCGGCCGGTTTCTCGGCGAGATTTCCCGCGGATCCGGGGTAAATCGCATTGATAAACGCGGGCGGACCGAAATTGCGGCTGTTCGACGATCGCTCGAGTACCCGCGAACCTCCGGGAACCGGCTTCCCCCGGGAGCGCGGCGAATCGGGGCTGAGCAACCGCTCTCGAAAGCCACAGGCCTGGAACTGACGCCTCTAGATGTAACTCGGCTGATGCACGCGTCGTATCGCCATCGATTTCCTTTCGAGAGTTCAGCGGTACATATTGTACACCGGTCGCATGAAAAATTGATCCCACCTCCGAACGTTCTGAATGTTGAATGTTCGACTTACGAATTTAAGTTGCTCGGATATTCTTCTGAAGGGTTGCGGTGTATTTCACAAAGGAGGAAAATCCACGAGGATCGCTCGCGATAAGTAATGAAAATTACAGCGGATTCGCCTGGTATTATAGAGCCGCGAGCCATCCAATCGCATCGGGAGCGACCGTCGAATTTCGGAAAATTGAAAGCGGCGGTAGCCGGAAATTTCGAATTAATTAAAATGTATCGATTATGGGCTAGCCTAAATAGGCCATCGAGTAAAAACGCGTCCCTTCCGTCCGTCGAGTCCGCGCGGAAATATAATTAAGCGGGAAGTCACATGCGTTTAATAAAGCATTAATGAAAACAGATTATCGCTGTCCCCGTTTCTATATCAAATTTCCCGGCGTTCGCCGGTAATCTCCGGACGTTTCGATGTAAAACCGATGAAAAATATTAGGCGACCGACACTCCATTTCCGGGAGGACCGAAAATTTGATGCAAACGGAACCGAGTAACTTCTGTGTTTGAGAAAATATTACTAAGGGAATTTCGAAGAGATATTTCTGATAAGAATCCTTTTATTCTTCCAAAAAGCGCGAGCTTTTCCGATTGTCTAATAGTCAGGAAGTTTGGGCAGACCGACGTCGTTACAGGCCGATTACGTTCCCACGGAATCAAGGGAGCCGAGCCGCAGAATCGGCGATCGATCGGCGCTCGTCAACCCTCCCGATAAATTCCACGGAGCGCGGGATTCTTAAGGGCTGGCCGACATTATCGGAAACGAGCGAATCCCGTCCCCGGTTACAAAAGCCTCTCCGATCATCCCGTCCAGAGGCCTAAATATAAATGGCTTCGCGGAGACGTTATCGTTCGAGTGCGCTTCAGCTGTCCAAAGGGAATTATTGTACGTATCGCAACGGTTACGAGCGGAAACGGATAACCCGTTCGTCCTACGCGGAACCGTCGGAGTGGGAAATTACGTTTAATAAAATTGTAATTGCCATTTTCCGGGGGAAAATCGTTTCGCGATGGAATCGACGGTTCAACGATCGGATCCGCTGTAACGCGTAACTCATCTTTCTTCGGAGGGGGATTTTTAACTTGTCGCGAGCTTAATGAAGGGAAAAATAATGTGTCGAGAGGTTAATAACGAGCCCGCGCGGCGCGGCCGCAATTTGAGCGGCGGGACAACGAATAAAACGACGCGGGGATTTCGCGAACGACGAGTAATCCGGCGCGGGAGCTAAAGTAACAAGTTCCGAAATTAGTTATATCGTTGATCGCGCGTTCAACAGAGCCCCGTATGTGCCGGATACTTCCTAAAATAACAGTTTCATCCGACAACCATTACCGTATTCATGAAACACGGGATCTCGCCTTTCCAACGATACGAAGTATCCCGCGCGCGCGCGTTACCCACGGGCCAGAGATAACGTGGAGGCAGCGTTTAACAAAAAAAAAGAGCGCATTATATACGCGGCTCGTGTTACGAGAGCAAGCACACGGCCCTGTGCGTGCACACCCGTGAACAATGTGCGTGGTAAACAATGAGACGGTCCGCGGGAAAAAAAGCGGGGGATGCTTAATGGCGCCGCGCGGCTACGTGTCAGTGGTAACTTGGAAATCGATACATCGCTGCCCTTTTCTATCCCGTCGCGCTGCGCTGCTCGCACGTTAACCTCGATACCTTTGAGCTTTCGGTACCGCGCGGTAAACATTCCATGGATCGTAAAGTTGATCGAAAACATTTTGTTCGGAGATAATCTGTCCCAAGTACCACGATAGGGATGCTTATGTGAAAACTGAAGATTTGACTATTTGTGTAATGAAAATTGAGTAGTTCCTGCTATGCAAAATGATTTTCTTTGAAGAATAAACATTAAGTATGTCATTCGAAAAACTTCATAATGTTTAGCTCTATATCTCACAACTTTCTTCTGAAGCGTTTTTTGGCATTGCTCATGCTTTTTAAGTTATTGAGGTTTGTCTAGGAAACAGTCGTTTGGCACTGTGGACAAAACAACAAAATTCGACTATTTGTATAATGAAAACTGAAGGTTAGCAATGTGTTGCTAAGTAGTTCCTGCTATACGAAATGATTTTGATTTCGAAAATAAACATTTCCTGCAAATAAACTGCGGTTCTCTATTTATATACGTTGCAACCAAAACAGAATACCCGTTGTCATTGAAAAATAACTTCATAGCATCGCCATAATGTAACAAAAATATAACCACCATATGTTTAGCTCTATACCCTACAACTTTCGTCTGAAGAATATTTTTGAGTCACTCATACTTTTTAAGTTATTGATTTTTGTCTAGGAAACGGGTGTTCAGCCGCCATTATTCCCATGATTGCACAGTTCGGATAACGGAGATTCGCTCGCAATCTTCAGGACGTGCACGAGCAAACCGAAAAGTCGTTTCCAGTGATTCCGCGCGTCGTTCGAACGGAGATTTTAATTGGCTTATCGCCGCCGCATCAATTCCGCGCCAGACATCCCGGTCGGCTACAGCGGTTTCGCGCGATTACACGGCCGGCCGCGTGTTTGTCCGTGGACCAGCGGGGACGATGGATCAAGCTTTCAGCCAGATTATACGCAACGTCCCAGTCAGCCGTGACTGTATGAAAAATAATGTTCGTTTCCGCGGACAACGGGACGCCCGTCAGTTCATTGTCCCGCGGCGGCGAAACAGAAATGTCACTCGGGATGAAATAGTGTCGTCGATTTTTAATGGTTTCCTTTCACCCAAAAATCGGAACTAGATGGAAGACCGAATCTTTCAAATCCTTTGGCATTCGCGAAAATATAAAATACGAAGAGAAACATTTCGCTTTACACTGGTACAATTCAAAATAACCCGCCCGGAAATTTATGTTTCAGGAATATTCGAACTACGAAAACCGTTTTGTAGGAAATTGTGCATTTGTGTATTTCTATGGACGCAATAGCACGGACGCTTGGAATCTCGAGTATACTTTTCCAAATTTTATTCATGCATCATTGATGTCACTGTAACTGCTAGTTCTAATGTTATCTAGAACATTTCCTGGATCCTTGAAGAAGTAAATCTTCAGAGTACTATTAAAGAGTTTCGAAATCTGTTTCTATTCGATTTTCTCCGATTTATGAGCTCCGTCGGAATGTTTTCAGAAATATTCTCTTTTCCTAATTGGAAAGAGGAACTTCCCAAAGAATGGTACATCGCAGTTCGTCCTGATCCGGCATGTAAAGCCGGACGTTATCCATTTCGCAGCGTTGACGTAATAAATCGCTTTCCCGCGGGTCGTCGAGTGAAAGAACATCAAAGTCGGGCCCGTCGGCTGCTCCCGCGGCCCGAAGACGGGAGAGGCATCCGGAAAGCAATCAACCTCTGAAAATCTGAAAGCGACTGCACGCATGTGTCTCTTATTTTCCGCGCGCTGCGAGCTGCCGCGTCCTCTTGATTTATTGACATCTGCGGCACGGTGACAAGAAACTGACAAGGTATCGAGGAAAAGCGCACGGCTGTCGGGGGAATTTCATGCGTGCGCGTACCGTTCGACTGCGGGTAATTAAACGGGACAGACTTTCCTTTCCGTCGAATTGAAACTCGGAATGCAACTCGGAATACGTCGAATATTTCGTGAAATATTCTACTCTGACGATAATAGGTAAAAAACAGAATAATTTATTCTCTAATCAATTTTCTAAAGAGAATTCTTCTCTCGACACAGTTGACTCAAACCAAAAGTTCCTGATTCAAAACAAGAACAATTGAAACACCGTTCGAAAACCGTTTGTCTCGTAAGTAGTTACAGATACTTACAGCGAAAGCACTTCTTGTTGAACTTTGCCCTCAGTTTGCGAGGAACCGTTTCGAGCATCCCCGTAGACTTGTCTCCCGGCTGCTACTCTTGTACCCCAGTTTAATACGTTCACGGTGACGCTGTAGTTCACGTTTCTGTCGAAGTTCTTGAAATTTTTTAAATTATTGGAATTATCAATAAGTAAACTAACCCTTTGCACTCGAAAGTTTCTCAGTGGAAATATTCAACACTTTCTGACGAGATGTAGGTCATACTGTTTGAAACTAATTTAACGATAATTCATAGATAAATTAAGCAACGGAGTTAATATTATATTTTTTTCCATTTTGTGTGTTTTGCTCTGTGAAATCGCGCGGCATTCAACGAGTTAAACACTTTCGGGACGAGAAGAATGTAGTATCGGTAAGGACGAACGGTCGTCGAATTCCGCGATCTAATCGTGGGAGTGAATGAATGTTCCCTACCGCGAGAACGATCGATCGATTATTGGCAGCGGTGCGAAAGACTATTACCGAACACGAAATTCGGCCTGTTCTCGTTGGCATTAGGACAAATTAGAACCGTGCCTGGACCGCGGAATCAATTGTTGCCCGTAATTCCGTGCCAGCGTTGTCTCCGCTCGATGTAATGGCCGGACCCGTGCATTTCCGTCGCACTCTCCTGGGCCAGCACACAAACGGACGTTTTCTGGGTAAAACTTAACACTAGAACTACCGTACCAGTCGAAATGACTGATTTGATCTGTTTGTTTCGCAATTATTAGTATCTTAAAAGCATTCAATAATCGAAATGATCTTGAAAATAAATAGCTTCATTTGAATACTATAAAGAATGTCTAAAACAACTGACAATAGGCTATTGTTACAATTTTTATACGGATTACATATTAATCGTATTAAATGCTCGGTAGTTCTAGTGTTAATAACTTAGAAACTATGAGTGATACAAAGAAATACTTCGAACGAAAATTGTAAGGTATAGAGCTAAACATATGCTAGTTATATGTTTGTTTACATTATAGGGATATTACGAAGTTTTTTCAATGACAACGTATACTATGCGTTTCGATTCAAACGTTATATAAACAGAGAAATGGAATTTATTTGAAAATTTCGATTTTAGCAATGAAAATCATTTTGTATGGCACTACTTCAATTTTCGTTATGCGAATAGTCGAATGTTGGTGTTTCGTCCACAGGCGGTCGCTGTTGCTTAACCCTTTGCTCGAGTAAAATATCGCTTGTGAGATGTCGTAGTGCAAAGGGTTAAGTGTTCTTTATCGCAGTCCGACGTAATTGATATCGAACCGTGAACGCTCCAAGACGCGGGAGGAAGCGCTAACGAACTGTCGCTCCTTAAATTCCGCTTTTGTTCGCCGGCTGAAAACAATCTAGCCGTGTACGTGACTCCTGAATGACCGGTCCCTGTCCGGAGCCTTCCTAAGTTTTAGGATCCGCGGACCCATTCGTCACGGAACGGAACAGAGTGAAGCTGAGTGGAGCGGAGCGCTCGTGGATCGTTAATCACGCGTGCAGACGGCGAAGGCGTGGGGCTTTTAATTCTTCACCGGAAGACGGAGGATCATGCTACCAAATACGCCAGTTACGTGATTAAAATATCAACGGTGTGGCATTTGAACTCGCGGACGAACGAAGATTGATTAAGAAATCCACTGTATGCGCCGGGGCATTCAAATTTGGACGGAGGGTGCTCGGACGAGGACAGTAATTGCTAGAATAAGTTGCACATTTATGGGAATTAATTATTAAGCACAGGGAAACTGAAAGTTGTAACCTCTGATTCGATTAAACTGCAATTGCGTTGACTGCCACGGCGATCACCGATGACCGGAGTTTCCAAATTACAAGATAATAATTATAGTTTGTAAGATAACTGATGTCGAATCAAAATGCTCAGTAGCGTAAATGAATAATGGTTTATCGTAAGAATTGAGATAGTAAATAATTAACTTTGTTACATAGAGAATAAGCAACGCATAAAATGTCTTTCGTGGCGGTCAACGTATTAATGTATCGGAGTATTGTAGTTTAGATAAGTAAGACTTAGACAAGAGCAATGATCACTAGAATATATCATAAGTCTATAAGGATGAAACGTTAAAACGAAGAATAGAAAATTGGTGCTTTTGGTTCGGTATAATTGAAAGTACGATATCCGCGAAGGAAAACAATCGAGACTGAGAGCGAGTCAGACGCCGGCGGCCATTTTGTCGGGCGTCGATGCTGCCCGGAGACTCCTGTGCTCGGTCGCGAAGGGGAACAGATCGCTCCGCGAATTCCTCGCTGGCGAGAAATCAGATTCCCGGGCGTCATCGATACCGGCGATCGTATCCGAGCCCTTTACTCGAATTTCGAAACGCGGCACGCGGAGAATTCGCCGGGCCGGAGCTCGTTATAACGGAACACGTACATCGAACACGCGTCATTCGGCCGGCGCGAGTGCATTTTCGGCCGGCTACAAATTTTCACGGGCTATGAGCCTGGAAATCGACTCACGGCCGCAATTACGACTGAAACCCGCCGGCTGTCGTTCCGCGATCGAATCCGAAACCGCGCGTAATCAGTTTATCTTTGACTCGGCCCGCCCTACGTGTTCCTCCGGCGTTTAATTGCGTCGCGTGCATTTGGTCAGTTCCACGAACCGTCGCGATGTCTCAGTGCCATTGTTATTATTGGAATTTCCAGCTCCGACGGTCACGTACCGATCATAATTGACGCTTTTAGCCCTTGCGCAACGCGGTAATGAATTCGACCCGAACACAATAGACGTACGAATTAATTTAATCCTAAACGCGAAGACCCACTAATTAGTTTCTCCCCTTTAATTGGATGTCAACGGTGACATAACAATTCCCCGAATATCCCGCGTAGTGAACAAGGATTACATTTTCCGCTGACATTTCTCGTCGACGAGAAGATATGTTGAATCGAAATCGAAGAACGAGGCGTTCGGAGAAAACCGTAAAAATAAGTAGGCGAGAGTTTGGAATTGAAACAATTCCAGTTGGATAGGAACCTTTGTATAATGCTATTTTCGTCGCACGTTCTTCCGCGAGTGCACGATCGCCCGAGGACAAACCGAACAAGCGCCGAGGCCGCGAAATCAATTGTCGGCCGCAATTTCCTAGCAGCGGGATCGTTAAACGATTAAGACCGGGTAGGTACGATTGAACGAGCATCACGGTTACACCGTGTCCCCGGATCAGCCGTAAGTGCCGGTTAATTGCTCGGCGCCGCCCTTTCGCGCGGCTGCGATCGAACTTCGCCGTGCTCGTGAACGGTCAAACGATCCTTGAAACTTCTTTCCTCGGGGACATTCCGGTTGTACTTGGTCGCCGGCATCCATTAGCATCGTAAACAACGACGCTGGATCCGCCGTTTCCTCCGCGTTCTCCGCGGAAACACACGAACTCACCTTTTTCTCGCGGCAGTCGGACGCCTTAGTACGCCATCATCGTCCGAAGCTCATAAATCGCCTTTCTCCCGGCTTTCCTCGCGACTTGCTGCTTTCCGAGGAGGGAGTTTCCGCGCTGATGTCTTTCATTCGTTATCTCGAGTGGCGCAGCATTCGCGAAATGGACGCGTGGAATGTTTCTGGATCGTCGAGCCGGGATCTACGAACTTTCCAGACGTTTCCGTAAAAGGTTCGCGACGATTCGACGCGATCGGTGGCAATGATTCAACGATTTCAGGCCATAATTGTCCGGCGGAAGCTGCAGGGTTGTTACCGGTCTCGGCGGAATTTCGAATGTCCCCGCAAGTTAAGATCGATGAGACTGGCACACCGATCATCGGATTTAGATGATACGCGCTCGGTTCTCGCAACGATACCGTGTACCCTGCGCCGGCTGATGAATGGGAAACGCAGGGATCGCGGTAATCCTTTGTAGATAGTACGCAGCTTTCGTCGTGCTCTCTGCAAATACCTGTAAATTGGTTTGAACGAGGGGAATCCTCAGGATAACGTGCATTAAGGGTATCGCTCGGTATTACGCAACGTATGCGCTTTGTACTAATGGAACCTAGTGTACTCGGTGCTCTAATGAGGCCATCCGAGAGATAGACTGACAGAGTCTGTCATTAATAGTGATCCTTGGAGGTTTTCCTAATCGGAATCGATTGGAACGCAGTTGAACAGCGCAGGCATCCCTTGGAATGCTATTAAATCACTCAACGAAACTCCCTGTTGTCTCTATATCACATTAGATCAATCTATTTCAATCTATTTCTAAAAAATCGACTTCTTCGGTTCATCCGAATATCCCAAAACCTTCCGAAAAGAATTTCTCGCGGCAAGATTCTATCCAACGCATAATTTACACGAGATTTTCGTGAAACGCCTGTAAACACCGACGTGAACACATCGTTATTTCATTCGGGGCAACAGCACGGCGCAAACAGTCGCGGGGATCTATTATTGAAGGGTTATCGATCTGTCGGCGGTCGGGCCGATGTATATTCAAACCGGCCGCCGGGCGGGGCACGCCGGGAAAAGTTTCGCGACGCGTTCCGGGCTCCGTCGTCGCGGCGTCTGGAAGCAACAGTTTGACTTTAACGGCAATAGCCTAATTACGGTAGCAATTCGGCGCCGCGGATCATGGTTTATGAATGCGCGCCGAGTCCGTTGCTTCCACGCGAATACAGCCAATCGTTCGCGATTCAGCGAACGCCTCGATCCTGTTCCCAGCGATCCTCGAAACGGCGATCCGTCACTGGGAGACAGCCACCGAGAGGCGGCGACAAACCTTGCGAAAGGGAACGTCTGAGAAGTTTCCGCGAGACTCCTCCCATAATCCTCCCGTGATGAATCCGCTTGTCCTGTAATCCGTTCTCGTCAATCACTACGGATAAAACATCATTGCCTGGCAATAATAGAGAAATAGATGGATCCTCGTCATCCATAACGCCTTTCTATGCAACAACCCTATAACTCGACTCGAATTCTCAGCGTTTCGAGAGAAGAACGGCTGTTCAGTGATCACTCGAAGAATTTGAATCGGTATTCCACGTTTACTCGTTCCTTAATCCTTTGCACTCGGAAGTTTTTCGCTAAAAATATTCAACGGTTTCGAATGAGCTATAGACGACTTTAAACGAATTCAATGAGAGAATGTACGTAAGTTAAGAAATAAAGTTATTATTTCAATATTTCAGATATTCATAAATTATAAGAAGCTTAATATTGTACGTGGGACTTCATGATTTTGGTACATCGTATGGTAACTGAGAATTGACCGGCAATTCCATGCAGAAGCTATCTTGTGTTACCGGTTGTTATTTCGTAATTAAATATGAAAGTGAAATCCAAATAAACTTCAGTATACTTTATTTACATATAATGAATTGAAATATAATTTTGAATATTTTGCTTTTGCAATGTTCTACATTGCCCTGTGTTTCAAAAATTGAAATAATGCGAGTGCAAACACGAGTTAACTCATAACCGGTGAAACTCCAAGAAGTCATCTGTCGAGACTTTAATCAATTCACGATTCAATTTCCGTATTTCCAAATCAATTTCTTTAATAACTCCCAGAGAAGCATCTATTTTTTTAATAATCGCGAGGAGAAATCTGGGATGGGCCATTTCGATCCGTTCGGTAGTTCTAGTGTCAGTCGATTCAAGAGGTCCAGTTACCCACTGCAACGCATTACGAGCTACAGTCTAGTAAGATTTTCTAAAACAAGATAAAAATCTCAAGCTTACAAATTAACCTCTTGCCGTACAATGACGAGTGAGACTCGTGATAAAGATTTCTAAACTAATTTAACAAGAATCAATGTACTATCTTCAAATGAAATTTCCACCTAAAGTAGAATGGAAAATTTTGCAGTATTTCTTACAAATTGTCGATAACAAAATATTACCCGGCCTTCATAACAAGCGATCTCCGCTTCCCCGAGAAGCCAATTCAAATTGTTCTTCGATAGCAGCAACACGGCCAGCTTTCGTGCCGACCTCGAAATTCCCGAATCGTAGGGCCAGCTGTGCTCGCTGTGTTTCAGCTACAGTTCCCGCCTCCATTCAGACGGCGGGCTGTGTCCACAAAAGGCTCGGCGGCTTATAAAAACTTATAAGCACGTGCTCGAGCCGCGGCAAACGAGAATCCGCCGGCGCGGAATTTATACGGCTCGTTCCGCGAAACTTATGCATCGGGGAACGGTGTTCCCGGTCATCGCGCCGGTGAGTAAAACTCGGATCAGCCGCGCCGCATAATTCCCTCGTAAAGATGGAATTGAGGCGGCGCTCTCGCCGGGGTTTACGGCCGGCCGAGTGATAATTCTGTAACTCCGCGCGAGCCCGCTCCCGCGAAACGGCCGGCCCTCATCCACCCGCGTCGCAATTAATTTTATTAACCACGCCTGCTGCTCGACCCGAAACCCCCTGTAATCCGATGTTTGATAAACTTCCCAGGAAACCGAACCATCGGTGTCTTCGACGTGATTCAGCTGCGAATCCCGGTTCGGATATTATCCTCTCCGCGCTGAGCCTCGAACGCATGAATGTTACATAGTGTCATTTTCGGAGGTGGCGTGGGGTTTTTATTAGGGGATAAAGGCGTTTAGAGGACCTCCTTGGAGACCGAACCCTTCATTAGATTCAGGTTTGTCCCACGTGTCGTGTGGCTATCTATAGTTCCGTCGTTTGGGAGGTCGGGTCTACTCGGGACTATGTGATTCTACTTATAAGTGGACCCATGGAAATTTCAGAAAATCGATGAAGGTGTGTTGTATCTTATTCGATAAGCTTTCAGAAGTATGAAGGAAAGTACGAAGGAAAAGTAGCTCCGCGTGTTACGAAGTCGAGAGGAAATCCTGGGTTGCCGTTGCCGCTTCTTTTCCTCCGAACAATGAACGTTATGCTTAATGAAATGATCTCGCGCGGTAACGGCACGGAATAACAACGCGAGGATACTGCGAGTAGATTATTTCCTTCGTGAAAGGACGAGGGAACGCACACGGAACCGAGCTGCTGACAAGCCAACGCATCACAGGACAATACAGCCGCGCCGAGAAATTTCGCAGCGATCCGAGCACTCGTAAACTATACGGTTTCCATGGGAATAAAAATGTTATGCTAGCACCGGCGTACTACGCTTTTAGAACGCCACCTCGCCGCACCGCTGTAACATGTAAATGGGAAGAGTTCATGACGACGCATGAATTCCTCGTAATATACATATTCATCCGCGATTTACATTTCCGGCGCATTACACCGACCGCGCGGCCGTTCGTTTCGATTCTTTGCCACAGTCAATTTACCGGTCGCCATTGGACACGGTCCTAACGCGATGAACGATCCCGCCGCGGCCTGGTCGGGTGCCAAAGATCGGCCGAATTAGATCTGGATTTGCATCGTCATGGCTGCCTCGTAATCGCTCGCTTGATTCATTACTCGGTTGCTCGCGGACTCGCGCGAAGGTCTTCTGTAGACGTTAAATAACCTCTCTATGAACGTTATCTACGAGACTGATATCAGAATGAAAATTTTTCGGCCGTAGCTACGAAAGTATCCTAGGCAAATGAATTCTAACGGCGCGACGAACGATCATTAAACCGTTCCCGCTTCTTTCGCGAGGTCTAACCAACTCCTTTTTTTCATCTTCCAGGTACGTATAAACGAGCAGGAACGCAGGGGATCGGGGACTCGGTCCAAGCGACGCGAATGTGGTGAGACGCCGCCGAAGCGCGTAACAAAAGCTCGGTTAACACTTTTGTAAACGAACGTAGAACGCAAATAAATCGTTTACCATACCATCTTGCTCTCTCTCTCTCTCTCTCTCTCTCTCTCTCTCTCTTTCTCTATTCTCGCTCTATCTGTCTGTCTATCTGTCTACGCTTCTATAAAAGGCCGTGCCCTGCAATCGACGATCGAAACGATTATTTAATTCAGCCCATTATACTGATCGTATCCTCGGAACACCGGTGGTTTATTATAATTCGATCGAAATCGGTGGATCGCGATCTGGCCGCCGTTTAATCTCACGGGCGCAGATGAATTTGGCCGGCGGACGTTTCGTCCGTCATTCATCGCTCGAACATTGTTGATTAATTAAGTATCCGGATCAATAACCGTTGCCCAGCGGTCCGTCGATTGCACCGGGCGCTGCCTTTCGCATGAGACAAATTGAAAAACCGATTACCCGTCGACAAAAGATTGAATAGACGTTCGCGTGCTGATTCGCCTGCTTGTCCGCGAGAACCGATAGGCGCATTCAAATCATCTTCGATTCGAACCACGTGTTCGCGAACGCTCGATTGGTCGGTGCTCGGGACGAAACGCTGTGTCGTTGTAATCGATCAACCAGAATCGTTGATACATGTTTTCCAAATGTTTACCGAATGTTTCTTGTCAAATGTTTACCCGATCGTTGTAACAATCGAAGTATATTAAACAATGTACCATGTCTGTACTCGCTTGTGCCGCGCAATGGCGACGCCGACACCGCGCACGACGAATGGAATAAATAAACTGTAGTTCAACGTACGCACACTTGTCCCATTCATTTCATTTGAAGCCTCTGCACACGGCCTTCGACGGTTCGGTTCGATCGTTAGCTTCACGTCCCGGTAAGTTCAATTATTATTCATTAGTTGGCGCGCCAGGGATACCTCGCGCTTTCCCGCACACCTCTCCGTTGGGTCGTTTAACATGGCGCCCTGCGAGTCGGGCGGCTCGACGCATTGCCGGGTGTTTTCTGCGATAGTAACTTATCGAATTAAAGTTCTCGTAAACCGCGGGACACGCTTCAAACGATAAACATTGATTTAGCAATGATTCTTCATGTTTTCGGAATATGCTCGCCGACAATGTGTTAACGCAGATACTCGCGCATTACGAGCATGCGCCCATTCGGCTTGTTTATACCTGGCACGGTGCCGTGCTCCTTTTAGGAGACGCATTCAACGACCCAAACGCTTCGGGAAACAAAAAGGTTCGCAGACCAACCGTTCCCCGACGAGAAACGAATTCGGCTGTGAAAACTCGCCCGTTCCCCGGCGAACTTCCAGCCAAAAGTGTCACGAAAGTTTATCCACTTTGCCGGAAATCGTTCGCTGTAAAATATGGAGCGGTTTTTATCGGCGATTTCGGAATTTATCAGTTTACTCGCGCCGCGCCGAATCGCCGACGACGATATGAATTCTTGTTATCCGTACGTGACTCTTTTTTCACGCGGTCGGAAACCATAGGGAGCTGCGTACGGTTCCCGCTGGTTTTTGATGCGGTGAACGAACGAACGAACGAACACGACCGGCCCGCGTAAATCTGTTTGCAGCGCCGGAGCGTGTCAGTGGAACTCGAGTCACGTACCGAGCGACGCGAGGATTTTGGAATCTAAAACGTTCTCCCGTCGATGTTCGGTTGAAAAATTGGATCGCAGCGACCCGGCCGAGGCAATAGTCGCAACTCCTTCGATTTATCGCTCGGGGATCCACCGGTCGTCCAGGCGAAAGTTCGGAGCGCGCGCGTGCCTCATAGTTGGCCGATAAAGGCACTTCGTTAATTTCGAATCCCGGGCCGAACGAAATCCGGCGGAAGTACTTCAATTTGGGAACAATTCGCGGGACACGCGTGCTTCGCTCGCTGACAATCAATGCAATTCACTTTATGCGACAAAAGGTCTCTCGAGGCTGCTCAATTACCAAGTTATTTGCAATCACTGGAACACGCGCGTGCCGCGATTATTGGCGATCGTTGGTCGAGTTCGTAACGTTCGAACGACATGTAAACTTCGCGAGTTATTGGTGATTTACCACTAACGCGATTTGGATTCGATCAGTATCCGAATTCAATATTCCGCGAACACAGAGATTTTTTCCATAACGTTCCGGAGAAACTAGAAAACTTTGCATGCTGTGTGTTTAACCGTTTGAGTTACAAGTTCCTTCTAATTATACATTCTTATTTCTATTTCACGCTCAGCACTGGAAAAACGTAACGATCGTGCTATTTAAAATTTTTTTCTGTAAAAACAGAAAGGCGTTTTTGAATTTAAACGAAAGCGCGATGGCGTTTGGTATTTTTCAAGCGGGCTTTCGCGAAAATCCGTGGGACTCGAACGGTTAACGCGAAAGCATTCCGGAAACACTTATAGTTCCTAATTCTACGGTGTCTATTGTGCGAGAAATTATCCCGATTGCAATCCCGAGCCACGGAATGACACGGCAGGTCACGAAGGAAGTCGGACAGAAAATAAATGATCAATATCGATACAGCCACGAACGACTCATCGAGCAAAAGTGAAACAATGGGCCATTCCGGGGCTATCAAATCTACAGGGTTCTCGGCCCTTCTCCTGCCTCCCTATTTTTTCATCCCCTTCCGGCCACGTTTCTCCACCCCACTGACCCAAGACTCTGCCTTCCACTTGATTCTCCCGCGCCCTCCCCGTGCTCGTTCCTGTCCGCCCTATTTATCCGAGGAACGTATAGGGGTCCGGCGAAAGGTCCGAACATTTTGCTATTTTCCGCACCCTCCGCCGTTCCGCTTCACCTAAACCCGACCCGGCTGCGCCGAGCGTCTTTTGTACGATGCCAACCAGATCGGATAAACTCCCTTCGAGAGAAGCGCCACTCCTCGCGTGGAAATGTGGCCGGCTTCCCCCGTCGCTCCGTCCCCGAGCGGCGGTTAAATCGTTGCGCGAACCACCGCGACCCTTTAGAAAATTGCAACTGCCCCTACTCTGCCGGCAATTAATTTTAATCCTCGATGTAGGAGCTGGATCCTTGCAGGATCGTTTTTGCACGTTTCTATCCTCATCGAATCTCTGACAATATCAATGTTAAATGAATCAGAAATTATATAGAATATTGACTCCATAAACTATTTTGATTTATAATTAAAAATCCTTGAAATCGCAGTTCCCCTTCGTCGACGCGCAATTGACTATCGAGTCAAATCGACCCATGTCATCTTTATTTTGCAGGTATTTAGATTATGAAGGCGTTTCTGCGAGAGATTTTAAATTTCGTAAAACACTGTTCGAATTTTCATGAGAAGTTGGGAATAAGTCTGTTAAGGCCACTTATAGCCTCCCCGTTTCGTCCGGGTCCTTAGGTCACCGTAGTTTCAGATGTGCATACATTTTATCTTTCCTTAAGAGTTATTTGTACATTCTTTAGATTTCTTTAACAATAAGAGCCTTCGTCACGTCGCGACTTGCAACCGTCCTTACGGTATTACGAGGAAGGACCGTGGCAGACATAAATCCATGAACTCATAAGGCTCGCGATCCTTACTGCAGCTTTTCCCTGTCTATTCTCCACATTCGTCGTCCAACTACCAGCATCTCTCTCTAGTCCGTCTGTTTCAGCATGTGTTATTGCCAACGCGTTTCTTGCTTTTTACCTGCCACGGTCGAGGATTGCAAACGGGACGAGTTAGTAACATTAGCAACTAGGAAGACCCAAGAAGGGAGGGGACTTCGTCTCCCTTCCACAACCCTCTACACTTAAAAAACCAGAACGTCTTCACCCTTGCTAAGACGACTCTGCCGAGGCATCGTCGAAGACGATTCTGGGAGGTTCAGGCAGTAGGAAGTCAGATCACAGATAGTACATTAGAACATAAGTCACAAGAACCAAGTCTACCTTAGCACCTGCTCATTTCCTAAGTTTTGTCCCCGATCATTCGGGTCCTTCGAGAAATACAAGTTTACAAGTCGGCACACCGCGTGCAAACGCCTAATCACGAGTACCTAACAAGGTCACTCTAATTGGTAGTCCGAGTGTCAGGGAACACTGCGTGCATCGCCATACGGTGTTTACGGCTAGATGAGTGTCACGATAACGCCGAGGGAAGTGACATTTTTAGCGCGACATCGGTTGCCACGGGATCACGTAGCTCGCGCGTCAGCTGCGCTTAATGTCTCACGCCCCGAAAACTTTTCCGATCGTTCTATCTCTTCCCCCGGAGACCGGCGGCGTCTTATTCCAGTCGGCCCAATGGACGGCCACGGGAAATGCTTTATCGGGCGCCGCGCCGCTCGGCTGGTCATCGAGGGTGCCGGCTGCGACCGAGGGACGTCTTCTCGCAGGCGGAGACTGTTTAGCGATGAATTAAGGAGCCACGGCGAAGGCGGAACTTCGCCGCCCCGTGAATTATTGAATCACTTAACGAGAACTCCGAGCCACGACCTGTTAGACCCGTCCTCTGCGGAATATTCGTCGCCCCTGTTTGAGTTTCGAATTCGCGGGAACCTGACTGACTTTGCGCTTTGCAACTGCACGCTTACGGGGTTTCACGAGCTGTGTCTCGAGACGTGATCGGGGCCAATGCTCCGGCACGAGTTTTTTTAACAGTAGAGCTACATTTAACCCTTTGCACTCGAGAGGTGACTCTGTCTTTGATTTGATATAAGAAAATTACGGTGTTATATACAGTATTCAGTTTTGTATGATGCAATGGGCGAAGTATTCGTATAAAATAGATTTGTCTCTTGATTTATGTAGGTTTTCTCATTACTTGCTTTCGAATAATGTTTGTCTCATCGGAGTGTCGAATGTTTCTAATTGATAGATCCCTATGAAAATTGTAATTGATTATTTTCTTCAGACATTCATTATAACAAGTGGAACTGTTTATTCTCGAGATCATTTCGAATGTCCTATGCTTTTAAGATATCAATAATTGCGGAACAAAAGAATCGGAACCAGTCATTTTACTGTTACAGTAGTTCTAGTGTTAATGATGTGCATATATTGGGAAATATAAAAATATGTTGTGTCGAACGTTTTCTATTAGAACTGTTTAAGCCTAATCGCTATCTAAATGTTGCCTCTTGTATTCGACTCTCTAGTTGTAACGATCTATTCAAAATTAGGATGAAATTTGAAAAATTGTTCGGTTAGCCTGCTTCTATAGACTCTAGACATTGCGACTAATATCCTACATGATGGTCAAGACGACTTCGCTTCCCATTCCGATGGGACAACGCAGAGATCACAGATGAAATCTGAACTCTACGTCCGACGCGAAGACTTCTTGAACCTCGAAGGTTCACGGGCAGATAAGAATTTTTCGAAGTTTCTTTTGTATTTAGAGCTTAAACTATTTGCTGTGTCTATATAAAGTTTCTTCTTCCCGAGAGGTTTGTGTTTGCCTTTACTTATCGATGGAAGGCTATTACTCCGCGCGGCGACCGAGTGTTTGCCGGCCGCGTGTTAGTTTTAACTTCATTGTGGTCCCTGGAGAAGGATTTCCGCGGATGACATATAACTTTGTTGTATATCCGATCGATCCGCCGCGACACGGATACAAAGAGGATATTCGATAATCCAACCGACGAAAGAATCCACGGAGAGATCGGTAATTATCCTCTTAGACGAGTTCTTCGATCCCCCTTATCCGCGATGTTCGCCGCTATGATAAGCAGGGGAGACTACGGTTCACTGTCTCGCGGAAGTTCGGCGAATTTGCGCTTCACTTTCCGCGGCAATGAAGGCAAGATTATAAGTCCATAATGGAAAAACTTTGCTCTTAAAGAACGGCCCCCGCCGATTCCGCGCCGGCCCGCCTCTTTATTTACCCTCGCGATGAGCCGAAATTAACGAAGTTCCGCGCGTCCACTGGAAAAAGGAGCCCCGTGCCGCGGAGCCGTTAGGTTAAATGATAAATCTCTCGATGCAGTAATTACGATCCGTTCCTAATTGGACGCCGGCTTCGATGAAGTTCCTTCGCCCTATTATTCCACGCTGTATTCGTACACCTATATACTCGGCGAACTTCGAATCCGAAGTACCGAATACGCGATCCCCCCGCGATGATAATTACTCCGTTTGTTCGGAATGTTCGCGAAATTATGGCGGCGCCGTGAGGTAGACGGGCCTCTCTCGCGAGACATAAATCACGCGGGTAATCCCTTTTAGAAAACCAAATGGACTCGGCATTGATACCGCTGCGCGCTGCCGGCTAAATGTTAGACCATCAAATATCGCTCTCCTCGTTAAACTCGGATTACCATTACACTGGCCCGGGTTTTTTTATTCTGCGGGCGAAAACCATTTGTCGAGCGCAACACGGATCGGGACACGGTTAACCTGTTGGCAACGGCTGATTGGCAATCACCGCCGAATCGGGAATTCTAAAATACACGGGATCGTTCCGAGTGTAATTGCGGCGAGGCTACCTCGCGCGTTTCATTCGGAAATATGCACATAAATTTGAGGCTCCTCGTTTTAAACGGCCGCCGCGTGTAACGAAACATCGATGAATATCAACGGCGCGCGTTCGAGGACCCGGCGGACCGCGGTCCCGTTCTGCTTCGCGTAACATTTGACGTGCCACTCGTAACCACGAGGATACAGACACTCCCGGTCTGATTAATATTCATTAGTCGGAGCGCGCCGCGAGGACGCTTCGTCTCTAGATATAACGATCCCTCCAATTAAAACCTTGTTTCATCGGGCTCGTTCTATTTCGGCGAGTCCGTTGATCGCGTCGACCGAAAAATCTACCGCGCCGCGTAAATGATGAAGCGTTTCCGGGCTTCGTTCCTTTCTTCGAGTGCTTCGCGCTTTAAAGCCTGCCGATTGGACGATCCATTAAACTGAAGTAGCAGGGGGAAGGAGGTCGTTAAAGACCAGTTGTTCATATTTATTTCGACGTTTATCTGTCACCGTACTTCGTACAATTGCGTCAGAGGAATCTGATCTTCCAGTACTTCAATTGCATTTGCTGTTTCTTAGGCTTTCACTGCAACTTTTGCGGACGAACGTCGACATTTTGCCGACATCAAACTTTCTTCTTTGGAACACTAAGTAAACTATTGAACTACTGACATCAAGAAATCAGTACATAGTTTCCTTATCCTCTATTATTCAACCATTCGACGTGTAACTTGTATTCGTTGATTTTCTATACTTTAACCCTTTTTAGAGAAAATTATTTTTTTGATGATGATTCGTATTCCCTACCGTATACATATTAGAAATACTTTAACCCCAGTCACGAATATACTCGTAGCAAGAGATTGTCAATTTGGTACAATCTTGGTTGTATTTGAAATGTATCGTAATATAAAGCAAAATAAATTGAAAGTACAAATAAACAGGTTACTACAAGATTTGTCATTGTTATAAAAGAATAAGGCATATTGTATAGAATGCCTAAAATTCTCATGGCAGTGAACGTGTTAAAAAACAATTATTGAGAATTCTTTTCGAAATTTTCCTAGATTCCTTTATGCACCTACTTGTGCCAACCGATCCCGCAACACCATGAGGATCAAAACGGTGAACAGACTCCCTGTAATTCGACCCGTGATAAAAGTGGCATCTATATGTGCCGCCAACCTATAAAGGGTTAAACGCGAGTGTTGTATAGAATAGAATAACTGTCACGAAGTAACGAATGGAAACCTTTCCGCACTATTCCGCGAGAAACCTCCCCCGCGAGAATAACAAGTTATAGAACGGGGAGCCGTTAATAATTCCCGGACACCCGGTTTTCGCGGATCCAGCCCATTCGATTTCCTCGAATGCCGGAGTTCTTTTTTCCCCGGGCCGCAAAGAGGATCGCGGAGGATGAAATAATCAAGGGTGCTCGAGGTTGCCGGTGTAGGTCCGCAACACGCGATACGAAGGGTTGCCGGGTGGTCGGCGGTAAATTGAAACGAGCTCCTCGCCGAGATAAATCACGCGGAAGAATTTCCACCGCAAAGTGGATATCTCTGATCAGAATTTATATCAGGGTTCCTTTTCTCCCAGTACGCGCGCGCGCGCGATATTTTCCCGTGGCAAACGGGCGCGTGTTTGCTCGGGGAAATTCGTCGAATTCTTAATGATTCACGTACGCGCGCGGCCGGGACCGACGGGAAATTAATTCGGCCGCGGGACCCGCGGAGCTGTACCGTTTTATTAACGCGGCCGCGCGTGTAACGCGGACGATAATTAACCGGCCGGAATTGCGCCGTAAAAGCTGCCGTTCCGTTTCTTCTCGGTCCCCGTGAAATTCCGCGTTTTACAATCCTCGCTTCTCGAAGTAGAACGAAAATGAGTTTTCTTTTTCAGTTTCTCGCCGTAATAAAAACGGAAGCCACAGCTGGGGTGGGCTTTATAATTTACGAGTTCGCCGGGCTGACTCCCGGCCGGCGGCCATGTTCCCGTGGATTTCGTAACAGGACGATGCGTGGCGCGTGCCGCCGGATGTCGTCGGTTTATTATTTATGAGATTTAATTGCGCCGGACCGCGTTCGTCCGTCTTCCGCTGTCCCGTCGCGGGGAAAAGTAACGCATACGTTGTAAGTGTCAGGGTACGAACTAGACCCTAATTATTGCACTTCGTGCCGTCTAGATTTATTGTCGAAGGACCACCCAATTTTACACGGAATGGGGCCGTAATGCTGTGCTTATAGGTTTACACAACTATGGTCGTCCAGCGTGGATCCGTCCTTTTATACACTTTTTGGGATCCACGCTGGAGACAATTGACGATTGAACAGACGACCGACTCTCTCCACGGTCCGCGCTGCTGCGCTAGGCTCGCGGCTGTCCGCGTCGACTGCCACAATCTTTTGTTCTACTATACTTTGTGTGAAACTCCAACAGTAAGAACAATTCTGAGATGGGACGTGAGCATTGAGAGTGTATGCTACAGTAGTATAGGTCTGTTTCTGGTCGGACGAAGAGCTGCGGGTTCAACCGTTGGAACGAAGTTCGACACGATACTTCTCACGATACAAGATGGTATCGGGAAGTACTTATGCATTCTGCGGTACAAAGTGGTATAACCCCGCACGTGATCAGACGTAAGAAAAAGCAGACTCGGCCTTTTCGCAACACGTGTAGATTCTTAAGTGGTATGCATCGAGAGTAGTGCCGCGAGATCTTCGAGTAAGATAAAGTTTCAACTCGGATCTTCGAAGTAGTAGAAGTTCGTATATAGTCAGACACGGGCTACCTACAGAAAGATGGTCGTTCCTAAGTTTTTCACTGGCAATCCAATCAAATCTATTTCACATGTCGATGTATTATATAAAGTTTAGTATAATATCCCTTTGCGGAAGTTTCTAGAAATATTTCACGTTTTTTGACGAGACAATTCTTTGAAACTAACTCAAAGAAAAAAGTATATTGAGGAATAAAGCTATTTAGTCTAATATTTCACGTAGCGAGGCATTATATTGTACAAAGTTCAACATTAACCCTTTGCACTCGAGAGGTGACTCTCAGTCACCACTGGATTTGATACAGCAAAACTGTGAAGTTGAATATTTAGAATTTTAAATTAGACTTTGTACTGCTATGTGAAATATTTGAATGAAATAGCTTTGTTGCTTAATTTATCTGTGAATTATCGTTAAATTAGTTTCAAACAATGTCGTCTATATTTCATCAGGAAATGTCCAAATATTTCTACTGAGAAACTTCCGAGTGCAAAGGGTTAAATGTCAGATTTTATAGTCCTGCGTGAAATCAAGTGGTAGAATGCAAAGGAATATATATAGCTTCATAACTTTAACACTAGAACTACCGAGCATCTAATATGGTTACCATGTAATCCGTATAAAAATTGTAATAACAGCTTTCCTCAGTTTCTTATTATTTTCGAAATTATTTCGAATATCCAACGCTTCCAAAGTACCAATAGCTGCGCTCAAGAAAATCGAAACCAGTCATTTCGTCTGACACGGTAGTTAGTGTTAATATATCAATGACTGAAAACCATCTCCCTCCAAAGGGTTAACCCCAAGAGCAACCTGCAGCCGCGGGAAACACTGAAAAAAGCAAATTCCCAAGGACAAGTGCTTCATCCCGCATTTCCAGCCGATCTATCCTCAATCGTCAGCTCCCTTTCTAACTCGATTTAAGCATCGGTATGCGCTCCGCGCGGCGCGCTACAAGTTTATCCCGAGTCAACGGGCCAGAACGACTGTTAGCTTCCCCCGAACAAGCAGAATTCCTCGGGCGAGTCGTGTACGGCCTCCGCATTTCGCACTTTCGTTCGCCCGTGCACACCGGCCCGACTGCGCAGGCGAGGCCCACGCCGGTGCGCGTCGCGGCCGTGTAATTCGAGGCACGTCTCGCGATACGTGGATAGAGAAAGGGTCGCGGACACGAAACGAGGTCGCGGAACGCTTTCTTCCTCCCCTGACTTTTTGTCTCTCCCTCTTCCTCCCGCTGTCACGCAGCCCCGTCGAGCGAACTGGCGTCACGTGCCGCCCCTGTCGCATCCGGTCCCTGCGAATCGCGATGAAACGGTGTCGCGCGATTTAAAAGGCGCCCCGTCGAAAGCAGATTTACGTCTCGCCGGGGGTAGGAACCGTGCGAGTAAACCGGTCCGCTTTTTTCCCCGAGTTTTCGATCCCTTCTGGTATCACTTTACTCCCGAGACCGCTTCGGACTCCCGTTTTGCGTTCGACGGTAACCGCGCGACGAAAGACCGCCCCTCCCTCGGCCTCACGTTGCCTAATACCGTTCCGCCGGCGATCTCGTTCCGTGTGCCTTTCCGCGCGAATTTATCGCCCGAGGCGATTCCAGTCGGCGACTGGAACGAGCTCTGCGAACACCGGCCCGGAAGGAGATGTGTGAGTACACGGTTTACACTCGATTGGCTGATCCCGGCGAACCTTTCCGCCGAGATTAATATTCCCCGGCGATGGGGATTAAGAGCCACATTTTACGCCGGCGTCCGTTAACGTGATAGGTATTTTTAATCTCGATAAGCCGAGATGTATGTCTAAATATACGCGCGATATCACGGGGAAGTCTTCGCGCTTGCAATCGATTCGCGCGGAAATTGCATAGGTGGAGGAGCGCTCGAGATTAACGATCCATTACTCTCCTCGAACGCTGACCGACTGAAACGTTCTGTTCGAACTAATCGCACGATACCAATGGTGGACTCTCCATTGTTGTTTCTCACAAAGGAACACGAATGCCATAAGTGAGAAACTACGTTCGCACCGTGAATGCCGCGTCTTTATGTCCCGGGCGTACGAAAAATATTATCGCAGCGTAGAAGAGCTCGCGGACGCTGGTCCGGCGGACACGGGCATCCACTTGGGCTTGAATAAGACACCGGGAGCACAGCTCGTTACTCCTTCCGAATGGATTAAAGAATTTATTCCCGTCTCGCGTGAAGTTCCGGGCGGAGTTCGGATTAAGAACCCGGCCGGCGGGGGCGATATTAAAATAGTCCTGTAACGTACCGCTGCTAGCCGGCGACGAAATAAAATATTCCCGCGCGGACGGAAGGAATAACTATAATTTCAGGGTGGCGTCGGGAAGTTCGGGGCGGCGGGAAAGCCGGGGGGAAGGTGTCGGGGCGCGAGTTAAAAAGCGGATGCGCCGGGGTGGCGGCCTTTTCCTCGGCCCGGCGACGTAATATTAAAAACTCCGACGTCTGAAAGTTTCCGCGCACAAAGGCGCGCGAGATATGGGGAGCGTAAGATTCTCGTCTTGTAGATTCCTCCCCCGTCGTTGGCGAAGTAAAGCGCAGAGATACGCCGGTTTACGTTTCTCCGTCCAGACGCTTTCACCGCTGAAAGGCGCGGCTCTTCTTTCAGCCTCGGCCGCCCCTCGCACCGGGAGCCTAACTTTTGTCTCGGCTCGTAATTTATCTTCCGATACGGAGCCGCGACTTTTATGATGAATGAAAGTAAACCGACCGCCGAACGGCTAAAACCGCCGCCCTTCCTCGCGCACGCACGCACGCTCGCACGCTTACCTCGAAAACAAGATGCTTCCAGCGAAATTTATAACGCAGATCATCCCTATCGCTCTAACCGTGATCTACGCGCGCCATTCTTCTTGGGATCTCATACCGGAACTATGAAAAGCCTCGACGTGATCCATCCTTGATTTCGGTTCTGCGATTATTAACCGTTTAACCACTTGGCGTGCTATTTACTTTCGCCACTAACGTGTACCATTTTACTATCGACAATTTGGAAGAGATGCTACAGAATTGTCCGTTCTACTTCAAGTGGAAATTTTAGTTGAAGATAATACAGTGGTAGCGAAACAGTTGTTTGCTTTGATCCGTGGGTAATGAATAACATCGATTGTTGTTAACACTAGGTTTAGGTGCATTTATCGTACACTTCATTCTATTATTCCTAAAAGAATTGATGCTCGTTTATTTAGATTGTGGAAACTGGAGATGTGATAGTAGGTAATTGGAGTACATGTCAGTGTGATCGCATCAATCAAAATCGGCGTAAACATTTACAAAATAATATTTCTAAAATCCAATATGCGTCAATTTGACGCGTTCCGTAAACCTAGTGTTAAATTAGTCTAGAAATCTTCATCGCGAGTCTCACTCGTCGTACGGCAAGGGGTTAACGAAGATTCTTTGAAATATTGAAACGTCAGCAGATGAACCTGAATTGTATCAATTGCTTAACCGTTTGAGGAGGTTCTGTTTATCAGATCAATTATAATTTTCTTACTATGCTTTTCAAGAAATAAATCGAAGTAACTTTATTCGAATAAATGTTATTTTTTGATATTTTTTGTAATATAATATTTGTGATCTCTTATTAATTTTTTTGCGTACACACCCAATCACTTCCATTTGGTAAATATCCACAAAAGTTGTTCAGCATGCAAACGGTTAAATGATAGAAGAAAGGGGAACGACGTATCGATCTCTCGACGTTTGAGTAATGAAACCGTTTGTCGTCTTAGCGTTCCAAATATGAACATTTCATCTCCCGAAATATCATTCGTCCGCGAGGGGTTAAAGACAAAGATTCTCCGAGAATCGCCGAGTAGGTCGATCTTATAGATAGACCGAAATAGAAGTTGAATCGTCGAAATCTCTACACGAGCAAGCGTATCATTTCCACGGAAATAGAAGGACAGTTTGATTCGCAGTCTATGATCCAGCGTTAAAAACATGCTCGACGAGTTCCGGTTAACCCGCGAACGAAATAGAAGTCGGTTTCATAAGCGCGATTCAATTAAAATGAGAATGGGGTTGCCCGCGAACAACGTCGGCCTGATTAAACGCTTTAATCCACTGCCACGATTAACCCTTTCTTTTTACGCTAACCACCGCCCGTCCGTTTGACCAGAATTTTTTCCCGATTCACCTTTCACCGGGGGAATTCGTGTTACAGCCGCGTATCAAAAGCAACGCGGGCCCTGATTAATACCTCGTTAAACGTTTCAGCGCCGGTCAGAATACCGTTCCAGCGAGATTCCGCGCGAATTCACTTTGCCCCGTAACGACCGCCACGACCTCAATTTCCGTAAAACCACTCCACTCCGTTCTCATAAAGGATTCGATTCTCGTCTTCGGTATCATGTCCCTCGCCAACGAATTTTCTCCGAACACTTTCCGCGCGCGTTAGCCGTCCGTATTCGTGTTCGGGCGACGCTATTTCTGCTGAGTTCCCTGGAAAACTCTTACAGCGAATTTTAGAGCCCGGTCAGCGACGGATTAACCGAAATACTCCGATTGAACTGCGGGTTCTATCGGCTCCTAGTTTTCTAAGCGAGTTTAAACGCGTCCGAAATTCTTCGGGACTTCAACGGTACCGCTTTAACACGTTCGCTGCCAGCGTTGCATATTTGTGACGTAATCCTATATTCTACACAAGGAAAATGAAACTAATCCTATAGATATTGTTATTCGAAATTATAAACTATATTATATCTAGGAACTCAACGACTCGTTTCGTTTTTCTAATATTTTGTTTAGATTTATTGGACTGAAAGAAATAATTGAGACCTTGTTAGCGAACGTGTTAATCGTTTTGTGACGTAATCTTATATTCTACACAAGGAAAATGAAACTAATCCTATAGATATTGTTATTCGAAATTATAAACTACATTATATCTAGGAACTCAACGACTCGTTTCGTTTTTCTAATATTTTGTTTAGATTCATTGGACTGAAAGAAATAATTCAGACCTTGTTAGCGAACGTGTTAACTGTTCTGCTTGCAACGTCTCCGTGATTGCAATCTCAGGATAAAAGTTTGACGGAAATCTTCCCCTGAATATCGTCTATATATCATGCAGTACACTGTCGCATTGTTGTAATCGCAAAAATAGAATATATACATTTCATCGATTATCTTCGAATTACAGTTCTAGGATTAAATAGACGCAGACGGTTTACGCAGTGGTCGATGAAATTCCAACCGAAGTGGTTAACGATATGATTTTCATCTTCGATTTCGGCGCTTCCTGATCCCGGAAGAATCGGAGCTCGCGTAACGATCCGTGGTCCGACTATAATGAATTTCCATTCGAGACGCGCATTCGGCGGAATGGAGAGGTCACGTGTCGGCTCGGGGTTACGGTTATCGATCAGATTCCCGCACCAATTTCTCCTTGGGTAAATACTCCCGCGGGAATTCGACGTCCACAAAGCATTCTTCGGCGACGGCAGTCTGGTCCGGCCCGCTCATATTTATTTATTAAACCGGTAATTGCACGCGTCGCGCCGCCCCCTCGAAATTCGCCGGCCGCGAAAGATAAGGCGAGCTTTACGGCATAATTGAACAAAGCCGCCGGAGAGTGTGCACTTCCGGGGTCCGGCTAACTTTATGAACAATGACTTCAAAGAGGGACGCGCGTTATTGGAACGTTTCCATCGTCCATGGGTTTCAAACTTGCGCGAGCTTTCTTTTCATTCCTTCTACGTGACCCCATCTTGTCGCTTACTTCTCCATTGGAGTCGGAGTTCGAATACCGACGACGCAGTCGCTTGCAGGAATTAAAAAGTTTCTTTCCTCGAGACATCAGCATTCGCAGCTTCTTTGCCAAGATCTTTTAAAGATAGATTATATTATTAAGTTACTTTCAATATTAAGAATCGTTTACACTGCTCTCTATAAACTATCTGTTAAAATTTTAAAAGTTAAAAGTTATTTTTAATATTAAGAATCGTTTACCCTGCTCTATAAACTATCTGTTAAAATTCATTTCGAACGAAATGTAATAACACAGAATTATCGGGAGAAAATGCAAAAGAAATTCGGAGTGCGAGGGGTTAACTAAAGTTCAAACACTCCTGGCGCGTTCTATTTCCAAAATGATTAGAATTCCGTCGAAACACGGCCGAGAGAGCTGTTCGTTTCTTTTAATTCGACTTCCACGCTGGAAACGAGTTCTCCGCTCGAAATTGCATCGTAATCAGAGGAACAACAGCGCCGCGAACAGCGAGAAGAGAGATCGACATGGAATTCGATTCCGGGGAAAATAAGTTAACCATCGGGTCTGCCAATGGAGGGAGGCCGAGCAGCCGACCGGCAATTCGTCTTATCCTCTATGGGTTCCAGCAGCTGCGCCTCGAACCGCGCGACCTGCAAATATATGCACATAGAGATACTTCTTTCTCTGGACACGAGCGGCAGGGGTGGACCATTCCTCGAACTTTTCGACGCAAGCTGCTGCCAACGGACCGAAGGCATCGAAGTCCGCGGCGCGATCGTCTTTTCCCCCGTCCACGGAATAATACCTCCCTCTCGATGCCGAGGAACCGATATCCGCGACCGATAGAAAGTGCGGAGTGCAGATTTAATAGCTGCGATCCGAACGTCCCTTTCCCCTTGCGTTTAAATATTGCTAATCCGGTAGTTTGCTCGGCTGTATATTTCGAATCTTGTTTCCCGGGGAATAAATTAGAGAAACACGCCGCCCGCGGCCGGAGCGCGACGCACGAAAAAGAGACGTATTAAATTTATTTGCGAGCTTGCACCACGTAATGGATCGCTAAATATTAAACATCTCTTTCGAGTGAAATGCAGCCGTACGCTGCGCGAGCGTTGAATACGTTATGAAATGTTTCAAAAGATCTGCATGATTGATGCGTCTGTCCACAGCCGGGAAATACACTGCGCGGAATGCGGTCCGCGTCGAATCGTCCCGGGATCGTCCAGTCGGAGAGGACGCACGAACATTTTTATTCCCGCGGTTCATTAAAAACTACGCGACGCTGGAAGCTTCTCGTCGCCGGTGCGAACTAAAATATTTCCTGACAAAAATGGTAATATTCGTTCGTGCGCGTTGCTTGTTAAAGCTGACTTCGCTCGATCTTGGCGTTCGCGAAACTGGAAGTGCTGCAGCCGCGGATCCAATTCCAGGCGACTGCCAGCGCGTCGCTTCGAGTTCGATTCAAGCGGATTCGACGGGCCGCTTTTCGAGGCTCAAAGCCCGAACTCGATTCCGGCCCGGCCGTCGACGAATCGGACGGCGGCGAACAATATGCCGCCGGGATGGACGGTATTGCGGGTTTTGTTTCCTTTGTCGGCGCGTTCCCGGTGATCGAAGATTGTTGACGGATATCGCGGGAGAGCAAACGAAATTGTAACGCCGCGGACAGCTTCGGGGGATGAAAACGAATGGGGCGAGGGTGGAGCCGGGAATTTGGTACGCGTCGTGCCGCGGCTTACTTTCGTTGGATAATGTTCAATTATTTGCTGTGGGGAAGTCGGGCGAGGGTCTCGCGGCGTTATTCCTATGGAGAATATGAAACGAAGGGCGAGGAGTTACCTGACACCGAAGAAATACACCGACAGGATTACGCGTCCCTGTACGAAGGCAAAGAATTCATTCGCAAGTTCGATAAAGACCGTGGGATATTTTAATAAAGCTGCTGGCGCAGGGCTCGTTACGACGTGGAAACAATTTCGAATAGCGTATATATTGGACCGAAGCGTCGCAGCCTTCCCGAACTTTCCATAAAGGAGATATGGAAGGGTGTGCACATAAAGTCGAGTTCGATACAAGTTCCGCCCTATCCAATTTCGGAGGAACTGCCTTAACGAACGGTAGGTTCCAGTCACGAACCTCAGCCTTGTTAAATCTTAATTACTGAACGGGAGTGAGTAACATCGTGAATGGAAATGCGATCGTTACGATTATCGATCAGTTTTTCGTGTATCATGCGTACTCGAGGAAAAAATCTTCTGATGTATACAATTCGTCAGGCTCATGGATTCTGTTGATTCATGTCGTATCTATCCTTATTAAGCAGTTAACTGTGTTTGACGAGTATACACGTTATTGTAACGCTTGACACAATACTAATCCTTTCAGCGATGAATTCTTTATTTCCCATAAACATGTAATTCTTTGCTTCACTTTGATCTATCATTATTATATACTCTACGTGCATTCGTCCTGCGTTCGATGAGTACACGCTCCATTTTTCGATTTTATTGCGTAGAACGAGAAGTATTTTCAACTAAATTCCACGGTTAACCGATTAAAAAAAATTGCCAATGGGGAATGATGTATATGTTACGGTGAATTCGATTAATCTGGAAATTATACGCAACCCCCCGGCAATTATGTATAATCGCCAGCAACATTTGAGAGTAATTATTCATAATCACTGGGGAATTACGTATAGCAGATTTATTATATTTTCCATAACATATACAGCTATTAAGTTGTATTTTTACGTGTTGTCCATATTGTTTCTTTATCTCATTAAATACATACATATTCTTTCCTAATTCTCTTTTTACCGAAGATCCACATTTTCAATATCTAATAGTAACCACTATAACATCGATCGCGATTCTGTAATCGAGTACGTTTTATCGAACCCATCCCCGAGCGTCATCACCGAGAGACACTAACGCCTCGAACGAGCAATAAGTCGGCCAGAAGTAATAACCGAGCACGAACTGGCAACTACGGCGCATCAACGACCCCGGAGTTAACGACAGTAATTGCATAGCTAGCGCAAATTTGTAAACTCCCGGCAGCGCGGCAGCGGCGTGCGGCTGCGGGGGCGCGGATTTTCGGTCGCGCGGCCCCCGAAAATGTATGCAAACCGCCGCCTCCAGGATCCGACGCCCCTCCGGCGGCGGGAGTTCCGCGAGCCTGTTATATTGAATTTCAAATGCGACCCGATGCGATAAATAAACTTACTCGCGAGTGCGAGAGTTATCTCGCCCGCGATTCCACCCTCGCGCCGTCCGCCGCCCCGTGAAATTGTGAAATCCTGCGGAAGCCTCGATACCAGCGGCGCCAGGGCGCGACAGCCGATGCATTAGCGCCGCGCGATATTTATTGGCAACCGCGGTTTATGGAGTGTCCGTGAGCGACATCCTCGCCTTTCTCGCGGCTGACAGAACTATTATGTATCCTTTTTGTTTCCGCGGATCCTCGATATCGAAGTGTGCATCGAACGTGTAGTGGCCTGCTTTTCGGGAGGTGGTACTGCTATCGATAAACGATGCTTGATCGCTCTTTTAACGCGTTGAATGCCATGGGGGTCACCGGTGACCCCCCACCGAATCGAATTACTATAGTTCACTCAATTAACCCTTTGCGGACGGATGTGTTGCATTTGTGTGCATTTCGGTGAGATGGAAAGTTTAGATTTGGAAGACTAAGTCGTGGACAAGTGATTTAATTAGTCGAACAGCAAGAGATCGGCACGTGGTTTTCGCTTTTTCTATTGATTAAGCAATCGATGTACAATTTAGCTTCATGTGTTGAAGGTTTTGTATATTTCGAAGAATCCTCGTCCGCGAAGGGTTAAACCATGATTATTTGAAAATATTTCTATATTATAAATAATGCTGACTAGTGTGACATTCAGCTAGATGAACCTGCAGTAATAAGAATGCAATTCAATCGAATGATTTAATATTATGTTCTTTCCATTTCAAGTATTTTGTAACGCGTTCATGTTGGTTTCACTTGGATGCGTGATTCTTCGAACATGGTTATTATTAAGACAATGTTTACCGGTCACGAGTTAACTCGTGTTTGCACTTACATTAGCTGTTTCAAGTTTTGAAAATACAGAATATTGCAAAAGCAAAGATTCGAAGTTATATAAAAGATATGTCCAAAGTTGCATTTTGATTACGTAGAAATGAACTATATTGAAGTTTATCTAGTTTGTTTCACTTTCATATTTAACTACGAAATAATGACCGATGACGTGAGATAGCTTCTGCGTAAAATTACCGATCAACAATGTGTTAAAAACGTGGCTTTTTGAATTATGTAAATATCATTTTTAGTTCGGTTTTTATGAGCTTTTTCCCAAACCATAGTAAATTCGTCCGGCACTAAAGGGGTTAATCGATGAACAGCGTAAGTAGATCAATATTTTACCAAGACACAAAGGAATGCGCACACTTATCGTTAACCGAACAAGCGGCAGTTACGCGTCTTAGAAAATTAACAATTCCGTCCGCGAGCACGCCAGATCTCCAGGGTGGCGTCTAGCGAGCGAGCGAGCGTTCCGACCGGCGGAGCTCGGGGCTAAGTTCCCGTGTTTACGACAGATCGGGAACCAGTCCTGCGACGTTTGTAGACGTTTCGAAGGTAGTCCCGACGGCACGAGGACGTCTAGCAGCATCGTCGGATGCGCGCCCTGGGAGGACTCGTGCTCGGCTATTAGAATCTGTTTTGCGCTGCTTCCGAGGACGGAGACGCATAAAACGCCGGCCAGAGAACGGTAATGAATGTAGAACGGTGAAATCTGGAGGGTCTCGCGAGGGCACTTCCCGCCGGTGATTTATCGTTCGTGAACCGCTCGTAAAGGACGGCTTCTAAGCTGCCTGATAACCGCTCGGACCTGTGTGCCGGGTGTTTCCAAATTGGCAGCGAGGAAGAGATGCATCTCCGTGACAAGATAAGTCGAGGATTCTATAGTGCTCGCGATGTGTTTACGTTTGGAATAGAAATAACGACGATCAGACACATTAGCAAGGTTCTATCTAATAGCACAGGTAAAATTAGATATTCAGGTTCAATTGTTTGCAATGCAAACTGTGAAGAAATGACTTTTAACGCATTGCGTACCTGTAACGAGAAATCTCGTTTTTATATAGACACTTTGCCATGCAACTTCGCTAATTATCACAGTATTGAAAAGAGTATAAAATTTAATTCGAATTGATTATCTGTTTAAAGTATATTACATAACAATATATCTGAGTTTTTCAGATAATTCACAATTCAGTTTTCTGAAAATTAGCCGGTACGCAATGTGTTAACCCTTAGCACTCCAGGTTGTTTTGTAATCTATCAGCAACTGCAACTAATTTTTGTTCCTAGCGAAAATTAGAAATGCTATAACATTCCTTCGATCTTTCACTTTCCATGTTAGCACAAAATTTCAATGTGTGGACAATCGAATAATTTTAGGGTAGTTCCTTTGAGATTAAAATATTTAATATTATAACTGGTGCCATATTGGAGCGTACAGAGTTCAAAGGGTTAAGGGAGACATTACATTTATATTCGTCTTGTAGATAAACTGATGTACCATTCCAGAAACACCCTGTAGAAACGCGGTGTAAGCTAACTCCCGCAGCGGATTAAGATTCTCAAAACCCTAACGCCAGCGAGCCCTATAAAATGCCCTTTGTTTTCCACCGGCCGTTGATTAAATAGGTCCAAATTTAATTTCGCGGCACGCCCGGCCGCGGGATTGCGCTCTTTAATGGACCCTTTTAAAAGCACGTAATACACATAAAAGCGGACACGTTCCGGGTCGGGGTTCGCGTTAGTTTTTAAGTGGTTCTCCGCCGGAGAAAGGAGGGAAAAAATGGAGGACGATGCCGGAGAGGAGGACGAAACAACGGGAATACACGGGCGGAGCTAGTTAACCTCCTTTTCACCTGGCAATTATGTCCTTTGTGCCACTCGCGCGCGCGTTGATACGCGAACGTTCGTGAAAATAAGGCGACGCGGGTTTCGGCTTCGAATCCGACGCGCTCCGCGCGACCTTCTCGCGGCGAGCGTCGCGACGGAAGTATACCGCGCGGCGGCGTGTAATTTCCTGCCGCGGAAATTCGATTAATCGCGGGGGAAAGGGCGAATTGCGGGGGATAAAGGGTGCGGGACGCGAAAGGACGATTCGTAACGAAATCCACTGTATTTCCAGCCGATGGGCGGCACGCGAAACAAACCGAAATTGATTGCGCGCACTGCACAGCCCGCGACGTATTGTCTCCCGTGCTCTTTCTACCCGTTCCGTTCCGTTGCGCTTTGACCGCGCGCGACGGGCTAATCATGAAACTGAGTTAGTTTGTACTCATTTTTCCGTTTCGGCACAAAGCAACGACTGCGCGGACGGGGAACGGACTTTTCCGGGGAACCAGGAATTTTACCGATTCGGAACCGGCGCAAGTGAATGTTGATAGATGCCGATTCGATTGTTTGCTACGGGTTCTTTGAACGAAGCATTGAAACATCTGTAGATTTATAGATTTTTTCGTTTGTATTGTAGGGTGTGCGAGAGATTAAGGTGTGAACGAATAATGTTTATAACCAAGCGATAGGAGTGCAAAGAGAGATTAGGGTGCAAATGAAAAGTGTTTGCCGAGCGATAGGGATTGAGTGACTGAGAGGAATGTTAGGACCGAGTGACAGAGCTTGAGAGATCGAGGTGCGAATGAAGAGTGCTTTGGGGATCGAATCTCAACCCTTAGTACTCCAGATGGTTTTGTAATATATCAGCAAATGTAACTAATTTTTATGGTATTCCTAGCGGAAATGAAGAATGCTATAACATTTCTTAGATCTTTTATTTTCCTTCTTAGTGCAAAATTTGGATGTGTGAAAAATCTAATAATTGTAGGGTAGTTTCTTTAAGATTCGTTAAAATATCTAATATTATTCCTGGTGGAATATTAGAGCCTACAGAGTTCAAAGGGTTAAAGACTGTGTGAGTGACTGTTCCCTTTCGTTATTTGTTTTGAATTTTATATATCCATGAATTCAACCGATATTCGTGCAATTTTTTTATATGAGTATAAACTTGGTAATAACGCTGCCAGAGCTGCGCGCAAAATAAACCAGGCGTTTGGGGAGAATACTGTTAACGATCGAAAAGTGCAGCGTTGGTTCGAAAATGTTCGGTCCGCTGATTTTTCCCTACAAAATGAACGTGCGTGGAAGACCAAAAACGTCTATGAAAAATGATGCTCCGGAAGCATTGGTGGAAATGAATCCAACTGTATCTACAAGGGAACTTCCTACCAGAATGAAAGTTGACCATACAACAATATTGCGAAACCTTCCTGAAATTGGCAAGATGAGAAAAATATAATATTTCACTTATCTAAAGAATCACTTATAAAGAAAAACCGACATTCCATATGCGCCAACCTAATAATATTTGAAAGTTTAACGTAGAATTTCGATTTTCATGGGAAAGGTTTTTAATATCCGAAAAATCTTCGTCCCCGGAGGGTTAAGCGCAATCGGATAAATGTCTCGCGTAACGTTTCCCACGGTCAACAGGAATTTCAGCGAGATTCTGCGTCGACGAGCGAATCGGCTGAAATGATTTATCCGGCGGTTTGTCCTGGCGGTTCGTCTAGAAGCAGATTCGGTTGATCCAGCGTTTTAAGTGTATTAATCCTCGCGCCGCGAGGAGATAGATATGCTTAATGAAATGCGCTTTCTGAGCGGCGCGGTGCCTAACTCGATTTATACCACTGCGGTAACCGGGCTCCGCAGTGCGTACACCGAGCCGCGGATAAACGCGTTACCATATTTCCCACATGATAAACCACGAAAAGCCGACGGCGCGCAGCGCGGTCGGCGCGGAATTCGCAGCGATTTTCGAAATGACAATCTGTCCGGCTGATTTCTACTCGGGCACGCGAACGCCATTGTCATTGGTAACTGCGGCGGATGCCAGTTCTCCGCGGTAAAAACAATTTTTGCCCGGATTTAATACCATCCATTGCAACGGAACGTTTGATTTCGGAGTTTGGAACAATTGTTTTCGATGCAACGCTAACGAGTCCGCGAAACGCTGCTGCAATTCAAAGGAGATTCCTTCGATTATGGATTTTACAGATTTCGGAGCACGATCAATAACGGCACACGTACGTCGAGACGAACTTTCGACAATGGATTTTACACGTTTCGGGAGACAACGTCGATCAATGTAGTACACGCGCGTCGGGAGTTCTACCTGGCAACGCAAACTCGCTTTTAATACACCGTTGCGTTCGCAGTTAATATAGCCCCGGTAGCTAGACTCTGGAAGGGATCGATGAACCCAGTTACTGCTCGCGTAATTAATGCTTCATGTTTCCCGGGATGGATGAAGCCCGACTGCAGGCGAATCGGGCTCGATCGTCTTAACGAGACGCAAGTTTAAGGAACGATCCGCTCCGGAGCGTCCTCCAGAAGCTGCAGCGCTTCTAAAAAGCGGAAACTTCGTTGGGTCATTCTCGACAAAGACGTTATTTAACCGCGGACTCTTAATTGCGAGGCTGGCCGATTCCTCGCCGAGTTCCTTTGATCATTCTCTTCGTATCCTTCGCAGCTGCGACGGAGAATAAATAAAAGGAGAAGAGGGTACCGGCGTGGAATTCCCTGGAACGGGAACAGAGCCGAGGATTCTTGGATCTCGCAGGGAAATCGGTCGAAAATGTTCGAGAGTTCGAGCGGATTTCACTTTTTACCGGTTCGACGAGACGTTCCCCGCTATCGGTCGAATCGAACGCGAGCAGACAGGTACCGGGGACCGGAAATTTAGTTAGGAGAAGTGAAAATAAGCGGATAATGGTAATAGTTTGACGGTAGTAGATTTTCAGGGGGCGAGATTAGGGGACGGGCAACTTCCCGGCAACTTTGGACACGACGTAACGACGTTCGATGGAGTCTAACACAGTTCCGATCTGAAGTAATTTCGATGTTTATCCGCGCGCGGCCTCATTAACACTCGTTAGCAACTCTTCCCCGGCGCGGAACATTAATGACACTAATACGGTTACGGGCCCGTCGGGGTAACGTAGAATTTAACAATAACTCCGCGGCAATTCCGAAGTTGGCCAGTTCTTGCGCAAGACGTTTACGCCGCCGGGAGGATGATCGATAATGTCATGATTGTTTTCGAAGCGGTGGGCTCCCAGGCTCTACGAACTTGGAAGATTATTCGCGGCGAGTGGAGATGCTGGAATTATTCCGAAACATCGGGGAACCGTTTCTAATTTCTGTGTAATTGCATTGCCCTTTCGATACGGAGTTATCTGTTAATATGTACGATTCTCTAGTTCTAGAATTGTATTGTGTAACGCATCCCCGGGTAATCGTAATATTTTTAAAATGTATCTTAACCCTTTGCACTCCGAAAATTTGTCACTAGAAATATTCAATTTATTTTTATGAGATACACATGACATTTTCTTAACTTAACGAGGAATCGTTATTTTATTTCCACGTTTCACGTAGCGACAGATTACTCAAGGCTTAACGTTAAATACGAGATTTTACTGAAATTTTGATGAAATCGCATATTATATGGAACACTCAAAATTCCTTTCGTTTCGAATACTGTCTACTTTATTCTCGGTTCGCCGCGACAACGTTGCAACAGTATACCGCGAGTAGACTGCTTAAGTTCGAAATACAAACGAAAGAGAAGTACGAAGTGGATGCTCGAGTTTCCTGCGGCAGAGCCGCCGCACGTATAAGCAAAAGGCGATGACACTTTGCGGCGCAATAGCTGGCGTGATAGTATCCTCGCGATCGGCGTGTCGATTCAGCGTATTGCGGGAAGAAGAGACCGAGGAAGCCGAATACTGCATGTACACCCTCGACTAAAAATGCAGAGCTGTCCGAGACAATGCGACACTACGATAAATAAAACCTAAACTGCGCTGGAACGAAATTCTAGGTTTCCTTTTACCTCTGTTCGAAGATCCTGTAAAACTATGCGAACAAAGGTCCAGAATCCGGTGACAATTAACCAGTCAACTGTAGAATTAAAACAAAGTGGAAAAGAATGAGTCTCTTGCACTCGGAAGTCACTAGAAATATTCGACACTTGAGACGAACTAATGAGAAATACGTAAATTAAGGAACAAAGCTATTTTATATGAATATTTCACGTATTGGTGCATTATACCTATTGTATATAACACTGATAAATTGATGTGACTGAGAAATTGTGAGTTGAGTGTTCGATGGAAGTAGACGATTCATCGTTGAAAAGATTAGTATTACATATTTTGCGCTAGAAGACGGGTATACTCGTCAAACGCGATTAACCGGTTAATCCCATAGACAGGTCTTTCTCTCCGACGTCTCTTCTATCCAACACGATCGCGGAAAAAGAGAACACGCGTATAATCCGAACAAAGGAACTCACGTTTCATCGACTGCGAGGCCCGAAGGCCCGCGCTTTTGATCAACGGTGTACTTTCGCAAAAGATCCTGCGGGGATGATCGTGAGATAGAAGAGTCGGACGAAAGGGAGCAAATAGACGGAGGAAATAAACGAAGAAGGATATTGCTAAACGGCGAGAAGAGGGGGAGGCGGGGGTGGATGAAAGTAGGTAAGCGAGCGAACGAGCAGTGTTCTTGATTTACTCGAGGCTCTCATCGGAGGTGCGAGCGAGACGGGCGAACAGGTTACCAGCAGCCACAGGATTGTCTATAGAAGCAGGAGTAGGTGGCGCGTGACGCGAATGCCCGCTATACCTGTACACGGTGTCCCGTTTAAATCGATCCCCCTCGAATAACTGCGAAACAATCCATGATCGACAAAAATGTTTGAAATAAAAGTTCGGTTTCTAGTACTATTTGAGTGATTAACCCTTTCAACTCTGTAGGCTCCAATATTGTACCAGTTACAATATTAAACATTTTAATGAATCTTAAAGAAACTACCCTGAAATTATTCGTTACGTAGCGTTTAATTCGGACACTGTAGATGTTTACATGATTTTTCTGTGTAATAGTTTCGCAGACATTTGGATCTATTCAAATAGGACACCCAGTATGTCCCTCAACCCTCGTCTTGTCTCCACGCCAGCTTCTTCCTCCTTCGCTTTTCCTCCCTGTTCGTCGAAGAAATAGTAGGACCACGATCGGCACTCGCCACGATCGACTCGGACATCGTCCGATATTTCTGGCCGTGTTTGATTCCTCTTTCATCCCGCCCCACCCTTCGAGCTGCAGTCCTCTGGTCCCTCGACCGATACCATATGGCCTGTAATGCGATTTCGCGACCTCCGATCCAGTGCACCCTTGTATCATATTTTCTTTTCGCTTATCGATCTCCTGCCTTTGAGGCTCTCTTTTCATCGCTAGATCCGTGACGTTCGTAGGCTGCCACGCTATTGCTTCACTCTATCAACCTTTTTGTCTTTGATTCTGAAGTAAACTGGACTACTTAACATCCAGTACATCGGTGTACCCAATAGGGCCTAACAAGAAATTTCACATCGATCTCGTCCGAATTTTTAACGAAAGAATTCCTTTCCGCGCTCGAAGCGAGACAAAGGTCTCATTAAATCTTTCGACACCTTCCGGTGTAAATTATCACGCTGTAAACACAGGTACAAGGCCTGCAGCGTGGCGATAAGAAGTTCGCTAGCGATCGCAGTGTCTCGCGAAGAAAATTGATTCCCCTCCGTCG
Organism: Nomia melanderi; assembly: GCF_051020985.1. Taxonomy (NCBI): domain Eukaryota; kingdom Metazoa; phylum Arthropoda; class Insecta; order Hymenoptera; family Halictidae; genus Nomia; species Nomia melanderi. Next base: position 5,083,080 of record NC_135008.1, read on the forward strand.
ATTAATAACGTATTCCGTCATCGAAATATCGCCGCAGCCGCCGCGGAAATGCAGGGGGGACGTTAACGTCGCTTGACAAACGTCGTAAGTTGCGTACATCTATAAACATTAACGTTAAGCCCGGAGGCTTTGCGTCGAGCCAGACGACAACGCCGGTGGATTCCGGTCCCCGCGAACGGAATCGCGAGATACACGCAATCCGTTTACACAGACGTAAACGGAGGCCACGGATGAAATATCCGCTGTTCCTGACGCGAGCTTTCTTCGCGCCTTTCACCGGCGAGATGCGAAAAAGGAATAGAGATTGAAAAGTCTGCTCCATTTATGCGACGCGCGGCCCCGGCGTGCAAACGGACGGCTTCGCCAAATCCGCGGGATTGAAATACAACGTTCTAAATACGCTCCGCGAAGATCTCCACCGATCTACAGCTGTGATCTGTCCGCGATCCGCGGATAATAAACCTTCCCGCGACCGGTCGCTCTGTTTTCCGTCGCCGGTCGAGAAACTTTTTTCCCCGTTGTGTTTTTATACGATCGCTCCGTTTCGGCGGACGAATCCGAAGTGGAAACAGTCCTCGAGGATTTTACGGTCAGACAGAAACTGGCTGAATTAAATAGGACATAAAATTCGGCGACGGCCGCGGCAGGGGGAGCGGCATTTACATCCTCGCAGAGAGGAATCCGAAAACAGTGCGCGATCCCGTGAACTTTTTATTACGCTCCGAGAAGTTTTACGTCCTCAAAGGAAAACTCCTCCGACCGCGGCTCCTGATGGCGCTCTGTAATTCCAGTATGGAACTCGAGAGGCCGCCGAGGAAGACGCGCGCTCCCTATAAATTGAAAGCTTTCCATATTTCTCGACGTAATAAAGATTGAGCTCTATAAAGTTAACATGCGTCGTGCCGCGTGCTCTCCGGGGTAATGGATAAGATGCTCGGGCTTCTTCCACGCGAGATTGAATTATCATTGCGGCGCTGCAAACCAGGAATCACTTTCCTGGGGAACCGATTTTCCTTTTCCCATTTTCGCTGGAGCTTTCGGATACTCTTTGCGTGAAACTGCGAAAACAACGTTTCTTCGTATTGTGCTTCTAATATCTTCGGAGGATTATTATTAATTTACGAATATATTAAAGTAAGAATAGATTGTTGTAGTTTGTTCCAAGAATGAAGTTTCCTATGAGAATATTCTATTTTTTGCTCGGTCTTGTAGACTCGTTCATTTCTCCGTTTGCATTACGATTTCGAAAAGAACCTATATACTCGAACCCTTTATGCGACGCACAAAAAGGCTGAGAATGGCCACGAAATGGCATTTTCGTTGGAACCTTTATTGTGAATATTGATGAATGTCGTGTTCCATGTAAATGAAATGAAAGGGCTGTCGCCGCGGTTTAGCGGACAGATAAAGGGAGGACGATCCGCGAAGAATTCTCTTAAGCCTCGAATAAATTTCTGTCCGCCGTGACACGTCGCGCGATAAGATTGTTTGATCAGTCGCGAATATCGACAGGAACACCAGCTCGCTTTGTTAAAATGCATGAATTCACCGCGAAGTCGCCTGTTAATACCGCGGCTCGATATTCCGAGCAACGTTGTTAGGTAATACGCGTCGAGGGAAGTGGTAATGCGCAATTTTACCACTGAAACTACCGAGCTCTTGAACTGACTTTTTCGAATTCCCTTGTACAAACTCGAAGAGTGCGTCAATTAAGACTTTAACACGTTGAATGCCACGGGGGTCACCGGTGACCCCCACCCAAATCGAATTACTATAGTTCACTCAGTTATATGATTATTTGGAAAGATTTCTATATTATCAATAATGCTGCCTAATGTGACATTCAGCTAGATGAACGTGCAGTAACAACAATGCAACTCAATCAGATGGTTTAACCCTTTGCAGACGAACGTCGGCATTTTGCCGGAATCAAACTTACACGTTTGGAATACCAAATTACAAACAAATGATTTAGTTATTCGAACAATAAGAAATCAGTACACAGTTCCATTATTCGATGTGGGCATTGAATGTTTAATTTAGCAGAATCTGCAGAAGGTTTCCTATACTTTCAACAATCTTCGTCCGCAAAGGGTTAATATTATATTTCCTGCATTTTGTAGATTTTGCACTATGAAATCGTGCGGCGTTCAACGCGTTAACTGATCACCAATTTAGTTGGCGCATTGCTACATCAATTTCTTTATTAATTTCTTAGAGAAACAGCTGTTATCTTCTTAACCCTTTGAACTCTGTAGGCTCCAATATTGCACCAGTTACAATATTAAACAATTTTAATGAACCTTAAAGAAACTACCTTGAAATTATTCGATTCTCCACAGATCCGAATTTTGTGCTAAGGAAAACAAAAGATCGAAGAAATGTAGCATTTCTAATTTTCGCTAGGGATACTATAAAAATTAGTTGCAGTTGCCGATAGATTACAAAACCATCTGGAGTGCTAAGGGTTAATAATTGCGAAAAGAAACAATGGGTCATTCTGACCTGTCTGGTAGGTTTAGCGTTAAAGAGAGAGGTGTCCCCTAAGATTCGGAATTGTTCGAAACCGTTTTGCAATATTTATCCAGAGTGTCTACGAATTTCACGGGACACGTCCGAATTCCGGCCACGTCGGACTCGCTGGATGCACGAGGCTCCCGACGACGAACGGAAATTTAATAAGGAGTGTCTCAACGCGAAACGCCGTCGCGAAATTTCATACGGTCCTGTTTTTCTAACGGCGCAACTCTTTGCTCGTACGTGCGCGCGGAATCCTCTTCCCTCCTAATTCTTCCCCCGGCCCTTGATTGAATGGCCGAACGTCTCGGTGGCTCGCGAGAGACTCGCCGCTGCGAGGCTGCTTACTATTCGCCACGCGAATCCTTCTCCGTCCCTGGCACGTTGTTAAGGAAACACGTTATTGCAGCTGATTCATTCTTTCCGGGAATGGAAGATGACGGGAAAATATTTCCAGCGCGACAGGGGATTTATAAAATATGTCTTCTGTTGAATTGTGTATTAACCCTTTGCACTCGAGAGGTGACTCTCAGTCACCACTTAATTTGATACAGCAAAAATTATAAAATTGAATATTTAGTATTTTAAATGAAACTTTGTATTGCTATAGGAAATATTTGAATATATGAAAATATATGAATGATCGTTGAATTAGTTTCAGTGTCGTCTGTATCTCGTCGAAAAATGTTAAATATTTTCAGTGAAAAACTTTCGAGTGCAAAGAGTTAACACTTCGACCGCCACAGGGTCACCGATGACAGGAGCTTTCAAATTACAAGGAAATAATTGACTTGGAAAATAATTGATTTCGAATACAATTTTTTCGTAACGTAAATAACTAGATAATATAAGAATTTTCATATCAAAGAATTAATAATTCTTGCTTTGTATCTTTGCCGTAGAATGGATAGGTGACATAAAACACTGATGTGGTGACAGTCAACGTGTTTAGCTACTGATGTCACATTTATAACGATCCCAATTTCAGATTTTTCATGGAAAAAGTAAGCTAAATATTGCGCAGATTTTTATTGGAAAGCATAAAGCATAAGACAATATTCTAAAGATCAACGACTCCTCTTTAGCATACTTCAAAAATTTCTCGATTGTCGATTCAGTATGAAATCTGTAAGTAAAATAGCTTCTCGATGGTGAATATATTAAATATTCAAATTTAAAAATGGGAATATCATTCGAATTGAAATTTTATAGTATATTTGATTCGTGTCACGCAGTTCGCCGGGACACGTTCCCCAAGTGGACGAGAATTCAAAGAGCGGGTGTTCTTTAAATTCCACTCCCTTCATTCCAGATCAGTTTTTACAAGCACTCGGTAAAAGTACCGCGGCAACACGTCCCGCGATAACAGTAAAAACATTCTGTTCACAAAAATATACGGACCCCGGCGCATACGTATCCATTCCGTGCTCGCGGAAATGTTTTTTTTTCCGCCCGTGTTCCCCCTCCGTGCGATTTGCGCTGTGCACACAGTGTCTACTCTACTTTCGAACAAATACAGCCGGGGAAAGAACGGAACGGCACGAGGATTTCCTGCAGTTATTGCAGTCGGGTGTATATATATATATTCGAACTTTCTTCTGGTAAGCCTGCGCGCCGAAGAATCTGCATAAAAGCTTCCGCCGATGGAATCAAATAAATTGCAATCGGATATTTCTTGTCTTCGTGATTCTTCCCGTCGCGGCACGGATGAAAACGTGAAAACGGATATCTGCGTTCGACGCAGCGACCGCGCAACGATGAAACCAGCGAATATTTATCTCTCTCTCTCGAGCGGAAATTGTCGGTTGTATTATTAACCATTTTTACTCCCGAGCACCACTTGATCTTATACAGGATAATCAAGAAGTTTCGCATTTCACATTAAACTTCGTACAACGCACCGCTACGCGAAATATTCCGATAAAATAGTTTCGTCCTTTGATCTACGCGAATTATCGTTAAAACAATTTCAACAAGCATCATCCGTATCTCGTTAGAAAATGTTGAATATTTCTAGCGAAAAACCTTCGAATAAAGGTACAATAATCGATGGGATATCGCGATAGCCAGAAGACAATTGGAAATCATTTAATACGATTAATATGCAATTCCCATAAAAATTGTGACAATAGATTATCTTCAGTTTTTTCAGACATTCATTATAGCACTCCAGTGAAACTATTTATTTTCAAAATCATTTCGAATATTCGATGCTTCGAAGATATCAATAATTGCTAAACAGAAAAATCGAAACCAGTCATTTTGACTGGTAGTTCTAGTGTTAATGATCTTAGTTATTCCAAGACAATCCGTTCATAATTTTCTTCCGAATTCATGCCGCAGAAATTCGTGGCATCCCGCGGATGCGCTTTAACTGGCCCGGCCACGGACGCAACGAGAGGAAGAATGCACCGAAATATTCCGAGTGGGTCCATTAAGATCGCTCGATAAACGCTCGGCCTCTGTATCGCGGATCGTATTGCAATTAAATCGTTCCTCGATAATTTGCGACCCGAGGAGCGCCGCGTAGAGAGTAAATGCAGAAGTAAATACACCGGGGAAGAAGTTCCCCGCACAAAATGGCCGCAACGGCGGCGCTCGGCGGTCTCGTTTATATCCCGCTGTCAATAAACTGCAAATAAATTTCAGCTGCTTACCAAGGCTAATGCATCTCATTTCCAACCGTTCGCGCCGGGCCCCCTTTCGTCGCTCGTTCCTCCGGCAAATCGATTTTTACACCGATTAGATTCACCGCCGTGAATTCGCTAATTCGAGGTCGTAAAATCAGAAACACCGGAATCCTATCGGTCCCCGGCGTGCACTGGAAGCGAGAATAATCCGAAAAAAAGGAGCGCGCACCGATCGCGTGCGAATTTCCCAATGCGGCGCATTAAAAACGAATTAAACGCGCCGAGGGCGGCTCGGCGCGAGCATCGCGCGTAACGAAACGGACGCCGCAGCCATGGAACACCTATTCCCGGCGACAGTATCTATTCAGCCGTTCTACGGACATATTATTTATCGATAACGAAAATCTCTTTCACGGAGGCACAATCGAATGAACGCGTCGGATTTCGCTGTCCTGTTTCGCCGCAATACGGAGAATTTTATTCCGCCCTCCCGCCGCGCCCTAAATGCAATTCAATCTCGAACAATAGAATGTTTCAACCGCGACGCGGAGAGCGCGCCGAATAAATTTATTGTTCCGCGTCGATTCCGTTCACTGGCTCGGGGATAACGTATTGATTAACGCGCTTCCGCCCCCGGCGGCCGCGAAAGTCGCGTCTATTTCGCTTCCGCCCGCCATTATCCTGGAACCTGAGGGCCCGTCGCGCGTTAGAAAGTTCGCCGCGTGATTTGTTAACGAGATTAGCATCGCCCGCGGCCGAATAGAGGAGAGAGCCTCGGAGTCGTGCGGGTTACGCGACGCTGCAGTTTCGTAATACGCCCGCAATAAAATCAATCCTAGGGGGGGGTGGTCGCGCGACAGGCCGACTTCGCTAACGGGAATTCCTCGAGCGGGAATCCCGGCCGATTTACGGGGGGAACCCGTGTTGTCCTCCCGGACAGGCACGCTAATTTAATTCACCCCGGAAACGGTGAACGCCCCGGCCCTCGTAAGACCGCGCTTTTCGCCGAGTTCCCCGGCCAAATTAGCGGGAGTGTCGACGAGCAATTAATTTCCGAACGGCGGCCGGGACGCGGCCCGATTCATCCGACGCACCAGCCCCGGCAACTCGTTTCAATTACGCCGAGGAGACTCGATTCGAGTAGCGCGCCGCCCGCTTCGCCGGCTCGGGATCCTCGTGGAGAATAAAATTGCCGTGTATCGCGCGGAATCTCTTAACGAGCGTCGCGTCCTATCGCTTTTCATGCGATTCTGCTCTTTAATTCGGAGAGTACGCGCGTCGAGCGAACGTTGCAGCTTCGGAATCGGATTATCGTACACAATGTGGAATCACGTTATCCCGACATTATCCAACGTAAAAGAACTTCATTCTGCTGGATCGAGTTTAGGAGATAGAAGAATACCGTGAACTCGGAGTGTTTTATTCGATTTAGCTGTTACTGATCGATCGATGGCTCGTAGCTCGCTGGATTGACGGAATTGGTTGCAGAGGTCTTGGTATAAATGTAGATCAGTTGATTATAATAGATTGTATATCGGATTATTCGAATGTTTCGGAAATTTTTATCAAACTTCTTCTCTCGGCGAACGCGTGCGAGCGTGAAACCCTTCGAGTAATCGAATTTACCGCGGTTTTCCCCTCCCGTGGAGCGATGCCAAGCAGGAAAGACTTTCTTATTAACGGTAATGCGCTGCCCGGCCGTATTTTCCGTGACAAAGTGGGCGCGTTAGACGGGGCTCGCAGGTTGCCGCTAAACTTTTCGGTGAACTGCGGGTTCCGGCGCGCGGACCGGCCCGACGTCTTGCGGGGACACGGGGTCGGGACTAACGACGCGGAAAATTTCATGCGGCATCGTTCGCAGCCGGCGTGCAGAAGAAACCGATCGCTCGCTGGACTCTGAGGACGCGACTAAGCGAGTTTCGCCCGTGGAAAGCACGTAGAATACGTTTTCCGTGCTCGGGATACTTGTCGGACTCTCGAGCGAAGCTGGCAGCGTCCGCGTATTCGAAATGCGTTAGCATAATCGACCGCAATCGCAATTACGGTTATTACTTTGGGAGAACGTCCAGCATATTCGGAACTCGTTTCCCCTTTAAATGTTGCCGGGCTGTAAATTTTATCGAAGACCGTTGGAAAGTTGAATCGCCGGTCGGGGATCGTTCCTCGTAAATTCCTCGCGGTGTCGCGTCGTTCCGTTTTATGAACCGATTCGAGATTAAGCTGATAGGAACTGGGATTCTAATACGTGACTCACGAGGATCGTGGTCTTTCTCGAAAAATTGTACGGATTATTCTCAGATGAATCCCACTTTGTGTCGCGCCGAAGAGCACTCGCGGCAGGATTTCACTGAATAGAATAAGTTTATTATATAATTATAAAAAAGAACTCTAACACTCGAACATTCCTCTCCCTCGGAATCATCCGTGATACACCGACCGCGATTCCCAGCGGTAGCAACACAGCAGGTGCACCGGGTACGCGAAGAATCAACGATTATTACTCGCCGGAGCTCGTTACGTTCCACCGCGGAGCAATAAATCGCGCGATACGAGTTCCATAAAGCGGAGACGAATTACGACTTCAATGAAGCCGGGAGTTCCTCCGAGTCGGCCGGGATAAAGAAAACAAATAAAGGGACAGGCGGGACGGGCGGAAGAAGGAAGGGGCGGCCGCGAGAAACGAATCGAGGAGCGCGGCTAGAAAAATCCTTACTCGGCGGGCTGGCTATCGATCGACATCTCTCGAACGTACTTTCCCCTTTTCTTTCATGCGGCCGCCAGCGACGTTGATAAACGTGGCCGCGGAATTTCACGCGGAGCTCGAAGCCGGAAGGGTTCATCGAGTTAAGCTCGGCTGGAATCACGACCCCTGCCCGGGCCATCGCAGCGCAACGAGCAACGATGTATTCGGCTGGAAATATTCGGCAATTCCGGTTAGGCGGAGAGGATCCGGCTGGCTCTTAGCGAGCCAGCTAAGTTGATAGGTAATGAAGATAAAAGCACCGAGAGCAGGGTGGAAAAGACGGCAGGGCTGGAAGGACCGAGGGGTTGGACGGAGGAAGCGGAGCGCTGCTGGGAATTCTGCAATTAAATCCTGTGCCCAGGCTGTTCTTGTCCTTCTCCCACGGTTCCTCGCTGTCCTTCCTCGTGCGCACCGTTCCGCCGCCCTTCCCTCATTCTCAACCCTCGTTGTTGCCCACCGCGTTACCGCCTACAACAGAAACTAAATCCTGGAATAGATACCCGCTGGAAGTAATTCCGGATTTGTAAGCCAGTTTTACCATGGAATTCCTTTTTCCGTGTCCTCTCCTGAATTTTCCACCCTCGACCGATACCGTAGCCTCCCTTCGGCTAGGATAAAGAGTAAATTACGCTGGGGCTGTGTCTTCTGTCGGTGGAAATAGAATAAATATTCCTGAGTCTCGACAACGGTAATTCTTGATCAACGGAACCGATCATTTCCGAGACCGTCATATTCGGGGTTTCACCGTTGGAATCTAATTCCAAGCGAGTCGTTTGAATATTTAAATAGCGAAGGAAGAATAGATAGTTCTCTACTTTTCGTTGTTTCATTGTTTGATGTATAATTCACGGTACGTCCTCATGAGAAGGGTTTTTAATGCATTCAAAAATCCTTGTCCGCGGGGAGTTAAACGAAACGTTCCCGCGAATCGTGCTCCCTTCGGGAATTGTTCTGCTCCCGATGTAACGTTCCCACGTTTACGAGGAGCGTCTTTTCACGCGGAACGCGCATCCCGCGATCGCGTCGCGCAGATTTCTCGGCCGACGTAGAAATAATAAAGACGCGGCCGGGTTTTGTTGCATTTAACGTTACGCACGCCCGGAAGAGCAAGCTCGCGGATGGTTTATGCAGGCCGCGCGCGGAGATTTTACGATCCGAAATATTTTCACTCTGTTTACGAGCTTGCAGCTGAATATAATATGCATGAAGAAACGAAACGGTCGACCGGCGCTTTTGTTTGCTGCTCCCCGCGGATTGTTGCTCGACGATTTAGGGAAAGTAGCGTTGCTCCGGGGTGGAAATGGTCTGCCGGATTGTCGGGATCGCGCGGGAACACGTAAAGCATTAATAATGTCGGGGGTAAAGACACGAGTGTGTATCTTACGTGTTGTGCGACTCGAACATCTGTTTCCGCTTGCTCCTCGAAGATTTCTCCATTATTTAACCTGTTTCTAGCAGAGCCTTGCGAAGATACTACTACTACTAGATTAATTAAAAATCCGTATTCAGAGGCTTCATGATTCACGTTCAATTCTAAAGCGAATGATTCTAGTTAGCCAGGGAGTTCTCTAAAGAATGTTAAGTGAAAGCTAGTGAGCGAGGCGTTAAGCACACCGCGGGGGCGACACTAAAACACGCTTCCCCATTTATCGGGAAATAAGACGACCCAACCGAGGAAATTCTACGCAGCGTCGACAGAGGTACAACCGACGAATCGGCTGAATATTAAACGAACGGCCCCTAAAGGGGAAAAAGGAGGTTAGGCACGGTGCGCACCGCGTGCGCGTGTCAAAGGGATTCGTCACGCGACACGACTGCACTTTGCTTGTCAGTTAACCGTCAAAAGATACGCGAAGGCGGCTTGAAAACGGGGGGATGGAAGGAAACGTCGTTTTATCCGACGGCCTGTGTAACGCTAGAGACACCGGCTCCCGTTTCAAAGTGACGTAACCCAACGCTTTTGTAGGGCGGCTGCTACTATCCGAAATTAAAAACTTAGCGCCGAGCCACGGCGCAAAAGTGTCGCGGAAGTTATTCGGGAAATGTGATTATTACCCTTCCTCGAAGGAGACTCCTCCGTCGACCGTTACCCGGCTGAGCATTTTCCCGCGAATAGTTCCGAAAAGAATTCCGCTGACGTCCGGTACCTCTCGAATCGCCGGATTCTTCCGGTCCTCGCGACCCCGGGGACCTTGTCCGCAATCATTCGTGCGGGAATTCGAGGCTCTCCCGTTGGAGCCGATCTTTTCCTGCTGCGCCGTCCATCGAGCACCGGTAACGCGTAAAACACGGAGCTGGAACAAGACTCGAGTTACACGGAATATCGAGTGTCGTGATCAATAATTGCAACAACCGAGTTTCGAATTGCTTAATAGAACATTTCACTTACACGGCTCCCTTTGCGCGTGGATCAATTAACGCCTAACAAATGGGAAATCCAGTTGTGGGAATAAAGAAATATAAGAGGTACAGTTTAACCGTAATTAACACGTTCGGTGCCACGTGTACCACATGTGGTACACGTTAATTTTTGTAACGGAATATTTTTAAGGGACACGTGGTCAAGAATAGCTGTATACGTTACAAAGCACCGAAAACATCGAGAAACGATATCGAAATATATAAAATTTAAAGAAAATATAACTTAATATTTGATTTAAAAAATCAATGCAGTTCATAAGCAAAGTACGACCGAAATTTCCGTGGCATTCAACGTGTTAAATAAAATGTTTCTTTATATTCTATAATTTCTAATCGAAATTCTCGTGTAACACGGCTTCGAAGAACGCGTAACCAATTAACCGTGTAACTCGATATCGACCGTACTCGACATACTAACGCAGGCGGGCCGGAATTGCGGGTACAGACGTCAGGATTCCGTTCGCCGTCGAGCTGGTCCGCGGAATTACTTTTTTTTCACCGGATAAATCCATTTCCGGGATGGCGAACGGGCGCGACGGTCTCGCGAAAAACTGGTGAGACGGAGGGGAGGCGCGCACCGGGGCAGGGGGAAGACGAAAAATGGAGAGAATGCGGGAAACTCGGGTAGAAGGCGTGTGCGGGGTAGCTCGCGTTCGGGGGGGGGGGGATGGAAGCGATGGAGGAACGAGGCGGCGGCACCGGAGCACGCCGGGGAGGAGGAACGGCAAGGATGAAACGTGATTAATCGATGCTAGCGAGCAGACGAAGCGAAAGAGGGCGCCGTGACAAAGGGCGACTTCGCGATGGCGCCCGCACGCATAGCGCCATTGGATTACCGGGGGGTAACGAGTTAACGACGGAGGCCAACTCCCGTCGTCACACCGCAGCCCATTACCCATGACAAATACTGCGCTGCGACGTTGACTTTTTCCGCGGCAACCAGCATCCCCCTCTGCCCTCTCGCCCCGCCGCTCTTCCGTTATTCTACGTGTCATACACGGTTGCCCTCGACCAGCGGTTCTGACGCGTTGGAATATGAATTATTATTATGTAGTATCTAGAATTTTTAGCGTAGGTTAAAGTATTTTCAAGAAGAGTGAAGGACAGGCTATAAAACGGTCGACGGAAAGTAGCCTGCAACGTCGCGGGCCCAAGATTGCAAGGCCAGCTTTCCAGGGGTGCATCTGAGTGTTTGTGATGAGTGCGAGTGAAGAATGATTTTTGGAGAGAATGTCTGTAAGAGTGGTAAGGGTGGCGAGAGAGTCGTGTTGGCCTCCGTGGCATTGAGTTGTGTTTTTTACGTGTTGTCCGTGTTGTTTCCTTATTTCATTAAATACATATGTTTATTCCTAATTCTCGATTACTGAAGCCTTTTCATTATCTATGATAATAGTCAACACTATAATTATATAAGTAATTGTATAACTATGTTTAGTCGTGCAGCGTCACGTTTGATTCACGTTGTGATTGACGTGGAAAGCGTGGAGGTTTTTATCTCGTGCAACGATATTCTGGTCGAGTCGTAACATTTTGTGAGAGGATTTGATTAATGCTTTCGTCGCTCGAGACAAATTGGTTTTGGAATGTTTGGGTGATAAATGTAATATTACTTGCCGGGGTTGAGGGCGCGATAAATGTTGAATGATTTTCTGTTGTTTCCCGCGGTGTCCGGAGAAGTTTGCTTCGCTTGATTCGAAGGATGAGATCATCTCGCAATCAGCATCCGCATCGCGGAACCTCCCGCGGCTATCGGTGCATTATTTACGGAATCACGGAGCGTTCCCGCACAAAGGGGATGATATTTCCCGAGAGGAAGACGGGGTCCTCCGTTGGTAACGACAATCGCGTACAACGGTCTCTGTATCGTAAAATTTTACCGGCTCGTTCTCCTTGACGCGCGACCGCCCTATCTCTCGGTGTTTGTACAGTTCTCCCGGTACAGCTAGAGGAAATAGGAATCCTGGTTTACACGAGCCGGGATTAGGTCTTAACGAAACTGTCCGGAGTTAGGGTAACGAATGGTCTCGTTGAAAATTCGCGTTCCACGAGCGGCGATAATAAAATGCAGCGACAGTCGGTTGCTTGCTCTGCTCGGTAGGAATGCCCTTATTTGTACAAGCGAGCAAACCGGCGGCCATTCTCTTGGCTCTTAATATCCACCCCTTAATATCCTCCTGGATGCAGTTAACTTTTCAAACAAGCTTACAAAAACGAAGAGACGTTGCTGATGAATCAAGTGATTACAGTAACTTCGTAGTTTGGATTGAATTAACCCTCGAAGTATTTCACATTTTCCAATGAGACGCAGACGACATTCTTCGACACAGATTGATGAAAAAAGATAATACGTTTCTAATCGAGTTAAGGTAACATTAAAGCAGCTTACTTTCCTGTCGAGCTGTTGATACGCGCAAAAACAAGGGAGTTCTTCGGAGATACTCGTGTGAACAACATGACGCAAGCTGAACTCTCGAGGCGTCTTAAAATACAGAATGAACAGATTCAAGTGGGGAGTTCGAGTTGAGGAGAGGGAAGAACAGAAGGGTTCGCGGAAGAGGGTGGGAGCGAAGAGACTGACTTTTTCGAGCGACGCCGATGGAAAACATGTTTTCCGCGTCAAACTTTCCCTTGTCATCGCACCACTCGAGCTTTTAATGAAAAGTTCGAGGGCGGACGTCGTCAGCCTGGTAACTGCGTGCTCGGTGAAGCGATAATGTCGGGAATAAATTGTCTGGCCCGTGAAATTCATCGTAAAACACGAAAACGAAGTCAGACGTTCCATCCTCTGTCCCTCAATCCTTCGCACTAGTTTTTTCGTTAGGTACACTCGTAATTCCCTAATGAAACAGCGATTAAACCGTCGACAGTATTAAGAAGAAATAATACACGAATCAGATGACGCAACTATCTTATCTCAATATTCCCAATTATACTTTTGCTGTGTTAAACGGTGACTACGCATCGCAATCGCGTTTCTCCTTCGCTTCGAACGTTAAATCGCATCGTGCAGATCAAGAGATACAATTCGAGCGGGTGAATGAAATTTCAAAGGAACCCGGTTTACCGAAGAAGAAGACAAATACGGCCATCGATGGACAGAAATGTTCCATTCGGTATTAAACCCATCGTTCGCAGCGTCCATAAATTTTTATTCCGAGTTCCGGATTCACCTGAGCGCAACGGGAGGGTTGCAGCCCCCAACAAATCAGCGTTACACGTATTACTCGAGGTTATCTCGTTCATCCTTCACCCGTTACTGCCTCTCGGTCCAGCTTACGGTATCGGGTTGGCTCTTGATGCTCGTCTATCGCGTTCAACCAAGTCCCTATCTATCGGACGAGGCTGACTCGGTAAGAGATGGCTGGACGAGGAACAAACCAACGAAGATTTATCGAGGTTTTGAGATCGCCCCTTCGATATATTCAATTAATACCGGCTCTCCGAATAATAATATAAAATCGGGTGAACTCATTTACATCTCTCATCGCGTCCGGGCTTTTTTCCGGATATTTCTATCCGTTCCTTTCCCCGGCTCGCCATTATCCAGTGTCCATTGTGCGCGATGAAAAGAGATTGCGCGTTCAGAGACGCAAGTTCTTCTGGCTCCAGCCCGACGCTGGTTAACGACGACACGCTAACGCCGATGGTCGCGTTAATTATGCACGTCTGCCGGTTATGCTCGGTTGTTCGGTCGACGGCGGATTCGTCCGGCGAACACGGCCAACCGAACGACCGGTTGTTTTATTGTCCATGGGGGACGAGTTGTTGGCCGGGCTCGTTGGGACATGGTTGTATAATCTTGTTCATTAGTGCTGGCTGATTCTACCTGCGTCGGTTTCGGGGAATAGCGTACAAAATAATGCTCGGGGATTATAGAAGATATTACCGCTAAGTAGAAGCATTTAGCAACGGTCGGACGTTCTACCGAAATTACGTTTCCCTTTGTTCGACAAATTTGCCGGAGCAAAGCTATCGTTTCTTGGAGAAACGAATATTAATCGCGCCCTTAGAAATGGGAAAGAACATGAAATGAAAGTTCAACAAGAAGTTACAATGAACGAGAAATGGAAGTTGGAGTTCAAATGAAAGTTCAACAGGAATCAGAATCAATCTCTGCTGTCCAACAATTAAAGGAAATAGAATACTTTAGAGGGCTGGGCCTTTCATCGCGCGAAAGTCAGTTTATCAACTCCGATACTTTTTCTGAAAAAAGCGGTGGAGAAGGGAAAGAACAGCGGTACAGAGGGAAAAATCAAAGGCGGTTCACTTTCTACGGTGAAAAAGCTCGCAGGAACAAAGGGAATTCGAGGATAAACTAGGAATCCTATCTCCTCGCCGAGCAGATTTTTCTCCCTTTTACGTTTCCATTTACCTCTCCCTTTTTCCTCGCACGCGGCAGTCGATAGACGGACGGACGCGAAACGAGAGCCGCCGAGGCTGCGAATAGTTTCGTTAATATGTTGCAATTTAGATTAACCGCAACTCAATTTATATCACTCCTGTACCCGATGAGATACGGAGTGGGAACAACGGGGAGTGAGAATCTCGAGTGCGCGCGTCGACGTTGTGCAGCGACACATTCTCTATACCGTGTGCTCTCGAATTCGGAATCTAATCATCGGAACCTGTACTTAACCCTTAACCCGTGACACGTACCAGCACGATGAATTCACGAAGCAATATGAAATTCTATCGATTCCTTTAAATTCGAGACTACAGTTTGCCTGTACCGAAGAAATTTGATAGTTCAAGGGTTAACACTAAAATTACCGAGTTCAATTGACTTTTTAAAGTTTCGCTATAGAAACTCCAAGAGTGCGTCTGTTCAGACTTTAATCGATTTACAATTCAATTTTCGTAGTGCTAAATGAATTTCTTTAATAATTTCTCAGAAACATTTGTTACCTTTCTAATAATTGCAGAAAGAAGACATCGAGCATGAGTCACTTGACCCTTTGGTAGTTTTAGTGTTGAATAGCTAAATGATCTTCCCAGTTTTTTAATGTAAGAGTACAACGTACGGTTAAATATATTAAATAAATATATACATTGAAGAACGGTGAAAAGTTCTAGGTTGATTGTACGAGGAATCCAACGCGTCGGTTGCAAAGATAAACCAAAGAATCTTGGCGAACGTACGTAGAAAATTCTATGAAGAAAGATCTCCCATCTTCAGAAGAAAGTTTCATTCCGACTCGAGAACGCGGAAGATTTTTCTGTCATTATCGCACGAAAGTTTCAAACTCGTTTCAATTCATCCCCTTTCTCTTTACACTTGGATTCTTCGGGCACGATTGTTTTTACAGTGAATGTTGTTTAGTATTTACTCGTTAGATTCTGCGCACAGTACGAATCATGAACATCCGGAGCACTCTGTATGTCTCCGTATTTGGAAGCCCCTCTATGTGTTTCGTTAGCTCGCGGTTTCGGGAGTTTGCGGCTCGGTTAGTACGCGCTGCGCCAGAGAATGCAGCCTTATAAACGGAAATAACCTCCCCCTTATCAGCGGAATTATTAATTGCGAGCTGCTCTTCATTATTAACTTGAGAAAGGCTCGAGCTGAAGCGACAGAGGGAGCCGCGAAGTGCGTCGGGAAATATTGCCGACAAAACCCGAGAATTCGACTATTCGTACGATGAACATTAAAAACTAGATTTTCTGCAGATCAATTCCGTTTCGCTATTTATATAACGTTGGCACTGAAACGTAAAATACACAGTCGTTGAAAGAACTTCATAGTATCCCCATAATGTAAAAAAAATATAACCACTGTATGTTCAACTCTATACCTTACAAATTGTCTACAGTGTTCTTTTGTATCATTCATACTTTCTAAGTTTTGTCCAGAAAACAGGCGTTTTTGCCAGGAAACCAAGCAGTAACTGATTTTCATTTCAAAAATATTTTGCGCAAATAAATTCCGTTTCTCCATTTATATAACGTTGGAACCGAAACGTAAAATATTCATTGTCATTGAAGAAACTTCGCAAAATCCCCATAATGTAAAAAAGAGTATAACCATCATACGTTTAGCTCTATACCTTGCAACTTTTGTCTGAAGTATTTTCTCTTAGTACTCACACTTTCCAATTTTTGCCCAGAAAACGCGCGTTCGGACGCACCGCGCGGCGTTTAGAAAATACAAAGCGGCAGACGATTCGCGGCATCTGAAAGGCACCGAGTATCAAGCACTGTTTTAAGAGCAGGCGTGTTCGCCGCTCGCCGAATCATCGATCTCTTCTCCCCGAAGGGTCTCTCCATTGTCGCCTGACTTGCGCCGACATACTGCGAATATTCCGACGTAATAACACAAAGGTGGGCGCAACGCGAAAGTACCCGCGCGATGTTGCGGCTCGCGGAGGAAGCTGCGAAGCGAAATTTATAGGACTCGGCTAAGAAAGTCCGACTCCTGAGCATTGTTCCGTAAACAATGGAGGGGAATAACGCGGCGCCGATCGCGCATATAAAGAGGGAAATTATAATTTCGTAACGCGGTCGGTTCGAGCTTCGATTGTTCGGAAAGGCGATTTTATGGATTCAGGAAAACGGGGGAGTTACTTCGCGAAGAAGATTACTTTGAAATGATGCTAATTTTATCGGAGAGCGGAGAAGTTTCTCGAAGAGAGTCCTATGTGTTAGAATAGCCGGTCGTTCGGGTAATGAATTTCGAAGAAGTTTGAAGTGATCGTGCGCGTGGAATCCGGAAGATCGTAACGCCGCGGAATATCCGATTGTTTCTTACTTCCCGTTACGCAGCAAGCCTTTCTCCCTTGACACCGTTCTCCATTTCCCTACATCTTCCCCTTAACGCCGACACAACCGACACAGTCACGAAACGTTACAATAGAGTCCCTCGGCACGCTGCAACAAACGGGACAAAAAGACCAGCGTGCACAGTGCAAATGCGGAGCGATATGTAGTTTATTGGAGCACGGTACACGCCGTCCCTTTTGACGCGAGCGAACCAATCCCGCGCAACCTGCTGCGAAACTCTGTTCGCACCACTTAACGCGTGTTTCGTGTGCACTAATCGCCTCGGTCTTCAGGAATGGATCACAATGGAAACAACCCGCTTTAAGTTACCTCTGAATTACGCAGTAAAAGAGTTAAAACCCTACGTTCGATTCAATCATATTTGAAAATTCGAACGTGTCAATCAAATGTCACGAGGCAATTGTCAGTCCCGATTCGATGAAACAATCGTTCTCCGAGGAACAGCGAAAGCCTTCCGTTAGAATTATTCTACATTTTCTATTAAGATATAGACAACGTTCCTCGAATTAACTTAACGATTCACACAATTCAGGAACAAAATTATTTCATTTCAGCATTTAATTGTACAAAATTTGGTATCAACCCCTTAACCTACAATATCGTGTCAGACTCGTGATGAAAATTTCAAGCTGAATTTGAAATCTAAGTGTCATTTATTGTTCTTAACCCGTTGCACCCGGAAGTATTTCCTTAGAAATATTTAACATTTCCTAACTAGACACAGACGATATTTTTTAAAATTAACTCAAAGGTTCAAATTAACTTAAAGATCCGAATATTTCACACACCGATGCATTATATACAATTGAATATTGAATATCAAATTTTATAGCTTTACCGCATGAAATCAAGCGGTGACAGAGTCACCTCTCAAAGGGTTAAATATAAATCAAATATTACTTTCCTACCAACCGTTAACCTTTGGAGTAAAATTTCTCTCCCCAATAAATTATTAACGATAAAATAGTTGTACCGATCACAATCGCGAAATAAATCACAAGGTTAAATATTAATCCGTACAATTCCGCTGTATCGCGTCAAGTGCGACTGAGAGTCGCGTCCAGAATGCAACGGGTTGACTCTCCATAGGAGAGATTGCAAAAGTTCCCAGTCCTCGGACTCGGTTGAACAGCGTCTTACTCCTCGAAGCGTGATGAAACGCGAAAGAATGGTGGGAGACGGAAAGCGGCGGCGGCGGGCGGGGGTGAGGAAGTGCATAGGCCGGAGACGGCGCGGAAGGAAGCAACTCGGGGGGCGGTTGGCTGTAACGTTTCAAGCCCGCGTTTCGTTTGATCCTATCTGGGAACCAAACGTTCATCCCCGAGCATTTCTCTGGTACCCGGCTGTTCCTATTCTCGCAACTTATCGCCGTGCATCCGTGCCAGCCTCCCCCGACCCTCTCCCGCTCGTCTGTTCACCGTTCCCGGATCTTCATACGCTTCCCTGGCCTTTCTTTTATCGGCCGCTCGCGACGAGTTCCTTCCGGCGCAGCTGCCTCGGGGCCAGCCATTCTAATCGCGAGAAACAGGTTCGTACGCGAATCAAAATTGAAATCGATAAATGCATTTTTAAAGCACCCTCCGCATGAATACACCGTCCTGCTGTTTCCCCCTCCCTCCGCGCCATTCCCTTGGTTCCCTCCGCGCTCTGTCCTCCATGCGCGGTAAGAAGATCAAGAAAAATGGAGCGGGATCCTCGATATTCATTGTGCGAAGTGGAACGACGGCCGAGCACAATATTTATCATACGCGTGCTTTTAGTCTGTCCGCCTGTCGAACGGTTTTATTGATTGTAAACAACCGAATGGATTCTAGAGTTTATAATAATACGCATCGCGGAGGTTCTATGTTGCGCATAGTTTTCCAGTGGAGAACCCGGTGGTATTTCTATTTTCGTTTATTTGGCAGCTTCACGTACGAATGGAGGTAATCATTAAACCAGAATCGTTGCCTTTGTTCGGTGTACTTTGATATCCTGGAACTGGACGTCGATAGGGGGCGCGTTCCAAAGAGATCAAATTTTCAATTGCAAGCGACAGCTTACGCGGCAACAGGGTTTCCCGTGGCTTTGTCGATACCGGTCACCGGTTACGAACAATCGTCGCGACGCGAGGCCGACGAACGTTCAAGGCCCGTTCGCGCGGAAAATCGTGTTTGCCGCGGGAACACGTGTGCAACACGCACAGGGGCGTGCGGCAAAGTAAGCTCGTCAAAGGGGTATATCGATCAGATCTCGAAACGCGTTGGAGATTTTCATTGAGCGTCCCGGGCAAATACATCCATCGGTCTGTCCTGAATGGAAGAGCAAACTGTCAGCGGCAGCGCGCGGACCGCGGCGGAAACTGGCGCTGTGGCGGCACCGACGATAAGAACCTCTGTACCCCGGCCCTGTCGAATCGATCTTCGTACATGTCCGCGCATATATGCATGCATATTTTCGCCGGCGACGCGTCCCGCGCGCGCCAGCCAGGAGATCCGCTAGCCGCGCCGAGGACTATTACTCACGTCTTAATGCAGATATACCGCATCCGGCCGACATTAATCTTCCTAGCAGTCATGTAAAGCAGCCGGCCGGATATCAATCATTTTTTGAGAAACTTCTCTATTAACCGGCCCGCGCCGTCAGCCCTGACTTTGAAAATCAGTTTACGCCGCTCTCCGCCTTGTTCGCTCTATCCTCGGGCTTCCCGGTGATTCACGGGTAATATTCTTCGAATTTGTTCCGCCTTGCACGGGAAATTGCGAACAGAAGAGGAAACTCGAATATCGACTCCGATGTTCTGATATTACGGGGGAAATGTTTTTTCTCGCGGGAATATATTAAAAATATCGGAAACCTTTACAACGTTCGCTCGGCGAGTTCATCGCCGCGAGAAATTCGCGTCGATAAAATTAATTACATATGATACTTTACTTCTTCCCTTTGGCAGCGAGAAATTGCGTTGAACTTCATCATTCGCTTCGCGAGACGGAAGAAGGATGCGCACGCGAGTACAGTTTCATGGAAATAATTGGAGAAGCCGGAATTAGCTTGATTCAGCCATCGGGGAAGCATTTCAAAGAATGCCTCGTGGGTTGTAATACCGGGCTGTACCTTAATAAGTGGCTTTTCATTACGCGGCCCATCACGGAAGATTGGATGTCAGCGAGTATTGCGTTTTAAGGTGTAATTAAAAATATACTGCGCTCGTTCCTGCGGGCTCTCCTCTTTCGATGTGAATCATCGGAGCCCGTAGAATTAGTCGAAATGATTAAAAGGAACCGCATTACAATGGCCCGACGTCCGCGACGAGCGTGCCGGCTACCAAATGGAAACGCCGGCGAGGCACGAGGAACTTAATATCGCGTCTTACCGAATTCTATTTAAATTTCTATCGCGCGCAAAGGAGCGGGGCGGCCGAGCGAGGAGAGACGAGCAAAATATAAATCCTCGTGTCTCCCGCTGACAATCCGTGATGCTCCATTTTAATTATCCAAACCCCGGGCCGCGCGTCCGCGGAATAAAAAGTTAATCCAGAAAGCTCCGAGAGATTCCAAAGACCCGGTAATGGCAGAGGCTTAGTTCCGCACACGGTCTTAAGCGAAATTGCACAGACCTGGAAACGAGTTCGTTCTCAAAGCGGGACGGTAAACCGCCTGTTTAATATAGACACTCATCCGATCATCCGTATTCGGAGAGAGTTTCGCAATCGAATGACGCCTTAATGCGCGCTTCGCCGTCGATGGTTCGAACCCGTCGATCGCCACTGTTCCCCCTTCGATGCTCGCATCAAACTGTCCAAACCGAATTTGAATAACAAAATTTCACCGGTAACTCTCGCCTTCCTCGCGCAAAGCAGTACTCAGCTCTGCCTTTGATCAACGCCACCGCGCCCGCCGCTTTTTCGAGCGACACGGACACGAGAGCAAAAAAAGCCGAAAGCCGAAATGAAATCACAAACTCGTTAAAAATTTCGTATCAATCGGGTGAGCCGCGAATCGCTCCAAAAGCGATATCCCCTCGAGCCGAGTAAACACATATGTCTCCTATGAATTCGGGAATATCCCCGGGAGTATCCTGTTTCACGCTTCGGACGGGCGAGCGTCGAATCGAGCCGCGATTATGCGAGGACACGCGCGCTCTCGTTCCCGTTAAAACCCGCCGATCTCCGCCGGTCGGCGCTCGAGCATACGGATTACAAATTACCGGCGTCCGTCGCGACGCGAAATTACGAGCCTCCTCTCGCCCCCAATTAAGCCCGAGCCCTCTCGCTCCGCGCGTCGGCCGCCCGGCCCCGACGCGCCCCGTCCTCTCGTCGTCATTCTTTCACGACCGGCCGTAAAGCTCGACGGGCGGCCTCGTGACGTCGAGCCTCCCCGCCGGTTCTCCATCTCGCGTGTTCCTGGCGCCGGATCCCACCCTTTCCCTTGCCTTATGTCACGCAGAGATACTTACGGCAGGATACGAATCCGGTTAATTGACCTATTTCGTTCTAATGGGCTTCTTTGTGGGCGCAGTTGCGGCTCCGCCACCCTCTCTCTCTCTCTCTCTATTTCTCTCTCGCGCGCGCGACCCTCAACCTCCTCGAGCTCCTTTCAAGACCGAACAGACGATTTCGCAGGGACGAGCGACGTCGCGACGATTAATCACGTCCCGCTCGTCACGCCCACCGTGCCTTTTTCACCGGTCGCCGTTCTCCCGGATAAATAAAAATCGCCGGGGAAAATGATTAGACGGGAAAAAGTGTGATTAAGAGCTTCCCCCGGAGCTGCAAGAAGAGACAGCATTTCCCGTGATCGCGAGGACACGTCCGGGTAAATACCATGGAGGTTCATCTTCGGGGATAGACGCTGGCTCCGGCGGATTTATCGCGGTGAAATATCGTGGACGCTGCAACTAATGGGTTGCGGTTGTTGCGTCGTGTGCGGGGGTTACGGCGGCTCTCCGCGTTCCAGTCGTCGGAACCGTGTAACGGGGGAGAGCGGGGTAGTTCTGGGTAGAAAGTTTCGACGCTGTTATTAAATCTACCTTCATCCTTTTAAACTCGCGGTAATTCGCTGCAAAGGGGAGTAGTATAATCCTGATCGCTTCTCAAACTCGAATGGCACCGATGTTTCCCGGCATTCTGCGAACGACTTTACGAGCTGAGGGAAGTATCTCCTTGAAAAGTTAGATTTCAGTGGACCCGTGCCACCAGCGAACATCTTTTCGCGGACCGGACGGCTAACGAGGCTGAATTGTCGAATCGCGAGTCGAAAAGCATACCCGCGCAGCATGAATGATCCTCGTGAACCGGTCGAGGGTAACATGGCCGAACGCAAACAGCCCTGCGGCCGGCCGCGCGCCTACGGATTGAACCACTAGATTTCATTCCGTCGAGATGAACCACTCGAAAGCGCGGCGCGTTCGCTACTGACCGAGCCACTCGTCCCGATTAGAACACCGGACCCGTGACCGGTGTGTCATTATATCAGGGCCGATAACGAGGCGCCGGGAATGGCTCGGAAAAAATACAGTAACGACACAAAGGAACTGAGTGGCCTGCAGCGCCGCGCCAATTACCGTGTTACAGGATACCGTTGGATCCTCGTGAGCCCTGATTCGAGGGTTGCAAAGATTTGATTGTACGACGGGTTGTTCCTTTAGATGTTTTAAATTAGTAGAGAGAATATGGTTTCTTTTGTAATAGAATAATAAATGGAGTAATGTTTCAAAGTTTCTTAAATCGTATCGTTAACACGTTAATCGCCACGGTGGTCACATCGTCTGAATTGAAAACAATTACAATATGAAAACTGATGTTGAATTAAAATGGCTAGTAACATGAGTAACTAAATGATATAATTTAAGAGTTATGATATCAAACCGTTGATAATTAACTTTAATACCATTTGCCTCTGTTATAATACGATAAGTAATTCTATATGAAGCGCTCCAAATGTTCGCGGCGGTTAACGTGTTAAAGAGTCTAATTGGCTTTTAAACCGGTTTACCTAAGTGGCTCATTTTATAAAGGAATATAGGGACGATTCTGCAGTCTCGACGAGTCGTATGAGCTGCGAACAAATTTTTAACGACGGATAGATCGATGACGCGGGTGTGTTATCGCGTTCGAAAATAGTAGTCCATTGAAATCGATACAGATGCTCGCGGCGCAAGTGAGCGATATTAATTCAAGCTCGGATTTCACGGGGGAGCCCGTGTTTGCCGGTTGATTCCTGCCGAATAACAAATGCAGGGAGATCGTTATTGGCGGCGCTGCGTGCTGACGAACCGCATGCGAGAACAGCATCCGTGCGGGCTGATCGCAACGTTGTTTGTTGGGACATTTTTCCGCGTTCGGTTCGCTGAAAAATTCAACTGTTTGTTAGGGGAGAATCGCCCTCTGCTATTGCACTTTATAAACGATCGTTTTTCAAAATTGTGAAAAATACACTGTTACAGTATACCCCCGTGTAACGCGGTTAACGCGTTACGAGTATGAAATCGCGCTGTACGGGATTTTTCTCGTCAGCGATATAGAATGATATGTTTCAAATGATTATTGGCGTGTCAACTTTTATTTCCTATGTTGTAAAAATAAAGGAATCAGTGAACAGAGGGAGCTAACGAAGGAAACAATGTAGTGCTCGACCAAGCCTCACCTCATTTCCAAACGCAACGAATTTCTACGGTTGCACGACGAATCGCGTTATATCAAAATACTAGTTGCAGTATGCTCGCGTTATACGCAGTGTATTTAGCTTCCATCACGAATATCTTCCGAGCCGTGCTACGATTCCCAACTAATTGCGGCGATGCAAATAAGTGACCGTGCACGCCGCAGTTTATTTGCGAAGTCCCGATCCGATAATCGACCTGATGAATAAACGACGACCAGCTATTTGCCCGGACTTTTCCGCGCGTAGGCCGCGGCTCATATTTCATTCTACGCGGACATTTCGCGCTGACAGTCATTCGCAATTAGCGTGGCAACAGATGGAGGTGTGAGGTTCGAAAACAGTCCGCGCGGCCGCGTCGCGTTAAATAGCTCGGATCGAATGAGAAAAAGCAGCCTTTTTAATCCCGACCGACGGGGAAAAACATTCCCGAAGGGCCGTAAA
This sequence comes from Nomia melanderi, assembly GCF_051020985.1. Lineage (NCBI taxonomy): Eukaryota > Metazoa > Arthropoda > Insecta > Hymenoptera > Halictidae > Nomia > Nomia melanderi. The sequence continues at coordinate 5,107,247 of NC_135008.1, forward strand.
AACACCGAAAAACACATTCAACGATAGAAACAATACTCTATTTCAACTCTGGGTCATTGAAATTCAATTGTTTCAAGCGCCATCTCGCCGAACCTCTTCGCGATTGAAAACATCCCGCGATCCGATCGCTCGGAATGCATCGATGATCATCGAACTCCGAATAACGGACTCTTCCGCGTTTATTCCCATCGATCCCAATAATGAAACCTTGAGAGTCACTGATAGTTCCCGGCTAATGGAAGTACAACGTTTCCACTTTTCTCCGCGCGAACACGACGCGCCCGTAATTATAGGAACGTCGCGCGTCAGACGCCGTTCGCCGCGAAAGCCTACTAATTGCGGCCTATTAGGCTCCGACAGCTCAGTTTCAAGTTTAGCGATGCGACTCATCCGCCGCCCCGTGCAGGAACCGCGGCGCGGGCCGACCGTTTCCGCTTTTATTTTTATTAACCGGAACCGCAACGTTTCTCATTACGCCCGCTGACTTCGAAACGTGTAATTAACACCAGACCTCGCGCGGATGAATTTCTACCGGGATCCCAGCGCGCCGAGGGATTTTCCGTCGGCGGGGTTGATCGTCGCGCGATTAATTACACCTTCGCCGGGGAAAAAGGCAGATCAGCGACTCTCAATGGAGTTTTTAAACATTCGAGTTCCCTTCGCGTAATCTCTTCACGTTTGTCGCCGCTTTCCCGCGCGCGACCCTGGACCGTGATAACTAGAGTAAATGGGCCGTGGCTAAAAGCGTGCCTTGCAGTTTTTTTTTGCCCCGTGTTCGCCGAAAATACGAGTCTCTTCTGGTATCAGGCGGTTTGAGAATCGTTTCATACCCCATTGAAAGCAACGTCTATCGCGAGTAGCGGCGTTTCCTTTGTTCTATTTCCACTCGGCTTTCGTGGTGTTTTATACTCTGATCTCATTAGGAACCCCGCTAGTGGAGCACCGACGAAAAGAGTCCACCGAGCGTAGACTATAATTAGCGAAAGCTTCTTATTTTGTCGGTCCGGGTCCCGTATTATACCGGGCGCGGCTGATAAATGACGAAATTAACTCGGGGAGTGGGTCTGGCGTCAAGGAGCAATCTGCAGATAACGAAAATAAATTGTCAGATTACCGGCAGAAAACCTGAAGCAATTCGTTACGGGACTTCGGTTTTATGCTCGCAATTTGTGGGCTATCTTCGTGGCCCAGGGAGTGCGTAATTTCCGGCAGAAATTTACGGACAACCGAGTCCTCGTGAAACAGAAAAATGTAGAATACGGGAGACTGGTCGATATTGGAGAAAAGAAGGTTGAACCTCGGTGTTAAAGACTCTACTGACACATAGTTCCGTGCGGTGAAGTTCTGTTAATCAAGGGCGGGGATCTTTAAGTGAGAACAAGCGATGACGCGTACGGGAAGACGCGGGGACAGGCGTAATCGGGCGTCACCGCCCCGCAGGAAGTGATGCGCCGAGGATGATGCAGACTGCATTCGTCAGACGAACTTCTGAAGTCAGTGACACGCGCCACTTACCGGTCCCTTTTATCGTTACGCTGCCCTTATTACGGCGTCTACGTACACCGGCTGCTGTCTCCCTATCAATTAACCGACGTAATGAGTGGCATTGTCTGCTGGAGCCAGTCGCCACTCCCTTCACCCTGACATTGCCTTCCTCGAGGTATTTTCTCCATCCGCGCCTGAAGAATCAATGCTTGGTAGTCTGGCTATCACCTGGAAGATAGAATTACCAATTACAATTTCCATAGACGGTGACAATTTTGTATAATGTCGAAGCTTCGAACGATGTTTCAATAGAACCTTTCAATAAAACGTTAGAACAAATATTTGAAGAATAGACGAAATCAGTCATGCAGCAGTTACTATAACGTTCTTTAACCTATATTGAATACTCCACTCCTCATTCAGAAGAGTATATAGAGCACACACTAGACTCAGTTCCTGTCCCATGCATCCCGAAAGTTCAATGATAGCCCAGTTAGTCCGCACGTTCGTAAATATTCCTACGAGACGTATTCGCGCCGGAAAGCTCCGGCGACAACGGACAGCACTATGTGCATGTCGGCCGAAATATGTTTGATCTCGAAAGATCGTTACGGAGGGAGGCGCGGCCTCATCGGCGATAACCAAGCGCAATTTTCGGACCGTCCACGGCGGACCGTTGAATAATACAAACGGATAACTTCGGACATTTCGCAAACACGCCACCGGGACGCGGAATATCTCGACACATAGACGCGAAGCGCGAGGGAAAGAGGGGGGCGGGCCGGAGAGAGAAAGCTGCGAGTGCTCGGCTGGTCGGATTGACCCCGGCTCGAACATTGTTCCGAATGCAAATCGTAGTTTACACCGAGACCCCGTTGAGACGGCTCCCTATCATGCTCCTGATGCAGGTTCGAGGACGCCAGCCGGCGACTCCTATTAGTCTGAACTCGAAAGCGGCGAAATGCTTGCGTGGCAGACACTCCGCGGTCCAATCCTACTCGAGACTTCCCTGGTTATCTCGATCCCTCGTCGCAGACGCCAATCCGCAAGTTATCGGACACTCATTTTTAGACGCGATAACGATCGACGGTTCCGAGGCTTCCTGAACTGCACTCGCTCGTTAACAGTGGAACTGCTAAGGGTCGAGATAACATATTCCTGACTATTGTACAGTTACTAGTTTCTCGGAGAAATTATTAACGAAGTTGATCGGGTGATACCGAGATTGAAGGATAAAGTCTTAACGAATACGCGGTTACAATTTTTACGGATTAGTTTCTATAGAGAAGAGTACCGAGATATTCCGACTGCGACGGAGAGAATTCATATTCCGACGTTATTAATCGTCGGCTTCCTTCCCGGCGAATCCAGGTACCAATGGGAGACATCGATCAACCTTTACCCGCAGGAAAAATGGGACTGCCGAGAGAGCGGTTCTAAAGTTTCGCTACGTTTCGGCCGTACTTAACGGCGAAGACCATTAACGAGGCTCCCGGCGACGCTGCGGCTCGTTCGAATGCATCGTTGGTTCTTTGTTCGCTCCGGGGGAAAAAGCGCGCCGAGAGTCTTCGGTTTTCCTGTCTTGGCCGGGTTCGTATGGTTATTCAACGGCTAGTTAGCCGCGAAGGGTGCCCGTTGACTCGTAAGATTCGATTGTTCCTATTATATATCATTAATGGAAAGTAACACGATCGTCGGGGAACGAGACAATGAGTCTCTTTACGCAGAAAATTAGCAGGGAACTGGGAAGTTCAGAGGCAAAGCCGGGTATTCACCGGCTGTTCGACTGCGCGGCAAAGGCATGGCTCGGCTCAGCGAGAACAATGCTTGTGAATTTAGAGCTTGTCAAGATGGCGGCCTAATTAGGAGGAACGCGGCTTAAATATGAATGTCGGCCGGAAAGAGAACAAGGACGCGGCGGCGGCGGCGGGGGGGAGGACAGAGACAACCGCGGCGAGGGGCGGGAGGGTGGTCCAGGGGTTGCGTGGTTCACCCAATGAGTCGGCTTCTCATTTCTCTTCTTCCGCGTCCTGCAGCTTTCACGGGGAAAAAGTGCGGTTTGTTTCGCGAGGTGCACGGCCCGTGCATAATGCACCCCTTCTAATAGATAATTCAGGGCGGGCCGACGTCGAGGAATTCACGATGCACTTACACTGATGAGCGGAGATCTTCCAGCGGCGAACAAGATTTTCCGTACGGAAGTGAGGAATTAATTCTACTGCAAATTGAACGGCGGAAGATTAATCCTTCGCGCTCGGAAGTTTTCCACTAGATATTTCACTAAATTTTTAATACGGCATATATCGTCTATAGACGATGCTCTCGGAAACACTAAGTAACGAGAAGACGTATGAACGTTGGAAGAAAACTATTTTATTTCAATATTTTTATGCGAGCGTTGGATGTTATATAGAAGACAATTCTACTGTATCAGATCAAATGGGAGTCACTTCTCGAGTAAAGGGTTAACCCTTTGCACTCGGATGTTTCTTGTTAGAAATATTTAACATTTCTTTACGAGGCGAAGACGATGTTCTTTGAGAATAATTCGAAGAGAAATCACCAGTACATTGAGGAACAAAGCTGTTTTGTTCCAATGTTTCACGTATCGAGGCATTATACGAAGTTTAATATTAAATATCACATTCTATAGTTTTACTGTGTCAAATCAAGTGGTGACTGGGAGTCACTTCTCGAGTAAAGGGTTAAAGCAGCTTGTGTACGCGGCGGATGTAAATCGGGGAGTAAGATGGGCAATGAACAGAATTAGACGTTTCATGAAACTGGCGGTGACCCGGGATTTTGGAGCAGCACGCGTAATTAAGGAAAGTTGCGCGGTTCATGTTTATGAGCGGTAGCGGGCTAGTCCTCTTAATCCGTCCTTCAAGACTGTCTCAGGCTTTGTACGTTATTAGAACGGTTATTTCGGGAGGAATATTCTTGGTTAAGGAGTAGACCGTACGCCTCAGGTTACGTTGGAACGAAAAAGATTTTGGAAATGCGATTCACCTTGGAAAAATACTAATTGCTTCTTTTACGATTACTGGAGAGGTACAGATGTTTCTTTGAGAAATCATTAAAGATTCAGTAATGCTTAAATTGAAATATAAGCAAATTGGAATCTTAACTACTGTACCAGTCAAAATGACTGGTTTCGGTTTGTTTCGCAGTTATTAATATCTTAAAAGCATTGAATATTTGAAATGATTTTAAAAATAAATAGTTTCACTTGAGTACTATGATGAATATCCAAAGAAACTGAAAATAATCTATTGTTACAATTTTTATAGAGATTACATATCAATCGTATTAAATTACACTAGAACTACCGAGTATTAAATGCTCGGTTATGGCTAGTAAATGCATGCTTATGGCTTCTATAAAGAAATGTTAAAATCTCACTTGAAGATCTCGGTATTTGTAAATGTTAACGAGACAAAATTGCAAGAGAGGAATGAATTATTCGTTGACCGATACGAGATGATATAATCTATTGAATAATAGGTTCTGCACACCTCCGAACGCATCCCGTTGAACGCAAACTACCGCGACATATCCGATAAAGTGACGGCAGATCTATAATAGAGGCGCACTGTGATTCGCCGCGAGCGCTAATTGCTTTCGAGGATGAAGATTGATCCGGGTCTGACATCTCACCGGTTTCATCAAATTGGTCACCCATCAACCGACTGGCTAGTGGCTGTCTGCCAATTTCGGGAATGATTAGGACTTAATGCAAGTAAATAGACGCAAACACCGTCCCGTGCAAACTTGAATTATCCGCGCGAATATTTCACAGGAAGGAAATCCGTTGTGGTTCGAGGACTTTCAATTCTCCTCTGGTAGTTTGTCGAACGACCCGTTGCACGAAAATATTCATGAGCCTAAAAATAGGGGAGGCATGTCTTCGGTTAATAAAAAGGGGGAAAAAAGTACTCCTCGGGGAAACAAGCGGGAGCTTTGACGAAGTTTATTGGGAGACCGAAAATAAAGTTCGAAGGGTGGGAGAACAACGATCGGGACGAAGGGACGCGAAGGGAGGGGAGAACTGGAGCGACGAGGACAGAGGAAGACGACGACAACAAGCTGGTCCACTGAAATTTCCCGGGATCGCAGTTTGCAAATGTCCTGTCGAAATAACCTCTGGCACACCGGCCCGGCGAGAATTCACTTTGGCAGGTCGAGTGGAGCCGAGCCATGGCAAAAATTGCATAGAGATAGTCGAACTGAATCGACTGGATTAAGAAGCGATACACTGGAATTGGAAGTTTCGTTGAAATGTATCGACGCGTAAAAATAAATATCGATTGAACATGTAGTTTAATGCAAACAATATCGCGCGGGCGGAATGAAATTTCCATCAGAATCTTTCATTGCCTGACGCATCCTTTGGTTCCACTACTGAACGTAACGATGTTACATTGCTGGTCTGATATATTGTTTGGCTAGACTACTTGTTTCATATATAACGTTACTCTTCGTTGGAAATCTACTTATCGCTAATTTTCTGATTTATTCTTTGAAACTGCTACTTGTCTGATTTATCCTTTTCCATTACCACTCGCTCGACCTGTTTTCTAGTAGTACCACTTGAAATCAACCAGCAAACACTACAGCCGGTTAAATAAATTACACTAATACACCGATAACGATTACCGTAATTAACCCAAGATTAAATTCGGCGTTCACAGGTTTAGGGCAAATTAACCTAAATTAAAAATGAGCACACTCGAAATTCCGATTAAGTGGAGTGCATTCCGCACATGTGTTTTCGACTAGTCGAGGGTCATGTTCAATCAAAAATTGATCAACTTAATGGAATTAATTGCGCCCGAGCACCTCCTCGTCGTTCGACGCATCGCGAAGCTTTGCGCCACTCTATGCGTGTGCGTATGTGTAATCAGTGCGTACAAGCCGACATGAATACTACAAATTCAGTCCATTGTTCTGAGCGCGCTTCTTGACAGTGATTCGCTGGAGAACTGACGTTTCGGAATACACGTTCGAATCATTCTGTCCATGCATGACTCTTCGGATAAAACTTTCATCGTAACAAGCCGCTGTCGATGTTAATCGCCCGCGTGTTCCATTGTCGGAATTCCGCTGAATATTTCCCTGCGCTGCACTCCCTTTTTGAGAATAAAACAACATTCGGAAACGTACGGCAGTGTAAAATGGAAATAGAAAAAATATACGCCACCTCGCCACTACAGCGAAGATAATTGAATACAAAAATATTCTGCATGGAAAAGCTCCCTAGGAAATTTCTGTTAAAACGTTGCCTAAAGTACATTCGATTTTGGTATTTTACAACCATCCGAAAGTAGCGACACGCTGGGAAATAAATTCAAATTCTTCAGAATACAATTGGAAGAACTAAATTCTGATAAAGAATGGCTTTACATAAGAAACATTAATCTGTACTTCGGATATTTTGTATATTGATTTCTACCGCGTGTGCGCTGCGCAATTTAGAACGTCCAAATTCCCCAACAATGCACGAAGATCCGCGGTCTGGTTATTATTATCAATACCGTTACGAAAATACGGTGGAAAGAGGAAGAGGATTTTTGCCGGGTACCACGCATTCTTGGAAATCCAATTGAAAGCCCTCCGTATCGCGCAAACAAGCTTCGAAGCGCTGTCTCGCGGGTAACTCGATCAGGGCCGCCTACGTGAACAGCGTGAACTGGCATTCACGTTGCAGCGAACGCCGTCAAATACCGGTAACTTCGGCACGACAACGATCGATCTTCCGGGAACATTTATTTGCACCCGTTCGCTCCGAGCCATGGTTAGTCCGTAATAAATTATACTTCAATAACGATGGGGAACGCTCGCGATTAGGTATTGGGTTTCGATAATAACGGGGTATTAACTAAAGTTCAAACAGTTTCGCGCACCGATCGCTACCGGACGCTTTTATGAGTGTACCTAGTTCGGATAGGTGTATCGATCATCCTGATCCGACGCAGGACAAGAGAGAAAAGCGCTGGGACTCGACTGAAAGGAAAACGTTCCAACGCGAAGATACGAATCGACGAAAGAATTTTCGGGATTAACCGTGAACTTAGCGAAGTTCCTATTGTTTCGACGACAACGAGCGTGCACGGTGAATATCGTATTTCATTGGTTTTCCGTCGGGCTGCACACACCTGTCAAAAGATTTTCACGCGGCTGCGTCTAATAACGCTCTATATCTTTCGCGAGTTCACCGCGGCCACTGTTTTCGTTGCCGAATAAGCACATTTGGCACGTTCCGTGCCGGCTGGCTGTTTTCGACTGACAGAAACATAGAAGGTGTAAAAGCAAGTGGTATCCAATTAGCGGTCGGCTCCGCTGGCCAGCCCTAATTCACCGAATCCCATTCCGCCTTCCCTCGCATGTCCATTCTCCCGCGAATTCGAGTGTGAACGATCGAACCGCACTCGCACACGTTCACGCGCACTTACACGCGGACATAACGAGAATGGTCCCGCGGTAATTTTAACAGTAACAGTCGAAACGTTATTACCTTGGGATTAATCAGATTTACAGAGAATTAATTACAAATTGCGTTGAATAAGAAACATCCTCGTGTATCAGTTTTTGCGCGAAAACGCTGAGCAGGGACTTCGATCTTTCGGTGAATCGTTAAGACTGATCGTCCTTGTATTTTTCGGCTTCCATCGACAGTCTGACATGGCGGAAAGAACCTTTTGTATGTCCCCTACACGGGTTGTTCACGGGAACTTCGTTGGCGAACGTTTGTCGAGCAGAACAATCCGAGCTATCGAGTCTGTCCGGCACATCGCAATCAATTCGAAGCGACGGTGTCAGCAGCGAGTGCTCGTCGAACGCAAACAGTGTAGTCGCGACATTACTTTTTCGGAGAGAAGCTCTTATGAGGCTTCCTGTCCTCGTGATATTGGAACACGTTCCTTTTAGAATTGTCGAGTGGCTATTTGAATGTAGGGCGCGCGAGGCGAGCTTGCGGAAGGGATCAAAGAAGATTGTTATTTGTACAGCCCCCTTGTACCTAGCCCTCGCAAGACACCTTAACCCCTTGTATCACTTTAAAGTGCCATTTTCATCGAAATATTAATGCCACCTAAAACTTAAGTCTTCCCTCTGAATCTCATCCAATCTCTTCAAACAAACAGAGAACGGAAGTGTCCAATACTTAACGCGATATTCTTATTATTGCGTTTCTAAATATTTCTATTCGTTATCAATCGTCTTATAATTATTTTCGAGGAGCTCGCAAGCGCTGGACATCGGTGGCAGCAGCTATGTTGAAAGAGCACGTTAAAAATAAATCCGCTAGAAAAATCATTCGCCTGTGGATGACGCAGTGGCCAAAGCGATAAGCAAGAGAAAAACATCCCCGTGCCTTGGATTTCGAGGACTGCGCGAAATCTCGTTGGCAGAAGCCCATTTCGGTACATCCATCGTGGGTATTTTGGCGAACATCGTACGATCGATATTTCCAGCAACCCTTCTATTTTTCAGCATCGCACCGCCGCCACCCTTCTGATCCCTGGTACACGATCGCCCGGAATTTCGTCTAGTGGCGTCGGGGTCACATCTCGAAGGTGGTGGCTGGGCGTCGTCGCACGTGAAATCGTAGCGCCGAGTCTCTCCGCGGCAATAACGCCGCTCCCCATTTTTTCCCGCGGAATTTATTTTTCTCGAGGGGTGCTCGTGAACGACGGTTACGTGACAACGAAAACTGTAAGTCATCCACGCCACTCGACCCTACTTCTGGCGAAACGGGAGGAGACAGCCGCGGTAACCTCGCGTTTCAAAGGACGAGCCGAAGCATTGCATTTTACGGCACCTTTGGGTAGAAAGGTTGGAACGTTTAATTGAAAACAATATGTATAAGTAAAAGATTCGAAATTCACGACTGGATCGTTTTTGGTATTGAGTCGATCGATGTGCTGTCATTAATGCAAATGGCCATAAAATACCAAGTATAATGTGTTGAATACTACATATTAAATTATTCTTATAACACAGAGCATTATTTTCATTTTCAAACACTCTGACCGGAAACCTTCGAACGTGAACCATTTATTTCCAAAGAAATATGTACAAAGAACAGATGGTGTTGATTTTTTCATCCTCTCGTGCAATACGTCTTCTACGTGTCGTAATAACAGAAAGTTCTTAAAGCCTTTATTGTGTAAGAGAAGTTCCAAGAACGATCTCGCCGGGAACTTTTGAACGCCGCAACTTTGTGTTCGAAGGGTTTCGATGTGAATAGACACCTTTCAATGGCCGAGGTAACAAGGGAGACTCAGCAGAATTTTCCGAATACATTCGACCGTCTAGATTGCGTACATTATTCAAAGCGTCTCGGAAATGTCCCATCACATTAAGATATATGTACACCGATACTCCGAGCCTCCCTATACTTCTGATATTCCGCGGCGTGACGAGACGCGAGGCGGTCTTGGAGGAGAATTTTTTTATTAAACCCGGCATGATCCATAAATCGCGCCGCGGCACGTATCATCTCGGCTCAAAATTATTCCCGTTTCTGCTCGGGTAAGCCCCTCCGCGGGATAGGTTTACCTGCTCTCTCCTTTTTTTTATCAATTTAATAAACGGCCTCGCGTTATCCATGAATTTTTACGAGCGATCCACGATCGTAAAAATGGCTGCTCGTGATCCCGTTGCGGGCGTAGGTGGTACATAAGTAATTCATGATCGATATCGGTGGAAGGGGACCGGTGTTCGGCTGAGGAGAGGATAACGGCGGCAATGGCAACGGGGACGGAGAAGGGGGGGGATACTTCGTCCGGAAATTACGCTCTCGTCGTGGAGACAGCGCTTCCGGTTTGGCCGTACATAAACCGTTTCGAGTGTAAGGAGACACCGCAAATATACGCAGTTTCGTAAACTCTTCGCCGCGTTCCGGGTCGATCTATCGACAACCGGTGTCCGTGGGGGATAAGTCATGGGTTCGGGCCCGCGCTCGCGTCGAAAACACATAAATTTCCCGGCGCGAATGGCGCGTGAACGCTCCGGAGCTGAAAATTTCGGTTGGTCGCGTCCACTCGTTCCAGTTTCGAGCGGACCGAAAAGTTTTCGAGCTTCTGGCTTCCCAATTTTGTTCTACAATCTCTCGCGACGCGACCGTTGTACGTTTGGTCTGCGGATAAGTCGGAGATTGAAATAAATAGAATAGATTCCGTTGTTCAATGTTTTGCATTGCAATGCGCGAATAAGTATTGGGAACGAGTGAAGTGGAAGATAGAGGAGTTTCGAACGAAATACGTAATACGTCAATGAAGTTTCATTTAACGTACTGTTTCCTTTTCGACTGTTTGGTCGATCTGATGTAATAGTAAGAATGATTTTTATCAAGGTTGTAACATTCTTATCGATGTACAATGGACGGATGAGTATTTAACACCGAATTCGTTCTGTTTACAGCTGGTGGGCGGTGAATTCGACATGGAGCTGAACTTCGTGATTCAGGACGCGCAGAACATCAGGCACATGCTGGAACTCCTTGATCATTGCCCGCCCAATCTCCAGGTAAGCAATGGGCGTTAACGTTCGGCTCGATCAAACTAATTACCAAACCGGGTCGGCTGTTCTACACCCGCTGGAAATTCGATTCCCCCCAAGAGCGCGCGATCGATGCGATCGATGCTCGTTAAATGGCTCGCTCGCGATAAATTCCATCGGCGCGGCAGATTTTTCTCGCGGGAACTCCACCGCGATCCTCATTTTTCCCCGTGTCCGAACGGCTCCAGGTTAGCGGATGTCTTTTCCGCGCGAAACAAAAGAGTATTCAAAACGCGGGGCATGATTGCGAACGGAATTGGAACTCGTTGCGCGGCAATTTCGTTTCTCGCGGAGGGAACGAAAATTGTTCTCTCGCTTTGCGCTCCGCTGCCAGGAATTTATCAGGCGCTGTTAACGTCGCTCGTAACCTGACTCGGACCGGACGCGAATCAATGCGAATGCCGCTCCAATGGAAAAGAAGAACGTTGTAAAACACTCCTCTTGTTGCGATCGAAGCTGTGACGTCGTTCGCCGGAAAACGGAGAGCTCTTTTTTTTACGGAGACGAACGAATCGGCGCCGGTTTAGAGAATTCGAAATAGGTTCTAGCCGAAACTGACCAATTCGATTCCTCCGCCACCCGAAACGTCGAAGCTCGCCGACGGAGACGCGAAGAGTCGGGATTTCCTTCGTGGAAAATCGGCTGCCGGATATTTGATACGAAAGATTGTCCGAAGGGGAACGATAGCTTCTCTTGATCTTGTTAGATCGAGCAAAAGGGACGCTCGAAAGTACCATGATATTATATCATTGTTTCCGGGGGAAACGAAGGGACGCGAACATTTTCGAAATATATTTCGACTTGTCCGCTTTCGTATTTCGCGCACGCGAAACAGGGTGGCCTGGATCTGTCAGCGGCGGGTGATATTATTATTGAAATATTACAGTGTCATTTCCATTCGACTTACAAGACACTGTGGCCGAGACGCGCGGCGCCATTCCGAGCTCTCGGCGTCGTTACATTCGGTCTTGTTAAAGGCGCCGGCAGAGCGCCGGCGTAAAGACACGGGGATAGAAAAGTTTCGCAAATAATAGCGGGCCCTTAGCCGCCATGTCAAGCGGAGGGAAACCCATTTACTCTTTCTCCCGGGTGTTGCTAAACTTGTACTAGCTTGTTCGCGTCCCGCGAAACTCCTTTCGCGAGGCGAAAGTAAATAGAAATTTAAACTGTGTACACGGGTGCGAGTTATAAGGAACTTGTTCCGCCTTTCTCCGTATCCTTCGCGGGCGAGACGTCGTCCGGCGAGGCAACGGCGACAAGCAATCTCCCCGCGATTCATTTGTTAACGTTGTTTCCTCGCCGAGTGCTTTAATCGAGAAACCGGCTGCGCGAAACAGACTCGCGAGGCGTAAACGAATCACAGATGCGCGAGCTGTCACGATTAATACACGCTAAGCGAACATCGTGTAATTCAATGCGGATCGATCCACTTTCACTGAATGTGGTTTTAACAATTTAAAAGAATTTCGAATTGACGAATTCCTAGGAACAATAAAATAACCGCGTTACAAACATCTGTGAATCTAGTGTCAGACTTCTCATATTTACTCGTGTATCTGTCGATAACGTTCACCTTCTAGCGTTTACAAGGGTTTATATCGCTAGGAGTCACGCGAAAAGAAGCAGCGATATCGACATTCGAGCCTACAGTGTGAGCTCTCTATATAGTATCGGTTGTGGTTGACATAATCTATTGGAGATCGATTTCTGGCGTCCTCAGAATCCCGTTCAAGCACGTCCCTGAAATGTTAATACTGTTAAGGGAGTTTCCAGGTTGCCGTCCCTAACTGCGGGGCGGTCTCCTATGTAAGGGTGACTCCTATGTACACCGAATGTCCGCAGAAATACGTACATACGCGCGTGTACAGGGGTATATATATGCACATAGCAGGCTACCCGTGTCATTGAAATCGGAGCCAGACGCTGGATCGAATGCATTTGAAACGTGTTGCGCCGACGGACGGGCCGCGCAGTTTTATAGTATCAAAATACCTAAGCTCGTAACTTGGATCGGCCCGGTGCGCACCGGGAATTTCCGCGTCGGCCGATAAAGATTCATAAATACGGGAAAATCGCGGGAGGCGATAAAGCTGCGCGGAAATAAATCCGCGGCTCGATGGGAGAAATTAAATCGAAATTTCCGACGGAATAAACGTCGATACACCGGCCAGATGAAATTCAATGTACGCCCGCCGCGAGGGGCCGAAGCCAATAACGTTCCAATGATTCCCATTTCGACGCTCCTTATCCTTGCGGTGGCAATTTACGGGCGGCCGAGGTCTCGGGAGCGGAGATCGAACGTCCTCCCGGGGATCGAGGAATTACAATTAAATCTAGAGTACGTTGCTTCGTTATTTACCGGTAGCCGCGCTGCAAGCTGCGACCGTCTTCAAAGGGGGCAATTAAAATGGATGAGACATCGTTCAGCCCCGGCGAAAGAGATCGATCAAAGGATCGAAAAAGTATATCGTTGCACGGTAACGCAACCGTAAAACAGGGAAATACAAGAAGGCAACTTAGAGGGAACGAGAGAGAGAGAGAGAGAGAGGGAGAATGAGAGAGAGGAGGAGGGGGAAAGCGGCCAGCATCGCCGTAGAATTTCATATTGAATCTTTTCATTAAGGAAATCCGCCTTTGCCGCGGATCCAATACTCTTCGAATCGAGTTCCGCTCTGTCCATTATCGTATGGCCGCGCGCTCAAAGGGCCGAATAGCTCAAACCGTAGCAAACCGCCGCGAACCTTCCCCCTCCCGTTCCTCGCGGCCCGTTTCGCATGCATCGCTTTTCTTTGTACGGCATTATGGGATAACGAACACGCTGCGGAATTCCGTTACGTTATCCGCTGTTTGTTCGCTGTCCAGTGAAACTAGCGGATGCGCTTTATTACTGCGCTTGTGAGCGCTGTTATCTCTGTATCCCGCAATTAATCGCGGACGAGCAAATTGGAATGAAATTGGATGGATTTATTCGAACGGGGATGCTTCCTCGCGTAAAAACTTAGTCGCTCGTGAATAAACGGAATAAGGATTCTTTCAAACAACGCTTCGATGAAAGAACCATGGAAATGATCGAAAGAAGTAAATTCGGGAGCGAAATCGAAGATAAAGTTTGATTCTCTTCGCTAGGTGTACGAATGTATACTGTATACTTTATTCTACTGTTCCTAGGAAAATTGATGTTCAAATCGCCTACGGATATTTCCGTGGAACCGTTCTTGAGGGACGCGTAACTGATCCACCAATTTCTAATTAGACTGCAACGAGTATACGGAACCCTCGCCGATCAATGCCTCGCGTCCATTTGCAACACTTGTACACATTTACCGAGCAACCCTAATAATTGTTAGCCGTGCAGCCCCGCAGAGCCGGCACTACATAAAACAGAGAGATCCAGAGGCCATCGGGGAACACGGTTAACCGTATTTAGGCGAGCACTACTTCAGGTACACACGGCCACCGGTGTCGTATCGATGAAATGTAAATTTGGATAACTGCTTGCAAACGTCATTCACGCCGGTGCAAGCTGCGCTGTGTATTTGTCTCATGCATATGCCTGCGCCGACGAGCTCGATACCACGGGAACGCTCGCCCCGTTCGTCTTCGTCGCTCGTGGAGCGCGCGTTCTCAGGAATAAACTGGGAATCGCGGGTTAAGCGTTTCCGCACTGAAGTTTCCCGATCGCGATTAAAATAAAATCGCGGCGATCGAAGCGGACCGCCGCGAATTAAGCCGGGAATACGAATCCGCTCGGCGACGCGTGCCGCGGGGATAAAAGTGCGCGTCGCGCTCCGGGGCAGCGCCGATCGGAATTTATGGTATCGGTTCGGCGGACACGGGCAAACTATTAAATTCAGAACGGACAGGCCCCCGCGTCAGAATCCCGGCTACGTTCCGGCGTGTTTATGTGAACAATTTGACATCGATGGCGGTGCGCCCGGCAGATTTAACAAGTTCGCGATGCCTCCCGAAGTCCATGAATAACTCGCGGCGCCGGCCCGCGGAACTATCGGTATGATTTAAGCGTTAGAACTTTGGATATCGCCGGACCGCCCCGCGCGGCGGACCCTTTCATAAATTGTCCGGTGAATTATGAACGAATTCCCCGGCCTTTCGCCGGTGAATCGTCCGGGCTGCGCGCCGCTTCCACGGCGGGTGGATGAATATAGAAAAAAAAGCATCGTTCCACCGAACGAACATTTATCAGAATTCGGAACTGGAGTAACAAAACAGACGCGACCTGTAACGCGTTGTATAAATCTGCGACGTTGCGTCGCTCCGTCGAAATTGGACGGCTTCCAAACGCCTCGGACAAACAGTGAAATAAACGGGAAGGACACGCGGGCTCGCTGGGTGTAATTTTTCCTATGATTAATTAACCGTCGTCGATTCATGGAAGGAACACGTTCGATGATTAATATGGATATTATTCCACCGTGTTTCGATACGCGTTGGAGTAAATAAACGGTGAGATAAATAAACCGAGTGCGACCGGCAAAGAAAAGTTGACGCGGAATAATACGAGCGGATCGAAGTTCAAAGGACAACGCGAGCGCGGCTCGTGCAATATTCATGTCGCGCGGCACTGGTGGAACGACTGCAGCGAGAAATCATAAGTGGCCGGTTACATATTACATGGCGGAACCGTGTGAATTAACCCTGTGAATTCCGGTGGCAGGAAAATATGTGTCGCCAGTGGGCGGGTAACGATCGGCGTCGTCCCATGCAAATGAAGATCCATCGTGAATGAAACGTCGAAGGTAAAATCGACTAACAGGGAGCCGGTGTAATGCAATTAACCGACAAAGGACCCGGCCTTCAGCTCTTACGCGACACATTAATTCTGTTCCGTGAATTACCCTCCGTCGGTCGCAATGTATATTTCATTTGGCCCGACGACAAATTAACGACGCGGTTTCAATTACGTCGGTCAGCTTCGATTGGTCTATCGATCGCCGCGAACGCTATCAAGGACGCTCGAGATGTTTCCTTCCATTCGAATCGTCAGTGAAATCGGCTGCCCGTTTCACGTTCCAGGTTTCAGTTTGAAAGGTCTTTATTCCCGTTAATGACCCGCCTCCTTTCTCGGTTCGGAAACCATTTACATCGCGGCGGATCGTTTATGCCGTCAAACAACTCGATACAACGGTAACGAATAACTGCGGCTGAGAAAGTTCGCCCCGGCTGCGACGGGAACTCATTAATCATACGATCTCGCAGACGTAACTGCGAGCCATAACTGCATGTCCTATATAGCAAACAGCGCAAAACATTTCAGCCACTGTAGTTAATACCACACGTCACCGCCACTATCCCGGAGTGCAACGCCAAGAACGTACTAAGATAATGCGATAGCGTGGAAGTGAAGCCGAAAGCGCGAGTCGGCAAAACATCGGGTCAAGTTTAACGACTTCGCTTCGACTGCAGGCTGAACCGCAACTTCTGCTCGTAAATTATAATTAACGTGGAATATTCGTCGTTTGTCTTCGGGTGGAGTTGCCTCGAGATGCGTTGATTTTCGAGTACTCGAATTTCCGAAGCTTTACATCTTCGAATCTTCCGTTTGTACGTTCGGCTTTCTGAATTTTTCTATTTCATAGAATTGCTGCGTCAATGGAACCTTGAAATGAATTGTTCGTGCGATCTTCCATGAAAATCAACAGTTCCCTTTCGCTAATACTTGCGTGAATTGAAATGTCGAGCTCCTCCAAGGCAGCGAGCACGCGTGACGGGCGTCACGCGTTCTATTGTCCTTATCCAACAGAAATCGTGCGTCATCGGGAGCATCGAAATTGCAAGCGGAGTCCGCTCGCGTGTCTATAATTTTCATGCTCGCGTCACAGGGACATTTCGTGACCGTTTCACGGTTGCGATCACGAACACAGCCACGAGTTCACGCACGGATGTCTTTGGTTATTAGCCCAGCCAGGATATTAATCTCGGTTAGTGGCAAGTATCGTGATAATGGCGACGCTCGCGTTGCGGTCGTCTCGGATTTATGTCGGCCGAGCCGGTCGATGCAACTCCGGTCCGGCGGCGCGAGTCATCGTAGGGAACATCAGCGCCGATTCTCACGGCGCGGTTAATTGCCCGCGGTTCGGCGCGTTGGGAATTGTCGTTCGAATTAAAACACGGCGACGCCGCGAGTTCGATAACATATTTTTCATCGTTAGCTGGGCTGTTAACCCTTTGCGCTCCGAATTTCTTTTGCAATCTTTCCTCATAACTCTGTATTATTGCGATATTTCATTTCAAATGCATTTTTACAAATAGTTTGTAAAGAACAGTATAAACGATTCTTCTTACTAATAATATTGAAAACAATATAATCCATTTTAAAAATATCTTGACAATGGAGCGCAAAGGGTTAAAAGTTTCTACCGAAAGTGGAAAATACAATCGTATTGTAATCGTCTCGATACTAGAACGACTGCGAATGTTCAGAAAAGCTAGAAAATGAATACGTATCCGCAAATTCATTTTTATGTTATACCCACGCTCGCTGCTCGGGAAGAAAATAATTATTTATCGCTATTCCATCGCAGCTGAATTGTCCTCGACGTTCCCGTTCATATCGACCTACTCGCGAACTGTTCATAAAATTATGAATGTGTTCAATGGAAGCGTAATAAACTTTTCTTTCGTCGCAGATGCTTCTGGCAGGAAATTACATTTCGCTCGGCGAATAAATAGCTGCGGTTACCGCTGGGAAACGTATTACCGAACGGAGTTGTAACATTTTATTCAATGCTCTCGCTCCTCCGCGTGAAACGCGCACTGCTTTTTATGACAGCGCCCTTACGTACCCGTATATACCTGTATCCATACGCGTGCCAACGGATTATACACTGCGGTGAAAATGATTACACGCGCGGCGGTGCATCGAAGTTCATGACGAATAACGTTACATTTCCACGGGAATTATTTTTTCGGTCGCCTTTATCTCGCGAGCTTTAAAAACATTCATTTTTTATTCACCGCGAGTGAAAAATTCCCCGCGCGGCGCGCAACGAGTGCGTATTCACGGGCTCTCGAATATTATTTATTATTAACGCTCGACCGAAATCAAGCGTATGAAGTTTGCAAACCGGTCGGATCCTGTCCGCAAATATTTTTGCGAAGTTACCAACGCTCGCGTGTATTAACGCTCGCACGAGCGACGCTCTCCCCGCGGAACTTTCGACGAAAACCCTGTCATAAATCACGTGGTGCAAAGCCATGCATCTTTCGCAGTCACGGAAGAAAATTCTGTTGAACAGCTCGGACAAATTCAGCGTTTATTACCGTTCAACACGGCTAACCGATTAGCATTGCCCTTAACGTATCAGTTCTCGTCGATCGGTTAAATAAACGAAACGATCGCGTAGACTCGCGTGAAAAGAGCTCTATCACGAAGGTTCGCCGATTCGAAGAATTACAAAACCAGAAACGCGGTGAATCGCATCACGATGATTCAAACGGTTCTACGTTCGAAGCTATGAAAATAGAATTTGATCAAACGCCGAATCACTCTACACGAGCAAACAAAATTCATTTCTCCCGTAGCAGATGTGGTGAGAATTTTCGTCACTGTGATGCGTAAATAATATCGAAACTGACGTAAATCCCACTCGGCTTCGTACGGCAGATACAAATGCCAAATATGGTTGGTAGGATATTCGAAACGGCGGTCGAGATAACATCTAAATCACCGTGCACTCTGCGCGGAGCTCTTTAAGCTCTCTCAAAACGGTGCGATATTACGCGACGGTCTCAAAGGAAGAATGGCAGACAGTTATGATTCGGGGGCAAATACATATCCGCAAGAAGTCCCGGAAGGGGATCCGGCTCGGTCGAAGAAAAGTAATTAAGGTCGTTCTTGCCTGCCCCCTCGCTGTCTGCTCAAATACTAACAGCGCGACCTCATTATTGCACGAAGATAATGTTAATCTCTCGCGGCGTCTCAAAATTACGCTTATAACCGCCGCGTACTCTCGACGCAGCGCGGAACGTGCCACGAATATTAACGAAACAGGCCGAAGTGTAAGTGAACAAAATATTCCCGGCAACATTGAAATTCATTTCTCGCGTCTGTATAACAGATTCGTTGGAATTAAATTCTATTCAATTAAATTAAATAACATTCGAGAAAGAACGCTTCACGTTACAAATTTCACCTGCATTCTGGAAAATGAATACCGCAGAGGGAAATGAAACTGAATAGACGGAAGCCGGTGAATAGTTTGAAACACACCGCGAAGTCTTACCGCTAATTAGTTGCGTGCAGGCAGCGAGTCGAACGCTGGAATGCAATCCGTGATTCATTAAGTTACACGAGGGACGCAGCATACTAATCAGTGAGTTTTCCGCGTAAATGAAACCTGGGATTTACTACGATTTCAATGTTCAGCCGGCAACGACGTTAACAAACGCTCCTCCATGGGAAGGACCAGGTTTCCAGGGATTCGCCGGGCGTGCTAGAGCCAAGGATTTCGTATTACCGCGAGCCGGGCTATCTATTTTTCCGCGTTAGCGTTCTTTTTGCTCGCGTTTCCCCGCCGCTAACAATCTCGCGCGCCGCGAGCTGTAACGGGGGGTTATCGTGAAGAGCTCTATTCAAATAGCGCGGGTCCTCGAGACCCGGCTGCCTGAACATTCCTGGAACATAATCTAGTCGACGGGGCCGCGATTGTGCGGGAAGAGAACGCCGCTGCCACAGGAATCGTTCATGGGACAACGCCCTGGCTCGTCGCGCCGCGCCGCGCCGTTCCCGCGTCTCGCCGGAGAACGGCGGAAAAAGGAAAAGAAACTGGGAAAACACTCTCGGTGTCCTGTAACGCGGCGAGACGCGGGTATTAACTTTTCAGCCGCGCGAACGCACCGTGTTTTCCAGCGGCGCTGCGGTTTTCGCGCGTGCCTCTCCGAATTTCATTGCACCGTTTCTCCTCGGCGGGTGTTCTAGGAAAACTTTGTTATATATACTGACGCTCTCGTGATACACGACAGCATTTCTTGGGAAGCTCGCTGTCTGATGTATTATTGATGCCCGTCACTGGACTGCGGAGCTTCGTGCGAATTGAAATTCTTAGGAACACGGGTAGAGAAATAAAATTACGATAAAAATAAAGAGCACCATACCTCGGATATTCTCTCTATTTTCCACGCGATAGTCGTTCCGATGTTGCAGTTTTATATTTCTCGCGAGCGCGCGAGGATCAAAGGATCGCTCTCTACTGATCAGTCAAAAGGTTCCGAGGATAGTTCGAACAGTTCGGACAGCTGGATTTCACTCGAACTTCCACATTTCACCGGTGATTCTCGAACTTGTCGACATCCGGGAACTTTAGAATGTAGAATCTTCGAGCTACCCCGAGTCGCGAACTTCTGTATCCGTAGATATTCGTCGGAGCCCTATTCTCCGATCCCCTTCCGAAGTCCGAGTCGGAAATACGGAAGCCGTGCGAAGGAACGAAATCATGACAGATGAGCCATCCCGGCACCGTATCAAGGTGGGAGCCACTGTCTCCCATCGGATACTCTCGATCTGTTACACAAAAGTGAGACAAATCGCTCTTAATGGGGAACAATTTGTTAGGGGATAGCGACGGAGCCGGCGAATATTCCGCGGGTGTGATATCGTGGAGCCTTCGCCAACGGTCCGCCCGACGGAGCAACGGGTCGATCTTACGGGAAAAACGAGCGTGGCGATCGCGGCGTCGAATAAACAACGCGAGTCGACGGACTCAGCAGGGTTCGAGGGTCCTCTCGCGACTGCAGCTTCCGATTTCGGGCGGGCATGAATTTTCCGAAGAAACCCACGGAGAAACGGGGGCGAAAAGAAAGGGAGGTCGTAAAACCCAGACGCCGGCAGTAAAGGCAGCCTTTTACGTTCCATTGTTGCGGCTTCAACACAAGCTGAGCGTTTAATCGAATTTTCGCTATTCGAATTTAACACTCGTCGTTACTGCTGACAATAAAAACTTCCTCGAATTCAATCTAAGAAACCATTAACCAAAAACTTACTTCAGTATGAACGACAAACTTCCAGTCCATTAAGGGCGACGCTTGAACAATGAATCATATTCTAACTAAAGGGCCTTCAAATTACATTTCATTCTACCGTCGACAAACAGAACCATACAAATGCATTCTACCAAGAAGCTCGCGAGATCGTATCTTCGGTCTCATTCGTCGAACCCGTTAATTAAACGCTTCACGTATCCATCGCAGCCGTCCCCGGAGGATCGAGGCGGCACGCACCATGCGTACTCGTCGTCGCGATCGAAGCCTTCGAATTCGCTCGGTGTCCCCTCCCGGCTCCCGGAGCAAATGAACCGCGCTGACAATGACGCGCGCTGGAATCGAGTAATTACACGCAGCGGGAATAATCAGCCGCCGCCTCGGAGGACCCGAACGCCAGGCACTCCGGCTACGTCGATATGCTGATGAGGGTTTAGCTTGGTGTTTACGGTTCCGTGCATCCCGCCGACGAACGTCTGCGAGAAGAAGCCCGCGCCCGGTGTCCTGACTACCATCTTCTCGCGTTCCGCGCGCTCACGACCTTCGACGCGCTTTGATCCGAGCCCTCCGTCCTCGTTCGACTGGAGCCGGAGCTCAACTTCGTCTTCTATCCGGCTGGCTCTGTCCTCGACATCCAGCCATCCGTTCCGCACGGCCCGGCATAGCTCGCGCGACTCGCGCGTATCCATCCTACCGGAAAATTATTCCCCGAGTCCCGCGGAGGATCTGCTCGTGGATCTCGTAGCCACGTAGCCACGAAATCGGCTGGGACCCGTCAGTGCGCGCAGACACACAGACACGCAAACACAGAGAGAGAGAGACACATATAGACGTGTGGCTGGCTGACGTCACACTCTCGATAACTCAGAAATTTCCGACGGCCAGTAAAACCGGAGCCACCGGCCCGGAAGATCGCGGAACAGAGAGGGCTTTGCGCGTTTAATGGGGGGTTAGAATTATCGGGGCGTCCGCCACTCTCTGCCGTCCTAAAATGTTGCCGGCGCAAAAACGTGCGGCCGCTCCGCACGAAAAAGATCGATGCGCCGGGCTGCCTCGCCACTGAAGACGGGCGGAGGCTGCGAGACGCGGGGGCGGTGTTGCGGTTCCCTTTGCCGCCATTCGATGCCCGGATTTAGTTATCCGTAGTTCTACGGAATTTTCGAGAGTTCGCTCGCGGTTACGAAAATGGAAATTGATCGGATGCTAATTGGTCGATAGTCGAGGCGGAACAACGGCATAGATAGTTCCGTCATGTCCGGGCGATGATTAAATACGCGGAATAAGAGTTTTTCATTATGCAGCTTCATCGATGACTCTTGATAACAATGCGCGCACAAAACGGAGGGAATAACGAGCAAATACGGGCTGTGGAATTAATAATCACAGGAAACCGGCATGCGAACCGATTGTTTACAATGGGGATATTATTAACGATATGTTTAACCCTCGAACAATGGGCGTTACGCGTATGTACCGTGCAGCGAATGATCAAAGGATCGTAATTGCGCAGGTTTATTAGTTGAAATTTCTATGGGCAAACTTTTGCATCGGACAAGCTGCGTTGCGCTGCCGGGAACATTCGCGGTTCCCGCATCGCGGGTTCGGGACCTCTGGAATACAGAAATTCACTGGGTGATTTTAAGGTAATTTTATAACTGATAGCGCGCATTTGTTGGATAAGTATAAAATACTGCGACGTCGGACGCGCGGAAGGCGCCGCAAAGTTCGCGCGCGGCTTCGTTTGTCAACTGTTCATTCCGCGCCGGGGATATAATTTCGAAACGAGACGTGGAACACCGTGAGATCTCGAATGCGCGAATCCTTTCAGACCGCTTATTCAATTCCCGTGCACCTTTGAAATCGGAATGAGGTAAAACGTGGAAATCGGCGAAATCTGGAACGGGTCTGCGATAATTTCACAAACGAAAACGGAGGACGGTTTTCATTTACGGGTTGCTCTCGAAGAATGTCTTGACCCGGCTCGATCGTGGCCGCGCTTTATTGCCAATCGGCGAGCGGAACGGCGCTCGTGAATTCGCGGGCGAAATGAAGCGGAAATCCCGCCGAAGGCGGCCCTCTCCGTCGTTTTCTCTTTGAACGGTCCGCAGGAAGGAAAAAACGGCGCGGGTTGCATCTGACAAGGCTCGGTTTTTGATTAAGAGTCGACGCGATAAACTTTCGGAGGCTGGGAAGCCAGCGCGCACAATCGGCTCCTCTCCTCCTCTATTTCTCCGTCCTCTTCCTCGGCGTCGCGCCGTTCCAAACCAACGACTGCTCCGGAAGCACGCGAGGAAACCTCACAGTCGACTGCGCGGAAGAATTCGTCGCGACGTTCCGCCCCCGCCTCCGCCGCCCTGCATTTTCATAAATCGCTTCAACGTGATGAGTCGAACTTCCGCGGAAACTTACCGCTGTTCTCGTTGCCTAGAAAAAGCGGTACGCGAGGCGACACGCTGGTTCAATACGGCTGCCGCGCGATTTCACCGAGCAAGATACACAATGAAGAGAACATAATACCGAATTGTTTGATCGAAACGCGTTGTTATCGCACGTTTATTTGAATTTTACTGTTTTATATTGTATTGCTTATAATATAGAGCGTTTTTCGAATAATCATCGATTAATCGAGTGAATTATAATTCGATCTAGTTATAGGTCACCAGTGACATTCTCTTGCTAAAAAGAAAATGCCAAGATTTCGTAAGTTAAACGTATGAAACGTAATTGGCCTGTTAGAGTTGTTCTTTAGCTTCGATCTGTGTCAATCGTGGATATTTGATGTTGCACAAATATCCAGCGCAATTATTTATGCCGAAACGAGGAAGGAAATAATCGCGAGGATTTAAGCGGAAAAAGAACGATGCCTCTAATTACACGGCAAACGAAACAATGAAATATTTACTGCAAACAAACACGCCGGAATGTTCATTGAATTTTTAGCGTTTCCCCTGCTGACCCTGTGCTTCTTGCTCATCCGTTGGAATTTCTTTCCTCGCGCTGTTAACAATGCTGTTAGCAAAGGCAAACGGACGCCGCAAACAAAAACCCGAAGAATAAAGGAAAAGACAATCTCTGGAGAAATAAGAGGGAAAAGTTTCTCATAGCCCGGTCCCCGAGGACGCATCTCGCATAACGGCGAGCTGCTCTTAGGTCATTTGATAATGAATTATTATTTCGGACCGCGCCCCGTCCAGGCACCGCCATTATATTAAAGAGCCCGGGAACACGACGCCCGCAGAAACCCGGGTGTCCTCTGACCGCGCGGCGGGGAAACAACATTAATTAAATACGACGTTATATAAATAAAATACCGCCGGGAGAAGCGTCGCTTTAAAACGTAGAAAGAGCGTGATAAAAACGGCGGTATAAAGAAAGAGTTAATAGAAATCGCGTTCGCGGGAATGCGCCGTCTCCATATTCGCCGACTTTACTACTGCACTGCGAAGAAGTAACGATCCCGTAAAAGCTTTATAATGAACGACTAGCTTTAAACATCGCCGCGCATCCTTTCGCTTAGACCGTAAAGATAACGGCGGGATTAACCGTAATGAAGTACAACGTTGACCTCGTACAGTTCAATTTACCGAACACCGGAGAAAATAAAAAGAAAAAGAAAAAGAAAAAAAAAGTATCCAGCGTTCCCGCGGAGAAGCGTCGAAATCAGAAGCCATTCGTAATCTACATGCCCAATTTCGTACAATGACGACGGCCGTGAAGAGATAATACTCTAATCTCGTCGACGGAGGATTTCCTCGAATAACGGGCTCCAATTTGAAATTATAATCAAGTAGGAGCCAGTTCATAAACAGCGGGGAAAGTAACTAACCGTTGCGGGCGGTCGAAATATTCCGCCGCGTCTTCTTCCCCGCCGGCTCGCGAGATTTCCCCAGGCTCGAGTCACTTTCGGCAAAGATGGAAATTTACGTGGCGCGCCGCGATCGTCCCCGCGTTGTCGCATCCCGAACGTTCAATTTTAACGGGGATTTATGGAGATAGACCGAAATAAGATTGAACGCCGTTCGAGATTCGAGGCACGTTGACGGATATTTCGCGCGACCCGGGGGCCTGCCGGCGTCCCGCCGCCCTTCGGCCTCGCGTCGGCCATTCCGTTCCTCTTCTTCTCGAATTGAAATGCAACCTTGTAAACGGGGACGGGGGCGATCGTCGGATAAACGTCGCTTCTCCCACGGGCGGCCTTCGAATCACTCTTCGCCGCGTTTTCGACCTTTCGCCGAGATGAGTCTTAACTTCCGGAACCGGGACGTTCGGGGAATACAGCGGAATATTTGAAAGTTTCGCGGATTCGTCGGAATCGCCTAAATGCGGCTCGTAGAACTCCTTGATATTCTTTATATAAGTTTGCGAAGCAAATCTGCGATCCAGTAGTTGGAAGTAACGATGTTCGCAAAAGGAAATGGGCATTTCGAACAATCGGTTCGTGTACGTGATCGTTTGCTTTGAATTTCCAAGTGTTGGTTTTCAAATTTTGTTCAATAGAGTGCGGATTTCGACGAGAAACGCACAGAAATGCGGTTAGGTGCATCGTTTCGTTTCAATCTTTTAAAATCATTGACACAGGAGATAAATCTCCGTGAAGAGTTCAGCCTTTACAAATAATACAGAGGAAATTTTCTATCGCGCAACGGTCCGCAGTTCAGAAATTGAAGATTGAATCCGATGTTTCACATCCGGTGGTTGGCGTTCCGTTTCATTTTAATTACACGGTTTATCGGGCGCGCAATGGGAAGCCGCGAGTGCGGAGCGAATCGTTATTAATTGGAAGAAAGGCGAACTTTGAAATAATATTTCCTTTAAACCGGAAAAGGAAGAGGAACGTCAATCAGCATTCGCCGGGCTGCGCCATTCGCGTCGCACGATCCTTTTCATTAGCCGGCGAAGCAAGAAGTCCTTTGACTCCGCAAACTCAGTTCCTTGCGTCTCCGCAGAAGGACGTCGGTATGTTTATACAATTTCCCTTCGGAGCATGCTCCTTTCGCGAGCCCCGCCATTTAATTTTTGATATTACCTTCTTCCCGTTCCGAGCGCCCTGCTGGCTGGGCTACGAGAGGCGAGGCACTCGCCCCTTTCGTTCCAATTCCATCGGAGAAGTTAAAATATTGCCGGTTCGACCGGGGAACTCGACGATCGCGAGCGCGGAACAAAAGATTTCAGGCGGGATATACTCCATACGTACTTCTGAAAATAGCTCGCACTTGACCTCGCCGTTCCCGTCCTCGTCCGCCTGAGAAATTGTACGTTTCAGTCGCGAGAATTTTCCTTTACACGCGCCGGAGTGGAAATTCCTCGCAGCGATCTCGGTCATCTTCTGTATCTTCCCGAAGACACTCGATCTCCTCCTTCCTCGTCGCAGTTCAGACGTCGCGCGTCCTTATGTTCGTTTGTTCCATTAACTCCGAGTAATATTATTACTTAACGAAGCATTTAAAGAATTTCATTCTACGCGGGAAACAACACGGGGGTATAAAACACTCGATCTATTTTCGCGTAACGTTTCGCCGCTCTCGGCTCCCCTCGATCCTTGCGCTTAAGGATCCTTTTTATATTCAATTCCGGGATACGCGGGCGGTTTATTGGAAATAAAAGTATAAGCGTCTCTAAACGAATGGCGGCATTAACGCGACAGGAAATATTACGGGGTAATACCTCGTCGCATAATGCGCGACGCACGGCTGTTTCGTTCCGTCAGAAATGCTCCATCAGCTATAAACGCGACGGTAACTGCCCATAAATATTTAAATTAATAGAAACGCGGCGCACGGCCGCGTAGAAAGTTGTTCTATCCACAAGCAGGTCGCCGCCGATTGTCCGGGGCTGTTTAATTTGTGGCGTTCCATCGATTCACCGATTCGTTTGGATCACCGCACACGTTCCGATTCAGCAGACCTTTAAAATCGCGGCTCCCCCGCCGCCGCGTGAATATCTGCGGATTATTCGCGCTTCGGTTGTTTTCTAATATATTGTATCCCGACGCTTCAATTATACGCCGAAGTCGATAAATCGGGATATGCTTCGCGACTGAAGAAATGAAAAACACCCAGACACCATTACGATCTTTGATTCTCGCGATTTTCGCTGCTATCATACAGAGACGAGCAACGAAACATTGTTACGAATGTAATCTACATTTTATACGATTTTGGTAGATTTATTTGAACGCTAGAAAATTGCACAGTTGGCAAAGAGAACGAGTACACGTAAATACAATAAAAGAAAACAAAAGGTAATAGGAACTCCGATGATCCGAAATCCACTTTACATAATTATTATTGATCGTTCTTACGGTCGTTACTGCAACTCTACAACTCCGTTATTAAAAGCTTGTAGAAATTTCAAAGATATCGCAGCGCGCAGAACGAATTTGCCCAATTGCCGTGGTACAGGAATCGATGATCAAAAGGATATGATCGTCCGGAGGAGTATTCCGGAAAGTTTCTCGCGGTAATAGAACCGACGGGATTGCCTCGATCGGAATGCAATCGAGCGGAAAGCTATCACACGCAGGACTGGCCAAGCCGAGGTCCCCCGACTTCATCACCTCATCGCGGCGTTATCGGCTCCATATATCAGAGGGATTTATTCTTACGTATCTTGACCTTCGGCTGGCGCTATCTCGTCGAAAGTGGCGCGCGTACGGTGATCTACGCTCGGATTCATGGGATTGCGGCAATTCCGCGCACCAGTTCCACGGCCCGGTCGGAAGGTCCCTGCCCACGTGTGCAGTTCCAGAGATTGAGATCCCGGTTTACGAGCGGGAAAACGAACCGGAGGAATTGTTTTCGATCGCGGCCGCTTTCAAAGGCTCGTTCGCCCACCGGCAACAGTTTCGCCGAGTAACGCGGCTTATTCGACGAATCTGTCAACCGCAGAAACGAAACTACCTCCGACGTCGTTCAATTCGCTCGGAGAAAAGCGGGTTTCGCGAATTGAGCGATTCGCGCTCGGATTGGAAAAATAATCTAGCGATCGACGGAAATGTGACGGACAATTGAATAAAGAAATGAAAGATTGATGTTCATACCTTTGGACGCGGGGAAGCAGAGGTTCGACGATAGCCAATTGGCGCGCGTATTCGTCAATTGCGCGAATCAAAATTGACGTTAACGTTGATCGAGTGATATTTAGAAAATTCAATATCAAATTGACCCGCGAATCTGGCGTTAATCTAAATTTATACTGTCGCAATGGAAGAAAGGATGCGGACACATCAGAATGCAAGGCTCGAATGTAATCTCGGCTTCCGGGAACGTCTCCGGCTCGAATCACGAAATTATAACCAAGTCGCTCGGAGTCTACCCGCCGCTTGCTGTTCAACTTTATTCATCTCGTGCACGAGCGAGCATTAATCTTACTACGAGCATCACGCGAACACAGCAATTGTTAATCTCTCCGAGTCTCATTGAACTTCTGCCCGCATTACCTCTGCTATCACGCGCGCCCGTGTTGCGCGAGCATGTTGAACAGACGAATCCCGGGTAATTTCTAATTTCCTTTCTCTCCTCGGAGGGGGTGCGCCGACCATGAGTCAGAATCCCCCGTCGACGACCCTCGATATAATCCCCGGAAATGCTGATCTTGCGACGCTCCTGATAAACCCCAACATAAAAATAGGATCGGACCGTCTGATTACGTAAAGGGATCCAGGGATAATCTACGCCGCCGAGATTGACTGAAGCGCTCGGGGTTGGTTTTCGCAGAGCCAACAGTATGCCACTGATTGTACGCGGAAGTGTCTGAATTCGAAATGAACCGCTCGACAGAGACTTAATACTAGATTTACGTAACTCGTCGAATTGACGTATATCGAATTTTGTGAATATTATTTGGTAAATATCCGCGTCGATTTTGATCGATGCAGTTGCGAATATGTATCCTAACTGTCTGCTTTCGAACCTCTAACTTCCAAGATCTAAACGAACGTCAATTTTTCGAGGAACAGACTTTTTTCCTCCACTTCGTCGTCAATAGAAAACACGTTTTTGTAACTTCAGATAACTTTGAAAAATCGGGGGACGTTCGCGTCGATGAATACCGAACGTAAACGTAACCGAAACCGTGTATACGTAACGAATTCACGGGAATGATGAATGTACCCTTTCAGCGAACCGTTTAAAAAGTTCGACAACGTAGAACGGTTACGGGGAAACGCCGGTTTCTGGTTTGCTGTTTCGACAGTTTTACGTTCCCGGTTGCCTCGCTTATTCCCGCCGCTTTATTTCGGAAAATGACTTGGCGCGTGCTCGTCCATTTTCCGCGACACGTCCGCCGGCATTACAACCGTCAAACGCTTCTTACTTTCAGAGGAATGAGAAACTCATTGGTCAGCGTCCCGACCTTACGCTGTCCGAGGCGTTCAAAGAATTTCCCACGCGGCGCACGTAAGCGGAAAATGCACACGCGCCCTCGCTGCTTCCGGAATTTCGAATATTTCAAGGATGCTGAAAAAACATCTCGGGCTTTAAATTAACGGCGCGCTTTTCCCTCGGGTGTATGCAGCCGGTGGTCGTAAAAATTGCAGCACTTTAAACATGCGCATATTTTCGGTTCAAACCTCACACTTTACTTTCAATATTTTCCAGAGAATTCGTACGTGGCAACATATTCTGTTCGAAGATGTCACTTCCGAAGGATAGCAGGGTTTCGTTATTAAATCGAAAATGAATCTGTGAATCTCGCGATCCTAAACTTTCCGAGCTGAATGCACAACTGTAGCTAATTGTAGCTGCACGTAAAACATGATATAATAGTCGAAACGTACACACCGAATTACGACGAGATACGAATTACGAGGCATCGAGCGCAGTGGCAATATCTTCCGTACCAAACCGCGTCATTAGGTTACGTTCGCACGGTAATTAACAATTCCACATGCAATTTCCCGTTCGCGTCAATCCACTCCGCGCAAGTTTGTTATCGAACCTGTGTATCCCGTGTCCCGCAGCCCTTTTTTCACCGGCGATCTGAATAATAAACAGACGGCATCTACCGGCCACCAGGGATTATATCATTTCTGGTTTAATAATAATGTAATCGATTCACCGGTTTCATTTCGCCAGCCGAATCGTCAACGAATGTTCAGCGATCCTGCGAAATAATAAACACCGCGGCGATCGACTTTCCGTAAGTCCTACCAGCGAACAGACGCGTTTCGAAATCGATTTCCGCTAACAAGACGCGTCGGTCATTTTTGAAGTCCTCCCGGGAAATTCTCGTGGAATTCAACGTCGGATTCTCGTCCGAGCGCGTATTCAAAGCGACGGACAGCTTGTCCGTCAATGGATTAAGGGTACCGACAAAGAGGGACTTCGCTAGATTCTCGAAATCGACGCTGTTCTCCTAATCGTCTTTCCGTAACTGATACAATTAAAACTCCTCGTTGCAAATCCTCGAAATGCGTCTTTGCGACTCAGAAATTCACCCTTGTGGAATTGATCGAACCGACGACGAAGGTTTGCAGTTTAACCATGCGATATCCAGCTCCGGGTTCGAACGGAAGGAAGGGTGAATCGATGAATGGGGGAAAAAAAGAATAGGAGGGGAAAAAGAAAATGGAGCAGAGATGAAAAGGGATAACGAGATACCCTTTGTGGAGATCGAACACCGGGCAACGCGAGTCAGACAACGAGAGATCCTCAGAAATGATGAGCGCAATCTGATAGTGGATGTCTGCCCGGTCGCGTATTGATTGACACGTTCCAATCACTCGGAAAGTAGCGTCGTTAATCCGCAGCACGATCCCATTTCCTCCGGGCCCCGCTACGTTTTTCCTCATTTCAACCCCTGTCTTTTCAGCCGTCTTCGTTTTACATGGGGCTCGGCCGACTGGCAGAGGCACGCGGCGTTCTATTTTCTTCCGAGTTATCTCGTTGCCGCCTGACATGACAGTAATTGTGCTACCGGCTTCCGTTTGCTCGCGTTACACGCTCGCGAGAGGCCGCCCCCCTGCGTTGCGGCCCGCGATCGACCGTTTCCTTGAATTTCCCTTCGAGCGAAGAATCATCCCAGTCATCAGAACCGCCTCTTCTCATGGCGATTTTAATGCTTAATACGATTCAGGGAACTTGGAGCTTCCCAACGGTGAATTTTTCATTCTCCGCATGCTAAAACCGAAACTCGCTCCTTAACCCTAACTTTCCTTAACCCCCTGCCCTATGATTCACTGATGCGCTTGTTACAGCTTCTTATCGTCAATGATTCACCAGAGAAAATGAATTCCATGCTTTTCTCGTGTCTAGATGTACTCTAAACCGTACGAATTAATAACGAGGGAGATAACGTTCCGATCGAAGTATGTATCCGTTGAACTGTACCTGAAATTTTCGTCGCGAGTTTGTTAAGATACGTAGTAAATATAGTAGATACGTAGTAAATAACTTCCGAGTTGATACACGAAAGTTCGGTGTCGCTTATTCGATGGAAACTTGGATTTCTTAAGCCGGAGAACGCAGACGAGGGCTCGGACTTTTATACGATGTCTCGAGAAAACGAGAAGGAAGTCGAGTTGGCTAACTTATACACTTCTATGATGGATCCTCGCAAGTTGTTTCGAGTCTGTCGATGCGCGATCAAAGCCTGGGCGAAGGGGTCGCGTCTACCAGCTCAAGGGAAATAGAGTTATACTGGGCTGCTACGTTTCAATTACCTTGGCCGCTCATCTCCCCGTTGCTCCGCAACTACCTAAACCGATGTGCGGAATTTGCCTAAGCCCACGGGTACGCCGACGCGCGGCTAGATAAATATGACGACGGTGCAAGATCCAGACGGACCGTTTCCCTCTTGGCGAAACGCAATTTAGATTCTATCTCGCCGAGTCTTTCGTTCGGTTCGCGTTTTTCCTCCGCCTTCCTCTTCGTCTCCGCCGTTCCTCCTCGTCGTCCTACACGATATTCATTTCTCCCGACAGGATTTCCAATCTCCGTAAATTGGAGCCTCGCTAAAACCTGTACACCGATTTAGCCGGATGAAATGTTCGTTCCGCTCGCGGGGACCGTCGAACCGCGATCCTCTGTTCCGCGTTATTATTTCCCGATTGTTCGCTTCTAACTAGCTGCCTCGAGCTCCTTCCCGAGCAGCTTACCCAGTGAAAGAGTTAAGCAGGTAGGGTGTGCATCGCGCAGAAGACTGCTTCCATCAGCTGAGTCGGTAGCTGCATCATGATACGCTCCTCGCATTATTTATTGCCTGGTTCAAGACCGAAGGCTTGCCAATCTGAACAAAAGACACTTAACCAGCTAACTGCCTGACTTATGATCTCACTGATTTCACTGACAAGAGTCTCCTTACTCTTAACCTCTTAACCTGTAATTTATTTCGTCAGCGAGAATTACTTCGTTATTATGAATTTGTTAGAAACAAAGGAGAGAAATATAATATTTAAATTGAACTACAGAGGATTGAGATTCATTCGTCTTGGTTTATTTCAATTTGAGATCTTACTCGCTAGACTGACGATACGTATGGCAAGTGGTTAATAATTCCCCATTGAAGCAGAGGTATTATTCGCAGCGAATTTACTGTTCAAGTTCAAAATTTAATGTAGAATCCTATTAAATCTGTTCCATGAGGCTAGAGATTAATGATCCAAGATGTTTTTAATACCGTCCGAGGCTAGGTGAAATATCGTAAGACTGTTACACGATATTGAATCACGTAGAATTCGAAGAATCCTGATCCGCGACTTGGGTTTCTTGAGAACGGTTCCGATCCGGGAGGCGATAGTTCATTTTCGGTGCAGTTCGATGGTTCCGAGCAATTAGGAGATTGTCCGAGGGGGCGGGTCTGGCAGAGTATCGGGCCAGGAACAATTTTAGGTCGCGTCAAGAAATATCGATGGCCGCGAAATCCGGAGCAAAGTTCTCGCGACGACACGAGGAATCGTCAGTACGGACGAACACAGGAATGGCCGGCATGCACCGGCCAATTCCTGGTTGTTCCGGAGAATGCCGCAAGCCTCTGCGCTATCGCTAAGTTATGACGTCTATAATACCGGTTGGTATTTCATTGTTACCATTTACGAAACGGCCATTCCATTCCTCACCACTTTCGCAATTACCCGCCCGAAAAACCCGGCCGCCTCCAGTTTTCCGAAAACTTCGCGGGGACGGGGGCAATCAATTCTCGCGCTCGCCAACGACCGTCAAGGGAACGAAATTACGACGACCGTACCGAGCGAATTAAATTATTTTTCCGACGTTCGGATCGAGGCTGGTTCACCGTTTATATCGAAGACCTTCGTAAACTTCAATATTCACGAAGCGATGTTCATCTTAAAATTTAATCGCGCGCTTCCGCTGGATCCCGAGCGTCCGAGGACTATAAAACCCGGGAATAGTTAATGATACTCGTCGCGCATTAATCAGAAATTTTAATCGAAGTTTTATAGCCGACGCAGAGTAATACAGCACGTTAATTAAACTCGGGTCAAGGCGCGTCCGTCTTGGTCTTGAAAAATTTAGAAGACTCTCATTTTTAATCAAGCAACCCGCGCCGAATCCCTTTAAAATTGTCTATTAAATTCCTGCCGGATAAATCTCTTTAATATCCGATGTTACTTCCGCGGATTAATGTCGCCGTTGCTTGGTTAACGAACAGTAATCTCTCCTTATTCGTCGACCAAATGTTTGCGATGCAATTAGCCTCGCGGGGCATCGAACACGGTTACGGCGGGATAGAAAAAAAGCCGAGATACGCGAAGAAATTGAGTAAAAAAGCGATTCGCCGCGTGTATGGGGAACGCGAACAGGAATCGCATGCGGCGCACGGGGCGCACTGTCAATGTTTGCCTTTCACGAAGACCACGAAGCTGATTCTGCCCATCAGTCTCGCCATCGGCGGTAATACCGCTTCATCTCACCCCCGATTTAACCCGGGATTTACATAAACAGAGATACAGGGTCGGTCGGTCGGTGTGCGCGCGTATCGCCCGAAGGAAATAAATTGAATTCGTCTGATTTCACGGTTTTACGAAGTTATTTCTATCGCCGCCCCCGTTCGCCCTGTTATCTCTTCCGTAGCCGGGCTGCTGTATTTCCTCGTTTCCCGCGTCCTCGATTATTCAGACGTGAAACGACGCGAGATTCCCGGAGCCCGTTGCACGCTTCGTTTACAAATGAAATGGAAAAGCACCAAGATCACGCCGACAGCAGCGAAACTGTAACAAACGCTGGGCTGAATCTCTCGCGAGCAGTGTAACGTACACAGGAAAACACGAGATAAAGAATAATTACGCGATCGCGTTTAATTAAGTCTCCAATTAAGGGGACAGCGCGAGATTTGATAACGCTGCCTTAATGGGACTGTTCCTCCTTTGTAGACACGGGGATAATTACTGACTGCATTATTTAAAAAGGGCGTCGGAAGAAACGAAGCGAAAAACGGGCGAGTCCCATTGTTACCGTTCGGCTCGGAGGGCGCGTGGGAAACTCGATGGAAATTATTTAGCGTCATCGTTGCGTTCCCCTTTAAACTGACGAGTTTGAATATCTTTCGTGATTTTGTATTCCGGACGATGTCGAGTCTATCCGCAAGCGAAACTTGAATCGTCGATGCGGCAGGTAACGCCGGAAATTCAATTATCCGGCGGAGTTTCGAGGGAATAGAGAAAAACCTTAGGGTTCGCCAATTAAGACAAGTTTACAAAGGCGCAAGAAAGGTCTGAGTGAATTAAAAAGGATCGAGGGTTAAAGAAATTTAAAGGTTAGAGATGTTTTTAAGAGGAAAAACGGATTTCGTATTTCGTTGGAGTGTCTCGGGTCCTGCGGAAAGTGGGCACGTTTCTGAGGAGTTACTTCTCTAGCGTCTCCCCGCCGATGCAGGAAAAAATTCCCTCTAATAAAGTTTGATGCCCGACGTGCTCGCTCCAGAAAACGTTTCGTTTGTTTTTCCAGAGCGTCCAGCACAAACATTTGTGGAACGAGGGCTTCCGTGTTCATTACTCTGAAATGCTACAGAGATGCATATCGCTTCAAGTAGAAGTTTATTTGTTCTTGAAAGGCAAACATCGCCGTGCGCCGCTGCAAAAAACCGTCGATATGCCCTTTCTGTCCGAGCATGATTCTCCTTTTTCTACGAGTGCGCAAATAATTCCCGCGCCTTCCTTGCCCGTGATTTCGATGAAATCGTTCCCGCCTAGTGTAACGTTGATGTACATAATTGTATTCCGTGCAATTCTGCAATTGTTGCCGCAACGATCCTTAATATCCACTCGTAATCACGGCGGAACGTGGAATGAAAATTGCTGTAACTAAAATTGCCGGCGGTGATTCGTGGAGAGCAACGTTGGAAACAATTCAAAGTTTCAGCGCGGAATCGCGTTACGAATATTAGATTCCTCATATTATTGTATTCGGCGGAGGCGAAGGCCGCGAATGTGGCCGGCGCTGTCGTCCCAAAGTCAATTAAAGTGAAAAAGTTGATTAAAAGGAACGCCCCGGGTACCGCGCGCCGTCGAGAATAGGTCTGAGATAATGTCGGGATTGTTTGTTCGTTTCTCCAAATGAACTGGCGCGCCGCGTCTCTTTATTTACCTTCCCGTTCGCGACCCTACTTTCCTCCCACGCCAAAAAACTCATCGCTTTCTACAACTTTATTTTCCCCCGGTGCTCCTCGTGGAACTCAAAGATTCATATTTTCACGGAACGCCGTAATCTCGCGTAATTGTCTGTTTCCTCGGCGCGGTATTCAGCAAGGACAAAAACGGAAAGAAGAAAAGAAAGGAGAGGAAAGAGAAATTGAAATCTACATACCGTCGTCAGCCTTTTCTTCGAGATACGAAACGCTTCTGGGTCTGACTTATCGTAAACGCCCACCACTGTAATTCTGAACCTCTTGACGCACTCGATCGAGTTTCGAGGTCTTTTTGATTTCGAATTCGTACGTTAAGAGTTTCGTTCTATTTAATTACCGTTTCAACGCAATTCCTATTCCCGAACACGATAGTGTCCTGGGTTTTGCGGTTCTTTACGAAGGAATGCTGCATAAAGCGTTTGCGCAGCCGATGCATGTCAGGGTTCCAGCGAACGCGAAATAGGTTCACGGTCGAGAGGTAGGCGGGGAAACGAATTTCAGAGCAGATTAGTTTAATAGCGGCGGCAAGAAAAGCTTTGTGGTTAACGAAATTTACAGAAGCGATGGTCGCGCGCATTCACGCGCTGTGAAACATTTCCGTGGCCCTGTCAAACGGAACTTGGGCTCTTCTTGTGCATGCGCTTATACGCGTGCAGCTCGTATTCCCTTTGATGCGAGCCCTCATGACTCTAATCTGAAGTATGCTATATACACGCGGCCGTTCGGAGCACATCAGCCTCCAAAGGAAGGATGTCGTAAAGGCTGTGCGCCGCGCGGCGTTCACGGTCCGCCAGTATCGAGCCTGAAATGTTCCGTCCGAAGTTAATCGTTTATCACGCGAACTGTGAACGATCGGAGCTTCTGTTACCGGCGTTCCGATCATATTCGAATTTTCATGGCTCGCACGTGACCCGCCAGCAGCGTACAATCGATTCCCGCGAGAAACACGAGCGCGATGACACGCACTTCGGAATTAACAATAGGACCGTTCTAACAATCCATGTAATTGTTTGTAACGCGCAAGATCCCAATTTCGATTGCGTTGAAGCGCGGCATGATCTCGATAAATATCGACGATACTTTCCGCACTGTGAATAGACGAGTTCATCATTCTAAAATAGACGAGCGCACGTTACAAACGGAACAAGTAGAAACAACCAACCAGAACAAATCTCAAACCTCTTTACAAAAGAACATTTCACTGGACATCGTTCATTCGCACACGAAGACTCGACCCATTTCCGATCGAATGAAAATCACATTGAAACCCCGTATAACGTACCACTCGAGAACCGGAGAATTACTTTGCTTTATGGAAAACAGGTCCGCGCGAATATCCGGTCGCGCAATCAACAATCGCGAGCGGAACGGTTATCCCTGCAGGCGCCAGCCTCCTCATATTTCAATCACCGACAAAAGGAAATGTCGCAGTTTGAGATTACAAGCGACCGTAACGGAATCGACGGGGACGATATTTAAATAAGACGTCAACGACGCCGTCGCCGATTCAATTTATCGGGGACAGTATCGGCGAAAGAATCGAGAACGAAACGCGACGGGAGAATCTGATTAAAGTAGGAGGTGCGCGCGGCCCGGCCGGATCAGTCGCGCTGATTTTATAACGATATAATTAACAGAAACGGGGAGACAGCAGGGGGGGGGGGGTAGCCGAGAACGGTAATCACGTCGGAGCCGAGAGCGATGCTTCAGTTTCGCTGCTCTTCCTTTCGCAGCCGATACTTCCGCGGTTTTCGTTATCCGATCCGACGTCGCGCCGACGTTATCCGAACTCCGGACGGTTAATCAGGAACTCGCTGCCATTTTTGAAATATGCAAACGACCCCGGAGCGCACCGGCGCCAGAATAATTGATAACATCCACGTTAACGGAATGACATATCAACGGACACGTTCGAACCTGAAATACATCCGCTTTAAAGGGAAATTCTGTTCGTCGTTGCAGATCCTTCGACCTCGCCGGTGAGTCCACTCGACAGCGCTCGCGAGACTGTTGCCGACGATTCGATTCCCCGCGAATTTTAGAACCGTTTTAATAAAGTGGAATACTCTCCGACTCTTCTCAATTACGCAACCCGCGCCCCCCTACTTCTCGGCCGGTATAAATAGGTTTTTCCCTTTACATTATTCCACGTAACGCAGAAAATTTCCGCGAAATATTATTTTTCGCGAATTTAATTCGCACGGGGATGAATTGAAATGAGGATGCCGAGATCAAAGCGTCCAATTATTTTCAGCTTACTAAATGGAAACCTCTCGTTCCGTGCATTGTATCAAGGGAACGCAGTAACGTCGGCTCGTCTACGTTCGTTATATCAGGTTTGCATTTCATCTTGTTATTGCTGGCGGATTTTCAATATCGTATGGTCTTCGGGCGGAAACTGTTTCTTGGGTTTTCGACGAGTTTAAAGGGAGAATGCTTAGGCATTAAGGGGCGCGACAAGAATGCGAAACGAAGAAACGTTATTGCACTGGATATCGATTCGTTCGATGGATTTCTCATGACGATAATATCGAAGCATTATTTCCCTTGATATCGTTATGGCGGAGCATTACGTAGACAGGGGCGTAGTTGCGTTACGTGTATTGGGACACGTAGACGATATTACGCGGCTGAAACGAGATGTCGTTCGCCTAATGCAAAATTCAGCGGCGGAAACGGCATTCGTCACTGAGTAGGATCTAGAAGCGTCAAATGGACGACATGATGCAATCTCTGAAAATGATTTGAATTCGAGAAAATTGTCGGCTTCAGGATGCTGGCTTAGGTTGATGAGACGATACATATTCTGAATATCGTTTGTGCGTCTCCGTGCAGTGGCCAGGTTGCGCATCGATTTAACGTGAGCGTGTTTCTCGTGGGGATTTCGTGAGCCAGCGCCGTCCATTTCGTCATGTGCGTTAAAACGCACTTGCGGGACCGGCACCTACTTTTCAACAACGATGTCACGTTAAAAGCTGCCACCGCTGTACGGCTTTTAAAGCTCATTGCCACGCCGAAGAGTGCTATTCTTCCGATAACTCGGCTATGTTTGACGGACGTCATTCGGCATCTGTTCGCGCGGAACATTTTATTCGCATAGTTCCATTAACGAATTCAGCGGATCGGTTGTGTGCAACGTTTATCGAATTCCCAAGTGAATCGAATAAAGGTGCATTTGAAAACGAAAACGCGGTCTCGATCTTTGCAATCGTTTTCAATGAATAATTGTTTCCGTTCATTCGCGTGGCAGTCGACGCGTTCGTCTATACGCGTGGAAATCGCATCGCAACGCCGTTAATCGGGAAGATTAAGCTTCCTCTTAGAAACGATGAATCGAGAATTATAAGGAGTTCAGGGATCCGAGATTTTCGCGAGAGACGGCTCGCATTGTTACAAATCGGAGGAGCGTCGGCGAAAGGACTGGCAAGTCGAATTTCCCAGGGAACGTAACCCAGATTTCGACGAATGGAATTATCCACGCGAAACTGGATCCAAATTTTGAGCTCATTTATCCTCGCGTCTGTTTCATTGGGCGAGGTTCGTTCCTCAGTCTCTAGGAAGGCTCAAGAACCAAATATCCAACGGAATATTCCCTTTCGAGGATTAAGTTAATCACGGCGTCCTCCTAACTCCGAGCGAGGCACGTTCGTTCACCTGCGAAAAACCTCTATTTTACGTTATCCGGATTCCATAACTTTCGCGGACCGAAACTTTCGTTCGTGTAGCACGAATACCTCCCTGGGAAATTTCGACAGCATTTCCGGGATTTCCGCGATACCCCGCGGATGATTCGCTTTTGCCTTTATCTTCCCTTGCTTCCCTATTTTTCCCTCCTTTCGCCGTTATTACTGTTCCCGACTCCAGCCGCAAATTAGCGACGGATTACAAGAGTCTGTCTCTTAGTTCGTTTTCGATCTCCGATTTCCCTCCGGTGGAGCTCGAGCAACTTTAACTACCGCCGCCGGTATAATAGTTTGACTATCAACTACACCATGCTCTGCAGGTCCGTCTTAAGTTCGCGGCGTCGCTAATGCATCGACTAATTAGGAGAGTAATTACAATTTGCCGGTAAAGGGAAAGCACTGATACTGACGCTTGCTAGGAAAAACCCGATATAGAGTGATTGCGAACGATGTTAATAGTGAATTGAAGTTTACGGCGTGCATTTAACCCTCGACGAGCTGGTAACGGATGACTTTTAACCTGTGTTTTATAAGTATTTGAACATTTTAAGAGTTTCATCACAATATACGATCTTCATGCGTTGTACTTGATACCATAGAAGAAATTTTTAACTTCTATTCCAACGAAGTATGGGTAAAATCGTACTGCAAACGGCATGCCGAGGAATTTAATAAAATTCTCGATACCAGCGGTTCCGGAGACAGGCTCCGGAAAATTAAACGTATCCCCTCGAATATGCTTTTAATATTCGAATTCTTTGCGAACGAAGGATGTAATTTCTACGTGTTTCTGTTCCAGGCCGAAATATGGAGCGTCTTTATCGCAATCCTGAGGAAAAGCGTGCGGAATTTGCAGGCGTGTACGGACGTGAGCCTGATAGAACACGTGTTGCATCGGCTGTCGCGCGCGGAAACCGTTGTCGCAGGTAAAACTCATATCCCACGATTGTAATCCAACGATGCAACGATCCGCGCACACGAAAATAACCGTTCCCGTCCGATAATGTAGATTTGCTCATCGATATGCTCGGAGTGTTGGCCAGCTACAGCATAACGGTGAAGGAATTAAAACTTTTATTCGGCGCTATGAAAGCAGTGAAGGGGAAATGGGTAAGGAACGGTAGAACCGTCGCTTCGAGAAACTTTCGCGGAAGGGAAACGAAACTTTTCACACGGTCGGAACTTCCCTTTCGCGATCGTATTCTCGCACCTCGCACGCTGATTCATTTTACCTTCTTCTTAATTTTTCCCCCCCGCCGCCGCTCACCACCGACAGCCACGGCACTCGGCGAAGCTGTTGAACGTTCTCCGTCAAATGCCGCAGCGAAACGGACCCGACGTGTTTTTCAGTTTTCCCGGCAGGAAAGGATCGGTAAGTCAATTTGTCTCTCCCTCCCGAGCCTGCGTCCTTATATTTCGCCCCTTTCCACCCCGATTCGTTCGAGGACGCAGCTCGAATCTAAACTCTATCTAACTTTCGATAAGAGAATTCGCCTTGTTTCGCGGAACTCCCCCTCGCATTTAATCCGTTGAATCCGATGACGTATTGATTCCTCCACTCGGGTTTACACTTCGCAAATAGCTCGAAATTATTCATTGAGTTCGATTAGCCGTTCTCAGGATTTCGTGTTTAGCAACGTTGAACTTTCGCGAAAAGTCGGGTGAATGGTTGAATTAAACTGATTCACGGAAAAAAGAGAATATGGAAGAGCGATGTAATATTGAAGGATCATTGAATACTGTAATTATGTTCACTGAAATTTTCTACAGGCAATCGTCCTGCCGCCGCTCGCGAGGTGGCCACACGAGAACGGGTTCACGTTCACCACGTGGTTCCGACTGGACCCCATCAATTCCGTTAATATCGAACGCGAAAAGCCATACCTCTACTGGTAAGTGTTCTTTACGTCGAGCACCCTTCGGTGAACACCTCCCGACCGAAGTGGCCGACTACACCTTCAAGAATCCGTTTACGTTACTGACCTCCGACGCGACGGGCGAAAGAAAGAACGGGGAAGAACGTGGAAAAAAGAGGTCCCCATCCCGCCGATCGAACGTTTCGGATTTGATTAAACGCAGCATTGTTCGGAGTTCGCGCGAAAAAGCTCCTACTGGAGCGCGTCACGTCCTACACCAATTTAATCACGTTCTTTCACGCGGAAACAATTCGATTTCCATACAGTTGACAACCGTTATTCCCATTTGCAAAATACATCGCTGTCCCCGCGACAGACGAGCAAAAAGAGGAATATCGAACGGAAAGCTCGTAAAGCATTCGTCACGGATGGAGGTAACATTTCACTGTCGCGGGTGTTCCATAACTCCGGAGCATGAGTTTCGAATCAATTCTTAAACCGGCGCGTATTCGGGCCGCTTCAAAACAGAGGAACCATGATATATCCCCTCTTTCTCCTTTCAGTTTTAAAACTAGCAAGGGAGTGGGATACTCTGCGCATTTCGTAGGGAACTGCCTGGTCCTCACCTCGATGAAAGTAAAGGGCAAGGGCTTCCAGCATTGTGTCAAATATGAATTTCAACCACGCAAGGTATGCGACGTTTCATTAAGCAACTCTTCTATTTGATCGTGAACCTGTTTTCCTTTTCGCATCGTCGATTCAATTATTCTAAAATATGCTAGGAGAATGCGAATGAAACCGATATCGTTTATTTTCACAGTGGTATATGATCGCCGTAGTGTACATATATAATAGGTGGACGAAGAGCGAAATTAAATGTTTGGTCAACGGTCAATTGGCTTCGAGTACGGAAATGGCATGGTTCGTTTCGACAAACGATGTAAGTTGATTTATAGATCCGACGCTGGTCGTTCACCGTTTGCGATACGTTATTAATATCACTAAAGTAAATGGAAATCAGTGGTTCGCAGTGTCGCTAACTGTTTTTACTGCACTTCTCTTGCAGCCCTTCGACAAATGTTACATCGGAGCTACACCAGAACTGGACGAAGAGCGCGTGTTTTGTGGGCAAATGAGCGCGATATATCTGTTCAGCGAAGCTCTGACTACACATCAAATATGTGCTATGCATAGACTGGGGCCTGGATATAAGGTAGATCGCGAATAAACATTCGAGAACCGACGAATGGATCTATTAATTTTCAATGAATCAACGAAGTCATTCTGTTACACATTGAACACGTCGGTTTCCGTCTGTCCGCAGAGTCAGTTTCGTTTTGACAACGAGTGTTACCTGAATCTGCCTGACAATCACAAAAGGGTGAGTGATGAGCCGGAGCTCACGAGCATGGTGGACCAAAGTATGCAAACTGTAAGCATTTTTATTTTCATTTTTCCCGTTTACATTTGATTTGCACATTGTTTAATCACTCTGTTACTGCGTTCGAGCCCGTCAGAGGTAATTACCCGATAATCGACCATCACTACGAATATCTTTTCCCAGAACAAATGAGTTTACTTTGGACGTTACTGCGACACATAAGTTTGTATCAAGCGATTGAGTGACTGCTTGTTGTGAATTTTCCGTTTCGTACAAGTCCACGTCAACGTTCTTTTCAACCACTTATTTCAGTTTTGCTTCCTTTTATCGTAATCACACGGTAGCGTTTCGATTTCGTTGCTGCCTTCCGGTAGATAGATCCCTTGGTTTTGTTGTGACATGAGTAGCGATGTTTCTTGTGGCTGTATTTCGTGTTTATGAGTTGAATAGAAGATTGTGTTACTCGATGTATCCGTATGATTCATTCGAACACCGATATCGATGGATAATGCTACTAACGAAGAACTCGGAGGGGTACCGTAGGACTGTGAATGTCTCCTCTAAGATTTGATCGTAAACTGTTTGAACTAATACCACGTTGCAATCACTTTTCTGTGTGGCGGCACGTTTGTCCATTTAACATGCAACCGTCGTTCTCAGTAGTTACTAAACTTTGAAAGTTCCCGTTCAGTAAGCGACGCGGCGAAAAAGAACTCATTAAAGGAGCACGTATTTCGATGGAACTTTCAAAGATTAATCACGATTGACGGTGGCGGAGTAATTGTGAAACGATTCTCGTGAACAATACTGACAGGCTTACTTTGTAGGTGCTTTACGATGGCAAGCTGTCAAACGCAATTGTGTTCATGTACAACCCGGTGGCAACCGACTCCCAACTTTGCCTGCAAAGTGCACCGAAAGGCAACGTCTCCTATTTTGTACATACACCGCACGCCCTCATGCTGCAGGTACGAATATATCGAGTGCCGTTCATAGTGACCGCCGGGACGAACCGATCGAAAGGAACTAATCAAACTTTCTGCTACCCGTTTGTAGGATGTCAAAGCTGTCATCACGCACTCCATTCACAGCACGTTGAACTCGATTGGCGGCATTCAAGTATTATTCCCTTTGTTCTCGCAACTAGATATGCCTTACGATTGCATAGCACCGAACGATGTGAAGCGAGATCCAGCGTTATGGTAAATGCACCTGTAAATTAAACATTTATTCGCGTTTCGCGTGCTCGATCCGTTGATCCGATCGATCCGCTCGATACCGTAAAGCGGAGGGTTGAAAATCGTTACATTTCAGTTCGAAACTGTTGGGGTTTATCTGCGACCTGGTGGAAAGCTCGCAGACCGTGCAACAGCACATGGTACAAAACAGAGGATTTTTGGTAATTAGTTACATGCTGCAAAGAGCGAGCAGAGACCATCTGACCACGGAGGTGCTCGCGTCTTTCTTGGAGCTCACGAAGCACCTGGTGACCTGCCTCAGCGCGAACAGCGACTTGTTGTTAAAACAGGTATCCATTGAGTCATTAGTTTGGTCTTAATACTAATTAGAATTAAGTTGACTAGAACGAAGTTACCCGATCGACCGGATAGAAAGTAGAAGCAGGAGTCGATGGAATAGATGTAGGTTTACAGAGATCGATGAAACGAGGAGCATAGCTTGCACGATAGTAGTCGAAGATTATGAAACTTAACAGACAATGTCGACAGATATCGACTTAGTTGTAATAGATCGTACGTAAATCCCTGTATACTTTATCGAATGAAACAGCGAAGATAATTCCATACTCTTGAAACAATATTCCTCTTTAACCACAAAGTGAGATCATGGAAAATTAAACGAGAACGTCGTACCTAATGAATTATCTTCACTGGAATCGCAACGAAAGTACAAAATAGATTTTATCTTTAGGAAATCGTACAAGTTAGAAGAACGGGA
Source organism: Nomia melanderi (assembly GCF_051020985.1). NCBI lineage: Eukaryota > Metazoa > Arthropoda > Insecta > Hymenoptera > Halictidae > Nomia > Nomia melanderi. The sequence continues at coordinate 5,151,748 of NC_135008.1, forward strand.
TACAGTGTATATGTGTCTAGAAAGCCGAATTAGGTCATTAGGGTTTGTACCTCCGAAAGTAGTGTATACATGAAGATGTCCTAGCAACAACGTGATTGAATCGTCTAGCAAACACCCCGAGAAATCGAATACCTCCTGTTGTCGTGACGCATTTGTGGTTTAACCTCGAAATGCCCCTAAACGCTTCCATTCCTGTTCTGGGCCGCCCTGTATATAATAGCATGAGCGTAAAATTTCCAAAAAAACCGGCAATGTACCTTTATACAGCTCCCTACGTTTACTCTCTATGATATCGCAGCAACTTACGCGACGGACTGCTCGCAAACGCCTATGAATGTTGAACGCTGTCTCTACTTGTATGCGTATACTTTGTTTTCCCACCGTTTAATCCGTTAAGCATGGTTATTATACTCTTTCATGAACTGTATTATGTTAAACGAGTCTTTGGATCGCATGCAATCTACCGACTTTTAGGCTTCCTGATTTCATAATATGGCTACGCAACGTATTTCTTCCTTTTCGTTTTCGTTTTTACACTATACTTGCTTCCACGTGAGAACTTCTCTTATATTATTTTGCAACGCTGAAAGAATTCTCTCTACGCTGCGGCAAATCTTTCTCAGTTCTCCTGTTTGACCGGCGAAATGGTAAACTACGCGCGCTGCAAGTCTGCGTAACCGCGACGACACTACTTATGTTGGTTTATTTTGTCGAGGTCTGCGACGTTTCGCTTCGCGTTCTATCGAGGATGCCTATCGCCTTCAAGGAAGCTACTTGTATCTATTATTTCCTTTCTATGCACACACTCGAATATTGGGACATCCCTCTCGATTCGCGGCGAGCAGCTAAATCATGGAATGAAGGAAGGTCGACGTAACAGCGTTCGCGCGTAATTAAAATCGCTCGAACGTCCGCGAAGTGTTTGAAGCCTTCGGCATTGGTTTCGGGAATTCCTGCGTCAACTTCAAAATTTGTCTCAATATTACGTTCACAGTTAACCGAGTTCTCGGCATTAATTTCGATGCATGAATTGTCACTTTACTTCTCCTGGATACTTCCCCCTACGACGACTGTGTGAAATTCTTGCGATCAATTTATCGGCACTTTCGATCTCCCCCACCCCCGTGTGTGCTTTTTACATATACGATACCCTTGCACAATCGTGAGTGTTCTCCCACATGAAACTCCACAAATTTGCAACTGGCGACCGATTCGTTTCCAATCAACCAGTTACCACGCCGTGCGTTCTCCGGCGAGAAGGGACGAATTAAAACAGGTTTCGTACCAGTGAGAGGGCATAGAAACTGATAAAAGTCGGCTAGATTGGTGTGTCCGAAGAACAGGCAGATCCATGGTGATGTAGTTGTTTTACTTTTCATTCCTAACATGGCAGCTATTGGACCACGTCCTTTTTAATCCCGCTCTTTGGATATATACACCGGCGCCGGTGCAAACCCGGCTTTATTCATACTTGGCCACAGAGTTTCTCAGTGACACGCAGATATACTCGAACGTGAGGAGAGTCTCCACAGTATTACAAACGGTGCACACGCTTAAGTACTATTACTGGGTTGCTAATCCGCGAGCCAAGAGTGGCATCACGCCGAAAGGACTCGGTGAGTGGCCCCGCGCCGTCTAAAACCTCGTGCCCAGCTCTTCGACAGAAGAGAGCTTTTTCTTTCGAAACTAATCGATTGTCCACTTTAAACCTTCCGTTGAATTGCAGATGGACCACGACCTCAGCAGAAAGATATTTTGACAATACGCTCTTATATTTTGTTATTTCTGAAACAACTGATCATGATCGGGAACGGAGTAAAGGACGACGAGTTGCAAAGCATTCTAAATTATCTGACGACCATACACGAGGTAATCGAATGGGAGAATATCCCTCGAAGGAGAAATTTCATTCGATCAGAGTATACGACAGACTGGAACTTCTTTTACAGGACGAAAACCTGCACGACGTTCTGCAAATGCTTATATCGTTGATGTCCGAGCATCCATCGTCGATGGTGCCCGCGTTCGACGCGAAGCAAGGTGTTAGAACGATTTTCAAGCTGTTAGCAGCCGAGAGTCAGCTTATTCGACTGCAGGCTCTTAAATTATTAGGTTTCTTCCTCAGTCGTAGTACACACAAGTATGAGCAAGTATTTTGTAAATAATTGATTCAATCTGTGTTGGACAGAAATGCAAGATGGTTTCGTTGCAGAAGGAAGTATGATGTGATGAGCCCTCACAACCTGTATACCTTGCTGGCCGAGCGGTTATTGTTGAACGAGGAGACACTGTCGTTGCCAACGTACAACGTTTTATACGAGGTACTTTTTCTACCCTTTATACCAACGAAATCTGTTGTCGTGAACATCATTTTCATTATATTCTTTCAGATTATGACGGAACACATTAGTCAGCAGATCCTCTATTCTAGACACCCTGAGCCGGAATCCCATTCCCGGCTAGAGAATCCAAGTAAGTAAGGATTAACTATTGTTTCAATGTTCTCGACGAACATTACACGTTCTCCTCTTTATTCCAGTGATACTTAAAGTAGTCGCAACCCTGATACGACAATCAAAGCAAACGGAACAACTGTTGGAGGTGAAGAAGCTGTTCCTGTCGGATATGACGTTGCTCTGCAACAACAACCGCGAGAATCGTCGCACGGTTCTGCAGATGTCCGTGTGGCAAGAATGGCTGATAGCCATGGCTTACATCCACCCGAAGAACACGGAAGAACAGAAGATCTCGGACATGGTGTACTCGTTGTTTCGCATGCTCCTGCATCACGCGATCAAGCACGAGTACGGCGGATGGCGCGTGTGGGTCGACACGCTGGCCATTGTGCATTCCAAGGTAAATAAGGAATCAACGAAAAATATAGAATTCGAACAAAGAACTGCGTTACACCGGAACGCTGTTAAAGGGAGCAACGTTACTGTACCGCGTATTTTATATATTTTGGGGATTCCAGGTATCCTACGAGGAATTCAAGCTTCAGTTCGCTCAGATGTACGAACATTACGAACGACAGAGATCAGATAACATTACGGACCCTGAGCTAAGACAGCAGAGGCCAATCAGCACTATCTCGGGATGGGATCAACAGCATTCAGGGAATAATGGGTACAACAGACCGTCGCCTTGGGGCAATCAACAAAACCACGATGCGCAACACATTGAGAGAAACTACAAGGTTCGCTCGTTTGTCTCGTAATAATGAACTCTTTCGTTAACATTATTTCGTAGAACATTATCTTTAAATACTATCTGTAAACCTTTACTACCTTGCTAAACTAGGAACTTGATTCTTGACGTGAATAGAGATTTTGAATTCTGTGATCTCTTTATCGAACCGTGTCGACTGTTTGTAGGAGTTCGATGCACCGGAAGGCAACGATCGCCTGGAAGAGTCCTGCAGCTGCGATCTGAACTCGATAGACAACACGGAAAGCGACGGCAGTCCCGCGATCGTAAAGTCGCACAGCGAGGCGCTGGACACTCCCCAGTCGAGCGAAGTGATATCCTTGGATTCTAGATTGAGCGACAAGCCCGAGACCCCGACGACGGCGCGGGAAATGCACACGGACACACCGACCATCCTCGAAGAAGCCAACAGCGAGGCAGTGTCCATACCAACCACCCAGGAAACCAGCGAAGTTATATCGATCGAGAGCTCCAGCGACTTCTACAGCGAGGTGCAGAAGATTAAAGGTTCTAGTCCGGACTCGATGGTAGCGCAAGAAGCTTTGAAGGAGGACGAAGAACCATTGGACCAGAAGCCCGAAGAACCTGTTCCCGAATCGACGCCAGTCGAACAGCAGCCGGAGGAAAGTAAAAAGGAAGAGGTACAGGAAGAAGAGAACGCGACGACTAAAGACGAAGCGAGTGTCGCTGAGACTGCTTCAAAAGCTGAATCTCAGGAGGACGCTGCGGCTCCCACGGAGAACGAGGAGACTAAGGAAAAGCCGAATGCGGTGGAAGACACCGATAACGAAGACATTGGTTCCAGCGTTGCGGAGGTATCCGAGAAAACCGAGACGACGGAAGAAACGCCAACGGAAACAATTGCCACGATTGAGCCAGCTGTCCCAGAGAACCCGGCATCCGACAGCGAAACACCGGAGCCGCTGACTATCAAGGATATAGAGAAGCTACAATTGGAGAACGACCGAGAGGTGATCGACAGCGATACCTCGGAAGCGTACTTAACGCCGACGGAGAACCAAGAGAACCTAACCGAGATGAAGAGCAAGGATGCAGAGAAGACCGATGAAACCGTGAACGTGAACGAAGAGCTCGAGAGCCCGAAGAAGACGGCCGCCGAGGCCGAGGACAGCGAGAAAGGTACAGAGGAGGACTCAAAGAATCCCAATTGCTCAACTAGCGTAATAGAAAGTACGGAAACCAGCGAGGAGAAGGTAGAAGTAGAAGAGGCGAAAGTGGAATCAGTAGTGACTAGTGAGTTAAGTAGTGAGAAATGCGCCGCGGACTCTGCAACGGAGGACAAAAGTGCTGTTATTAATGATAACGATGACGAGAAGGTAACTGACAAACATTCAAGGGAGCCGTCCACTATTTCTACTAACGTAAGTGATAATAAGTCAGACATTCCAGTGAGGACTGACGAGTTAGAGGTAACAGATAGTGTTTGTAGTAATAGCGATATACAAAGTTCTGTAGATAATGTGACGCAAGTGCCAAATCCTAAGCAGCAAATTCCAACAATATCTACGGTCTGTGATGCAAATAAAAATATGCCCGACGATGTGCCTCAAATCGTTAACTCGATCGCGGTTACGAGGGACAATTCGTTAGCGAACGACGTAACCCCGGATCACGTAGATACCCATCGCAGATCCAGCCTGCCGGCTGTACCCTCCGAGACGGCCGCTGATGAGAACGCAAATAGTAACGAACCTCCTTCTTTACCTGTACCCTTGCGGAAAACATCGTCACCACAGAAACGACCAAGGAGTGCCTCAACATCCACGCAAGTGGACCCCAATCATTTTGGTGAGATACCGATTTGACTTTGAGAAGCAAGAATCTTCAAAGTTTGAATACCCCGGTACCTTGGACTTTCCTATTAATATTCATTCTCGTTGTTTCTAATGTAGAATCAAAAAGAGCCAAACAAGGAAATCCTTCGACGAGACCAATGTTCAGTCCAGGGCCGACTCGACCACCTTTCAGAATACCAGAATTCAAATGGTCCTACATACACCAGAGACTACTCTCGGATGTCCTCTTCTCGTTAGAGACAGACATTCAAGTTTGGAGAAGGTAAAAATACTAAATTCATTCTAGAATAAGATCTAAATTAGCGCAGTGTCTTCAGCTTAAATATACTAATTGTAATTTTTGAATACGCGTGCTTCAGCCACTCGACGAAGTCAGTGCTGGATTTTGTGAACAGCAGCGAGAACGCAATTTTTGTTGTTAATACTGTTCACCTGATTTCGCAACTGGCCGACAATCTGATAATCGCCTGCGGAGGGTTGTTGCCACTTCTAGCGTCAGCGACATCGCCGAATGTATGTATTCGATCCTCTCTAGTTCCAATTTTATTTTACATAGAAGAGTGTAACCGGGTGATATGAGTTCGTTTTTACGGAGATCCTTTTTTTAATTCGTGCTTGGATATTCATAGAGCGAATTGGATGTAATTGAACCAACTCAGGGGATGCCAATTGAGGTAGCGGTTTCTTTTCTGCAAAGACTAGTCAACATGGCTGATGTACTTATCTTCGCCAGCTCTTTAAATTTCGGTGAACTGGAGGCCGAGAAGAATATGTCTAGTGGCGGTATTCTAAGGCAGTGTTTACGACTGGTTTGTATTATCGTCCACGTAGTAATTTAATTTCTCAGACAAACACATTACTCTTTCTACACTATAAAGATGTCCCCCTCTGTCTTTATCTCGAGAATTAGTTTGCGTGAATAAATTTCTATGATGAACCGTAGTGTCACCGTCCAGCAAAATATGAACGAAAATATCGTTGAAAGAAGTCACGTTATACGTTTCCAATGCACATTGTTTAGATTCATCGTGTTGCACTTTACAAGTGAAATCTATCACAGACGACACAAACACCAATCCCAAGTTGCCCTCGTCTTTTACACTTTATTAATTTAGGTTCTCTTCTAGTAGTGTTATTTACAGTTTCATTTTTGTTTTTAAATGATAGAAGAACCGTTATATTATCGCTTTGTCACGTTAATTCTGTGTACGTGTACACATCCGTTAAAATAAAAGAATTCTAATTTTATTACAACCCAAGAAGGACTCTCTTAAATTGAAGATTCAAAGGTATTGATATTTTGTAATTGGAATATCAAAATGTTCCCAAACCTGAACCCTAACACTTTTGTAGTCTACAAGTAAATTTCTGTGAATAGAAATAGTATTTAAACCAGCAGTGTGTGGAATAGTTGTAATAATACCAGCTTCTGTATATGTGTGATATAGAACACCATCTTTTACACTCTACATTTTTGTTATATTCATCTGATGAAATGCTTCTATAGGTCTGTACATGTGCTGTTAGAAACTGCTTAGAGTGTAAAGAACGTGGCAGATCGTACAGCATGTTAGGTCGGCAGATTGGTACTAGTAATAAATCACAGCACATACAGTCTCTCATACGAGGAGCTCAAACATCACCCAAGGTACGTTTCATCTGATCAAACTTAATTTACATAGACAGAATGTGTATTACTGTCATCAATATCTGACAAATTGCACACAATGCATACTTGTCCAAAGCCATAATGTATAGAAGAATAGAATTCTCAGTGATCATCAGTATGTGAGCCCTTTGATATACAAGTAAAATGGAATTTCTATGTCCTACAGAACATAGTGGATAATTTGGCCCATCAATTAAGCCCTGTTAAAGATCCTGAGAAATTGCTGCAAGACATGGATGTGAATCGTTTAAGAGCTGTGATATACAGAGATGTTGTAAGTATATCCACTTGTTTGACCTGTGTATTATGCAGTATCGAAGATATCATAAATAATACAGGGTATATCTTTATCATTTTAGGAAGAAACCAAGCAGGCCCAGTTTCTGTCCCTGGCTATAGTTTACTTCATCTCTGTACTAATGGTATCAAAATATCGTGATATATTGGAACCACCAATATCTCAACGTCCACCAAGCCCAGTTCAAACAATACAGACTAATGGTGCTAGTTTGAGACCAGGCAGTCCATCAGGTAAGATATAATCTGTCCTCATATTAAACAATTTTTTGCTACAAAGAAGTACAAAACATTGAATTTTTTAATGAAACTTATTGAAGACATTAGGCAATTTTAATTTGACACAATAACAATTTCATTACATTAACAATCTTGACAGTTTCTTGAGGTAAACAATCTGAATCATTTATAATAACTGGCATAGTATTTGTTTCCCCAATGATTAAAAGTAGGGAATTAACAGGAGCTTTTGAAAAAATGTGTTAATCAGACACGCAAGGAGTTATTAACTTGATGTTGATACTAAAATATGCATGTTGAATCTTAAACATATATATGTGTTAACCCTCTAACAAACTACACGAAAAATGTAATTGTTTAATGGATAAAAATTAATATTAATTATGTCTAATTATTACTTCAAAACTCTTACATGTCAGATATATCTTATTCTATCTATTAACTGTTGTAATTCACCTTCAAAATTTATTTCTCTTCAAACTTTCAACCTAAAATAATAGTATGGCATGACTGAAGTTATATGAGCATGTTTCTCTTGATTTTTCAATAGTTTAAAAAACATTTTAGATGATATTTAAAATACTTTGATTATGGAAAATATAAGATACAGATAGATAAATTAGAAAATTTTATTCTAGATATCATTTAGTTATCTATTATAGATTCTGCTAATCAATTCAGTCAAATGAGAATCATATACATAACACAAATGTATGTGCAAATCTGTAGCTAACATGGAACACTGTGCACTTTAACTGTGTAGCTGCAAATTCAACAACAGCACAAACACACAAAATAGAGCGCATGTTCAATCGCACTGTATGAAATATTTTATATGTATCTGACAGTGAGAGTTTTGATGTTTGTCGAATGCATTAGCACTTTCTTTTACGTTCAGATATATTCTTATTATGCCATTATTACTTTACATTACAAAATACAAAATTCTGTCACCCAAAAGAGTTTCAAACTAAAATATAATGTGTAAAATATAATATACGATAATCTACATTGATTACATTAAGTGTTTCTTCAAGCCAAATTAATTGATCAGTATTATGTATTACTTCAGTGTCGTATTCTAACAATGTGTGTGATCTCTAAACAATGTAATGCTCCTGAATTCAGTCCTTTATGTTTCTTTGAGATAATAGAGTGACTTAGTTGTTGTGCAAGGTAAAAACTCATTCATTATCATTACATATACTGAGTTTCACTCTAATGACATCGAATAATAAAAATTTCAATTGTGTTTCTTACCATCCAATGCGTAATCATTCTGGAGAATTCTTTAACGGTCCTCGACGATGGAGAACAAATGTTTAACTACACTTACTCTAATCAAAATTTGCAAGAAATGATTGATACAACTTGAAATTTTCAACTTCACCAAAGAAATTACTAATTATCAGTAAATAAATTGAATTTTTATACATATCTTAAGACCTTCTGTTTAACGGTGCACTCCAACGGACATAATAGTTCATCCTCTCGCCGCTATTAACCGAAGAGCGCTAATCTGTGCTCTGATTGGTGGATTCATAGGGCTGAATTCTTAACGGTACTGAACATAAAAACACAGTTTTATATTTAATTTTGTGCAAACAAGATGTACGTGATAATCATGTGTAATTTTTATTTGATTAAGTGTTTAAAATTCGTGTTTTTATACCGGAAAACTAGTTCAAGCGAAAGAAGAATTCACTCAGGAGATATGTAAGTGAAACTTAATTTGAATTTCGTGCAATATATCGGATAAATTTGAATTTAAATTTGGTACCCCAACCAAGTATAAATAGCACTGTTATCTCTTTTACCTTAAAAGTTTGACGGTAACGAATGACGCAATGAAATACAAATATATTATAATTACATCCTAAAAATTAGAATATTTACAACTACTACAAAATTATCGAAATCAAGCTACGTTCACAATAATTCATAACATGCTAAATAGACTAACAGGTTATGTAACGATCACACAGTGGATAGAGTGAAACCCAGTGTATAAGGTAAAACCACACTGAGAAGCAAAAATTTATGCGTCATGTACAAAAGTATGATCTCTCTACCTTTCAAATTCGAGGAGTAAATTTTCACGTACCTTTTGTACAGTTTTTCTATCGGAAATCTCCGTTCCCATAGCTGATGGGTTCTAGCTCATGATCAGCCATAAACTGAAGTTGGCTGAATCCCTTAACACTAGAATTATCGAGCACTTAAACTGACTTTTAAAAATTTCATTATAAAAATTACAAACGCGGATTTATCAAGGACTGAATTGATTTAAATTTCAGCGTAAATATTACTTAACACGTTGAGTGCCGCATGATTTTGCAGAGAAAAATTTACGAAATGAAAATAATGTAACATCAACTTATTATGTTACGTTTATCTTGTCGAATATCCCTGCATTAGGTGGTATTACTTATAATATAGAAAAGCTTTCAAATAATCATCGTTCAATCGAATGAATTATAGTAACTTGATTTGGTTGAGGTCACCGGTGACCCCCATGGCATCCAACGTGTTAATCAGTTTTTGAGAAATTACTAAAGAGAGATATTCGTACCTCTTCAATAATCGCAAAGGAAAAAATCAAGGAATGGGTCATTTTGAGCCATTTGGTAGTTTTAGTGTTAAAGCTGATCAAAATTTTGAATATTATCCAAACCGTAAGAAGTTGAAGTAGATATCGGGTACGGGAAGACGCCTAAATTCTTGTTCTCAACCATGTAACATGAAGATAAGAAAAAACGCACCACAGATACGAGAGCTTAGCGATCGAGAATCGGTGGTAACGTGGTAAATATGGTTCCTCAGCAGATGGGAATGGTGGTGGAGGAGGGCGGCCCCTGTTTCCACAGTGGTCTCACCACGTGTACCCACAGTTCCTCCCGGGATCTCACCCTAACGCCAATGCGAATGCCAATGTCAATGCCAACCACCACATCAACCAGCACCACCACCAGCACCCGCTACCGGCTGCCAGGCACTCTAACCGCCAGCCCCCCTCCAACTATTATCTCCCGAATCACCACAGTAATCATTATAACCATCATCCGAATAATCATAACTATCATCGTCATCATCATTACCATCATCACAATATCAACAATCACCATCATACGCTTCAAAAGCATATCGATCAGCCCCGAAATCTCTGTCATAGAAACTCCGGTCTCGGTCTGCAAGGTAAACTCGATTGCCCGAACGTTGTGTTCCACGGAATGCTCGAGTTCTTTCTTTGGCCTGCTCGAATTTCTTTTAATTGCCGTTCGTCTATCTGCCAACGAACAAAACTCTCTACACTTCTGCGCTCCACGTTTTACGTTTCCGTTCTTATCTGTTCGTTTGTTTTTGCGGTCTTGACGAGCCGATCTCTCTGTCCGCATGTCGCTGTTCACTGGTAAATTTGAGAGTCGGGGTCTTTGTCGGACGGGACACTAATCAATGCCATCTTTCGTGGAATAAAGATCTTTGTTACAGTTTGAACGATTGATTAATTAAACGAACGTAATTATGGATTAAAAAGAAAATTCACTTTTGTAGAATTCATGAATCTCGATTATATTATTCAGTAAGAATCTGTAGATCTGAAATTAACGAGTGTCTCGTCTGGAAAGACCTTCCAGGTTTGTTTTACATACAGAGACACATGCACGTGCACGCACATTGACAGATATACAGGCATTATTGTCGTTATGATTTTGTTTTTCAGCAGTGTTTCGTTTTGAAGGAATGAAACTGTTTGAACTTCACCATCCCCTTACGTTTTCGTTGCTGGTTTATTTCTACATAGAACTTCTAGTCCTTCCATTGAACAAATCGTTATATTCTTTTACTTGAAAAGGACAGTTCTTTCGAGAGACGAATAGACGAAGTCAAGTAGACATTTCGATCGTAAAAATTCTGTTTACAAAACTGATGTGTATGCATTGTCTTCGTTACGATATACTAATCAACCGTTATCTGAAGGTTTGGAACGCATAAACAACTTGCACGTAAACTTTCTGTATGAAAAATGCGCACTACTTGCATATCATTTGCGAGTAAATCAACATGTCTGCATGGTCGTTAGACGTAGTTACGCCATTAAACATTTTTCTTGCCACTAAACGCAGGACTTGTTTCTTGATACAAAGATGTACATTATAGCCATCACTCTTCTTAATGTTCGAACACTTAATAAATCTATCTATCTTTCGAAAATCTGTGACTTTTGCGAAACTTAAACCCTATTATTCTTGTTAGCCAACACATTTCTTTGAACTAGTCATCGTTGAATACTTAACGAGGTCTATACATGACTAAACAATTACTATCGATCTATTACTTTTTGTTTACCTTCGCTATAGTGTTGTTTTATTTGAGACATATACTCGAAGGGATGGGAAACTGTTACTATCACAGAGAAATGCATTTGCTCGATCGAGATTTTCAACTTTAAATCCAACGAAACCGTTTCCCTGAGCTTCCAATTGTTAAACAATTTTGAATGCTGTAATTACCTACCTATTGCGCTTTGTTTGTCCTCAACCGTTTGAGATTCCTGCACTATAATGGATCTCCTTTCCTGTACGATGCAATCGACGTGTAGCACCCCAAAACATAGAAACACTGTTACCTCGAAAATGCTTAGCTGCCACGGTGCTCATTAAGAAGATCGGAAATGATTTTTAATAGAATCCTCCCTGAAGTAGAACGTTATCCTTGCTAGTGACGAAATTTTCCTCACGAATGCAATCGTCGATCGCATCAGCGTTCATGTCATGTGCTTTGCAAGAGAATACACGAGTGTAATGTAGATATAGGTGCATACTGTCACACTGTCGAAATGTGTTCCCAGGGAGCGGAGGTATCATGAGCCAAGCTGGTTCTCAAGATGACGGTGAATATGAAGTAATAATTGTCGACGAGAACAATCCGTCGATCTTGGCGGATCACGACGTTACGTCGTCCGGGCCACCATCGACGAAGGTAAGTGATCAATATTACTCGTTCATTCGACCTGTCCTCTACGATAAGATGCAATTTTCGCTGCGACCCGTTCAAACGTGCGACAAAAACAAAACAATATAAACGTTCTGCCTATACGAAAGACGTGTGTACATCGGGATTAATTGTTCCGATATTACTCAGGTAAAAAAAATCTATTCTGAATCTATGCTCAGTATTCTCCGTCTATGAAAGTGATGAAGACACGAGAATTTACAATTTTTTATGGTCCACGGATTAAATTTCTTTTTTGATAATCTCACTTGAGGCTGCATGCTGTCCCTATCGAGACGGAATGTAAACGTGTTTCAATCGATACGTACAATCTTTCAGCTTATAATTGTACATAGTAAATATTATTAAAGCGTTCCTGAAATTACAATTGAAAAAATTTAATGATTGTTCCGCAGTCATGATCTTTATACAACAGGTGAGCTGTTTGAAGTAGGCTATCAGAGTAGTTGAACTTTTCTCGTGGAGGAGACTTATCGATTTTTGTATTATAAAAATAGTGACGGAACATACGGTATGAAAATTATCATAAGAAAACAGTGACCTGCTTCAGATACCTCGCTCTATACATTCTATTGTATACATCCAGTTCTTTTCGATACTTAATGCACTTTTCTATCTCGCACGAATTACGGTCGTAATAAAATTGAACACTTCCTGCAGACACGGTACGCTTTGCATTCGTTTATTGATCTAATACTTTTCGATTCTTCTTCAGTAGTCGTTCAGAATTCAGAATCTATTTTAAACTATCAACATCAATGAGGAACAAACTGCATGCGTCCCATGTACTACTTGTGCGACGATGAACAGTAGATATAAGCAATGAACGTAAGAAGTACAAGGAAATCAATGTCGACGTCAATAACGTATAATCTAGTTTCCATTGAAAGTCTCCTTTAGAAGTAGTTTATACAATAGTTGATATATTAGACGACCCCTAAGTAATCTTAAACTTAAAAGACAACCAGTAAATTACAGTTTCTGCTACATCCAGCATGTAGTGTATACTTAGCGTTATCTTGCACTTGCGTAGTCCAGAGAAATTATATCGTGTAATTATACATTAACGATTTTATTCGAGCACGTACGATTTGATCGAAAGTTTCGATGTACGCGTCGACGTATTTGAAAGCAACCACGGTCCGATTGATGTACATATTTGAACCCGCCCCTCGAGAGAAAAAGCGAAAACTATATTATATCTGTAACGTTTCGATCTCTGATAGTTTTCGAGCATGCGACACCCTTTCACTTTTCAATTTTCTTTTCTCATCGTTAACTTCCTCTGCTTGCATTGCTATGCGTACTAACTACTGGTTCTGAAGGGAGGTCACAGTGGTGTACCTCGGCCACGGACAATTCTCGAGGATTACACCTCGTCAGAACCAACGCTTGGCTCTACGACAAGACCCGAACCACTGCCACGAAATATCCAGGTAAAATTTGACTCGAGTACGGACCCTGAATGAAATTTCAAACGACAGTTGCCCCTCCGTCCCTGAACATTTCTCTATTTCCATTTGCCAATATCTCTACCGACTGTCCACCAACGTTTTGGGATCGTTCGAAAATACTTTGTTAAACCGTTCGCACGCTCTCTCTCCGAGAGCAAGAGGAAACGCAACAAGAATGCCCATTCGACGGGTACGCAGTAACGATAGTTTCGAAGCGGTATACAGAGAAAAGAATTCGTTTACTATTATTTGTTTATCTGTTTTCGTATCTTAATTCCAAATGCAATCTGCGCAGTCGAGACGGTGTTATTTATGTTCACCGTCCGCGCTTGAGAATCTAGGAAGCTTTTATTTCTCGTTCACACGTATTAGATGATTGCGTATTATAGCGATGTTACTACTAATTGCATGACGTAAAGTGAGTGCATAGCACGCGAGATTTAATCGCAGAGTATATCGTCCGATTCCTATAGAACGTTCCTAAGACTGTTTTAATAGACACCTTTACGACTAGATTGTTGGGACGAAAGCTAGGCTTTCGTTAGAAGTATTCAGTAAATGTAGTCAAGTAGACGTAGTTCTGTCTCATAGTATCTTTCAACCGAAGCAATTTTATCCGTTATCTCGCCACACGATAATATTTACATCTTTCTCCACGTTTCTCCTAACGTTTAAGCAGAAAAATGGTCAATAACCTTCGCGAAACGAACGCACTCGCACCGCTCGATATCCCTGGACGACCAATCAATTCCGGATTGGTGTCTCCGCACATTCACAAAGCCATCAGCCGGCGGACAGACACTTTAATCTCGCCTCCTTTTATTCGACTTTCTCACAGAGCAACGACTCCAGCGAGGAGACAATGCACCGTAGCAATATCACCGTGGATGCCAGTCCGTCCGATGTCACCACTGACAATGAGAACAAGCATAACTCCTCCGAGGAGGCTTGGACTGACGTAAACCTGAACGAAGACGGGGACACTATCCCGATTACCAATCAGAGAGAAGATCCGCGGAATATTCACAATATCGCTCATTCCCGCGGTAAGATTTCTATTAAGAAATTGCCGTTTAATCAGTTTCGCTTGAACTACTTACCCGGTTACATACTATTTCCATCGAATGTCTAACCAATCGATACTTGATAATATTTACATACAACCTTCCACTAAAAGCAATTGCTACATGAGTAATACATGAGGTTACATATAGGGAGAGTGATTTCTAAAATGTTCAAACTGCCTGCACCCCTTTGTTAACGAGTCGATTAGAGAATTGTTAACTGGCTGGTGTACAGGAGAAATTCAAGACAACGAAGGCAACGTCCTGGACCAAGAGATGCTCGGTAACGCGGAACGCGGCGAAAAGCCATCGGCGGAGATCTCGGTGGTCCGCGTGCCGGACAGATTGGTGGTGACTTCGGCGTCACCTCGGCCAGACGAATTGCCGATCAAGGGACTGGTCGATCACCTGCCGGTGCCGACGCCCTCGCGCGAGGCGTCGCTCACGCAAAAGCTCGAAATGGCGTTGGGTTCGGTGTGTCCTCTCCTGCGCGAGATCATGGTGGATTTCGCGTCGTTCCTCTCGAAAACCCTGGTCGGCTCCCACGGTCAGGAATTATTGATGGAAGGAAAAGGTATACACACGCATGTCCCGGGGAACGCTCGTCGATCGATCGATCGGTCGATCGATCAATTTGTATCCTCGCTCGTGAACGCGCTTTCTAATAACGCGGAACGTCTGTTAGAAAATCGAATTACCCGGCGTAATTACCTAGCTGATTGATTTAAACGCGATCAAGCTGATCAACGATCGTTCGAATTTCTCGACGGGAATATTAAACAGGCTCGCTAAAATAGATAAAGAAATAAACACGACGAAACGGTGACGTGTCGGACGCTCGAGTCCCATTTAGATACACGGACGATAAATAAAATTCCCGAGATTCCGCGCGGATGCAGAGAACGCGCCTCGGTTTTCGTCACATTTGAACGGCCGTCTCGCTTTGACTTTCTCTCGGTTGATCTCGGGGCGAGGGTATTCAAATTAGTTTATAGTTTCGCTTAGGAAGATGGAAGGCGTATTCCGGATAATCGTTTGACATTTGTATTCTCGCGGCGCGGTATTGTCCGCGCCACTTCGCGGACATTTTATATTCGTGGAACGTCGCGAATGACGGTCGCGGCGCGTATCGACGCGCTTTATTTTCAACGAGGCACGAAGCGATCCATTGGTGGCGTTGTTTATAAATCACACGGCCGTCCGTGTCTCTTCCCCGTTCCTTTCTTATTCGCCACAGTGTCCCCATATATATTTTACAACGGATCCTAAACAACCGATCCTTTTTTCGTCCGTCCACGGCCTTCGCCTCGTCCCCGTTACGCCCGTGCGTTAACGATTCCCTTCGGCTCTTGATTGCTAGGCCTGACCACCTTCAAGAACAGCAACTCGGTCGTGGAGCTGGTGATGCTACTTTGTTCCCAAGAATGGCAGAACTCCTTGCAGAAACACGCGGGCCTCGCGTTCATCGAGCTCATTAACGAGGGAAGGTAAGGAGGCTCATTATGATCATCGTTAGAACGACAGAGTTATAGGGCGTGCAGTAAACCAACGGCCGAGCATTCCCGTTCCTATCGTAAAAGTTTACGTTTATGTTACGCGCAGGTTGCTGTCTCACGCGATGAAGGATCATATAGTCAGAGTGGCCAACGAGGCTGAATTTATCCTGAATCGGATGAGAGCGGACGACGTGCTGAAGCACGCTGACTTCGAGGTACTCGCCCCGCCGTTCCCGGCCTTGGCCAATTAGTTTCCGCGCAGATATTATCCGTTCGGACTCGACGTATCGGGTTCGGGTCCCGTGCTTAAGATAATTATCGTAAAAATGTTTACTCTTCAGTCGCAGTGCGCGCAAACGTTGCTCGACCGGCGGGAGGAGGAACGGATGTGCGATCATCTGATCACAGCCGCTCGCAGACGGGACAATGTGATCGCTAGCAGATTACTGGAGAAGGTCCGAAATATTCTGTCTAACAAACATGGCGCATGGGGATACATGGATCCAATGGCTGCAAAGTAAGTCGCGATAGTCTCGTTACGATGCCCCGCTGATTGAATGATTCAACGAATTGTTACGATCATGTTGAATTCACATTTGTTCCTTCGACCTCGGGGTTTAACCTTAACGCTTGTAAAAGTACTAGTCGATTTGAATGAGCGATTACGTTAACCCTTTGCACTCGAGAGGTGACTCTCAGTCGAGAATTGATTTGGTACAATAAATTACGAAGTCTTATAATATTAACGACGATTTACTTGTTAAACGCAGATTGGCCGAATACTGGAAGCTAGATGCTTGGGAGGATGATGCACGTAGACGCAAGCGTTTCGTGCACAATCCACTAGGCTCGAGCCATCCCGAAGCTACACTGAAAGCGGCCCTCGAGCATGGTGCACCCGAGGATGCGATCCTCCAAGCGCGTGAAGAGTTTCACGCGCATCTCGCAGCCTCGCGTGCACATCAGCAGCAATTGCAGTCGGCGGATCTCATGGATGACAGCGAGTTGTTGTCAGACGACAGAGATCTCGACAACGACCCGACAGGTTAGAACCTCTATTTCATTTCGTTTCCATTCCGTTGGTTTCATTTCCGTTCGCGTCCATTTGCTTTCGTTCTCTTCAATTTCTTTGCCAAACGAAGCGTGACCGTTTTACTTGCATGCTGTACCATTTGAACTCCGATACGCTTAAATTACAACGAGGTCGTGTTTCGTCAGGCCCGGTGAACATCAGCACGAAAGGAAAATTGGTAGCGCCAGGTATCGTGGCTCCCGGTATCATCTCCGTCACATCCACGGAACTCTACTTCGAGGTAGACGAGGAAGACCCGGAGTTCAAGAAGATCGACGCCGAGGTAAGTGGTACACATTTAATTACAATATCTAGGTGAAGTGTTCGCAATTCGTTCGAGTAGAATTGGAAGTTCCGAAGATTACACCTGCTAGCGAATCGACATGAATATTACTCAATCGAATGTTCCGTGTGTACACGAGTAACTATTTCTGTAATTGTGAAAGATGATTTAGATTTCGAACCGGCCTTTGCGTATCCAGCTGCATTTCCTTGCTCGCATTTATCACGTGTCACACGCAATCTTAATAATTAATCACTGTGTCAGTTCCTCCGCGTTAAGATACCGTCTATTACATGCATTTGGAGCAACTTGTTGCGTTCGCGAAGCTATCTCTTTGAAATATGGTTGTCCCGCAGATAAGGTCACCTCGCACTGAAATGCAGGATCACGCGTACGCGAAAGCTACTTTTTACGAATCCGCTTTGCGAAACGCACGTCTCCGAAAGAGATCCCGATGATCGAACGCCGTCTCATTGGGAACGACGACTGCTTAATTCAATGGCGAAACACTAGGAAGTGGCGTCGAATGAAATTTGACTCGCTAATCTAGCACGACGTAGAATAATTAATGAACCCATTCACCGATGAATCTAAATAAACGCGAATCATAAATGATGAGACGTGACGAAAGCTTCCACGATACTGACCCCGTATAGTCGACTCTCATTGGGATTGGCTCGGACGTGTCCTTGTCTATCAGGGTCCATAATGTGGTCACGTTTCGCGAAGGTGGCCATCCCAGGGGAAAAAGGAAAGAGAGAGGTAGAGATAAGAGACGAGAACCGAGAGAGAAGGCCTGGATGTACCAGAGGCCCGATTATCATATATCGGTCGTAGATCTCGCGTTTGTATAACTAGGGAATAAAACAAACAGGGAAGGGCCCCATGGGGTCGGCCGATCTTCAGGGTCGGCAATTATGAGCCCCCCGCGGGGCCCGGTATCTGCCTACCCGACTCTCCGTCTCTCTTTACCTTCGCCTTCCATCGCCTTCGCCACGTACTAACCACACATCGGTGGCATAGGTGAACAGACAGCTCTCCTCAGGAATGCACTCGAATGCACTACCACGCTTTCCTATCTAGCAACTATCGCACGTCTAGCACGGCATCCTGTTTCATGCGTCACCCGGCGATTCGATGGGAATAGATGAATCGGGAAATGTCGCCGCGCTCGAATTCCGTGTCACGTACTTTAGGAAACTGCTTCATAAAGATGAAGAAATTAAACGGCCTGCTCGGCGTTTCCACTTACCGCTTTTCCCCAGAGTTAATCGGCACTCTCCAGCGACGAGGTACCAGCAACGGATTCATCGATCTTAACGCACACGGTGCTAAATTGATTCGAATTATAATAGTTCCTTCCCTCGTCATCGGAGGATTCTAAAACAATACCTACTTCTAATCGTCCGTCTACAATTCACCGGGCATCAGCCACGATCAATTCCGAACGAGGAGTCCAAAGTCTCGAGACGGTTCACCCGGTCCCAGGCTCGCCACGAATTTCTCCGTTGAAGATTTCGTCGTGTCCACCTGTCGTCTCCGATTCATCTCGGCCTGCTCTTGAATAGGAGCACGAGCTCATTCGGTCCTCTTAATTGGAATCCCCTTTTTAAACAGAAACGGTGAACACATCTGGGACCGTGGAAGGCAAAGAACGAGCGGCGAGAAAGATGGAACAGTGATAAAGGGAGGAAAGAGGGAAGAGAACACGGAGGCACGGACCGGAGGATGTGGCAGCGAGTAGATAGAGAGAAGAATAGAGAGCGAGAGAAAGAGAGAGAGAGAGAGAGAGCGAGAGAGAGCAAGTGAAAGGGAAACAGAGCGAGAGACTAGTCCGTTCACGATCGAGACACGCTCATTAGTCGAGGATGTCCCGAGGGTAGGCGGGAGGCTTCGTCGAATTCGTAGGCGATGGATCACTCGATAGTCGAGCCGAGACTTAAGCGATCGTAATGCGCGGCCGAGGAGGAAGGCTGCGTCGGGAGTGGCCCCAGGCCAGGGACTGCATATCGGTGAACTCTCGCTGCTACGCTGCTCTCCTCCCCCCCGGATCGCGTCGATCCCTCCCTCCCCTTCCAGCTTTTATAATGGTCCGGGCAAACGTATTTATCGTGATTTATTGTTTACACGGGTCTCCTTTCTCTCGGCTTCGCCCCGTCCTTCTTCATCCCTACGGTCTCTCTTTCAACGGGTTCTGCGCTAGAGATAGAGGATGCGCACCGTGCGATTACGTCTCAGGTGAATTATTGATCGTCCACGGGGAACATTAATATCTAAAACAAATAATGGACCGTTACAATCCCCTCGCCTCCTGCCCGCGTCCAATCGAACTTCCATTGATCCGTCTTTTACTTTTCTTTAGTCAGCCCTTCGTACACTTACGAAGTCTCTTGCCTTCTCCGGGCTCTTCTGTCAATTTATCCTGCGCGTTGTTCTTCGGGACACCGGTTGAGTCACTCTGCCGATCAGCGATGATTCCCCGTGCGTGTCGGAGCCACGAATTATGCAACGGAATGCTAATATCGTCTATTCGATTGAGTCATAATTTTTTCCTCCGTGCGCCCGCTGTATGCGCTACGGGCGAGGTGTTTGTTGTTGAAATTCTATCTTTACGCGGTTATTAAGTCTCTTTACCATACTCCTACGGCGTTGTTCGTGGCTCGCGTGTTGACCGCTTGGAAGGAGGCAGCTCTGTAATTGCCGTGCTTTCAGGCACGCACGATACTCTCGTTACGCGGACACGCTCGGCATCCGTTCGACTTTGTAAGCAAACTTTTTCTCCCGCTTGAATTCCTCGCCTCTTGAATTGCACCTGCAATCCCGACGAGAAGTCCGCTGAACCTGGTGGACCTATTCCCCCGAGGAAAAATGTCAAAGTACCCGCAGCTCGCGCACGGACTTACAAGCTGACTGAAATCATCGGCTTTGCGTGAACTCGGAATGTTCCTCCCGATTGGACGATCGTCGAGAAGGTTCACGGTATCCTTACAAAGAAATACAAGCTAACCCCGTCTCGGTTCTCTCGATCCTGCCACACGGGCGTCACACGGGAAGATTCTAACGCTTCTTGATACCCAATCAGCGCGTGTCTCACGGCCTTCTTTTATTTACGACCGGCCAATCTTGCAAACAAGAACAGGTATTCTTCCCCGTTCGGTTTTACGTCGAAGCATCTTCATACGGGAAAGCCCGATCGAACGCGAGCGAACGGCCTCGACGGCGGCCGTATTAAAATTCACCGGTTAAAATATGCGGAAAAGAACGCCTGTTTGAATACAAATTGTACGTATTTCCGTGGCGAGACCCGGCGACCGTCTCATTGGCAGATATAACGGGGCGACCGATCGCCGGACGTGTTCTCTCCGAAGGGGTAGGTCGCGCGGGGGACATTAAACTCCGCGCGGTGTCGCGGCGGGCTTGCATTTTTATGGAAACTCGCTGGCGCCTAAAGCTCCTTCTCTCTTTACCTCTCTCTCTCCCCCTTTCTCTGTTGCCAGTCCTCTGTCTGTCTCTCTCGACTGATGCTATAGTTATCGCAGACACACGCTGCGAGTATCCCCACGGGATACTTATGGCCACGGCGCGCGAGCAGGATACAGGAAGACAGCCGGGACGGGCCGGAGAAAGAGGGAAACAGAGACCAGCCGGACAGGTGGTCCGTGGCGTACGTTCGTGCATACTCATTGGCTAGCGAGATGCCATTAACGGGAGTACAATATCGCGAAAAATCGTGGAACATCCGATCGTTTATCAGCGGGCCCGCGACGAGACACTCGCTCGTATATCATGCTACGGATGAGATTTTCGATTTATGGATAGAGAATGTTATTCGTTGCCTGCAATTACCGCGATCGCGAACACTTGACGTTACCTTGGACGACTCGCGCGCGTGCCTATTTTTAGATTCGCGTGATAAGCATGAACCCTCGAGGAATAAGAAAAATTTGTGTATTCGACGAAATATCCATTTAGTTTTTGCTCGAAACGTCGAGACATCCGGTACGGACGGCGAGGAATGTCCCAGATATATCGTTAGGAGATCTCGCCGAGATACGAAACTTAGTTCGCCGAGAAATAGGAAACTCCGGGCAGGTTTCGCAAACGCGTACTCTTTCCCCGAGCAAGGTTAATCGTTAATTGAACGCGCGCATTGCGACATTCGTCTTTTTCGCCAACTGGTCGTTATCGGGCGTGGTCTCTTAACCAGTTTCCTACGATTATTCATTGATATATGCAAAACTACCGGCCACGCGAACTACATTCTTTTTCTTCCAAATTAATAAGGCTGCAGGATATCGCGTTCATTGACAGCTTAACGGGCTTATCGCGGCTGACAGCTGAGCCGCCGGTTGATTGGGCCTTCTCGTACGGATACGGTTACGCATGCGAAGTGACTCGTTCGGGGCACGGTAATTTCGTTCGATAATCGCAAGCCGTTCGACTCGCCGGTGAATGCATCGCTCACGTAACTTTTCCGTTCGCGTTACTCTCATTACTGTCTGGCCGATTCGCCGGAGATCATTGCCCAGATACACCCCCGGCGTAAGCGATTCATTAACGGGCGAACACGTGCAATCATCGTAATTATACCTCGTATATGTACGGATTCATTGTTTCCGCTCGGCGCGGCCGCTGTGCAGCCATACGAAGGAAAGAAAGCGCGGACGTATGAACGAATGATCGCGGAGGGCGTGCACTTCTAAGGAGACCGAAGAGAAATGGCGGGAAGGCGGGAAAGTAACCGTGAACGAGCACCGATTTAATGCTATACGATTATGCTCTGCAACGGCAATGCATATGCATGATACGCGCGTGATATATTGCCGGTGACGTAGCAGTAATGCAGCTGTAATTATCCGGTGCTCGATACCGTCGAGTCGAAAATCGTGCACCGGTTCGTAAACACAGTCATTGAAAACGTAATTGTACTTCGTCCTATTAGCTCGGTCAAGAATCACGAGTGGCGATAAATAATTGATTTCGTTCGCTCGTAATACGCTGGACTGCTGATTGGATAAATGTCTTCGGCGCATGGCCTCTTATTTTCTTCACGTTTTTTTTTCCCGTTCTGCATGATGTCTCTATTCCTCGGTATCGCTCCGGATTTTATGCATTTATAGCGAAACAGACTGGTTATAGTTTCCAGTATAATCCACGCGATTTCTTTGTGAACTTCTTATCGAATAATTAACGACGCCATTTTATCCGTTACTGGTTCTATCTCGCAAGTGTTCGACACGCGACTTTGGTGAATCACGCGCAGAAATTTTAATCGGGGTTTTCGGGTGGAAATTGGACGGTATAGTAGCTTATGGCCAACGGCCAGGCTGCACCGAGGAACAGGCAGTTATATAGTTTGGTAAACATCCATCAATTCGTGGGCAGGGCACCGTAAGGCAAAACAGGGTAGAACCTGAACAACAGGCAGTCTGGAAGGAAGCGGGCGGATTCATTCTCAACAAGGCAGGGTAATCACTGCTATTAGTGCGGACATTACTCCGGTGGTCCGCCAATCTCCTTAGCACTCCATCATATCGGTACCTTCGGGGCCCCTCTCCGCGATGTTGAAAATAGGCCGTACCTTCTTCGCGTGCAACAAGTCTCTCCCTGTTTGCATTCGGCCCACTGATGACAGCTACCAGTTCGGCTCTCCAAATTTGAATCGCTCGACGAATCTATTGTATGTACAGCAATTCCTTGTGTCCCATTTTCACTTCACGGAATCAAGGTGTATTCTACTAATCGTACTAATCGTTAAAATTACACTGGAAATTCATTTTTATAACGCGTTCCGTGTTCACAACGGTGACTGACAAATTGCGTCAGATATCAATGCAATCGCTTGTTTTATTACATTTTACACGTTCGCGAGTGCTGGTAATGGCATAGCACGATGTGAGTGAGTTGTTCTCAACACGTCGTTGACATCCTGCGAGCATCCGCCACGGTGTCATCTTCAACGCCGGATGATCCTTTCTCCCGTACGATATTCTTCATCGGTCGTTATAGGCGTGACCGCCGATTATCCTCGGAAGGAGCGATGATGGATATCATAGGCAACTGTCTCGTGCCACATCAGCCTCGCTGTCAGCAGCTGCAGGTAGGCGGGAAGATTGTGGGTGTACCCTTTCTGTGCAAAGTGGACGCTCGAAGGCGCAGATGTGTTCGAATCCAGTGATGCGTTAACCCCCACCTCCTACCGGTTCGCATTATTTTTTAATTTGTTATGCTCTTATCTCCACTGGGCATCCATTTATATCACTTAACCATTTTCGAATTCATCTCAGACTGCGCATGTTTCGTTCCTTTACCCGTTCTCAGTTCCGAATGTTCGAAAACATTAGATCTCTAACTAAGAATGCAATTTATTTAACTAGATTCCTCGGTTTATCCTACCGAAAACATTCAAGACAATAGCGTCCGTTCTCGACGCGTTGAATTAATCTCCGCGCCACGGTGTAGAATTTCACGCGGTACCGTGGTAGGGAGCGCACTTTGTAAGAAGCTGCGGCGAGGAGGGCGCAACAAGAGGCTCCGTGGGAACAAAGGAGACAAATTGGCCGTGTCGATTGAATCGGGTCCACGAGCTGGTAATTTGTGTATCGCGGGGCACACGGTTACCTTTTTGAGACGAGCCTGGTGTGGAAGAATGCTAGTCGGTGAATAGGCGGAGCCAGCCAGGCTGGATCCGATTCAGAGTGTGACGGATGGCGCCCACCTGTGGATTCATTCACTAATCTGCTCGCTAAGCAAACAGCCCGAACACACCCCGTCATTATCGCTGACGGCGTAAGTAGCGCCCGATCTCGTCCTTACCCGATATTTATTATGCCCCCCGTGCCCCGCCGCCTATATCAACCACCCCCTCCCTTTCGCATGCTTTTCAAAGGGGCCACGGGATCGAACGTTCAGTCCATTTTCGCGTCACCCTCGTTGCAACCATCGATGCTCGATTCGCTCCCCGGGCCCGTGCAGCCCAGTGATTATCCTGAAAGGTGGTACCACTGCGTATCGCTGGTTGCGTGCGCCATATGGATCTCCAGGCGAACGCGACGTTCAAGTCGAAACTTCAGGCTGGAAAAGTTTTAATTTATATTCTTCTTACGGACAGCATTGTCTCCTGTAGGAATCGTGTGAATATTTCCACTTCGAGATTAGACTAGTTTCGACTTTCCAATGAATCAAAAGAATCATCGATGCGATTCAACGGCCCCTGATAAACTAACGATGTTATTGTAGTGCTCAGTCCTGACTTCGGTTCGGTTACAATAGTGTTTCCGGTTTGTTTTAAAGCAACGTACGAGCCTCATTAAGTACGAAGGAAAACGAAAAGTATGCAAGCAATATCGTGCCAGAAGGCTGAAGCTAGTTTGCATGGAACTATTAGCCGCTCGGCACACAAGAACGTTATCAGCGGAAAGAATTTCCGGCAATTAACGCCACGTCACCGAAGGTTAATGAAAAGATCGGGCCAATCACCGTGAAGAAAATCGATTCAGTTTTTACGGGAGCGTAACGAAGGCAATATTGTAACCGCTGTATAATTTTCTACGGTACGGCCAATACGCAATTATTTTTGCGCGCATTATTACGCTACGAGAAAGTGGTCGTCGATGGGAGTTCCCGCTGTTCGCCGATCTTAACGATGGAAAAACGAACGGACGCATCCGCGACGCTACCGAAGCGAACGAGCGAGCGAGCCAATCCTGAGATAAGGGAAAATCTACCCGCGTCTGCCTTTCCCGCCATTTCTACCATTAATCACGGTTGCGTGCAGACACGCGGCGTGCCCGAGGCGCGTTTCCAGGCATTGCGAAACGGCCACGTGACAACGAATCGATTAATATTAATGAGCGGCCGTGACAACGAACGCGCAAATCACCGGCGGACAGCATAAACGGTTACTTTGTGTATCATCGCTAAGTGGACATAATTCTACGAATATTATTCTCCGATGACATTTGCCCGCGACGCGACCCTTGGCTACGGTGACCGGAGGATGTTGTACATTTTGGTTGTTGTTTAACTGTACGGTTCACTCCGCTGCGCACAGAGAAGTCGATATTTATTCGGACTTCGAAAGTTGGACAACTAACGTTTATAAGACCCAATACACGTTTAATTGGCGCGCATCATAAATCAAATGGTAAACTCACTTGCACAGCCGCCGTATCGCTATCAAAGATACATAATTATAGACAAAATGGAAAAAGCATCGACGCGAAGACACGTTTTCTCTTCGCGTGGCGAGCTTCTGAATGACATTGATTTATCGTTCAAATTAACTAAATGGATTAATTACATTGAGATCGTTTTTTGTATAATTACTTTAATGGGCTCACTGAAAAATTCTTGCGTGTTCTATCGGACATAAAACCTGCTGCGCGACTATAAACCAGGTAAAAGTACTCTCCGCGTATACGATGCTCCTTCGAACGGGAATTAACAGCGCGGACATTGAAAGATACTAATACGTACGAACAAGCGAATACTAAGTAGCCATAGCTAACACGAATTCGTTGTCGTTAGCAAGACTTTTTCTCGCTTAACCCTGCAAATTGCCGGCCCCGCCGGCAAATTGATTTTATTTCACCGGCGTGCGCTGTTTATCCGACTGGAAGGTAAAAAATTATACGACAAGATAATTGCTCGATCAAAACTACCGCGCAATAACCGACCGGGTCTACGGCTGCGTTGCTTTCACGATACGTTTGCTCTGGGCCATTAAACGCACGGTCGGCGATGTTCGTTCGCTGGGTATCCCGGTTAACTCCAATTTATCATAGGTGTCCGGGGACGACGAAAGTCTCGTCGGTGCCCCGATGTTCTCGGCCGTCGCCGAAACGCGGACTGACGAGAATTAACGACCTTGGCCGTCGATACGGCGCTCGTCGAAATCCTGGAGACACGAATAAAATAACAATTACACGGCCCCGCGGCTGTTCCTCGTTTCCAGGTGGATTTTATTGTCCCATTAATCATAGCGGGCCCGATAATGTTGCAGAGTGGGCGCGTCAGCTGTCCTGCGCGATTTTCATTCGCGGCGCGGATGCTGGCCGACGCGGCGCGCCACGTACACGCGAGAGAGGGACTGTTAGGCCTGAAAAACGTGAAGTCAACGGCGGAAAAAAAAGAGGAATGGGACGCAGAACCGAGGAAGCCCAGGTATCGGAGATGCGAGATGGGACGCGCGGATAGGCAGGAAACGGGAATGTTACTGACCCGGGGGGAGCGAGCTGGTAGTTAAAACTGTACGCATCCCATAATTTAGCGATTATTTTGACAAGGGTATGATCTCTTGACAGGTTGTTGGCCTTACGGCTACGGTCTGAAATATAGCTATTTAAATGGGCACTTAGAGGTTCTGTAATGAATACATACTTTTCACTGCACGGCCATCGGGAATTCGCCTGGAACGTGTGATTTAAGGTCACCAGGCAAATTTCCAGGTCGTGTTCCCGGCGCTCGGTTTCTCGGCTGCGATTCGATGTCGGAGCTCGATCCTGACGTCGCGTGCTACTAAGTTATTGTTCGGGGAAATCCGTTGGGTGGCTGGTTCCGGTGGTATTTGAAAAATTAGAGCTTAACGGAGGGAACGTGTATAGCGCATGTCGTGCAAACCAACGATCTTCCTCTTTAACATTTTGAAACATTGTATGAAGGAAGGATCAATCTGTTCCTGGTATCGATGCATCACGATTCGTAGTAGTGCGCGTAATTTAAATATTATGGACAGTCTGAAACGAGACGTCCCGTACAAGCTTTCTCTGGAACACATTTCCAAGAGAAAAGTGGCCAATTACGAACGTCCACTGACGGTTGTACTTGGAAATTATCGCGGTGATACACGTCTCGTAATGACGGGGGTCGTTCAAGATCTTCGTGACAGCTGCGGCGGATTGGAGTAACGCGACTTGATTATTGTAAATCAGCCAGTGGACCCGGCGCGTTAACCGCTGTTACAAGTCTCCGGAAATTGTGTAATTTCCATCGGGTTTCTCTCGCCGTTCCGAACCATTTACTTGTACTTTATAATTCGAAACCGATCACACTGTTGCCGGGAGGTAGATAAGGGAATTTTTATGAAACAGCCCGCGTCCCGTAATTCACGGTTAAACGAGGTCCGATTTATCCCGGGACACGAATAGCGGGTTCGGGAATTATATCGGCAATTAATTCTCGTTAGGGCCGATCATTTACAGCAAATGGGACGGAATCTTTATTAACAGCAAGTTCGAATTCTCCCATTAATATTCGAACGGCATGAAGTTCTTCTGGCGGTTCTCCCGGCCGGGCGAAGTATCGAATTGTCCGGCGGGAAGTTTGCAGGGGTGGGGGTGAAGCGCCACGATTTGCAGCGGCGCCGTTTAGTGCAGAACTGTGTAAGCCGGTGGTCGGCGCGGTTTTGTTGGGTTTTTCAGGGATGCTCGGTTACACGAGGTAGCCAGCCGGGTCTCGCCGGGACGATTATCCGGTTGTTAGGTGGCCGCTGAAATCGATGGTAGGTGGAGCTCCTTTCAATTTCGCTTTCGACATGGTAGCCTCCATGGAATCTGTTTACGTTTTCATCGATGGGGATCCGTAATATATACCGAACCCTCGACCATTGATCTTCGCATCGAAACACCCTTAAATCTCTCTCCGCTCTCTTGTATCGCACAATGCGGATCATTTTTCTCGTACGGAAACTGGAAAAACAACTTTTGAGAAATAATACGAAGACGTTTGAATAGCAGGATCTATGTACTCCGCAGTTATGTTTATTTCAAACTCGTCTAGGCAAGTCGGACTGATTCGTAGCTCGAATCTCTCACTTTTCACTGCACTGTTCCACGATGTCGCGACTTTCCGCTCTAAACTGTTCCCTGGTTCGAAGAATGCGGCTTCGAGGAAACCGATCACGCGTTCCTCGCGTTCCCCGGAACGCTTCTTCCCGAATGATGCATCGAGAAGCGAAATTCCGCAATACCTGGAGCCGGATAAGCGAATCCGTGGATACAAAAATATCTCGTCTGAGAGAAGGTGCGTGCGTCGAGTGGAAGGGATGCCAGCCCGCGGCTGGAGGCGCGACGTACCTTGAGTTATGGCGCAGGTTAATTATACAAAACATTCAATTATACCTCCCCGAGAACTCACACAGGCCCGCGTGTCCTGTACAGGGACCCGGCCACGAAGACGGGTACACGGCCCAGACAACCGAACGGATCGGCCCGGAGAGGATGTTGCGGACTAGCAAACATGAAATCAGTCGCGATCTCGGCTGATCCCGTTTGTTTAAAAACGCTGCGGAATAACATCCTCCCGTTCGGTCCCGAACGCGCGATCAAATAAAACAGATGTTACCGGTCGCCGATATCTCCCGGCCAAGTACCGGTAAAGCAAAAGTAATTGAAGGCGTCAATGAAAGAAAGAGTTATGCGAAGATTCGTTGCACGGCAAATTGAGTGGGAGGATTGCGAGGAAGAATGCCACGTGTAATGTGCAATTAGTGAGGTCGAGTCGATTTAAAATTCCCGAAGTCTCTACCGACGAGACCTCGGCATTCGAAGTTTCCACTGCCCACCTACTAGATTCGAGTATTTCCGAATTGTTCCATCGCGGACTTTTTAACTTAATATTCATGAACTCCGAGGAATCACGACGAGCTCTGATCGATCCAAGCTGGAATCCCCGGTTACTCTTTTCCATCAGCGCGAGCAGCCTTGTCTCTCCGCGGTGTATCCAAATCAGTAGCCACGGCAACAACGACCAAACTCCCCGGTAACCGCTTCTCCGTGTTCTTTTGCTCTCCGCGTGAAACGAAAGTTCAAGGTCAGGGTATAAATCAATCGGTTAGCGACGGGAACCGGTTGAATCGCGTTCCGCGCAGTGATACCTTCCCGCGGTACGATTAATAACACGGGTAATTAATGACCGATCGTGGGATCATTCGAAAACGAAAGCCCGCGCGAACGGCATGCACGAATAGAAACAGATGAACGGGAGAGGATCGATCGGCTCAGCGGCGTGATCGATACAGAGGAATCGGTTCCCAACCTCGATCCATCCTTCGTTGAAAGACAACGATGCGGCGAGAACCGATGGTTATCCTGCGCGGGATTTTTAAAAAATCCTTAAACAACGCCATTAATCGCATCGATATGTCCCGGAGGGTGAGACGTATTCCTTGTTACTCTGTGTACCGCGACGAAGAGGCATGGCGCGTCATGAGGGTTAGGGGGCGGAGGGCGAATCACGATAAAGAAGAAAATCAAGTTTCCGTAATTCGATCGTTATGTAACGAGAATATCAATAAAAACGTTTCGAAACGTCGAGAAGAAGGGTCGACCTCAAGCGGTGATAGTCCCAGAGATAGTCCGCTGCACGTTCAGCCTCGGCATTATGGTTGCGGCGTCTGAGACCGCGGGGGGCGCCGGCGCCGGCGCGTAAAATCTCTGCCTTATGAGTCCCCTCTCGCCCCCCACCACCTGTCCCACCTTATATACCGGGCCCCACGCCGTTCGCCTCGGAATCTCCGCCACCTCTCCTCTCTCGCTGCCTCTCTCTCTCTTTCTCCCTGTCTCTCTGTCTTTCTCCCTCTCTCCCCCACTCGCACCGTTCGACTGGTCCCCTGGAAGACATCCTCGGCTTCGCCACGGCCTTTTGTTTTAAAGCATCCCAAGGATCCCTCGGACGTGATAAATGGTACCCTTCTCGGCAGGGCCGATCGGTGAGCTTCACGTGCGACTATGCGGTGACACACTAGCCGCGCGACTATTCGCCGGGGGACGAGAGTTCAGCCGGTCAACCGAGATCGATCTTCGAGATGACAAAAGGTCCCCGGTTTTACGGGCCTGTTTTCTCTGTAACGCCGAATGACTCGACCCGTGTTTGCGTCCGTGTTCCCGTCCGGCCTACGGTGCGCTTAAATGGTACTGTATCGTCTACCAGGATCTTAGAATCAGTTGCAGCTTCATCCGAATCTGATTAACTTCCCCCCATCGGCACTCGAACGCGAAACATGAACGATCAAATTTACAAATTCCTCCGTTCGAGAATCGAGAAACTAACGTTCTACGTTCAGACTGAATACATAATATCGGTCCGTTCAAAGTTCTTTGCTTGTCCATTGTTTTCGATTCTACGAAGATAGAGCGAGATCGAACCGGGATACACTGCGAACACCTGCATAAGCTGAAGTATATTTGAACGAAAGCGGATCGGGACCCGACCAATAGCGCGTACCGGGCCTTAACCATAGGAACGTATCTTCTGCTTCCTCGGCAACATCTGAATCACTCAGAACCAACATGCACGCGCGAGTAATGCATCGGACGGTCTACAAGCCGATCGCAAGACGCGTTCCTTCCACTTCGCCGGTCCCCGGAGCCGATCCGCGAAAGATACAATCGCGCCACGCACCGTAAAGCTCGTACATACACCCCTTAGCGGGTCGCCGGCTACACGCGAACAGGACGCGGTTCTCTGTTCTCGCGTGGATTTGCACGCGCGTTTCCGATCTCCGCGGCCCGCCATTACTGTGAAACATCGCCGGGAGTTCGAACAGGTACACGGCGAGGCCTGTTGCGTAGGGAAAAGGGCCCGGCGCGTCTCGAGTTTCTGTTAGGCCGCGGCGAACCTTGAGCGTCGTTCCACAGGCATCGGGACGTGTACGCGTTGTCCGAGATCGGGGGCCCCGATCTTTAAGGATCTTCCCGGGAATCAACGGGGACTTAACCCCGGAGACACCGTAAACATGATATACCGGCATTCGACAGACCGATACGAGCGACGAGTCCCCGATCCGCGGGACGCGTCTCCAGCGTCCTACCTATTCATTGTTTTATAGGAGTCGTAAAGATGTCAGGCAATTAAAAGATTCGCTTGATTTGTTGCGTGGGCGGTCAGCGGTGATACGCCGGTCGCCGGTGGGTGGCTGGTTCCCAAGTAGGTGGAGGTTCGCCTCGTGAAACGACACGGCACCGTGCCCACGTGAACCTCCGGAGACACCTGACATTGTACCGTCGCTGTCCTACAAAAGGCGCCTTCAGCCACGCTCGTAAACGTCCGAGCGCCGCGACCGTATGGTGATATACAATAAGCTGTATATTACACCGGTAACGCGCGACAGTCTGGGCGAGGTTTCGGGTGAATCCAGGCGCCGTCCGTTTCGCATTGATATTGCTCGTTGCGTTCACCCCCTCGCTCGCGACGATTGTCTTCCGAGCGAAACGCGAGGCGATGCTGCCTATCGGCAGTATTTTATCTCTTTAGGGAGCATCGGGGATTAACAATGGATGCTCGCGGAGATGAGTTTCGAAACGTATAGTATACTCGATGGTATTTTACGCGGAGTTATTTACTGGTTCGATAAGGCAACACACCAGTGGTTTCTGGCGAAATGTCGCAGATTGTTTTGGAAGAATAGAGGCACAAAGTTCTTCTAACCTTGTCGCCCGTTTATGAGACAAAAGAACTTTGTGTCTGTTCTCCCGGAACGATCCTCGACATTCTGTCGTAAATCCTGTGCGTTTAGTCTGCAGATATTTCGAAAGGTCTACGTCGAGTTATCGAGTTCTCTAGAGTCAGTCGTACTATTTTCATCTGTTGCTCTGTGATTTTCCCATAAATGTAAAAGGGACGAATAAGTTGAGTTTGAAGCGAAAAGTCGAGAAGGTTCGTAGATGTATTGCTCGTCGAGCTGAGCGCGCCAGGTTCTCGATGAAAATTAAAAAATGGAGCTTGTCGGGGGCTGTCACCTCCGCGAGGAGATGCAAGCGTCGTACGGCTTCTTCGACGCTCGGATGGCAACGTGATCAATCTCCGCGGCTCGAGTCTTTGCTCGGCACCTATGTTTCCGAGCAGAATCCGACGCAACGAGATCGTATCTGAAGAGAAGGAGCTCGCGGTTGCGCCATACGATCGACGAGAGAACTCGGTCGCAGGTTAGTCACGTCGAAACGGGCCATCGGCTAAGGGACCTCGGAAACTTGAACGGGATAGAGGAGGACGGTGTCTGTGGGAGATTAAAACAATGCGGCTGGTCAGATAACGCGGGTGTGACAGCTCTCCGTATCCACGGACCGGAGACTCGGCTACGCGGATGGACCTTAACGAGGTCCTCTAATAAATAACCGGCAAGTTCGAGTTTCCTCCCTTCCCTCCTCCACTCGGCGGTCCCCTCTTCCTCTCTCGGTCCCTCTGCCTGCCGACTCCTCGTGTTTCAAAAGCCGCACGAGGATCGAGGACCATGGGGATGGACCTAAACAGGCCTCCAGCACAAAGATGGATGTGCTGCGAGGCGCCGCCGTCACCTGGCAGCCCTTCCACCAGACTTCCATCGGTGTATACTCCGTGGAGAAGCCAGTTTGGTCGCGACACCTCGTGCTCCGATAAAAACCTAATGTCCCTGGTCACTTGAAACCCGAGTATAGCTTCTCTGGACGTCGACATTTTTAGGAAGAAGCTGTTTGTTATTGGACACGCGTTCACCCTGAATATATTCAGTGGATTGAAAAGTAAGAGAGTTACAGCGGTGGTGACTCCTTCGCGCTGGAAACTTCGGTTCGACGAAAATACAGCGATAGAAGGAAGACTTACGATGTTTTCAGCCGATTGACGGACGTAGACAAAGTTATTCGGATACGATCGTCAACGGAACATGACTGGCCGGGAAAAAACGAGCGTGTAGTCCGTCGCGCGGCGGATGCGATTCGAATAAGACGTTCAGCGAACAACGAACGCGTCACGTAGCGATCGAATGATCTGCGATTCGAGCCGCGCTTTCTTTACTGCGCCGTTCCGTGTCGCTTATACGGTTTCGTAAGGGCCGTATTGATAAGGAGTCACCTACGTGCCGCCGCGAATTTATCTTACGCATATTTTATTCAAACGAGGCCTTATTCAGCCGGCCGAATGCCGCAATAAAATAGTTGCAACGTTCGACGGGATTGGAAACGTTCGCGAGACCGTTACGATAAGAATTCGATAAGGGAACTACAGCGTTGGTGCATTGATCGCGGGGAAAATGTAAATGCCATTTGCACAACAGGTGCCGAGCCGCCGAGGCGAAGTCGCCACGATCTCTGTCTCCCCGCGTATGTGAAAGTCGAACGGCTAATCAGTCCGCAACATTGTCGCACAGCTCGAACAGTTGTATACATTACGTGAGATCGAACGAGGCATAGCCTTCCAGTGAAAACAAAGTACACAATAACGTCGCTTATCCGATTTAATTGGGCTGCTAACGATCCAAACGAATGAAGATATTAGAAGAAAGTCTATAGAGCACGTCTGCAAAATTTATATCTTGAAGCATAGTCAAATAGTCCGAATTATTTAGTTTGTGGATAGACTCTGAACGATCTAGATTGCAAAAGATAGTGGTTCCGTTAACGGAAGTCCCATTACATATAAAAAATCCCATTGCTTGGTTCAGCATCTTTATTTTCTTCGCATTAACGACTGCTTCAGTTTTGAAGCGTTAAACTCAATATGGTACAAGACCGATTCAGCCGAAACACCATAGGGCACATGGTTCCTAAGTAACGGGGAACGCGTTAAGTTTTGATTCGAACGATCCTGGCAGCCAGACGAACGGTAGCCTGTGTAATTTTTCCGCCCTTTCGATACGGATTCGGGCCCCGGCGAAGGGTCCCAATCTACTGTTCTATTATACAGAAACGTTACTTCGACCCCGGGGCCGTAATTTATTTCCGTACAAGCCGCCATGGGCGTGTGCGTGTGCGTAGGGGTATCACGATTCCAGGTTCCTGGCTACCGATAATATACGCACTTCAGATTCTATTAGGTCGCCGGTAGATCCTCGATACCTGCTTGACTCGGTAACCCAAGGGTTTCACTTATCGT
The DNA here is from genome assembly GCF_051020985.1 of Nomia melanderi. NCBI lineage: Eukaryota > Metazoa > Arthropoda > Insecta > Hymenoptera > Halictidae > Nomia > Nomia melanderi. The sequence goes on from NC_135008.1 coordinate 5,186,208, forward strand.
GCGGCCGATCTTCTTCACGCATATTATACTCCGTGGAAAACAGCGCGAGTAAAAAAAAGGACGGGGCACGTCTCTCTGCTCCTGCGTGGCAGAGAGCTCGTGAGCTCCGCCGCGCGAATAACAGGATCAGGTTACTCTTTTGGAAAAAGGAAAAGGGACCGGAGCGGTATTTCTCCGGTGCATCTCATGCCACCGCGCTGCAGCGGCTTGTTTGAAAAACATTTTACCCGGCGGAAGGGGGTGACCGATCCTTTTCCGGCGTGTTGCACGTAAGACGTTTCGCCGTTTGCTTTTTTTCTCCGGCCCGCCTTCGCCGAGGCGCTCCCGCTCCTGCGGACCGTGCGAAACGACGATGACGCAATCTCACGGGAGGATCTCGGAAACATCTTCGAAAATATTGAACATTTATGATTCTGGGGTGTACTGTCGCTGGTGCACGTGACACAGTTTGAATATTTCACTTTTAAATTGAACGTTCAGTCCCTAAATAAAAAGGAACTGTTGCAGCTAACCCTTCGCGTTCGGGAGTATCTTACTGGAAGTATTCAATAGTTTCCAACTGATAGTAATTAATGAGATACATAAATTAAGAAACTATTTTAATTGAATATTTCAATCAAGTGCTAGCTGATAGTCACCCCTCGAGTGCAAGGAGTTAATAACATTAGCCGTTGAAATCACTGCTCGACGGCTCCAGCGACGCAGAAATCGAACGTAACACGATTAAAATTGAAAATTAATTTCTATCCCGATGTCCCGAAGGCAAATAGTTCGATCAGGTTATCGCGAGTTGGGTCACCGGCGGTTATTAAAAACTGTGTCCCTTCGGAGGGCCACCCTGACGTCCAGTGGGAAACATAAATCTTCGCCGGATCGCATGATTGACGTCTATTTAATAGAAACGCAACTATACAAGGATGGTGCGGAATAACATTAACTCGTCCGGGAGTCGAGGGGGCTGGTCTCGCCGCGACGGGTGGCCATTGTGCCCCGTGGACCCCTGCGAGCCACGGCCTTTCTCCCATTCTTGTGCCTGCCAGCTCCCTCGTAAAGTCAAACGTTGACACTAGCCGCGGGACACCGACTCCGTGGCCCCAGAAGCTTTCTTTCCCTTTCTATCCAACTCTTTTTCCAACTGAAACGGACTTTCTCGTGCGTCGTTATGTTATTATTACCGAGCTCGGATACCGGCCGCAAAAGTGGGCGTGGTGTCATCGACCTGCGGTTCCTGCTCGAAGTTGAGGAAAACTCTAGGGGACGCGTGATTCGCGATTGATCGAGTAACGTTCGCAATATTCCCGTTACAACTGTTCTCCGGTCGACAGCGATCTTTCGCGGGGAAAGATCAATCGCCGCGTTTCCCCGGGATCGTTTTCCCTGTCCTCCGACGCTGCTCGCGAAAGGGATCGCGCGGAGCAGCGTGGTAATCGACGCATGAAGGCGAGGCATGCCGGCCGCGTTCGTTAAATTAAGGAGTTTATGGGTGCATTAGCAAGCTTAACGACCTAATCAGAGCAGCACGGCATCAGAAGTGCCGCGGTGGAATTGACGCGACCATCCCGACACGGTCTCGACGCCCCGGGCTTGAACGGCACAGGCAACAATACCTTTCATCTTCACCGACCTTCTCGGGGGAGTCTATCACGTTTGACTCCGTGATACCTCCCAGTTCCGAAAATCCAGAAAAAAAATAGACAGAAAAAAAAAGGAATTTTCTCGGGACCCTGAAAGCCACCCTCGGTGCTTACCGTTCTTCGCGCGGCTACCCCGATTCGAGGAAAGTTCGTGAGGGTGTAGCGGAGGTTCGTGGAAGAGAGTAACGCGATAGCGGGCCTCGATCTTCCGAGATCGAGCGTGGAACTTCGCCGGCTGACCGGCTCGTGAACTGGTCCTCGTGGGGGAAAGATCGCGAGGGAACAGCCGGCCAACAAGAGGAACACGAGCTGGAGAATAAGAAGATAGAGAGGGGCTGATGGAAAGGGGCGAGGAGGAGGGAGGAAGGGAGGAGGGAGCGAGAGGGAGGCGGAAGGAGAAAAAGAAAGAGGAGGAAACGGCAAAAGAATGGGCAGGAGAGGTTTGCTTTGCGCTTCGTCGGCGAGATCAAGGTGGCGCCACGCCTCCGGACCGCCTCCTCTAATCATCGGCTCATTACTCATTAGTACTAATGAGCCACGCGCGCCATCTATACCTACCTACGACGATACAACACCTAGGCGACTGAACGTCTGGCACAATGGCCCCCACTGGAGCACCCGTGTGTATCGTGTACTGTTGGGACCGATAGCCGGCACGCAACCCGCTGAACCCCGTGCACGATCCAGCCGGGATAGATCGATAAGGCCGATCTCGAGTATATCGTGAAATGGAACCATTTAACGGAAGGTCGGGTGATGATGATTAACGACGCCCTTAATGGAGAACGTCTCCAACCGCTCGCGTTGATTACCGAGATTCGGATAACGGCTCGGAGTCGTTCCAGGTAACGCGTGGGTTGTTTCGAGGGATTGTCTATTCTAAAATTAGTCCCATCCAGAAGAGTTTAATCGAGATAACTTGTTATTACCGGCCCTTGAAACCTGCGAATTAAATTCTACCATTGTAACCGGTGCTCCGTTCTGATTAATCGAACGTTCTCCGTGAAAACGCGTAGGCTGCTTCGGGAGATTGATTATTCTAAAATCGATCTCCTCTAAAAGAGTTTAATCATAACTTATCATTGCTACGCTCTGAAACCTGCGAATTAAATTCAATCGTTGTAATCGGTGCTTCGTTTTGATTAATCGAATATTCTTTATAAAAAGAGATCGCGTGAATCTTTCTGCCACGCGGAGAACGTGTCTTCCAAGGTGGAAAGTATCATAATCCCCGTGTAACACGTTCACTGAACACGAATTCGTCGCGTTTCGTCACGGCGACGTCGATGGGGATGATTTTTGATCCCGTAGTCGCGGCAACCCCCGGTTTCCCATAAAACCGGCCGTCGCATCGTGCCCAGCGAAGCGACCACGTGTGACGAACGCTCGCGCAGAACTGCGTCTCGTTACATCCGTCACAGCCGTCGGTCCGTAAAATTGGCGCCACCTGCCACCCTCCCGAAATCCGGGTTCCCGTCGCCGCTAGTGCGGATTCTGACTCATCCCACGTTTGCCCCGTAGTATTTAATGCATTTATAATACCGAACTTAATGACCCTTGGCCAGTCTCTTCGGCCGGAATTTATTACAAATTGAGCATCCGCTAATACAGAAGAAAAACACGGGCCCGCGGGGGTCCGGGGAACGCATTACTCGGCCCTGAACGGCGAACCGTGGAACGTTATCGTGACTTTGTAATTGTATAGTATGTTAATTCGCGAGCGATTCACGGAATTTGTAAACCTTTCACCGCGCGAGACATCGGAATCTTTTTTGCTGAACGACGCGGACTCTGTATCACTGCGTAAAGCGTGCCTGCGGTATTTTAATTGCACCTGTATCCCGTGTGCGCGCAAGATTTTACAAAATGTTAATCAATATTTGTGTCCATAAAGCCAACGCGGGCTTTACTGTTCAGCGTGTTCTGTTTGCTGTTCCTGTTGCTTTCTGTTTCCTTTGTATTTTCCTTCTGGCGTATACACGCGCAATTAAGGACTGCCCGAGTGTCCTTTGGCCGAGAACGACTCAATTAATGCGACTAAGTTCAGGGAGTCGTTAGTCCTTTCAGCTTAAAGGAATAAAGAATCATTACATTACATTACATTAGTCCGTTCTTCGGTAGGGGAGTCGGGCGTTGCTTAGAGGGGATAGGCTCGGTGTACAAAGTGTAATGTGATTGTTTCCGAGCGAACGGCCCTGCTGGGGCTGCTGGTGTCTCGCTCCAGTGGTGATGACTTCATCCCCATCTGATCACGATTTCCTCTCCATTCTCGAAACACCGGCTTTCTGGCCTCCAACGAGATATACCACGTCTGCGTCCACTTACGACACGATCGCCTACTCCGCGAACATTCGAAACTAGAGATACGCCGTTACTTTTTATTCTGGCAGGTGTCCCTAAAAAAGATATTATCCGCGACGTCAATGCCGTACGCGGGCTCGTAAACAGCCCATTATCCGACAGCTGTCAGAAGAAGTGGTGAACGGAGGTTTCCTGTTTACACGAAAAACAGGAAAAACAGCGAAGGTTCAGCCCTTCTAAGAGGGAACGGGGTGGAATCGTAAAGAGAGCGGAAGAAGGAACGAGCTGATCGGAAAGAACAAAGTCTGCAGATAGACCCGGTTGCATTGTCCCGCGGCTGTTTGCGTCCGTTTCTGTCCCTGAGCGGGAACGAGGCCGACTCTTTGTGCCTCTTGGTGTTTTCGGCGTGCACCAATCGGGTTTCTCTCGCCAACTGCGGCCAAGGGATTACCAGAGAAATCCTTTAATGGCATTGTTGGCATTTGAATAACACGAAATATGATATGAGATCAGAACTCTAGTCCTCTCCACCCTTTCTTGCTTGATCTTTAAGCTCGAACTTGGGGGTCCTACGGTATAGGGTTACGGTCCCGTTCCGCGCCGTTGTCCGTCCGGATTAATTGTTGGCAGCTCGTCGATGTGCGCCGAGATACCATCGAGGAATATTCCCTTTTGCTCCGTTTTCGTTACCCGTTGCCGATGACAAGCCTCGTTCACCAGCTCGATCCTCTGGTTCTGGAAAAAAAGGCTCACAGGAATTTCGGTTTCGAAACATCTATTGCGTCATAATGTTCCGAACGGGGAGACAGCGCTGGTTGTCCGGCGTTACACGTGCCCAGGATAACGCCGCGACAGGTCGGCGATAAGGAGAACGTTAGGAGGTTCGGCCGCGAATCGTTTCACTTTCCAGGTGTTTCGTGCGGAGTAGCACTCGGAGCCAAAGAAATACGCGAATCACGCGGGCGGCGGTTGCGTTCCACGGGCGGTACAGGCAAATGGAAGCAGACGCGAGTTATAAAGGAGCTACGGCCGTAGGGAGGGGGTGAGTGAAAGGCTAGCACGAAACCGAGACAATCCGCGTGAGAGAACGGTTGAAAAATCGAAAGCCTAAACGTTTTAAGTTATTACGCCGGGGAATCAACTTGTTAACGTCATTTCGCGCGTGAGCGACTACCGGTCACCACGGCGCTGCGCCGTGACTGCTATTTTTCCCGGGGAACGTCCATAAACCGAACACTTTAGACGCCACGGCGTACGCACCGTGATCTATTTAACATTCACGGCGACGCGATCTGCGACGTGTACGAGGAATGAATACGCGACGGGCCTACCGCGACCGTACAGTTTATTTTTACCAGTTACGGAGAGGAATCGATGAGATAACACGCGATCGCCGCGCGTCCCGGCCGGGAGAAAAAAGTTATTAACGTCCCCGATACACGTCCCGAATCCGATAAAGCGACACGGAAATGCATTTACCTGCATTATCGTTAATTACGCGGAAATATTGATGAGTCCCGTACGGCCGATGCTGTTTATACGCGTCCACGTGCGTTGAATTTTTGCGTCAGACACGCCGCACGGTATGCCGTGAATTCTTGTCCGCCATTAATATTATCTGCCCTGTTCGGACATTGGTAAACCACTTTTAGGGAGATGTTATAATTTCACGATGGGCCGAGGTACAAGGGAAATACAGTGCCGGTCCAAGATTGCAGCGAAAAATGCCCGATATATTGAGAATTTAGTACCGGCCTAATCGATACGATTACGTTCTAATGGAGACCTCCTTTACAAGCAATTATATCAATTTATAGGCCGGATTGAGATGTGACCGATTCGAACGGTGGGCGAACACTTCCCGCAATCGTAAATTCCTTTATCCGGTAATCGCCGAAATTCATTGTTAATCAGGGGCGTACCGTATTTTCGCTTTGATCGCCAACTGAAATTCCGCCAGTTGCTAAGCCCGTTGTCCTTATTTTGATTTCAGGTGAGTAATCGACTGTCTCCCCGTTCCTTTCAACAATTTGCCGCGTGAACATGCAAGGTCGGTGAGTAAATTACATTATTTACCGAGGAACAAGGCGCGACGCGCGAAATTAGTCCCGGCAAACACGCCGTAACGCCTGCCACGCTTCGCGCCGGCCTCAGCGGCCGCGCGCGGACGGAATTCGCTCGGTTGAGATAGCTGTTTCGGCCGCGGCCACGAAATTACGAGCGTAAACAGCCGATATACTTGGCGGCGATTTTGGAGAATTAAGAGGGCTCGAGGACGGACTCGGTGCTCGCCGCGGAGACACTCGTGAAAGACAGAAGCGTCCGGATTCTCGGACGGGAGGAAAGCCGAGTAGGAAAAAAACAAGGGGGATCGTAGGACCCGGTAATAATTCAAGCAAAAGGACGCATCAATCCTGATGGCCCTCCGCCTCTCTCGTTCCTCGCCACCGGCCCGCCGCCAGAAATAGAGCGATGCTCCTGCGGCTGCTTCACGCTGTCCTTCTTCCGCCACCGCCCCCGCCGCGCCGGCCGTTCCCTCCCTCGGGAAAAACTCTGGATGACTACCGATTTTCCCTTATTGCCGCTTGCCACGCGACACCCCCGCCCTCGGACCTGCCGCTTCTGCCACATAAATCTCCGCTCGTTCGAGCCGAGCGCCGTCGTGTCCGGAACTAATCGAATTTTCGTTCGGATCCGAGCGATTTTTATCGACGACGGTGCCCGCCGCGTGAAACACCGATGTTGATTACGCTGAATTATTCGTCCATCGTCGCTCGCGTCGAACATTTCGAGATTCAGCGGAGGTCCGACCGAGGAGACGAGTCTATTTTCAATTCCGCAGGGGGATGTCCGAATGAATTCTGATGTTTAATTTACTTAAAAGCAACGCCCGCCGAAGACTGCCCCACTCGCCTATCCCGCGGATGATAAATCGCGTTCCGTCTGCACTTAGCGTGTCCTTTACCCCTTTCTTCGGTAATCGTGTCGCGGGGGTCGCCGTTGGGAAGCGTAACAAGATTTACTCGCCCCTTTCGGATCGAATGCCTCGGTGTTTCCATTTTCGCGCACTTAATTCGGTAAAAGTTCGGACGCGAGTGCAAACACGAGTCGGTGTTCATAAATCATCCCCAACGCCGTGCGCCCGGTCGATAGATCGGTCACGCGAGTTCCGATCATTTGTATCAATTTCCCGAAACTCCGCCGGTGAAATATAGCCCCGAGGCGCCATCTTGTTCCGCGGGATACTGCTGAAAAAATGACGAAGTCGCGTGTCGCTCGCGAGTTTAATAATCAAGAGTGTATCTCCTCGTAAAGAGGAAATTGCCGGCAGTCCCGTGGCTGCTACCCCGCTCGCTGAATTATTCAGCCGTCTATACTTTTCATCGTTCCCGCGGCCAGCTTCCGGGAACGTTAATAATAACGCGCGGCCTGAAACGATATCGTCCTAGGTAGCGACCCTTAAAAGCCGGTGGCACTTAGCTCCGAGTTTCCGTCGCTTAAAACCTCGTAGCCGCGTTCCGGCCACGATTCAGGGGGCGGCGCGGGGGATTCTTAGCTGCCGGTTGGAGCGCGAAGAGTGGCCGGAAGATCGGGAAGGTGATTTATCGGGGCGCGTTTCAACGCATTTGCCCTAATACATCTCGCAGCGGCCGCGTGGGAGGAACGCATCTCGGGAAGCGGTGTTTAGACTCGGCGAGGACAAAGGGCGCCGCCTGTTCGCCTCGCGACGCTCGGCCTCCGAACATTAGCCAGATCACCGGATGCCCGTGACACTTTTCTCACCCACTCGAGCGTCGTTATCTGCGCCGCTGAGACCGTAAAACCGGCCGGCGCTCGTTTCTTATTAGAAACTCTCGTTAATTTCGTATCCCACGGGACGCCGGGGAAACGACGCGGGGATGTTCACCGCGAGCCCTGCGCGGAGTTCGTTTTTAAACAAGCTTTAACGCGGCTGTAAAGTCTGAAACGATGGGACATTTGGTTTAGGATGATGCGTTGTTTGTTTTCGAGACGTTCGACGACGGTTAGTACGGCAAATACGGTTTGAAGGGAAAAGAGACTATCAAAGTGGCAAGTGGATACGAAGCTTCGTAAGAAGTCGGAAATACCGTTATTTTGCAACGAAACATTGGCAGTTCCTTGGTGACCGAGCGTTCGAGTTGGCTTGACGCGCACGCTGAAGTAAGTGACTCCGGTGAAATGTTGTTTTATACAATCTTGAAACCGCTACAGCCAGATTATCATTGGTACGGGGTACATTAAATCCTGCGAGATTCTGCCTGAACAGTCAAGCTTAATGCATGAATACTGACAAAACGTTTAGCTGTCGGGTTGTAATTGCAGCAACACCGTGTCGCGTCCCGGGCTGCCTCCACGAATGTTAAGAAGAGTCGCGGCGCGCGACCGTCCGGCGGCGCGATAACGCGTCGTGACAAACTTCATAAAGGAGAGATTACCCGGCGAGTTACATTATCTTATTAAGCCTCGATAGCCGAAAGCTCGTTCCGCTTATCTGGCTCGTTAATATCAACCACTTACGCCAGATAAATCCGCTGGTTGTGCGCGCGATTTCGCCTGCCAGGTGATTAGCAATCTCGCGTGCGTCGCGGCGGAGTGCTCGCGGTAGCTGGAACGCGGATCCGTGATCACCGAGCATTGCCACCGGGATGTAGCATCTGGCCTCTGGCAGTTTTTGCCTCAGGAGTCTGGCGAATCGGGTGTCTACCAAAGGCCAAGCGCGCGAGAGAAGTTTGCAGGAAAATGTGCGGTTTCTCGTCCCTCGGTGCACAGGCGAGTGGGAACATTGTACCGTGACATCGTCGAGGAATCAATTCCACCGGAGTTCAAGTTTCTTTGATCCTTCTAGTCTCGTGGGATCTCCCTGTCGAGTATTTTTGCTAGTTTAATTATTTAGCTGAACTTATCGGTAGCACTCGCGAGCTTCGATCGAGGATACCGGGCGTTGCGTCGCTCCGATGGTTACGGCGCGATGTTATTTTCATGGGATCGGGACACCTTGCGTAACCCCCGTTCCGGCTTCATCAATGTTTGATACGCATGCAACTACTCCAACCCCCGTGAACCAACGATATACTAAGTGGTTTTGCTCATAAAGCTGTAACGGTTCGTAGGATAATGTCTTCGGTAAGTGGTCTCGAGTTGGAGGGCGAGTACCGCGGTGGCGAGAACGCACATGCGACCTGCGAGGCAGTATCGAGTAGCGTTTTTGTTCGGCCGATGATGTCGGGAGCGGTTTTTGCCGGTGATATTGTTTCGAAAATGAGCCGAGCGGTTTTTATCGGGCACGCTACGAGATCGGCTAATTGAGAAATAAGATATGTTACCGCAGCGGTACAAGGAAACGTTATGTTAATGGCCACTATAAACATACCGTTACTATGTAATGGTGTCGCTCGACAGTATTTTGATCTGCAACTTTTTCATTGATGGAAATGCCAGTAACGTGTGTCTAAGCCACGGTTTAAATGGCAAATCCAATTAAACCCGTTGCTACCTGTTTCGTATTGCCAATGTGTTTATTTATTATTCCATAAAGTATTCGCCGAACGAATTCAATTCAAAGTGACCATTACATGCGCTATTAACTCGGCCCATTATCCATTTACTTACCAATATCAATTCCATGTGCCTACTTAGCACAGTCAATTAGAAATGTCCGACGTGGAAGTAATTGATCCGAAGAATTAATATTTATGATGTTATTGGATAGGCGTCGGCTCCAGTGCCCCACTTCGTCGCAATCTTTCCGCGGATCGAGGCTGGCCGCGCTTGACCCAAGTCGCGATCGAGACTTTTCATTCCGATTTCTATAAATTCAGCGCCCCGACTTCAAACGACGACTGCGCGGCTCGTTCGCTCCGGATACTGTCGTTTTTTCCATGTTTTAATCGATAGTGGCCATCAACGTTTCCGCTCGGCTGAAGCGAAACGCGTTTGCGAATTCTAAGGCCGCATAAACCGCATCCGCCGGTTTGCCCTTTCGCGAGACGGCGGTTATTAACGATCGCGCAATTCGAATTAACGCGAAATCGGGATCGGCGATCGGAGAGCCGGGACACGACTTATCTCGCGGGCGTATCTATTCTGCGACGATCGTATTTACTACCCCCCAGTCACCCCCGTTGCGCGCTCTGAAAAAGTTTCAAATTTCAAAGCCTATATCTTTCCCCCTCTCGACATGATTTGGTGTCGCGAGCCGCTCGGGGGCGCGAGAGACGGGGACACTCGCGTTATTTTTATAATCTCGTTTCGCCGGCCCCGGCCGTGGCGGTCTCAGCGTGTCGCTGCCTCGGTCTTACGGAGAGACGCGTGCATCAAAAGAAAAAGGAATCATTCGTGGGGTATCGCGTTACCGATCGGTAGGTAAGGGTCTCGTCTACTTCTTTTTCCTCCTGTTCGCTGAAAGGGCCGGAAAGGGGCGCGAAGAGGGCGGTGGCGCGCCGGACGGCCAACGAAACGAGAAGATATCGGGGATGCGACACGCCGCGGAATGAAACGAATGGACGGGCTCCGCTGAAATAATTACACCGTGGATCTGATAAATTCTCGTCTAGATTTCACGGACGCGCCGACCTCTATATTGTCGTTTGTCCTTTGGTACCGTTGAACATCGTTGAATTTCATTAATTCAAACTTTAATCAGTCCCTTGGAAATATTTTCAGTAAATTCTTATTTCATTTCACAAGACCCTTAGATCTAAGTATTCGAGTGCAATACGTTTCAATAGAAGATTCAGGAAATTAAGAGACTCTTATCATTAGATTTCCATGCCTCCAACACCCCCGTTAAGGGTCGTCCCCGGAAGACAGTGAAATGAAAAACCACATCACAAGCAACAAGTTAGCCAAACCGATCGCGCGTGGCGTCGTTGAATCACGCGTCCTAATCCCAGCGATCGATCGAACGCGATGAATCCGCTCAGCGAGGAGTGTAATAATAGACAGACTTATTCTCGCGAGATAAGCGCAGCGCTCTGGCGTACAACGCGCAACGCGGCGCATTCATCCATGCATTCCTGTCCGGTTTTCTCCTTTTCTGGCTGCACCCGCCCCTCCGCTTCGTTCCCCGACCTATCTACCGTCTCTGATACGACGCAGACCTTCCTCCCCCCCATCCTCCTCTCGGCTCGCCTTTTCTTCCTTCCCGGTGGCTTTCTCGCTCCGTATTCCCGGTTTCCTGTGTTCCGCGTCCTTGTCCCGTCTGGCCGCGAGAGAGGCCCCCCCCCCCTACTCGCCCGGCAACGTCCACCCCCGGCTTTTGTCTTATTATTTTGTCGGTGCGGTTCGCGGCGGCCGCCAGGTATATCTCTCCTTCTACACGGCACTCCTCTCTCTGCTCTCGCCGCGCGATCCCCGCATATAAACATCGCGGCTTTATCTGAGCGTTTTATAGCGGAGGTCTCGGCAGCCGAGGGGCCAGGAGGATCGCCCTGAAGAACGAGAAGACTCCGCCGGGGCCCCCGACTCGACACGCCAGCGCGCAATGATCGCGGAGCCCCTCTTCCTACGCTTCTCGCGCTTTCTCTTCCCTCTTACTATCTCCCTCCCTCTTTGTCCGTGCCTCTTTCTCTCTTTCTATCTCTCTCTCTCTCTCTCTCTCTCTCCCTCTCTCTTGTTGCCCGCCGGTATCTTCCTTCAATCTCCATCTCGCTTTCCCCCGATGTCTTTGCCGATCGGTTACCGCCGATTGAAAGGGCCCGTTTTCACGGGTTCCTGCCTTTGTTTCCGATCGTCGATCCGCCGCGAGGACCAACTTCAAGACCGGATCGTGAGAGGCGGCCCGACCTATAGAATCTGTACAGGCCCCGCAACAACGCCGCGACAAAAAAGAGGCGAAGCTGGTACCCTCATTAGCATACCGTGTCTGGATCTCTTCTTCCTCCCCTCCCTTCGCCTTCCGATCTCTCCTCCTCTCTGTTCCCCTCGCGGCCCGATCTCCTCGTGCGGCGAGCCGCGTCGTGATTCTCGCCACTTTGATAACTTCGACGGTTCTGCGGCCGTGTACGTTCCACGCTTCCCCTTTGCCGGGCCGCGGACACGCATCGCCTCGGTCCACGGGATTTCGTAATCTCGTTCGTTCGCGAGAAATCGGGTTCCTCGGAGCCAAGAACACCGCGCCGCGATGTACGGGGGATTTCTGGAGCTTTCCGTGGGATGGGACAAGCTGAGTTTAGCCATGAGTTACTCCGCGCCGGATTATCCGCGTTGTTACTCGCGCGGAGTTTCGCGCGCACAATTTTTAGAAGTGTGATAGGTCTAGCGGTCCTTGGTGAAGATACAACGTTGTTTGGAATGTTAGTTTACATGTTAGTCGCGCGTTCTCTTACCTCTGTTGAAAAATATACAGTTGTTGGAGAGGAAGACACATCACCTATAGGTTTAGCACGGGATTGAGAGGATCGATCTGATCTTCGGTTTGCCAGATCTTCGGTTTACAGCTGTGGATTAAGATCGATTTCCGAGAGCCAAAGTTATCGGGCGATCGAGCTGGTTACACGCGATCGAATCTTTTTCTAAACTGTTTCCCGAGTCTTTAGAAATTCAGGCTAACCTGGATTATCCAAATGCCAACCCCTTTCCTGCTGAAATATATTTCCCGCGAGTGACATATCTCTTTCGCCGCATCGCCGTTTCCTTTGGACGGAAATTCACTCGCCGCGAATGTCGGGGAAGCGATAAGCTCCTAATCCGAACGAGAATTTTCACCGAAAATTCGCGTGCCATTAGCTCTTTACCTCGGCCTTCACGCGATCGATTTAATCTTGGGATCGACAGGAAGGCGCCCGGTCGACCGGGCGAACGAGCCCGTGCGAATCGCTGCGATCGTTCGTGAAATAAATAAGCGTCCCTGTGTTCGGGGAGCGAACATTCCCCGCGCTAATTAAAACCGGAGACGAACGACGCACGCGACAATATTGCAAGATCGTCGCCGAATTTACAATTTTTCAAGCGTGAATGCTATCGCCGCTGCCTCATAACGTTCCCCGGATTAAATATTAAGCAGTCATGCGTGCAACAAATTACGCGGGTGAATAAATTTGCATGTTTATCGGGTTATTACTTTGACAGCGAAAAGGTAAAAAAGAAAAATACCAGAAAACAAAAGTCGGCCGGTAACTCTCCCGGGAGCCTTGGCCAGAAAACGATACGCGTACGTACCGTGTCACGGTACATTATTTTTAGTATTATACCCTTAATTAGCGCGTTCGAGCGATAAAATCTGGTAATTGATAATGCCCCGCATAAATTCAACAATTATTAAGAAACGAAATCGCGCAGCTTGTACGCGGTGAAAAATGTTATTCGATTTCGCGCTGAACTTTATTAATTGCACGAAAACCGCACGACCCGGTCATGACTCTGGCGAAAATCGTGATAAATCTATGACATCGAATCAATTTCGTCTCGCGTACGGAACGTTTCGTAATTGATCAACAAAGTACTGAATATGTACGGTGATCCATCTAAATTAATCGATCTACTCCATTCGACTCTGTTCTCGTGGCATAAGCAATCTAGTAATTAAATATTCCTACGGGTCTATCAATCGCGGCAAAATGTTACTAACAAACCCACTCTGAGTAATAAACGCTGTCGCGAGAAGACCAGCGCGGTATGACGTTTCGCACAGCGCGCTAAACGAGGGATGATCAAACTTCAACACCTGTCAGATATTCATCAAAGATACCTCGCGCGCCTCGCATGAAATATTCACGACTGCCCGTATAATTATGCCGGTGATTTAACAAATTAATTGTCGCGGAACCGCAGACCAGTAGTCTAAGTCCGCCCGACTCGTTTTTCCGCGAGCTCATATGCTCCGTTGCGTAGTCATTTAACCGACAATTATGATTTATCGAATTAAACCGCGAGTTAGACAGGAAATATCGATTCGATCGGTAATAAGTCTCGATGGGCATTCGTTAACGCACGACAGTGGATTTCAACAGAAGTTCCGCGCCATTAGCTGTTTTCACGCACGAGACCATTTGAAGTTTCCCTGATGCACGCCCGGCAAACACGTATGTTTGTAATTGTTGTTTGAATAGCTGCCAGGTTTGCGCGCGTTTGCGTCAGTTACGGGGACGTTCCCATCGGGCTGCCGGTCGAAATCGATTACAATTAGAAATTTGTTTCCTTGTTCCTGCGATTTCCACGTTGCCCTGCCAAGAAGATCGGTCGCTGTGCTATTCCGTCGCGAGAAAAGAATTCCATCCTTGGTTTTCCCCGTTGGATATACTATAGAATTCTGCGGTTTGATATAATGCCGCGATACTTCGCTTCTAGAATGTTGCGTACGGTGTCGCGGTTAAATTCCAGTTTCCCGGAGACCTTCCTCGTTCCAGGTAAAAATTCAATCGATAGCGGAATGTAAATTATAAATATTATCTCGCGCCTTTGCGGCACCGCCGTTTCTTACCCGTCATTTTAACGTCGGGCCGCTCGAGCCGCGTTTCTTATGCACGCCACGGCTTCGTGATAATCGTCGTAGATTACAGATAAGCGATAATTCTTCGAATGCAGCTACAGACATATTAATTTCGACGTGGAACTAGTTGTAGATGAACTATGTTACTGAAGTAATAGCCGCGGGTGAATTGTTTGGATCACGTGTCATTCAGATGTCCAATCGCGCGGAAGTAGCGGCTACTTGACACATAGTGAAATTAAAGCGGCGGGGCTAATTAGAAGGAAATAGTGTAGAATTTTTGCAATCGCGGACGCCGAAGGTACTTCGACATAGAGTTACATCGTATGATTATGTCTTTACCGCTCCATAACTTCCGACGATAATGCGAACCGTTAAATTTTTACTCGGCTAATGGACGATCGCGGATGACGGAATCCTGACAGACAAACTGCGACAAAAGCCGTACATGTCGGGACATTTTATTGCGTGCCGTGTTGCGCTCGACAAGCCTTACACATCACACGCTCTTTCGAAGCTAGTTCGAACCGCGATAACGATATAACTTTGTCGTTAGCTTGTAACAAGAATATCGTTCCCTTGCAGTTTATTTTCACGTCTGTCGAGCGAACGATAAACTCGCGACGGCAAAATTCAGCAAGATAAAACACACGTCGGAATAGTTTATCGCGGACGGTGAAGCGAGTGGACACACAGTCGAACTAAAAAAGAATGAACTCGTCGTTCAACGGTCGAAGGCTGTTGTACGTCTTCGTTAAGCTAAACAGAATATCGTTTCTCCATATTTTTATCTTTCATCGACAAACGGCGAACCCGGACGATGACAAAACTCCTCCAGACAAAACACGGCCAGAAATTATTACACGGGACGAATCGAACGACGAGCGACCGCATTAAACATTCCGTTTCGCCGAAATCGAGTTCGTCGGGGTTTTATTCGTGTACGCGTCGGAGCGAGCGGACGCGCGCGCGCGCAAGGTCTCGATCCTCGTTGGCTCCGTCGATCTCCAGTGGCGAGGCACAAAAACGCGCAAGATCGGGGCATTAAATTTACGAGGCCTATACCTCCGTTTCACCGATCCGTATTCCGTTTGACTTTTCGCTTTCGCACGGTATACACAGGGAGTGGGTGTTGCTCTTGAGAACGGAAATGACGACAATCACGGGCGGTTCCGTATAAATAGCATTGTATTTCACAATTTTCGTGTACACTTCAATAAATATCTTTTTAGATGTATTTACATAGCGACTGGGACAGGATAGATTGATTAGAAGAGAAGACTAAGTAACCCGTAACCGGTGACCATTACGTCGGACAGTCGTTCCGTTCGACGATTCGTTAACGTCTCGGTGTATCGTGCTCTGTCGCGTACTTGGATCGTTAGTAATATTTCTGTTCGTTTTACATACGTGTAACAATAGGCGAGTCGCGATCGCTAAACGAAAATGTGAACGGCCATCACCGGTTAAGAGTTAACGCTGAAGTAACGATTCGACGTTAAGCTGCCGTCGGCGACTCCATCTCGCGCCGAGCGTACGGACCGTACGGCGGCCATTCGTGCCGCGAAAACGGGAACAAAATTCTGAACGTCAGCGTTGATTTTATGGCACTGATTCGATCGTCCGCGGCACACGGAATCACACATGCACGCGCAATTATTTTCAATCAGCGATTCTGCCGGGCACACTACACACTTCCGAGCACAGAATCTTCGATGATCGCTTCAGGGTCTTAGGTGGATTAAAATGCTACGATCAGCTCCGCTTCTTCTCGCGTCGACTGGACTGCTCCGAATTGAATGACCGAATCCGCTCCATCGTGACGCGATTGATTTCCTGGCATACAATCCCCAGAATCGGCGGTACTTCGATTACAGTACAATTTCAAGCAACCTCCGAACTCCTGACTCTCCCGAATTCTTCAGTCTCGTCCTCTGATTCACGCCTGCTGCGTTACAACTCAACGTTCCGCCTTTAGAGCTTGACTTTCCAAGCAACAGAATCCACTGCGTGGGCCGCAGTTCTCGTCTACAGCTTCTCCAAAGCGCGACTATTAGTCAGCAACTCCCTCGTCAGTCTCCACACTTGTTTCGCCGCGTTCTCCAGTCCGCTGGGGGACTTCCCTTTGAACAGATCGAGGTTCGGTAAGAAGTAGTGCGGACACCTTCGGCACTGCAGGCACGAGATCAACTGCAGCAGGATCCCGTTGATGCGATCCGCGATACAGGTCTCGTCCCATTCTATTTCGTGAGGGTGCTTCTCGCACTCGTACAACAATAGAGTCTTCATGTGATAGCTGGTGACCGGGTTGCCGGGCAGATCGAGGTGTCGGTCTCTGAGGGTTTTCAAGATGCTTAAGCAGCGCTTCCTGCTGCCACCTTGCAGCAGACGATTCTCGGCGTCTATGAAAGATAACGCCCATGCGTCGCCCTCCATGGCGGACTGCTTGCCTTGCAGGCCTATGCACTCTTTGGACAGCATGTCGAAGCCTTCAGTTTTCACTTCGGCGACGATGTTCGGGTGAGGCCAAGGTATGTGCGCTATGGGCCAGTGAGAGGCCGATCTCGGCCAGAGTCCGGCGCATTTAAAGGCCGGCGTGATCTGCACTACGTACCTCTCCCTGATACGTAGTTTCACTTCGGTGGTGTCCGCGATCATCTTTACGGAATCCCTGTAGGCGCACTTGTCGCACGCCTGTGCTACCAGCGTCTGAAACCTCGAACGGATCTTCCTGGCGGACAGGTAGCCGGATGCCGTGATGAACTCCACCCAAAGGGACATAGACCTCTTGCGACCGTCGCTCAGCTTGAGCACCGCGCAACCAGGCAACGTGCCGTCGTCCACGAAATTCAAAACCCCCATCTGGTTCAGGTATATCACGATCTCGAACTCCGTGGGCGAGATAACGTCCAGCCCGTCGAATCTTCCGTTGTAATCCGTTAAGGACGAGATGAACCTCGGTTCCTGGACCTCGACCTCCTTGAGCACGTCCTGCACCACGCGACACACCTCTTGGATGGTCTTCATCACCTGGCTCTTCCTGGTCATCACCCGCTCCCCGAAATACTTGTTGATCTGGTAGACCATCTTGGACTGGGCTGCCAGCATATCGGCCGGCAACAGCATCGTTGCGGCGGCCAGAAGCCCTCGCAGGCCTCTCTGTCGAGATCTCCTTCACCGATCACCGCATTCTGACCCGCAGATCCGTGATCGATTCGGGCTCTTTTCGGAGTGTTCAACGATACTCGCCGTACCGGTCACGCTTTTCCATTTAGAGTCTTCTTGGCTTGTTGTCGGACAGACTCCGATCGGTTGGAAAACGCGAGGAAGATTGTTCCCGTTTCGTCGAGCGGTTTTTCGCGTCGCGTTGTAAAAAGAACGCCGGTCACCGGCGGAGACACGAACGAGAAGCGGGAGGACAAGGTGTGCGAGCGACTCCGACCAGGAGCAGATTGTCGACTGCGCTGTCGTTAACCTCCTCCGCGCCACCCGCTCTTCAGACCCGGCGAAGGCGTGCTGCGAAGCGAGACCTAACCCAGACTTAGCCGTGGCCACGCCACGTGCATCGCGGCTCGGCCAATCGCGCGGCTGCAAAACTTGGGAGGCGTGGCCCAGCCGCGCCAGACCGACAAGATCGATCCGCGGCTCCGTTCTAGCTATACGTTATCCAGCTCGAAGGACGAAGGCAGCAGCCGCGGCTAACCCCAAAGCGAGCCCTTCTTCCCCCATGAATTATGTAGATTTCGACTCGTTTTATTCCGTGCTCGTGGACACACGGCCATTCCTCCGCAACCCCTTCGAGCTGCTCCGAAATTTTCGTTATGATGGTGGACGGTCCCGAACCGGGGTTCACGGTCCGGTGCCCCTGAATCACAAGCGAATTTTTACTCGTCGTTTCAACGCGTTCGATTCTGATCTGGGATTTTACGCGAGATCGATCGGTGACTTGATCGATGGTGTTCGGCTCGCTTCGGAGCTTGCGACGCGAAGCTCCGAGGACTAGACTACTCCAGTTCGTTGGACGCTTGTTATGGGGTGGTTGAGAACTTAAGATCGTGCCAATGGGTGTACCGAAGCTCACGGATCTTCAGGTTTTGGAGTATCTTCAGAAAAATTACGAAGAAACGGATTCCTCGCCGCCAGACTGCGGAATTAATTGGTAATTTATACTTTTCATTAAGGATTTCGTTTGACCGCGGGTAAGATAAGTATGTTAAGCCGTCGTTAACTTATGTATTTGTGGTACACTTGTACGCACTGGCGCGTGGTGTGACGCAAGAAATCTGCGGTTTGCAGACTACAAACAATTAATAGAAAAAACCGTCCAATCGAAGGAAACGATTTCCAAGTCACGTTTTCATCCGGGAGCGCCGATGAATACCAACAGTCCGAAGGTTTCTCTCCATTCACCCTTTCTCGAGAACTTTGTCGCAGAATGTAGCGGGCTCGCGTCGAATTCCCGCGTCGCTAAAATAAGAAATTCGTCCGCGATCGGAACGGGAGTAGGGGCCCGGCGGTACCGGAGGGGGGCCGTGGAAAGGAGACGGTTTTATTTACAGCCGTTTTATTGAGAACCGGCTCGCGGTCCAAGCGACAAAAAAGTCGGTATAAAATCTACGTTTAACGACAACACCGATAACTCTACCATTAAGGCTTGTAAATCGCGGGGCGAACTGCGAGATACGGCGCGTAAAGTGTGCTTCATTGGGTCGCGCGTTCCCTCGTGGAGACGCTTTCCTCTCACTTTGTTTTACGGGGCAATAATAATAACGTAAACTCCGTAACGATCGGCCGCGTGGTACCGCGTGGAAACTGAGTGGCACCGGCGAACGAGCCGGCCGTTGCAGCGTGGAGAGATAAGCGACGAAATTTCAGGGGAGAATTAAGATAAGCCCGGAACGGTCCTCGTAGGCGTGTAGTGGCCATGAAACTCGGTAGCGATGCATTGACGAGGCGTTTCAATCTCCCCGAACGCATATGGAAGTGTTAATATCGTAGATAATAATTACGTCCCGATGGTTTTATATTCTTGCCCCGTGCGCATCACCGGGTTACCTTAACTGGCCATACGAAAAATGATCTGCGTTTCATTGACTGTCATAATGGCAATTATCGAGATAAATCCTACAAGCCGCGGCGCGCTACTTGGACATCTGTTCATTTTATTTCGTTCGTTTCGTTTACTAAGTGACTCTCCCCTTTCTGTTCAGTTTGCATGGTTCAAATATCTTTTGATGGTTGCAGTGCTGTACATTTAATTTAGTTTGGGACTCGCGTGAAGAGATTTGAGTAGATTGTAATGCAAACTCGACAGGTTATAGATGCTTTCGATTGATACAAATGTTTGATTCAAGGGGGAAATTGTTGTAGATTATATCGGAGCACGGTAATAATGAAAATGGAGCATGGGGTTTCTAGAGGACCGTAGAATCTTTATTTTGTAGATCACGGTGTTGCTTTGACGGTGCAGGAATTCTTTTAGGCGATTAAAGGGTTGTTCGAGTGACTTGGATACTTGATACGAGACGAGATGCGTTTATTAATTATTTACATTATGTGTTCGAACAGCGATTCGAGTAAAAATAAATATCGTTTAAATAATATAAAAAAGTATGTACATATAACAATGCGTAGTGTCCAACTACCGTCGGAAGCTCGCCGCTAACCGATTATAAACATTAGATTAATAACGACAACGGATCACACGACGATTCACATCAGCCATATTTGAACAGGTAAGAGTAGCTAACAGAGCAGTTAATTAATCGTTTCGTATATCGTAATGCTGTGTAGACAATCGGGCCAGCGCCGTTTAATCTGCGTTAATAAGCGCGAGGCTCCGGCAGCAAGCGAAAGCTTCGTCCGTAAATGAAGAAACCGCGGCGAATTTCAAATGTCACGCTTCCAAATTCCATCAACAGAATTTAACAAAAGGATTTCCAACTCCGAAATCGCGCAGGATCGAACTAAAACCTAGCAACAATTGTGCCCCCGGCCGAAACAGAACCTCGAGAAAGATATTGCACCCCGGAACGCGCGGTTGTACCAATGATCGAAGTCCAACTCCGACGTGTCCGTGCCGTTTACTAACCAAACACGTACGAAAACAACGATTAAAGTCTACGGCTCTAGTATTGCTGGTTACACACCATTCCCGGACCCCGATACGGTCAAGCTGCTATTAGAAAATAACGGGTGAAAGTAGACAGTCCACGTTCACGGCAAGTATAAAAAGCGGGTTAAGAGCCGGCGTAAAAGCAGTAATCCCGAGCGCGTGATTCACGCGAACCACCTCGCGAATCCTCTCTGCAAGAAAGAAAACTTCTTCATCCCCGTAAACTTTCCGGCTAAAGTTTCTCCAGTGCTCGACTGTTGGTCAGTAGCTCCCTGGTGAGTCTCCAGACTTGTTTGGCGGCGTTCTCCAAGCCGCTCGGCGATTTCCCTTTGAACAGGTCCAGATTGGGCAGGAAATAATGGGGACATCTCCGGCACTGAAGACAAGATATCAGTTGCAGAAAGATGCCGTTGATACGGTCCGCCAGGCATCCTTCGTCCCATTCGGTTTCATGAGGATGCTTCTCGCATTCGTAGAGCAACAAGGTTTTCATGTGGTAGCTGGTCACTGGATTGCCGGGAAGATCCAGGTGTCTGTCCCTCAGTGTCTTCAATATACTCAGGCATCTTCTGCGACAACCACCCTGCAAGAGTCTCGTCTCGGCTTCGGTGAAGGATAGAACCCACGCGTCGCCCTCCATGGCTGACTGTTTCCCCTGAAGAGCGACGCTCTCCTTCGACAACAGGTCGAATCCTTCTGTCTTTACCTCTGCCACGAGATTCGGATGCGGCCACGGTATATGAGGGATCGGCCAATGGGCGGCGGACCTAGGCCACACGCCGGAACACTTGAACGCCGGCGTAATCTGCACCACGTATCTCTCCCTGATGCGCAGCTTCACTTCGGTGGTGTCCGCGATCATCTTGACGGAGTCCCTGTAGGCGCACTTGTCGCAGGCCTGCGCCACCAGCGTCTGAAATCTCGAGCGGATCTTTCTGGCGGACAGGTAACCGGACGCGGTGATGAACTCGACCCAGAGCGACATGGACCTCTTCCGTCCGTCGCTGAGCTTCAGCACGGCGCAGCCCGGCAGGGTGCCGTCGTCGACGAAGTTGAACACTCCCATCTGATTCAGGTAGAGGACCACCTCGAATTCGCCAGGCGAGATCACCTCGAGGCCCTCGTAGCGGCCGTTGCACTCGGTCAGGGAGGAGATGAACCGGGGTTCCTGAACCTCGACCTCTTTCAGTACGTCCTGTACCACCTTGCACACTTCGCGGATGGTTTTCTGTACCTGGCCCATACGGACTTGCACCCGTTCACCGTAGTACTTGTTCATTTGGTACAGCATCTTCGACTGCGCTGCCATCATGTCCTGGGGCAGCAACATGTTGCTGGCGGTTTAGTCGCGATCACTCGAGATTCCTTCGACCTGTTTTTGGGATACGATCAGGCTCCTTGTTTCGTGTGGACTCGAGGCAGCCTGCTGGACATATCGTTACCGTCCATGTTTCGGTTACCGCTCCCTTTTTACCCCGAAAACTGGATTGACCGTTGTCGGCGCGGCGATCGACGGAGAAAGACCGCGAAGGACACTTTCCAGAAGGAGTCACGGATCAACGGACCGTGTTACTCGCGAGCAATCGTCCGTTCGGCAGGTGTTGTACGTGGAACGAGCGCAACTCGAGGTGTTCCGCGCGCGCGACGACAGAGAGAGCACCGGTGACCACCGGCTCGTCCAACTGCCCTTGTAGTTGTGTACCAGGCTCCAAAGTCCCGCCTTCCAGAACGACAGGGTCACGTGGAGCGTGCGCGTCCTCGCCACGCCTCCTGTCCTACCTCCTCTACCGACTCGACTGCTACGCGCCGGGCCGCTCCTCGCACACACCATCGCGCGCATTTTCACCCTTTCGATCCGATGTACCCTTTCCCACTTTTTATATTCATTTGTTTATCTAGTCTGATTGTTTTGACATCGATTATATACGCGCGCTGCAAAAAATAATAAACACTCGACGCGCGGTAACGACGCGATGGCATTAAACCCCTTTGCCTCGGTTGGGGGGTATAAAGAAAATTAATCGCAATCTAAATTCTTGTTTATTGAACAACGAATATGTTTTTGTTTTGATACCTTGTGAGTTGAAGTAGAATATTCGTTATGAACGGATGAAAAATCCCGTTCGAAACGGAGGTGCTTCTAACTAGTATTGCTCCCCAATTGAGAATCTATAATTCAATGGAAGGACTACCGATTTTGAAAATTCCAATCGCAATTCAATTCCGATCGTGATTTCCACCTACTCCTACGAGTCACAGCCACCGAGAGACATAGACTCACCCTTTCCCGACTCGGCGGCGAACGAATTCCCAGAACAGAAACATGTCACCGGAGAACGTATTGTCCCCTCGATGGGGTCGCATGAGGATTCCAGGCACGACTATTCGCTTCGATAATACCGTCGCAAGGGTCATTTGAATATTCGACATTCGAATAAGAAGCAGAGACTCCGTCACCGCGGTGGCGAAGCACTCCCTTTGTCCACGGAACAGGAACAGCCCCCGCAGCCTGTAACGCTGACGCGCGCTATCGATGCCAGATGTCCTCGGCGAGTAGTATCTAGCACTGGAAGACATAACGCACGCCGATGTCCCCCTTTTATGTCTCGATCGTAAAAACTCGCGACGAGAATACCTGTCCGAACACATCGATAACCGTCCAAGATATCCCCCATACATCGAACATTTTTCCCATAAGATCCCCAAGATAACAGCCTCCGCGCGGAACGGTCGTCTTTCTTCCGGCGAACCTTTTTTTTTAACCCTTTTACTATCGAGGGAAATCTAGAGACGCGCCATCGCTTTATGGCCCGCGGGAGCTGTCCCCGTCTTTGATGTCGGTGGCTAAGGGTGGTTTCCTTGGTTATCCGGTAGCACCGAGAGGTTCCTTCTGTGTGAATCGTGGCTTACCGCAGACGCGCATCAGAATTTTATATTTCGAAGGGTTCTTGTCTTCTGAAAATTACTTTTTCACGATCGATTATTGGTCGTTGAAGGATATACTTAAAACATGAGTATCTTATAAACAAAGTGCAGCTGCTTGCGCTTTTACAGCGTATTCGACAGTGTAAAGAAGGAAGAATAAGTTAAAATGAAGTTTCATAGAATTTTTATATTGCATCGGTTATAGCAGAACAGGCTTCGAAGAGTATAGGTTTCCCTTCAATCTTTATCGATCGTGTTTAGTATAGATTGAAGGCATTATTTTCGATGAACCTTCAACAAGAAAGGGCCTTGTTTGTTAAGCGAAGAGAAGGTCTGTAGAAAAGGGGCTAGCCGGAGTCGCCGGCACGACAATAAGATGGCGACTCCGTAAGAAGAGGATTACAATCTCAACGGGAGGTTAAATCCTCAGAAATATGTTTTGATTTATACCGAAGAAATACCTGGTGCTTTAGAATTTCGATCTTTCAGAAACATGTTCACGGAACACTAGTCCTTTGAGTGTGCAACGTTTCACGCTTGAAAATGTGCGGCAAGAGCACGCGTTGCCAGAATTATTCGCGGAAAGCCCACAACGGCGCGCGCCGCTGCTCGTTTTGCCCGCCTCGTTCACGGATAATTGAATAAAGTTCAGAAATCCAATCTACTTGAAGTTGGAGTGGTAGATTGGTGCCCACCAGGCTTGCTGTGCCCTCACTAATACGACTTGATTCATGAGTCGAGCACGTGCGTCTCTCTCCCTCCGTCTCTAGCCCCGTTTCGGTCTCGCGCGATGTTTTCGCGCAAGGGACCGAGGGGTCAAACGTTCTGCTACATCAGCCCTCGCATTAATGCGGGTGCAGGCCTTCTCCTACCGCCCTAAACATGCCTTTCATCATCCCATTTCGACTTAATTCGTTTATCATCTGAATTATTTGTACACCCACGAGAAGATACCCGAGGTTCGGTTTCGGGATGACGCCTTCCACGAGACCATCTTTCATCTGAAGATAGGGGAGCTTGTTGTTCGACACAATCGTATCCACCCTGCGGATCAGTATCGAACAGAAATTCTATCGAAGTGATATTCTTGCGTTATTCGAAAAGATTATAATATACCCGTTGGTTTTCTTCGCCAACCAGTTCGATTTGCTACGAAACAAACTCTTCTAGAATTTCAGTCGACATAAACCTCGTTATTCCCTTTTTCTATGGCGAAGAAGACTCGCAGCGTGTCCGTGTATCCCGAATAACTTACAAGGGGAATTTTCTATCGAATTCGCCCCCACTCGAGTATATCTAATAGGCCGATCAGTCCTGCCGTAGTCTCTGTGGTATCCAGTTCGCTTAAAGGAGCAGTCCTAGGCAAATGCATTCTGCCAAAACATTCTTCGGGCCTCTCTTTCACGTGGCGGGCAGGTAGAAAGACCCTGTTGCGTGGTGTCTCCTTATTGTGTAACGTTTTCAGCGAGGGAACAACAACGTCAGCGACGTCTCTCGCTGCCAGCCACCCGAAACCGACGCGAACGTCGGCCCAGGATCGAGTCGGCCTTGTAAATCAGCTCGAATGAACATCCTCGCGTAATCCCCTATAATCCAGGGCTCAGTCGTTGAGCTCCAACAGCCGGCGAAACTAGAAAGTGCCACGGCGCAGTGCGTATTTCACGGTTTCCTTGGTTAATGATACGAGAGGAAAGGATCTTCCATACTGCGATTCGATCCGGAGTACCAGTTCCCATTGGAAGTCGGCCACGCGGAGAATTTGGAAAAATCGAATGTCCTTCGATCGCATAAAATGAGTTCTTCTCTAGAAATTCATTGCGTTGTTAAAGGTTTCATCGCGATTATAAGGTATCAAGGAATGGATTTCTGAATGCAATATTCTGGACGATTCGAAGCCGCCGACGAGTAACAGAATTCATGGAATAACATGATGTTCTTTAGATAAAATGAACACTTCGCTCTTACTCTCATCGCCGGAGTTTATCAGTTTTCTTTATTTCTGAAAACAAATCGCGCTGCTTCATCGCATCAAAGTCGTTCGGATACGGGTTAATCAAACGAGGAAACATTGTCGTTCGGCGTGTACCGAGCGCCATTAACTCGGCTCGTTCCGTCCAATTACTTTCGTTCACCGGCTAACGACGTCTGCTTCGCGAGATCCACATTCCGGGTCTGGTACTCGAGGCCTGTACTCCTTAAGGGTTGACTGTGTACGTACGCCGGTTTAGACACCTTTTTCTCCGACTGGTAGCCAGGAAATTCAACGTTTAATAAGGGCAACGACGCTCGATGCACCGCTGGCAGCTCTTTGTACGCCGGACGCCGCGATGGGCTATCTCGTGCGAGATACGGTAATAAAGGTATGAGAACACGCACGTGGCACGCATAACTCATTGTCGCTCGGGATCCTCTTGATGGCCCCCCGAACGTTTTGTTCCCATCCGGCGTGTTCACGCAACCGAACGCTTTGTGTTGCTTATGGCAGCGCGTCGACCGCGGTTCTGAATTTATATGGACCATCTTTTCAACACCTTTCGTGTCTGGGGATCTAGGGAACATTTTCAAGTTATTTTAAGAGCTCTAGTCTACTGAACATTACAATAACATTAATATAACCCCGTTCACCTGCCAAGCAATTTTCCTTCCTACGTTTCGATCGTCGGCCTCCATCGCGAAGGAACACCAAGCGCAATCCTCGCAAGGCAAGAACACTCGCAAAAACGCAGCGGACATGAAATAAAAATGAAGCGCGACGATAAATCAAGTCATCCGCGATTCCCGATCGCGCTCACAATTAACGTCAACCGGTCGCGCGTGTATACGCTCATGAGCGCTAGCATTTACGATCCATAAATTCCAGAAGCGTCAGTTCTTCATTGCGTCGCGCGCAACCGGAAAAAACGTCTCGCGGAGTTTTAACTAGAAACCGATCGCCCCGGTGTTTCGTCAATGATTCACTTCCCCCAATTACAACCAATCACCGGCCGCGTATCCCCGTTACCCTCGTGGATAGTAAACTCGCTTGAAACACGGTCGTGCCGGTCGGCGACAAGTTTCCAAAAGGAGCTTCTCGTAAAATTCCCGCGGCTGGTTTCCCGCGCCGCGGTGCACCGTAATTAATGATCGGCCCACTACGGAGCTGCTCGTACACCGAAATCGAATAAACTAAACCGAGCCGCGCCCCGCGCGCCCCGCGCGGCTCCGCTCCCTGCCACGAGCTATCGTGATTTCGAGTGGTTCGCACTCGGAAGAAGAGGATCGGCCCAGAGGGTCCTTGTAGACGGCCACGAGAGAGAAGCCGGAGAGGACGGGGGGTCTATTATTGTCCGGCGCTTAATCTGTTTGTTGTATACCGCCGGCGGGCTGCTAAGTGGTCCCCATTCTATGGTGCCCTATGGTGTACATAGAGGTGGCAGCCAGCGAGGGGGCCCTGTGAACGCGACACATGTTGTTACATCACGACGCCCCATTGTCGTCGTGAAACCCCGGCCGCGCCGCTGAGAGTCGGCACGATTTCGGTCGGGTCGAGAGATGAACGCCGCACGGGGAACACTAATCGCGCGCACCACTTGACACTTCCACCGGTGCTGGATCTCTTTTTAACCGAGCCCCTCCCCTCGGCCGCAGCTAGAAGCACCCACGGTTCATCGAACGTGTAAACATATTAGTCGCGCGAGACCGGTGGCTGACGCTCTCCGCTGCTCCCTTCTCGCAGACGCGCAGGGGTGTCATTTCGGAGAGCTCATTCGTACACTTATCGCTCCGCACTCGCTGAGTGCTGTTCGACTATTTATACATCGCTGTTGATACAGAGCGAGGAGTTTGCCGGTGAGCTATTTCGCCTCTGAACACTCCGACGCGTTGATTTTGATAGTCGGCTGGATCTGTATTGGTCCGGCTGCTTTCGGGCCGATCGGGGACGGAAGCGGAATTGTTTGAACTGGTAATTGGAAAGTGCAAAGGGAAATGTGAGAGGTAGATTCATCCACTTGCGTTTGATATTTACTGCGGTTCTTTCGGTAGTTATGGGTACTCGATTCTCATGAAATATACGTGCGACCCTCTAATAAAGAACGGCTTAGAGAATTGATGTACTTGCCGCGGGAAATTAATAGTCGCCGGTAGTATCAAGAGACCAACAACCACCGTGAATCAGTATGATATACCGTACGTGTTGTATCTGTATCACGATCACATCCAAACAACGAATGCCGTATCACGACACAGCTTTTATCAGCTTCACGCAGTGTTTGCGGAGAGCTTGCGCAATCGGGCTTAGGGGTTGGCTCTCGGTTGCCACCCCCTGCTCTTCACTTTCACGATCTGTCGCGCCGAAGCAATTGCGAGGCGCTTTTAAATATCAACATTCCGCGTTTAACTTTAATTTACAAATAGAGTCTATCGAACTTTGTCCTATTATTATCTCTTTAGTAGTTTGTTGAATAAAGTTTGCATTTTTTAATTGTTCGAGATGCGTCTTGCGATTTGTAACTGGCAGAAATTCTGACGACCAATTCGTTGCGATGAAATTAAAAACTCTTACGAGGAATTATTAATACAAACAGCACGCGCTGACTTAATCCCTCGGAGTTGACAACGACGTTTATGGTCCCCGGAGGTTTCGAGCCGCTTATGTTCCTGTAATTAGATTTCAACATGCGTGCCCCGCAGCTACCACCCCAGTGTCATCTCTCGTAGTTACTTGATCTCCTATGACTCGTAGGGTACGCTCGCCGATCCTGCTTTCGGTCACGGAGCCCTTTTCATTCGCGTTTCATACACTTCGTCGCATCGAATTCTCTTTACCATCGATTTTCTCCCCCGTTATTTCTGCGTATGAATTATTTAATACTCCTCTGTATTTAGGCAGCTGGAGTGGCTGGACAGTCGCGATTATACATTCGCTGGAACTTTTTCCCTGGATGCGAGAGTTGCAAAAAAAGAATACATTATCAAATGTTTCATTGGAAGCAGCTGCGGGGAATAATCGAATAAATCGTTAGTTTCCAGTCTAAGGTATAAAGATCTTCAGTAGAATGCGGCCTTTCGAATAAATTGTATAATATTAACGATTAGACGGCTCTTTCTCAGCCTGTTATTTTCGTTTCTCAAGGACATATTGATAATGTAGACTTATCACCGGCGCGATCAAGAATGTCAATGGTCGCTGCGGCGACAGATACGATCTCATTGGCCTTTCCCCAAAAATTCCCGTGAATCGGCTCGTTCGGCCGTATTATATCGAGGATAATTCGATTGGCCGCGCGTAAGGACATCGCGACGGCGGCGTCGTCCTCGTCGGCTGCTCATTAAGAGGGAAAAATTGAAAGGCCTGTGTCGGTCGTAGGGCGGTAAATTGGGCCTCTGTCTTTCTTTTGTCTTGTCCTTTGCGTCCTCTTCCTCCTCCTTTGCGCCTCGTCCTTTTCCTGCCTCCCCCTTTTCGCCTACGAGTTGTTCACGACTCGTTCGAGAGCGCAAGCCCGCGAAGTCCTGGGATCGATTCCCGGCTCAGCAGGAGGCTCCTCCTACCATGACGGCCATCTTGCAACCGGCACTGGTCTCACTATATCACATCACACTTCACTGCATCCAGGTTGCATACTTACAGTCAGCCATGCGATCGCACCCCGGCTACGTACCGTCTCAATGTTCCTCGAATCTTACCCCGGTGAAAGTACCGCCTCGCTTCCGGTCGCTGGCCATCGGACTTACCACCGGAACATTCTCGGGCATAGAGATATTCGTCGTCGCTAGATCAATGGATCCTCTCGCGATGTCCGCGAAGAATATAATTGACACGGTTGTCGATGCTCGAAGGATGGAAACTTTGGTCTCAGGTCCGACACCGTAAACTTCAATTAATCCATGCATCTGGACGTCACTCGCGTCTTCAGGAAGTGCATTGAATATGCGTAAAATTGCTAATTAATTGATCGCATCGCGTATCGATAACTATTCGTTTTTCCTTCGTGTTCCTTGCGCAACGAATAAGCATAAATTCCAACAAGAAAATTGGCCGTCGACTTTCCCAGCCTTTAACCGCGCAGTTAATTAAAACCTTATCGCGATTAAAAATCTTGGTTTCTACTCTTCCCGCTCACTTTTCCAATAAACTGATGTTTTTATCGGCGAGATTCTCGGATGTGTACAATTATTAGCATCCATTGGATGAAGATTAAGCGGCGTTTCCAGATACTGTAATTGCATTAACGGAAGTTTCCTTTTTTGTTACAGGTACTCAAATATTGCGACCACTTGCACGGAAAATGGTACTTCTCGGAGGTCCGAGCGATCTTCTCCCGCCGCTATCTGCTCCAGAATGTGGCCATCGAGATCTTCCTGGCCAGCAGAAGTGAGTCGTGCGATTTGTTTCGTTCGTTTTCAAAAGAGGATCGGTTCCGTGGAGCCCGGGCGGCGGGTTTCGTCGCGCATTCCGTTTCTTGCTCGATCGGCCGTGCCATTCTGCATTATTTCACACGACGCGATCTAATCTGGCAAAATGGAAACGGAATCCGGAGCTCGCCGCTGGCTGCGCGCCCCCGTGCGCTTTTTACGTAATAAATATCTGCTCCGCATTACGCCGTCCCTTTTTTCGCGATCTATCGGTCGGTCCCAGCTACACCTGCTCTCCTCCATTCTTTCGCTATCATTGTTCGAGTGCGTATACGATTTCGCCTTTCTCAATAGCGCACGTTACTCTTGGTTCCCTTAAACAATTAATCCCTCGCTTCTGAGATTCGATTCACCGAGAATTAATCCGTCCAATGTACACGTACGATTCTTTCTTCACTCTCGATACGATCCTAATAAGATTTTCTCCTTTCTTCATAAAAAAATAAACACACCCAGAGCGATTAAGTCGAGTTAAGAAATCAACGCCCGACTCTTCCTATTATATCGAAGATCGTAGAACCGTTTTGCGGCGAATAATGCTTTCTAAATGAACATCGTTAAACTCTCCAGCGTTCTCGCACCGCGAAGGACATAAAGTCCTGGCGCTCGTTACACAGCGACATTACGGAAAGCAGAGGAAAAGAGGAAACGACGTCGGTTCGTTATCTCGATTTCATTGTAAGGTGTTAAAACATTCCACCGCGGCCGGTTAAGCATCGGGCGATTCCCTTGAAATATAGTTGTCCCTGCGAAGAGGATCGTCGGCCGCGCGTATATAGTTGAAACAAACGTGGGAGAATCAGTTATACCTGGGCCCCGGCGGGCCCCGCAATCCCGCTGATTATTTCTCCACGGGCGCAGATAAATTCCCGCCGCGGCCGTTCCTCGATTCTAATCTGATCCCCGACATTCGATGCGTCGTGGAGCTGTTCGCCGGCGGAATGTCGCGGTGGCTGCGTGGCCGGGCCCACGGGCCGTTCATTAAAAAATTACTGGAAACGCGCGCGTTCGTTAACGGGACCGGTAAAATGCCACGCTCGGGGCCGCGATAAATCCTCGAACAATAAAAAGAAATTACGGGCCGAGTCACTTTATACCCGGCACCGCGCTGTAACTTTCACGGATCTTTACGGGACAACGGTGTCCCAACGGATCTCGATCCCGGCCGCTGAAAAATCGTCCCGTTTCCGATCCCCGCGGAACCGGGATTCGCGACAATGATCGTTACGACGATTTTTCTGTCGGACATACGACGCCGATGTCCAGCCTTAATCGTCCGGACGCACGGGGCAGTTAAGTTATTTAGTTTATGCGCGTACGTTTCGTGTTACACGCTGGAAGAATGCGGAGTCTTCTTCGTCGCGGGGTAACGCGATATAATTCAGATCAAATGGCGTGGCTTCTTACTTGTACCTTTGATTCCCGTATCTTTACGAGTCCCACGTTTATGTCGGTGGCATTTCCGAGTTTATAACGCAATAGACGATTAAGCGACAATGATAGTCACACGCGGGATTCCTTCTTTCTACGGCGATTCACACCTTTTTCTCCAATAAGAGATTGTAAATCGAGTCTGATATTAATTGGCCGCTATTTATGTCGGTAATTACGCTTTGTCGGCGTTCATAGAGAACCGTATCAAAGGAAGATGTCCCCGAAGAACGTCATCATCGCAGATTTTTACCGTATGTTCCCGGGAATGCTCAAAAGGACAAAGACGACGCCAGGGTTCGAATATCCTTTGATTCTGGCGTCTCTCTGTGATGCCGGCTTTTACTTTCCTTCTTCCTTGATTAAGACCGACTCGTATATACCGCCGCTGTATTCGGGGTTACATAAATTACTCACATGTATTTATGGTAACTGTCGCTTTGCACGCTACCCTTTGAACTCTCGAGGGAGCTTTAACCGATCCGGCCGATGCTATTAAACCCATGAAATTAAGTCCATGTATCCTCTCTCCGCGTTTCCGCATTTAACTTTTCGCCCTGAGTGAAAGGATCGTTATCTCCTATCCAATTGACGGAACTCTTAACTCATCGAATTAATTGCACTCGGATCGGCGAATCGTATCTCTTTCCAAGAGATCGGGACCCTGCCTCAATAATATTCTCCACCGCATGAGACGAGGAATAAAATAAAAAGGAGCGCGTTAATTAATAAACTCGAGCATGCGAAGTGAATTATGGCGCGCGGATTACGCGTCGAAAGAATCCCGCGCGAAGCAGGACCGTCCAAGCCGGCGATGCGAGTAAGAAACTCGTCCTTGCCTGCCATCCCTCCGAATGATTGACACACGAACCGTCCACGAAATTGGGCCCGCTTATAATCCGCGCTTTAACGCCTTTTTGTCCGCAGCCTCGATCCTGTTCGCGTTCCCGGACCAGGCCACGGTGAAAAAGGTGATCAAGGCGCTACCGCGAGTCGGCGTGGGCATCAAATACGGGATTCCGCAGACTAGGTAAGGACCGACTGCAAACAACCGAAACCCCTTTCGCCAACATCTGGATCTAGGGATCCCTCGGCCTCGGCTGCACCCTGGAACACGCTTCTCGCATTCCGCTCTTTCTTTGTCCCCCCGGTCCGCGGGATTCCGATCGCGATCAGGATCGGATCTAGGACTTTCTTGTCCCGGGACTAACATGCTACCAGATCGAACGATAAACGGGCGCGGATAGTTATTGAAAAGTTCGCCGGGCAGATGGCATAACACGCTAGGAATGCGTCGCGACGATGGATCCGTCGACGTTATTGACTAATAGACGTTTTTGTCGGTACACTCACGGTCCCCGTAACGATTGAGAAATTTGTTCCCCGAGATTTCAGATGACGAATGACTTCCTTGTGTCGTTCTTATGGATCGGTTATCGCGGCCGATTGAAATTCCTGCCGTTCGAAAAAGACAATGGAGTATTTACGGATTACATTTATCCTCCGAGACCGGATCTTCGTGCGTTTCGGTTGATACGTTTGTATTATATTAGAGGATGATCAATGGTATACCGAAGTGAGCCAACGAATAAAACGACCGACGTGGCGCGACTAATTCGCGGAAGAGATTAGAATCGCGAATACGGAGAAGGATATCGGCGATCGTTGGAAACGATCGTGTAGATCCGCGTCTTCGAGTCCTCAGCGTGTTCCGGAGGAGAGGAATCCTCTCCCGAGACCAATACTCCCGCAGCTGGACGTGGACAGGCGGCGAGAACAGAGGTTCGCGTATCCACGCTTCGATCCATCCATTAAAGCGCTCCTATACACGAAAGAGTCGGCGAGAAGGATACGCCGGCCATAAATATACGGATGCCGACTCCGACGTCTGATCCGAGGGAGATTCCTGGCCAGCAAAAATAATTCCACGGCATATAAAACGTGCATCCGCGTCGTGACGCCCTGCGCAACGCTCGGGCGGAAAAATGAATGTGCCTCCGTATCGATCACACTGGAAAACCCATGAGACCGGTGAGAATCCAGATCCAGCGAAAGGGGAATTCGAAATTTGAATTTCCTGCCGTTCATTCGGGACTTTTAGCCGTAAAAGCTGTACACGTGTCATTAGCTGTGTCAATGATGGTTTCGATACATAAGAAAATTGTACTACGATTGATTTCGGAGAAGGAGATTCATTGAATTTTATAAGAAATTCGATTTGAAAGGTGTAAATGTATGAACGCGAGCGCGACGGGCGAAATGCCGCCGCGATGGCGGACGCACGCCTAGCCCCCGCCGTCCTTTCCCGTCATCCGCGAATTGTAAAAATGTTTTTCATAGTTCCGAAAGATTTGTGCGCGGCTCGCGCACCCCCGGAATTTATATATCCGGTCGTCGTCGCATGCCGCCCTCCTTTAATATCATCCAGCGTGTACGCCCATTAAAGTCTCCCGTATAAATCCTAAATCAGTGATCTCGCCGTTCGTAAAACCGGCCGGCCAGTTTTACGGCGTGAACATAAAGCACCGAGCCGCGTCTTGACGTAATAGATTTCACGAATTGAGAACGACTGTCATCGTAATTGCTCGGAGCAGTCGCGGCTGATTCTTTACGAACTCGCGTTCCTCCGGAGCAATTATATCTCGCGGGGCTTAAATAAGCGGAGCGTCCTGTCATCGATAGAATTGATCGCTTCCTAGAAGAACTGCTGGTTAGTTCGACCATGGACTACTATTTCCAATAAAACACAGGTTGATTAATCACCCGATCGCTGCGGCTGATAAAAATAATAAATGTCGCACTGTTCACAGGAGGGCATCGATGATGTCGCCCAGACAGCTGATGCGAAGTTCGAACATGACGCAGAAGTGGCAGCGGAGGGAAATATCCAACTTCGAATACCTGATGTTCCTAAACACGATTGCTGGTAAGATCCTCGAGACATCTTCGAGGGATTAACACTAGAACTACCGAGCACTGAAATTGACTTTTTGAAACTTTATAGAAACTTCAAGAGTGCATCTACTAAGGTCTTAATTGATTCATGATTCAATTTGCATATTGCGAAATTAGTTTCTTAATAAGCATCTGCTGTTCTTAATAATCGCGAAAGGAAGAAACCTGGGATGCGTCATTTTGACACGTTCGATAGTTTTAGTGTCAACACTAGGTTTACGAACATTTATCGCACGCTTTATTCTCTTCTTAAAAATTGGATCAATCGAACTCAACGTGGAGACTTATCAAGTAATATTTATAAAATTCAATATGCGTCAACTTCAGGCGTTCCTTAATACATTCCATGCCACGTGTACCACCTATGGTACACGCCAATTTCTGTAAGAAAATATTTTTAATGGATACGTGGTCACGGATAGTGGTATACGTTAGAGAGCAGTGAACACATAAAGAAATAATATCATATTCCAAAAATATCATCAAATACCTGAATATAACTTATTATTTTACTTAAATCAATACAGTTCATAAGCAAAGGTAACCGAAGTTTCCGTGGCACGGAACGTGTTAAACATTATTCTCCTAGCAACCGCAACATTCCATCGGGACAGCGTCTATGAAGTAACCGTGGTAAAAGGGGATGCTCGACGTCCGCAGGAGAAAAAAATCATATCGGCTTACCGGTTGCGGAAAGAAAATGCGACGTCTGCGG
This sequence comes from Nomia melanderi, assembly GCF_051020985.1. Classification (NCBI taxonomy): domain Eukaryota; kingdom Metazoa; phylum Arthropoda; class Insecta; order Hymenoptera; family Halictidae; genus Nomia; species Nomia melanderi. Next base: position 5,221,127 of record NC_135008.1, read on the forward strand.
ACGGCCCGATCGTTGCTCGATTTTACCGCGGTCCCGAGAGAGAAAGAGGAGGAGACCGAGGGAAACCGAGCAGGACAGACCGACTGGGGCTGCACACGGGCGGATGGAATCTGTCGCGACGTATTAGGGATGTTCTCAATCAGCTCCGTGTTCCGTTAGCCACCCCATACGAGTAATCCCCGGCTCGTGGGCCCCGGTAATCCTCTCCCGAGGGACCGTCGTTCTCCGCATCCCCCCGCGGACGGAGCCGAGCCGTGCCTTTGTTTCTCCTTCGGTTTAATATCGGCCGACCCTTTGTGTTTCGCGTCGCGAGGCTAAATCACGAAACTCGAGATCCCTCCCCCAATCTAGTTTTTTTCTTCTTTTTACCGGGTCCCGCTGATCAGAGCCGTTTCGGCAAACAACGGACACCGTGGGGGTACGTGGTCGCCTGTAATCGTTGTACAGGGTGTTCGCATTATGCTCGTCCGCCCTTCTAACCCTTTGCACTCGGAATTTTCTCACTAGAAGTGTTTAACATTTTCTGACGAGAAGTTTCTATGAAATCAACTCGAAGGGAAATCGGGAGTATACTGAGGAACAAAGCTATTTTGTTTATAATATTTCACGTGTCAAGGTATTATAAAGTTCGACATTAACCCTTTGCACTCGAGAGGTGACTCAGTCACCGCTTGATTTGATGCAGCAAAACTATGAAATTGAATATTTAGTATTTTCAATGAAACTTTGTATTGCTACAGGAAATATTTAAATAAACTAGCCTCGTCGATTAATTTATCTGCGAATTATCGTTAAATTAGTCTCGAACAACGTCGTCTGTATCTCGTCGGAAAATGTTAAATATTTCCAGTGAAAAACTTTCGACTGTAAAGGATTAAATACCAAAGTTTATAGTTTTACCGCGTCAAAATGTTTATTGAATTCTAGATAATTTCATTTTCTACTGGTATCTGTATTCTAGAAGTCTCTAGAAATTGTACCATTATAATGCAAGTGATACTTCGGAGTTTCGAGAAATGAAGATCGATTTATTATCTTCTACTAATTCCTCGTTACCAAATGATGACACGAAACGCTCAAAATGATCGACGCGGTGAACCCGTCAATTAAATGTCCGCATTCGAGACTTCATCTCGATAGCAACATCCAACCGAGTCCCGCCCACTTAATACCGATCGATGGTTTAAAACCGCCGATCTTCGATGACGCGGTGACGCCTGCTCGAACGCATCTAGGACGCTCGCAGGCGGTCGCTGGAGAGAGCGAGCGGTCTCGTAAACAAGCCGATCCGCGAATTATGTAAGTGGAGAATTTATGGCTGCCTACGCGTAACCGGCCCGCTTAATGACGAGGATCACCGCGGACGCGTAATTATTTGTACATCGACGAGGACGCAGCGAGATACGCCAGAGGGTGGTCGTGTATTTACGAGCGTTATATATTAATTGCGCAAATAAATAGTGGTGTCGTGGGGCGGCGGCGGGAGGGGGGGGGGGGGGGAGGGCGCCGTGTGGTCCTCGGAGCGCAATTGGGCAAGGCCCGGCGGGGGAACACGTTGCGAAAACGAACCGGTCCCGCTGCCAGGCTCCCGCATGCGATACAGGGCCCGTCGTCGTCGTTTATTTGCCCGGTCGCATCGGTTTATTAAAAATTAATGATAGTAGAGCCGATGTAAATACGATAGGCTGCGTGTCCTGATGCGAGCCGGTTCGCGTGGGTGGAACCCTCTCATTGCGCCTACCGACGTTGCCCCGTCTTTCCCCCTCGCATCGATGTTTCCATCCTTCACGCTCTCTCTCGCCTCTTGATGGGTTTACGTTTAATTACACCTCTCCAGATTCTCGTTTTATCCCCCTTCACTCGGAGGATCGGCTTACGAGACGCTCGGCCGGTTTCTGATAAGGGAATCTATTTCTCGGTCGTTGCATCGGAGCCCGTAGAGTATAACTTTGAATAAAATCGAAGGCTGAAGTGCGATTCAGACATTGAGGCGGAAAATTACGGGAAATCGTGTCGTACAGGTTGTTCAGCGACGATTCCGCCTGATCTAGAAGGTGTAATTTCTGCGTTGTACCGCAGTATTATATTCGCGATAGGAGATAACGCCGTGAGACGCGCAACCGATCTGGACTTCACACCGCTCGGAATGCTCGTATCGGCGAATTCGATCTCGACGGCTTTGCACTTTCGACGCGGCGAGTTGCACTTTATCTTCATCGACGGAGACCGCGGTGGAATTTGTAGAATGACTCCTCGGTTATAAGGATCTCGTCTACTCTCTATCTCCTCCTATTAACGTTTCCATTCGCGTTCCACTCGCCATTGAACAATGGGTGCTTAGCGCGTTGTACAAATTTTTCGCAGTTCCCTCCATTATTCCTCGCATTTACATCCATTCAAATTGCACTCGAGTTAATGCCGCGCTCCATTTAAGCACAATATACTCTCCGGTTTCCCGCTCGACTGTATTAAAACGTCTAACGTTCCACTTAGAAACAATGAGGCGTTTTTCATACGTTCGAGCGTTCGCGTTCCCGCCGTCTCCGGTGGGCAAAGCGTATTCTTCGAAACGTTGATATCCAATTAAAAGTGTCCGCCCGCTTGTACACGGTTCTCCGGGAAGTCCACCCACGCGTCGACCCAACGACTACCCAAACGAGACGCCGCGTCTCGAGCCGCGATGAGCCACGTCGCGAGGCCGTAACCGTTTCGCAGGGTTTCCTGCCGATTTTTCTCCGCGGGCAGGGACGTCCCTCTAAATCTCGTGCTCCGCGAGTGGCGAGTTAAAAACGAGCCTCTCGTCGCTCGCTATCGCGCGCGCGTTCCTCGGGGATCGTTGCGGCAGTAGGTAAAAAAGTAAGGGCGAGCTGCCGCGGGTAAGGGCGACGAGCGCGGGGGCGGGGTGCAGACGCGGAGGGACGCGTGTGTCGCGGGCATTCCGGTGTCGGGATGGGTTCCGAGAGCGCTCACTCACCGCGACGCTACCATTAATAATCACTTTGATGCATAACGCGGCCTTACTATTATTTACGTCCGACCGTCGGTCGTGCAGCGTCAGGATTTACGACGCATTGTAGCAACGACGGCTCTTGTGCGGCGACCGCCGTGCCGCCGCTCCAACCTTCCCCCTTTTTACCCTTTTTATTCTCGTCCACGACCGAATTGAGTATCCGGTGAGCTTCTCGGAGACAACCAGCCGGGATCTTTTGCGGCTTCGCAATTGATGGTCGGGATCTCGGATTCCTGGAGATTCCGAATGCATTGTGGACAAGTCTGTATTGAATTGATAAGACATCAAGTCAATGTCGGTACGCCTTGGATATTCTATATATTCTTTATATATATATTCTATAGATGCACTGAATGCAGTGTATTCATTAGTTTTCTAATTCTGAAACAATCAAAGTCGCATTACATGTTTGATGCCTTAAACATTTGTCGGTGGTTCTTCCCCTATCTACCAATTCCATCGATAGACCGAGCGTAGCGTTGGAAGTCGTCTAGTTTCCGAAACGGAGCTGCTCATCCGCGTGGCCAAAAATAAAACCGGCCCGGGTCCTCCTTTTAATGCGCGTATAATCACGGGCCTAATTTTTTGCCGGTCACTTTTCTTCCCTCGGCACGATGAAAAGCGCGTGTCGCGGGCGTCTCGTTCCGATTCTATTTTTATGAAATTCACGCCCGCATGGGGAACGAGATGCTCTCCGTTTAGTAAGCGCATAACTCAGACCGTGACGGCTAATCGTTCCTGAAATTGTCACTTCTGGAGGTCTCACTCTTCCGCGCGCCCTTCCCCACGCCGGAATCCCATTCCGAGATGCATTAGTGACGGCAGCCCGGCTGCAAGCCTGACTTCGTCTAATCTCCTCCCTTGTCGCTAATTAAAACCCGTCAGCGAGTTTGTCAGCCGGCGCTCCTCCCACCGGATCGTTTACGTACCAGTTTAATTCGCGATACCTCGTTCTGCTTGATTTTCGAATTCCCCGACAGGTGTCCGGCGGAGTTTCCACTTCGTTACTGTAGCAAAGTGTCTAATGCGTTCTCACGCGCAATAGATCGAGAAGAGCGTTGTTCCCTTCGCAGAATTTCCAAACCGATCGACCTGTACACGAGTTGCGCCTGAAATTCTTTTCGCTGCTGATCACTTCGCAGAAGAAATTCCCAGGATTATTTTACTGACTCTCGCAGTCTAGTTTGTAATGAATATCTTTGTGTTTCAGGACGAACATACAACGATTTAAATCAGTATCCCGTGTTCCCGTGGGTGTTGACCAATTATGAGACGAAGGAGCTCGATCTTAGCCTGCCCAGCAACTACCGTGATTTGTCGAAGGTGAGGAATATTTTCCGAACGAACATTGTGACTGGTATTTCGAAGCGGTTGTCATAATTCTCTTATACTCCTGGACAGCCGATTGGAGCGTTGAATCCGAGTAGAAGAGCGTACTTCGAGGAGCGCTTCCAGAGCTGGGAACACGATAGCATACCGCCTTTCCACTATGGCACGCACTATTCCACAGCAGCTTTTGTTCTGAACTGGATGATCCGCGTGGTAAGTTCTCACGGTGTCTTATTCGTAGCCAATCTTCTTATCGCACACTAAATTTCGTATCTATGAATACGTAGCTTCCGAACGCATATACTAATTTCTATATCATCGACAGCAACTCGCATAAATAAATTAGGATTACAGCCCAAAGCTGGCGACACCTTCCGTCAACTGGATATTTAGTAAACAAGACTTAATTCCGGCGCCGATAATCGGTCCCATCCGAAGCGTCGTTAAACCCCGCGGAACACCCCGACAATCGTCGGTCCTTGGACCGTCTATTTAAGAGACCAGTCCAGTTCGAGCCATAAATTTGAACGACGCATTCGGTAGTGTCTGCACGCTAATTTGGGGGCGTCGGAACGCCCTCGAGTCAACGAAGCCCGCCTTCCCGTTAAATATGTGCATTTGTTTTCAGCTGCATTTCCCAGAGGTCGCCCCGACGGCGAACCCGTTCCAGACGGTTCCACGCAAAAATACGCGGCGCGCCTGCCCCGCCGTCCCTCCCCGTTTCTATTACGATAACGACTGCGTTAATTTTCGCGTTATTACAGCCGCGAAACGGGAGAAGAGAAATGTCCCGCTTTCGCCGGGTTACTTTATCGCGCGGCTCCGCCAATGGCGGTCGCCGGGGCGCGCGCGCAGAAGGGAGGACACGCTCGACGCCGATTCAATTTCATGTAAATGCCGGACGCGAGCCTCGGTTCGAATGGGCGAGCATTTATCCGGCGCATTTGCATGCAAATCGTCAATAAGGATTTTATTATTCCTTTGGTGGACGACACCCCGCTGTTCCGCACGACGATATACTGCGTCATAAACAATTTATTGCTTTATAACTACGCGGCTCGTTGTCTCTTTCGGCCTATTTTATAAATACCATTAACGATTCCGTCACGGTGCTCACCTCGCGGCCGAAAGAATCGCGCGGCCGCGATTCGGGCTATCCAGTTTGACGCGGAACGACCCGCGCCCCGCGCCCCCGGCGCGCGTCGAACGTTTTATACGCGATCATAAATCAGCCGGTCGAACGCCCACGCGTGAACGCACGTCGATCACGGGAGGTCCTACGTTAACATTCGTCAGGCTGTCAGGGGAGAGCGACGCCGGACGGGGAGGATCTTTAAGCGCGAAACCGTATAACTGAGTAGCTTTTGATGGGTCTTCGCGCACTTTGTCTTCGAGATTGTCCGTCATTTGCCGAGTAAATGCTCACCTTTCGATTTTACGACCGGTTGTCTAGCCGGTCCCCGGGTACACATCGTTCCCGTGTGTAAACAGTTTGTCGTAATTTTCAGCTGAATGCCTCTCCGAGGCTTCCGGACGTGTGCGAGGAAAGAAACTTGCAGTAATTTGGAAATAATGTAGGATCGTCGAGCGAACGGTCAATAATCTTCGAGATTTACCTCTTTACGGCTGAGCCCGATGCTTCGGCAAACTTGACTCGGGGAAACACGTCAAACCTGATGCTCGGTTGTGGTTAACTTTTAGCTGATTTTTAGATAGAGTGGCTGTAAATATATATAAATATTCCAGGAACCGATGACGACGATGTTCCTAGCCCTCCAAGGCGGCAAGTTCGATCACCCCAATCGCTTATTCTCCTCGATCGCTCTGTCATGGAAGAACTGCCAGCGGGACACTTCCGACGTGAAGGTTCGTTTCGTTTTCTGATCTCTTATTAGTTACACCTCCGCGAGCAACGGATGCCCGCGTCTCCATTGTTACTCGCTGCGAATAAATTCTCGAGCGTCGCGAGATATAAATTATTCGGCTTGTTAACAGGAGCTCATCCCGGAGTTCTTCTTCCTGCCGGAAATGCTGGTGAACAGCAATCGGTACCGGTTGGGTAGGCAGGAAGACGGTAGCGCGGTCGGAGATGTCGAATTACCGCCGTGGGCATCTTCTCCGGAAGAGTTCATAAGGATTAATCGAATGGTACGTAGCGAATCGTTGGGAACCCGAGATAAATTCAATCATCGTACATCTGTGTATAATCTGTTCTACACGTGTGAAACGTTGCGTGTCTGCAGGCTCTCGAATCGGAATTCGTGTCTTGTCAATTACACCAGTGGATCGATTTGATATTTGGTTACAAGCAGAAGGGTAAGTCTTATTCTTTCATACAATTTCTATAGATTAACCCTTTGCGGACGAATGTCGACATTTCAGCGAGATGACATTTCCATATTCGTAATACTAAGTTACACGAATGATTTAATTATTTGAATAGCAAGTGATCAGTGTATAGTTTCTTTTTTTTTCTATTGTTCAAGCATTCGATGTGTAATTTAGCTTCATATGTTGCAAGCTTTGTACTTTAAAGAGTCTCCGTCCGCAAAGAGTTAAATAGTACGAGTTAGATCAGTTTGAAACATTTAGTTTCTAGCTATACCTTCGATTTATCGAATAAAAGAACATTGATTTGTTTTACTGGTCATGCTAGAACACTCTCTTAGATAGAAGAAGCGAAATAATAGGAGATATGCAAATCGCGAAAGATGAAATGCTGCATTGCTTGCTGGTTTTCGATAAAGAAGGCTGGAAGAGTGAATAAATTGAGACGATAACATCCGGATAATGGTGCGAACGGTAGCGGAGGTTGTGCCGGGTGTTGGGATACGTGGGGTCGAGTCAAATTAGGTCTCCACCGATGGTAATTGTCGGTGGCGCCTCTATATCCGGCGCTTCCCCGAAGATGCTGCCTCGCAGAAAGAGGGTGGCGGCGCTCGCCGCGCGTATGGAAGGAATTAGTTTTTAGTTAGCTTCCTTTCGGTCTTGTCCCAACCAATTAGGCACGTGTGCGGGCCTCGACAATGCGCGCCACCCCTAATACGTAACACGTTTACAGACGGTTGCAAGACAGTGCAGCTTACCGGAAATGCCCGGCCACGAGCAATCGACAGAACCTCCAGAAATCGGTTGGGGCAACGTCACTGAGAAAAATGTAGCCGTCGCTGGCAATTTAGTCTGCGTTCGGTCACGACGTTCAATTTTTCCTGTATTTTCAAGAGAAATATAACGAGCACGTCGACGGAGTTTCTTTTGTGTTTTCGTGGGGAATATTCATGGATTTAGCTCGGGATTGAACATAGTTTCAATGAGAAGTTCGAATACCACGTTTACAATACTGTGTGATTTTCTTGAGTCCTGTTTTATCGTTCTATGATATTGTTCGAATTCAGGGCCGGAAGCTGTGCGTGCGACAAACGTTTTCTACTACTTGACGTACGAAGGCAGCGTGGACTTGGACACGATAACGGATCCAGTGATGAGGGAAGCCATCGAAACTCAGATACGAAACTTCGGGCAGACACCCTCGCAGCTGCTGATGGAGCCCCATCCCCCAAGAAGTTCAGCGATGCATTTGGTAAACAATGTTCATATACTCGTCAATTCATTCTCCCACGAGTGAAGTTCATTTTGTAACACATGGTAGAACGTTTTTTTTTAAGAAGAGCGTGCACTGTAATGTAGGTATTAGTATTATAATACGAATATAGTATTGTAGGTGTATTCCCGAGGAACTTTTATTAAAGAGACAGCCCCGTTATCAGGTAGAGTTCCAACGATTTGATTATACTTAAGGAGCGAACCTAGCCTAGAGCCTGAACTGACAATCACTAGAAGTAGAGAAGTTAGCCCATAGCCCCGTAGCCTCTCACTATCTATTCGAACCCACGGAGCGTTTCATTTTGAGAAGTGCATGCGGACGGTAAAGCGAACGTCTCGACGAGAAATGGAACGTTCTACGAGATTCATTTTCGTACGAGAAATTCGATTTCTCGGATCCTGGAAATTTAGTACCGTTAGGGTATAATCACCAATTCTCGATCAGCCATCTCACGTCACAACTAATCTAATATACCTACATATACGTGCAATGCACGCTTTTCTTTCTGTTCAATCGTTCCGAACGAGAAGAGTACTGCAAACTTTGACAAGGCGTTGCCACCCGTGTTGCAGTCGCCGATGATGTTCTCCAGCATCCCCGACGACGTGTGCATGACCATCAAGTTCCCGTCGAACTCGCCGATCTGCCACATCTCGGCGAACACGTATCCACAGCTGCCGTTGCCATCCGTCGTCACCGTTACCACTGGACAGCAATTCGCTGTTAACAGATGGAACACTAATTACGCTGGTAAGCAACGAAGACGCCTGTAACTTTCGCATCATCTCGTTTTATTCGGTCAGGGAATAACAAACGAATTCGATCACGCTAACCTCGAAGGTGATCATCTTACTAATGGCAAATAAATTATAGCATCCGTGCAATCACCGAGCTACGCAGACACTCCGCAAGCGCAGGCTGCCAATCAACCGTTGTCTATGGATCCAGTTCTCTGTAAGTGATAGAAATAGCGTATAATAGACAGACGAAATCTGGTAACAAGGAAGAGACAGTATCGCCGGATTTTTCACTGTACTACATTTCCGTTTATTGCAGCGCAAGCGGCGAACAGTTCGAATCCAACGCTACGCAGACACTTAGGCGACAACTTCAGTCAGAAGTTGAAGATCCGCAGCAACTGCTTCGTCACCACGGTGGACAGTCGATTCTTGGTAGCGTGTGGCTTCTGGGACAATAGCTTCCGAGTGTTTTCCACTGAGACTGGTAATGAAAACAAGGCGAAGAAACTCCGAGGTAAAGGATAATGGACAATTTCAAAGTGATTCGTCGTGTTTGCAGCCAAGATCGTGCAGATAGTATTCGGCCACTACGGTGTCGTCACGTGTCTGTCTCGAAGCGAGTGCAACATCACTTCCGATTGTTACATAGCGTCTGGAAGCGCTGATTGCACCGTTCTCTTGTGGCACTGGAACGCCAGAACGCAGACGATCGTCGGAGAGGGTGAAGCGCCAGCGCCGAGAGCGACGTTGACGGGACACGAACAGCCTGTCACGGCTGTCGTCATATCGGCCGAGTTGGGCTTAGTAGTTTCTGGCTCTTACTGTATGTAACAACATATTTTTCTCAGAAATTCATCTTTCCAGCTTGCATCGATGGATCCCAAACGGCGGGACTGGGATTCACCGATCCTCTTTTGCTTGTAGATGGACCAGTTCTCGTGCATACAACTTTCGGCGATCTCTTGAGGTCGCTGGAAGCTCCGAACGGGTTCTCGTCGCCTGAGAACATCGCGATGTCCCGGGAAGGCGTCATCGTGGTGAACTACGAACGCGGGCACATAGCCGCGTTCACTATAAACGGGAAACGCCTTCGTCACGAGTCTCATAACGACAATCTTCAGGTAATATACGTCAGTGTACGCTCAGTTTAGAGTTGTGGATTTTCTGTTCGACGATACTAATGGTTACAATGTTGTTTCAGTGTCTTCTTCTGAGCAGAGACGGCGAGTACTTAATGACAGGAGGCGACAAACGGATCGTGGAAGTTTGGAGGACTTTCAATCTTGCCCTCCTCTATGCATTCCCAGCTTGTGAAAGCAGCGTGCGTTCACTGGCACTGTCTCACGACCAAAAGTGAGTACGATTGAACACTTTCAATAATCATTTTCGATTTCCTGCTGTATATTATTGTTGTGACAAGAGTTGTCCGAGTTTTGAACATTTTATGCCATATTTTTCCTTTAATACGGAATGTCTAAGACGTGGCGAAACGCAAAGCAATTGAATTCACGTTACCATTAGTCGATACAATAAGCCAGTTACTTCGGCTACAACTCGAGAGCCTCTGTTCCAGGTTTCTCCTGGCCGGATTGGCGAACGGGTCGATCGTGATCTTCCACATCGACTTCAACCGGTGGCACCACGAGTTCCAGCAACGTTACTGAGATTGCTTCGCGTACGTCTAGCAGAATCGTACTCCTACGAGCGCGCCTCATCCGTTGTCCGAGCTTCTAGCGCAACAGCAGCAACGGATCGTCTCGAAACCATGGATGCGTCACGACGGTAACAGCCTTCAAGCCACCTGAGGATCACTACACAACAAAAATGAGAAGAAAACGAAAAAAAAAGAAAGAAAGAGAGATGAAAACCACGCCACGTCTACGACAGACCCACGATTCTACAGAGAAACATTCGCATCGCGCAATCACGCAGACTCAAGGGAGGATGGTATAGAGACACGTTCGTTGATCGCGAATCGGGTCGCCGGTTCCGACACAGTGAACTCTGGGTTCGAGGTGTTTCACAGACAGGAGCAACGAGCAACGACGCTTTCGTAACCGTTTATTACAATCAAGTTGTAGAATGGGCGCAGAACAGTAGCCGGCGTGCAGCAGGTATTTACGATATTCATGCGTTTAGCAATAAACTCGCTTTCGCGACTCTTTAAACAATTCAAGCAGTGCTTCCGTGAGGCGGCGCGAATCAACGGCGACGCGCAAGCGATCAGTGGAACGAATTCCCTTGAACAGGAGGTAACACACGTCAGGCCGAAGACAGTGAGGCTCGCGTCCGTTTAGGATCCTTTTCAATTTTCCAAAATGGACGCGAGACGCGGCTCGAATCGACGGACTGCGACTCGGTTCAAGGGATTCAGAGAGAAAGCCGGACGCGTCTCTCAACGCTAGTCAATTACGAAGACTCGGATCAATCTGTATGCTTGCGATATGTTCGACGGCCGGTTCTCTTAGTCGCTCTCTTAGCCGGAGTGTAGCGCGCTGGTCGAACGATAGATTCTCGGGCAGCACGCTTCAGGAAAGAGGGGATCGTGACCGTTCGTTAATCCCGCCTGGAATCACGTGGGTACGGCCCTCGACACCTCTAGCGCTAGTAACGTCCCGTTGTAAATACAAAGGAGGAACGGAAGAGGAAGGGAAAGAGACAAACGATAATCTCTGCGACGTATAAATATACATATATAAATATACATATATATATACATACTATATATATATATGTATAATTCCGTAACTAGGGTGGCGAGCGAATGAGCGAAAGTTTGGGGAAAGAAACGTGTACCGTTTCGATGGAGGATATGTTTCCAGTTGTACTTCTGCGCCGATGTCGTAATTGCCGCTCGTGATAAACACTTTTTGGCTAAGCACTTAGTGGAATTCAGTTTAACGACAACACGTGTACACCCACGCGGGATTCGTCGTACACGTAGACCGTTCACTGATCCGCGCATACGCGTGCACGGAACGTGTACAACCAGGTCCGCGCGAGACGCACTTCCGCCAAAAGAGGGGCGATCGACGCTTTTTCGCGGAGCCGTCTACGCTGGATCGCCCGGTCTCTCGAGGAACACACCCTCACAATCATCACCGCCCACCAATACCAACCACCAATCCCTGCAAACACTTCCTACAAAATCCCCGACGTTCACGTCCTTCGGAAGAGATCCTAATTTTTATCAAAGCCGTCCAGCTTAACTTTTTGCGAGGATATTTCTTGGTATTTTCGCACGCGAGGTATAATTAATCAGCAAGACAAAACGTTATATAGGCTTAAAGAGATCGAGAAGTCGCATCCCGAATTCATTCCCAGCGATCCTCGATCGTGCGGGTATCGACGTTGTTCGTGTGTGAGCGTGTCGCCCGTTCGCCGATTCGAGTGGGACATGGACTGGTCCGGGCGTTTGTTTCGTGGAAAGATTGCTGGAAGCTGGAATCGCGGAGAGACGATCAACGAGGATTGAACGCGTTTCAGGCCCCCGCGGTCTGAATCGTCGCGGCCGATAGTGTTCGAGGCTTCTAGACGACCATCTCCCTGTGACTTTATACTCATTACATTCTGTAAACAGTACTTAAGCAAATTTACCTGATAGCATCGAAGTACTATGAATCAGTGTACTTAAATAACGTACTTAATATTACAGATATAATAACTCCAAGCTCGGTACTTTGTTTCTCATTGCCGATTTATTTTCTATTTCGTAATATTTCGAGGATCGTTTCCTATGAGCTACAAGGCAGATCGTAATCGAAGAATAATTACTTACTGAAACGCGTTCCGGAAGCCTCGATCAGAATTGATCAAAGAGTGAGCACATGGAAACGCGCAGGATAGAAGGGAGCGAAGGTTGGCTAGCACGGGTTAGAGGCATAGAGTAATTTCGTTCGCGCATGATCTAAGCGACCCTCGTCTACTCGCCGTTCCGCCGTGGAACGAACGGCTTGGTCGCTGTTCCGTGGGAGAGAACGCCGCGAGCGGATTCGCAGCAGCGTATTTGTAAACTTGTCGTGTCGTGTGCGCGCAGCTTCGATTGTTTGCACTTGCGGGCCGATTGCCGGAGCACGTTTCGCTGTCGCGTTTACTTACCGTAGGCAGTAGCGATTTCTTCTGTCCGATGTACGAGTGCCGATTGTTTCCATACACGCGTACACACGCTTAGCGGCCGTAGGTCTCTCGATGTGTTTCCTTTCGTAACGGGGTCGGCGACGTTTCGCAAGTCGGAAGGATCTTCGTGCGGGAGAGAGGAGCAGGACAAGAGGACGAAAGGACATTGGCCGGACGAAGGGAGGCGAGGGCGCGAAGAAGGACAGTGTGAGAGGGACGCTGCGTAAATGAGGATAATTCGGAGCGAGCGTTTACGGTCCAGCCGGTGGTCCGCGCGACCCTCGCGGCGTGAGTCTATGCTCCGTGTACAGTCGCGGATTCCGATTATTCGGTTGGTGTCTGACCATACGCGGGCTGAATCTAGTTGCGTTAATGCCTTTTCCTCGTAACGTTAGAGACCGAAATCAAAGAATTCGTTCAATAGCTTAGGGAGCAGGGAATCTTTACGTACACGTTGCTTAATCGATCAGGTGGAAGGGAGTGTTTCAATATTTTTACGTAGCGTGCTTTACTATTTCATTTTTCTCATATCGTTCACATGGTTCTTCGTCGGAAGGACTCGAAGGTACAAACGGGAGCCACAGTGTCCTCGAGCGTATGGTCAGTGCTGTACTTAAAATCAAAACAGGGAACGAGAGAACGATCGATCCGTCGGCGAAGATGGAACGAATTCGATACAATCGTAACGCGGCTCGCCCAGTCGCGATCCGAGGGGGATGGACATCATCGCGGACGTCTCAGGATGTATCTAGTCAGGACTCACGAGGTCGGGAACGGTCGCGGGCCACCGTCGGTACCAATTTCTTAGATGTCGATACACTTAAATCATATACAGTACTGGAACTACGTGGTAGATATAAAGGATAAGTTGCATGGTGCCGTCATTCTAGCGATCAATCACGTTCTTGAGCTTGCGGGGAACCACGATATGTAAACTTCGTAATTGTTATACTAGGGTATCGCCGGATCCAATCGTGCGCCCGTCTCGCTCGTCGATCGTACGATTTCCGCGCGTGCTGGGACGGGTCGCACGCGTGTTAAGTGAAGAAGACGAAGAAGAAGAAGAAGATGAAGAAAAAGAAGATGACGACGACGATGAAGAAAACGACAAAAAAAAGATACACGGTAAAAGGGGAGCGAGGAGACGAAAAAAAAATAGAAACGTACCACGGGGCACACGCGATGGTGTATTTAATCGCTGACTCGTTATGGGCGTGCTTATGCATGATCGTTCTGTATTGTTCCGTTCCGCGGAGGTGAGAGGCGCAAAGCAGCGTGCACGAGGAGGCTCGCGGAGAGAGGAGAAGCGCGTGCGAGTGAGTGTGAGCGTGTGCAAGTAAATCGTGCCTGGTGCTTCGGATAATGTTAATTTCCCGCGGGAACGTAAATCGTCGTTAACCCGCGCATACTGTTTACTTGTTGTACTTAATGTACAGTCGCGTAGTATCGACACCTTATTTTCGCTACAACGGGAGAAAAGGGGGTACGGGGAAACGGGACGAGGGAGCTAATTAAACGGGGCGGAGGAGGAGGGGGAGGACGAGAATCGCGCGTCGGACGTTCCGCCGGCGTCGCCCGTCCGCCCTCGCGACTCGCGCCGCGTTTCGTTCCCTCGCGAACTACCTCGAACCGCGGGGAAACGCGAGCCCGCGCAGCCACGTTCGAATTTTCCCGGGTTTTCGAGAGTACTTCGAGCAACGGGACGCGCGCGAGAGCCTCGCGGCGCGCGCTGTTTCGAGGCGAACGGCGAAAGGGAAGCGAGCCGGCGCGCGCTCGCGGGGGGGAACGCGAAGCGGCAGCGTTGTCCGGCGAGAACGCGGCGATGCGGGAAGGGGGAAAAAATGGCAAAATGTAGAAGCGCCAAACAAGCGAAACAAAAAGATTTTAAAAAGAGAGAAAGAGAGTGAGAGTGTAAGAAAGTAAGAGAGTAAGAGAGTAAGAGAGTAAGAGAGAGAGAGAGAGAAAGAGAGAGAGTAAGAGAGAGAGAGAGGAATTTTTATATTTGTTTATAGGTGTGTGAGAACGCTGCACTTTTCGAGCAAGTTGTTAGTGAATTCCCTCCATATTGCTATTATACATAAAAAGAGGATGTTGTAAGAAGGAAATGTCGATTTCTGTCCGCGAAAACTCGAGGAAACCTCTCCGTAACACACGTAATAAGAGTTATAAACGCTATTTTAAATAACGCTAAGTACAACGCTACAAGACAAAGGTTTCGCCTATAATGAATTAATTGAAGGATGCGCAACTACACTTTATTCTCATGAATTATTAATATGATTATTATTATAATTATTATTCGAATTATTAGTGTTCTTGTCACACACGTTTGTGGTTAACAACGTCGACGTACTTAATAATATTAATGGAGGAAAAAGGGGGAAATGATGCAACGCGCGAGGTATTTGTATATTCGATGAACATTCTAGGGGTTCGCCCGACGGTCTCCGTATCAAAGCCAACCGTCCCCGTTGTTCGATGTTGTTTGTCGCGTCGCGAATGGAATCGGGCGAGCAGACAGGAACGAACGGCGGGGGAGGACACTCGGAACGGATGGATAATTGGTTCGCTCGGACACGGGGCTGCCCGTAGAGCGTACTCGCGATGTAAATTAATCGAGCGCGTACGACGTTTCGAGGCGTAATCACGGCCGGATGAGAGGGACGAGCGCATTCATGCCGGAATAACACTTACTCGGACGCTTAGTCGTTAGATTCGTAACTCGTTCAGTATTTAACAGCGGCGAGGGGAAGAAGGGGACCGCGACCGCATGGATTCTCCCTGTCGCGAGGTCATTTTTTCCAATCGATCGATTAAAAAAAATGAGAAATAAAACAGTCAATACAACACGCGAGATCACTGGTAGAAAATCAGAGCGAGGAGCACACATGCAGAGAAGCGGAGGAAAAAAAAAGAAGGAGAACAAGTAAAGAGAGAAATAACCGAGAAAACATGTAGCGAAAGAAAACGAAGGGTGAAAAAAAAAGTGGAAATAAATAAGTCGTAGTGCTGCGAAATCGTAAAACGAGATCATCGAGTTCATCTGCGTCAAAAGTAGCGTTTTATAATCGTGAGCCCGTTTCTTAATGATAAGCGATACGATAAACACATATTGTACAGCATTCGTAATGCTAAACACACACGTACACGTACACGTACACACACGCAGAGAGAGAGAGAGACATACACACGGTGGACACGTTGCACACGAGCCATCCGCTCTGGATTAAGCTTAAGCCCATCCGGTTTCGCGAATGATTACCGATCACACTGCAGTTCCATTTATTCAAGACTGAACATCGTTCCGGCGGCATTCCGCTCTTCTAATTCACCAACTCGCGTCACACGTTGATCGTAATTATCCAGCCGAGCGTTTAGTATTCAAATTTCGAATAAAAAAAAACGACAAAAAAATGAGAGAGAGAGAGAGAGAGAGAGAGAGTGCAGAGGTATATAGAGGAAATTCGTGATCGCGAAGGGGGACGACGGGCGTCAAGGAGCGTAATAAAATATGGCCTAATTTTTTTCACGATTTAAGGCAACACGTAGATGGGAAAAAAACACGTAGAACGACAGAACGCGAACGAAAGAGGATCGATGTTCGATCGACGAACAAATGACTGCAAACCAATGGAAACCCTTTCTCTAAAGGAAACCTCGATGCTTGTCCAAATATGATGTTGTTCTTTTTTTTCTGATCGATAACGAACGAAAACCAATTGTGAACGATGCGAGAGCCAAATTCGTAACACCACGTCGATCACAGTCTCATCGTCGACGACACGGACGACGCAGGTTTATTCCCGGCAATTTTAAAGAGAGTACTATTAAGTAGAGGTACTTAAGTCGTTGCTACATACCAATATAAGCTCTATTGCTTATTTTATACTTAGTATTATCGTAACGTTTCGATTAGAGGTAACATATTGGGAAAGTTGTATCTTAGCATAAGGTAGGACTAATCTGTAAAGATAAGTAGTCAAATAAATGAAAGGTACATTTGATGTTGCAGACAGTTTCACTTTTACTTCTCGTCCGTTGATTCTCTCGCTCCTTCGTTCCTTAACCTACCTGCGTTGGTGTCAAAGTTCTACGACGAGTTGTCTCGTCTAATACGTTGAAAAGCATATTTCCTACCAGTTCACTCGTCACGCGCAATTAGAAAACTAATCGTTCTAATGTATTCTAATCAAACATGATTTTACATTTTGGCAAAGGGTTCAAAAATAAAAACAAACAGTTCTACGAGTTATCTCGTCTAACGCTCTGAAAAGCATTTTTTCTGCGAGTTCACTCGTCACGCGCAGTTAGAAGGCTAATAATTCTATTCAATTCCAATCAAACATTATCTTACACTTCATCGAAGGATTCAAGAATAAAAACAAACAGTTCTACATGGTACCGATTTATTTATTTCATCCACAATCACGAAGAGGCTACTGCGTGCCCGGCTATAAAGTACAGATACACATACTCGTTAGAAAATGCATACTATCACCGGCGCCGGCTGGTAATCCGTCTGATTCGCCTGCGGTTCGGTTAAATACGATTACGAATATCACTTTCATGATCAGAGTAGACTTGAAACGAGACCTGGTGTCTGTCGGCTGCTTGCGTCGTCGTATCCGCCCGCCGGGGAACCCCCGTTCCGGCCGGCGATCCATCGTCCCCTATGTACATTTAGAACTCGCTTCGTCGCAAACATCGCTTTGATATGTGTGCACGTACACAGACATTATTGTTCGTCGTTGATCGGCAACGGTGGTGTTGCGCGGCGCGATCGAAACGATACGAAGTCAACGCCACTCGCTGACGTACAAAAAACAACGCGTGAACATCGACGCTACGCACATTAAGAGTAACACGGGAACGGATACAAAACCTGACAGATTGAAATGAAACGGCACATCGATAAGTATGGGACAGAGTTTCTCACGATCCTACGTACACCGAGTGTCTCCGCTAACCGAAACTAGCCTCCCCTGGCTTCTCTGTATTCGAAAAACAATCGCGGACCACGCTTCGATCCCTCGCCACCGTGCTCTAGTATCACACGCCGCGACGCTAAATATTCTCAAGGCATTTCCTGCGTGTAGAAAAACGTTCCTATATCTCGGATCGAAGATGGAATCCACTGGGTGAACCGGTTCGATCGCTGGAACCTGCTTTCTCCGAAATCGCAGCGAATATCGACTCGATTTCCTATAATTTCTCTTCAATTTACGGTTATCGAGGATTCATCCGGCGTACAGTTTTCCACTCGGAATGGAACTATAATCGATCGATCGATCGGCGATCACAGGGAAACGACGAGTTGCCTCGGATATTTTTACCGAACTACCGATCTCTCCAACCCGAATCGATTCCACGTTGAATCCGACTCTTATAGTGGTCTCATTGAAACGGTTGCTACAATAGTAAGACGATGCACCGATTCGTCACACGAAAGTTACAGGAGTAAGCTCAGTCTGTAGGTAGAATGTTCTGCTTGTACGAAAAATACTGTTATTTTATCTTTCACTTGTTCTCCCATGCTGCGACTCGTGGGCATCGCTGGAGCAATAGATGAGAAGTTACGCGGATCACGGAATTACAACCCTTGACACTGGCGTGGACCAAATTGACTGATGCTGTTTGGTACGAGGATACAGATACATATAACATATGCACGTATATACTTCTGAATTTCACTACTGGAAGCGTACAAATCACTGCGCTACGTTTTGTCTATCCTATGCTACTGCTACTTGCACCTTGGCACATTGTCATCATTTCGCTACTTAGGTATTATCTATAATCTATCTATTGATACAGGCTGGATACAATTTCAAACCAGGTTTATTCTTTCTCGATTGTTCGGTCGATTCAGTCGTTGCTCCGCAATAACTGAACCGTTCATTGTACTGTGATTCGAACGATTCGCCCCGTTCGAGTCGGTGGCGCATTCTCCTCTGACAATCGTCCACTTTTCGCCCTTCCTCTATCCACTGCCCAGAGACGCCCAGACGCGATGGATTCTATACAATCGATAATCTCGCGCTACAGGTTCGGGTCCTCGATTGCTCGCCAATCGACGCGAGATTCCGTCAACTACGTGGTCGATCGAGATACGAATGGTACAATTATGCCGGTTTACCTTATTCTCCCTTACTCCTATCGCACACCTATCGCCCTTAAACAAATTTATTTTACCACGCGAATGAATTGCATCGCACGATCTCTGTATCTATCGCGTCGATCCTCCACTGTTACGTCCGTAATCTATAAAACTTACGAATCTTCCTCTACTATATCTCCATTCTCCTCCCTCTAGTCCGTTTCTATTAGACGCCTTACAAATGGAGAAAAGCCTCGTAAAGGGTCCCATTCATGGGCAGCACTAGTGTACACGATCAGGTGTCATTCATGTTCGTCGAAAACTATAGTTCGCACGGTTTGACTTGCTGTCAAGAATTCGTGTCGCGTGAGAGACGTGTAACTTTAATCTATCGAAAATGTTTCTAAATCTTTAATATTCAATCAATTCACTAATTCACCAGATATTTAAATAGCATTAACGCAAGGAGAGAAATACGTTTGAATACAGAAACGAAATTGTTTCGATAAAAATATAAGGCGTAACTTTGTTATACAATGATATGTGATAAACATATTTGAAAATTCGAGTACTTCCCTCACGCGATTCGAACCCGTGAAATGTCCAATCTGCAACGATTCCCGGCGCCCATTTCATCCGCGATCGCCGCGAATCGTCCCAGCAGGGCTTTGCAAGATTACCTTTATGTGCGCGTTATCACAAACGGTGCCCTCCGACGAGCTGTATACTTAAACACGTATCGCGGTGAACAAGAACATTTGCGCGAGCGTGGCTGTGAAGCGTGAATTAGTAAACGTCTGTCCGTTGTTTCGATATCACGGTATCGTCGTTATTTGGTCTGCACAAATTCTCACCGGCACAGCGCTACCGTTAGAAATATTGCTATCACGAGTCTAGAGAAGGGTACGTCTGGGTTTTCGCGTGGCTTATTGTCGTCGGAACGTTCTCTTCGCGGTGTTATGCACAGATTGCTGAGTAACTGCTGTTCCGGAAGCGCGAAAGAAGAATCTGCTGCGGGATCTCGTCCTCGGAGGGACCACCATTGGAAGCAATTATCATACGTATGGTATACTATCAGTAATACGGTACGATATAGCAATTGATAGGCAACTACATATGTTTCACGTGTACTTCGTGTTCGAACATTAGAGTTTCACTGCGCTTGATACACAAGGTAGCCACTGGATTGCGTCTGCGCTGTTTCCAGATCGAGAATATTTCGGTCAATCTCCCTGCAATCTATGATGGAATATCATTTGTTCGATACTGTACGGCCTGTCGAATGGAAGTCTGTTCCCGAAATAATTTGAATGGGAAGTATGCCTGATCGATTTTTCGAAATTATTCCTTTGTTCTGGATACGCTAATCGTTTCGAAGGAAACGTTCGATCGTTCTTTGTTCTGTTTTTTTTTTCTTTCGTTACAGACAATTCGCAGACCAATTGCTGTCGAAGAGTTTCCTGTTGCCTGTTGGGCCGCGTAAAAATCGATTCGCTCGCAATCGTCTATTGAGTTCGTACGTTCCTCTTTCTCTCTGCCTTTCGCGCGAGTTGATAAAATATGGGTACAGTCGGCAGACTATTCATCTTTCCGCGTATGGGTGAATGCAGGACCAGCCTGGATTCGTTTTCAAAAAATAAACCTATTCTATCTTTATTAGTCTCTCTCTCTTTCTCTCTTTCTCTCTCTTTCTCTCTCTCTCTTTCTCTCGCTTTCATTCTCTCACTAGTTTCTTTACTATTATACTCCCCGAGTTCTCGGTAACATTCAACCACGATATAGTTTTGAGCAACCTCGACTGTCATCGTTCCTCGCCTCTTTCATACTGTCGCTTCACAGACACTCATCTACGATCTATGTAGTCGTTTACTATTCCACGCTCGCCACGTGATTATATTCCAAAGCACAGAGTTTGTTTGTCGTATGGTTTTGTTACATGTTTCTCCGGAGCCCTTTCAGATAGAAATTGTACTTAAATCAGTCAAGCGGTGTGCATTAAATGACGACAGAAGGAAACAACGCCCAAGTCGACGTCCGACGAAATCTGCGACTTACCGCGAACCTTTTTCTGCACGCGGTGTCTTCATCTGGAAAGAAAAACAACAGTGAGAACAATTTCGTTCGCAGACTAGTTTCATTACTGAATCTATCTCTAATAGTCGAAATTGTAAATTAACCCTTAAGTTAACCCAGTATCGTGTCAAACTCGTGGTGAAAGATTTCAAATAGAATATAACGAACATGAATATAACTGAATTCTTTCCAAGTCAAATGAAATATAATAATAATCTAAAATATATAAAAATATAGAAATAGAAATATAGAAATAATAATATATCATAGAAATAAAAATATAGAAATAGAAATATAGAAATAATAATATATTATAGAAATAAAAATATAGAAATATAATATAATATGGAAATAAAAATATAGAAATAAAAATATAGAAATAGAAATATAGCAATAATAATATATTATAGAAATAAAAATATAGAAATAAAAATATAGAAATAATAATATATTATAGAAATAAAAATATAGAAATATAAATATAAAAATATAGAAATAATCCTTCTGTTGTCAACTATTACACTTTAAATCAAACAAAGACATAGAATACGCCGAAAATTCTCTCGTTTTCAAGAAACTACTAACGACAAAGTAGTCGTATCGATCATAGTTGAGAATGAAATCATAGGGCAAGTGGTTAATATAAATATCAGGCTAAGTACCAGTTAATGATTACTCTAAGAATCTGTCGGCTCACCTCTTATTTAAGCAGCTCAAACTCATCGGAAGTGGCTCCGAGCTCACAGAAGGGATGTGGCCAGCAATCGTCTCCATCAGCGGGTACCATTGGGCTACAGGTTGCCTCGGGTTGTCCAGCATCTCCAACCAATGGTCACGTCCAATGCCAATGAAACTGGATCCAATCGCTGTGCAACCCATCAGCTCGTTCGAGCCGATTCTGAGAAGAAAATTGGATGGAATGGATCGTCATTACCAGCTAGCGGCAGCATCGCGTGAGCCGGATTCGTTCGCGAACACGTTTCTGTCGGTTTCCCTTCACTCACCTGTCATAATCGATTACTTTTACTATAAGACTGACATCCCCAATGTTCTCCTCGGGCACATCGAACACAAGAGCCTCGTTGTACATAGGGAACAACGTGTTCTTCTTCACCGATGTCTTCTTCTTTTTTATCCTCTTGCCTTGACAGAGCAGGTACACTTTCACGTAAGGATCTGAAAGTTTATTTCGTCGAAGGAATTCTTATCTGCACAGAATTCGCCGGGGGAAAGCATCGGAGAAATCAACTTGCAGTGTCTTAGTGAACATTACCGATGATATCTAATAATGTTACATCCATCGATTCTCCGATAGGAAACCTCAGTTGGAATACATTGCTTTAAATGCATCGAATTACGCAATCGCGGACTCTATAGACGCTACCCGACTGGTTTATTCAACCACCGTGTTTTTACTTCCAATTACTACCATCCACGCAATTATTCACTTTGCATAATCATTCCCAGCCCCGCGTTCGATGGTGTGCAAAGAGTATTGTGTTAAAATAATAACAGCTCTGAATGCCGGCTAAGCAACCTCACGCTACACGGATTGTCATTGCATAAAGTGTTACGTAATCCCTCGAGAAAAGATGTTACCAAACAATCGAGATCAATTTACCGGAGAATCCTGTTATGTCCATGGCTTTCAGGTTCCTAGCCTTGATCACGGTCACCGTTAGCCGGCCGGCTGTTGGTAGGTAGCAAAGCGATAGCATTAACTCTCCCAGATCCACTTTGTCCTGGAAGCACGCGTGTTGCCACGGTTACGGTTATTTCACAGAATCCCAAAGGATCCGATGCACGAGTGGCTTATTCTTTACCTGCATGGCGCACATGATGTCCATCATGTACTCGATTTCTTGGGAGAGATCGGTGCATTCCAACAACCCCTTGAACACCACTTGCCCGATAAGATCGTGCCGGGAGAATCGATCGAAATCGTACACCGAGAATTGGAGGTATCGCTCCCTCAGTTCATCGTACGACACGCTGATAATAGATTTCGACATTTTAATGTAACGCTTACTCTGTTTTCGTGATAAGCGGTGATAATTGAATACACTCTGCTCACCTGAAAATGAACGTCTCGTTGAACACCGGGTTCAGATTCTTCCGGTGCAC
Organism: Nomia melanderi; assembly: GCF_051020985.1. Classification (NCBI taxonomy): domain Eukaryota; kingdom Metazoa; phylum Arthropoda; class Insecta; order Hymenoptera; family Halictidae; genus Nomia; species Nomia melanderi. Next base: position 5,244,220 of record NC_135008.1, read on the forward strand.
TTTGGTCTGATACTTCTTCTTCCTGTCTGGCAACAGGTATATTTTTACGTAAGGATCGCTGCTGCCTGTCACATCTTTCACTGGCAGCTCCCGAGCATCTAGAACCTGTTATCAACAAGACGAACACGGATACATAACAGGTAGGAATTTAAATATAGCGGACATTTAAATATATCTTTGTAATCAATATTCGGCTGATGTCTCCTCTGACTGCAGAGTATACGATTCCAAGATAGAATTCTTGCGCTTCAGTCGAAATTACTGATTGTTAGTCAAACTTTCATCAACTGTACTTCAAACGGCGAACACTCTCAATTAAATATTGAGATTTTCAATAAAATTTCATTAAAATCAAAATTAAACGAAAATTTCCAACGAACGTTTAAGCGAAGATATTTGAGACGAAGAATGAAAGATGAAGTCACCGTCCCCGATTAAGGATTTCGAGCGTCGAACCCTTCGCGTATGCAACCGGAACGAGCAGCGCGTCGAGCACCGTTGAGACCATCGAGCCCCGTTCCGAGAAAACGCGAAGTACGCGACGCGTTGAATATTACTTTTAAAGTAATTCAACTCGTGAGCCCCCGGCAAGGAGCGAAACTCACGGCGGGACAGCAATCTCGGCTTCGACGACTCCGTCGCACGTACGAGCGGGCGGAGAATCAACGACCGCGACCGAAAGGAACGGCGATTAAAGGTGACGCGTACGAGAGCGATGTAACTCGCGCCGAGTCGTTAACAGGTAAATATAACCTACTTCTTGGGAACAGGGTTCGATCGATCTTATTTTACATTTTGTAAATAAATAAGCTCGCGTCGGGATATTAATATTTCCTGTGTCTGCAGGAAACGGTTTAATTTTATCCGTTCGCGCCGGGTGGCTCGGTCAACCCTTGATTACCGAGAGTACACCCGAATGTCGTTTCTCAGCTTGTTCTCGATCGGAATAATTCTACAGCCGATAGCAGGTCGTAGCCGAGTAGCCGGTGTTAATAGGTATTTTTGAGAAACGATCCAACTCGGTGATATTTCTGTCAGTTTCCCGGTCGCTCGACCGAACGCCGCTCAATCCCCGGCATTACCATAATTACACGGTCGCGGGCGACGAGGTCTGGTCCCCATGGGTTGGCAAACGTCCGCGTTTCTTTATCTCCGAAGATAAATCGCGATGCAGATTTATGAATGGACCAGATACGCGCGCGCGCGATTTATATTTCTGTGCCGCGGCACGTGGGTTACGGCCTATTTATAAGAAATTCACGTCCGATCAAGATTCCGCGCCGGAGATAATGCATCGGTGTCGGTATTACCTAATCGGGGACGAGTCGCAATCGAACGGAAGCTGCGGACGAGCGTGCGTCCGTCGGGCCGCACTTCATTATCGTTATCCAATAACTCGCACTAAATATGGCAGCTCGGGTAATTAGCAGGCGAGAGGCGGAGCCGCGGACTGAATTTGCCTACGCGCGGGAACGTTACGGAAACGTTTTCCACGGCAACGCAGTCGATGGTGCTTGAGCGGCGGCGGCTCGCGGACGATCGTTCAATTACCGTTTTCACGAACGGCTGCAACGCTCCGCGGAAAATACCGATCGGCGATTAAATAACGGATAATCGTCCGCGAAATTGACCGTCGAATCATTCCGAACGAGTTCTCGCGCTTCGACCGCGTAGAACTCAATTAGGATTAATGAAATTCTCATTATTACTGGTATCGCGAAATGATAATTTGTTTTACGATCGTTTCGTCTCGCCGGAGGAATTGCGGAGCGTCTTCGGCGAATACGTAAGACGGTTCCAGGTCGACGGGAGACCTTGAGATTGACCTTTGCGTTTAAGATCCGATGTTTTAAATCCAGACAGTTTCCGAGAAATCAGGTATCTGTTCTCGATAATAAACATGCATCGTAATTGCATCTCGCTTCGAGTAATTTAATTCTCGAAGAGAAAGCACGTGCAGCTAAAGTTAACGAGGAAATCACGATAGAATCCACGATTCCGTAATAATTAGACAAATATCAACGAACTTCGATTGATCTGAACACCGAGAATCGTCTGATCCATGCTCATCCCTGGAAGAACTCTTTTTCAATAGTGTCGGGGGAGTCTTCAGGCGCAATCAGTGACTTCGTCAATGTAGCCGCACGCGATCGAGTATATCGTAAATCGAGACTGATATAATTCCGAGCAAACCGACGAAACTGGAACGCGAATGTCGGTCATCGTTTGCGTGGGAAGAATTCATCGCCGCCTTTGCTCGCCCCACGATGATTTCGCGTTACGTGCAACGCTTAAAGAAAATCCTACTGCGCTATCGGATATAGCCGATGGTACTCAGTGTCCATGAAATTGGGATTCTTCGAATATTATCACGATTCTATAAAAACGAAGAGGACCTCTCGAGGAGCTCGTTTCTCTAGCGGTGCGTAGCTGCCGGTATCAACGCGCCGAAGCATTCCGAGCGAACGCAGTACGCAACCGTTGCCTCGACGGAATCGAATATTCCCTTTGGTCCGACGGTGGTCGTGTTCCAAGGCTGGTCGTATTTTTTCTCGGAACCCGACGAACAGGCCGTCCATTAGGGAACTTGCGAAAACTCACCTTAACGACCAATCCCTCGATCTCTTTGTCGTAGCGCAGGGCGAAATGCAGCTTGCCCGCGTACTCCATCTCCGTGGTGCTGGAACTCTCCGCGCTCTCCTGCCGCTGCAGCTCTTTCTTGTAAAGTTCCGGCTGCAACCGTTGCATAGTTAAAACTTCGACAAACCGGATTCGTTAGTTTGCTTCAGTTTCAGCCGCGACTTGTTTTTCGGCGCGAAGGAGGAAAATTCGCTTAACGTACCGCGAAACAGTGCATTTTGCGCGGGATTTAGCATTGCTACGCGTACTACTTCGAGGAACTATAAGATAGTCCTCCAGATGTTAATCGTCGGAGGTTAGAGTTCAACGAAGGACGTTCGAGCGTACCTTGATCAATCCAAGACTGGAGTCGCTGCGATTCTCCAGGTTGCAGATGCTGAATTTGATGTTCGGCAGGTCGAGCCGGTGGGAGAGCTGCCTCTGGAAGCTCTGATGCCTCATCGGGACAATGGGCAAAGTAGTCTGGCGCAACACCTATGAAAAAGTCATGCGTGATACGTTCGCCGGGTTTCAATATTTGAGAGCGTTCGCCCGGAAGTTTACCACGGGGCACCGTGGCCGGTCGTTTAACGAGCCAGACGCTTCCGCGGTCTTCTCGCGTATAAAAGTTTCACCCGGAACCTGCGTGCGCTGGAAGCCTCGAGGATAAAAGCGAGCGACACGAGATAGCCGACGAATAATATATGGGTATCTAATTTCTGCAATTATCGGTATCGTTACGGGATATCCCAGGTATCCGTCGGATTTCGCAGCTGTTGCACCGTGAGATTGCTATCTATAAAAACGTATTCTTCTGGAAGAGAGACCTTTACCGTATATCGCAAGAACTGAACTGCGGAAGTTTATGATCTGTGAAGCACAATAAAATCCCCAGCGCAGGAAGTATAATTTCACTTAATTTTCCGTTCATTGAGCGAGCGCGTAAGAGAGATTAGACTATCCTAACTTCATCTCGAGCCAGGCCTCGGTGACAAATTGATTTTCGTCGGTGCTTATATCTTCCTGGAACATCTTTCGTCGAATAAGCGCGACGCGCAGATGGTATTATGAGTTTCTGTCGGGCATCTATTCGGTTAACATGAAATATTTCCGAGTGTCCTTTATCGCTGATACCTTCTTGTTGTCCTTCTGCTCCTGGACGTACTCGTGAGTGATCGGCTCGGACTGGAGATCCGGCAGAGAGTGACTGATACGTATGGCGTTCTGCTGCGACAGGTCGTTCTCGCTGTCGTCCTCTTTCATGTACCACCTCATCCACATCACCCATCGCCAGGTGGAAGAACATTGGAAGCTCACAGCTGCCAGCAGTAATAAAACCATCAACGTGACTCCCGTCCCGATTAGCAGCTGATAGGAGAACGTCTCCGTCCATTCATCTGCGAACAAATTCATTATACGTATAATCTTCAGTTCCGACGTCTTAATCCTTCGTTTCTTCGATCGTACGCTCAGCGATCTCATATTCGCGGGAAACGTGTAATTCCTCGGCAATATCTTTATTGTAACCCTTAACCCTCGGGTAATGGGATATTCCGTTATAGCTCGCGTTTAAAAATGAATCTCCAGTGAAAGGTGAGCAACAGTGGAAAAGAATCATTTAAATCATCCAATGTAGGTTGAAGGCGCTATAAACATCTTAGCGAAACGCTATTAAGACTAGCTTTACGAAGCGCGTCAATTTGACGCGCATTGAATTTTCTAAACATTATTCAGCGAAAGTTCGCGCCGTTTGATTCGGCAATTACACGAATATGTATACTAATTGCCAATTTCCGAGCTAATCGCCGACCGAAGTGAACAGCGATTTTTCTGTGTACGTTAGAATAAACTATACAACGAATCCGTGTGAATCTAAAAATTCTTCGAAGCGTTAAAAACTTACACGACACGCGCAACCTACACGCGTCAACGTGTCGCAAGCGGAACGCCCATGTTTACCCAAAGAAAGCAACGTTTCCCTTTCAGTCGAAAGGATGAAGAGGATAGTTCGACGTCCGTGCCTTTTAAGCTCGCAATACGACACGGTGACTCACTTATTGGCGCAATCGCGGCTGGCCGTTCGTCGAGGGAAAAATCATCGTCTATCTTGTGCAACGCAGCGAAGACGATGCAAATCAAAAGTAACATCCTGCGCCCGCACGCACGCGAGCACGCGAGCGCGCACGCACTCACGTACGCCTCGGTGATTAATTGCTCGGTACACGCGGCATTGTGGGACTGCCTACGGAAAGAGAAAGCCGCGCGAATGATCCTCGCCGGTTTCGCGGCGGACGAACGCCTATCCTCGCGAGCGCGTCTCCGCGCGATTCGTCCCGTGCCGGCCATTAAACCGAGTCCTTAATGACGGGAACTGCTTCGAGCCGGCCGGATCGCGCAATAATACACCGGCCGTCGCGGATAATGCAAATAAGACGGTTTTTCCGGCGACCGTGGACGGTTCATTAGTCATTCTCGGTCCCTTTAACCGAACAATCGTTTTCCCGCGGCGCGGTCGACGCCTCGCCGCGTGCCGATTTCAATTCCGCGGCCCCGGGGGATTCGTATCCTCGGTATTATTTCAGTAATTACGCCGCCCGACGCGATTCGCCGGCCTTTCAATGATTTATTCGACGCGACCGGACTTGCGGTGGACCGCGTCGCTCCATTAAATCCCTGCTCGCTGAGAGAGGATCCCGCAACCCTATTGGGTCCATCGCTTGGATTCGCGTCGACGAGTTTGCCGATGTATTTACAGTACTCGCTGGCTGCGGAAAGGGGGAGAGTAAACGATTCTGAAAGAGTTCGCAGGAGTTTGATGTTCTAAATTGGGACAGTTTTATTCGTTGATTCGTATAGCATTTATGTTTAATGGGATCGATGACTTAATCAATACTTCGTTAAGAGATTTCGAAAGAATTCGTAGGAATTTGATATTCTATGTTAGAAATATTCTAAGTTAAGATTTCGAAAAAATTTGGAGGAACTCGATGTTCTGAGCTAGCGCAGTTTTATCCATTGATTCGTGGTAATTATGGTTAATGCGATGAGCTAATGAATACTTCATTAAAGTAAGAGATTTCGAAAGAATTCGTAGGAACTTGATGTTCTGAGCTAGCACAGTTTTATCTATTGATTCGTAGTATTTATGTTTAATGCGATCAATAATTTAATGAATACTTTATTAAAGAGATTTCGAAAGAATTCGTACGAATCTGATGTTCCAAGTTAGCACAGTTTTATCCATTAATTCGTATAGCATTCATATTTAATTGGATCAACGATTTAATCGATACTTCATTAGAAATTAGTGAATACATGAGGAGAAAGGAGATTCAAGTGCAAAGAGTTAAGAATTCCCGTAGATCCTGAATAAAATTAGAGGATACAATTTTTGAATCTTGAACACCGTATATATAAAGTTATATAGAAAATCAGACGACATCCCCGCATCATCTTCATAAGCATAATCGCTAATTATTCCTCTCCGCCGCGTCAATATTTGCACTACCAATCACGATGCCCCCAGTGATTGTCGTTCACCTGAATATCAACGCGAGCGACTTAATCTGCATTTGCTCTAGATACAATCCGGCCCGTTATTGTTGCTATAGATGCCACTTACTCGAGCAGTACGTGCCGGCATTATGTGTCTATCATCAGCCCATTTGGGGCAGCCTTCCCGATAGATCGCGACAGATACCCACCTCGGTGCCCCGAGCTCCTGAAAACCGACGATCTCAGCCGACCCGATCACACCCAAAGAAAGAATCCGCCGATTGAATCGTTTCGTCGGATCCCGAGCTTCGATTTTTCTTATTCCACAGTCTCGCTGTAATCAGTTACGCTATGTAGGTCGCGGTCAGCCTCGATGCTGTTTGAACAATTGGTTAAACACGAGTACTCTTAGCCGTGAACTTAATTTAGCATTCCGGGAGCGGAAGTGAGGCAACCTTCAATTTCCTAAACGACCGAAGTAAGATCGATTGGAAGCCGATTTAATTTTCAGAAAAATGACCGCCCGTACGTAAGTCGGAACTCCGCGTAACCCAGATAGAGAATTTAAAAGCGCAAAGGGAATACGGAGAGTGGGAATCGCAAGCGGAGCAGCTAATCCAAGTTCCGAACTTAGATCTCTCTTCGAGAATGTCTCGGCCAATATTGATATTCCTTAGTAAAATAATCATCCGGCGAAGATATGAATCTCAGTAATATTTCGAATAAACAATAGCTGGTTTGCTCAGGTTACAGAAGGACTACGGAAACTGCGATTCCGGCGGAGGCTAAGTGTTCAAGTTCCAAAGGGAACGGCTCCCTCAACTTCAAAGACACCCCCTAGCTACGATAACTTCGCAGCGGATAAGTGTTTCGTGACTCGAGGAAGCCGATCCCTCCAGGATCAAAAGGAAATCACTTACGCGGCTTTAATTCAGCCGTTGGATCGTTTTATAACCGTGTCCCAGACACCTTGGGCCAGCGATCAGCGCCACGGTTTCAAAGTAGCTACCACCTACGTGTCCAATATCGCCTCCTCGCGGAGGAGTGGAATCAATATCGTTCCTTTTTACGATTTTCCGCAGAGGGTGTTCCATTAAGCGTCTTGTCTAACGTATTTGTCCTTTTTTGCGTTTTATCGGGCCGAGGGAACCAGTTATCGTAAAGCCGGCAGGCATAATAGGTCGGGGAGAAAGGCCGGACATTAAGCCACCTCCGGACCTCATCATTTTTATCGCCGAATGCACACACACACACATACCGGCCAATAATCGCGTGACGCGGACGATAACAGGTGAAGGTTCGGGCGTAAACTCGATTTACGACTTACTACTCGGTCGCAGCTCGTGCCAGAGCACGGCCACCGGCGTACACACTTAAATGATTGATGAGTCCCGGCGAATTGCGCTTTTACCACCTTCACCAGACTTCCAGCGTTCGCTCGCGACCGCCGCGGACAACCGCCGTATGGTTTTTAGTATCCGTCGCGGGCCGCGCGAGCTCTTAAGAGCTCATCGCTAACACTTATGGCTGTACTTCGAAAGTCCCGCGAGTTAACAGGTGCTGAAGGCGATAAAAATGTTCCATTGTCGGTGATGGGACAACGCCGAAGAAATCATTAAATTCACGCCCCGCGGGCGTTACATTTAAAAACTTGTTATACGCCGTTCGGGAAAGATCGGCCATTTCTATATTCGATCACCGAATGAATAACGTCGCGCGTTTCATAGAGAAACTGGTTTCGATCGAAATAATCTCCGCGCGAGAGCCGATCGGCGCATAACCGAAGTTTATACGGTGCGACTGCTTTCGAATCGAACTGTCTCATTCGAATTTCAGGAACGGGATCGATCGGATCGAGTCCGCCTCTCGAAAACCGGGATCAATTTCTCCGAACAAATACGCCGGGTATGCTGCACGCGGGAATACGGGATCTCCTGTTGTATGTCGGCTCAATTATCGATCCGCTACGGCTTTTTTCATCTTCCGCATGGGTTTCCAGCTGGCCTTGACCCTCGCATCCCGTTGCGTGGGTAGCAAGGCCGCATGGGATGGTTCGCGCGTTACCTACATACGTTTTTCAGCGAAGTAACGCGCAGGGTTCGGGTTCCGCCTTGGGATAACTGGAAAATCATTGCCGGAAGGGTGAGGCGGCGGTTCCAGCTGTGCGGCGAGCAAGTAGCTTCGGTGGTCGAAAGTCTGTAACGTTCGAGTAAAGAAAGGCTGTTTCTCTGGTAATCGTGAAATGTTCGTTTGCAATTCCGCAACAAAACGATAATCTTGTATAGTTACTCTTAATATTTATAGCTGTTTGTACTCATATATTATTTCTTGATTTACTTATTACATCCATTATAAATAGATAATTCGCTTCTAGTTAACCAAATCACTTCATTTCCCTAAGAGCAACCTGTTTCTCTAGTAAGAGTGGAATGTTCGTTAGGAATTCCGCAACAAAACGATAATCATCTTGAATGGTTACTCCTAATATCTGTCGTTACTTTATATACTATCCCTTAATATACTTATTACAGTCATTATAAATAAATAATTGCTCCTAGGTAACTAAATCACTTCGTTTCCCCAGGAACAACCTGTTTTCCTAGTGATCGTAAGTTCGTCAGCAATTCCACAACAAAACGATAATCATCTTGTATAGTTATTTATATTCATATAATATTTCTTAATATACTTATTACATTCATTATAAATAAATAATTGCTTCTAGGTAACTAAATCACTTCATTTCCCTAAGAACAACCTGTTTTCCTAGTGCTCACGTGTTCGTCAACAATTCCACAACAAAACGATACTCATCTTGTATAGTTATCTATATTCATATATTCTTTTTCAATATACTTATTACATTCATTATAAATAGATGTTTCGCTTCTAGTTAACAGAATCACTTCATTTCCCCATGGACTCCGAAACATTGATTTTTGGCCAGAGAAACATTTTCCCATCGCGTGCCGAATAAAAGTCCGTGTCCATCGATTAATCGATAAATTTCAGTTACCGCTGCCGCGGTGTCCCGGGCCGGCCTCCTCGCGATTCAATCTCACGGCCGTTCTGCTACGTGACGCAATGATCCCGCCGTGACGAAATATCCATGGCCCTGACCATACCGTTCCGCCGCGCACGGTAATCTCTGACCGGACACCTCCGACTGTCACGTTTCGTCTGCATCCACCGGAATAATGCCGCGGCGATTTCGTCGTTGTCCTTTTCGCTGGATTTCATTTTCCGTGTCGAGGCTATCCGACGATTGTTATTCGCCAGGATTGATTCGGGAAGAGGTGGGAAATGCGAGGACTACTATTGCTTCTACCTAATGCGACATTCAGCAAAACAAACCTGCGATAATAACGACGCAATTCAATGAAATCATTTAACATCGTACACTTTTCATTTCGCATATTCTGCACCATAAAATCGTGCATCGTTCAACGTGTTAATATACATTACACCTGCGATTACAGCTCTGCCTCTGAAAGCTGGCAACGTAAAGATGAAACACGTCGCTCGTACACCTAATCAATTCTTCCGCAAACTGAAGTTTCCTCCGTGCCCGTTGAACAGAGTTCAAAGTCGCAAATTCACGGTAATCGAGCGGTCTCGACGTCAAGCCATAAGGGAGCCCGACGCACGATCTGCGTATTTTATAGGGAGATTAAGAAAATGTTGAAAAGATTTCCGGGGCGAGTAGCAGATACGCGGCGGGATTCGAATTCTGTGAACGGCCTACCGGAGGAAGATCCCTTGAACGATAAGCCCGGCGTACCCTCCTTCAAACCCTGGCGAGTTTTTATTAATCGTATCGATGGTTATCACGGGAAAAAGTTGGCCGAGGTGAGCGGTGCTTCGTCGCATTAATATCGGTCGTTCGTCGAGCGCCTCCTCCTCGTTCTGCGTTGAATATCCAAGCCGGAGAATTACGGTGCAATGTCTAGGTTATCGGTGCAGCGCGACGATAGACAGAGGGAAAAAAGGGGAGCATCTCGTGGTATCGATTTCGAATTAGTCACGGTACATCCCCTTTAACGTTCTACAAGTAGGATCTTTTTTTTAACGACGGTGCAACGAGGCTTCCTTGGGAAATGTACGAGGGAAAATTATATATTTACTGGAGCGGTTGACCCTCTTTTTATATTCGCAATAAGGAAGAATAAAAAAGAGAGAACGGTTATAAATATACGGGGCGGATGGCGGAGGGACAGGAGAGCACAACAGGGACTCGTAGCAATTCGCAAATCGCCCTCGCCGTTTTTCCCGGCGGTCGCGAGTCGATCTCGTGCCGGAAGACGCGATGTACTCGTCAAACATTCGATATTAAATTCAACGAGATCCATGTAAAGCATCGAAATGATTCCACGCATCGATTAAACTGTAATCCAGATCGTGGAACGGACTTTATGTTTGAGGAGGGAAGATCGCGAAGTTTTCCGCTGCGAACGATCGGATTGTGCTAATAAATAACGCGCGAGCCGCGGGTACGAGCTAACGACGATCAGAAATTGCGGAAACCGTCGACGCCTCGGGTTCAGTTTTGAGGAAAACTTTCAAAATCGCGTCACGTGAGAAAAATTGAAGATTCGATGAAGATGTTCGATTAAATATCAACGGGGTAAGGAATTTTATTAACCGTCGTTGGGCTTCTGGTATGTTTGAATGTTATTATACCGTATACTCGTATAATTCATCGCGACAGATCCTCTGCAAGACGCGGAAAGCCCGCGTCTTCGAGTTAAGGTCTGCGTAAACTTCACTTCTCGCTCGGCCGGTGCAATTTTCAGCTGTAGTCTCGCGCGGCGCGTCCATAAATACATATTCAAGTGGAAAAACGAGAGGCGGGAAGATTCCTTAATTGTGACGGTAACTCAGCGCGAAAGCACGATCGCCGGTATATAAATTTCGCCGCTCGGGAACCGCGCGGCCCCTGTTTAACCATTCAACGGGCCGCGATGCGACGATCCGTTCACTTAACTCATTACCGGCGACATTACTGAATTTATTCCCGACCGACGCAATTTGCCCCGTGAATGGCTAAAGAAAACATTGTTACGCTCTCTCGCCAATCCAATTTCCCTTACAGCGTCAAAAACACGGTAATTAGAATTAGACCGCCACGGTGACTAAGGTGTTTAACGGCGGCGTCCTTTGAAGGCTCGAATTTCGGGACGGTCTGGAACGCAATCGCGAAACGTGATCGCGTCTCCGTGGAATAGAGAGTTCCATCGCGATTCGGAAAGCTGGTAACGACGATACAAATAGTATCGAATCTGTATCATTTTCCTCTAACGTCGCAAGAAATAAGTAGTACGGATTAACACGTCGAATGTCGCATAATTTCACGTAGCGAAATACGCAAAATGAAGACAATGTGATATAAAATTATTTCATTGAATTGTTTTATTATTATTGCACGTTTATCTTGCCGAATGCATACAGGTGGGTCAAAAAGACTAATTCCTAACTGCTTCTTTTACAATTGCTGCAAAGGTATTCATCTTTAAAAAATGATTAATAAAGCTGATGTAATACTTGAACTGAAATATAAGCCGACTGAAATCTTAATAAATCCACGTTTGTAGTTTTCATGAAGAAATGTTGGAAAGTCAGCTTTGCTCGGTAGCTCTAGTGTTGATTAAATTACAATAATTCAATTCGGTCGGGGATCATCATTAAGTCCCACGGCATTCAATGTGTTAAAAAACACTTGGATTCAAAGAGTAGCGACCGAAATATTAAACAACTGTAAAACGTTGTACACAAAATTCTAGTTTTACACAAAACCGTCCGCAGCAATCGGTCGCCACAAACCAAGCCATAACAGAAAAGAAGCTCCAGCGTCGGAATTAAAAATTTCAGCACTTATCGGTGAGAGACTACGTTAATCCGCAAAGTGTCGACGAAGAGGATGCGGCCGCGGAGGAGCAAGAGGAGGAGGAGGAGGAGGAAGCAACGTGGAGGTCCAAAGAACGCGAAACCGATGCCAAGGATGGAAAGTTTCGCAGAGAAGCCGCGATCGTCGGAAGCGGGCAGAAGTACGAGGTGATTGGTACGACTTCCGACCCCGAGGTAAATAATACTCGCAGCTTCCCTTTTAGTCTGATTAACGCTCCGGCCGCTGCCTGCTAATCCGCGGGGCTGCGCTGTCCTCGGAGCGTCGTCCCGTCGCTTCCCGGCAAATATATTTCGCTCGTTCGCCGCGCAACTTCAGCAATCTTGCTAATTCCGGGGCGAGAGGGCCGCGCGCGCGCCTTTGAATCGGCAATTTCGCGACATTCTCGCGCGGCACGTTCTCGCCCGGCGCGAATTCAATGGCGACCCCCGGCGGCCGATCCCGCGAGATCAAAACACGTCTGCCTTTCTCCCCCGCCGCTTTTTTTATCGCCGACGAGGCTATTGTTGCCTTTTAACATCGGCCGGCCGGCGACCCTCGATACACTCCGATACCCCGTTTCGCCCCGCTTTTACTACTTCGAATTTCATTTTCCCCTTTCTTTAGTGTCCCCGGCCGGAGGGCGTGGCGAGGATTATAAAGGACGCGAGAGATAGAGACGCGCTATTGGCCGATCTTATCAGCTGCGGCGTCGTGATATACGATATCACCGGAGATAAGAGCCAAGCGGAGGAAGCTCGGTGGGCTTTGAAAGGTTCGAACGAGAGTTCCTTGATTAATCCCGCTTAATTGATACGTCGCGGTCCGTTGCGCGAGACTTTCCGAGCCGGTTCGCTGGAGATTTTAGTGTAATATCTCTTCGTTGCTTATTTATTCGGTTCGGATATCGCGGATTCAGTTCGATTTCCTCGCGCGTATCGTTTAATCATTACGCGGAAGGTTTCCGATTCGAATCCGATTCGAAATCGTAACCCGATCGGCCGGGTTCCGGATAATTATGTCCGCGCCGATGGAACGCCGTTCGGAAAAAGTTCCTCTCGCGGATAAATATGTGCGGTATTTCGGGCGGAACGCGTACGCGCGCTCGAAATACGGAAAAGCGCCGCGGAGGGAAAACGCGGATCACAATTTCCTCTAAAAACAAAGAACAATTCACGCGGTACGTCTCGGTCACGGGGGACAATGAGTTACGAGGCGGAAATGCTCCTCGCGATTGTTCTCCTCGCGAGCATTGTTCTTCTAATGCACATACTTTTACCTGCTCCGATGACTCGCGAGAACGCTTTTTCTGCCAAACGTAATTCCTTTCGAAGCGTCGATACGATCGGACTCGAGGTTCGCGCTTGTCGTAGTCATCGATCATCGTACCTCTCCGGGCGGCGCTTTGAATAATGCGTCTTCCGAGCAATCGACGTTTCTCGACGAGTCGACCGAGTGATCTTTTTATGTGACACAGCCGTGAATACACACCGGATTCGTTTATCGAACTGAACTCCTCGGATTCGAGGCGAAACAAAGAGGACGAGCGTGGGTGTTTATCATTATCTTTTCCCGCTGTATCCACCCTTTAAGCGAAACCCACGCTCGGAATACAGCGCGACGGGCTAATGGCCGGTTTCACGGCGTCTCATATTCTCCATTACCTTTCAGGTATCACGAGGGAGTTAGAGAAAATGGAGCAAAAAGCGCCACGGGCTTTTAGGCGCGACGAGGACGTGCGATATTTCGTTTTGATATCGACTGTAATGACTTGGGCCCTGACGAAGCCGTTGGACCCGGATCAACCGGGTTTAGCCTTCACAGAGGGGGACTACCGGAAACGGAAACCGCATCCGAACTTCAAAGAGCACATCCAGTGCGAGAAAGACGTGGTCGTGGTGAAGAGGAAGCTGAACCTGAAGGACAAGCTGAAAACATTGGTGATCTGTTCGGGAGTGACTTACGGCGACGAAGAAGGGCCTCTTCATCATCTGTTCAAAATGGCGTGGCGGAACGATCCCGTTCTGCCGATTTTTGGCAACGGCAACAACAAAATCCCCCTGCTGCACGCGCGCGATCTGATCACGTCAGTGGTAAACGACGCAATATCGCGGCAGGCTGCGCTAATGGCTCGTTCCCCCGTGTTCCGTTTGAACGTTAAACCGAAACCGGCTGTAACATTTATCGCGATTCAGTGGCAGCGAAACCGCGTGATATACACGCGCCGGTGCCGCATTCGTCACCGGACAACGCGCCGTGCGCCATTTTGCGATCCCGCGGACGCGCTCAGCTTGCTAATCCGGGGACAATTCACTCCTCGTTCGCTTTTTACTGTCTTTCAGCTTTTCCAGTTACTCCATTCGTTTATTGTAGAACGGGCTGCTCTATTTGCGGCGAAATTCATATCTCATTGATATACGCAGTACGCTAGGTGCCATTTTAACCCTTTACATTCGAGAGGTGACTCACAGTCACTTGATTTGATACAGCGAAACTATGAAGCTGAATATTTGGTATTTTAAATTAAACTTTGTATCGCTATGCGAAATATTTAAATAAAATAGCTTTGTAGCTGAATTTATCTGTGAATTATCGTTAGATTAGTTTCAAACAATGTCGTCTGTATCTCGTCGGAAAATATTGAATATTTCTAGTGAAAAACTTTCGAGTGCAAAGGGTTAATTAGAGCTTCCTCAGCGTTTATGAGAGAAATGCGATTCATGATAAATTAATGGGCTCGCGTCACCGTGGCAGGTTAATATTTAATTTCCACTTTTATCGTTTTTCAGAGTGGTGAGCAGCGTACTGCGAAAATGGCCGGCGTTGAGGTACATCGTGGCGGTGGAGCAAGAATTAGCCACTCAAAGCAGCATTGTTAAGGTAATCTCATAAATCGCGATGCGAACGAGATACGCCAAGACGAACTTTATTTTAATTTATATACAAATATTATACTCGGTGCACTCGTTCGTTTCAGATAAATTACTTTTCTACAAGGAAATAATCTCCTTTGAGGTCTCCTCCTTTGATTCCTGACGCGTCAAATAGATTTTCCCTTGCGTCCGGTGACGCGTGTGCGTCCCCTATATTCTTTATTGCGCTTTCGAATGTACCCCGTGTCTGAAATTCCCTTGTTCCCGGCGCGATGGAATTTATAAGAAAAAGTTTTATCGGTCGCACTTTTCCCCAGAATTATCAAGTGCGACGGAGTCCTCGTTTTTTCGTTCTTAAATGGAACTATATTTTTATCCCCGGCGCATTATAGTTGACACGAAGGCGGGCTCAGTCATGCGTCCCGGTGCGTCCTTGAATTAGAAAGTTTATAATAAGGAAGCTTTCGAGATTTAAAGCTAACCGCGTCGAGCTGCACCCGTGACAGGAAGTTATCTATGCGCTGTAAACTACTATTACCAGTCCGGCTGCGTACCGTTGTCTCACGTGCATCTTTTATTGCTGCGTTCGTTACACAGTATTGTTCTTCATATCGATGAACTTTCCAATCTTCTTCGCGGGAACCTTAAGATCAAGTTCACTTGAAGGTCACTGAACGAGGTTACACGTGAAAAGCGGTGGTCCCTTTTCAGACGAAGCACCGAGTTCAATGGGATTCCCAATCCATTTCGATTCGACCTGTATTTATTAATTCATTCGCGTTAAGCATCCCCATCCGTCCGTAATTCTTCCAGCCCCAACACGTCTCCGACCCCGATGAATCAATCATCGAAGTCCTGTCAGCTTTCCCCTTCATTAATCACGTTCCCGAACTTTTCTTTTTCATTCCCAGCTGGTTAATCAATTTGCCCGGAGAGCCGGCTTGTTCGCCGCGACCCGCCGCCCGGGAAGCTGTCGCTATCATCTTCGTGGATAGCCGAGGTTCATCGGAACGATAATGAGAATCCGCGTACGCCGGCGATCGCCGCCTTTGTTCCGCGTAATACGAGAAACGGCCGTTAAATGGCGACGCTGTTGGCATCGCAAACAGACCGGTCCATAACTGAATGTATCCATTTCGGGGTCATCTATTAATTGATGATAAGCGAAGCTACCGTTGATATCGGACGCATCCGCCGCGCGCGCAGTTACATAGAGAAACAGTGATCTGCAAATTAATTAACCGAACGCCTCTCGAATTACTGGCTTCTCGATGTGTGTTCAACATGTTAAACTCGATTTCGGTAGCTCATCGGGAGCACGCAGTTGCATCAATGCTACTTCCATTACAATACGATGAACAAATGCGTCCGCGCGATAAAGTACGACGTCGTGGAGATCGATATAATTGGAACACACGTGTCACAGTGTCGTTTTCTTTCGCTCTCCAGAGAATCAGCAAGGCACTTGGCACCGGCAAAGTGAGGAGAATCGCGCAGGAGGAAGCCTTCTTATTACCGGAAGTCACGCAACAGATCTACGATCTGATGACGGTGAACCTGAACCTCGAGCCCGAGTATATCGTCGATAAGATAGCCTGGCACCACGACACGCCGTTCCGCGATAACATCGACGCCATCGTGAGAGAATACAGGACTGCCCGGAATCTGCATCCGCCGAGAATAATCGTCCTGGGGCCGCCGGCTTCCGGAAAAACCGTTGTCGCTCGTTATCTCGCGGATTACTACGGCGTGCACTACATTCAGGCGAAGCCGCTAATCGAAGAAACGATTAAGAACTTGGTTGGTCCCGCTTATCGTACTCACTTCGTCGTTCTACGGTTTTCCGCTCGGAAAAGAAACTTGTTAATTGTTCACCGGAGAACGCCGAGAATCGTTTCCGCGGCGATCGTTCCGCTCACGGAAACACGGTATCGCAGTTTTACTCCGACACGGTTTCGGAAATATTCAAGAGCGTCCCGTGATATATTCGCCCGGCGCGGCAGCGGAAAAATAAATTCAAATATAAGACCTTGATTAAGTGGCTTAATGGGCGCCAAGGTAGACCGTGTAAAATATAAAGCGCTCCAGAGGGTTCTGAAATTTATGCTATCTCGCTCCGCGTTCAAAAAACATCCCCGGCCGTTCGTCGGTCACCGGTTCAGCGGATATCGTTGCGCCGGATCGGTTCTCGGGGGCGCGTTTCTCGTGAAACATGTGTACGCTCCTCGATGGGCAAAAATGTAAGAATATTCTCGGCAGTTCTAGCATACCGGCGAACCGTTAACGGGGTAATTATCACGTTAAGAATCCCCTGCGCGCAAAACCGCCTTTATCTCTTCCATACGTCTCCGTCTGCAACAGACAACCGAGATAGAGGAGGCCGCGACAGCGGGAGAACGGGCCGGAGCCGAAGAAACAGGTGCAGGCGACGACGTTGACGAGGACGAAGAGGAGCTGGGAGGGGAGGACGGAGCCGCGAGCGTCGGTGAGCTGCGGGAGCTGCTAGACGAAATAGAGCGGAACATGGAGAGAAATAAGGGACGCTTGGACGGCCCTCTTCTGAGCAAGTTAGTCGAAACTCCGTTTCATTAAATTCGATCGTTGCCCGCTCGATTCATTCTTACTTAGCACAATGCGGAAAGAAGGAAACGGTCGGATAACAGGGAAGATTGTTTATTTACTGTCCGTCGAACCTTATTTTCCGACGATCGTTTCTTGGAAAGATAGTAGCAAGAGGCACTAAAAGCGATATTCATGGTTACGAACGACTGCGCGGGATAATTACGATGATCCGAGTAAAAGAGATTAACGGATAACGATCGCGCTTCGCGAAGAATAAACGATCGGTTGCACCACCACGGTTGAACAGTTGTATCATTGAAAGTGTCCATTGTACGAACGGAAGCGTATCGATCGCAGCTTGACCAGCATCGATGGTCAACGTGGCACACGAATCAAGCGTTAAGCCCGTATTTAGGTAACCGTGGTCATTTAGCTAACCGTCGCATTTGGTCTTTGCGGCGATTCGTGTACGGGCGTTCGCTCGTCCGCGCGCGATTCGATTTATCGAGCGCGACTCCCGGCGATCGCATAATGGAACCGTCGGCGGCGGGTGTGGAGGTCTTCAACGCGTGCGGTCCGCAACGGCCGATTCGCAAGTAAGAAATTTCATTTCGATCGAGTTTCACGGGGAGCAATTTAATGTCCCCCGGTATATACCGATCTATCCGGGTGATACAGTGGGTACACCGTGTTTCAAGTTTCTTGCGACGCCGTCGGTGAGTTTAGGTGAAGGTAAATACCGCTATCATCAATTTTCTGCTCCCCGGTTCTTTCGCCGCTGCTCTTCTTGTTTTCAATTTTGATTGCTTTTCTTGCCTCGTCCTTTATAGCTCTGCTTTTCCTTCTCCCCCCCTTTCCCCGTCCGCCTCTGTCCCTGTCGCTTTCTGTCATTCGTTTAAGTAGCTTCAGCGGCGATGTCCTCGCGACGTCGCTTAAACACAGTATCCATCCGGCGCAGGCGTCGTTTTTCAGTTTCTGGGCCAGTTGAACTCCGCGGGTAGGAATAAAAGGAAGATAATCGAGAAATCTTGCCGAACTGGAATCCTCGAGGAAACCTTGACGGCCCTTCCCGTTTTTCTGTCGCGACGTTCTTAGCGGTACCGCTGAAAATGTTTCGCTCGCCGCGCTTCTGGTACAATATAAATGGTTGGCAAGTTAAAACGCCGGGCTCCGCGAAATTAATAAAGTCTTCGGCTCTGTTTTAATACCCTCGATCTCGTTGCTTCTTTTCCCCAGCGGGGGGAACTTCGAGCGGTTCTCTATTGTTACTTCCTCGACCGGAAACTTATTGCTTTCCAGAGTTCGATAGCTTGTCGATATAGCCAGTTCCTTTAACTCGGATGTGTATCGTCTATTGCGACTGATCCCTCGGCCGGAACGAACATCTTGATTTGTTTAAAAATAGAAAACGACGAACGACGGCTTTTTATAGCCCGCGTTCGATATTTTTATTCTCGGAAGAAATACCTTTATCGGACCGCTCGGCGTTGTTTTAATTCGACGCGGACGTCTAGGAATTGAAAGTTTCCCCGGTTTCCCGACTTTGTTACCGCCATCGTTCATTCCATTACGCCAAGATCAACTTCTTCAAGGATTTTTTTCTCAACTTATCCACTCGCACTTTTGCCACTTTAGTTTCTCCGCTGTTATTACTTTTATGCCTTGGCGGTCTGTGTAGCTTCGTTACTCTCGATTGCGCTTTATTTCCTATTGTTTACGGACGGAGCGCTGCGAGATTGAGTCTTCGTTTATTGCGCAAACCGGTTCACCAAGATTTCACACTCGTCAATATTGGTAGAAAACAATGTTTTTTCATTCCTGGTGTTTCCTTTTGTAATTATCGAAAAGGCAACAAATCTATAAGAAACTATTGGCGAAATTGTTTTCGTAGCGCGCAGACTGCTTCAGGAATCCATTGAAATCTCAATGGACACGCCTCTAGAATTTTTACAATTTTTACAAAAATAAAATGAGGAGAGAGCAATTCGACTGTTGGGTAGTTTTGTAATGTTATTGTAAACCCTGTTGAATCGTTGATTCTTTCGAGCGCCGTTCCATTTATGGATCAGCCCGTACCAATGGCGGCCGGCCGCTGTCTCTAAAGATAATCAGAAGAGTTATAAGGAAGCTCGTGCATGTGTTGATCGATCAACGTCTGCGTACGCGTAACCGGAGTTGACAACCCGTTAAAGGAACCGACCGAACTCATTACACGGCCTAATAGAACTGCATTTCATAACGCGGGACGTAGCCGGATTCTTTCGCTATGAAGTTGCGCGCGCGTGGGTGTCGTCCTGAAACCGGATACTGATTCCGGGGTTGCAGAGTAATTGCGATCGATTCCTTTCACGAATGTCGTGCTCGTCGTATTTATTCCCGGAAAATTGACTTTCCCGAGTTATTATCGGAACTTCGACTTCCGTGTGGCCATCGGCCAGTGTACGGAATCTCCATAAATCCGGGATCTCGCGTACAATACCAAAAAGAATTTCCTGCAAGGTGTATTAGACATATTACGTCCACGTTCGATCGATTATTAGTTATTCGTAGTATTTTATGTATTTATGACAGACGACGAGCGCATAGAATATAAAATAAAGCAACGTTGGTAAGGATTTAAGAATATTATTACTTTACTTTCGGCTTGTTAATGGCAGAATTATTGACTTTTGACCCTTTGCACTCCAGAGGCGCCTCTCAGTCGTTGATTTGACACAGCAACTTTGTAAAGTTTGATATTTAATGTTAAACTATGTGTAATATACACTAATATATGAAACATTGAAATGAAACAGTGTTGTTGTTGAATCAGTTTCAGAAAATGTCTGCATTCATAAAAATTGTAACAATTTTCTTCGGTTCCTCGAATATTCTTCTGTTCGAACGATACTATTCACTCATCAAATCGTATATTTAACACTTTCAAGTCACATATCGTTGCAAAAGATTTGATCAATCGAACGTCGATCGGAATCTTCAAGGCACTGCTCAGTTCTCAAAAGTTTCATTTCTCACAATCGAATCGTAACAATGATCAACCGAATCCGTTCCTACGAGTCAACCTGTACATTTCATTCAAGACTATTCCGCCGGAAGCTGCGCTCGACGGAATGTCGGAATCAAGGTTACGTTTTGGACGGCTATCCGAAAACGCTGGACCAAGCGAAGGATCTGTTCGGGACGGGAAGTTTGAACGAGGAGGACGAGGAGACGTACGCGGACGAGGAGGCCGCTGACGCCGATGACTCGATCATGCCCGAGTTGGTCGTGTCGCTGGAGGCGAGCGACGACTTCCTCAAAGAACGAATTATCCAGCGGCCGGAGTGGGAGATCCAGGGCAGCCATTACACCGAGGAGCACATGACGCGTCGTTTAAAGGAGTACAGGTAATGGCGCAAAGCCAGCCGGCACATTGTTCTTCCCGGTTTCGGTGGAGTGGAACTGCCCGTTGTCGCCGGGACGAAAAAAGAGTGTTGATGGAACGGTAATTAAATACCGGCGTGCACTGGAACCCGTTTCTTTTCCTGGTTTTTTGTATCCCCGAGCGGGAGCGGCTGACGTAACAGGCTTAATTAACAAAAATTTCCGGATAATGGAGCGGTCTGCGGATGTTAATAGCTCGTTGCGTCGCGTAGAAAGGAGCCTGACGTAACGGAAAGAATTCTATATCCGACGACAAAACCCTCATTGTCGTTTCGCGTACGCCGCTCGCCGCGCGGCGAACATCCTACGTTGCATGGAGGACGCGAACGGCGGATAATAAACGGTTACGAATTTTTTTCGTCGGAGCACAGAGGATGTCCCACGTGAACGCCACTGTGAATCGTCGTCGGTTGCTATTTTTAAACGTTCCCTTATTAAAGATTCTATTGAAATTTTCATTTCTATTCGAATAGTAATTCCTCTCTCATTTCGCGTCGACACTTACGTGGGCCTGTGCATGAATCACGCATAGTGCCGGACAATTGCGAAGCTACGTTCATTACCGCTGAAACAGCGAAATTAATGATTTCCCTGCACGGACTAATAAAGTTTGGAACATTATTCGCGTGACGTTCTTCTGGCAGCGTGTTCCGCGGTATCGGACCTGGTACGTCGGAAATTATTACGGCCCGCGGGGGAATATTTTCGAATAACGGAATAATTAGCGACGGGAGACGTTATCGAATCGGAAAACGTTGTACGCTGTCATTTGAAAAGCGAGCCATTGATCCGTGAATCGCGTCCGTTTCGGTGATTCGTGTATTTTTGAGGTTCGAAATTTAAAATCATTTCACCGGCGGCGACAGTCACTTCGTTGTAAGTTGGATTCGTTCTGTCGTGCGTCGACGCGTTATCAGTTTGTGTTGATCAGCTTCAGAGGATCGATGAACCGAATTTCCGTGCGAAATTTCGATAATTTTATGCACAGTTTTTTGACACTTTACACGATCTTTCTGTACTGTTTTCTCCGCTCGACTGCGTAGGTTTATCTGTGTCGAATCATGCTTTTCGGTATGCGCCCGATTGATTTCAGGAGGAGAAACACAGACGAAAACACGCCTTTGCAGTTCTTCGACGAAATTGAAATTCACCCCCTGATCATCGGCGTGGAAGACGACGTTTGCCCCGACATGTTCCCCACGATATATCAGTGTCTCGAAAGACTAGGGCCGCCGATAGACTACGGTGAGAAGAGAAATACCTCCGATTTTGCCAAATTTATCGTAGACCACTTCGTCAGAGGTGGTAACCCTTCTTCGCTGAGACAAGAGGTCTGATGAGGAAATTTCTCTCGCACGAAAGCCTCGTGAAAATCTGTATCGAACGTTACACGCGATTCTTTATTATTGAGTTAACACAAACTACCGAGCAAATAAAGTGATTTATTCACAAATATTATGAGAATTAAAATAGGTTTTTTCGGATTTAAAGGCTCTCCTAGGTTTGCATCAGATCCACAAATTTAATTAAATATCTTTCCCAAAAACGTCTTCATAATTTACTTGCAAAATGAACATTCTGAAATGGGTCAATTCTATTAATTATTGTGGACAAGATTACTGACTCTGATAAGGCATGCTTAGTTAACACTAAAACTACCAGACAGGTCGAAATAATCCATTCCTGATTCCTTCTTGCAATTATTAAAAAGATAACAAACGATTCTCTGAGAAATTATTAGAGAAATTAGTAACGTGCAAACTGAATTGTAAATCATTTAAAGTTTGAACAGATGCACTCTTGTAGTTTCTATACAGAAATTTCAAAATGTCAATTTATCTGCTCGGTAGTTTTAACGTTAAAGTAAATTTTGTACACAATTGACGTGAACGCTGCCAGAGTTTCGAGAATAGTTTTCAACGTTTTCTCGTGCAAATCTCCGGAGGTTTTCTTATGATCAGGATTAACCGCGGAGAAGATAAGAAACGCGCGGCAGCGTGCAGCGGCAGAAGCGCGAGCAGCGGAAGCCGCCGCGAAGGAGCGCGAAGAAAGGGAAATCTTGGAGCGCAAGAGGGAACGCGAGGAGAAAATGAGGGAGTGGGTGAGAGTTCATTCTTCCAGATTAAAAGCGATAGCGACGTCCTGCTTATTAAGCAGAATATTATCGACAGCATCGAACGAATCGGTCGACTTTCCTCGGGAAATGAATTCTTCCCGTGACATTAAGCAACGTTGATCCGTGCGATTTTCAATCGCAATCGGCTTTGTCGCGAGGAACCGATACATTCATCGAAAGTTCCAACTGGTCGAAGTCCCATGCATCAGTAAGAGGACCGTAACTTCGTAGAGGAAACGGATGATTGATGCGCGAAGCGTTACCTCGCGACATTCCGACACGTGGCAACTTTCCACTGTCGCGTTAGTTTTAAACGTCGCTCGGAGACCAAACGAATCCTTAAACGCGTCCCCTGACCATATAAATCACGATTACATATCCTGCGAGAAACACCGAGCCCCTTAACTGTCAACCTTCCACAATTCATTGGCAGAACTTCTCGATTTCTTGGTTCGCAACTTTGTAATGTAAATTATAACATCGGGCTAAGCCGGAAGGACATTATTCTTCATTAATAGGTTCATTCATAACTAACTGTCTTCTTTAATTCGTTTATCTACTGAGCATGTTAACCGTCGAATAGACAGTATAATGACTATAGAAAGTCGGTCGAAGTATTTATGAAACGCGTATCCCTTAACGCTGGAACTGCCGGTTAATTAGTGTCTCACAGAAATGTAAAATACACATTACTCGTAGTTTAAAGCGTCTCGTGCCATTGTATCCACGGAAATACCCAAATTTGCTTGATAATCTCTCGCAAGGGTATCTTTGCAGGTTCGATGATCGCAAAGTAAAAATGTCTAGATGGATCGTTTCGACTCGTGGTAATTCTAGTGTTAAGAGCGATAAAACTAGGCGTAGTCGCGCGAACGAGAGAACAATCCCACAGGTACGAGCGAAAATGGCGAGACAAAGGGCCGGGCACAATGGGCAACGGAGTCGCGTTTATATCGATCCCTTATATCGTCTATTTTATTTTTCCATTAGCTAAGTGAATGCAGATCATCGCTTTGCATCGGGCTGCACGTCACAGAGGACGCGAATTCTCGCCGACAGGCATGCATCGCCGGGAACTTCGTTTAATCGGCGCACTCGTTATTTTCCCGATAGCCGTAACGCGATTGCCATCCATTTCAGTCCTCTGAATGGAAGAAATTGATTTTCCGATCGACTCGCGCGGTTTTTCCCAGCGTCCAACGTAATTTCAACGAAATATTAAACGCATTGAACTTAAAACAGTTAACTAATCTCGCTTTATCCTTCCTTCCGCGTCGAGGTCGAAATATTTAACCGGTTCGCTTTCGTCCTCCGCGAGCACACGGACGTTTCGAGTCGCGTCGAACAATCGATCATCTTTTTTTTCGCCGCTGTAACCGAGACCAAGCGTCGGGACCCGTAGATTTATGTTACCGTCCACGCCCATTAAACTTTCGTTCGCAAGTTGCTCCCGGACGCGAAAAGTTAAATCCTAAAACCGGGTTCCCGGAAACCGCCATTGCTAGACGCGCAGATGGAGCGATTTGTAATGCTAATTCGGTTTTTCTTCCGCTTCCGTTTAAGCTGCCTGATAAATCATTCCGCGGGCTGTACGCTTCGGACCGGCATCGTGCCGGTTTCTGTTTGCTTTGCCCGCGCTTCGGTTTTTTCCCTAAATATTATCGATAACGTCGGCGAATCTCGTCGGCGTTGCGCGAACCTTGTTATTTCCCGATAAGAATTCATCGAACACATTGTTTGCCGAATGAATTTACGCGAGTATCTTGTCCACGAGCAAATATTTAATTTCATCTTGATAAGTAAGTTGCTCGCTGCGATCGGAAGAAATTTACGACTCGATTAACTGCGAAGAAGCATTAATTCCGCTCCCTTTGGAGAACCGTTCCACTTTAGACACTCTACAGTCCCTTTATTAATTGCAGCTGCGACGCTGAACGGCGCACAGTAATATAACCCGCGTATTTGATCTGTCTAATGACATCTGAATACTGTCCTCTAATTATCTTCTTTGCAATAACTGCGTTACTGCTCGCAGTTCCGGTAATAATTTCACTCGGCGATCGATTAATCCTTCCTTAATCCGTACCGATGACAGTACAATATTTATGGTCAACATCCGATGCAATGCTTCGATCGGAAACGCATATTTATAACGTTCTTCTTCCGGATAGGTGGACGTGACCTTTTCGAAATCTCCATAACCATTGCGATATTAAAACGATCCCTCGAATGCCTTCAGAGCAATGTCGTTGTAAAATATTTAGAATATATCCCGTCGATTGTTACAATATTTTTCGCTGTTCGCACAGCAGAAATCGAGGCAATGGCCGGAGATTAACGCGACGGTGTTCCAACGAGAGTTTCGTGTTCGCAGACGGACCTGATGGAGAGATTGAAGGAGGAGGAGGAAGAAAGGCTGTGCCTAATGGGAATGCCTCTGAGACACTACCTGGTGAAACACATCTTCCCGACGTTGACGCAAGGCCTCATCGAAGTGGCGAACCTACGGCCGGACGACCCGATCGACTTTCTCGTAAGCGCATCGATGCCGACCGCAGTTGCGCCATAGATACGCCTTAAGAATGCGTTTGACGCTTTGCTGTAATTATCTGGGAAACTTTCACGCTGCTCTTGCTCTCCCTTTGTTGTCGGGCTTCCTTTATATCCCCGGGATGAAAAACGGATCGCGGGATCGCGGTATCGTGGCGTCCGTTGCAGCATGAAAATCTTCAAACGGTTCGACGTCAGACGTCGAACGTCGTTTTCGAGACTCTCGAAGGAACTCCGCGCGAGAGGACGGATTAACGAGCCTGTCGCGCTTCGGCAGATAGAGATTGCGTTTCCAGGCAGAATCGAATTTCGGAAAATATCGTCGGGTGTTCCATTTATCGAGATTCATCGACGAAAATCGTATTCTTACGAATCGGGACGAATCCACACGAGCGAGACGTTTAGAAACAGGGACGACACGCGTGAACGGCGTTCGCGCTGGAAATACACGGAAACCTATTTTAAGCGAAGTACGTTCTCCTATTGAAGCCTAATCTGAAACGAGGCGGAAATAATCGATCCACGGTGCGCCGTTAAACCGGTCGGAGCGACGGGAAGATTGGAAGGCTACGGAAAATACAGCGAGATACTCTGAAATCAAATTCAAATTTCATCTATCGCGCGCCCATTTTTCCTTGGTAACTTCTTCCCTTCTTCGGGAAGACACAGAGTAAACGCCGGCTTGCATGCTAACAACCAACTGCAGCTCGTTTCGCTTTCCTATCTCCAGTTTCGACGTACTGCATCTCATCGCCGGCTGTATATTTTCCGTTGCTCGTCGGAGCAGACACTTTTTAGGCATCGATCCATTCTGGAAACTGAGATGCTGTATGCTCGTGCAGGGAGTATTAAGTTTCGACTGCTCTGGCCGGCGATAGAGCCGCGTTATCAAAGACGAACGGATTTCGCGTTCGAGCCTCGTATCTCTCGATCAATGCGATCAAATCGCATCGTCCGGTTGAGTTAACCTGTCTCATCCGGATTCCGATCGACTTTCAACGCGTCGTTTAATTCCAGGAGAGACTAACGACTGTAGATTCATCTGATTTCGTCTTATCAGATTTTGCCTACCAGCCTCGAACTGTAAGCGCTATCCACAGCTGGAAAATCGAGGACGCATTCTGAGAATGATACAATAACACCTGCGGAACGCTGTCGAAACGACACTATTAACATACAGTCGCGCTTCAGGCTAGATTTCTATACACGTGTCCCCGTTGGAAACGCAGTACACTCGAGTCGTCCACTTTTGCGTACTTTAACCGTCTACTATATAAACTCTGCTGGACCTATCGCGATTTTCTAAAAATACGTGTCAATCTTGACCCTTCGCACTCGAGAGGCGACTGTCAATCACCACTTGATTCGACACAACAAAACTATGAAGTTGAATATTTAGTATTCTAAATGAAACTTCGTATTGCTATGTGAAATATTCGAATAAAATAGCTTTGTAGCTCAATTCATCTGCGAATTATCGTTAAATTAGTTTCAATGTCATCTGTATCTCGTCGGAAAATATTAAATGTTTCCAGTGAAACACTTTCGAGTGTAAAGGGTTAGAACACAACCTAGATTTTTAAAACATTCCATCGACTCCGAATAAGTTCCCATAGAACCCTTTCCGGTACGATTTAATCATGACAAATTGTGCATGGTAGAAGCATTTTATTTCGATTAAAGAAAACAGCATCATTTTATGATTCACACATTTCGTTAATTAAAAGAATATTAATTAAAAGTACCCTACCAAGGTACCACTAAATAATACACCAATTTAATCCCCATTGGGAACTGTACAAATTTTGTACATGTAAATCATGTCACCTGTTTCAGACAAACGATGAGCGAAAAATTCTTTACTGGAAATATTCAAAATTTTCCGACGAGATACAGACGACGTTGTTTGAACCTAATCTAACGATGATTCACAGATAAATTAAGCAACAAAGATATTTTACTTAAATATTTCACGTAACAATACAAGGTTTAATTTAAAGTACTAAATATTGTGGGAATGGATGTATTTGAGTGTGAATAGATATATCGATAAGTGATGAATGCGTGTGCAATAGATGAATGACGCGACTGTGTGAGCGCGTTTTGAACGAATGTTCAAAGCATTGGAATATTCTAGATTATATTGATTTTCTCTATAATAATGTTCGTTTTTTCTATGAGTCTAGAATATCCCAAATATACGTGAAGTTAATGCATGGCAATGAAAGAATGTTCTAGAAAGTGTGCGAGTGAGACAAGACCATCCGAGTATATAAATAGTGCGTTTGATTTAGTTAGTGTTTCATTGTGAGTCAAGAAATAATCATACTGTTTCTAAAATTCCCTTTCCACGATATTTAACTTCATAGTTTCGCCGTATCAAATCGAATAATGACCGAGAGTCATCTCTCGAGTGCAAACGGTTAATTCATAAGCGAAGCGTTTCAACTGATTAAAGTCGTCGCAGCGGCAGCAGCATCGAAGCGCCATAAACTTTATTTGCTTACATCGAATCCAAGGATCACGCGGGCGCGTTATATAAGACGCGTGTGGGGAGGAAAACCTTGCAAGCTCCTATCCACGGACGCTCTTTGATAACGTTATTATTCTCTATTTCCAACCAAACGATTCTCCTCCGCCTCCATTCGCTCGCCGACCTTCCCCGTATTCCCCATTCGACGGCTTACCCGCAGGATGTAACGAAATTCGCGGCAACACACGCTCGCTGTTCCGAAGCGTTGCGCTCCGCATACGTTTCACCACTTTACGAGTATGAACATCGAAGGTCGTTCCCGATCCGCCGTCGATTCATCCCCGTCTGGCGTTCTCCTTGCCTTGAACTTCCCTCGGCCCTTTCAAGGTCGCCGAACGATTTCCACCAGACCGGCTCCGGAAAAACGGAAACGAACTCGGGCCTCTAACTTTTCCATGTTTCCGCGCGACGCGACAAATCTGCCTCCGAATTAGATGCTTCTATAGTTGTTTGTGGCTTTCAGACGAGAGCCACGTCTCGTATGGAAATTTTTGTCTCGTATTTATAAATGAAATAAGATGTATGACTCGCTGATCAATTAACACTAAAACTACCGAGTAATTGAATTGACTGCTTGAAATTCTTCTGTAGAATCTCCAAGGGTGCATTTATTGAGACTTTAATGGACGGTACATTTATTGAGACTTTAATGGCAGAGGTGACTCTCACCACCTGACTTCATACAATAAAACTATGAAATTTGATATTTAACCCTTTGCACTCCGGGGGTGCCAGTCGCCAATTGATTTGACACGGGAAAATTATAGAGTTTGAAATTTAATATTAAACTTTGTACAACGCATCGACGTGTGAAATATTAAAATAAAACAGCCTCCTTTCTTAATTTATGTACAATTTCTCGTTAAGTCAGTTTGAAAGAATGTCGTTGGTATTTCATTAAAAAATCTTGAATATTTCTAATGAGAAACTTCTAGAGAGCAAAGGGTTAATATTATACCTTATATAATTCATCAATTTAAAAAATATTTCAATAAAATATCTTTGTTCCTCAATGTACGTATAATTTCTCTTCGAGTTAGTTTCACAAAATATCGTCTTTATCTCATCAGGAAGTGTTCAAGTGTTTCCAGTGAAAAACTTCCGAGTGCAAAGGGTTAAATCAATTTAATAGTTCCTCTGAGAAACATCTGTTACATCTGTAGTTGTAGTGTTAACACGTTGGATGACACACAATCGCTGCAATTTCCTTAATTGGACGATGATTATTTGAGAACATTTCTATATTGTACATAATGCTATCTAATGTGGCATCCAGTTATATGAACGTGCGATAATAATAATGCGAGTCAGTCGAACGATTCAATATTACACTTTTTCCATTTTGTGTATTTTACTTTATGGAATTGCACGGAATTTAACGTGTTAACGAGTTTTACTCGTGACAAGAATTTTGGGCGACACATGAATATCGGGAGTCTGACTCAAGGTGCCCGATTTTTCTCAGTTAAATGGTATGGAAAGGGGTTAACTACCCGACGAAGCTAGTTACGACGATAGGGAAACGTTCGGATAAATTTCCTATGAGACACGGCTTTTACCTGGGAGCCTCGCTCAACTATGACCCTCCAGGCCGTGGGTGCATCGAATCTAGTATAAGATGCTTATAGCTTCAAAGCATTTTAAACGCGACCGGCACGCATGAGTTCCGGGAATCATCTATGCGTACGAAGCTGTTCGAAGTTCGCTGAATAATTTCGCGCGTCGATCGAGTTTTCCATGAAAACACTTTTCACGAGTTTCCGCGGCGATCCCCGTGTGCGAGGCTGGCATCTAGACAACGAGATTCGAAATTTCGTTATCGTAATATATTTCATAATCATTTCAAACAAAATTTAACATATTTTGTAATGCTCTGGTAATTAGACTAAGTCTCTATATAAAAACGAGATTTCATATTATCAGTACGCAATGTGTTGAACGTTGACTCGGAAATTACTCGGAAACAATTATAATTCGTAACATAACTGTCGTCAAATGAAAATGTTTAATAACTCAAACAACTAGATTATAGTGTGACCTAATAATCGTGTACCAAATAATTGATATTTCCTTCTTATTTTTGTTACAAAAGAATAAGTGATACATAAAACGCTGAAGGTTTAACACTAAAACTACCGAGCATTTAATACGATTAATCAATATAAAAATTGTAACGATTATTTTCAATTTCTTCAGACATTCATCATAGTATTCAAGTGAAACTATTTGTTTTCAAGATCATTTCGAACATTCATTGCTTTTAGGATATCAATGATTGCGAAACAAGAAGATCGAAACATTTTGACTGGTACGGTAGTTATAGTGTTAAGAACGCTTCTAGAAGAGTAGGAATAATTTCAACTATAGAATTTGCTTTTGATTTGATCGAAATCTTCGCGGTGATAATCTACAATCGGTTAATAACAGTGAAACACATTTCCCAACGAAACGAAGGTGTCAGGATTATTTCACGTATTTTCTGTTTCACTTTAAATAAAATATCTATCGGTCTGATTGTAACACCCTATATTTTTCACGGCCGAGGGGCTTGTTGCCCATCGGGCACCCGAATCCTTTCACCGATGAAAGGTTCCTAACTCGATACCCGTTGCTTCAACGTTTCCACAGACCTCCGTTGTTCCCGTTCAATCCTGAAACCTCGCTGCGCTATCGGCGACCAGTGGTATCGATATAACTCGCACAGCGCAACGCTGCTATGCGCAGAATTTTACGATACCACTGAAAGTTTCGTGATTAATAACGACACACAGGAACATGTTTGACAAACATGCGTGGAATGTTCGCAACTTATTTCGCCGGGGTTTAACAATGAATCGGGCGCGTTAGAAATCGTGCGCCGGACTTCGGGAAGATCGTAAATTCTGCGACGATTCCGCATTGCAGGACCACACTAGTTCCAACTGTAAATTACTAGTATCCTGAACAAAGCTGTGAAGTTCGCATTAAATTCGTGGCTCCATCGTTCAGCTTTCGGGAACGCGAAATCGCAGGACGGTCCGCGGTACAGTTATCCCGTTCTATCGCCGTTTTATTCCAAAGTAGGTACTCGGTATCTTTGATAAACGAGGTGTGTTATTGCCGCATTGTTGCAACGGTGCCACTAGGAATAAAATTAGTACGCGCGTTAAAACGTACCAACGGGATGTCTGCGCGTGACTTGCCTTTTCCGCTGATTCTCTTCAAAGCACATTCTATTGTAAAACGTGTTTTCTCTATTCGCAGCCGAACAATATGGAAGCACCATATAAATCGCGAATGTATTCAATACGGTCGCGGTCGTCGGTAATAATCAAGGTGCACGCGATACGTAACGGCCGGGGCATTTATTACAATTTACTCGGCGCCGCGGGCTCCGTTCTGCTGTAACAAAAATATTCGAACCGCGGGTAATTTCACAGCGGATAAATGTAACGCGCGGTACGCGGCGGGTAAGGGTGGAAATTCTTTGTCATGGTTTTTCGCACTTCTTCAACCTTCGCGAAGGAAAGATGAAGAAGCTCTTCGACGGGCCGCTCGTTACGCGGATCCACTTTCTTTCGAGGGATCGCTGGTAACACGCGTAAATAAAATGCAAGATAAAAGTCTCGGCTAATAAAGAGGCCGACGCGGCGGGCTACGCAGTCTCGATTTACCGGGACCTTGCCTACTCTCACGTAGACCTTCGATAAAGTAGACCCTGTTTGGAGAGTAGAAGAGCTATTAATGATAACGACGCGGATAAAAATCCCTGGCTTACAAAGTATGCTTACGCAGCGGACTTACACCGCCCGCCGAGATTACGAAGTTCACGGTGTTCGAAATCTTTATGGAAATCGATGTACAATCTTTGGAAAAAAAAGTTCGAGATTACTGGAGCTAGCGAACGGGCTGGGATCTGCTGTAATCTAGCTTTAATGATTGCAATCAAATTGTCTGCTATCTCGGTTGTTTAGCTTGTTGCTATCTGCATTAATATAATGTGCTTCTGGACGAATAAATGAGTTGATGATTCAAAGATTCAAGCATTCAAGGATTCAAGGACTCAAGGATTCAAAGATTCAAAGATTCAAAGATTCAAAGATTCAAAGATTCAAAGATTCAAAAATTCAAAGATCCAAAGACTCAAAATCTCAAAGAGTCAAAAAGTCAAATATTCAAAGATCCAATGATTCAAAGACTCAAAAGCTCAGAGAATCCAAGATCCAATGATTCAAAAACTCGAAAGCTCAAATATTCAAAGATCCCATGATTCAAAGACTCAAAAGTTCAAAGATTCAAAGACGAAAAAGCTTAAAAATTCAAAGAATCAAAGAATCAAAGATTTAAGTATCCAATCATTCAAAGATTCAAAAGCTCAGACATTCAAACATTCAAATATTCAAACATTCAAACATTCAAACATTCAAACATTCAAACATTCAAACATTCAAACATTCAAACATTCAAACATTCAAACATTCAAACATTCGAACGCTCAAACACTAAGTAAAAAGAATTGAAGACTAAAACCTTTTTTCTTTTAAATCGATGAATGTCGAAAATAAATGCCACTACTAATTACTGGTCGCAAAGGTCGACAAAAACCTCGGCATACAGGTAAATCAACCAATCCTGACGGCTGTTCGGAAACTGCGGAACGGAGAAAGTTTCCATCTAGTTGAGCTCGGCATTATGCCGGGATAGACAAACGGAACGGGAATTTCAGGATGCGCCGCCGCCGCCGCCTCGTCTGAAATGGTAATGGCAGGATGCATTCTGCGAGTAACGAGATCCTCCGCGAACAGCGGGGCCAAACGCAACGCGGAAGTTTAATAAACAAACTTGGCTGCCGTTTGCCGTAGTCGTCTGTAAACGGGGGTTGGAAATTAATGGTGACTCCGCGGATCGTTGTTCCCATCCTAGGACTACTAGTTCAAATTACAAGCGGTACGCGACGACGACGTGACGACCATTGAAAACGCGGATATCAATCTTACGTGGCCATTACGATCCTTCGAGATTGTATCGTCACGTTCCACGGCAATTGGTGACGGGACACTGTTTTCATGCTCCGCCGTTACGCAACGCCCCGACGATTATTCAACCTGTTCTTTTAATGAAACAACCAACGTCCGGGTTCTTGTACATTTAACCCTTAGAAACTGAACGCTTTCGAGAACGTTTCCCATAACGTTCGTTCTTCCGAACATAAATCTTTCTTCGAGCAACGATCTATTCATTCGATTGTTCGCTTCCCAGATTCGACGAACGAAAGCCTCGTGTCGTTCCCGCTACACGCCGATGCGCAATTTGCTCACCTTGCTTATCCATTTAGAGATTAAACTGTATTAACCCCTTGCACCGCGAGCGCAACGAGTTCATGTTGGAGGGATAAAAGGACTCTTTCCGCGACAATGAAAGAAAAAACAAGAGCTCCGCGCGCAGCACGGTGCTTCGATGTTTGTTTTCTTTAGCGGCCGTCGGGGATTGATCCTCGCGTCAATAGTCGGCTCCCGATACAGGCTCGTTCCTCTAAAAACGAACCAGCGTGCTCTTCGAGGGAGCCAGGATTTCAGACTCCACTCAAGAAAACGTGTACTTGCTATCGATCCTCGCCGAGCGGCACATTCAATGATGGACGGGGCTTGAAACAACAGAATCCGCTGAATCATTTCGAGGGTTCTAAAAGGGTTGGAAAGGTCTCGCCTCCGGCAATTTTGCTTGGAGACGTGACCCGAAGGAATCAGCGACCGGAGGCGCCGAATAGAATTGTAAACTCGATCCTGATTTTCTTCTGGTTAACCCTTCGCGCTCGAGAGTTCTTCGTTAGGAACGTCCAACATTCCTGGCGAGGTGTGTCAATTAACCACTTGCGCTGGAATGACGCGCCACGCACGTCGAGACGTTTCTATCCCAAAATTCTCAATGATGTCTCTCAGATATTGATGATCTTGTCGCATTACGCCTATTAGATTACTTCGAAATGTATCACTCTATACAGAATGATTAACACTAGAACTACCGAGCATTTGATACGACTGAAATGTAATTGCTATGAATATCGTAGTAATAGATTATTTTCAGTTTCTTCAGACATCATAGTATTCAAGTCAAACTATTTATTTTCAAAATCATTTCGAATATTCCATGCTTCGAAGATGTCAATAATTGCGAAACAGAAAAACTAGTGTTAACAAGCAAAATAAGTGTACATATGTAAGATAAGTAAAAGCAAAATTCATCGCAGGAGACTTTGCCAAATTTCTGAACTCATTTCCAGCGCAAGTGGTTAAGGAACGAAGCTATTTCGTTTCAATAATTAAACATCAAATATCAAACTCCACGATTTTCTGTATCAAGTCGCACGATTTCCAACGTTCCCCCGTCGAGGGTTAATATTAGAAAATAGATTCTCCGCGAAATAGTTTCGAGAACTTCGGGAATTCGATCAATATCCGTGAACTACCTGAACTGCACGTAGTTTGAGCCTCAAAGTTGCTCGCGAAGAAAATCCCTTGACGAGTTTAAGATAGTTGTCGGCGGGTTTAGAGGCTTAAAGAATCTTCGGAATCCTCGTGCTCCGCCGGAAGCTCGAAGGTTTAACCCGGACTCGTGCCGCGGCAGACACGTATCCGCGGTTTTCGGTGTCCAACCCAGTTCATCGACGAGTCCTCGAAACATCTGAAGGCAGCTAATATGCATGATCCCCTTTTCAAAGTCCTCGCGATCGTAGTTTTCGCCGAGAGTCGGTCTCGATTCAGAAAAGTTGAAAGAAGGAAACGAGTGGATCATCATCGCGTGATACGCATTGTATAGGGAGGACAATGTAACGCGGGCGAGATTACAGAGAAAAAGTGGGTCGGAAAGTTGTGGGACGCGGCGCGACCCATTTTTAAATGGACCAGTAAACGGCCGTGCATTGTGTATGCGGCGGGCGACCGTTGCGTTGCATTCTCGGGCGAGCGTATCGAGACACATCCCCATTTAGGAGCTTTGTCTATCGTGTATTCCGATTGCGCGCGCCTCGGCCGGGCTGCCGTCGAGCCTCTTCCCGCGGCAGTATCGTTCCGCGTCAATAACACGCCGTACGTTTTTATTGGGAATAGAATAGTCTGTCTGGGAATATAGCGACGTGTCAATGGCGCGTGATTTATTAGAGACAGCGCGGAATACAGAATAATTCGCGACGCGACGGGACGCGCCGGATTGCCGTTTCTCCAACGGCAACTCGAACCTGCCAGGCATTTTCCTACGAATGTCCTTTGGCTGCGTTAAATATGGAATTACTAGATCACCTCTTAACGCATTGCGTACCGGCGAATTTTCAGAAAATTGAATTGTGCGGATAATTTTCACTGAGGTCAACTTATATCGCTGTACATAGAAAAACTCAGATACATTGTTATGTAGTATACTTTAACGCTAGGTTTACGGATCGCGTCAAATTGAGGCATATTGGATTTTAGAAATATTATTTTGTAACACAATTACCTACTATCAAATCTCCAGTTTCTACGATCTAACTAAACGAGCATCAATTCTTTTAGGAATAATAGAATGAAGTGTACAATAAATGCACGTAAACCTAGTGTTAAGTAGATAATCAATTCGAATTGAATTTTATATATTTTTCAATGCTGTGGTAATTAGCGAAGTTGCATGGCTGAGTGTCTTTATATAAAAACGAGATTTCTCATTACCGGTGCGCAATGTGTTCAGTAATGTTCGTATCTTAGTCTGCGAGATATTCTTTAATATTAGCTTTACGGACGTTTATTCTATGCTTTATTCTATTGTTCCCAGAAAGCTACGTGTTCGTTGATATATATCGTGAAAATTATTGCTTCAACAATTCAGTATTACAGTGCGCATTCGCACAATTGCAATTTAGTTTCTAAATACCGTTTAAACTCGATGTCAAATTGACGCATTCCGAAAATCTAGTTAGTTTCGAGGTTGAAACATTAACGGAAAACGATGATCAGTATCAATGAAATTAACGTAAGTATTACATAAAGATAACGTAAATAAATTGCTTATCAGATGCCCCAATGCATGGCAATTACCTCTGAATCCAACAACTATATTAAAGCAACAAACCTACATCGAAGTTTCTACATTCTTAACGACCGCGAAAGTGGAATCTCAGTTTCCCTTACATTCACTCAATTATCCGAACTTTCAATTGTTATGTTCTACATATTGGATCCGTTAACAAGAGTTCTTCCACAGAGAATCTAATTTCTCCGCACTCGTTAGATACCCAAGTAGATCAGCTAACGATACACGTAGTTCCATCGAGAACGATTACGTTGCAACGACGAAGTTAGTAGAAATTCCGGTGAAACGGCCGATTTAATCGCGAGATTTCTTTCTTCCAGGCCGAGTACCTGTTCAAAAGGAATCCCGAAGGAAGGATGTTCCAGCCCGAGCACACGAGGACGATGAGATCCGTCTTAGAAGCGATCGAGAGGTTCCAGGACGATCTTCTGCCGCGGGACGAGCTCGACGACAAAATAAGAGAGTTCCTGAAGCAACAGGCCGCGCGTCCCGACGTCGACGGCACGTCGGACGGCAGCGAGGCGGACGTTTGCACCGACGGGAAAATCGAGCAGTGTGTCACTCCGTGCTGTCGATACGAGGACACGGTATCGGCGGAGGGGGAGGGCGAATATTCTTCAGATAGGGCGACCTACTACGAGGGAGGGGAGGACGCCTGATACATCCTGAGGGGATCGCGAGCTTCCGCCAAACACGCGACCAATTAATTAATCTGCACGTCACAGCAGCGACGGCAATATTTGGCCAGCCGTGAGCCCGGAATTCCTGTAATCTCTTGATGCGCGCGATTATGCCTCGCGTCGTCTTGGGACACTGCGAAACAACCGAGTTCTGTTACAATCGAGATTCGATTATCGTTCGATTAATCCCTTACGCTCTGAGAGTTTTCTACGAAGCGTACCCAATACACTTTTTGACGAAATATAGTGAATATTTCTTGAAACGAGAAATCGTACGTAAATTAGAGAAAGTTATTTGAATATTTCATATGTCAATGCATCGGAAACTTAACGTTATTATGACTATGGAGTGCAAAGGGTTAATTGCAATGATAATTCAACCCGTTTGAGACAGTTGGTAAAGGTTTATACTGCTGTGTTTTGAATAGCAACCTTGAGATCGCGTTGCAAACGATTTATATCGTAGTTTAAACGAACAGGAATTCACCGTTTAACCCTTTGCACTCGAGAGGCGACTCTCAGTCACCATTTGATTCGATATAACAAAATTACAAAGTGTTGTATATAATATTAAGTTTCGTATGATGCATCGGCATGCGAAATATTTATATAAAATAGCTTCATTCTTAATTTACGTGTCTTATTAGTTCGATTCAAATAATGTCTGTCTCATAGGACAGTGTCGAATGTTTCTAGTGAAAAGCTTCCGAGTGCAAAGGGTTCATAAAATTTTGTTGTACTAGGTAGAAATTGTAAGTGTCGCTTATTTTCTGAAATCGTCTCGAAAGGGACAAATAGTTCTGATTCGATGCGAAGAAATTTGGAATATTTCTGTTATGTACTGGATTAAAGGAGATTATGCGATTAATGAAGATACAAGACTTATTTATTGGACGTACGGTGGCTGAATGTTTATATTGAGCGGAATATTAATTTGTTTCTTATCTGTAATCGAGACAGTGCAGTAGCTAACTCGAATCGAGTTTACGAGACGCTAATCGGGTTAGTTAATAACGCAGATATAAATTGCTTGCCGGATTAAGGAATTACCGTGAGTGTTACGAGCGGAGAGCAGACAATGCCGAGCAGCGAAATGATTTCAAAATGTAAAATTAACCGTCACTCCACAGAAACTCCGTTGTCTTCGGAAATATTTGACAATTAGCAAGGTAAACGGGTGCTCCGTAACGTTTCGGCCAAAGGATCCCCTCGCGCAGAATTTCAATTCGCAACCGCGTTCCTGCTGCTCCGTAGCAGTGTAATTTGCTTTCGAGTGGCATTGTTACCATCCTTTGAGTAATTCGAGCGTCGCGGCGCTCGTAATTTAAGTGGATCGCGAAAAAAGCGTAAGCAGGAAATATTCCGAGGGAAACGTTCGAACGATACAAGGCTGGTTCAGCGACGCGGTGGAAACTAATAATTAAATTGCCCGATCTTTCCATGGGTTTTCAAAGTTGGACGTAGGAGTTTCGTATAATGTAACGCAGAAACTTCCTTGGCCGACGATTTGATCGTGTCCGTAGTTCAGAGCGTGGTCCATAGGTCAGCAAGACCTTGTTGCTAAATATGCATCGTGGAAAGTGCAGGGATATCTGGAAGCGCGGCGTCCATTATACCGCAATGTCAAGGCGAGAATTAATCGGTTTCATTAATGAAGCTTCCCTTTATCGACCCGGTCGTTTTTTTTTCTTTTTTCGTAGATCCATTCACGCGCCCGCATCCGCGGAGGAAACAGAACTATTCCAACGGAAAAATAACTTCGCCGACGAAAATATCAAAGGACCAATTAATTGAATTGTGCCGTTCAACCGGATACACCCAAAGGGATCTACCGCCACGGCAATTACAATTTTTTGCCCGAACCGTTGCGCGCCGGACGTACGGGAAACAGATACAAATCCACTATTAAAACTAACCGAATTGGAAAGCGCACGCACGGTGCGTCGCGGGGCGGGCGCGGCGTATCGCTGATCGTTCTTCGCGATAAAAATAAATCCGTTTGCGTGGAACGAAAATATTTCATACGCGGCGTCGTTTTCGAAAGCGTCGGCTTGAGTAATCCCTGGTCGAGGTGTCTGACCATTACCGGCTGATTTTACTTAATACGCGTCGTGAACTGTGCCCGGTCGATTTTAATTAATTCCGTTACCGCGCGATCGTCGTATCGGACGAAGGAATTGTCCGAATCGGAAGCGCCGCGGAATTATTATAATTCAACGTTATTAACATTAATAAAAACAAGCACCGACCGACAGTAGCGTTCCTGATTTATCATCCCCTATTACCGAACCAGCCCGTACCCGATAAATACAATTCTCATCGAATTATTTATACAAGCGGTCGTCGCGGATTATTTGTTACTCCGATAAAGGAACGAGATACTGTATTAATACGACGTTAATCACCGAACGGCGATTTAAAACGCGAATAATTCGAGTGCACGCAGCGATTCCCGCACAAAGGGAATAGTGCGACGCATTGTAGAGTCGTCCCGGAAAAGCATAAATGAATATTCAACGGGAACGGCGCGCGTCGTGTCCTGCGAGTCGGTTTCTACGCGGCGTTCGACGGATTACGGGTTCGCTAGGATCGAAGGGAAAAAAGAAGGGGAGCGCGGCGAGTTTGCGAAACGATCTGAAAGTTTAAGCGGATCAAACGCTCGCCGTGTCCGCCCGTTGATTATCTGGCAGCCCGTTCCACGTTAATATTTCCCTGTGACGGGGCGCGCGCTGGAAATCCCCGCTGCCTCCAGAAGACGAGGCTCCCTATCGAGCCGTAGGCGCTCTTACGAGGCCAAGGACGATTGTACCACATTGTTCCGTGTCTTTAATATGACGTCGGTTTCGCTCCTTTCGCCGGGAGCACTCGCGGCTCGCCGTTTCCATATTTTCCCCGGGATCGGACGGGAAACTACGGTACATCGGGAAAACAACGGGAGGGAAACCTTTCACGGCCGCGTCCGCCGCGCCGGCTGTTACGAAGTTAACGGTTCACACTTTCGTCGCACGCAACGAGCTTCCTCAGCTGCGAACGAAACGGAGTGGAAGCTGCTTCGAGGACTCTTACGCGATTATCGTAGCGAATCGTTGATCGTCGTTCGTAAATCGCTGTATAATTCGCACTCACGAGCTGCAGGAGGATTGTTATCCTCGACAAGGATAATATTGTCGCGCGTAAACGAAATTCGGATCCATCAATCGGTCGCGCGTCGGTGTGTATTTATTATACAATTTTCGAGCAATCACCGATCGATCGATGGGCGCGCGATTTCACGCGCAACGCGGGCGACAACTTCGTTACAGTCCGCCCACCCTCCCCGCCCAGCGATGGAAACCCGGCGTGCGCTCGTGTTTTTCGAAACTTCATTACGAAATCCGATATGAATCTTCGGCGACGTAATCCGCGATTTAATGAGGCCCCCGACGACTCGCGCGATCTCGCTTTTTATCCGTTCCCCGTCCGAGGTATGCCGCTTTTCTTTTTCGCCACTTTCACCGCGGTTGGCAGCGACCGCCACTTCAAAGTAACTTCTCGCCGCGCGGTGTATCGATTGTTAAATATAAATAGCGTTGATGCGTGCCGGTGTCGGGAGGAGCGCGACGCCCACACGCCGCCGCTCTCTTCTTCGAGTGTCCCGTGATGAATTGCGTCGCGTGGACCGAAACTCCGCCGGTCACGGCGATCCGTCATTCGGCCGGGTGTCGTCGAACTCGAGGAACATCCGTCAAAACGGCCCCCGAGCCGCGGCGGACAAAAAGGAAAGCGCCGCCGCGCCGGGGATTCCTGCTCGCACGAGCGAGGGGAACTTCTCGCAAGTCACATTTCCCGTTGAGCTCCTCAGGCGAGGCGAAGCTAACGTTGACATAACGAGAAGACGATCCCCCGGCGTAAATAATAGAACAGCGCCGGCATAACGAGCAACAGACGAGACGATTCGCGCCGTAAATTCGCCGTAAACACCCGGCACGGGGAAGCAGACTTTTTACGGGCGCAGCTCCGCGTATCGAGTCGCCCGATCGAGATTATGCAAATCCGCGGAGCCTTTCGGGAGCGACGAAATCGCCGCGCGAAGGATTACCGATAAAATGTGATTTCCATCTCTGCCCGTCGCGTTTCAATCGAGCCGCTATAACGAACCAATTGTTCGCCCCGCGGGCATAAGGAAATTTATAGGAACGCGATTATTCGTATTAATTCGCGTTCGCCCGGAGAGTCACGGGGAAGCCGGGACGGAGGAGCGTCGCGCACAATAACAAACGCACGGACCGCCGCTGCGGCTCAGAAATCGGAGACGCACGCCCCGCTGGATGCGCCGCAACAATCGCCAAGTGATTGCATTCAAGTCGGACAAAGGTTAATTGTCGCGCGAATAATATTCCGTAGGATGAAAATCGAAACGAATTAAGCCGGCCAGCGTCCCGTGGGCTGATCGTATTATTAAAATCGTCCCCGCAATTGATTATTGTTCTCGGCGCGCCGTAAATAACCGACCGACAACAATGTCCCGGCGAGTAGCGCGTTTCGTCGCGCCACCTTTCGAAAAAGTAAACATCCGCCCTCGCCCCGCGGCGGTGCGAGCCGCTCGCCGGATTAATACGCAATCGGTATCGATCGGCGATCCCGTTTAAAAATACGGCGCACCCGTTCACCCCGCGAGATTAACGTCCCCCGAGAATAACGACGGGTCTAACGAGACGCTAAGTCCCCCGCAATTACGGCGTGAAACCGCGAGCGAGCCGCTAATCTGTCGCCTTAATTCCAAGCCCGGCCCGCGGACAATCTAGGCGCGATAGATCGAAAGCGGGATCCTTAATAATTCCGAGAGCAAAGTCGGCCGCCGCCTGATACGCCTCCAGCAGCGTATATAGAGGAAAGCGCGGCGGCCGGTATATCTGTATCTTCGAACACCTGTTAGCAGTGGCTCGTGTAGGCGGCTCAACACATAGCCTTTAAATTCTCGCCGCGATTAAGCTCGTGCGTTTCCCGTCGACGTGCTCGTAACCATAACAGAAACGCTCGGTGGCGTGCCACCGCGCGAATTCCACGCCGTTCGCTTATCCCGGTGTCGCGTGCGGAACGTCTCCTCTCGTCCGGACGCGACCGAAATGAAAAGGAAAAACGGAAAAATCCAAACACTCACCGGCGTGACCTTGCACAGAGTAGTTCGCCTCCTCGCTGGGAAGCACGGACTCCTCGAGGATGCTCTCGGACGCGGTCTTGACGACACCCATGGTCCTGGCGGTGAGTTTCGCTGCTCGCTCCTGAGATCGGCTGGTCCAACGCGCTGAAAGCGTATGCGACGTAATGAGATCGTGGCACGACGTTTACCTCGGCTCGGATCGTGCCGCGTTGTCTGCCGTTGCCGGAATGCTCGGCGCCGTTTCGCCGACTTATTGCGTCTGCGTCCGCGCCTGCGTGCCCGCCACGCGTTCCCTTGAGCCCTCCATCCTGCTCTTCCCTCCTTGACCCTCGTGTGTATATCCTACACCCCCTGTTCTTCCTGCCCCGCTTCCGGCCCTAGCCAGGCGACCGCGTCACGCCGCGCCGCGGTACGGGGTAGCAAGGCAATCCCTAGGCCAGGGTGAACAGAGGAGGCAGGCCGGGGAGGGCGGCGGGCTAGCTACCCTCGGCGTGTCCGATCGCCGTGTCGGGTGCGACAGGGGGCCGGGGCTGGAGGGGTCGCTTCTGCCGCTGCTCCCGCGTTTACCGGTGCCGTGGCGGGCTCGGCCGGGGCGGGGTGCGGCAGGCACAACACACAGGGGCAATGTCGACCAACTGGGTCTCGGTGAAGGTCTCGGCTGGCTACCCGTGCCCGATAATGCATCCTCTTCCCTCGGCGTTCCTCCCTTTCGAACTCCGCCGCTCCTCGAGCGTTGCGACTTCGCCTCGCTGGTTCCGCCGATATTTTCGAATGCTTCCGATCGGAGTCGGAGCACATAAATAAGGATTTCGGGGATTTATGGCGGTGTACACGCTCGGCTCGCGAGGGCCCCTTAAGGGAAACGCCGGTTTAGAGCACCGGCGGGATCGAAAGGGGTAATTCGTTTTCGGTGTGGCTCTTTTCACCTCTCGCCGAGTGTTCCTCCGCTTCAATTACGCTCGAGAGTGTTGGCTCGTTATTCAGCACGCTCCGTTTGCTCTTACGTGTCCGCAAACAGTTTCTGTTTTCACTCGGCGCGGTCTCAGCGCGTGCACGACCTTGAAAGTCTGCGCTTGCGAGGCCGGGGTGTTTGAACCTCTCCTCGCGGCCGAATATCGCCGCGCGTTCTCGCCCTTTTACGCGGCCGACGCCAGGCCCTTCCCGGGTCCGTGACGACGGAACGTCCGCCGGTCGCGCGAGCGGA
Organism: Nomia melanderi; assembly: GCF_051020985.1. Lineage (NCBI taxonomy): Eukaryota > Metazoa > Arthropoda > Insecta > Hymenoptera > Halictidae > Nomia > Nomia melanderi. Next base: position 5,287,336 of record NC_135008.1, read on the forward strand.
GCTCGCGTTTCACGCGACAGGCCGTCACGCGAGCGTCTAATGAAAAACCCGATCGCCGTCCAATACCGCTAATTTCCTAAGGACGGGGAAGCTCACGAGCGATGCGTCCAGCCGCTACGCGCCTATATATACTCGGGTCTGAAAATAACCCAAGGACGAGCACGCGGATTTATTAATTGGAACGTTATCTCGCCGGCTCTCATCGTTTTCCCCATTCTTTCTCTGGAACCATCTCCCAGCAGCTGCCCGGCATTCCGGCGTACCCTCGGTCTCATTGAATCTCTCCTCTCGTCTCTTCTGTTCAGACGTCACGTGACACGAGGTCGCGGCACCGTGCACCCTTCTCCGGCGACCCAGCCGTTGAGACTTGTTGCTCGCAACGGTGGAACAGCAGCAGCTCCTCCAAGACGCTGGCACGTCTAGCTACCCGACGATACAGACACGTGGGCCGGCTGGCTACGCGATAAGGATGCAAGGATTTCAAGGACCGCTTCGATCGGAGTTCACCCAAGGTCGACTCCTTCTCCTACCCCTGGCAGGCCTGCGTTCGCCCTTATCGACGCTGCCGCGAGTAGGGAGGCGCGTCGGCGTTCCTCTCCGATTTTCGACACTCGCGTCCTCCTCTCCTCCTCGTCCTCCTCCCCCTCCTGCTCTTCCTCCTCCTCCTCGTGCCTGCGCCCCGCCAACCGCTCCACTTTCCCTGTTCCGCGGCCTTCCGTTTACTCCTGGCCGCCCTGCAATCGCGTCACGCCGCGCGCCACGGCTCGTCGCCATCGATCCGATGATCTCGCGCTCGGATCTGTGCATGCGTGCCGGGTGCACGCGTGCATCGGCGCAACTGGTGTAGCCGGGGGATCGATTTGAGTTCATTGTATGCTGACGTCGGGAGCGGCGTCGCATCCTCGACTTTTTCCCTGGGTTGCCTGGGACAACGCGGCCGCGCGACCGCTTCTACGCGTCCGCGGCCACGTGTCCTAGACCGCTCGCAACCTGGATACGCGCCGCTCTGTCTACCGAGTCAAGGCTGGCGATGCTGCGATCGTCAATGTCAACCGTCATTCAACGTTTTTCCCCTGAATGGACGGGGTCGCAAGTCCTGCAATTACGGACGTGCCGCGAGAATTTCCGCCCGCGGAGCAATTATCAGTGGACCGAGGATTTCTTCGACCCTTTGCCCTCGATAATATTTTGTAGATATTTTGTTATGTTCCGTTGGAATATCGATAATAGTGTTAGCAAGGGAAAAGGACAATCTTACATAAATTAAGGGTGGGAACTAATTTATTTCCTAGTTTCTCAGTGTTCGTAATTTCAGTGTATCGAATCGAATGGCGAACGAGAGCCTCTCGAGTGCAAAGAGTTGAACTTGCTTGAAATCCCGCGATTCGCGTGTGAAATATTTAGGAGGTAGAAAGTTTCGAAGCTTCTGGTAAAGTGAAAGAAGCGAACGGATTCTAATTGATATTCAATTTCTTTATTGCGTATTAATAGGATGAGAGAAGCCTTTGGGGCAGCCTGGTAATTGCAGCTCTCGTCTTTTTTCCGAGAGGCGGAATAAAAATCGAAACAGTTAACCTTTAACGTTCTACGGGCAGCGCCGAAGGCAGTGGCAGTTTTATTTCAATCTCGGTCCAGTTCCGATACAACAGATCGTCCCAGCCATTAATTCTTGCCACTGCACCTGGGAGAAGTTAGAGAGTCGTACCATTTCTCGGAACCTCTTTCAACGAGACCGTTGCGTTCCTCAAGGCTGACCGTGCCGGCGATATCTTTTTGCCGCGTTTAATCAACGAGATAATACTTTTACGATAATTAGGTACCCCAGCAGCCGGCAGTGGCGTCGTCTCTGAGCAAGGTTCTGTATTCTAATTGCACCTCCCGGGCAGAGCGCTGTTTAGGATTGTACAATTGTACTTAAGAGGCACTTCCGCGTGTAAACGGACCGCTTAAACCGTCTGTTGTCTGCATGGCGTAGCGGCGACAATAAATGATTAACATTGTTACGGCTCGACTGCGAATTCGCGTGCAAAGTTATCGCTTCTACGAACTGATCGATGAAAACGGAGATCATATAGACGCAACTGGACATCAATCGACTTTCCTCCGTGACATTGATTGCACTCTGATTTGAACTTTGGAACTTGTGCCATTTGTACTGACATCTATCCATACATCTCATAGTTTCATTTATGAGATCGTTGTGCATAATCGTGTCGTTAAATTACTTTTTAAAGAAAACATGATTCAGTTGAAAGCTGAAATTGACTCGCGTCGGTAGAGATAGGTATATAAAAGTATCGGTAAACCTAGTATTAAATCAATAGTATCAGCCCGAGCATTGGACTCCCAAAACGATTTAAAACGGCGAACCCTCGTAACAAGGAGCATTTAAAGACAAAGCGCAACAAGCGCGTTCATCGCGTTACAAAGTTTTTAACAGAATTAAGGAAAGAGCGACGCGGCGTCCGGCTAATGGCAGTTGTCACGTGGTCGGCGGGTGAAATTGTTTAATGGTCAAGTGCGCGAATCGATAACCTTCATCCCAGGTAGACGCAAATTAGCCGCGCGTTGTATAGCCGGATGAAACTTTAGAGCCGCCCCCGACCCGGTATCGATTCTTCGCGCGATTCCGCAACGCTCGGCGAAGTCGGCGCTTCGGCGAGCCGCCATTCGGCACTGCAGGCGATTTGTCGCCGTTAAAAGGATTCCCGCGCTTCGAAAATACCCGGCCCCGCCGTTTATTTTTAAACAAACCATCGGCCGGAGGGATTAAAAGTCAGCCCACGAAAGCGGCGGCCGGCGCACGCGACGTTGTACGTGATGTTCCGTCGACGACGCGAAGGCGTGCCGGCGCAGCGAAGCCCCGGCTGCCCGATACCGTTAATAAACGGAATTTAAATAGAACCGTTGATCCGTCGCTAACGAACTTGCATAACTGGCACCGGCTTTGTTCGAACCTGTTCGCCTACCGAACCACGATTTTCGTTCCTCGCGTTCTATATACACCGAGCGATCGGTTGCATAACAGCGCGTCGATCATCTCTGACAGATTCCGAATCACGGGCTTCTCGCGCGGCGCTTGCTATTCCTTCCGAGAACGCGACGCTCTTCGGAGTTTATTTGCGAAAACACATCGAACGGTAAGCGAGACGGGCGGTATGTTGAATAATTAATTGCTGAACCTTAGAAGTTCATTTTATACGCGTGCGTTAGCATTTCGGGGAAGCGGACGGGGTACGTCTGAACTGACACGTGACGCATGAGAATCTTCGAGATTATCTTGAGTACGGAACGTTTGTAATTCGTTCGTTTCATATTTTCGCCTGATCGTTAGCGATGTTGAAGGTATACAGCAGTTACGACGAGACGAGGAATACAGGTTGTAATCATTACAGCAAAGATTCGCGAGGCAGACAATGAAGATTCCCCTATTCATCACTCTGCGCTGTTCACGACGTTCGGGATAAACGGAAACCTGCGGTGTCGTGTTTCTTCGAGGTTACCCCGAATTGTTAACCAAGACAAATGAGATTCCGCTGCGACGGAAATGTTTGTTTGACGACGAAGCCACGATTCGGATGTTCCCGGTGTTTGCTGTCGCGCATACAGTCGGACTGTGACAGCTAATTACTCCTCGCGCAGAGTAAATACCGTTTTCGGGGGGAGGTCGTGATCGATGGGAGTTATTGCGTGTGCAATTGAAGACGCTTCGATTGCGGGGGACCCGCGACCGCATTCGCAACGGCGTGGTAAACATTAGACCCATTAGCAGGTTGTATTGGTCCAATTAAACCTTTGTGTTTGCCGCGCAGCCAGGGAACAGACACAGCCGCGGACTCTTTGCTTCGCCTTCCCGTTCACTTTGTTCCGTTGTAATTGAAAATCGAACCGGCGGCTGCACGGATTTAATCGCCGCCGGGTAAAATAATATTTTAATTGAAACTGGCTTACAAAGATAAGGTGACGCGAACGTTACGTGCGATCGTAAGGTCGAAAGTGCGATCCCTTTACAATCGATATTTAATTTGCCGTTTCTCCCGCTCGTCATTTACTTCAGTTCCTGCGTTTCGTTCCAGCTTCCCGTGGCGCGTTGCCACCTTACCTCATGTTTTCAATGGACCATATTTTATTGCAACTAGATTACGACTAGTCGGCGGAAACGAATCGACTTTGCAATTCGGATAAGCGTGAATATCTACATTATACTTACCTCGAATTTCATTCCCGCGATGCGCTCGTATTTCTGCGAGCAAAGACAGCGATCTTCCCAGGACCGCTGTCAGATTTCTCACCTTGTCCGCCGGCAAGACGCAGAGGTTCACACGCGTGTGAAAATCGTAGGCAACCAGCACGCGAACTCCGCGAGCCGAGTTCCGCAATTAAAGGTACGAGGGAACCGGAAGCGCGTCTTTCCTGGACGCCCGCTGCGACAGTTCTTCCATAGAAACTGTTCCGTCCTATATTTTTTTCCAGAACGGCACGGCGGAGCCTACTTTATGCCGCGATACCGCCGACGCAATTAAACGCGACCGAGTATGAAGCCATTGTGCTGTCCCCGTCTCGTTCTCCATCCTCTTTATTTCGCTTTCTCTCTTTTTCTCCTCCCTCCGTTCCTCTTTTTTTTCGCCCGACTGGAATAACGCTCGAAATCGACCTTTTCTCGCGGAATGAGGTGTGCAATCGTAAACCAGATCTCCGCGGAACCTTTTTGCTCGCCGGAAAAATGTCCGTTCGTGACGAAACCGTGAACAGCGTATCTGGAGTGTGAAATTTTCGAGCAAGAAATGGCACACGCGTGGGTATCCGATGGAATGTGTTAATCGGTCCCGGGTAAACACTACCAGCGTCGAGCGTAAGGTTTCGGGAACGAGAAAGTATGTTTATCTTCTCACCCGTTACATCAGACAAAAACATCCTAGGAAAAAATCGCCGACGAAGGTGAAAGTGGAAGCTTCGGTCTTTATACCGAGCTCAGGGAGAATATTGCACGACTTTTCCTTACAAAGTTGCTGGAGTTCCGAAATCAGAGATTTTTCTATTACGATGTAACGACTTTTTAACACTGCAATCGAGAAGTATCTCTCGTTCGTCTTGATTCGATTAAGAATTGTATCAAGCCTCGTGTAATGCGTCGGTGTATGAAATATTCCGGTAAAGTGAATATTTCTAGCGAGAACCTTTCGACCGCAAAGGGTTGAATCGCGGGAAATCGAATCGCGTTCGATAAAACGATCTTCGTCGCGACGACGAGCAGAATACTGTAGCAGTTACACCGCGATCGATGTGTGAGGAGGGAAACGGAAGTGAGCCGAAAGGAGTCAACGGAGCGCGAGCGGATCATCGGTGCAAGCGTAATGGGGGACTACGTTGATTGAATAACTGCGACGCGGAGTTTCAGGAAATGAGAAAGGCGGTTAAGTTCGTGCGGGATTGGGCGATTAATAGAGTCTCTAATCCGCGGAACTCGTGTCGCCCGATTAAGGCAATCTCGGCCGGGAACTTTGACTCTAATTCCGCGCCGCGAACGTTTCATCCTTAATCGCGTCGTCTCCTCCGGTTCCCGAGAAAGTATTCCTATTCGATCCGCTCAGGCCGTATAGTTTACTTAGCGTAAACGTTTCACTTTTAGCGCGAGGACGATCGCCGAGCCTCGCGGCTTCATTATCCCCGAACGCAACGAGGATTCGGATTTCCACGGTGAAACGGAGAAACTGCGATCGAATGAAACTTTATTTCCAGCAAGCATCGCCTTCGGAGAATAATAGAAAATGTAAAAGTAAATCTTACCCCTCTAAACGCTCAAAGATCCGCTGTGTAATTATTATTTCAATCTTCGCAGTTTCACATTAGAAAGCATCCTCCGCGTTAAGGTATCCGAAAGAAATCAAGTCACTCCGGTGAAACGCTTATTACGAAAATATTCAGCGGAACGATACATCGAATGATGAACGAGCGGCCGAGTGATCCTGGAGACTCGGGATATTCGGACGGGGACAGGTTATCCGTCCTTGAATCGTTCGCCTGGAACTCTTCGACTCGCTTTAACGGCGGCGCGCAGGGAACATCTCATCTATCTTATCTCAACAATGTTACCCACGCACGCTCGAAGATCGATGACCTACGAGGCTGTTCCCTCCGCGAGCGGAACGAGTCCGCCGCGTCGCGGGCGAAGCCGGCACCGCGGCGAGATCGGATCGAGAACACTTCTGTCCGATAAGTCACGCGACCGGCGCCGGGAAAAATTCGGATCCCCGCCCGTGACGGATTAAACGGCCGGCATCGCGTTAATTGCCGGGCTCCGTCGCGGGGTAATCAGATCGTCAAGTCAGCGAAAGTGCGCTAACTGTGCCGCATAACTCTTTGCGCTCCGATTGCCGGCGGATTCCGTTCGAAGACACCGAGATCGACGGATGCTTTCCATTTCTCCGCGAGGTTTCCGCCTCGCGGGATCGTAAACAACGCTCGATCGACTGCTCCGACACTCGGATTTATGCCCGTTGTTCCATTCCGTGGATGTCGACGGGCCGGGAAAGTCTTCTGGATGAATCACCGCGTTTCCTGAGGGACGATCCGGCGAGACCGCTCCGCCTTGGGTTGAGTTATCGTCAGTATAATTTTGTTATTCGCACGGCACTGTTTTCCGTAGTCCGGGTCGCCCTCGTTGTTCCCAGTCGTAGCTGTTGCGTGACTTCAATCGGATCCTGTGACTTAATTTACCGGAGTCGGAGGAATATTTTAGCGCTGAAATCGGTGATAGTTGAATACGTTACAATGCAATTACTCCATTTCTCTCCGGCGGTATTATATAAAGGAAAGTTTCTTTAAAGTAATTAACGCGTTAGACTCGAAAGTTACCCGCTAGTTAAAGTATTTCGAATTCTCTGATGAGGTGATATCTGAAACTAACTCGAAGAGAAATCACACGTTAATTAAACGAAGCCATTTAATCTCAATATTTTACATATCGACGCATCACGCTTTCATATCGAGTATAACATTTCATCGTTCGACTGTATCGAATCAAGTGCTCACGGAGAACCGCCTACAGAGTTAAAAAGAACTTCCGCGATGCGTATTTTCTAGTTTCGCAATATCGGTTAGTCCGCTGAAAATAGGACGACGTATTGGAACAAGTCGTAGCCAATAAAACCGCAATCTTCGTCGCGTTGTAAAAGAGGACTGCTCGGAGGTGGGGGGGTAGAAAAGAGAACGACGATCGGATCAGTTGCATATTACAAAACGTTAGATAAGCTTTATTAGCCGATATTTTACAGTTCACGGTCACGGCCGCGCAATCAGCGTCCGCGGAACGTGTTCAGTAGTCGGGGTCGAGCGTAGAGGCGCCGCGTTATCTCGAATTCCCGAATCCAGCTCGCGTTGCGCGTTTCCCGGAATCCGCGGGAGAGATTATCCTGGCAACAGGAAACAGCGGGGCCGCTTCCGGGTAAAAAGAAACGAAGAGCTCGAGGACGCCGCTCGCGCGCTCGACGGGGCGCCTGTTCGATGCGACGGACTTCTGTGTAGCCCGCGACGCAATTACTTAACACTTTACCTAACGGATCCGTGGAATGGATACTCGTCGCTAATCCCGCGACGCGTTACCTTGATTCAATGAAAAAGCAATTATAAAAGTCAACACGTGAACGGTACCACGACTGATACGACGTCGATCGATAAGCGGTGAATTCGAAGATTCCGGTGGATGAGGAGCTTACCAATGGAAATCCGATTTCTCGGATACAGGTGAGTGATTTCTGGCCGAGAGATTTAGTGATTCGGATCACGATAGGTAAAGTGTTCACGTGTAATGCAACGTACGATCGGGTAGCACCTTAAGTCTTAAGTAGAGAGAGGTGTAGAGGCTGCCGCGGCTCCGAGGAAACGTCGACGCGTCCGTCGGTTGCGTTCCCCGGTCGTTCAGCAATGGGGACAGCGTATCAGGCCGTTCACGTCGCACTTCGCGCACTTCAGCGCGACGAATTCCGCCGTGAAGTCGTTGCGGTGCACGGACCTCTTGCTCCCGTTGCAAATCGGGCAGAGCTGCCACTGGTAGCCGCCGCAGAAGAGGCACACGGTGCACGCGTCGTCGCTCTGCAAATTGAAACATCAATCATATTTTCTCCGTCGTTCCGTGGTTCGTCGATTCTCGCGGAAGAACGACGCGCCGGAACGCGCGCGATCATCGCGCCGGTTTTCTTATCGCACCGCCGGTCGACGGTTCGCGACGATTATTGGACGCAATCGACGGTTCGAGGTAATTCCGAGATAAGCGGCACAACGGCGCGACGCTTCATTAAACTTTTACCGCGACGAATTTCGCGGGCAACCGTGTTCGTCGCGAGGCATAAAACCCGCGGTCTAATTACCGGGTAAATTGAATTGCAACGATGGCAGCGGTGATTAGCGGCATTTTAAACGACGCAGACTTGACATCCAGTTTAATTAGGAATCCAAGCCTGTTAGGCAGTTTCGTGGGCGGTGTAATTGCAAAGTGACGGGGTAATACGGTTATCGGGGCTGTAGGACGCCGCGCACCGCCGCGCGATACAATTTAACGCGAGTTGTATGACTAACGAGTTCGAAAGGGCAACGCGGAGGCCAACGGCGGACGACGTCGATTGAGAGATCCAGCCACCGCTCGGCTGCGACGCTTGCTTCGGCACTTCCTCTCGCGCCGGTGGCTGCGGTCGGAAAAGTGGGATTGTTTAGAGGGCCGTAAAACACGCGTGACAATCTCGATTCCACGTTAATTTCGAACCCGTGCGGTCTCGACGACGGCCGCTGGCGCAACTTGACTTTCACTTTTATTCATTTTCAGCCGCATAACTTGGGAAAAATTCGCGGCAGTGTCGACAACACGAGAAACGACGCGATCGCGCCGTTCGGCTTCGAATAACATGGACCGATGAATTTCGCGGTATGTGGCAAACTATTTTATTCGATTCCGACGCAACTATCGGAAGAATGTTCTAACAATATTATCGCCAGTATTGATTTATTCCATCGGGAAGCAGGCGAGTATATCTGTTTGCTTTGCAACGGGAAATTAACATTCCACCGGTGGTATCGCAAGAAAACAGGTTGGAAGTTTGATTTCTTGAAGCATTGTTGTTGGAAAACTGTTCATCGATAAATGGAGTCTACCGGAGTATCGACACAAAGTCGATACACGATTCTACGGGGAAAGTTTCACCTGAGCCTGGATGACGGTATACGCTTGGCATTCGACGCGTTAATGAAATAAACTATACACCGGTCGCGCGGCGCGCGTTTGTTGCACGGGCCGAAGATGAGAATAGCGATGATACGTTACGCAACAGTTGCGTAAAGATCGCCGGGGAAAGGATGCGCCGGTGGGCGTCGTTTAATTATGCATTTTTCCGATGCAACGAACCCTTCGCGTGCCCATTCGGATTTCAAAGAAACGAGTCACGTGCCCGATCGATACGCTTCAACCGTCGATCGGCGAAACGGAACAAAGCCCGTCGACGGTTTTCCCCTTTATTTTCGTCCCTCGGTGCGTTGCGTATTCCCGGCGTAAAATATTTCACCGCGAGGAAGCTAATCAGATGAACTTGCACAATTTACCGCCGCGGAACAAGTTAATCATCTTTCAGCTCCGTTTACTTTATCTGCCCGTTAAAGCTGATTAAAGTTGCCGACCTTGAGGCATACTTGACGCAGCCACTTTGAATGTTGAACGCTGTAAACTGTCGCCTCGATCTCTTCCTGACATATTTCTTGCGTGTCTGTCTACGGTCGCGGAAGAACAGCTTTTTTCTATCAGCCCGGCAAGAAACTTTAATCACCGCCATTACCATTCGCGTGTCCCGTCAATGAAAAGCGAGCAGGAGGACTCGAATAAAAGCGCAGGGCGAAACCTGGCCGCGCGGAAAATTGAATGAGGAACGAGCCAGCCATGCCCGGCGATCGCAATTGAGGATTCAAGCACCGATGGACCTCCCGCGGGACAAATGAAATCAAAAGGGAAACTCATATCCAGCTGCCGTTTTTCGCGGCGGGCAATATCACTTTTCACGCTGGAACTGCAATTTCCGTAGAATTCTTCTGTCTCTTTATAATCATTGGAGATATAGGCATTCTCTAGTAAATTGTAAAATCAATTTCTATATTTGTATAACAGCAATAAAAGGTACTATCTATCTCAATAAGAATTCTTACATTTGTCTACACGTACCGTCGAAATCGGCGCATATCAGAATCAACAGGTATTGAAACGTTTTCGTTGTTTAATTGCTAATCCCACATTTATGTAACATTTTAGATATAACACAAATCCAAACTAAAATTTACAAAATCGAATTATTCTTTTCCGTAAGTTAGAAATTTTGCTGTAATCGATGTTTAAAGCTATATCAATATAATCACCGATGCTCGCGTTTTTAGTAGCTGAAATTTACGCGGCGTTCATTAAGGTACGCAAATTATTTCTGCGAACGGACATCGAAGCGTTAACGTCCGGCCACAGGCAGCACAGGGTTGAGGGTTGCGGAAGGAGCACCGGTGAAGTGACAGTGGCAGCAGAAACAGTGTAAACGACCTTTACTCGCTGCAAGGTAAACCTCAATTGCTACGACATCGAAATTTATGATCGCCGTGGAAAAGGAAGGTGGCGGCAGATATCGTCGGATAAAAGTGAAAGGATCGTACAACCTTGCGTTCGCGATGGATTGCGGTGCACGGGCCGCGCGGAGTCAGCGCAGGCGCTCGGGTTCCTTTATGCGGGCAGTCATATGCCCGAGACACCGGTGTTCCATTCTTCTACGCAGCACAGATATCCCGAGGAGACGCGGACAAGCTCGCCTCGTGAGAGCGCGCGCGCGGAATTCTCGGAAACGACGCGAGATTCCTCGAGAGTCGAATAATTCTCGTATGGAGGGACAGCCGGGCGGTCGCGCCGCCGTCGACGAGTTTGCGCGACGTTTCGAGAAGTTTCGGTGTACCGTGTTTCCTCGTCGAACGCGCGCACCGAACGAGACTTGGAAATTTAACCCTTCGCGAACGAAGATCCTCTGAAATACATGAAACCCTCAACGGGCGAAGCTAAATTATGCATCAATTACTCGAACGATAGAAAAATACGAAACTACGCAATGATCTCTTGACATTCGAGTGATTAAATCATTTGCTTACGACTCAGTCTTCCGAATATGAAAGTTCCATCTCGTCGTAACGTCGACATTCGTCCGTAAAGGGTTAGAGACGGTCCTCGGGGAATAGGATAAACAAGATTCCCGGGAAGAGGGGTGAAAAATTTCGCCAATTTATGGGCGACGGGATTAATATGCAACTTTTAATTACCTGGTACGGCTTGAGCATGTCCCTCAGTTCGCCGGACTCGTTGAGTCGCTCGACGGTGTCAAATCCCTGCAACAGGAAAGAAGTTTTAATGACTGCGAGACCGCCGTGTCTTCGTATTAATAAAAGTCGTAGACGTAAAGGGGCGGGGAGGGAGGCAACGCGAATTTCTGAAGTTTCGCTGTCCCGTGTCTCCGTCTGGCGCGCAGGCTCGCGAGAATCTGCGGCAGCGTAATGGATTATTACGGCGAGTACATCGTTATTGCGGTACCGCGTCGCGGGTATTACGCTTTTCCGTGGACGCGTACGCGAGAGGAAAATCGTATTAAGATATTTACGACGCAGATAACAGGGTCTGTAATCACTTCGGCGTGCTGTTATGCAATTTGCCGTGGTTCACGGCGTTTAATCGTCAACCGTTCGGCGGTATCGCGTGAACGCGGCAACGGCTGACGGCGGCGGACATTTTACGAAGCTCCGCGGTTTAAACGATCGCGCACTCGAACGGCTTCCAGGTGGTTCGCGGGCTCCGGTGACTTCTTCCGTTCGTTCCCGTCTTGTTTCCAGAAGAGAAACTTTCACGATCGTGTTCCGGAGAATACGACCAGTTCCGCGAGAGCCGCGTCGAAGCGTGTTTCGTCGTGTTCAAGGTAAGTTCGCGCGAACGCTACAGCGTTTCGCAATGAGTCATAGGTATTAGCCGACGATTCGACTCGGCTCTCGAAGCGTTGTCCTGTTTCGGAGGATCGAAAGCGTCGAAGGACACGCGGCGTTACTGGCCAAGCCCAGGAAACGTCCGGAGCCGTTTTTACGGCCGATGTTCGCGCCGGCTGTCGCAACGGCATTACGAAAAGGAACGATTGATGCCTTTCACCGAACGCGGTCCGCGTTTCTAATCCGTCAACGGCCGACCAGGAAGGAAAAATCCGCGAAGGGAACGGCGAATCGATGCCAACAATGCGAATCTATTCATCGGCGACCGATTACTGCTCGATGGGACTTAGCACTGGAACCACCGGATGGCTCGAAACGAAAACGTGCCGATATTGGGAAATTGTTGAAGACGTTCATGTAACAATACCTAATCTGAGTGATACCTTTTGTAAAGAAACTTTGAAGTCGATTTAACCCTTTGCACTCGAGAGATACAGCAAAACTATAAAGTTGAATATTTAGTATTTTTATGAAACTTTGTATTGCTATAGGAAATATTTAATTAAAATAGCTTTGTAGCTTAATTTATCTGTGAACTATCGTTAAATTAGTTTCAAACAGTGTCGTCTGTATCTCGTCGAAAAATGTTAAATATTTCCAGTGAACTGTCGAGTGCAAAGGGTTAAGTGCTCGGTAGTTTTAACGTTAATCCTTGCTTCCTTATATCTAGATATTCAAACCTTAGCAACTCGACGATCTAGATGAAAATCTCGACTTAGATCTAGAAGACCTAGAACTTTCTTCTCATCTCGGAAATAACAAAGAGAACTAACAGACTCAATCCTTGCATAAAATATAAATTTCCCTATCCCTTCATCGAGCGTGCACGACATTCTCATTCTCGTTCGCGAGCAAAACCAAGCAGAAACGCACGAAAAATCCGGAATTTAATAACACCCATCGAGGTTAGTGCCAACGGGCACGATCCCCGCGGAGCCTTTTCACTTTCCGCGCAACAATTTACCTATCCTCGTAAAGCGGGGACCGATATTACTCGGCAACCCGTTTCAGCGAGCCTCTAAGCGCGCTCTCCTAAACGCGCCGCGCTCATCTGCGAGCATAAAACGGCGGGCCGGCGATGAAATGAAATCCGTTGTCCCGCGGGTATCCGACGCGCGCTCGGATCGGCGGGGATGGCTGTCCATAACAGGACGATCGAATGCATGGAAATCGCGCGGCGTGGTCGAGGAGGAATGCAGTCGGAGCACGGCCTCTCGGCTCGCGCGCGTTCGCTCGCGAGAGGCCGGGGAGACGGCGGGCCCGTAATGCCGTGTAACGCAAGCGGCTTCGCCTTTCTCTCTTCCTCTCCCTCCGCCGGCGGACAGGCGTCTCTCTCGATCGCCCACCGGCCTTGGAGCGGTCTGACATTTCGCTTTTACGCGCGTATCCGCGCCCCACAGCTGACGACTGTCGCGAGTCGGCGGAGATGAGCCTACTTTGATAGAGTCGGCGCGGCGGACGGAGGGGCGAAGGGAGTTCCCTCTCTGTGTTTTGGTTGTTTATTTACTTGAAAATCTTGTGGGAAATATATTCCAGGCAATAAAGCGTACGGTGTAACAGGGGAGTTGCGCGATGGGTAGACCGTGGATTTTTATGCATCCATGGGAGATTTGGAGATGCAATACGATTGTTACAAACAATCTGCGAAGTTTTCTCTATCGTGCTCTCAAACGTTAGTATAAAGATTGATATAATGAATATTCGCTCGAAGACACGCAGTTATGACGCGAACGAAATATTGATGTTATCAGTGATTTAATCTGATTGTAAGTATCGTCGATCCTGCAAGAATAACACGAGTCGAAAGTGTACACGACGAGACGCGCGTTCTTCAACTATGAGCAATTATACTGGCATTCCTTCCAGGCGCCTTCTTCCTATCAACGCGTAACCGGCGATGTCCCGGGAAATTGGGCAATTGCGGCCGGTCGATGATTGAACCGGGCACACTCCGGGCCTCGGCTACGTGTCACGCAAGCGGAATCGATTTCGGGGGATCCCGGGTTACCGAGACTTCGTCGGACCTCGAACGCCGAGGAACGCGGCGAAGATTGTGCAATCGAATTTTCGTCCGACGTTCGATACAGAAAGTCGCGCGAAACGAAGTCACGGGAGATACTGATTCGATTGGCGACGGAGGGAAAGAATGGAATTGATTCGCAGCTGAAACGCGAGCCGATGCTTCGAATTGGATATGTTCCGCGGGGCTTACCGCAGCTGAATTTTAAATGTTTCCGCGTGACGTTCCGGGATCGATTTCGAAGCTAACGCAAGCGATCGAGCGATTCTGCACGGACGAGTCGGACGAGAGTGTGAAATGGCTGCGATTCGATCGAGACAGGCGAAGAGCTTCGGGTTAGGTGGGTTAAAAACTGTCCCGCCCTTCGCTTAGCTTTTTACGCACGGTGGGACATATTTTAATCCACCTCGAAAAGTTGTAATTACCGATAGTCATGCAGTTCAATATTTTATTTAAGGTTTTGTCTAGTTGGCAGTGCTACGAAGTAAATGCGTAAATGAAAGCAAAAATGTATACACGTGAAAATGCATTAGTTGTTGGGACTGTTGTGATTAATTTTGGCGAATTGCGTGGTGAATTCCGCGCAGCTTGGGCTGCAGCTGATGTCGAATAATACCCGAACGCTCGATTTTCAGACGACAAAGTCGAAGTTCAAGTTCGTACGAAGTTCGCTGGGAAAGGGATGAAACGGACGCTCGAGATTCGTGCCTCGCCGTTCTCATCCTTCTGTTTTCCTCTCCTTTCGCTTTTAAACATCGGCACGACGGTGTTGGCATGCGGAATGCGCGGTCGAGACGCGCATCGAATTTCAAGGAATAAATATAGCGCTGGTTCAGCGACAGCGCGGGCAAGGGGAAAAAATGAATGTTCTGAACGCAACGCTACTCACGTAATTGTGTCGCATTTCCATTACGAAAGAATTCCATCGCGAATGAAATCGCGAGAGGCGACTCGACGCGAGCCGGCCGTTTATGAATATTTTACAACGATTGCGAGTAGCTGCGAGCCGTCTTCCGTTATCGTCTATTTCCATTGACCAACATTGGCCGCGAGCCGAGCACTCGGCGCGCATTAATTATACCGCTGTCTTATCGCGTACCGTTAATTAGGCCAAGGCGACGACTACGTCTAATCCGATTATTACATGGGCGCGTACACACGTCGCGAGGATCCTTGTCGAAATTTCACCGCGACTATAGTTTTCTCGAGTCGCTCGACGTTTCTAGTCGATTCTCCGATCCAGAACGTTCCTCGTTTCTTCCATCCTGTCGACTTCGACGGTAACTTTACGGATATTCGGTGAAAAATGTGTTCCACTGTTTCTAGAAAAATTAGTGATCGTCCATTTACATCTTGGCGATTAGAGGTTTGAAGATTAGGATACATATTCCAGCAGTCGCATCGATGAAAATCGAAGAAAACCATTGCCAAACACAAGAAATACTCTCATCGAACGACGACACACTCGGTGTCTCGATAATCACGGTACACCTAGGAACAAATTGCCTTCGTCTGCAAAAGTAGGACAGAACCGAAGAAAGAAATTTTTACGACCGAAGGTTTCATTATCCAGGAAATTGAATTCAGATAATCGTCGGGTGCCCGAGCAATTGAATAACGCGCGGCTAGCGTGTCTGATCATTGCTTACCGATTCTACTTACGTGGCTACGATACGCACGGCCGCCGCGTTTGACTTTCGATTTTCGAGTTTCCGAAGAATCGAACCTTTTGCAAGCGGATCCTATCCCGCAGCTTTCCAGTCGCGTTTCGTCCGATACACCCCGTACAATTGGACTGTAAGAATGTCGAAGGCCGCCCGTAATTACAGTGAACGATACTTGCAAGCTTTTGCTTCGCTGATCCACTGAATTGCTCTTGTTCGAGAGGCATTACAGAGCACCTTTTAACGGAATCGATCGGAACCGATCACGCACTGGCTCTATCGCTAATGATTCCCGAGGGAATTCATTACAGGCCGTAACGAAGACCGAGGTAAACGTTTCGACTGAAAAATCAACTCCTTCGATACACCGTTCAATGTCAATCAGCGATTGAGGAAACCCATTCCATTCGGAGCGTGTTCGTCGGAAGCGATGTGAACTACGATAAGAAGTTTCGAAAGGACAAAGAATCGACGTAATAAAGTACTCGCAAACAAAGCTCCGTTTGAATGTTCCGTATCGCGATATTAACGTAATCCACTGCGAATCGCCACGCGAACGAACATTCTCAGCTCTGTAATAACCTATTAAACAATTCTCGAGTCTCGCAGCCAGTTCCGCACACTGTAATACGATTATTAGCAACGTGTACCCGCGAGCGCGACTGAAACGTAAATACACCGACGTGAAACTTTCTTCGAACACTCGACCAAGGTAAAAGTATCGCCGTGAACGTAAGCAGAAAACCAGCACGGGACGCGTACAATAATTCGCGAAACGACTATCGCGAGGAAAATGCCGGGTCGAAATAATCTGTTCCGTTCAGTGGGAACACCGAAACTGAAAACCTCCAACTGTATCGCGATTTCACGTGTCCAGTGGCCACTAGATCCCGTTGCAGCGGCCCGGAATTCTGTTATGAGTTTACTTACGCTCTGTGTTTCGGAATTTAACGATCTATCCCAGAAACCGGAATTGCTTTCGCGTTCCATCGGCGCGCTCCCTTTTGTAATTCAACGAACAATCGCGACGACGATCGAATTACTTTTTACGATATCCTTTTTCCAGCGGGGCACGGAAAGAAATTCCCGACCGCAGCTGAGAAATTCGCACCGACACGTCCGCCCATTAAACGGCCGTATCGCCGACGCTCGCGGGGACGTAATCAATTTCACATCTGTCGATCACGGATGAAAGGTCGACACACGCGGCCGACGCGCGCCGAAGGAGCTCTTTGCGTTGCGCAACGGCGCGCCGCCGGTCGCAGATTTCCGGTTGCCGGCCCGCTCGAAACGAGCCGTCGATCATCTTTAACATTTCGCGGCTTCGGCGCTCTCGCCGCGGCGTCCTCTCGACTTTCTCGATCGTTCAATAACCATCGATTATGTAACCCGACATCGGCCTTGCGAGAAATTCGCGCGTGCGTGTAACAGTCGGACGATAGGAATGGCCACGCAGAAAAAACCTGGATGCAATTAGGCAAGCTTTTTGCGCGCGAGGAAATTTTAATTACAAGCGGACCGACTAATTTTATGGTTGGTCTGCTGGTTTTACGCGGAGTACGGCGGGTTAATAAATTCCACGCGAACCGATGGAACTAATTTCCTAAATTGATTAATGGAAATTAATATCTGCGTAAGAGTTCCCGTTCATGACTGTTTCCGAGGCGGTTTCAATGCACTCTTTTCGGTGTTCTTGAGATTTTTTCTATGCAATTCGGTTAAGCAAGATCTCGTATTATCGTTACAAGAAAATGCATCAAGCAATCATTATGTTGATGATAGCTGCGTTATTTCGCGATATTTTGCAAGGATAAGTTGCAGGATCGACGAACGTCGAACGCATCGCCGGCAGATGCTCACGTTTTGTTATTTAACGCTGTTCAACTGATAACTGTAAAACGCGTGTCTTATCGAGGCGGGACACGTGCGCTCGGTAGATTGTTCCGATAATTTGCAGCGAGCAAAGTTTCACGTCAATTAAAGGGTTAGTTACCTGCCCGTGATGTGGACTGCATTCAGCGCGGATAATTATCCTCGGCTCGATTAATTGACCATTACGGGAGCAGCTATTCAATGAGACTTCTGATTGTGTTGTCCTCAGGTGGGCGTACGCGTAGGTGAAATTACGATAAAATAAACAATCCGAAGATTGAAACCGGCTTTTATTAGAGCCCCTTTCCTATCGAGAATCTCAAGAGTGGATTCAACGTTTGCCACTTAAGATGATGGATCGTAGGAACTCCTTCGACAGAAGGTGAAACGCGAAAAGATTCATCCTTAATTCCTTAAGCAACATTGAAAGATTCCACCTGTTCGAAGATTTCAATTGTACGAACGTCGAACGTTCAATGCTCTATTCTAGCCATTCAGACTCGAACGTTTTATTCAACGCGTCATCCGTGGACCGCGACTTTTCGTGTATTCGTACTCCACAAAAGTCTTCGACGTTCAGAAGACTGAAGATCCTGACAAAGCCTAACTTTATATTACCGTACACTTCTTTCATTGTCAATCTTTAAAAGGGAAGCTTGAAAACCTGCGTTCCGATCGTTAGGGATCTACGTACCCCGATGTGTTGTCCATCGATGAAGAGCTGAGGCAATTGTATCGTCGACAGGCCGAGGCGATCCCTCAATTCGGCCTGCAATTCTGCATCGCCGAACAGGTCCAGCTCGTCGTACTTGACCATGTGCGTCCTGAGGATCTGCTTCACTTTCTTGCAGTTGTAGAAGGTTTTTCTAACGATGCCGGAGGTCGTCGTGTAGACCACCACCTTGCCCAGCTCCTTCTTTATGTACGCCTGAAACCAGACACGACGGTGTTCTCATTAAAAATCGTGACCACGCGCGTGCCTGACGCACGGGTGTTCAATTTCGTCGCCGCTCGGAAGCCTCCGAATCGGGCCTGCGTCGTTGCCACGCTCGTTTCGTTCGACTCGAAATTTCGATTACGCGAGTCCGTTGAAACGAGAACTGCTGCGGTCCGCAACAATCGCGTTCCCGGGGAACGCTGAGGAAGCGCCATTTTGTCGGCTCCCATTACGACTCGGAGATACGCGGCGAGCGGAACTGCTGTTGGCAATTTGCTTTTCTCACTAACAGTGTAAGGTACAGTTACATTTAACCTGTATTCCTTCAAACTGTTAAATTACTTAATTAACAACGTTATTAACGTCACCAGCTCGCTGCCCGTTATGCTCGAATCCTTAAAACGTCGGCCTGAAATAGCCCCGGAAACGTTTAACAACAGCGGACACCGAGTTCAATGAACTTAGACTGCCATATTGTCATTCCGAAGGTGCAGTCGAATCGCATTCAAGTTTTCCGACGCTTCGCGAGCGTGGAACGAGTCGCTGCTAAGCGGATTCGCAAGTTAATTCCGACGGGGCGTTTCGTTGAGCGATAATGAGTCGATAATCGCACTCCGGGGGAATGATTAAACAGCCCTTAATGAACGATCGCCCCCCTTAAGACCGTGCGGGCGTGCGGCCATTCAAACTTCGATCCCCGTTTACATTTGCATGCGCCCGGCCGGCCTGCGCTCCGAGGATATTCACTGGCGGCGCGGCGCGGCGCGGCGCGGCACGGCACGCGGGCGGTCCATTGTATCGCTAAATCCATTTCATTAACCCGTAAACGCTAACCGTTTACGCGATACGTTCTGCTAGCCTTGCCTGTGATTGTGTATCCACTCTATTTACATAGCGCATTCACGATGCACGATCGGCCGAGGGTAACGGACCTCGCGTAGGCACACCATGGACGTGGGTGTCGCGAGATAATGACACCAGCCGTGATCCAGGGGGAATCAGAAACGGGACCGACGCACGAAGAACAGCAACCCAGCGGAGAACGGTTGCATAATTGAAATTAGATGACTCGCGCCTGAACGGCGGGACAAGAAACTGTTCGTCGGCTGTGTAGTTGTGTAATTCTGGTGACGAAGCGTCTAGTGACATTTAGAATTACGGATAGCTTATCTCGAAGACATTAGCTAGAATAATTTATGGGTTTACAATTCTAGACGGTAGAAGTGGGAACAGGTGTTTTTAACGGTTTGCAGATAGTACGCGACAGTCGAAAATTCATCTATAGGCAACGGAATGGTTCTGAATAGAAAGTTTCTATGAAACATGTCTATCCAACGTTGACTCTAGAAATTCGACTTTCAGTCGGTTGGATATTACGGAAAGAAGCTAACCCGGCGATGATAGGGTCGACGCCGCGAAGTTACTTCGCTTCTTACCGAAACCTCAATCCCCCATTAACAGTATCGACCAGTCGTCCCATAATTTCAATACAGTTAACGCCGCGTTCCGGTGCGGTTTTATATCGCGCCGCAGGAATTCGCGACGGCAGTTTTGAGCATCGCGTGGCGAAAACGTGCCGGTTTCCCATAACGCGTAGCGGGACATCGGGGTTCCAGTTATATGCACCAGTTCACTCGCGACGAAACGCTGTTCGCCGTTCGCGGGCAGACATCGTGATTTTTCGCGTGGATCCCGTCAGGCGTCGTTAACGAACTATTCCGGTCGACGTGTTCGAAACGATACGGCGATTAACGAGCCCCGCGAGCGCGTAAACAAACGTTTCCCGTTTCCTGTATCCCGCTTCCGTTCCTCCCCTCCGCCTCCCTCCGTTTTTCCCGTTACACTGAATCCACAGTCGCGATGAAATCGCGCGGTTCTCACGTCGCGTTGGCCAATCGACGGGCGAATCGATCAAGGCTGAGGAATATTGTCGATCTCCATGCCGGCCGCTTTCAACGGGACCGCTAATGAACGCGTATTACACATTCGCGGCTACGTGGAAAACCGGATCCGCCGATCTAGCTGCATGATCGACGCGATAAAAGGAAACTATAATTGCGCAGGAATGCTCCGGCTGGATCCCGCGAGCGGTTCTTTCCCTTTTTTTTCTCCTGCGCCCGTG
This sequence comes from Nomia melanderi, assembly GCF_051020985.1. NCBI lineage: Eukaryota > Metazoa > Arthropoda > Insecta > Hymenoptera > Halictidae > Nomia > Nomia melanderi. The sequence goes on from NC_135008.1 coordinate 5,307,984, forward strand.
GCTCGCCCACTTGCGCCACCGAACAGCGTAATCCTCTAATTACCCGATTTCACGCCAGCGGATCGTTACGGGCAGACCGACCGGCGCACGACAATCGCGGATATCGGATGCGGGACGCGTACACCTGGAACGCCGTTGGATTGATTATATTTTTCTCGGTGGAGGACACTCCGGGAGCTTAGACTCGCAAGGACTCCTTCATTTGCATGAGGAATGTCGCTGCACCTCGAAACGGGAAAGTTCCGTCGGACTTCGAGCGGAAGAAATTGAACAAAGCTTCGTTGTGTTCATTCCGTTTCGTCTTACCTCTGCGAGGAGATTGATCAGATCTGATACTTATTTTCAGCGGACTCCTGCGGTTCAACCGTGCGAGTGCGTATTCGTTAATTATGATTCATCTTTCTCTGTAATGCGAAGCTTTATATGCGGTGCCATTTCGTATACATTAATACGCGAGTTAACGAAGACGAAGCAGTTATAAGCGCGAGGAATGAACTCGTTATTAAATGTTTATTAAAGAACCGCCGCGAAAGAGTTCCTCTCGCAACGATTATCAGTTTTCCTATTACTACGTGCACGGTGAAATGTTATTCGTTCCTTTCGGTTCTTCCGTAATTTCTCCATCGACGTTGGAAGGATAAGTTGGCATTGATAAGTCTTACCGACAAGAAACGAAATTACGTTAATTAACATACGTGTATCGAGGAGGGATCGGGAATGGAGAGACTATTAGAGACGTTTTAATTGCTTTCGCGAAAGCGTCACGACGAATCAAGTTTCTTGCGCCCGCGTAAAGGAGACGATGAGATCCGAGACAGCTGAAAAATATCGATGATGCGATTCAATTGAAATGTACTCGTTAGACGGCTTATCGATTTTTATGCGGCCACGTGTTCGAGATTCGCGTGACACCGGCCGAGGAAAGCAGCTGTAAGAGCCACGTTTCTAGCATCGTGCTGAATATAAAATCATGAAAGAGCCGGCACACCGGCGGGACTAACCTTCGCCGCGACTTCTCGTCGCGTACTATTAATGCCGATGAACTGGATCCTGGAGAACGCGCGAAAACTCTCGCAAGGATATCTATTCCTGTCCCGACGTCCTTAGATCCCATTTGTCGAGCGTTTCCTACATTAGCTGCGTTTACCGCAGAACCAGTTCTCTCGGAATTAATAATGGAACGAGATGAAATCTAATTGGGATACAGATATTCTCAAATAACGAAGCTAAAAGGATAATGATATCTCCGAACAATTGTTCGGTTTGTACTTTCAACACTATTTCTATCGAAGTTGTCGAAAGACGGCTTTCGAAGTTTTAACTTAAAATTATTCTCTCAGCTGAATAATTTGTTCTCGATTGAATTTTCGACGTTTCCTGTAGTTAATTTCATAATCGTTATCAAAACAGTCGAAAAGTCAATTCAGAATGTACGAATAAACTCGGAGAATGGTTTTAAGATCAAATATCAGGTGCCATCTGACGCTTTCGGTAAAGATAGCGTGAAAAAAAGTTCAACGACAGGTTTAACGACAACTTTATTCATTCGAGATTTCTTATACTTTTCATTACCAACTTTACTCTGTTTCCGTGCACTCGAGATAATTAAGTGCCCGATTTTGCGGGCACTCGTTACGTGACCTCCTGCGAATGACATTCACACGACACGGTTAAACACGCTCATTTTTTCACCAGGCTTTTTGCACTTCGTCGCGTGACCGGCTGCCCAGTCACGAAGACAGCGAACCGTAACTCTCGATCGCTCGCTGCGAAATGGGACCGGAGTCATTTAATCTGCGAAACTTTTTCTTCCGTGTCTGGCGACGTAGCAAGTGCGCGGCTCGAGTCGAGTGTTTTCCAACGCGGAGAGGCGCGTCTGCGAAAACAGCGTTACGTCTGCGTACATCGTCGCGTGTTTGGCTTGCTAATAGATCGCAGACGCGTACGCGCGTCGGTTCTAATGGAGGATTAAGCGGTGCTTCGTATCTCGATAAAAGAGAAAATCATATTCCATTAAGCGGAACGGGGAGGGAACATGAAATTTCAGATGCCCGATCGTTTGAAATTCAAATTTCTCGCATGTCATGATCGATTACCGTAGTTGTTCTAAATAAATCAACGGAGACACGTCGACGTATTCATGCCTCGCCGGGAAATTGTTGTCGCGTACCTCGTTAACGATCGAAGATGCAAAAGTCCGGTTGAATAATATTTGTTCGCCGCGCGAAGTAAACGAGCGAAGTTACGGATCAAAGATTAATTGCCCGGCGAACGGCTGCCGGCGCTGCGCTAGACAAATGACATCAGCGACGATTTCTCTGTAAGTGGGATAATGCTTATTCGCGAGATCGTGTCGCGAGGTGACTGGAATTTTCTGGCGACGACGCGGCTTCCCGATGCGCGCGGGTTTCTCGGATCGAGCCGGCCAACGGGAAGGCATTATCATGCCGGCCGCACGATCCGCCGTTTTCATACGTTCGAATGGGAAAAGCGAGGCTCGAATCGCGTGCAGGTTCGAACCTCGGATACACCAGAAAATCACGAAACCGATCGATCTGTCCCTCCTTAATTGCATTAGGGTAACCGTGAAAAATAATATCCCGTGCCTTCGAGCCTGGCTTCATCGGCTAATAAAATACAATTTGCGTAATTTATTCCAGCTCGAGTCGCATGATGATCGCTCGTAAACGTGTGACGCATGAATGTATGCAACAGCGTTTTAATTCCTCCATAATTCATTTCCCATCTGAAAGGAAATTTATGCCTGTACAGTAAAGATTCGCGGTTAGAACGAGCGTATTCCGGACGAAAGAAGCGAATACGCCCTTTCGATGCGAGCGCCGACCGTGCGTCCGCATCCTCGTCGATTCGCCGATTAATTCTTTTTCACCGATCTCTCGCCTGTGTTCCGTTGCATCACGCGTTTGCGTCATTCTTACTTTTATTGTTCGACGACTCCTTGCGTCGCGTCGTAAAACTTCGGTCTCGTTAAACGCAATAAACGCGAGCCTGCTGTTATTGTTGCCGCGCGGCGAAAGCGTATTCATTCATTTCCAGCGTCTTGTAAGCCGCGAGAACAACGTTTCGTTCGACGCCGGACTTTTCTTAACGCGCGGCCCATCGATACGTGAAACAAGTCGCGTCCTGAATATCCCTGGCGAATAATACGATAACCCTGCGCGCGGAGCACTGTTATTTCTCTAATGACGGTCGCCCGTTTGGCGACTTTCGCTCGAGGTGAAAAGTTTCTGGTTAAAACGGGAACGGTCGACACGCCGAAGATAAGCGTAAAGTAGCAACGCGAGTAACTTCGATTAGAAGTAGAAACGTGACCTGATTATGGAAACTTAATTACGTATTATCTAAAATGGGCGCGACCTTGATGAATAACAAGCTCCCGTTTAATTTAACTCGAGCACTATCAGACGGCACGGATTGTTATCTAGCTAATTATTAAATTAATGGATGCAAACGAATCCAAATTGAAATACAAGCTGAAATCTCGATAAATGTGTTTTACATAAATTTGATAAGAAAATACGAGACGGTCGATTTTATTTGTGATTCCACGGTTGAACGCGTAATTGGTACTTGTGCAAACGCAATCGATGCATAACTACAAAATAATTTCTCGAAAACTGTCCCACCGCCGCAACGCTGTCGCTGAACGCTGTTTGTTCTTCCAGAAGAGTTCCCGCTGTTGATAACGCGGACGAAATTCCTGGGAGATTCGGTAAAACAGAAAGCGCGCGAGTGATCTGGCAGCGACAGCTAACGCGGCGCGCCGCCGCGAACGAATGATATTCGGATCGGTGCTGTGCGCGACAAATTTCACGGTCTGGCTCGCGCTGAAATGAAAGGCCGAAGATTGGAGGGCCGCGCGAAGAAACGGAGCGCGAGAACGTTGGCTGAAAATTGAAGGGCGACGGACGCCGGTGACGTCAATTTCCAGCGCGCCGACAGCACGATACTTTTCGTTGCTTGATTCGCTCGAATTCTCGTCTCTGCGAGTGAACGATTCCCGAAATCGAGAAATTTCTATCAAAGATGGATCCTCGAATTTATTATTCAATCCGTCTCCTTCGCAGGATTCGCTTCCATTTACGTGTTCGAGGAGAACGGGAGAGAGAAGAATGATAAATTACAGTTGGCGAACGTTCTTATTATTCTCGTTGAATATAGTAAGAACAGGTGCACGATCTGTTCACTCGTAATGCGAAGAAACATCGGAAGAAGCGAGACTGTTTATTCGTTACAATGTTCGCTACGAGGCTATCGCGTGGAAACGCCGTTTTCGCGTGCCATTTTTCCCGGTTTAATTAAACATTCCCATCGGCAACTAGATCGGCGTATCACAGTACAAAGGCATTGCTCCCGGTCCGATATCGATTGGCTGCCACGCCGGTATAACTAGGACCGAAGTTCGATTGGCAGCTATCGATGAATTCCGCCGATAAACGCCGCGGTTACTTAACCTGTATGTGGAACGCACCGGCGACCGATTTTCACGGAGCCGTTTTATACACTACCGGCGGCGTTGAATGAAAGAAAGAAGGAAAGAAGAAAAAAAGAAACGGGGTCTCGGAAGAAATTGTGTTCGAATGGGAGGAACAAGAGAAATGTAAATGGACGAGGTGACTGGGAGGAAACTTGAATGGCGTCTCACTTCGCTCGACATCTGGATTACGGGACAGGATTAGATCTTGGCTCGATGAAGATTAGTTTTTTCGCGCTTCCTGAGAAAGGACTCGTTCCCATCTTTCCCCGGCGTTGTTAGAAAGTTTCCAGACGTCGCAATAGCACGCATTCCTTTACGATTCATAAAGGCGGCGGATAAAGTGTCATTATCTTCGCTCGCCTCTGTTCACGGACGGGGGATTTGCATTTAACAGGGCGAACCTCGCGGCGTTGCCCTCTCCGTCGCGTCTTCTCCGCGTTTATTGCACCGTACACACGTGCGACAAATTGAAGTTTCGCGGCGAGCTCCCCGGGAGATGTTTTCCATCGTAAAAGCCTCTCCGCTCGTTCTTTTTCCGCCGAAGTAAGCTCCGAAACTTTCGCGAACCGAATCCAACGGAACATCAAAGATTCGGATCTTCCACATTGTTATTCCGCGCGAGCAGGCGGCCAGCGTTCCCTTCGAGCAGCGATGTAAAAACGGGATCGCTAATTAAAAACTCGATTCGAGGAACCGAAACGGAGATTTAAGTTCTTGGAATATTCCGCTCTGGATGCTGCAATCGGAATAACAGAGGTGTTCCTCGTATTCCAACGAGAAGCTAAACTAGAAGAACATTCTACCGTTGCAGTAACCGATCCCGTGTTTCGCGCGTTTTCGAAAAATCGTATCGACCCCGCCGTTCCTCCTTAATTAACGATTCCACCGCCGGCCGAGCGCGGCGCCTATTTCACTCGCACGGAGTTAATATGCATGAGGTCCGGCAGTTTTCGCGGCGTCTCGTTTAACGAAGCGACCCGCCACCCGGTGAATTTACAACGACATGCTTTCACTGGTCATTATTCCCAGCGTAGGTGTGCTCGCGATCGATGTACCGATTCTTTGACCCGGTACAACGTGCGCCGCAAGGAAACCATGATTTTACATCGGATCGCCATTTATTCGAATTCCGAGCGAAGAATCTCCGTCGAGTCTAACTCTAACGTTTACCCTCGATCGACGATCTATTTCCATCGCCTAAACTCGCGCGTCAAGTTTCTTTGCGACAGCCGCGTAGGAGTTGCTCAATATCCGTTAAAGGAATAATTCGCATGTCCCCAATGCTGTTTACAGTCTCGAACAGTCCGCACTAGGGAAGCTCGCCTCCCATTCGAACGCAAATACGCATCGATCGTCCACCGATCCCCGCGAATTAACATTCCGTCCCGTGGAATTGCCGCCTTGCGAAACAATGAGGCACGGCGCGCCGAGCGCGGGGCACAATGGTCGCGAGCCAAGCGACGGATGTCACCCGACGCAGCGTCGGGACTCAAAGGCTTCCAAAGTTCTAGCGGATTCCACGGCGGCCCGTTAATTGGCCGCCGCGGAACGCCGGGAATCCCGAATTCGCCGAGGAAAGTCGCGCTTTCATAAGCAGTCGCTGGCTAATTATTTATGCGAGAACGGCCGCGGCCGAGCGGCGTGCCGCAGAAATGTCAACGACGCCGTGAATGGAAAGTGGCGAGGCGACCATTGTCGCTGCGGACCGGCACGGCCATGGAATCCTTTTTTTTCTTTCACACGGCCGAACGGCGAGCTCGTTCTCCATGCACCGTGCGCAACAATTACCGCGCTTCTTCCATACGCGACGATCCGACGCGACGCGAGGCGCGCTCTGTCAAGGATGCTCGCCGGAGATTCGCATTCCTGATGCCGGGGAACGCTCGCGGTTTTCCACGCGATTTTCACCCGGGTTTCTGCGCCCAGCCGAGTACCGATTACAAGCCACCGACTACCGTGGGAACTCTTAATTAATCGCCGGTCGAATTTGCATTCGCGGTAAAGTCACGGTCTCGTGGGAAGCGGCTGCGAAACCCGCCACGCTTCCACGGAGTGACGCAAGGGTAATGATGCAGCCGCGCGCCTCGGAGGCTGCTCGCCAGGGGAAGAAACTGTTGCGCGCCGACTACATCTTTGCGCGACGGATCGGCTGTTCCTTTTGGTGGGAAGATCGCGCGAGCTGTACGATTCACGCGTCGACCGCCGCGAAAACCTCGAGCGGTTTGTGTATCGAATATTCTTTGGCGGCGAAGGTAGAACAATTAACCCTTTGCGCTCGAGATGTGACACCACTTGATTTCATACAGTGAAACTATGAAATTTGATATTTAATATTATACCTGGTATAATGCACCAATTTGGAAATATTGAAATAAAATAGCTTTGTTCCTCAATGTACGTGTGGTTCCTCTTCGAGCTAGTTCCGCGAAATATCGTCTTTATCAGAAAATGTTCAAATATTTCTAGTGAAAAACTTCCGAGTAAACCCTTTACACTACAGGCGTCTCTCAATCGGCAATTGATTTGAAATTATAAGGTTTGATGTTTAATATTAAACTTTGTACGATGCAGCAAAATGTGAAATATTGAGAAGGTCCGTTCCTCAATTTATGCCTGATCTCTCGTCAACAGTTTGAAAGAATGTCGGTATCTCACTATAGAATGTCAAATATTTGTGGAAAACTTCTAGAATGGAAAGGGTTGAATAGTTATTTTATATATTGTAATTGTTCCCAAGTAGTTCCGAATTATCGAAATTACTTCGTCAACGATTTCGAAGGATCGAAAGGAAAATGGGAGTGTCATTGAATCTTCACGGAGGCAGGCGGTTCGCGAGGAATGCGAAGCGAGAGAGAAACCAATTTGGCTAGCGCGAACAGCGAAGAAATGAAATATTCATCGCCAGTCGAGAAAGATGATCACCGAGCGACGCATCGGTCAATCGAGAGAGTCGGAGCACGAGCGTCGCAGGTTTACGACAGCAAGCATCCGAGCATCTTGGGATCACCTACATCTCGTTGGGCCCTCTTCGCTGGAGATCGTCTCGCCCCGTTCCCGTTACGACTTTCCGAAGATCCAGCGTTTCCGTTATAGATTTGATAAACCGGTTTGCCGGTGGCGGCAGCGAGATTCCCGAAATTTTGGGTTACCGGCGCTGGCCCGCTTACTCTCGCGCACCTGTGTTATGTAAAGTTCGTCATTGACTAACGGTACACCGACGAATCTCCTCGAGCGGCTTACTTTCCTGCCGCGGCCCTTAGCCCGGTCGATTTTGCTGCGCCGGTTCTAGGACACCGCGAACGAAACTGCAGGATCGAGGGAAAACGATCGGAGCAACGGCGCTGTCACACCGTGGCCGTCCGTTGGAGGTAGAAACCGCTGTTACGCTCGAAGACCCTAGGAAACATAGGAAACGTGCTTTTTCTGCCGTGCGTGATTACGGTTACGGTTACGGCCACGACTCGATGCATCGGTTAATATTTTTACGCCGGCCGCGAGCCGTGCACAGCCGAAAGAAGCGTTGCCGGCGTTCTTAACCCTGCCCGATCGCGTCGCGACGCGAAAGTCAGCTATTCTTCGCTGTCGTGCGTACTCGACGGAAAGGCTGGGCAGGTTCGACGACGTGAAAGGCGGACTGCACGGTCCGGTGACTGCTTTTTTACAACTTTCCAGTGATACTAATTAGTTTCGAGTATTCCGAGCGTTGCCGCTTTTTGACCGCGACGTATTCGAAGTGTTCTCAGGACCGCTTCCACGGTCTCTCGTTTACGCTCCGATTGTTATTCGCGCTTGCACGGTGTTTTATTCGGTGCTCGACGGATCATGACACTTCCACCGAGATGTTCTGATATTTCGACTACCGATTCATTTGGTAATATTACTATTCATTACGACTAACGTTTCACACTTAGTACGAATAACGATAAACGGATGATATATTAACGTTATAAAACTACCGTATTACGGGGGAAGTTTCGATTCGAAGCGGAATACAAGCCGCACTGTAATGTTGGTAATTTATTAGACCCACGGGAGAGCAAAGTTCAAAGCACAGGGAACACCGCGATATTCGGAGTTCGGAGTGCAGCTCGGTGCACGTGGAATTGTGCAGGAGGCACGGTAACCGTGAAAGACGACGAGCAGTTCGGAGAGAAGGTTGAGAGAATCCAAGAGGAGGTTAAAACTGTTGGTCCGTGTTGCTGTCGCCACGGTGGCCTCTTTGACCCGCTTTCTCTTTTCCCACCCGATTTGTCTCGCGGACATGCCTATCGCGTTTTCTTTAACCGGGAAATTCACGATGCCGGTCTCGCCACCTGCCGCGCTCGCGCTCGACCGCTTTGCCGATTCCCGTGGTGGCGTCCTCGGCGTCGAGGAATTACAAGAACGAAAAGGCGGAAGCCGCCGCGGCGGACAAGTGGGTCGACGGTACTCGCACGATTCCGATTATTGGCTAGCTCGCCTCGCGGTTCATTCAACCTTCGCTCGAGCAACGCGCCGCGCCGGTTACATCGCGGTGAACGAGCACTTTCGAAAATCGTTCGGTAAGAAACGCATCAACCGGAGGCGTACGCGCGGACGAATTCGAGCTGCGACGAACGGGCGGCCGCTCGAGTGGCGCAATCACCGATGAAATCGTTGTTTCTCAAATCGGAAACGTGTAACACTTTATCTACGCGGAACGGCTGGACTACTTAGCGACTAATGCGCGCCTTGCGACCGGGGAAATATCGTTATTAGCGGGACTATTTTATGCAACGCTCGGAATTCGTCGGGTTGCTTAATCAGAAACCGGGTATAGTTTCCGGGCTTCGAAATTCTGTTGGATACGCTTAACAGAAATATCGTCAGGTTTCTCGGAGATAACGAATTCAGGTCCGAGATCCATCAGGATGGAACAAGGTCAAAGAGGTTAGACGTCGGATCCAATTATCTGACTCCTGAATGATTCGTCAAAGGTCGAATGACGGAAAGCTCGGCTGTGAGTTGTTACAGCTTCCTTATCGTCAATCGCTCCGAATGGAGGCTGGTCATCGAAACAAAATTGATACGAGCGCAAGCTTAAGTGGAGCGGGACATTGTCTAACGCGGCAGATGAATCTCCAGCCGCCGATGGTTCCAGAGTCTCTCCTCGCGATCGAATCGCGGTTACGATAGCATTAAGTCGTGACGAATGCCGCGTACTAAATTCTAATTTTCAGCGACCCCGTTCCCGCTGGCAGAGCGCAGCCGGCCGCGCAGTACGTACAAAGAGCATTTGAATCTTTATTTGCCCGCGGACCAAATAAGCATCGCCGGTGGAAATAGAACATGAAGCGTGACATGCCGCCTGCCCATAAGTGTCGATTTCGAGCCACCGGAGACCAACAAACGATCGGGAAAGAAAGTTGCCGCGCGGACGGGCCGGACGATGAAGTGGGTCGTGTTTCTGTCGCGTTTATCATCGATCGTTTCACCTTCTTCGCCGGGAGGTCGTCGCCGGCGCCGAAGGGGGGCAGCCAAGTGGGTTGCCCCTGTGTGCGCGCGCGAGCGCAGCGCGAATTAGCCGCGCCGAAAATTTATGCCGCACGAAAGTAACCGGCCGATTAAAATCGGTGACGTCGGCGCGCGTGCACGCACGCATGCCCGCCTCGATGCGCCTCATCTCGCGCGGAAGGGAGAGGAAAAAGGAGAAGCTCGGCTTCGAAGGAAAAGGAGGGGAACGGTTTCTTTCGTCGGGAAACGAGGAGAATGAAATCATCAAGTTTACCGTGCCTGCAGTTGTTGATATTCTACGAGGATTAACCCTTTGCGCTCGAAAGTTTTCCGCTAGAAATATCCAACGTTTTCCGATAAGATATTATAAAATATTCAAGATTTTTTAATGAAATACCAACGACATTCTCTCAAACTGACTTAACGAGAAATTGTACGTAAATTAAGAAATAGAGCCATTTTATTCGAATATTTCACATATCGATGCATTGTACAAAGCTTAATATAATGATCTTACAATTTTACTATATTAAATCAAGTGGTGACACCTCTCGAGTGTAGAGGGTTAAATGTATCATCTAATTTGGAAAATGAATAGCTTCGTTTGAATAGTGTAACAGGTGGTCGAAGAAACTGAAAGAAATTTATTGTTGGAATCTTTGTAAGGATTATAGATTGATTACTGCTAGTTCTAGATTGGTCGAGGAGGCTATGGGAAATATGAAATGTGTGCCTCGTGCGATGTTTTCTTTCCTGTGATAACGAAATGATAGCTAGATTGTGATACCGGGTTGAAACATGGGTTTAATCGATTATTACATCGCGAGGGACATGTTTTAGATTGAGAATATCGTCGCGACGGTTATTCGGACAATTATATTATTCCCCGAATTACGTTTCATTAGTGTCCGTCGTTGCGGCAGGAGATACGATCGAGGGGTTTTTAATTAGGCACTGCTGCCGGTGAAACGAACCAGCCAGTCCCCCTTTGCCGCCTTAATTTACGGTACACATTCCGAAACTGGATTATTCGACTATTAAGGTCCCGACGTTTTAATTACACGGGTAACGCTGGTTAATCGTTCGCGGGCCGGCGACACGCGCGCGCCTTTCGTTCGGCTGGTTCGCTTTTATCGCGACGACGTTCGCCGTACATATTTTACGTGTAATACCCGGTCAGTGAAAAATCGGTTATGTAACCGGCGGGATTAGGTCGGTTCCTGTACAGCGGGAAAAGCAGGTGGGGCGCGTGTGTGCGTTACACGTATATAATGCGGTGCGTATATTGTGATAGCGGTCAGGAATTCGCGATAGGACATTTATGCGCTTGTAGAATTCGTTGGATCGAACGCGGGAACGACTAATATAATTTAACAGCGTCTGAGAATCTATGAAACGCTGTTAAAGATCAATGAAGGGGTTAATAAACTGTAAGGAACTGCCGGTTTCATTCTCGACCGGCTGAAATACACGATGGAGGAAATGAAAGTCTATTTCACCCGTGTTTCCGCGAACGCGACGATAAAACCGACGATTCGTTTGAATGTCCACCGGTTCAATTATGACGAATTGAAACGATACACGCGAACAGCCGGAGCGTCTTCCTTGTCGTTCGTTTCACCGGTTCAAGTTGATACGATAACTTTCCATTTGATCAAGACGCATTCGCGTGAAACATAATAATCGCGGTGATTACGGCACGGATCGTAACGAGCGCGGCATTAACATTACATCAACGCTAATACGCGATAACGCTGATACGAGGCGTCTACGAACTGGAAAGGATCTCCTTCGATCGATGCATCTTGATGCATAACGCCGGCTCGCGCACCAGGAAATTACGACAGCGGCTCGCGCTCGAGTGTGTGCGCGAACGGACGTGTGTGCGCTCTGTTATGTCAGCGATATCGAGCGTCGGGCTCGTATTGTTAAGCACGCGGAAGAAATCAGCCGACTTCCTATCCCGGCTTTTCTCATCGTTCAAAGAATGCGCGAGGTTGGAGGTGGATCCTCCGTTGCTTCGTTCGGAGAAAGATTATCTCTAGACGCTCAGCCATTTTCTACTCATCTTCGCTGGGCGAGAACGTTATGACAATTAAATGGTATCGTGGAAAACCGAACATTCACGGGTACAAATGAGAGTCTTGTTAACAAGATTCTTGCGTGAAACCTAGCGCAATGTACCGTAGCGTTATCGGAGTCGTAAAACTTATAGAATGTGATACGGTTCAACCCTTTGCACTCTAAGAGTTTCTTATCGAAAACGTTCAACGTACTTTCTGATGAAATGTAGTCAATGTTTCTTGCAACTAAGTTAACGAGAAATCGTATATGAACGAAAGAGGCTGTATTCTAATATTTCACGTATTAACCCTTTGAACTCTGTAGGCTCCAATATTGCATCAGGTATAATACTAAATATTTTAATGAATCTTAAAGGAACTACCCTAAAATTAGTCGATTTGCACATCCAAATTTTGTGAGAAGAAGGGAAATAAAAGATAGAAGAAATGTTATAGCATTTGTAATTTTCGCTAGGAATATTATAAAAATATTTTTCACATAAACATGTAATTCTTCTTTGTTTCGCTTTGATCTTTCATTGAAATACACTCTACGTGCATTCGTCCTGCGTTCGATGACTGCACGCTCCATTTTTTTATTTTACCAGCGAGAGGTTTTTCCAACAAAATTCCACAGTTCACTGGTTAAACGAAGAGAAATGCAACGAATATGTCTTGTTTGGAATAATTATTTTTCTAAATCATCCGGTTTAATTTCGCGAGTGTGAAAGTATGACACGAATGCTAATTCTGAGGAGAGATCGCGTTAAACGTCCATTGTAAGGATTCTCGAAAAATTCCACAGTTAACTGGTTATAATATTATATATAACCTTATAAGTTTACTATATCAAATCAAGTGACCGAGAGTCACCTCTCGAGCGCAAAGGGTGAAGAATTTCTATACGTGAACGAGGCGTGTAATCGCGCATCCAAAAGCCACCAAGGAAAAACCGTTGCGCCACGGTAGCGTTCAAAGACACTGTACACCTCGAATTCCTTGTTTCTTCATGGAATTCCTGTTTAATAGCTCGCAGATTGAAGTCTTTTCCATTCGCAGTGGTACGCTCCTTCGATCAACCGTGTCACTCATTGTCAGACGCACCGCAATATTTCCAACCTGCACCTTTGACGCAACAGAACGCTGCAGATTGTACAATATTCGCCAGTGAAGCCGGCGTAATGGCCGGTTTCGCAACGCGTTTCTTAAACCTTCCTCGCAACAGGTACATTTACGGGAGTCATTTACTTAGCGACAATTCCCCTCCGGTTTCTTAACGCGTTTCATTAAAGGAGAGAAAAAAAAGGGAACGTCGGCGTTACGGTCAATGTTCTGACACAACGAGCGCGGAGAAGGAATCTCTCGCGATGCTGAGATTAGAGCACTCTCGAAGGTAATCTGCGCCGGTTGCGACGCAATCGAGCCGTTTTTGTCTGCGCAGAAAAATGGGAACGAAGTGTCCACGGTGACGCTTCTGACGCGCGACACACCGAATTCGGAAGAACGCGATACTTCGAACGTGCATCGATTAACCCTTTGCACTCCGTAGACTCCTCCCAGTCGCCGCTCGATTTTGTGCAGCAAAATTATGAAGTATATTATTCAACATTAACGCGTTCGTTACCAGCGTCACATATTTGTGACGGCAACAATGTATTTTACATTAAGAAAATTAAATTATTCGTCGAAATATTATTTAAAGTTATAATCTACGGTATTATACTTGGAGTAATTCCTTTAAGATTCATTAAAATATTTAATATTATAACTGGTGCAATATTGGAGAATACAGAGTTTAAAGGGTTAAAACTACGATACTACGATATCACGATGACGTTATGGAAATTATGGGAACTATGGAAATCCACGAATCAATACGAAATCGAACATCAATGTACAGTGCAGTTGCACTTCCTGCTTAACTGTTTAAGTGCCAAGTGCGCTTCTCATGTATACTGTCTAAAACTGCTAGCCTATCGGTTCGTAGAATCAAATGAAATTTATTTATTCGTCTTCCTTCTAATTATTTTTATTTTGTTCGTTGCCTGCTTAGAAATGGAAACACAGAACGATCGCAGTATTCAAAAACTTTTTATTAGAGAATATAAACGCCGCTTGGCATTTTTCGACCGAATTTTTGCGAACATTCACCGGACTGAAACGGTTAAAACATGAAACGTTGTTTCTGCGGGAACTTGTTAAACGCGAGGTGTACCATCATGAAATTAGAATCACCATGTACAAGCCGTTAACCGTAACGCGTGCGAGTGGCCGAGCTGCACCGGTGCACCTACGAATGGAATATTATAGAAAGGCGTGCGCCGGCACCACCCATACCCAAATGAACCACTTATTACGCCTCGGTCCAGTCTAAATGAGTTTCGTTCCAAGTGGACCACGACAAGTCGACTCGCATTTTACCGTCCCGGCAAAAACGGACCGTAATAACAGATTTCTCTTCTGGTCCGGGCTCTCGAAACTCCGGTCGGCCGTGGCGGCCAAGCATCTCGAGTGGAGCGAGTCGATCAATCGTGTGCGTGCCGAAATATTGAGAGACCGAGGACCAACAACGAATTCCCGCCTGGTGCACCTTGCTTCCAAGAGCGTACGCACACTTTCCTCTCTACCTTCTTTCGTGTCTATAATTTCACAAAACGTTAACACTAGAACTATCGAGCATTTGATACGATTGAAATATAATCGCCATGAATATTGTAGTAATAGATTATTTTAGTTCCTTCAGACATTCATTAGAGTATTCGAGTGAAACTATTTACTTTCAAAGTCATGTCGGATATTCAATGCTTTGAAGATATCAATAATTGCGAAACAGAAAAACTGAAATCAGTCAGTTTGACTGGTAGTTCTAGTGATAAACTGCACCGTGACATGTAATTGTTTTAACATTTTTTATGTTAAAATCTGTAACATTTTTTACTGAGACTTATTTCGATGTAGAAAAAGGTAAGTGCTACTTCTGTAGGAATCAAGCAACTTCCGTCTATGGCGCACCGTTTCTACTTCTTGCGATGTCCTAGTATATTCCTGTCGAACTTTCGAAGTTTATCTCGGAAATGAAGCCTCTAAGTAATGTAGTATCGTGGTTTTAAGACAGTGGGACAGCGAGTGTTCTAAGGGCCATAAAACAGAAAGGGACTCATGGAGACCAGGCCCAAGGGTTGGTGGGTTTTCCGAGGGATGCGTAAGCGAGGATGATTTGTGCGTGGTGGTGAGAGTAGGGTGTGTTTGAGAATTTGTTGGAAGTGTAAGAAGAATGCTTGTGAGGAGAGAATGATTTTTCAGTGCGGATGGCGAGAGATTCGAGAGAGTTGCGTTGACCTGAGAAGAGAAATGACCTGTACACTGCGAGCTATATAATTTCTATTTATTTGTTTCTATTCAATTATCTATTCCTGTGGTTTTTTAAATAAAACATATTCAAATACCATTAATATCACAATATCGATGCAGTGATGTTAAATACCTATCTTCCTGTTGTTAACCCTTTGCACTCGAAAATTCCCCACTAGAAATATTCCACGTTTTCCGGTAAAATATAGACCTTATTTGAAACCAATCGATGAGAAGACGTATATAAATCACACAATACCACAATACGTACGACTTTTTATATTATTCAATATAAATTTAACCGCTTATTTATTTTTCGACGCGAATATATTAACGCTATAAAGAATATATATTTCAAAAGGAAACGCTACCGATTCGCAACAGAGGCGAACGACCGGATTTATCAGTGGGGGGGTGAACGAGAATTACAATGAAAACAAGTGACGCGAAAGGGGTTGCAGAAACAAAAAAAGGCACAGCGCATAGAGGAGGGAGACAGGTTTCCAGCTAGGGGCAACGAGCACGGTCTCCAGCACGTTGCCGTAATATCGCTCTATCGGATCTACCGTTATGTCGATCCGTTCTGCATCGACGGTGCGATTCGCCGGCACGTCTGTGCGGCACGTTCCCGCATGGCAACACCGGAAACCCGTGCACCAGGACACCGCACGGGAGGACGACGCGGCGTCATCGATCGACGCCAGTCAACGTCGATCCGAACCGATCGCCCAACGCTGGACAAGAGGTGATCTAACTGTAAATCTAACGCTTTTCGCGTGCTCCCCGGCGAGTGTACCAGACAGCCGACCCGTCGAGTGGACGAGCACCGGCCGTTACGATTCGACCCTGTTTCAAACGCTGGTCACCCGGTCTCGGTGTCAACGGCTGATTTGCATAACAATTCGACGAGTCTGCAGCGAACCTCCGTGACTTACTCTTCGTTGCGCCGGAAGGAATGCGGGTCTAATTGGTCGGCTTTCATCTTTGCCTCGGCGTTGATACTAATTTGCTATTCATCGATACGGTTACGGGTAGCCGGTCGGAGCTACGAGCGAACCAGATTGCGTGCCTCTAATCAGTCATCGGGATGACGGACGAGGGACGTCGTCCTTTCGCGATGAATATTTTCGATCTACCTTCACGGAATTCGACGTGCACGCGAAAATCGCGGCGCAGGAGCACGGCGCTCCGGGCCCCGCGGTATCTAGACCACTTGCAAATTTTTCGACACGGTACCCCTCTGACCTTTGTGTATGCCTTTCACCACCCTCCTTCGGTCGCGCGTATCTTGGTCAGCGGCTTTTCGAAGCTGCGGAACGGGAAATGCCGGGTTCACGGGAAAGTTTTATCGCTCCTACGGCCGTAAACAGCGTCGTTGAATAATTACGAGTCAATGACTGGGAAAATTGCAGCCGGGAGATAAGATTAACGAACGGAATTTTATCCGGGTAATTATTCGTTTGCAGAGACGCGAATCGAATAATTCCCCGGGCGGATTGTGCCTATTCAGTGCCCGCCCGTAGACACGGTCGAATGCACGAAAATGGGTCATACCGCCCGCGTAAATTCCTGGAAATGCCTATGGGATTACGAGGTGCGCGCGGCTAACTAAGCGTAGGCAGAAATTGTGTTTTTCGAAGGGAATCCAGCGGACCGTTTTACGCGACACGACGTCCGCGCGGCCGTCGAAAGCCTGATACTTTCATCAGTTTTCCATTGACGTAACCACAGCCTCTACTTCCATTAAATCGCAAACCCAATCAAACTCTCTTTCATGCTCGCTTTATGAAAGAGAGATTCCTTCCCGGTGAACCTTAACATTCAGGATTATTCCGTAGCCAGCGTGAAAACGCGATCGGCGCGGCGCGGCGCGGGCAATTACACCGAAAAAAGGAACTGAAGCTCTTAACGAAGCCGATAATGATGCCTCGTTATTACGAGGTACACCATACAGTTCCGGAAGACGTGATCGCGAGGTAAACAAAATAATTAAGAGAAAATGAAAAATGCATTCGCCTCGCGGGCATGATCGTCCGCGTGTTCATTCGTTCGGACACTCTCGGCTTCCTAGTCGGACTCGATAATGGAACTCCCGACGTATTCTTAAGAGTGCGTTACACTGCGCCACGAGGAAGCGGCGAGCTGATTCTCCTAGCGCGGCCAATTAAAAATGGAAACGGGAGTACAGGCGAAAGAACGCGCGAGAATTCCTACGCAAAATAGGTTAAATATAGCGACCGCAAAATAGGAAGCCGGATTAGATAATAATAAACGTTGCGCCACGATCGGGGCCCGCCGCCCCCCTCCTCCTCCTCCTCCCTCGCTATCGGTTGTTTACGTTACACCGGCGCGGAACGAGCGAATAAGAGAAACGACAGAACTTTCCCATGGATCTAATAAGAAAAGTTTAGCGCCGCGGTTCTTTGAACTCGTTGCCCGTGGTCCCGTCCATTTTTACCCGCGCCCCCACCCCTCCCGCGCGGTTCTAGGCGGATAACCTTCCGCCGCGAGCATCGTCCCCGGAGCGCGGCGATAAACATCGGTTAATTTAAAGTTTTCATTCGTTTCTCCCGCGCGCGCGCGCGCATTTGCGCGGCTGTTTAGGATTCCGTGGCGGCGTGGATCGGCCGTTAATTGGCACGCAACAGGAATTCCTCAACGGAGGGACTGGGCGAGCGTAAAGGCTTCCACGCACGTTCGAGCGTGTTGCGATGCATCCAACTGGCGGGTTTCAAGATACACGTTGCAATGTAGCTATGTAGATCGACGACAGAAGAGACTGACGCCGCGCAACGAACCGAGAAGAATCGGCGGTGGGGCAAGCCAACACCGATACTGGAGGTTTCATGGCATTTACCCGAGTTTTGCTGTTTATTTAGTATTGATTTCCGTTGACAGTTGAAACTGGATCTGGGTTATGTCTGAGTTGGCGATAGGATCGAGCTCCAAAACATCAACGGCGTCGGAATAGTTTAAAACCGGGAAAGGCGGCTGTAAACTGTACATTCACCGTTCCATGAAAGCTGCGAGCCGACGTATCGCGACAGGTTTCGACGTGTGCGGAGGACTTAAGATAGCCGTGTGCGGCGGAGACCGAGGCGAATCGAATCATCTTTTGCTCGATGGTAAAGAAATAAAGCTAGTCGAACGTTAACGAGAAGAAACGAAAAGAACTCCTGAAGCGAGTAAACCTGCTCGAGTAAGAGACGAAAAGAAATACAATATTTCCTGTATTACGAATGTAGAGTAGACTTCCGTCACGTTCCGATGCACCCCGTGATCCGATTCAGCCCGTTCTACCCCCGCGTATTCAGTTGACGCGTGCACCGACCTGTGACGATGGTTTCTGGAGAAACGTCGCGATGCCGGCGCGCACCCTGTTTTTGACACCGCGCACAGTTCCCTTGGCACTCCGTATGGCTTCCTTATCGAGGATCTTGTAACCGGCAAAACATTCGTCGGTGTCCTTATCCCCCAACACCACTCCCCTGCCCGTGTCCTTATTGTTCCCCTTCAGCTCGTTCACGTGGAACTTGTAAAACCTGTCGTACTCGTACACGTACTTCTTGCCGGTGACGGGATTGATGCTCGTGTCGACGTCGACCGACTCCTGCGCGGTCCGCCTCTCCTGCTCCTGCTTCCTCTCCTCGTAGGTGCATTCCTGCACCACCGGCGAGGACGACGGTTTCCCGTTGGGCTCGGCAGACGGGTCTGGGCTCCTGATCCGCGGCGTGGACGACGCCTTCGACAGAGTGGACGCGGCGGACGGTGACGGCGAGACGCTGGGCGAGCCGGCGGACGAGCAAGAATTCGACTCGACTTCCGGCGTCGTGGCGACAGGTGTCGAGTCCTTGTTGCCCGTGTCTATGTGGTCGTTTCCGTTCGACAGGTCCAGCCGGTTTAGATTCAGAACGGTGCCCTTGCCGCGGTCCTCGACGCCGTTCTCCAGACGATGATGATGGTGGTGATTATGATGATGATTATGCTCGTGATGATCGGGCTCCTGGTAGTCGAGGGACTGCCGGTCAGGCTCGATGCTCCCGTTCACGTTCCGTCCTACTATCCCGTCGCTGAGGTCACCGGCGTTCAGGGAGTCGCAGCTGATGTTGCTCTCGTTATCGTCGCTGTCCACTTCCGCGCCGCTGCTGGTCAAGCTGCCGGTGCGCTTGTGCTGCTCGCTGGCTAGGAGAACGGTGCTGGCGTTCTTCTTCTTGGGCAACGGCGGCGGTGTGCCGTCGAGGTCGCTGCACGTACCGCTGTCCAAGGTGTCGCTCGGCGAACACTGGCCGCTGGACATCACCATGCCGTTCAACGGGCTCTGGTACGAGTTGTAGTAGAAGCAGGCGTTCGATCGACCGTTCGCCGAGGAGTTCAGGGTGTCGGGGCTGTCGCGGTGTACCATGTCTTTCGGCGAGCTGCTGTTGCGGTCGTGTTTGTCGTGCTCGTTGTTGTTCTGTTCGAACGCGTTGCAGCCGACACTGATCCTCACACAGGCTTCACCGGCACCGGCACTTCCACAACGCTGCTCGTTCACCAGATTCGTCGCACTCACGACAACACCACCAACGTCACGTTTGCTCGAACGTTCGCACGCGATACCGTTCTCCTGCTCGGCTTCCTGGCCGATCTTCTCGTCCAGGGTTAGTCGTACGGTCGATATCACTCTGCCGTTCTTGTCACCATCTGGATTGATCTTGATCTTCACCACGTGAGCTGCCTGCTGCTGCTGGTGGTTCTGCTGCTGTTGCGGGCTGGACTGTTGCTGGCTCTGTACCGGCGGCTTCACGCTGGTCTGCTTACCGTACCCGTTCGCGGATTGCACTTCCGGGATTCTTCTCCTACAGGCTGCCGCGGAATCAACGCCAGGAGCGGCCAGTCCGACGAATACCGTTGCTCCGGCCCCGGTGCTCAGAGTGGCCGTGGGGGGATTGGAAACAGTCCGGATTGACACAGTCTGTCGGGCAACCTGACTCGCATCCCGGGCCTGAGCCTTCGCCGGCAGTGTCGGTGGAACGGTCATCGTGGCGGTCTCGTCCATATACACATCCGAAACCACTGTCACTTCTTCATGGAACTATACCTGATCCACCGATCGAACGGACGCCCTGTTCGGTTGCTCTCTTTCCGAACGTTCCCCCACTTGTCGCTCTGTCTCTCTCTCTCTCTTTCACTCTTCTGCTCGTCGTTCTCTCTCTCTCTCTTTCTCTCTCTATCTCTATCTTTCTCTCCTTCCCTTTCGAGAAGCCTATCGGGGGTCTAGAATTTATGAATGGGTCTTTTACGACGTAGAAGGAATACAACTACACGGTGCTTTAAATTTACTGCTACACTGTTTAATCGAGTCGTTGGGTACGAGTCGCGATCGCCGTTGCGATTACCGTGGATTTTATATTTAAATTAATTTCCCGTCGACCGTACGACTGTTCGCCGGGGTTCGACTCGTGACGGCACAAGAGACACTTCGCGGATACTCGATCGTTAGTCCCGGAGAAATTTCGATCCTTTATTCCCACGGTCTCGAATCCAGGAGCGACGAGAGAAAAGCCGCGACACGGACGGCGGAATTGAATCGGCGAATCGAGAGAGCGAGCGATGAGACCGCGACGCATCCGAGGATCGTTATCGCGGGAGTGGTTGCGGCGCGAGGATCAATCGGTCGCGTTTACGGCACTCCTGGGACGTCGTTTAAAGAGGCTCGTTTGTTCGCGCGGAATACAAAACACCTGCGAACAGCTGCGATGCACGCGAGTCGCAGAAAATCTATCCCCAGGGACGACGGAACGGTCGGCACTCGATGGAAAGGAACGTCGGAAAGAGGGAAAGAGAGTGGAGCCCCGAGACAGAGAAGCCCCGGGAAACGGCGCGGAAGAGAGGCCGAGAAGGGAGGCAGGAGAGCAAGATACGAAGCGTACCGCCACTTACTAACTGCATGTGTTTATCGAGTGCAGCGCATGGTAGAACGAACTCGGCTCTGCTCGACGGTGTCAACGAAGACGACAACGACGACGGCGGCGATCGTTCACGGTACGGGCCGTCAGTAACTGTACTGAGTGGCTCTGACACTTACTCATGCAGTTTCGTTGCCCGGGTGGGGGTCCAAGTTGGGCCTCGCGAGGGGGCACGATGGGACAGGGAGTGGGAACGTCGAGTCGTTCCCGAGCGAGGTGGGGGAAGAACCGTGGGCCAGAACAGGGACTCGCGTCTCGAGACGGCGGGAGGGCGAGGGGAACGGAGGCTAGCCGAGAGAGACGGAGGAAGGGCTACCGTATGCAAACAAGGGAGACGAGAGACGAAGGAGGCGAGCGAGAAAGTAAACGAGCGGCGAACGGCCGCGTGAATGAGGGAGCAAGCGAAAGAATAGAGCCGTGGTGTGAGTAGGTAAATAAGCAGCCGGTGGGACGTGCGAGTGAACAAGTGAACACGTTAGCGAGTGAAAGGACCAGCTCCGCGAGCCTGTGCGCCGATGAATAAGCGAGAAAGACGGAGCGGGGCCGACGGGAACGAGTCTTGGAAGCCGTCTGGCACGTAAGCACTTGCCGAGGAGGACGTGGCGTCCTCTACCGAGCCAGGTAGAATCGACTATCCGGTTTCTCATTTAAATACCTGTTCTTTACCGTTCACCGGCTTTCTCGTGTGCACTCGTGTCCGTGTGTAGCCGAGCGAGATCCCGCGCGCGCACGCATTCCGCGTACCTGTTACACCTGTACACCTGCCGAAACTTCACCGTAGAACCGTCCGCGCCGGTGGACGCGGCTCGGCGATGTTCCAGCAGCTTCCCGGACACTGTCAGCTCGCCACGAGCGAATACTCATGCGAATGGAAAGCGAGCGTCGCGATTAGCTCGGCGACTCTCGCGAATTTTCACCGCGTTTAGAACGTTTCTCAGTCGGAAGTGTACGGGGACCGTTGCGCAACCGTTCGTCCTTTGTTTCCCCGCGGATCCGCTGTAAGCGATGCGAACGACCGTGTAATTATATTTGCGGGAAAGCGGAACGCGTGTAATTCTTTAATAAATTCGCCGCGGGCCGGCGAGGATCCTCTGTTACTCGCGTTTTTCCAGAACTCTCCCCGTTGCACAATAGAAAGTCCTTCTCTCGCGGGAAGGCGGCGTCGGATGGAACGAGCCTC
This sequence comes from Nomia melanderi, assembly GCF_051020985.1. NCBI lineage: Eukaryota > Metazoa > Arthropoda > Insecta > Hymenoptera > Halictidae > Nomia > Nomia melanderi. Next base: position 5,330,496 of record NC_135008.1, read on the forward strand.
GACGGCTCGGTGGACGCTCGAAACGCATTTGCCATTTAAAACAGTTCGATGACGAGGCGCGACTCAGATTCGAGGCAAATTGTTCTTGAATTTTAAGGACGCGGCGCCTTTCTCTCGCGCTCCGTGTCGAAACACGGTAAACAGCTGTCGGTTTCTGAATGGAGGGTCCGGATTCGTTTCTAATTTCGATTCGGATGTGGTAATGTTTCGTTTAAGAGCGTTCCACTTTTCAACGGACACCGGAGATGTGAATGAATTCACGGAATTCGCTGCGCGGAGGATTTACACGATGAGTAATATCCCGAACGCGTGCGTTTCTTCGAAGCGTATTCAAAGACTCTTACGAACTCGAAGAAATTTAAGGAATTTCGAATTCTTTGAACACGATGGGATATGCGTATTCGTGTACATGTCTCCACGCTTATGGTTACCTTCGTCGAGGACTTCGAAATCCATAGGTTAACAACGAAAATTAAACGAGCGAAGTTGTTGAAAAGTGGAACCACATGGAAGTGGAATCTCTTGGTTGGCAACCCTGGCAACGCCGGTTTGGAACTCGGATATTCAAGAGGGAGGATTCGAGAAACTCGCCATGGGAAAAGTGCAGCCCGTTCAGGTAATCCACGGAGTATTTTTAGGAATGACACAGCGTGGGACTTAACAGCCTGCATAGGTATGGAACAAAGACGGTTCATCTGACGGACTAGCCGTCAACTGTAGCGTTTCCCGAAGGAACAACTAATCGAACGAACCAGTGGTTTCTCTAATTAATTCAACGCGACTATCGCCAACCATCGAAAATTTCTTCGATTCGAGCGCTTCGCTCCGGACGGGCGTGATTCGATCGAGCGTATGCTAAATACCTGAAGTCAAACTAGTATTACGACTTTCCTGGTAATAGTAGCGGTAACAGTTTTGAATCTTGCTCCTTTTACGAGAGCGCTGGTCTCTCCGTTAATATGTGGGTCGAATCATTACAGTGTTACCAGTATCCCCGTTTCGCGTACGGTTCTCCGCAATTGTTGCCGGTTTGCGTCCTCAGAGGACACTGCCCCGGCTGAATTTTATCCTACGCGACCGCCTATTTTACCCGACAAGCAGTCGCCGCTTGAGAGGAAAGGAGTGTCCGGCGGATTTTCGTCGGACGGCTGCAAATGGACGCGCGGTTCGGTTCGGTATCTGTATTCAAATGAGTAGAAATCGACCGCGGAACTGTCGCTTTTTAACAAGGGAGCTCGTTTCCTGACACGGACCTGGAAAGAGCGCTTCCTTGTCTTCCGCGGTGTCGCGAGTATCGACTGTCGATATGCGGCTCCCCGGGTTCTCACCCTCGCTGAATTACCCTTAACGCTCGCGCGAGGCTCGCGACGAATTTACGACAACCGTGCATTCCGCGGGACACGGTTCTCGGGGGAAAAAATTCTGGATGTGCGCACCGTCTCCGGAATATTCCCTTTCGAGTGTAAATCACCGTGCTCCCAGGTATCGGCATCGATCGGTTAATCCGGCGCGCTGGGATGTTTCTTTTACTCTTTATTATTTGGCCTTATTTTCCACATACCTCACCCGGTAAACCAGTTGGGCAGTGTTCGCCTTTCTTTCCACGACGCGAAACCTGTATTCAGCATACCACTTGCCGCGGCATGCGATTCAATAAGCGACTTTATAAACAGCTGAAACAAACATGCAACGAGCTTGTCTAGCAAACCATAATAAACTCTCGGTGATCCTTGTTTCTTCTCCTCCCCCGTGCCCATTTTCGTTTTTCCCGCCGCCTAGCTCTCGTTTCCACCGCGAACGCTTAACGCGGAATATCGTTCGAACGGTTTCGCGGATTAATGCGAGACACGTGTATACATACGCGGCGAACGTGTAACTCCCGATTGCCGGGCTAAAGGAAAGGCTGCGCGACCGGAGAAACGATTTTCGAGGTTGTACCGCCGATACGCGGAATGGGCGCTGATGAATATTGCATGTATCGCGGCGAGCGACTCCTATTTTATCGCCGTAGCTAGGATTATTGTTATAAATAATGCTCGTCGATGCTGGTACCTATATGAATATTATTCTCGAACGATGGTAGCATCCTTGGGCTGTTCCTAGAGACTAAGTGTCCTTAGATTCGTCGAACACTGAATTTAATTGAAAGCACCATTAGATAGGCTTATACCCTGACAATCTACGAATCCTAGGAATTCCTAATAAATCTAAGAAAAGACACGATAGGCATTAAGAACGGCATAACTTAAAAGGCGGTTTACTTGGACTCGATAAATCCAAGAGCGAAACCGCTTATCTACGAATTAAAGTTATTGCTTTCTCGTCGATATCTCTTATCTTTCGCACGGTCTCGGCCAGTCCTCGAAAGCTGAAATGTCCGAGACAGGGCGGACGAATCGTGCGTACAGCTCGTTCGTCTTGTGAACGAGGACAGCTTACTAGACCCTAATAAGCGTGATATATACTTCTCGCGGCGGTAAGTCGTACACCTCCGAGGTATTGGTTCGTAGGAAATATGGAAAAATGATCGCTGGAATCTGTGCCGTATCGGCGATCGCATCGCGAACGAGGATCGATGTATTGACCTTGTGCCGTGCGTGGGACGCGTTGGGAGTAGAACAGGTTCCGTTACACCTTTCAGCGTCCAACATTCCATCGAGCTCTGTCTGGTCATGCTCGTTTCTCTTTCCCTCCTTCCACCTCCTCGATCGCTTCTGCCTCTTCGTTCGGTCGTTTTTTGTTTTCCTCGGACGAAGAGGTTATTTCACACTTGCTCGTCGATGACCCGTCCGTCCGTCCGCCCGTCCGACCGGGTCGCCGCGCTGCGCTGTGTGTGGCGAGAACGGGAAAAGAAACTCGGCATACCTCCGGGCGACACTCGGTCGTATCAGTGACACTTATATTTGATTGCCTCTTACATTTACAATTGGTAAACACGCCGCCGAGTCGGGGACCTCGCGCCGAGGCGGCGTTCGCCTATTGGACATACAGGTGAAAAGAATCTCGGATCCGCGGCTGACCCGACACAGTTGTACACCAATCGAGAAAGTCAATGTTTCATCGGTTGTGCCCAGACATTGCCGATTACTCTTGTTAACGAGGTGTCTTCTGGTTTAGAGGATCGAACTCGAACGAATAGTAGTTATACAGCTCGTTCTCGATTTCGAGGAATTTTCCCTTTTTTTTCATCAGGAAGACACAACACCGGCGATTCTTCTTCCGACAGAGCGCTCGTTACGCGGACATTGAATTTATGGAGAGCCGACCAGAAGACACCTCGAGAAATTAGAATAAAGGAAGAGAAGTAGAAGTACCAATAGCTGGTAATGGAAGATTATTCACTACTCAACGAATCCATTAATATCCGGAAGTATCAACGAATCACTCGGTCAATTTTATTGCTTAATACTTATTCGAGAAGCTTCCCGCCGGGAATTGAAACGGCCGATCGAGTTCGTCGTGTGAGTATTCGAGCGTCGCAACGATTGAAGTAGGCCACCGTTTGCGAACGCCACGGAGTATAATGGAATGCAACGTTTCCGGAATGTTTTGATGAAATCGAAGCTTAACCCGGATGCGGGGTCAGCTTGACTCGATTCGATCCGTCGCGAACGAACGAACCGCGTTGTTTCCCATTGACGTGACAGCTGGAATCATCAACTGTCACGTTTATAAATATATCTCTAATATCTTCAAACAAAAATGCCCTTCTCCGTGCTACGAGGCTAAATGTTTCGCCGCGAGTCATACTGGCCCCGCGTCGCTGTCGCGTACATGTATATGGTCCGTCATCAGGTCAAAGGGTTAAATGGTCTCAGAAGTAAGAGTTATAAAACGTAGGTGCGAAGCTTTCGAATCTAGGTTCGCGTTCTCGTTTACGTATGTATAATTATTCGCGGTGTACCGGAACCATAAAAATCTGAACGTTCATCTAGAGCCAGTTTCGAGTCTTAAGAGTATTGCTACGATGACGTCGGTCATAGCGGATTTACGGGCCCAGCGTCGTTTCCCTGGAGAGGAACCACACGTTCATGGGCTCCGACTTTCCCTTCATCGTCACCGGTCCTCTGTACTCCAGTAGGAATTGTGGGTCCTGGTTCTCGGGCATGCACAGGTACCTGCGACAAACGAACGGGAATATTAGTTGGTCCGTTAACAGTTCCGCGGACGTGAATGCTGTGACATTCAAATTTATAAGCCATATTACGCACTTAATTCTACAGCCTTAATTTTTTGAAATTGTCACGCAACTCTCGGAGAACTGAATTCACATTTTCTCCATTTTCGCAGCTCAAAACTTTTACCGTCCGCGGACGTGTCAACGCGTTCATTGTAATGAGAATTTCGAGCGTTCTACATTTATTTCGTAAACAATGACAGATTTTATTCGAACGATTCGACAGCATAGAGTATGTGATTTCATTTGTATTTTCAGTTGAGTTTGCGTTCGAATGGAGATACATCAAAATATAACGAAGATACTGCTGGCAGTCCTAAACACTTTCTTAACCGTAAGTACATTCGTGATTTATCAGCGAATAGTTCAACCCGAAAGAACGTTAATTCACTTACAGTGTCATGCAAAGTCGCGACCGTGCGCTCGGGATTTTATCGCGCCATAAATTCACGAACTCTCAACGCCCCATCCTTTGTAGCATTTACTGCGTTATAATTCAATGAAAGATTCCGAACGGTTCGATTGCGTGCAAGCCACTTTCTCCGCGGACCACTATTCCCCGACACCGACGGACCTTTGCCCGACTATTTATCGATAGAAAAAGTAACATTGAAAAGATCGATGGCCCTCCGATGTTCTCGATACGAAGGGGAATGGTAGCCCGGCTACAGTCATTAAAACATCTTTCCAAGTTGTTCTTAATTGCGATTCCTCGGCGTTCGGTTTCCCCGACGCAAACACGAGAGAGACGGCGTAGGAACGTTTCCAGCGCTGTTTACCGTGCGGCAGTTTCATTTGCAGAAACGTCAGCCACCCGGCGAACCGCGGGACATTTTCTTGAAATGACTTCGATTAGACTCATGAAATGCCACGCGACCCCAAACGTATTACACGGTAAATGGCACGCCGGGAATACCGTTCGAGTATTTACTCGCGGAGCGTCGAGACAGCCGCTCGAAAACCGCAACCGCGAGAAGTATCCGCGCAATTTAGCGCCGCGATCGCGCTATAAATTTCCGAGACGATGGGAATCGCTAATCGCCGGCAGCCGACGTGCCCGGTTAATTGGCCATGTTTATCCGCCACGGGCCTGGTCCCGTGCTCGCGAAGGGGGCGAGCCACGGAAACCTTTGAAATACTTATTTAACACCTAATCGAATTAGCCTTCCGCCGTTCCCCGGGCGTTCCTCGTGTCGGCTATCATTCTTGGGCCGAGAGCGGGACGGACTCGTGTCTACGACGTGAAATTAGTGCATGTCGCTGGTCGCGAGTTGCCGTTTTAATCGGGAAAGATGGAGGTGCTGATAGATTGCTATTTCGACAGGCTGTTCGCCGAAATGGATCGCAGCTGCCTCGCGTCCAGGTACAAAAGGCGCGAGATGGTCAGCTACTTCTCGGACGTGATAAACAGTTGCTCGCAAGGTAAACGAACGAAACACGACGATACTTTTTCGACGATCTCCGCGGGACGCGAGATTAATCCAGAAATCATGGGGCGAAGCCATTCGAGTTTACCGTACGCCTAACGGTGATATAGGCAGGCCCGAGTCGAACTGTCGACGCAGCTGTGTAGATTTTCCGAGCCAGTGGCCGCCAGGTTCGTGTCGGACGGCTCGATAGAAATTCTATTGTGCGACCATGAAAGTGATTCGATCGGGGATAGCGGAAGGAAAGTGATACCGGTGTAATGCTAGACGCGGGAGAAACTTGCGCATCGGCGCGCCGCGCGATTCGGCTTTCTTCGAAAAATTATGCAAAACACTGGCCGGGGAACGCGCGATCGAAAGTATCGGCGCGCCGAGGAAAAAGTGCCGCCCGTTCGATCGTGTATCCTGTGTCGCAGAAATATTCACAGGTTGCCGAGGTAACATTCAATGCGCCGCTCAAGGTCGCCGCGGCTTCACGCTGCCGCGTTCTCTCGCGGAAACTCGGAAACGGCGGAGACTGTAAAGTCGGGGAAACGAGACTGATGAGCTCATTTTCTATTTAATTCCACTCTTCTCGAATTTTTAATAGTACCTCCTGACATTCAACGTCTGTCAGTCTAAAACTGAAATTAGAATTTCCACGGGTTTCCTCTCATTGTAGAATATTAAGTTTCTACTGACTACTGCATAGCCTCTAGATTGTTTTATCAAACTTAACATCTAGCCCTATAATTTATTTCTTAGCTACGATCGACGTAACTACTTCATCCTTAATAATTCATTAGTAAGAGGCGCAATTTTTATGATTATTCTATATCTACTTCAACGTTTCACGATTAATAGTAGAATAACAATATTTAATTCACATTTAAAGATACAAACGACACTTAGATTTCTCAAATTCAATTTGAAATTATCGTCACGATACTGTAAATGAAGAGGTTGACAAGTGCTCAATCGAATAAATGATAACCGAATCGTTCTCTGTACGCAGCGGAGAACCTGGACAAGCAAGACGTCTGCGAGAGGATAGTGATGTCCGCCCTCCGCTACCACAACATCGCGATGATGCAGAACGGTTACGTGTGCATGCTGGGGAAGTTCCACAACGTTCTCTACGTAGCGGCGAAGCTCTGTTACGACTGGAACTTGGAGAACAACGAGGTCGTCTCTCGACTGTTGAACGACATATTCTACTGCGAGAAGACCTTCGAGAGGATCATGGTGGGCGCGATATTCGGCACGCGGGTCACCCACTTCCTGTCCGGCTGGAAGAGCGACTTCGAAGATCGCGAGGAGAACATACGAGCGTTGGTGTACTTCCTGCACCACGCGACGCTCGGCCGTCTCGAATACCGCTGCGAATCTTCGGCCGTCAAGAGACGCCTGATCGACGTCCCCATGGAATCTTACGGGCAGGCGTGGCCGTTGAGGGTGGCCATTCAGCACGGCTCCCCGGACATCCTGCTCGTGATGCTGCGTTACGGCGCTTCGGTCGAGTCCGATAAAATCGCTCCTTCGCCGCTGGAAATGCTGCTAACCAAGCTGAACGAGTACGATCTCCAGCCGGGCCAAGGCGAAGTCATCTATCCGGAGCACTTGCTCGTCTGCCTGCGGCTGGTGCTGAGGACCGTCACCACCGCGTTCGTCAAAACGCCCAGCCACATCGCCGAGCAGAGCGGTGTCTTCAGCATCTCCTTATACGAGCAATATCCGAACCTCGTGGAACGTAACCTGGTCCCGCCCGAACGAAGCGGTCTAAGCCCGCCGGAATTGAGGCACTTATGCAGATGCTGCATCAGAGAGACGATGTTCGCCAACTGGGCTTTACCGCACGGCATCAAGGCTCTGCAGATCCCGGAGTCGCTGAAGAACTACCTGGACCTTCTCTGCGACTGATATTCATCGACTTAACGCTGGGACTATTCGACTTCTTCGATTCCTTTTATCGGAACTACGAGACTGTGTTTATTGAGATTTTCGTTGACTTCGGTTTGAGTTTTGTTGGATTAGTTTCTTTAGTAGTTTTTTTTGGAGAAGTATGTTTTTAAGTATTTCGAAAATAGGAATCAGGAATGAGTCATTCTGACTCATCTCATGGTTCCAGCGTTAATAACGTTACGCGGGTACGGAAGAGAAGGGGAGGGATATAAATAGGATTTTATACTGATGCCAAAGATGCAAGCTAGTCCGATTAAACGAAGGCCTGGCTCGTACGTATTTTTTCATGTATCGGAAAGAATGAAAGTAAATTCTCGCGAACCTATTACCTCTCTCCATTCGCCGGCGAGAATGGGTGTCTCTAGATTTAGCTCTCTAGAAGTACAGGTTGCCCGTGTTCCGGAACAGTCTCGAAGTTCGCCGAAGCCGTAATCGAAACGGTCGTTCGACGAATCGCCCGACACGATCGAGCGGAGTCAAGTTTCGCAATTCGACGCGCGAAATGCGTGCGTCCGCTGAAAGTACCGGTAACAGTGTCTCGGAGTTCCAGCTAACTTTTCAATGGAATTTCTTCCGAGTGTCCTCTAAACCGACGAACTCCTTGATCGGTCGGGGACAATGAGACAACTATACGAATTGCTATAAAAAGCCGCTCAACTTTTTCCGGTTTATCCTTGAAATCCTCTGTTCAACCTCGCGGGGATATTCACGGGGTTCGATTAAACGGAATAGATTGCAACCGGTGGATTCGTTTCCGCGAGATAAACGAACGGAACGGACGGTGAAACTGCGTGCAATGGGATCATCGTCGCAGATACGATACGTTCGACTGGAAAGTTCGCTGGGAAATTGTTTGGCCAGACGTAAGTCCGAGGATCGCCGAAAGGAAGTGACCTTTCCGCGTGATCTCCGCAGTCCGAAGACGATCTTTGTCAACTAAAGGGAAAGTCAGGTTCAATGGGTTCACGATAATTGCGAGCCGCGATAGTGTGAGTCTAATGAGTCCCCGGAGAGAGGAGAAACTGTGTTCGAAGTAAGAATGCTGAACGGCAGTGTCCACATGCGTCGCTTCCGCGAACGTCGACTTCCACCTTTACGTAAGAAAAGTCCTCGTCGAGTCGACCATGAATGATCCCCTGCCGAATACGGACAGATCCGAATAAAGCGTGCCATTATTCATCTAAATTCATCGGAGCCGAGGGAGAAATGATTTTTCTATAAAATTCGGATCGCAGTTGCTGCAGTTTCGTTATTATTACGAAACACCGGGGGGGGGGGGGGGGGAGTTAATCGACGAGAGTAGATAGCCGCGTTGAAGCTCATAAATCCTCCGGACCATTTGACGGGAAAGTGATAAATTTGATTTTCCATTTTTCATCCGAGTCTCCGGAGACATTTAATGAATTCGACCGGGCGCTCGACGGTCGATTGGTCAATCAGAAGCCGCCGGCCCCTCGACCGGTCGCAGCGGCCGCGAAACACTCGGGAGGTCGGTCGACAAGCGTTATAATTGCGTGGATATAAATGCCGTTTCGCATTAAATTTTACTCCCGGGGAACCGGATGAATTTCCCAGAGGGTTGTCAACCGACGCAGTCCCGGCAGGATTTTCCTCTGTCCGGTCGCGTAATTGAATTACCCGATCCATAAACAATTCATCGGCACGGTAATGACAACGGGCTTGATCAGCCATAATTTGTTATCGATTCCAGCCTAGGTTTCGATACGTTCGAACCACTCGGGGGCCTCGTTTCGGTCGAAGAACGTAAACGAGGAATATCGATATTCCGAACGAAAAGAAATACACGGTGACGGAGCGGTGGAAGAGCGCCGCCGGCAGTAAAGAAATAGATCGGATTATAAGATAACACTCTATATACGTATTTATGTTATTGTATCGCGGTGTTCCAGTATAAGAAGCAATTCAACCCCCCGGAGTCCAATAAAAGGAGCTCTTAACATAAATATCGAGTTTCAAGACGCTTCCAAGTTACAGTAATTTTTACACTCGACCAGCTTATATCTGCTTGCATCCCCATTATCTCCGCGGAATGACCATATTTCGTTTCGGTAACAAGGCCATCCTATTATCGATCGTTTCTCGCGTTCGCGGCCTCTTTGAAGGCGCTGTAAACAATTTCATGGCCTGCCAACAGCGTATCGCGTCCAACGAATTCGCCGCGACTCGTAAATCGGGGGCGAGCGAGTAACGCGTTCGCGGGAACTTCGAATTCGAAAGTGGAGCTAACGAAGAAACACTCCGCGCCATTAAAACGGAATCTATTTACACGGTGACCAATAAAATCGCGCAACCGTAATTTCCTGCACTCCGGACCTCTCTGAAGTCTGAAGTATTTGCCAACTTAGTAAAAGCACATCTGTTCCGAACTATTTCGCGATACGTACGAACGAATTGTATTCTTTGCAGTCACAGTCGAACATTGAGAAGTGGATCAACGAAGGAGACAAGGACCCGAGGTTATCAATTTAATCAGTACCTGTACGCGTCTTCGGAGACGTTTATTTTGCCGGGCTCGCCAGTGGTCTCCGTTCGGCTGGTCAGGTTCACCGTGTTCCCAAACAGGCAGTAACGAGGCATGCGGTGGCCAATTACTCCAGTTACGACCTCGCCGCTGTGGATCCCGATGGTGATTTTCTGCGGAACAGTTCGCCGTTCGCTTATCAGCCGGATCTTCTCGTGAAACGACACTGTGCAGTCGCGTCACGTCGCGCGCGTTAAACGTCCACCGGCGGAAGCTTTCGCGTAGGAACAGGAAGAGCGCGTTCAGGAAGACGAACAACACTCTTTTTACGGATTAATCGAATGCGCGAGATCGCCGGGAACGCGATTGAAAACTCGGGTCGCGGACGGCGATCGTTTATTTGATTCTTGTTTCGTTTCATTCGTCGAACGGACCGCTTCGAGTCGAAGCGAAAAATTCCACGGTCGGACGAGTTTCGCACTCGTTACATCTTCGTTAAGCCGAAGACGGTGCTTTAATAGATTTCCTATATCTCGCAAGCGACCGGCCAAGAAAATCCGTTCCGCGAAGTTCCCGGGGATAATGGACGATTCATGTAAATTGTAACAGTGATAAATCGAGGGTGGGATTCCTGTTGTTCGGTTCGTTGTAACGAATGACGTCCGAAAAAATATAGGGATCGCGCGAAACGAAGTAACAATATATCGTGACTTACCACCGGCTCGCCATCGATCTTCACTTCGTCCGCGGCGAGATCCATCATATCCAGTGCCAACCGGGCGATGCATCGTGCATGGCAACGACATGGTTCCGGTAATCCGCTCACGGCCATGTATTTGTCACCAACAGTTTCGACCTAGTCCGACCAAAGTGGATCAGTGCTAACAAGCCTTCCCCTAAATTCGAATATATATCCGTTGTGCGCGAATGATAATTCAGCCGGCTAATACAGTCGCCCGATTGAGATTTACAATGGCGACGTCCCGCGACACAGCGGTGCGCTATCTCCTTTCGAACAGATATTAGCGGAGACTGAATCAGCGCAACTCCGTAATGTTAAATGACCCGGCGCGTCAACTTCGCTTAATCTACATTCATTACCCTGCACCGACTGAAGTAGTTACAGGATTCTACAATTCGATAGCGAACTCCAGCGAACGTCGCGTCTACGGAAACTTCGTGTCGTCACCGTCTCGAGACGAAGTCGATGCTGCCGATCGATTGCCAATCGAAATGAAAGCTTGTAGAAAGTTCCTTTTTCCACGATCCCCAACACGTTGAATGCCATGGGCCAGATTACTATAATTCACTCAGTTAAACTATGATTATTTGAAAAGATTTGTATATTGTAAATAATGCTGCCTAATGCGGTGACGTTCAGACAGCGTGAACATGCAATAATAATAATGCAGTTCAATCGAATGATTTAATATCATATCTTTTCCATTTTCTGTAGTTTCCTCTGTAAAATCATGCGGTATTCAACGTGTTAAATTCTATCCGCTAACAGCGATAACCAGAAAATATGCGAATTATTCCGCGGAACTTTTATAACTTTTTAAAGAATCGGCACGTTCGAATGTCTATAAAACTGCAGCTACCGAGGATGTTTTGTCTGAATTTATTGTCTGATCGACGGGTTTACGGGGCCGAGAGACTATAAACTCTCACCTTATAGACGTTCGGATTCTTCTTCGGGTCGGTTAGCACGTCGAACGCGGTGTACAGTTGATTGAGCATATTCACGATCTTCATAGCGCCGCTGGAGTCGGTGTGCGCAGCGCAGTACGCCCCGAAACCGACGATTCCGGAGAACAACAGCGTCACGCAGTCGTACTTCTTCGCTGGGACCGGTCTGGAATGTCTGAGCTCGTTCGCCACGGAAATTGGCAGCACCGAGTACAACAACCTGTTGGCCGGGCAAATTTTTTCGGTTACGAGGAAGTGCAGGGGACGGACTTCAAAGAAAACTGTACGGTTAAAAATAGCCGAAGGATCGAAGAAAGGGTAGCCTTTCTACCGAAAAGACTTAGAGCAGGTTTTCGTCGTTTCAAGGAAGATGTCTGTACGCAAAAAAAAACATCAAATATAAACCGTTCGATTTTTCACCTGAATTTCCGTGTTTCTTACTTATATTACCCATAAAACGGAATAGCAGTTTTGATGCTTTCGCCATAAAACAGTTTTCAATTTTCCTCGGAGAACTTTCGGAGACCGTCGGTGTATTTCTGAAATGGTATCTGGTTATCGGCGAAGATACAGCGCCCGGTATTTACTGTTCGACCCAAACATCGTCGAAACAGGCGACGTTTAAGGAAGACACCGTTCCCCCGCGACAGCGGGAAAAAAGTGCGATCCAATTTCCGGCGGGGAAGAGTATCCTGTCAAGAAAGAAATTCCAGGGCGGCGGAGAGCGCGGCCTTCGCCGGCCAGAATTGCGTCAGGATAAACGTCTAACGAGGCCAATGGGGATTTCCTTAATCAGAAAATTACACCGACGGAAATCCTTACCTGTCGGTCTTCTGCTTCTCTCCGTCGAGCTCGTGATACGTCTGCTGCAATTTATCGGTAAGCCATTCCAGGTTCCTCGTTAATTTGTAATCAGCCTCGAATTGCTCCGACATCAGTACGAGATCTCTGGTGGCGTCGTGAAGAGGGATGTCGCTCAGGTAGAGGCCCCGCCTGACGATCCGCGCCGCGAAAACGAACAAAAATGGAGCGATGATTCCGCGTGGATTTAGAAAAACAGGCGGTCGCGCGATCGACGGAAGTCGGATACGGTAGACATTCCATCGGGACGTTTCCAAATTAGTTTTTAATCGTCGACTATCAATTCAGAAGTGGTTAAAGCCTGACGGTCGCAATAATTAACGGCGACTAGATCCTCGTATCCAGTAATTTCTAAAAATAGTCACCACGTTCCTCGGCGTCGTCATCGTGCGTTAATCGTTCGCGTTTGGAGTCGGGCATTAAATCATTCTGATGGGGGAACGAAGGAGACAGAGAGAAGAAAACGGCGGACAGGAGTGACCGTTGCAGCGCAATAAACCAACGCGATAATTTGCGTTTCGCGCGCCCGGCATCCATGGAAGCGCGAAATAAAGCGTCGCTTGTCGGCCGTCGGGGCGGGGAGCGCGAAAGATATCAGTTATGCCGGCGAAAATTTACATTCGACGTGGCAACGTATTTTTCCGACGTCTTGCGAGGTAATTCTGCCACGCGTAACTTTCGCGTTGTCACGGATTATTCGATACACGACTGACATCTCGGCGTTGCCTCGAATGCCGAGGAAAGTTATGGCGACCGACGGCCGAGGCGCGGTAAGTGGTTAATTCGATTAAGCTTCAAATTTATTCGCAATCAACTTCAGGGCTCATGCTCGTATAAATCCCCGAAAACTCTAATCTGATTACGACGGTAAGCTGCGGACGCCGCAGCGACGGCCAGCGAGACGCTCCTGTTGCTCGACGCGACTGTCACGGAATACGTGGCGTATTTAATACTGGTTGACCGTTGACGGTGACGATTCGACAGGTGTTACGATCTCGAGGAATAGTTGAACGAGCATCAAGAATGCAGGAGTTAATCGCCGCGAAATGACGGGAAAATGCACGGAACACGACGTTTACTGCATCCGAAACGCGCCGCGGGGAAATAACGAGGCGTCGCGTCGGCCGGGACCGCGAGGGGGAAAATTCCGTGAAAAACGAGTAGCGCGAAGTTTATTCGAACGAGGCTAATTCGGTGGCGGCGTGACAAGAATTAATGCGCCGCTCGCGGCCGCCGGGCGGAGGCGCGAGAATAACGGTAATTACACGGGCCGTCTGTTTCGGCAGCCATCGAATCGCGAACCCGTTACCCCAGACGACGACAAACATTTTCCGCGCCGGGATGCTAGGACGCCTCGCGATGAATTAATAGACGCGGATGCCTACTTGCCAACCGAGAACCGCGGCTGAATCTATCCGCGATAACGGCCTAGATAAAGCGTCGCCCATAAGTCTGCCGTTACCGCGTGCCGCAGAAGCGGCTCGTGCTGTCGCGTACTCCTTGTCGCTTCGCGCGAGATACTCGCGCGATCTATTATAAGGGAACGCCGCGAGATTCCGGAACGATTTGTTCCTTTCGGAGCGGCTTAACGATTGAGCCCTCGGATTAGGGCTGCGCGGAGACGCCTCTCCGAGAGGTACAGGCCGGGACGCTTCTCTGCGCTAGAACTGCCTGGATGAAAGCTTGTTTCAATTGTGCTGTCGATTATTGGAGGAACAATGCGCGTTTGTGTCTGTTTATGCTGACGTAATTGGGATATTTGATTTTTGGCAGCTAGATCCATTCTTGTTAATGTATCTTCATGGGAATGCAAGGAAATGGAATCTTTAAGGATCAAGATACAAATCCGAGGCGTTTCTTTGCGCTAGAACTCGCTGAATGAAAGTCTCTCAATTGTGTTATTTTATTATTGAAGGAATAATGCGAATTTGTCTCTACTTATGGTGTTGTAGTTAGAAGAATATTTGATTTTTGGAAGCTAGATCGATTTTTCTCGATTCTTCTCCGTGGAAATGAAAGGAAATGGAATCTTTAAGCATCAAGATACAAATCCGAGGCGTTTCTTTACTCCGAATCTAGTTGGACGAAAGCCTGTTTCAATTACATTCACGATTATTCAAAGGATAAAGCGAATGTACCTCTATACCTATGCCGGTGTAATTACAGGAAGATTATACAGAAGAAACCGGACTTCCTCCGGCAATTTTCTCCATGAAGGAAAATAGGATTCTCAAAGCCGACGTTATCAAGTTCTCGTTGCAAGTCGCGTCGCCTGCCAAAATACTGCGACAATAAAAAGGTTGCTCCATGTGCATAGATCGATCAGGCAGAACGCGGGGTATGATGTTTCGTAACGAGAATTGCGAGCGGCAACGGGGGAAAGATTTACCAGTGGCAATCTGATACAGCATTACCCGCGTTGTATATCGCAGTTAGAAACGGAAGCAATGCATTCGATCATTTATAACTGGAACCAAACGATCGTGTGCAGAACAGCGTTTCGCGTTTTGTAAGTGGAAACCCGTCGCGTTGCATTCTTCGCGGCGACCATTTGTTCGCGCTGATTTACAGTGGCCCGTCGACGGTTTTACAGGCATCAGAACGTTCCACGGGGAACGCAGTGATCGACGCGCGTGTACCGATCCGTGCAATGCGAGCGCTTTATTTACACCGGGTTGAAATTCAATTTAGCGGGTATTCAATAATTACAACGCGATTTAACGTGTCCCGCCGAACCAGCAAATTAATTCGTCCGCCGGACACATTTTTCGAATGCACGCGCGGATTGACACTAGATTTACCGAGCGTTCAATGCGATTGATACGTTATCCTTGTGAAATTGGTAACAGTCGATTTTTATGAGTTTCTTCGGATATTCATCGTAGTGTTCAAATAAAACTATTTTCTAAATCATTTGGGATATTTAATGTTTCTAAGATACCAATAATTGCGAAATGAGAAAATTGAGACCAATCATTTCAACGCGGTAGTTCTTCTAGCGTTGGGATTCGATGGTACGAGTGATGCGATTGATACGTAAACCTTGTGAAAATAATAACAATAGATTTTTCTGAGTTTCTTCAGGTATTCATCATAGTATTCAAATAAAACTATTTAATTTCCAAATCATTTGGTATATTTAACCCTTTGCGGACGAGGATTCTTTGAAATGTACAAAATTAATTAATAGAAAAAAAGAAAACTACGTGCTGATCTCTTGCTGTTCGACTAATTAGATCATACGTCCACGACTTAGTCTTCCAAATCTGAACATTTCATCTCACTGAAACGCCGACATCCGTCCGTAAAGTGTTAATATTTCTAAGATACCGATAATTGCGAAATAAGAAAACTGAGACCAATCCTGGCGCGGTAATTCTAGCGTTATCGTTCGTCTCGATTGATAAAATTCGCCGGCATAATTCGACTGAACCGTAAACACAGTTTAGAACGTAAGATTCAAGGTTGACGGTTCGAATCCTATTACCTGCGATCCTCAATTACTTCGCGAAGATGGCCGGACGCAAATGAAGTGCAATAATCCCGCGTAAAAGCTCACCTGGTTAAATCGTCCAAATTCATCACGCTCGGGTAACACAGGAAAATTACGAAATCCGACTCCGGTATGTACAACATTTGTCCCTGGAAAAGTAACAAGTTGCAACGTGACAAGGACACGCGATGAATCCGTGCACGTTCATATGAACTACGCTGCCCGTGTGTGCAGCAAGATTGCTACTAACTTTTAAGCGCAAATACGAGTAGTCCTCGGGCGCGTGCATTTGCATCACTCCCTTCTTCGTCCGCAGCACGTACACGGTGTTTATGTGCGACAATATGTTCTCGAATGTCAGCTCTAGGTGAGGTCTGACCTATGAACACAAAGAAATGCTCCGTTTTATATGTACGCGTGGATACAATTCTTCTCTGTATTCTTTCCTGCGTGTAATTACCATCAAACTCTGAATACTTGAAGTATTTTGCTACATATGTAAGAAAATGTGCAACGTGCGTATTTTAAGGATGTATTTGTGTGCGTGTATGGGTGTCGTGTGCGTGTATGCGTTGCGTATTCGAGGAGGGAGACTGCTTTGCGATGCTTGTTTTTGAACGAACGACGAAAAAGAAAGAAAGGAAGGTGCAAGGACAGTTGGTGAGCGCTTGTGTAGAGACGAACTTGACGACGAAATAAATTATTATTGATCAAATAAATCCTTGTAAATAGAGGAAACAATTATTCTATAGTTAACCCTTTGCACTCGAGAAACTCTCAGTCGTTTGATTGAACGCAGCAAAATTATGAAACGAGAAATTCAATATAAAATGTTGAATAAGGTATTAACGTATGAAACAGAAATAAAATGCCCCATAATTATTGCAAGATGTTTCTCTATGGAAGTTGCAAATGTTAATATCTCGTCGGGAAATAACGAATGTAATGAGAAATATTGTCGAGTGCAAAGAATTAATGCTTACGATAAATACATTTGATTTGTCGTTGTTTTACGAACTGCAATTTTTGACTTTCAATATTTGCGACGGTCCACAATATGAATTTCTGTTCATCGCGGGTTTATTCGGCTGCAAAGGGAGCCGAATAATAGAAGGACCCGTCAACGAGACATCGTCGCATAATTGTGGCCGGTGAACTGGGTTACGCTCGCATTACAACTCGCGCACATCCGGGACCTCCTTAAGATCTGGACAGAGTACTATGGGGCGGGAATATAACAACGGGAGGATAATTGATTACGTTCGCGGCCGTATGCACCGACGACTATGCAAATGAAGTTAAATGATTTCGCTGCAACGGCGCGTGTCATTTCGTTTGAAGCACACCGCATTTGAAAGATATATGATCAGCGGCGTATGAATCCGCATGAATTATATCCCGCCATTGACCACGGCCCGACCGGACAATAACGTAATTTCGTGGTTAGCGCTAACTAACGCGGCGTTTCGGAAAATAAAACGCGGTTATCGATCCGTCCATCCTTATTACGCTCGCGGAAACGCGCAACGCCGACGACTTTTACGGTAGACCCCTATTATGCCACCTTCGCGGCGAATTTCATCAAACTTCCCTTATTTCCCGATTTATCAATCGGTTCTCATCGGTTCGAGCAACGACCGTCGATTAACTGTACGCTCGTTACGAGACGCGGCGTATTATAGTCGTCGTTATTTCAACTGAGAAGTTTCACTTTTATACATCGTTACGGATACATGGAAATAGAGGACTTCCTTAGAGCCTGACTAATAAGATTCTAAGTACCTCGGGAATTCCACGTGCACGCCGATTCTCGGTATTACGTGTTCCAGCAAAAAAGATCACGCTGTCGTAAACTTACTGTTAGAAGGATGTCGTTCAGCTTGCAATTACCGGATCTCACTTGGGGAATGACACGGGTTATGGTGCATCCTGTCTGAACGATGTCGAGATCTCTGTTGAACATCAGATGGAACGGGAATACTCGGCAGAACGTCATGGGGCTCACTTTCGGTTCTGCGGGAAATTTCGAAACAAAGTTTCCCTTGAGCGCATCCGGCGACTGTAAACTTTGAACTATTAGTACGCGGGGAGTTGTCTTTCGATCTGTCGGCCCGTTACAAATGGAACCGTTCGGGGTCCGCGGGAAGCGGACGTTTCTCGAATCGAGGGCTCGACGTTACTCACCGACGGAGAGAGTCTCTTGTTCGGCCATCATGGGATTCGACACGACACCTGGCCCGGAGGTGTTCGTTATCATGAATTGCACGTGGTCGCACTCGTTGTCCTTCGTCTTCAGTATCTGCATCTCTATGTCCGTGCCGTGAAGTTTTTTCGCCACGGTCTGCGTCAGTGGAAGTTTCCAACTCTTTTAATCGCGGCTACCTTCCGCCCGAGCGGCTCTGTTAGGCTCGGAATTGAATAGACGCAGCCCGGAACGGGCTCACTCGTTGTTTCAAGTGAACAAACAGCGGTTGCTAAGTTGATTGCGAAGTTCTACCGTGGAATTCTAGTTCTACAACTCGAAACGAGAGTTTTTAAAAATTGCAACTGATGTAAGTTATGTGAAGATAACAATGAACTCTCTTTTCTTGAAAAACCAGCGGCCGAACTTTGCAATTAATTTCATACGATTCACGATTGTATGGATACGGAGAGTAAATTCTATTTATTAATTCGCTGAAACGAAATGAACGCAGATCCTGGGAACGCTTAGATTCTCCGAGGTTCAATATCGTTCAGCTTAATCCGCGCGATTCCCGATAACCATTACGCGTTATGGTGCGCCGAAAATACCTTAACGATGCCAATGACGATATGCTCCAAACCAGGTCGGTCGGAGTAATAATGTAATATGAGCGCCCCGTCTTCTGGCCTCTCGGTGCATCGGAAAGAGGGCGCCCTCATTCCCGGATACAAAGTGCCTAAATGATCGTGAAGGGCGTCCAAATTCTGCAATTAACCACCGGCGGAATCTCATCAGTTTAGTGGCCCATGAAAGATTATGAGAAAATAGATTTTCTAATCGGTGCCCGGCTCGTCGATGGGGTAATTGCA
The DNA here is from genome assembly GCF_051020985.1 of Nomia melanderi. Classification (NCBI taxonomy): domain Eukaryota; kingdom Metazoa; phylum Arthropoda; class Insecta; order Hymenoptera; family Halictidae; genus Nomia; species Nomia melanderi. The sequence continues at coordinate 5,349,620 of NC_135008.1, forward strand.
CGGCATAATATCTCTCGGTTATTATCAATCCGACGCGCTGTCGGCATCAATTACAGCGAACCGATAGAGAGCAAGAATATACACCGCTGACGGACGTATCTATCTCGCTCCTCGAGCGGGCGATCGAGGGTTGAAAATTGAAACGAGGGTGTTGTTTAATTTTTTGCCGGGAATCGATGCGGGGACAAGAACGAACTGCCTGCGCGTGACACCGGAGCCCGCGGAGAACCGGAAATGAAATCTCGCGTAGGAAAAACGGCACGATGATAATCTCGTTCCGCGACGGCATTCCGTTTGATAATCGCATTGCGGGCATTCGTCGCGATCAGAAGTTTCTTGTTACACACCCGTTGCAGCTCCGTTCGATTCCGTTCGGAGACCGAGCCCAGGATTCTCGGGCGAGCCCGCTCATTCCTCGGTCCCCGCGATGATGGTCGTTAATTTGAATCTAGAAAGTTCCGATGCGAGTTCTTTTCACTCGGCGATTTATGGGTCCCCCGTTTAAAAGAGAGTCCCGCTATTCAAAGAACACGTTCCGCGGCTGATAATGATTCTTCTAATAATACCGCGGGACAACGTGGAGTCCAGTAACGTACGATCGAGATTAAATAGAAACCGTACGTATCACTTTTTAATCGAACCGCGGTTGCGCTCGAGAGACAAATTGAACATCGTTTTCCAGCGCCGAACGCATAGATCTCGTATCGTCCTTAGAGAACGTTCCAATAAATCCGATACATTCGACGATCATTAATTTCACCGGCGGGGGACTGCGATATTCCCCCCGTCGGAATGAAAAAGGTGTAATAATCCATCAATCACGGACAGGGAAATTCTGGCAATAATTCTGCCGGCCGTATCCCCGACCGCGCAAACGAGTTTACGCGCTTTTTGTCCAATTACTCAGCGGCGCGTTGCGGCAACCGCGGGACTGGTCCGGCGTGTTTCCCTCGAACGGGTCTCGCCGCGAGTTTAGAAATGCATCGGCCGCGGAATGCGCAAATGATAATTCCTCGGCGCACGCACAGGTGCACGTGTGCCTCCCCGAGGTTGCACTCGGAGCTCTCGGGCCCCGGGCGAGACCGGCGCTCGACGCGAACGAGAGAAGAAAGGAGAAGGAATCCGCCGGAACGTGATTCCGCCGGGAGCACCGGTCAATCGCGAACGATCTGCCCACGTGTCATCCTTTCTGGCGACTTTCACTTCGACCGCGTGGAAACGGAATCGAAGGAATCCCGGGAGTCGGTCACCGGGCGCTCGTAGCCCGCGGAAATCTTATTTCGACCGGCACGAGAGTGAATAGCCCGGGCGAGCGTGTCGATTCACCTGCAAGAAGTCCCTAGGCGTTGCTCCCAGCACCTGGAGGATCTTGTCGTAGCCGGAGTCCTGGCAGAACTCGAAGAACATTCGGCCGAACAGCTCGAGGATCTCGTGCGCCGGGATATCTGGACCATCAAACTTCTCGTTATTCCGTGGACCTAGGGTCTTGCGATTCGAATGGCTACGGGGAGGACACTTAAACTGATTGCTTCGGTCCTCGAGAAAGTTTCGACCGCCGGCGTTCGAGTTAATTTTTCTTATAGTGGATGTAATTTAATTTAATATCCTTTGTTTGCGCGTGTCACGGTCGACGTTTAGGGGATGTCTTAATAGAATCGAGCGATCTCTATGCGTGGGCTGTGTTTTTTGCAGGTATTACGGGCAATTAGAGATCAAGTGTTCCGGGGGAGCGGAATTGGAAAGGAAGGGAAGGTACAATGGTAAATGGTAGGAAAGAATTCAACGGTTAAAGGATGCAAATCAAGGGATTGAAAAAGAGAAGGGTCGGCATAAGGAGAATCGCGTTTCGAACTGCAGCTGCTACGGCGAACTCGCTGGGCGGAATGTTTCCGCGGCAAGGTCACCTGTTTCGCGAATAAAAACCGTGAAAAGGATAAAAAGGGGTTGGCAAAACGACGAGGAAGAAAGGGAATCGCATTTGGTCCTGACTCCGGTAGCCTACTCCGCGAGGATTCCTGGCTTAGACCGTAGAGGAGTTCAGCGTTAGGGCGGAGGATTTGCAAAATGGCGTCCCTCCTCCGCTGAGGTCACCACTTCAACCGATAAAAAGAGCTGAACGAAGAATGAAAGGAGTAAAAGGAAGAATGGAGAAACAGGGAATCGCGTTTGGGTCTTGGTCAGCTACAGGGATGGACAGAATCAATTGGTCTCTGAGAGTCGATTCTTCGACTGTGAACCTTGTAAGACGAGATTGCTACTTTTGCATCCCTTTTACCTTTTTATTTGACGAACGGGAAACGGATGTCCGCGAATCTTGCTATTTTCTTTTGCGAAATGGATCGAGAAATGGAACGAACGAAAAATTAACGGAGAGACGGTTCTCCGGCGGAGGAAATAGAGTTAACGATTTCGAACAAGAGATTAAAGCTATCGTAAGTGGCTGCATTAGACTGTAATAAAAATTCACTTGTAAAAAGAGGCGCTTAGACTCGGCGAGCAGTTTAGAGTGAATGAAAAATGTGTACGTACTGAGCCGCTGGACAGCCGCCGATATGATGTTGTACGTGATCTCGTCTTCGTAGATCTGGCGCACCAGAAACTGGCCCTCCATGTTAACCGATGCATCTTTCCTGGATTAACAAACTCTGAATAAACGTTACGTTCAAACTGTAGCAATCGCGTGGAATGCACACGCCACATGTGCACGGGTTCATTTGCAATTCTAGCAGCCGGATAATTCGAAAAGCTTATTAGAAAGACATTACAGAAAGTTGCGCTACTTTCCTAGTGCATAATTAGCGATACGCGCGCACCGAAGGGATTGCATCAGATTGGAAACGGTATAAATTACAATAGAAATTCTACTGAAACATGGCTTTGAAAGCGGCGACACGTAATGTTTGACCATGGTCCTTGTTAAAAGGAAATATAATTACGCGGCTCGATAAAGCTTAACATAATTAACTTCGACTTAATTATTTTTGCTTATAACGAGCGCCGTATCTGATAGAAGGAAATTCAGAGAATTTATGGACTGATAAACGGTGAATTCATTAAACTTTCTAAAGCCGTCTTATGTGTATCGTGGTGATAGCAGCGGCATGAATTTCGAACTTTCTATTTACTAGGTGAAAAAAAAGAACGCGACAGAAGCGGCAAACGTGATTGCACAATTAGCGAAAGGATTGTTAATACTAGGCGAGCGTTCCGATTCAAAGGATAGCGTCACACAGAATTAATTAATCGGCTTTACGCGACGAGTAAAGTAAATATTTTCTGTTGAGCAAAAGCCGGATATTTTAGCGGGTAGCCAGCCCCTCCAGGCGATTTCTATTAGGTTTGCAAAGTACGGATAAAAGGCCAGTGCACTGTTTGACATGGATATGAGCTGTCGCTCAGTTCACTGTTCCCTTTGCAATTTTTCGAGAATCCTTACAATGGACGTTCAACGTGATCGCTCCTCGGAATTAGCATTCGCATCCGCCGAATCGATGCAACATTCTCACAGCAACCATCATCGATACTTTCGCACTCGCGAAATTAAACCGGACAATTTAGAAAAATAATTATTCGAATCAAGACATATTCGTTGCACTTCTCTTCGTTTAACTGTGGAATTTAATTGGGAAAACCTCTGGTTCGTCACTAAAATCGAAAAATGGAGCGTGTACTCGATCGCAGGACGAATGCACATATATTTCAATGAAAGATCGAAGCGAAACAAAGAAAGAATTATATGTTTATCTGAAAAAAATAAAGAATTCATCGCTGAAGGAATTGGTATCATGCCAAGCTTTACGATGACGTGTATACTCGTCGAGCACAGTTAACCGGTTAAAATATCAACGGCTATATCGAGCACAGGACACAATTCTTCATTCCGATGAAAATGTCACAAAGCACGCGTCGAAAGCGCCGCGATGAATACCATGCATACCGAAACGAACGAGTGCGACGTCTAAAATTACATCACGCAATTTGTAAACACGAGGCAGAGGAGCTCGCTGTGAAACGTCATTTAGGGCGGCTAAAGTGACCCTTTTTACGCGAGCTTTTAAGAGTCATCGTGCAATCTTACTCCCCGGGTAACCCACATCGCGGTTCCATCCCGGCGTCTTTCACACAAACGCATCTCGCAATTCCGTGAAACGTTGTTACTCCGCAGACGAGTCACTTTATTCAGAGGAAACATACTTTCCTCCATAACATGCAATTCTGTTGGACGCTGAGGAAATACGAAGCACAAAGGTATCTTTTCCAATTGTCGCGCACTTTTCTTGCTGCAGATCGCGCAATAAATGTAAGAGCCTTATAAATCAGGACACAAAGGGCTCGCGCAACATCCAATCAATACATGTTCCTAATAAATCAACGATAAAGACGGTTAAAACACAAGAACGAAATCACGAAATTGAGTTTCCTCTATAGTATTCGCGGAATGCGTCCACCGATAGCGTCCGTCGCTTTCAACACGCCGTCCGCGAAGAAAACTACCCTTTCAAGGCACGCGCTCCCCGATAATTTCTTGTTTTACAGCGGGCGGGTAAGTTTACGGTGCATAAACTCGCGTTGCGTGTCGGTTGTCCCGGCGAACCTCGTTTACCTCTCGTGTCCTCCGCGTTTTCGGAGTTCCGCGGAGCGGAATCTTACGGGGCGGAGAACTCGAAAGCTCCATTGACGGGCGCGGGAAACTGCAACGGAGTTTTTCACGCAGAAACGAGCCGGTTCTCGGCTGCCGTTGTGCTCGCGTAAAAAGTTTCGCCTCTCCGCGGAGATTATTCTTTTCGCGTTCCGACGGAGGGGCCTCGAGAAGTTCCAACGGCGGCATTGTTCGGCCGGCCCGACGGAAACCGTCGCGATCTCGCGAATAAACGGAACCCGTAACGCGATTCTCGGCGGGAACGGCGCTCGCGGGGAAGTCGGTTTGACTTGTAAACAACGAAACATTTATGCGCGCCGGGATTTAAGGGCCAGAACGAATAGGTGGACCGTTCGACCCGTGCGCAAACAAACGGAGCGCGTGCCAATGTTTCGACATCGTGTTGCTGAATCAATAGGCTCCGGGGATCAGGTAAACAGAAGTTTATTACGCGAACTTGTTGATCCGTCGGGGGAGAAAAAGGACTGTCGTCGGATTTCGATTTCTTCGTGGCCTACTTTCACTGTTTTGCCTCGCGTTGTGAAAAACGGGGAACCTCTGGAAGCTCCGGATGATTTCGTTCTCGAACGACGTCGGCTCGAATGGCATAAAGCGAGAGTTGAGTTTTAATGATGGCTCGTGATTATAGATGTTGTTACTTTGAATAAATTTGAATAGAGGGAATATAAATGTTAGATCGTAAGAATAATTACGTTTATTCGAATGTACGCGCGACTCCGCGTCGTAAAGAAGTTACAGAGACCGAGAGAGGCATTAATAAAGCGACGAGGAAAGTTTCGGAATGACTTTTCCAGCGGAGAATGGCGCAGTAAAAAATATGCTAATCGCCGATGCAACGGGAGGTTTTGCTTTGTTACGAAGTCATGAATGCAACGGAGATGCGAATAAAAGTTGTCTGGATCTTAAGAACAATGTAATACGTGGCATTCAACGGTGGGGGGGAGGGGGGCAGAAATACGAAGCTAACGCGGTCTTATAACTTTTCTTCGGCGCATCACTTTCACTCCCTGGGGCTCGGTTCCTCCGCTACAAGAGTATTATACTTAATACACTGTACTAAAAGCCAATGAAGCTTATCGTTACCTGATTGGAAACCGTTCGCGGCTATGGAACGCTCCTTTTCCCTCGATCCGACAAATTTCGGTGTATTTGTTCTCGTGCAAACGGGCAGGAATAAAATTTAATCGTTTGTTACAAGCTTTGATGGGATTGAAGCGTGAAATTGAAAATAAACAGGGGAGCAAATGGGAAATGTTCAAATAAAAGTGTGTACCAATGCTCACATCCAGGTCGAATAAAACGGTGAACTAAAATTGCAGAGGTGGAAGCGTATGAGGATGCATAAATTGAATTCTATTTGAAGCGTCCGATGCGTACAGCGAAGAACTTCCGCTAAATAAAATCAAACAGCCGTGCCGAGTATTGTTTATGAATCTTTGATGTCGCCGTCCAATCGGCGAACACCGAAAGCTGTATATCGACGTATTAATAAACGAAAGTTCAGACACAATCCGAAACAGAGAAAGTCGTTTCTCTAGTTAACTCTTCGCACTCGAGCGGCGACTCTCGGTCGTCGGACAACGCGATACAGAAACATTACAAAGATTCGTATACAACATCAAGCTTCGCGAATCGCGCAAGAAATAAAATAGCTTCGCGACTTCTAAGTTTTCAGAAGCGTCGTCTAAATCTCATCGGGGAATATCGAATACTTCTACCGGAAATCTATCGGGAGCAAATAGTCAAAGTAAATTGCCAAGCCCCCGCAGAAACAAACTGAAACGACCGTGTACCTCTCAATGATTTTTGCACGTCCCCGCGAATCCATCTCCGAATCTAACAATCGTAGTCCGGCCGATGCATGTTTGCTTTTCAAATTATCGAATCCCGGCCGGCTCGCTATTTAAACAGTCCGCGCGAGCGATATTGACGAACGGTCGAGCGAAAAAATTCAATCATTTCCCCGGCCCCGATTGGCCGGGAGGGTTCAATATAAATTCCAGGATCGTATCGCGGCGCGAGGAGGAAAAATGGCGGGCCATGCGAGCGAAATTTCAATGAAAGAACGCGAGGGATTCGGGTCAGGGATGCGTGCCACCGCGACGCGACGCTGCGAGGGTAGTTAAGCTGCGAGCGAGAAGCATGGGGACGACGCCACGTGGCCCGGCGAAGCGTCTTCTCGCGCGATCGCGCCGACGATCGCGCGCCGGTCCACGGTAACGCGCGCCGCTCGCGGGATCGAAGGACGGACAGGCTCATGCAAACGAGATGCGGCACATCGAGGAGATATTTTAAGGCGACTGGGGAACAGAAAGAGATGAGAGAATGAGTCGGCGCGTCGCGGCTAGCGCGCGGCCACGTTTTACCTACTTTATCGCCTCCCACGTCTCGCTGCCAAACGTCTTCACAATCAGCCGCTCGAGGGCGTAATTCACAAAACCGTACTGCACATAAGAGAAAAATAATCGGATATATCCAATGCGAGGAACGTATGAGCGCGATCGGTCCCCGGTCGACGAGTTCACGCGCTGGTCCCGCGAGTCCGTCACCGACGTCGCGGTCGTACGACACAAGACTGTCAACCGGCGCCCTGTCCCTTCGTTCGCGCGTCAGTCACAGTTCCGTCCTCGGTTTCGCGTCGACACGAGCACCGTCCTCTCTCGGTAGATTATATTCCTCTCCTCCGTTCTCTTTCGATTCGGTTTTCATTGAACGTACCATAGTGACTGAGAGAGGCCGGGAGAGAGAGAGCTTCCCCACGTATCATTCCATTCTAATTGCCATAGGAGCCGTGTTTACCTCGTGCACACGAGCCGCGTACTGGAAAGTCGGCCTGCCTTCCGTCAGAGACGATAAGTATTGATTTTCCACCCGCAGCTGCGCCACCTAGACGCAACCCTGTTACCCGCCTTCGGGACGATCACCACGCGCCTCCTACACCCTTCCACTGCCAATCCGCTTTAATGCCATTTTCCCGCTGTAGAATCAACAGTGATATATTTATTCACCCGGCGGACGAATGCTTAGAAAAAACTTTAATATCAACCGGTCGTCGGTTTTTTTCCGTATACCCTACAAGATAGACGTACGCTGCGAAGCTCTTACTGCGGCCACTCGAGAATCACCCGAGAAAACGAATACTACCCGGCTTATGGCCATTGTTATTTGATACCGGAGTACTAGAACACGCGGAGTACCTTGATTGATAGCAGCTTATCTGCCGCGAGCGTCGCTCCCCCTTATGCCGGGGGATACGGTCCCCTATCCGGCGATGTTTTTTTTCTCCATCCGGTCGCCTTTTCGATCCCGCCGCCCACGCACGCCGGAGTTCCTTCCCGATGGCGGATGTTTCATTTAGTTAGACGCTCCGGCGAACTTCCCGTTACAACCGCCTGAATAAAAGGAGATCGTATCGCGAGCCTTCGGGGGATTTTATCTCGAAAGCTCGGCCTTCGGAAATAAGAGCGCGCGTCTTATTGTCGACGGAGACCGGAAGCGGCCGAAGGAGGAGTCCGCCGGCGGCGAGTCCTGCGAAGGGAACGGGATCAGGGGTGACGGATTAATTTTCCATCGGCTTATGGGAAACTGGAGCGCGACGAATATTTCGGCCGAGGACGATGCTCGTCTCGTGAAATCTTGACTCCGTGGGATGCGCGGCGGGTAAGTAAGCTCGGCTTAAATTGTAATTAGAAACGATGGCAGGAATTCGTAGCGCTTCGGCGGGGCATCGAGGGCCGACCCGCTCCTCTCGCCGAGAGCCTCTCCGCCCGGCCCTGCCGCCGCGACGCGCATTGTCGTCGGGCGAAGTTGAAACGAAGAAACCGGAAATTAGAGGGCCACCGCCTCCGTGCATCGCTGCTACGGCTTCATCGGTCTCCTTACGGCTGCGGCTGGGGATCTTCGCTTCGAATGTGGTGCTACGTAACGATTGCTGCAGACGTTCCTTCGTTATTTAATGTAACGTTATATAACGTTCACAGATATTTATCGCAGAGTTTATTCCGTTGTTGCTAGAAAAGTTGATGTTCGTGTAGATCGTGGAAATTGGAAGGTTAAAGATAGATTAAGATAGATATTCGTGTAATTGTATTAATCGAAGTCGACGTACGTTTAGCAACTGATGCTTAGTAAAATTCAGTACGCGTGAAATTAATGAATTCTGTGAAGCTAGTATTGAATTAGGGGTTTGGCATTGCATGTGAAATGCATAACCTGAAGTGTCAAACATGTCGTCTTCTTTTTCTCCTCGTCCTCCGTTATACTCTTTCTGTGTTGCGTTTTCAGTTTGAACTCACTTTTCTTTTTTGGGTCAGGTTCTAAAACTGCCTCCGGCTACACTTCGCTCTTATGCAACACTGTACAAAAGCATGCACTTGTAATGCTAACTATACAGGGCTGGAAAGAAGATGTGTTCCTTTCTGCATTGAACGCGTGCGTTTCTGGTTCTGCATTCAAGCTTCATTCAAATTTTACAAACATCCCATTGTACACCGTATGAATTACTAAAACATCTTCAGACCCGTTCGTAGCAATATCTCTCGGCCACCGTAACCTACCCCTAAACGGAGCGATCTCCAACATTCGAGCGGAGCTCATCGCGTTTCGCCGATAGCCGAGGGACGAAGGAAATGTACTTGCCAACGTCGATAATTTCATTCGAAACGATCGCGCTGTTTATCTCGCTGCGTCGAACAACTGATTACGTTACATCACGCAACGCGCAGAAAATAATTGGAATCTGCGCGCGGCCGAAGTCCATCGATACCCAAACCTCTTCGGCCCGAAGTGAAGCTCGCGATAATGAGTGGAATTTTCGCAACGACAAATAACGAGCCACCGGCAACCGGAGCCCGCGAGCAACAACTACGTTTCACAGAGAAGCAACCCAGAAAGAATTCTTAATTAAATCGCAGCGCACTTTAATCAGCCTTCATCGAAACGCATTCACCTCCGCCGACCCTCCGCCGTCCCCGTTCTCCCTCCGCGGAAGCTCGTTTGGACGAATAAGAGCTCAGAATTCTCTTTCAGAGGTGCCAGCGGATTTCTGGTGGCGCTCGAGCCCCGGCGAGGTTGCAGCAGGATCATTAAGGCGGATAAAAATTTAACAGAGCGCGGTCGCGCGTAGGATCGGCGGCGAGTTACGTCCTCGCCGGATTCCCGTTCGTCCGCGACTCGTTGGAATTCTGAAAATTTCAACGACGGACCGTCGGTCGGTCGCCCGCGATCGTAAATATTTCAAATCACCGGGACCCAGGGTGGAACTCGGCTGAACCCGATGTCCCGAGCGCCGGGCTCTTTAAAGGCTGACCTCTTTTTCAGCGAGACGGCCGCGACATCTCGCTACGCGGTCGCTGCGCGACGCGTCGTCAAGGGAATCGGGCGCCGGTCTTCGGCGTCCGCCCGCCCCCGGAACGGGAAACTTTTCCGCGCCAGTTCCTTTAATCCCACCCGAAATTTCCTTGTTGTCCCCGGGATTATTTCGACCCCCGGCTGGCGCGGCAGCGGCGGCGTCGCTCCCCGTCTATTACCGGGGCGGCATCCGCGACGGCGACACACTTTTACCCCGCAGATGTTTACCTTCGCAGCTGCCGCGTGCAACTTCGAAGACGTATTCGCTGCGCCGATGCTGCAATATCGGTATATAGGGCGCCCCAGGGAATCGCGCAGACCTCGTCCCCATTATGAAAGGCCAAAAGGGCAGGGCACGACGAGACCGGCCGCGAGAGACTCGAAGAAACGATCTCGGGAACATAATCGACGATCCGCCGGAAGACGCCTCGTCTCCACCAATTTCGAGCCGTGTTTTCGCCGAGTGCTCCGCGCAACGAAGTTACGGAACCACTTTCGCCTCTGTGCTCCGCCGCGACGAATGCGAGTGCCTCGCGCGGAGCTGTAATGCGGCGGGGAATATTGTTTTAAAATATAGCGACGCGGCGAGGGAACGGTTAAATGCGTTGTTAAAAATCAGGGAGGATGTCTGGAGTGTGTGTACCGTTTTAGTGGAGTTGCCAGCGACGTCTAAAAATGATGATGTTCCAGGTGGCCCGACTAATTGCTCCGTTTTATGTTGCAGTCTTGTAGAACATCTTGGTTCGCGTGGAACAGAGTAGGAGCTGAACAAGGCGTGTAGCTGCTTTAAGACAACAATCGGACCTGGAGCTTTCAACATTTCTTCGTGTCCACTGCCTGCGCTGGCCAGTAGGAAAAATCTGTTTAATGACTCGTAACTAACCGGCGTATCGCTTAACGGGTCATTTGAATGGGCTACGGGGATGTTATTACAATTTTTTCCATCGGCCACGCAAGCGGCCTGGGTTTCGCCCGATTCGCAATTGAAGAAACAACGTTAACGGCGTAATTGATTTCGTCCCGATAAAAAGAAGCCGGTCGCGTCGGATGAGATACCGTTCGCTGGGACAGAACAAGAAATATGGCCTCGTGTGGGCCGGCCGAAGCCACCGGTTACATGGAAGTGAGAAATGGCGCGGAGATACTAAAAGCAAAGAAGCTCCGGGGCGCCACGATGACTACTTGGAAATTAAATCGGTATAGGAACAAGGCGATCGTTCACTGGAGGCGCTCGATTGAATAGCTGTACCAACAGTAACACTTTTGCCTCGAAACATCGTCGTTGACTGAGTTGCGCAGCAAAGAATTCAAATGAAATGCGATAAAGTGAGATGCAGCGATAGGTGAGATTGGCGAAAAAATTGTAATAGGGTAAGTAGGGGTGAGATGATCCACCTGTTTCGAAGAACTATTATATCAGTAATATCATTAACACTAAAACTACCATACAGATCAAAATGACCCATTCCTGATTTCTTTTTTTGCGACTATTAAAAAGATAACAAATGTTTCTCTGGGAAATTATTAAAGGAATTGATTTACCTATACGCGAACTGAATTGTAAATCAATTAAAGTTTCAGCAGGTCCACTATTGGAGTTTCTATAAAATTTTAAAAAGTCAATTTAACTGCTCGGTAGTTTTAGTGTTAACATCTAAGAAAACAATATATACATTTGTGAAACTGAATAGTTAAATAGATATCTGCGTAATGTTTAGTTTACTACAAGGAGTAATTGAAGATATAGATATTTGACCTAAATACGATTAGCCCATCTCACCCAGAACTTCCCCAATTATTTCCATGTTTAACACGTTGAATGCCATGGGAGTTACCGGTGACCCCCAGCCAAATTGAATTATTATCATTCAATAAAACGACGAATATTTGAAAACATTTCTATATTATACATAATGTGACCTACGGTGACATTCAGCTGGATGATGCAATAATAATAATACAATTCAATCAAACGATCGAATACCATATTTCTTCCATTTTGTATATTTTGCTGTACGAAATCATGCGGCATTCAGCGTGTTAACCGACGGTTTGTTCATTACGGTCTCCTTAAAGGACATTAGATGGACCGACTCTGGACTTCCCTTTGCTCCTGCGTTTTAACTTGCAGCCAGGTTGGCCAACTTGTCATCTCGGTATGATACACGCGCAGCAGCAAACGAGGGACATGTTCCCCACCAGTTACAAGGTTCGGTTCGTCTGGGTCGCAGTGGAAGAGCGTTATCCGGCAGCGGCGGCGAACTACGGAATCGATGCAGCGACAGAATTTACGACCTCTATCACTAGCCAGGTTATGAGCTAAGATATAGTCTGACCACGGAGGGCGGTGGGGGTGGCCGGTGTTTGCCCGTGAAAGCATGAAAATAATGGCTGTTATATAATTGCGCGAACATTTACGAGCGGCAGTTTTACGAGCCGTCTCACTCCCGGGAAGAAGCAATCGTGTGTGCCGTCGAACGAAACGCACGGCCGAACCGGAAGGATTAAACGGCGGGCCGGTGATTCAGAGGCGGCACGTTTCCGAGGCCGATAATCAAGGACGACAACAATAAAAGGGGTTTCCCGTGGCGGGATGAAGAATTACAGTTTGATCAGGGCAAAAAGAGCAGCAGCCCGGTGAACCACTAATACGCCGTGATACGGGTTAATGACGCGCGGAGGGTCCCGGCCGGTTTGATTGCCGCAAAAAGTTCTCGGGCGGAGCCCCGACGTGTCTTCATATCGTCGAATGAGCTCCGGTTAAAGTTTGATGAGCGTGAAATGTCCTCTTATGGGCTCGCCGGAGCACGTAATACGATGAAGCGTTAATCTCGGTGATAATACTTCGGGCGTCGTTAATTAAACCGCAACGGGTACAGCGAGTTTAGAATGTACACCCTCCGCGCGCCGGGGAATCGGTCCTCCGCGAGCGCAGTCGTTCGTCTTCGTTCCGATGCATATTTCAGACGCGGCAAAGTGCTTCTCCACGTTTCGCGGTAGTTTTCTGCCGTCTTCCTCGCGCTTCCCGCGACACACTCTCGAAATCCAGATAAATCGAACGGAACCCGACGGCGAGAGTTGTTTAAACGAACCATTTTCCGCTCGAACGGTCTAATATTTCGCGGTGAACGGAAAGTCAACGTCTACCGGGGCGAGCCGCGGTCGTAGCTCGAGCGAGACGTTAAGAGAATTATTTGGAACGAGATCGCGGAACGTGCCCGATACCGATCCGCGGGGGCGGCGGCCGTCGAACGCCCGGGTCGGTTCGAATTCGAGCCGGGGAAACGCGGATACAAGTCAAACAAAAGGAGCGGATAAGCAGCCCGGAGTGTTATCCCCTCATAAACCATCGATGTGCAAATATTGGAGGAAGCGTGAAGCCCGCACCGCGACGGTCCGTCCGGCGTGCGCGTCCCGCCGCGGGGCGATTTATTTACAAAGGAATTTTCTTGCGCGGCGAAAGCGCCGGTTGACGTTCCAGAATCGAGTGCTCCTTCCGGACGTATGCAAATTTGCCCGGCACTTTCCGCACGCGTTTCCCCGCGGATAATGGCCGTGTATGTCGCGTTACAGTCCGCGCGGGCTCCTCTGTTATGCAAATGCGGTTTGATGGGATAACGAATACGGACAACTGAATTGCCCGGAGCCATGAACCCGCTGAAATATTACCGGGGAATTATATTAACCCGCCCGGCGCGGGTTTAAAGATTATTTCCAAAATTCTCCACGACAATCGGCCGTTCGATTAAACGGCCGGACAATTATTCGTATTTTCGTTCGCCCCGAATGTTCGACATCGTTACGCGACAACGGGCCGCTCTGGCGCACGGTTGCATCAATTATGCAGGTACAACGCGTCACATATGAATATTTCATTATCGACGGCTGTCGACGGGCATACACTGGAATTATTCTTTTCGTTTAGTGTGCGCAGGGAAATATTAATGAAATCGACGGAGGGAGAAATGAAGGGACAGTGAAACTATTCGAGGCTATTAACCGGTCAACTTCGTCCGAGTATATTCATCTTGAAAATCGAAATTCTACTAACTTCTTCAACAGTTAATTGTTCAGTTTTTCAAATCAATATGTAATTCACCGTTGCGTTTATTACACAATCCAGCGAGAGACTTTCGAAACTGAATTGCACGGAAGCGATCCTTGTTTGATCATCGATGAGTAATAGGCAACACTCGCGTATCTCTGCCGTTCGATTGATTTGCGGAAGCACCGTCGCAGCACCGTGTCACTGGAACAATGAATTTCCCGCGAGCGTCTTGATTGGCTGCGAAACACGTCAACGAACAGACAGAGGGACGCCCGCGGAGTGGATACGTCGCTCGAAAACTAGCGAACCCGCGGCGGAAACAAATTACCGCGATGGCGGCGGAGCATGGCCGACTGCTTTGCATCTTCGATCTGATATAAACTGGAAAATTGGAAAGCCGCGGCGCGGCGACGTAGTCGTCGACGGTGTGTTCCCGTTAATCGATCCGCGTCAAGTACGAAACAAAATTATCTGCCATCTTGCCTCCCATCGAAATTAATTAGTGAAGGACGTCCGCGTAATACGGATCCTCGGGGCGAGCCGAGCGATGATGAATAGCGTTCCGAAGTTAATTAAAAATACCGTCACGCGTCGAATATCGATGATTCCGCCGAGCCGTGGCCCGGCGTGCCGCCCACTTCAATCCACCTTTGCGGGATCCATAGAAATGCGTGCACAGCCCGGCAGCGTCGTAATGCCGCCGGTCATAACACAGAAATGACTGACGTCATCGGATGCCTCGGGACGTCCTTGCGTTCGCGGTGCAACCGATCCAATAACATGCGTATTAACGCGCCCCCGGGGCACGTACCGTCCTGTCGTACACCGCAGGATCATCGCGAGCGTCTTAGTATTGCCGATGGAGATGAAATATCAGACGCGGCCGAGAGTTTTTCGTAATCCATCGAATTCAATCATCGAGACGCTCACCCCTTGCCGCGGTCTCTTTCCAAAGAGAACAGGAATTCCTTCGCGAAAAACGAAATTAGGGCAGACCGATGTAAATTGGGTCACAAGGTGAACCGAACCGGAGTAAGAAACCACTCGACATTTATTATATCGCAAATTATATTTCTCATTTCTTGTTTCCCGGCGGATCTAAAAATTCTCCCTCGCTTTTTCCTGTGAATATTTCAAGTACCTGCGTTTCTGTACTGCCAAAGGGAAGGTGATCCGATTCGCCTCGGTCTGCCCCGCCTGAAATATAAGAAATACATTTTTTTTTGCTTCGGCTCCCCTACCGTAGTTCTTTGGTTTCCCTTCAAGAGTGTCTTAAGTAGATTGAGTTAAAGTTCCCCGAGTCCCTCGCGTTAGTAGCTAAATTTGTCACACCCTAAACGTGTCGACAGTGGCAAAAGTGGTCCCGGTTCAATCACCGCGGCTCATCATCGATTTCCCACGCGGCGATACGAGCGCGGACTCCGAGGGGCCTGTCCCTTGTCAATTTTTATAATGAAACGGCACTTCATCCGACGGAACGTGGTCATGTTAGGGTATCCCGCGCTGACCATCAATTTCCCTCTTCTATGATCTCGTCGGAGGGCGAAGATTAATGTCGCCTTCCGCGGTTTTTTTCGCAGGCCACCGGTAGTCGGACTAAAGCAATCGAGCGCTCCTATGACTGTCCCTCCATTTCCCTTTCTTCGTCCCCTGCTCGCTCCACTCCCCTCCCTCCGTTCGTGCTGGGCGCGATTAGATGCGCGACTTGATTGAAGTTCGGTGTAAGTGGATCGATCGGCGCCGGTTTAACGTTTCAGAAGACCGACCGGCCGCACCTGTTTCGCGAAACCGATTGCCTCGCTCCGCTCTTTTAGTTCCGAGTTTCCGGGCTAGTTGGGAGTTAAGTTTCGATTGAAAGCAGCTTATAGATGTTCCTCGACTTTTGAATTAGCAATATGCTCCCTCCGCTTGCTTACCTTCCGTTTCTACGTCTTTTGTCTCCAATTATCGATCTGTCCGACACGTCTCGCGTCAATTAAGGAATCCCAAACTTTCGACACGATTAACTAAATTCGGAGCTTCGAGATGCATATCGGAGATTTCATTTGCCATGCGCCTCTGGCGGTGTCCGAGGCTCCGAGATCCGCGAACCGACGGTAGCAATCGCCGCGGCGAATCTGGAAATATGAATTAGCATGAATTAGCTTTGACAGACGCCGGAGCGCTGGGAATCAGAGACTTCGGATTCGCTGTTAATTAATGGGAAGTGCCGTTAATTATCGAAGTGGCGCGGGATCGGCGGGAACGCGGCGTCCTTCGTTTACGGTCCGCTCGTCTCAGACTGACCGTCCATCGGAATTGCAAAGGAATATTCTAATATATTCCATTAATGAAATGGAAGCGAAAGAACGCGTCGAACCGGCGCCGATGGTGCACCAGGTGCGAGCCGGGCGGAAGTGTGTCGAGGTGAGGGCCGGGAAACTTTGTTTCGCTTCCGCGTGGTCGCGAGGACGTTCCACGGGACATAGGAACGCTCGGCGCGCGCGAGGCGGTAATTGAAAAGTCAGAGATTCGTAATAAAACGAGTAATAATTCCTGAGATTCGTCACGGGGACGAGTAACTGGTGTTCCCCCGCTTTTATGGGGCAAACTCGTGACGGCCGGAGCGTGACTTTATACCCCGGTTTATTGAAACGCCGAAGACAGGCGTCGGGGGAATTATACCTGATACGGTCGCACCTCGCTGCTTCCGCTTTTGTCTCGTTCCTCCGACTTTCGTCGCGAAACCCGGACGACCTCGAGAAACGATCCCCGCTCGGGGAACACCGATTTTCCTGAAACGCCGTCTTAACGGCGCAGCCTCGGCCGCGAGATCGCGATCCCGATCGGCGCGCGCCGCGGCGGGGCGAAATCGACTCGATAAGAAATGCTAAACGCGAGATTATTTGCGCGCGACGATATTGTTTCGCGACACATGAAAGTCTAATACCGGGAGAAATGTAGGCAGCTGTTCAGCCCGGCATTATGCGGCTGTTCCTCCGCGCTTGGTTATTTACTGTCACGCGAGATACGGAATAACGTGTGCGCCGGGCCGCGCGAGCTCGCAACGGGAGGCTGTAAATAAACACGGAACGATACGGCCGC
The DNA here is from genome assembly GCF_051020985.1 of Nomia melanderi. NCBI lineage: Eukaryota > Metazoa > Arthropoda > Insecta > Hymenoptera > Halictidae > Nomia > Nomia melanderi. The sequence goes on from NC_135008.1 coordinate 5,366,761, forward strand.
GGTTTTCCCTGATTCTCTAAATTGTTCGCAGCGAAGATTTTTCTGGAGAGTAACGCAACTGTCGCACGAGGAAAGATGTAACTTTATGAGCACTGGACAATGTTTAACCAGTTAGTCGCGTACCGCGAGTATATTCGTCGCGGAGAAATGGAAATTGTTTGTCACGGTACGCTCGTCGAGCGTAAATATGCAAATATGCAGAACCTTCGGCGGATGAAGCTAAATTATACATCCGTCGCTTAGATACTAGAGAAAACAGAAACTACCTGCTGATCTCTCTCTGTTTGAGTAATTAAATCATCCGAGACTTAGCCTTCGAAGCATGAGAATTTCATCTCGCCGAAACGTTTTTTCGCAAAGGGTTAAAATTACAATTTTTCTGAATACTGGAGGATAGTACACGTGATACACAATTTAGGTGCGTACATTTGAAAAAGGATAACGCCGCTGGTTAAAACGGAATCGGATAAATTAACGCGTCAAAATGTCGGGACCCGGACCCTATTTTGCACGTAATTATTCGAGCCTCGCTGACACACGAGAATATTGTACAACAGATTACGTATCATGCAGCGGCGACTCTCATTTCGATGCAATTCCGACGGCCGCCCATTTCCACATCCAGAAACGTTTAAACGCTCGACGACTGCGCGAAAAAAATCGGCCATACCGCGTCATTTATTAGTTTTCCGAAAAATGAATATTGCCTGCAATAATCCCGGAGCCGGCTTCCAATATTTTTAATAAAACGCGCGCCGGAATTTCATTACGGGCCGCAGTCACGATATAAATGACGATAAATTATAAAATACGAGTTTCGACGAGAGTTTCCCATTGTGCCGTTAACGAACGCTCGGATTCGCTCGCGAGCGACGAGGCTCGCCGTACGATTCGCGCGATACGTCGATGCATCGCCGTTAGCGCGTCCGGTGTAACCCAATTTCGCGGCGACGACGCGTCTGTCGGTTGATGATCACCGGCAATGCACCTCGAGTTGCTCAGAAGGAGATCTCTGGGATGGCGCAAAGTCGAGAGGTCCCTAGTTTCATCAAATAGCAAATCGCTATGGAAAATGAGACGAGCAAAGATGAAAGCTGACCAATTACACCCGAATATCTTCCACGACTCGTCTCCTGAGAAGCACAGAGTTCAAGCGGCGAGAGCTTTAAACCTGCCGATATCCAATAGGAAATCCGGCGCGCTGTTCAGCGAGTCACCTGTCTCCTTCGGGAAACATTTTTCAATATCGGCCGCTTATGAATACCGCCAGGATATCTCAAAGGTGAGGGAACACCGAGGAGGAGTCTTCCGTCTGTTCCGTCCCGGTGCAATATTTTTCAGCGCGCGATCCCGCGCGAAACCGTGGACGCGTCTCGGCTCGGTACACGACCGACGGAGAAGCGTTTAAACAAGATCCGGAGAGTTGAGGTCGCTATCGGGGGCCTACGATCTCGCCAGAGAATCTTCCCAAGTGCGTCTAATTGCTTTTCCAACTTGCCCCGACCCACTCCATCCGCCGAAACACGTGTGAACTAGATTGAACTAGTCCCCGCGCGCTCAAGACCATTTCAATATCCAAGTCCCGGTCTCGGCGCGGATTCAAACTCGCGCGTGCAACCCTATTGAATTTTCACGACTGCTCATAACTCTCTTACCCCGGATCCCGTGGATCTTGACGTGCAATTTTCGCCGTGATGAGCGGCAACGACTGCGACGCTGGCGGCCCACATGTAAAGCACGGCGCGACCGCGGAAACGGCGTTTTAAGTTTAATTGGTTTCAACGCGAGCCGATGGTTTAATTATTCCGACCCGACTTCGCCGTCCTCGCGGGTGGGATCGCTTCTAAGAATCGAGAGTGTTCTTGAAAACGTACCTCGCTCGATCGGTGATCACTTTCTTTCCAATTAAGCCGGGAACACCTGGATCTCAATTACCGCTATCATCGGTCTTTAGCGGACGGCGAGTGTCTTTTCATTGCGAGCATTGCGAATTTTCCTCGCGCGAATGAAATCTTCGGCGACGGCGGCTCGTTAAGCCCCTCCTTTTTCGAGTCGGTTAATCCGAGCGGCGCGGAGCTTCTCTTAACTCGAAAGCGGCGCGATACCGCGGATGAGTGTGATCAAAGTTTATTTCGGACTAATTGTTTAGAAGATGGTGCAACTTGGTTCGTTTGGACCGGGCTGCAGTGATTCGAGTAATGAAGAGGAGTTATTTAGTGCAGACGGAAACTGAAATACTGTGAAATGAAATGAATTATACATGAAAATTAACCCTTTGCGCTCGAGCGGCGCCTTTCACTCGCCACTTGATTTAACCCAACGAAATTATAAAATTTGAAATTCAATATTAAATTTTCTATAATCTACCAACGCATGGAACATCGAAATAAAATAGTTTCGCCACTTAATTTATGCAAGGTATTTCTTTATATTAATTGTAAGGAATACCATTGATATTTCATCGGAAAATAAGGAATATTTGCTGGGAAAAATATTCTCGAGTGCAAAGAGAGGTAGGTTACCACTTTCTCGTTTTCTCATTACTTAGTTTTAAAGGATATTGTCTGCGTCTCATTAGAAAGCGTTAAATATTTCCAGTGAAAAACTTTCGACTGCGAAGGGTAAAACGTATAAATATTAAGTCGTCACTTAGAAAATGAATCTTACAAAGTGTCCATTGAATCCCTTCGAATAATTAACGCTGGCAATCCCGGCGAACTAATTCCCAATAGGCTGTTCGAGCACTCCAGTAAAACCACGAAGAACTAGTAACAAGTTTAAGCCGAATCAGAACAGAAAGCAGCACAATTATAATCCGTACAGAGTTCCCTTAAACGAATCGGGGAATAGGGTGTGATTGTAATTTGAGTGGAGGCTTGTACGCGGGCAAAGCGGCCGGCGGAACGCGGCTGAATAAATCGGATTAATTTAGCGAAGTTCCTCGCAAGAAGGCGACTCGCGGAGCGTTCGAAGTTAGTACGAGGAAGAGCCGAGGCGGAGGGGGATGACGAATTAAAAGATATCGGGAAAAGTTGGACAAAGTCGGAGTACGTAGTCACGTGGAATCATGTCAAGCGAGACTTAAGTAACTTAGCGTTGGCTGCAGGGAATCCGGGCCAGATGTGGGCGAGTTTCTAGAGGACAAACAATCCCCGGGCAGGGTGTGACTGCTAATAGATTTCGGATAAGAGCGACACGAAAAACTCGCCGTAGAAGAAACACCCGAAGGGATCGGCGATTTCGAATTCGAGCGGAAAGTTAGCGAGAAACGGGCTGTATCGAGGCCGACAATCTTCCGCGGCCGAAGGTGGGAAACGGCGTGACAAATTCCCAGTGTCTCGGGAAACGATTTCGAGAAGCTGAGAGTCCCCCGGACGAATACATGAAAGCCTAAAACGCTACAAAAATAAATCCCCCGTGGGAATTTGTATTCGCGACGTTGGCCTTGTTTATAAATAGTACGAGAAAGAAGGCAGTGGTCTGTATCAATAATGAAGGCGACGTGTCCTCGGCCGAGCGTAGGTTTTGCCGGCGTTGTCGGCAGCTTCGGTGATCAATACCGTGAGAATCTTTCACTCCCGTGCTCTCGCGTGTTCTTCCCGAGTTTCCTGGTGCCACGAGCGTTCGAACAATAATTCCTTTCCTATGTTTCCAATGGCTCCCACGACAGAGATCATTCTTCACCGGGCCCCGCAAAAAGATCGAACCTGGAAGGTGATGAATCGTTCCGCTCCCGATCGAGTTAGAAGAACCGTCCGAATACCTATAATAACTTCGGGGACGGAGGAATGGGCCGGGAATCAGGTGTACTCATCGGAAAGTCATGAGAACGAGCGGAATTCAATGGAAACCGGTTGAGGGGTGTCGAAACGTTGTCGCGCGGGTACCGAACCGCGAGGATCCAGTTCGACTCCGGCTTTATCTGCGATCGGTTCGACAAGGTCCCGGCTAATCAGCGCAAGTTCCGGAAGCATAGACGCTGCTCGTGCCGGTGTAAGCTCGCCGGATGACTCAGGGTGGGTCGGGGAATGGCTCGAGGCGTGTCCGGCCAAGTCAACGAGGGTCTAAGTCGATCGGGGGCATTTAGATAAGTTGCGCACGGTTATCTGCCCTAATACATAAACATGCGCCTCAGCCTGAACTCAACGGGATGTACGGGACAATTTATTACGTGCAGCGGAACCATTATTAAAACAAAGTGGCCGTGTATGCTGCGTTTAATTGATAATGTCCGGTGCGCCCTTAATTTCGTTGGGAAATGGAATTGGCGCCTGCTGCGTTAACCCCTTGCCCTATGATTTCTTTTTCAATTCTGTTCCGTACGACTACTTTGTGGTTAGTAATTTATTGGGAAAAGAGAAAAATTGTAGACATATTCTATGTCTATGATTGCTCTTAAGTATAATAATTGACTACAGAAAAATAATGTTAATCGAGTAATAGTTGTGTTTGTTAAGTGACGTTGAAAATGTTCACCACGAGTCTGACACGTTGTTATAAGGCAAGGGGTTAAAACTTCTTGAGGATAAATAATGATTTTGAAGCTTAACAGTTTCATTTGGTAAATAAGTATTAAGAAGCTTTAGTACGATAGGAACTGATAGGAATATGGTATTTTTATAGAAACTTCAATTAGGATGACCCTGGCTTGTCCGTATTATGGGATATTAGTCCGAGCATGGCTAACTGATTCCACTTAACGAGCGTATTGGACATTTCGAAAGAACTGTCCAGAAATAGACAGAGATGGTTTTAGCTTCGGATTGCTCACGGAGTATAGCTGCCATTCCAGAAGAACGATTATACAGGTTGAATATCAAAATCGAATTAAGCAAACGTATTCGATGAATTTTCTGTACGCGCATCCCGCGGTGAACGAACAGTCGACAAATAATGCATTTTCGATAGCTGTGCATCGTACATCAACGGAACCGGCGACCTTAATACCCAGAAACTTGAAAAATTCATGGAAAATATTTTCAGGTAGCCCCCGAATCACAGAGAGCGAGATCCGCGCGCGACGGAAAGCGCGGGGAATGTATCTCCGTTACGATCGTTCCCTCTTGCACAATAATAAGTAATTGCAGTGTCCGTGCGCGGCCGCACAATAACCGAACGCTGTCTCTCCCCTCCGAGAAGGATCAAACATTCATCGACGTAGGAAGAAGCTCGCGTGCCGGTTGCCCCTGGAGCGCAGCCAGGAATCGTTCATTATTTAAGCTTCTGGCTGCGCTTCCCAGCATCCACGAATCGCCGAGCAACGCCGATGCCTTCGACGAGGTTTGACTCATCGCTGGATGAAACCGTCGGCGAGCGACGCCGCGAACACGCTCGGACCGGCTGCGCCCATTGTCGCGCGCGATCGCGAGCACGAAGTTCGGCTCGGCCGAATTCGAAGCTCCGCCGAGATCGAAGAGGGCGAAGTTTCCTCGAAAGAACCGACTCGCGAACAGGAAACCGAGTCCCTATTGTGCAAGCCGGTTCGGCGTGTAGCCGATTACACCCGCTAGTTACTCGTGTAACGCGCCGCGAGTTAATTTCTCGAGTAAAATCGCCGACCCGAAAGCCTGTAATTTCTTCCCCGAACATCCGCGCCTCGGCCGAGCAGCGGGGAAACTTCCCGGAAACCGGCTGGTCCAACAATGTTAAATATCAAAGTTTAATGAGAGCCGTTTGATATTGTCAACTCCGCTTCGATGGCGAAGAAGTCGGACTTGAAAGTGACTAATTGTAGGAGAAGGGCTTCCCAGCGGCGGGGGGCAGCTGTTGATTAATGAGACACCGATCCGACATTCTTTCTGTCGGTAATTATAGCTGATTCTTAATTGCGAGTCGCTATCCGCGATCATCGGGTCGGATAAATAATTATTCGCGTTTCGGCGAGTTAATATCGTTACGGATCTTAACGGCAAGGAGTTACATTTATTTCGCGCAATAACGGCGGATTACCCGCTGCCTTGTCAATGGATTTAGTGACACGGAATCGCGTTCCCCCGTGTCTGGAGAAATTACCTCCTTAACAGCGGAATATGCACGTGTGCTGGTAACGGGATCAATATTTTCGCGTGGCGGCCGTCGCGGCGACGAGTTGTTGTAATTTTCATTAACGACCGTTCGGCGTGCATGCGAGTTCCGCGAACGGCTCGCGCTTCTGGGAAGTTTTATTATTAATAATCTTCGAACAATAAATGCGAAGGTACAAAGCGCGCGAAACACGAGGAGAGGTTCACCATTATTTTATTACATCTCCCGAGTCCAATTAGCGGAGATAACGGGGAAATGTTTGTTGCAGTTCCTCGTATGTTGCGCGTATGCTGGTAGTCGAGTCAAAATTCCGTTTTTCGAAGCGGCGTCAAAGGCTGAAGACAAAGTCTTCTTTTATCGCTCCGCGGAACGATGGCTCCCTGGGGCGAGGGATAAAATGCAGAACTATCTTTTAAGTTTTGCACTCCCGAGGACTGTTCCAGTTCAGGAATTTAGTGCTGGTACAATTCAGCTGCTCCCAACGCAGTCCAATCCAAGTCGAATTAACTTTACTCTTTCCCTATTCTGTCGCCGCAAATGTTTGGCAGATAAAGCACCACGACGAAGTCTTGCGAGTCTGCATCTAATAATTTCGTCGACATCTACAGACATACAGATTATTCATCTTACAGCTGCGATTGACGTAGTATTCTCCAAAGTGGTATCTTTAACTCGGGAGATGACTCAGTCATCGCTTGATCTGACACAGTAAAACTGTGGAATCCGATATTTAATGCTGAACTTTGTTTAACGCCTCGATACGTGAAATATTAGAATAAAATAGCTTTGTTCCTCAATATGCTGATTTCTCTTCGAGTTAGTCTCAAAGAATATCATTTCTCGTAAGAAACTTCCGAGCGCGAAGGGTTAAATAATACTTATTCGTTGCATTCGAAATATCTCTTCCTTCGCCCCCATTTACCTTCTTTTTTCCGGGCGTTTACACTGTCTACCATCAAACCGAATCGAAAGCCGTTCTGAACGCATCAAGAAGCAACCGCGGCGATCGGTTCGACAAATGCACGGGTGCAGTGGATCACGGGCGTTCACGGGACATTTGCTTCCGCGATTCCCGTTCCCCCCGCGTCACGTCGCGATCGCGTTTGAGGATTTGCCGAGCGGTTAATAATTCTCCGGGGCACCGTTCGCCGCGGTGTAATCGGCCGTTTCATCCCCGAACTTTCGCAGGAACACCGCCGCAATTCGCCGGGATTCGGTCTTTTATCGGTGTCGAAGAAGAATGGACACTATCGGGAAGTTTACCCAGCATTTTTCCGATAGGAGCTCACAGCCCGCTCGAAATTTCCGGCGTTTCAGCCGCGGCGAGGCCTGTTTAGATGATCGAGACAAAGGGTTTCCGTTACAGGCGGCCCGCGCAATTAAAGCACTCGCGTCCCGCCGTTCACTCGGCCGCAAATTTCTACGTTTACTACCATACACGCCGTTACACTCCCCTCCGGGCCCGTTCGCGCGAGAGATTATTGTACTAGCCGTTGTTTACCGCGAGCCGCCAGTCGACCGACTCGCCCGTCGTCCTCAAGAGCGCGTCTGTTCGTGAAATATTAGCTTTCTTAATTAAATTAACAGGTAGCTCTCGTTCCCTATCCACGGCCGACCTCCGTTGTGCCGCGGAAAAATTAAATGTTTCACCGCGACATCGCGCGCCCGCCTCAAATTAACTCGCGATGCACTTGCATAATTTAACCTGCGTGAAATTCATCGTAAATTCTGTCGCTGAAATATTCGCCGATATTAAACGGGCAATGAATATACGACGATAATAACGTCGAGTTACGGTTCCCCCGATCATCGGCGAAAAATAAAGTTGCTCTGTTTTACAATTCATGTACGCGTCGAATTGGAAGTCGCGTGGTGTCACTGGAATTTGTTCGCCACAGTCGCGTCGTTGGAGAGCGTAGCTTCGACGGTGTAATAAATAGCCGAAAAATGGTAAAGAACGGTGATCCAGATCTGCGAGCGGCGCATTCGCATTGTTATTCTCGCCGCGTTTTTGGTTCGCTTTTAAAGTGCTGTTCGCGTCTCGACGGAACAATATTGTTCCCGTTAATCGTATCGGTCGCGCGAACCTATTGTCCGCTCGCGGATCTAACTTTCGTCCCGACGCAGCATAACAAACTATAAAAACTCTTTCTAACCCGAAATTCCCGGCGCGAGTTCGGGACGAGCGACGGCGGCACCCAATTGCAGGATTCCTCGGGAACGCAACAAAAATTGGTGTCCGCTAATTAGGCTACATCGATCCCGCAGCGCTACGCGAAGCTCAAGTAGTACGAGCGTATATAGCGGCATACGTGACATGAAAACACGACGGAGAACCTACAATGCTGTCGCCATTTCGGCGCTATTCGCGTGACGATTTATACAAATCTGTGTACCGTGCGCGGCTGGATGTTTGCTCCGGGAAAAATGAAGCAAGCCGAGCTGAATTTCGTCGCACGGTTGCCAGGAATCCTCCAAGGAACTCGACAGGTTCCGGGGATGTTACAGTCTCAAGTAGAACGAGGAATTCACGGTAGAATAAGCGGAACACTGTGGTGTTTCGCTATCCGCGCAATGAATTATTCGACCGCGGATATTGAAATGTATATCGGTCGGTTGACTTCAAATATTGAACTAATTTTTGGCGGTGGCATTCCGTTGAAGGATTCCATTAGAATTTATATAACAATTATTTTCAGCAGACAGAACGTCGATATAAATTCGTACATCGTTCCAGCGATGAATTCATATTGCGAATGATTAATCGAATAACGGCGGATGCTCATTTAATATTGCAAATGACTTGCTGCGACGAGTTCACGGCAAATATAAGCGGATGCCCTCTTACAGGGGAAAGTTCCGTCACACTTGTAAGTACTTTAAGAAGTCATTATTTCCTTCCTTTGGGGAAAGCGAACTATTAAATAAAGTTTCAAGCATCGCGCGATCTTCAGCGTTTAGCTGCAGCTTTCAACGAGTTCATAGAGTCGAACAACGTTATATCTACTTTTCGCTTGATCGATCTCGTAACGTTGTAAGTGACGAGCAATTGAACTGATGAACATTTGTACCCGTGAGATTAGCCACCTTCGTAATAACGTGTCAAACCCGTAATGAAGATGTTAAATATCATTCACCAAGCACGAACGTTGCAGGATTCTTTTGAATTTAAATTAGATATCAGTATTTATTCTTTTCATTTAAGACGAAGTAATTTCATGGATCCCAGTTGAAAAAGATTGTAAAGAAGATGCGCGCGAATTTGCAACGGAATTGGTATTCCACCAAAGAACAATGTGCCGGAATGTTCACAGAAGTTACAGGGAAGAAGCTTCCCTTCTTTCCGGGAAATATCCAACGGTGGCTGCTCGTCTTCGCAGACTTCTTATCCAGCTCGGGCGTATAATAATAAATCAACAGTTCCGGAAGTTCACGGTACCTCTGGCAGCCGCTAAATTATTGAATCTAGGTTACATTTCGGGACGCCAGCGCGATGATGACGGCAGCTAATCAGGCAAATAAATTCTCAGAGAATTCAACGTAGTATCGCGGGACGTCCCTTTTCCAGCGTCGCGTCGCGCCGCGTCGGACGGCAGGAAATTAAGTGGCGGCGGAGGGCCGCGGGCACGCGCGAGGTTTCGTTCCGCGTTGCCGAAAATTGTTTGACCATCGGTGGATTCCATTAGCGGGTCCGGGAGAGTTGGGTTCATTCCGCTCGCAAGATATTTGATTTCCTCGTCCGACCGAGGAATCCCTCGAGCGATATTCAGAAGCACTCGCGTCGATTGCAGGCCCCAATAGTCATTCTCGTCAAATTAACGTAGATTGCGAGTCCCCGGCGACGCGGCGGACCAAGGGAAAAACGGCGGCGCGTTTCGATGACGCGACGAACCCTCCGTCCTCCTTAACGGTCCCTTTCCGGCGTTCCTCTTCCCTCGCGACGGAGTGTCGCGCGGCTGGCGCGGGAACCGAGGAAACAGAACGCGCGGGAATCTCCATTCCATCTCCGCCACCTGGCTGAAGATGAAGACTGCCCGCGCTCAAGGTGACGACGGGACAGAGTTATTACGGTCACAAAGAATCCGCCGTTTTAACGCGCCGCTTTCCGGGGGAGCGAGGCTACAGTTCTTTCCCCGGGCTCCGTCGTTAAGTATGTACGACGAGAAGAAACTAGGTATGTACTCCCCCGCGGGAGCCAGCGGGACTCCAAGATACCCGCGGAAGAAATAGGCGACGCTGAGAGCGTTATTACTTCCACAGCGACGGCGGATCTCGATTTCGAACGATTCGACGAACTTCGGCCGGCGATAGTGTCTGTATTATTTACGAGGGAGGAGAAAGAAACGCGATCCCGCGGAGGTAAAATGGAAACTTAAGATTGGACCGGGATGACGTTACCGAACAAAGGTCTCTTTGTATGCATGATACTCGCCGAGATTATTCAAACGAGCCAGATTTTAGATACCCGTTCCGCGGCATTCTATTTTCTTGGCTTCTACGATAGAATTCGTTAAATTGGCTGTTTCGGAACGTTTCCGTTTCCGCGCTGTCGTAAATTGTTGCGAACGGCCGGGGAACAGCGCCGGAAACTCGAGCCGCGAGGCGAACGAAGACGTCTGCCTCGCGGCCGTTAGTCTTCCCCAGCGTCGATAGACGAATCCGAGCGGGCCGCGTAAAAAAACCAAAGGACCGCTCGAACCTGGAGCAACTTCCGAGCCATAGCCTGCCGAAGAAAGGCACTTCAAAGACCCTTCCCGGAGTCCGTGACCCAGATCACCTATCAATAAACTTCCTGACCCGGCGCGGGCACGCCAAAGACGCCGAGGCAACGACAACACGGGGACTATTTTCGAGCGAACACGCTTTGTCGCAAAGGACAAGGCGAGCTGGCAAGCGGTCGGAGGCGGCTCTTACGTGCGGGCGCCCCTCGCAGCGCGCGAAGAACACAGGCGGCAGCGAATTCCATCGACAGCCGGGCTCGAGCCTGTCAATGGGACTAACGCGGGGCTCGATGGGGTCGGGAGTCGGACCGCGAGAAGAATACACGGGTTCCTGCGAGATTCGCGCGCTAGTTGGGGCATCGATCGGCGAAATAGAGGATTGAGGAGCAAGCAGGCGCAGGGGGAGCAGGCAACCTGGCAGGCACATAGGCAGGCAAGTAGGGCATAGCGAGCAGGTTTTCGTTTGCGGTTGAAAGAGCTGCATGCAAAGAGAAAAAGCCGGCCTCTCTCTCCCATTCGGCGGGTCGAGAGGGGCTGAAAATTCGCGCAGGCGTTTCCACCGGCGTTCATCATGGCGCCTCGGCGCTCCTCGACACCCCCTCGGGTATCCAGCTCGCCGCGTCCCTCGCGTCGGCCGCCCCTCGCCCAGGAAACGGCGACTCGGCGCTGCTCGCTGCGCCTCGGTCAATCCGCGACTAGTATGGCGCTACGCGCTCCGACACAGCAACGTACGTAGCGCGCTTGCCAATCGACGGCGGTTCGTGCACCGCGATTACGCTACCCGAAATCTCGAAAAACGCGCGCGAATTTTTCGCCAGCCGCCCATCGCGTCTCGCAGGCTCGTCCGCGATCGGTGCCCGGGAGAAGTGCGCGAGGCGACGTTACCGTTCCGACAATTCCGTGGAAAGAAAGACGGAAGCCGTTTATTGTTGTCGAAGAGTCAGACACCCGGAAGGAGGGACAGAGGGAACGAGAGCCGATGGGAGAGAGAGAGACAGCCGATTGATCTTTCTGGTTCGGGGATAATATGTAACCGCGTGCACCGCTGGCTGACCCGGTGAGATCGCAGAGGACGCCGGGTGGTAAGTGCTGATTGCGTTGCGGTAACACGGACTGCGATAAGCGCGCGCCAGTAATAAGTGAAATGATAGCGTCGTTAGCCGCGGCCTGCGACACGAGGGCGGATGGTAGCTGCGGCAGGTGTCTCGTCCGGCACTGCTGCTGAGGTAACGATGCCAGAGGATCGGCCGACGCCGGGACCAGACGGGACAGAGAGGAGCAAACGGATTCGCACGCACCGCTAGAAACGAAAGAACGCCGAGGGACGAACGGCCGCGCCGACGAACACGGGGACGAACAAGTGGCGAGAAACGATCGAGCCAGAGAGAGGGAGAGACAGAGGAAGGGGCTCTCTGTGTCAACTGCACAGCTGATCGCTGATAAACATGAGAGTGCCGTTCCCGCCGCCGCCGTGTCACGCGCCTCTTATCAATTAACCGCGGCCACGCTCGCACGAACCCGGACCTGAGCCGGACCAGTCCTCCGCGCGAAAACAATCGACGGCTGGGATCTCTTCGGAGGCCGATCGACGCAAAATGGCATGTCCATTCTCGAGCGAACGCTTCAGCGCGAGCTGCGATGACGGGAACGGGGACGAGGGCGAAGACGCCCAGAGGATCGGCGGAATCGGCCGCAACGATGCCGCCAAGTCCAGACAATCCTCCATCGAAGTCACCACGTTGCTGGCACGCGAGGAGCTCGAGGACGCCGAAGACACGCAGACGCTGAACCTGAAACACCTGAGCGACGCTGTCCTAGTCCTGACCAATCCAACGGTATCGAACTCTAGTTCCATTGTTTTCTCGCGGTTCTCTGTCGTCGAACCTTCCGACGCGGAAATAGGGAAGCAGGTTCACCCGCGGAGCAGCGCTGAGATTCGAACCCGCGAGAATCTCGCGATTGCTCTCTAGGAAGAAAAACCCGGTAGAAGTTGAGCGCGATCTGGGACGGAAGTTTGTTCCAGGAGAAGAGTAGGGGGCCGAGACTTTGTACGTCTTCCTCGTCCCTCGAGTTTGTCTCTATCTATGAATTTTTCAGAAAACCCTCCCGACTCGATTCCCCCTTGACAGACGCGTTTCTTTATCTTCCCGATTGTTGGCTGCAAGCTAGACTCCGCGTAAATGATGAAGCCCGGCTCCTTTCCGCTTCGCCCGTCTACTGTGATCCTCTTACGCGGTCCTCCAGAATAAGAATCATGAGATATCGCGTGTCATCCCTCAGGATAGAACCCGAGGTCGTTTGCGCGTCTTCTTTATGATAGGTATTGATCAACGTCTTATTAAACACAATAGGTCCTCCTCGCGAATGCACGACTCGAGGGAAAGTCTATCATTTTTCTGGATTATTACTCGGAATACATCGTGTAGATAGTCGACGCGAACCGAACGACTTGTCTTTGAATCAGTTGAATACAAATTGTACGATTTCAGACGATCGGGACGTACGGTTTGTTAAACTTGATTCAATACGATTACGCTTCCGCCAGTTTCGAGCGAGATCTTGGGAACTTCGAGTGAAAGGAATTTTTCTCAGGTGCCAATTCGTAATTTCGTTGTTTCTCGGGGTTGCGGATGTGGAACATTGATAAGAAACAGCGAGGGTAACTTTTCTACCCTCGCAACTACTTTTCCAGCCAGTTATCGTTTCCTTTTATCTTAAGGCATCGAGGTGTTTATTCAGTGAGTTATTCGTTTCTATAGGTTGGACGAATTCAAGCAGAACTTCACGTGTTTGTCGCTGAAATTTCGAAAAAATTGATAGCTTCCATCGAGGAGTCGTTGAAGAATTGCGTCCTCGTTTCTTACACGAAATAATGCAATGTATTTTATACGAGTTACGTTATCCCAATAGTCAAGTGAGCCTTAATTGATTGATGACGTATTTAACTTCGACACTAAACGGTTCGATCCGTCAATTAATGATCGCAATAACGATCTCAATTGTTCCACGTTATTTGACATTAAACTCTTGATTCTCGAATTACGAATACTCCAAAATTTCGCCGTCACGGGTTCCATCCACTTCGTCAGCAAAACCGTACGGGACGCGATGAATACGAGTATCACGAGTACCATCGTCGTCTCGTGTTCGCTCAGAGATTACGATATCCTAAAGGAAACGTCGTCGGTTCACCGTGTAATGCTACGTACTCCCATGATAAAAGTTCTGTACGTTAATGGACCTCTGGACGTTGAAGAGCGGCCATTCGGTAAACGCGATCATCATCGACGAAGTTACGTTCCGATTAGAGCGGAAAAATGGAAGAGAAAGACGGAAAGTCGTTCGAAGTTCAGTATTCATGGGACGATCCCGTCGGGCAATGAGGCAGAATAACCACGGGTGTTTCATGGCTGTTGCGGCCGGTTCGTTATTAAACGCGATAAAATCACCGACCCCGTTCCGCGAGAAACACGGGCGACATTCTACACGTGCTACAAATTAGAATTCTTCGCGTCGAGAATTAGGTCGGAAATCTGCAATAAACGCTCGCCGCGGCCCGCTCCGTCCCGCGGCGGGCGCGTTTTCGAAGTTTCGTTCCGCGAGCCGGCTCGCGGCGCCGATTAATCGTCGGCGAACAATGTTCCCGCGGCCGCAAAAATTGTCGGAGAATCTTTCACCGGGCGCGGAAGCAAAAAATTGCTGGCTGCAACCGCGAGTTTCCGTCGGGTCCGGCGACAGATCGATCGAACCGCCGTCGCGATTTTGCATTTTGGCGACTCCGCATTCCGATGCGGTACGTGACGGTGATTTCGATACCCGATACACGTCGGCGAGAGGAAAAAAAAAAAATGATGAAAAATATAGGAAAGTTTCCGTTCGACCGTCATTGTGTGTCTTTCTTTGTTGAAAATATTGGAAAGCAATACGAAACTTCACCTTTGAGCTGCGAAATTGTTTGATGTAACTTTCCTATATACTTTTAACAGATATTCGAGAGCTTGAATTCCCTCTTCGACGGATTTCAATGCTATTTCGCCGATATTCTTCGCGTTTTAAATAAACCAAAGGACTCGCGAGTTATAAAGCGCAGCGAGACACGTAGTCGCGAGCACGGTCGGACTAGATAACCGTGAAAACGTTGTGTACGTGCCCGCGCGCGCTTCGAGGAATTAATTTTAATAAGGGAGCCATCGCGCTGTTAAATCCGGAAAAACGATTACGCTACGTTATTATTATTTACCGGGGCGGGTCTGTTAATCATCAACGAACCGTTCGGCCGAACGAGGCGCCGCGTCGTGTGTTTTCCGCCGCGACCACGCTCGTCTCCCCAGTTTTTACGGTTATCTTTTTTATTCCGTGTGTATAGACCCCGGGATCGCCTTGAATTACTGCCAAGAAACTTCCATTTGGGGATGAAATATTTCCGTTTGAAAAAGTAAAAGTAACCCCCGCGCCTTCCACGAGAGAGCTCGCGAGAATTCAGACTCCCGTTCGCCCTAAAACGATTTCATAGTCGCGCGACGCGATTCACCGGCGAGTGTCCGCCGAAGCTCGAAAGATTACATGCCGCGCGATGAAAAATTAGGAAGTTCGTCGTCGCCGGAATTGAATTTCGGCTCCCCCAGTCGTCTCTCCCGAAATTTGTTCGTCCTCTCCGCCGACAGAACCAACAAATCTGTCCCCGGAAACTTGCGACGAATTGGAGCACGCGTTTTTGCGCGGCCCGTGTTTGTTCTAGCGCAATTTCGGCCGGGTAACGATATCGCGTGACGCATCCGCCGCTGCAAGCTGGAACACGATTTACCGAACGAAACTCGAACACTTAATACGAGGTCCGCGGAAAGCAGAGTTAATGAAAGCCCCGCCGGGTAGGAGCCTCGCTTTAATGGAATTTAAACTCGAAGAATGAACCGGGGGCTAATTTTGAAGCCGCCTTCTAATTTCCGGGCGCAGACGCTCCACGCGTGTCCAATCAGGGGAGCGAGAGCCGTTCCGCGATAAATCCCCGTCGCGGGCGCGGGGATCGAGGGATCGGGTCGCGGTATTGAAACGTCATATCCCGAATTAAATTCGCCCAACGGATTTGTCGGCGGGGAATTAAAATTCGATCCGCATTGTCGACGCTCGCTTCGGAACCATCCGTCGCGCCGCTGGGAACGTTTCGACTGGCGAGAAACGTAAACGCGGTAGTTAGCTAATGGACGGACATGCACGAAATCGATCCGCAATTACGATACACCGGTCCGCGACGGCTAGTTTTATTTCGAGCTGCGGTCGTTCCGCACGGAGGCGGCCGGTAACCGCATTGCCGTCGTCCGGAAAACGCGCGACGGCGCCGCGCGGCGTCCGCTCAAAGCTGTATTATCCGTTCGATTAAACAACACGGCATCGAGCCACTTCGCTTCAAGAGGAAATGAAAGGCTATCTACAACGAATGCCAAGGATTCCCGGTGACTTCGTCAACATCGCAGCGAGATGCTATTGATGTTTATGCCAATGAAATGTCGTCGATTCAACAGGTTACGCTCGAGGATAAACTGTTAAACATTGCGAAGGCACTTTTGATTGCTCAAAGCCGTCGGCTGGCGTTCCTTTTTTTCGGTAGGAAGAACGAGAGTAAACGATCGATGTCCACTTCGATAGAAGTACGGAACGATTTTCGTTAACTTCGGGTGATTCGCAGTTATAAGATACGAATCAAGATGTTAAGCGATTCGATCGTAGTTCTAGCGTTAATTTGAATTGATAATTCAGAAACTCTTGATATCGCGATAAACGGAAGTGTAAACGTAGAACGTTCGGAATGTTTGATAATTGTTACGTCTTCCACCAGGGAATATATTACACGCGATAATTCACAGCCCCGAAACATCGGAACAATGAGTACGAAGATCTTCCGCTGATAGTTGACGCTTAAAGCGAGGGCCGCCGCTCGGAATGCAAATATATGGGGCAGAGTTCGCGGGAGGAGGGTATCAAATTCGAATTAAGTGCTCGTAGCTGAAACGTATCGGGCAATATGCGCAATTTTAGCGAACGGGACGCTTCTAATTTGAAATTCATATTACGTGTTTCGCCAGTATTACCACGTGCGCGGATAGAGAAGCCGACTCGGAGCGCAGGAATCCCGTTCAACGAATGTTAAACGTTCCCGCCGCGTGTTGCTCATGATTTTTCCTCGCCGGGAATCGATAACCGCCGCGCCTCGACCCCGCCGCCTGGCCACACCAAACACGAACGGATTGATGCAAAACTAATGGGAGCTCCGCGATGGAAAAAAGGTGCGCGCCGCTCAAACGACAATGCACTTTTTGCTCTCGCCAGCGATTTCGCGTGAACGACGCCCTCGTTAAAAGCCTCGCCCGGCTCACGGCGAATCTTCCAAGGCAGCCGCCCGTTAATAGTCGATCAATCGCGCACCGCCATTAGCGGGAATCGCAGTCTTCCCAAATTCCTGTAGAAATTATGCGCGATTCGCTGAAAATTTCGGCACATTTTTCCTCGTTGTTGCGCGACTTAAGACGCGCAGAGTGCTCCTTGTCACGTTTACTTAAAAACACGAGTTCCATTGGTTCTCGGCGAATAGGAAGGTTCGAGCAGGGTTATCACGATGGAGAAGTTCTTAACTTGGAACGCAAATAATGAATTCATAGGGAACGCAGTCACTGTTGCCCTCGCTTCATTTAATACTCGCTTTTAACATTCTCCTGACTCCCGTACCGTGGAACTATAGCTGATCTCGCGATGCAGTACGCGTCTTTAAGATCCTTTTTTTACTATGACCTTTTCAACTTTCCCGTAAAAGAAGCTGTTATTCATACCCTCGAAACCATCGTCTCATACGTGTTCCTTCGGGTATGAACGTTCTAAATGTCCATAAATGTATATCCACATTTCATCTGACGGTAGTTTCTTAATTCAAGTTGCTTCGATCGAATTGTACACTTTTGCTCTATTTTATAATCTCCGACATGAATATATAATTTAATACAACGTTATTTTCCAAGCTGTGGAAGTTGTTCCGTCGACGAGTAGGTTACCACTTTCCTCAACACCAGGCGCCCCTTAGATTCATCAAGAGTCAGGGTACAAAGTGAACCGATAGACAGGTAGATCAAAGCTTCTGGGCGGTACACGTCAAAAGAATGATCCACAGATGGGAGGACAGAAGGGGGAACTTATAATACATTTATTTCTTTTGTCGAAATCCTTGAGGCCGAGTGGCCTTATCGAGCGTTTCTAAAGAGGAGCGGTGGAGTAGGTTGCTTCGGCCGAAAAGGGTCGAGTGCAATTAACCTAGGAAGTGGCGCGGGGTCGCGGGATATTATTTTTGTGCTCCCCGGTTCCACTTTTAATTTCGTCGCGGCCAGCGGGCGGCGCGCTCTTTTTTCCCCGGCCCTGCCCGTTTAATTTGTCGGATTTACGGAGCGTTAATTCAATCAGCCCTTGCTCGCCGTAAGTTACGACGATCTTCTCGGTCGCTGGATACCGAGCCATTGTCCGCGACGTTTTCATCGCTAATTTCCTCGGAACTGCCGCGAAATTTCGATTCCCGGCGACGAGATGTGACGTTCCATCGGCGGAATTACTCGTTTCGTCCAGTTTTTTCATTGCGCGCCGCGAACGGGGAAACTTCGACAGATCTTTCGGGCTTACTGTACGTCCTATCGGCTGTAACGCGGCGCAATTACGGGCGAAATTAAACTCTCCCCCGTGCGGCATTGTTCCGCGAGAAAGTCCGTTGATAAGGTACACTCGCGACGCGTCGTACGATTTATGGGTAATCCGGCGGACTTTAAAAATGTAACGACGCACACCGACGAATGTAAAATGTTTTTCAGCGCGGCGGTGGAACGCGATATTTCCGCTGCGCGATCGTAAATGCGGAATGCTCTGAAACTCTCGCAGTTTACAATAATATATAGGGTCGGAATAGACGATGTGGAATAACGATACGGCAATGTATAGGGGTAATCATTATTACCGGAGATATTAATTCGATATATAGGGTGAAAGGGAGCGGTTGGAATGCGCATTGCAAAGTGTACGCATATTCCGAAACATCTCGTATTACACGCGGCACTTCATCAACGCGCGGCGAGTGGTGCGAATCGGGAATATAGAGTACAAGTGATCCCATGCGTTCGATGGTATTTATTGGCCCGTTCCGGCGAGAATGGTGTTCGTTAAAAATTAACAGAACGCGACCGGCGATACCGTAGCTGCGCGCAGTGAAAAAGTTAATGGCCGGATTGAAAAGTGCGGCGGAGAAATTGATTCGTCAATATCACGGGCCGATGGTACTTTACGGGACGCGGTGAATTTTTTAGCGGAACAATTCCTCCGCGGCGCTGAAAAGAGCGTTCCGTAAATTGAAGCTAAGCGTATTGCACCGTGCCTGATAGATTGTGCGATGCATATAACATAAACATACGCCGAAGACGACGTATTATCAAAGAGATTTAATGGAAAGCCTGCCGCGCGAAAGATTAATGAAGACGTTAACGGATGAAGCGAGATTCATCAACATCCTTCGAAGGAACAGCGGTGATCCGTACGCAGCGCATCGTCTTTATTGCACTTAATCAAGTGTAATCCCGTAATACGCAATAATTTAACTTCTGTCAGGCAATTACGTCACTTAAAAATAAGAATGAATCACCTGATAAAAGATCGGCGTAAACGGTAAACCGAATGTTTCCTAACAGTAACTCGCTGGCAAAATAAGACTCGATGTTCGGTTACATTCGTAAGAATATCTGCGGAGGTTCGTGAAACCCTTTGCACTCCAAAGGTTTGCTGCTAGAAGTACTCGACACATTTTCGGATGAAACAAACATCTTTTAACGCTTTGCACTCGGAAGCTTCTCACTGGATAGATTCGACGCTTTCCAATTAGATATAGACATTATTTGAAATGAACTAATGAGAGAACGTACATAGATTAAGAAAGAAAGTTATTTGATATTGAATATTTCACATATCGATGCGTTATACAAAACTGAATATTATATACAACACTTTGCAATTTTGTTGTATCAAATCAAACGGTGTCACCTCTCGAGTGCAAAGGGTAAAAAGTAACTTAATAAGAAATTGTATATAGATTAAGGAACAAAGCTGCTATTTCATATTCCATATATTGGTGGATAATATTAAGTTTAATATTAAATATCAAGCTTTATAACTTTTCTGTATGAAATCAAGTGGCGACCGAAGGACGCCTACGGAGTGCGAAAGGTTAAGTGTCTCCGGGTCATTTCTGGGACCAGCGCTGGTCCCTTGAAAACATCCTTCGAAGGCCCTCGGGGAATCCCTTAGGAGATCCTTCGATTTTATTTAATCCGCAGACACGCTTAAAATGGATTACAGAAAGCAATTGCATAAAATGTAAAGTAACATGAAATAAAGTTATATTTCTCGACCGAGGGGAAGATAAGGGTGCCAGTTAATTCCACTCTTAAGTCGTGAAACTAATCAACCGGTCGCAGCGTTGGAGAAGCAAGGACGAAGGAGGCGTTCCATTGAAAACTGTAACCCGTCGTTTGTTTTCGAGCTGTCGTCAGCGATTCCAGGCAGCTGTTCGCGCGAGTTATCAGCCGGATTAGAAGAGAAGCGGCTCTCGTTCAATTAATACACGGCCAACGGATAAACAGAGCGCCGGCATGAGATCCAGCCATTAACGAGGCACCCGCGGAAGGCTGAGGGTGGCTGGCGTGGATGAGGATCTCCTATTATTCGAACCGTGAGAAATTGAATTTTACAATCCATTTGATACGCATAAAAGAACAATGCTGCCCGGACTGCGGAGAATTTAACCAACCGATAATCACAAGCCGGCCGAAACTATCTTATCGATGAACTGTCTCTCGAGCGGATTGCTGTCGGACATTTCCCATTTTACTCCGAAGAAACGTATCGCGAATGATTGCGGATGCATTGGAAATTCCCTACAAATTAATAGTCGAAGTTGGAGAAAGAATGAAATAATATAAAAGATGATCCAATATCGTCGAGTCGAATGAATTAAAATCTCTAAATTCATCCGAGAAATTTTACGAAAATTTCACGCTGATATTTCTGTATCTTATTCCGTAATATATTTTTAGATTCGTTCGGTACAATAGAAAGTATCCTCGCGAATAAGCAGAAAATCTGAACGGATTTAAGATTAACGATAAACCTTCGCATAAGTGTCGGTTTATCCCTCGTGAAAGGTTGCATCAGCCACACACCGGATTGTATCCAGCAGATGCGAGTCGCCCCGAAAATCTTCGAAATTATCGATTGCCGATGCTGGCACGGACTCGTGGAAGATTGATGGCCGCTATACCGGGTACCAGTCCATTGGTCGAAACCCCTAATTGTTCGCAAGGGCGGTCCACCAAGCAGTCGTGGGATCCTGGAATTGACGGCCGTTCGAAGGACCGTGCGTCGTCGTGCGAGGGTGGCGTTTTACGACGCCGACCGGTGCCAACGAGGCCATGGTTTCATATGAAAATATGAGGTTCCATCTCGCCCCCTTCGCCCCTCGTCCCGCTAACCGGGGGCCTTTCAATGAATCCTCTATATAAATTGCGACGGGAGGCGACGGAAGGACCCAGCCCAAGGAGAAACCGGGCCAAAGGCTTCCCGGCGTTCGCAAAGGTTACGGAACCGTGATCCGGCGCTGCCTTAAAATATATCCGCCGGTGGTTTTGCGCCGCGGCACAGGCTGACTAGGTGCAAATGGAAAACACACGATACAGCTCGATCGATACGCGGCTTTTACGGTGCTTCCGCGTCTCGGAATAATCGCTAGGGTCAGTACCGCGTATCGAACCGGATGGCGGGCGGACTATTGTGGCCTGGCCGCGAGCTTGTGGAAACGTCGTGATCGATTCGGCACTACGAATTACGGCGAACGCAAAGCTGCTTCGTTTTCGGTATTAACACGAGGTCGGATCGCAATGTAAATGTTGCTCTTACCGCGAGAGCACTTCCTCTCGTTCACGCGAACAAAAGCGAGCTGGTCACTGCTCTTTAATCGCGTGAAAGCCTGCGGAGCGTGCGTTGCTATTATTTATACAACGGAACACTACGTTTCGACAAATATTGCATAGACGCACGAAGAACCCTCCGACTAGATTGTTTCTAGTTTGAAAAAAAAAAGTTTACAGCATTCACCGTGCTTCCGTATCGTTTTTCCATGAATTTTTCCTGTACGTCACGCGCGAAAAATTGCAGAATACCGCGGAATGTTTACACTTCAGCGTCTGTCTCGTTTATCGATTGCGACACACTAGTTACAGCAACATTCGCCTGTGTCCCCGCACGCGGAACAGTGATTTCTGTGCCGTTTCGAAATCTCCGTCCCAAGGCATCCTCGCATTGTTACGCGCCGCCGATTTCACCCGCGATTTTTTACCCCGCTCGCTTCGTTGTAACGAGCACTCTACGTTCCTCGTTAGTCCCCTCCGCCGTGAAAACCTTTGCGTTAAAATTCCAAATTTAATCAGCGCGCGTACTCTCGGCCGCTAAGAAAACACTCGGGACGTTTCTGGTCGCGTCTGATTACACCGACTCGTTTATTAAACAAATCCGTTCTAGTGTCGCGCGCCGCGTTTCCCGTGTTGTCCGGTGATCGTCGCGTGCATTAGTGTATTATGTAAATATAATCATGCTAACTGCGCCCCCCCCCCTTCGCATTTCTGAAAAGCACACGTCGGCCTCCCCCCAGCTAATATCGTTTCCGCAATTATCATTTTCACCCGAGCGCGGCGGGACCGTCTCGCGCGCACAATACCAACACGTACGACCGGCGAAGGGGCGAGATCTAATTTTCCCCGGGACAGACGTGGAAGAGAAACGCAATTTCTTGGCCGGACGAATTTTTACATCCCGTTGCTCATAATTCACCCGCCGTTCCGCCTTCGCCGCGGAATCGTAAACAGCGGGCTGCATCGGCGAGGGATACAAGTTTTATCGAGTTCAGGGACGCAAGGCGCATTTTCAACGAGCGACCGACCGACCAAATGAACAGTCGCGACCATTGTACCGTTTCCCGGGCGAAATTGCTAGAAAATCGAGGGCTGCGTGTGAATTCGCTCGCCGGAAGACCTTCCCGCGACTGGAAGACTCGCGCTGGTGCGAATTCGCGACTGCTCGCGACAGAATTCTACTTGTCTTTCGAATGTTATTGCCTTAGTCACGTTCCTAGTAGTTTGCTTTCATAGGCATGATGCGTCTGTTTGATCTGTATCCTTTTTATCGTACGCGTGTTCGCGCCGTGATTAATTTCTTCGGCTCGTTACAATTGCACGTCGCGTCGGGAGCGTCGATAATTGTGAACGGGGGTTTAATGCGTCGGCGAAAGGGCGAACGGGTCGGGTTGCAATTGATCATACCGATGCTAGCAGCTTCGAATAACTATATCTATGTTTAATACGAGCGCCATTTGTTACGTGCCTTTCGTACATCGATTTCACGTGCATCAACGCTCGGTAATTATTCGTAACAGATGGAAAAGGGGCGATCAAAGTTTCACTGAATAAAACACGAACACGCGTTCGGAATTTTATTCGGGAGAGGATAATATCGAGTGTACTTGATAAAATGTAACTTAATCACGGAGATTAACGCGTATCTCAGCGAGTTTGATTTTCTGCGCGTGTCTGACCATCGCCCGCTGTTTCTACTAGCCGCGAGTTCTGCTCGAAAATTCCATTTACTTTTGTCTCGGGTAATGTTATTATTAAAGAATCCGGCCGTGCGTTTCGAATTGATGCGCGAAGCTAACCGAGAGAGAATTACGGACTTTATCCGCTACCATATTGTTTCCTCGTAGCATTGATTAATATCTGCAGCGCCGTGCTCTTAAGCGGTATTAAACGTCATCGGCGAGCATCAAAATTGCACCGATAAATAATATTGTCCACAGTCTAATACGATTATTCCCCGCAACGTTATGAATGATACCGAACCGAATTGAAACCGTCGGGACGCGGAAACCCCGCCACTTGGCGCTTGTTAATTAATCTTCAGGTCACGATGCTTCGTCAACGCGTTCCCGCGAAACGCTGTCCCGGAATATGTAATTGAGTATGCGTTACATCCCTTAATGAGTCCAGATTTTGAGAACAGCGGCGCTTCGACGCGAATTATCTTGGGTTGTTGGCTGCGAGACCTGATTTCTGTAAATAGATCCTCCCCGGTGTATTTGAGCAGCATTCTACCGGTTGCCTTAGTCAATTCTGACCCGACTGTAATTTCGGCGAGATCGCTTCAACTTACACCCTGTTTCGCAGAAAGGTATTCGCAGTTGGAAACACAGAAAACCACTTTAAAGGGCGATTGATAGTTCAAACATTTCCATGCGGAGCTTTGTCAGAAATCCTCCTAATTCGACGTAACCGGTGTTTTCTTTCGGAATTCCTATCTCGGCGAGTCGCGAGAAAGAGGACCAACAAGTTTATAGAAGTTAACGGCTACTACGCAAATGAAACGAGTAATTTTACGACGCCGATAACAATATTATGCTTGACAACGGATTGTGTTTACTCGGAGCGTATTCGAGTAACCGGACCAGTTAACGTTATAAAGGAAGAAAGGAATGACGCCGGAGCAGAGGGAAATCCGTAAATTTCCGAATCTTTCGCAAACAACGCTGTTACGATGAAAATCTGGAAATTTGCGATGAAAAAGGTATACCGAGTTAACGCACTGTTTGTCGGCCTCGCGAAAAATACACATCCTTTCCGTGACGTCGTATCCCATTTCCCTTTATCGCGGTGTATCTTGTCGGTTCTCTTCAACGTTCTTCGCCAAAGCGTGATACGCATTAACGTAAAAACTCATTACTCGGCCTAGTACTTACGGATCATGCGAGCTTTACGACGCACCCTCTCCTATCCCGGGCTCCGCCGAAAGAGGAAGAGAATAAAAGGAATCAAGGAACGAATAAATATGTATTATCCGGCGCAACGTACGAGCCGAATCCCCTTTCATCGTAATTCCATCATCCTGACCTGATTTCGATTGCGATTCGCTGCTTTCCCAGAGATTCGCCCCAGGGCGGAATAATCGCGAGAGCTTTTTCCGGTTGGAAACCCGTGAAACGCCGCGATATTTTCACGGAACGGCACCGTTTCCGGTCCCAGAAAAAAAATCAAACATCCGGAGACGAAGTACCGTACACCTTGACGAGCTTCATCGGATTCGAACGGATCGATTGGAATCGATCATTCGCGTGCGTTCGCCTGACAATGGGACACGGCGCTGGTCATTAAGATCTCTCCTTTAACTTGGAAAAGTCGAGCCCGGCGGAGCAGCGAGATGCGCGTGACACTGCGCCTTTATCTCCCAGCTATTGTTAACACTCCATCTTTTCAGTCCCCGCTCGCTTCCTTTCCTGCAGTTGCGTAGGAATTACCGTAACTTTTAAATTGCATTTTCTTCCCCGCGGGAGGCCTGTTCTTAACGCTAACTTCGGCACAAGTCTCTTGCGGCTCGTGGCAATGCAAACAACCAAATATTTATTCCCGCGCGACTCGGGCCCTCGATAGCATTCAACGAAGTTTAACCCGTTTAGTTGGCAAGCAGTTGCCCTTTGAGTTCACCCGACATCGCGAATTTCCCGAACTAGGGAATGATTAAGCCGCCTCGATAATTGTCACGTCTCGGTCCTCGGCGAGAGAGGCGAACTGGAGCGAAGACGTACGCCGGCGAACGCTGACTCGCGCCTCGGAACTGCCAGGGAAATTATGTGAAACGCTAAAGGGAATGATCGTATATTTCTCCGATGGAGGACGGTGACTTTCATCGAGTAAGTTATCGTATAAGGCTCCCGGCGTAAACTGCACGCGATGTCCCGGCGTTCGAGCGCGAAGCATAGCTCGCAAATAAATCCGATAGAGCCATCCGCAGTGAATCACGGCCGATACATCGAAGGAACGGGAAGCCCGGCGATTCCTCGCGGAACCCGCGACCGGCATAATGTCATTTCGCCCCCGTGATCGATGCGGGCTCGCGTTTTTCGGCGGCGGGACAGGTCGCCGCGATGATTCCGTGAGTGCACGCGCACGGAAAACCTGATTCCCCGGCAATTTGACTAAGTAACGAGGTTTCCGCCGCTCTGTCCGTCCAATTCGACGAATGGACGGGAACGACACCGTCAATTTACACATCGGCCGCGCCGCAATTCCGTAAACCCGCACCCCATGTCCCCCGTCTTCGCGTCGCTGAACCGACAAAAGAGGGGGGCAATTAGTTTCGGGTTACCGTCCGACACGTCCACGGAATTCGAGGGCGGCTCGCACCGCCGGCGAGCGTATTTTTCATCGTCGCGCCGGCCCGGTGACGTTCGAAAAATCCAATTCCGGCAGCACGTTTTGCCGTCGGAATGCCTCGCGAGCGTTGCCATTGTCAACGAATCCGCTGGGGAACGATGAATCCAATCGGTCGAACGCGTATCGACCGCGATTTCGAACGGTTTTTTCATCGGGAAAATATTTAGCGCGACATTGGCTCCAGTTGTCGCGAGAATTTTATCGCGACACGTCCCTTTTGTCGCATGAACACCGCAACTATCGGGTGACTCGAAATGACCTATTTCTGATTTCTCCGTTTTGAAATTATTTGAAAGGTAACAGACGTTTCTCGGATTCTCTGAGAAATTACTGGAGGACATTTAGAAATTCTCAAACTGTATTCTAAATCGATTAAAGTTTCAATCGATGTACTCTTAGAGGTTGTATAGAGAAATTGCATAAAGGCAATTTGACTGATCAGTAGTTTTAGTGTTACAACCTTCTCTACCGGGGTTCGTGACTTATTAGTGATAATGGGATTATGTTGCCGCGATTGCTTTCATCCGATTATGTTAATCGAGATTCTACAGTGTTTAATATTATCGGTGAAATTTTGAATAATCATTTACAAGATGATGTAACCATGGAGAATTCAGATTCATGAAGTATTCGTTTAAACGCGTCTTTCTTGAATACCGTCAATTGTAAAAGGTTAGCGTCGAGCGTGGCTTCTGAATATTCTTATCGAGAACGAGCGAAGATCGACAATTTCTTCTCTTCAAGCTGTTTCCGAGCTGTACTCCTGCAACGAAACGTTGAAGATGTTTTCGGAGTATTCAAAATGATTGGACAAGCTTCGCTGCCGCTCGAGTATTTTAAGAACAAACTGACAGACAGTGACGGGCGCGGTAAAAGCTTGCGGTGCGACATTTTCCAAGCTTTCAGCACATTACGGGGAATAAATTTCGCAAACGGCGTCCCACGAAGACGCATGTTTTCCGCGAATGGCTCGACCGACCTTCCGTTATCGTTCTAAAGGAACCCCTATCGATTTTGGCTCCAATTGGAACACATCTACCCGAACATTGTTTGCCCGAACAATCCTCGCGTCTGCCAAACTCGGTTTAACTTGCCGTTCCCCGGCTAATCGTACATCTCCATGGAGCAGCAGGAATTTTTGAGCAGTTCACTTGCGCTGACGTCAGAAATTATGCACTTCGATCTAATTCAGTGGCTGCACGCTGCTGGGTAGTTGCCGGAGATACAATGTTATTTAGCCCGAAGGAATTTCCAATTCCCCATACACGCTTCATCCATCAAGTCCTAACGCAAGTCCTGCGATTAATTATGCGATCTTCCATTCTGGTGGAGCGATTAACAACGTTTCGGTTCCCTGGGAATCCGTGAAAATATCCTGAACGTTCCTGCAAACGTTCGAGCGAAGAAACGCGCATACAACAGCATTACAAACAGGTGTCATCCATCATACGGAATGGTTATCGCAACGAGCAGCATGGGAAAATTGTCACGTACCCGGCGATATTCTAAAAAATGACGATCATCATAGAATATAATAAATTTGATAACCGTTCGACAGGTCTGGCTGTCGAAAAAGTGAACTCGATGTCGCCGACCGAATAAATTTCAATGTAAAAGGGTCCATTCCGCTATCCATGGGCGGGTCTTAGATCCGCTTGATTCATTGCTGCAATATATCTGCCATTGTGGATTGCATTTAATATCCTTTCATCTATCGAATCACAGACTGGGTAATACTTTATATTATGACAGCGTACTATATATTTGAACTGCAGGAATTCGAAATTTAAGAATTCTTATAAAATACCATGTAAATCCGCGCGTCGTTAGAGGAATCTATTCCTTACAGTCAGTTCTTGCAATAATTAACTCGATAAGATGCTTTCGAGGGCTTTCAGCGCAGTCTCTAAGAAGAAATTAGGTAAAAGGAAAATCTCTTTCACCGTGGGACCGAGATTTCAGAGAATGAACTCAGCCGAGTCACCGGTTCCACCATGGTCTGACGCCGACACACGCGGCGCTTGTCCAGAAATATCCCAGTTTATGATGTTACGCAGCTAGTAAAGTGTTGACCGAGTAGCTAAAGTCTTCGAGACCTTCGCTGGCGCGGGCTGCCTGCAAATTCTTTTCCGTTGCGAAGCTTTCTTCGGGAGTAAACATTTCCTCCCTGAAAATTCGATTGGCTCGGTCGGCCTTTGCTAAAGCGAAAGAAACGGGGAATATAATTTTCATCGGTGCGCATTATATCTCGAACGTTTGCCCTGCTTTCCACGGGTCCTCGGGCGATAAAGAAATTTAATCAAGCCAACGTTGGCGGAGACTCCCGCATTCGCGTTACCGCGGGTCAGGGATATCGTCGCCGAAGCTGACCGGAGCCCGAAAGTCAAATAAAAGTCGCCGTTTCGACCGGCGAGCGAGATCACATTTATCGATAATATCTTGAATATTTCTTCCGACACCCGAACCTTCCGGAATTCTCGACTGGAGTCCCGTGCTTTCGCATGAAATCCCTGCGAACGGGGCACAAAGCGGAAACCGATCGATCAACCGCTCCAGGTTGTCGGCGGGACTCCGATCGCGTATACTTTATTTTTCACCGGGAAATTATAGGTTGTCAACGATGCACTTAATCCGTAATTTTCTGTAATCCGAGGTACGGGTACTTGCCCAGTCGACTCGTCCGCGGAGGGGTGGTTTTTTTAGAGCGATTCGTATACTCGGCAACAAGATACGCTGAATCCATCGAACGGAACTGTTCCTCGGAATTTCATTAGTTCCAACACCGATCACTCGTGAAATGGAAAATTCTTGCTGAAGATTTCATGTGATACGGCGGAATTGATTAGAAGACGTTTCACGCGTTTCCAATTGCGCGGGATCCTAATAGACAATGGGGGCGAACAGCGCACGAAGTCGTGTCCGGAATTCCTCTTCCTAGTCGGGGACAGATAATGCAGATCGTAATTCAATCTGGCTCGCCGCGAGAAAGTGGACAGAAAATGAATCCACGTTTAACCCCGGCGAGCGCCGAAGGTCGCGTAGGCAAAGTAATGTCCCACATAACCGCTTCGGATAGGAATTCCCCCGAGAATAGTTGCCCATCGCCGCGCACCAAGTGGAACGATAAATTCTCCGGAGTTATAATTCACGATTAAAGGCCGGATCGTGTACCCGGTCCGGTTTTATCAAATTATCAGGCCGATTATTAATTTCCCCGTGCCTCCCCGAGCAAAAAAGCAGATTTTCGGTCGCTCCGCGGCGAGCGTTCACCGCGCGACGAACGGAACTTCTCGCGTTCCAGCAGTTTTTGGCGACGGGTCGCATTTGTACGATCCGCCGAAGAGTTTCGAACTGCGCTTCCTCGTGCTCTCGCGACGACAAGCACAATTTATGTGAGGTTTTTGAAAAATCTACGCCCCGAACGGCAGCTGCGGACGTTACTGGCGGAACCTATTGAAACGGTTCCCGTGTTCGGCTAAATGCGACAGGACCCGATGAAATCGATACAGTATTCAGTGGATTTTTAAGCGGACTTTCGGGTGCGGCATTGAACCGACTCGGCGCGAATGATAGAATTTGATTTAATAATATAGTCACCGATCTCTCGTACATAAAATATGATCAACGTATAGCGAGCACACGTGAAGTCTTATAAAAGATATAACAGGGATCTCATAATAGTATAAGAATCATGCTAAAATCGCCCAAATCCCATGGAACCTATGGAAGCCGGCATACCTTTGAAACCTCCGAGACCTCTCCAACTTTCCAATATCGTTAAAGCTCCTCTCGATCTCCCTCTGTGTCTGTGTAATGTCAGTAAGTCAGATCGGGGTGGAATCAGGTTTCAGGATCATTCACATAGATTCTATTGAACGGGGATTACCAAGGAATATCAAGGTATAAAGTCTTAGATCATTAGCGTGACGTCGGGCTCCGAGGAGGAAATACACGATCGCTTGAATCCCGAGTATTTAATATCGAGTCTGTTCGGTTTAACGCGGAAAATCTCAGGAAATTCACCTTTTATCGGCGTCGATGTGCTCGGCGCGAAACATTGTCGAATGAGTACAGTATTATCAATATCAGAGGCCCAGATATTTTGATAAGCTGGATCGTGTTACACGATTCCTCGGTAAATGTTATCCGATCCGACGCGCTTTGGATATTCATGATGGTATCGAATAACTCTCGGGATACCGGTATCGCATTCGCTAGTGTCGAAGTGTGTCTGATATTGATTATTCTTCGCACAATGTTGTGGCGTTAGTGCCGTTTGCGGGCGGAGGTCTCCTCGATATCCGGATAATAGAAGCAGCTTCGAAATTTCTATCGACGCCTATTCGAGTGTGCTCGACCACCGAAACGCTCAGCAGTAGCTTTCTTTCTATAGGCGCACGTACGAAATCAACCGCGAAAGAAATCATCTTCCACGACGAAGTACACAGCCCCGGTTTTCGTTTTTATTGCAGAACGGGGCAGTCGCCATTGCTCTGGAGAACGTTTTGCGTCAAGATGAGGATCTAATACAAACCACGGGACCGCTGTAAGTATTTTCCCGTGTACGCCCAACGGCACGCATTGTGCAATCGAGAGAAACGTCGCCTTTATCGCTATCATGCGAGTTATTAGCCTCCGCCTTTCTATTCCTCCATCGATCGCGGGTTGCTGGATAAATTCTTAATAGAGATATCAATTCCGGGGATAAATGTCACAGCGAGTTAGGTGACTATTGATCTCGGGCGTGGGGGTAATACCATTGTCGGGGGAATATCGTTGAGCGGATGGCTTGTTTTCTTGATTAAGCTTCATTGAAATCGAAAAGTTCGCTGAAAACAATTATCGAAACAATTTCACTTGCCGGTGACACGCGACGAAAGTTACAATCGAGACGACGCTAACGTTTTCACCGTGCGTTTCAGAGACAAGATCCTCCTCGACATCGATCCCGAGAAGAGGTTAAGCTTACTGAAGAAGATTTACGAGATACTAACTTATAACTTCGGTAAGACGCAGCTTTATCAAACATGTTTATATGTTACGTGCTTAGGAAACTTCTCACTGAGACTGATCCAGAAAAATGTGACAAGCAATACAAAACTTTAGCCGCGTTCCAATTTTCTGGTCGGTCTTTTACGAATGAAGTTTCCGTAATTAATACTTTATCCAGCGGAAATCTGTTACTTCATCTGCAATTGGGTTAAACGACTTTTTCCGAGTGAAACTGCTGAGAATCTATTAATACAATCGTTGCGAAACTGATTAGCCGCTATTCAAAGGTCGACGTTCAGTTTTTAGTAACGAAGGATCTCGGAAAGGCTTCTTTCGATCATTGAATAGAAGGAATCAGAAAAAATCCGTCGCAACGCGCGAAAGGGAGGATTTAAGAAAACAATTAACCGCGAAACTCTGAAACTGGGGGACGAAAGTTCCCGCAAAACTCTCGCCGACGCCTAACGCGACGAGATTAGTTCTTATTCTTCGTCCACGGCTGGCGGAAGAATATTTATTTACCATTGTTTGGAGCGTCGCGGCGGCAAATAAAGAGAACGCGATGATTATTGGCGTTCCGCCTATTCCCGAAGCCGTACCCGGCAAATCTTCTCTTGTCCGGAGTTGAAAAGTTATGCGATACTTCGCGGGCTTCGTGTTCCGCCTACGGAACAAGTAAGACGAGACAGTCACACTTCCAGATTTCGCTCGCTCCTCCTTCGCCCGCGCGACAGAAACCGCGAGAGAGCGCGGCAACTTTTCCATTTCGAAGAAGTAATCACTTTGCCGTGTGCGGCGCGGCTTATTTTTCGACTCGCCTCGCGATCTTCATCAAACTTTACTCGTCAGCGTGGTCTTCCGCGAGATCTTATCCGATACAACCCGGACTTTGCTTATCCTCGATTTAAATACAAGATATTTTTTAATCCGAAATCAAACTCGAGCGCGAAAGTTCGCGGGACGCAATGAGATCGATTTCCAATGAAACTTCTTTCGGCCGCCTTTAATCCGGCCACTCAGTTTTCGAAAGTGTGGTGATCAATCAGGCATCGTTTGCCTCGCTCGGCGATCAGCGGTGACATCAAAAGCCTCGGAAAAAGAACGTTTCATATGCATGGAGCTAATATATCCGACTTGGCTGATCTCCCTCGGGGATCAGAGGTGAACGCAGTCAAAGATCCGCGAACGGGAGGCCGTACGCGTTATCGTTCGACGCTGCGAACGGAATTGGTACGGGAAACAATTGACGCGTGCACCTTCAAAGAAAACAGTTTACGAGGAGGAGTTATGGGACGAGACGCGGCTCGTAAAATAAAATCGACGTTCCGCGGCGGCGAGGCTCGGCGATCACGACCGCCCAGACGGTTTCATTCTTTCGTAAAAGCGAATGGCAATTTGCGTACCGTTTACAGTGTATTTACAAGGCTCGAATCGAACGTGCCTAATTAAGTGCGCCAGCTATTCTCCCGCTTTCGTACCCTTCGCCCTTTTTCAATTCATCGGAGCATCCACTTTCGAGACGACTCCGACGTTTTTAATAGGAGAGGAGGAAAAATTGGAGCCCGATGAATGAAACGGCGACCGTATCTATTCATTCCCAGAATCCGGGGCTAATTTCGTTGAGCTTTTGTGCCCGGGCAAAGCCTTTCCTCTGAAGCGTCTTCGGCCGCGCCTCGCTCGCGCCTCTCCTCCTTCTGTTTTTTGTCCCTTTTTTCCTTCGCGCCGCCGTTGATAACGCGGGATTCGTTAATACGGACTTGACCGAGTTTTTAATTGAATGACCGCAGAATAGCGTGAAAACCAATCGATACGTAGCTTCGCGGATATAAAATATTCAGAGGCGTTTCCATCCCGGTAACAGGGGCGCAATTTATAATCCCCTTTTATCCGTTTCTCTCTCATTTTCGCTCGTCATCATCGGGAGATCGATGAGGGCCCGGCCAAAGGAACGAGCTTAGCGCCGCGGCTAACGACGACTAAATACGTCACGGTCCCCTTATCAAACTGCTCCTCGGAAAGGCGCTCGCGCGGACGCGGCAGCCGTGAAAGGAATATTAAAAATACTGATTTCACGGGCAATTACCCCGCGCAGCTGAAGAAAGGGCTCGCCCGTCCAGGGATGACAGTGTTCCCGTGAAAGTGTCGCCCGCCGCGGTTTATTAAGTTTTTTCCCGGATGAACTGGCTGTGTACACCGCCGCATAATATCGCGGGATACCTCATTAATCTCCCGGATGGTACGGACGGCGATTTGATGGGGCTGATACGACATGTATCCACGATATTCCAGGAATTTGGCAGTGGAGCACCTCGTGGATCACATCAAAGGCCGCCGAAATCTTCGGAATTTCGTGTTAATTTCTTATGCCGATCGATCGGAGTTGAATGCGCACCGGCGACAGTACAAGCGTCTCGATGACAATTGTCGGACGTTGATTAGATCTGACGTGATGAATCGTAGCGCGAGAGGAACAAAGGTTTGATAACCGAGAATAATTTGTCCTCGTCCGTTTCAAGTATCATATTCTTTTCTCGTTTATTCCACTTTCTTATCAATTTTCACGTCCCATTCCCGCGACAGTAACATATTCACCTACCAACTCACTTCTTTTATTACTGTGAATTATCATTCCTGTGAAATTAACGTAATTCCCAGCTCAATTAACAACGCGTAAGTTTCTCGAATCTCGTATCAACCCTTTGGACTCGAGAGTGTTTCATTCGAAATATTCAACGTTTATTCAAGCTTAATATTAAATGTTAAATATTCAATTTACTCGAGTTTAATATTGAATATCAAATATTAATCTTTATAGTATTATCGCGTCACGTTAAGTGACAGAGTCGCCTCTCGAAAGCAAAAATTTAACAATCCGATTACGGAAACATACTTTCGCAATTAATCACACCGGAAACAGCCAAGATTATTGTCAAAATAGCAGATGATCAAACATCTTCGAACGATAACACGCGCCTGTTGATACAGTAAACTTCGATGCAGCGCTAATGCATGCACTCAGCTCGAGGCGTCGGCAGTTTCAATATCGTTGTCTGTTCTCTCCGACTGAATTTCCGTAAAACGCAGTAAACCGAAGACCACGGAGCCCGTTCCATTCAGACCGATGATCCAGCTTGCCGTACGTTCGGCGTTAACGAGGATCGACCTCGCGGTGCGGCACCGAGGATCCGATGTAATCGGAATCGGCGTCGCCTGGGACGGCGAGAGTAGATTACGCGCGTTCGCAGTCGGCCGAAGTTGAATTGCACTCGGATTAATTTGTTATTCCCCAGTTGCAAAGTCGCGAAGTAGACGTCGTAACGTCGAACGATCGTGCTGGAACGCGGCACGCGCGACAAGGCTGCGGCGATGAAAAGGAGGAGGACACGGCCGATTTCCGTGCCGCGATGCTCGAACCGTACGCGCAGCGAGCAACGGCCCGTAATTACACGGACGGAATGTAAATTCGCGATAACACGAAAATACCGGGGCAACTATGCCAGCCACGCGCGACCTTATCTCGATGATGCAGCCCTAACGAGATCGACCGTGCAACAAACGATCCCGTAAGAAAGTTTCCGCGGCGCGGTAACGACACGTAATTCCGAGCGTTCAAGATTAATGAACTCGCGGGGCCGGGAGCGCGGTCCGAGAAAATTGCATTCGCGTTACACGATCGCCTACTAAACGACACCGCCGCTGATCATCGCTTTCAGAGGCAGCTCGTGAAGCGACCGCTCGAACCGTCATTTCGCCACCGGCGTTTAGGAATTAAGAACGAGAGTGAAAGGCGACCGGCTACTCGAAACTTCGCTTCCGTTTACACCGTCGAGGAGCAGAAACTTTGATTTAATTATTCCGCATAGGAAGTTGCGGGATCTTTTGATCACGCTGTCGTAAACTTTCCGCTCGATGACGGACTACTATCAACGTACAATCAATTTTGCCGCTGACATTGCTTCCAGGAAGCATTCCCGAAGTTGTACTTCTCGGCTCGCGCGCGACCCGTTCTCTCGAAATTTCTGCAAGTTCGTTAGCCGGCTAAGGTCCGGCGCCAGATTTCCGTGGCAGGTAGAGGACCGACAAAGCACAACACGCGGCAATGAAGGGAAGTCGATACTTGATCCGTTTCAACGGGGGTATCCTCTTAAGACCCGGCTATCGATTCGCTCTCGAAAGAAACCACGTCAAAGTGCTCCCCCTTTTTAATATTTTCCCTTGTCGCGACCCAACGTTTCGGACGTCTCGCAGGGCTGTTCGGCGTCCCGACACGTTTCGGTATTTCGCAGCCTCCCCCTCGATGTGTCGTTCCTGCTCCGCGGAAACAGCGCACGAATCGCGGGAGCCGGAATTCGACGAGTTCTGTTCCCTCGCAGAGAGAAGTAGGACGCTCACGCCCGTCCGACGAAGCTGAATATTTCATCGGCGATACATTGGAAGACAGTGCGGATAAGAGCGGAGAAGTAAATCAAATTCCGACGCGTTTTCCATTTCCCTTTGAAATGCCGCGGGTTAAGTGGAAACGCCGGGAACACCCGGATCACGACATAAATGTTTCAGAACGCGAGAATTACCGGGTAACTGAGGAATTTCGGTGAAAGTATAAATATGGAAATTGACGTACACGGGGAATTCGATATCGTCGAACTCGCCGAATTCCCGCGAACGACGTGTAACCGTTATCTTCGCGATCCGAGCATCGAATCTCGCAGTTTGAATAATGGAATCAGCCTAGTGGATCGTATAATGTATCCCCGACGTAAAATCGAGTAAAGGATTGCCCCCGAAACCGGCGAGCGTATTTCCGAATCTCTTTGGAAATTCCGAGATTTTTGAGAAGCCGTGTATCCGAAAGAAAGTTCGGCGTTGGTGAGATACACTTTTGCCAATACAGTCCGCAAAGTAGACTAACGACGTTTGAGCCATCACTTCGGGAGTATCTCAAGCATATTTTACCGGGAAGTGAAAGCGATACCGGCACGAAAGAAAATCCGCAAAATTCTGTCCTTCGACGGTCCAAAACCGAGTGAATTTTTAAGCAAATGTTCCCCAGTTTTCTGAGGCGCGCGCGGAGACGCGTGACTTTATGAAACTGAACAGATTTCCTTCAAGTGTGGCGTACAAGACCGCAACAAGTAGCAACGGTTACGTGCCGTGAACGTTTTGACGTTCGTGCAGTTGCAAGAAGGTGCTCGAAATACTTGAAATACTGGAAACGGAAAGAAGGAGCTTCTCGGCGCTCGCGGGAAGCGTGCGAGGGATGCGCGCGACCGTTCACGCGAGGAGAATACAATTTTCTAACCGTCTTTCGTGTAATTTATTCAAGTGTTTGTTCGACTATCGATTTCAGCTACTCGTCAACGTAATATTTCGTTAAACGTACACACGCTCCGAATTTCGCGAACGAGTTCTGCCATTGATATTCACGTGAACTGGTGTTCGTCGAATTACTTTTATCGTCGCGACCCCGATAATGCGGTAATTACGGCCATAACTTTGTTGTTGTGTAAACTATTCCTGCCAATCCTGTAATTTAGAACACGGCTGAACGACTTCGACCCGCGCCATTTCCCCCGGTTCCCGTCTCTGCAAACATCGAACAACCGTAACACGTTGACCGGTGATCAATTGGAACATTAATTAAAACGCTGAAACGACCCGTTGTAAAATAAGCCGGTGTTGTTCCGAAGCACTTTCGAACTAGTTACTGCAATTATCTTCCCCGGTTCACCGTGATAGGCATTTATTGCTCTCGAAGGCGGTCGTAAGTTCGTTTGGCCGAACTTTAAAAAACATTACCCGGCCGGGTAGGTATCGAACGTTTACCGAGCTACTAGAATCCAATTTGCTGTTCATACACGAACTCGTTACAAGTGTCCGGTTGCTGATGGAATTCGCCACTTTAATGAAGCGCCCTAATTCCAGCCACTCTTGCGTTCTACGTCGAGCAATTATTCTTTTTAATGAACCGCCTGGTCTCGTCGTAATAAAAGCAAACTCGAAACGCGTGCTGTTTAATCGCGCGCGTGTCGCGGTTACAGGGAGAAGCACTCGCGTTGTCGTAGTTGACAGGGGACATTAACGTCAAGGCGGTGCCATTTCGTGCGGCTGTATTGAATAAATCCTCGAATTGCGCGATTCCCTTTGACGCCGCCGCGTGAAACACGAATTTTTCGCCTCGTTCGTCGCACAAAAACCGTGGAGCGAGGAGACTATCTGGAACGGTTTGAAGATTATAATCGAGCTTTTTTCCCGGCACGGGGAGATAATTTTCTCCGGGAAAGAATGGCGCCGGGGACGATCAGAGAGGCCGTGTAATAATACGTCCCGCCCGCCGCCGACGCTCCATCGACGGATCTTAATGATTCGCCGAGAATTCTGGCCACCATGTTCGACGGGGAACCAATATACGCTGTCAGGTGGTTCTGCGCCGATCCTTCATCTTCGAGGGCATGTTAACCTAATTTGCATTCGGCTGTCAAGTACTGTAGTTACAGTGGAGCATGCTCCGCGAACGTCCTATTAATCATCGTGGACAATCAATATGCACGCGAACGTATTCAGATTCGACTTCCCTGTCGGAACTTATCAACGATTTCCGTCAGGATCGCTCAATGGAGCCTCGGCGATCCGCGGGGACAATTCCGCCGCAGATACCGGCGTCGTGTCCGCATACGAGGACCAACGTTTCTTCCGTGCGGCCGCAAAATGGTCGCCCGCCGCGGAGCGTCCCACGATAAGAAATTATTCCTCGTGAACGCGGCGCACCGTGCGATAATGCAATGACGCCGTTCGACCCTTTGTAAACGCGGCTCCGGCGCGCGGTATCGTTCGCCCGCTCGCAATTAGGCGAAACCACCGTGAAAGATTCACTTAGGCCGTTAATGACGTTCCACCTTTGAATGCGTTTATTATTTCGCAAACTTTCAGCGCGGCGAAAACTGTTTTTAAGCTAAATGAAAAAATACGGGCGCCATGCGGGCGCGCGCGGAAGCCGAGTTTCGCTCTCGGGGGAGTTTTAAAACGCTTTAATTATTGCCACGGCGATAATCATTTTTCTCGTTGCAGAAACCTTTGTGTAATAGAATCTTTACGATCCCATTTTTTTCGTGTGCAGTCTCCAGGCTGTAACCTCCTAGTTTATTAATACCTTTTAGAGACCCCATCCGCGTGCAGTAATAATTGAAACGCTCGTAATTACGAATATGAATTATGCAAGGTCCGACGAGAAGAAAGCTCGAACAAAATATGAGGTAGAATGCGGTGATGCGGGGAACTGTGCTCGTGCTTACGAATTCTCGTGCCGAACCGACCCGAATTTTTGTCGGCGAGTACGAAGGGGGCGAAGGAAGGGATGATGCACCTTGTCCTCCGTGGCGTGATCGCCTAACATTAGAGATAACGGCGGAGTAGATAAAAAAGGGAAAAGGGGATGATAGTTGCAGGGGAGTAGCACGAGATCGTTCTTCGGAGTCGGCGGAGCGCAAAAAGGATTTCTCGTGCAATCGCGATGGAGCCTCGGAGAGTGCCTCGAGTTAGTTCGCTTCGAAAAGGCGCGCCCGTATTAGACCTCTCTTACTATTGACTCGCAGAAACCGCCGCACACAGTCTCGATACACTCGATATAGTGTGCAGGAGAACGAAATTCATCGAACTAAAGCGCTGCCCTTGTCCGCTGGGACTCAAATCTACTGGCGGACCTTATCGTGTATCCCCACTTTTGTAATTGCATCATATTTTACAGTGACACATCGACGTTAAGGTATTACGGTACACGTGAACGTAAAACCTTAATCCTTTTTAAAGGTGTAGCTTGCAGGGAGGTGTAATCCTCCCTTTCAGGAATTCCGAGCGACAGCCTAAGCACCGAGACGCGGAACCGCAGTACCGCAAACACTAGTAATACACTGAGTGCGGAAACTGATAACGGGAAGGATCAGTCCGCGTATTAGGAAAAATACACGCATTGTCGAGTCTCCGGAGTTTTTCGTTGATACGCATAGCGCGTGAGTGATCACGACGGACTGATCACGGTATCGCGAGCTGCGAGTTATTCAGTGAAAATCAATAAATATTTCCCGAGGAGTATTTCTATGGAATGTTTGCCGACTTATCTAAGAGTAGAAAACCATTCAGTGTTGCGTTTACCTTTCCCGGGTGCCATTGTTTATAGATGTACGCGAAATCGTTCGAAAGATCGAGCAGCAATAAATAGAGCGCGAAGCCGAAAAAGAATTTCTCGTGAAACTTTAAAGTGTTACTTTCCTCTGTGCACAGCGGACAACGTTGTTAAGAATTGAATAACCTATTCCGCGCGGGTCGCTCGAGATTTAAGGGGCTTTAGCGAGGAAGGCGGTAAGGCTGGAGTAAGATTTAGCAGATTATGTTTTCAAAGCTAACGTTAAATTGACGAGGGCGGCTGAGTTCATTCGACGCGAATGAAGCTGTCAGGATGGAATGGGAATGTGTACTTTCGGGGGAGCTCTATGGAAACGACTGTTTAACTCTCGTTCTCGTCAAAGAAACCGCGGGACCGGAGTTTCTGCCGATATTGATGCGCACCGATGTATGTAACAAGGTAGAAGGCACGTTCGCATCGATTCCCAAAGTGTTCCTTCTCGACGTATTGTCCCAATTCAGTCAGGCATGCAGATCAATGTTCTCGTCAAGCGTATGTACTCGGCTCCATCGGATTCGTCACGCGAATAATCGTCGGATAAAATCGGGCGCCCTCTCCGAAGACACGCACAAACGCACACAAGTACACAACGGAATGCTTTATCGAGTTTGCGTACCGTTGCATAAATTTTTTTGTTAACCTTCGATCCCCGTTCACAATAACGACTATACTGTTCGATTCTGTACCGTAAACGTTGATGGCTGCGATCTGACAGCTATCCGGGACGTGTCACGCCTACCCCCGCGACGAGTACTCTTCAAAACGAGAAGAACGCTCTCGGATTCATGTTTTTCTCTCGCGTAAAATATGGCTTTCCTTGCACGCCATTTTCCGCGTAAGATTGTTTACGGAATACGTCCCTTTACGAGGAATCCTGTTGCTTTATTAACCCTTTATTCTTTATGGGTGATTCTCAGCCACCGCTAGATTCAGTATAGCAAAATGCATCGATGTGTGAAATGTTCAAACAAAGTAGCTTTGTTTCTTAATTTTTCTGTACGTTTTTTATTAATCAGTTTCGAAGAATATCATTTATATTTCATTGAAGAATGTTGAATATGTCTAGCGAAAAACTTTCGACTGCAAAGGGTTAATACAGTTTTTAGCAAATTAACGGAAGGAAACTTGAGAACGGGCGGTGAATTGCTTTCTGACCGATTCGAACTACGGACCACTAATTACCGACGTATTAATAATCGAAGTGAACACTACTTACGACTATGGACCAGTAAGTTAATACTACTGACCACCACTGATCGATAAGCGACCACTATTGACTAGAGGGCCACTATTAACCACTACTCGCCGGTAACTGATCACGATTCACCACTACCGACCAGTAAGTGACCACTACTTTTGAAACCGTCCAGTGTAATTTACAGTCGATTCACCCTAAAGCAGATATCTGTGCGCGGATCTCCTGCCTCCCTAGATAAATGCCGCGATAAAACTATGAAAGCGGCTGCAGATGCGCAATTGAAAGGAAGAAGCACCATACGCTCGGTCTATCGCGATAAACGATTCATCTATTCCCGTGCAATGCGGTATGCCGAAAATGTGTGACGTTTACCTTCTTTTCAGCTTATCAACCTCGCGCTTGCCACCGAGTCGCTTATCATTTCCCTCTGGACGCGATGATAGGCAACGTACCAGACCCTGCCGACGGTCCATCGATTTGTCAATGTTTACCGGATGATTTGGCAGGCCGTCACAGAA
The DNA here is from genome assembly GCF_051020985.1 of Nomia melanderi. Classification (NCBI taxonomy): domain Eukaryota; kingdom Metazoa; phylum Arthropoda; class Insecta; order Hymenoptera; family Halictidae; genus Nomia; species Nomia melanderi. The sequence goes on from NC_135008.1 coordinate 5,407,716, forward strand.
ACACCGAGCGATGTTCCAGGCGATTGGATGGGTGTATTATATAGCCGATCACCAACCGCTATTGATTATCGTGTCCTGATAGTGACATTCGCTGGGAAATAATGCGCACGTACATTAGAATAACATGAACCCGGCCACGTCGATTTCCGGTTCTGCAAGGGAGCTAACCTCTGATCCATTGCGAGCGGTGTACGCGAGGCCGTTTATTACGCTCGGTATCTGCGGAAACTTTCGAATAAGTGCAAGTTGCAACCTGTACCAGGCGTTGCAGAATCGCTTGCGTTCGCGAGGCATTTCAGTTTGAAGTTTTTCATGCTCCGCGTAACTTTGTTACAAGACAAATGGCACCGGTTATCGAATAATCTGGGATGGAAAATTGTAACGGAGCTCCGTTCGCGAAGCTCGCAGGAACGGCGCGCTTGGAGATTAGCAACTTTCCTGCAACGATCGGAATTTGCATCCGGCTCCCTTTTTTCTCCAATTCGCAGGACGGAAAGGGACGGGAGAATCGTCGCTGATTCCCACGTCAGCAAAATTACGGTTCCATTCAGCGCAGTGCAAGCAGCGGGTCGCTCGAACGAGGGACTGGAACGTATTATGGCTGCGGTTTTTCTTTTATCGGTTTCCCTCTGTCGAAAAATAATTGCCAGACTATCTTTCCGACAGATATTAAAGCTTCGCGCAATAACATTCGAAATTAAATCTGCTGGAGTACATGATTTGACAGCATTTCGAACTGCGTGCTATATTTTCCGGGTGGTTGCGCAGTTGCGAACCCGGGTTGCGATCAATCGGGCTGTAAACTGGAAAATCCTCGGGAAACTGGTGTCAAGGAAACCCTGGTTCATAAGTCGTATGCCATACGATCTCGCGTAAGGCAATTTTAAACGAAGAAGAGGTATACGATGCTAAAGTTCCGTGGATTCTTTAGGTTTCCAAAAGAATATAGCTCCGGAACTTTACCCCTTCACGAACGATCAAGGTTTCTCGAAACTTTGAGTGAACGTAAAAGAGCATCGGAGATGTTTGCAGCGTTTATCGTTCGGATGGACGTATAATTAATAAAATATGAAACTGAATTGAAAGTCTCAATGTTGCTGGCTTAATGTTCTTTATATTTCGCGTGTACGGCAGATTTTTAATCTCGCTGGTACCTTTTACTCGGAAAGAGATCGTTTAATTCGTTTAAGTGCGTGAGCCCGACTCAAAGATGCAATCCGATTGAAGCCGCGCCCGTGACAGCTAATTCAGAGAAACAGTTTCAGACTCCGGCAAGGTGAAGTTTTTCGAACGCCTCGGTGAACAGCTGATCCATACTGCTTGCGTGGGTCTGCTCGAACGAGCATTCCGTTGCCTCGGGAACGATCTGACGGCCTTCCTGACCACACTCGACGGTGTAAACGACGTTGTACAACATCAATCCGGATCAGAAGCGGAGGCAGAATTCGTATGCATCGCTACGCCGGAAGCGATAGAACTACATTTTACAACCGAGCACCCGTCTATCGCCTATTTGCTGGGCGGCAGCTTGAAGATCATCGCGAAGAAAATTTATCACGACGATGCGGACGTGAAAATCATTCCCAACCGCTTCTATCCGTTTGTGTGTAGGTAAGAATAATCTCTTCGTTTGTCCCGCACCTCATTGTCCCGCGTCTCTCGATAATAGAAGGAAAACAACCGGCGACTCGTTAGCCCCGCGCAATTGCAAATCCAATTCCACGAAACGCGGGGTTCCCACATTCGATGCCTTTTAATATTTTCCGGTATTTCCTGCGATACGAACCTCTAACGTTCCGCTCTTAATAACACTCATTAAATGCATAAGTATAATATCCGGTAAGCGGATATAGATATACGTGAGAACGAGCAACGAAGAAATTCGATCGGCTTTAATAACATTTTACGAGGCACGCGTTCGAAATCAATGGACGGCAAATGCATCGCCTATTAAGTTACATGAAATTCGAACGGATTACGGAGAAAGGTGTCGCACTGAAAAGGAACAATGTTTACTGCTTGCACGCCAGATCGATACGTTGCTGCAGACATTCCGTTACAACAGAGAAATTCAATTTACACGGAAAAAGCGGCGGGGGCCGTGAAACGGCGACCCGAGCAAATATATCGATCGGCGATGTTCGCAAGCATTTGCATCGAACACGCTGCACGCTGATTTCAGGCGTCTCATTACACATTAGCGCGGAAAAGGAATTCGCGAAGGCCCCTCCCTATTTGCTCCCGCGAACTTCCGTAATTGGATTATTTTCATGAGTTCAGGTCCATTAAAAGTTCTCCGAAAAAAGAGTAAACTCATTAATGGACCGTGCATAATCCGATATACCGAGCGGCCTGGGTGCTGTTCCTATTATGGCGAACCGTAAATGAATAAGTTTAATAAATAGTAGATTAAAAGTGAATACAACGGATGATAAATTACTTATTAATTAAATCTCCCGTAACGATGAGACGCATTTCGAATCGTTTCTACGTTACGCTTAATGGTACCGCGATTACGGGAGGAACGTTCCTCTCGGTTTAATGATGAACTGTTTCACAGGTATCGTATCATCCCGGAGCGTTACAGTGAACGATCGAACGTCGATTCGGAGATCGACAATTATCTCGACACGGGCACGTCTACTTTCCGTCCACTCTCGACTGAGGCCACGGACCTTCGCATGGGAGTCGCGAGCTTCTGCAAAGCGTTTCCATGGCACTTCGTCATTGATCGAAATTTGGAGCTCGTGCAGCTTGGGGTCGGATTCATGAGGATTTTCGGACAACATCTAAACCGATTGGGGCGAGAGATATCGACGTACTTCGCTGTTACACGACCTCGCGGGGTTATACTCGTCTTCCACCAGATACTGAGGCGTGTGAATACACCTTTTATGCTGACCCTAAAGAGACCGCAGGGTGTCGATAAATATCCCGCAGAGGTACACGAGTGGTTCATTCGTATGTAAATCGAAAATATTGTAGTGTAGCCACTACGTGGCCGGCAGATGAATGTACAAACAACTGGCGCGAACAAGTGTTTTCCCACGGTGGTTGCTGGGGTGAGCTGCACCCCCTGGGTAGTTTCTTTCCTAATTTGATCTCCGCGGAAATAGAGTAATTTCGCGCCGTATTAAATAAAACGAATGAAAAACGGAAATACACCCGCTGTGGGGATAACGAACTATTTGTCGCTTTAATGGAATTTCCCTATGGATTAGGACACACTGCACGGGGACAGATAATAAATATTAAAACAAAGAACTTTGATAATCGATTGTAAGAGCAGTGCAGTAATCTATGGAACAGCAGAATGATGCGTATAAAATTTAATTCGTGGTTGACATTTTCTAAATAGACTAGTGTGACAAATAATGTAGAATTAAATTGATACTTTAAAATGAAACTTCTCAAATTTATAAAAGAGGATTACGAGAACTTTGGTTTAGGATCCAATATACATGAATACACGTCTTTATTCGATAACGTTACCTGAATGTTTATACTGATAGGATTTCAATAATTTCAGGGCTTAGAGATGAAAGGTCAGATGGTCTACTGTCCAGAATCGAATTCCATCCTATTCGTAAGCTCGCCGTTTCTGAACGGTCTGGAAGGGCTGACTGGTCGAGGACTTTTTATATCTGATATTCCATTACACGACGCTACGAGGGACGTAATTTTAGTAGGGGAACAAGCTAGAGCACAGGTACAGCTGCATTTGCATCTTATTATGACATCGTTAAATTTATATTTATAAAATTCATACGCTCGTGTATTAAACCGTACGATCTGTATCGTAAGTAACAACGAAGTGGAAAGGATGTTAATTGGCTAGTCCCAGTTTAGGATGAAATACGTATCATCATGTGAATGCATTCAATTATTCATGGATATTTCGAAATTCTTTTACAATATTCGCTTTTAAAGAACCTACCTACATTACCGAGACGATTCCTCCGCATAGATGGCGCCAGCGTACGGAGAGTACGGTCTAGATGGTGTCAGCGGTGAAATGGCGGTTTTAAACGAAACGAGTTTACCATAATCGATGAATATGATAATAATATTTGAATAAAACGCAATAAGAGCAAGCGAATTTTTGAATTTATGAATTTCTGATTTTCTGAATTTCAAAATTTATGAATTCCTGGAGTTCTGAATTTCAAAATTTCTAATTCTTCTACTTGAAATGCACATGGTAATCATATTTTTGGTTGCAGGATGGCTTAAGAAGGCGGATGGACAAGTTGAAGAGATCCATCGAGGAAGCAAACCTTGCTGTGTCCGCGGAGAGGGAAAAGAACGTTAGCTTGCTTCATCTTATATTTCCTCCGGACATAGCGAAACGCTTGTGGTTAGGTAAGTCATTGAAAACAATATAGAATCTACTCTTAACTCAAACGATTCGATGTCTCATTACAATGAACTTTTACAGGGGAAACTATAGACGCAAAAAATTATCCCGAAGTGACCATGCTTTTCAGCGACATCGTCGGTTTCACAGAGATTTGTTCGACCGCGACGCCAATGATGGTCATCAATATGCTTCAGAATCTTTACGAACAGTTCGACTCGTTTTGCGGTCAGCTGGATGTGTATAAGGTGCGAGTTTTATCTCAAATATAAATCCTTAAGAGAATAAGTTCGAATTCTGAAAAAAATTTTATACTCTTTAATTGTTACAGGTAGAAACGATTGGAGATGCGTATTGCGTAGCCTGTGGCCTTCATCGCGATACCAGCACACACGCGCAACAAATAGCTTGGATGGCCCTGAAAATGATACAAGCGTGTTCTAATCATTTAACTCATAAGGGAAAACCAATAAGGGTACGATAGTACGCCTACTTATTACTTAACATCCTAAAGGACCGTAGAATTTAATAAAAAGAAGCAATCGATTTAATTATTCTACGATTGCGCGAATATGCTGGAAGAGTATCGATTAAACTTTGAATATTTCGCTTTATTTCATTAGATGCGCATTGGCATTCACACTGGAATGGTGCTCGCAGGGGTTGTAGGGAAGAAAATGCCTAGGTATTGCCTGTTCGGGCATAATGTTACCTTAGCGAATAAATTCGAATCCTTAAGTGAACCACTTCGCATTCATGTTAGTCCAACGACTTACGAGTAAGTAATCAAGACTTACTAATTAACTCTCGTACTACTGAATACCAATATATCGTTGCGCATACGATGCCATGCTAATTACTGAAATACATCCAACGTTAATTTATTCTACCTTTATTTCGAAATGCGATTCTTTTTGAATTTGATTAACTAATTGTCAGACGCCATAAGAGTTAAGATCCTAAACTAATAGTGATGTTTGCTTCACGTAGATTGTTGAGATGCCCCATATCAGGATTCGAGTTGGAACCACGTAGCGAAGAATTCTTACCAAAAGAGTTTCCAGCAAACATTGAGGGACCGTCTTACTTTCTGAACGACTACAAGCACAAGGATGTCGATGTAAATCTTCCGCTCGATATTCACATTCAAAACGCGATCCGGAAATGCGATCTTGGCACCAGCACGTAGATACTCGACTAAACTATCCCGTCACCAACTGTGCTGTCGCTCGTGAATGTCGCTGTACCAATCGCTACTGTCCGTAAAACCACAATAACTCCGGTTACAATCTGACTTCTATGAATTTACAAACTGGCACCGAGTAACGATACTAATTCTACCAGCCTGACGGCCACTCGACGGCCGATAATATTTATACGCAGAGTTTTAGATTACAATTATTATATACCTATGACCATATGAGCAAATAAATCTGTATGATAAAGTATATCCCCTTTAATTTATTTCTTAACGAACCTATGAAACGCTCGATACCATTTAGATACTTAGCGCTGAGAATAATCTGTTTCTCATCAGAATTAAACAAAAGATTAACGAGTATTCCAAAATTATGGAAATATTACAGTTCCTTAACCGACTATACGAATGGATATCAAATACGTCTGTTGAATCTTTTTCATTATCCGTCGATAGTTATAATAGATCTGGGTTTGATATAGGTAACGTTTCAATGTTTACAGTGTTTGCACGCTGATTCAGATATTCTTGTTCGTCATTTTGATCTTGAAAACAATAATTGTTCATTCCTTAATACTAAGGACGACAGACTAATATCGAAATGAATAAAGCACGTCTGCACAGTGCGGCGCTTTCGCCAATTTCTTAGGTTTCCACGTTCCATCGAAGCTGGCCGGCGGCTTTTATTTTTGATAAGGCTCGTTCTAGATTCGAACCTCATACCGGGACGGTCTTTGTTCACAAAATAATAGAACTATTTGTATTCTTTACTGCGCCGCAATTCGGCCATCGCCGCAGCTTCTGTGAACGTTGTCCGGCTTACTTTTCCTTCTTTCCCGTGGCTGAAATGAAACTCCATCGGTGCACTTTCTGCGCGACATTACTTATTTACCGGCGGACCGTTACGTTCCCGTGAACACATTCGTTCCGCTTTCCTCCCGTTCCCGTAATTTTCCCTCGTTTCTGCTATTTAACCGTAACATTAAGAGAGCCACCTCGTTTGCGTAAGATCCGAAGGAATGAACAAATGAAAAGCGAAAGAAGAGAAGAACCAGACGGAAATGGAAAATCTCTGAAGCGAATCTAATGCATCCCACGCTCCATACCGTAATAGACCAGAAATATCCGTTCGTTCAAGTTATTTCTGCACCAACTGCATTACTTATATATAAATTAACCACTTTTTAATTGTATTATCTATTCCTAAGAAAATATTTTTCCGTAGCATGGATATATTAAGCCACTTCCTATCAAGAAATGTAATACACAAATCAGGTCGTGTTCTCAAACGACAGAATCAAATTTGAAATATGTAAGCGATTCAAATTTATCACCACACGTTAGACAAGGTTTCTTCCCACGATAATTGTAAACTCGACCGTCGAGTTCGTCGCTTCGAATTTTCCTTCCTACCGCACTCTCTAGATGTCGCTACGTGCTCCCGCGAATATTAATTAAACAATCTCGTCGCGACCGCAGGCTCTTGTTCCTCGAATGTCCACGTTACTCAGCCGGTGGATTAGCGAAATGCATTCCTTTGCGATCTACTGTTATAAACAAACAGAATATTATTTTAATTTCCGGCGCGCGAAACGCATGATTTCCTGGACCGGCGACGCCTTCAATTCCGAATCCACAATCGAACCTATCGGGCGAGAATTTCGGTCGTTGCGATGCGCACAATCGACATTCCATTGTTTCCAGGGAACAATCATTTTTAGTATCGGCTGGTGAAAAAGGTAGCCGATTTTTAGCGCGCTTCGAATGGATCGAATGCCACGCTCGTGGTTTTCGGCTTTCGCGCCGTGATGCACGCGTTTATTCCGTCGCGCGGTGCGAGTGAAAGAGCGGCGGAGGGATGGGGGAGAAAAAGATAGGGGAAGGGTAGGCGGCCGTGCCGTAAAACTAAAAAGCCAGCGAAAGAAATTACAAAAGACCAACACTGGTCTCGGCGGGCGAGCGTGCACGTGCACGGAGTATTTGTGTCAGCGGGCGTGCTTTCTCGCGTGTTTGCCTGTGCAAACGTACCTTTACTATTTCTTATACTGCCATTCATCGCGACGAGACTCGCGGCCGTGCAAAGAGAAAGAAAGAAATTAAACATTTGGCCTTCCGGCTACGCCGCGTAATCAAACGCCGGTGAAACTAACGAAGCACCCGCGGGAGAGAGACAGACGCGCTGATATCAAAATACAAGGAGCGAGCCGGAAAGAGAGAGAGGACGCGAAGTAGGCATAGCAGAATAATAACTTAGATGACGTGCCACGAAAACTGCACGTGCAACGGGAAGGAAGAGGATGGAACATCTTCGCCGGTTTCCACTGTGCCTCTCGTTCGATGGTTTCTGCTAGAACCTTAATTTATGTAACCATTAGACGCCGTTTCGATGAATATAATATACGATTGATTTTCAGCGATCCGTGGTATCGTGAAAATGATTATTTATTGTCTGCACTTTGCCCGTCGATTGATTCGGTAAATCAAACGAGAGATAATTTATTGTCACGATTACATTGGTTATTATTGTAATAGATTGCCGTGCATCTCGGTAAGTGTGCCTCGGGTTTGGCTAGAGTGCATTAGAACTGCAGCTAATGGCACAAAGTGAACGGAAGGAAACGAAGGGTTGAACAGGAAGACGGCCATATTGACGAACGTTTACTGGCTGAGAGGAGTTAAGATCGGAGGTAAAAAAGTGAAGTTGCCGTGGCCACTGAAAGGAAAATTACGTGGATTACGCTGATCGAGTCGGCAATTTGGGTAATCTCTCTTGCGGGTCTTTGTACGATGACACCCACTTAGGGCATCGGTTAGAAGGTATTTTAGAAGGCACTATCGACCTCTTGATAGTCAAAATTGGGTCGAACAATGTAAACGTTCGATATAAAAAATTCACGGATATTTGACTCGTTGGTACGAATGAAAAGCGACAATAGATACTACTACATATGGTGGGTATTAAATGGAAGTTAAGTTGCACATCAGTGGTATTTAACATTATTCTGTTAATTAATATAATAAATACAGCGGTATCGTTCGCGTATGGGTTCATAGATAATGGCCACGAATGAATGCGGCGTTCCGAGTGCCGTGAACCGTGAATAATATAATCGTAATCATAATCAAGCGATAATTTCTTTGTTTCGCAGAATGACCCAGAACAACGGGAGCCCGGTAAATATATTTTGTATTGAAGTTTACAGTATCTCTGCTTTACACTCGAAATGTACATTATTCCGTTTCAATGGGTGTATTGTTCGTGGGCCAGCAGCTCCTTGCGATAGATTGCTCGTTGTGCGCTAATGCATTGAAGTAACCGATTCAAAAGCACGCTTCTCTCTATATTTCGCAGATATTATACACGTTCCGAGAACCATCGGCAGCGGGTTATTGAACGATTAATCGCGCAGCTGTTCTATTCAATTTCTACAAGTGTATTTTCAAAACTCGACTCTGGAATTCGGTGGACCGGCAATTAAACTGGATACGAAAACGTCACCGTAGTGAATTAACCTGGGCGTGCCGTTACGGTTTGATGCAATAAAAAGGCATTTCCCGGGAATTGCCGTATGACAGCGTACGCACCATAATTCGCGTAGCAAAAGGAACAGAAGAAGCGGAGGAAAGAAAAATTGAAGTACAAGTCACCAACTGTTTCGTCCCAACGAGTACATGAACATACGTTTTTACGTGTGCGAATATTTCAGCGAGCCACGTGGATCGTTAAATAGTAGCGGCGGATATTTCAAGTACCTCCACCTGAATATGCATGGCGTCGTCCACATTCTCCGCTTAATTACATTCCCTTAATAGTTTGTAACAGTTCCAAGACTTCGCTGAAATTAAGAGAAGTCACGTAATCGAGCTGGACATTTGGAAAGCGTCGCAAAGAAAAGTTTCCCCGCTCCCATGGTTCCCCGATGGGAGGATAATAAAGAGGATAGTCGATATTTAGAGCAGATGCAAATTATTCCTGCAAAAATCGCGAGCGACGGTACAACGGGACGAGGAGAAGTTGCGCTTCCGAGGATTTTGTACTTAAGCCAGTGCGTTAATGAGAGGAAACTTGACTAGACGCTGAAATTAATTCAACTAATGAAAGTTCATGAACTCCGAGAGAAAAATACTTGTTGAATACTTCGTGCGTTTTTCATACTTTGAAAGGAAACTCATATTGTTCATTATAGCGGACACAGAATGAAACGTCGCGCGAGATGATGCGATTACATATAGTACGATACGAAGCGTCTTGGAATAACTACCGCAGCGAAAAAAGAAGGTAACCCTGCGCGCGGAAATATTTTTAAGCATAAAATTCTGTAAAAGAAGAATACTTGAGAGGTTTTAAAAGGTTCGCGATCGTCTCGCGAAAGAGATGATAAGGTCCAAAGGGTTCCACGAGGCCTCATAAGATCAGGATCATTGGGATTCCGGAATTAACGTGAGACTGGGTCGCCCAGAAGGGTTTGTGGCGTTTTTTAGGGTGCCTGCGGAATTTCAAGCGATCTCAGGGGATTCCGTGAGGTCCGTGAACCCTCGCGTGTTTTCAGAGGTCCGGAGGGTTCCGAGGAATCTCGAGCGAATATGTGCAAGCCCCGGAGAGTGATTTGACTTCGACAGAAGAAAAGAAAGCTGAGAAAAGTGAAACAGATTTTCCAAGCGTCTCGCGTTCTGAATCATTCAGCGTCATAAGCGTCGCTTAATAAAACTTGGCCACTCGGTTTCAATTACAATAAATTTCCCGAGCTTGCTTCAATCTCACAGCGCGTTTCTCGCTTGCGCTATACATTTCCGTTTCCGGTTTCCTAAAAGAGTGGGACAAGTATGAGACAGGCTTGAAAAATTGCCCCGACATTCTGTCCGCCGCGCAGTTTCATTAAGAAGAAGTTCGTAATTTATTTTCACACCTATGTATCGTACTTCCCCCCCGACTGGGACGGTAATCGGAATCGAATAAACGTGCCCGGAGAGCGTTTCGACATAGAAGAAACATCGAAATCTTGTTCGACGAAGGAGACTCCTCGGAATATTCATGAAGACTGATTTTTCGACCCTGACGGATTCTCGGCATTCCTTCGTTCCGGAATTAATGTACTTTCGCCGCTCGATCGCCGCGTTCTAAATCGGGACGAGGGAAATATCGCGGCCCCCTCTTATTATCAATTAGAACATCTTAATCAGCTGCCTGCGCTTGGAATATTTCGCACAATGTGGCCGCCGACTTACATCTCTTTCTGCATGCATCCGCGATAGAAGCGGCGGAGCACGATACAGAGATACGCGCGCATTCTTCGCCGGCCCCGGCATTCAACCGGCCCGCTGATCGATTCGTGTATTCGATTAAATTGCGATGACGGCCGTCAGCTTTTCGCAACAGTCCGAATATTAAATATTTAACGCGCATCGGCGCGTATCGAAATGGTTTTTCCCCTCTCAACGGTCAAAAAGAGGTGGGTTGGGAGACGAGTAAATGAGAGGAACGGATGAATCTCAAATGCGGCTGCTGTCCAATCGACTAGCCGTACGACGCGAGACACGCGTGTATGTTAAACCTGTCAATATCGAAAAATTTGTCGCGTTCGTCGCCAGTCTGTGTCTCGTCTGGCGCGCGACAGCCACGTTTTCAAATATGTAATGCAAAACATAGTTATCATAATAAGTCCTCATTGCAGGGGAAACCCGATGGCTGGGTGCATCGCGCGGCATACAAATCCTTTCTGAAAAATATCTCACGCGATTCGAATACCAAAACGGTGCGCCTCGAACGGTAATTCTTTCCTTTTTTTTGCGGAGGCCGGGGGAATCGAAGCTGTTTCGTTTAACGCGTCCGCGCGTTCGAGGGAAAGTATATTTGGCGTTATTCTGCGAGGAGTTTCGTCACTGTGTAGAGATATTATTATTGACCGCGGATACGTAGAGGTCGAGGAACGACGCACGAAACGCCGGACCGCGGGGATAGGGGAGATTCCACCGTGAATGAAACGTAATTTATTCAATTGGTTCTAATAAATGGTACACACCGGGGCGCTGTAGGTACGCGCAATGAAAAATTCGTCTGTCGCCACACCCTCCGTTGTCCGACGAAATGACTCGCGGAGAGGCAAGGAATACTGATTACAGCGTCGATCAATCGTAACTTCAATATCGAGGTATTTACGTTGGCCGGTATCATAAATTGACCTAACTAATCTTTTCATTTCCACAATTGACCATTCATTTCCGACAAAGTATTGTTCGCCCCGGCTGTATTTATGCTCTGACTAGCGTTACTAGCCCTCTCGCGTGGAGCCTCGGATATTATCGTTTCGCAAATGTCAGTGAAGGCTGGTAAATGTTCAAAAGATGCCAAAGGTGTAGTAAATTTTAGAAGTAGCGGTGTGACCTAATTGCAATATTGCGGATCGAATAATAATACTACCAGTACAGTCATATTATTTCATAGTCGATATCAGCGTATGCGGTGAATGTGGGCCATGCAGTGGAAACAAAAGCGTAACATTCTAGTTATATTCTCAGCTCCAATTTAGTTTGCCGCTCTAATTGGAGATTTTATTATTTTACGAGACGTATCTATTTCCCCGTTAACGAGGGATTTTTCTTTTACATAGAGTTCTTCGATTTTGGGATGCGAAATATCTATCGCAGGCGCGCGCGACGAGTCGAACTTCTTTTTTAATGGACGCAGAGATTCAAACAATAGCGTAACGTGTTTGAGGTAAAAGAAATAGACGTAGAGGAAAAGTGGAATCTTGGGATAGAAAACAAATAGTAATTAAGTATTTCATTGGAATTCATCTATCCGAAAGGTAACCATTCAGAAATCCGGGTTCACGCCACGTTTTTGCTGGTCACTGTACGCAACGTTCACACCAACTAAACGAAATCTTACGATGGTGTCCATAGGGCCTCTGCCGCGGTGAATAAATTCTGAGGTTAACAAGAGGGTCGCGTTTAAGTTGTCATAAAAAATTGTAACACCCACACGTAGAGAAAAGAAGCTGAATCGTGGACATTTCACGTTGCAGAAGTTTGCTAGAGCCGATGTAACGCGACATGTGCGCACCAAATGTGTGAATGTGTGTACCCACCATATTTAAAAAGAAACTGTTTACAGCGGTGTGCGCGTCGCGTATGAATGTCGCCCGTATTTGTCGAGAGACTTTCAGAATTTGTTCTCAGAAGCGAGGTAAAAGCGATAAACAAACTGAGCCACGATGAGTGGTTGTGCACGTACCAGCGCTACTGTATGGGTGTACACTAAATAAACATGGCGACTTATACATCCGCGACATTTTTCGTAGCACGAAACATAAAATTCCGAACGTGGATTATTCAGTCATTCAGCTAGTCGCTTCGAGCTTAAATAAAAAAAAGCTATGGCTGAATATACTTCATCGTGATGGCACCGCGGGCTCATACATAGGTAATAGAAGTGCATTTAAACTTTAACGACATCCTCAAAAGGAAAATACTAGGTCAAATATTCTACTATTTTAATGTGTAAATAGTGACAGTAACTTGTCCGTACGACCAAAACAAGTTCGTCCAACCGATGCACTAAATAAAAAACGTCAGGAATCAATGACTATATATGCAGACATCCTCATTCAGTTCCTAGGAGCAGTCTTTTAACGTTCTTTCTAGGTTAATTCAGATATTCCCGTAATTAAAATATTAATAATACTATATAGTATTAATAAACTTGTCCAATTAAGTGCGTGACGATTCATTCCCCGCGAGCGAAGGAAGTACTTCTTCTGACTTACATTTAAATGGCGCCGCTGGTCGGATGCTCTTAGTACTTCCGGCGGAGCTCTTCTTGAAGGTTAGTTATTCATTCCCCGCGAAAATACATTTCAACTTCAAGATCCTCCGGAGAAATCAACGGAATCCACTCAGAAATAGAATGTTCATAATTAACGTTACAATACGACTCGGCGGGCATTGTTAAAATCCCAGAACAGGCTCATTAGATTTACATATCTCGTGCCGTCTGACGTCCTGACGGAGGAACAGTCAGGGGTCCCGTCGCAGCCGCATACTTCCGTTACGTTAACGAAAATCGAGATTGTTATTTCCGGATGGGATTTTCCGCATCGGTGAACAAGCCGGGATTTGATTTAGCATGTACGCGACCCGTACAGCCGACCGTATTACTCCAGTTTCTAAGGAATCGGAGCGCAAGAGGGACCGGCGAAAGACGCGTGACACAGTGCCTCGGGTATCGGCCGCGAGGAGCGCAGCAATCGCGTACGCTAGCCCCAAGACTTTCTCGGCGCTCAGTCTGCCGGAGTCTGCAGCGCGCGAAACTTGTACGCGCGTCGTGTCATATTTCGAGTGTCGAACCGGGCCCCGTGCACCGTATAATTCCGTTGCGTGTTACTGGTGAATCGAGGGGTACCACGAGTGACGTAGCTCCGTTAATCGGTACGCGCTCGCGACGATCGAGATTTGATATTCGTCGGCGGCGAAATGGAAAGATAAAAGGGTATTCCAAGTGTCGTTAGGTTATGCGGTTTTTACTCCGGATGGACGCGTCACCACGTGATTTTTCCGGTTGTCAGCCACCGCGGCTTTGTTAGTGTGTGTTTCCGATCATCTGCGAAGTGTGACTCGAGCCGAGTCAGAGTATCGTTCTGTCCCATGTATACATGTATAATACGATCAAGCACAATGTTCGCGCGTTACGGTGAAACGTAGGGGGCGAGATAAATAAAGGGCAAGAAAATTCGAACGGGAGTGGCGTGGTAGGCAGTTGGTAAAAAGGAAAAAAAGTTCCGCCGAGAGGATCCGGGGTCCTCTCAGTGTGTGCCGCGGGCTCGTAGCGTCTCCGTCTTTCCCGACGGTGCGGTAGAGAAGGAGAACGAAGAGGAGTCGAGAGTTAGTCGCTGTAGCAGACCACGATTGACGGATACCAGCGTCCGCGGCGGTTCCCAACGAAAACGGGGGCTACCTTGTAAGGTGGTGAGTGGATCTCTTTTTTTCTTCTTTTTTTTTACCTCTATTCCTTTCTTCCCTTGGATTTTATTTTTTCGCGCGCGCCGGTCGTTCCCTCCGCTGCGTCATCGCGGATGACCTTCTTCGGATACTCGCGAATAAGCGTACAGTCGATCCCCTTACCTTAGCCCCCTTCTCCGTGTCACACGAGGCTGACAGGACAGCTACGAAACGGCGCTCTTTCTTCGGGTAACCTGGACTCACTCGGAATGGAATCTTGCCTGGGGAACCGAACCACTGTACGAAGAACTTGAACGTTGATCTCTCTCGGGATCTTGTTGGTCTGAACTTTGGCGAGTAACGACAAGAAAAGGTTGCCGTTTCTCCCTTGCGCTATCGTTCTCTCTCTCTCTTTCTCTCTCGCCCCCCTCCCTCCGGGCCCCTGTCTTTCGACCATATACCAGTCTGTCTGCTAAGAATGGTTTCGTCTTCGACGGTACTTAAAACCTGCGGCCGTGAAGTTTCAATGATTCCGGCCAGAGTTTGTAGCAACGACCTGCAGTTCGCAGGTATTCACCAGCGGCAGGTCGGCCAACCGAAATCAGCGTCGATTCCAGGCCGTCCCCCAGCCACTACACCCGAGCATTCTCATTGTGTGTTAGGCCCTTTCAAACTTCTTCGGCGTATAACGTTCAGCTTTCAGATGTAGTGGCTTGACTTGTATAGAAGACATAAACGGGACGCGTAAAATCGTAATCTGTTTTCTTTTTCTTTTTTTTCGCCTCTCCCTTACTCCCGTGGACCGAGGAAAATACATTTACCGTGGATTATTATGGTCGAGAGCATACATAGGTCTGAAAGAGGACGTCGCAACCGTGGTAGCTTCTTTTTACCGAAACATCTTTCATGGGATTTTATGGCGTTCACGGGTTAATGATCGCGAATACCTTTCAGCCCTTTTATAACCTGCGCTGCTTATTTAGGATGGTTGTATTTTATTTCTTAAATATATTCAGAACGACTCGTGGTCCTTACCGATCTGTATCGAGTTCATGGTTCGAACCTTTGATGTTCCCCATTTCTACAAATATTTGTAGAAAGGGAGTACTCCCAAGGAAATCCTCCTCAGATCCTGTACTCCGAAATTCTTCGGTAACGTTTCACCCTCTCTGTTTTTCTTCTAATTTCACCCTCTCTGTTTACCTTCTAATTTGCCACTCCGTATTCCTCCCCGTTCCCTGCAAGGTGTGTACACTGTTATTTTAAATCTACGAGAAGAACCACTCACGGAATGTGACTCACACCTTGCTTTGCGTCCCGAACTTCTCCACACACCTCCTGATGGGCGTTGGGAAATTTCGTCCCTCGTGTTTCACCTTTCTCCACGATTCCTTCGGAGAAAATACTGCTAATGAATCCGATCTGTCATAGTGTTCACGCTCCAGAATTCTCCGACTTTCCCTAGATGGATAGAGTTATATTCGCGATTTAGATCCTCGGTATTTCCCACTTCTCGGCTCGGCGTCACTGCCGAGCGAATTCGATAAAAATACTTTTAATAGGAACGCAACTCCAGGCATCCCGACCTAGGAATCCTTCCGTTTGCCTTCGAAGGGAGTGAAATTATAAGAAAAATACGGAGGATTCGACGTCGCTGAAGAATTTCGGAGTATAACGTCTGAGAATCATTTCCAGGGGAATCCCATTTTTCTACAAACATTCGGAGTATTGAAAAGCGAAGGTCGAAATTATGAGGTTGATACAGTTCCACGAGGTCTGCGACGAGTTATTCCGAATAGCTTCAGTGAATAAAATATAGTTCGCAAATATTAAAGAATCGCAATTCCGAAGTATTCAACGTTCGCGATCTCATTGCATTTTCCATTCCTTGCGGCGTTTCGATGCAACTATTTCATGCATTCGAGGGAATTATTCTCGAGGAATATGATTTCTCTTAAGTCATCGTACTCGAGAATTCATTACCTTTATCTCGATGGTCTGCGCGAATCCTTGAAAGCATTGCGTTCTAGAGAACTTGTTTCCATCGAGCCCTTTCGAAATTGGTTTCCGTAATAATTGCTGTGTAAACAGGTCAATTACACGCTGATACAAATAGGCCATTGTACCCAAATTAACGGGAGTGTCTGAAATAATTCGACCCATCAAAAATTAAATGCCGTTTATTTAATTTCTTTCGCACAGCCGAACATCGTGGTGCTCCAACAAGAGTTTTTTAAAATGCGGGTCGTGAGCCTTTAGTGGGTCGCAAAATAAATAAAACGGGTCGCAACGAGCTGAAAGAAATGCACAAAAATATTTGGGATACACACCGCGCAGCACTTATAAAATAGGAGCACTCCAAAAACGAGCTGACTGTGAACTGATCCGTTTCCGTCTGATTTTCAGTTTCTCTCTTTCCTAATCCTCATAAATCAATATTTACGATTTGCTTTCCGAAGAAAGAGTTGCGCGATACAGCAACAGTCATAATAGCTGTCCACCCCACTCCGAGCACCCAAACGTCATCAGTCTCGACTGTTGGTGGGGTGGGCAGCTATTGGAATTATCGTTGAATCTCAGAATGCTCCGTTCGAACATTCCACGATAATTACACCGATTAAATGAATGCCATCGCTCGCACAAAGGCCGCGTCTTCGATTCGTCGCGCGTACACCGTGTCACGACACGAAACGCGACTGCGGCGTTGCTTCGTAGCGGAAAAAAATTCGAAAACCGCAGCTTCGACGCATCCACTGCACAACGTAGCACAACACCCACAATGTTTTCGTAGCCGGTCGACCGTGCGCGACTGCTCTCGAGGGCGGAGGACCCGAATCACGTAAGATCACAAAATCCGCACGCGATATCGGTGTCCGTGTGAGCGACGAGCGTCGCGCTCGCGCCGTGACACCGCCGGGAAACGCGCGCTGGTGACACGGAGGGAAGCCTCAGGTGATATCGTATGTATGCATACCGTGTATGTCCCGTGGAAGAGTGTTTCGGGTGTGTAACCGGTGGGAAACAAAACATACAAAACGACCGTGCAAAAAAGGGGTGAACGAGAGTAGAGGAGGAGAGGGGAAAAAGGAAGCCGCCCCGAAAAAAAGGGGGACAGAGAGCAAAATAAAGGAAAGATGGTAAGCGAAAAACGGGTCGAAAAACCGGGGCCGCTCGGATTCCCGAGTTGCCGGCCTTGCGCGCGCGGACGCACTCGCGTAAATCTACCGCGGAGAGTCCGTTAGTCATGCTTTATTTCGCTTTAGTTTTCCGTACACGCTGAAATAGCATCAACTTTCCAGGAAGGGGCTGACTCACGCGCTTTTCAAATCCATTCAGAAACTGACGAATGCCCGTGCACGCCACGCACCGCCGCGCCACGGCTGGCCGAGCGCCACATGTGCGCCTGTTGGCTAATGGCTCGTCTTTCGTTTTATTGCTGCATATGGTGACAATGAAACGTTCCACGGATTCCTTTTATACCGTCCCGGTTATCTCTTAACGGAGATATTGAATACTTATCGAAGGACGTTCGGCTGTGCCGTAGCTCCGGGCCGGGTCGGCCGGCGTTATTACCTTTAAATCTTGGGGCACTTGTTACTTTTTCACGGAAACCGAGTACCGTTTCTGGAGTTCTTCTAGATATGATCGTTCTTCTCATCTATATCTGCCTTTTTTCTTCTTCTTCTCTACCCTGGATCCGTGAAACGTAATCGTCTCTGAAGAAATTGAATATTAAGGGGGGAACTTTATTTACTTGTAAGCCAGAGTTTGTCGGTGAAGTTGCAGGCACTGGTTTCCATGAATTTTATGGACTTTTATAAACTTAACTTGTAGAGGGTCTGAGGTACGTTAGAATATCCTCTGCAGTTGGTACTGGTGTACTTCTTTCTCTTAACGGAAGTGCGTTTAATGTATTCTACACAGTGGGATTCAAGTTTTACAGGTTTCTCTGGAAACCTTTTCACCGTAGGAATATTTTGTCTTCGAAGATTTTCGAGCGGGTTGCTCAATTCGGTTGAGCTCTTGTAATGTAATTTCGCTTGACGCGTGACACGTTTCCCATAAACGTAGCCGACTGTCCGGGAATAAATAGTATACTAATTAAAAGGATCATGTTTGGATTTCTGGAGCGGAATAAACGGTTCGGTACAGATACGCTTCCCTCTGTGAACCTAGGTGCTCCTACTACTTTCAACGAAGCTTTGGTATTTCAACTGTTCCCTGAATCCAGGGAAAATATGAACGTACACACAAACAAAGTTACGGTACGTGCAAAGTTGTAGAATACTGGAAATCGGGTGGACATTTATTAACGACGGTTCCCTCCATTGAAAAGCGAAATATATGTCTCTGTTATTCTGTTCTTTTTCAGTAACCGGTGGAACGAAAATAGAAATTTGCATGCAGAGAGAATTGATCGAATGGGGATACAGATATACGCGATTCCTCTTACGCTAAGTGCTCGGATATTAAGCAAAAAGGAGGCATAAAAGTATATCGCTAATTAGGCAAGAAATCGTGCAGTAGAGCTTTCTGTACTCCTTGCGCAGTTGCAGGCACTTATGCTTATTAAGTCCATAGTCTGCTTGTGTATCATGTGATAAGGGGTAATGAGATATGGCGAGTGGTGAACAGCTCCTTGAATAGAATGGTCCGAGCGTGTAACGTTGTTTGCGTTTGCCCCTTCGGAAATTAATTACAATATTCAACGAAGCGGTCTGGGTCGATTCGATCGGTACACAAATTAACCTCCGCTCCGGAACTTTCAGCTGAAAACTATTAAGAAACGCACGATATTTTCCCGGTTCGTTTCGTCGCGGTACCCGCAGTCAGCTTCGACTCCCTGTTGTATTATTCATCGATTCGAATCGCGGATAATAACTTCATTGATTAAGTCCGAGAAGCAGGCTATTGGCTAATCTTTTGTATTCTCTTGCGAAACGTTTGAAAGGCGACAGACCGTATACGCGCTTTGAGAGGCGTGTCCAAAGGAAGTAATTCTAAAAGTTAATGAATACATCTTTTAATCTCGCAAATGGGATCGTGAAGGTACATTCGATTCGAACCGAGGTACTTGATACATTCGAAGCTCTAAGGTTAGAAAATTTCCGAGCGACTAAATAGAATTAACATATCCCGTGTCCCGATGGTAACGGAGTATTTCCCGTTTTCTCGAGAAAGCGTTGCCGCCGCATCTTACCAGCGGAAAGGTGTATTCGTACTTCCTCTGAGATGACCCTGCAAAAGAAAACTGCTATTCTCGTGGGTAACCCCAATGCCTGGTCGTTGTGCAGAGTTTAAAGAAGCGGTCGAGAGTGTATGGCATTGTTCTCGCGAGGAACGCGCGACCACCCGGCTCACATATTCCCGCATTCTGACTTGGCCAGGTAGGAAAACGCGCACAGTAATCTGATTTAAGGTCCACTGTTAGTGTAGCAGTTCGTTGACTCATGGCATGGGATGCAAGTGTGTCACGCAACGGCGATCCACATGCTCGATAAGGGAAACTGGAAATTTTTCGTGCCACGAAAAATGTATTATTTTTTAAAGAAATTGCTCGGTATGTTCTCGCCAGATAAAGCCGGAGGCCGGTTTCTCTGTCGCAACCGTGGCCGCGATACGCGTTTCCCTTTCTGCCTTTCCCTCTTTCTTCCTCTCACTCTTTTACTGCCTTTTTCTCTCATCCGCCGTATTCAGGCCATCAAAAAATTTAAGCGCCACTGGTATAACATTCCAGCGCGATACGTCCATAAAGTATCGATCATTGTCTTCCGCGGTTCTAAAAAAATAATGTTCCTATTTGTTTCCTTTAGATAAAATACTGAATAGTTCAGCGGTATCTTTTTCATCGATGAAAGACAGATTTTCAAATGTGACTAATTTCTCGTTGAAATAACGGCTCACGCGTTGCCTCCAATAATTCGCCGGTTCGAAAGCGACTTTATTAAAGCTCGACACGACCGAACTGGGGAACGAAAAGCTTTCCCCGATGGGGTCATTTCTCGTCAGCTGTAAAGACGTCGGCCCGATAGGATTACCATGAATCTCCAATATTGTCACGTCCGAATCATTATGCCCTGTCAACACGATTTACACTTTTCCCCGTGCATGCGTAATACGAAGAATTACGAGCGTTCCGCGTGTCTCGCATAATAATGCGGGCTCTTATAAAAATGCAGGCGACTTCGGGCTTTTCTTTCGAATGGATTATAAATGATGCCCGTCAAACAAAAAATCACGGCTCCGTGCGGAAATAATGGACAAATTTATGGGATATCGCGGCGTGAGACGTTGCGAGCCATCGCGGCTCGAACAACTCGCCCCTCGCGAAAATAGTTATTCAGCGGCGTGAAATAGAGACGCCCTTTTATTAAATTATCCCACGATGCATGTCCTCCAGTGGCAGATATAATAGCGTTACATGATGTGTTTATGACCGCTCGTAAATATTACAAATGAATCGGCATTTTTATGGTCATCGGAATGCTTATATTTTATTCGGCGACTCGATATTGCCTTGTCGTCGCTCCGCGATTATTTACCGGGCATCGAGCCATGACAAACATCCCTAATTAAAGGTATAGAGTCTCCCGACGCAGGAAATTGTTCCGCAGTTAAAAATTCATTTATCATTGATTATACTCGCGGCGCCCATGTGCACCTTTGGGACCGTGCTTACTACTAACGGTCTTGCTCATTTAATGATATCGATCATATTTGCATCAAATGTACTCGCATAATATGTCCATTTTAAACTCGGAATGCGTCCAAATGCGTCTCAGTATTTACCCGTTATTTTTATTCCAAGTGGCCGCTGTTGAATCGCGGGAAATAATTAAATTGATCATAATGAGAATTGCAACACGATATTCCACCTTGATTGCATTTCATTCGTTTAGCCGGATACCTGCACTTGAACTCTGAATAGACTCGCTATTCGCGGCTAACACATACTATATTTCGCTATTCATCGAACCGTGCTATCTATGCGCCACTCGTAAGATTGATAAATCGTGAAATGTTATGAATAAAATTCGCATTCCTTTTCGACGAGGTCCCATTCAAACCGGCAGTCATCTTTCCCGGTTTATCGAGAAACAAATTTAAAGAGAAACTCTTAATTAATCAAGCGCCGTACACGTTAAGAAAGTCTCCGGTCGAAGCCATTCGACTGCTCCATTAAACATCCGACGTCCGACCTTTCAAAGGACATTAAATGTAACCGTGCATCCCACGGCACGGGTCGTGAATCGTTTGATCCGCGCGTCCCTTTAAAAACGTTTCGAGCCGCGGGGCATACATTTATTCATTTTCACTTCTGTCCGACATGAGTCACACCCACACTCGGCCCACCGTCGGCCGTCCACGCGGTTCGCCTTATTTGTCGGGTTAACGCACAACGTTCACGATATCTCCCTTTAACGGTCGTAGGAGAAATCGGTCGGCGCAATCCGATGCGATCGTCGGATAACACACGCGAGGTGTTCTTAATCAGACCGGGTATCGGTGGTTTTCGCTAAAAAGGACGCGGTGGCGTGTTGCGTGTGTCCCAGTAGGCCGCGCCGCTGCCGCGTCTCACGTTTTCCCACATATCGGTTGGCCTTCGTGCGAACGACAGCCTTTTATATCGATGGCCTTGCCGTGCGTTCGGAGCAAGTGCGTTGTCTGTTCGTATCCCCGAGCAATCAGGACGCACGGCGCCGCTCGTTTCCTTTCTTTTTTTCCGTTTCCTCGTGTACGAGCTACGTGGGTGGCTGTTGCGGCCGCTCGTGATAATATATTCAACGTTGCAATTGTTGCCGAGGACTCGCTGCATCCTGGCCGATGCGGTCCCGAACGATTAGGGGATCACGTTTCTGGACAATCCAGCGGACAGCTCGCTCCTCGAGCTGTTCGCTCCGTCCGCGTACGATTCGCGCCGTATCGTGATTATTATTTATTCCGTTAGCCGGACGAATCGGAGAACGACTTATTGTTGCCGGCCTCTTGTCCGTCAGCGAGGAATTTGATACGCTTCGGTTTTCTTTAAGAAAGTTTCTTTACGAGCGGTCGCTGCGCACGGTTTCTTGTTTCGCTTAAATTACATGGTATTAGTGTATGTGTTTTCTAATGGAGATTTTTCTGCGAGGGGCTTTACAGTTTAAATAACACCCCAGAGTACAATCACCGCGTAGAAAGCGTGACTAATGGTCAATCCTTGCGGCGCCAATTTCGCGTAATAGTTTGGGAACAATAATAGGATCGACGCTTACGTGGGCAGCTGAAGTGACCGGGATCGTTAGCTTTGATATTTTCAATTTTTATGCTGATAACGTTCGCAGATGAAAAAAGCCATTTGAAGGATTATCGAGGGGGATACGATAAAATTGTGGGCTGCGGAATAATTACGCGTCAGTGAAACGTGTAAATTGTTTGAAAATGTACTGGACGTTGGAAAATACTAAACATTTACTTATGTCCACGGTGAAATCACTTTTACACGTGATTTACGCTCTCATCCGTATCCGATCTGATGTAGGCTAGTCGATTTTGTTCCACCATTATCAAATGAATCAGTGTACATTTGTAAATTCCGCATCGTTACATTCCCTGCACTATTTCGTTTCCGTTTACAATTACAAAGGGGTCGTTTTAAATACCTTCACTGACAATAGCCGAACGAACGGCTCCGCTTTTGAAGCGATCAATCGGACACGTGAACCAGAACAAACAGAACACGCGTTTCAATGAAACTTACTGCGATGCTTGTTTAATCCTCTAGCTCAGCTAGAGTTTTCGAACTACGTGCGGATACCGAAACTATTAGAATATCAAATTCCATATTTTGCCTATCTAAACTGTTGTACAGTGTTCCTAGCGATTGAAAGTTCTCAAAATACAATACTCTACGATTACAGCTCCGCCAATAAATGTAGAAAATTACTTAAGCGTATCGCAGCTTGCCTCATCCGAAATCCAATTGTCTGTAGAAGATGCGATAAGCCTGAGTTCATAAGTTTCCATGTCGCGTTCAAATAATCAGCGAAATTAACGCCGACTAAGTTGAACAAGAACATTAGACACGTGTAGTAACGCATATGCAAACTACGAGCAGGAAGTAGGGGACTGCAGGCGGCGTCTTAAGGCGAAGCACATTTCCATTTGTATGACACATCGTGTTGTGCTCGGCGTCCGATTCCGTAGCGTAAAGAAACCCTCTGTCTGCTTTGTAATCCGATCTGTAACCCGTTTTTCTCGCGACAAGCATTCTCGATCACGTCCAGAATGCTATCTGATTACAGTCACCTTCAGGCGCCTTTTCATACCATTTGATTTCATCTCGGAGCAGCTGAATTCGTTCCCAGATGTCCTTTGATCCGGCGATTCGAGTCGAACGGCAAATTAAATGCATTTTCATTAGAACATCAGATAACCCGCCTTCTTTTATCCCACGAATTATAATATTTGTGACGAACCTTACTCGGTTGTTCGTCATCTCAAAAGCCAAAATGATATTAATTTTTTATTTTTTAAAATAAAGTTGGTTTTTTATTTTAGTATACGTTGGGTGTATTCGCCTTACGTTCGACGTGTACAGTCGTTGTTGGTTGATTTTATTACAAATCTCACAAGAGATTTTTAAAATTGGATTTCATTCGATGTTATGAAGAAAGATCTTTTTCTCGGATTCCTTTTATTTTTCTTTTACCGGTCGTCGTGTGTACAAAGGAAATTATGCAACGGGGGCGGCTTGTATCGTCCGTTTAGTTGAATAAAAATAGACGCATAAAAAAAGTGGGGCAAAAAGCTTGCGTGATACAACAAAGTCAATCTTCCAATGACCCAAATTTCCCCATTGACGCATCGATACACCTACAAAGCGCGGGTGCACTCCTTTATTTTATTGAAGTTGCGTATCCTCTGCGAAATATTCGCAGAGAAGAGGGCTGAACCAGGTTGCTGGAAAATTGAAACCGAACACGGTATCTTGAATTACTGAATAACTCGTAAGCTTCGCAGGAAATATCCCGACGTCGGGTAACAAGAATTTCGCAGATCATACTGTCGTATTTCCCATCGCGGGATTAAGGCGTGTACGATAAATTCGAAGCTGCGCGAGCTAATTTTCATGCGTCTTTCAAAGGAAACGCGTTGACGTCAGTACATTTTCTGTGCCCGAAGGGCGGAGAGAAATCGAAATGATTTGCTCCAAGGAATTTGAATATTCCTGTTAGATGTTCGTTAGCTCGAGTTACAGTGCCCGCGCAAACATCGTTTATTCGATTAGCCATTCTACAGCATCAATTAGCAGAAAGGTTAAATTTTGAACATGCAGCTGCATTTCGCATGCACAAATAAGTGGAAGGTACACAATAACCCAGAGTATTCTCCGGCGTATGTAGCGAATCGTACATTTCCTTGATATTTCAAGCCGCCCCGGCGCATACGTGTACCCCTTAATTATTTCCATCTTTTACGCCGACGGTAAAATTGTTCAATAAAAACATGTAACATGGCAGGGGACTAGAATAACGTGGAAAATCGAGGTCGGCTGTGTTTCACGGTTATTAATGCTGACTCAGGCCGTAGCGTAATACAAGCTGCGCAGCGAAAGGGTACAAATTAATAATTACATTCGTGACAAGTGTTCCGTGCTTAAGCAATTTTTCTTTCCCTCTCGTTCGACGTATCGCGGTATGGAGCGGCGCGACGCGCTGGCTTGCAACGGAACAGCCAGATATCTGGGTAAAGTACATGCATTTTGTCGAGGTTGGCTGATCATGATTACATGAAGCGGCGTCCTCCAGCCAGGCACACGAGTAACGTGAAACTTTTCTTCAACCTCGACTTCCTATCCGGCCGCACTGATATTGGAAATACATCGGCCGTTACCTCGACAGCCACTAATATGAAAATGATTAAAATACGGAGAGAAGTCTGCGGGAAAGTTAAATTAAAGATGAACCGAACTCGGCCAGGAAGCGTTCCCCGGCCCGATCGGAATTGCATTTTACCGCGTCTGGCTGTTTTGTCGACTGTCCGAGAGAGATAGCGCGCGGCGCCTCCTCCCTCGAAATTTATTGGCCGACCTTCTGCAAATTTTATAACCACTTGCGGGGCTGCTGCTCTCCCGTTTATTGGCGCCTTTATTCCTCGATTTCCAAATCCGTGGATCGTGTAGATTAACCTCATAAATTTCACCAACGTTCCCGGTGTCGAAAGTAGCACGCCTTTGGCGTTTCGGAATAATTGCCCGGAAAATATTCGGCCACGAGCAACCGGCCGATTCTAAATTCAATTTTCAATTCGAATCGTTCGTTTCCGGACCAACGATTAATCCACACTCGGGACAAATAATTGCCGACTTCAATATTTCAAAAACCCCTTTGAATCCTTTATCCTCGCGCGATCTTCCGCGGGCAGCGAACCGAATTCGGGAAGAACAGACGTTGCAATTGTCCCGCGAAATCAAACTCCCTCCGCGGGCTTTGTGTCGTTCGCGGAGGATCCCCGCCGACGATTTATAATAACGTCTATCCCCTCGCGGCGGCCCCTCGTGTCATCGTAATACAGCGAGATTCAGAGAAAAATGTCGGCCGTTTCGGTTCTTTGTGCGAGGTCGAAATTACCGCCGCGGAGACGAACGTGCCCGCGGCGGCGGGGCGACGCATTAAACGTCATCCGTGTGAGCCTGTGCCACACTTATTAGCGGCACGGTTCCCCGTACGCTCGCGCACCTCTGTAACAAGCTTCGTCGGATCGCTATCTGCGAATTAACGCTACGAGCTGACGCTCGCGGTCGCGCGAAAAGTTCCCGCGAACGCTGTTCCCGGCGAACGGGAAAGGGATCCCGCCTCGCGAGCGTGTTAAGAGGGTAGAAATAGATGCGATTTAGTCATCGACGACGAAAACGACGACGAAAGGGGATAGGCGGGTCGCGAGTGGCGAGTGTTCGAGCGAAAATTAGATCCCCTTCGCTCGACACTCGGATTTTCTTCCGAAAAGTCGCGCATTAAACACTTTGATCCGCGGCGATATCGTCCCGCTTAACGCTTCGCCGACGAGACGGGATTCCCATCGTCTAAGAAACTTCCATCCGCCCGTCGCTCCGCTTCTCGTCGTCCACCGTCGACTTTTAGTCACCTACTTATCTCCTCGGAAGTTTGAATCGACCTAACAAACGCGTCGACGCTACGCACGGGATTCCGATAGCTGAGAATTCTGTTGAGCGACAGTCTCGGGACGCTTCTTTCCACGCGTGGGACTATATTTGATCCGTCCCGAAGATCGTCGCTCGCCGGAGTTCGCTTTAACGAAGCGACTTTAAAGTTTCGCGACTCGAGACGGCGGGAAGGGATCGAAGAGGCTCGAGCTCGGGGATAAGAGGGGCGCACGGTTAATTGAAAACCGAATAACGGTAATATCGTCGGGGTTAATTCGCCCCCGTTGTATCGGTCCTCTCACGGCCGCTGGCTCGACTTTTAATATCGGGATTTAGCCCTGGCGATCGGGTTACGGAAGCAGGACCGTTTTTCTGCTGCGCTAGCGGATCCAAGTCACGTCCGTAATAACCCGGACTCGATTGACATCGAAGTTTTGTTCTTCGATCCTCGCCCGCGGCCCGGTCTTCACTGATTTCTAATATTTTTCAAATAATCAGCCGAATTATGTTTTAGACACCGCGTTTTTCGGAGTCCCTATTCCTAATGCATGCGTTCGCACCGTGAATCCTGGTCCGACCTTGCTGTATCTTCGTTTTTCGAAAACAATTAGTCAGGGAGCAAGGTTCGGCGGACTTATAGTGTGTATCGGGGGCTCGACATTCCAGTGTGGCTAACGCCACATTAAATCGCAGTAACTCCTCGACGGAGCTACAATCCCTGCGCGAGCGCGTACGCTCTCGCTATCGGGGAGAGTTATGAAGTGGCAACGGTAAACATTTAACGCGGCGAAATGCAGGAATCCCGCGGTCCGGGGGATCGTCACATCTACTTGAAATTCAAAGCGATGTGTGCGCTCCCGTGGCTTCCGCACCACATAGCTCCGCAAGAAAGACCGTCGGGCTTAACCCCATTTACGGCCGAACGTACGGGTTAATAGGTTAAAAGGGTGGCTACACGTGTAAACGTCCCCTTCCGGCGCGAAATTTCTTTTATTAGCGTTGACGTCGATCGCGCCCGATCGACCGTGGCCGCGACGTTGCGCGATTCGATTTTTGGATGACTATTTTTCGGCGACGACCACCCCGATTGATCTTCGCGCGTTTTTGGCAGGTAATTGCACGGTAATCGCTGCTGAACGCTCGCGGCTCGCACTTAGACCGGTATTATCGTCGGTAATATGCGAAACGGTAAAAAATTCTTAGTTTAAACCGCGCCTTTAACGTAATAACGTACCTCTGAAAAATAATTGAGCTGTTTAAAACGAGAGCGAACGTAAGGTAAAAAAAAAAAAAACTGCGAAAGTTCAGCTCGAGAACCTTGGGCCGACTACCACACATTTATTACATTAATATCTGAATATGAAGCGAAACTCTCGGCTTCAGAAACTCGGTTACCGGAAAGGACAGGCCTCCTTTTCATTTCGTTTAAAATGAAGCTCCTAGAGGATGGGCACGACCCCGTTCATTTCGTTAACAAGAGAACCGTTATTCAATATCGCCCGCGCTTTCGTTAACGCAGAATTCGCCGGAGAATGCGGAACTTGTATAACAGGAAACAAATTAAATCGCCATGAATACAATTCAATGATCAAATTAACCGTTCGCCACTGAATTCATCTCCGATCATTCAGAAACCCATTCAGTTGCCTCGTCCAGCGGAAGCTTAAGGAAGAAGAAGAAGAAGAAGACGAGGGCATCGTCGATGTAAACGAATCGGTAGGAAAGTAGCTGAGTGGTCGCGTTGGTTGGGCGTGGTCGATGTTAAGGATGCGCCACCTAAAATATTCATCGTTCATGAGAGGGTCAGGAGTGGATGCAACGCCCGGCAGACCGCGGCCGGTGAAATCCACCTAAGATCCAGGATATCGAAGGGCGGCATCCTTTGCAAATTCACGAGAGGACAAAGTTAATCCCGAGAATCGCGAAGTTTCCACCGGCGGATCTAGTCCCGGTGTGATAACGATTTCGTGTACGCCGGCTCTCGGAAATTCGCGCACCGACCGCTAAAAGGTGGAGGACCTTCTAAGTTCCCCGCAGAGCCCAAGTTGTTAAAACGTTCGGTTGTTTCCCGGCTCGTCGAATTGCATTCACTGTTCTGCGGTGTAACCCGAATTTCAGTTAGTCGTCAGTGTATCTCCCTTACCGTGTGCTTTTCGTTTACTGCATCTTTTTTGTCATTACATTTGCCCAACACGTATCTTTGGATAATTGTGGATTAGTTGGGAAACGAATCGTTTAAGAGACTTCTCTTTAAAGTGATCATTTTCCGTATATATATATACGGAATTATATTATAATTATATATATATATAGGGTAAGAGGTACGTGGTTCGAGATAGCTTCGGTTTGAGATTAATTATGTATTTTCTATGAGAAACTAACTGAAGCTGCTTGAATGTCGAGTGACTAGCAGTTACTGAACCTCTTATAATTATATTATCGCGGTCCTACGCTGCGATCGTCGAGATGCAGTACATATTCAAGTCGAAGTTCCTTCATTAATATCATTTAGAATTAATAGGTTTTCGAAAGAGCACTTTAACCGTTTATCGCGTCCACTCGCCGCAGTCCCTTTGGACGATTCCAGCCGTTCGCGAATTCATCGATAAATTGAGTTATTTGATTTCGCTACGCGGTGTTAAAAGTATCATCTCGCCGCGACACATCCAAGTAGATATTTTAATCCGGCTGGCTAACCGTCAATTCACTCGTAAATGTGCTTAACGCTGGGGATCGACAGGCGAACGATTAATTTCATTTTAATACGTGCTGGACTAAAATAATTCGCTCGCGGCCGATCATCAAAGGATAAACACAGCTCGGTAATGCCGAAGTGAATTCGATGAATACAATATAATCGATGAAATCGATATTCGATGCGTTCCTTTTTGTCGCGCTGAAATTTCAGAAAAACCATCGTTCCGACCGACAATTTACGCGCTGTGTCGTTGCGGATTCATCCTTCATCCGCGCTTCGAGATGATTGTAATACGGCGAATCGATTTTGAATCCGAACTCACGCTTTACGCGTTCTCGCCGCGCAAATGCTGAAAAGAGTCGGCGGGTATGGCTCGCATTCTACGCCATTACATAGGAATAAATCGCGCGAGCCTCGTCCATCGACGTGCCGACATATTTTTCGAATCACAGTGTCCCGCTGATCGCATCAGATTTATTATACGCGGCCGGTTTGGCCAATCGGAACGCGACCGCTAGATATAAATCTCGTCGCGTCAACGACTTGTCGAGGAATCGTATAGAATGACGATCAATGTTTTCGGTATATTATGATGAACAGCGTGTCCGCGTTATCCGAACGAAATTAATATCTATTGTTGCACGACAATTTTCGTATCACCTGTTAAGCATGCTTATATATATAGAAGCGTAAATCGTGCGGCGACAAATAACGCGACGCCCGCGATAATACTATAAATGCTCATTCTACGGAATACAAAGGCCAACAATAAAACCGAGCTTTCCACCTACATATTCGTTTATGAATCTTACCGCGCGAACCTGGACGAATTTAAGCTTCTCCCATTCGCTACGCGAATTCGTTTAACACCTGTTCCAATATGAATCGCTGAATGCTATCTTTCATTAGAAAATTTCAAACAAGATCGTGCCCTCGCGGCAACGACACGCGAAGCAAGTGGAAGCTTATCTCGAGACGACGTCGAAGTAAAAGCCCGGCGACATGTATACGGTTCATACCGAGAAGAAAAGTTTGAAGATAATCTGTAGATTGCTTGACCGTCGGAACGCCTGATAAATGTAAAAAGTTTGGACCCGGAACGCGAAGAGATTCATAACGTTCCCTCATTACATGTTGCACGAGAACGAGCCATTCCAGGAATGCCAATATGACGAATTTCCCCTGGGACGCGCGGTCTTTCCCCCCTCCATCTCCCTGCCTCCGTCTCTCTCGCTCGTCCCTCGGTCTATTTCCACCTGCCATCTCTCTCCCTCTCTCTCTCTCTCTCTTTCTCTCCCCTCGCTTCTCCGAGTCCCTGACGTCCCGGAGACGCATCCGAAGCCATCGACGCGATAGAGACTTGTTCGATCGGCTAACGTTAATATCACGCACACATCGCCGCGTAGCACGCGTCGAATTGGATGCTGTTGTTCCTGGTATTCACTTAATGCCCGCCTTTGGGAACCGTCTTGGCGAGGCCCTGCGCTGGTGTGCTCCGGATGACCCAGAATTTCGCGCACCTATGCGAACCCTCCGGCCAGCTAGGTCTATGCAGCCAGCCGACCGACCCCGACGTTCTACCATGCAATTTTATTCTAGCCATACAATCACCTGACACGCGTTTCGGGAAAAGAAGAAACACGTTCCATAAGCTATTCCATTCCGAGAGTTTCCCCGCTCCGGGAACGGAAGTGCCAATAATATCGCGAACGCCCGCCACTTCTATGCCGAGTATGCATCCGCCGACTCCGAATACACATTTTTGAATATTTTCCCGGTGGCGGTGAATACCTCCCCGGCAACTGAATGTTGATGCTAGGCGCGCCGGACCTGATCCGCGGATCGAGTTCTCTCGCGGATTATTATAAAAATATTATTACCTCTTTCTCTCGAATGTTAAGCGTTCTTCTGGTAGAAGGAGTTATTCGCGACATTCGCTCCGGAGAGAATGGAGGACGCTGCGCGGTTTATATCCTCGTAAATGATATCGTTAGAACAAATGGCCGACATTTCCATAGATTTAATAATATTTACAGTTAAAATATAGAGGTCGTTAATGAGAAGAGCCGGAGGTTTTCCGTGGAACATTTTAAAGCTTCATCCCCGAGGTTGCATTAAATAGAGGCCCGGCGAACCGATGGCGGCCATTATTTCGGGGCGGGTCGCGCCGGCCGCGAACGCGCGTCCCTTATCGCGAATTCTCTTTATCGCGGAGCAGAACCTGGGATTATTGCGCGAATTTCTAACCCGCCACTCCGGGTCGGCATTAGCACGCAGTTACGTATTCGGTTAATTTTGTAATCTCTGAAATGTTCGTATTTATCGCACGCACGCGACCGCTCGGGCTAACTTTTCTCCCTGCTGATCCACTTGAATAGTTAACGTGGCCGGATCGTGCCTGTGTGCGAACAATTCCGTCCCCGTTCCCGAATTTTGTAAGAGCTCGTTCCGTGCAGGACCACCGAGTTATTCGACGTCGATCCGAAATCGCGTGCCTCGAAGGAAAATCTGAACGTAATATATGTTGCACGCGTCGCGGTTATTTTGCTGAGGTCGGCTTAATTGATTGGCCGTGCGTGACACGGAAAGCCGGGATTTAAATTCCGAAACGTGAACGTGTGTACAATGAATTTTCGATCTCGCTTATAACATGTACGCCCGTTTGAAATTTTCAGACGGTGTCGTTCGTGCATGCTTGCTAATCTCTCGGTCATCTTTCAGAGCGGTCGAATATCAGAACCGAGTAAACAGGAGTTACGTGGCAATTCTGTTTTTCTCGTATTACGAAACTCGTGAACGGCAAATAAGATATCCGGACGCTCCGAGAATTCTTTCGTGATCGAGAATGATTGTACACTGGGATGATCAAACGGTATTGCGTCGCATTTATCGGAGAATAATGACTGAGTCGTGCCGGATAAATTAAATTGTCACTAAAAACGCGGACCGATCTCTTCCAATTAACTCAGATATTCCAGTGTCTCATATAGAGCTCCAATATTCTTTTCATTCGCAATCCTGCAACAGGAAAATATGAAAGAATATTCGGTCTCCATCTTTCTGCTCCATTTTACGCGCATTCCATCGTTTACCGCATCTTTGACCTAAGGAACGCTAATAATCTCGCGTAATCCAGTTTCATCGAATTCTTTTATCAGTCTTATCACCCAAATTATTTATCAGCCCGTTAAACGAGCTTTGTTCGAAACGCGTGGTCTCTTAATCGTAATAATTTTTTAATAAACGTCTACCTCTAGTCACTGTTTCACAGAATCATGAAAAAATCTGTTTAAGTATGTTCAAAATGCTGTTACGCTTCTCGTTATTTCGTGTTCGCGTAATTCGCTCGTAGAAACGACGTTGTTTGATGTGTGTAGCACTAAATACTCCTGGAACACAGTCAATTTAATGTCGTAATTGCAATTCTCTTCCGTGAGCGAAGCTTACAACGTTGATTCGCGTAGTTGATTATGCGAGAAACTGTAGCTCCTTCCATGGACATCACAGACACCGGTTCGGGTTGTTACGTTCTCGATTTTCCCGATGTTTGAACACGATCTGCTGTAACGCATCCGATATAGATCTCCCTGATGTCATTTCGGGATAGGACGATTCTGCCGGAACAATGCTGCAGTAATACTATATAGCGATCGAGTTCGAGTTTCAGCCAGCACGGGGAAAATTACTTTCGAAGATTTCGCTGGAATGCTCCGCATGGAAAATTGACTGACGAATGAATATCTTACGAACTCTATAATTGAAACAGGAAGTAATTTTCGAGTCAAAAACTTCTGGCCGTTTCTTTAATCATCTTCCGTGCAGATGAAACGTCGAAAGGTTAAAATTTGCATGGCATCAGGCTGGAGGTAAATGTCGTTCCCCGGTGGTACAATATTTAGACATTTTGTTCTCGTACCAACGGTGTAAAGAAGTTTATGTAGCGTCGGTGAACGTACGATGCATTCTAATGGGTTCGCTTCGGCTAAGTAAATTCGATTTAATTACAGTTATGAATACCTTCGACCGGCACGCGCAAAGGCCGCAATTCATTCCCGAGCGACCTAATGTTTCCTCTGAAACTTTAATATTCCGTTGCAATCACGGACACGCGTTTTTACAGTGTAAAACATTCAAAGGAACGTTTCAATTCTGCCCCAACCGCTTCCGCTGCGTTTCGCGACGTCTACATAATAACCGGCATAACTTCTCTGTTGATACGCTCGTAGCTTGTGCATCGCCCGTACGTTTATTCAGCGAAATCTCCCCGTGTGCGGCGCGAGCGCGCGTGCGTGCGCGAGCAGAAATTCGTGCCGGCGCGATTTATCGGAGCAGTAAATTAAGAGATAACAATGCGCGCGCTTAAAACACTCAAGGCGATTACGAGGTGCTATGATTGGATTTTTGCCATTACCGTCGAGGGAAAGCTGGATATCGCGGCTGCGTATTCCTTAACCGGTGCCGGCGGGCACCGCGAGGCGAAAAGGAAGTTTTCGGGGGGACGTTATAATAAATCGAGCGACGAGGGCCCCGGGTTTCCAATAATCTGCGAATATATCTCGCGTGAACACCGTAGGGCTCGTACGTACCGGGACCTCGTTTGCGAACTCGATAATTGTTGCTTTCTCGAGAGGGTTCGGAATTTATCGCGACGATTATTCCAAATACTCGATGAAACGCCGCTCGTAGATTCGAACGTTATAACTTTCGTTTCGCCGGTCCGAATTTCGTCCCGCGCGGGACGCAGAGTTCCGGGGGAGCGCGCGGAACGTTTACGGTTTCTTTATTCGGTGGAAAATTCACGGGAAAGAGTCAATGATATTTTACTCGACCGTTAAAAAATGAAACGAGCGCCGAGATAAAGTCGAACGAATATTTTACGAGCATGTTTTTTTCCCCAAAGAGGACGTTAGTTGATAAATTTCAGCTCTAAAGAGAGCTATAAGTGAAGATACTTTCGTTTTATCCTCTGTTCGAGTAATAAAATTGTTCTTGCGACCGTGGCGGTTTTTCAAACGGTATTCATTAATGTTCCATTCGAGTAGATTACCAGAAGTAGCCGACGTCCATCGATACGGCTGTTCATACTAGACCTTTCTTACGTATCGACTAGTGACAGGAGCAATCTAATGGTGTATCCATTAACACTGATATATATCCGATTCCGAGCATCGTATTATGCTACCAAACAGCTGTCCTACTGGCTTATCCTTGGATTAGTAGCGCAGATTTAGCTATAGTCCCTTTGATGTCCGCTCACGAACAATTTAAAACGCGATCCAACCATCGAAAACAATTTGTGTCAGGATAATTCAAATTTCTTCTTGCCATATTTTACCAAGATTGTTATTTTCAAGCGAAACGCTGTTACAACGTAGAACTCACGCTACGTAACGAGACACAGAGATTAGGCCATTACGCTCTACATCGTCTTTTGAACTATGCCCGGGAAATTTGTTTTAGGCAGAGCGCTCTGCAGATTCCAGCTTTTATGCACGTCATTAAACTTCATTCAAGTTGTTCCTTTTTCGCCGTGCACGCGCGTGCAGGCGGCCGTAAGTAACTGGTACGTTTCTGTGTACCGAAACGTCGAATCTCCTTCCACTCTTACCGTCTAGATAAACTTACTGGGAACTTTCGAATCTGACACATGAATCCGGACACGGGATATCCCAGAGGAAGAAGCAGCCAGTTAACTTCCCATTCCGCGAATTCTACGTGAACAGATTTCCTCCTCTTTCTCCTTTCCGCCCTTCCGCCGGGCTTTTTTCATCTGTCGACGGAATCGACGGGGCACGGTCTGCCCGGCATCGCGGCGATCGATCGAACCGAAGACGCTCGAAACCAAATAAATTAATCTCGCCGGCGGTAGCAGCTACTACACACAGCTCTCGCGAAGTTGAGATTGGAAACGCTTTTGTTCGAAAATTGCCGTGCAGAAATATTCGATTCGAAGCGCGCGATTGTTACAGACGAAATGAAATATTGATACCTCGACTTGTAATCCCCCCTCGCGTACAGGCT
The DNA here is from genome assembly GCF_051020985.1 of Nomia melanderi. Classification (NCBI taxonomy): domain Eukaryota; kingdom Metazoa; phylum Arthropoda; class Insecta; order Hymenoptera; family Halictidae; genus Nomia; species Nomia melanderi. Next base: position 5,443,069 of record NC_135008.1, read on the forward strand.
CCGCTAGCCCTTCTAATTTCACGGATATTACATTGAAGATTAATCGGTAAACAGTACGGTTACATTCGCTCCCCCGTTCCTCCTGTACGGGAGCGCCGGAATTTTCTATCCGATTTGATATCGGGATGGAATATTCGTAACGGATGTTCCTCGATATTCACCGAACGGATTCAGGGAATCGCGGTATCTTTCAAACCCAGCCGCTCTGACGCCGCTCACGAATTACTTTATACCAACGCTTACGTGGAACTCGAACGAACCAGATTTACGTGTAGATTAGTCCCGTCGCCTTTCATGAATTATTTACTGTAACATTCCCGCGGCCGCCTCACGCCAGAAGGAAATCCAAATTTTCTACAACTTCTTATAATCTGATTCCACGTCGAAGGCTCGCGTCCCTTCGTCCCCGGTATTTACGGCGAGCTGTCTGTGCTCGAGTGTGTGTGTTGGCGGTTGGTGAGCCCGGGACGTGTCCTGCACACCTATGTATATACATCCAGCCGACGCGATTCCATCTGAGCTAGCGAAACTTTCGCGAAACTAGTTTACCCGTGATCTGGATGTAACTTCCGCGAAGGTTATATTAAGCCGTCGCTAAATCTTGCGACGGGACAGAGAGCAAAACCGATAGGCCGTGTGTCTGCCGTGGGTGTTGATGCCGAGTGCCTTCGTCAAGGCTCGAGTATTATTTATGTCCCGGGTCAACAAGTTGTCGCGAGAGTTATACTCCCTTGATTGCGACTCCGCACGGCGGTGGCGGCGACGACGACGACGACGACGACGACGACGACGACGTTTCCCTGTATTTTCGAGCGAAACAGGCGGCCATTAAACTTTAACGCTGAGCGTCGGGTACGCGGATTCGAATGTTTCAGGTGTGCTCTTTGAGGACGGGCAGAATTCACCGGCGAGAAATATACAAGTCGCGGCGCCGTTAAATTCTATGAAAAGCGGCTTAGTCGGAGTTAAGGGATGAATATTAATCCTATCGCGACGTTCCGGTAATTGTTGTATCGGTATCATTGGAGTTTGATAGTACTGTTCGTGAAATAATGTTGAAGTATTACGGGCGCTACATTTGAATACCAAAGCGAAGCTCAGATGGTGTCGCGCGGAGGAAGTTCGGTATCGGCCGCGGTTGATCCAGCCACCGGGGCGCTAGGGTTAATCTTTTGCGACGCAGATGTGACTCACTGGCACACCGAACTTTAGATTAATATTATTGTTCACCCCCTTGGGGCGGACTTGCGCATAATTCAGATGCATTCTAATAAACGTTGGAATTGGTAATAATTTCGGGCACCGCGGGTTACGGGTAACTTTGGACAGCGTCGGAATCCTTTTCGGTATGAATAGTCATAAATAGAAGTGACCAAACCGGTATCACCGAGCCCGGGGTCTGAACTTGTAACGTTCCAGAATGCAGAAATAAAATTTCGCTCGCGAAACGATGTCCGGGAGTATCTGATTATATAAACGTAATCACGTTAACCGCCGTGAGTCACCGTACCCTCGCTAAGCGCGAGCATTATGAAACTGAAATAACGCGGATCGCGGCGGGTAAATATGTGAGTCGCGTGAACAGATAAAAGTGAGTCTGGCGAAATAAAATTTTTAATGCGGTCGACAGCATTTCGAGTGCGAAACAGACGGGTATCGGCTATAAAAGATAAGCAAACGGCGAGGTAAGTCGAACGCGGACTAAATCCGATAAGTCTGCGGAATCAATTCGTTGCACGTAGGTGACCTGTGTATATTTATCTTTTCACGTATACCGGGTAAAATGTACCCGACGAGATAAAAGCGCTGGCGCGCCTTTCGAACACGCCGCACACGTATACACGTGCGAGCGAACGATAAGACAGCTTTTCGCCCGATAAACTTTCCTGCGCGGCGAATCAATAGATACGCTCCGATCTACCGAGTGTCGTCTTCCCCGCGCCCAAAGGGGCGCATTAATGCCGATGAAAAATTAAACGGTGATCAGTGCGCCGCGTTTTCTTGCTCAAGACGCGACGCACGCGTCGACGCTTTGTGACGTGTTCCCTCTGCAATCTGGACGAAGTTGCGAGCGTGATTCACTCTTCGTGTGCATCATCGTCGAACATGACTACACACGGAAATTTCTTTGCTCGCTTCGAATTGTATCGTTGCCGGCATGAGCTCCGGGAAACGTGGATTAAAAATATTTCGGTGCAGCGTGCCGACTTGAACGTACAGGTCGAGGCGCGCGGAAACGCGAACGTTTGACTTCCCTTCGGCGCTTCAAAGGGTCCATTTCGTCGAATATCTATTTTTCGACCGCAACATTGATTGTACATCGAAAGAGCCGATGACCGCGACCCATTTTTGCTGCCGGCACGAAATTGTTGACGATTTTTCGCGAAAGGAGGCCGCCGCGCAATTTTTTCCCTCATGGAAACTATCGGAACATGTAATATAACAACCGTTTACAGCGGCACGAAACAAGTCCAGAGAACTAGCGTGAACGCAGCGGTTTCTTTGATGTGTAGTTAACAATGAAACGGGATTGCGTTGGATCGACCGCGACGTTCACCGAACAAAGAGTGCCAGATGAATTGAACTCGAAAAAAAGAGGCAGCATTGTTGCTTTGCTCTATTCACGTCGATAATGCCGGCCACCGAAGGCGGGATGTTAAGTTTAGCGACGCCGACGCTCGCCGCCGTTACACGGAAACAAATATTTGCAGGGAAATGTAAATGGAAAATTGAAGACCGTGACTGAGCGCGTCTCGTTCGCCGCGCGGGGCGCAGATAAGGAGCTACGGTAACGTACGAAATTTACGATTTTCCGTCTCGTTCTACACCTGAGCGAGAAGAGCCAAATGTAAGCCAGATAAAATCAATGCTCGCGTGACGCTTGAGGCTTCAATCGCGTCCCGTCATCGCATCAATGCGCCAACGTCTAACGTGGAATAACTGTTCTCTTCTTTCGTATTCCATTCTTCGCAGTGGAGGGTCTATTTAGGTTCATCTTCATTAGGAGAACACTTTTAAGAAAATTGCCAGCAACTGCTTTGAACGCAACATCACGTAATACACGTTACGTAATTACGATGAATGCATTTCGAAATTAAACGACCATGCGCTACGTTTCATAAGCGCGGAGGAGCACTCAAGACCCGAATATATGGACCTCTAGAAAAGTTACCAGAGATAACTGGAAAACACACGGGACCCAATCTACATGACCTATGACTGTTGCGCTTCTGTGTATCTCGAGTTACGTGCGTCGCGTCCCATGAGCACGACGACGCGACTGCTACACCGAATCCTGTAGGTCGTTGGTTTTACGATTCCGTGATTCCATCAAGTAGTCATCGACACAGTGATTTCACGCTGCCGATTGCGCGCAGTTTAATGAGTTCGATCGTGCTCGTACCGTGTCCCATGAATCCTCGTACCCGCGTATCGGTTCGCGAAACCGGTTCGAAACGTTGAGTCTACCGAATAAAGTGCCGTTGAAAGCACACGACATCGAACGAACGAATCCTCCGAACTCCTCGAATTCTTCGGCGTTCGTAATTTCTTGCCCGACAGGACCCAAAGGAACGGATTAATCCGTTTCGATGTCGGAATCAATGTCACCGGAGTTATCGCAGTTGTTTAGCTTTCGCGTCGCGGGGAGTTTACCTGATTACCATGGACCCGGGATATCGCATTTTCTAGCAGCCAGCTCTGGAGAGGACTTTTAAATTCTACACCGTCGTAAAATACGTCCTATCAGTCCCAGATATCCGAAAGAACGATGGCGCGAAAACTGAACTGGCGAAACCCTTTTGGCCGGAACAAGACAATGCACTTCCGCCCTCGTTCCTCGCATTATCTTCTCGCCTCGTAAGTTTCCGCGCTATTATAGCGCTTAGTAAATCGGTTTTGCATAATCCCGCTTGAAACTACCGCCGCCTGCAGTCCCTATCCCGGGATGAATCGTACATTCGAATTTACTTTTACACACGACCGAGCGGTGCGCCTGTCCGACTTCGGAGCCGGCTAGAAATTCCTCCGACTGGGTTTTGTATTCGGTAGCTGCGAGGATATTCAGCCTAGCTATCGGAGGCACGCAGGAACGGGAATTCCGGGAAATTTATTTACAAAATTACATCCAGCCGCTGTAACCTAGCTGCAGCTAACCTGCAAGACGGCGCGCGAAACTTCGAGAAAGGCATTTTCTAGGAACACGGCGTAACCAGTGGTATCGTTAAATAATATTCCCCTCGTTGAAAACAGTTTTCGCGAAATACTCGATATGCCGTCTTGCTATTTGTCATTGTTACTGCGGATTTTGATGTTTCCCGTAGCACGGCGCATCGCATTTCATATGAAAATTCGCTTGAACGTTGAAGAATGCGACGACATACATAAATCCACGGCGTGCGCGGCTGATTCCCATTCGTCACATAAAATTACAAGATTTAAAAGAAGTTTCCCATTCGTTGTATTTCACGTCGAGGCACTGAATCGTACCGCGACATCCGGAGAGCACAATTCCGTTTCCCCCAGTAATAATTTATTATTCGCCCTGCGATCGACCCGCGGAAGGCATCGAGCCGCGTCAAAATACACAATAAAAAGCGAACGAAGACGTAATAAATCAATCCCGGGGAAGCATATATTACGACGGGGAGGAAATTACATCGATGCTCGCGTCAAAGCGTCGTCGAGTGGCGCGATCGGGCTCTGTAAGGAACGTCGCGACGCGGGATTCTATGCGTCGTCGCGATTTATTCGGGTGCGAATCGCGAAACGAGCATCTTCGATTGCCGAGCGTCGGCGGTGGTGTCGCTTCGAGCGTTATTCTAGCTGCGTAACGCGATAATAATCCATAAACAAGCGGCGTCGTTGATGGTAGCCCGGCATTATCGGATTTGTATACCTGCTACCGTTTGCGATGGCCGTCTGCAAACTCATCAATGGTCGGCAATGCTTCTCTGCGGCAGTTTCAGCGTTTCCTGTTCCGTGTGCTTTCTCCCTGTTGTATTATAACTGTGCCAGCATCACAAACTTGTGACCGAATCCATGCAGTTTGGCTTCACTAGTCAGAATTCGGCCGCATATGTCCACTATTCGTGCGGAATTCAGATGTTTTGCACCTTGGGACTGATTTCTGAGTCTCTTTGAGTTTGCGAGGATGGACATCGTCATATTGTTGATAAAGTTTCATGTTTAGAATATGAAATTGCAAACGTATCATTTACTTATTTTAACGAACAAAGGTTAGTGAATAGTTCCCTTTTTTCCTAGCGTCTAAGAGTTCAGTGCATTATTTAGGTTCCTCTGCTGAAGATTTTGGATACTTTGGAAAGTCTTCGTCTGCGAAGGGTTAAAGGTCATATATCGATTGCTCCCATCTCAGAGCATGTTCCACTCGAAAACATTTTTATGGCTCATTTGTCACGTATGTGGGTCTCCGGCGTTTTGTGGACACCGGCAGCTAGGAAGGTCTTCTCTGTCACATGCTCTCGTGTTACAGCCCTACGTTAAAGACCCGTGTAAGTGTTCTCTCGCTGGCCAACTCTTAGTCCAAGTGGTCTTTGGTTTCAAGTGAATGGGAACAGCGGTTCTCGTCGATTCAGGATCATTTTCGAAGTCTCGGAGAGCGCTCAATTCGATCGATTCAAAGGCTAGTATCGTACAATCTCTTGGACTCATTCAAAACCGAGGTGACGTAGACGAACCTATGTTGATTCGAATGCATACGTTAACGATCTCATTCTCACGTCATTTCTTAATGGTACCATGCGATTCAATCGGAACTGAAATAGACGGTCGATTCTACTTTCGAAATTGGATGCCCTTTTAAGACGTCGATTCCGCGGTGAATACGATATCAAAATACAGATGTAGTTGAACCTTTGAATCAAATATAAACGAGCTTCCCGCAAATGAAGTCCATCTGAAATAACGTTCGCGCGATACGAAGAAAAGTAATTCGAAATATTTCCATAGAAAAGACGAGAACGTCAGACTCATCGGAACAACGCGAAAGTTATATCAGTTTATTTCCTAAGGGTTACTCCTCGCTGCAGCAATTTCCACGGCGCACCGGCCGGTCATTTTTCTCTTAATTTATTTCTGAAAAGTACAACACTGTAGCGGCTGGGGAATTTTTGCGTTCCGAATGAATGAGGATTATTATTTCGCGGGCGCCGCTGAGATCTCATCGCGATTCAATGCTCCGACGTAACTTTAATTAACGCGATTGTGATTCACGGTATCGGGACGGAGGGGCGGGGGGGGGGGGGGCCCGCGGCTGGAAGTTAAGGAAGCGGAAGAACTGCCGCGCGGTGGGGGCTAATTAGGAATTGAAAGGAAAGCAGCGATAGATGACGCGACCGTCACGGATATCGCGTTCGATCCTCGGTTCGCTTTTGCAGGCTGTAATACGAAAACATCTCGACTTATTCCTAATTGGCGGCGCGTATGGAATTTCAGTTGAGGACGATGGGGAGCGGGCGAGCGAGCTCCGAAGGCTGAAATTACATAGCGGCTGTTGCGTTCACGGTGCCAGGACTTTATCGGCGATAGATTAGACACGCCGATCCGTGGCCGCAGCTGTACCCATATAAAATTATGCCGCGAGCTGCGCGCCCCGTTCAAGGCCGACACCCTTTTTAACGTTTCATTTGCGCGGACCACTCGTAAACCTGAAGTTGCCGAGCGCAAACTAAAAGTTATAATTTCCACATCCTGCGGCCGGGTCTCGCTCGGCGATACGCGGCGCGCGCGGAGGGCCGTTCGTGCGACCGATATTCCGAGCAGCCTATTAAGCGATCAATACGGTTCACACACGTTGTTCTGGAAGTTCGGTCCTATTACGAATTTCGAACCGACCGGTCGCCTGCCCGAAAACCGAGAAATTCCCCGCTTTCCCTGTGAAGCTCGACTTTATAGGTGACGCGTTCTCCGGGCGGATTTTCGGTCTGGCTCTTATTCTCGTAGCGAATCGATACCGAGGACATCGGATTCCCTAGTTTGATGTCCGTATTTAGAGATGACCTACTGTAAAATTCATTAATGGAAGCTCGAACTGTAGTTCATATATTTATAGCCAGTCTCAGCCGACGATTGTATTATAAATTCGACCGGGCCGTTTAAAGTCGCTCGCGTAAGAGAAAATGCGATCAAGCTTTTCGATCGATTTCCAAGCGAGCTTACGGCAGTATCGTTCCCGCTGTCACGCCCAGTTACTCGAATGTACTCCCCGTTGCTGTTTACATTTCGTAAACTTGAGATACTCGGCGTCGGTGTGTGATAACCCGGACGATTTACCAGCAAACTTCCGGACACCTGTGATTTGCGCCTGCAGTTATTCGGATGATATCGGGTCGTTGGTAGCTACGGTGCACCGGGGAGCCTCAGAATCGAAGTTGAGGCGGCGGCTAAGTTTCTAGGATTCGACGGCGAGGGCGGATCTCGCCGATCTCCGAGGATCCGTCGGTGACGACGATCGAATTCCGGGACCGGTGTACACGCTGATACATGGTCAGAGGGATCCCGTGGATCGCGATAAAGAATTTTTTACGAGATCGCAAGTCGTCCGTCCCTCCCCGCGCTCGAACCCGGCGACCTCCGCCGCCCCCGCCATCTGCGCGCTCGAATATCAAATCGAAAGATCGATAGTTCGCCGACCTTAGCTCGCCGAGCACTTCCTGTGTGTGTTTTACGAACGTCGTACCCCTGCCCGAAGGCGCAGCATATATCGCGTGTCGCGAATAATGCATCCAACTGAATATTACTATTCCGTAAATTCAAGGAAATTACGCCCGGTTGATCTCGATCTATCGCGCCGGCTATTTCGTGGGTGGGCTCGCGTGCGAACGCGAGGTGTGCAGCACCTCTTACCGTTGCGGTGTGTATCATCGATGCAGGCTCGATTGAACTCGACGTACGGGTTCGTTTCTTATGCGAACGGAAAACTTTTCGTTTCAAGTACTGTACACGCGTTTTTAGCAGTCGGTATACAAAATTGTCGCGTGCGTTCTACGACTGTAACATATAAATCTTTCAGGCTGTTCGCATCTTGTAGCATACTTGAATCTTCTGTATAGTTTCAAGTGACTCGTCCACCAGCGACGAAAGTAGACGAGTTCGAAATGAGTCAGAGAGAAGGTTAAGGTATAGTTTCAAAGGACCAGCGAGGTCGCGAATGGTCAAAGGTATAGGTACGTGCATACGTGTCTCAGGCATCTCGGAGTTAGAAACCTGATGGAAATCGTGATTTCGAGGGTTCTCGGGGAGGAACGGCCCTTCTATCTCATTTCCCCATCTTCCTTTACCCGACTTCTCCGCTCTTTCTTCCTTCGACGCCCTTTTACGGCTCGAAGCACACGCGAGGCACGTTCGATTCGGTCAGGTAAGGTTGGCCCCGTGTTTAGAGCGCATACACGCGCGCGCGCGCCGGACAGAGAGGGAACGAGCAAATTGAAGAACAGAAAGTATGTGCAATGGCCGAATGATCGCCGCGACCGCAATGGACTCGAAATCGCAACGTACGAGGACACGCGGCGTTGCCTAAATTGAATGCGACAAGAAACTGGCGGAGACCGGGGACGACTTCGTGAACGTTCACGGGATTCCAAAAGAAATAAGAAACAGCGTTAACTCCTCGTTACTTCGGCCGGAGTTCTTTGTTCCGCCGGGGGAATTTCTTTGCAGCTGCGGGTGTGTTTAGCCTCGGGAATGGCCTCTACTTCGGCTCGCTTCGCGAAGTTTCCTTTGGGACATTATAAAGCAGAATCTTCGCGAGTTAGCGGTAATTGACGGCACGACCGCAGTCGACTTTCCCATTCTAATTTACTCGGAACATTTCCATGCGTCGCAACTTGCCGCGAACTGCGTAATCCACGGGTCGAATGCTTAAGTATCCGAAGGGGAGCACATTGAAGGTAGAAAACGCGTTGATCCTTTCTTCCACGAAGGAAGCTCTGTAAGCCGATATCAGGCGTGATTCGGGACGAGGGCAACCGCGAAAACTAAATAGATACCGAAAACTTTTGTACACTTCCTTATCCCCGATCCGATAAGAGCGAAAATAACCTTCGCCATTATATCCACCCTCCTATCTCCGCGCAGAGTGGAGCGGGGCTGGAACGTTCTCCGCGAGACACCGCACCGCGGTGTGAGCTTCGCAATATCCTGCGTGTGACTCCGACGCACCGATAACAAGTGATCTCACGTTCGCTTATCGTTCGGTAAACCGAAAGGTCGATAAGATAATGCGCCTACCATCCTGAGGTGGGGTGATGGAACGGGTATGGGTGAACGATCGGGTTCCCGCGGCGGGAGAAATTTAAACGCGACCTTAGTTTCGCGCGCGTCACAGCACCGAAATTGCCAATTAGTCCGCTGTCCTGTCTTCGTGTTGGCCCGCCAACGCGGGAGCGGTCACTGATAAATAATTGGCAATCCCGCGCGAAGGTCGCCGAGCAGCCGGGATATTAGTGGCAGGTGATTTTCTCCCATTTGCACCGGCGAACGAGGTCCTGTCCAACGTTCGTGCCGTATCTCGCGAGTGTGTATTAACGTTTCGCCGCGTGTACCGCGTTTAGCTGGCTTCGCCGAAAAGTTTCCGCCCCCGGAAAGCGGCTTAAAATGAACTCCACGGGGCGACCCGTAAGACTCTGGCTATTGCCGTCACAGCAGAATGCGTCTGGTTAGTTAAACACGGAGCGTACGCGTGGCTGCGAAGCTTTTTGATATTACGCTGCCCGGTCGGGCGGATGTTTCGCGAACGAATATAGAATAACAGCCGCGGGAATACCACGCATGCGAAAGGAACTCACCGGAAGACGGGCTAAGAGGATTCTCCCGGTAATTGCATAAAAATTTGCGAGCACTTATACACTGTGTACCCTGCTACAGCGCGAGTGCACGATGTGACCGCGCCACGGTTAAACCGTTTCCACCTTGCCGCGCTGGAAACGAGCCATAGTTTTAAGTAATGGCCAGCAGCCCTTCTTCGGCTCGGGCTTCTCCGATTTACATTCTAATTTATTTCCGTTACATTTTCATTTCCTCTGTTGCAGGGTAAGCATCGCTGTGTCCGCCGAATCTCTTTCGCCGTGTCCACGAAGCGGTTGTCCAGCCTTCTCGGAGCTCACGTAAGCGAAATCGACAGATTTTCATCGCAACGCGCGATCGGACGTTGAGTCAATTCTTTTTTAAGCGTCACAATCGAAATTGGAAAGATGCATGGAACAGTCTCGATTCTATAATACATACTTAACGCGCTGACACGGTGGTTACGATTTATCACGCTTAAATACTCGTCCGAATTTGATTCAATTCCCGGAGTGTATCGATCATCGACGGGCCGCATAACCGCGGGCATATAACCTTTCGGAGTTGGTTTCGGTTCGCCTTGAGCCTCTCATTCGGGCCGCGTTTATACAAGCCGATTTCAATTTAGTTTTCGCAGTCTCGCGAGAATTTCCCAATCGCGTCGATTGAATAGCCTGGTTCCGGCTCTCGGTCGTACTTACTTGATCAAGGGTGCGCAACCGGCGGGCCCTCCGCCGGCAAGGTCCATTTTCCACGGTGCGGCCTCTGCTCCTATACAGACGCCCGGCGTTACGTGCCGGTCGTTCTGTTTTCATGCTTGCCGGATACATTCAAAAATGCGGAGCACCCGAAAAGGGAAAACTGCGCGGGAGACTTTCGAAGGGTCGGTCAAACGAGTGCCACGAGCACGGACCATTCAGCTGCGCCGTGCGATACCGGTAGTAATTGAACAGAAAATTCGACCTTGTTTCTGCGCTACAGTGGACTTTGCTTCGCAGTGACCCGGATTCGTTCATCATCGAGCGAGTCCCTCGAAATTGAGTTTCGATAGTAGCTATTATTAATGAATATTCTACTCGTGCCTCGAGGGAGGTAGTTGATTTAAAAGTATGATTAAATGGGTATCCTAAATATTGCCACTGAACGTTCTGTACACATGAATTTCATTTATTCGTTGTCACGTCGGCGTTTCCATATCGCGACGGAATTCAAGTGAATATTCTTCAGGTTACGTGGAACTTAAAATAATTCAAAACACTTCGCAACGCGACGCCGGGGAATTTCTTCTCCGGCGTCGGTCATTCGTTCCCAGTAGCTCTGACCGATGCCCTGGGAAACACCTAGTTCCATCTAATGCCTTCATAGATAGCCGGTAATAGCGTGGAAACAGCAGTTCGGCGTCTCTCTCGCGCACTTCCCTCGGTCCTCCTCCATCCTCCGGCGCCGCCACCGCCGCCACTTTGGTCGGAAGACGGGCAGGCGGCTTGTACGAAACGTTTCGTTCCATTGTTCTCGAATGGTGCAGCTGGTTCCTATATTTCCGCATATGCCGCTGTACATATTCCGTACGATTTCGCGCGGTATTGTGGCTCCGCCGACATGCATCTCAGCCGACGCGACGGTGTCGTGTCACCGAGATGCACACTCAGCTCGAGCACGTTAACCGTTCGCTTTGAGTCGCGTCGATGCGCCGGTTAGCCGGTGAAAGGACGTGTTTCTTATGGGGCTCTTGACCTGTACATAGGTCGGAGCGCCGTGAAAAAGGATATCAGTGTCGTGATTTCGGCGATCGACGCGATTAGGGGTCCGATCGTCGGTGGGGCGATCGTGCGGTTCGTTCGGTTCTCGAGAGGCAATTAAACTAAACGCAACGCGGAGGGGTCTGTGATAAAAATACTCGACGAACACCTACGCGGGACCGCCGTACACTTTGTCTAGCCGAGACAGATTTAGATTGTGTGCGGAAGATAAACACGATTTAAATGGATTAGCAGTACTACGCCAGGAATAAACGCGACTTAAGTGGATTAAGAGGAGCGGGACACGTTTTGTACCGGGTGATGCGTACACCCGATGATTTTAATAAAGCACGGAAATGACGAGAGCGGAATGGCTCTGGTTACCGAAATAGCGGGCGAGATGGTGGTTCGCTTTCTCCCTCTTTTATTTGTTTCCATCGACGATGGAAATGTTGCAGTTCGGTGTGAACGTTTTATCCGACGGCCGGATGAAAGCTTCGAAAAATAAGCGAACGGTAGAGTTTTTGGGGTGAGCCTGTGCTAAAATAAACGTGAAATTGTATTGTTCCAAATGAATAATAGAGTGGAACGATATTTATGCAAGCGCCGCGTGTTGTTTCGCTCTCCCCCTCGCGCCGCCGCGCGCGCGTTCGGTAATCTCGAATATTCGTACCGTGGTCAATGAACAATCAAATGCCGATAAAACGGTGAATAAATAATACAGTAATTTAAAGAGACCGGAAGCCGGCCGAGTGATCTGAGTAAACGGGACGCGCGGCAAATTGCCTGAAAGCTTCCAAAAATTGCTGGCATGCATTTTTCAAACAATCGGGTGGCCGAGATCAACGGTCGCAGTCGGGAATACCTAGAATAAACAACGCGGTATCGATAAACTCGTCGGGATAGTTTGTTCCGGCGGCCGTTGATCCTGAAATCACAATTTTAACGAAAAAACCGACACTGCCTACCTGCACTATCAGCTCCTCGTTCGTAATATCTCGCGCGCGGAGAGCCGACACGGAGTTAAATACCTTCTTCTCCATTGTTGGCAATAATATCCAGGCGACTCGTGTAAACAACGGACCAGCCACTCGAATACTAAATATCTCGATTTATATCGGAAATTGTATTTACATGCGAACCCGGTTAACGACCACGCTCGTCGGAACGCCGTTCGCTCGGAATTGATTGAACGATTCGCGAAATAGATCGAGCATCAATTTGTCCTTTTTGTGGGTTTTTCATTTCTACGAAATAATTGGCTGTGTGCAAAGCATATGCACCGCGCTGTCAGGGGACCCAGTTTTTCCCCTTCGCGCTCGGCGTCGTCCGCCTTCGAATTCGACGTTCATTGAAAGTTCACCGTGGCTAACGGTTTTTCTCGTTCCCGATTTGCGAATAACTAAATTCTGGTGAAATGTTCCGCGCTAATTACTCGTCCGAGAGCGTCGTTTGATATTCGAAAAATTAAAAATATAAATGTCGGATTCCTCTTGACACTGCTGGCAAAACACGCGCTGACAGAATCAAACGGTTCAAATTTTAATTAATTTCACCGCGTATCTGGAGCGGAGTGTGTAGACATCGTAATAAATTTTTCGGGAAAAATGATGGAAATTTAATTTTAGAGTAGATACTCCTACGTATATCCTTCTGTAAATTATGTAGGGCATTTCTGTGCACCCTGTTAATCAATAATTGACGAGCCCGACATGATTACGATACGGTAGACAGATAACTTTTCAAACAACCCGGCTGCGTCATAAATTTCACGGGAGCACCTCAGTGAAACTGCCGTACAACGAACTGAACGATCGCCGAAGTGCTCCCAGCGAACAATGCGTCTTTGGACTCCGCCCGCGTGATTCGTTTTCCAATAAAATTGAGTGCTGATTATCTTCGGACATCTCGTGCCGTAGATAGCAGCGACCAGCGCGCGGCAGCTCGATCGTGAAATTTTTCGGAATTCGCCAAGATCGTGGTCACTGGCCCGAATCATAGGAATAAGGCCACCCGTAAGAGCTTCGGTCCGCGGACGAATTATACCGTTATCTTCGCTGAGTTATTTCACGATAAAAGGCTACTTCAACTTATCTCGGACTCGAGGATATTAATTCTAAAAAAAATTCCCCACTACATTGCTTTACTCTCCTTCGCCAGTTTTCGTCCAATTCTCCAATTGAATCGGAATAAATCCTCGCGTTAATTGGGCCAAGACACCAAAGAGGAACGATCCGTCTAGTAACATTTAAAAAAAAAGAAAACTACTCCTAGCGAACCGATAGATTTCCCCAGTTCTCGTTGCCGCCTCTGGATTATTATTCGCGCCCAGCAGCTCGGGTCGAGGGCATTCGTTACCGTTAAACGTTCCCCGACCCGGCCGAAATCCGAAGATTGCGAGCGTTAAATCACCGTTCAGAAATTATTGCGGTACGCAAACGAAGTCGACGCGCCGTTATATTTCTTCGTCGACAGGAATAAATTTACTGGCGGGATGGGGGCGGTTGGTCGGCGGCGTAAGAAAACATTCACGATTGTTTATTGCGGCCAGATTTCCTTTCCGCGCCTCGTATCTTTCGCCCCGGTACGCATTCCCCGTCCACTCGGGTAAATAAGTGAGCAGCTTTCCATGCAAAAACCGACCCATTGTTTATCGAGTGTGTTCCCAACAGTTTTCTTTCGCGACTCGTCTCTCTTTCCCGCGGTCGCCGCAGCCACACCTCCTTCTCGCGGGGGTCGGCTCGTCTTTTTTGGGATCTGTGCTTCCCGGGCCGTAAATGTACACGTCGACACAGTGTATCCCGACGCCGTACAACTCGGTCAGCTCCAGGAAAAAAGAGGAACTAACTATTTCGCGGCGGAGTTATAATAAAAAAAAAAGACTTACCTCGGCCGGTTGCTTGCGCGGTGTACAAAGTACGAGAAAAATGGCGGACAACGGGGTGATTAAAACCGTAGCGGCCGGGCGGGGCTGTTTTCAACTAAAACCCGCGGAAAAACGAGTTTTCGCAGTCCCGTTGAAATCCGTTCAGCGCCTCGGCTCGGTCACGGTTCCGCCGTTTCAGAATCGGGGGAAAAAACTCGAGGCTCCCGCGGAACGGCTATCCCGAATGGGAACAGGAGCGTCTCAGATGCGACTGGGAAAGTTCCTTGAATTATTTCGCGAGCCGGTCAGAGAGCCACGCAATTCGTGTGTACCTTTCGTGTTCTCGTTGCTTAAGATTGATGCGAACGGCCGGAAGCGAGTTCAATGGGCTAACGAAGTGTTACTTTTCGCGTCTCTACATCTTCCGCTGGTAAAAGGAATGATCTTTGCGTCGTTTACTTTTAATGCGAAACGTACCTCGATTCCGAATTTAGCTATTCCTATCGCAACCAGTCAAACAACTCGTTACAAAGTAAAGGTAAACAAGTTAGACGATACATGTTTTTTCCCCGGTGAAAACAGGAACAAAAGGAAAGACGGCAATTGAGAAACTGGTTAATCGAAGAATATGGGAACCAATATTAAGTCAGATAAACGAAGGAAAACGCAGAAGTTTAAATGAAAGTTTATATTCGGTGTTAACGTCATCGGTTTTGTATTCCTTTAAATGAATTTCACAGATGCTCGAATCTTTCGAAAGTGCTTTACATTTTTTCCACGTTCCTTCGACGATGAATCAGTTTGTCTGAAAAGTGGCTGGCATTATTCTGTTGATACCGAAGCAAGATAGAATAATCGTATTAAATTGAATTGCACCGTGGTAGTTCGTTACCACCGTGGAATTTTCTTGAGAGCTGAAAACACTTTACGCAAAACAATTTCATTTTCTACACTCCACTTATCTTTTTGCGTAGAATTACCTTCCTGTCTAGGTGGACGATTTATGTTCCATCCTCCGTTGTTCGCAGTACTATTTGATGTATTAAACGCTCGAGAAATACAAACGAGACCGTTCATTTCGAGAATTACCGTGTCTCGCTAAGTAAATGTATTCGCTCGAGTTTCGTGAACGTTGCTCCAGCCGGCGGGCTTTTATTGGAAATTTTGCTGAGGCAGTTGTACTCGAATTAAAGAAAATTGAAAATGCTGACAGCCATTGTTTCCTCTGACGTTCTATACCGGTCACTTGAACCGGTGTTTTGGCAAACATTATGCGCACCATAGAACAGAATGTTCTCGGATTGTTTAAAGACAATGAAACCGTATCGACTGTAGTGTATCAGAGACGAGCAGAACTTTCCTCGTCACCGACGAAAAGTGTTCTCTCGTCGAACGTTTAACGAAATCGTTAAAAAAGTTTCTTATTATTTTCAATAGTTGTTTCGTTGCTGCGTGAGATAGAACAACTGAAGACTTTATGGTTTTAATCAGCAAAGTAGCTCTCCCCTTTCCCGTTGAGTCGGACACTTGGATCGCCATCAATCTATTTTCCATTTGCAACGTTACGAACGATTTAATAGCCCCCAGTTTTTTATCATTTGCATTCGTTTGTTCCCATCAACCATGTCTGGATCGTTCTCCGCGTCACTCATTTATCTGGACAGCGCCCATCGAAGAATCGCTCTCTGCAATTGCTAGAGACAGCGAGAATTTGATCGATCGGGTTTAAACGTCGTCACCCAGACTTCACCCCAGTTCAAATTAGTGCAACGCGCACACCTTGTTTGTGTTCCCGCTGTTGTGCTACCGGGACGTCTTGTTGATGATATTACGCACTAAGTTGCTCTGCCATGGATGTTATTACTGTACAACCAATATTATCCTATCGTTTTAACAGTGTCCCCGTTATCATTGCCTCATTTCCTTCGCTACTTTAAAAATCGAGCCTCTTCTCTTAACACCGAATACCTTACGTACTCCAGAACATACAATGAACATTACTTAACATTCCTCAACTCTGCACTACCACATATCAGCGCAGAATCCTTGTAATATTTACATTCCATCCGAAATTGCGATCACCATAGAGACTCGTCAAAGTAGCGCAACGGGTTAAAATCAGAGAAATCAGGGATGTTCCTCCATCTTCACCTTCAAACCTCGAACGTCAAAAGTTACTCTATCGCCCGACATAATAAAGTCACGCCACACCCCATCGCCCAACACCATTTACACTCTTCGTTTCTTCAGCCCCGACAAAGCCACCCCGCGCGCGGAGCGTCGTCCACCCTTCCAATCCCCATTTCCGACCGCAAACACCCAAGTAACGCCATTATGTTTTCTGGTACTCGTTACCGCCCCTATCCGTCATTCTTTCGCAGCGATCGCGGGGAAAGGTGATTGATCGAAGCCCATCAGGACCTCGGCTCCGCCGTCGTATTACGGTGCCACGTCCCGCCGGCATAAACAGCGGAGGTGCGTGGCACATTTACGACGGCCGCGTGTACACGTCAGCTACTTATATCCCGCTCGCGAGGCCGCATCAAGCCGAATCTTCCGCCATCACGTGTCGGAAGGTATTTCCAATGATTTATTTGGCAGACGGGTGGCGGCGGTGGTCTGTCTGCCCGGGCCCGTAACGGCCCGTGGCAACCCGGCATTATGCGGGGGCGTATATGACTCCGAACTTCCACGAAGGATTCCAATATTTACTGCCTCGCGTGCGCGATACCCTCCTTTATACCGATTTTACGTAGCAGCTGTTGTGTGTCGCCGTTCGCGACCGCCGATCCATCGTGTTCCCCGGCTGAAGAATCCGAAGCCTCGGTATAACGACACTTCTCCACGGTTACGAGCTACCGATCTCGATATCCCTATAGCAGGTAAAAGTATTCTCTATTCAAAGGTGCGAACCGCTCTCTTTAATCAGGGAAATACGTGTCAGAGCTTTAATCGCATCTTCGACTGTTTACGAAGATAAGCACGGTAGGATTAGTGAACTAGTAAAGAAACGATGTTAGAGCAATGGTATTTTGCTAAGACCTGCTAGTAAAATAGAGATAGTACAATTTACAGAGTATTCGATGGAAACTTTGGTACAGAAATAACACGGATAACCGTTAAAATTCGATTTCCGCGAGGACATTCTCTATGAAAAGGACACGAAAACCTGCGCCGCCGATTCCAATTCCACGCTACCCCAGGCAACGTTCAATACCAGCCCCAGAACTCAGGTGTCTTGTCCCGTGTTCCGTTACTTCCCCTATTCACCCCGGTTAATGCTTCACTCTATATTCGCGCGTGTTCCGTTCTGTTTACGCATTGCACGCAAAGACAATGAGCACTTGCGGAGGGAGGCAAAGCTGCGTAAGGAGTCACGCTTAGGTATTCTGACGTCGGCGCTGCTTATATGCAAACAAGTTGTCCTTATCTTGATACCCGGATCGGTCGCCGTGGATTCCGAAGTGGATGCTAACATTCTAGCCAACGGATTCCACCGGATCCGGCTGATCCGCTTTTCACTTACCGCGGCCAGATCTCCGGCGGAGCCCTCGATCGGTTCGCCGCGGTGGAGCCCAGTTATTATTAGATAATACGAATTCATGCCGGTGTCTCGGTCCCGTACTTTTCTCCTGAATATTTGAGGAACTTTCGCGTGCTGTACTTACCGGTCCCGCGGCACGCGGAATGTATATATATATATATATATATGTATATATATATATGTATATACATATTTCGTCGAGTATTTCCCGTGGTTTCGACACTGTATAAATTTTCGAGGCCGGCGCACGCCGAGGGGCTTTTTAAAGTACTCCCCGACGATGGGGGATGATATTTAATAAACGGTCTATGGAAAATAGAGCGTTGGACGTTCCGTCACGAATTCGGTGACTCTGTTCCGCGGTCGAACGGAGTCACGCTATCATTCCGCTCGTTTATCATGCGGCGCATAGCCACGGGACGAATAGCCGAGGCCAACGTATTCGCAGTGACACGGCAAATCCCGGCGCGGTAATTGCTGTTACTTGCGGTTCGAGGAGACACACGCCCCCGTCGCTTATTTTCACGTATATTCAGTGGCACGTAGTTTTTACCGGTGAACTATGGGTTTTATATTCTCCCCGCCTCGTGGGAGCGCGTTTCACGCGAACGACGGAGCCGTTTCGCTGACCAGCTGTAAGGAATCCTCGCTAATTATCCACTCCTGTTCCGTTCTTTCATCGGCCGACGTTGAAAGCCCGCGGTGCATCAGGCTTCCTCGTACTTCAACTTCATCCCTTGCAATTGAAGATTCGTTCGTTGCGTTCGTTTTTCTATTGAATTGAAGGACCGGGGAAGATGGATCGGGGTGGTTTTCGACGCAACGATATTCATCGCGGTTGCGTTGTGTAATGAGAATATTTGACGTTTACATTGCAGATGCGGGGATCGACGAGTGTAGTAAATTAATATCCCAACTCGTGCCGCGCGGAGCAAAGAGAAGTACTCCGCGAAACACCACTCAGACATCGCAGAATTGCTGGACCCGATAAATTTGAATCTCTAAAGCGCAGTCTTTGACATACATCCGGAATCTATTACGTGTGCTTAAGCCAGACCAGTTCCGCGGTATCGCCGTGTTTACATCGCGGAAACTTGCACTAGCGATCGCGGAATTGGATCCCGCGTTCGCTCCGTCCGTGATATTCCGTCTTCGGATCGTCACGGGCGTGGATCGGCCGCGTGTCTAACGGCGCTTCGATTCACTGGCTCGATCGAACTGTTGGGCTCGGGCCGAGAAAAGAATTTATAACGGTGGAATACATGGCTCGCGAGCGGTACTTTGCGCAGCTGGAAACGGCAACGCGTTACGCACCTCTCCAACATTTATTATATTTTCCGCGCGCGATCATTAGAATGTAAATTTCGCAACATTATTTGTGCAGCAGCCCTCCGCGCGGAGCTATTCTAAAGAGCTCCTCTTAGAGGAAGTGACCCGAATGCTAAATTTATTTAGCATACATTACACCGGCGGTATAGCTTAGCGTTTATTCGAATTGCACCAAGCGGAATAAATCTTCGACAGAAATTTTTATTCATGAGCGGCGCGGTCGAACGTCGACGGTAGCTTTCGACGGTGTATTATACGATCGCGGATAATGTCGCGAGAAAAATTCCCGCGGTTCCCGGTCGTACCGCACGAAATCGCCGGGGAACGGGGCCCGATTTATTTTCCGAATTAATGGACGTCGCCGCGGGCTCCGCGGATAATAGCCGGAATACCGGTCTAAGTTTGTAAATACCGCGGGAACGCCGTCATCCGGCAGCCCCCTCGGATGCGACGCCGTTATAATAATTGGCGCTCGTCGATCGTGCACTTATCCGGCAGCCGTCGCGAAATCACCCCTTCGCGTCGCGAACCCGCGTCGCGCGGCACGGCGGGCTTTCGTTGTCACGTAGCGCGGTAAAAATGTGGAACGGGCGCTAACTTCATCGCACATAAGTGCAGGCGTGGGAAAGTACCGGCGCTCTTTACGGCCCTCCCTAGGAACTTGGAATATCTTGGCGGGGAATGGGCCATTCCTGATGAGAATTAGAGCCACCCCCGCGGTGTCTGCGACGACCATTCGCCCCCGCCGTCCTCCGCGCGAGAGTCATTGTCCTAACGTGAATTTTCGTCAATTAATCGCCGCTTTCTCTTCACGCCACTTTGCGCGAATGTCCTATTCATTCGGATTACACCGAATGGAGATCCGTTTAACACCCGGCCAGCCAGCCGCTGCTTCGCTCGGACCGACGTTGTCTCGGATCCGGAGACAGCTCGTTTCGCGGATTCCGCGACTAGTTCCAACATCACGTCGAGGAACCACGAGTTATTCAGCACGATGGGATTTTATGCGAACCTTCTCTTGGCTTAATTAGGGAATGTCAAAGCGAGCCGTGTAGTTTCGATAACAAGATAAAGGGGACTCGTCGGTAGAGTGAATGGAAGATGAACGTATCTTTAGACGATTGCGACTTAATATGCTTCGTAGAATTCACAGTGAGCTGGGAAATTCGGATATTAACGTGATAGATGTTTAGTGGAAAGATGAATGAATTATATCTTGGTCTTGTTTATAAGATCTCATTGATTTGTAGAATTGAATTAAATTTTCTTTTCGTACGCGCTCACGGATTTGCTGTGTTCCTAAGAGCGCAGACGTTGGCGTGACGCATGAGACGCTTGAATCCCTTAATGGCTTCTGTATTCCCAGCTCAGCTATTTAGGGGACTGAATATTGTTCGTTGAAATTACGTAATTCAATTATACGAGAGGTTGCCGGAGTGAAGCTTAAAGAGTTTTATCCTTATCGAAGTGCATTAAGATAAGGAGTGTTTAGAATTTTAAGCGCTGTGTTTAACATACACTCGAATACATTCTCCCGTTAAAGTTGCGCCTGCTCAATTTTTCTGTGGGGTACGCTAGACCGAACATCTGACACTATCATTCTTACATTAGTATTTTAATATTACACTTCCCGGATCTCATTGAAAACATTCAATGAAACGCGAACATTCGATTAAACGGATATTCGATTAAACGTGATTATTAATACGGAACCAGAGATTACGAAAAAAGGAGATCACGATATTACAGCAGCCAATAATGTCCGGAAAGCAGCAATTTTCAGTTGAAAACAGTAACCACTCGTAAAACGAGCGAACAGAAATTTGAATTCCAATTAAAGCCGGCCGCCTTGTTCTAAAAGCAAGCAAAACGGTCCCGCCATTACGATCGGCTATCCATGAATTGATAGTTCCTCCACGCGAGAAGTTCCGTTCCGCGGGCTTTCGGTTTATCGCTTCGCCATTACAAACGGCATCATGTTCCAGCCATAAATCATAAACGGTTGTATTAGAGGCCACAGCTATTTTTCACCTATATCTCCCGTCACCCGCTCCTAACCCGGAACGTTCCCCATGCACGTCCGTCGGATCTGTAACATGTGCGAACCATCGATGCACGCGTGCTTTTTCCTACGTTCGCCTTTTGAAACATAAGCCATCGCTCGCGCGCACTGCATCCCAATGATTCTTCACCGCCCCGATCATACACCGTCTTCCCACCGACGTGAAGAATCGTTCGGGCAAACTGTACATTTTAAGGCCCAATTTATTTCACTCGTTCCAGTCCCTCTTCCCGACTGGTAAATCCGCGCGAGACACGTGTTCCGACGCTGCCATTCCGTTTACAATCCTACGAAGACACATACCCCCGTATCCTTCGAAATGTCAATGAAGAAGATCGAATAAATCGCAATTTTCCCGGACTTTCTACTCCCTTCGCGATCCATTTATTCACACGTTCTACCCTATAGCCTATTCGCCGAAAGGAGAGGCTCGACGTATCCCGACGGTCATAATAGCCGACCGCCCCACCACATCCACGCCAGGCTGATGACACTTGGGCGCTCGGTGTGAAGTGGACAGCTATTGTGACGGTCCGTGTACCTCCAGTCTCCTTTTTCCGGAAACCGAATTCACGGTTTTATAATATCAGCGAATTTCCCGCTGCTTCTGCACTCGTAAAACTACGTTCACCGGTGAGCGTTTCGAGCCAATAATATCAAAATTTCGTTAAACGTCCATGAATTCCCCATGAATCCCGAAGCTAATCAACATCGGAGAATCATGAGATCCGAAATGTCAGGATCGATCAATCCAACGCTATTTCCTCGGAATGAAAAGTCGCTTGCTCCGCGCGCGTAGCCACCGATTTCTTCGATCCTCGCTGCTTCAAACCGACGCTCTTTCCTCCGGCGGAGTGGCTCCGGGAATAACCGCTGTTGAAACGAATGGAACATGCTTCCCGGGTCTCTCGACTCGAGGTTGAGCTGCGCCGTGGCTCGAGGATACCGGGGCAGGCTGTTTACTGCGCGTCGATGGGTTCGATGCACGGGCAATCGGCCATTCGCCGTTGTTTTTCGTGCGCGGCACGGAATACCGTGGCTCACCGCCGCCGGAGAACGAGATCGCGGGGGTCAAAGAACGAAGCAGGAGCCGTCGGAGAAAGGAGAGAAAAGATTGGCAGACATGCCTTGAAATTTTCAGCGGATCGTCGACCGGTAGCGATATCCCCCTACCCTGCCCCAACCTCTTCGCGGCGAATTATAATTGCTAATCAGTGGCCACGCTCGTTGTGCTCCGGCGCGGATTGAATTCAGCGAGCGTACTATATTGCTTCGTGGACCTCTTCCTGCTCGCTCTATTCCTTTTAATAGGGGAGCAGCGAGCTCATCAGGCAAGAATCGTCAAGTGTACAAAAATTTTCTATTCTCGAGTGGCTAGTTCATTCCGACGATTCTTTATTAGAGTCGACGAAATGAGATTTTCGTTGAACGTTTGTAAAGACGTTTCCTATGCGAATCGAATTGCCTGTTCCAAAGTGTCGGGCACGCGGATACCACAGGATCATACGTCGCTAGAAACGTTTACCTTGCAGCGATGCTTCCGACCACACATGGTCAACAAGTGTTGCACGCCAGGATGGTTCTAACCTTGTTAGAGCCACTGACTGCGCGCTGCACAGCCGCACCGATTCTACAAAGAGTCGGCTTCCTCAAATCTGCAGCACTTTCTATCCGAAGTTCGCAACTTTCTCTTCTTCGAATGTAATCGGCCCCGTTGGAACTTCCTCGCGATACCTAGGAAACGGGTAGCTCGTGCGGGTGCGGTGGAAGCCCGTCTCGTCGACGACACACGGCGGCGTCGCCTGCGAGGGCGGCCCGTGACGCAAGTTCCATCGAGCCCGTAAATATCTTGTTAGCGCATTGGGCGATGAGGCTTTGTGAAAGTAAATACGTCGGTTACCATAAATGTAATGGGGGCTGGCGCGCCGTTCCTTTGACGTAGAAAGCCCTTGAAGCAAATTGCGTCGGTCGTTGCGACGTCGAAAGTTCGCCAGCATGTCCACAACGCGGGGGGCGGGGATCGCGGGGACGGGCCGGGAGGGCCGAGTTGCTCGCAAGTGGTAACACCGAGTGTGGTCACGGCATTGCGGAACATTCGAGTGGAAACTGAACTTGATTCGATCGTGAAACGTGAAACAGTGGCCCGCATGCTCGTCAGTTGCGGTGGTTCCGGGATCGAAGGCACGTCCTGTCGATACCATATTACCACATTTTCAAACGTTCCAGAACGCGTAATCCCAATTCACGACAATGCGGCCGGCGTGACGTAGCTTGGAAAGCTCATCTCATGGTTTAAGAGATCGCGTCCGTGGTACGTGCCCACCGGCATCGATTGCTACCCGAAATTAACGTCGCGTCCAATTATCCGGCGCCGGGCGACTTCCGAACGAGCGTGCCCTGTTGTCGATCGTTTAAGAAAATTGTAACAGTAGGTGGTAATGATCAATTAAACCTCGGATCTCTCGATAAAAGGACAAACGAGAGACGTAACTCGTAAGTGCTCGTCTAACACTTGATGGCTAGGCTGAGGAATGCTGGTCGAATTCGTCGACTTTCATCTTTTCTTATCTCGTTTTTGTTTCTGCTCGCGGATACGGTTACACGTGATCAATTAAAACTACAAACGAGACGCATCGCGAGGGATCTCTCCTACTCCTGTGACAGGTGATACCAATTAAGAGGGAAAGATCGTTAACACGTGAGTCCGCGACGATATTAAAATTTCCATAAGCCACCTCTCTCGAACGAGTTCTTGCTTACTCAAAAATCCAAACAGCCCAGAGATCGTACTATCTCGTTACAAAGAGGATATCAGAAACCACTATCCCGTAGTTCACCGATTCTGGTTCATGGTATCAGCGATCCTGACGGGTTTTCGGTCTCCGTAATCATCATTATCGCGGCGAAGTAACAATCGCAGCGTGCTTAATGCAGAGAGTAATCTTCGCCGGATGCTCGTAATTAGTGGGATTCAAACAGTGATATACCTATTAGGTGGGGGGTGGGTGAGGGGGGAGCCGCCGGGGTCAAAGTAGATTTGCGTTCGATGTAGATTGTCCCTGGCGGGGCAGGCGGCGCGCGAACTGGCTTTTGGCGAGTACCTCTGCCAACTATCACATTGATAATCCGGTAATGCCGAAGGAATAATTGAGTGATACCAGTGCATACAGGGCGTACCGGGGGTAACTTCCTATCCCGTGGCTTGTCGGTTCTGGTTTCGACGTGTGCCGAACTGGTAAGCTATGGCGGTGTTCCGCGGCGGCCGAGAGCCGCAGGCTTGATAGAATAACTAAGCATTGACTTTCAACGACAAACAGTTGCTCGGAAGTCAATTATTAGCCGACGCCGAGGTAATGCGAACCCTGGCCCCGCCTGGCTTCAGCTTCGGGGTCGGCGTTCGTGTTACGTGCGACGAGTTCCAGCAAGTTTTCGCGCCCACCCTCGCACCGACGCACACACGTGAGCGCGGGCCGGCGTGCGCGTGCCCGTATTCACGGCTTCTGAAATTTTTAAAGCCTCGAAATTGTGGCCGACACACCTACGCGCATCCCCGACGGCCGCTATCGCGATGTCCCTGTCCCGTGGTAATCGTACTCGTTAAGCGATAATACCACGCACGGCGACCCGTTTCGTTTCGTTACGTTCGCTGTACATTTTCATTACTGGCCGGCCCGCGGAGGGATAAGATAATCGGAACGACCGTGTAATTAGATGTACTCTTAGCAGATTAAATTCAATCGCGATTCACGATCACGGGGACGCGACTCCGAGCGCCGCGCGCACGCTTTCCCTCTTCCCGTTTTTGCACGATAGATAGGATAGATTAATACGTACCCGGCTACGCTCGTTAGCGGAATTTTTCATTAGCGTAATTCGCAGGTTCGTAAGTGCTTCGCGGAATCTACGCGCCGTCGAATTTCCCTGAACGAACCTGATTGGGCGTATACTTACGGTTTACCTTGTAATCGTTCGGACAACGGTGTTCCTGGATCCTGGAACGTTCGAATATTTGGAACCCGTGGACCACTAATTTCTGATTAAATGGAATGAGGCCGGTATCACATAGAGGGAACCAATAACATTCTAGTTTATATAATACATATCTAAATATTCGATTCGGTTGTAACCATCTCGTAAACAGGGAGCGTTCCATGGAGATCATTCTTTAAACGATAACCGAACGGTAAGTATATAGCAGGGCATAATTTATCGGTGGTTCGGCAACAAATTCGCCGCGATCGATATTGTGAGTACGATGTTCAACCCTGTTTGCCAGACCACTGTATCGAGGAACGGTGCCCTCAGCCCACAATACTCTTCGGAAGCAAACTTCTCAGTTCCCTTCAGTACATTCCGAGTAGACTGCGAGTAAATTCCCTCTCTCCTCCGGCAAACATTGTACGCTGCAATCGAAACGTCTCTCTCCTTTTCATGCTGCGCGCACCGGCGCGGTGTTCCGTACACCCGGGCGCCGGCACACGTAAATCTGAAATCACGCGAACCGTCGAATCACGCCGGCCACCTTTCACCCACGAGTTGTCAGCCTGCGAACGCAAACACCGCGGGCGATATAACTCAGAGAGGGAGAGACTTTCGATCAGCGATGTATGTCCAGGCAGGGATCGGCCCCCGCCGTTCGCGTTGTTCCGTTGTACTTCCTGTGTCCGCGCTCTTTGAGTCTCCCCGATGAGCCCAATTGAATCGGCGCCGGGTTTTCAGCGTAATCCAGCTTTATTGGCGAGCTGCGACAAAGCGGGGCTCGCTTCCTATGCTCTCCTTAATCCTCGCCGGCGTCAATGGCGTGAAAACTTGAACAGTTCCGAACCCGGCCGCACCACCGACGCCCCGACGGCGTCCACTCGATCCGTGGAGGAGGTGCTCGCGGCCATTCAGTAGTCGCTTTTAACGCTGAAAGCGCGCCCGAAGAAGAAAAGCGACGCGCCGCTCCCGGGCCGCGTCGAAACCAGCCACACCGGAAAGTGGACACTTCTACCCGGAGGATCCGGGGACACGAGGCGTCAAAGTACTCGGACACATTTTCGGAGGTAACCATCGGAAAATCTCGAGAAGTGCGCGGCGAATTGATAAATCGTCCGCGGTGAGTGTGTTTTATCGATGTCGTCCTCCTCGGACGAGGATTCCATCGATTTCCCGTTTCCGATTGTTCGGGGACGGAGGCACTAATTAGCTTTGGGACTCTGTTGGATCTCTCCTTTGGGTGTTTGACAGAGAGTTAGGTATAATTGATCTTTTTCCATCGCTGAGAACGTAAAGGAGATATCCAGCCGGCCTGTTTTTTCGTGGTTTTTCAAGTTCCGCTCTGCAGAATATCAGAGAAACGTTATCTGCTAATTAGGGACGGGACTTCGTTTGTCCGTGGCAAACAGTAAGTTACAAATGCGAGGAAGGGAAAACGGATATTACTGAGCGCGTTAAAAGGGTGGCCGCGTGCGTGAAAATGGCCGGAATTATTTGAACATAGCCGTGAAAGGACGTATTTTCCTCGCGAAATATTCGGTTGCGTCCCAGGCCGGCGCGGCAGCGGCGGCGACGATAATTTTCTATTTTGCCGGTAATAGGGCACCAAACGATCAGCACTTTCAACCGGGCTCGTAAGCTCCTTTTCTCCTCCAGCTTGCTCCCTAATCCTTCACCCTCTTTCTCTCCTCGCGCTCTATTCAACCTCCACGAAAATTCTTTCAGCGGAGGCGGCCGCTCTCCGTTTTATCTCTTTCGACGATGTGCTCGACGTTTAAATACTTGGAGCACAGTTCACCCACGTATGGACGGGGGCGGCGGGGGGTTCGGCCTCGAAGCGTGACTCTTTATCCGTCTCTTGTCTCCCGCGTAATGCTGCTCCCGTGATTTTTAGCGGTGATACCGCGCGAGCGGCGCGCGCTTCTCCTCCAGATCGCCGGCGAGTATTAAACCGGGAAGAATGCGAGCGCCGAAAGCGCTTTCGTCCGCTTCCGTTTTAATTCGCACGCTCTTTTTCTTCGGGCGTCGCGTCGACGCCGTTGCCGCCCGAGTTTCGCACCTCGAAATCTCACCGGTGTCTTCCGCGGCAACGAAATTATTTTCAGGGGCGCATTATGGCCCCCTTGGACGCAATGCTCGCCCGTGGAACTTTCATACGGGCTCGTTCTTTATATTGTTAAAAATACGGCGGACACTTAAGGCGGCCTGAGAGTTACTCCCCGGCTTTATGGTGAATTACATACGGCGAATGGCGCCATTACCGGGCTCCCGGGAGCGCGATCGTCGCGGGGCCGAGTGTTTTTTAGTGGCGCGTAACAAAAATTCGCGCGGCCATTGTCGCGTTTGTTAGCCTCTCCGGTACCCGCGGCGAATGGATGGTTGTGATTCCGGTCTCGATGAAATAACGCTGAAGCGCGCGTACTTCTCAATTCTATCGCCGGGGTTTCTCCTGAATTTTTATTCCCTCGAGTCTTTGTAGAATCCGGGCTATGATTGTAGCGGTCGACGTCTCACTAGCGGACATTTATGTTTCACCTGATCTCGAGTTATGATCATGAGCGAGACTCGTCAAAGTAGCGCAAGGGTTTTAACGCTTGGAATCTGGAATAACAGTTTCGACTTGAACTGGAAAGAATCGATCGGTTACTATTGGACGGTAATAGGAGCATTTGGCTGTTAACTACACTCAGCGTGAATGATTCACTGGTTGAAAATTATCGGCGCATTGTCCGGCAGAAAATACCGAATGTTGATAGGAAAGATCCGAACAAAGAACGCGTTATTTTCGCATTATCGAGCATTGTTTCGATGGGAACGCCCGCTGCGTTGTAAGCTCGATCGTATTATCGACGGGCGCGCGTCCGCGGATTTATAATAATGTACGCCGCTGTATGTTATTGTGTTTCGGTGTCGCGCGAGCAGGTCTCGTCCGACTATCTTCGCGTAATAAATTGAGCCTTTGATTTCGAGCCGGTGCACACTTTCTCATCAATAAACTTAATCAATGAGCACCGCGCGAAGCCCGCTGATTCCGTTCAACGGGATAATTATTCCAGCAGGACCGTGCATCGGGCGCGACTCGATGGAAACACCGGATTGGTCTTTGTGCTCGTTCATTTTACATGACCTGGCAGCATTGCGGAACGTTGAAGGGAGCGTAATCGAAGAAAAATAATATCGATTTCCATTTCCCGTAGTCCCGCGTCGATGCTCCGGAATTATCATTAATAATTCCAGCCGCGCCAATCAAGCCGGTCTTTCCCTCATTGATCACAGCTGGCGAAACTTTCGATTGTACTTACGGCGACTCGTCGAACTTACGTCGAATTTACACTTCGTCCTGCTATTTTCTAACTAATTAAACTCGGAGAACTCTCGCGGCAAATTGGTCCCGAGTGTCTCTCGATTCTGGAATTCTAATTATCAACCGCGGCCGGCGTATTTCTAATTCCGCGGACCCGCCGAAGAAACTTATCGATACCGCGCCGTTCAACCGGCTAGCGTGACGTCACATCCCACCGGGCGGATTTCATTACGCGCTCAAAGAGATTTGCCCCACGTTTGTTCCGGATAATTAGAAGTCACCGGTAATGAAACGTCTGGGCCGACGTCGGCACGGAAAACGACGAAAAAACGGCGATGTGCGTGACGCCATTACTCCGCTGCAACTAATTAATTGTCATCTCCGGCTGCAAAACGAAGCCCGCGATACTTATCGCGGCGTGACGTCTCGGCTGCTTCACGTTTCCGATATTATCCCGCTGGTAATTTATTACCGATCGTAACGTTAATTCTTTTTAATCTACGAGCGGCTCTCACGAAGAATCGACTTCGGTCATCGTCCCGTTGAAATTCATTATCTTCGCCTGCCTCGACGCGCGCGAATCCCATGGATTTCTCGATTCTCGATCCGGCGTGCGTTTAACTGTCGAATTTTCGTTTCTATAAATCATAATACGTCTCGAAATCGCAACAGTTTCGCACGAGCGAGCAACGATCGCGAGCGATTCGCCGGCGCGCTTCGACGGCAGGTGAAACCGATTCCATCGATTTTATCATCGCGAATAAATCTGTAAATAAAATCCGTGGTCGTCGCCGATGTTCCCGGCACTCCCTCGGAAAATGATCGTAAAAGCTTTCGTTTGTCGGCCGACTGTTCCCGCCGATCCCCCGGCGCGACGACGACGACGCGTGCACCTACTCGCGAAAGGAACGTGTGTACTCGGGGAATGGCGCAGGAGTCGTCACACGCGACGCTATCGTAATTTTACACCGACCGGTTAACGGGACGACGGTCTACTGGGTGTTCCCGCGACTTTATAGCACGAGCTACGCGCGTGCAACATTCATCAAAACGGGGAAGGGGGTAGTAAACCGGCACCCGGAAACGAACTTTATTCCTCGGCGAAGGTGTTTACTACGACCTGTTATTTGAATCTGCAACTGACCGGCCGAACGTAAGAAATGACAAAGTTGGAGAAGTGCCTGGCTCCGTTCTTTTCTCCTTTTTGCGAGTTCCGATAAAGTATATAGAAACGGTCGGACCCAGATCAAATCGGAGAGCAGTCGGTTACCGATGAATTTTCCTTTCGTTGGTCGTAAATTGGATTATCCCCTGCCGTCGTAAAGGGCACAGATTCCTTAAGATAGTAAACCTCCGTGTAATTCCTTCATGAATTCGATAAACGCGTGAACACGTGAGTCTACTTCCAAAACGTCAACTGCTATTAGACCGGGGATCTTTATGTATCCTCGCGACACAAAACATATACGAATAATTCAGAGTACTCTCCAGAACATTTGCTAGGAGAAACTTCACGTTGTAATTATATTTTTTAAAAATATATTCTGAAAAATTCGAATTTGCATAGAGATCCGCATTATGGTCTGAAGCGGATGCTCGGATCTTGATATTCTCAGCCCACTTTTCAACGTTATAACGTCTATTCTATCCCCAGTACATCCGACACCTAAATGAACTCCAGAGACAAGAATTCTGTTTGGTGAAGCATTTACTATGTACCAACTCCTGCCGGCTGTAGAAAGTTGGCCACTCACGCGGTAGTGGTATCAGTAATGTACCACCGCGCGACCGCAGGTCCCACTCCACTCCGATGAAAAGCACACGTGTACGAAATTTGTAGCCCGAACTCCCGAACAGCCCATAGAAAGGGGCCAGGGGGCAGGAAGGGATCGCCGACCCGTAATCTACCCTCTTTTTCCCTCCGGAACTCGTGTACAAGGGACTTTACGAAGCTCCGGCCGAAGATCCTCTCGAAGTAATCCATCCTTAAAATAAGCCTGCTCGGGCAACGGCGGATGCAACGCCGTGTGTGCAACTATTCCCTCCGCCCCCTGCCACATCGAACGCGTTCATCGCAAGAAACGCGCGGTAACCCTCGTTCCTCCGCATCCAGCTGCCGGTATCCGGTGAGCCGTTAAAAATGGTGACGGCGGGAGCCAGCTGAAAGCTGCCATCGTGATGCACGCGGCCTGTGTTTTTACGATACTCTAAAATGTCATGGGAGTTTAATACTTGTTTGATCGTGCCCGTTTAAGGACTCTGTCTTGCATACAATGCGTGAAAGTTCAGCTATAATGGCTCCCTTCTACGATCGAACGGCACCGGCGTTTCGATGCACGGATGCTCGAGGTGGCATGCTAACCGGTGACCAGAAATGAACTTTCATTTCGGCGGATCCTAAAACGAAGTTGTAGGGAACGTAGATTATGCGGTCGTACGGGATGTCGAAAGGCGGAAGGCTGCGGTTTGTTTGCTAAATTGGGAGATTCTCGAGACCGAGCGATAATCGTTCGAGCGCGACGTACGTTGCGTGCGTGCGCGCGTGCGTGCGTGCGTCGAGGCTCGCGGAAACGCTGGCGGAACGACTGACGATGACGAGAAGACGCTGCCAATTCCGCGGGACGTTTACACGAAGGGTCTGTGACGTGTGGGAGGCGAAGCATGACGAATGATCTGTCAGGTGATTACTTGCTCCCGTGCGAGCGGCCGAGCAAACGGAACGGCAATACTTGATCCACGATTCTGCGAGCCTTTTGAGCACGTGCCAAAAATGCTACCCACGGCCGGCCGCCGTCAATGAACGCGAAAATCGCTGCAAATCGTTTCGGCCGAACCCCACGGCCGAATGATTCGCGCTGGATACGAGATTCCCGACCTGGGCGTAATGAAAGTTACATCGATGCCGGGACACGCGAGCACGAGCGCACAGAAAATGTTTATTCCAGATGCGAGGCACGACCCGCAGGATCCTGTTTCAACGGTTTTACGACACCGATCAGAGAAAATGAAAAATTAATTTCACCGGAATTATTAAATCGCTGGTTCTCTCGCTGTACCATTTTCACCTGAGACACGAGTCGTCCGACCTGTTGTTCGTTGAAACATTGTTTACCGGAACAACAGAGCGCTTCCGCAAACGGATTTGCGAACGAAGAGATTTCCATTCGCGCGGCTAATTCTTCGAATTCTACGCGGTGTGCGATAGATAATTGAATGTTGTTTCAAGGGTAATTATAGCGCGTCGATCGTCGATCGCTCTACAAAGCCTCAGGATCCCACGATAACATTAGGGCAGTGACTAACGAGATTGTTAATCTGGCAACTGCAGAGGCAGTATTGTATACGCGTAATCAAATGCTCCGGCGACGAACGGTGAATGTTAATCGACTCGAAAATAGAAATGAATTATCTTGGCCGGATTAAAATCGCCGATGAGGTCCAAATTGAAAATTGCGTTCAACCGCCACGGTAGTTGGATCCCTTGCGGTCGAATCGATCGGCCGTGTTTGGTCGTAGGAGCGATGAAAATCACTCGAATGCGGATATCCGCTGACCACGGAACGCCACGGAATATTCTCGTCACGTGCATCAGAGAGATACGATATTGTTAGGCGAATTCGTTCCTTTTCCACGTCTCGTGGCCCCGGTCAGCCGGCATCTTAAGTCCCTTACGTTTTCCATTCTACCCGGCAATGGGGCAAATTGCACGGGAGACTTTTACCGATCGCCGGATACGCTGTTGAATCATTGCGTCGAATTTTTCCCCGACTCGAGAAATCGGGATCCCCCGGGAAAATATCGCCGGGAATAAGTCACACGGGGCGACATACAATTTTCGACGATCCAGATAATGTTCCCGGCCGCCGTAGATAACACTTGACGAGTTCCGCAACCGGATCGCGGCATTGTTGCCGCGGTATTGTATCGGCGATCGATCGATCCGTCCGCCGACGCGCGATTTGTCCTCATTATCGACGGTCCCGCGTTTTCCTCGTTTAATCGTCGCCCGGCATTATCTAATCTGTTCTGCGGGAAACTCGAGTAAGTCGATCGACCATTGTGCAATAAGCGTATTATTATACCAAGAAATCGAATACGCCCTGTGACTGGCAAAGATCTCGCGAATCGGGTTTCCGTGATACGACTTTATATTTCCCGTTCACCTGGCCCGATATCACGCGAATGCACCGCGTACGTATTCCGTATTCCGAATAACTTCTCGCAAGCACGTCCCCGTTCGCGACGAGGCGGATACCCGGCAGGTAGCTGTGTCAGTTCATAAGCATAATGTCGACGTTCGATCCCGTTCGATTCAACTTCAATGCGAAAGACGGATTCGGGCTCGGATTCAGATCCGTCCGCGCGCATCGGAGCAAGCCGCCGCTACGCCTTTGAGCGTGATCCAGCTGCTACGATGTCTTGTCTCATCCGGTTAATGTCAGCGGTCCGGCGACTGTTAATGCGCCCACGCTTTCAAACTGATTCGCTCCGCGGCGGAACGAGAACCATCTGAAAAATGAAATTTTCGTCGGTTGGATCGCGGGGAAGCTCGTTTCCTCGATACCTCGCTCGATAAAGATTCCGCGTATCCCACGACGACGCTGAGATAATGAGAGCGGATCCGTGGCTTCTGCTCTTCGTGCCCGAGTAAGGACTCTTACTCATCCGTTGGTCTCCGACTGGATTCCTTTGGTCGAACTTTTATCAATCTTGCCCCGATTTTTCCCAATATACTTCCGTCTTCTATTCGTTTTCTATTCCCATTCTATTAATCGCAACTTTCTAATCCGCGCGAGTGCTCAAACACCGAAACACTTTCGATAATTAACCGGAACGTTCGGCCGGCGGATAGAACCGTCCGTCCGTCCGTCCGTCCGTCCGTCCGTTGCATCGCGCCCGCCGACATTCGGACACCGTTATTTACGCTCTCGCTCGAAAAAGCTCGCAGCCAACGATTGCGGAGGGCACGAAGGGAAAATTGTAAACAAAAAAGGACCGAGCGATAGGGGGGCCGCGTTATTTACCCGCGCGGCACTTGACACCGTCAGTCTCGTTTCGCCCGGTCGTCGCCGGAACACAGGGGATTCGATTTCGCCTGGCACCGGTGGATGCGGCAGGGCCGCAAGTAAATTACGCCGGCGAAGTAATAAACTAGAGTGCACGGGTGCAGAGGCGAGCGGCTCACGCCGACACCTATCCGCTCGGCGCGTCTCGTCTCGTCTAGTCTCGTCACTTCGCGTTGCGTCGCGGTGCAGCTTCGAACGAATAATCGTCCCTCTCGCGGAGCCACGAGCCCATTCGAGCACTCGATGACGCTCGCTGACGTTCTCCCGTCTCTGGTTCTTCAGCCGCACTCGTTCCCCTATCGAAACACGTGGAGAACGTCGACAGGCTCGAAGAAGGTGAAAAACATGGGCGTGGAGAATGGTGAACGAGTGGCGAAAAAAACGAGAGTGAGAGAGGGAGAGAGAGGGAGAGAACGAGAAAGAGAAGAAAGGGAAAAAATATCGAAGGGTTTTCCTGCTCTGCGGCGGGCCCGCTCGTCGGGGCTGGTTCTTTGACCTTTGAACCGGAAGTAAAGACCGAATGGTCCGCGCCCACGGCGGCCACCGTGGCGCACACAGAGGCGCACACGGCTCGAAGCCGCTCCGACGAAGACGGGATGGCTGTTAACGTGTATGCGTGGCGCGCGACAAGGCGGTCGTATCGTGCGAGCGGCTGGTTGAGATCCTTTGAAACGCGGGAGAGAAAAATTCATTTCAGCATTTCCAGTTGAAAATGGCATGGCACACGCGGAAAGGAGTTTCGGCGCGCCGCTGCATATTGGTTCCCATACGCGCGCCTGCTCAGACATCGGTCGCGGCGGTGCTCTGAAAAGGAACGCCGCATACCGAGTTGATATTGCCGCGCCCTGCACACGGCTTTGGTGAACCGCAAACAATTTGCTAAACGTTCCCTGTCAGCCTCGACGAACGCCGAAGAATACTAGAAATCATTGCCGTTATTAGTGGTTATGATATTCAGTCGGCCGTGATTCGAGATATGAACTGCTCCCGTTCAACGCGTAAATTAATTGGCACGGCGCACGCTACCGGTAGCTTGTCGACGAATTAATGCCACCTTTCGAGAGATTGATTCGCTGTACCGGCGCACTCCGGTCGCGCAACGTCAACGATGACTCGCCGGTTCAGCCCGGCGAGCCCAGAAATTTGTAGAAAGCTACTGTCAACCCCGTGAAGTAGAACGGGCAGGTTTTATACGGCGTCCAGCGGCCCCGCCGCTCGTCTACGGCCGTTTCATAAATTGGAAACCATTAAACAATAGTTTTAATGATCACCGGCGAGTCCCTCTAATGAGTCCTCGCGATCCATTTAACCAAGAAATGGCTGGGAGAAAAATTCTCTGCGGTCAGAGGAGTCGGGCAAGCTTCATAATACCTTAGCTGAATGGACTGATTACAAGGCGGCGCTATAATTTATCCAGTTCACCTGCCCTTGGTAGCTCTCTTTCATCTACTCGGGCTATAGACCAGTCATCTGGGTACTTCTTGCGCTGCCAGTCCAACCTTAAACCGCAGTCAATAATTTAGTAGAGTTGCGTCAATAGCCGAGCAAATAGCTGGGCATTTCTCGATTTAAACACACGTTACTATTTGGAATATTCTACTACTCGAGACATTTTTTCTTATCACTGAAACGGAATATGTTCTTCCGAGACCTATTTCCAATATAATATCGCAATTGGCAAACTTGGACGAAGCTATAGATAGCCAGACATAGTTGTCACTGCAGAAGTTCTATACCCCTCCAGTTTGCCATATTTTCTCTGTTTACATTGATGAATTGCCTGAATTGTTTCCCCTCTGCATTATTTCGCATAGTCGGCATACTGGCGCGTACGAAGCAAGATTTAGTGGGCAAGGGAACGTGGAAGTGGATGGCACGGGGTGGAAAGATAGTCGAGCGGGTGGAAGGAGTAACTTCAAAGAACTCCCGTCATGTTCCCGCGGCGGGCAGCAGCCTCCGTTAACATATTTTCGACTCGACTCGACTCGAGAGTCCCGCAGCTCTTTTTTGACACTCGTCCCATCTGTTTTCGGTAATCTTCGTGAAATAGGAGCAAAGCTGGACCTCTGAAGGTATTCGAAGCGTGTCGCGGCGGGAACGGAGCGCGGAACGTTTGCCGGTAGCTGGCGAACACCTACATATTCCGGACAGGCGATTAAATGTTGTCAGAAATTCCTTTCTTTCGCTTACTTTAATTAAGTTCCAGAGGGATCGGAATTCGTCGGTCGGGCAAGTTCGACCATGCCGCTCTTACCCGCGGCGCGAGACAAATCGCGGTTTCAAGATTCTTTCGTACCGTTTAGATCCATCACCTACGCCGCTTTAATTAATTCCAGATTGTCCGCTCGGCCACGTTCTTCCGTTCTTGTTTAGCTTCGGTTAAAGCAGTTCCATGGTTCGTCCCCTTGTCAAACATAGAGACTAGGTCAGTTAACCTCCTTCCTTCCTTCCTTCCTACCTTCCTTCCTTCCATGGTTCCTTCCTTGCTTCATTCCTCCCTTGCTTCCACGGCATAGGAATTCTGAATTAAATTTATTTTCCTTCTACGTAGCCTGCTTCATAAGACGTTGAACCATTCTAACGGAATTAAGACGATTCGTTTGGGCAAATGTAGAGGCTTGGCAGCGTAGAAATTCGAAATTACTTTTCTTTTGAGTGTTCCGTTGGTTAAAGCTGATGAGAAAATCGAAGAGGGGCACGATTTCTTTCGCT
Source organism: Nomia melanderi (assembly GCF_051020985.1). NCBI lineage: Eukaryota > Metazoa > Arthropoda > Insecta > Hymenoptera > Halictidae > Nomia > Nomia melanderi. The sequence continues at coordinate 5,479,473 of NC_135008.1, forward strand.
AGAGATCGCCAAAGGCACGAGCAATCGGATAATAATTTCAACGAGCGCGATTAATGGGCCGGCGTTCGGGATAGTCTTTCAGAAACTTTGCATTCTACGCTCTTCCATCGTGCTCGGAGTCAGTTTACCTTCACAATATCTTATAATTAATTACAGTCTTCTGCGAAACCCTCTCTCTCTTCTTAAGTTTTAAAGTCGGAGCGTCGTTAAGCAAGATAATTACACTATGTTTAATACCACGCGCAGTGACTGGACGTAATCTGCGTGCAAGACGCCTGATAGATGAGAGGAAGTTCTGGTTATTGTCTTCGATTTGTTTCAGCCGTTCGTTTAGCCTCCATGAAAATTTCCTCGAGTGCGATTAACATCGGATCTTCTAAATTTACCAAGCTCGATAATATTTTCCGGTGGAATGCTGCACTCTTTAAACATATTCTTCTTAGAATTAATTATTCATTTCTCGCCTGGCGGAATTATATCACTTCGGTTTTTCCGAGGATATAAATATACCGTCACCGGATTTAACACAGACATTGTTATTCCTGGCAAATCCAAATAGAACTCTCGTCCGACAAGGTTATTTCGAGTGCGACAATAATGAAACTCTTCGAACAGTTTAATGCATATCTTTAAATCATACGATTTCTATCTTCCAATACCTTTTCATACATACTTCAAAAACAATATCAACGCTCCAGAAAAAAGTTTTCGAGGGCCGGCCGTTCCATTCTGTTTCGATCGGAAGAGGTTCCCGGGTTTATCGCAAATGGTGCATGAAAATTTCATTCGCGACCTGAAACGGAAGTGTGATTGACGCGGGCACACGCGAGCCGGCGTTACAGCCGGCAATATTTACGATGTAATGTTAATTGGATTTACGTCGCGCCCGTTTCTTTCGTTCCTCTTTCGGTATCGCCAGTAAAAAGTTGTCACGCGCAATTCTACGCGCGAGGTTGAGCGGTAAAACGAATCGAATCGGCCGGTCGCGCGCGATGGCTCTTTCTTGTTCGGTATTTTTTCCGCGTCCCCGTCGTTGTTGCGACGCGAGCGTCTCGGGGCGATCGAAAACGCGTTACTTTCCAGCTGGAAATTGGATATTAAAGCAGTGAAACTTGGCTCATACCGCGGCACGCTTAAATTGTCTGAGTGGCGCATGTTGCAGCGCTCAAACTTCCCTCCCGGTTGTTCGCGACGTAAGAAGCCGGGCCTTGACATATGCAGTTAGAAACTAATATTCGGTATCTGATCCTTTATCTCCCCTCTGACCCCGTCCCACTCACCCTTGTCCCCGGTGTTCCCGTCTCTAATTACTGTTCCCACAAATCCCGGCCGAGATACACCTAATATTCTGGCACGGTAAAACCAGACAGTTATATTAAGTGAAATTAATGTCGATGGTATTCGCCGAACACGCCGTGCACAATGTGCGATAACGATAGCGCGAATTTATTATTCTTACAAATTACAATGCCGAGCGGAGGATAGCCGAAGGTGGCGGGTGTGTAAGAATAATAGGCCGGCGAAAGAAGAGATGGGCAAACAAGGTTTGAATATAATGTGGTCCAAAGGACGCGCCGCAACGCAAAGTGCATTCTTCTTTATTAAATTCTACTCGCGGGAACGGGGAAAGGAATAATGAATGCAGGTAATCAAGAAATATTTATTCGATGATGCCCTGCGGCGAGCGGAGAACCAACGAACACGGAAATTTGTTGAAAAACTCGGCAGAGGGAACGTGTTTTTGAAAATAAATTCGGATGAATGTATTCGGGAGTGGCGAGAACTGGGAATTAAATGCGAATAAAAGATGAGATTTTAGTAATGCTGTTCCGACTGCATCCGGAGCATTTGTTCCTGGGATCTAATGAAATCGTAAGGAGAAATTAACCTAGTGTTAATTGGACAGTTTTACGATCGATCAAAGCTATAGAGAAAAACACAGCGAAAATCTATTCTTGCCAGTCACGCTGCCATTCCCCTGTGAGACGCATAATAGGCGGAACGTTACAAGAATGGTGGAAAGGCAGGGAATAAGGCTGATTTTTCAACAAGGACTCCGTATCGGTATAACACGCGACCATTCGTGCGTCGTTTTTCTTAACGGCGCCGCTTTTACGCGCGGAAAGTAAGGCGGATACCTGGCCAGAAATGGAACGACCGCAGAAGCATCGCGTACCGTAGAAAATTCTACCGAATGTTGGATTCCGCCAATTTCCAATATCATTGATCTCATCTATAAACCCGTACATTTTCTTCGCGCGTTACCGTAGCATACTTCCCCGTTACTGCGGCCGGGTTTCATCCGAATACATTACTTCCGTCGGAGATTATCCGTCGCCGCCTGCGACGCCGTCTTTCGCGCGGATCTACAACGCGTCCCGCCGTCTGAAATAAAAGTCACGGGCCCGAGATTTTCCTGTCCGGGGTCGCGCTCCGTCTATAATTGCTTTTCCCGAGACCCATCTCGCGTTTTCAAAGGTCTCCTCCGATTAGAAAGTAATGGTACTCGGCACCGTGTCGGGTTATTTCCGTGAAACGGCCAGCAAAAACGATAATTGGGAGCGTGAAGAGCGAAAGAAGCATTGATTTCTGTTTGGGAATAAACAGCCCGACGATAAAAGAGCGCTCGATTCAGTACATTCGATGCCACTGTCGCCGGGTCACAGATTCATGCGACACGAGCATAAGGAGGTCAGCGAAGCGTGATTATAGGAAGGGCGCACTATTTGTAATTCCCTTGAACCGCTCGCCGATAAATCCTCGAAGATGCTCGAACGGATACCGCAGACGCTTGCCAAATTTCTTCGGACTCGAAATGGAATGGAACGATTTGTTCCGAGTCCGTCGCGATCGGATCGTCGCCGAGATTTTCGCTTTCGGCATTCCTCGGACCGTGGGCTCGGGAAGTTCGGCCGGCTGGACGTGCACGGTCGGTCGGCAACCGAATGTTACGCCGAGTGGAAAGTTTCAATAAGATTCTAAGCGGCGCTGCGTAAAGTAGCCGAGCCTCTCCGCGAAGATGGCGGCGAACGCGGGGGTTGCCTGTTCGCGCGGAAACTTACACGATCGCCGAATCGAATTTCCGATCGTCTATCCCGCAATGTCGACGGTCGCCGTACCGACGGCGTGATCCGACCTACCGACGTCACTGGCTGTCACCTTGCCTCCCGACACCTCTATTCAACCGGGTGCCGACCCTCTCTAACCATCCCTCAGATTTATAGGGTTCTCTTATCCCCTTGTGTATCGATACACTCGCTCCGCTAAAAATGGAGCTGCGAGATGCCGGGATCATCCCTCTCTGCGAGAACAAAATGAAACCTCGGGAAGGAGCCTGTCGATTGGATTATGAAAATGTGGGCGTCAGGATCAAATCTGTTTATTCGAGAGCATCGTTCCCTTCGATCGAACGGCAACCCTTCGCACCCCGCAGTTTTTCACTGGAAATGTTCAACATTTTCCGATGAGACGACGTCCTTTGAAACTAAATAATCAGGGAACGTATGTGAATTAAAGGACAAAGCTATTTTATTTTAATATGTATATTGCATTATACATAGCTTAATATTTTATATAAGACTTATATAATTTTACTATGTCAAGTCGAATGCTGTAGCGATAGTCGCTTCTCGAGCGTAAAGGGTTGATCCTTCGAATAGATTTTAAGGCGACGCTTTATGAACCTTCGCTTAACGGAACGATTTAAGTCTTTTAACCTTTTACGCTTTCTAAATTCGTCCATCGTCCGAAGTTTATTCCCTTCAGAAGTTTGAGTTGGTATAGGAGCTCGGGCATGCACACAATCTAGGCTCTTTAATGAAGACAAAGTGAGGAAACTAATGGAGACAGGCGAGGTGTGGCGCCTAAATACCGGAGCTTACACTTCGGACAATATTGATTTATAATTGGCACCGCAACTTCTCTAATTTTTCAACTTCTCCATATACAATACGCAATCTATAAACACCATAGACATTCGAAATAATACAATAACCCTTCAACAAAGAGAACCATCGATCTTCCCAACCCTACTTTCCTAATCTGTCGAAGCAACTGGTGCGTTCAGGTAGCAGAGATAAGAGGATCCAGCTGCAGACCCTTTCAGAGACCACACAAACTTCTCAGCGTGCACACGCAGAAGGATGCACAGCGCATTTAAAAGTAGCGGCGTGAGCTGTTTCTAATGTACGCAGGTATCACGGAGATCCTCGTTCCCCGACGTCTTCTTAGCTTCTCGCCGTCTCTCGCCGTTCGCAGCCTGCCCCGTTATAATTGGCCTAAATCCAACGAACACAGGTCTCGCATACCCCGTTCCTGTTGCGCTCGACGGCGGAATCGAATCTTTATTAAATCCGACGGGCCCGGAACGTGTCCCGGGCCGCCTCCTGGCCGGATCTGAATAAAGCTATTACCATATCGCGTACGCGCGCCGGATGATCGAGTGCGAGAGTAGTTTCCTGGGTAGCGTATACCCGGCGGCGCGGGATTTCAGTGGGCACGGTTAGCGAAAAGCTGCGTGATAGACGGCGCGACGGTTGTTTATCAATGTTACTCGATATTGGGCCCCGTGTTTTCCCGTTTCCGCCGCGAACGATGACGCATGCGGTAATATACCGCGCCGCGGAGAATTATTGCGGCGGCGCGCCGGGCTGCGTCTAATTCCGCCGCGGAAACACGATCCGTCCCCCGCGGACACTGCAGCGTCGGACCCTGAAAGGATTGAAAGGTGAAGCCAATCTCGCGATCCACGAGTAGGCGAAAGAGACTATTGCGAAACTGTCTTTTGTGCGCGCGGCACTTTCGCGTACGTCCGTGGATGGCGTGAAAGGATCGACTCCCCTGGATTCGAGCCGAACTTCCTTTCGGTTCGCTAGACCCAGCGCGAAGGGGTCGAAACGCTTTGCCCCATTATTTGCTCGGTCTCTAATTATTTGCTCGGTCCCTTTGTCTTTCTTACATTACATTTGTTTTGCTCGCTCGCGCGCTGCTCACTCTTGCGCTCTCTTGAAGGATTTTCAATCCGAACGAGAGGGTATTGTGTCTTTAATCGTTTATATTCTCGGGATACAGAGGAGGTCGATTGTTATTTTTGTAATTGCTTGCGACGCCGGAGATTCGATTGCGAGATGAAGTTTATTAGAACTATCACAGTTTCGAAAGTAATTTGCTGCGCGGCGGAGGTCCCTTTGTCGGATTTAAAGGACCGATCCTTTTTGTCTTTGTTAGATTTAACGATCAGTTACGATCAAAGGACTCGGTCAGTCGATGTTCCATTGCCTTTGATGGAACTGCGAGATACTTTGCGTCGACGAGCCATTGTTGCGCTTCTTCCGAGCAGAAAGTACGACGTGTCAAAGAACACTTCGAAAGTATGGTATCCCTATCACGAAACTTCTCTGGCGCCGAAACTTCGCGCGGAACTTTTGCTCGAACTTTAACAAGACAGTGAATGAACCGCGCAGAATAGAAAATACGGTGTACATCATTTATTAACGTCGTCGCGTTACAATCTATCGATCTTCGTTTCCCCGACGACTTCCCGGAAACTCGAATACTTCGGCCGGCGATATTGAAAACTCAAGCATCAAAAATTTACGAAAATAAGAGCATCACGCGGACGTCACTTTCCAGAACGGAAAAATGAAGCAGCGCGAAGAAAACCCTGACGTTGCCCTTTCGACGAAATTCCGTTCGCAAAGGGTTGAAGTTCGGGTCAGCTGAGTTTCGCCGCGTTTCATTTCGCTAATTGAAAATTCCCATGCGTTTTTCTTCCCCTCGGAAAGTAGCGTATATTCTCGTCGCGGGAAAATTGAAGCCACCCGAATCGTAGCCGCCGGCTTCTTCCAACGTCGAGTTTTTATTACGTTCCCGCGAGTAGCTGATCCAAGATGCCCAAAGATTTCGTTTCAGTTTGAATCCGTCGGTGTTCGCCAAGGAAGCGACGCATCACCGGCTTTATTTCGACCTTTGTTCCAACCCTTTTAGGGATACGAGGCGCGCCAGCCGGTAACCGAGGCCATTTCTGCGGTTCCAACGACGCCGGCAGGCTAAAAGTTGGTCCGGCGAGCGTATCGCGAACTTTGCGTCCCACGGTTCAAGTACGCGCGGAGTTTAATAAGTATACGACGGAATCCCCGCGCGAGCATTACTCGCGCATTTTTCGCCGGTCCGTAGAATTCTGTTCCGTCGGCAGTTCCCCCGGGAAAATCCTCGAATATTACTTAGCGCGAGGGGGATCGAGAGGGTTACCTCGCGTCTAGCTCGGCCGTCGTTCAGGAATCCTGTAATCCCGTGGACTCTAAGTCGCCGCGCGATATTCCGAGGCAAATGGAAAATTTCTTGGCCACCGAACGCCGCTCCATACGAAACAGATTCGTTCGCGATGCGTAGACGATTCTTCCCGCGGCGGACCGTTCCGCAAATTAAACACGCTACGACACGCGAATGGGGCTTCCCGGGGAATTAATTTATCGCCGGCCACCTCGTAATCCGAGATTTCTTGGGCACCGCGCGCGGAACATAAGCGCGGGATCCCGGGGCTTCGTTGGCCGTCGTGGAAATGTTTTTCAGGATCACCGGGATAAGTCCCAAGATTGGATAGAAGATGAAAGAAAGCCTCTTTCGGCGGGAATACGTAACGCGCGTGTGCTCTCGGATGGAGTCGGCTTCCGCTTAAGAGGGTTGTCTGACGTGATATATAAAAATTCTCGATTTTTTGGGTTCAGGAGGTTTCTCTCGTAGCGCGCGTCGAAAAAATTTCCTGTAAGTCTCGAGTCGTGTGACGTGCATGGGTTTGAAGCGCGGCGCGGCTCGTCAAAGACTCGCGTCGGTATCATTAATTCTGCACCTTGCGGCATCGCACACAGCTGTCATTAAAAAACGTATGTATATCTATATACATATATATATATATATATATATATATATATATATATACACATATATATGTATATATATAAGCCGCGAAAGTAATTTTTTATTTCGGATCATCTCGTTGCGAGCTGCACAAGGAAATCCTTGGCAAACGTCGAGCAGGTTTCTCATCCTTCCTGTCTTACTCGGGTAGAAATACTGCTCCAATTTTATGAACATCTTCTTTGCGATATAAGAAAACATTTATCAAAGAGGGATGATTTCTTGACCTCCGGGATAACCGGTGCAAAGGGTCGCGGCGCTCGCGTTCTCGCGACAACCTGAATTCGAACGGGACGAAGAGCAGCGACGGCGACGGGTGCGCGCGTTTAACGAGCGCGTATTTACCAGCGTTCCCTTTCACTCGGCCGGTTTCTAAGCAGTTCGACATCGCGCCGGTGTCCGTGACTCATCCCAGGCTTCCCTCGCGCTCGGCCCCTTTTCAGCGAGCGCGGAATCGTATAATTTATAATGCAAGCGGGAGCCGCGCCCGAGTCCGGGGGAGAGAAAAAAAAACATTGAAAATTAAATAGGCGAGCGCGAGGAGAGCAATCGCGGTGTACGGCCCGCGTCGAATTTTCTCGGCAGCCGTCGGGATTGCTCGCGTTACACGGGCCCGTGGTCCAAGGAAAGCTTGGGGAGCGTAAGCTCGTAAACCGAATCTTAAACGCGGCTGGCTGGCGGCAGCGAGCCGAGCAACGCCGCTCGGCGAATCACGTGCACGAAGAAAAAGAGCAGCCGGCCGGAGAGAGGCCGCTTTCTTCCCTGTGTTCCGCAGTCCGGGCGCGTGCTCGTTTTATCCTGCTTACAGAGATTAATTGGAAGGACAGGTTCAAAAGGTTAAAGAACACACGGCGTGTATGCCCGGCCGGCGAAATAAAGAAAATCAAGGGACACAGAGATGAGAAAGGACAAGGGGCTCGCGGTGACGGGAAGAGACGACGCGGCGAGAACGAGACGACGCAGAAAGAGAGAAAACCGTTTCGAACGGACCACTGAACGAGAGCGTCATTAGACGTCCGCGGATAAAGCGGAAAAGCCTGGGGAACCGGAGACGACCGAGAATCCCGAGAAAAAGGAGCAAACGCGACACCGGCCAGCTTCGGAGGAATAAAGGGGCGGAGGCGGAGGCCGAACTGCCGCGAATTGTCGGTTTTTCGATTTGTCGTTCGTTTCGAGCGTGACTCGTTAGAGTGGTCATCTGTTTACATTGGATTAGAACTCGCTGTTCGGAAAGCTGCCCCCGGATGGTAAACAATATCGCAAAATATCGCGGTTCCGATATTTCCAGATAATTGCTAACAGGAGGGATCATCTTCTTCGCTCGCGACGTGGCACGATTAATTAGCCGCCTTTAAGCTACCTTTACCTGCTTCCTGTCGTTTTGCCGCGGTACTCTTTATGGTCCGGAATTTTTCTGCTACTTTTACCTTCGCAGCGTGAATCGCGGTTCAATGGGATTCTCGGTGAACTTTTGCTCGATGAAGTTCGGCCAGAACGATCGGCGTCAAGTTCGCTGCGACTTCGGCCGAGAACTTCGCTAATTGTTTTTACCTCGAGCACAATGGCGAGGGATCGAGCAGTTCGATTGTTCGGACAGATCGGTCTCTAATAAGTCCCCACGAAATAGTCTCTGGATTCAGTTTCCGGTGCCACGAGCGCCACAATTGGTCCCTGTTATTATCGGAAGATCAAGCACAGGTAACGGCCGCCAATTCTCCGAACGCGAAGCTTGCGGGAGAAGACTTTACGGGTCAGAGACCGTTAGATATAAGAAGAGCGAAGTTGCGACTTCATATCTGTGCAACCGTTCGTTGCGATTTAAAAGAATGGAGGAACGCAAGAAAATCTGAGAGACCTGTAAATCGAAGTTAATAGTCGCGGGACTTTGCAGCGATCCGACAAAGGTATCGATTGTTTTGCTCAGGAGCTTAATTAAGGAAGCGGGAGTCGAAGCGATAAGGGTAACGCAACGTCGTTACGCTTAATCGCGTGCCGCGTCGACGCCGAAGAACTCACGGAATCGTATCAATTTTACCGAAGTTGAAAGGGTTTCAATTTTTCCTTTTCTCCCCGCCCCTCGGGATCGACGGACGACGGATAAGTCACGGTGAAATTGGAATATTTATCGGAAACGTTGTAATTCCTGAAAGTCAGAGGAACGACTGCGTTTCATGGCGGTGCATTAATAAACCGGCGCGATATATTATCGACTATTACTTGCCCGGACTGTTTGATGCAATTTCTGTCAGGGAACGGTACACTAATTGCGTGGAATTATCCGAGAAACGGGCACTCATTCACGAATTCAGAGAATAATTCACGAATCAGAGACTATTTCGGTGGCAACTGCAATCATGGTTCGACGTTTACCCGCAACTCAGGATCAATTGAACTCCTTTAAATGCGACAAACGCGACCATTTCCAAATTCTCGTGCCAGTTTTCGCCATATAGGTCGTGTTAATCTCGTCGGGGCGAATCCAATCCGAATCCACCGTCAGTTACATTAAAAATTATAGATAGGTAACTCGATAATGTCGCATTACGTTTGAATATCTTTCTATTGAATTCTACTTCAATCTACTACCGAATGTCCAAACTTCCGCGTCAACCTGTCTTGACGGTCAAAATTCTTACGGGTCTTGTCACATCCAACGGACAAGACCCAAATAGACATTCGCGGCCGATAGAATCGTTAAGGCCTGTCGATTCAAGGCATCGCTCGGCAATGACACGTGACGCGGTACGAAACACCGCACGGGGCTTCATCCACGGACAGGTCTGATCTATACGACGGGATCGATGGTCCAACCGTCGGTCCCCGGGAATCGGGATTGATGGAAAAGCCCTCTAGTGGGAAGCGCGGTGGGTACGGCCGCAAATTCATCATCATTACACACAGTCACCATTACCGTGTCGGAGTCGAGGATTGGGGAAGACAGGCGCACGGCTACGTCGAGTATTAGCGAACCGATCCATTTGAAGGGATCGATGATTACGCGTGGAATTTGCGGCCGGCGGAGGCGGCGGCGGCGGGCCGAAGGACGGGAGGGAAGGAAGGGTTCTATTGCGATGATGACGGTAACACTACGGTGGCTAATACGGGTGATGCGGCCGCGTACAAAGCATTTGTTAGAATGCAAGATCCGTCTTCCTATGTTCCTGTGCTTCGAGGTGCGAGCTCACCGCGGTAATTGCCCCCAACACCAAGAGAACCTCGTCTAGGTTGCGGTGAGAGTCTTCCAATCGAGGCCACGGCGCACCTGTACAGCCGGATGCTAATCGAATTCCGTCTGCCAATCCCAGAGGGCACGAGGGCGCACTCCGGAAGAGCTCGTCCTCGCCGCTCCTCGTCTCGCCCCGCGTCGTCCCCGTGCCTGCAATCCCGAAATATTTCGTGTCCGAATATTTTTCGACGGTCGTCCGGTTGTTCGCGGCGCGGCGGCCATCGCGGTACGCGAGCCGTACGACCGCGCGCAATTTATAACAGCGCCGTTTGAATTTAGCGGCGCGCGGCGGGTCGGGCGTAGAATTTTAAACGACCCGCGACGCGACGCGCTGACAGTCCCTACAATGTGTCACGTACCGCGCGATTTGTCGTCGCTCGGCCGTACAAGATAATCGATACGCGCGGAACGGCGGAGATCCTTTCGGAAGAAATTATTCAGCGAGGAATAAACGAGGAATCACGAAGGATGCCAGTTGTTATGAAGCGTCGGAGTATTCAAGAGTATTCGCAAGAGGCTCGAGTTCCCCACGGTTCCAAGTTTGGCAGGTGAAAAGCGCTAAGGTAAGATTCTATCGACTCTCGAGCGCTGGGGACTGCAGTATAATAGAGCTCGTTATTAAGCGCAACGCGATAAGACCGCGACACTCGAAAATCTATCCATCCATTCGTCGCGTTGGCAAACTTTCACGGCGTCAATGTCAATTCTACGACTTACAAATTGTCCCCGGGAGCGAACTTCATATCCCCGAGTATTCCGGCGAGTTAGAATTTCCTCGCCCACGGCGCGAATCCTGCAGATATCTCGGCCCGCGACTCCGCGGGAATACTCGAAACGAAATCCACACCTTTCCTTCTCTTCGTTCTATCTATTTCTCCGGTTCCCCGCGTCCCCGGCATTCTACTTAGACCGATCGATACCCTATCGCTCCGGCACACCGTACGTATTTAAGCGCTGCCGCGAGCAAGTTTCACGAGCGATCGACTCTCTGAAGGCTCGATATGCTCGGTGATCTCGAATCGCTCGGTCTTTGACTCTTCCCCGTCTGCCGAGCCTGGGCGCTTTGTGTTACTTTCGCCCGGTTCTTCCAGGCCCTCTTTTGCCACGGGTCACGAAAATAGGCTTACCCGCGCACCTCCCCTCTCTCTCTCTCTCGCGCCGACTCCTCGTACGCTCCACGCCCCCTACTCTTTTCTTCCCAACGATAGGGGAACGCGTTGATAACCCTTTGACCGTTTCGATTCACGCCTATCCGGGATATCCCTCCGTTTCCGACGGGGACAAGCGAACGATTGTGTCGGCTGAATACGATTTCGTGAGGCCGCTTTAAATTTCTGCTCCAACCGCGACCTCCGACGCCCCTATTCACCTGGCTATGTACACGGCCCACCGTGAAAGAGAGTCGGCGAGTTCACGGTTAATGACGAAGAAAACCTTTGCAATATTTGGATGGATATTGTACTCAGCTTCGAGAGGAGCTCGGCGCTCGGCGCTCTCCACGGGCTCGCATAATGTAGGGCAGCGCACTCCTTCAGCCGGTAGTCTGTTGGTTTACAGTCGGTAGACAAGATGTAGCCAACTCTGCTAAGCTAGCACCCCGAGGACCGACGCTATCATTGAGCCGAGACCCGGCCGGGTCTTAGGCCAGTCCCGCTATCTCATTTCGGGGACGCTGATCTTTAAAGTGTCACTAATTCGGGTTGGAACGATTCTCGCGGCTTTGGACTAGATTTCAGAGCTTCTCGTCTCGTATTTTTCGAGAGGATCGTCCTTAGGCGTCGAGGATGATCCTTGCGGTTGATAAAAAACCTGACGAGTTCGTCGAGAGTGTTTTTGTTCCTTGATGGGGTTAATGGAAGAGGGAACTGAGTCGATTGTTATTTAACAGAGTGCGCGGGTGGCGCTTTATTCATCCGCTTGTTACTGGCGGATCGATCGACGCGAACAGGAGACGAGCCTGCTCGGAACATCTGGACCCTAATGTTTCCCATTCACGCGTCGGACGAAAACAGAAAACGAACGGAAAGCTAATGAGGATACATTTTTATATTCCTCGTAAATTGGAAAAGTTTCTCGCTTCGGAATGGGAAAACCGTGCACAGACGCTTTGTGATAGCGAACGGCACCGTGAATAACGGTGTCAGTTGTAGCTGGGTATTATGAAACTTGTGATCGATCGCCGCTGTTAATAAAAGTATTGGATAATCGAACTGGTGATGGGAAGACAGAAAGCGGAGTGAAACGAATGAGAGGGAATATTTCGAGAGCAAAAATTTCAGCCGAGGGCATGCTTATCACTCGAAGCGATATGCCGCGAAACTTCTTCTTCGGACGAGTATGGACAATAAACTGCGAACTTTCTTTATTAAAAGTCACAGCGTCGATTCCTTTCCTATCCGTTTCACGGTATTCGATATCAAGATCCCGTTGTACGCTTTACATACGTCACACTTAAACAATAGTCACTTTCCCTCGGTCGTTTAATCTTCGCGCCTCCACGGCGCAACTACGATATTAATGTTAACAGCGTAACGGCCACTGAACGCGACATCTCGCGAAGGAACGGCGCGCGAGCAATTAAAAACAGAAAATCGCGCTTCCAGTAAGATATTTTGTTTTAAAGGACACAATGAACTCGTTAAGCGCGTACTCGGTTTTATGCATTCCGCCGCGTACGCCTCATCGTAAACACATTTTCATTCCGCCATTTTTCCGCTTTACGGCTCTTCCGCCGTGTAATTTGTTGTTTCTGTTTATTTCCCATCTCGTCTGGCAGCGACGTTTTAATAACGATTGTTTGACCGACGTCGTTAAAAAATGTAACGTGTCGAAAACACGAGCCGCGTATTTACATTCAACGCGCGCGATGAACACTTCCACTCTCATTGTCGAGCATCGGCGTTTAATACATCGCGGTTTCATGTGTAAATAAATCAACAAGGTTTCACCGGAGAAACGGACAGAGAGAAAGAGAGAGAGAGAGAGAGGCTGTGTACGTTTGTGAGATTTTCTGCCGACGACTCGTAATGTACTCCGCCTCCATACAAGTCCGGATATAATAGTATCAATTGTTCCTGACATTTATAACCTTTTTATAGAGGCCGGCGTCGCGGTAATGTGCTCCGTTGTCAGGTCGATCGATACAAACGGGGCACCGGCTCTCCGGCCGCGTCCTAAGCAGCGTGTCGTTGTTTTTATCAGCTTCCATCGAATCGATTATCAAGAAAAAATAAACAACAATTTCGAGCGTATATACCGGATCAGACGCGATCGCGCGGCGCGCGCCGCCGATGTAAGAGTACCGGTAAATAAACAATTGAAACGGAACGTTGAAAAATGGCGACACGAGGACGACGCGCTTTTACGTCGAGGAAACTCCGAAACCTGCCCGGAACAATAAGGCCAGCGTAATCCGCATCATTCTTTCAAAGCCGGCCCGTTGAATCTTCTCTGCCATTTATAACTAAATCAGTATTACTCAACATCGCTGAGGATGGAAAATACCTTTAACCTGTTCCGTCAAAGCCGAGCTACCTTTTCGCTCTCCCCACGCGTCTCTATCGAGAGTAGAATAAATATCTAACGAATTTTCTACCTTTCTGCCTCTTCCACTTTCTTCCCCCTTCTACCATATTCTTTCCCATAAATTACAGTCTTGTCAATAATTCTCGAGGTATCTTCAAAGCGGCGATTTTCAGAGGACGGCTTCGTCTTGCGTCTCGGGTCCCCGTTAATAAAACAGGAAGTAGCGTCCTTTATTTTTAGTTCTTGCGCGAGTCCGCGGACTTGCGTCGAAATCGAGGGTCGCGTGAAGTTCCCTGTCAGCGGAGAATGTACAGGCTTATTCGGTTCCCGGTCGTTCCCGGCGCTGCACAACGATGGAGGCCGCGAACGACGTGTCGCGTCCGCGAAGGGTGATCCTTGGGCGCAACAAATCGCCTAATCAAGTAGATATATGAGTGATGCGGGGACGAAATTGGTTCTTCGCCGCGAGTAAATCTCACGCGTGTCAGCGCGAGACGGCCATCCGAGGCGGCTGGGAAAGAAGAGAGGATCCGGGATCGATTTCCTTCGGGATTTATGCGACGATTTTTTACCGTGATATCGGATGGAGGAGCGCGGCAGTAGCAGCTCGATGGAACCGGCGAACGACTGGCCGGGTCTCGGCCAGACGCCACTCTTTCATTTCGCCGGGAGAGAACCACCGCGAGAGCATCCTCGGTTATTAATGCGGCCGACGCCGTCACTGAAACTTCTCGCTAATTTATTCCAACGATTCCCCGCACACTTCGCCGCGGATGTACACGTACACCGTTGACCAGGCTGGAACTTAGCCTCGTCCGGGCTGGGGGTACTTTTTGAATCAGAAATCAGACCGACGAGAAATCACACGGAAACACTGATTCGTTGGCTGTTGGGCGAGTCGGAGAGAGATGGTTCATTTCTTTTTAGAAATATTGGATATCATTGATACTTAACGCTCAGCCAACCGAATGGGGAGATTTTCCACTTTTCACTTGGCAACGCGTTGCCTTTTATTCCGTTTATCTTCTCTTTTGTCGTTTAGTGAGTCTTGACGTGGGATTATTTGCGATTACTAGCTTTTCAATAGTTCTAGTGTACAAAAGAATTGGTTAACGACCGGCGATAGGTAAAGTGTTAAACTATTTGTACCGAATACCATTGGAATTTTTAGATTAAAATTATTTTCCCAGTTTAGTCGTGTAATCTGAGTTGACTATTCGAGTTTTTCAGTAACAATTGTAAAATTAATTAAGGAGATGTCCAAAATTCAATTGAAGACAATTGATTTAACTGGGATAATAATTTTAAGAGAAAATTTCAGAAGGTGTCTTTTGACACTTAGCTAACCGAATGGGGAGATCTCTCACTTTTCACTTGGCAACGTGTTGCCTTTTATACTGTTTATCTTTTCTTTTGTCGTTTAGTAAGTCTTGACGTGGGATTATTTGCGATTCATCAAATACGGTTCTCGTTTTTAGAAGACAGTTTCTAACCGAATTAATTGAATGAGTTCAATCGAAGATAATGGAGGAGGTTGTCGTTATAGTTCTTTTTAGGCGGTCGCCTAAGCGTTGATACAAAATATATTTATGGAAGTGAATATATGTATAAGAAGAACAGTTAAATAGACCGTTGTATAAGATTCAGTATAACAGTTGAAACGATGGAAAATATAGACGCTTAATGATGTAAATGAGATCCGGTCATCTCAACCGAAATTATCCTGTTTACTTCTACCTGGAACGACCTCTCCTTTTTTTATCCTCCAATCTTTCACTGTGGCTTGCACCGCTATGGTTTCAATTTTATGAGTTGTTCATATTTCACAAGCTAAAATTGCAATTATCACGACTCCGAAATAATCGAGAACATTTCTGCCAGTTGAAAGTAGAATGTTTAATCTCGATGGTTGAAATATTCTTGACCACTTAGTCTGGCACAGTTCAGATTCGACGAACTTTGTAATATTTATAAAACGACGAGTTTATAGAAACCCGGACTGTATATTCGCTTCGTGCTGCTTTCAATTTTGAATATCGACCGCGTTTTTATTTGAGAACCGATACTACATTCGGGGCAAGGATTCCGGTAGACAATCATAATGGGAAAGTTGGCGGTCGAACTGAATTACGTAATGCACTGAAAAATGAAATGGATGAGCCCGCCCTCCGCCGTATTCTTCATTCCTCCAGTTTCTTTCTTCCTCCTCGACGTGCATTTTCAATATTGAACTCTGCGTCTTACTTTCCTCCCTCTTTTTCCCTGTCTTTTTATTTCTTCCGCCGGCTCTTTTCCCGATACACGGGTCCGCATAAAGTTTACGGGCTCGGGTCCGCGGAACTATTAAAGACAGCGCGAAATTTTGTTTCGGATTCTGAAACTCGCTCCAAAGAACAGCGCAACATTCGCGCGACGTCAGGTACGGCTAGCATTAAATTTTATAACGTTCCTGTCTTCGGTTTCGGGGGTCCCGGTATCCTTCCCGTCGAAACTTCGATCCGAACCTTATACAATCAGAAGCAAGTTTCGTCGAATTAACGAATCATCTAGAACAGACGAAGGCGGACCTCTGCCGAAAAATGGTAGACGTTTTACGATCAAGGACGACAGTTTCGTTCAATGTATCCGGAGGTGAAGACAAAACCGCGAGGTTCACGCCCGAATTTCGCGGAATTCGGTTAAGAAATTCGTTCCTCCGGTTTTTACGGATCCATAAATCCACCGAGTCTCATCAAAATCTACATTGGATATTTCACGAGGGCTCCTTGTTAGAGCCACCTAAAGCCGGATCAAAACGGAACGTCGGTCCCGTTTTACGCCGGTGGACATCTGTGCCCAGCGCGTTTTCAATCTTCCCCGGCGTGAATGCCTTTTCATTATTAAAACGCCATCGTTCGCCGTGGTCGTGGTATAAAGAAATTGATTCGACGAACCGTATAGGTACGAGCGTCGTCTGGAGTCTAGGCTCTAAGGTATCCACGGATCAGAGGCGCTTATGCCATCCTCGGTATCGGGTGTCGAGGTGTTCCGGGCGTTTCGGCGCGGAAAGGATCGACGGGTCTAATCGTGGCCCGGCGAACGACGAGTTTGATGGAGTATCGAATAGCGTTAAACAAACGGCAAGTCTGCAGCTCGGATCAGATATAATTTCGGGTCGGATTCATAGCGGAACGGGGTCGGGCCGAGTGCTGGAGAGAAGAGCGCTCAGAGGGTGGCAAGGATGGGCTGCGAGCGGAGAACGCGCGGTTTATCACTGATCGGTGAAAACGAGCGTAACACCGGCGCCATATAATTGCGCGTGTATCGTTCACCCCGCAGTTATCGAGGACGGCCGGAATCATCGATCGTGAGCACGCCTCATTTTACGCACGATTTTCGATTACCGTTCGTCGCGTTTACGGCCGGTCAATAAATCGACGATGCATGTGCGAGGGATACTTTGGCCGGCGCGCAGGACGTTCGTCATAACGACGGACAAATATAATCTGGCTCAATTCCGTCGGTGCGCTGCTGGTCATTTCTAGGATTGAAGGATTTTTCGGGTAAACATCCCCTTGAGAGGCAATTTCGTTCGGTCCGAGCATACATATTGGCCGAAGTGATCGATACCCTATTTCTATGTACCGTGTATATATTACTCTAGCTGGTAAAATTTGAATAACGAACTCTAACAGACTCGCTTATCCCCGTGAATTCTCCTCGCAATCCGTCGGAGATGACTTTCTGCGAGAAACATCCGAGGTTGAAAGTTCACCGAGAGAACGGGCGACACGAAGACGCACTGTTGAATTGATCAATTCCGTGGGAATTTCACTTTCAGCGACGCTAACGATCGAGCACAGTGAAACGGTATTGTTCTTTGTCGATGGATATCAGTCGTTTCGGACAAAACACGGCGCGAGCGATGGAACATTCGATTCTACAATCGCGCTAATTGACGAAACGAGGTGGTGCTCATCGCTCGGGAAGGTCCGGCAAAAAGTCGAGGGGTGGCCACTCGACGTGGCCGCGAGCACGGCGAGGGTAGCAGCCCACTGACCTTTGAGCGACGAATTGATTTTGTTTCCACGGTCGGCTCTTGGAGCGGGCACGCGAGCCTCCCCCGCGTTCCGCTTCCACGAAAGTTGATACGAAATTCTTCGTACGGCCTGATATCCATTTTTATGGCCGGCTTAAGCACCGACTTCGCGACCCACGATCGCGCACCCCGCTTGCCCCGGTTGTCCCCGATCGCTGCTATTTTTCGTCGAGTCCAAGTCCGCGCCGGTTTATGATTCGCAGGCGTAAGATTGCGTTATCGCGGTTCGACCCCGCTTTAACCAGCCCCTACTCGCTCGAGATCTCGTTCCCCTGGCTCTACAGTCCGTCACGAGTAGTTTTTACGGCGTTCCGAAGCGATACGAGCGTAATCTTCGCCTCGCGATCGGCTGAACGCGGCGTTCGAACGAGAAACGATTCTCCAGCCGTTCGGCGCGCGGCCGACGAATTGAACAATACTCGTCGGCCCGTCGTTTTATTGCACCGTCGACGATAAGGATCCGCGGACGTCTCGTCGGGGTACGTGCAACGAATTTTAAAACGCACTTAACGACGCCGGCTGTACGCCCGGAAAAGTTTTCCCGCCGCCTTTAATTGGATCCGTGTCCATTAACGCCGCGTGCGAATTATCGTCTCCTCGCGGCGGCGACGACGCTCCGCCTCTGGAATCGGAACGAAACGTTTTTCGTTTCACCCTCGCTCGAATAAATCTCGCGGAGATGCGGGCGTGCTTGATTCTTGATGATTCCGCGGATCGCTGATAGATTTGCTTCGCGAGCTGTGCGCGTGGAATTTTGGATTAGCGCGCTGCAACTTGCAATGTGATTTGAGAAGAGAACCGTCGAGTATGTGAGATCGTATGTACTCTGTGGAGATGGGAAACGCGCTGGAAGCTACGACCGTCCGCAATCAATAGAGTATGTCAGTCGCGATGAAGTAGCTGCAGTGTAATGTTTAGTGTCTCAAGTTATGAATGCACAATTGTTTGGGTGTGTGCCCGGCGTTTTGCGACGGGGTGGCGCCGGTATGTCTAGGGAAAGCATGATGGCAAACAGGATGATCCCTGGATAGATGCGACGGAGAAATGTTTGGAACGACTGAACTTTTTATTAAACTTTTATTTATCGTTAAAAGTGCTGATACATTTTCTCAATCCTACAATTCTCTGAAAATTGTGGTAAGAGATTTTTCTCAGTTTCTTGAGACATTTATTACAGTATTCAAGTGAAGCTATTTATTCTTTTAATCAGTTAGTAGGTTTAGTACTTAGGATAAGAATAATTGCGAAATAAGGAAACCAGAACCAGTAAGCTTGATTGGTACGGTCGTTCTACTGTTAACACAGTCGTTAAGGCTACAGAAGAAAGTTTGAAAATTCAGAAATAGATGTTGCTAGGAAGACACACCGTTGTGTACGGGGAACATCGATTCCCGTTTGATCGCGGCGGTGAGATTCAAGCGAATCCGGCCATTGCATAAACCAGCGACTATCTGGCAACTTCATGATGCTATTGGCAACAACAGAGACTAACCGAAACTCTCTGTACACTCGGTTAAAAGGATCTGGTTTGCCAAGTATCGCCGACGCGAGGAAGAATGTAGCTGTATTTGCAACATTGGGGAAGTTACGGCCGCAGTTACAAACCGAAACGGTCAAAGACCGAATTCTATATAGCCACGGTTGCGTCCGATCAAGGGAATTTATTTCGGTTACAGCAAATAAACTCGACCCATTTCGCGTGAGCATCCGATCCATTCGCACCACATCGTTGCTCATTTGAACGAGTATGAATACAATTTGTAGAGAAGCGTTTCATCGCAAATAGCGGCGAGCGAAGATCGCATTTCCAGCGAGTGGCGTTTCATTCAATCTTTTGATTCCTCGATCTTGTTTCCGACGATTTCCACCTGTGCGGGTTTCACCGGTAGCAATCTGCGGCTCGTCAGTTTGTCCCCGAAACGCGGATATACTTGCAAGTTCGCGGAACTGTTACTGCAGCTTAATTAATACGAAACATTCATCGTTGCGACGGGAACGCCCGTTGTCCGCCAGCTGGGGATCGCGGCGGCATTCCGACGCGACACGGTAAACTTTCCGTGTGTCAATATTACGTTCCCAGAACTCAAAGCGGCCGGATTACATTTTTTTTTCTTCCTCCTCTCCTCACCTCGTCGATTTGTAATCGAGGCTAACCGTCGGTTTTTCATTCCGCGCGTTCACGGCGCGGAAAAAGCTCGCACAGTGGCGACAAGTGTGTTCTCGAATGAATCGCTTCTCGGCTGCGAAACCGCGCGAATTTGCTCTGTTTTTAACGCGAGCGCGTTATGAGCGAGCCCCTCGTTCAGCATCAATTAGGAATTTTACGAGTGGAAGAACACGCGACTCGGCTCGTTTGGCTTCGGTAAATGTAATAACGCCGCGAGGTAAGTTCGCCGTCTAACGCGGGACGTTAATGCGATTACCCGTCGCCGGAC
Source organism: Nomia melanderi (assembly GCF_051020985.1). Classification (NCBI taxonomy): domain Eukaryota; kingdom Metazoa; phylum Arthropoda; class Insecta; order Hymenoptera; family Halictidae; genus Nomia; species Nomia melanderi. The sequence goes on from NC_135008.1 coordinate 5,499,652, forward strand.
GAGGCGCGTTTCACCGCGACGACAAATATTTTCTGGTGATTAAGCCGGCGAATCGGCGTCGCTCGTGTAAGCGTACACGTTGAAACGCGTCCGCGCTGGACGCGTCAAACATTAATACCCGGCGCTCGCCGGTTTCCGAACTTTCAGCGTTCCCCCCCGCGGAAGCTGTTTTATTTTGCAGCGCGCCATTTCGGTTAACTTCCGCGCGGCGACAAATCGAAATTCGTAACGGTTTGTACTGCCGGCCGCGATGCGAAGGGGATTCGAGGATCGAATTATCGCTGACGGACTCAATTTCAGTCCGGTTTCGGCGCGTCGTCATAAATTCGACCCGTTAGCCGGGGACAATCGTTAGGGGATTAATGCGCGTGACGGATCAAAATTTCCAGGCGGTGGATGCTGGCTCACGCGAGAAGAAGGCGCGCGCGCGTGGCGTGTAGCTACCGTCGCCGTGGGTGGCTCGTAGGGGAACGGTGGCCAAACAATCGGTCGCGAATGCGTGAAATGCTTGGCGCACAATTAGAACGATCGCCTTTTGTCCCGGCGGCACGAGCTGAATCTGCGCACTCCTGCGAACGCGCGTCGCCGTTAATTAATTAAAATGAATTGTCGAGCCGGATAGACATCGCGTTTCTCGCGTGACGCGCGCCGCGGCGGGTTAACTAGGGATGGAACATGAAAAGAAAACGAAGTTAAGAAAACATAAAAACGATATTCGCGATTTTTCATGCGCCGCTCGTCGAGAGCTCTCGTCGCGTCACACTTTATTTATCGCGGCCCGTGTTCGCGCTTCGTGTCAGCCACAATTTACGCACCCCCTCCCCCCCGCCATCGTCACCCCTAAAATTTAATAGCAACTTTATTACCTGTTTTATCGTCCTCCTCTTATACACGTGTCCCCACCTACCTATGACTTAATAACATTTTTATACGTCGTTAAATTAAAATTACAATCCTCGGCGGGCTGGCCCCGCTCAATTTTGCGCCGTTGCAACAATATCAGGATCGCGTGTCCGCGCACTTTTACCGGGGCTCAAGCGAATCAACCAGCGATCTCTTCGCTTCGCGAGGAATCATTTATAAAACCGCGTTAATCGGCCGGCACCCGCCACCCCCGTCGCTGACGTAATTGTTTCGACGTTACAGCGGTTCCGTAATACGCCATTCGGGCTCATCATCTCATCACCGTATTCCGTTTAAGTAATTGTTCCGCGTTTACGTAGTTTAGCCGCACTCCTGTGCGGGATAACGCGAGTAATTAACCGGGAACGCGCAATTAACGTCTTCATAACGGAGAAATCCTTTCGGCCTGAAAATATCGCGTTCGCGTTGCGAGGTTCGTTACGTTCTACGCCTATAAAAATTTCAGCGAAGAACGCGCGCGTATGCTGTTCGACCGTTCCCTTTCAACCGATTTCCGGTTCGATCTATCGTTAGCTGTGTTTCTAGCTTCGTCGCCGGGGAATATCTAGGCCCGCCAGCTTTCGATTATTCGAATAATTAAATTACTCGCAGCCTTCAATCTCAGATATCAAAGCTCGCAACCGCCATTACGACGGTATCGGGCCGCAAACGGTTAATACGAATATCGGGAGTATCCGAGCAGTAAGATCGATTAGCATCTTTGGGGCACGAGATTCGCTTCAGATTATAGACGCAATTAGCGGTCGCGAAATAGGATTCTAATTCCATTAGCCGCAGAGGACGGGCGGATCTCTTTCAGCGGCGTTGCTTACACGATAACAGGATCCCGGGAAGATAGCGCGATCCCGACCCTTGAACGGGGATACCTATTCTCCCCGATTTCGTGGCTTCTCCCGCGTTTAGATACGGCAACAAAATTGCTTTTCAAGAAGAAGTAATCTCGGTCTCCGAAGAGGGTCCGATGTCCCTGCGGAGGGGTACCTAATGAAGTGTACGTGAGAAACAAGTCATCGCTTGGTAAGAAGACCCCTGGGAAGACAACAACAAGACCCGTGGAACATCCTGTGGCGAGAATCTCGTCTCTGGCCGGGCTCGAAAGAACTTTGAGAAGTTTTTGCGCTCCGCCCTCCAATCTCCACGGTTCCGATTCGCACGTGCAACACGAGAACGACTTTCGTATCTGAACATTTCCCGGCGGCGAGTCATCGGCCACTTTTGTCCGGAACTTCCCGGCCAAGTTTATCTATTTGCTAAGCGCGGACGCTCCGCACGACCGGCTGCCTTTAAGGACTCGCTGATTGAGTTTTGGGCGGGGGCAGAACGTGCGAGATGTTTTAAACTGTTCCCATTGGAACTTAATTAAGGCCGGCCAGCCGTTTTCTTCCCTTTTCCAACTTGTGTGTCGGCCGAGAGTGTACGCCGCTTGTTAGACAGAGATCATCTTCGGAATGTAACGGTTACATCCATGGTTTCGACACTGGAATTATTGGACGGTTTAACCACTTGCGCTGGAAAGACGTGTTACACGTCGATAATCTCACTGGATTACATATTCCGGATTGTTCTGAAATCTACCGGTTCGTACAAAATTATTGGTAAACGACGTTTGTGTACATATCTATATATAATAGGCGTAGACAAAATTCCTCGCGCGAAATCCTGTCGAGTTTCTCAATTCGTTGCCAGCAGTGGTTAAAGTCGTTTGGAAATTTGTATTCTGCGATTGGTTGAATGATCAATTATGCTGTTACCAGGGAATGAAGTTGTAAATAAGTTAATTCACTAGGTCGATAGTTTTAGTGTTGCTTATTTTCGATTGATTTCTATATTTAATGCCGTTGAGCTATTCCGTTCGATTTACGAGCGATTAGGAAATATACATCGATTCGATTCATTGAAATAATCAGATCAATATGCTACTTCTAACGAACCTCTCATTACTAGTTGTAGACGGTCTTTGAAATTGTCTCGTATCCGGGCGAGCGGAATTTTCATCGCAATTAGCCGGAACGACCGGTCACGGAGTTTCTCGCCTGAACAGGCGTCAATCTCTCGATCGTTCGCCTGGCCGCGCTTACATTTACACCGTGCAACGGCGGGGGAGCAGCCACCCACGATATTCAACATTCGTTACAACCCACCGTGTCTTTGTTCGCCGGCGAGCGCGTTCCCTGTACGCGACAAACTTCCGGTTTGCGAACTTTAGCCTAGCGTGCAGTAAAACCCGCCGCGGGTGACAAAAACCTCGTGAACGCTGGGGGACTCGAAGCAACACGTCGCGATGGAATCGCTTCGCTGCGTTTCGCTTATGAATATCCAACCGCGCGCGCGGTAAATGCATTATTTAAATAATGATCGCTTCGAACGCAGGGCAACCGTTAGATTAAATTGATCTTTATTTAATGCAACAGCGGCGGAATATCTTTAACCTTTGATCGGCTTTCTCTATAACTAAAGGATCTCCGTTTCGTGTTTGCAGGTCCTAAGGGTTATCGAGAGCAGCGTTTTTAAGGTAAGGGAACGAAACGTTAATGCATGTAGACTAATGGCGGCGGCCTCGAAATAAGGATTGGTTCACTCGATTCCGAGATAAGATTATATCGTCGCCGCCGCTTGAACAAATGGTTCGTAAGTATGCGGACCGGAGTTTCTTTTGCATAATGGATCGCTCGCGTTTTCAGTCAGATTTTCCTCACCGACGGCCACTCGGAGCGTTACACACGGTTTAATCATTATGAAGGGGAAATCTACCGTGACCGGTAATTGTTACCTGAGAAGAAATTAATTCTTCGCCGGCCGGCGGGCGTTGATGCTAATTATTCACAGTCGAAAACGCCAGAAATTAATGAATTCGGCCCGCGAGTCGCGGCAATTTAGCCGCGCCCGTTAAAAAGAGAAACAGCCGGAGCCGCGGTTGAAATGAAAAACCCTTAATTCCTGGCGGTTCGGTCGTCCCTTCAATAACGGATGAGAAATGAACAGCATCCCGGTGAATTCGTATAAATTCGTAATTTCAACGGAGCACGGCCGAGCTTCGAAAAATGGAGCGGCGCTATTTTTTTTCATTACGCGCCGGCCGTGCCTCCGCCTTTGTTACTGCGGAAAGGAAAGCATAACTTCGGGCGAAACTAGAATTAAAGTCCAAGATTCCCCGCTAATGACTCGCGTTTTTGTACTGAACTCCATAGAACTGATTCTCCATGCGAACCCTTTCTTGCGATTCGCGGTTCTCTCGAGTTTATCCTATAGCCCGGGAATTATTCCGGGCAGAATCCGATGCAGAATGTACCGCCCGGCTTTCACGTTCACGTCGCTTTCATTCCACATTTGTCGAGCGATCCCATTCGTCGGAAAAACAACGAGCTTCCTATTAGCGTCGCGCTACAAATCAATTAACCACTTCGCGGCGAGTTTCTCCAAGAAGCCGATAGTCGGAACGGACCGTTCCCACTTCTGGAACAACTTCATGCAACTCCCGTTCGCTAGCGAAACGAATGTTCTCCCTTCGAAAACCGACTTCGGGCCGCGCGCTTCGCCGGACTTTCCGCCGATAACCTTGCATTTTCGTGACATCGCGAAAGGTAAGATGTCGCGGGAAAAATCCGTCAAAATATTGTGCAGCGCCGGAACGTTAATTGCCTCGTTTGTATCTTGTCCCAGCGAGGGGCTGCTCCGCTCGGCACGCAGAGGAGAAAATTTCGAATAGAGCCGTCTATCTAGCTCGCAGGGAAATAAGCCACTTGAGCTTCAATCCGTTCCGGCTTACAAGAACTGCGATGTTTCCGCTCCCTTTATTAAATCGCCTTTCCCCGGGTGGAGAGAGCGGGCCAAACAGCCGGGCGAGCTAGGCTATCGCGTCCTGTTTCGTGAATTTGGTCGAAGGATGGCAGGGGGTGGGGGGGGGGGGGGGGGGTTGAAAGGCAAACGAGAGAGCCGGAGAAACGGGGAGAGAGAGGGAGACGAAAAAAACCCAGAAAAGGCAACTCGTTCGCCCCGCGCGCCCCTTTTCCTCGCCGACGATCCGCTCCGAAACGTCGCTCCCGTTCCGGTGTTACCATACAGCACGCCCGGGCCCCCTGAACTTTTAATGAATCGAAAGAAAAACTTCTCGCAGGCTGAGAAGGTTAATTTCATCCCGTTGAAGCCCGCCGGCCGGAGGGAGAAAAGAAAAACGTGATGTAACGTCTTGAAGCATTTAATCGCGCCGCTATTCGTCCCTACCGACCCACCGCCGGCCCTGTTCCATCTTCCTTTTATTTGGATTACTTTGAAACGGGTAATCCCCTTAAGCGCCCTTCTCGCGCGCGTCCCCGACAAAAATAGCTGATTTGTTTACTGCGTCCGACGCCCGCCGCTCGGAGACGAATAACGCGCCCCGGGAACTTCCCCGTTGGTCTCGCGAGAAATTGCATCTCGACCGGCCCAGTTTTCCGAGGAATTCGATGCTATTCTTGTAACCGAAGTATTTACGAGCCGAGAGTCTCGGAAGCGGCACCGCCGAAGTATTATTTCAGTCACATTCGACTTAGACTTCGCGAGCTACGAACCGGGTTTCCCTGGGAAATGCTAACGATAAAGTGCATCTGGCGGCGAGGCTACCGAAATTAATGAGTCGAGTGACTCGAACGATACTCGGAAGATGTTCGCGATGTAAGGGCCGAACGTATCGAAAAGAAGCACCGCTTCGAGCGACGCAGTTGGCCGAGCGGCAAAAAGCGAGGGGTCGAAACGCGGGAATAATCCGATAAGTCGATGAGGTTTCTCGCGCGCGCTTAACAAATGGATGCTCGTAATCGTCGAAAACGACCGGGCGAACAAAGCCGGGCGCATCGTGACGAACGACTGTGCGAACTTTCGCGAATTCTTGCTCGGAGAAACTCTGTCTCCCTTCGTTCATGGATTAGTGCTCCGGGAAGTTTCTGAATGGCGGAGTCCCATTCGAACAGCGGGAACGGTGATCAAGCGGCTTGAACGACTCGCGGGCGTTTATGGAAATAAATTTCAGTGGGCAAGAACGCCGCGCAACGGTGCCCGCGTATCCGGCGCTGTTGTGCGCGCCAGTCGGAGCGGAAGTTGCGTCGCGGCCCGCGAATTTCTGCTAGCCGACCCGACTAAGGAACGAGGATTCGGTCGGCGGCGAGGCTAGTCGCGTGCACGCGCCCGTGATTTATGAAACGCGCCGTAATTGACTTGCATTACGATGCAAATCGCTCTGGTCACGATACGACGCGAACCGGCTGTCTTTGATTTTCACTGAAAAAATAGGATTTCACTCGTTCCTCCGTCGCCCTCCTCTTCCCGTGTTGCTCTCTTCATCCTTCTCCTCGGTGACTTTCTTCCGCGCGTTATTTCTGCTTTGTAAACTGATTTGTGTACCCAGCTCCGCCGGTGTTTTTAGGCCGAGCACAATTAGTTACAGGTTTCACGGCTCGAGAGGCATTTGTACGTTGCGCAGCGCAGGGTCGTTCACTTTCTGGAGCACGCCAGCCGCTGTCAATAAGGCTTGAACCGCCATCGCGTGCTCGAGCTTGTATTTTTACTCGCCGGGGAAATATTTTTAAACCGCGCGGCCGGGGATCCGTGGATTCCGTTGCCGTTTTTAAGCCATCACGCTGCCCCGTCCCCCCGCCGAATGACGCGACGCCGTGTCTGCCATGGAACGTCCGTTTCCACTTCGCGAAGTAACTTTCCCTCGCTCGGCGACTTCCGTGCCACTTCCGACTGTCGCGAGAGCTGTCCTCTTGGAAGGATTCGTGCGAAGTGCTAGAAAAGTGATTATACAAGTGGAGCGGACTTCGTTTTCAATGGGAAATCAAGGCGGGCGCGTGGATTTCGGAAAGTACGAAGATTCATTCGCGATCGGTGGGCGATCAGCTTCTCGCCTGTGAAGATTTCATTTCCGTGCATCGCACGGGTGTACTTAATTTGTTTAATTATGCCAGAGACGTGTGGAAACTACGCCGGCAGTTGCCAAGGGCGCGGAGCGCGCGATGCACGGATATTTTCCGCTGCCGGGCGGATTCATTTCCAGGTGAATCACGTGCCTGCATCGGCGGAGCTGCATTCAACAAAGAGAAAAAATTCAGCCCCGGGTTCGGAAAATTTCGCCCAAACGGCGAAAGCCGGCAAATTAAACTCGTTTCACCAGAAACTAATGCAATATCCACGATCCAGTTATAATTGACTGGGAAAATGTTTCTTCGCCGGGATTGCCGCGATTGTTCCCTTATCAGCCGTAGGTTCTCTTAATTATCTTCCTCGGGCTGCGCGCTTTCTTTCTCTTAACACGCGCGTTCATTGAATTATCTCGGAACAGAAACAGAGGCGGGTTATTCAGAACGGGATAAACAGTTCGAACGTTCCCTTTCGATGAATCGACCGGTGAAATTTACCAGATACGTTAAAATTCCTGATTTCTTTTTTCACAATTACTGGCAAGATACATGTTCCTCTGAACAGTTACTAAAGAAGTTGATTCACTAACGCGCTAAGTTACAAATCATTCGAGATCCCCATAGACGCGATCGTAGAGTTTCCACAAGAATTTTAGACACATCAGATTCAACCGCTCCGTAGTTTTAGCGCTAATGAAGTCACTTATCCCGCGAGCCACTCAAGGAAACCGTGATGGATCCGATCAAGCGAGGACCATTCATTCGGCACACGAGTTCCCGCTCGATCCGCCGAATCTCCGATTGTTTCCGCGAGGGCACGCGCGTTACGCATGCACGCGCTCAAGTTATGCATTCTCCGTGGGACAGGTGAGAAATGTTGTTCGACGATTTATACGTTGACGGGGAACGTAGGGCGAAGGAAGAGGTCCCGTTGAGAAATCTCTCGCCGGCATAGTTGATTATTTGTGACTGCGCCCGTAGCTCACCTAGCCGGGATAAGTGCATATCCGTGTGAACATTGTATCCTTTCTTGCGGTTATAAGGTATGCAATCAACGCGTACCGGCCATTTGGTACGGCGTACAGCCCCGCTAGGAAATCCGGCTGAAAATTGGCATGGATTTTATTCACGAATCACATTCCGCCTCTACCTCGACCGCGGAGAATAATACTTTTTTTTCTCTCTCTCCCTCCTTTCTTCCCCTCGTCTTCTCCTCTCCGTTTCTCCCGCCGAATCGAATGAAATTAATTTTCTGCTCGCGATCCGCGCTGATATTTATGACAATTACGTCGGCTGAATGGCGGGACCGGCGTGAATGCCGCGAATAAAGGGGACCCTCGGCGAAATTAGTCCGCGGGAACGACGGGGCCGCCGTTGCCCTGTTAAAAAGTTGTAAATGTAAGCTCTCGTTCGTTCGTTCATTCAGCCCGCGGACGGACCTGTCCATTCATAATCCCGCGAGCGGGGCGACTTGTTATTTTTCGCGCGATTCCGGCCGGACGCGGACACGGAGCCTTTAACTTCGCGGCCCCGTATTTGCAAACAAAGCTCGCGCCGGCTCCTAATGTACAATAATTCATCGCGGTTGCCGCCGCTTCCGAGTTTCGCCGCGGAAACGGCGACGCGGCAACAAAAACTGCGCGATTCTGTTACAACGGGCGAGCCCGGGCCGGCTAGGTGTCGTCGAAACTTTCCTCCCGCAATAAGGACGCCGGCCGCTTTCCTGGCTCGCGTCTCAGCCAGCTTTGTCCCGAGTGAAAAACGAACGCCAACATTCACCCCCGGGGATCGCCGGGCCTCCAAAGAATTTCATTTACGCGGCGCTTATGGCTCGCATACCTCTCGATTCTGCTGACAGGACGCACTGAGAACACTCCTTTATCGTGCGCGGCGATGGAATTAAGCGGAATGCATCGGAGAATTGTGCAGACTGTATAAACCTCGTAATTCTAGAAGTTCGGATAACGAACGTTCGACCGCACCATCTTTCTCGCGGGAGTGCCGCAGATTTCACGAAGGTCCAAACGACGTTACAATTTACAATAACACATTTGATACAATAAATCTGAAAACGCAACCGAAGGAAGCGCCGCAGGCGCCAACTCAGATCGACCGGATTGGACCGCATTCAGAGTCTCGAATGTTGTATCACCTACACGCAACACGATACACGACTCCCAATGCTCCGAGTTCACGAACTCTTCCACCCGGGAAACAGATCAACATCTCGAAGCGAAATCGGTTAATTCCACGAGGAACCTCCCGACGCAACGGCCAATCGCGTCGGTGTATCGCCAGACGTCGGGCCAAGGAATTCCAACTAAAAATAGCCGAGCTAAACCGTCGACTTCCGTTGTCTGCCGGTGTCTTCCTCGGGGCGACAACGATCGTCCTCTCCTCGTGAATGCTCCATTAATCATTCAGCCCGCTAATGGTCTGCGAGAGAGTATGCCGAAGCGTGGACGAGGCGGCACGGGCAGCGACACTTTAGAAGCTTGCGAGCGCGCTCGCCAACACACGGCCGCTCGCGCGCTCGTGGAAGCGGCCGAGCGTGCTGGTCGTCGTCGTATCGTAAAGGGTAGATCAGCAAAAAGGCTCCTTTCAGGGCTGGGTCTCGATTCTTTCACGGGCGGGCTCGCAGGACCGGGAGCCGGGATGGGTCGTGCCGCGTGCTCGGCTTTGATCGAATTCCACCACACGGAAACCGAAAGCGATCTCCTCCCAGCGTGTCCCGGTTATCGTGCCGAACGGGACGATAAAGGATGATAAAGAAGACGGGAAGCTAATCGCGGCAACGAGAGGGGCTCGCCCGGTGGTTATTGTGTCGCCCGGTGAAAAGCAGCCGGCGATCGCCGGCCGATAGGGGACGCGGGCCGAATCGCCGAGAACCGGAAGGAGCGCGGGAGCGTGCAGCCTCGCGTGGTTACGTTTATTGACACCGGCAGATAGGGATGATGCGGCCGATCGTTAAGGGAGACCTGGAATGGACGGGAGGTTCAGCGCCCCGGGGTGTCGTGTCGCCTTAGAAAAGCCACGGAGCCGCGGAGAACGGCGGAGGGTCGGCGACGAACTTTTTTGTTCCGCTGATAGCCGATGAAAAATGAAGGGTCACCGCCCGCTCGATTAGGAACGGGATTATGAATCGGCCCTCTCCGCCGATCGTCAATATTCATGGGAACCCGTGTCGCTGTTTAGAGTGCGTTTACAGCGGAGCGGTACTCGATGAGGGCGACGCCCACTGGGGTGTTCGCCCGATCTGACCGTGAAGGACAGGTTGACGTTAGAACTACCGAGTTTTTTATACGATTAATGTGTAATTCCTGTCAAAATTGTAACGATAGGTTATTTTCAGTTTCTTCAGGTATTCATTGTAGTATTCAAGTGAAACTATTTATTTTTAAGATCATTTCGAATATTCTGACTTTCAACTGCGAAATGAAATAATCGGAATCAGTCATTTAAACCGGCACATGCAGTCAAATCAAAACATAGTCGAGTTTAGAGAGGTTTTATCCCTTAGCACTCCAGATCGTTTTGTAATTTATCAGCAACTAATTTTTATGGTATCTCCAGTGAAAATGAAAAATGCTATAACATTCCTTCGACCTTTTATTTTCCTTCTCACGAAATTTGGATCTGTGGAAAATCTAATAATTTTAGGGTAGTTTCTTTGACTCGTTAAAATATTTGATATTATAACTGGTGCAACAGTGGAGCCTACAGAGTTCAAAGGGTTCAAAGTACAACTTTTAACTTTGAAGAGTAAAGATTTTAAGAGACTTTAAGCGTAGTCGAAAAATGCCTTACTTTCGGGATAGCTCGGCACTTTTCGAGTGTTTCGACGATAATAAATATTGTTCCTTACATGTTCAGTTATCTCAAACAGCAGAAATTTGTCGGTAAAATCTCTAATATAGACTTTCGGTCTAATCGGGCGAATACTCTACTGCAACGGTTGCGAAGAGTAAAAATGTATTCCTTTGTTTCGTAATGTTAATTAACCAGCAGTGAAAATAATGCGTTACATAAAATTGACGTTTAAAGCGTACATTTTCCGTGACATACAACCTCGAAGTACTCGGACATAATAATTCTTCTTCAGCTTCAGCTTTTGGCAGGTCCACCAGAAACGCAACCGAAAAAAGATATTTTATCGCCGCACTGTTCGACACGTTGTTCCCCGAGCTTCTATCGTGGCTCCGCTGTAAACGTACCCTTAGACGCCAAACCGAAAGAGGAAAGGTGGCGGCGAGTACAGGTTACGAGAAGCGGACGAAGCGTTTCCCGCGGCGCGATAAAGCGTTTAACGACGCGGAAATCGAATCTTTGCGGAATCCGCGGATCGATACCGTAGATAATTAGTGGGAGATAATTAGGACGTATAAGAGGCACGTTTGAGGAATGATGTTGAAACAATGGCCGAGCAGAATTTTTCGTAATTAGATGGAAAATGCTTTTGTGCTTCGTTTAGTCGATCGACTGTGAAAATTTCAAAAGGTTCGGGTGAATAGGTGAATCGCCGAGTTCAACCGTAAACTCGCTCGAATTTTTTGCCTTCCCCTCGATCGCCTTTATTATGGACGTGTCCATCAATTATTCGAAGCGTTACGTCAAAAACGCCGTCGACCGATGATGAAATATCCTTGGGGGATTCTACCTATTCGAATATATATATATATATATATATATATATTCGAATATATATATATATATGTCCTCGCAAAAATTCTATATCGAATTGCAAAAGATCCGTTATCTCTGGTGTTCATTGTCCGCAGCATCTCGAATTTCGCTTTCTGTTTTATTCGTGTGTAATCCCTTTTTCCATCGGAACAAATCACTTTTGAAGTGAAACCGATACATCGGAAATATATCCGTCGTTGGACGAATATTGTTGCAATAAATTCTACAATCCATGGAATTTTTCCACACCGAATTCCTCGTTTTATTCGCGCGCTTAATTATATTAACCACGAAATAGTACGCTTTCCGCAACCCGACACCCTGTATAAGTTCACCGAAGCCGAACAACGGCAAGAGAACCGTCGGACCTTTCCTTCTTCGCGCCGGGATCCTCTCTCGGAATCTTTAAAATCCGGCCGGTCAGAAGCGATCTGGGAAATTTGCGCAAATAAACGCGGAAAATTGGTTACGATAGCAGCGGCCCGGCCGGGCCGCATCGATAACGACAGGAACGCGGCCGCGCCAGTGTAAAATTAGGATCGGTGAGCTCACCGGCCTGTAAGTGCAAACAAACCGAAGCGAATTATTTGCATGGGAGAGCAAGCGGGAACCTCCTGAATTCGTTGATTTCCTCTCATAATGTTCGACCCGATGACCAATCGGAAGTGTTAATTGCCGGCCGACCGAGTTTCAAGTGACTACGGTCCTCGATTATTATTTATCGACTCAAATTATTCTTACTCGTGTCGCCACTCGCGAGTTCCCTGTTATTCCGCGACGGTATTAAATGCAAATCACTCGTCATTACTGTACGAGGATCGACTGTTTGCCTCGCGCCTGAACCTGCCTCTCGCTCAATTATAATTCTATCATCGGGTAATCTTGGTCGAGGTTCCCTCTCCCCGAGGAAAATCGTTAGCGACAGTTGGCCTTACTTTAAATCGGGTCAATAGCCGTTCACTGGAGCACCGAAATTTTCGACCACACCTACTAACGCCGGCTAAGACTCGCTGATGGATTCTCATAATCTATTTACCCGAGAAATGCCCGAGAGAAAAGTTCCTTGCGGTCGGAAGAGTCGAGAGCTTCATAGCGCTCCAGCTGAACGAACTGATTACAAGGCGACGATGCAATTTATCCAGCTCGTCCACCCTTGATAATGGTTTCGCCCTGATTCTCTCTTGCCAAAGGTCCTGTTCTAACCTGCACACCGTATCTCCAGATGTCGGCGATACTTGACGCCATCAGCCGGCCATAAAATCAGGGTTTAACCCTTTCCTCGCCATGTACGTCTCCGTGAATCAGCTTTCTACTTGTCTTTTGGAAATACTTGAACTTCGACGAATATAGACGTTACACTAACGAATTCCCGTAATAATTCGAACTATTAATGAACTTTATTTGTCTTTCTGGGATAACGAACTTCTATGTATTTTAACACCTAGGCGATCGCCTAAAAAGTATAACTACAACCTCCTCCGTTATCTTCAATTGAATTCATTCAATTCATTCGGTTAGAAACTGTCTTGTAAAAACAAAAACCGTATTTGACGAATCGCATAGTCCCACTTTAAGACTTACTAAACAACAGAAGGAAAGGCAGTACGTTGCTAAGTGAAAATCTTCCCATTCGGTTGTCTAAGCGTTAAAATACAATAACACGAAACAGCAAATGTTTCGAACGTTTAAAACACAGATGTTTTCTTGAACATAATTCAGTAAAAAAAAGACAAATTCTATATTTATTCTATGTCTACGTTTACTCAGAAGCATTGCAATGAATAACAGAAAAATAATATTCAATTCCGATTTGGAAGAACGAAGTGACATTTATATTTATCAAATTCTATTGACACGATGTTGCAGGACAAGATGTTAAGGGAGGACAGCTTGATTCTTCTAATCGCAAAGAATGTTTCTCTTAGCCACTGTCTGAATAATCTGGAGCGGTTTAACGGGACTTGCCCCTAAGTACTATCGGCAACTACCTGTTTGTTTTGACTAACTTGTTTTCCACAATAAAATCACCGACCAAGCGGCAAACTTCGGACCCTCGTAACTCCTGGAGTTAGTCTTCGGCGACCGTTCCACTATAACGCGTCATAGTGGTAATCTGTGTTCCCTTTGCCCTTAATAAACACCTAAGTTCGCGTAGAACGCCGAGAAGAACGTGATTACAGGTCCAAGTTTGATTCAAGGTTGTGACCGGCGTTAACAAGTACCGAAACGTCATCAGCCTGGAGTAATCGCGTCGGGTGAACAGTTATTTCGGCGGCTATTCTCGTGCCCCTTTCGAGAAACAGGTTACAGCGTCGATTCGCGGCTCGCGCCGTCGTCGTTTTATCCGCCGCATCGCGAGCACGCGAGTGTTAGATCTATTTTTCCTAAAAAGAGCGCTGCGGCGTAATAAATCGTGGCGACGTCGTTTCGCCGCGATGACCGCGGCCAGATTGGTATCCGAAGGGCGTGTTCTCGTAGATAGCATCGTTTGTCCGCGGCGACGGCGAAGACGCACACGCGGCGTAATCACGCGGGTACACGCGATTACGCGTGTCCAATATTCCGGCCGGTCCCATAGACTTGATCTTTGCCGGTTGGACTACCCGTGTACCGGCGATGCGATAAGGAGGGTTAGTTTATTGTCTTCGGATCTTCGATTATCTCGCTTGTACTACAGTGGTCAACGGGGTTAATTGATCACCTGCTGGATTCTTGTTCAATGGCATATGCGCATCGTTGTAGTTGTCATTAACCGTTCGCACTCGACGGTTTCCTTCGCTGCGTATATTCGTAATTTTTGTAATGGAACGTTGATTAAATTTTCGGTTCGAATAGATATAATGCACGAGGGATAGATATATTCCGACATTTCGTGCCTAATTGCGATACATCCAATTAATATCGAAATTTCATCATTTTGCCGTGTTAAATCAAACGGTGAGGCCGCTCGCGAGTTCGGGGGGTTAAAAGGAGAACAAAAGTGAGGAATCGTTATCGTTTCCAGGACAGAATCCGGCGAGATACTTAATATTTTAGATATGAATGTTATTAACCCCTTGATTTCTTTCTCAACTCTGATCGACACGTCTACTTTGTCATTAATAATTTATTGGGAAAAGAGAAAAATTCTAAGCACATTTTATGCCTATATTTCCTTTTAAGTATAACAGTTGATTGCAGTGGAATGGTATTTACTTTGAATTCGAATGTATTGATTGATACATATATTTATCGAATCATGTTGAAAATCTTTACGAGTCTAGCACGTTGTTATTAGGCAAGGGGTTAATATCTAGTAATTTTTTCCGGAACCTGTAAGTATCGACGCGAACAGAAGTGTCCTGTGCAGCTCAACTGACCTTTGATCTCTTCGGGCAGGCCGAGTGCATTTAATTTACGAGCACTTTAATAGCCACGGGCAACAACGATCGCTAACGAATATCGACCGACACCCAGCAATAAAATACGAAGCTAAATGTACAGCCGTTCGAAGGAATCTTTGTATTCAGAGATACATATTTCTCGGTATCTAAACGACGACGCTTCACGGTTTACTAATTCCCGCTTGATGATCCTTTTTCCCGAGGATCGAATTCCTTCCTGGAATTTCTTCGCGGATCATCCGGTAGATTCAGCTGCATACCTGAGCATACACGGCTTCCTCGGTGCAGTCCTTTCACCGTAGATTCACGAGCTTCGATCGGTCGAGCGAAAAAAAGCGGTATCCTTCCATCAACCGGCAATATACCGGACGGTGCGCAGGGTTTCAAAGATTCCGTATTGAAATTCAGATCTGATCTCGCGCAGAATGAAATGCAGTCGACCGTAATCTCTTATTACAAATCTGCAAGTCATACGGTTCTAAATACCGAGTTCCTAAGATGTCGTTGTAAAACTCGTTAACTTGCACTTGAGATTTCAGTTGGTCTATATTTCAGTTTAGGCGTTACCAAATTAATCGTCTCTCACTGATGTGTCTGTACCTTTTCACTAATTATAAAAGAATAAATCAGAGAAGGGTAATTTTGATCTGCCAGTGTTAACGTTAACTCTGAACTCGAGGGCTCCGGAGCGGAGCCATTTAAAATTTATCATTACAAACTGTGAAACGTATTAAATATGTTATAACATTTGTGTCTATAATCGATAAAAAACAATGAAATATACCTATGACTTTTCTTTCCATACGCGTATCGTTCATTTATATGTTAACCCTCTGTAGGTCCATGTAACGTTGAAGTTACATATCAGTATATTGGCATCTTGTTGATTCATTTCATTTTGCACTGAAAGTGGTGAATAAAATTAAGTAATCACTTAAACTTTTATATGCACAGGCGTGAAAGCTTAACGTCATTGTAACTTAGAAGTTACAAAAAATATCTGTTCCATGAAATTATTGAAACTATTGAATACGTTGTTAATTCGTATTCATATGAGGATATTTATTAATTTTGCACTGCATAGATTTTGTTGTAATCACGAACAGAAATTCGGCCCATAGAGGGTCAACATGCTTTTTCTATTAAAATTGCTTGGAATTGCTGGTAGCACCAACGAGAAAACGTTTCCAGTGCGAAGGGTTAAATGAACAACAAGCGTTCGAAACATTTTTACATCGCGCGAATCGGTGCCACGAGAATCATCGATGCCTCTTCCCCGGACGCGCGTAATTGAAACGCGCCGCCGTCGCGAACAGTGAATACCAATAAATAACCGGAGTTATTGCGGCCGATGTAACGTCGCCTCTAACGTGGACGGTCGCGTCAGCCGCAGACGCGTCGATTTTACCAGCGACGGCAACAACAACGGCCGGGTTCCACTGCACGGCGAAGCAGTGACCCGCCTCGTTTCATCGATCCCCCGTGCTCTTGCCCTGAAACTTCTTAACCGCCAGGCTAAACGAAGGCAGCGAAGGTCAGGCGAATCGGAACAGGCCGGTGCAGCTCGCGCTTTGCGCCTTTGTTCCACGCTGGACGCGCCGCAAAATTATCCCCGCAGAATTAGTCCGGGCCGGATCGGTGTGCCTCGATGCGATCATAAAAGGCCTCGTTCAGAAAAGTCGCCGGACCCCGGGAGAGTCGTGTGCACGCTACGCTGACCGCATAAAGCCCGAACGCAAACGGCCCGTTACTGATGAATGACGGGGTCGGGAGCGTCTGTCAACCGCGCTCCCCGACGCACACTCGAACGCGAACTCCGTATCCTTGTCGCTCGGCTCTCGATTCACGGTGGAAATTAATTAGACTCGCTTACCGATTCGGAGACACTTTTCGGGGGATTCGTTGAATATGGACGGATAACGGAAATTTTAATGGCAGTAGGATCTCGTTTAACCCTGATCGTACCGTGTGTTATTATGACGAATCATACGATGTGACTGTGTCACTTATGAGAGCGAAAGGAATGATTAACCCTTTGTACTCGAGAGATTCGATACGACACAACTATGAAGTTGAATATTTAATATTTCAAATTAAAGTTTGCATTGCTACGTGAAATATTTAAATAAAACGCCTCTGTTGCGAAATTTATCTATGAATTATCGTTAGATTAGTTTCAAACAGTATGACCTATATCTCGTCAGAAAATGTTGAATATTTCCATTGAGAAACTTACGAGTGCAAAGGGTTAGAATGTTATTGGTTTTGTTTATGGGGCCCAAATTTTAAAAGCCCAAGAAATCTTTTGGAAATGCAATATGAAATAATCAAAAAATTTAAGTAGAAAGTTCAAATGTGACTGGAAGTCACGTCGTGCTCCGATTAGGGTTAATCCTTTGCACTCGGAAGCTTCTCACTAGAAATGTTTCAACATTTTCTGATGCGATGAAGATATTTCGTGAAGCTAACTCTAGAAGAAATAATACGTATATCGGAGAACAAAGATATTTTATGTCAATATTTCACAAATTGATGCATTGGACGAAGTATATTAAATATCAAACTTTATAGCTTTACTGTAGGAAATCAAGTGGTGAGAGTCACCTCTCGAGTGCAAAGGGTTAACCGCGCCACTGTTTATCTAGATCGTTCAGAATGTTATTCAAAAATTCAAAGCTCGGGATACCAGATTTTCCGCAATTGTCAAACTTTTCAAAAGAAAAGTTTTTCAAGGTAGCATTAAGACCGAGAGTCGATCGAAGAAAGTAAGCCCAGATAAAATGAAGTATCAGATAATCAAAAGACATTCACTGCTGATCTCAAAGATAGCATCAATGGTGGCTCTAATTTTTTGATCAGGTTATATACTTTATTTGATGTTAGCATTCGCTTTACGAGCACGGTCGGATTAATCGTTAATGTTCCGAGACTAAAGGAAGGTGTAAACTTTATAGGCTGTCGAGAGGAATTAAGGATGAGTCACGGTCGCCATGTTGCTCAAGAGCCTCGGCCACACGAATCCCCCGTAAATCGTTGTTTTTCGTATATGGGAGGCAGTCGTAACCCAGATGGGGCAATTGTTATACCTTGAAGCGACTCGTATCGAGGTCAAGACTGTGAGTTACGAATATTGGTCGGTATCGAATGTATCGAGGACACGATCGTAAATGTAATTCGCAAATCCATTATCGTAAAAATGCGCGGGCCCTTAAGCGGTCGTCGGACGTTGATATAACGCCCGGCTTTTCTGTCTCTTCGGGGCAGGGAGCCGTGCCAAACAATAGCGAATGATTTACCGTGAATCTCGTTGGCTTCCTCGCCGCCGCTATCGTTGCGCGCAGGCCAATCTGTGCGCGAGCGTACACGGAAGACGGCGAGACTCGCGTTCAATGCATTTTAGATGCAGTATGTCGGCCGAGAATAGGAATCGAACGGTAAAAACCGTCCCGTAAATTCGATTCCGTTTCAGCGGACCTGGAAATGTTTAATCTTCTTTACTTCAATCTAACGAACGCGTTTTTTTCACCGTGGCGTATCGTTTCTTAGTATCGAATTAATTCGGCACCGACGGCTCGAAGCATTTTTACAAGCTTACACGCTCCGCCCGAATTTTTCCGTCGGAAACTGTAATTTCCAGACTCCGATGCATCGTCGCAACGTCTCTTTATCTTGTTACGAACGAACGGAAAAAACGGGGCGATTTAATGTATCGGTTCCCCGACGGGAACAAGGGGGAAAAAAAGGAACCGAGATATTGAATTACTGTTTCCCCTTCTCGTCATTGAAAAAGATAAGCGGCGCGAGCACGGCGTTCCGTGTTAATAGTTCAAGCTAACGCCGCGGCGAGGATAACACGAACGATAACAGTTGGCCCGTTGTGGACACAGCTCACAGTTTCTAATAACGACGGAACTTAGATTTCACTGGATTGTGAGCCCGGTTCGAGCGACGACCCACGCACGTGTCGTGTTTAAACAGCTGTCACGCAGCCGACTTTTTGTTGGCTTTTCCGATAAAACGAACGGTCCAATAGTTGCTGTATCTAATCGTGTTATTGGTGCTCACAGCGGAAACGGTTCTATCCGGACTCGTGCAGTTCCCCGGCGAACTCGCAGTCGCGGAGGTTGAAATTTCAATTTGCTCTCGTACGGATCTGTCGATTCGTCAAAACAGATTCCTCGGGAGCGATCCGAAGAGATCGAAGCGCCGAGGATTGACGCGGAGGAGAGTCGGAGACTCCTTTAATCGAGCACGCTCGATCGAACAACGCGAAAACTCGTATTACAAGTCGAACCGTCCTTCTCGTTGTCGCGCGATTCACGGGGCCTGCTCCAAAAATTCCTCCAGCCGGGCGTAAAGTTTCGGGCGTAATCATCCGGCCGGCGGATTCGGCGAGAAGAAATCTGTCGGCGACCCACATAAAACTGGATCGATGCGGAGCATCCATCAGAGAAGCAATTCCGAATCTTTTTCCGGCGTGGCCGTCTGAAGCGTAATTTCCCTTTTTACGCGGCTGCAATTACACGGGGCACTAGCCGCGCTCCCGTTAGGTTCTCTGACATCGTCCCGGGCGCCGAATATCTCTGTAATAAAAGTACAAGTGTTTCCGCGCAGAGTGCCGGATGATATTGCGCCCGGCGCGCTGCGGTGAAGCTCGAACGGGTTGCATCCGAAATATCTCACTGCACCTTCTTGTTGCTATTACCGTTATTACTATTATTATTGTCACTGTTATTATTATACGAGAGGCGAGGCCAGTTCCGGGTTCCGCGCGGTTCGCGGCGTCGCTTTGGTTTCAGTTCCCTCCGCGATATTCGCATCGCCGTCGACGCCTTCGTCGTCATCGGTGTCGTGGTCGTCGTCGCTTTCATTCCGAAGGAGAAAAGCTGTCTCGACGACACACCGATCCGCAGAAATTCTGGGCGTTTACAGGTCCGCGAACCGAGCTGCAGTCACGACACCCGATCCTCATCACCGCGGCCCGGGCCACGACCTACCACGGTGTGTCGTGGATACGAGCCAATTTCGTTCCTCCGTATTTGTAACAAGGTGGAATGTTCATCGCCCGCAGTCACGCACCACGACCCCGATGCATCGGAATGAATGCGCGTTTTCGCGCCCGAGTATTCATTTATCTAGCTACGAGCGACGTATCCCGATCCTCCGTCTCCCTCCCGCCGCTCTGTAATTGGACTCCGCGGGGAACGAAGGATCGTTCGGCTTTCATATTTAAAATACTCGAAAACGCTCGAATTGAATTACTTCTCGAATGAAACACCCGAGGATTAACCCTTTGTAGTCGTTTCGCGTTACAACGTGCCGGCGTAATGACGGTCGAAATACATTTTCGTTGTAATTATAAGTCGCGCACGAGGTCTACCGTTCTTTTCACACTTTACAGGAATTTCGTAGGGTAACAAAGTTTTATTTCACTGGTCAGGCTGTACGCGACGTCGGGGGACTTTAAAAGCTAAGAGCAGACGCGCGAAGGCGAAAGGGTTCGAAACAGGATTTCGCCGGTCGGAATTGAAAGGAAACTCCAGGTAGAAGCAATTCTGGCGAACCTTCTGCGCGGAACTAGACGGTCCCGTCTCTCGGAACGAGCGGGGATCGCATTAAATGTTAACTATAATCTAGACACCGGTTTCAATTTAGGGCGCAGGCGGAATTCGGGGAAGCCAGGGATCGGCGCGCCCGCGCGCGCGCTTCGCGGGAGCCGGGACAAGCAATTCCGCCGGCAATTTATTTCAAGGTAACTTGCAAAAGAACGAGTCGCTTGTTTCCAGTTACCCGAGGCGTACGATTAAATCGCGGACGTCCGAGGCGAGCGTAGCGTTTCTTCGTCGGTCTTGTTCCCCGGGCCTTCGAACTCGCAGCTGCGACGCGAGGTTCCGTGACACGCGCGATCAACGCACGCGCCTGGACGGATGTACTGTTTTAATGGGAATTCATCTTCGCTCGCGTCGACCATTAGACGAGTCACGCCGAGCAGGGAGCAACGTAGGAACGCACCGCTTTCGTGGTAATAATACCGATGACGATCCGCTGCGAACTCGGCGAGTTCGAGTCATCGATCGAGCATTCGCCGCGACGAGACGATTAATTGACAGTGTATAGAGAATCAGGTTACCGCTCCTCCGCTCGTAATTAATTTTAGGCTGATCCAGTTACCGTTAAACGATATTCCGAACCTCTGTGCGGGATTCGGCTGGAATAATTCGATGTTTCTTCATCCTAAATCAATTCGCCGAGCTATCGATAATAAACATTTCCCATGCTCCTACGATTCCAACCATCGGATTGTTTGTGTTTTTAATGGATTCGTTTGACCGTGCGTCTCGTAGCCTTTCACCGTAATTACACGAAGGAACTGGGTCTCTAATTCTGTACGCAGCAACAATGGGTCTGGCGGTAGGCGTCCCGTGATCCAATGCAACTCAATGAATCTTGTCGTCGTGACTCATAATGAATTGCTTACCAGTGTAACAACGTCGTCGCGCGTGCGGCAGAAAAGCAAACGCGCGTGCATCGTGCCGAAGCGCTATTCGCATTTAATGTTATCTGGCTGCTGACTGGCTCTAAGCAATTACGCAATTGTTCATGCGTGATATCGCGATTTCGCGATACCCCAACGACGGAGTGCGCACGATCGGTTTGAGTTTTCGTTAAAAAGCGAGCCCTTTGTCGGACAGCGCGTTAGAGACTCCGCTGACTTCGCAACGCCTCGCTGGTTTCGACGTCCAATTGCGATCGGCGTATCGCGCGCGAGACGGAAGAAAATTCTGTAATTACCGGACACCGCGCGCAAGCCGTGCCAATTGTAATTTGAGTCCGCGGAACGTTAGAACTGTCGCGTATAATTACGGCCGCAAAGGGTAATAAACATTCGTATGACGATTGATAATGTCGGAACCGCATCAAAGGTTCGCGCACATGAAACGGCCGGCGACGGGGGCCACGATGAAAATTCGCCTGGTTGAATTCCAGCCGAAGTTCCAACACGGCGCCTCTTTAATTTCCCGTATTTTCTGCGGTCGAAATTCCGCTGGGAAGGACGGTCGACCGCGAGGGATGAAAAAGGCGGAAACCGGGAACGAAAAGTGACTCTTATGCGTTAATATTCGCACGATGGAGTTGGCGCTGGGGTCGGGCCTTAACTCGAGTAATAAGTTCATTTTCGAACCGCGCTGATTGCAGGGGGACTCGCGGTCAAACGTTTTCGCGTTGAAAGAGATTTTTGTGAGCCGAATGAATCGTTCCTGTTATGTAAAACGTTTCAATGCCTCCCTTTACGACGGCAACTATAGAAATCCTTGTGCATTATTCCTCCTCTGTAAAATACGCGATTCAATTTAAAGTTCCACGCATCAATCGCGATGTGTTAAAAGGTACTTAAATGCATTTCACTTGGAATAACAACCTTAAATTGTATTGACACAATATATTCGCCGAGGTGACGCATCGGATAATACATAATTTACCCTGCCGGTCGGTAGATATTAAAGTAATGGAAATAACCACTGATAGGTAAATCAAATTATCGCTAGAAACGCATCCATGCGAGATTCAGAAGCTGTCTTGAGTGGCTGATCGGAATTATCGGAAGAACGATGAGAATGAAATAACAATAGCGAAGATTAACCCTTTGCGGAGATTCTTTGAAATATACGGAACCTTCAGCAGATAAAGCTGAATTATACATAAAATGTTTAATTAACATAAAAAAAGGAAATTACGTGATCTCTTGCTGTTCGAGTAACTAAATCATTTGTCTGCGACTTAGTCTTCCAGATACGAAAATTTCATCTCGCCGAAATGTCGACATTCGTCCGCGAAGGGTTAACACAGTCCCAAGAGTAGCTGTTAACCCTTCGTTAAAAATATTACGTGGGAACTTATTTCTCCATTCGCGAGAGTTTACGGCTGGTTATCAAAGCAAAACGGGCGAGTCCAATATTTGTCAGCGGTCGGTCGGTCGGTGCGTCACGCGCGAATCGTCGGGCTATCCGATATTTATTACAGGTAAATCATTTGACCGGTCTCCCGATGATCGCCGCGTACGCGGTCCACGGAAATATTAATACCGTTGCTTCGAGTGTTGTTCCAGTTCGAATTGTTCGAGCGTACCAGGTATTACGCCGCGGGCATTATTTTTCACGAGCGGCGAACACACGTGTACCGTGGAACTTTAATTTTGCGCTCACTTCGTGCCGATAGATGCCTCGGGTTTTGCGCGGGAAGTAACAGCGCGAGATTAATTGTCGCGACGTTCCTTCTCCCCTTCTCACTCTCCCTCCCTCCGTTCCCGTGTTTTCCGAACTCTTTTTTTTCCCCCTCCCTCGCGGCAGCCCCGTTTTATATCCCGACGATGTAAATATTGAATGAAATTGAACGGCTAGATTTACGACGACGCGCGTCCCGTAACCATGCGTTTATTTTTATGTTTACGGTGGCGCTTGTCGAGCTCCACCTGCCCGTAAATTATGTGTTTTTATTGCGACGAAAACGGGGGACACGTGCGAGCCGGGGGGATAAGCGAGTAGGAAGTAAGTGGGATGAATTAGAGGAAGAGCCGCTTTGAAAGCCGGTCCGGCGAAGCGCGCAGCGCTCGCTGGCTCCGCGGTAAAAAGTTCAGAGAGAGAGAGAGAGAGAGAGAGAGAGAGAGAGAGAGAGAGAGAGAGAGCGCAGCGCGCCGAGTGTTCCCCCGTTATCCGCTTTATCCCCGGC
Organism: Nomia melanderi; assembly: GCF_051020985.1. Classification (NCBI taxonomy): domain Eukaryota; kingdom Metazoa; phylum Arthropoda; class Insecta; order Hymenoptera; family Halictidae; genus Nomia; species Nomia melanderi. The sequence continues at coordinate 5,523,263 of NC_135008.1, forward strand.
AAGATAGACGCGAGATAATTGAGACAAAAGCGTCCGATTAGCGTGGGCAGAATCTACGATCAATGGCTCGATGGAAGCACGACTCGCCTGAAGTTCGCGCGGAGGGCAACGATCGCTGTACACCCACGACCAGAAATATCGACGGAAAACTGAACTCCGGAGTCGCCGGGTTCTTCCTCGAAGATCGCGAGGACTAGTTTCTCGGTCGGTGCAGAAACGATCATTGCAGGCGCGGACCTTGTATCTGGCCTCGATTCGCGAGCAGTTGTAGCCTTGTCAATCTCTCGTACCGCTGAAGTCCATCAGGACTGGATTTGCCCAGGGGCTTGGAAGACGCCCTCCAAGTTTGAAGGGTTAAATGCAGCGATCACCGACGCGAGACGTTGACAAGTTCGGTGTCCAGTACAGCGTCGCGCGAACCTTTACGCTTAACCTTCAATCGCACGGTACAGGTGCTGCTTGTTTCCGAAGTTTCGTGCTCGATTCTTTCAACTTATCCGGTGAAAATCGTGCAATCTTCTTTAACGCTCGAAATTAAAGTAGCCTATCCGAAGGGGGCTTCCGGAAGTGGAGCAAACTTTCCAGACAACTTAATCGAATGAGGCTTCTCTATTTGAAGCTTCATTTCCAAGAAAGTCGTCTTGGAAAGCCCGTGTAATCCAATTTATCGCAGCCGGCGACGCGCGAAAAACGCGGACACGCGGACGCGGTCGCCGGGGGATTAATCGAGGACGCAGCTTGGAAACGTTACAAATGTCATATGGGAGGGTGTCCTCGGGACACGCGGCTGGTATCGAAACTTCGCCCGCGAACGGCGGGTGGTTGGGGGCGTAAGTTGGCCGTCACTTGGCGCCCGCCGGCGACGACGACGATGACGACGCACAGCGGAAGGGATGGAGGAACACGCTCGCCCAATGGCTGTCCGGTGAAGTACAATATCTGGGGTGGGGACGGGCGGTCCATTTAGATATCGATTTGCAATTTCGCCGACAATTACACCGGGCGCAGAATATGTTCGTATAGATTAGATCAGATTAAATGAATATTTACGAGGGCCCCGGCGCGAGTGGCGGCAGACTGGGCCGGCTGCGTGTGTAATCTGCCTTGCAAACAGCCCCCGCTCGTACTTCCTAGGCCGCGCCTGTTATTACGCGTCCTCCTAGGCCGACGAAACGCGTCCCGTGGCTGCCTCCAGTCCTCCTGGAAATGCCGACGCGTGAATAATTGTCCCCCCGTTTGTCCTTTCTGTTGTTTTATCCGGGCGTCCTTTAAAAGCGGGTGGAGGACCTCTTTTGCCTGTCGATTGGAAACACGATACACGCTCGGGGGAAATGAAAGGAGCACGGATCGAATTGGAAATGGTATTTAGTCACGGCGATCGGTCGAATCCTGACGGTCGAGCTTTTTCCTCCGGCGTGCGGCCACCTACTGGGTGACGCGCGAATAATTATCACGGTTCGGTTTACAATTTCCTGGTGGGCTTCGTTTCCTTCTTTTGCCATCGGAAAGCGATTCGGTGCAACGTTGTTGTTAGCTTCTAGCAATGGACGATCGAACGCGAGAGTACTCCAGTTTCTTAATTACATCGATCTTCCTCTAAGTATCTTCGTACTTGTTCTTGTTTATTGTCAGTTTCCTAAATTTCTTTGAAATCTCTATAGACGTTCCTCTGTTGCTCTTACTAAAGAGACACCGAGTGTACTCGGTCAAACACTCTCGATCGTTTTGTTGCGTGGAGGGTGCGTATCGGCCTGACCGCTCGCGCTGTACATAGTGACCGCTGTAATGGATTTTAGCCTGGATAGCTCTCGGCCCGGGCGTATAGCTCGCGCGTGTACCAAACTAATCTGCAATAAATTTTCGGTGCCGTGTCGTTACACCGTTTACGATCGAGAAGATTTTGCCTGAGAACTTTTGATTGCCATAAAATATGCCAGAGGCTCGCCACCTCGCCTCACTTTCCCTAACGCTCCTTTATGCTCCGCGCGAGAGTGTATTCGGTCGCGTGATACAACGTCAGTCGGCGCTCCCGCCGTCGAAAGGACGGGGTGCGCTGGGATTTTCAATTTTATCTCCTAAATAATGCCTCCGATGAACTTTTATTGGGCGGCTCGGTCCCCGAAGAGACGGAATACAGGTTCGTTGTAATACCGTGCGCGGGGATAGTACATCCTGCCGCTTCCTTCTTTATTTCCCTCGTTATTCCCCGAAGAGTATGGTCAGATAGCAACCCGATAATTAGATAGACCCGTGAAAGCTTCCATTAATCCCGAAATAATGGCTTTCGATGCCGGTCCCCTCAATCCCGAGACACGTCCATAATACCGTCTTGTAATTGTTTCGTTTCGAGACCAGGCATTGAGCTCCGCAAACTGATTGCTCCTCCGTAATATATTGTTTAACCGATTATTGCAGTATACTGGACTCGCGGTAGCATTGCCGAACGGATTAGCCCGGCACAGACTTCGTTGCACATCGACAACCGATACTTGATACCCAGTAATGAAACACTTAAGATGTAATCGGAAATGTCTTTTCCTTCTGTATTTTCCTCTTACGCTTACAACAGTTTCTTGATACTTTCCCACGCGATATCGTTTCAAATTTATCGTCGAACATCAGCATAATTAAGCCTTATATCGCTACACAAAGCTACAATTTTCTTCGCTAACGCGACAAATCGGAAACCTTGATGTTCTCATTGAACGCAAGTACATCGAATCTCAGAGAATCCTGAGTATCATAAGCCCATGGAGTCATCACTCTAATAACAAGTAGACCGGAATAAACCCAGAAGAGAAGAGGATATTTGTCGAAGTCGCATAGATCGCATCTGTTCCAACACACAGGGCGGGCAAGCAATAACGTGGCAGCAATTTGTCGATGTAAGTGGCGGTGCAGCGGCGCGGTAGCGCAAGGGACGCGCAATGTTTGCCGGACCATGCCCGGATAAACAAACAGATACGGTTTTTCCCGTGGCCGAGCCGGTCCCGTCGTCTTCTTGTTTAACGTTAACTCGGGGAATATCGTGACCAACGGGACCGCGGCGAGAATAAGCAAGTAAGGGCGGGCGGGTGACGGGTCGGCGAGTGGAGTCCCTTGTTCCCGAAACGCGACGAACTTCAAGGCGGAACGAGAGGTTCGTGCCTCAATTAAAATTTACTTTCCGGCCAGTCGCGGTACCGTGGGCACGTTTACCTGCGTGACTAGCCTCACTGATATCTAATGTCAATCCGGAGTGTTGTTTAGAATATCGTGCGGACACGCTCGTCGCGCGCTGCCGCCGAGCGCTGGTGTGCGCGACGAGCCCTCTCTGCGTGTCATAGCGAAAGTGAGCCATGGAAATGGTCGGAGGAAGGAACGTGAGGACATACGGGAGTGTCCGTGTGCACGCACGTTTGCATGTGCCCGTTGGGAAGGCAGAAGAGAGTACCTTTTACAGGCGCACCTGTGTACCGCACGAGAACGTGATTTGTACACGGGCCAGGGGGATCGATCGACGCTCCGGCTCGTTTTCAAGGATTTCCTCGATTGGTATTCCAACGATTTTTATCCACTCGTGCTAACCGATCTGATCCATTCCAGCGGCGACGGCCGCAAATTAGCATTTTACGAGCCACCGCCATTCGAGGGGGACAATGGAGGCCCGCGTTAAATTCGCTGGAAGAAAGGTGGAGAGCCGGAGAATCCATTATCTGGATTGAGGAGAGCCTGATACTGCTGGCTGTTTTATGCAAAACAAGACGTAAAATGTCGGATGCAAATGTCAGTATTCGTATTCCCCCCTGGAACGCGGACCAACGCCCCCGGGCCACTCTTTCGCCCTGTCCTGTTCGAAGATCATTTTCACCGTGTCCGGAGGGTTGACGGATCGCCGCCGACTGTCACGTTTCCGTCCCGCTTTCGCTTCTGTTCCCTCGTTCTCTTCCCTTCCCCCGTCGATCTCGGTATCACCGAGTCGTCTAATTAAATTCGTAATAATAACGGTTCGTTCTTTCGCGCGAAACCAGAGGAAGCCGTTCGTTTTTCCGTTCCGTTCTCATCGCTCCGCGGTCATTTTTGCAGTACTTTTCGATTTCGCGTCGCGTATGGAGAAGTGTAATAGGGCTGGGCGGAGTCGTGTAATTAAATTCCCGTCCCGGTTGAATTTCCAACGCGAATTCGGTCGCCGGACCCGCTGCTGGACGAAATTATCGGCTCATTTTGTATCGCTGGGAGCCTGCGTTTGACGGAATCCATTATCCGGCAAGAGCAACTAGGCATCCCGGCATAAAACGATGTCACTCGGCAAGGAAACAGGCGACGCTACTTACCCCACCGGAATCGGATAACGCTCAACCCCTTGCTCGTACTGTGACGAGTCCGACTCGTGATGAGAATTTCGGGCCAAGCGTAAACACTGCGAGTCGGGCGCGTAGTCGTAATATCATGTCAAACATAAATATCACGAGTCTGACTCGTATTCAGAAGTTTGGACCAAACACGAGTGTCGCGAGTCGACCTCGTGAACTGCATCTCGGGTCGCAGGTAGTCGCAAGATATCATTTGTTTCGAGTTCCGACAACGCGTGAACCTGAATTCTTCCGAGTTAACCGAAGAAAATCGAAAAATGGAGCGTGTACTCGCCGAACGCAAGACGAATGCTAGAGTATATTTTAATGAAAGATCAAAGCGAAACAAAGAAGAATTACGTGTTTATGTGACAAAATAAGCAATTCATCGCTGAAAGAATCAGTATCGCGTTAAGCTTTACGACGACGTGTATACTCGTCAAACACAGTTAACTGGCTGAAAGGTGCGGTAAGGGGTTAATGAGCAGTCGGCCGCCACGGTATCTAGCTGAACAGTCGCGAGTGTTACTTGTATATCCTATTGAAAGACGTCGTGAGCCCAGCTCGTCCCGCGCATCGTCGCATCGCTTCAATCACCGTGTAAATGTTTGATTTCCCGTTCGATGATCGGTGCGCGCTCGCTCGGTGAAAGAGAAATCCGTATTAAGCATTATCAATCAAACGATTCCATCTATAAACGTCGCCGTTCATCGCTCGATATAAGTAGAATACCGGAACGTGCGATCGGATATCGACAATACGTTATATTCGCAGCACGCCGGGGCACGAATTCAATTTAATGAAGGAACCAATTACGCGAATTCGGCGCAGCAGTGAAATAACAAGTAATAACGGTACATAATAATTTCAAAGCGTACCCGCGTCACCGGTAGCAATTGAATTCGCTTTCGAAATACCGGAATCTCCGTGCGCCGACTTGGCCCGCTGATTCCTCCGAGGGCTAATTGAATTTCCGGCAAGAATCGGATTAGCGAATATTTCTTCGGACGACGTTTCAGCCGGGCCGGTTCTCGCGTAACGCTGCCAGAGCGGGCGGCGGACGTTCGCAGCGTTTCGACCGGTTTTACCCCGGGAAACTGCCCCACCCCTAAAACGCTTATTTAATAACGTACGGCTCGCATCGACATTCGATGGGGCAATATCGGCTTGTTGCTTCGGCGAGCGTAAACACGGAGAGACGTAAAAAGAGTCGCGGGGCCAGAGACAGTCGTGTTTCCACGCGAAATTCGTTTCGCCGAAGGCATTTCGCAACTCGCTTTTTTCCCGGCGGTTCTCATATCCCCCTGTTAATTCGCCCCGAACGACGGTCGCGGCCGCGCAAGCGCACGCCGCCACGGTATACACAGCCGACCGGGTGTACACCGATAAAATTCGAAGTTGTCCGAGCGACGGCGCACAGTCCCGTCACGAAACACTCTATTGCACGGAACCATCGAACGGGCTTCCGCACTCGAAGCGAGAAACGAATTGTCCGCCGGTTCGCGTCGTTCGATCCCGACGGTTCTCCGGGATTCGATGAAAATGCCGGCCGCTGGTACAGTCAACCGTGACCCGCCGGCGACGCATCGCGCACGACTCGCTCGCGAAGCGGCGATTTCGTCTCGTAGATTTACGAGGTGTTCGACGAGAGATCGATACAAGCTCCGGATTCTCCGCGAGCGAGCCGCGTCTTCCGCGCGAGAGTCTCGCCGCCGTAAGTTATTCGAGCGACGATACGGAGAGAGTTATTCGTGGACTTTTCAGAACGACAAACAACGAGCGGTTTTTAGAGAGCACGGATCGCGCGGATTCATTTCGAAATGCCGAGTGTTTTTCGCGTCCGAAATGCCCGGGCGAAACGCCCGCTCGAAATCCGAAGAATTTTGTTCCGGTCGCGTCGCCCGGTTCGACCGTGCGCGCCGGTAGGATGGTATATAATTCAACGCGATCTGGAACGATTTCCAACAGCGTCGAACAACTGAATCCATAGAGTCGCTTTTTCCACCGCGACTTTTATGTTTTTGTTTCGACCGGGCTCGAAGCTCCATCGGTCCCGCTCGTCGCGATCAATCATTAACAGGCTCGAACTGCGCGTAATTCATCGCGACATAATTTATTCCGTCCATAGTGTCGGAAACGAACGGAAACCTAAAAAAAAGCACCGGGGAACGGCAAAAAATCACCGTTAGCTCGTGAGGATAAAATCTTGAATAACGTTCGCCTCTTAATAAGACGCCGGCAAATTTATCTTTAGCGCATGCTCCTGCGCTGAAAGGGTTCCATATGAATTTTTCAGTGACAGCGACTTGTCAATTATTGACGAAGCGAGGTCACCGCTGCAAATATTGTCCATGTTTCAATGGCGGAGCGAGTCGAATGGCGTTCATTATTATTCGTAAAAGGGGACGTTCGGCCGGGGCAACTCGGAGTTTCATTAAATTCTCATAGACTACGTTTAGACGGGTTTCCTAACCGGGTTTCCTAAATTCCGTTGAAAATCTCTGCCGGCCTTAGTACTTTCGAAATGGTTTCGAGTTTTCGAGCGCATTTCGCGGGGTCGCTGAAAAATTCAAGTGCCACGTTTCGAAGAAGTTCGCCGAACTTGTGGGAACGCAGTCTCTTATCAGAGGTCCGCGAAGGAGCTTCGAATTGCCGTCGATGCTTGCCAATTTATGAACGACGTCCGAGTTCACGGGTATTTCGATCTGTCCCGTCCGTAGGATATTCCCGTAGCTTCGAAAATCAATAAACTGCGATTCCAAATTTACGAATCACGAGCCTGCGAAAGCTTCGCCGTACCGAATGTTGCCAATAAACTTCCCGATTGATTTATACGTTACAAATTCAATCACGGATACACAGGATATAAAATGTAAAATACTGTTCCCGTCGAAACATATTCGGCGTCTATTCGCCGGAAAATGTCCGGGGAAGCCCAACGAGGCTTCTGCGCACCGAAACGTACGCGCGTCCGTGCACGGCACGGTAACCGAACGCAGCTGCAACTTAATGAGCAATTTGCTTCTTAATTGTTACTATCATCGGGTTGTTCACTAATCCGTGGCTCAGAGACCGCAGTTAGCGTGGACTGCCTTCTAAACGCACACCGAACGAAATGACGTAAACGATTGATACAAACTCCGCACAGATGGGGAATTAAGGGCCCGTGTGTAGGTGGATAGGTATGCGGTTGCGAGGTAATCGCGATAAGGTCGAATTAAGTCGAATTAACGACGGAATTACCGAACACATTTGTCACTACTCGATTATGCGTTGAACCCGGATGATCTTTCGCAGCTGACAGGCAATCATTGTCGTACGATGTACGGTAGAATCTCTCGTATTCGAATTAAATTCAGATCAAAATTTCAATCAATTCTACCGCGAGTTTAAACAACAAGTCAAACTCGTGACGCGAGTTCTAATGCTCATTTGTCGGAGGATCGTCTAGAAAACTAGGTTCGTGAGATATTACCGAACTATGTATCTTATAGAAGCTACTATAAACATACTCGAGGTCGACTGAGTTCGCGAAATGCGCGATTCACTCGTACGAGCGAGTCTGAACGATTATCCGGCATGAAAGTTCAATGAGAAAGGCGTACAGCCATTCGTTGAGTTAAATGTGCCATGAGTAATGCATCTCCGATAGAACGTGTGTACCGGAAAAGGATTACTTCCGCTTGCTATTTCCTAGATTTGATTTTATTCTCGCGTGTTAGCTAGATAACCGTGAATTAGGAAAGGCTTTGTATTGGGAAAAGGGGAATGGAAGGGGGTAGAGAAGAAGCAGCGCGATTAGCTCGTAGGTTATCTCGCCCGGTTTCGAGTTCCATTATTTCCGAGAGTTACGGCTGAGACGAGTAAAAAGTTCCTACGTTTCCTTCTTTAATCGAGCACATTGATTCGAGTTTGAACCCAGAGCCGTTGTCACGGGATGGCGGGGATTCTTCTGAAAGCGAAGCGTTTCCCGAGTTAGAAACTGGCATAATTCTGCGCCCGGGCTCGCGATTTATGGCAGGGACCCTCGTAAATTGTGCTTGTAATGTGTGTTATAAAAAGATTGCTTCCTTTCACGCATATTCCGCGCCGTGTCCCTTGTCCATAAAGCACCGTCGCGGAATTACAACCAGAGTCCCCCCTTGAAATTGCACGTTCATTGATTTTCAGTAAGTTCGGATGACTTTCCCGATCATTTTAGTTCACCGGCTCGAAACTGTCCCAGGAAGAACTGCCATCTTTCACGCGATAAAACCGAACAATATTTTATTGCTGATACTTTTTCAAATAATTGTGTGGATAAAGGCAACGCAAAGACGCCGCCGCCTCCCCCGGGTGTCACGGTAATAAATGGCTCCTCTACATTCGAGATTTTACGATCGGAACACCCCGACCAATCCCGATATTTTCCTCGCAAACGTGGGAAAGTATAATGAGACATTCTATCCATTATTCTTCATCATTGTCTGGCAAACTGGGATGGATGACGCGGGCTATATAGATTCACGTTTCGCCGGTAATTAATTTTCTGAAACGTACAATGGCTCTCGACGTTGAATCTATCGTTCGATCGAACCGTTCCACGGTTTATTTAAAGCTGCACAATTTAACCGTGAAAGCGTCGACGAAACGGAAAGTTACCCGGCCTCTAATCAATAGCTCTCCGAACTGCCCGCTCGATCGCTTTGACTCCCGCGGAAGTTCTAATCGCGTCCGGCGCAACCGGACCGACCAACCGACCGAAACGAAGGGAGAATAATGTAGGGGGAAAGTAAGAATGTCGCCGGGAAGCTATTAGTCGCGAAATATATCGCGGGGACGCGATTCGATTTCGGCCGGCCTTATCTCGGCCCGTCGTGAGGAGCGACACGTGTGAGGTGAATTCCCCGGTTCCGCAGTTTCACCGCGCCGGATCTCATTTACCCGGGTATCTACGACGGCGAACGGAAGTAAGTGGAACTGTCAAGAATCTCATCGATTTGGCTTCGGGAACGCGATTCCGGCGGGACCGTTCCCGGTCGTTAGTACGTTTTCCGGCTGGAGATTTAAGTCGTACCCACCTTGAGCTTTATTGAAATTGCGCCATCAGACCTCCAACCCCTTTCGCGAAGTCCAGCCGGGCACATTTGTTGACTCTTTGCGAAATATTCTCCTCTTTTCACTTTAACCCTGATCGGACCACGACGTGACTTTGAGTCACGTTTCAACCTTTTACTGAAATTTTTTGATTATTTCGTATTGCGTTTGCAAAAGATTCTTTGTGCTTTTAACCCTTTGCACTCGATGGTTTTTCACTGAAACATTTCACATTTTTCGACGTGATATAGACGATATTGTTTGAAACTAATTTAATGATAATTCACAGATAAATTAAGCGACTATTTTATTTAAATATTCCCTATAACAATACAAAGTTTAATTTAAAATAATATTCAACTTCATAGTTTCGCTGCATCAGATCAAGTGGTGACTGAGTCGCCTCTAGAGTGCAAAGGGTTAAAATTTGGACCCTATGAATAAAAGCAATAGTCGCATCACGGTATGAAATGTTAAAACTGTACTAATACATGGTGTAATGATAATATTAGAAAGTATTATAGTAAAAATTACTGACATACCGAAATGTTCGAATGAAATTGAATGTCCAGCCAGGCTGAGCATAAAACCACAAAGGGTTGAATCATGGAGATGAGGACAGTCAAAACAGTCCTCCGCCTCTGGCAACTCGTAAGGGTCCCTCCTCTTTCCCGTTTCTTTTCTTACTTTTTTTAAAGAGTCCCAGAGTCCCGGTGATTTATTAGCAGGAATAAAATTCCACGTCGGAGACGGAGTGGCCTCCTCGGGAAAGGCGTGCTTAGCATCCGCGCGACGAGCCCGGCCTGTCACGGCGCGGATATACGAGCTCTATTGGATCCGGCTTGCGCAATAACGCAAAGTCGCGGGAATATTTTTCGTTCTGCTTGACGCGTGATAGAATCGAGGGAAATGAAAAATTGCGGACAGGCGCACAATATGTAACCGGGTGACGGCGTGTTCTTGCCCGCCCCGCTCGAGCCCGCCTCGTCGCCCCGGCGCGAACGGATAAAAAACGACGACGCGCGGCGACAGGTTAATTGCACGTGAAACGGCTCGGAATAGTCAGCGTTTCGAATGCGTCGCTCGGGCTAAGGAAACACCGTGGAAATTTCTCAATCCCGGTACCTCGGAGCTACGAGAAAGCTCGCGGAACTTCGCGGAACTTCAACCGCGGAGAGCTCGCGAGCACGAAAAAGGTTTTCTTCAGCTCTCCCGCTCCTCCCTATCTTTGTTTTCGAGTGCCCTTTGGACCGCGGAGATTGCTCCTGGCTGGAAATGTTTTCAACCGCGCAGGATGATGATTCCGCGGGTGTCTTCGCGGGAATATAAATTCCCCGGGTCTGTAGTACTGTAGCTACTCCCTGGGAATGTTAGCGTCTGTAAAATGTAAAAAGGTTTTAGCTGTACTAGCGTCTAAGATCTCATCATAGACCGCCTCGGCTAAAATCCTCCGAAGTGCTGCGCGGTATTCCGAAAAAGATGAAAACATCATTAAACTTCTCGAGCGCACTCCACTCGTAAGATCCCCGAACAGTTCCACTGATTACCCGGAGATCCTAGCGAACTCCCCGGGGACTTCGCCGGGTCCCATTGATCCTCATTTACAAATTACCTAATTGACGAACTAATTTCTACCAATTCGGGACGCTCCTCGACAAGCCCCCTGGCACCGAGTTCCGAGCAAATCGATGATGCGTTCCACGGATAACATCCGCCTCGCACTTGCTCTATGAAATCCGCCGGCGTAGGGACGTTCGGCAGCCTCCGAAGTTATTTCACGCGCGACTTGCCGTCTGCCTCCCAATTCCTGCCCGTGTCTCCGAGGAGAAGCGGAGCAGAGGAAAAAGCTCGCAGGCGCCTGCGGATTCCGTCGGGTGGGCAGCGCGTCTTAATATTATCTTGTCCCTGCTCCGCGGTGGGAAACGAGGTTAAAACGGGACACGGCGGCGTGGGCGGGCGCGGAAAGTTTGTCAGCGGGCCGGCGAAAGGTTGAGAACGGCCTTTCGCGGTGGTAACTTTTAGCTACGCTGGCTGTTCCTCGTCGCCCCGTGTGCCCCGGTGTCGCCCGTAAAAGCGCCTCGCCGTGGAAACAAAACAGGCGGACGCGAGCGAGCGAGCGAGCTAGCAAGCGGCCGACGTAGCCTGAATTGCATGCGTTTTGTAACGATAATGCGAAAACTTGGCCGCAACGAGAATAATTCCTGTACGGAAAACTGCGCCCGAACCGCGCGCTACGTGCCACCGACGCCATTCAACCTGCTCCCTGCCCACCTGCACCGTAGTTTGCATTCGTTCCGGAATTTTACGAGTCCGCCGGCCAGTTTACGCCCGTTCTTACAAGACGGCGAATCGAACGTTTCGATTGTTATCGCGTCGGGTTTCCGGGGCAGTTCGCTGTTGAAATGATCGACGAGGAACATATCGAAGCGATTTGCGCCGAGAGATCGCGAGAAATTGCTGTTCCTTCAGTGTACCGTTTCAAAGCATCGAGTACGCGAATAAATTTTATTCGCAATCTTTCTAGCCGCAATTAATATTTCGTAGCCATCTTCTCGGAGGGACTTCTGTCTTTTTAGCGCTAAGCTTCGTTCCTCTTGTCTCGTTGCGCTCCTCGTCCTTTGTTGTTACGTGGTAGCGGAGGATTTGCGCGACGTTTAATTAGCCTCATCTTACAACAGTCTTCCCCGGCGTTCTCTGACCGTTCGCGGCGGGGATTCGCTGCGGAGCGCCTCTTCTCGGCGTTTCGGCCGTGCTCCGATACGAGCCCCGGCCACGTCGATACTCGTTCCGTCCCGTAAATTCTGTTGAACGCAACGCGGTAGGTACGGTTTCGCTGCTTCAGGAATTGAGAGTTTTTATCGCGTATCTTCGGATGGCCGGGCAGGGTCGAGCCGGCGCGGCGCGTCATTATTTGCCCCGCGAATGGCGATCGCGATCGTTGCATCGGCCCGAAAGCGCTGACGAGCCCGGGAAAAGAAGTCGGCGATCCGTGACCGGGAAATTTAATTAATACGCGCCGTTCCTTTTGTCCGATCCCTCATTGCTCGGCCACGCGATTTCGCGAGTATCGCGAACCCCTTCGTACTCCCGACAGTGGCCAGGTAACGTATTATTAATTCGACCACGGCGGAGATCTCATTCCGTGATTACAACAAATTTCTACCGCGCGGGCGGGCGATGCGAAATTTTTCGTGGCGAATTATTTTGCATGTAAATGGGAACTCATTGGGACAGAAACCGTGTTACCGTAGAACGAGGAATGAAAACCATCTCCGCGCATCTAGTAATATCCCCGCGTTAAATTGAAATATTTAGCCCATCCGACGAGTGATAGCAGTATTCGTAATGATACTTGGATTAACTTAAATTAGTTCTTCCTGGAATTACTCTAGGATATTCTAATTTCCATTATAATTCGTGTTATTGTAACACGAATAATATAATTTCTATTAATAACAGGATACTCGAATTTCGTCTAGAGATCGGTAATCTGATAACAAAGCTCCTAACGAACCTTTACGCGATGATCTAGGTATTCAGCGAAGATTATACACCGACTGGCTAACAGCGTGACTTGCGGCCTATCTTTCTCGAAGCTGCGAGTTTGTCCACCCGACGAACTTCGCCGGACTACGGTTATTAGTAACCAATTCGCGTCCCAAAGTCTATTAAGCCCTGTACACCGAAATCGTCGCCCCGGAAAATCATGTTACACTTACGAGGCCGTAACACCGCGACGAAGGGTATCAAGATGTAATAATAAATGCGCTTCCATAAACTATAACGATTAGGGTGAGTTACCGGAGAAACGTTAGAACACGCAGCCACCGGCGACGATAACGGCGCCGTCGTATAGGCGCGTCGCAGTGTATTATGAGAAGAGACACCGGTCTATTTAACCAAGATACAGCGAGTTTAGCTGTAAAAACTGCAAGAAAAGGGTGTAAGGCCGAGACACCGAGGAGCTTCTTGCTCGTAACGTTGGACCCATTAACGTATCCCTTGGAACGGGATCCCGGGATCCCGGGGAAAGAAAGACCATTCCGAACGCCAACTCCTGGAAAAGTTGTCACAGAGGAGAATGGCGTGCTAAACCGCTGCGCCGTTATTTGTATGATAACGTCACTACGTCGTGCAGCGTTCTTTGAGCCGCGATGCTAATGAGGAATCTTTGACTTCTCAACTTCGCTGTTCCGGGGGCGCTTTTGAACGGAACACTTCAAAAAATTCCGCTATATTTACAAACTAACGAGATTCGCCGAGTTAAATTCAATTGGTCGTTAAGAAGAAATTCTCCGTGATAATCGCAAACTATTCTCCGCGTTTCGAGGATCGAGCTTTCGTTACGAACGGTTTGAATAAATTAGCTTCTCTTTGCGAGAAATTTCTTGAAATCTTTTTCCGGTAGGTTCTCCATGGAACGAACGAACGAGCGAACAACAAGGCTGCCGAAACGTAATCGCGAGGCAATCCCTGTTCACCGGGACATTACGTAAAACGGCTTCCCCCAGCAATTCGTCTTTCCAGTGTAATCCGCCAGGCGGAAGTTGCGTTACGATGCACCGCGCGCCGTAAGTTCTAAGCACACCGGCGCATTCATGGCTCCGTATTTCCTTATTCACGAATATTCTCGAATTAGGTTGCCGTTCGCTCGCGCCCGGATGCGAACGTGACGCCGCGACGAGATGTCGGCGGCCCGAAATAACCGTGGAAGAATTCCCCCCGGTCCCCGCCGCCGCGACCGTGCACACGTCGATGCGTTCCCGCGCGATAATTAGCCGGCGACTAACTAAAAAAGGGAGGGACGCGGAAAGCGGCGAAGGGAAACGAAAACACGGAGATGCGGCGGAGAAGAATTTCATTCGCCGCGGCACGATGAGGCGGCTCGTTTTCCCTTTCTACGGGATTGCGTTTCAGAGATTAGCAGAGTTCCATTGCCGGTCACGGGGAAAAGTTCGCGGAACAAAAATTGAGGCACTTTCGTTCGCCTCCGCGGGAATTCGGGGCCGGCGGGAGTCCAAAGTGAAAGAGAGACGGTCGGGAAAAGGGAAGGTTTTAACGGTGAAGTTCACCGGCGGCGGAATTGTTTCCTTGTTTCCCTGTTTGCCCGCGAGACGCGGGACGAGCGCGGGAAAATTTATTCCGATTGAGGAATTAGCATTTCATTCTCGGCCCCCGAAATAGCATTATCGCCGATCTGCAATCGCGAAAGTTTCCCGCGGAACGTGAAATCGCGATCAACCTTTCCTCGGATTCGGTTATCCTTCCGCCGGGAGTTCCCTCCCGTTCGCATTCGAATCGCCTCGCGTCGCGATTTCGAGGAATACTAAAATTAAACCGAATCTCGCCGACTTGTTTGTGCATTGTCCGACGGATGAATGGACGATTTTCCTCGGCCGCGCCGATAACTTTAATTGCACCCCGCCTATCGGCATGACGTATAGTCCCGGTAATCTCGGTTCATTGCTCAAAGTAGCTTCCGCGGCTGTGATGTCGGCCACGCTATCGGAGAGATCCGCGGTATAACTCTATTTTCCATTAGAAAGGTTCAACAAGGCGTCCCTGTTGGTGTTGAGACAAGAAACGATCTCGGGGGCGGATTCGATGCGCCATAGAACAGTTCTCCTTTTCACGGCAACGCGAGTATTTCCTTAATAAGTATGGCGATTCTTCGTAAATTAATTCGAGCGTATAATCATTCCCATCTTACGGTTTCAGAGCAGTCGTTACGTTTAATTTCTGAGGGCATCGTGACCCGGTTTCTGCTTTCCTATCTGTCTCCCTCCCCCCCTCCCCTGCTCCGTCCCTCTATCTCTCTTTCTCGCCCTCGACGCTCGTTATTACACCAGAGAAGAACGGTTGATCCACTCGACAGTTGGAGCAGCCGCAGCTGCAACGACGTAGCTGCACCGTATCTCTGTTCCACCTTGGCTGCAACTGCTGCTGTAGCTCACCGCCCTCGTTCATGAGAATTGTATATTTCCTTGGAGCACCTGACGCCACCGATCGCCTTCAAATTTGCACATTCGTTCATCTTTTATTCTACCCCGACCCCATCCGCCCCCCTAACTTTTCTTATTTCGCCGGCGCGCGTCGATCTTTTTCCCTCGAGCGGCGGGTCCGGCAATATCGGGCTCGCTTTGCGCTGACCCCAACCTCTTTCCCCTGTTTCCACCGTCCTCCTTCTCTTTCTTTCCCCGCCTAACAAGCCCCGCGACGCGACGACGGATTTCTGTGGCGAACATTCTCGCCACTTCGTAGACCAGAAATTACGGCCGGCCGCTATTTAAACCTCGGTTAGCCGTTTCTTCGCCCGCCTCCGCCCCCGCCGCCGCCGCCCCGCGCGCCGCCGGTCGCGAGATGCTCCACCGGCTTTTTCCTTCAATTCACGTTCGTATAATTTCACGGAATTAACTACAGAAACTCTCGCCAACACGTCCCTCCTCGCGAGAGGTTTGTTACCGTCGATCGATAAACGCCTTTTCCTTTTTCCCCTTCCATCCCCCACCCTGCTCTCCTTTTTTATTTTATTGTCTTATTTTAACGACCCCTTCGTGCTCCTGGGCGTGGACGGGCTGACATAATTTTCATGAATGCTTCGTCTGTGCCGGGACGCCGGGCAACCAAGGACTTCTTGTAACCGTGGAGTCGTTATGGAACCGGGGAAAATGGATACAAGGTCGGGAGTTGATATTCTGCTTACAGTATTTTCACTGTTACGCCACGCATAGTGAATCCGATTGTGCCGCGTTTCGTGCGTTCGCCATGGAGAGGAATTCAATTTATCCGCGATAAGACGGGAACAATAGTCTCCCGTTCAACGATGAAATATGTCCCTCCTTGGATTTAATAAAACCGATTAGTCCACCAGGACGACGCAAGTTTATCGGCTGGCACTTCTTTTTCCTCTCGTTACTCGCGGACCCGTTTTGTCGCTCGACACTGAACGTGAGGCCATTTTTAACGTTGACCCAGCCATCCACGGTCGATACACAAGAATCGAGCGATGCTCGCTCGACCGAGGAACGCCACTTACGTATTACAATCGAGTCAACCGATGATACATGGTTCTCTTTCGGTTTCGCATCAACGTTACAGCCTTTTGGCAGGCTGCCCATCTCCACGGGCTCCTATAAGTCTCCGCGAAGAGGACCGTAGCACCCCGAGACCTCCCCTCGCTCGGAAGACGTATAACTCCGAGCGTCCTGATTATGAACATAACTCGACCCGAAATTTTTCAACCACTCCGCCGAACTGCTATATAAATTATCCGCCTCGCGACCAACGCTTTCGGCTCTCGGTAACGTCGCACGCGAGTATCCGCGTTTTCTCGTCGTAGACCGGCTTCCTGTCAAGACCAACCTGTTGTGTCGATGTTGACTCGCTGCATACTTAATCGAGCACATTCCCTTGAAACACTGCTAGAGCCTTTTCAGCTCTTCCGGAACCGAGAACCCGGTGATTTCCATGAAAATTTCATTTCTATTTCATCGTCCGAGTTGTCGCTGTTACTTACCGGGCATCAAAATGTCATTGCACCCCGGGGGGGCTTTATTATACCGCCATTTCGATCTACGAGGGAATCGAACTATGCTCCGTTCGTAGTTTCATCGATTTCCAACTAGAATTCTCTTCAATCTCGATTTCACGCCCGCGCGGAACCTAATTAGCTCTGACAAAAGGCGAAAATTGAACCGAGGGGGAGATGGCTCTCGTGATCGAGGGTCTGTTGACATTTTATTATAGGAGAGCGCGCAGGAATTCATATGCAGGGAATGCGTGATTGAGAGACCGAGAGGTGGTTTGGGGAATCTTCTTTAGTTTCGAAGGCTCCGTCCGCGCTCCGGCCCGGAGGAACGTATAATATTCCGCGTCGCGATCTCTTTTCGCTCTTATCTCGCCTAATTCTATCATAAAAATTCCATTTCCTTAATCTATTCCGCCTATCTGCAGACGAACTCGCGTGTCGCCGAATATCTCTTCGGTTCATCTCTTTTCATCAGCGCGCTAGAGGATATATAACAATGCGCCCCGGAGAAGCCGGCGGAGCCGAGTCCTTGGATGAGCCATTATCCCGACGACACGGCGATACTTAGCTGCACCGGGAGGAGCTTTAAAAATAGCGGAAAATTGAATATCGTCGTAACAACCTGGACGTTTTATGAACGAGTTCGTAGGTGGTGCGTAACTCGGCTCGCTGGCAGGTATTTCCGGGAGCGACGTGAAAATACCTTGTCGAAGTGTCCGTCGTTCCGTCCGCCGCCCTCTCCTACCGATTGTCGTCCCTTAAAATGTTTCCCTGGCGGAGGTCGCGTTCGCAACACGGCACCGGATAACGCGCGCTCGCACATCGTAATAATCCGGCGCGACGTGAAACACGGCTTTTGTTGTGTTTTATAGCAAGGAAAATATTGTTCCCGGCCGGCCGGATGCTCGCCGGCTGTTCGGCGGAGGAAATTTTCGGTGCGCGCCGGCGAGAACGTTCCCCGCGATCCGACGAAACCGCGGAACGGTAGATCGTCCAATAGAAAAGGAGTTCGCATCGCGCCGTAATTCTCGTCGTCCTTCCCCCCGCTTCCCTTTCAAACTGTTCACGAGTATTCGAGTAATGCACTAGGTACAGCGTGTCTTTGGCGGCGAACGGTTTCCGTAAAAGAGATGCTTTCGGCGCCGGAAAGGAGCGAGGAGGAATTCTTGGCAGCGCGCAAGGGATTCCGCTGAATACACAGATAATATTTGTCGGGCCGTTCATCCGTTAACTAGGCGAGCGGATTAATTCAATGTAATCAATGAACAGCTGACTGTATGTACATCGTGTTTAATTCTGAATAGGGTCCACCGTCGCGGGAGTTAATTAAACATGCTCGGTCAATATTGAATCGTCGAGCAATCATTTTTACATTCATTTTAATCAGTTTCAGCCGTTACTTGTTTCTCGTTTTAGCGGGAACCGCCGCGGAGTCGTTTCTGTTCGCGTAAAAATTGGGATCCATGCAAACAATTTTAAATATTAATTCAATTGTCCGCCCGTGGAATAGTTCCACTTTCCACGTTTCAAAAATTGCCCACCGGTAGGTCGATATATCGACAGCGGGAGCCTCCGAGCCTCTTTGTTCGAGATAAAACCGATTCCCAGGCACCGAGTCCGTACTAAAAAGTACTGGACGCTCGATGACCCCGCGTCAAATTAGTTTCGATTCACGTCCCTTAGTTATTCCCGCGGGGAAACAATGAATGAGTCGGCTACGCGGATCGATGTATCGGGCGTCGAATAAAGAGAGCAAATTGTTCGAATTAACAATTACACGCGACGGAAAAAATCGCGCGCGATCGTAGCGTTCGCTGCCATGTAATTTCAGCGCGGAACGCGCGTGATATCGCCCCGACTGGCGGATCGTCGATTTTTATGGACGTTCAGGCGTGCCATCGCGATTCATCGATTGCTGTTTGTTCCAGGTCCCTGCGTGAGCACGAACGGATCGGCGCGTACTCGAGGAACGACGTGTTATGAGGTGAGTAACTGTGCCGAAAGTTTAGCCGAAACTCATCGCAACCCCCGCCCCCCTTCACAGTGCCCGCGTGAAGTATCGTTTTATCGATAGAATCGGCTGCAACATCGATTTCGGAGCAGGGCAATTAACCCGCCGTTATTAGTTACCTGTAACAGGATCGCAGTAGATCGATTATTACACTTCCTTACGCGCTCTTGGCACAATGTTATTGTACCGGCAATTCCGAAGGAGTGTGCTTGGTTGACACGCAATTTGCAGAAGTCGATTAACACTAATCGGATTTAAAATTCTGCGTTAATATTGTCCGATTAATCGATTTTTCTATTTTCATCTGTCATTTCGTTTCTGTTTACTAAGAAAAATTTGTCGTCTAGTTTCTTTGTCTCTGCGTTGTAGCCAGTTATTTAATTAGTTACGATAGTAAAAGTGTCGGTTAGTGTTAAGAGAGTCATCTGCAAAGAATCGTGTACGAGTGCCGACGAATAGAATGTAAAAGTGCCAGGAATAGTCGCCTAATGGAAATTGGATTCACAGGAAATTATACTTCCATACTTACAATCGCGCAGATAAAAGTTACGAGTACATAATAATTAAAGTAATCAACTCGCCACGGCAATTACTATTTTCATCCGACTTGTTCTATCTTATCAGTGTCCGAGCGTTAACGTTCCGAATCGTATCTCGGTGACTGGTCAGGCTTCTCGGCGATATTTATCGACATATATTGATAAGCTTATCGGAGCCAACAGCTCTATCGGTGAACCGTGTTTGAGCAACGACGACACGATTTATCGATATAAGATACAACTTCAGGAGCAGGTTCCTCGGCGGTGCTTTCGTTTCCCAGCCCCGCGGAATAAATATTCCATTCGTGCACTCGACGGGACTCACTGTCAATTCGGTAGCCTCTCGAACAATATTTATTTAGCCGGTATCGATTTCGTTGGCATGATATTGGTTTCCCGTGTCGTCGTTTCTATTTTTCCTCCGGCCGTCTCTCTCTCTCCCTCGCCGCCCCCTTTTCGCCGTCGATCGCGAGCTAAACCTACGCCGCTCGTTTCCGGGTCGTTTCCATCGCTATTCCTTGCAGGCCGCTTTAAACATCGTCTCCACTCCCGGGGCGAGCTAATTTATAAACATTCGCGAGCCGCGGATCGGATCGAAGCGGCGCGGACATATTCACCGGGCCGAAGTAATTTCCCCTTTGACGATAAAAGAAATTACATTCGAGTGATATTTAACGAGCAAAGTGCTCCGCGGAAACTTCGCAAAAATCCGACACGCGAACTTCGGGATCTCGAACTTTAAACGAACCAAGTATTCCTAAGCGTCCGCCGAAACGCGCGTGCACCGAGCCGTTTGTGTTCCCGCCTGTAACGCGTTATTAAAGACGACTCGTTAGCGATCGCTCGCGGCGATGCAGGAACCGAATCGATAGTCAAAGGGACCCTTCGAACAGGATCCGTCCGCGAGACTTCGGTTACAATTATCAAAAGTAATCGCACGGCTCGCCGTTTCGATTTTAATGTCGGCGCGCGGTAAATTCGCCGCTATGGTCGTCGAGGAGTAATAACAACCTGTACCCTTCCGACGTGCCGGCTTTAATTAACAATATTAACGCTTCCGGGCTGCGGAGTCCCGTTGTACTTTCAGCCGTGTTGCGCTCGTCGCGACCGTAACGTTTTTTGCCGGCGATGGCGCGGAAACACGGCTGGCTCCCCCGGTTTCATTTCCACCGGGACCGTGTGCCAGCTCTCGAAGCGCCAGGCGTTAACCTTGAATCCTGCAGTCGCGAGGCGTTGTAACGAACCGCGCGCGCCGCATCGCTCCCCGATATCCGCTGAAATATCGGCGAAAATAATTCAGCCGTGCACCGGGATCGGTGTCGGCCGGCTCCCCCGTCACGGCCGAACCGGGTCGCCCTAATAACATGAATAATAGGTGTCACAGAGGATGGTCACGCAATCCTAATGGCTTTATCGACACGGCGTATCGCCGGGAAACAATGTCGGCATTCGGGGTGATTATAATCTCATAACGAAATACTGTCGTTCATCTTCGCTAATCACGATCCCGTGTTACCGTGTTTGAGGAACTCGCGTGAGGCGAGGCTGGTTTCGACAAATTGTTGGCAAACCTCTTCAATCGCAGCTGTTACCCGCGCGTGATGCCTTCGGACGTGTTGGCCAAGCTTTTCCCTTAGGGAAATGTTATTTTCCTATGTCCTTTAACACGTTCACGCCGGCGTGTACCGGTGATGCCTGACATTTTCATGTTATACGGAAGGTGTGTGCAATCAAACATCTAGCTGGTTGAACTGAATTGGTAGATAGGAAATATTGTCGTGTATAATTGGAAATTAATTTACTTATTGATCATTTTGATTAGCGGTAGATCAGCGGTAGATTACTGGCGTCGACGTGTTAAGCATGAAGATAGAGGATTGATGTTATGCAGATCTTAATGGCCGATTGTTATTCTAAAGCATAGGTAATTGGTTCTAAAGTGTTGATTCTCTGTAATGCTAATCTCGGTTCGCCAGATATAGAGGATACATTCCTAACAATTAGTATCTCGAACGTTACGAGCTCGCGCTTCGGCTTTCCGCGGTCGTTTGAAAATTTTCTTTACGAGGTGGTTCTTAGTATCGCCATTGCGAAGTCGCATCCCCGATACCTCGGCGCGATGAAGCAATACATTTGCATAACGATCGCCGCTTTGGTAACGCAAACTGCATCGTAAATAGTCCATCCCGCGCTGGCCCAGGCAACGCAGTTACGTCCGCGATGCATCGCCTATGTTAATGCCGCAATCTGCGAAACATTCCAGGAAATTAATCGACATTCTTCCGCGCTATGAACGTCATTTGTAGGCTCGCCCCGGGTATTTTTGTTCGGCCGAGAGACAGACGGTAATGATTTTATTGGGTGCTTAGAGGCGTTCACATCCTTATCAATGTTTCCAAACGTGTTTCATACTTGTCACTGAATCCAGCGAAGGCAGCCGACAACTTCTCGGTTAACCGGCGCGCGATGGATATTCGAGGAATGCCCGTATAATTAAACACCTGGCGTAATTGACTTTTACAACCACTTTTCCGCGAAATTAAAAGTCTAATAAAACGTAATACGCCGCGGCGTAATTAAAGCAGCACGCGAACCGCTCGACCGAATCTTATCAACGTCGCGGCCTGCCGGAGCACGTTTCCCCCGATCGGGAAACCGGTAATCTCGTCGGAAAGTCGAAAGCGCAGGATCGTAGACACTCCGCGGATCAGCGTAATATCTTGAATGCCCGATGGATGATGAACGAGCGAGGACCCGGCGCGTCGGCCGAGCGATTATTTACAGCCAATCAGTGGGAGAAACCTATCTGGCGGACAGACGCATAAACGCTCGTAGATCGCGCCGATTGACACCGGGGATAATCGAACTGACGAAGCAGGATTGATAGAAGGACAGCGTGACGTTCAACGGGATGGACGGCGAGGTAACCATGCGAGTTCCCGTGATTTCCTTCGCCAAATGGAATGTCTCCTACGCTGTTCCACGAAATCTTACCTTTTAAACGCGTTTAGTTCGACGACGAGTGTGTCCCTCGGAGAGACTGTCCTTAATAATTCCAGTGAAAACAGATCAATGAAAAATCTGACATTTAAATTTTAAATAAGGCGAGCGAGAACTGTAAACACTTGGAAGTACCGTAAAGCAGTCCCCGAAAGGCACTTTTTGGCTAAAATCATGCCACAACTGCATTACCTTTCGTTTGTAACGACTTTATAGTTTCAGAATTGAGTCTTTGGGAGAATACTATTACAAAAAGGTATAAATCGTCCTACCGATCAAATGACCGGTCGTGGTAGGTAAGAGAGACTACAAATTTTTCTCAGAAAAGAAACGGTAAAAAAAGGAGTTAATATTGAAAAATGTTTTATACATATATTTTAGAAGTCGTGAAGTATAAAGGCGACTCAATTACCTTGTCCACAGGAAATTCTAATCGAAATTTTAAAAACAATTCGACTGGTCGCGGTAGGAATAGCGTTAAAAATCATTGAACGAGGACAACTGCGATCGAGAACCAGTGATTCATAAACACGATCGTTGCGCGTACACAAAGATCAGTATACTGAACCGAGCACAACAGGGCCGTGAAATGATCCCAGACAAGAGGACCGGGCGCGAGCAACATACAACCGGAAACTCGCAACCAGTCGAGGATAATTAAGCGTGTAACCAAATAGGAGCTCTCGAGTTCGTCGACGTGTACATGGTCCCGATCTACGAGTAGGAGGAACTTGCGCGGAAGGAGTTGAAACGCGGCCTGTGTGCGTTCTGATTCGGATGCCCTCCTCGCTCCCCCCGGGCTAGTCACTTAGCTCGGACTAATCCGGATGTAATTTTAAATGGAACAGTTTCCGCGAGTTTAATAAAGCGACACGCGCGCGCGCGCGCGCGCCCGCCGCGTCGACGGCGACAACTTCGAATTGCGTGGCCCTGCACTGCGATCCGGACTCCGGTGACCTGCCCGTCGCCATAATTCTCCCCGTTGTCCGCGTCTCTCCGCCCTTAAGGTTGATTCTCACTATACATCCTGGTAGCAACCCTCCAGTTGTCCGTCCATTCGCTGGCGAGCTTTTCATGGTGGCAACTGTGCTGTTCGGTAGGAATTCTCTCTAGAGGTCCTTTTAAAGGTACCTCAATAGAGGTAGCGATTTTACGACTTGAGCACTTGAATCGTTTCAGATGATGTACATTGATTTTTAACCCTAATCGTACCACGTGTTTTTAGAACGAATCGTACCACGATGTGACTCTCAGTCACTTAGGAGAACAAAAGGAATGATTAACCCTTTGAACTCGAGAGGTGACTCTCAGTCACCATATGATTCGATACACAACTATGAAGTTGAATATTTAATATTTCAAATTAAAGTTTGCATTGCTACGTGAAATATTTAAATAAAACACCTCTGTTGCTTAATTTATCCATGAATCGTTAAATTAGTTTCAAACAATATGACATATATCTCGTCAGAAAATGTTGAATATTTCCATTGAAAAACTTTCGAGTGCGAAGGGTTAAAGTGTTATTGGCTTCGTTTATGGGGCCCAAATGTTAAAAGTCCAAACTTTTGGAAATGCAATATGAAATAATCAAAAAATGTAAGTTAAAAGTACAAATGTGACTTGAAGTCGCATTGTGGGCCGATTAGAGTTAACTATCGCGGTAATCTTAGTCACTGACTCGAGCTACCGTTCATCCGACACGATAACTGCTGATAGAGACTGTTTAGACGAATATCCTCGAAAGCTATTATTTCCATGAGAGAATAAACTGAACGAAACTGGCAGCTCCTTCGTTTCGTTAATCCCGTGCGTTACTTTGACGAGTCCTCGTTCGTCATCGGAACTTTCGACTAAACACGAACGTCACGAGTGAGATATAGACAGCTAGAATTGCGGGCCGGATTTTGCCCGGCGGAATGATAGCGCGAGGGGTTAAGTTACCGAAGTTCACCTGGAAACTATTGAATCGACAACAAACGACCACCTGCCACCGACCGTGACACCAGTGTGGATCAGCCTTTACACCCCGGCGTGCCAGTTCCAGCGGTAACATGGAAGGTACGAGTATGGGATTTTCATGTAGCAAGAGAACGGTGAGACGTCTGTCGCCCTCGTCGACGACGCGGGACCATAGCGTCCGGGTCTCAGCGATGTTCGTTGTCGGTTTCGTTCCTCCCATGGTCGGACCCAGTGCCGTGGAATAAATGGTGGGTTTCGGACAGCTTTATTCCGCCGCGTCGTCTCCTCCCTCCCCCCGGCCCGCGCCCAGATTCATCTTGCGCAATAAGGACCTCGGCAGCGGTGGTCGGCAGCTAAGTAAAAATTGTAGGTCCTAAATAAAATTAGTGGCTGCCACGTAGGAATCGTTGGTCCTCCGAAAAGAGGTTTACGCATGAATTGTCGAGCGAAAGGGAACATTGTAGTGTACATAAAAATGTAGGGGTCCACGAAAAGAGGATTAACGGAAAAGATCCAGCGTGTCGAGACGACGGCGGAGGGGTGAGGATTGGTTACAAAAGTGATTATACCTTACGCATACCTGTCCCCGTCCCCTCTCTCGGCCCGGCGTCGCAAGGGGGGATTCCAGGGGAGGGCAGGTTTATAGCAGCGGGAAGATAAGAACGTTCCCAGTCGCGGAGATTTACATGCTCGGCGTGAAATGCAAGCGTGCCGGAATCCAGGGAAACCGGGCCGGAATGCTTGGCTTTTTTACCGACCGGAAACAAGGGTCCGCGAGCCACCGTCATTCCGATCTTCGCGCTGCGTACACCGGACGCGGGCCACTCCGCGCGAGATTTATCCTCGTTAACGGTCTAACGATCCCCGTTGCAGCCGTTCTTCGGCTGGGTTTTTGGCCGACCATCCCGGGAAACGTGATTCCTCGCGTGACTTACTTGCGCCGGGGGCCACGGGGGATTCGGCGAGATGTGTCTGTGTTTTGTGAGTGAAATGTCAGACTTAGAAATGTCGGAGGAACACGTCCGCAGACGTTCACCGAGGGTTCCGAGGCGTACGGATCGTGATCGCCATTTTTGCGAGGGTGAGCGATATCGATGTTCCTTTTTCTTATTCCATTTGAACGGAGGCTCTCCGTTCGAGCGAACCGAGGACGGTCGTCGGGTCGTTTGTAGGGTACGGTTGCAGGGGTTTCGATGGTTGAAATTTGTGGATTCGATAAAGAATGGGGGGGGACATACTTTTGGAAGCTCGCGTGACTCGTAATCTCGACGGAGCAGGGTTAACGCTTCCATCCTCGATAAAGGTGCAATTAAATGCTTGAAGGATTGGTACACTCTTGCCAAATATCTGGCGCGCTCCCCGCTATAAAGGAGTTACGACGGCCGCGTTATATTCCGTTCGAGCCTTTTACTTTTTATGCGAAACATTCCTGATGTTAAGGGCATAGATATATAATCCCGACGATGCTGTTCGCGTGCATTAAACCACACCGTCCTCCGTTTATTAGAGCGTTCGTAGTTATCGTCCAATTGCCATTAATTTGCCCGTAATGGAAGCATTATATTTCTTTCGGCGTAAATGTTGATATCATTACCCTAAAATAACTTTACCCGCTCGCGCGGCGCGGTATAATTGAAACGAAGTTACATGCAGTTAACAATTACGGAAACTCTCCTCCTGGGCCATCGCGTCGGCGAATCGAAATTAAATCCCGCTTTAATTAATCATACGCTGATCCCCGGCCGTGTCAACTTTTCGACCGTGCAATTAATTTGTAAACAACCGTCGTGCCGAGCCACCGATATACAGTTACCGAAGATTGTTCCGTTGTAATAATTAGTATCGAGTGATTAGCAGTTATACAATTAATTTGCATTTTAACGATGCGCCAGACGTTGTCGTCTCATTAAAAGGAAACATTTCGTTTAAAGGGAGGGAGCCGTGCGCAACAGTCAGAGGGCGACTTAAATTAGCGAAACAGTTTGATCAAGGAATTACAGTTCCCGAGATCGTTGGATCCGTTTAATCGACGCCGGGCCGCGTTCGTTCCGGGCACGGATTATTTATAACGAGAACGGTGGTATCGGTCGTCGCCGGCTGCTCTCGTTCGTGTCCGAAATTAGGAAAACAGTGGCGGCGTAATTTCCGGTCCTTGACCAAACACGGAACGCGCAGCGCCGACTCTTCGCGCGGTTTCAATTTCGTGCACGCCCCCATAAATGTCTTATACCTTGCGGCTTCATATCATTTGCATACGATTATCGTTACCTGGATTATTTTCGTACGTACGCTCTTGTAATCTTGGCGCCGCTTATTGCCCGCCTTTTTACGCGGAACGCTCCGCTGGTTTATCCTGTTTCGCAAATATTATTTAATTCACCCCCGGAAATACAAATTCCGCGAGATTTTAATTAAAACGATTCCCGTACTGATGCTTTTTATCATTGTATAATTTCTGTAGCTTCTTGCTTCTCCTCCTTCCTCCTCTTCCTCACTTTTCGCGGAGCGAAGTATACATTAATTTCTCTTATAAATACGCGTCCAGCTCATCAGAAATTTATGAAACGCTTCATAAATTACAGAACAGTTCGAGGATCCCGTGCAAAGATAAAGAAAACGCTCGCGTCTTTATAGTTCCGATTCCAAAGAACGCGGACACCTTTGCGAAGTGATATTTCAGGCCGGAGGCGAAATTCACGGGCGGTACATTAAAAAGACGGGCGCGCGGCGAGAATTAACAGTCCGCCGTGCGGTTTATACATCGGAGAGTTACGTTTCCGCGCGCGGATAACATTATTCACCGTATAACGTTTTCGTTTCCGAGCGGGAATATTACAAGCATAATGCGGTGCATCATTTGCTCGAATTCGGCCCGGCGTTTACCGGTCACGCGTACGCGCGCTACCCTCGTTTCCGGTTGGTTTTTCGCCGCCCGCCGCCGGACGGCTTTTAGCGTTAAAAACCGTGGCACGCTTATTACCGAACGCGAAACGCAATGAATTCGCCGGACGCGAACACGATCCGACACAACCTGCGGGACCGAAAACCGTCGACGTCGCCGGTTCGAGCGCGGATTTTACGGCAGCCGGGAGTGCAAAGTATCTGCTCGGCAGCCACTGATTTAATTTCACCTAACTCTTTCCCGGAATCGACGCGTCAGTTGCAGCTGCGCGCCATTTACGCTTAAAAGTAACGAATTATCCGCCTCCGCTGTGCTCCCCGTTCAATCACCCCTATCCTACGAATTAATTAATCCTTACGAACGATCGCGTCTTACATAGTGTTGCGCGCAGACTCTTTTTAACGAATTTTTTATAGATTCCTGTGAAAGTAATAATTTCGAGGGAAGTAGTCTGATGTCGTTTCAATGAAATATCTTCCATTGTTTTCTAGCATATCTCGCATAAAAGTCTATTTAATATTCTTCTCCCAGGTATTTGCTCATAAATATATTTCTGTTTGTTACGTATCAATGACACTTACACCGTAATGGTTGTTTTCAAAAAAGTGGGTCATCTCTCTCCAACCCACGTAGAGTTCTTCGGCCCTCCAATCCATAACAGTAATAATAATACTCCAAACATCGCGGTGTTTACCAAATAATACAGAGCCGATGCAGTTTTATCGATAGCTCGCGTGATATTTATTCGCCACTTGCCCCCAATGAAGGGTACCAGTGTATTCAGTTTGAAGAGCACCGCAACCGGTCGGAGGCTCGTTGAAAAGTCCGCGTAACAGTTGCGGAGTTCCGTCGTTACTCCAGTTCCGATAGTCGCTGCGGTCCGGCGGCTGTTCCCCGGACACGTAGCCGGCGTCTCTCCGGGGTCCCCGGAATATTAACGTCCACGGGAGGAACAGTTGTCTGGTGGATATCGAGTGACCTTCATTAAGGATAACCCGTAATCTTGCTCGCGGTGCACGTAGAGGGCCCGGTCAATTCCGTTCCGCGATGATATTTGCAAGGTGGCCACACGAGGTGGCAATTACCACGTGCTGTGCGGTCCGATCGTGGCACGGCTGCGCCTCCAAGTTAACCGACTCCGGGACGAAATACTTGAGAAGTTGGCTGCCGCCGCGCTGGTCGGATTGCCAGCCAGCCAGCCTTCTCGCTGTGTAGCCGCCGTACGAAGCTGTATTACAGAACCGCTCTCTCCGGCTAATGTCTGGGAAATTCTCGAAATACCTAGCAGCTGCCACGGTCAAACGTCAAAGCGAGTTTCCTCTCGTCCACCCTTCGTTTCCCTGCGCGCGCGCGCCCGCCTCCGCGTGTTTCCGGAGCCAGCCCATTCCACCGCCGGTACAGCCGGGCATTAATGTTTCGCCGGTATTAAAATTTTCATCATTTTTCTTGAGCGTGGATACTTTATAATTCCGTCCACCCTCTTGTACTCCTACGTCCACCGCCTATCCGGAAGTCACTGTTAAACGGGGCGTGGACGGTGGTTCTCTTTTCTTCTTGAATTATACTCGAGATGTAATTAAGTTTCTCGGGCCGCCGAGGTTACTAGGAATTTTTGGGAACCGCGCTGGCGGAGTACAATGGCGCTGGAGCGGCTAGGTTTCGTTCTATTCCGGTCTTACTTTTAGAACGAGACACGAGGTGCATTGTTGCTCGTAATCGTTCACACCTCTGGCTACACACAGATTTCCTTTGTCGGTTAAGCTCGAGTGTAATTAACTGTTGACACGATCACACGTTCAATCAGAGTTGGCCGGTGACGTCAAAGTGGATCAAAGGTTTCGTTCAGCTTCTAAGAAGATATTGGATGCGCATAGATCTGTGAACGCGCAGGGCGGAGTAAATAACCAGTTGTCCGTCTAGCGGACTCCGTCTATGCTGACCGGATCTGGACCGACTGGTCCGGGTAGACGGTATCGGGTATCATGGGTGATTTGACCATCCCGACGGACATTTAAGGGCATTGACGGTTCACGCTGTGTACAAGCTCAGAAAAGAGGCCAGGTGGATGCGCCTGAATGGGGCCTGGATGAAGTTCGATTGAATAGTAGGCTACTGAAGGTCCAGGTGAATGGGACAACTCCATAGAAATGGCGACCGGTCAGAGGAACTATTCCTGGATGCCGGTGATCCTAAGGTTTACGAAACAAAACTGAATGTCGCAGACTCGATATATTTCAATCGGAATATTCCACGGAAGACAGTGAACGAGATGTATCATCGAATATTTTCAATGCGGTTCATTGCAATGAAATCATTTTCGATATTTCCAGTTCAACGGTAATCGAGGTTTTCAAATGATCTGTTACCTAATCGGTATATCACTGGTATATACAGTACAATTTTCGTGAACGTCTTTATCTAAAATGATTTCATTGCAAGATACTTTCAGTTCAACGGTAATCGAGGTTTTCAAATGATCTGTTACCTAATCGGTATATCACTGGTATATACAGTACAAACAATTTTCGTGAACGTCTTCATCTAAAATGATTTCATTGCAAGACGAAGACGTTCACGAAAATTGTTTGTACTGTATATACCAGTAAGACATCGATTAATCGAGAGAGACAATCCGATTCTAGGCGTTAATCAACAACGTAAACTACACAGTAATTATTTAATCGCACAAAGAATAATCGATACACGGGTCGGCCTCCACGCGTAGCAGTTCAGTTGGCAGCGCAACGGCATAATCAAACCTTGTTAGCACTGCCGCCGAGTACTTGAACAGTGTCGTCACTGTTGCACCCGATGCACCATTAGGTTCGTCAACCTAATTCACGGCAGTTTACACTCGCCGGCGGCGTTCGTGCAGTCTGCTTCTTTGAGCGTCTGCTCCGGGATAAAAAAAAAAAAGCACGGGATTCCGCCTTTGACAGCAAAGAAACTGCGCGCAGGGGCTTAATTAATATCGCTGTATCCGTCTTTCATCTTCAGTCTGACAAACATCAAAACATCATCGTCGTTACGCGAAGGGTAGAGTCGCGTAATAAGTCGGCATCTTGATAGTCAATGTGGAGATGGCAAAGAATACTTGACGACAGGTTAATGAGAATAATGCACCGCGCGCGTCGTCTGCGGCGAGCACTTATTAAAACTTCGAAATAATACTCGATCCCCTAATGGACATATCCGTTACAAGCGACTTGGAACATCAATTGAAGCCTGTTCATTAAAATCCGCGTAACAGTTTCGCCGGAGTGAACATTTCCTCGCGGTAAATATTTATTCTCCCGATCCCAACAAATACTTTAACGAGCTTAACGTTTCCGAACCCACAAGCCCGAGAGAGAAATATCCTTTCCCAGTAGCCGCAGATTCTGTTTCCCAACACCGCGCGATTAAAGCCCGCGCAAAGCACTGTTAGTCGGACGAATTCCTTTCAGTTCTTACCTTGCCCCATTTATCAAGGCCTCATTCAGAGATCTCAAACGCTCTCCCGGGCTCCCGGGGCGAGGGAGAGCGCGGGTTTCGGCGATAGTCTGGTCGGTTCTGGTCGAATCGAGCCGGCAGCGGCGTCCACAGTTGGTCGGCGCCGCTTTAAATCGTTCAATCCGCAACGGCGAGCGGGGTTCCCCGTCGGCGTTTTCCGGGCCAGAACATCCTCCCGGCTACTCGATTTCCTCCGTTCGCTGCTCCGCGCGCGCGATCGTGTTCGGCTCGTCGCGTTTCTTTGACGTCCTTTGCGCGCCGGCCTTCCTCGCGGGGCCAATCCAAACGAGGCGTGATTAAAGGTTATCCAATTTAAGGGGACTGCACGAGGCGAGCGACGGTGCCGTTAACAAAACGCCCGTTTACGTCCGTCCGACCTCCGCGCGGAACAATCCGAGTCGGAATCAAGCTCCCGTCCGAACACCGATGCGTCGGATACCGTCAATCCGGATGCCTCTCGGAACAATATCCCAGAGCGTGGAAGCACGAACTTCCAGTCAAACTAACGTACAATTTTCTCGAGGAATGTCGAGTTTCAAATATTCCCCGGGATATCCAAGCCCGAGACGCGCCGCTCTCCAACCGAGTGTTCCCGCGGCCCGTCGACTCCCCTCCTTCTCTACCCTTTGATTATTCGAGAAGAAAATCCGGGCGCAGTCTGTCTGCGGATACTTTATACGCGCTGTTCATTGTTCCACGGACGTCTGTTTACCTTATTGTTAGAGCCTCCCGTGATGTTTAACTTTCGCCGGGGAAGAGGCACGATGAAGTTTTCCTCGGAGACGGGGCTGCGCTCTCGCGGGCCAACAACGTCCGAAACCGACCGAACGAAATCCTCGCACAATGCCGCCGGTAGTTTCGACCTAATACGATGGTACTTTACGACGCGCGAGTACTTTCCCCCCGTCGTTCTTCCCGGGGACCCGGCTTCAGCGGCGTCACAGGGACTTTCGTATTGTGCCGGCGACGCGGATACCTCTAATATCCGCCGCGGCTGGATAACGGATCCGCCGCATTATCCGGGCAACGCGCGTGCAGCCACGCCTGTCTGCAACTGGATTACGGATGTACACCCGTCCCGCGCCGCATTGATATTGTAATGCGCGGATATGTTCGAACGTCTGAGGTGTCTTCCGCCGCGTCTTACGCGGGGGCGGCGTCCCCGCGTGATGGAACCATTGTCTCAGGCGGACGGGGCGAGGTAAGCTCGTTCCTCGGCGAGCGAACCGAGCGCCGCGATATTTCGCGTTCTACGCTGTTTTCAAGGCGCGCTGCACTCGAGAATTTACAATAACCGTTGTCAGCACTGTCGGTGCGTTGAACGCGGAACGTTCCCTTTCCGCATCGGAGCTCGCCGAATATTTTCCGTTGGAAGAAGAAGTTACCGTTCCGAGACGCTAAATTCACTTTCCAACGGGAGAAACGTACCGGGCCGAGGTCCGTGGGACGAAAGTTATGGGCCCTAACTCCCGGCGCCGTTCTAAGAAATTCATTTCGCCGTTCGATTATTCAAGAGCACGATGTCTGATCGCGCAATCACGTGACATTATTCCCAGCGGCGAGGAGTGACGAGGACTCGGTTAAGAAGGTCCGGACCACTCCGTCCGGGGGAAATACAACGTTTCGACGGACCGTGAAGAATAGGATCCCATCGTGGCGAAGGGACTGGACCGGTCCGACTGGACGGGTCCCGATACTCGGCCAGATATCTCTATTTATTGCGAGCCACCCGGTCTCCGCGCGTCCTCCGACCGAAATGTGTGGTTTTCGCGTTCTTCCATGGGCAACCTCGCCACGATATCCAGCGCGATAGAATATATCCGGTTCCTCGAGAGCTCCGAGCAATCTTCCATCCCTGACACTTCGTTCCTCTCGGTGGTTGTCTGTATAACGTTGCTGTCACTGCTGTCTCTCCGATCGATTCACCCATGGATCTCCGCGTTTGCTCGCTCGAGTCAACTAAATACGTTCGACTACTTCTTAAACCACACAAGTTCCTAACGAAGAGAAGCTCCGCAGCCGTGCCTTCCGAAAGTTTTCAATTAGAAGTATTCAACGTTCTCCGATGAGCAGACGAGATTCCTGAAAAGTACCTAATGAGGAAATATTAGCGTTACACGAAACTCGATGTTGTACAGACTTCATAATCTCGCCGCATCTTTGGATAACTCAAACGTACAGCCCTACGAACAGTCAAAGTGTATCTGCATTCGAGTTTAAAGAAATTGATCAAAGACTGCCAAGCGCGAGTTCCATTGTCGCCGCGTCCGAGGGAACAGTTCCTCCCGGTGAATCATTGCGCAGAGCAGACCATCAGGTAGCCGTCACAGCGGAGGGTCCGGGAAAAGTAAAGAGCGCGGCGGCGGCGACCGCATTTCGTACGTCTGACGGTAGACAAATATTTTCTGTCACGTGGAAGAAGCAATTCCGCGTGGGTTTCGCGTTGCTCACCCGTGAAGCCCCACGGCGCACGGCGCGGCGCGGCACACGGGAGCGTTGTCGGAATCGCTTTCCGCGTCTGCTCGCGGGGAATCCATTTCGACAGTAATAAACCCCCCGGATTGCGGGCCACGACGAAACGTCTGTCGCCGCTAACGATCATTCCGCGTACATTATTCCCCACTTCGTTCTTTATTCTCGGCCGTGCGCGCCGGGTCCCCGCCGCGCCGGCTACCTTTACGAGCCATCCCCCGTTTTTTATCCTTTCCATTCGCCCGGTGTCTGCAATTTCCCCGAGTGATTTAGCAGCCTGGCCCACTCGACGTCGCCGCGACGTAGACGGTCACGCGGCAGTAACGACTCGCCGGAACATTTCTTTCCGATAACCTGCTACCCGGTATCGTTCCCGGTAACGTACGGCCGCGATTCGAGAAATCGACGGCCGCGCGCGCGCCTTCCATTGTTCCACCTCCGCCGCCGTTGCCGGCCGAACCGACCGATAGTTACATCGGCGATCGTATCTTTTATCGTTCTAAACGATATACAACGCCGCCGGATATATCGCCGGGACGCCGGGGCTCGGTCAGCGGGGACGATAATTCGCGCGCGGCCGGTGCACGACTGCTCCGCGAAAGCGTCGATTTTCTCCGAGAAGCTCACGGCGCCCGTAACGCGGCGGGAAGTAATGAAGTCCGCGCGAGCACGGCGCGAATCAATTGTTTCGATCGTTAGTGGCATGTTTATTAGAGTTCGATGGACGGGGGAAAGGTTTTCGGGAATTACGCTCGGGATTAAACCGAGAACGACGTTCCGTCGGACGATCCGTTTCTCGAGAGAAAGGAATCGATTGACCCGGGAGCCGGGTATGCTACTTGTTTGTTTTACCCGGCAGTGAAACAGTTTTACGTGAGTCGAATCTATTTCTCGATGCGACGCGTCGAGCGATGCCCATTGATCGCGCTCGCGCGCCTGGGAACCGGTACGAGCGACTGTGAAAAAAGTTGAAAATTATTCCGGAGCACGGTTCTTGAGAGGCAGGGAACCTCGGCGAAGATCGAGCGAACTTTGTTCCGAGCGCCGTAAATTCGGCGCTTATGAATTCGCGATACGCATTCCGACGTGAGAGCAGGAAAGGGCGGTCAGAAGAGGCGAGCGGGAGGATGGGTCGAGAGATAAAAAGAGGAGTGGCGGCGAGATGGAGCGAGACGTGGAAGGACAAGGGCGAACGAGAAGGGAGGGGAGGGGCAGGGTCGACAGCAGCGCAAGCTCGTAAGCTCTAATCGTTTGGGCCAGGGTATTACTACGCGATTCTCGAGTATGCGCTTCCTGCGAAAGCAGCGTAATCCCGATTTCATACTGTTGCATGTTTAACCCGCGTGCAGTGTTTAACGATGCTATCGATCGGGATAACACGGTCTGTTAACGAAGAACGCCCGTGTCGCGAGGGTAAAATGCAAACGATGCATGTTTGAATAGGGCCGAAGGTTCGACGCTCGATTATCAACGGTGTCACAGTTTTCGACACTCGACACTATAAATAACCAGGCGTTATTTAACCCCTATCCGCGCTAACTAACCCCCCTCCCCTCCCCCAGGTCGCGGGACTTTTGTTGACGGCCGCGATACGATCGAAAAGCCTGGCGAATTCTCACGAGAAAAATCAGTCGGGCGCGGAATGAAACGTTGCCGAATAAATAGATGCGGGACGTTTGCCAAACACACGCGACGGGACGCCATTAACGCGGCTGATCGTTAATCGTTGCTCCTACTCCTGTTTATGAGTGTTGACCGCCGCGCGATATTAGCCGATCGTTTCGACAATTTGATGGAAATCGGCGAGTCCGCGGCAATTACGGCAACGCCGTCGTCGGTTCGTGTAAGTGGAAAGGCCGGTTAATAGTCAGACGCGACGATGGAATTAAAACCGAGCTCGCTCCCGTACGTGAACTCTTGCTTTGTTCTCGATACGACGTCGTAATTACATCGCGGAATTACAGTTTGTAATCTAAATTAGGGGAGTTATACGACGCTGTCAAAACGGGCACGCTAAAGAAACCCGCAACGCGGCTAGCCCGCGCTGGAAGTGGGTCACGTTGAGCTACGAAATTTCTTTGCCGCGCTAAAAAATGAAAATATCATCTCGCTATTTACTCAGCTCTATCCGTGGTTCCCTCTCAAGCACGCAGTATTTATTAAAGGAACTAGAAGCTTTCTAGAGAGGGCCGAACAGCGGGGCGGAGCGAACGGAACGCCGCGCGCTGCGTCGGGTCAAAAGCGCGAAATTAATGGGAAGATGGACAGACCGAACGTAATCGGGTCGGCCGGTTAATTCACGCGACCCGCTCGATCCGTGCCTTTTGAGTCCCGATAGAAACGGGTTTCGGCGTGGATAATCGGCCCGCTAATCTGGCGGTAAGCCAGACGCGATATTCCAGTTGCACACACGCCTCGCCGCGCGGCATCAAGCCGGACTAATCGAGACTTCGCTCGGTTAAGACCGAAAGTCCCGTCGCGCTAATCGGTCTATAATTTTATAACAGACGTTATCCCGACCCGCCGCACCGGGAACGCCGATCGCATTTTTCCCCGCCGCGATTTATGAATCCGCGGGATACTTAATCGAATCTATACCTCATTTTTCGGACCTCGAATCGTTCGGAATAAGTCCCGCGGATAAATTTCTAGAGGGCTCGATCGACGTGTTCGATGTACCAACGATTTTCTTCGATATTCCATCGAAGTGTACGGTATCATGCCCCGCGAGAATGATAATTTCGTTATCAGCCGCGATGAATCTTCAGAGCAACTCTCGAAACCCTTGATTCTAGGGTAGCGCTCCGAGGTTAGCCCGGAATAAGGAATTCGATCGATCTCGAGCGCAGAGGGTGCAAGATATACAAATGACTTGAAATGTTCTTGGAGATCCGCCAACTGTGTTCGATGCCACGAGGATTGCGCCAGTCGTCGACGTTTCATTTAAGTGCTGCGTCCCCCCTCGCGGCTCTCCGGGCGGGAGCAGTTTCGTATTCTTGTTCCGTGCAGCTTTTTCCTCGTTTTCGCGCAAGGCCCATCGTTCTCCTTTTACGCCCGGCAATTTACATCGACGCCCCGGCGTTCGTTGTTCGCTATTACTATCGGCGCGGAACGAGGTTAATCCCGCCTGTAAACGAACAAATAAATAAATAAATTCGCTCGCGATCAATGGAAGGAGAACGACCGCTCCCCCGTCCGGCTCGTTTCCCTAGCAGCCGCCGCCGCCGCCGCCGCTGCCCCCGGCGAATCTGCACGGGCGTCCTGTAAAATTAACGAGCGAAACAACGTGATCCGTTTCCAGGCTACAAATTTTTCCTAGATGTAGGATTTTTCTTGCGAGCCGGAACTTTCCTCGGATGAATTGAATTTACGATGGTATTAGACCGGGTGTAACGCACGTTAAAAGGGAACAACGGCCGCGCCGCGCGGGGGTGGCCGTCTCAGACGCAGACCGGCTACCTACCGACCGGACGGAAATAAATTTAATTTATCCATTTAATCCGCCCCCGATCTCCCTATAAAAGGAACTTTATATCGAATAAAGTGCGGGGGCCGGCTCTGATATTTTCGAGGGATAACGTCCCGGGGCGTGTACAATGCTCTCGGAACAGAATTCCCGTGACATCGATTTTACAATCGACCATTTTCGACCCGTCCGCCTTACCGCCCTCCGTTCCGCCCTACGGCCATCGACTGACGGATTATCCGGCCAATTCGACGGAATTCTAACTTCATTTTCGTGGGACGGCCCCGGCCCAAGGAAATTCGATTTCCCCGTCGAATTCCTTAATTCTGCCTCGCCCGGTGGCCCCACTCGCGGGGCGAATCGCGCGCTTTCGTCGCGGCTTGGATTTCGCTCGACCGATCGCACGGTATTTTCGAGAGACCGGGGCCCACTCGTTCCGCGACGACGAGGAGAACGCCGTACAAGTCGCTCGCGGCTGTTCCCAGTTTCCAACTGAGTCGCCCGTACTTTCCCATCGAGTTCCTCGATTCAAAGTAAGTCGGCTCAGGCAGAGGGCGGCGGGGAGGGGGCAGCGCGAAAATTGTCGTAGTTGCACACGCCGCGCCGAAGTTTTTATTCCTAAAACGCGCCCGCGCGCGCGCGCGCGCGGCCCGCGTCACTCCGCCCCGGCAATCTTAACTTTACTCCGGGGTATCCGCGACTATCGGACCAAGTTCGACTCGACCCTCTTCCCCGGGGATTGTTAAACACGTCGCATTAAGGAACTCGTTCGCGTGTCCGACAACTTTTTCAGATCCTCCGTGCTCTTATTCTTCCCTCCCTCCCCCGCGACTCGACTGGCGATCGCGCTGGAAAACGAGACACTGCGAATTAACGGGGCATCGTTTGCGTTTCGTGCTTCGTTAACCCTTTGCGCTCGGAACGCGACTCTCGATTGCCGTTTGCTCCGACACGGTGAAAGTGTAGGGCTTAATGTTTGGAATTGTACTTCGTATGATGCGTCGATATGTGGGATATTCGATTTTAACCCCTTCACCTGCAATATCGTGTCAGACTCGTGGCGAAAGTTTTAACCTGAATTTGACAAATCTGAGTGTTATCTGATGTTCTTAAACATAAATTAGATACTATTCTTCTGTTATTGTTAACCTTAGGAGCAAACGTATGCATAGAATAAGCGTAACAATTTTTCCTTTTCTAATAAATTATTAAGAATAAGGTGGTTGTATCGATCATAGCTGAGAAATGAATCATGGGGGAAGGTTACATATTTCTAGAGGAAAACTGTCAAAGGGTTGACGAGTGTAGAAATAAGTGTTGTTTCGCAAGATTTTTAATAATTTTTTAGATAATCGTATTGCGTCGTTGCGATGATCAGTCATGGATCTCGAGATCTGATGTGAATGTTAGAAAGGAAATATTGTAGAAGACACTCGGAATTTGAATTTTATTTTGTAGAGGACTTCCTATAGCACACAGCATTCTCTAGGAAGATATATTTCGCGACGGCAACTATTAAGTGGCAAGGTGTCGTCGTGTGTTGCGCAACCCTTTAAAGATCAATCAACCGTGGCTCGAAACGCAGAGCCGAGGATCCGTTGATGATATACTGCACGTGATTTTGATTATCCGAAGGATCGTCGTTAGCAATTTCCGCCGCTGGCTTCCACGACAGCGTCGAATTACTACGAAGTACGGATGCCAGCGGGAGCACGAGAGACGCCGTCCGAATATGCCCGAAACATCTCGAAACTCGATACACGGCGGAACGCTGAACCGGAAATTCGTGTATCTGGTTGTAACAGAATTCGGCGTATCGCGCCGCAGTCACTCTTGATTTCGGGAATCATCGGGAGGTCGCGAAAAACAGAGCGATCTTCTTCGATCTGTCGGAGGCTGCGCGCGATTTCACAATAGTTAGAGCGACGCTACCGTCTCGCGCGTGTTCAAGATGAAAAAGAAAGCAGCGACGTGCCACGCGAAAAGACCGCTCGACTCGAGGTTCGCTGAGCGCATGGAACATCAGAAAATGCATCGGTG
Source organism: Nomia melanderi (assembly GCF_051020985.1). Taxonomy (NCBI): domain Eukaryota; kingdom Metazoa; phylum Arthropoda; class Insecta; order Hymenoptera; family Halictidae; genus Nomia; species Nomia melanderi. Next base: position 5,562,082 of record NC_135008.1, read on the forward strand.
GCTCGCGTAACGATGCTCCCGCGTAACAATGCTTCGTACGTCGATGCATCTGCCTTCATCTTTTGTTTCGCTTAACGATGTTGTTGCGTGCTGCGGAGATCTTGTGACGCAGGTGGAACATCAATCGCGAACAAATCGGAGCGTTCGCTGCGAGTTGACTCCTAACTTCTCAACGGTTCGGCTTCCTGGTAACCGATTAATGAAAGAACCTTTCACAGAATTTTCCAGTAGATTCGCATATTAGAGTACGATATGCAGTCTACCTCCTCTGTGATTTTATTCATGAGGAAACAATCAATTCTCCGCGTCGAACGGTAGAAACCCAGCTTGCGAAGGATTGATAAAAGATGCACTGTAGGCAATATTTTAGAATATATTCATCGGCAATGTTATTGAGAACGAATCATTGCATTAGCTGGATAAAATTCGATAGTTGCAGCTGATATCTCTCTCGTGATATTCATATTTTACCTGAAACTGTGGTTATGAATGAGAATCGTCGAATTGGTACAAAGAGTCGAACAAAGATCCATCGCGAATTTCGAGTTCCGAAACATAGAGAATGTTCGGTTCCCTCTCGCAGTGCCATTATCGCGTCTCCGACGGATATACGTCTCCCCCGGCCATGTATTTCCGTCAAATTGGTTTCCTTTCCCTAAATTGTTTTCCGCCGGGTCGACGTCGTCGCTCGGCCGCGCCGCGTCGCGTTTCCCTTCGGCACTGGAAGAAATCGATGGGAGCTCTTTCGACGGAACGCGTTACCCGCGTTGCCTTATTCAAGATGTCGGAGATACGTTAAGTTTTCACCGCACAGGGACGAATGACGACGCCGCATTAACGTGCCGCCCCACCCGCCGGCAACCGTTCGTCCTGCGAGGATCGTGAAACTTTCACGAAGATCGGTCCCGGCTACGTACTCGCCCCTGTATTTTACGTTTCCTTTTACGACGCCTTACGGCGGAGTAATCGCATCCGAGAATTGGAATACATTGTTAACGGAAACTCGTTTAAGCTCTCGTGTCTATTAACGTGCATCAGCGGCCGCGAGATTGCGGAACACTCCCCGGCTACGTGGCCGGCCCGGCGCAGCGCGAGAATCGAAACTTTCCGGGAGATACGAAAAGCTGGCCCCCGTAACTCGATTCCCCCACGCCAGTAATATAATCATCGTTCCCGTTAATTCCGAGATCGAGGAGTGGAGAATGGCTAATTGCCGAAGAGCTGCCAATTTTAGAAGCCTTTGTTCCACCGACGAAAGGTTTCCGAAGGAAGTCCGACCGGGTGATATAATAATCACCGGCATTGTTGCTCGTTCCCCGGCAGCTCGGCCGGGGGAACTTCGTGCAGCTTCTTGTGATATATAAGCTGCGATAATTGGAACTTATTCCTAAATGGAAGGGAGTTTCCCTGTTTTAATGCGTTCGCGGCCGTGCGGCAGCCAGCCACCGGGGAAGTTTGATTAAATCTGATTCTTCGGTTTCACGATGAAACGTGAAGTTTACATATTATCGAGAAGTTGCAGCGGATGTTCAGCAGCCGGGATTCTGAAATTTTAATCGGTACACGTACAGTCGGCGAACTGGATATCAGAAAGTCAGTCGGCTGATGCGCCAAAGCAGATAACTGGTTCCATCGATCCGCCGCTCTCCGCAATCCCGAGTGTTCCACACGACCGCCGCGGCCCTATTGGAAGGTAGCGCGCGGTGAAACGGATACCGAGACTCGCAAAGACAAGTCTATTATCAGCGAAGCAGACCGGAAATATCTTGAAGCGGCAAGCCGAGAAAATCCACGGTTACGTATGGCGGGCCGTCCCTTATCTGGCGTTCCTGTAACGCGTAACGCTGCGGTTGCAGTGGAGGCATCTTCGGATGAAGTGTGGTTCTAACCAACTCGATATATCGGGACAGTCCTATATAATAATCCCGATTAAGTGAATCATTAGTTTGAAGTTTAAACTTCAAACATTTGAAAATTTGAGATCTGAAATCTAACGATTTGAGATTTGAAATCTGAAGATCTTCATCTCAGGACTCTACGTATGAATGTTGTGATTTCCCGATTAAATGGAACAGCGAAGATCCTACCGAATGTACATTATCGAGATTCCGAGAATGTATTCATAGCGATATTCAACCGCGATTTCGACCGAACGTAAGAAGAATACGAAATTAGAGTCTGCTAGGCACAGCGCAAAAAGCGCAACTGTTGCGTTTTCCGCGGCTCCAGTTCGAATTTAAGGAGTCACCGGTAATAATTCACTCCGCTGCGCTCCCTCCGCGTTTGCCTAACCAGCGATTGTGCCATTACCGAGTAAGAAGCGTAGTGCGGCGAAAGGAAGGAAGGGAGGAAGAAGAAACGGAAACGGAAAACGACGGGACGGGAGCTCGTTGACGAAAGCTCGGCTCACGGTTTTCTCCTGTGGGCGGCTCCCGAAGCCGGAAATACAAAACAGGAACGTCAAAACGTGATTCGGGAGCGCCGGGGCTCTCGGCCGAGTCGGAAGCGTCGACTGAGACATCGCCGCGGAACAATGAATAACAAATGGAAATTGAATCGCGGTTACTAAGCCGCACGCGTATCGGATTATCTTGTTCGGGCTTATGAATTATTAATGAAGACGTCGTAACATTTCGCGAGAAATGTATGAAGAAAATTGTTTTATCGACCTCTCGCGGATTCCGGGGGAACGAGACACGCCTTGGGATCTATGACGGATCGTCGACGCCGGGAACGCCCGGGGGATCGTGAATCAGTGCCTCCCGGTTGTTCCTTGGGAATTACAGTGCAGTTAATTGCCAGGGAGTTGTAATTCCGCGGTTTTGCTTTGCTCTAGCTGCGGGCTAGGGTAACTAAATCTTCTTAGATGGAAAATTATTCCCGGTGGATAATTTTTTAAAAAGTCCCCGCCTTGATAACTTCTCGTTTAAGAGTGGACTCGACGTTACAATACGGATCCTCTGTTCACAGTCCGCGAGTAAAACTAATTTAAAGAAGGACTGTTCTATTAATGGATCTTCCCGACGGCCTGTACAGTGTCCGACGTCGGGCAGGGGCAGAGAGCACTCGAAGGTTAATTGAGAATCATATCAGCGGAAGGATTCATATAAATTTCGCTTCATTTCTGAAGAGGTTTCTTCCGATTGCGGATACGGACCGGCGTGCATCGATCGGGCAATTAACGCGATTAAATACGCAACCCGCGCCTAGCCAATTGTTCGTTTTAACTCCGCGGAAGCGGAGTCCTCCTAAAAAGTACATTGTGCGCCGTGCACTTAAGTCCCGGACCATTGTGCTCGCAACAACAGAAGTTACTAGTCTACTAAACGCTTTCGTCACGTGGCCCACCGGCTGGCCATTCCCACGACCACAGCGACAATTGTAATTAATGATGCTAAATTAGATCCGAGAGTTCAACTTCTTTCGAAAGCCTCTTAATGGCCCGACAGACGGTATTATCGTCGCGCGGTTAAGCCCATTACGCCCGCGTCAAATCGCCGCCCGTCTCGACACCGTCGTTTCCGTTCGAATTGTCCAATTAACTTGAGCGATAGATAATGGACCGGTGCTTTATCGCGTGCCCGTACAACTGGGTCATTGTTGCTCGTCGCGACCGAGCGTCATACGTCTACAAACACATTTCAATCGTTTGTTTCCACTTGCCGGCTCTACTGAATCTATAATACTTCATCAGCTATTACCGTTTCGTTGTCAGTATTCCTTCATAATAAAAGAGTTGCATTCTAATCTAAAAGTTAGGTCATTCCACTCGAATCTTCAAGCTTTGAGGAACATCTCCATATTTTCGGACTGAATAAGTTCTCCGAAGCCATCGATGGAACTTGACCGCAGCAATTTCAAACACATTTCAATCATTTGTTTCCACTTGCCAGCTCTACTGGATCTACTTCATCAGCTATTAACATTTCGTTGCGGTCAGTATTCCTTCATAATAAAGAAAGTTGCATTATAATCTAAAAGTTAGGTCATTCCACTCGAATCTTCAAGCTTTGAGGGACATCTCCATATTTTCGGACTGAATAAGTTCTCCGAAGCCATCGATGGAACTTGACCGCAGCTATATGGTCGGTAGAATGCATGGAACTCGTTTGCAACCGGCCTTGAGCAGCAGTTCATTTGCGTCAGACTATAGCTACCCTTGCCATTGACCTCGCGAACCCGTCTCCCTCGTTTCTCCGCCGTTCCATCGTTCGTTCCTTCTTTAAAGCCGCCACGGAGCATTTCGCGACGTCGCAGTCTGTGTCCGCCTCGCAGGGTCAATATTGGCTTCTGGACTTTGAATCATGGAGGCTTTGCGAGGAAGTCCAGGGACCGTTTCATTGATCAATACGAGCGAACAATAACTGTATATGCCAACAATTGGGAAACTCGACGCGCCGTCCCTGGTATCCGCGATTTCTATCCATTACAAACGAGACTCTCCATCATGCGCGAAATATCGTCTCCGTGCTGCGAACTTCAACTTGAATCGCTTCTCGGACGACCCTCCGAGAAGACAGCGGCGTCTCCCCGAGAATTCGAAAATCCCGAATTCAACGCCGAAGCATCGACCCGTCAAGCTCGAAGTGGTTTCGCCGTCAACGAGCGCCGAGGAAAGTTATCAACTCCGGCGAAGTTGGCCGAGAGCGCACGCGTGCGCGTGCATACGGAGGTCGGAACGGCGGCCGACGAGTCGCGGAATCCGCGGCGACACGCTCCACTGAAAGCGTTCACCGAACTAGGAGGGCCGCGCCGCGACCCGCTGAAATTTTCAATTCACTTTAACGCTCCGGGCTCGCGTAAATACGCGATGGAGCAGAATGCCAAATAGAGCCCGGGGCCGATGCACGCGTGCGTGCATACAAATTCCGCTCCGTCGCTTCGTAATTACTGGCCAAGCAAAGGCGAGACGGTCGCCGTTCGCGTGTTCCACACGGTTTTCGAGTGCCGAGCCCCGACACGCCACCGGCCCCCCCCCTGCTCCGACATTACGGACTCCGAAACGAGATTCCGCGTTTCCCCTTTAACCCCTTCGGTTTACCGGTGCACATGATACGCCGGAAATATCGGCGGATGCAGTCCAATTTCGGCAGTCCCAAAGTTTCCCGAATTTCCAGTCTTTAATGGGAAAGAACGGGCCATTGTCGTTGATATTGCAGCTCCGGGCTGCTGATTGAACCTCTTAATTACTGAAGTTTCTCGTTAAACGTTATTCGTTTACACTTGTAATCGAGTATTAATCATAGCTTTTCTTTATATAGAGAAACTACAGGGCAGTGCCGAATTTAAAGAAATTGATAAGGTTCAATGTTGCTCTTGTACCAACTGCGAACAGTGTTTCATACGCGTTATTTCTCCAGTTTTCACATTTATTCGAGAATGTTGCCACATTTTGACAACTGGACCATCGTGCTACAGCATCGCACTCTCTTCCCGCGTGACTTCCGGCAACTTAGCTGCAGGCTCGCTTAAATTATGTAAGAAATAAACAGCTCCGCTGGTCCGAGGCTCTGTCTCTCGCTCTCGGTAGCTCCGTCACACCCTCCGGTATCCGTTAGCAAGCGTTCGCCAGACCTCCAGCGTGATTAAACTGTGCTCCCGGTGTTTTGGCAGATTTTCAAGTGTCTACGTAGCACGCTTGCCAGTCGTAAGCGGAATACGACGCGCGCCAGCGCACCGGGTTGTCCGAAAGAATTCACAGCCAGCCCGCCACCCGTCCGTGAACTCTGAATGAATTTGATTCCGTTAAGATGTTTGCGGAGCCGGCGAACCTTGCCAGGAGGTGTGCAGTTTAATCGCGAGGGAACTCACGGCCGAGGAATTTCATTAATTGATTGTGAGAGAAATAGTTACGTCCCCGTAACGGTTTGGCTGAAACGCTCGCCTGTTTCTAGTTACGCTCAGAGCGCGACGCGGAATACGTAATGTTCAGCCGATGAATCGTATTAAGTGGGACATTCGGATTTAATTCATACGAGCTGAAATTGACGGTATCGAGCGGCATCCGTTCGCCGGCTAATGTTTCGCGGTCTCCTCTTCTGCATTTCCCTATCAATTAATTATTCGTCGCGTAAAATCCTTTTCCGCGGCGATTCAATTAGCGCGCGCGGTAGTTACCGTTCTTTTTTCCTCCGCCGTAATAGACACCCGAACGATATCGAGCCGGTGAAATCTTGAAAATCCAGTTCCACCGGCCATCGCGATGCCATCGCTGGCGCGGATTGCCGCGCGCGGACTGCGTGCGCGTGGCCGAAACTTCGTAAAACGGATCACCGTCGATCGCAATATTTACTTGGACATTCGCGGTACATTTCGCCGTGATACTGTAAATTCCCTAAAATTCATATGCGAAATACACACAGGCGCTTCTTGGAAAATTGAAATGGAAATTTCGATCCGCGGAAATTGAAACACAGCCAATAGCGTCCATCGCGGAGATGAAATCGCCGCAACCCGTTAATGGCCCGAAAAATATAGATTCATATAGAATACGGTGGCCGCGGACCTGCGAATCCCATCCCGCGGGAGTGAATCAGCGGGCGGACCGACGAGAAAAAAAAAGCACGAGAGGGAAAATAAGGGACGAACGAAAAACGCGCGCCGGATGGCGTTTAGTTTCAATAACGAGGCGGACAGATTGAAATCTTATCCGTCGCGGCGGGCATATTTTATGCGGCGAATAGAAATATTCAGCTTGTAATCGAAAAAGCTCGCGAAAAGAGGATTCCGGCGCGGTGAGCGCGTTGCGTTCCTATCCGGCGTCCTGCTAATGCGAACACATACACGGTTTCCGGACGAAGTAGCAGCGCAGCATCGATGATAATTAAATTCGCGCGTCGAATGCCAACGGAGTCGCGTTACGAATCGATCCGTGGATGTTTTGTGCTCGTCGGTCCGCGGAAATATTGCTCGAAGGACGCGGGTAAACGCCGGCAACGCGCTACCAAATCGAGGCTCTCGATTAGGGAAATAACTTCGCAGAAAAATACGAGCCTCGCCCGATAACGTTTAAGCGGATAATGCGTTCGCGCCGGGATATTCTACATTGTTTTTTCGCGTGAATCTCCGAATGGATACGCTTGTTTGCGCTGCCCGCCCGGCGAACGATTAGCCGGCGATCGGTATGTCGCGATACGATCGCGATGAATATATAATGTCCCGGCTTTCATTTTGCCGGAATTTTTATCGACATATTTACAATTATCGCCTGGATTACTCGGTATTCGGAATAATAATGCGCGTGATTGTAAAATATACTGTCCCGATGCATTTTCACGTGAAAACAGACATTTAGATCGTTCTAAACTTTCTTATCTAAATTTTGAAATCTATTTCTAATTGAATTGACAGGAGAAACAGAAGTTCTAGCGGTCGCTAGACAATCCTCTTTCGGAATACACACGAGTGAATCCAAGCATTTCAATTGGTAATCGATAAAAAGCGAGTTAAATTAATTTTAGCCTCGAATAGCATAATAGAAAGCAATCGATACTTTGATCCGGTAGTTTCTTCCTTCCGCGTTTTCCAATTGGGAGAAACGCGATTTTAATACCGATTTGAATAGCTGGCGGTGAACGTGTTCCGATCAAAGGAAAAGCAAATACATCCATATCGGTTCGAACCGTCTCGCGTGGCGTATTTGTTCGCGGCCCGGCGCGTGTGTGCGCGAGAAGACAAACCCGGATCAAGTGCCATTTCCTCAAGATTTAGACTAACAGCGGCAAGTGTCGCTTCCCTGCCAGCCGGGACGAACAATGTGTACGCTCTTGCTCGTAAATAGAGAGAAAGACCGTGTGAATTTCGCTGCTCGACGCTCCTGCCTCAATTTAACGCGTTTAGAGCTACTATCGCGTTAACAATGTTCAAACGGCGGCGTCGGCCAGACGCGTTTCACGCCGGAATCGGACGATTCCTGAACGATCCTTGGAATTTCCACCCTTTGTGCGCGCTGCGCAATTACCAATTGTAATCCGCGAATGAAATTGACACGCGAGCGGGAATTGGCACAGCCGCGCGTGAAAAGAACTTTGAAGGGATCCGAATTAACTCGCGGCACTATGAAAACGCGGACGAGACTTCTGTAACGTCGTTCGTCCGGTTTTAGACCGATGCTTATCGAAGTATCTTCAAGAACGCCCACTTTTATCTGGTGATCAATTTTAACTGTTCAGAATAACCTACCGAAGGCAGGTGATAGACATTTCCTGTCAGATGCGGGTCATTCGGTTCGCTTGAAATATTCGCGAGGGAATTTTTAGACGAAGAACGGACACTGTCGCAGTGTTGCCGTTCCTTCTACTCTAATATTACGCGAAGTTGTAGCGTGATTGCCATCGCGGTAACCGCTTTACAATTGACCAGGTGGGAAGCGAATACGCGGCGAAGTTCCCTTTCCGAATGGACCGCGCATCAGACCGCAGAATCAACTAACGCGCTCGACGCTGTGACGTATCGCGCGAGAATGTAAATCCTATCCTCGGTCGGGCGCGTTTTCGAGCGCTGGAAAATGGACACTGAAAGCTCGACAAATACCGGAAGTTAAAGGACCGATCCGTGCCGGCAATTGCCGGAAATCAACTGCCGTTTCGCATCTCGGAACCCGGCGGTGCCTATTCCGCGCGAAGAGTGCTCCCGCCATCGCTCGGCTTGTAGCGACGCTCGGCCCGGCCGAAGGGCGATCCGCGCAGACGACTTTGCAGTCATTTCGCGCTGATTTTTCCCCACTTTTTTTGCCGCATTTTTTTCGCTTTCGCCCCGGCCCTCGTCGTTCCTCGTCGATACCATCGCTTCATCGAATTCCGTACGCTTGCCATCGATTTCTTTTTCGGGACAGGCGAGATAGAAGCGAGATAGAAGCGGCCGGGATTCGATTATTATCCGTACTCGCAAATGGCCGGCGAAAGAGCGATGATTCGATTATTGCTCCGAACGGAATTCCATCGAGGAATGAGCGTCGTAATGAAAAAACAAATGGAAACCGAAGACCGTCCGTTCAGCGTAGTCGCGTTCGAAGAAATTCACGAGTCGTCTCAATTACCGTCGCAGTCTACAATTACTCGAGCGAGCGAAATCTAAACGTCACGAGGTTAGTGTAGCCAGAAACAAATGTCACAAGAATGAACAAGGTATTTAACAATCGTTCCAAAAGAAAACTTCGTTCGATCCGGTCGAAAGTAGGAAAATCTAGAGCGGCGTTCGCTAGCGAGCCGAGTCGCGATTCCTCCATCGCTGCGTCTCCATCTTCCAGCCGGTCGGCCATCTTGTCAGGGGCCGCATTAATGGCGGAACCGGCCGACCAGCGTTTCGCGGCAGAAATTTCATTAGTGGCATCGCAGAATCCGCGGCCGGCCTTCGCCTTGTCGGCCCGAGGAATATGAAAGCGGGGTCCATTGTCATTCCGCCGCGGCGGTAAAAGAGAGGACGTCGGCGATGGCGCCGCGCGAGAAACCGACGGAAGAACTCCGCGCCGGTAAAGTAATATAAACGAGAGGATTATCGGCCAAGCTCTCCGCGTTTCTTCTTCCGCCAACGTTAAATGCACCCTTTTTCCATCCCCTCCATCTCCGCGCGGCCGCAGGCTTATCTGCCGGAGCTTCTTCTCGCGCAAACTTTTCGAGGATTTCGTTCCGCCGCTCGTCCTGAACCGTATCCGGTAATCTGAAATACTGAAAATTCCGCGGCGGCGCGGGGATTACCTGATACGCACTGCGATAACAGAAACACGTACTCGCGGTTCAGCCCTTGAAACGCGACGCGACGCCTTTTTGTCGACAACGACGTCGACCGTTCTTCCTTCCCCGCATCTTCCGGGACACGATCGTCCTCCCGGGGTGGTAAATGCATGAACGCAACAAGGATTATATAGGATGCGAGGATTAAGCGTGCAATAAAGATTCCAGCGGTGTCTTGCACGCGATGTTTTCCTCGCGGTAGCTTCCAGGCCTCCGCGATTTTCGAGCGTAGCGTGGCACCGGTTTTGTGTACTTCGTGTCAAATTGCTACGTTTCTTGCGCTGTGAACGATATTAACGGTAAATTTACGGAACGGCCGTGAAGCTAGGGTTAATCTTCAGGTGCTTGAGTCTATTTTGAAGTCCTCGAGAGCTTCAAATTAATCATCGACTCTAGTTTTTTACTGCTTATTGTTTGCAGTAGGTCGACGAGCAGAATGTAACTAAATAATCGTCGAGCGAAGGTTCGAATGGACTAAAACACCGGTACTTGTACTGGTTGTCCCAACAAAGTGTACTTCTGCGAAGTCGAAACTTTCGGAAGGTTTTCGCTTTCAGCGGCGGATACGTATTTCCCGAGCGTTTGGGCCGGTACTTTCTAAGATTACCGAAGAACTCTGTACGCAACGAAACCGCTGATCCTCGAGTTTATCAGTTTCGATCGTCCCGGAGGGTGGGATTAATTTTCACGCGGCGTGTCGCGGACGTTTAGCGCTCGTTGGATTTACGATACCGCGGGAGCGGGACTATAAATTCCGCGCACGTCCCTGTATAGCACGGTCAAATATTTTTCTTCGGTGTTTTCATTTTCCTGGATTATCGGGAATTGATCAGGGGGGTGGAAGTTATGAACGGTGCAGGTGTTCGCAAGATTAGAAGGCTACTCGGTCGGCTGTTGCGCCGCGAGCGTCGTTCGATCAGAAACTTCGTCCGTCGGGTTAGGTCGAAAAAAGCGGCGGAACAGCACGGAAGATTCGAGGCCGCGGTTAAGTCGCGGTTAATTATTATATCGGCGTGCCGCGCGACTGTATCGTATTTCACGACATCGTTTCCTTCGTGCTTAGTAACATAGGTTATGCCACCTGCAACCCGTACAGTTTTCATTGCTCCCTCAGCTGAAGCTCCAGCGGAAAATTCAGTTATCATAAAATGCGAAAGGTAAAATGGCAGAGCAATTGTTGAAGATTAATCCGCGAGGATTGCCTGATCCGCGTTTCAACAAGTTCGTTTTTAGGGCGCAGATTCGCGCGAACAACACGAGAACGGCGCGCTCTTTCGGGAATCCGGGTGCCCGAGGGAAACATTATGGAAATTCTATTTGTTTTCGCGTCGCATTTCATTTACCCTTCTTAAAATTGCTGCGCGAGAAATTTCCTCGGGTGGGCGGTCGGACCGGGCTAGGTCGGAGCGTCGGGCTCGAAGCAATTCTTGAGCCACCAAAGGAGACGGAATTTTCTCTTTCGGCGGCGGAGGAAAGGTTCGCCCGCAGCCGATATCCCCAGACGGTTCGAAATTCTCGGCTCCACGCTTCCGTCCTCTCTTTTTCCGGCCCTCTTGACGCACTTCCGAAACGGATAGCACACGGCCACCGCGAAATGCCATTTTCTTCCCTGCGACCGCAGAAATAGCCCGGTCGCGGCGCACCGGATTTTAATTCATTCCCTGGTAAAGCGTTCGCGGACCAGCGAGGGCGTGAACGCGGCTCCATAATGCGAGAAAAATAAGGAGCACGTGCGAATATGAGAGCGCGGCGAACGCCGGGAGATCGTGGCTAAAGAGAGAGAGAGGAAGAGAGGTGGGAACTTGGCGGAGAGTAAGAAAAAAAAAGGAAAGCAGGCTACGCCGGCATAACAGAGCGGCGCGAAGTGTTCTCCAGAAGGTTTTTATCGTAACTTTTTCGAAAACTCGAGCATTCTCGTGGTAACCGGTGCGCCCTGAAACTTCCTTGATATTACTTGAACGCGTTGTCGCAGCCGACTCGCAAATGGTTATCGCCGACCTACGTTGGAAAGGTTGCCGAACCGTCCTTCCTCCGCCGGTCTAATTGTAATTTCATTGGCGAACAAAGCTTCCCGGCGAGGAACGTTCGTTAACGTGTAAACGACGTGTATGGAAATTCTTGGGCTGTTCGGCGTGTGAAATATTGACTCTTAAATACCGTCATAGGTGGAATTAAGAGCAACAGGAGAAACTATAACGACGGGTAACGTTAATATTTTAAGCGGACATAAATTATCTTGACCCACGGTTAGTACGAAGCTATAATTTTCTTCTGCTCGACCGGGAATTTCTCCGAGGTAATTTTCTAACGACCCGGTTAGTAATCACTGCGATATTAATTCGACGAACGGCGGAAAGTAGCAAAGATCTACTTCCCGACCGCAGCCGCCCGATGAATTATACCGCTGTTGGTCGGTGGAAATGTGATTTACCTGCTTGATGAACCGGCGGAGGATTCTTTTTAATTATTTCCATTACAAGCTGATAAGTCTGAGGGGCGCGAGCGTTAACGGTATCGCCGTGAAACGTCTGGAGCCGGCGAGATCGCGAAGTGTAAACGTTCGACGGAACAAATTTCACATCGCCCTGCTCGAAGTTGAACCCTGGGCAAGCGTTGCATATTAAATCGCGCAAATTGGGTCGTTCCACGATCAATTGCTCGGTATTATTAATAACCCCGACGACTATTTTCTTCCGCTTTCCGTTCGAGTTCCGAAGATATCAGCGAACTCCCGCGACGACGGGAACGTCGTAGAGCGGCTAACTTCTGTGATGCCGCAAACTCAGTCGGGCTCGTTGCGAACTTTCCTGGGGAACGTTTGACGAGTCGTTGGAAAACTGTTCATTCGCACGGTGGGCCGCGGTATCAAAACAATCGCGTAAACGTCGATCGTGCGCGTTCGACGCGCCGAATCTACCCGTTCGAAGCGCAGTTCTCCCAAGCATCGCAAAAAAGAATAATCTCGGGATTAATTCTTTCGCGGAAGTATTCCGTGGAGGAGACTTTGGTTCATTATACTTTTTATTGACTCCTCCGCGGGAAATCACGTCTTCCACGATGCGCCGTGTCGCGAATAACATTTCGCGCGCCTGATTCGACCGCGTCGGTCGTTAGACGCGCAAAAAAACGGAGAATCGCGGCCGAGCGAGTCGACGAACGACCGTCCAAATATCCGTGACATCATTTGCGCGGAAATTCAGTATCGACTTGCCGGTTCCAGAGCAGCGACGAAGCGTCGCGATGCACACATCGCCGGGACGATGTACAAAAAGAAAAGATCGTAAACGAGCGGTAATGAACGCGTGGCTGGCGCGTAATACAAAAACTAATGAGAAAAAAAGAAAGAGGAACAGTCGGCGGTCGGGAGGGGAGAGGAGCCGACAGTGAAGGAAGAAAGAAATATCAGAACTATCTCGCGCGGGAGCCGGGTGAAACTTGTCGCTTCTGATCCCTTCCGCTTTATATGGCTGAAACCGGGTCAAGAAAATGCAGCGGAAAAATTCGTCTCTGCCTACGGTAGACGCGGGAGATTTTCCTCTGGAAGGAGTAGAAACTGGGCCGGCCGCCTCGTTATCGAATACTCACGTTCTATTTTCTCTTTCCTCTGTCGGCAGCGCGAGGGATAGGGGACTGGAAGGACGGGGTTGGCTCAGCGAACAGACGAGAAAGGGTGGGACGGTGGGAGGGCGGGAGGGGCGGAGGATACCACGGGATGCAGGAGGAGACCTTCGGCCAGAAAAATATTCTCGGTTCTCCTTTGAGCGCGCCACGAGAAATTCGAGGAACGTCGGGGAACGAAAGGACGAGGATGAGGATGGAGGGCGAGGGGACGGGAACGGTGGACGGGATAGGTAGGGTGGTTGGAAAACGGCGCGGGTGAACGGGGGGAGGTCGGGGTGGTCTAACAAGACGTTGCGATTCGAGATAAGACGGGCGGTTTGCTTATGCCGTGGCCTCTCTCGTCGAGGCCCTCGCCTAACCCAACAGCTTCATCACGCGCTTGATAAACGAGGCGGCCAGGCGCTGGCTCGGGAGAAATCTAACCGCTCTTCTATCCAACCTATCCACCTATCGGGGCTCTCGAGGCTACGCGGCGCGGCGCCGCGCGATGGTCAGTGAAGAGGCATGGTCGCTGGGAGCGAGAAGCAACGGGGGCAAGATCGGCAACACCGATGCGATTCGACGATGCTACATACGTAACCAACGTTCCTTCTCGGGCCGAATCAGCTTCTCTTCGTTCGACCGTATGCACACACGATTGCATGCGGTTGCATGTCGGGATGCGCACTCGAACCGGTGAATGATGGATCGAACGGGGCTACCACCATCCACGGAACCGACACCACCGGGAGCAACGGCAGCGGCGCCGCCGCTGCCAGCGAGAGCTAGCTACCTCCGCAATGGCCATTCTATCGTTATCGGTCGGGAGATAACGTTACAGCTTGAACCGCTGACTTCCACGGCCTACGTCAGCCGAGATAGAGCATGGCTCGCCTTGTTATTCCCTTTCGTCCACTCTCGTTCCAGCTTGTTCCCTCAACCCCCTGCTCTTCTTCATCGATATACGCCCTCTTGAACGCCGCTTCCTTTATTCGTCACCTCCGCGACGTCGGGCGAGCTCCGTCCACGCGATCCCGTCGAACCGTATTGTTATGGGGCCACCGGGAATGCTCTTCTTTGGTCTCGAGTGAAAATCCATATCTCGGTCTACGTACGTGGTACTCCGTCGACGGGGTCTCCGGCTTATCGTCGCATCGCTCGCGTGGTTCGCGTGGCTCGGGGGAAAGACGGGCGTCCATTTCACGTCTTATCGCGGCACGGAGGGCGAAGCGGATCCTCCTCCCCGCCGCTCTGCCCGCGCGCCGATCCTCCGCCGCGCCGGCCCAGCTATTTTCACGACCCCACGGAACCTCGATCGAATCGACACCCCTCGTCGACGATGCATCCTCCTCGGATTCTTCCACTCCCGTGGTTTTAATTCGCCGGGGAACGGCCAGAACTGGCACTGGTAATCTCGGAATTCTCGTTCCAGCTGGAATTAAGGACCCTCCGATACGATATCGAAGTTTACGTTAACTCTATCCGAGACCGATCCGAGGAACGTATTTCCGACATCTCTTTAAAACAATTTTTCAGTATCGACCCCGAGGAGAGACGCGTATCACGGTATTTGCTCGACAAGTATTTTTCGAATATTCCGGGCGAACGGCGTAAGAAATTTTTCATATTTTTAAGCTTCTCCCCCTTTGGTTTTGTGGACTGAAATAACAGTTTGTCTCGGTACCGCGACGCGTTTCTTTTTTCCGAGCGAAACGAGTTTCCCGGAATTTAATACTATATTTATCTTCCGGAAATTTATTGTAATGTTCCGGTTGTCCAATAACTTCGGTCAAGTTACGCAGAACATGCATCGACGGTAATAGGCAGCGAGCATCGTTCGCGTCACGCGATAAATCCCGGCGAATCACGCGGCCAGCCGTTTAAGCGTTCAACAAAAATCCGTTACCGATTTCGCCTCCCGTGACTCGTTGCGAATTTAACCGCTTAATTAAACGACCGACGGCTGTCACACGGCCGCTTTTTATAAATACGATCAGAGCGCATTTATTTCATTAGGAATCAGGTTGCCGTGTGTCCGCAATGATTTTCCGGATCGCTCGGCCCGCGGTCGCACGGGTACGCTCAATTCCGCATTCCGTTTCATTCAGAAGGCCAAACATTTATTCATTTATCTTTCACGCAGTGCAAGCGTTTGAATTAAATATCGACAAATCGAAGCTTCCGGCAAGAAGTTTGTCGACGGTTATTTGGAGATAACGTCTCGCGAACGTCCTAATTCAACGCAGCGCGCCGAGCGGAGAAGATCGCCGACGATCGGACACGGTTGAAAAACGTACGATACTTAGCGTGCGCTTAAATTCGACTTTTCTGAATTAATAATATTCTACTCGTCGCCGTCGACCTCTTTCCAGCGTTCACAATAACTTTCGATTCGCTTTTTCACTGGGAAAGCATCATCCGGCATAAATTGAATTTCTTCGATATTTTCGTACGGTGGCGCGTCTATTTCTGTAAAAGAAAAACAAAGGTTGACCCAAATTGAAATTTTACGAAGGGAATGTACGTGTAACGTATACACGTCGTTCACGATGACACGAAATCTAATTTAGATCCGACAACGAGCCCTCTCTTCCTCCTCGAGAGCAGTTCTTTTATCCGAACGTTGAAACAACAGAGCTCAAAAGAGCGCCGACTGACTAAAGCTATTTTCCTTCGCTCGTAAAAACGAATAATGGGCCGCGAACCTGTCGCCGTTGGCCGTTTTAATGAAACCGTTATGGCGTCTCGCTGCGGCGACGCGCACGGTTCGCCCGCGATAAAATAGTCGGTCGCGGCGCGTCACTGTTGGCCTAGAGTAGCGGTTGAAATTCGTCGCTTCCAATAATCGTCTCATTAATTTGTCTCCCGTAACAAATTCGTCTCCGCGTCGCGGTGTAGTTTCACCGTGGCCCGTGTCGCGTCGTTTTACGCGTGTCCGCTTCGCGGGAACGCCCGTTGCCAGTCATTTTTCTTCGCCGATTTAATTTAAACGGCAAACTCGACCGGGAACGCGTCTGGAATCGAACGTCGAGTTAAGTGTGAAATTAACACCGCGGTTAAATGACAACGGGAATAACTACGTCGACGCCGTTCTCCATTTAAATGTCCAGCGCGATTTTAATGTAACCGATACACCAAATAGAGAATTATTATCGGACGTCGGCTCTACAGGCGCTTATATTCCGCTTGAATTAAGGACAACGGGCGGAGTAATGTACACTTTACTGAAATCGACACGCGAGACGATTCATAAAGCGCTTCTTTATAATTCATTATTTTCCTTACTCGGCCATCCTCCGGTGTTTCAATAGCCGTCCCGGATATCCGATATTTTCGGTGTTTGCCCTCTGACATTTTTATTCGGCCCGCGCGTATTGCTTATTCATCGGTATCGATACGTATCCTTCTAATTGCCCGACACATTCATTTTTTCTTTTAATTGGGTTCCGCGAGCCGAGCCGGGCCGAGTCCGGTCGAGCCGCGCGGATCAGGGATGGGGCGGCGTTCATTAAATTGTTAACGGTCGGCCGGAGTCGCCGTAATTTCGCGGCGGGCAAACATTCGCGAATAATATTTTCCATTGTGCCCGATTCCCCGTATAATTCGATCGGGAAAAGTGGTCCCGCGGAAACGCCGGCACGCAACGTCTCGCCGTGGAGGGCGGCCCGCGATTAATTGCGATTACCCGGGCAACGATTGCTCCCGCTGTAAACGGTTCCTCTAAGCGAGCTTCATCGTTCGATCGACGGCCAGGATTGTTTCCGTGCGGATTACTCGATCGAGCGACACGGCCGGCCGTCGGCTGACACGTGACGATGTTGATTCCGCGTCGGATAATAATATTATAGCACGAATAATAAATTCGATCGGCGAGTGATGCGGACCGTTCGCGTCCTCGACGAGCGGAAATAAAACTTTCCAATGAATCGCGCGCGGTTCAATAGCTCGATGGATATTTCATTAAATTTCACGACCCGCCGCGCGTGCACCGTGCGTCCCGTCGAACCGAATTCGCGAGACGCGCGGCCCGACGCGATATTTTCGCGGGCCGTCTCGAGGAAGACATTCCGAGGGAAGAAGACCTGTAACGTTTCGAGCTGCGCTTCGAACTACAGAAGCTCTGTAGAAAGGATTTCCGAACATTGAAATTAAAGCGAATAGATGGGATCCTTTTCACATTGAAATCTGCCGATGTATTTCCGCGGCGGCGTTACCGCTGGAACAACATTGTATTCGAACAGAATGGGGGATCATTTTTTTTGTTTCCATCCTCTCGCTCGGAAATACAATGCTTCAGATTTTCAATAACCGCTCCGCGGGAGGAGAGGAGCGCGCTCCGCGGGTTAACGACCGACAAGCGTCGATTTTTCAAAGGGAAGGGAGGGACGCTTGAGTGTCGTCGGTGATCCGATCGCTTCCGTCTCGCCCGCGCGCGGCGGATACTCGCGGAGGAACGATGAGTCTGACGTGCTGATCGCGTGGAAACCGACAAATCTTTAATTTCCCGAGCACTCGGCGAGATTCGACCGGCGCCAATAGGCGTTAATGGATCTCGGTTTACATACGGATTCCATCGGTCCTATCGCCGCGCGCGCCGCGGCGATTTATCCACCCACACTCTCGCGTATAAGCCGATTCTGTTCCGTCCTGCGCACTCAGTGTCCGCGTCGCGGATATCGCTTCCTACGGAAACCTGGCCGGTATCGCGAGTCCCCGATAGCGGGGCTTTTTTTGCGGGAGGAACGGCGTCATCTCGAAACCGTCGGACGCGGCGGCATCGATAAATCGTTCGGCTCGCTCGTATCGCGTATGTAATTACGGGAGGCGCGTAACAGGAAGAAATTAACGAACAGGTTCATTAAGTTTACAACTCTGTGCCGACGATGGTTTAACGGTATTTAAATGATTATTAGGCGGTGATATTTTACGATATTAAATTCAACTTCGGTCGGAGCTGCTTTGATGAATACATTAAAACAGGCGATAACAGCACTTTAACCCATTAACCGTCGAACTTCCTCGGTAAATACTATTATTCGCGAAATTCGAATCGAATATCTCGTTACCGTTTGCTCGTGTACAATCGTTGCTGTTTCGTTTCTAACGACAAAAGCTCTTCGTTGTACAATAGAAACGAACCGTGCTCCAGGATTTAAAGAAATTAACAATCGCAATAGATAATCACTGATAATCATATTCAATAACAAGAGAGATAGACGTTATTTACAAAAATTCGATCGTCCGCTAATTGATGCATTTAGTTGCGGCTGGACATAGACAAATTACAGGTTCTTCCTGTTGACTATGGACAGCTTAATCGAATACTAAGGGAGGACAGGGATCAATTTAGCTGTTGGCCTAGACCGGACTTTCCTTTGACGGTGGCTGCCGATAGTGTTTCGTGTGTCGACGCACGCGGCGAAGTAAAACGATAGTCCGGCTCGTCATTATTGGAAGGGGAGTAAGCAATTTACGGCTTAAGTGTCAATCGTAGGGCGGATACCAGCGCTACGGTTAATTCGCTTTGATTCTTACCCTCTCGCTCGCTGGCGCGCCCGCGCGCGCACGCACGCACGCCGACCCGCTCCCAGGCCACCTTCTGCCCTAGGCCTTTCGTGCAACGAGCTCGGCGCCGTGAACTTCGTGGCCGGGAAAGAGCAATTGCTGCCCTCGATGCGGACCGTGCTTCGAGACAGTATGATTCATCGGGAATTACTATTGCGGTAAGGATCGTGGGGAGCACCAGATACGAGGCGAACGGGGTTCTGAATATTGCTCGTAAATTCAGCCACTAGACAATAAAGTTTCTGTCGAACGACTCATTATTAAAGTGAAAGTTTCGTTGTCTGTCCACGGATTGATACGAGCCAGATGAACAGCGTATCGTACTGCGTCGATTTTGTACGTAATTGCTCGAAGGTATTCGAGTTGCCGGGTAATTTTAGGTTGAACGATGCCAATCATTCCGTCGAAACGGCTGTTTCCCATTTTTTCGTTAAACGCGTTGGGTAACCGAATCCCGCGTAAAGTTGACCGGTGTCGCTGGAAACTCCGCAGAGCGTGCCACTCTCGTCGAGTGTTGAAACACGAATGTGAATAGAATGTGCAGAAAGGAAACCGGGCAGGGTGGAGGGAAGAAAACGAGTGCATCGCCGAAAGCGTGCCTAATTGAAGAAAAGTTACGTCGCCCCGAGGGCGAAGGGGGTCAAGGTAAATTAGGAGTCACAGTGACCATCCAAAGTTGAGCTTTGACGCTCCCAAAGGCTTATTCGAAACTAAGTGGCCACCTGCTCTTGATTACTCCCGAATTTTTGGCAGCGCGGTCCGCTGCGGGGACACGGGACGCAAATTAAAGCGGAAGTAACATTCCTCCGGGACAATTTTAAACGAGGCGAGCGCTTTTAATCGTTATTCGACGATTACTCTAACGTCACTTCTGTTTCTGTTCCAGGTGAGACACTCGCAAACGAGAATTCCGCGTGGTAATTCGAAAGTAGCTTGAGAAGAATAAACATTCCTCGCTCGAGTGAGTAAATTAAAGAAAACAAATATTTTTCTCTCATCGTCGGCGATACGCAGAACAAACGACGGACGTTCGAAGTAAAAGCGGATTCAAGGAGGCATTGTGTAGAGCGCTACGTGTAACGCTAAATCAGGAGCCTTTCAATTTCCATTTCATTCTGTTCCCCGTTATCTTCCAGTTGTACCTATTTCCGTCGCCATTATTCACGTGTCCGCCCCGTACTCGACCAGCCGTGGTGCCGGTCCGTTCCCATCGCGGTGTGTACACCCGCCGCGCCGTCTGAAGCGCCGAATAATTGTTCCTAAAGCGGCTGCCTTTTCCAGGAACGATTGACGGTCTCGCGTCTAATTCGGGCCGAGCGTTCGTGCCGGGGGAAAATAGGTTGGATTTGAATAATAGTTCTCTTACATCCGGTTCACACTAGGGACGCGTGCACGGACATGCAAATTTTGAGTAACTGTTTTAGAATACGCGCCGCTCTCCTCGCGCCGGCTCGTAAAACTCTTCGGCACGACTCGCCGGTGCTCTCGGCCTGACATGCCGGCCCGCCTATATAATATGTTAATGACAGATCATTAGATCCGACCGCACGTAAACGATCCCGCGGTGTACTTATCGTTTCCTTCTGTCGGGAAACGAGACCGGCTCCAGACCGCGGGGGCAAAAAAACCCGAAGAAATAACGGCAACGTGTAAACCGTGTAATGTATGCTTAACGTATGTGTTTCGCGTTACGGTGAACGGCAAAGAAGCAGACGGTTGTAAAACTGTGGCGAAGTGTACAGTCTGTCGCCCGTACGTCATAAGAATTCGAATTACTACGTTTCGGTTGTCGCGGAGTGAATCATCGTCGCTCGGTCTCTTTTTGCATGAAGCGATGTAACGCGTCGTTAACTCGACCGCGGTGCCATTGACGAGTTACGTTCGCTACATCGCGAATAAATACCGATTTACGGAGTATAAACGAAACGTTGCCGATAAGAAATTATTCGGAACGCCGCTCGATCGACGGAAAAGATGATTTGTCGGACGATTTTAATTCCGGTAGACTCTTTCACGGCTGAACGACCGCGGCTTCGAGAGAAATATTTGAAAGGCGAGCTCGAAGAGAGGATCCCCGCTGATAACAAACCGATATTCCGGCGGAATCGACGCGAAAAGCGCAAGGCGGCCGAAAATTCGCGTGCACGGCCGAGCGGAAGGAACGGGTTCGCTTCCTTTTCTCCGCGCGGGAATTAATTAAAAATGTTTCCGTCGTTAAAACGCGGCTGTTTTCTTTCCGGGTCTCGTCGTTCGACCTCGTTCCGCCGTAAAAACGCGACGCGTATAATTTACAATTACAGGGGGCGCGTTACGAGATTTCTTTCCCTCTTCCCTTCGCTCTTCGTTTCCCTCCCTTCCCCCTCTCGCTCCCTTTTCTTTTTATTATTCGACGTCGAAAACGCGCGCGCGGCTCCGCGCCGTTGTAAAAATTTCACGGGCTCGCGCCGGTACCCGCAATTTTTCCGCGGCAACGACGTCTCCATTACGAATGCAAACAGCCGCGGCGCAAACGCTCTCAGTGGTTCGCGAATACGAGCGACAATGAGCCTTTTATGAACTTTTATTCGCGGGATCCTTACTTCGGCAATCACGGCCGAACCGGCGCACCGTGTACAGAAAATTCCCTTTTATCGAGCCGTGAAACGCGTGCAGTATGCAACGCGATGCTCCGGGAATCAAGTTTAGCTGCCCGTACTCCGAACACCGGCCGACGCCGTCTGTTTGCCGAGAGTCGTGTCGGAAATTGTTCAAATTGCATCCAAATATTGTCTGAAAATAAAATTCTCGACTATGATTCACATGTACGCTTCAGACGCGAAGTTCTTGCAGCTCGATAATTCAGCCACTGCTCGGACATCGGACAGTTCATCCCGCTAAAGTAATCATCTTAGCTCACCACCTAATTAATATGGCACAATCAGCATTGTAATCGAGGAATTACCGTTCGTCCACAGCGCTGACGCGTTTGCTAAATTCAATCGCGACTCGATCGTACACAATACGCGACGACGGTGCCGAGGCTACACGTGTCCCGAGCTTTCGTCCGCAAATGCCCGGCTACAGGCGGGGTCCGCGCAAGAAGAATCGTGTCAACGAAACTTGGCTCGCCTCCAGAACCGTATCCTACCCTCCGATCGCGTCATACGTCACGGCGCAGCGACCCGAGCGGGGCCGAGCCGATCCCATAACAGTTGCGCGCCCCCGATTATTATTGTCGCGCGGAAATCGCAGAATGATTGCGGGAACGACGGGGCGGGGGCGGCCGAGCCATCCCGCCGGTACACGCAAATTGCATTAAACATCCATTAGGCGGCGGCGCAAGCTCGGCCACCGTAAGAACTGTCCTCCGCGAGGATCCGGCGACGAGCCGGGGATTTTGCGCCGGCTCCCAGCGCTGACTGGGGACAATCGAAGCATGAATTATTAAAGAACCGGCGAAGGCGCGGCGAGCCTCGGCTCGCCGTCGAAAATTTCGACAAGTGTACCGTCGTCAGCTTAATTGAGCGCTCGATGCATCGCGAACATCCCCAGGCTGTTTAACATTAGCTCTCGCGGCGGGCGAGCCGGGTTCGCTGCCGTCGACCCAGTTACCGCAGGGTGGCCGCGCGACCGACTTTCCTCGCGGTTCGATTCAATCGCGCGTGCACGGACAACGACGCTTCGCGTAGTTCTCGCGACAAGGACGACGACGGAGGCGAGAATTACACTCTACCCAAGTCAGAACCTTATGGACAGGTCCATTGATGGCTTTCCTAATCTTGCGATGAGGGAATGATCTTGACACCGGAAGATTATAAATTCTGATCAAGACCCTTTCCGATTTGACAAATTTTTGTACTTTTCTATCAGTGGATCGAGTAACACTGGTTCAGTAGTCAATCAGTAATTGATTAACCGTTAATGAGTCAAGTAAAACACGTCGAATGACGTTCACCGTGTTTCCAACCCCCTGAACTAGCTCGGTTCAAATGAATTTTTCGAACGAGCCTCGAACCTCTCGGATCGTCCTAAGGAAATTAGAAGCGCGTCGCGAAAGAGTCAGGAACACCGCTGTTCGCCGCTCAGAGCCATCGAGTCGTGTACTCGATAAATGCGAGCACGGAGGCTCAACGGAGTCGCGATAAGGGGGAGAAATTTTCCATCGTCATGGAGAGGCGCTCATCCGCGGCGTGCTCGCGTCGAATAACAGACGTCGATCCGATAGATGACGCGTCCGGGACCCACGCGTATCATTGTAACTTTGGTCGAGTGCCGCGATGAAAGTGGCTGCAATAAATATCGCTTTCCGATCCCGGAGCCGGCGACGCGATTCCCGACGTCGAGTCTCGTTTGCGACTGGCAAGACCCGCGCGCGTGAGCGTAATCCTCATCGGCGCGGAGTATCGAACGTCGAACGATACGGGAGACGCCGGAATCGGGATCGCTTTTTGCCTCCTTGCCGAGTACAACCGTGGAAAACGTTTCCCCGCGATATCGTGCCGATTTCCGGCTCGCCTGTCGCGATCGAGGGTTTGAAGTCGAACGGGAAACTTTTTAACCACCGGGAGAAAGACGCCGGTACGCCCGATCGCGATTAAAATAATCCCCGGCGCGGCGGATGACGTTTCGACCGGTCTATTGGATCGTGTTTGGAGAAGCCTAACGCGAAGGACAAACGTGTCTCTTTGTCTGACGTGTTTCCTCTATCAAGATTCAATATGGGCGGAGCTGTGTTTGAGGATGGGTCAGGTCAGTGACTCGTGACTCCTTTCGCTTGCGTTTCTTCGACGAGCGGATCGTACGCGCGTTTAATGCCTTGCTCGGAAGTTCACATCCATTGTACGAGTGTTAAAGTTTTCATAGGTGGAGTCAGATTAGGGGTTGCATTAGACTAATCCTCAATGTCAGTAGATCTTACTTTACAACTTTGGGACCGCCTGTCGATTTCCAGTGAAATTACATCGCGTGACGAATATTTTCGTGACGCCGAGCAGATTTTTTTTTAAAAACTGCTTCTGCCGCTGTTAGTTCTTATCGGCGCCGACGAAGAGAAATCTGCGTCACCATTATTCTTGATTAGGGATTGATATGCCTCCTGCGGTCGCTCGTATTACTGACCTAGAAATGTGATTGAGGTTATTACAGTGGACTGGAGTAATAATAATTCTATATTTCCTAAGTGGCAGGTCTGAAGAGCTTACTCTCCTCTTAGTCCCTTTAGGTGACGTAAAATCCTGTGACCTTTCGTCGAGTTCTACCCTTCGCGTTCCTCGGATCGATTCAAACTTTTCTACTCATTCAAGATCGAAGTATGTCTTTATTCCAGGAGTACGCCGCAACTCACAAGTGAATCGCAGCTCAGGTGCGTTAATAAAAGTATCGCGGCGAAATGTCGAAATTCGTGAAATTCCGATTAACGGGGCGCCATGAATTTCCATCGGGAATCTGGCAGCCGCGTTCGCAGGTTTCATGGTACGTTGGGTAATCAATCGGTCCGGGCAGTGATTAGCTCGTAAAGTTGTGTAACGGCCGTGGGATCGTACAGTAGCGCCTTATCGCGGTGCCTTCCCGCTGTCTATACGTCTGAATACGTTTAACGCTCGACTGGTCGAGAGGTCTTTGGTGTAATAATTGAGCCGTAGCCGCGTACGGCCGCGGATAACGACAACCTCCGGCGAGGGCAGCTCGAGCAGCTAATGGAATTCATTTGCGCCTCGTTACGCAGCGTTTGCCTTTCGGCTAGATTGTTCAACTAATTCGGGTATCGATTCGCCCGGTACTTTCTGCTAGCGGGTTTCGAGAGCGTAAATCAATGTCAAGTGGATTGTAACGTCCTCGTTCGACAAGCTGCAAGTGGGTCGGCGGATCCTCCTTCGCCCGAGAACGAGAAAAAAAATACCGGTCCGACGTTACACCCTGTATAAAACGTATCCGTTCCTCGTCACGGCTGACTTTATGCTTTCTAAAACTCATTCGATTCGCCGGGACGAAACAATCACCGAAATCATGGACATCGAACAGGTGTCCCGCACGGAATGCTCGGACATCGCGCGTACGCTCGGCCAGCTTTGAATAATTAATTTCCGCGCTCATAAGTCGTTCCGCGCAACGGCCGCAAAGAGTTGGCGCGCCGATGCACTCGAATTTGTTAATACAAATACGTTCCCGATGCATAAACGAATTCCTCGCCGAATGCGCGCCGACTCTGTGTTCGGCCGGAATTCGAACGCAGAAAATTGCGTCGATCAAACAACCGTCAGCGTGGCGCGTTCAGATTGAAATTCTCGGGCGGAGGCCGCGCCCGGGCGGGGAACAGCGACGCCGGCTCCTGGAGGAGCACGCGGAGAACGCGGGGATCGGGAAAAAACAACGCGCGAGCCGTGTGCTTTATAGTCCGTGTCTTTCCGAATATTAAAACCGTTTATCGAGTGAGTTCGCAGCTGCCTCTTTCTCCGCGTAAGCTTTCTCCCATTTCTCCCGGTTCGCGGCGGGAGCGGGACAGAGGCGCGAGCCTCGAAGACGAACGAGCGGGCGTTGAAACTGAAAATTATGGACAGAAAAATTCTCGATTTACCGGGCGCGCGGTCCGGGGAAAGAGGAGCTCTGCGCCAACCAATTTCTCTGTGTACGCTAACTCGCTTGCTCCGCGGAGAAAGAGGGGCTGGGGGAGGGAAAGGAAAAGCCAGATTGAACCGGGCAAGCTGAACCCTCATAGGTTGCCCGGCTTGCTTTCGTCAGCTTCGAACCACCCACCCCCGCTGATTCCGAATTCACTTTCCCGTTGAGTTCGCGAACCAATTCTTGACTCCGCTGTCGTCCCTCGGCCTCTCTCCCGTCGAAATGCTTAATCAAAGCTTAAGAGGCGGAAGGGGAGTGGCGGGGACGAGGTGGCTCCCCGGTCGAAAGACCGGGGAACGATACGACAGTCGGCGAGCCGATGACGGCGATCGCGCGCCGATAAACCGTGCGACGTGACCCGCGAACGAATCCACGATTCGACAAGTTAATTATGCCGCCATTAGGGCGGCCGGCGATAAGAAACGTTAATTTACGCCGTTTATCATGCCCCCCGGTCCCGCCTCGCGAGTCATTTCCGCCGTACCGGCGTCGCGGGCGCGGTATTGATTTTACGCGTGCGCCCTGTCAAACGGGATCCCGTGATTACTTAACGAAACGCTTCTTTTAATAACGTAATTAATCGGCCGTATCACGGTGCACGCGCTGATGGGAAGATTTATGGGGGACGTGAGCGGGCTACGAAGTTTCGCGGCAGATGCGACGCGCCCCGTCTTTCTATGGGGCGAGGAGGAAATTTGTTACGCGAGCAACGCCGGCGAACCTGATTTATTTGGAACTTTCAAATTGGATTGACGCGCGAAGGATCCACTGGCTGTTGCATGTTTTATTAGCCTACGCTCGGAACGACGGGATATTGTTGCAAGATTGAGGCACCCCGGGGAGGCAGAAGGAGCGGAGAGTGAGCATATCTAATGAGTGGTTAATTACGTCAAATCGTTCGCTGATCCGAAAACGATTCATAGCTAGCATATTTATAAGTATTCGAGGAGCAGCGAAGTAAGTGGATGATTCTGTTTTATTTCGTACGCAGCGCTTCCGGGCAGGAAATGAATTTCCAGCGTCTATCATCTTGCAACGTTTTCTATAAAAATATGAATTTCCATTGACGTGCACTCTCTAATAATAACAACGAATTGTTTCAATCAAACCGGTAAACTGCACAATACAGAGAAAAAACAGAAAAATACACTCGGAGCGCGGCGTATCGCAAATGAACAAAGCGGAAAAACTGGCAACAATAACACGCTGTCACAAAATGTTCCGGAACATATTTCTTCTAATAAAAACGAAGAATCGATGGATATTTGAAGGGATTCGCTTTTATGGTGTAATATAGAGATCACTCTGTCACCTCGATTTATACAGTGAACAAAACCGAAACGGTACGTTCTCCGCGAATCACTAAAATCCCATGTTGGATAAACGTTAGCGAAACCCTCGATAGAAACTGCAGCTTTCCCTTGGATTACAGGTTCTACAGACCACTCGAGAAAAATCCATATTTCGATAAAGACCGGCAGTCCAGTGATAATTTCCCGACACGTCCGGATACAGTTTCGCCGTTCGCTAATTAAACCGCACGGGAGCTCCGGTTCTCAATTAGCTCCTTTAATCGGCTATTATCGAGCGTAACCGATCGGCTTGTCAATTCTTTGCTCGGTTTCCCATGGCCCATCCGGCGGTCAGACCAGAGAGGGACGGAGAACGGTGTT
Organism: Nomia melanderi; assembly: GCF_051020985.1. Classification (NCBI taxonomy): domain Eukaryota; kingdom Metazoa; phylum Arthropoda; class Insecta; order Hymenoptera; family Halictidae; genus Nomia; species Nomia melanderi. The sequence goes on from NC_135008.1 coordinate 5,589,248, forward strand.
ACAGCGGGCGGGGGAGGGAGACGGAGAGAGGAAATGGCGGTGGTGTAGCCCGCGGCCAAGGTGGCATCGATATTTATTGCATTTAATACCAGCTGCCGCGTTTACGTTAATTGCAACGCTCCGGTCTTGTTCCGTGCGGTTAGGTGTTGCAGGGACACCGCACGACGAGGGATGGTTTCGCCATCGGAACGACCTGCCCCCCCGCAGGCCTGCAATCACAGTGGGCAGAGAGCACCCAGCTACGCCTTAATCCTTTCTCTCGCGTCCTCCGAGTTGCCTGCCGCTGATCGAACAACGGTGCTCGCTGGGCGTACAATTAGCAAAGGGGTGGCCCGATACCGGAGGGGTGGAACGTTACGGAACCGGCTGACAGCTAAGCACCGGTCCGCTTAATATGTCTACTTACCGGATTCCGGGGGCGCGGAAGAACAAAGACGATCGATCATGGATCCCCGAGCAAGAAGCTGCTGGAGCAAGGAATGCGATAGACGCAGTCCCGCTGAGCAAGCTACCCCAGGAGTTTGTCACCGTGAGGACAATTCCATGGATGCGGGGGGGGGGGGGGGGACCGGTCGAGAAGCGGGCGGGCCAAATTGGAAATCAATTCGTTTGCGGCGCGCCTGAACACCTGGCATTCTTCTTCCTCCCCCGCCTCCCGCCGCTCCGTCGTCTGTGGGTGTAGCGGGGGCAAGTTTAGGGTACGAGTGAATTATCCCGGAGTATGATTGAACTCTTTCGAAAAGGAGGGACGCTTGCGGAGATTCAGCCTCTAGTGGTTGTTAAAAGTTGAAAATGGGGGAGCAACTTTTAAACGAAGTCGTGACGGAAGTGCACCGGCGATGGGTATTTCGGTGTGTTGCGTCAATATGGAGGTAACGCGGTTTTCACAGTCGTTAAGTTTTTTTTTTTACAGAATAGTTGGATGTTCCTTGAAGCGCGTGTATTTATCGAATGTGAGGTGGTTGAAAATCAATTTTCGGTTGACGTCGCGGTGTGAGAGAAAGGTTTCTAAGGGAGGTTTTCTAATAGTCTCCTCTCGTTTTCTTTTCCTCTGATTAAAGTGAGTCCGGTCGTTGAAGTTTCGAAAACTTACTACTGCTATATAAGTGTGTTCTTTAATCTTTGATTCTTGTGTTCCGACAAGAAATCCCGACTGCGTAATTAGCAGAGCACCCGAGGATTCTAATGAAACGGGCCAGAGGGTGATTAAGTGGAGAGCTAATAAGTCTGTTTACAAAGTTGCTGCAAAAGCGTTCCGCGATTCTCGCTTTGCCTTGTAGTTTTATTACGCTTTCATTAAGCACGGCATTGATTTTTTTGCGCAAGCATCGCCGCCGGCTATCGCGTTGCCCGGCACAAAGGCGCATTTAATATATTGTCGAAATTACCGTAAAATTCAAATATTTTAACAAGCCCTCTAACGCATTCACCTCGTTCTACTCAAAAAGAGGCCGGTAAGCGGGGGGACACATTTTATATCAAATAATTAGCGACGCTGAATTTATAATCCGTTGTACTTCGCAAGTTAATTAGCGTCCTTTTGTCGATCGAACCAGCGAATTCATCGTACCGATTGTCTGAATGGTAATACAGATTTAAAAACGACGCGCGATTGGATTCCGTTAAGCGCGTTGTAATACATTTGCCCGGCTCTCTCGTCACGGTGTTGACGACCATTAACGAAAATCAAATTTCCCGCACAAAATCGCGAGTATTATTTTTGTATTTTCGGGCAAGCGTATCGTGTTTGCTTGAAGATCTCCCGTCAAAAAATAAACGTGAATATCCGGGTTACATACAGCGTTCAACGCGAACATTGTGCTCTCGTAAAAATTAATTACATACGTTTCGTCCTGCGTGCGATCGTAATCGTTCGTCGTGTTTTCGTTCAGAATGAACAACGCTGCGTTAACCAAAACATTCCGTGCACCCTTTTGTTCAATATTTCATCACGGAGGCACAATCGACTCGTAAATACGCTGTAAACAAACGAAAAACGGAGGAATCCTCGAACACAGTATTCCCGTCGACGGTCCGCGAAATATATATAATAATCCGCGTCTGTCGGCGGTTTATTTTTTATTTAGACCATCGGGCAACGCCGACGAGCGGCGGGGAATTCAATCGATTCCCGTCCGGCGGCCCGTTTTTTCTCTCTGTTTGCTCTCGTACGCTGAAGAATACTTGTCGAGATGGGTACTTTGAAACTCAAATCGAAGCGGCGGACAAGTCGGCCGCCGAATATAGAAAAATCTTCGCCGAGTCCCCGGTCGAGTCGCTTCCCTGAAGCCCCGAGATCCGAGAGCGTCGATATTTCTAATCCGGATCCATCGAACTCCCCCGTTCTTCGCTGAGTTTCACTTTCGCCGATCGTTTCTCGGCGAAACTTTCGTCATTGTTTGCGGAGATCCGAATCGGGATCCTAAAAAGGACCGTTCAGGCGATGATTACCCATCGAACAAAGGCACCGAAATTCTAACAATCCATTGTTCGCGGTACAAAGACGTCGAGGCTCCAAATATTAATGCGTTTGTCTTCCCTTCATTTAGATCTGCGAATAGACGTCGGGCTCCCTGCCTCCGCTAACCCGAGCGCAGTGTCCCCGTTTTCGTCGTTGTGCCGGGCCGCAAGATTCGAGGGCGCTCGCCCTCGAAGAATCGCCGGACGTTATCTGCCGGGAGGAGTTGCCAGGTGCCGGTGGACGCGCATAATTCCAATGAAAAGCATTTAGCGCGTTGAATCGCCGAGATACGCAATAAAGAAGAGCGAAAGTTGGGACGTAAATTCTACCTCCCCGCGGCGGCCCCGTATCCGCGAAAACAACTCTCGTAAAATGAGCATATTCCCGAAGCACTTTGAGCTCTTTACGCAACGTTAATTAACGCTCCGGGTAATTAAAGCTTTTGCCGGCTTTTATCCGCGCGTCAATGCTGCGTATCGGCTAACAAGTATCGGGGGTTGCTTCTCCTCCTCGGTAGCGACGACTGCGCGGAAACCGTTCGGGAAATGTTCGACATCTTTCCCCCGACCGCCTCGGCACCGGCGGCTTTCGAAATTCTAAGATCGCCATTAACAGAGGGAAAGATTCCCGACTTGGCAATTTCCCGAAAGCCGCTCAAATCCTTTTCAATCTATCGACCACCGTCGCGCTGTTTCAAAACGAAGGAACACCGACGGTCTCTCGCGTTTTCCATTAGTGTAATCACGGTTCTCCTTTTTAATTGTGGCCCATCGATCTTCGCCGTTATTCGCGGTATATCTAATTCGCCCGAGCCATTGTTACGATGTACTTTGTTCGACGGGATTTCCGAGTTGGTTCGGTTATTTATTGAGAAGCTAACGATGAAAACGGTAAAACCCGTGTTATCATGGGCTCTCCGTGTTCAGATTAGAGGCGATACCGAACACTGCCAGCGCATAATGCTATTGTATTGCCCGTAGCTCCGGGGTTAATGACTAGCATCAATCCTGCGCGCAGCGCCGGGAACATTGTCGAATGTGAGCATCAATAAATCGCTTGCCGGAGAATAGTAAATGGCGTTCTTACAAGTTACGCTCCGTTACGGGCGCATGAACGCCGGAGACGTTGATGAAAATTCTACAATACTCAGTTCGCTGAAAACCTGCCGTACGTAATGGAGGCTCGTCGGCATTACTTGTTGATTCCCCGTTGCCTCGGGATTATTACTTTATGGGAAACTCTCTTCCGTTCTTACCTCGGGCGGCGCGGAGCTCCTTTCCTATCGAGGAACGCAGAGATTCGAAGGCAAACGAAGATCCTAAATCCCTGAATACCCAAGGAACGAGTCCTCCGCGAGACAGAAGCTAACGAACACCGTAATCCATCGAGACCCGTCGATCGCCCGCTGAAAACTGCAGCTTCGCTGCACTTGACACGAAGATCGGTATCCTGCGAGACCTTTATTACGGAGCGCACAGCCGTCAACAATTCGGGAAACGAAACGGTTCATCAATACGCCGCAACCAAATACAATCCTGTTTGCAGTTAATTCAAATAACAGACGGCTCGGCCGCCGGTTCCGACGAATTAATGAAACGTTTATACAAGCTGCGAATCGTTTCACAGCGTTCCGCGTTCCGGCCGGCTAATGCGCGCCGCGCGAAAGTTAGCCTCGAAATATATGTCAGCCTTTTATGAAGTAACGCTGTCCAGGCTTATTCCCCGGCCGACTCTTCGCGTCTCCGGCTGCGCATTAACCATTTACTCCGCGAAATATGTGTCAGGCTTTGCGGCAGTTACTCTGTGTTTCGGGCCTCCCGCCTGTTCCGCTCCTCCGTCCGTTCCTTCCTGTTTCCCTTGCCGCGCGCGATGTTTATGCGCGCTCCTTCGGCGCGGCGGCCGTCCCCCTTTCGGATAAGTAACTTATACGGGCCGCGGAGCTTGATAAATTCAAAAGATTCACGGCCGGAACGGGGAACGCTCTCGAGAAAAATCGCCCCCAATGATCCGCCCGACGACCCTATATACGCTTCCTCCGCTTTCATGAGATTGCCTGGCGCCAGACCTTCCCCGATCCCCCTCCGCCCCCATTGAACGCTATTATTTGCCGCCGCGGAAGGAATTAATACGATCCCGACGGTGCGCGGCTCGAGATTCGCGGCTTTAAAAACACTTTGCGCCCCGGAGCCGGCTGAGGATTCATCAGGAAGATGGAACTGTGTTCAGTCCCGCTTGAACACTTGCGTCGGTTAGTTACCCTCTTCGTCTAGACTTACAAAGCCGGAATTTTGGAGGAACGAATAGTTGAACCGAGCGAATCGTTGCGAACGGTAGATAACCGCGATTGAATTTAACGACCTTCGAATTTGTTGGCTGGTAGAAACAGTTACAGACACATCTGTGGAACATGGTTATACCGTAAGGCTTCTTTAAAAGTCGAACTACCGGCGCCGATGAAAATTGATCGGACATAATCGAACACACGCAGCTTTACGTTCCAGCCTTGGCGTACACAAACCGCTGGCTAGGCTGTAAATCGAATTTACGCGAGTTCTTCGATACTTAGCTCGGCGGAAAGTAATTCGTCGATTTCGAAAGAAGAGCTATTAGGCCATCGTCTCTGATCGTTATCGTTTCCCGAATCGAAGTTCCATCATACGATTCTCACCTTGGCTTTCAGCGTTGTCCGCCACGGTAATTCCAAACTCCCGAAGTTCTTTCCGTGGCCCCGAATAACAGCCTCGTTAATTTCGCCGAGCGTTAACGTTCTCGTAAAAGGTACTTACGCGGTGGATTCGCGCGGCGATGCGTGTTTGCGGCCGAGGAGCCCTAGGAAAATTGTAGAGTTAGTCGCGGAGAGATGTCCCACTTTTTTCGAAAGACTTATTACATCGTAAATGTCATTGATTTCAGATAAAGAAGAAGTATATGAAAGTATCGCGTGCATTTAAGAGAAATAGAAGATTAAATGCACCGTTAAAAATAATTGACGATACAAAAATTTGACAAGCTTCGTAACATTCGACCGTCTAACTCGGAATTACTCTTTTCCCGAACAATGTTTCGTATCGCGCACTTGAACTTCGAGCTGCCGACTAAACTCGTGAATCAGAAATAATGCAAGTTCACCGAAAAGCAAGCCTACGGCGGCCGCGCTGGAATATTTCAACCGATCCCCTTCCCCGTTTCATACGGTTACACTTCGGAACTTTCGTAACTTCGGACCGTGTCGGATTGCGAACTCCGGAATCTTTTTCACGGGGGCGAGGGCAGAACTCGCGGGCTGTAAATAAAGAAACAGGTTCCCGTTATCGACAAAACGATACCGCTGTATAATACGTCCCGTAGCTGTTCGAGCGGCGGACTTTAAACAGTGCGAAACTGGATTGATTAATCCCTCGAATCGCGCCCTCTTTTTGCTCGGTGTTTTTCTCCGGATAAGCTGTTTCCCGCCGAGGCGCGCGAGAAAAAAGAATTTTTCTCGATCGGATTACCGAACCGGGATTCGATCCCGGATTTCTCTCTTGCCGGCCGGCTGCCTCGACCAATTAGACTGCCTGTCAACAAATCCTTTTCCCTCGGGTCTTATAACGCGTAACACGGCCGTCATCTGGACTAACCAACTGAAACTCTTGATCGAGTGTCTGGAATCGTAATAGCTATTGGAAAATAAACTCCACGGGACGAGTAGATTGAAACCAATTTCACCGATTCGTACGATAGATTAAATAATGAAAGCAGCGAACGGGAGAAGCATCGAATTGCTCGAAATCTCGAAATCCGAACGGCTGTCACGTTGTTCTTCGAAGTTCCCGCGTATCTCGTATACGTATTCTTTCGGAGAATCTTGGAAAATTCAATCCGCGTGAACACAAGATGCGGTAGTCTCGATCAATCACGGATCGTAACACCGTAGCGCGAGTGACTGTTCCGCTAAATCGTGCCGATGTCGGGTAATCGTCACGCGGAATAGGCGCGCGCGCTGTCGCTCAGTATGAAATCGGTGGCCATGGGCGTGTGAAATCGGCCACAAGCGGAAGATCTAAATTTGCTCGGTGGAGAACGCGTCAAAGAGGGCCGGGCGGTGCGCGTCGATTGAACCGGGCGCGCCGGGAATATTTGGGAATCGCGGATTCGCGCGGCGTTATCTCTTGCGCCGGCTTGATCGATAAACGCGGCGGTTACCCCTCCGAAACCGTCGTCGATGCCTATATTTCGATCCGATCCGCTGCACCACCGATAATCGTAAAGGTAATGGATTTAGCGGAACGTTATCGGCCTACGTTTTCCGCGTCGGACGCGAAACTCGCGGAAAAAACGCGTTTACGTCTACTGTACCGACGTCAGCGCGTATGATCCACTCGAGACGAGAGTGTTTTTGACAGACGATCCTCAGACGAACTCGAAATTATTCCTTTATTATTTATTTTTTGTACTACCGATCTTGATTATGCGTTACCAATTTTTTTAGCTTGAAAGCAATAGAAACTTAATTTTCTCACTGTATCGATGGTTATAGTAGAAATTTGTTTACTAATGTAATGTAAATTATTAACCCTTTGCACTCGACGATATTTTTCATTACAAGCATTCATTATTTTCTGACGAAATATTAACAATATTATTTGCAACTTACATAAAGAAACATCTTGCATAAATTATGGGGCAGAGTTGTTTTCTTTCTATTTTTCATTTTTTAATACCTGATTCAATATTTTATATTGAATTTTTCAGTTTACAGTTTCGTTGCTTTCAGTCAAATGGCGACCGAGAGTCACCCCTCGAGTGCAAAGGGTCAATAAAAGATGCTTGTTACGGAAAAGTAGTAAAGAAAGATATCGTTGACGTTACTAACCGATAATAGAGTTTCACGACGGTCACACGTGCTATGTATAACTCGTTTCGAATGGGTTAACGGCGATCCCAACAAATCGTCCAAGATCCCAGGCTATTTATTGTAATATCGCATTGACCGGCGCCGCCGCGAATAGTTGCCGCCTTCCGTCGGCATAATACGCGTCCCGCGCAAGATATACTGGGCCATTATTAAAGTTCGTGCGGCGAGACTTGCCACCGTGTACACCAGGGAAGATATTCTTGGAAAATATCCCGCCGCGCCGGGAGATAAATGGCTCGCCACGCGATCCGTCGCCATTTTGGCGAACGGTCACTGACGCTTAACTTCCCGTTTAAAGTAACGTACTTCACCCTCCGCTCCAATGTAAACGGGATTGAATGGGAGCTTCGCGGAACACTGTTTGCCGCGGACCCTTCGAATTTTTCCACGCGCGAGCGTCGAGGTTACGGGGAGCGTCAAATTAAATCGGGCATTGTTAGGGGAACACGATTAAGTGCCGCTTTTAAGCGAAATTTCGCGTTTCGAATATTTTATAATTCCGGCTAAAAGCCGCTGCAACGGGAGCGAACGGAATGAAGTGTAAAATATAAAACGGTCCCGTGGGCTCCGGCGGGCACGGTCCGGGTCGATTTAATATTATAATTCTGTCGTGTAACTTATTTATCCGATGAACGTAAATGATCTGCGACTGAATCGAGGGTAGCCGAGGAAAATACCCGTGCCGCTGCTCGGCGCTCGCGTTAGATTCCTCGGTAATCGCGTTAGGCGCGTTTAAAATCCTCGTTAAGTAGAATATTGTTCCGTCGCGACTGCTTACGGTAAGGTGCTTACAGCGGCGCGACGCGTGCGCGTGCAGTTTTTTGCTGGAACAGGAAGTCGCTTTAACGCGGAAACCTTCGTTATTCCAGCGAAACACCCTTGATGATCGAAGCCCCCGTTCTTTAAAAGGAACTCACGTGTCACGCGCCTAGGTTCAGCGGTTCAGAGACTGGGATCATGAACGACTCGCATCTCGACTGAAAATCGATCTATTCTCAACGTACGCTCGGCTATTTTTGGCTCGAACTCGGAAGGGGAGGTGCGCCTGGGAGGAAGCTCATCTTGGAGAGTTGAGGTTAAAAATACAAGATAATAAATATAAATAAAGCTCAAGATATTAGCGTTCCATATCGCTGTCTGGCAGAAAGCAACAAGAACGAACTCTTGTAAATCGCCTCCTGTCTTGAGTTCCCGGTACCGTGGACAATAATAGAGCATTATCGCCGGCCAGCATTATCAATGGTCGAGTCGAGTTCCAAATAAGATAAGTATCTCATTAAATTCTCTTAACAGTGTGATCCACGTTGAAAGTTTCTAAATAAAATCAACGATCCGTGTACACGTTGAACGTAACAGCAATAACATTAAAATCAAAGATTAAAGCAGAACGAAACGAAACAAATAATCGTTGAAGGAATTAGTACTGTTTTGGCTTTCAAGATAAGAGTGTAATCATCGAGCACAGTCAATTGATTAATCTAGTATAGTATACGCAATTGAATAATCTATACTTCGAAATTCTCAGTGCAATCGTCACGTGAATATCTCAACCCTTCTAAATCCTTCGAGTTTCTTCGAGCTGCGAGGCGACTGTCGATTCGACATCAGAAACCTTCGCCGACGGACAGCAACCCCGAACTTTCGGCGGCCGCAAGTTCGTTCCCTCGCAGCGTCTACTTGTTCTTCGAGGTTCCAGTTTCTTTTCCACGCAGCGCGCAATCGATCTGTTGCTCGGGGCTCGCGAGGCGGAGCTCCGCGGTCCGTATCTTCGACGATGCAGTGCTCGATGCAATTTACGTCTCTGCACTTTGCGTGGACGGATATTTTAGCGAAGTTCCCCCGCCCTCCCCTCGCGCCACCTCCGGCCAGAAGCCCAGTTATACCCCGACTTGCTCGGTGTGTACGTATAAAACTTTCAGACCGGGCGGAACCCGCCGGCCGGATGCTTCATGCAGATATCTATACATTTATCCCGACAACCTTTTTCTACCTTTTCACCCGAAGCTGCTCCCTGGCTGGCTGACTGGCTACGAACGCTTGTACACTGCTTTGGAGGATCCCGCTGCTGAAAATGGGAGTGTTCTTCCATAGAACGCTCGCGTTCCCCTGTTATTGCGAGTTCCCGTGTAAATGGAAGTTACGCGAATGGTATATTATTCATTAAATACTCTTTGTCGGAATTCGCGGTGATATTCGCGCACTGTTAACCGTAGGTTTCGAAATGGGCTAATTAAACGCGTATTAGACGTCGTAAACATTCTTCGGTGTGTTTACGAAGGATGATCATGAAAGTGTGCTCACAAAATGTTTACATCGATTTTGATCGTGGTTACACGAGTATGTATCTATTGTCCGTTTCGAAACCATTGAGTATAATAAGATCTAAATGAACTTGAATTTACTTAGAAACGATAGAATTATACGTGACGGATGTATCAGAAGTAACCACCATGTAAATGTGCACGTTGCAGAAGCGTAACGTAAGAATTGCGTTTGGTATTTCGATCGGCTCTAAAAAATATAGTTTGGTCTTGTTCAGAGGTACGAGTGTCGAGGGAAAACTCGATGATCAAGACTGCTCGCACACCTAACAGGCCTCGGTTCAGTGGAGGTACAAGGGGTGCGTAACGAGCCACCCTTTCAGCCCACTTCAGACTCTGCATATCACAATGCGCATTTTCCGCTTCGGCTCCCAGACGAAACACTGCCTCGCTGGCAAAGGTTCTGGATGGAAGTCGGTCCGTTGAAAACTACCTCCGAGTTTGTCCCTTATTCATCCCTTATTCCCGGCGCAGCGATACCTCGCTCCGATACGAAGAAATATATATATTATTGATGTCCTTGAAACGATAACGATCGATTCTTATCAGCTTCGATTTAAGATACTCGCCGCTTTATCACCCACGAACCGTTATCTGTCACATTGCGTGCCAGACGGGACGAGTTTACGATCGCGAGCGGAACTGAATTCAGGGAGCCGCGAATGGCGATGCCTCGAACACCAGTGGAACGTTGTGCACTCGTTGGTTCCGATCGTGGGCGCGTCGCGTTCGGCCCGGCGGGAAGTTAACTCGGATCGCTGCGATTCGCGCGGGTCCACGCCGAATAAGGAAAATACGCTGGGACCAGCGGCAGCAAGTTTGCCAATTTCGCGGTACGATTGAGCCCGCGGATGTGCTCGGGAAGACGTGAGTAAGCCGCTTTATTACCAGCCGAGCGAGAGTTAAGTCCGCTTTTCAAACCCCCTCGAATCTTTCTTGAAGTATCGATTAACTTCCCGACTGCGAGGCTTAAAGTGTAGCCTTAAACAACGGCCGCACGAAACCCAGGATTTTTCCCAGTCCCGCGAAAAACGGGAATGTACCGGTGTCGGATCGTTTCGGAAACTTGTACAGCGATTCTGCTCTGGGAACGGCTTCTCGCTTTTCACTTTCGTGAAACGAGCGTGGCCTTCTTGAATTACCGACTTGTTTACCGGGAAACGAGTAAACTCCTCATTTACGTTCAGTTGTATCTCTTCGTTCGGTGGTCTGAAGATGCTCGATATGAATCGTGTAGTCGCGATGGCAATAAAGACAAATTGGCTCGAGTCGTTCACGAGAATGTCCGCGATCGAGGAATGATTCGGTTAGCAGGTCAAGACAACAATACGAGTAAGTAGAATCAATCTTTGCCCTCCGAGAAGCTTCTTGAACCGCCGGTCTTCGCCGCGTTCGAGGAAACAGAGAATGATCAAGAAACCCTCGAAGAATCCGCGGTGAGTCAAGAAATGAATTAAGTGGAAGTTGAAGGCGACTAGAATCTTCGCCGTGAAGCGGATCGATCGAAGCAATTTCACGGGGAACGAAAAGCCGCGCGGCAACGATACAAAGAGGAGAATACTCAGACGGGGTAGAAACAGTGGCGGAATCAATCGTTCGTGAACGTGGAAACAGCGACGCGCCGGCAGATGGATCGTCGCGAATGGATCGACGTTCGGTAACCTGTGTAATAATTTACCAAAGAGCCAAGGAAAGATGGGGACGCGGCGGTGACAACAGTTCCGGTTCGCGTGCAACGCGGGGGTGGGAAAAGGGCAGCCGGCGTCAACGACGCCCTGGAATCTGGAGTATTCGTCGAACGGCCCCGCCGATGGCAGCCGATGAAAGGAGAAACTTGGATCGTTTATCACGCGCGTTTCGAGGCCGAAGTTTCGCTAAAGTTAAACTGTTTGGACGAGCACGAGGCACGCGGATTATGGATCCAAATCGACGATTGTTATCGTCCCACCGAACTTCCGACGCGCTGCGCTTCTGCGGCGCCTTCGAGCAACGCGTTGCTTCTTGGTGTCATTCGAAGGTATCGTTGGACGATGACTTGACGTCTAATAGCACAAGAAAGGTTCTGATGTACGCTCTATTGAATCTCATACGATTTTAAATTTCGACAGAAAAATGTGAATAATTTAAAGAATTTGTAGTTTGTCCGAATTACAATACTCTTTACGATTCTCATTAGACGCCGGAAAGTGTATTGGCAAACAGTGAACGAGCATCGTGAATGAAATCTAATCAATCAGAGCTGAATTCTTCAGTCTAGTCATCGAGCGATCACCCAACGAATACGTCCGATGCCGTTGCGCCATTCGTCGTAACGAACCGCCTTTAAGTTGAGCAGCGTCGCGTGGTTCGAGCCAGACCAGGATTCCGTATTTCCTCGAGCTCTTTATTTTTCCCTTATTACAGGCCACCGCTCGGCCGCTGCTTTACCCGTGGCCCCATTTCCCTTATCCGCGGAACATCTTGCCCCTTTGAAGCCTGCCTCGAGTGCAGCTTTTGTGCCCTTCCCTGCCGGACTCCATTGAACATCCGGGTATTCGATGGTTTGTCATTCCGGCGATTCCTGTTTCACGTCTTAGATACAATACACCCGATTACGATCTCCATCTGTCCGGTCGAGGGTTGTTTAACTAGCATCGCGCTTCGTTAAATTGGCCACCGTTGCTTCCTCCATGTCCGCTGCGAGAAAATATGGCGGAAGTATCTGGGTCAGGCTTCAGTGCTCTCGTACAGGGGATTATTTAATAACGCCGGAATATTTTATATTACGATCGATCGGAGGCTACAGTAATGGCTCGGCTAACTAATAATTGAAATTTAAGTCAGTCCGTTGCTCGAATCCGTTCTCCGTAGGATAAATCCGCGGAAAGTAAGGGAACTTCGGCGGACCATTAGCGGAGCGTTGCGAGTTCTTTGCGCGCGGGCAACTATCAGAAATTTTTTATCTCGTAACGTCACTCCGAAATGAAACACATTATACCCGGGGAAAATTACGAATTGAATTTCAATTTGCGGAAACTTCGGTCGGATTGTTCAAGGAAAACCCGGGCGGCCGTTAACTCGCCGAAACTGCGAGTTTCCGTATTCATCGAACGCGGAAAGTTCTTTTTTCCGGCCGAGGTCATTTAACACCGAGCGGTATTGTATTTTTAGCGTTCTCCTCTTACTTCCCCGGCGTTTCGTCGATGCTAATTAACCGTGTCTGCATTTGCATCCGTTTCTTATCCCCGGTTCCTCGGCGGAGGTTCCGTTTCTTACTCGCGTTTCCCCGGGGATTTCGTGTTTTTCCGCGTCTCCGCGCGTTTAACGTAGTTAATGATAACGAACGTGACTCTCGGAGACCGTTCCCCGCCCCCCCGACCCGAAGGAAAGAAATCTGCGCCCGGTAGGTCAGAGCAATTAATCAAATCGCGGAACTCGGCGACGTTTTGAATATTCAGCGCGGCCGATAACGGCGCTATAAAAAGCCGCGTATATTCGTTTGATCAGTTAACGACTTTTTCCACGCACGGTGGACACGGTGGATTGGGGTCTCCCGCGAAATCTTTTCTTCCCTCTCGCGGGGATCGCGATCCGCGGTTAATGTTCGTCACCGCCGGCGCCGTTCCTCGGCTCTCCGTGGTAATTGCCGTGACGATAAACCTTATCGGGATCGATTTTTCCATTTTTCAAGCCGCATCTGTTCTATCTTCCGACCTTTCTCATGGAAAATCCGGTTTAATCATGCAGGCGGCGGCGCGAGGCCAAATGGGAAACAAAATGGCGGGTCGGCCGAAGTGTGTCACCGAAATATCAATAATTTCCGTCCCGTCGTAGGCGAACATTTGTGTACCGTTCGACGATGTATCAATCCAGCCATCTGTAAATATAGATACCGGCGAAGCGGCAGGTTACTTTATCGTTTTATTCCTACACACTCTTTTTTTCTCTTTCTACCTCGGATAATTCTAAAGCCAACGCGCGAACATTGGCAGGCTTCACGGAAGAGTACCAATATCGTCGAAGCCTTACGCCTTTATCCCGTACAAGAAAGTCGAAGCCGATGAATCATTATCGATAGTCACCGATAATGCTACGTATTAATCAATGAATCATGTCGTTAATGCATCAGCGTTCTCAGCGATGACCAATATTTGTCGATGGCTCGTTAACTGGATTGGTCGGTATCCACACATCGCGCGCAAGATATAATCTACGGTTTGTTCATCCTTTTTATGTTGCAAGGATCACCGTTGCAAATAGTTTTATTATGTGTCTGCATTATTATAAATCCGCGTTACGCGAGCTGGATTATCGTGATACCGCGACGAAGTAGTTCACGTCATTCTTACGTAACGATCGCCGGGATCGAAAGTACACTCGAAGGACTCGAATGTTGCGTTTTCATGCCTTTTAATAGAAAATGTTCGCCAAGCGTGATTCGTGTTTCCAAATGGGGCCGCAATCTACCGACACCGGGCGACGTCTGTTTTTATTAAAGTTCCCGTTTAATTCACGGGAACATTTTCCTGGTAATTTCGTGTAACACGCGGCTCTAAGGCGACTTCGCGTAACTCCCATCGACCCGAGGGTTGCGCAACTCCTCCGCCGATAAGCGGGATATGTTTGTTGATCATTTCGGCCAGGAGTACCTGCGCGGTCGCGGGAAAGCCGCATTTTACTCGCGGTGTATCAATCCACCGCGCCGCTCATTATCCGCGCCATTATGTGGCAACGTCGGTTTACGAGCCGCACGGATCGTTATATTTCGCGCGATGTTTGAACGCGTTCAACGTCTGAACGAACGAATGGGGGGAATTAAAAGATAACGTTAGCAACAAATTGGAGTAGCAACGAAGACGGAAAATGTTATCCTACTCGAGAGAAAGAGCTGAAAGGGATTATTAAATCCACTTCGCGAGTCTTAGACAGTGAAGATTATCCCTTCGAGATCATCGTTTGCAAAAGTGCGGCTCGAGTGTTTTACTCTCCGGCGAAAATGTTGAAGTAGACGCTTTTACCGAGTAATTCAATGGCAACGTATCATACATCTTTCATTTTCGACGTTCTCCCTCGGGGAAGACTTCTTTAAGGAATATTCTCATTTCAAAGCTTCAAAAATTGCAATTGCGTCCAAGAAACTGCGTCCTTTATGAAATTTTGTGAACGCGAAGAAGTACCTTGCAACTAGGCTCTCTACGATATTTTCATTTACCTTCAAACACAACGTACACCGAATTCGACTAAAATGGACTGAAAAGGAAATAAATCTCAAGCACCGAATATACCCAAGGTAGAACCACGTTACCTCGACGTCTACGAAGAACCACCGCAGCGGAATCGTCTATAAATTCAGCTCAACGATAACAGACGAGTATTAAATATAAAATTCTCTTCTCGCGATCAAAGCGCGCGTCAATTGCGAAAGATCCGGAACGCCAATGCCGGGTACAGGTATCGTCGATCGTTCTTAGCCTATCGCAGTCGCGTGAAACTTCCTCGCAGAAAGTGGATCGCCGGGGCGGCGCGCCGCTTGAAATAACAGGCTCTCATCGTTACGATCTTAATTACATAACCAGGTATTTATCTTCGGGGGCGAAGGAATCGCGGCGAATTCACGTGCTGCGCGGGGGCTGGCAATTAAGCGGCGGCGAAGAACGGGCAAGAAGCTATTAACTCGGCCGCGCGGATTGTTGCTATACTTTCGCGATAATGGTGAATTAATAGAGCGGCGGGTTCGGGTGTAAAGCGTGCCGACGCGGGGGGGAGGAAGAAAACTTCTCGATATCCGTCGTCGTCGTCGTCGTCGCGGGCAACGTGGACCGCGAGACGGTAGGCGGTTAATTAAGGAAACCGTTAACCGGGGGAAACCGACTTATCTGCGACGATTGGCTGCTAAGTTACCCAGCGGAGCAAATGTTTCAGAGTTTCAATCAGCTCCCGCCCCGCGCCGGCGTCCCCGTCTTCGGATAGCTACTTTGCAGTCGTTGCCATAAGACGCTCCTGAATGCGATTATAATAAATTCTTCGCTGAAAGTTGCCGAAGTACTGCGAATCCGCTTTCGATGATAATGGCTGCGGGAGTTGGGGCATCGGGTAGGAGAAAAAAAGGGGGGAAAGGAGAACGCGGAGCAAAAAGGAGAGAGAACGAGAGCGAAGGAGAGAGAGAGAGGAAGGGAGGAGGACAGTGGCAAGCGTTCTCGCCACCCCGTCCTTCGACCCTCGATGGCGGGATTACGATTTACATGACAAACCTTAAAGCTCCGCCACCGCGGCGTTACTTAACGACCTCCTACGGCTGTATCAAGGCCGGCGGAACATTATACTTACCGTATTCCCCTCGCCAAACAGCCAACGGTTATGTCGATGGCGCGGGCTAAGCGTTTTGAAGAGCCGCGAGAATTAAAGAAGACGATGTCGCCATTGTCCGCGGGCCTAATGGGGCATCGTCCCGTTCCGTATCGTCGCCGAATGTATATTTACCCTCTCCTCTTGCTTTCTCTGTTGCAGGTTGCTAGTTAGGATCCATCCAGCCGGAAGCTAAATGCAGGTGCGTGAATTTCTATGATTCTCGTAAGAATTTTAAGAGTATCGCTTGATTAGGATTGCCTCGGTCCGTTTCTGAACAATCGATCTTTGAAGAGGCTGCATTCTTTAACACTACACCTACCGAGCAGTTAAATTCACTTAAATTCCTCTATAGCAACTTCAAGAGTGCATTCATCGAGACTTGATTGATAATTCAGTATACGTGTTACTAAATCAATTTCTTGAATAATCTCTTCGAGAAAGATCTGTTATCCTTTTATAATTGCATAAAGAAGAAACCAGGAATGGGTCAGTTCGACCCGTCCGATAGGTTTAGTTTTAACCATTTAAGAATCACATGCGGTAAAAATGTTCAAGACACCGAGTAAACGGTAGAAACGGAAGCGCCAACGTTACGAAGTAGCCAGGCCGGCCCAAAGAGCAGCCCGTTCACAGTTCACGAGACGGCAAACGGCGAAATCATGTACAAAGTGAAAATCGTAATGAATAACGTATGAATCCGGCCGATTTATTCCGGCCGTCTGCATAGCACGGCTGAATGGAACGGCGCGCATTATTCCATGCATCGCTGCGAACGAATTAAAACTCTATCCGTACGTGTCGGGGTATATAGGAGGATCGGGCCACGGCCGAGATACCTAATTGTAAAAGTAATCGGCGGTCAGGGGTCCGCGATTGAATTACCGCGGCGAAAATTGGATATTTCCCGGCGATCCTTCGCCGGTGCCGCTCCTACGGCGTGCATCACGCGCCGAATCCCGGGCTCGTCTCGCCGGAATATTTCCGGCGTTTTCGAAAATCTGATTTCCACGCGGACCGCGGCGACGCCGGCATTTCCAAGGAATACGGTCCAACCTGAATTATTCAAATGTCGCCGGGCTGGAGACGTTTCACGCCCAGCCGCCGTCGCTGGAATATCCGGCGGAGCGCCGAAAGCTATCGGTACTCATTCAACGAAATAAAGAAAAAAAAGGAGAAATAGGAGACAGAGGGAGGAAACGGGGAAGAAAATTATTTGCGGGGTGAACTTGATGGCGACGACCAGGCCGAGCAGAAACGAGGCCACCGTCGCCCGTACCCTATTGAATTTTCGTATCGAAGTAGAAAGGGATTGTCTGTATCGTCGGGTTAACGATGCAGCCATCGTCGACGCTCCGCCACCCCTTAGGATTCACCGCGAGATTATTTTTCCCTACGGTAACGCAAATCGTCTCCCCCCGATGAGAAATCGGATTTTTAATGCTGGCATATTTCGACCGAATCCCGTCGAACCGGGGAATGTTTGTTCAAGTGTGGAAGATAATTGAACGCGAAGATCGAACCAATCGGTTTATTTTCATTGGGGGTGTATTTCGAAATTGAATCTTTCGAATTACTTCCTGCGTCTCTTTTATTAACAGAAGTGAACGACTGAAGAGAACTGTGCGTTTAGCTACCTTGCGAGTATCAGACTTCTATGTGCTTAGCACCACCTGGGGGTGCTTTCAGAATGTAAAAAGGTCTTTTTAACACGGTTGCTTTTCGAAACATCCCTGCATTATTCCCGAATGGGGAAAGTTTACTTTCGAATCTAAGTCTTTTTACCGCCGATGTACACACCCAGAAACAGACGTTCCGGCATATTTTCGTTCTACCGTAACCCCGGGAGACCCATGGAGCAGTAAGCATACAAGTTTCGCGTCTACGTAAAGGTAGTCGTGATTGGCTAGGTCGAGTGGAAAGTTAATACACACATTCTGCGGAATAATTACACTTGATGCCATAGAATATAGCGTCTGAAGCAGTCCGCGAGAAGGAGATGTTAATCCGCATGGTAGCTAACTCTTCCAGCGTACCTGGAACTTCATACGGGCTCTCCAAAGTTTTTAAGCTTTTAACGCTGCTACATCCTTCTTCCTAATTGGCCGGATTCCTAGAGAAGAACTGCATATGTATTCCGTGTTCAGAGAACGTAGCCTTTCGTCCCTTTCGTTCTTTTTCGCCCGCGGGATCGGTCATGTTCTCGAATCATTTCGTTCCGCGTGTCGAACATTTTTTCAGCCTTTGCCGCTTTAGAGACACGGCACGGTCCGTTAGCGTTTAACGGGACGTACAAAAATTCCCGTCGAAACGAGCGATGTCACGGTACCCATCGTAGAACGCGAGACCATGATCGTTGGAATAGCTCTTCCGGAATGCAAAGCAGATCGAGCGGCAGGGGAATCGCGTTGCCCGAATTTGCCGAATGAATTTCGCCGGCGGAAGGGAATTAAAAATATTTGTCGATTGATTGACCGGCCGGTCGTGTCGGGTCGGCTCGCTGATCGATCGGAGCGCGCCGCTTTTCCGCGGAAATGGGAACGCGGCCGGGCGAGCGGGAAAAATTCCGTTTAGGACCGCAGCGCGATATGGAACGCGACGATACGGCGATCCGCCCGCGGCGATTTTATTCACAATTTGCAAAGGGGGTTGGAAAGGCGCAGGGGGCAGGGCGGCTGCGAGCCTCTCCTTGCTCGGCAGACACGTCGAAAGGCTTGAGCCACGGACAACAAGTGGTGTCGTAACGAGCTTTTTATGATGAATGTGTTGGCCCCATGTGCGAAAACGTGACTTCCTCGAGCACGTGCTCACCTGGCCGGTTCGCGGCTCCTTGACCCGTGAAACGGCTCCGGGCATTGTTTACCGCCGCGGAGCTGCACCGTTCGCGAGATAAGAAACGTCGGGACAGAGACGGAGATATACGAGCTTCGAAGTTCGAACCCGATGGATTTTCTAACGGGATTAACGCGACTGATTCTGATTAGCGATTGCGTTTCGATAAGACTCTCGGAACAGTATGTTGTTCAATTAGAGTTACTCCGTACGTCGTTATAAATTAAAGGAACCTCGAACCTTCTCCGAAGGCAGAGGTTCGAGAGAGTCTCGGGGAATTTTGTCCCTTCCTTATATATATAAGTCTTCAACCTTTTCCTCGCTTCTACCGACACTTGCGCATGCCATAGGCCAACGAGTAACTACGAACTTAAGGATCAGATCTTACGCACGAATGATTCTTACCGCTACGAGGGTTGCCCATTGCCCACAGCTAAGACGACGAGTATTACTCGTGCGTAGCCGTAACGACAACCACTTGACATTCGTGCCACGCAACTACTTTGTGCTTCTTAGAGTCCACTGCTAAAGCTACGGTCGATTTCTGTGTAGCAACGTGTTTCAGTAGATGTTCAGTAGAAACGGTTAGCAATGATCGGACGTGTCGTGGCTATCGGAGTTTCACTTTCAGTTTGTTCTCTTCACATGAGTGTAATTGGGAAATAACAAGCTCGAAGCGATTAGGAGAGGGTTAGCATGCGCTCGAAGGCAGTTCCTGTTTTGTAATACCACTTGAAGCTGTATATTCATTTTTTAACGTCTGCATTATGCGGAACGCGGCGGAATAATACCGCGGAAAGACGTTAATTACAATTTCTGCCGGTCATTAGGGAGGGAAGAGTTCAGGCGACCATGGAAAGTGTTTCCATCGAATGATCGCGTCGCGTGCGTACGGCCTGTTTGCCGCCGCAAGATTAATCTCCGCGTTCCGCAAAAATTCGATTCTCACGCGAAACCGCACGCACGAACGGACAAATACGGTCGGCGTACCGTTGCACGGCCGCCGCGTCGGAGCGCGGCGTTCCTCTTCGCCGAGGCCGGTTTTTCATATTTATTCGACATCCTTCATAGAACTTCGTTATTATCAACCGCTGAATAATATAGAAAGCGTACTCCGCTGTTACAAGTACAAACCAGAGGGAACATTAATAGTTACGAGGTGCAGCATTTCGCTTGGCTCGCTAAAAGTGCGCCGGCTAATAGGTAATTAAATAGCACGAATTATCAATCTCCGTAGCCAACACGAACACAATGAACCTATTAATCTAGCAACTCAACGCCTCGGTTTAACATAATATCGCGCGCATTGTCTTCCATTCAGAGCGATACGCTAGCGCCAAGCAATAATTGAGCAGCGTTAATAACAAAATCATTCGTACCGGCGATCACGTATTGAACGCAACAGTATCTCCACCCGGGGCGCAACAAAACGATAACAATCCCCGCAAAGCGACAACTAAATTTCCCCCGACTTCATCGATGCCTCGGCGCGATATGAATTACTCGCCGGCTCGTCCGCGAGGGACATCAGTACCGGGAATTATCGCGAGATCGTTATTTGCCGGGGTCGCGCGATTATATTTACCGGGCCTTTATCGGGGTATTGATCCGCTCGTCATTTCCGGTCGCCCGGAAATATCGGCAATCGTGTCGGGTCGAGGCGGGGGCCGCCGCGCCGAGTCCGGCCCGAGCCGATCGAGGCCGATCCGATTTAAAGGTTGCCTCTCCGCTTCGAATCAGTGTCGACGGATCGGCGTTGTTCCCGCTGGGACAGAGGAGGAGTGCTTTATGATCGGGCCTGTTCCAGGCAGATCGCGATCGCGGCTTTGAAATCGGTATTTCGCGGGCTGCCTGCGCCGGATTGGCGGCCGTGGCAGCGCGCCTCGCGTCGTAGACCGGGCTGCCCTTTTTTTTTTTTTTTTTATCATCCATTCTGTCAACGCGACAGAGCGGGCCGCGGTCATAGCCGGCTCGCCATCCCAGAGACGGATATAAACACGGGTAACGCGGCGGCAACGATAACACACGCCAAAGCCCGCGTTTCATTTCGCTTGAATATCGAGTGGCGAAAGCAGGAGCAGTCGACTCCTCGATTGTGCGTTATTGGGTGCCTCCGACGCCTCCGATGTTTGCGAGGAACAGAGCAGCGCGCGATCACCGGCCCCCTTCCCTCTGTTTTCCCGGGTATACCGAACGGGCACGGACACGCGAAAAATAAGGAAACTTTCCGGATTGGAAACAATACGGGCACCATTCGTCATTTGTTTAGCGCGAGCCACGCCGGGCTTCCGTTTCGAACGTGATTCCGATTCCGAGATTCCCGCGGGAGACCGTATGGTTTGCGTCGGCTACCTGCAAGCTGAAAGCGCAACGGGAAAACGTTCACCCGCGATGATCGTTTCCGCAGTTATAGCGACGCTGACGCTTCGGTTTCGACAGATCCTTGTTATTCGCTGAATCGAACGAAAAAGAGAAATGAACGAATTTAACAGCAAAGTGAGATATATATATATAAAGATAGACACGCAGTACTTAAATATCTGTTCCGCATGGAATCGATAGAGCGTCGCTCGTCCCCGCGGAACTCGAACTTTCGATTGTCGGTTATATACAAGGAACTTCCGTTGAGCGTGATACTTACGATCGCCGGAAGAGTCGCGAAAAAGTCGGATAACTTCTCGACCGAGGTTCTCCAACTAATCCCGAGTCCGATCGTTCTTTCGAGTGAATTAGCTTGAAGAGCTTTCCGCTGATCCTCGGCGGATATAATGAAGAGAATCTTCCTCGAGAGTTGCTCCTCTCGTCGCCTTTCTTCCGAGACTCCTTTGCCTGTCCTCGCGCCGGGGACACCGGGTGCAGGCGTTCAGCGATTCCTTCTTTGATAAATAAATGCAATTCAGGAGGCGGACGAGGCGCAGGGGGAAAAGAACGGCGGCCGATTCGGATCCGGGACAAACGGGACAAGGCGTCGTCGGCGGGTCGCAGCGGGAAGAGACGGAGCGGCGTTCCTTGGCCTCTCGCTCGTAAATTTTTATCGGTTCGGCAAACTTTGACCCCGCCGCGACCGTGCTCTTTCTCTCGGAGGAGCTTGATTAACCCGGCTGTGATCGCGCTTTAAATAGCAACGCTGCGATGTAGAGGTCCTCCACCTACTCTCGGCGGACGGAGCCTCGGAACGGGCGCATATGTTAGGCGCGGGAGGGCCGCCACGCGAAAGGGACCTGGAAACGATTAAATTACGTAACGAGAAAACTCCTCGGGAAGTTTGAAATGAAACGTTCGGGGCGTAATGTCGTTCGGAAGTTCCCGGCGTTGATCAAAATAGAGGAATCTTTTCGACCCAGTTCTAAATTCAAGACTACCGTCGAGGAGAGAGATCGGGGACAATGCACTGAATGCGTCGTCCCCGGCAGACGGGGTCGATTATATTTTATTCGATCAATTGCTCCCGGTTGAACGTGTATCTTCGTTCTCTCGAAGTTTCAATTGGACACGTGATTCCATAGAACCGCTCTAATTGGGGGGGGGATTCGATTTAATTGTACGGATCAAAGCGGGGTCTCTCTGTTCGTGATTAAAACCGCATTTGAAATAAATGCATCAACGTATTCGGAGACGTCGGGAGCGCTCCGCATCGGATCGCGCGTTTGATAATATTTTAAACGTACCGCCGGATTGGCCGAATTACCGGCGCAAAGATCGTCCATAAATAATTCCGGCCGGATGCGGCGGTCTCCCGGAAGAATTTCATTAACGTGCGCCGGCGCTGCTTTATTTCCATAATTTTAAAGGATCGCGGCCGGGGAATTGAAACACATCGGGGGGTTGAGAAACACTGGTGCCACGGAACAAAGATAAAGCACCGAATGAAATATTGCGGGAACGAAGTCGCGCCAAATTTGAAGAGGAAAATGAAATGTAAACTGGGTCGCCGCGGTGGATGTTTAGTTTCCTGTTTCTTTCGGCGACGTTCTCGTTATTGCGCCGGTGGAAGCCGAAATAAAAGAGCCGACCTTCGAAAATTATCCACGGTAATTATCGAGCGGCCGTTCCGCGCTCGATTGTTTTCGATTCGCCGGACAAGATGAGATCCATTCCGCGAAACGGTTGAAGTGTTTCCAGCGTAACTTCATCCGGTTTGACATGCGAGCCTTCTCGTCCAATTAATTCGAACCCGTTGTTATCGAACGCGTGATTGTATTCCACGCATAACGAGAAGACTTCGAGTGACGATAAAAAGCCGATCTCGCCAGGAAAACCGCGGGAAACTCTATTCTCGTCGAGGACGTTGAAAGAGTTACAAATAAGCGACGCGACTCGTCGAACGAATACAATCGGCGGTTTACCGCGCTGGAATTTCGGTGACAATTTGCTCGAGAAATTATCGAGGACCGAGTAACGGGATGCACTGTTCCGTCATTGACTTTCGAGCTCCCGGCGGCCGCGAGGTTCGCGCCACGAAATTATATCAATCTCAATGGCGGGTCTTTAAAGAAATTTACGAGGAGAAAGCGCGAGTTTGTTATTTCCGGAAGGGTGCTTCGGGGAACCATAATTGCATCCGCCGTTCTGCCCGCGTTTCCTTTTTTTCCAATGCTCGGCATCGTTAAACGAGGGAAAAAGCGGGCGTAAATAATGCGCCGCTGGAAAGAACACATTCATTTTTCGCTCTCTATCCCATAATGACACGTGGAAACTGAATTTGTCGATAAAGAAACAAAATGCGCGTACGTTAGAGAAGAATCTTCGCCGAAGCGACGCGGGCTGCTTAACCGAGCAACGATACTTTCGTTTATATCCGCAGTTACCGGAAACGAACGTGCACCCGAATCGAACGAAATCGTAATGCCTTAGAGCAAGGGTAAAAGTCGCTGGAACGGAAGACTGCGAGTGATTCCGATCACAAGGAATTATTAAACGACGGTACTGCGTAGAGATTCCATTTGAAGGTGCGCGGGAGGGATGCGCTGGAAATCAAAACGTTCCTGTCTGGTTGCAGGCACTCGTCGATCAAGTCCGACGGAACTGAAGAATACCAGGCCGCGCAAGGAGAAAAATTCATGATTTTCCTCCGCGTTTCAGCCGGGGGAGCAGCTCGGCCGGAGTTCGCCTGCATTCTCAGCTCCCCTTTATGCTGGCGTTGCAGTCGTCGGGAAACGGTTCCCGTTGCTCCATATTCGGCCACCCCGCCGCCGTTTAATTTGCATTTTATCGCTTTGTAGCGTATTGTTTTCTTCACCCTCGAACCGGGCCGCCGATACGGCCCCGCTCGTGTGCGCCTCGAATCCGGCTGCAGCTCGCGGATTCCGTCCTCCTCGAGTTGTCCCCTGCGTCGCTCGATTCGCGGCATCGCCGGCGGCCATCGCGGATCGACCGATCTCTCGCGGCCATGAAACTTCTCGCGGGAGAAAAGGAGGAAACCGATTCGCTTTGAGCTGAAACCGAAATCAAATTGTTCGTTACTTTCCCGCGGCCGGGCCGTTTGTTTCCGCTGATTCCGCTCGACAAGGGGATGAAAAGTAACCCGAGGAAGCGTGCGCCCGAAACGGAGCCATTCCCTCACAAAGGATTTCTGAGGTTTGAACCAATTAGATAGTTCAAAGAACTCACCGAAAGCAAGACACACCGCGAACACGCTCTCTGCCCTTGTCTCTGTGCGCGTGGGCGGGACGCGTCGGCGCGGGGGCTCGAGTGTGTTTGGGCTCCGTCCAGTTGGTTAAAACTTCAAAACCGTTTTAAGATGCAACGGTTCGTTTGAGGAAAGTGCTACGCGTTCGGGGCTTTTATCCTTTCGTCGAACGGCAAACGGGCAGAATGTAACTGTTTCTCCCGACAACCCTCGCGCGGCACAGATTCGCCGGATTTGAACGGTCTGCGAGGATTCTGTTTGCCTTCCGCCGATTTTCCGACCGCCGGGAATGCGCGAATTAATCGTGCACCGTTAGAATCAATTTGAACCGCAAGCGAACTTGCCGTGTTTTCTATCGAAAAAGCACGGAAATCAACCGAGCTGATATTAACCGTTTACGCTGCGAAAGTTCTCCAGTAGAAATACTCGATATTTTCCGGCGAGATACAGATGTTCCTTAAAATGAACGAGAGATCACTCGTAAATTAAGCATCACAGTTATTTTACTTTCAGCCCTCGAGTATCGATGAACTGTACGAAGCGTAATATTGAATTTCAAACTTTGCGCTGGGTTAATGTAATACTATCACCGACGCGGGTATTTTCTTTGCCCCGCATCGATCACCGACATTGATCCGATTAAATCCACAGTGCATCAACGTGACAAGTATGCGAAGCGTGGCCAACGTTAATGAAATTTCCCGTCCGGCTTTTTTCCCTTTTGATTACCATGCGGTTTTAAACGGGCGCGCTTATGGATACGTCAGTCAACCTAGATTCGAGCTGCAGATTCGCGGCGCTCGCAGCTAGACGAGGATCAAATGGCTGTGACGGGAGCCGGGACGGTGATTTCGAGCGGTCGTCGAAATTCCATTTCTTTCGAGCGTGCATTCCGCTGATTGCCGTGTTCCGGTGAAAATGAGCGGCAGCCACGCTCACCCGGAAAAAGCATCGCGACGCTTGTCCTCGCCTCTCCCTTCGCCCAGCTCGCCGCGCGCGCCGCGGCAACGCTGAAAAACAGTTGGCCCGCTGTTGCACGGCCGGCAGGACTCGCGTCGCGCGTCCATTGCATTATTAATAAACTCGGTGTAACGCCGAAGACAAAGTCACACGCAAAATGCAAATTAGGCATTACTCATTCCTCCGTCGTGTGCAAATCCGCGGTGCGCCGCGCCGCAACAGAGAAACGGGGCCATTCCACGACGCGGAGAGAGAGAGAGAGAGTGAGAGAGACGCGGCGCGTTTCAGCGCAGCGAAAAATGCATCCGTGTTGCTCAATCGTAATATCGGATTGAAACGGATGCGCGTTTGTCTTCCGTTTTTATTACCGTCGGTTCAACAGATTGCCCCTGTTTCCGCGGACTCTCCCTTTTCCCGTGCACCACTTTGTTAATGTTTCCATGACGCCGGAAACGTGTCCATAAAACTTCGCACTGTCCGCTTGTTTTTGCGGAAGGAATTTTTTATTCAAAGTTGCCGCGAAAAGGGGGAATTGTTCGTTCGAATGATACACCGCCGGGATGCTTTGTACGGAACGATCACTTCGCTTCGATGAATTGTTCAGTGTTCGCACGTAATCCGAAGTCGATGCAACGGCATCGAACCCGCTTTAAGGCGAGACGCCTCGTTCATAAATTTCCAACCGTGAAACAACGATTTCTCTGCACTCGTTAGAAAGTTGAGTAAATGGAGCTACGAGCCAATCGCGGTTTTCATAACTTATTGTATTATACGTTGCGTGCTGTGCAGTCGCGTGCGTGTCGCAATCAATATTGTAGTCCGAGGTGTTCTCGGACCGCTTAGAATCGCTAATTTATGCCTGAGGTCGAATGTCTCGGGTTCCACTTTGCCAGCCGCGTTGCTCGTTTTTGCGGCCATTGTTATCATCGTCTAACAATAGAAAATCGATAGGAATATCTCGAAGTTAAACAGTTCGGGAATCAATTCTCGCAAAGAAAGCTGGTTAATCAATCGAACCGAAATAACGCGACGTCAAAGAAGCATGACCATCCATTGGCTTGTCCACTTTACCTCAAACAATTAAGTCCCTTTCGAAAAGCAGAGCACGAATACAAAGGTCCATCGAGAGATCTCGAATAACCGATAAAACTGATCGAACAGACCCGCACACCGACGTTCTCGAGTGGCATTCGCGAGTCTGTTACTTATTTCACGCGCCGGCTAAGCCATGTCGCCCAGTTGCTCTCGAGATGGCATTCAAACGTATTCAGCGCCGAGTCGCGACCGATTTTACAGACCGTATTCCCTCCCTCGAGCATCTCGGGAGAGGCTGGTTCTTATCCAGTCGAACGACAACCGCCCCCTCCCCCTCCGCCTCCGAGAACGCGCAAAATAGCCCGACAGTGTTCGCGAAAGAGCATCGCGTCGCACCGCGTGACGTCGCCTGGAAAGAGTTCGGCTAGAGGAAAAGGCCGATTTCTTTTGTTTCCGTCGACGCTCGACCCCGGTAATACACTTTTCCCCGTTTCCCCTTTTATACACGTCGATAAAACGTCTTCCGGCGAACCGTTCTATATTTCCTGATATCCGCCTAGTCGCGTTCTCGCCGCCCCCTCCTCCTCCCCCCGGCGTCGCTGTTCCTCCCTCGCCGACCAAATTTCCCCGATCTTTATCCGAGCTGGTCCGACGGATATAAATTCCGGTATATATAGCAGTTTGTCGCATTTTCCGGCCCGTTCGACCGGCTCTGGGCTGTAAAAGTATACTGTCGTACTTCACTTTGCTGCGAATCCTATTTCTGCGGAGTATCTGGGATTACGATAGTTCGTTTACCGTGGACCGATTGATCTTGCCCGGCGAACCGGATGTAGGACACTCGATGCGCCGCAAAACGTTCCCGCGGATGCCAGATTCTCGATCGGCTTTTTCCGCCGTGCTTCTTCCCGAAAAGTCGCCGAGCCCGGCCCCGCGCACGCATTAATCCACGTCGATCGAGCGCAGACCCGATGGATCCGACCAGCCCCGCGGCCCGTTCAATGCGGATCATTTATCCTGCCGGTGACGTCGCCTCGAGCCGATCGAAACGGAACCGCGGCAGGGATATTAGCTTCTTGCGAGCGTCGCGCGAGAGCGTCTCGAATCCTCTCCCCGCGGTTACGTGTATCGAGGGTCGTTCAGCTGGAGGGTCGCAGTTTTCGAGGACACCGAGACTGCCGCGAGAGGAGAGGTTTTTCTTCGCGGGGCGGCTTTCCGAGAGCTATCAATTTTAGAAATCTCTCGGGATTATTTATGAAGGGAACCCCGCGCGGCGCTGTGAATGAACGATGGACTTACGGAATTCACTGATTTAACGACAAGATTACCAACAGAGGAGCGGTTAGCGAAAACTAGAGCGATCCGACTCGCTGAATCTCGCAGAATGCAACTCACGGGACCTCTCCCTATTTCGTCATCTAGTCCTATTGACTTCATCCTCTTTCTCGCGCAATTTTCTTCGATTACCCAAAGTCTCCGACTCGAACTCTCGACGATGCACACGAGTTCATGCATTCAAAAGCGTTCGCTCAGTCCCGAACACTCTTGATTCCGGTCCTCGGCTTTCCAAGCAATCAGCTCCGCGCAATGCTTAATTCGTGACAGCTATACCGAACGTTCGTTCCGGCACACTTTCAGCCTGGGATAAATCTAGCGAATCGGATCAGATAGGTGGAGATTTTTTTTAATTGGGCGTAGGATAAACATGGCGTTCAGGAATTCCAGCTCGAAGTGCCGTTAACCGTTTCCCGCGCGTGATGCCGTGTACTTAATTTTTACTATTGCATCTTTCACACGCGGCGACGATAGACATCTCGGGCTGTTCTTCACGCGACGCATACTTAATGGTTAACCAAAGTTATTTGCCCGGAACGAATACAAATGGATTTCTTACGCGGCGTTTATCGAATTGGAGCACGCCGATCGTTTTGCCCGCGGCACGCGCCGATGCGTCCGCCTCGCGTAAATATTCGCCGTCGGCCGCACACCGTGAACCGAGGTAACCCAAGTTAAATGAATCCGATCCAGTTTCATTCTGATTAGGGTACGTCTAATTTAGTCCAGCGCAGCGTGGCTCGCTCGAATTTCGCTCGAACCGGGCCAGCTTCAACCTGTTCGACCTATTCCACCGGATCGAAGACTTTCTTACCCGGACAAACATGGCGTGGACGGTTCTTCTGGATCGGCTTGATACGCCCCGCGTTCATTGACTTCATTCCCGTTTCGCCCGGAATTAATCTGACCCGCTTCGCCACGGTTCAATTTTACTTTAAACTAACTCCGAGCCGGTCCGAACTATTCGCAGAACGCGCGATTCAACTGGAATCTAATCGGAACGTTTTAAAGTTATTCGCATAATGAAACGAGCGACATTTCGATTGTTAAACAGCGGAGCGTCGGCGGGCGCAGTAAATCGCGCCGGACACAATTAAACGGACAGAAGGCGGAGGAAAGAATTCCGAAACACCGGTCAGCGGAAACAATCCGAGACGATCGCGAGCGTTTCACGGCTCCACGATCGGCTGCGTAACGATCGAGTTCTCCCCGAAGATTGCCGTTGAGCTTGATAAACTATCGCCCGATGAAACTTCGGAATGAATCTTCTTTTTAAAGAATATAAACTTTTCAGTTTATCCCCTTTCAACCGTGGCCGGCCCTCTCCGTTCGTTTCGGCCCCCGCGTTCGTTTATCTCCGCCGTTTTCTCCGGGAATTAATGGAGAACCTTCCGTTACAGTCGCGAACGTCGGGACGAGACGAATAGCCCGGCCCCGCTCCTCGTTCGATCATTATCGACTAATTCGTTCAAGATTAAACTTCGACAATGCGGCTATCAATTGACTAATTAATTAATGCCGGCAAACAAAGTTCCACAAATCGCGGCGCCGCCGGTTTCAATTTAATTACACGCCGCCTGGGCAAACACTAAACGCTAGCCTAGGAAAATAACGACGGACATTGTTATCGGCTGCCAGCGAATTATCTGGAAAATAACAAGAAAGTTTCCTACGAATCTTCCAACTGTTTTTCAATCGAATCCTTTGACAACGAGAGTTCTTGAAACGTATGAAAACTCATTCCGCGAATAACGCGTCGAAGTCTTAAATACAATTATTCATTTGCAGCTTTCGATTTCAGATATCGAAGCTTAAAGTCGTCATTGCGACGGCATTCGACCGGAGCGTTAAAAACACGCGAAAGTAAAGGTTAAGGGAAAATATCATCGGAAATTGTTTCCTCGTGTAGGATAAGGGGCGTTCGAGTAGGATTGACGGAGAATATCAACCGCAAGCGAGGCTTAGGTAATATCATGTTAAACGGATCGATCGGCGCGGAATGTAAGAGCCAATTTCTGGAATAAAATGTACATAATGGATGATAGTCCCCTCCTCGTTATCCTAGCATGGTTATGCTCCAAAATAGAATTTCTTTTTAACAAGCTTTGTTAGCGTACCCGTTACGCTGACATCTCCGTGTGCTCATCATCCCTCGCAGGGTGCTTTAACGTGCATCCCGAAGACGGCTCAATGTGTATTACCTACAGTTCCCGTGGTAAATAACGCGTTGATGAAGGATAAACATCGGACGGAACGTTGTTTAATAAATTGATTGGCGTGTACGCGCCGAAGGAAGGCAGCTGGGGGCGCGGGACCGGTGAAAAGCGGGGATCAGCGCATCTAATGTTTCTCATGGCTTCGCCGGAACATTGACGTTGAACGATAGCGACGTGGCGGATCAAGTTCTATCATCGATGCAAAATAATTAATCAAACAGGGAACGGTTCTACCGAATCCAAGGAGAGAGTGTTCGTAAAGAGATGATCAAACTTTCGGAAAGCTTTCTTCTGTACCTTATTCATAAACGTTCGAATCCGGGATGAATATTTGACAGGGCTGGAGCTAGATAAAACTGGAGGGCACGTTTTTCCTTCGTTCCGTCTGCCTTTTCGCAGTCAGAGATCTGCTCGGGGATTTCTTCGAACGAATATATCATGTCTGTTCCCCGTCCCACTGATATTCCAAGGAAACATCGTGTTTTCCGAGTCTGCGGCGCGACGCGGTTCCATTCATCTGGAAATTAGGAGGATACGTATGCGCGTCCGCGGCCGTCGACGGCAGAAACGGCGCTCCGGGTCGTGTAACTTATCGTCGAAAAAAGAAAAGGTAAATTGTCGAAGAACAGAATTACCTTGTTATAAGATATGACCCGTTTGCGTCATAAACTATTTATGGGTGGCAGTGTGCCAACCCATTTTTCTACGAGTGCCACTTTGAGCGTCGTGGATCCCTTCGATCTTCCTGTAAAACGCGGCCAACTGACCAAGAAAGGAATTCCCCCTTTACGATCAGGAACGGTCCGAGATTGAGGGAAGGACTTAAACAGGACTGTAAAGAGCATTTTATTGGGCCACGGGCGCCACGTTTGCACATCCGGTAATAAATTTGTCTACGGCACACCATCGGAACCGCGAAACAAATGTGGGCTTACGAGTTTTCGAGTTGCTTCGGCGCCGTTCGAACGCGTTTTAACGCAGTCAAAGTGTCCCGCTTTTCTAGAAAATAGTTTTCGAAAACAAATCTTGTGTTTCGGTAAATCTGTTAGCATTTCCTAGATCGATATCTGATTAACACGATACTAATTCTTTCTGAATTCTTTATTTTCTCACATAAATATGTAATTCTTCTTTGTTTCGCTTTGATCTTTCATTGAAATATACTCTACGTACATTCGTATTGCGATGGGTGAGTACACAATCCATTTTTCTATTTTATCGCGCGCAGAACGAGAGGTTTTTCCAACTAAGTTCCACAGTTAACTGGTTAATAAACCAGAAAGGAGAGCAAAATCTGAGGAAACAATGAAGACCTTAATGCAACTCCGAAAGGTGGAAAGCTCTAATATTTCTATATTAGCATTACACGCTCTAAAAGACGCAATTAGATGGAGTTATTATTCCCGTTGTACAATTATTTGACACAAGTCGCTTCCACGAGCGCGCTCCCGGAGAATATATGCTGCAGCGTCGACACTGTAAGTTCTTTTAATACGAGCACGGCGGAATAGAGATGACTTTTTCGCGTTCCTTGACACAAGTTAGAAAAATCGTGCTTACGTCGCGCAAAGGCTCGGCGAGGCGGTGCGAGGCAGAATGGAAGGAGACGCGAGCATCCGAAACGAAGAAACGCTTCGAGGAAGACGCGTTAGAAGTGTCCAAATGAAAGGAGCGAGGGAACTTCAGTCGGTTCCGACGAGACGCGCGCGCGTGTGTATGTGCGCGCCGTGTTTCTTTTCGATTTATCGTGCCCGTCTTCCGCCCGTTCGAGCTTCGCTTCGCTTCCGCCTCCGCACGTCGCTCTGTCTTTGACGAGGGAACGCGGCTGTATGATCGAACGGAAACATCGACTAGAAAATAAAAATGTATGGGTCAAAGTAGACCTCTCCCCCGTCATTCGTTCACTTAACTCGATCGTCGTGCGTCGAACCATTGTCCGCGCGGTTATCGTGATTACCGATCACGAGCTGTTCGCGGCGAACGATGATCGAAAGAGCGTTCCGGCAAGATTCCAATTAACCTCGTTCTTTTACAATCGAATTTATTATTTCATTTATTCGGCCGGATCAACGCCGGCGTTTCAGTGATCGAGCACAATTTAATGAAACCGATTCCGTAACTCCCGTCTCACCCGACGCTAGATGACGATTCCTCGTTATAAATTCATAACTGCGGGAGAGGAGATAATTCTACGCGGGCTCATTGATGGCCACTGGCCATTCACGCGGTTGCAAATCAATCTTCATCCGCTGCGAACTTCAAATCACACTTCATCGGACATGTCGTTCCCATCAGCATGAAATTCTGGTCTACATATTCTTCGGGAACCCCGCGGAATGGAAATCGATTAAACTTCTACAATTCAATCATAAGTTTCCCCATCCACAATAAAATTCGAGAAGGGGGATCGCGCAACTGGGTCACATTTCATTATCTTTTCATCCCTTCCCGTGTTCCTCCGAAAGCCTCGTCCTATCTCGCGTGACACGCGCCAAAACGAAAACCGATTTATCCTCTCTCGCAACAGTTCCCAACGTCTAGTTTCATTCTACTCTTCATCCCAGATATATTTATCATTGAACTACGCTATTAGCGAAACTCCTCGATCTTCTTTTTTCCAAAAAAATAAGAACCAGACAAGCCTAACCGGTTCACCCTCGATAAGATCACTGGCGATCCCGAACGTCAGATAGCCGAGCACAGGAAGCTCCGGTTCGGATGGTTACAAATAGGAAGCAGAAACTGCCGAGGGAGTTATCGACGTCACGATCTTCGGGGGGTGTGCTTAGCGCCACTTATCTCCGGAGCGAGAGTGATATCGGTATGAACATCAGAGGAAGCTGCGGAGGACTGGCTGGGGGGTGGGTCGCCGGCACCGCATTATCTCCGCTATTCGCGTCTCATTCGTCACCGGGCTTTAATCCGAGACTCTTCCGATCGCGGCGGCGAACATTATCTCGGAGGATCGGCAGGGCCGCGTAAATCAAGCCGGGAAAAGGAGAGAGACGAACGGCCGCGCCATAAAGGAATCGACACGCCGCGGCGGGGAGAAAGTAGAAGGTCGGTCCGATTCGGCCCCGTGTATCGCGAGATGCAGCGGAGTGCATCGAGCCGAGTCGGTATCGGCAGGTATCGATTCCGCCTCGGTTTGTACTATCGATAACGGAATCCGCGCTGTCGCTCGTGACTTTCCGTGCTTGTTCGCGCCGAGCGGCCGTGTAACAGCAAATAGCTACCTCGCAGTCCACTTGGCATAATTCAGCTGGGACACGACGCGTTCGGGGCGTCCTGGAATCGAATTATTGTATGCGCGAGTCTCGCCTTTTATAGATTCTATTCCGAACCTAACTAGGATGGCGGCCTCGATGCGCGCTCGTCAATTCGGGCCAATGAATTATTTCTTTGCCCCGTCGCAGAATAGAAGCGTCGTAGGCAGCTTCTGGAAATCTCGCCAACTCGAAGCTTCAAATAGGTATTAAATAAATGGATATCAAACTATATGGAATTTCTCGATGACAGAGCTGCTTCAATCGTGGACGTTAAATTGATTGAACAGCTTCAAGCAAATAATGATCGTTAAACAATTCGGTGCAGGATTCCTTTAATATATGAGGATTAAATTCACACATCACGGAGAATTCTTGTTGCGACAACGTTCGATATCGATGTTCCGGGAACAAACGGTAGACGAATGGTATAATCCCTCCGGAGACCGTGAAACATCGGGCCGTCGTAATCCCCGGATATCGTTCGCGCGAAAACAGACGCGCAACGGACAGAGGAAAGAAAGGCTCGCGTGAGAACCACTGACCCGTAATAGAACGCGCCTCCTCTCTCCACAGGGCAGTGACCCATGCTCACGGGACGCGAACCAGCCTCCTTATCAATTGCGTCATTATGAAGTTAACGATCTTGCTCGTAACAATGGCCAGTCCGTATTGAAAGTCTCATAATCCTTCGCCATCTTCGGGCCGGATGTATCGTTCGTGTCGTTCGATTTCCCTCGGGCCGGAAGTCGTTGTCGCGATTCAGCCACGTTCCCCCGAGCGCCGCTTTTCAAGCTGTAATCAATTTTAAACTGTGCGAGGACAATGGCCACTGTTGCGGGGCCGCCGCGGTGTCGTCGACGGTGCCGCGCCGGAAAACGTAAATACGATTGGAAACTCGCGCTTCCGCGACGCTTCGCAATAATCGATGTTTAAGTTCAGCAACTTCTGCTCCGGCATTGCCGGCTGCGCCGTGGAATATTAATTAACTCAATGGCGAATTGTTCTCGCGAATTCTGCTGCTTCCGACGTCATCTGTCGCGTTTGACGAGCGTTCCTAATAAAATGCGAAGAACGGACTGACGATACAACAAAAAATACGGTACAGAGGCGGAGAGGTTGTCGGCTGTTACGTTTATTCGTATTTACAGTTGAATCGGATGTTCGATGCCTATTCGCAGATTTTTCCGTTC
Organism: Nomia melanderi; assembly: GCF_051020985.1. Taxonomy (NCBI): domain Eukaryota; kingdom Metazoa; phylum Arthropoda; class Insecta; order Hymenoptera; family Halictidae; genus Nomia; species Nomia melanderi. The sequence continues at coordinate 5,623,717 of NC_135008.1, forward strand.
TAAACCGAGCGTTATTACTTTCGAAAATAATTTATTCGCTCCGGCTCGAGCAGCCGCAAATCCAATTAAGACACAGATTTCACCGATCGACTCCGCGAGTTACAGGACGCCCGGCGTACAGGATCGCGCGTACTTCGTTCCGATTCGTGGGAAGATAGGCAATTAGGTGGCTCGTGCGTGAAATAACACAGCAGGAAGTAGTTCGATCCACAATAAAATCAATCAATGCCGAGGGAGCGGCGATTAAACCCGATACCGATATTAAAGAGCCTCGGGTAATTACGGCCGCGCAATCGTCGCGGCTGAAAGGAGAACGAAATACGCAAATTACGGTCCGCATTTGCGAACCTCCGCCGAGTTTCAGGCAAAGTCAACACAGGTATGTTTGAAGTTCTGTTCTGCTCGCGATCGCCTTCTGCAGCCCCGCCGTCGCGCTCTCCGCCGTTCATCGCGCTAATTAAAATAATGTTTCGCTGCCGCGTATTCAATATAGAAATCACCGTTCCCGATGAAAGTCCACGGCAACGTTGAATCCCGTTGAACCAACAACAAAATTCAGCGCGCCGATTCGAGATAGCATCGCGCAACAGTCCCTGTCCCGGCCGCTCCGTCGCGTACGCGGAGTACACGAAAAATCTCAATCCATCAGCTCCAGCTGCAAGTGCGCCGCAAGTGCACAACCGTTCGACCCTCCGTCGCCCTCTGCACATGCGTCACGACGCGCATAAATCAAGTAACATCCCGTCAGACTTTTCTACGGATTTACTTTTACGGGACACGGGACGATCCGTCTGATTTATGCGACCTGAATCGACGTGACGCGCGTGATCCGTAGCGGGACGGTTCGCCGTCGATCGCGGGTGCAGGACACCTTGCGCGTTGTATTCTTGTCGGACTCCGTATCGAGTCGACCCCGTCCCGGCCCCGCGAGTAGGCGTCTAACGCGCAATCTGGCACGATCTGCGAGGGCACGTTCGTGCGACGGCCGCGATTTCGGCACGTATACGCGGCTGCAAATTGCATTTTGCCGGGCCCGGCCGCGCGATTATATGCACGTGGCCCTGTCTGTACAAAGGCGCATTCAGCGACCGCGTTATGTGTCCGCCGAGTCGACTGCATCCGTCGACAGTGTGCCGCAGCGACACGACGCGCGCGTTTACGTGTCAGACGAGCCACACCGCCGCGGATACACGCGTTCCTGCACCCGGTGCGTCTGCGGGGGACCTGTCCGACGTAAGCTCTGGAACTTTGCTGTCCTCCTCTGTCTCATTCCTCTTGTTTCCACCGCTGCATTCTTCAGGGACGAGGATCGCGGCGCGCGCGCGCGCCGCTCCGCGGCGATTCGTATCGCGCGGCAACGTCTCGTGCGTTAATTAAATGCAACAGTAGTTCGGTGACGTTACGCCGCCCTTCGGTACGCGGAAATTTGCTGTTAGACTTTGCTGGATATGCAAACATAGTTTCTGTTTGCCACAAGCGATTGGGGTGTTTAAATATTTACCGTTCGTTGATTGTTTACGCGGTTGCCGTATACGTTTCTATTGGCGGTCATACGCTGGCGGGGATGCGGACGTCGATTGAAAAAGAAACTCCTCGACGGGGAATTTCGAGCCGCTGCCACGGGAGTCTTAGGCGTGGCCCGTTTAACGGGAAATGGGAAATTCATTCGCGGGCGAAGCGCGACCGTTTAAAAATTCCAGTTTATGGGTGAGCCTGCACGGAGCGGGACCGAGTTGAATTAGCATAGCTCGGCCATGCACGGACAACGGTCGGAGAAAGGGTCATTATAGCAGAGCGGGAAAGTGGGGACAGTTATGAGGAAAGTTTTGATTAACGTTCCTTAAATAGAGACGGAGACAAGGAGACCTAAGCGGGGACCTGGATGAAGACGGGGCGAGCGTGAGCGATGGGCTTTCTATTCTCTCGACCGTGATGATAGCGTAATGCGATCCTCCGCCATGTTGAATCTGTCCAGTCTCGAATGTCTTATTTTTCTGCAAGATTTTCAGACAACGAGCAGCCGGTTTCCTTTAGTTTCACTTTGGCGCTACGCCTGACGATCGAGGAATTTGAAAAAAACGGCGGGAAAGACTATAGTTCGCGGAACAGCGTCCTCCGCGCGATCGCTTTGAGATTCTGTACTTGTTGCTCCCTCCTCGGCTGCGTTTATTGCGCGACGTTCTTCCACGGCGATGTCTCCGGTAACGGCACCGTGAAATCGTCTCCAGACTGGACGGGAATCCTTGCCGCGCCGAATCACACCGATATGGCGATATTAACCTGGACGACTACCGCGAAGTGCCACCTGTGAGTGCGGAACGTCGTTGGAATGATAATAGGAGCTCGATTGCCTTGCAGACGGCGAAGTTGCCGTACTTTCGCGCGGAAACTTTTGATCTTTAGGAAAGTCCCGGCCGCTATTAGGAATTCTATGGCGACGCTCCTCGGCATCGCTGCTTCGGGAACGATGGTGTTTTAGAGAGGAATAGAAAATATTGGATGCGATGATGTACCTCTCTGTGAATTCGCTTCGAGCGAGTATCGCAGTTACAGATAATTCAACCCTTTACACTCCGAAAGTGTTCCACTGGAAACATTGTACGCTTTCTAATGAGATACACATTTTCTGAAACTTCACGGAAAATCGCACGTTTCAGGAAACTATTATTTCAATGTTTCGTATATTAATGCATTATAGAAAGTTTAATAATAAATATCAAACTTTATAACGTTGCTGTGTTAAATCAATCGACTGAGTGCTTCTGTAGTGCAAATGCACAACGATGATCAATAAGTAGGCGATTAACAGAATAAAAGTGTCAGTTTTCAGCTGGAAGTTGGTCTAGAAGAAACGATATTACTTATGGGATAACTTGGCAGACGTAGGATTCTATATGTGACAGTCACCAGGCGATAGGATTTCAAGGTGGAACGCGTGAAATGCGTTCGCCGATGTCTCGAACTGACAGATAATTTAATGATGACAGCCGCAGCGCGGTGCTATAAGAACTTTATGGAGTTACGATAGCGCGAAACGACGACGTGACATAACAGGCACGCGATACGGGCGCACTTCAAGTTCTGCGGGGCAACGTTTGCTAGTTATAAGCTCTCCGCGGCAGGCTGGTTGCGGCGTGGCGCGCTACCTACTCGAATTAAATATTTAAGTCGTCGCCGCGCTGAATGTCTGAGCGCGCCGCGTTTTCTTGGGCAAAAACCGGGGGCTGCGAGCGGACGTAGCGGCACAAACGCAAACTTTGGCGGCACGGATTCGACGCACTGGAACTGAATCCTGACTTGGAACTTAACAAGCTCCGCTGACTGCACGGCTGAATTTTGAACAGCGGGAGCCTGGGTTGTAACTTTGGTGTGAACACCGGTGTCAACCCTTGGTCTTGGTGACTGTAAGTCTATTTCGGCTCAATCATATTCGACGAGTTCCACTCGGGAATGCTTTCGAATTTGCGAAGGAAGTGAAGGACAATTGTTGGTGTTAAATACATCCCTTTTTATTAATATCGATTTAACTCTTTGCGGACGGATGTCGGCATTTCGGTGAGATGAAATGGTTTGGAAGACTGAGTCTTGGAAAAATGATCTAATTAGTCGAACAGCGAGAGATCTACACGTATCTTTTGTTCTATTAATTAAGCAGTTGGTATTTAATTTAGCTTCATATGAAGGTTTTCTATGTTTCGAAGAATCTTCGTCAAAGGTTTAAATACATAGCTGAGTTGAATATTAGATACAATGAAAACATCAATACGCGTTGAGAAATTGATTGGATAACGTTTGCGGATAACTAAGAATCGACGACTGTACAGTCGTCGAACGCGTACGTTCCTAGAGAATTGACGTCCGTTGAAGCGGATTCGATCGAGTGGCAGGACATGTTCCGCCCGCAAGACTCCGCCTGCGAATATTCGCGGGCAGGTATCGATTTTCAATTCTCAACGGCGAATTTAGAATCGACACCGTCAAAAGTGGTAATTTTATTTGTCAAGCCGCGTAAAACCGTTTCACCTGTTTACCAAGTGGCCGGCCGGCGCCGACTCTGAGCACGTAGGCGCATTAAAGCAGCAAAAGTAACGAGAAACGCGCCCGCTGTTTCCCGATTCCAGTTCACCGCTGTGTGGCGTTCATTACGAATCCGGCAACTCGGTGCACACGGGGAAGTTAAATTCTAGAAAAAATCACGCCCACGTACGAGCATCTTTCTATACAATCTGCATCCGGATATTATATTATTCTTGTTATTATTCATTTCAAATTCCAACGAAAATTCAGGGAACCGTTCGACGATCCGAATAGATACATACAATCTATTTGTCCGCCGCGAACTTCCGTTCCCCTTGAATCCCAATTCGCAAATAAATAATTCGTCGCTAAAGTCAGCGGAATTTCGAATGTCGAATCAAGGGATTCCAGCCGGAGGATATTCTGAAACAGGTACCTGACTCCGCACGGAGATCCGAATCTGCTCCTCCTCCAGAAAACCATTCGTCCCCGTCAGCTCTTCCGTGTCAATCTTCGTCGTTGTCAGTCACACGTTCCTCCAACTCCAGCCGAAAATAAGGTGATTCGCCGGTTGAATCCGAGAACTTCCTCGGTGATCCGTGTCCGCTTCGCCCGCGAGCTTATCGCGTCGTTTCACCACTAATACAGCCACAGTTATGAACAGAGTTTCCGTAAATAAGTCGAAGCTTCGCGACTTTTGTAAATAAAGCACACCATCTGTACTCCGAGTTAGCAATGCGCATTCGAGATCCCCGTTTTACTATTGCATGGAAATGAACGTTCGTCATTCAGGAATAAAACGATTCACTGCCAGAATCCTCAAGCCCTCTCGGTCGGCAATATTCAGTGGCGCGGCCGGAATTATGCATGGAATTTCTGTAAATAAACCGAAGCTCCGTGTCGCGGACCCCGAACCGAGACACCTGGGGACCGTTAGATCGGAACAAATCAAATACAACATCGGCGGGGCAAATTAGCAGTAACTATTGGAAGTCCCGGCGCCGCGGTTACACTTGAACAAACATTTCTCGTTCACTTATTCGTCGCGGAATAAGCTGACACGCCGCGCGAATCCCCGAACTCTCCGTAGCCCAGTCATATCTAACGCCGCAGCCGGAATTACAGCCGGAGCCTCCGTAAATAAACCGAATTTCGCGTCGTAGATCCGCGCCGAGACACCCGGGGGGCCAACGACCATCGGATCGGAATAAATCAGGCACAATATCGGTCGGACAAGTAACCGTGGTGGATACGGTAAATCCGCATTCTACTGTCGCGCCTGAATAAACGTTCCTTGTTCACTTATTCGCCGCGCCGTTGGAATACCTCGCACGTTGTCCGATCCGGCTGTTCGCCGATGTTTGCAGAGAAACGAAAGTCCCAGCGAATTCCGGATGTTGCCAGCAGCCAGCCAAGGATCCCCTGGAAAATTCACCTCGTAACTTCCCCCGCAGCCTAGCTCTGTCGTTCCGCTTTGATCTCCGGGTATTTGCGAATATGTACGCCCGATACACGGGCGAGCGTTCGCCCCCGCGCCGGTATATTTACACGCACGTACGGGAACACAGGCGCGACGCGAGCGCGCGCCCGCGCCGGGCCGCGCGCTCGCATATTCGTGGTCCTGGAAGATTACAGAATTCGCGGAATTAGGCGGCACCGGTGCATCGCGTACACGCGTGTTTCTGCAGCCTGCGACTTTGCGAGCTGCATGCACAATCGGCCAGGAGTTGCAGCGGCGAAGTCGTTGACACGACGCTGAAATGAAAGCCGCCGAATAACTATTTTACACTTACAGGGGCTCACCGTGGAGAAAGGTTTTTTTTGCGTTGGTTTGAACGAACGTGATTCGGAATTTTCAGTAAATTCGGCTCGACACCGGAATAATAAATTTGATTGATGGAAACGGTGAAAGGTTTCTATGGAGCGGAGGATTTCTGGATTAGACGCGATTGATAGGTGTTGAACATAACAGGGGAATACGTGGATGTACATAATTCGTAAAAGATTCGTGACGAATGTACGGTACACTTACGGCCTCGTTTGTCTTGCGTCGGTCTAATCGTATTAAACGCGCCTCTTGTTAGAGGAATCGAATAATGCTTCATCAGAGCTGACTAATTCCTACGGTGTAACGCAATTCTATTAGCTTTGTAGCGAGCAATTCACGTCGCGGCTCCGCCGACGAAATTTCATAGAACGGCGTGATTAACAACGCGGACGAGGGAACGGGAGGAAATTTTCAGGCACACGCTATTTATCATTTGTATTAATCACGCAATCGTTGTCCTCTTCTTTTTACAGGTTGGTACGCCGACATCGAATTCCGAGCAAACACCGATCTCCCCTCCAAGTGCCGAGCGCCGGTGAGCGAATATTTTTTTTGTTCCGCGGCGCGAATGCTAAATGGCTGTTTCGTTTCCGTTAAAATTACTATTGCAAACGGCGAACGGTATTCCCCGGGGAGCGCGGGTTTCGGTAAACCGTCCCACTCGTTATTTAATATTTTTTAAACGGCAAACACGCGACCGAGATAAGTTCATTCAGTTTCTCGTTAATGCAATCGACCCGCATATTGTAAAGCATTACGCGCGGACGTTATCGGAATATTCGTTTAAAACGGCCAGATTAATCTCGCCGAGGTGAATTTGTTGTTCCCGGCGCGTGAATCATTTTTACCCGGTTCGCCGGTAACAAGCTACCAGGTTAACTCGATGAAGCCGCCGTGTCGGATACGTTTTTATTTCCGGCCCTCCCGACCGGCGCTGATAAAACAGTTTCATCGCGACCCGCGCTGCTCCGAGGCCTGGTTTCAGGCTCAATTAAGATAGCCGAAGGCGCGACCGGCAACGAGGAAACGGTAACGTGTAAATAATTCCATACGCCGCGGGCAATGCGCATCGATGGCGGCTGACACAATTAAAATCCCGCAAATCGAGCACCATTCGTTGCCCGCTGTGATTTCGATCGACGCGTCAATTAAAACGCCGCGGCGAACGAATCGCGAGCTTGTCACCGTCGTCTGCCTCCTTGACGCTCGCAAGGAGCGTCGAGTCACGTCGTTACCGCCGGAAACTCGCTCCCCATACATTACTTTTCGAGCGTTTCTTCGAATATTAATCGGAAGTTCCCTGTTCTCGTTAAGAATCAAGTACGGTCGACCGAGGTGAATCGGTCTAACAGAAAAATCCAGTCTACGGTTATCAAATCGCAAATTATATCTTCCATTTCTTGTTTCTCATTCGCGAAAGGATGACTGAAAAATTCTTGTTCACTTTCCATTAGCAACGTTTCAGTTTTTAATCCTATCAAAAAGAAACGATCCGATTCGTACCTTATCAATTGCACGCAATCTCGACTCTGTACGAATCACGTCGCTCGAATCGTCGAATCCACGGTGCCCGTCTTGAAGCGCCGAGAATCCTAACGACGTCTGGCTCGTAAATACCACAGGTTACCATTAATTCCCGGTGGTACGCAAACATTCACGCCGCCGCGGATTCCGGCGATACTTCGGCCGCGGAGGTCACGAGCAGACGCGTACGGGAAAAATCCCGGCCGGGACTTTCCGCTCGCGTGTGTCTATTAATCGGCGCCCGCGGGGGCGGAACGTTGCTCCCGACATTGACGAATTTCGTTATTGAATATTAATCCTCGCGAGCTTATTGGACCGGCGTCGGCGGTGGGGAGAAAAGCAGAAGGGACGCGGCGGTTTTCACGGGACTTGGACAGGCTCGTTACGTTTGAAATATCGATTCGCGGGCTGCATCGACGTGCCTCGCGCCGGGATCTTTTCCTCCGGAGAGAAGAAAAACGGCGCGGCGTCTCTTCTGGCGAGAAGAAGGAGCGGGGCGGGGGTTAGGGTAGTCGCGGAGGGTGGCTCGCGCAACAAGCGAACATATTAATGGATCGTTCGCAGCGTCGTTTTACCATTGCTCGCGACGGAAAAGCTGTCGCGGATGAATAATAGCCACGCCTCCGTTGCCCATCCCCTGTCCTCCCGGTCCCTCTCCCTCACACGCTACCCCGTAACAGGGATTAATCGATAGCCAGCGAATATTTTCCTTTATTCGCGGCCCGGCGAAACTGCCTGGTCGGTTTAACCCCTTATCTTACAGCAGCGCGTTAGAATGCAACGGAAAATTCGACGATAGCTCGGCGAATGCGCACGTCACTCGTTCCTGACGTTAAACGTCATTCGTCTGTTATCAATTGTTGACCTTTTAGTTACGGGGCTGGTCGCGACGCTATGCACGTCTCACGCGTATCATAAATATCACTGCGATGCGAGACCGATAGAATTTTCCATTGTACAGTTAGATTAGACTACAACGTGCGCAATTATCGATGACACAGAATTGCGCCTCTTTAATGGGGTATCGTTCGAAGAGATAACACGAAAGCTACTATAGCGTAGGTAAAAGGTTGATCGTTGAAACGCAGACATAGGCCGAGCGTAGAATTTTTCCTAAATTGCTAGCGATGAAATAGCGAGTTTCAATCCAGCGAACGCAGTTGCGAGGGAAATCATAGGACAAAGGGCTAATTGATCGTCGGCCCGCAAGAACACCTCCCGGCGTCGGACGTGTGCCGCGAGCCTCGATTCCCCCGATTCCGACGCTTTAACGCACCCCGGAATTATTCATGTCACGTAGCCGCACGTTTTATGCGGCATCGACGCCCTCCGCTCCCCCGCCGCCCTTCGCGCTCTTGTCCCACGAAGGAAGAGAACGCCCTCGGCTGCGCACCTGAACGGAAAAAGAACACGATATCATCTCGCAGCCTGCAGCGCACGCGAGCGCGTTCGTACGCGATTAATAATTTTCCCATTCGCGGGGAAATTCGGGGGGTCGGCCCGCGCTGGCGCGAGTTCGGCCTAGAATCGGATATGTAACCGAATCTGGAGTGATATTGATTTTTCGTCGGATCAACCGAGATTTTTACGGGATTTTGCAGCATGGTTTATGCATATTTCGCCCGGACTCCGGGTGCAGCGGCGATTGAATAATAAATTCGGCGTCCTGATTGCGCAGATGATCTTGCAGTTAGCTGGCGAAAGTTATGCGCTTGCGTGGAATGCTCGTGTTAAATTTTCCGTCGGTATGCGGGGTGGGATACATTAACCGTTGGCGTACTCGTTCGACGGATAACATTGTTTTTTCGTTCAAAATACGACAAGGGGATTCGGTGACATCTTTTCATACTAATTTTCTCCGGATTAAAGGGTTCAATCTCGTTCGCCGCTGTCTCGCGTGAAAATCAAATTCCTCCGATTGCAGCGTCAAAGACTTCGTTAGCTCGCCTAGTTTCCCTCAATTTTGAAAGTCAAGGGCCGCGTTTATCGCGAGCAACAAATCGACGGCTGTTATTTCCGCAACGCCCCAGCGTCAGCAAACTAACACCGATGACAAGGGCTGGTGTTATCGAGGCGCGCCGTGAGAATGCATTACTTTGAGGCGTGTTCGCATTTAAATTAGGCACCGTGGCTGCAGCGCCGGCGTATTTTCCCGTTGTTCGTGCCTCCGTACACGTACGCACACCCGCGAGCTCCGCTGGAAACTTTGCGGAAAGCCCCGGCACCGTTGCCCGCTCGCTGCCGGCGTATCTATATATCTTGGAATGTCGCAATTAGTTGATGTAGGGAAGTACAACAGAAGTTTCACAATCCGGCAACCAAACATATATCCCGCCGCTGTTGTAATTAGTTCGCGCGGATACCGTAACGACCCGATGGAACGCGTTGTTTTTCATCGGAACTCCCGAAAAACATTGCATCGCTTCCTTATCGGTTCTTCGATTTTCCGGCAAATTGGAAGCCCTCCATCAAGGAAATGTTAAGATCCGTCGTAGAACGGCGACGTAGGTTATGCAATCTCGACACGTGGAACAGTTATAGACACAAATCTGTTCAATAATTCGCACTTCTCGTAAACGAACATCCTCCGTGTTAATCTTCCGCCAAGCACGCCGTATATTTCTCTTGGCGAATATTTTTTCGGGAAGAATTATTATTTTAAATTTACCGGCGACCCGTGGCACTGCCGCAACGGGTGTGATATATGGCGGCGCGAAGTGCGCGAAGGACTCTACAAACACGAGTGTAATTTATTGTATTAAATTTATATTTGATCATGCTTTATCGCGAGCGGCTTTTGACGCGCGGAAAAGTGGAGAAATAGCCAATTCGAGCGGCGCGCCTTGTTTTATGAACAGAAGCTCGTCATATAACGCGATCGTATACGCTCGCAGCGTGTCACGCTACGGGTGTCCCTAATACATCGGATAATGGAGACCACGGGCAAGAGCGGCCGTTATAAAATCGAAGCTCGGGCGACCGGGCCGGCGCTCTATTAAAAAAGTAATCAATCGACGATAAACCGGGACAGATATATGAAAATGAAAAGCCCGACTGTTCCTCGTTTCCTCTTTTCCACTCCATTCCTTTCTGTTCAAATGAAAACGAATTTGTCCGCGTTTTTTGCCCGACAAACACCGCTCTCTGTCGCAATTTCTCCCGGCCGGGAACGCCCCTCTTAAGCGTGAGCGGCGTTACACTTTAGAGTAAAAATTCTCATTATTCCTACGCGAACGGTGTAATCCTTGCCGGCTTAGGAGGTTTAAGCCGTCGTTCCCGGAGCGTATTCTTTAGAATGCACACACGCGAATACGTGTCTGGAGAAGTTTACCGGCTCGAATGTTTCCTTGGTGGCGGGCCTGTTTGCGTCGGGCGCGACACGAGAATGGAATAAGGGTCGCGATGAAACAAGATGTAATTTTTCCCCCGGATTTCTGAAACCCGCGAGAGATTCCGCGAACCCGCTGCATAGGGAAAAACAGATTTTCCCCGTTCCCGTTCGACTGTGCAGAGCAACTTCCACGTTTCTTCTAATCCCCGCAGCTCGACGTTTCTAATCTCCGATTGAATATTTAACGAGCGGATCGTTATGCGTCCCTCACTTGTCCCGCTTAGATGATTATTTCGCGTCTAACAATTTAGTGACTGCACGGGGATCTCCCTTTGTTTTGGAACAAGTCTGTACATTACTAATTGGGAGGAACTACCACTTCCTGTAGCGACGAGGCTGATTTTCGAATTGTTCTTCGTTTCGAACTTCTCTCGTTATTTACCATTAGAACTACGAAAATGATATTCCTAATTTCTTCTTTATTATTAGAAAAATACAGCTGCTTTCTTAGGAAATTCCCAAATGAGATATAGTAATAGAAGAAGTATAATGTAACTCGATCAAAATACATTCAGAGTTTCTATAAAATATTAACCCTTTGCACTCGACAATATTTTTCATTAAAAATATTCATTGCTTCCTGGCTAAATATTAACCATATTTTTCGCAACTAACACAATTGATTATTTATTTTATTTTATTTAGCATACGGGCTTCAACCCTTTTGTACAAAAAAACAATAAACTACAAAGAGACAGATAGATTATAGAGAAAAGTCGTAGGCCAGAAATCGCATGGTATTATTTCTAAAAGTAATAAGGCGGGAAGAAAAATTGAGAGAACAGTAAAATCTATTGACATTGATAAAAATTTTATTTAGACAATTGAATGGTGTCTCACAGATGACCGAGATGTATTTACACAAAATTTGGATAAGATTTCAGGACAGCAAGCGAGACCATTTAATATCTTAAAAGCAAAAATAAGGTCAAGTAATATTCTACGACTTTCGAGAGATAAAAGGTCAAGAGACCTTTATCTTCTATAAATTAATAGTCAGAACTATTTTACTTCGATGTTTTATGTGTTGGTACATTACACAAGGTTTAACCCCTTTAACGAGCTTACTCGTGATAAAAATGTTGGACCAATCATAAATATCACGAGTCTGACTCGAGACGACAACACGAGTGAAATGTCGGTCGCTATAGTTATGGCACGAATTTTGCCCGGTTAAATGGTATGGCAATGGTTTAATATTGAATTGAAAATTTCATAAGTTTGCTGCGTCGAATCAGGTAGCGACTGTAAATCGAATTGGATGTTTCAGTAGATCCAGTGTTAATTCTGAAGCGGAGTTGCTCGCGATTGAAGATTGCCACCGCTCGGGAAAAGAACGCGACAGCGTAGTTGCGATTAAGCGCACTTCGTCCCGTTGGCTAAGTGTTAATATCGGTTAATAATGTCGCTTAAAAAGCATCGCGCGGCGGCGCGTCTCGGGTCCGAGTTTAATCCGTCGCCTTGCCCCACCCCCGCGCGCCACTAAAACCGAGGTTTTAATTAAAGTTTATTCTATCCATCATCTGTCTTTTCAAAACCGCCCCCCGAACTTGCTTTTATTTCCCGCGGGTGGTCGTCGTTTAATTTCACCTCCCTCCCCGTGTCGTCCAGGTACCGGCGGCGCGAGTCTTTTCGGTTTACGCGACGGTTCCGCTCGCCGGGCTCGGTCCGAAAAGGGAATTTTTACGGCGGCCGGGGCTCGTGTCACGATCAACGAGCCGCGGAAATTTTACGATCACGGTACATTTACTGTCGCCGCGACCCTTATACACTACGGTCCCATGGTTTCCAGTTCAATTACGAACTTCGAAGAAGTTACCTCGCGGAATGATTAACCGCGGCAGTTCGGCGTCGTTATGCTCGCCGTTTGTCGCGGTTTACGAGACGTTTTCTTTCCGCTCCGACCCGGGCCCGAATTGTTGTTCGACAAATCAATCGGCTCGGGAATCGAATCACGGACACGTCCGTCGGAATCATTCGGTAATGGACAACCGTTGTCGGAAAGTTCGGATTAACCGCGGTTTACGAGACCGCCTCCTTCCTTTTTCGCGGGATCCCCGAATTGTCGCCGGCGAATCGATCAGCTCGGAGATCGGACGGAATGATACGCGCGGTAATGAACGATGGTTGTCGGTAAACTCCAATTAAACGTTAATAGCTGTTATTGAAACATATCCTGCCTTTTCGTTCGTTAATAAAATACGAGTGTACGTATCGAATGAACGCAATTTTGGTGCTTTCATGTGCGTTCGGGGGAAATAAAATTTAACGCAACGCGTGCCCGCAAAATTCAGCCGGCCCCGCCGGCTCCGCCCTCGCGCGAGCGAGTCACGCAGGAATAAATTATGATTTAACCGACGCGCCGGGCAGTTTTTTTTAGTGCATTGTAATCAAATATTGAGGCAGCGGGGAAAAAACGATCCGAGGTTCCTTGATGAATGTAAAGCATCGAACATGAACGAAATTAATGTTTATTCAATCCCGTCCCCCGCGCGCGGCCCGTTCGCGTGTAATCAATGCACGGATGATTGGATCACCGGTGCCCATATAAAAATTGTTTTCCCCGGCCCGATGAAACTCGCGGTGGCTATAGTCGGATATTGCCGCGCGACACCGCGCTGCGAACATTGATTTTCAAAATATTCTCCCGCGAAGTTCGGCGGTCGACAGCCCTCACGCGTTTCCTGCTCTGTTTAATACCGGAATCCGGTTCCCAGGCTTTCCCTCGTCGCGAAATCTTTCTTGTGTCGCGCGTGTCTGGCCGACGCGGCGCCGCGAGAGGATCTCGAACCTTTCGGCTGACAACGGTGTTCCGGTGAAACGCGTGTCGCTCGTTCTCGCGTGACGAAACGTTCGGTGTTTTAATATTCCTAATTGGCACACGTTTGAAACAACGTACGTCGAGTTTCTTCTTGACGGGTGATAAAAAGTGTTGAATCAAATTAACGCGCCGTGGATTTCTCGCGGGCGACCGTTTCAAATGGAAAGTTTCATAATGCGGACGGCTCGTTTGAAACGGTAACAGCGATAGTTCTTTGTTCTCTATAGCTTGATTGTACGGAAAATAAGAGACGAAAAAGCGAACGAGTTAAAATAGAGCGCGTCGTCGAGAGAAATAGGACGCACTCGTTGATAACGCGTTAATGTAAACATCAAGCATATTTGCAAAGGTGTTAAATAAATTTCGCTCCGCGGGCCAGTATAAGCTGCATAAACGCATAAAGGCGAGCGATCTAGTTATTATCGTTATCGTCGGCCCTTATTGAGCTGCGGTCGCGTCGCCGCTGCGGCGGGCTCCGTTTTTCGAACGTGACCGTCGGTCAGCTGGATAATCGTTGCGACCCGTGACGGCAATTAAGAACAATTTAATGCCGACGACCGCCCGTTTATTCGCGGCGGGTATTCCGAGCATATCCGGCGGTTGATGCGGTTCGCGCGCACGAGCCGGACGCGGACCTAGAGTTTTTGTCTTTTTTATTTTGTTGTTCCTTTTATTTTATTTTATTTTTTTTTCGTCGCAACGGCAACCGTGACGCGGCCCAAACAGCGACAGAAGAGGAATCGGCCTGGAAACGCGGGGAATCGCTTTGCCGAATCACGGGACACGGGGCGCACATATCGAACAGTCGCATCGACAACACGCTCCGAAACAATTACAACGAGGAAAAACGAAAGCTCGGCTAACGAGAGCGGTCGCTCGTGTACGCGCGATTGTTTTAATCTTCTCTCCGGGCCGCGCGTCGCGTCGCGCCGCGATGAAACGCTTCCGCGGAAGTTTGATCGCTCGCGTCCGATTGAATTTCAAAGTTCCTGCACGCGGATACAGCATTCGGTTTTAAGTGTTGCTGTTATACCGTGTCGCGGTCGCGGGTTACGCGCCCGACGCCGGCTTGTACACGGTGTTAACAAAGTGGAACGGTATTTCGTTCCACCGAGGAACCATTCGGCTGTTGCGTGAACGTAATCCAGCGCGCTCGGACGAGAAGTTTCAACTAGAAAATTGCTACTTCTAAGTATCGCAACCGGTCACATTCGAAAGGCGTTGAAACATCGTTCGATTCGACGCAGCGGAATTATGAAACGTAAAATTCAGCATCTCATTTTGTTCAGCGTATTGTCGCATGGTCTATGTGAAACGAAACGTTCGCGTATCTGGATTCACGCGGAATTCGTATAAACGTGGATACCGGTTTACGGTGTAATCATCGTGGTTCGAGCTTAAATGAATACGTCCCGAAATTACAGGCTGAAAAATTAATATTCTCGTTCCTGCCGTTTGTGGGATATTCAGAGATATCCGACGGGGGTTTCTTCGGACCTCCGTGTGTAATTAGAACTCGGACGGCCACAAGGCAGTTGCTAGTTTCGTCGGGACGCGTTCCAATGTAAATGAAACCAGGACTAGAGGCGAGACTCAACGCCGAACGGGATAGGATCCGGTGATCTTCGCGGCCGATACCGCGATATCGACTTGCCGGCAGCCATTTTACGACGCGGCGATTATTTATGCAGCCGGATAACGCCGACTGCCCGCTATCCGATTCACCGGCCGCTAGTGGGAACGAGAATGAGAATTTTTGCTCGATTTTATTAAAAGCCAACGACAGGTGAAATGGAAATGCGTAATGAAAGTTGTTCGTTGTCGGGAGTCGGGTAAAATGAAACGCGTATAATTTCGCGTATAGCGCGGAGGTAAGCGTATTGGTTCGGCATGTATCTAAATAAACAGAGTTATGCTCCGTGCATTATTTTCATTACCGCGGACGTTTATGTGTATTCCCATTATTGTGATGCATATCGCAAAACTCGGAATCAATGGAACATTTGTTTCCCCGGTTGTGCCCGTACGCGTGCACTTAACGAGGCTATTTATGCACAGACAGAGATTACGAATATTCCAGGAACACCACGTGTAATCCCCTCGCCGTGGAACCGTCGCATCACCCCAGCTTCTGCTCTAGAACCCTTAAAACTCTGAAGAATGCTCGCAGATGAGGTATTCATGTTTAAGTCGGCAGCCGGTACGCTTACAATGCGAGCTTCTGGATCCACGAGCCGTCTAAGCTACGAGAAGATGTCTGCGCGGGTTCGCAGACGCAGCCAGCCGACTTAGAGGTACAAATATCGCGATAATTTTTCGCGTGCGATTCGGAGGGCCGTGAAAACTGTGCGCTTCGACGTTCGGAACTTCGTTCTGATAATTACATCTGGCAGCTACATCGACGAATTTACATGGCAAAGCTTTCTATGGCCCGGCAAACCATGTAAATATCACCGCAAGACGGGAAGCACGCCTGGCAACAATTTATCGGGCGCCGTAAATTCGGTATACGGTAACCTAATTAATCCGGCGACCAGCCATGACGATCAACTATCAGACATAGTTGCCGGAGACTTCGGATAGTTGGTAGCCGGAGAACGGCCGCTGCCATGGAAATTAGCTTCCGCGGCTGTCTGCGCAGCTGATGCCTCGGGGGACGTCCGGCCGAAAACGGCAAAAAGCGGTCGGAAAGGGGATACGTCGAAAGAGGGGAGCGGGGAGCGGTGAGAAAAAGAAAGAACGGAATACGAAGACAGCTTAATAGAGACGATAGTTAGCGGAAAGAGCGAGAACCGCACGATACTTCGAACCTAATATATCAACATCTAATCTACGGTTTGAACGATTTTGAACGCTTAACTCTTCGCACTCCTAAACTGTTTCGCTGGAAATGCAATTTTCTAATGAGACACAGGAGACTTTTTCTGAAACTGACTTCGCGAAAATTAAGAGACGTTGATTCGGAAACAAAAGTACTTCGAATGTTTCATGTGTTAATGCATTATAGAGAGTTTAATATTAAATATCAAACATTGCGATCTTGCTGTGTCAAATTAACTGAGAGTCTTTGTTTAATCTAATGTTTCCGATTAACGTTAAGCATTGTGCTACGTCACTTCTGTAAATTTGTCTTCGCTTGTCATCTGTGTTACGTTATTTTTCGGCGGTAATAACTTGAATCACTTCCGGTTCGTTAAGGGTTAACACAGTCTTAGCGGTACGATAGAAATATACAAAATTCAATACAATGGTATCGAAAGTTTCTCGCGATTATCTCGCAAACTAGAACCCTCCGCGGTTTACGCTTGGGAAAGAATTCTCAAAAATCATGTCTCCGGCGACATATGGGAATAATAATTGAAAGCAAGGGCTGTTAAGTATATCAGAAACTAGCCTCGACGGTTACACGTCCATTTACGACGAACGCTGACGCGTTTCGCGCGCACATAAACAATTAAAGCGTCCCGATCGCGTGGCGCGGGCGCATTCCCACGTTCGTTGGTGCATTTGCAGCCGGAACGATGGGGGTGGAGGTTCGCGCGGAAGACGGGTGGGCGGAGGTCAACGCGGCAAGAGTCAGCGGGGCTAGGGTAATAAATAGAAAGAGAATAATTGCGGGTCGGCCGATGATCGTCGACAATTGCTAAACCATAATGGCCGGTCGGTGCGCGCGCGGAAGAGTTACGCACCCCCGATAGCCCGTCACATTCATAAGCGGCGAGTGTCGTGTAATGAAAAAAGAACGGCGCGTCGGTTAGAGGGAGAGGCGTGGGCGGTGGCGGTGGGATAGAATCGGACCGGTCGCCGGTGGGAAACGGCCGAGCGGAAAAGAGCGTGCGAAATGAACCATGAAATTAACGAATGGCCCCGAATTCATATCCGCGAGTCCCATTTTCCCGGCCAATTAATTATTTAAAACGCTTGCGGCCCTGGAAACAACACCGCTCTGTTGATACTCATATTCGCGTTTGCAAGATGGATGATAGGCGGCCCTTCCACCCGTGCTTTCTATTTCCACCGCCCCGTCCGCCGCTGCCCCGCGCGCGCACGTGAGCGGGTCTGACGTCGTTGAAAGGTAACTTTGTTCCAGTTAATAGCGCTGGAAGTTCCACCGAAAGTTGAGCGGAATTTTGTTACGGCTTAATGGAGGACTGTCGCAGCAGTTCGTTTTTTTTTATGGAAGGGACGTGTGTTTTTTTGAAGCTATAGGATTAGGCGTGGGATCAAGTTTGATATGCACCGATGGTTTCGAGTCTAGTTTGATAACACTTGAGAACAGTTTTTCAATGATGCAGTTGTAAGGTGTTCCGCGATGAAGCGCGCGGAACGTGGGGTTACTCGTAACTTTTTCCGTCGGTTAAGGAGCTGATCGCCATCTTGTCGGCGTAACGCGGATGGCTTGCGCGCGGGACGAGTCGACGAATGAATCGAGCGGCGAAATGAAACGGTCGTCGATGTTTGTCAGATAGCCAGCCAGCTGCAACTAATTAAATGAAATTATTCATTACAATTCTATCGATTTTGTAGACCCCGTTACGGTGTCCGTGGAAATGGACGAACTGCATGACAGTGTCGTGCATTACGAGATACGTAGATCCTGAACGATAATCCGTATCAATCGGGCGGACGTGTAACACAAAAAATGAATTCGTTGAACTTTATGCGACACTGCCATTCCGGTGTATCCGTACATCTCGTTCTTCGTATGGCTTTCGTGTCAGAGCTGATATCATTTTAATTATTTTTCCACGGAATGCGAATAAATCTGCGAAGAGGGAATCATGGTGAGGTTGCGGAGGAACGTTTCGATTCAAGAATGCCTAGCGTTGTCGACTTAATTAGTCTAAAAATCAGCAACGAACGAGTAGATATTATTTGCAACTACTCTACCGGAATAACTGGGAATAGGTAGTAAAACGAATCCGGTGATTCCGTTCCGCGCGGACATTCTGTTTTTAATCATTCGAGGCTAACGAACCATGGCCGCGACTCGATGCGCTGGTATTCCGAATATTCGACCGTATTGCGATTGACAATGTCAACGCCGCGATAATATCCGATGGATAGGACGTGTCCAGCGAGCGTCCATCTATTTCCAGCGGAATTACTCGTGGTTGGAATTATTTCACGGGAAAAAGTTCGACCGCGCGGATACGAGAGAGAAAAATCGCGCGCGCCGTTCACGAAACTGGGGAACCGTGAAAATGATGTGTCCCATAGATTAGTGACGTGCAATTCAGCGTCCACTCTATCACCGATATCTTTTTAATCAATTCTATTTCGAGCATGGACGGGGCTCGCGACTATTGGCATCCCGGATGAAAAGCGCGAGTCAAGATCAAAGGGAAATAAGATTGATCGTGTGCGGCTCGTGTTCATTAAGCTTCTATTTTGCGCACTGTTACCCTCATTCAGGAGTGACAAGCCCAGGATGTTGCCGCAACCGTTTGCTTCCAGTCAAATTGAAACTGTTGCATCGACGAATCGATTGCGAACCTAAAAGTGGTCAGCCTCGACGAGATATGGTTATGGTTTTACGGTCGGGAAGTTGATTCGCGCGCGTGTCGGATAAAATTGATGATTACCCTGCGGATGGAATTAATTCGATTGTTCGTTCTGTTAGCGTTCGATGTGTACACGATCTTATTTGCAAGACTGCTTCTAATTTGTGCAAGACGTTCCGACGATCAGGAAACAGGCGTTCGGCCTTAAAGCGGTCGCAATTGCTTCTCGTCGAAATGAATGTCTAGTTCGAAAGTATCCTTGGCTTCCGAGAGTTTAATGATACCAAAGATTTTCATAATTCCGTCGTTTTCGGGAGCTTAATCTTCTGTCACAACTTACGCGCTTAATCGACCGTGAATGACTTCGCAAAGACTTTTAACGCCTCTCTACTCGAACACCTTCCTCTCGGACGATTTCGCGACAGTCACATGTAGCTGCATTAATATTAATGCGACCGTTCGGGAATAAATTTAACCCATGAAAGAAACTTCCAAATGCATCGAAATCCCCCGCGTTCGCGATTACCATTCCTCTTAACTCATTCTGCGGATACATTATGCTAGCTGCTTTCCTCGGTGCTTCGTGATCGATTGCAAAAAGCGTTATTCCGCCATAGGAAACCCTCGCAGCTACACCTGACACACATCTACATTTATTATAAGGATAAAACATCGGCGATAAAGAGAACAATGATCAACTTCTGTATTCCAACGAGTAATCCAACTAGCAACCGATTCTAAATTCACCTGATACAGTCCCAAGGAAAGTTCAGTTCTCAAGAATTGCACGGTCCAGTCGCAGCCACCAGTGTCCAGAAAACTGCGGATCAGGAATCCAACGCTATGGCAGCCCGGATCGCGGTGTCTGTTTGTGTGGGTCCTTTGTTATCTTTCACCGAGGATAGATACCCCGCGATCCCAAAAGCCATCGGTCTGCGCGCAGGATGACGCGCGGCCTCATACACGCGAGCGAGGAATGCGACGTTGAATAGGCAGAATTAATGGGAACGACGGACTCTGAGGTAATAACCAAGAGGTCTTGCTGCCGGCCATTGTTGCACGGGCCCTGATACTCGCGTCGACCCGCGGCCGGCTACATGCCTGCGACTAAAAATCGCATTAATCCTAGCCAACGTAACAAACGTGACGGGAAGCTACCACTGAACCAGGCTCGCCGGTTACGACCCCCTATTAATCGACGATTCCCGCGACGTCCGTGCTTTTTGGTTACACCGTTATTGCCGCGAAGTACCCGGGAATCATACACCCTACCCGCGCCGGTACCGAGCACTTTTTTCCCGTTCGCCTTTTGTTTATTCCTCTGTCGCCGCTTTCTCCATTCCGTTTTTTTGTTCCTCCTCCCACTTTGTCTTTGCTAAACGGTACACAGAGGGAGTCACCGCGTTTGCGAGCTAACTGGTACAGATGGGAACAAAGAACTCTAATCACTTTTGCGTACGTACAGCGCGCCGTTGTGCGATCTATAGACTCGGCGAGTTAGCGCGCGCATAACTTTATGCCTCGCACGACAAGCCAACGGGCAAATAAAGAATGACTGGTATGAACGGTTGTTAGTTGAGCCATCACGCGGCGAGTTCCTTGAGAGGATTTATGACTGCTTTGCGCAAACGTGGGATTATAATCACGCTTCCTGTGCCGTGATTAAATTAATGATGTTTACGCGAGTTCACGCTCCGAAGTGTTAATGGGAATTAGCTGGTTATTAGCGGAGCAAACGCGTTCGCCGGGTAAAGAACACATTTACAATTGCGCAAAGGCCCGCGGAGTCTAATTAGTTGATATTCCGAATTTACGGTATCAACCAGACGATGCGTACCGATTATGTAAGTACTTCCTTCACGAGTATGATTCTGTTGCTTCTCTCTCTCTCTCTCTCTCTTTCTCTCTGTTCTTCGTCCCGTGATCCATTAAGTCGGTCAAAAATTTCCCGGTTGCTCGTTCGTCCGAATACTCCAGACGTCCTTTCATCGCCACAATTAGAATAATGTGACGGTTCTTTGACTCGGAACGTTCGCGAGGCACCCGACGGCAAAGCCGCCGAACATCATCAAGCCGATCCACCCGTCGGGATATTTGAGCGAAAGGGGAATTACGTCGTGAAATTAAAGCAACGTAACCCCTCAATTTTTGAAGCGCCATCGAGAAGGTGCGCCCGCCGGATTACGCGGCAACCCTTTCGTCGGTAAAATAAACCGGCGTTATCCGATATTCGGCTCTTTTCCCGTTATTTCTGAAAGGCTTCCGCCTAAATCGCTGTCAGGAAAGGCGTTCTCCGTTACGACGATAACAAAGAACGATGACGGCGTGCCGGTGAAAGGCGTCGCGCAGCCGGCAATCCCAATTTTCGAGCTGTTTGGAAAAAGGATCGACGGCGGCTGCGAGCGTACACCCACGGGTGCACCGAGGGTGTGTCGTCACTCCGCGTCGAACGGTCCGGGGCGTACACGATTTCCATTTTAAGCGGCAACAATTTAATCGGGGTAATTGTACGCGTATAATCAACGGATGAAATTTTAAACAGGAGGATCAAATTTTAATAGAACCGGTAATGCACGGGGCCGGCCGAGTGTCACGCCGCGGCTGGTAATGGCGATACCTTGTGCGAGATTGTATGAGTAAGTGGAAAAAACGTTGACCCGCGCCGCTGTACCTCGTGGAGGATAATATCGATAAACTCCGCGATCGAGAGATAACCAGTTTTTACTAGCCGTTGCAAGACAACCTGTACAATTCGCCAAATATTTTTAATCTCGCGTTCGATTCGAGAATAACGGGAACGATTCCATTTGGTAAATTCGATTAGCTGGTCTTACAAATAGAAGGTATGCGAATATTTCGTACTTGACAATGTTAAGGGACACGACACTGCTTCGTTTATTCTACATTTTCCCCTATCGCTTCTTCGACTCGTGTAGCTCGCAGAATCTCTGACCCCGTTCCTCCCACGCGCAGGTTAGCGCCATCGTTTCCCTATCAAACGTGTCACTGATCCCGGAATGAGGTCAACCGGTTTGACCCACGAATCTCGAGGCGACCGTTTTTCCAGGCCCGACGGAACCAGCGTGGAAACGCGCGCGGACGGACGGGGGCGGGGGAGGCGGTTACAAACCCGACATGTCGCTTTAATTACCGGTCGACCGTAACATCGTAGCGAGAGGGCTGGTCGGAAATTAGACGTTCGAGTGAAAAGTGGTGCAGCTTAATTGTCTCGAAAGCCGAATCGATCTCTCGAACCGATTAAATTGCTTCTCCTGCCGGGCCGCCCAACGGTCTTGACAGTCCCGTGTCTCCTTTGTCGGGTGTCCGGCAGCGGCGCGTTGCCCGGGCCCGGGGACACGTACGCATACGAACACGTGTTCCCGTGACCCGCAATATCGCGCGTGCCTGAAAGCCAAGGCGGAAACCGGCTCGGTATTCCGGCTCATTAACCCCTCGCTATATGAGTTTCTTCGGTAAGCTTGACTGACTAATCTCGCTATCAACAGTTTCCAAGTAACGCGAGGAAACGTTTTATTTCTCGTAATTACATATTTGCTTTGAAGGTGAAGTATCGGGAATATCGAGCCTCGAATCTTTCTGTCATTTAATTCAATTCAGTGAAACTACAAAATATAATATATAATATCGAGCTTCGTATAAATCTTCGATATATGAGATATTGAGATAAAATACCTTGGTTCCTTAATTTATATATATTGTCTCAGTTTCGATGAATCTCACCTCGGAACTCGCTGAATATTTCTAAAAAAATTTCAAGCGCGCACTGTTCATATGCAAATCATCGAGTCTTCCTTATCATAGGGCAAAAGTTTAATATCAGTTAGAGTGTCAACGGACAGCAAACACGTAGCAAGGACGGAAGAAAATGAAAAAGGGATTGCAGTTAGCGCGGTGGATCGTCGAATACGGTTAAATAGGCTTTTACCGGCGGCCGGTCGGCACGCGGTGGCTAACAAATCGCTACCACCGTCGGAAAACCATCCAGCCCGGAATATATCGGAGCACCAGGGGACTCTCTGATCAATATGTAGACGACGTTACATTTGTACCCCGCGCGTTCGCCAGTATCGCGCCGCAACTTTATGGATATTTCATACGCTGTCCGTAGGGAAGGAGCCGATCGTCGATCCTCTCTCTCTCCCTTCTTCGTTCCCCGCGCATCACTCGTGGGACTTGATGTTTTTTTTCGACACAGGAAGATTGTCAGCAGGCCGCCGAACGATTTAGAGAGTGGAATCGGTTAGAACGATCGCTACTCGGCGCGACTTTAGGCCGGTTTTCATTCCGTCCGCGCGTCGCAACGAGCGCGCCAATTAAATTCTTTTATCGCGGGCCATATCCGAGGTTACTGCGCGGCGCTATGGAGACCGATAGTTAAAGGAAAGTAAGTCCCAGGTGAAATTGATCGAAACGCGGCGTTATCGGCGGATACCGCAGGTGCGAAGCCAGACACGCGATTACAATCTTGGTCAGCGGCGTGGATGCCAAACCGTTGGTCGTTATTCGAGTTCCTCCGTGGAACCGCAACCGTGTTGTCGCAGCATTGCGCAATAAAATCAATAAACGACGATTTGAAGGCTGGCAAAGGTTCCGAAGACGGAGAGGATGCTACATTTGTTTATTTCGATCGCGTATGCTATCGGACGTTTTATTACCTCGTCGCAAATGAAATCCGAGCTGTCCGTCTAGTGCCCGCCGGTCGATGGACGACGAATTACAAATTTCTGAAGTGTGTGCATATTTTATCCACGTTTCGACAGCGTGTCTGAGGTAGAAGATTGACGGCGGAGCAAGAATAATTGCAACGGAGAACGAACGATTCATTCCATGTGACATAATTATTAAGCTCCTTTTCGAAATGATCGAAGAGCCTGTTAATGGGCCTCCAGCGGAATAAAGCGTTCAACGTGGAAAGGAATATATTACACAGATATACCGGTAGACGGTTTCGATCCTCCAGATATAGTGTTTATCCGGCCGGTAAAATATCGCCGGGCGAAATGTGTTTTTTAGTTGGTTCGCGTAGTACCGTGGTAGTGAAATGTAACCTGCGGCCTGGTGGGAACGGCCGGAAGTCACACAGCATTTGTTATCTTCACGGATGAGATTCTTCCTAGTTCGTAACACTGCCAGCAACGTTTCTCGAAAAACAGTGATATATTACCGCGAAGCTGGCTCCGACCACCGTAAAACCAGTGCATAAACCCGGGGCAAACGGAGATAGCTCGAATCTGAATGCAACAGTTTTCGTGGTTAATTAATTGACGGTGGATGACCAACGCCCGTAAATGCTAACGATAACGGGATAAAAAAACGGGGATTTACGGTGAGCGGTGGTCTCGTTAAAGTCAAAGCACAAAAATTACTTAAGATCCACTAACGAAGCGAGAATTGATTAGGTTTTTCTCCTGTAAGTCACTCGGCGGACTTTTATCGAAGCTTTTAAGGAGCGAACGTTCTTCAACGGGACTTCGTATCTCCGGTTTCCATGGAGGGAGCATCGCGACCGTATTTCCTAACGGCGATAAACGCCTGGCCCGATCTTCCAATTTCGATCGTTGCCATGGATGAAATCACCTAAGGGCCCTTCGCGTTTACAGGCACAGTCGTTAATTACATTTAACGTCGCAATCAGCGAGCCTGGTAGACGTAACGCAGCGACGGAACGCAAATTAACTAATCGACCTAGTCATTCGAGATATTCTCCAAATTCCCGACCGATCCGGCGACAGTGATTTCGGCGATGACACCGCGCCTCTATACACGCAAACGACGCACCCTCGCTAACTATGATTAATGCGTTCCCCGAAATAAAGGGCAAACATTCCATCAATCCCCCCTTTTACGATTTATCTGCGCAGCTTAAGGATAACACTGGTCGTGATAAATGTTGAGACACCGTACAATGCAATCCCCGTATTAATCGGATTTCTCCGGGAATATTTTCCGGTGGCACTTAGAAGGCAGAGATTAAACCCGCCTGATTGCCTAACGGACGCCGTTAAAAACTACCTGCTAATTCTACCGTATCAGCGGATTAACCAACAGGCAGAAACAAAAAGTAGACTCGTTTCACTTTCACCGGTAGCAATGCAATTTACCCCCAATTTCTCAGCGACGATTACGAACGGAGAACTTGCTGAACACGTTCGCCGTCTGCGAGGCTCTTCTCGCAGTCTGGGAACCGGTATTAGAATCCTTTACATTTGGGAATACCGAGTAAGATATCCCGTGACACCCCCGAGCCGTTGACCGTCCGCAAGTTCCCCAAACGCGGCGGAAGACGATAACTACCGAACCGGTCGGGGAACTACGGAGCAAAGTTTTAGACGACCGGGTCTGATTCCGTAACGCGACAAAGTAATTTTCGCCGGCGAGGATGGGGGCGCGGCTTAAAGGGGAAGTTATAATTAAACACGTATTAGAAGGAGGCGGCGATATGTCTGCTCGTCGCGGGAATAACAATCGGCCGCGTCGTTCGCCGCGACGCGGCGAGAGGTTGGGGGGGGGGGGCAGACTCTCGGCGAAGATCATCAGCCTTTGTGCGATTCAATGTTTTTCCAGGGCGTTTGTCGGTTCAAAAGTTCCTGTCGACTTCGACTGTCTTATCTCCGAGTCTCGATCCCTTCCTCTTTTCCGGTTCTCCTCTTTGTCCGCGTTTCTTTCGCCCCCGCCCAACACGCCAGTTCAACCCTGTCTCTTTCTCTGTCCCTTATCTCATCGTCGTTGACTGTCCGACCCCCGTACCCGGCGTGTTTCTGTCTTTCAGCTATTTCAAACCCCCCCGCAACCCTTCCGCCCCGGACAATTCTCTTTTCGTCTACCCGCGCTGCTTCTACCCTCCGTCCCGCGCTCTTACGCCGTTCTCCGAGCATCTATCGCTTTTCTTCCGCATCCGGCGGTCCTTTGTTCTCCGGCAGTCATCTTCCGTGGTTCCTCGCCTTGAAAGGAGCCCGCTGCGAGAAGATCAGCGCGCGATCGCACGCTCGACGTGCCCCGGCCAGGAAGTTTCGGCAATTTAATTATTAATTACAAGGACTGCGCCGCGAGATCCACGGAACCGGGCACCACGGGACGTCGGAACGGCGGCGCCGACGCGATACGCAGCTTAAATATTAATGCCCCCGTAAAAAGGGACGGCTGTAGGTGCTATCCTTTCGATTCCCCGAGATCCTTCACCTCGGATGAAGCCATTGTGCCCCGGTAGATGCAAGAAGGGAGCGAAGTTTCCGCGGGAATCCTATCAGAGTAATGACATTTTCAAGGGAACTTGTTTCTCGAAGCCGAGCGGGAGGGAAAGAGACTCGATTAATTTACGAACGGACTCTTTGTCGCTGAATTCCTGACTCATGCCCCGAAACATTATGTTCCGCGAACTCGCCCGATCCTGTTCCCCTTATTAAACTCCGTCGACTTCCTTTTGTCCCGGTCGGCGAGACGGTCCAATTAGAGGATACTTTTTCGTATACATTTATTCGTTGTTTCGCTCCCCGTCGTTTTCTCCGTTCTCAAAGTTCGCCGGTCGCTCGACGTCTTTGGAACTATCCGTCGCCGTTCCGCGGGAACAGGGGCCGTCTCTCGCTCGATGCGTCCGCGGGTAGACCGATTCTTACAGGGTGCACGGTCGTTACAGTGCCGGCTTTCATCCCTGGAGTCGAGTTATCGCGATAACAAACGTATCGCGAAAGAAGGATATATTCTCCAGGAGCACGCAATCGAACTGTTTGCAATTAGACCGAGCTGCCCTGTCTTCCCGAATGCTCTCCGCGCGGGGGGTTGCATCGGAGGAGAGGGCTGATTGTTCCCAGCGCCGTGTTACACGTTAATTCAGGAAGTAAGAGTCAGTTAGGTCGACAAAAGCCGCAGTTAAGGGCATAGAGCACGCTCAAAAGGTCGTGGCCAGGCTTTGGCCGATTGCCCGTGTCTTTAACCCCTACCGAACCCTCGTTTTATCTGCACTCGACGCCAACCACCCTCCTTTCTCTCTCTCTTTCTTCCTCCATCTCTCTCTCTCTCTCTGTTGCTCCCCTTCGTCCCCTTCCCGTCTCACCCACGGACTCACGGATCCACACAGACGCAGCGCCGCGTCTCTGCTACGTCGTCCCTCAGGAGGCCGGAAGCTACGATGCCACGTTTAGACGGAAGGGACGTGACGTTAAATGGGTACACCTAATATCCACGACGAGGCTGAATTATACGACAGTCCTTACCGCTCATTTAGTATTCCGCGAAGATAATTTCGCGTGAATCCATTAGGCAACGGGACGAGAGGCGTTAAGTTTCATCCTCTCGGTCTCCCTGCGCTCGTAGCCGGCGGATGACGCTAAAGGAGACGCGGCCGGGAGACGGAGAGACCGTATTGTCGGCTTGATCCGCATCCGTCCGCCACTCGCCGAGATGAACTCGCGATTCGCTCGTGATTTAGCGAGTGCACGCTCGCGCGGGAAATGGAGCTTCTCCGGCGCGCGAAGGGAATGGGAAATCGTGGCGCCGCGGTTCATCGGCCGAAGATAATCGATTCCGTATAATGGATCTGCCTTCATGGTTCCGCGGCCTGTAATCAGTTTGCCCGATCTAGGAAATAGTTGGCTCTTCGCGGAGGCGGGAATAATTGGAAACAATCGCCTTTCGCCGGTTGTTCCGCGGCAACCTTAAGCAACGTTTGGACTGTTTCTGTCGAATTTCATGGTCGACCGTCGCGGAACCGCGCGTTTATTCGCGAGCGAGTCAAGCGTTGTGCTTCAGCGTGCAGCCGATGCAGAACTTCGCTCCCCCGGAGCAAGGAAACGAAACACTAAAAATTTCTCGCGAGGAAAGTTTCACGCGCGACTGGCCCTGTCTTTCCTTCTTTTTCCGAGAACGCGGCCAGCACGGTCGGGTGGCGCCGAGATTTGTTTAATAACTGTACATGAAAGTTGAACGTCCAACGACCAGCGACTCGCGTTAGCGGAAATTACAGGATAAACTTCCGGGGTCGAAATTACCTAAATTTTATACGAGCGCGGCCGACTCCTGCACGCACGGGCGCAACGCCGGGCCGGCAAAAAACCTTGGGGAAACTGGTTTCCATGCGCGCAGCCTACTTCGGTATCGCGGAACATGAGGAAACCGCTTCATATATCGGCAAGTATGTCAATTACGCAGCTTAATGTCCCGAAAACGAGGAAACGCGAGCGCAACGAAATACCGCGCCGAGAAAAAAGGAATTGGAATCGATGCTCCGGTTCCTCTACTCCTGTTACGAAACGAGGAACCGCGGCGGGCGCTGATTTTAATGAAATCACGAGTCCCGACCGTTTATTCCAATTATTACCGTGCTCGGCGCGGCGATCCTTCCTTTTTTTTCACGTCGATAATGCCGCCGGAGGACGAGCTTACTAAGCACCGAGCATTCGCTAAGAAAAACCCCGCTCCGGCCGCGATTAAGACGTACCGGTGTAATCTATCGAACCCCGGCTATTATGTCATGTCGTTAAACTGATGCGTTCTAATGAGCGCGCTGGAAACTTCCGCTTCTACCCTGCCCGCCGTCCTCGATAGTCGATTCGGAGATACACTCCGCTGATCTAAATAAGGAAACGGGCTGGCGTCGTCGTTGAGCCTAATGAAACCGAGAAAGACGATGAAACGATTATCCCGGCGAGCTCTCCGGGTGTCTGTCGGAATGAAGGGAAGCGAAACGGTGGGTTCCATTCGTCAACCTTCCACGGAGGATCGTGCTTCACGACTATTTACTAAACATAGAGTCCGGGCACTCGATCACCCGTCAATCTCCAAAAATCATAGGAATAATGGGAATGAGAAAAATAATATAACCCAGGCCGCTGCAATCTATCGATCAAGCACTCTATCCCGGTTCATGGTGAAGGGCCCCCTACTTCAGCTTCGTTTGCTTTCCCACTCTGTCAATATTCCGCCGTTCTGTTAATAAATGTATTCCATGCAAACGCTGGACAATTTAGGAGGAGTGGGTGAAACCGCCCTATTCACCGACCGCGCCGCTAGACCGCCGGACTAAACCGCGCGGGAGCGGCCTCGCAATTACCGAAGTTATTAGAAATTATTGTAACAATCGATCCATCTTCATACAGTGTCCCCCCGGCTGAAAAATGATCGGAATTACCTCTACGATTAGCCCTAATGCAACGGTATCACGCTGAAACGAGCCCGGCCGCATTAATCAATCCCACAGTTCCCCCGAACATTCAATCCTCTCCCCTCAGAAAAATTCGCCCCGACTTGGAGCTGCTCGCTCTTCCCTTCCGATTCCGGCCACGCGGCCGCGATTAAGCTATTCTTCCACCGTTAATGTATCCACCGTTAAAACGCGGTAATTGAACGCGCGCGCTCGCGCGCAGCTACGGCCGATCCGTTCCTCCATTATGACCGTCATTCTGCGAACGAATCCGCTTCCGGCGGTTCCCTCCGCCGGGATTCGGCTCGCGGAAGTGCGAGCCTGCCGGACACGTCGCCGAAAACTTATCGCTCCCTTCTTTCAATTGGCCTCGCGTGGGTCCTTTCAATGGACTGGCTTTTGTGCCGCTTATCTGCGAGCTCCTGCATCTCCACTGTCGCGAACAAAGGAAGCTACTGTTGGGAGATCACTTGAAGGCTAAACCGAGGAGCGTGGATCCGATTGGTCAGTTTCTGTGTCGTTTGCGATGCTAATTTGCTGTTCTTTAATACAGCCACAACGAACCAATCGAAACTACGAAGGAAACACGCAGCGAAGACTCCGCTTACCCCTGTATTGGCTCGATTGACAGCGAATCATCTCCAAATGGCAAAAATCCTGGAAGCGTCGCTGGGTTCATATTCCGGAACGATTCCGCGCGAGTCGTTTAATCGGTGATCGAAGCGACCTTTTCAACGAGACTCACGATCAACGGATACCTGTTGCAGGGGAAAACCAACGGCGGGTTCCAAGGAATTATCGCTTGACCGATTGAGAAGCATCGCGTGGCTGCACCGCTTCGAGCTTTTCCTTCGCGGGATGAAGGATGGCTTCCTGTGACTTATTCTGTTGCTTATTGCGCCGCTCGCGCAGCTGGCTTGACTAACGGCCGGTTTTTCTAGTAATACAATCGGAAACCGGTGGCAATGGACGGGAAAAAGTTAACGAATGGAGCCGGAATAATTGCGCGCACGCTCGTATTTCTGCGCTTTTAATTAAGAGACACTCTCTCTATATTCCGCGGCATTTCATGCGACGGTCTCTGAAGTTTTGTGTACAAAACAGTCCCCGCGTTGCTTGTATTAATAGTAACATATTAAATTTCGCGCGAGTCCATTCGTAATTCAGCTTCTTTCCTCTCGCGACGAGAGCGTAATGTAATCAGCGGGCTGCGGTTCTCTGCGCGCGTTCGCAGCATCCGTGATTCCCTAGCAGTTTACGTACTTCGTCAAAACTGGACCGTAAACATCGATATTCGCGTTACGGTTCGGTACTGTTACTCAAAGCCAGGCGTCGCGGAGCCGCCGAGCCGTCGAAGAATCCTATTTATTCCAGGACGGGCGACCGTAAACCTGAGTTCCAATATTTTCTAATGGAAATTCAGCTGAGTTACCGCACCTGTTTATACGGGAACGAGAGCGCCGATAAATTGCATCAGTTCGCGCTTCCTTCCCGGGGCGGCGGACAACGGCCGCAACCGGTTGCTCGCGGCCACCTGACCGCCACGAGTGGCCTCCTAACTGCGAAAACAGATTATGCAAATTTTTTTGACCAGTCATTCGATTAGTCGATGGAAGGAAGAGGGAGGGCGGCGGGGGCACACGGATCGTGGAAGCGGCGGGATTGCTCGGCGGGGAGAGCCAGGCCGTTTAATAGGTTACGTGCACAGTACGCGGACGTTCAGCTTCGCGGCCGTCCGCTTCGAGAGTGAATTAATTCCCCGTTTATCCGGCGATGCCGGCCGGCTGCACGAATAACATTTCGTGGCTGGTTCCGATAGCCGAGCTGAAATAAAATCGCCGTAGTGGCACCGCCGTGGCTCGCGAGCGCGGTCGCGGGCGAGCGCGCGCGTGTCCTCTCCTCGCAGCCGAGTAATGAATGTTAAGCTCTTGAACCATGAATACAAATTAATGCTAATTATGAATGCTAACGAACCGGTGGCCGGTTAACGGGGGCGGAGGACCGGCGCCTGAAAGAATACGCTGAATTCAGCAACATTCTAGCCCGGGATTACATTTCCGCGGGATGGATTGAATTATCTTCGCCGGGATTGGACAGCGGCCACGACAAAGTGGAGGCGGATTGATAAGAAGAATCTTGACCTATATCCCGGAGCATGGCCAACCGAGCTTGCTTGAATATTTTCGCCGGAACGAACAGTTACAAAGGATCCAGAGAACTCGTACACTCCCATCCGACTGTTCGTTTATTCTTTTTCCCGGCCGTATTTACTATCGCGCGTTGAATACCTCCGACCGCTGACAGACGAATAAAGGAATACTCGATCATCGCGAGGCGATCGATCTTCGAGAGCGCGTATCTCCGTTTCGAAAACGCAAGCTCGATGTAACGGGTACACGGTTCGGCTTAAGTCGCGAGCGGTTCGATCCGTATCTGGAGATTCCCACTGGAAGGTAGCTGCGGCGAGTAGGTTAATCCCTTTGCAATTGAAAGTTTTTCGCTGGAAGTATTCCACATTTTCCGAGGTACAAGCGACATTCTTGGAAGCTGACTAATTAGAGAAGATGCATGATTTAAGGAATAAAGTTATTTTATTCGAATATCTCGGGGACTTTTACTACCTAATTCCGCTGTATCAAATAAAATGGCGACTGGCAGTCGCAAACTTCCGCAGCGCCACGAGGCTAATATTCTCTTTATCGACAAAGCGATTTGGAAGCTCCGGGCAAAGCAGCTTAACCCCCCGAATTCGTTCATTACGAAAGCAGTGCGCCGCCGGTTCATTTCCACCTGGCAACAAATTTACCTGAATGTGTAACACGGCTCGCGGCCACCGGAGAACTCGCGTCGGACCGTTTACGATCCTCCTTCGAGCGGCCCGATGTTCCAGCGACTCGAGCAGCGCGGTTTACTTTCTTTCCTCCGCGATGAAATTGCTTTCGTCCAGCTGCGGATCGATGCGCGCTGCTCGTCGCTTCCAGCACGATCGAGGATATTAATTAAAGTTGCAGGTACACGTGGCCATCGGCAGCGCCGAATCGATCCGATTCTGAAAAGGAAGGTGCATCGGTAATAGATTAACGGGTCGCCGTTGCCGCTCGATCGGTTCCCCTTTGGCGGGGTGTTCCGAGGCACTCTCCCTCTGTCCGTCCTCTCTCTTCCTCGCCGCGCTCTGGTCGTCCCGAGTGCACGTGTTTTCGTTAAAGAGAATACACCGGGAGTGAGGACAGATATGAAGGACACTCGAGAATTCAAAGGAGCCTGATCTAGTCGGCCGAAGGGCGCGGCGGCCGGGGGCAGAGAAGATACTAGAGAGATAGCGGGTTAAGGAGGGGACAGGCCGCGGGAGAGCGACGTGAGCCGACGCGACGGGGCGAGAGGCGGAGGGGAGAGGATCCGGAAAAGAGACGAAGCCCGAGTAGAACGATATCACCGCGGGAGATTGTGGTGCACCGCGGGAAATGGAGTACGCCAATGAAGAAGAATGGCCGCCAAATTCCCGACAGGTTCTTTATTACTTCTTCGCCCCCGAGTTCCTTTCCTGCTTCGAGTGCTTTCCTAAAAGAAAGCGTACAGAGAATCGATTCCGACCGAATTTCTTCCGCCTGTCAGCCGTGCCCCGCCGCCGCCGCCGCCGCCGCCGCCGTTCCCCGGAATCGCGGGAAATCCTTTCTAGAAGCGTCAGTCACCGGTACACACCGTCGAGACGAATGAACGAGTTGTCGACGGGCCCGAGCACGATGCTAAGCCGGTGCTCGATGAAGAAACGGATACGTTTCAATTCCGCCGGTGCCGTGTCATTTCTCTCTCCCTTTCTCTCGTCCTTTCACGCTCGCTCCCCCTTCGCTGCGCTAGCTCGTGCCGGTTGTTATATTAAATTCCCCCGACGTGTGCAACGTGCATCGATGCACGGAAATGGAATAAAAGATTCCCGCGTCGCGGTGTCCGAATTTTCTGGAGCGAGGTTCGTTTGATTCTCGGAACGACGAGAACCATCCGCCGAACAAATGATTTCGACTGCGCGGAACTCCGCCCGGTGGGAAGCTGGGCGAATGATAATAACGAGGGGATGCGGAAAGTGTTGTTCCGAGCTCCGCTAAGCGAACGTGTCTGTCAAGGTGGCCGAGATACAAAAGAAAGATGGGATCGCCGGTCGTGAAACCCTTCTGACAGGCTACGTTTCGAGCTGTTCATGGGAAACTTAAGCTTCTACGGCCGTATGCCGAGGCAGACGCATTTTATTCCGATATTTATCTGTTTCGTTAATTCCTGTTATGATCAGTTCCTGAATAAACGATTCGGGTGGCACGTTGAACTGCGGTTGACGTTTCAACGAGCTTCGGGGCGAAAAACCGGGGACCGCAAGGGGTTAACGCGATTCCGGTAGGTTAGCGGTGAATCTCAGCGTCGTGACTGTGTCGCCGGCAGTCCCGCTGACTATTTCCTTCCCCAGTGATTATCTATGCATCCAGCCTGTCCCCAACTGGCCGGTATGAATCAATAAAGGCTAACGCCGTAGGCGGACCAGTTATACTTCAACACATCGGTGCCGAGAGGCTGCAAGTCATCCACCCGACGCCGCCCCTTCCGCGCTCCAAGGCAAAGCGAAGTTGCGTTTAATTACAGGAGGACAATATTGTTCCTGCGCGGAGGCTCCGCCCCTTCGCAGCGCGTAATGTACGTTTAAATAACCGCGGGCGGCGTTCGCCGAGCGCGAAGGCCGACTGTCGTTTTTCTGTCACTCTCCCGACGGGATTCCCCTGAACTGTCAACCGCTCCTGGCCAGGTCTCATCCGTATTATATCAACCGCACGGTTATTTGATTTCATCGTCGAAATTCCGTTTGACGCGCGTGTAACGTATCCGATCGTTATCTCGGCCGAGGGCGACGTTAATTTTCCCTCGTCGCGTACGCCTCCTTCGCAGCGTTTCCTTTCGAAACTCTGTACTCTAATCTTGAACCCTGCCACTTCAACAGGTCCTCCTCGTGTACGTATAGCTTCACGTGCATCCACGAGCGCTCAAGTTGAAGTGTTATCTTTCCCTGATGGTGTGCTCGACTATCCCATCCAAGTAGTCCAAACAGATATATTCTATCTTGAGGGTGTGAAATTGAGGAAACGTTATTCTTTTTCCTTCTTCAAACAGCTCCAGATCCCCGCGTAGAACCGAATCGGATCTGCGGCCAAGATTACCAGCTCGCTGATGACTCTATCCGCGGGAGGAGTGTGAACGTTTGCAAAGAAATTTTTCTGGAGGATTGAATTAACATTAACACGGGGCGATAGCCACGCGACAATCCGTTGAGTGCATTACTGGGTCTGGAAATATTTTCTCCTAGATTTCTTGTCTTTTCCCCCTTTCCGTCGCTTTCTCTCTCTCTCTCTCTCCTTCTCTCTCTATCTCTCTATCTACCTCCCTCTCTCCGAAGTAAATGCACTAGTTCGAGAGATTCTGGTCCACGAACGCTTTTGTGAAAACACATTGAATCCCGTATCCGTTCTCTTGGAAACGAATGCTCGTGACGTGATTGCTTTTATAATATCGTGATCGAATGTAATAGAAGTGGAGGGGGCAGGTTGAAAGGAGGACTGCAGGGAATTCTATCGAAAGGGCGAAGGGAAATCGATTTGGGCTGCGTAATAAAGAATATAAGTTATATTCTCCCCTGTATCCTCCACGCGGTTTTCCCTAATAAGTTATTGATGTATACGCGACTGTTTCGCGGGAATAGGATAATATTTATAGAAAATACCCTTCGACCCCCAGCGAGCCGGGTGTATTAGAATTCGCCGGCCGCTGCCCGGTAACCGCACCCTCCGACATATCGAATTCATGTCGGCTTACATGTACGCATAACGGAGCATCAACCGTACAACGTTCGTCCGCTATAATAACGAATACAGAACGGGGAAACTGTTTGCCCCGAGGGAGAGCCAGGACAGGGCTGCGTTAGATGCGCGTCCATCATTTCGCCGCGGCTATACTTAGTTATTTTATCGTTTCACCGGTGGCCCGGAAATTCCGGGTCTCTGGCTAATTCCTAGTTCATTAATTCCGATTCGTTAAAGATTCGCAAGGAATTCCGAATTTTTCGTCCGCGGAGCGTTTATACGTCGATTTATTCTGGCTCGGTTCACCCTTTGCTCCCGATTCGCAATGGCGGTTCGGAGTGATATAGAAGAATCAGAAAATTCAATATTCCCCCTCCAATTTTATACCATTTAACGGCAGATAAATATTGGACCAATACAGCTCTGCCCCCGGATTTATTTATTATTTCTCTGTATGATGAACTGTGAATAACGGCGTAGATGTTTTATTTAAAAAAAAAACCTAACGAGTAGCGCTGAAAATGGTCGCCAGTGGAATATCGATACGTTAGGAAAGCGAACTCGTTCGAATCATTTCGGCGAAGTGATCGCACGGCGATCGGAAATAATCGCCCGCGTCCGAACACGCGCCAGTAATCAGCTCGAGGTCGCGGGACTAATTTCCAATGACCGGCTCGCGAATCGTCGCGGTTGATTGTCACGATTGAATTAAACTGCGGCGCCGCTGCGAGAGTCTGCGTCCGGCGAGTATCGTAAGAAACCGAGCGGATCGTGAATATCGCCGAGGAGCCGCGGTGTCTGGCGAAGGGAAAAGGGAAGAGCGAAGCCAGACGCGCGCTGAAACCGACAGACACGAATGTCAGAAGAAGGAAAAAGGATCCGGGCCATTATCGAAACGCGAGGGGCAAAAAGATCGCCGATTGAAAATTCATGCGGCTAGGATTGTATTCCCGGCCGCCGTTTAAGCGGCTTTTCACCCGATTCTAATCAGGAATCGCGTAATGAATAATAATGAGTATTATCGCGCGACCCTCGCCGAAGCCATTGACGATACACCCGCGATACCTATAAACGGTGATTTGGAACTGTTTTAATTACTCGCCCCGCAGAAAATCTGAGGAAAGTTACGAGATCAGTTTTCATTGTTCTATATAATTTTATCCCGCTGTTTCTTCGTTGGTAATTAACCGTCAATCAAGAATAAGATTATTAACGCTGGAACTATGAGATGGATCGAAATGACGTTTCGGGTCTCCTCTCTCGTAATTATTGAACCCGAGGGATTTTCTGAGAAATTATTCAGAAAATTGATATAGATGAGCTTAAACTAAAATATAATTGAATTGAAGTCTCGGTGAATGTATTCTTTATAAGTTTCGTAAAATATGAAACAGTCGATTTTACAGGTCGGTGGTAGTTAATAGTTGAAGCAGTCGATATTTTAAAGAAATTGCGAGAATAATTGAAGAAGCTCTGGTTATTACACTTAAGGATTTGCTTCGGAAGATCTTTGATCTTTACGGGCGTTCGGAGTTTGCCAAGGCTTCCCTCGTCGCCTCGGTTTAGTGGCAAGAAGCGGTCCCGTTCCGGAGCTCGCTAATCCATGGTACATTTATTCCCGTTTGATAACGAAGGGTAACGGCCGGAACCGTTTATCAAGATCGTTCTGGCACGCATTAACGGCGACGCGACGCACTCGTACGCGATCACTCGGCCCGCGTTGTCGCGAAACACCTGCTACCCCGGGTTCAATGAACATTTCGCGAGTTACTAATACCACCACTTCCGCCTTATTGCTGCGATGAAGACGTCCCCCCCGGTTTACGGGGCCTGCGCCCGCGAAGATTGAACCCGGCTAGAAATTGCTCGAATGCCACTTGGAGCGTTCAGCGTTGCGGCAAATGTTGTGGCATAGTTTAGACGGGCCGCTCCAAGTTTCGTGTTTCTCTATGAATAGGTACATTAATGACTTTATCAAAGTATTCCCCGGTCATAGAATTATTGCTGCCGCGGCGAACGCTACCCAACAGTAATGAACTTTCCTACGACCGGTGCGCCAAAAATCGCTACTCGCAACCGAACACTTTCAAGATGTTTGCACGGTGTTCCGAGACTCTGGCTAATTACCGCGAGACTCGATACATGTATCAGGACGCTTTTATGATTTGATATCTGCAACGAATAACTAAGTTCATTTGTTCTTTAACGCAATGTACCATGTTACTTGAAATACATATATTTTTTTGAATAAATTAAAAAATTACTCAGTGACATAAGGGGCTGGATTTTCTTGGGTCCATCGCATGCAAGAAGATTAACCCTTTCCGAATGTCGACACTGCCGAGAACAAACTCAAGTTTGTAATACTAAGTTTCAAATGATTTAATTACTAGAACAGCAGATCAGTAAATTGTTTCTTTCTCCTATATTATTTAAGCATTCGTAATTCGGCGGGACCCGCCTTAAGTTTCGTATATTTTAAATAATCTTCATCCGTCGAGGATTAAAAGGTCAGCCTCAATACTCTCAACCTTTCAGCTAGTATTGTATCATGGAAACGATATCTAGATTTCGTCGATCCAAACGTGTTGCGTTAAACGTCGGCTTCATAAACACGGAAACACACGATACAAAGGGAGCCACGGGAAAACGAATCGCGGCAACAACCGAGCAACAGAAACATACATATGTTCGCGTCGGCTCGCGTACACGCCGAGCCCGCGCGCATCAATGCTCGTACTGCTCGAGTCGAATCGAAAACTTCCTCCCCCCGGAGGAATATTGTTCCCGAGATTACTTTCACGGCGGAAGTTCCCCGTATCCACAAAGGTGATCGAGCCCGAAGTAAGGAACAGTCTGAAAAGTAAATCCCGACGTATCGTCGCGGCGCGTTTCATTACAATATGCCCGCGCCGTTTCTGTTCCGCGCGCCGGTCGGTCCTTCCCGCCTCTCCTAGCGGAAGGGGGCGCAAACTCCGACGGCAAACAATGCCGGAGTCCCTTTTTCTAGACGTCGCGCAAAGATGAAACGTCCCTCCTTTAACTCGGGATAAAGTCGTCCTACATCTGCCCGGCTGTAGGATCCTTTTGTTCTGTAATTGCCCGGCCGATTACGGCGAGGGACATCAAACGGAGGAGGAACTCGGTTATGCCTGGGCGCAGCCCTCCCCCCGATCGCCGTTGCGAGAGGACCGGGGGAAAACGGATCCCGGGTTTCCTCGTTCGCGTTATATTACCTGGTAAATGAAGCAAACGAAAAAGAGGATGAGAAAGGACACGGGGGGAGGGTAGAAATCGCAACGGTTCGAAGCGGCCGTAGAATGGAAATGAATCCTTATCGTTAAGGGCGGGAGGCCGGAGGTCGAATCGCTGGTTCGAGAACGCCATAACTCGGACCGTTGGCTTCGTTATTTACGTAACGTCTTCGCGAACGCCGGAAATTCCCATCGCAGCGTCCCCGTGGCCTATTTCCACGCCGGAGATTTATAGATCTTGATAAAAGGTTGGAACACGGGGCCGAGGGCGCTCGCTGTTCGACGATCAACCCCGGCCGCGTCAAGTTCGCGCTCTGCTCGTGACACGGCATCTCTGCAACGCTCCGCGCGCCCACGCGATAACCGCTCGCCGAATTTCCGGTCACCTGCTACACGCGGAACGTTACCCCCACGGACCGCGAGTCGAACGATGCCCCCGAGAGCCGACCCGGAGGAGATTGCGTGCGCCCCGCGCGCATACCTCCGCCGGGGCTGGTCGGTTCTTTATTCCCCGAATATTCTTTGGCTTTGAACGACAAAGGAGGCATCGCCTGGCTCCGGGAGTATCCCGGAATTCACGCAATATCCGAGTGTATAACGGAGGAATGGAACCGGGACCGCGGCGCAGGCAAATAAAGCAGCGCGAGGGATAATATTGATTCGCGTCGCGGAATCGGAGTTCCTCTTCTCGGCGCTCGAATATTTTCTTCTGTCATTTCGTGTCGCTATGCATTTGGAATCTTTAACCGGTTCACCGTGGAATTTGGTTTTAATAATCTCTCGCGGGAGAATAGTGTCGATCAGGGACGAGTGTATAACGCGGAAATGTACGTAATGTACGTTGAAATGAGGAACGGTTGTAGAAAGAAGAAGAATGAGTTGTTCGTTCGCGAAGATGAATGCTCGATGACGGATTAATGTCTCAGACGTGAAGAACGAATAAATTGTTCGATCGTATTCTTCGATATCTTGTACTCTTGTTGAACTGCACGGGGATTATTTCGATTTGAATTCTGACACTCACGGAGATGTAAATTACATCGTAATCGCCGGTTATCAGGTTACAGGCTCGAGCGGTGGTCTTGACAGGCTACTTAACTTTGTTCCCGATGTACCGGCTTCTTGGAAAATAAGTGGGCCACTCTTGGAAATACAAATACCGGCGTACAACCAACCCCCTCCCTTCAGGCGTGATGTTTATGCATGCTTGACGAAGTTTGAATACGTTCTCGTTCGAGGCTTAATCAACTTTCTTGATTAATCAGCTAATCGAAGGAGGTCAGTCGAACTATTAATCTTTGTCGAGCCGGAGCCGTCGCAAATTACTAACTAATGGAATCGCCAACCAACTGACGCGGCGATATTGCCCGTGATGTAACCAATTGCAGCGAAACAATGACGACGCTTTTCTTTCAATTCCCGGGGAATTAAGTCCCGCAATTTCCGCATCGACAAGCGTGCCGCGGCGTTTCGATTATAATGAGGCTCGTTACACGCGTCGCACCCGACCCGCGGTGACATAATGCGAAACCCTTTCGGAACGATCAACGTCAACTTCATCGCAGCCTGCATACGTTTCTCCCGATCCCCCGCCGCGGCGTTCTTTCTTCACGCGATCTTTCAGTTACACGCCACCGATAACTCTCGAGCATCACGAGTAGAAGCCGTTCCGAATAAGTCCTTAAATATTTCAACCCGCGGAGGATCGATTCGTTTTCGCACGCCAAATAGAAGATCCCAGTAAATCTCCCATAACGTTCGCTGCACGGAAGCCGGCTCCTTAATAGCTAATCCCGTGCAATTTAAGTTCGCATCGGAACCGTTCGCGGAGAAAAATTAAGGATTTCCATGCCGCCGCTCGAGCAACATTACTAAATCGTCCTCGCCGTCACGCGCACGCTGAACGGCAACTTTGCCATTCGATTAACAGATGCTCGGATATAAACGTCCTGTTGTCTGCGCCGGAACGAGTCGCAGCTCGTGTTTTGTAAAACCCTATAAACTGTCCGCGAGTAATAAAGGGCGACGCTTCGAAGGGACGAATGTCGATCGGCCGTTTATCCACCGGCAGCCTAACATTACTCATTGAGCGAGCGTCGCGCGCGACGCGGACGAATCCGGGCCCCTCGATCGTTGGAAAATCGGTCGGTGCGGCTCAGCCGGCACGCGCGAAGAAAAGTGTGCACGCGTGACAATCGTATCGATTCCGCTTTGTCCGTGGTCCGAGGCGAAACGAGCCTCGCCGATGGCCGCGGTTAATTAATAAGCGCGCACCGGCACGGAACTAATTGCCGTGTCGTGTGTAACGAGTCGTTGACAGGCTCGATAAGTCGTTGTCAGCGCGGGGGACCGAGTGACGCCGGCCAGCCGGCTCCGTGGCCCGCTCATCGAAAGAAGATTAGCTGCGGGGCTTCGTTCGGAGGCCTCGCCGAAAGCTAATATTTCCGAAGCCGGACGACCGCAGCCTATCGGTTAAGTTTAATTGCCCACGATTAATTACTTCGGTCGCGCATACGCGATTCAGTGGTCCCGAACGGCCGCCAAACCGCGCT
Source organism: Nomia melanderi (assembly GCF_051020985.1). Classification (NCBI taxonomy): domain Eukaryota; kingdom Metazoa; phylum Arthropoda; class Insecta; order Hymenoptera; family Halictidae; genus Nomia; species Nomia melanderi. Next base: position 5,664,598 of record NC_135008.1, read on the forward strand.
GAAACTCTATATCGCGCCCGAGGAAATTCAGTGGTCACGCTGACTTTCATAAGCCTCACGATAAGTGTGTTCATTCGATAATTCGTGTGCGATAAACGGATGCGAGCTGTGGGTGCTTCTACGGCGTTCGCACCGAATTTCGATCGTGCAGGGTAGACCGCAGTGGAGGCGTTAATAATACAGAGATACGATTCAGTGTAATGGAATGTGATTGTTAACGCTTGAACGTATATTGTGTGTCTTAGACGCGATTATAACTAGAGAGACTGCTAACGAATCTACTGTTACTACTAAATAACGTCTAAATGTTATAACACAATGTGTTTATTAAAACTACATTACAAACTACAGTGCATTCTGTAGAATACTGTAATAAGTTGAGAGCAATGTGTAAATATTCTCTTCACAGATAGAAAATAGAAAGCGAGAAATATGATTTATGATAACAAGCGTCGATTGAAGTCTTATTTTCAAGCGATTCGACCCGCGACTCGATTCTATCATATCGATCCACCCTAGTCTGCAATTCAATCGGAGGACCTGCTGAAATATTCCGCTGGAATAGAAACGTATCTACGTTGAAGTGATTTAATTACGTGACGCTTTTCGTCCGGATTGACACTGTTCCAATCTGATTCTTCGAGAACGAGTCGCGAGCCAGATTGGCATCTCTAACGAAATCTCTCGGCGATCATTAATGTTCGCCCGTGAAACGCGTCTCTCTCCGTCGCGCGAGCAACCCGCCCCGTCCATTTTTTTCCGCGGGATTATTTGAACACGGTTATATTGGACGAACGTTCCCGGCGTCGTCGAAAAGAGCCGCAAAATGCCGGCTGTTTCTCTCGCGCCGGGGCTTTTCCGCCGGCCGCGGAAGAAAAGCGATCCTCAGCACGTTTCTTTTATTATCTCAGAACTACGAGACACTTCGTTGCAATTTTCTTTGCCGCGGCTTGCCACGTTTCCGTAAAGAATCGCGGCGGAACTCGGCGACGCCTCCCCCTCCGCCGGCACGGTTCTTGATCCCTCCACGCTCCGCGCGCAGCATCTTCTCTTTAACGACGTTAAGTGGATGAAAATGTTGTAAACGGATCTTTGTGAAGGCGTTACAACCGGAAGGAAACAAGGCAGGACGAAATCTTGGTACGCTCTCGGATCGAGTGCCCTAAACGTGCTTTGTTCCACATTCAAACGTTTACGATAAACAACCCTCCGATTCGCTGAAAGTCGCGGATCGACCGTTTTTATCGAGTCTCGCGACTTGGTTACAGTGCTAAGATCCGTACTCGCGAGTCGTTTAGAGCGTCGAGCACTTAATAAGCAAACTCGACACGCTCTAAATTCGATACAGGGAGAAACAAATGCGCCGGGGAAGTAGGGTAACTCGATGGAACAATTTCCGAGCTTAGTTCCCGGTGGCAGGTATCAGCGATCATGCGAAAGCGTTCGCGGAGCACTCACGGCCGTGTACACTGAACGCATCCAGGGATCGGTCGTCGGACTGGGAAGCTTAATTATACCGGGTCTAGAGGAAATAACAGCCCCTCGCCTGGCACAGTGCAAGCGGAAGATCCGATTTCCAGCGACTCGTTCGCACGGATTGTTTGCCAGCCCCGTCGAGGACGATCCGCCGACGGTTCCTTAGCCGGCATACTTTAGGAGAGTCATCTAGGCATCGGGGCTCACCGTGAGACCGCCATATTAAACGTTACCTCGGTGCATACTTTCGCGCAATTGATTCGTTCCACCGGCGTCGGTGCGCCCTGTGAAATCGAACGGCGCCCTCGACTGCGAGGAACAATGGGATTCTCTCCCTTTCGCTCGTGCCTCTCTAATTTTCTCGGTCCTCGTCGTTCCATCCCTCTTTAAACCTCCCGCCGGTTCTTTTTTCTCCCGATCGTTCGTTCTCACCTCTCACCGGCAGCTTCATCCGATCCCTTCCGTCCCGCTTCGTGTTCCCTTTCGCTCCGAGCCGGCGTCGCGGCCGCCGGGCCGCTTTGAACTTTTCCAATTTTCACGCGATGAGATTCAGCCCGGGAAACAGAACCAAATTCCGAATCTAATATAGGGGAAACGCAGCTTATCGGGATCCCCGCAAATACCATTAAAACATTACAGCTACGGGGGGCACGACGGAGTTCGTGCAAAGTGCTCGGGGCGGAGCGCGGGGTTGGTGCTTTGATTTTTATCACCGCGCCGGGGGATAACTGTTGTTTCTTCGTTTGGAATCTGTTAGGCTCGGCGCGTCGCGCCGGTTAATTTGACGCGGGAGATCTTCGTTTTTAACGCGTCCCCTGCCGCGTGGGGCGTACGCGCTGAACTTTCCGTTAAAGTATTGGGTATTTTCATTGTAAAATGAAGAATTTATTAAAAATGTATTACGCAGTCAATTATGGGCATCTTAATACTATTGTCGTATACGCCCCACGCGGCGATTTGTTTTAACGTTAAAAAATGCGATTACCAGTCAGCAAGAAACTGTATTGTAAAAGTTGCAGCATTCTGTAATAGTTGCGTGGATAAACCACGTTTTTGTTTGCTATGTTTTAACAAAGTTCACCGTAATATCCCTTCCTGATTATATAGAAACTTGTCACATAAATATTAAATATATTTCAACTAAAATGTTTTATTTTAAACTAATATAGGCATCGTAAAAAAATATCATGTGCGAGGATGCGACTTGCTCGGTAGAGTAATGTTCAGCCAGGTATTTGTTAGAATAATTCCTAAAAAAATTAATTTATTGCTTTGTTGTGTTATGCGTCTTAAACTATACACCCTTTTCTTGACAGTTATGAGTTTTGCATTATTTTAATCATTGTAAGGCATACACCAGAAATAAAACAATACGAAAGTCTTCAAAAAACCGTCTGGCAGGGAACGTGTTAATTGAGTTTCTTTTATATAGAACTTCGGGAATTTATACATTTTGTTGATGACGTATGTCGCGAGTGAATAATAAGTGAAGCTTTCCTTTTAATCGAACGCGAAATGTAACGTAATTTTGTTCATTCGCGAGAGTAACGAAGAGACTATTTTTGCTGATTAAATCCGATCGATTGTTAGTATAATTGCTAAATGAATAGGGCACGGACACACGCGAAACGCATCACACACCGGTCTCGACAGGTGAATACCGCGTTAACGCAATTAATAGAACGGACATGAATAACAGATCATTCAGCATCGCTATTTCTGTCCTCAATTCCCGAGGAAGATTGACAAGTGCCGCAATATAACCGCCCGTCGGATTAATTAATCGCTTTATTTAAATATGCGGGCTGTATTAGCCGCGGCGATCTCCGCTGCGCCGAACAAAAGAACCGGAACGGACGTTCGCGGGGAAAAAAGTTGACGTGGCCGTCGAATATAATCTAATTGGCAGTTTTAATAAATTACCTCGCGGCCCCGTTTACACGAATACAAAGTTAACAAATCGACTGTGGAATCTGAATAATTCAAGCAGTTCGCCCGAATTTCAAACAAAGCCTCGTGTCACGGGTACGCGAATTTAGCGAAGCAATAATTGCGTTGGGAGGATTTGTTAATTGAATAGAAGCGTCGCGCGAGGCAAGTTACAAAAGCGTGCCGCGGGATACCGTGCCGGCTCTGTTAATCCTTTATAAGGCAATATTCCCGAGACGTGAAACAATGTACTCTTTCATTTACACATTATCGATTGGAAACTAAAAATGTTAATTAGATAATAGTTCGTTCCCTTCCTGCCTAACGACAGAACTTGGACATGAAAAATTAATAATATTTAAAACCATCCAAGCTTTATCATTATATATTAACACTAAACCTACCAGACGGGTCAAAATGACCCATCTCTTCTTTTCGCAATTATTAATAAGATAACTGATGTTTCTCTGAGAAATTATTCAAGAAATTGATTTAACCCTTTGGTCTATATGTGTCTCAACTCTGGTCGGTACGACTGCTTTTTCATTAATAATTTATTAAAGAGAAAAATTCTAAGCATATGCCTTTGTTTTCTTTTAATAATATTCACTTTCATTTCGAATGAACTGAATGATACATGTATTTGTTGAATCACGTTGAACATCTTCACGAGTCTAACTCGTTGTTGTAGGACAAGGGGCTAAGAATACATAAACTGAATGGTAAATCGATCAAAGTCTCGATAGATCCACCCTTGAAGTTGCTACAGAGGAATTTCAAGAAGTCAGTTTAACTGCTCGGTAGGTTTAGCGTTAAGTACATACCATTCTGCATCATTCGAGTGCATGCGAATTAACGTGTCCTTTTTTCACCCGAAGATCTTCGATTAAACCGAAACATAATGAGAAGGATCCTCGTCGCGATAGGAATCGCTTATGGCCGGTCGAGTTACGCAAACCAACCTTCGTACGCCACGCGAACCGCGAATTCCACGCTCACAGGCTCATCTTCGTCGCTGTAAAAGCGCGTTTAATTACGCGAACACGTAACCCGCTAATCACGCGTCCGCGGCAGGACTTTTATTAATGATCATCGTTTTTATGCCCTTCCGCGTCGGTGGGAACGCGCGACGGACAATTATCAATCCGCCCGCCGCGGGGGATGGGACACCATTGAAAGGAAAGTGCGCAACCGGCCGTTCACCTTTCAATACCGGTGCCCGGCCCGTCAATATTGATGTCGCCGCGGCCGTTTAAGGTAATTAACACGTTTCCCGCGGAATCGGTTACACGCGACGGGATGAAAAAGCGTAGGAGCGCGCGAGGGTAACCGTCAAACTTTATCCATTCGACGGCGGCACGTTCGGCGCCGGTTAGCGGCGGCGACGTGATCGATAAAATAGAGCCGATCGTGTTTTATACGTGGAAAATTCGAATGAAATTGAAAGCTCCTCGACACGATAGGGTCCGTGTCAAAGTTTAAGAGCCGCTCGTCCTCCTCGCCCCGAGGATGGAGCGCTTAGCTCCGAGTATATACGGTTTCATTAGACACCCCCATCGATCATTGTTCGAGGAAACGGAGACAAAGCGTGCCACGAGGCACTGTCCATCCATTTCTTGCTCGTTCGCCGGGAACTGTTTTAACGGTGTTTTTGCACGCTCGATTCCCGCGGGAAGTTTTAAAATATGAACCGACGGACAGGTACGCGCGCCCGAACTTCCCGGAAGGCCGAAGCTAGAAAAACCGCAGGCCACTGCAGCCCGCCGGCTCGCTTAAATCTTTCAATAGATCGCAATTTAGAAATAACGAGAAAGTTACGCGGAGCTACTTGTTGATCGTCGATCCGGCCTCGGATGAAAATTTATCTGCCGCGCTAGTGAATGCCTCCGTACCTCCTGTTTTTCGGGAACGTATCGCTCGCGCGAACCTAACGCGCGCCGTAATCTAATCGAGATTGTTCGACGCGCGTAATATCCTCCGGGATCCGATCCGCAGTTAACCTTATCCGAGCCGGGGCCGCGTCGAATTCAATTCGAACGGAAATCTTGCGAACTGTAACCCGCACCCAGATTTAACGCGCGCCGAAACTGAACCGAAACGCGTGGCGAGTTTAACCCAGTTACGAGTTGCGTCCGGAGCCGATCCGCCGCCTCGGAGAAGACTTAAATCCTTTACCGAACTCGCGGACACCTAAGTCGACCCGATAAACGCTCGCGACGTACCTGCAGGTTTTCCGATGTAGCACACAATGCGGGAACTTGCGCGAAGGAACTTGCGTCGTGCAACTTGTTGATCGCGATTCGGGGAATTAGATGTGATTCGCAGTAGTAAACGATACGGTCGAACTGGATCGAGACTTGACTGGTAATAATCGTTGCTTAATGATCGTTGCCAATGTAATGACGCCATCCACGGAATGCGTTCACCGAAGTTGCGACAATTTTAACCCTTTGCAGTCCAGGGGCGCCTCTAAGTCGTCAAGTGATTTTACACAGCAAAACCGTAAATTTTCATATTTAATATTAAACTTTGTGTAATGCATCAATGTACGAAATATAGAAAGAAAATAATTCTCTTTCTGAATGCATGCGAGATTTCTTAATTCAATCTAAGAAAATGTCCGTATCTCATTAGAAAATATTGAATATTTCCGGCGAAAAACTTCTGGAGTGCAAAGGGTTAACCTGGCCTGTCATTTTTTTCTCAACTTTGATCGACACGGCCACTTCGTCATTAATAATTCATTGGGGAAAGAGAAAAATTCTAAGCAAATGTTATACTATGATTTCTTTCTCAACTTTGATCGATGCGGCTGCTTTGTCATTAATAATTCATTGCAGAAAGAGAAGAATTCTAAGCAAATGTTACGCCTATATTTCCTTTTAAGTATAACAGTTGATTACGTATAATATTTACTTTAAATTCGAATGAGTAATATATATACTTGTATCACGTTGAAAATCTTCATCACGAGTCTCACTCGTTGCAGAGCAAAAGGTTAACGTAATCTGATCGCCAATTGCGAACAGTCAACTGTCAAAACAGACCACAGACAACCAACAGCTAACAAAATTTATTTAAGAATGCCTTATACTTCCGAAACATTGCTCCTCTCTCTCGATTAATTGCTCTCGATCGTTAAATCTCAATCCTACAATATTCATATTAATTACGTATTCCAAAGCATGATCATGAATGAAGATCCACGATCCGTCAACGGAACCATCCGTTTTTAATCCGTGCAACGGGAGATCGAGTTTGGCGTGGCCCGACCTGCTGGAATTCGATTCCTCGATACCGGTTGGCCCGATGTGTTTCGCGGTTAACCTTGCCGGTATTCACGGGCAGGGGATGGCGGGCAGGGTGATCGAGGGTGCGAAGCGGGGGTCGGACACACGAGAATGAATAGGTTTATACGTGGCTGCGTACGGCCTGATTGAGTCGATTCCTAGTGGCATCGTAGTCTAGTGGCGGCGCGGGTTCGCAAACACGCGCGACGTATACAATTAAGCCAGCCCAATTATCGCGCATTCCATTCTACGGCCAATCGCCGGGGTCTGAGGGAATCGGCGCGTTGTTCCTTCATAATCGGCAACCAGTCGTTGTTGTCGAGCCACCCGCGCCGGGCTGACCCGTCGTGCATTTTATATTGCAGCCCAGCATGCGACCGTTTCCAAACCGAACTATTAATCCAACGGTCGAGACGAGATTAAGGCATTATAAATAAGCCCCCGCTCCGGGCTGCTGGCTTTAATATTCATCGACACGAGCCTCCGCAGAGTCTATTATTTCGGTCGGCTTGCCGCGGATTCGGGAACCGCTCGCGTCCGCTTATCATCCGACCGGTATTACCGAATAGGTGTCACCGGCGCGGACCAAGGGAACGTTAAAATGTATAAACCGTCCTTCCGTGTGTTTAATTCCGACTCCGGGTATCGCCGCATCAATGCCGGTTCTAATAGCGGTCGCTCATAATTTAATGACGGTAATCGCGGCCCGCCGTGTACGATTAATTCCGCTGAAATAACGCCCGCTATCTCTCAGCACAATGATCATCGGAATCGCGATTACCACTGGTTACGTACGCTTACGTATTGTACGCGGAATTCTCTGTTATACATAAAATTCCGCCGCTGTTACGCGCGTCGGACAATGTCGGAAACTCGCACGGTTTTCGTCGATTTCACCGTTTCAACCGGGACAATCTCGCTTCTTTTCGAGCCAACCGAAGCGTAATCATCCTTGACGCGTTATCGTACTTCGAGCTTCGTGAAGTTTACAGTTACCGGAGTAATGGCGAGTTCCGATGCCGCAGCGTTGCGATTCCCATGGCAAATGTTCAAAGGGATGTTCGAAATTTTGAATAGTTTGATACTTGGCTCGGCTGCCTTGTTTTGACGGTTGTATCCATAATGCAGCTCGGTCGAGCCAAGTTTCCGGGATGTTCGCCGCGAAGTTGCTCGGATTAAAACACGCCGTTTTCTCTGGTTTCTTACAAGTTTCGCTCTCCCGGATGAATTGCAGCTGTTCTATCAGCTTACCCCGCCATGGTCAGTCCGGGTCGGTTCTATTTACGGCCGATCCGCACCGCCCGCCTGAATTTCATTTTATGGTGTCGTGTTCGAGACCCTTTGGGAGTCGTGCTGCTCGAACGGTCGTATCCCGCGGCCCTACTTTTCGGATGAATTTAAAGAAAGTCCATCCTCCGGGCGAATTCTCTCGGTCCGCCCTTTCTCTCGGAGATAACGCGTGGGACGATCGAAATGTATTACCGCTTGACATCCCGTCGCGAGCACTTCGACCGATCCACGCGGGAGCGTGCCCGATTCCTGCGTGAACCGCGTCCGGTGAACTTTTCACGCGTCAATCGAGATTTATGTTCGAACGGAGAGATGCTATTTGTCTTCCCTCGGCGTTGCTTTCGCGTTACGTCTCGCTCGTAACGCTGACAGATCTGCGAGACGGCGACTCGGTCGATCTTCGCTCCTTTATCCTTTGAAATATCATCTTCTTTTCACGATTGCTAGGGCGAAAGTCTAGTCGGACAAACTTAATCGCCGTATCGCGGGTTTTCGCGGCAGTTCACACTTATCTAACCGGGCGTCGCGAAATTATCGTCGAGCAGAATTTTATTCCCCGCGGCAAGTCTCCAGTCTGACACGGTATGGGAATTATTGAGATTTTATTAAGGTTTCATACGCGTTACATTTTTTTACGGCGCCAGAGCAGCGCGATCGCGGTCCGGGGCGATAACTTACTACCCAGAAGGCGGGTCCCCTGTGTCAGCAATGATATGGGGCATCCTTCCGTATTTATGATCCCCGGAGTATCATAGGAAGTCAAGTATTATATTTCAGACAACTAGTATTGAAAGTTCACGGCCACTTCCCCGCCATGAATTACATTAGGCAGCGGGCGCCGGGAGCTGAGGGGAATAGTTGGGTTAGACGTTGAGCGATAACCATGGGTGACCAATATTTTCTACTCCGTGAATATCTGGCTGCTCTTCGGAGGCGCGCTGCGTTGGATCGAAGGATCTATGTACAGTATGGCGGCGACGGCTCTGCAGGGACCATGAACGGCTAATATTTTCCGGCCGAACACGACAGATCTTGCCTAAGACGATATTCTGTAGCGCGGAATCTGTGAGTAAGCGAGAATTCATGGGACCGGGATCCACCGGAACATCCTCTAAATTGAGAAGCCAGCCTCTACCATCGGATTTACTCTTCTTCATCGCTGAACGATCCTCGTACACGTCAGAGCCAGCTTTTAAGTTTCAGTTCAATTAGGAACACTCGCTTTTCAATGGAATCTTCAGTCTGCTCCTGAATATAGAGACATCATTGTAGTATTAACCCCTTGTCATCAACACTAAAACTGCAGTTCAATTAACTTTTTAAAATTTCTATAGAATCTCCAAGAGTGCATCTGTTCACTTTCATTGATTTACAATTCGATTTGCGTAGTGCTGAATGAATTTCTTTAATCATTTCTCAGAGAAACATTTGTCACCTTTGTAATAATTCCAAAAACCATCAGGCATGGGTCGTTTGACCCGTCTGGTAGCTTTAGTGTTAATATGCGCGAATATTAACCTAACCGAGACTTAACCCCTCGTTATTAATATTCGCGAGTAACACTGTGCGCCGAGAACATTTAACAGTTAAGGGGTTCAAGGTCTCGTTCGAGTGTTAAATAATGATCCCACACGTCAGAAACACCGTAAGCTCTCCCCGTTGTGTTTCCTGTGAGCTTTTTTGCGTGTGTGTAATTAGAGTGCCCTAGAGTGTGCGCTGTTCGGTCGACGCACTCGGCTCGGTAAGGTGAATTTTCACGGTTTGCCGCGGTGCTCGCGTGCCGCGCTTCCACTTCCCATTGTTGGCCGAGGTCGTTCGGATATCGAGCCGCGTCAGTGGCCCCTTTTCCACCCGGCAGGATAGGTATTAAGGTCAGCAGGAAAGAACGAAGGGCAGTGCACAGCGCGCGATCCGCGATTGTATAACCGCGGCTGAATATTTACGCGGCCCGCCGGAACGGAGCTAGATCGCGGCCGGATAGAGATATCGGATTAAACGCAAACTCCGGCCCGAAATGAAGAGGAACGAACCGGCCGAGATTTTATGGAAGGTACTTGTTGCGCGACGGCGGGGAGCCTCGTAAGTTACGCGGACGATAACGGGGGCGAGGTATCAGGTGCTACTCCGGCGAGAACGGGATCAGCGGAGTCTAGCGTGGCGGTCGTGCGATTACAACGTTTTCATCGGGAATGACCTCTGGGTAGCGTTCTATCGCGTGCGTAGCTCCTTTATAAATCATATTGACCCTTTGCACTCGGGAGCTGACTCTCAGTCACCACTTAATTTGGCGCAGAAAAACTATAAAATCTGATATTTAACGTTGAACTCGTATAATGCCTCGATACTTGAAATATTGGAATAAAACAGCTTTGTTCCTCAATGCACTGGTGATTTCTCTTCGAGTTAGTCTCAAAGAATATCATCTACGCCTCGTCGAAACATGTTAACCCTTTGAACTCTGTAGGCTCCAATATTGCACCAGAATATTAAATATTTCAATGAATCTTAAAGAAACTACACTAAAATTATCAGATTTTCCACGCATCCATATTTTGTACTAAGAAGGAAAATAAAAGATCGAAGAAATGTTATAGCATTTCTCATTTTCGCTAGGAATACTATAAAAATTAAATGTATCTTCCGAATCGTTAAATTGTGAAACTATATTTTTCGTTAAAACAAACAAACCAGTTCAACACCCTTACTAACCCTATCACTGTAAAACGTCGCAGGGTCGGAGCGTGAATCGCGACGCTAAGACCGAAATGACAAATATTCTCGTCGCGGACGCGTTCGCGAACAACGCACGTCGCATATTTTCTTACGAAGATTAGATAGGAGTTAACGAGGTAATCGATGTTTTACAGCGACGAACGAAACGTTTGATTTCCAAGTGAAAAGTTGAGGACGCCCGGTAGTCGTGGATGTAACAGCGTGTTCCGGCGAACTATAAACAGGCAAACTAGACGTATCTCTATGCAAGTGTTAAGGTGTATCTCCGCCTGAGCCGAAACTCAAGTGGGACATCAAGGGAAGCTCCTACTTAAACGGGTTCGCGCCGCTGCTACGACCCATTAACAATACGACGGACTCACTTAGGAATTCGAGCGTTTAGGATGTGTCCCCGGAAACTTCAACACGCTCGAACGAACGCGTACCGTTAAGTGCGCCGTCCCCTGTTACAATACGCCGCGTTATAGCCGAGATACGGTCGCGCCGCAGCGTTTCGCGTCCGTGTACGGCGAGCCGTGCAAGAAAGGCACGCGGAGGACGTTTATTAGGGAGGAAACGGAGGAACAGGGCTCGCCGATCCATCGGCGAGCGTCAGGAATGAGGACAACAACGCTCGCTATCAGCTTGGCAAAAAATATCTGCCGCTCGTGCCGGCGGATAAGAAGGAGACCGTTCGAAGAAAGGAATTACTGATAAGCGTAAGAATGGCCGAACGTCGCGCGCGTTCAGCCTGATACAACGCCACGGATTCTTTTCTTGCATAGCGGCAGCTTTAAGCGGCGCCGCGAGAGCCCGATAACGACACCCCGCGGTAAATTCTGTTTCTTTGCCGCTTTTAAGCGCGGAATTTATTCGGTCCGGCCTTGTGATTCTCGCGTGTACAGTTGTTTGGGTACGTTCGTTCTCGCGCGTAAATAGCACGAGCGCCGAGCGGGAAGCGATCGTCGATTTGAAAATTGATGTCTCTGGAAGGCGACTGCGAAGCAGAATACGCCGCGTGTGCTTTTGTTTTTTAGGGAGAGTGGGCTTGACATATACGTCGTGTAAATTTCGTCTACTAGAAACACAACCGAAACTTGTGACTTACGAAAAAGAATAAGGAATTCGATTTTGCAATTTTACTTTGGATTTGCGTTATACGTATCTAAAATGTACATTAATGAAGGATTAGTAATTAAACGGTAGCGCGCAATGTGTTAAGTTGTTATCAGAGAGCAGATGTATGATGTGTCGGACTTGTTTTAATTAGGTTGCTAAGAAACCTTCGAATTGTCTCTATTTATGTACCCTTAGACGCAACAGTTGGAAGACCACTTGATGACTAGACTGACGGATCGGTCAGTTCCCATCTTATTTGCGATACTAATTTGCTGTTCGTTGATACGGTTACGTGAGACTGATCATAACCATAAAAATGATTGCTAGACATCGAGCGATCGCTCAACGGTAACGCCGCTGTAGTCGAAATGGAAGCTCCGAGACAATTCGAAATGGGCTTTGCTGTATCCGCGATAGTTCAGCTTTGAGTTACGAGCATCGGTCTGACTGGAAAAATCCGGTCCATCGAAAGAATGAATCACCTTCGAGCACTTTGTCCCATGATAAATAGCCGAAGGTGTAGCCACGTTCCGCGGGAAACCATTGTAGCCGAGCCGATTATTGCCGGTCTATTCAGAAGTAAATGGTTTTGAATTATTACGACTGCGAATTCGGGCACGGCGAGATTGAGTTTGCCCCGATAATACGCCGAATACGCCGGTGTGTGCCCGATCCAAATGTTTAGCCAAGAAAATTACGGCGCGTAATGAATCGGTTACGGTTCGAAGGAGATTTCAATTTTAATGAGATATCCACTGTCCCCCGTCCGCCGGACAAAAGATTTCGGGATTCACGGAGGTCCGCGGGGGTAGGTGGCTGTTAATTAATCTTCGATTATGGGAGACCCCCTCGGCGGAAGCAACAAATGAAGGAACGAAAGTTTATCCGGGTCAATGGCGGATCAGCGATTCGCCGGTTCGTCGGGATGCACGGCGAAGGATTACCGATCGGTGGAAAAGTTTCGGAGTCTGCGTCGTTCGGGGGCCACTTTTCTGACTCATTGGAGCTGAATTAATAGTCAGCCGCTCGGCCGATTTCTTTTGTTGATTGTTCTTGCCGTTGCGCCGCGCCGCGAGCCACTTTCTTTTGCAGCTGCGACTCCGAACTTTTCCTCCGATGCGTCTATATCCGTCCTTCCTTGTTTATACTTTCAAGCCCTCCGCGAAACTTCCGAGTCCACCCCGGCGCGAGGAATCCAGACGGAAGCTGCGAACACGACACGAAATGTACTTCGGAATTATTCTTTCCTGGCGTTAAGGACAATAACAACTGCTTCATTGATATTAATGGGCTCTCTCGGTGGTTCCCCTGAGATTTATAACAACGTCCTCTTATCGCTAAACTACTTTTAACGTTCAAAATACCGCTCGTTCGTAAAATCCGTAACGTTTACGAAGTAACGGTAACCTGGACGTCTGCGAAGGTACCAGCTCGAAGTCGATCCAATATCGAAAATAAGCGAAAAATCGCTCGGAGAAGTGTATTGAAAGTAGAGAGGTTTGGCACCCTAGGGAAGGTTCTATCGGCTTTCGAATATTTTCACGCTCTAACGTGGAAATCTTTGCCCAAGCCGCGGCCCGAGTCCTTCGTTTTTCACTGTTAATAATTCCTATTACAGAGCACATCGCAATCAAACCTTAGTTTCCCCATGAATGGCGAAGTTCGCCCCTTAAACACGATCCTCCGCATTATAATGCACCGGCAGAGTTTGTATATCATCGCGCAAAAAGTCCGAGGCCCAAGAGACTGCGCCGGTATTTCCGCCGCAAGCCAGACAGAGGAATTACATTCTCGAAAAAAAAGAGGTATCCACAAAGGACCAGCTTTCCGCGGTAATCGCGCTCTACAAATTACTGTCGCATTCTCGCGTAATACCTTTCTAGTTGCCGTGCAATCGACTTTGAGAGCTTTAGCCGTGGCTCAGAAAGAAGATAGCCTTTCTCGACGCGACGCGCGGGTCCCCGATAATCCCGTTTGCACATGTACGGCGTTTAATTTTTGCTTTTCCGCGCGGACGGGCTCTCGCGTTCGTTACGCGGCGGCCAGACAGAGCGCCGCGCCGCGCCGCGCCGCACCGAGGACGCGTAAAAAGCGCAGACATCTCGGCCGTTGCGGTTCGCGGGTAACGCAGTTGTCTAGAACGCGGATGCGGAGTTGAACGTACTCGAGGCACGAGCTGTGCCGGCCCCCGGCCGCCCCACTTAGCCGACAGTCCGATAATCATGAGGCACGGCCGACAAATTTGCACCTAGCCGTTGCTTCTTGCGACCGTGCGCTCTGCGGTTCAATAGCGGTGTTCCATGACGCCCGATAGCGGTGCTCCAGATAACGGATGGCCGTGAACCTCGTTGCCGCGCGGCTGTATCTCGCACCCGCGGTAACTCGAAGACAAAGCGGACTTCGTTTATCACCGCGGCGAAGTGTCTCCGCTTAAAAGCTGTGCTCGGCCAGCTGTATCCTCCAATGGAAGATTAGTTTCGGTTCACTCCGCGCGAACGTGTACCCGCCCGCCCGGCGGCAATTCGAGTCCGTGCGCTTGATAGACACGGTATAGCGACGCGGGGAGATAATGCCGGTAACGATCGGCGATTCATGCGCCGCCAAGAGATCCGGGAACTTTAATTAGTTTTCGCGCTGGAATTTCTTTTCGCGCTCCGGTCGCCGCAATCCGAATGGACGGGGCGTTAAAGCGGAACGGATGTCGGAGGATAGTTCCGTCCGTTCGATTGTTACATCGACCGCCGGAGTTCCTCGCCGATTCCGGTCATATTTATATCCGACAGCAGCGTGTGGATTTATTTCTATCTTCGAATCGTTCGATATTCCGCGGTGAATTCAGTTTTGCCTCTGACGGATACGTTTCGGTGGTTCTATTCGAACGGCTGATGAGTTTATCAATAACAAAGAACACGGGGATTTCCGCGCGCGGAGGGAGCTGTGTGTGAAAATAATGAGCAAAAAACGGGCGGAAAAGTTCGGAGAAGTTTAAACAAGTTCATACGAAATTAGCCAGCTTTAGCCAGTGATTATAATGGCTCGCGCAGCGTGCTGCTCCGGGACCGAAACTTTCCGGTTCCCCGGTGTCCGTAATGCCGTGTGCGTCGAACTTTCCCATCGTCAAAAATTACGAACGGCCTCGCGATCGTTTTCGTACGTGCACGAAACATCCGCGAAGAGGCGAGGAAACCGTTGGGAACGGTAGGGGAAACGCGGAAAACTCTGCAAGGGGGGGAACGAAGAAATTGTCGCCGAGATCATTGGCTCCGCGACAATTCGGACTAATTTACCAGGGAACGGGTGTTCCGTCGTGGAACAAGGGGCCTTTCGGGATACCGAGGACCGCGGCACGTCGATACACGGTTCTGGTTTATGACACGGGCGCAAACACGATCGAGCGTTCGGGACAGTTGATCCGGGGCCCGGCTTCGGCCATTGTGCAAGTCAGCCTCGCATTTTCTGTCCCGTACAAAAATCGCCCCTGTCATAAACCAGACAAATTCTCGCGCAGCGGCGAGGATTACCCGCGGCCATGGGTACGTGCCCGTACTTAGGTGGGCACGTGCACATGGGCCCACGTAACGGGGTTTTCGTCGCTGACTAACCGAACGTGCGCGCAACAGCGAGGACTACCTGCGGACAAGGGTGCGTACTCACATCGGGGTACACCCTTGCACGTTCGTCAAGGTAGCGGTATTTTCTCGCTGTTGCCAAATGTATTTTTTACTCGAGACTTCGTCGATCTCTTGTTCCCACTCCGTCAGCATCCCCTTCCGTACATCCGAAGGAGGGGTAAGAAAGTTGACTTGTGGGTGCAAGAGTTCCGACGAAGGTTAGTCATACATCCGCATTCGACAAGTCAGTCATACATCCGCATTCGACAAGTCAGTCATCCATCCGCATTCGACAAGTCAGTCATACATCCGCATTCGACAAGTCAGTCATCCATCCGCATTCGACAAGACCGTCATACATCCGCATTCGACAAGACAGTCATACACATACATTCGACAAGAACTGTTCTTTCCATAATTCACGACACGCGTTCGACAAATAGAGTTCTCGTACAACATTCGGAAAACTCAATCACGCATCATCTTCGAGTCTATCACACGACAGACTCGTACAAAATTCTCGATTCGAACAAAACGTAACGCGAACACGCGACCACTGCTCTACCGACGGATCCAGGTGCCCAAGATTAATTTGGCGGGCATCACACGTCGATCGTAGCGTAACATTTTTGGTCCTTCGAGCCGGATTTGCTACCTACGATCCCACATAACATTTTGGTCCTTCGAGCCGGATCCTCGGCCTACGGAAGCAGTGCGTGGAACACGAACGAGCCGGAAACAAGCATCGAGACTACATCAAGGGAACCAGGAGGAATCCAGGCTACACCTACAAGGCAATTCGGGAGAAAATCGTCGAGGTAAGCTCGTTTCGAATTGTCGATCTCTCAAATATCCTTTCACAATCCTCGCTTCTATTAAAATGGCAACGAACGTAGAAGCCAATAGCAACGAACGCATCCGGATGCTCAAGTATAAACAACGGGCATTCAAAGGCCAGGTGACGGTATTTAAAGATTTTATTCACAAGCTACAACCTTCCGAAAACGCGCCGTTCAAACTTCGCGAGCGCATTGAGCGTATACGCAGTCTCTTCGACTCCTTCAACAGGGACCAAGATGAATTGGGGTACCTTGAAAATCTGGAGGGTTTAGACCCCGAACGCATAACAATTACGGACAATTACGACGATGCCCTCGCGGACGCCCGCCGTTTGTTAGATAGCCTTGAGAAACCGGCCCGAAACAGCACACCGGTCAACGCTTCCGACTCCTCCTTGATCGGGTCTCCGTCGCACCCGATCACCATCAATTTGCCAAAAATAGATTTGCCAAAATTCGACGGGAAGCTCGAAAACTGGACGACGTACAAAGACGCGTTTCTTACGATGATAGACGCCCATCCAGGTCTTGCAAACAACCAAAAATTAAATTATCTGCGTCTATCATTATTGGGCCAAGCCGCGGACGCGATCGGTGCATTCGCGATCACAGAGGATAACTATAAAACCGCGTGGACTCACCTCTGTGAAATCTATGACAACAAACGCGTGTTAATTCTCCGTCATGCCGCGTTGCTTATTGATACGCCGACGATGCAGAACGACTCTCCGGAATCCATTCGAGCCCTACGAAACCATTTACAGCTGCACATTAGGTCATTGCAGGCTCTCGGTCGGACGCCAGAAGATATCGGCAATGACCTATTGTGTAGCCTCGCGATTTCGAAAATGGGAAAGGGCACCCTGAAATCGTGGGAACGTACCCTGACCGATACAGAGGCGCCAAAAATCGAGGAGGTGTTCAAACACCTCCACATTGCGGCGCATCAAACGGAAAGCTACGTTTCCACGACCTCGACGCGAACCACGTTACGGAACCATCACGAGGTTCCAAACAAGGAGCCGAAAGGGTCGGGCAGGCATCAGAAGCATTCGAAACCAAGCCCGACGTACTCTCAAGTCACGCGACATCGGACGTACGTCACGAAGGAACGGACGCCACCGTCGTCACCGCGTTCGACATCAATCGCGCGTTCGACCTCATCGCGGGCGTCTACACCGCGGTCGACACCACCCTCGTCGCCTTCAACGCAACGACGACGAATCTCGCGCCCCTCTTCACCGCGACAGGAGGAAAACACGCCGCGTTGCCACCTTTGCAAGGGAGTCCACGCGATGTATCATTGCGCGAAATTTGCCGCGATGACGATAGCCGAGCGAACCGAAGCGGCTCGAAAGGCAGGGTTGTGCCTTAACTGTCTCCGAGACGGTCACAAAACTGAGAACTGTCGATCCGGGACCTGTCGTGTGTGCCACGGACGACACAACACGAAGCTTCACCGTCATAACGAGACAGCTAAGGCATGACTAAGGGTACCTACACAAACCACGTCACGTCCGACGGCTACACAAACCACGTCACGTCCAACGGCTACACAAACCACGTCACGTCCAACGGCTATACAAACCACGTCACAACCAACGGCAACACGAACCGCGACACGAACCGCGACACGAACCGCGACACGAACCGCGACACGATCGTCTCCGACACGAACCGCGACACGAACCGCGACACGAACCGCGACACGAACCGCGACACGACCGACTCCGACACGAACCGCGACACGACCGACTCCGACACGAACCGCGACACGACCGACTCCGACACGAACCAAGACACGAAAGGTACAACACGTTTGTACGGCCTCCGCGATCGACGTCCCTGCGAATAATCTGCTCGCCACGGCAGTCGTCAACGTTCTCGACCGCGACGGAAGGGCAGTAGAGTGTCGCACGCTGATAGACACGTGCTCCACCGCCAACTTCATGACCGAAAATCTCGCCGCGAAATTAAAACTACCGGCTCAAAAGAGCGCGACAACGATTGAAGCGCTCAATCAAATGAGCACGGTAGCTACGAAATTAATCACGGCAACGATAAAATCTAGAATGGCGAACTATCAGCGTGTGTTAACATTCTACACCATTCCAAAAATCTCGGGTCCAACACCGGATCAACAGAACGACCGCGCAAACATTCCCATTCCTCCGAACATCAGACTCGCGGATCCGCAGTTCCATCGTCCGGGAACCGTGGACATGCTCATCGGCACCGGACCTGCGTTGTCGTGCCTGAGCATCGGGCAACGGAGTCTCTCCCCCCGAAACGGACCGGACATGATTCTCCAAAAAACACAGTTTGGATGGATCATCGGGGGGAGCGTTCCGACCGCGAAATCACGTATCAAGGCCCAGACTTTCCTTACAAGTCTACAGTTCGACTTAAGGAAATTCTGGGAATTGGAGGACGGTCCTCATATACAACATCTGACTTCGGAGGAACGGGAATGTGAAGAACACTTCAAGGATAACGTTACACGCGACAGCACCGGCCGTTACGTCGTAGCGTTACCCTTCAACGAAAAGAAACGGGACATCGCGGAATCGCGATCGCGCGCACTAAACCGTCTAGCAGCACTCGAGCGGAAACTGAAAAGGGACTCGTCGCTCAAACGCGAGTATTCCAACGTTATGAAGGAATACCTCGACTTAGGGCACATGAGCCAGGAGGAAACCCCCGGCACGCACGGTTTCTACCTGCCTCATCACGCGGTCCTAAAAGAGTCGAGCGAAACCACGAAGGTCCGCGTAGTGTTTGACGGTTCCGCGAAATCGAACAGTGGAGTCTCCCTCAACGATGCCTTGATCACCGGACCGACGATTCAGGACGATCTGCTGGCGTTGCTTTTGCGATTTCGTATGCATGCATACGTCATCACAGGCGATATCGAGAAAATGTACCGCCAGTTTATCATACGTCCTGAGGATCGGCCGTATCAACGCATCTTGTGGCGAGACGAACACAACAACATAAAGACATACACGTTGAACACGGTCACATTCGGTTTGACCTCTGCTCCGTACCTCGCGATCCGGTGTTTGCATCAACTCGCGCAAGATGAACAGAACAACTATCCCGTGGCGGCAGATGTTCTTCGACGCGACTTGTACGTGGACGATCTCATAACGGGAGCAAATACATACACGGAAGCATTGAACATTCGCGATCAAATGCTCGGGTTATTAAAACGCGGCGGACTCAATATCAGACAGTGGGTCTCCAACCATCCGCGACTTCTCGGCGGACTCTCCACGTCGCAAATTCACCCGAAGGTTTTTGGCGACACAATGGTAAAAACCCTCGGCGTGTCTTGGGACTCGCGCCGCGACAACATCATTTACGTAGTCGACTCGAACCATAACCAGCGGGTCACGAAACGCAACATTCTTTCCGCGATCGCGAAAATTTTCGACCCCTTGGGCTTACTCGCGCCGGTCATCGTCACCGCAAAAATCCTGATGCAGCGATTGTGGCAACTGCAGTTAGACTGGGACGAGTCACTCCCAGCTCTTTTTCATACGGAGTGGACTACGTACGTCAAGGAATTGCCACGGTTGGAGCACGTTCGGTTTGAACGACACGTGTCTCAACGCGCGGCTAGACGTATCGAGCTCCATGGGTTCTGCGACGCGAGCGAGCGAGCCTATGGAGCTTGCATTTACATCCGCACGATAGATTCCGCGGAGAACATCAAATCTCAATTGTTGTGCGCAAAGTCTCGAGTCGCACCATTGAAGACCGCCACTCTCGCTCGTCTAGAATTATGCGGTGCCGTCCTCCTCGCATCCCTCTACACGACCGTACGCGACGCACTGACTTACCGACTCGACAAGACATACTTCTGGACGGACTCGACAATCGTACTAAATTGGTTACAAAAGGAACCAAACACGCTAAAAACATTTGTGGCCAATCGCGTGGCAGAAATACAGAAAAGGACCGACATTGCCGCGTGGAATCACGTACGCTCGAACGACAATCCGGCGGACTTAGTTTCACGAGGACAGACCCCCTCGGAGTTCGCTCGTGCCTCGATCTGGTACCATGGCCCACAATGGCTCAGCCACGACCGTTCGAGGTGGCCTGAGTCAAGGTTCGCGCCCTCCACGGAGGTACCGGAATCGCGGCCGGTGATGTGTCTCGCCACGTCCGTCGTTCGAGACGACGGAATTCTGCGACGGTTTTCATGCATAAAGAGACTTCAGCGTATCGTGGCCTACTGTTTACGGTTCAAAAAGGACTATCGCGCGAACGGACCACCGTCGGTTGAGGAGATTCGCCGCGCTAACGAACGCGTTGTTTTACTCGCGCAGGCTTCCGCGTTCGCGACTGACTTGCACCGCCTCGACACTGAGCGCGAACTCAGTCCCAAAAGTAAGTTGCTCCCGTTGCACCCGTTCCGCGACAAAAAGGGAATACTTCGCGTCGGAGGCCGACTACAAAACTCCGACCTACCGTTCGACCAAAAACATCCGATATTACTGCCCAAGGGACACTACATAACCGAACTGATCATTCGACAAACACATATCGACAACCACCACGCAGGACTGAACACGACGTTACACAACATACGACAACGGTACTGGCCCATCGACGGCAAAAATTCGGTGCGTAAAATCATACGACAATGTATCCGTTGCTTCCGCGTCAGCCCACCGAGCACCGAATATGTAATGGGTCGTCTACCCATTACCCGCGTCACCCAGTCTCGACCCTTCCAGAATTGCGGCATCGACTATTGTGGACCATTTTCCGTTAAGGAGAAGAAATATCGAAACCGGGCTCGCGTTAAGGTTTACGTTGCCGTCTTTGTCTGCTTCGCTACGAAGGCCGTCCATCTCGAGGTTGTCAGCGACATGACGACGGAAGCGTTTATCGCCGCGTTGAAACGCTTCATTTCGCGAAGGGGCATATGTCGTAACATCTACTCGGATAATGGCACCAATTTTGTGGGTGCCAATAACGAACTCACCCGGCTCTACCAAGATTTGCAAGGGGATGATGTGTTACGGCATTTCCTTACCGATAAGGAGATGTCATGGCACTTCATTCCCTCAATTTCCCCCAATTTCGGTGGTCTCTGGGAAGCTGCGGTAAAATCTTTTAAACACCATCTCCGACGGGTAATGGGTGACAATTTATACACGTTCGAACATTTCAATACCATAGTAATCGAAATAGAAGCGATCCTAAATTCCCGTCCGCTGACACCACTTTCGTCAGATCCTAATGATCCTTCTGCTCTCACTCCCGCCCATTTTTTAATCGGCAATTCGTTGACGGGCATGCCCGAGACGAGTTTTCACGATGTGCCGAGCAATCGCCTGTCATCCTGGCAACATGCCCAGAAGGTGAAACAGGACTTTTGGACTAGGTGGCACAAGGAATATATCCACCACCTCAACGTGCGACAAAAATGGACCCGAGGATCGCACGAAATCAAAACGGGATCTCTCGTGGTCCTCAAGAACGACCATCTTCCGCCGCTGCAGTGGGACCTCGGACGCATCGAAGCCGTACACCCCGGCTCAGATGGCGTCATCAGGGCGGTGACAGTTCGTACGGCAAACGGCACGTTCAAGCGGAATGTCAAGCAACTCGCGCTTCTTCCGACGGAAGACAACGCTTGACATCCCAGGGTGGACTGGAGCATCCACGCAGTCCACGGCCTCCACGAGAAGAAGATCATCCTCTCGGATCCTCACACGAATTTAGGATTAAGTCTTCGTCGTCTACACGACCCCGTATCGCAACATTGTATATTACATTCGCACATTGTCAACACTCGTACGCAAATTGATCGACAGGGTCTCTCAACGGGGGGAGCATGTTCCGTCGTGGAACAAGGGGCCTTTCGGGATACCGAGGACCGCGGCACGTCGATACACGGTTCTGGTTTATGACACGGGCGCAAACACGATCGAGCGTTCGGGACAGTTGATCCGGGGCCCGGCTTCGGCCATTGTGCAAGTCAGCCTCGCATTTTCTGTCCCGTACAAAAATCGCCCCTGTCATAAACCAGACAAATTCTCGCGCAGCGGCGAGGATTACCCGCGGCCATGGGTACGTGCCCGTACTTAGGTGGGCACGTGCACATGGGCCCACGTAACGGGGTTTTCGTCGCTGACTAACCGAACGTGCGCGCAACAGCGAGGACTACCTGCGGACAAGGGTGCGTACTCACATCGGGGTACACCCTTGCACGTTCGTCAAGGTAGCGGTATTTTCTCGCTGTTGCCAAATGTATTTTTTACTCGAGACTTCGTCGATCTCTTGTTCCCACTCCGTCAGCATCCCCTTCCGTACATCCGAAGGAGGGGTAAGAAAGTTGACTTGTGGGTGCAAGAGTTCCGACGAAGGTTAGTCATACATCCGCATTCGACAAGTCAGTCATACATCCGCATTCGACAAGTCAGTCATCCATCCGCATTCGACAAGTCAGTCATACATCCGCATTCGACAAGTCAGTCATCCATCCGCATTCGACAAGACCGTCATACATCCGCATTCGACAAGACAGTCATACACATACATTCGACAAGAACTGTTCTTTCCATAATTCACGACACGCGTTCGACAAATAGAGTTCTCGTACAACATTCGGAAAACTCAATCACGCATCATCTTCGAGTCTATCACACGACAGACTCGTACAAAATTCTCGATTCGAACAAAACGTAACGCGAACACGCGACCACTGCTCTACCGACGGATCCAGGTGCCCAAGATTAATTTGGCGGGCATCACACGTCGATCGTAGCGTAACATTTTTGGTCCTTCGAGCCGGATTTGCTACCTACGATCCCACAACGGGGACACTTTCATTCGGCCCCTAGGCATGCATCGTCGATTGTTCCGTAATGTTCCATTGTGTCCGCGCGACGCGGTTGTCCTACGAGTCTGCAAGGCGCGCGAACACATCGGCGAACAATCAGGGGAAGAGCAAGACGACGCGCGAGGAAGCGGGAAGGGCGGTGGATCGGTGTAAAGGGTGTCGCGGGGATGAGAATGGCGCCGCGGAGGGAAAGGGTGTATTCCAAAGAACGCGATACATTACTTACGAACACAGGCCCGTCGCGAAGTAATGCGCTGCTTGTACAGGCGGTTTCATTATCGCCGCCCCTACCGGCGACCTTCCGCATTCAACCTCTCCCCTGTCCGACGCACTGCGATCGCGACTTCTGAAACATCTTTAAGAAACTCATTCATCTCGACCCGGTTATGGTCCTCGGTTTAACTGTACGGAACACCGGGGGACGAGGAGAAGTTTAAAGAAGTTCCCGAAGAAAGGAAAATAGAATTACGCGAAAGAAACTGAAAGATCACACCACTGGGCCAAACAATTCTCGAGACTTCAGACCGGTTAACCCATAACTGATAGGGCGAGCCCTCCGGGGCTTAATCAAACTTTTTAAACGGATGATAATCCGGGTATTTTGAATACAAACTGGATTACCGTTACTTGCTTCGCCCTGGTAATCGCGTTAACTTGGATTCTAATTGAAGAAGATTTTGCAACTGTCTTACGTATTTAGTTGAGTAATACCGCAATATGAAACATTCGAAAACAACGTTTAACCTACTCGCTGCCGATCGTGAGTACACTCGTGGCTAGCGTGTGTTTCAAATTACACGAGTGTATTCGTTGCATCTTGAATGCGCTTGAACGGAAAGCGAAATGATAGGGAATTGCATGATCCTCCAGATTTCTGACCGGAATCGAAGAAACAACCTGTACATCGGCAGGAGCCGCTGGCGTTACCTTCGCGACGCCGATGAGCCACCCTTTTAAACTCGCCCCTCTTTCCCTCGCGCGCGTTTAGACAACAACCGCATGCACGTACGAAACACGCCGTGGGCACGATTCCGCGTACACGTAAGTACGGTTCAATCTAACCTCACCCTGCGCTCGTTGTCATCAAGTACTTTGAATTTCGACCAGCCAGAGACCCCCGCGCCACCCTCCTCCCCCCGCCCGATCTCTCTTTTTCACTCGCCGCTATTCTTCCAGCCTGATTCCACGCGTTTTAACGGCCTCTGCGCCCCCTCGCTCGTTCCTCGCCGCGAGTAAATTGAAACGGCCGTGAAACCGCAGAAAGCTCCGGCCCATTCACTCGAGAGGCTCTCGCACGGCCGGACTTTTTGTCAATTCCTCCCCCTCTCTCTCTCGCTTTTCTCTTTTTTTTTGATTTTATTTCAGTTACCAAACGCGAAACAAAATTCGCGGATACGCAAGCGATTTTCGTGCCAACGGAAAACGCGATTTCGGTAATGGGCGGCGGCGCTGAAGGAACGTTCGCCGATTGTTGTTTTTTGGTCTCCTCGTTTCATCCGTTTATCTGTATCACAGCTTTTATTTTGTAAACCTCCCGTTCGCTGGATTCTTTTGACGAAGTGGCGGCGATCAATCATTCGTCTGACTCGCAAAGGAACAATTCCCTCCGGGGTTTACGTTATTCCCTTGCTCAGCGGCGCGATTGTTATTCCATTTAGAAGCGAGTTCATTTTTGCCATTAAACCGCGTCCCTTTATCCCGCGCGCATTGATTGACTCGTTCGATTGACCCCGCAGCCTCCTCCGTCATGTTTATCTACCCTCCGATCGACGACGCGACGCGACGCGACGCGACGGTGTTCCAAGAGATTGTAGCGCACGCTGAGCGCTGGGTATAATAACGCGAAGAAGCTGGTTTCGTAACAGGCAGCCTCAAGCTTGTTAGAGTAATTCAAGTAGACCGGCGTCGCGCACAGAAGGCGGCTCTTGCACGAATTTGATCGTAATATGATTTTAATGCGGAAAAATACTCTCCCGTTCACGTGATCCTACTTAGTACACTCTTTTGTGATACGCCGCCGGCCCTTAAGGCAATCAGTCTCCCATAACGGTAGACAAACATCGGTGAATTACGTAACTTCGAAACAATTACCCGCGGACCGACAGCCGTGCACGCTTCGATCTCGCGAATTAGTGTGTTAAGTGCAGCAATGAATTCGGCGCGTTTGTGGAATCAGTTCGTTATTCGTCCGAAGCGGGTATCACGCTTGAAATATTCCCCATTTGGAACTGAAAAAATCTCCGAAATGGAGAAATACGTTCGAATTTTAAAAGAATTTTCAATCCGTCGGGTGAAAAGGCACTGGGTCGTGCGGCTGTCACAAAAATCTGCGTCGAACAGAAATGCGAAATTGGGGTCGGCACAAAAGAGAGCCGGTCTTTCGTAAGCCGGCGAATCCTCGCGATAAATTGAACGTTCTGCGGCTAAAATCCATATTAAAAGAGCGCCCGCGGGCCTCGCGTAGCCATCCGGGAAACTTTAATCAGCGCGGTCCGCAACAAGTTCCGCCGAAGTTTCCCCTGTGATCGGCCGAAAAATTAGTATGGCTTGATTAAAACTGCTCGCGCGCGGCGCGCGCAATTAAAACTGCTCGCGGGGAAAAAAATGTAGGCTCGCGTTAATTACCGTTCGGTGTCCGTGGCCCGCGTAAGAGGAATTTAATAATAGCCCGCTGACCGGGTGACCGTAGAAATGGGGGGACGGAGCGGACCGCCGCGACAAGCCGCGAAAAACCGTCCTCCTTCACCCCCGTATCGATCAGGCGGCCGGTAAACCCGGCCGCAGCGCGATTTCACCCTTTGCCGACGAGGATTTTTTGAAGTATTCAAAACCTTTGGCAGAGGAAGTCAATCGTTTGAGTCCCACCGACCGCCAACTGGATGCTCAGATTCCACGTCGAAAAGATCTACATTTGACCGCTTTAGATAACGGTGTATTTGAATTTCACTGGCGCTCGCCGTTTCGTTGCTTTCCCGCATTTGAATCGTGTAAGTAATACATTCCACGTTTAATTACTTGTGACTCGAACGATTAAATACATCGAGACCTCGAATGCCAAATGGAAACTGCACTGATCTCTCACTGTTTGAAGAATTCGATTACCTATTTACAACGAATTTTTATAATTCAAGTACAATGCGACGACATTCGTTCTCGAAGAGCTGACAGCTGATCGATTTATCTTTCTTGTTTCAGTGTCACGCGTACCCGGTGATCGCCGGCGCGATTTGCAACGGGGAATCTTCGAGTCAGCGACCAGGAGGGATTCATTGATGCGCCACCGACGATCGATCCGCGACGGAAGTGACGTGCCACCGAGGACAAAGAGGAGGAGGACGACGACGACGACGCGCCGCCGAGGAAATCTCGCTGGACGTGAGTAAATCCATTCCCGGCGTCTCGCGTGAAATCGAATCCGCCGGCCGCCATTGTTCGGTCGTGCGCGCGGAAATTCCCGGCCCGATGGATTTACGTCGGCCGACCGCGTCAAAAACCGCTCCCGCTTTTCCGCCGCCATCCCCCCCTTAATAACAGCTCGGCCGAAGAACAACGAGATTCACGCGGAAAATCCAACCTCGCGCGAACGCCGATTCTTTCGAACGCTCGGTGACGACTGGTTCGTTCCCCATTTCCTCTGCCTTTCCGCCATGCAGATGGCTCGGCTCTTTTATAACGCTGCGAGCGAAGTGGACATTGTTGAATGTTAATTAGATATTAATTAGTAGATGTAATTGCTGGATCGACGGTTCTTTCTTTTTAGATGTTTCTTATTGGATGTTTATAAATATCTAGGTCACTGATACAATTTCGAAACTTTGATTTTCTCGAGAGTTTACCGAATAATAAGCTCTGCAACTCTGATTCCCTCTTCTGGGAACGCGGTACATGGAATTGAATCGAGATCCGAACTGCCGGACAAGATGCAGCGCACCTCCGACTGCACCCTCGTTTGCGCCCTCATTCGGATTCATAACTGCCGCGATCCTCGGTTCCAGTAGAACGGAGAAGCTTAACGAACGCCGGAATTACCGGAAACTAGAATTATACCATCGGAAAGCTACTCGCCGGAAACGATACCTGTATTTTTACCGGGAATCGATACGCGGCCGCGAGTCGGTGGAATAGGCGAATTTAAATTTGCGGAAGAGGAACGCGGCCCGCTCGGATTATTCGAGCTGGAAGGTGTTCCCCGGCGCATAAATATTGACCGAGCGGGCCGATTTCATTCGCCTCGTCTCGTCAACCGAAATAACCGGCATCGCTTCGATTCGTTCTAATATCAATATCGATGTGTGCTTAGACGTCGTCGAACGGCGAATCGATGGGGACTCTGTCTGGAAAATGTCGGCTCATGAATAACGAAAACGGTCTACGGACCTATTCTGTTTGTCTTCTGCTTGCCCCTTAGCTCCTACCCGTGCTCTATTTTCCTCGACAGATGAATAAATCGTCTTTGTCGTTGGCGGGTTTTCTGTAATCGTTAACCGGGGCGCGGCCCGTGTCCCTTTGACTTGCTGATTCGGCGGCGTTCCCCATCGAGCCGGATCATCGATGTCACGGTACACCTATCAACGATATTTCATCGATACCCGGCATTGAATATTCATCGGATAACGACGGCGCAAACTGCGCCGTGCACCGAATGCGTGTCGTCCGTGATTTTATCGGGGAACTCCTAAGACACGCTCGATCACCGTCCGATCGCGGCGAGTTACGTTCGCATTTTTACCGGACCGGCGGCCGACGCGGGATTACCGTATGAGCGGAATAAACAACGAGCAACCGAAAGACCATAAAAACACGCGACACACGGCCGTACGCGTAGCGCGCGCTGTAACGTCGCATTCGCGAGATGAGAGCGGCGCGTACGTGTCACTCACAGTTTGTGACATCGGCGAACGGACGGCCGCGCGCCCGTTTATTTCGCCGTTATGTTGATTACGATCCGGTGCAGTATCGGTCGGTGCACGAATGACCGGAGCGCATCTGGCCGCCCCCAAAGGCACACGTGTATCACCGGCCATTTATTCAATCCGGATTCCGTAAATTCCGCTTACAACGTCCTGGCAGCCGCGATATCATCGGGCTCTGTCATATTCCGTAGATATTGTTGCAAAGGATCATGGTTCCCTTGGCAAACGTATCGGCGTCGAATTATGTAACCGATTCTATAGCCGACCTGGCAACGTAAATACTACGATCGTAGATTATTCGCGTACATTTAACTAATTAATTGTATGAAATACGTAGTCCAAATATTTTTTAATTTTCTAATTTTCCAAGTAATCGGTTCTATGGGAACTTTATTAAATCTACGATATCCTTGAACGGTGTTTCACGCGTTAAACATTTTCATGCGTTTGTAAATCGCTGTACGTTGGAATAACCGATGATCAGTTGACCGACGATGCATCAGGCGACCTGGCCATAGAATACGCCGTTCCCGCGTGAGTGTCGATGCGGCAGGAATGTGAACGGACGTGCGGAAATCAGGGAAATAGAGGAAGAGGGGACTAAGCGAGGTTGATCGCGAAATAGAAAACGTATCGGAGACTGAAAGGGAACGTCCGGTGACCCCGTTCCGCGGTCTTTTCATGCACGCACCGAGGTGGTTGAAACGAAACTGGAATACGCCCGCGCGGAACACGTCACTGGGTAAATGGGTCCCGCGAAAAAAAGATCGTACGCTCGGTCGAAATCGGCGTTACGGTCAGTCGATGGAATCGGGTTAATCGCGATTACCTCGCGCCCCGCATCGCGTACTGCACCCTCGCCATTCGCTGATGGATCGAGCGAATCGTGACTATTTCGAGGCCGATCGCCGGCTTCGCGGTCATTCGATGACCTCGGCTATCGACTGTTACGCACGGTCCATCCTATCTCGATCTAGGCTCAACTCGTCCATGCGAGAAGCCTAATTTCTCTAAGAAACTAACAAAAAAAGAAGAACATAACGATTACAGAAACTAATCACCCAGAAAAATCCAGAACGCTCACAGAATCTCGCTATAAGAAACTTCGCGGAAGATTATATGGACTGCGTCCGATGTAAATCGCAGGAGGAATTTTCATAAAGGAGAGGTATAAAAGCCGATAAAAAGAAATTTATGCGATTTTTACGTTAACCTGTAAAGTTCTCCGAAAAGTCGCAGCGCCCTTTGAAGCGCGCGGAACGTTAAATTCTTTACGAACCCTTCGCGCAACCGGTCATGCTTATCTCGTCTTGTCTCTGAACCAAGCTTCCCTTTGTTCGAGATTACATTTTCCCCGGTTAACGTCCAGGATTTCCAGAACGCGCATTCGTCGATATTTCCGACAAGCCACACTTTGAGCGGCGATGTTGCTACGACGCGGTTTAGATCGCGCTCGAAAAGGTCCACTAAACTCTAACGAATTTTACAGCGGTCGTTCCCGCATAAGCTCGTAAAAACGGAATTCAATACCTTCCGTCAAACGAGGCCGCGGGACAATAAAATATTTATACGCGACAATGACGCGTCTCCGAGCCGCTTCTCTCCTTATTTGTTTCTCGTCAGTGTAAAAACTCGACGATCGATCGGCGCGCGCGCGCGATAATGGAGCCGCGGCTTTTCGTTCTGTCATAACCACCGATAAAAATGTAACGGGGGACGTCGACGTACCTCTCCCTCGTAGCTCATGCACGCGGATTGTCCGCGAGACGCGTGTCTCCGGCACGTTCGTTCAGGCCGCAGCCGTGGCCGCCATTCCGCGCGTGGCGCATGAATCTCGCAACGGGCGGACAGTCCGTAAAAGAGCGGCGTGCAATATAACAGAGTCAAGGAGTCACGTTCCCGGCGCGTAAATCTTCATCGAGCGTGAGCGTGTTGCCGCGGCTGGAAACGGGACAGCCGGCGACAGTTAATCAACGAGTCGATCCGGCGAGACAACCGGCCGTTATCGCGACCGAAAATATGGCCGCAGAAACCGCGCAATTATCGGTCCCTGCCGTTACGGACAATTTTAGATAACAGTCCGTCGGTCGAACAGTTGTCAGACGCGCGGCCGGTGACTGCGATTCGACGACACGGCCGAATTCGCGGGAATCCCCGGTTAAATAAATACAAAACCTCTCTCGGTCGTACATCATCTCGCGACGCGCGACGTCGCGCCGGTTCCGAGGTAAATTTTAATTTATTCCCTGTTTCCGTTCGCCTTTCGTTGCGCGTACTGGACGTCACGGACATTAATGACGGCGGTAAATTATTTTCCTGCTTATCGGGGTCGCTGTTAAGACGGTTCGAGAGGAGATCGTTTCGAGGATCGCAGAGGTTGGATATTATGATTAATGCGATTGGAAATATTCCACGCGAGCCTCCTTTGTGCGAGTTTCAAGAAGAAATCGAGCTTGATTAGGGGACACGGCGAAAGGAATAGATATTAATCGAATGGTAACAAGTACGTAGCTCTCTGGAACAAAGAAACTCATCAGGAGCTATTATTCTCCCACGGTTTAGCCTAACGAACCTGTTCAGGGTAATCATGATAAATGGAGCGGCCTGTATACACCCAGAACAACTCGCTTTAATCTGCAAATGGACTTATCAGGGGTAGCAGCCCGGTTTCGAAAGGGTTAACCATGAATACAACGGCAGAAAGATGCGAGGAAACGTCCGAAGATCTGGAGCAACGTACAAACAACGGGGCCTTAAATAATTCCTGCCTCTATGTAGAAATGTTCCGGCCGTTAAAGTTTATGCTCTCTTGTAACTCGTTCGTGCAACGTGTGTTTACCTCGCGTATATTTCCAGATAAATCTATGAATACATTAACCCTCTTCAACTTCAAAGTAATCAAGACCTTTAACAGAGCCGAATAATTACCCATCTATCGAGCTGCTGAACTCTAAACTGAAAGAGATCTATACACCAGTCTCCCACTATTTAAATAATCCAATCAGTTTCGCATCTTTGATTTCTGCGATACGAAACTTTCGCGTCATCAGAAGGACAACGTTCGTCGCCGAGGCGTCAGAGTTTCCAAATTGTCCGCTCGCGTGTTTCAACAGCTTGAGTCGTCGCGAATCAGCGTCTCGGTGTCGCATCTTGCCGCCAGAGCATGCTCGTCCCGGCAGGGACGAAGCATTAAGCCGTTCGACTTGGTCGGGACAGCCGGAGCAGATGCCCAGGAACATGCAGCTGTTACAAATTCTAACAAGGAGACGCAATCTCACGCTAGATCGACGCGGGCTGGCCCGAGTGTACAGCGGCGAGGCGTGCGCGCCGTAATTTTTAGCAATCAGCCCCGGCCCATTTCCTGGCCCGTCCGCTCCCTCCCCCCTGGCCCGCCATCGTTTTCCCCGCGTAATCACGTCCACTCGGGCGAACTTCTTTGCCCGCCCGCCACGGCAAACAACTCGTAACTCCTTCCCCCGCCCTTTATCCTTGGGAAAAAGTTTTCCGTCTCGGTATACGATATCCCGGCGATCCGCCATACGGGGCCAGACACGCCGCTTGAAAAATAGCGGTCGATTCCTCGGATCGATGGAGACTGCGAGCCGAACTCGCGCCGGGCTGAACCTTCGCCTTGTAATAACGCGCCTCGGTGTGTACCTCTCGCTCTAGTCGCGCGAACTTTTCGTCGTTCGCCGAGATCGAATTTAATTTAAGCCTCCAACGCTTCCAGCTGAATGCGATAGTGCGACGCAATTAGTTTCTATAAAATCTCCCCCGCGACCGACCGTTAAAGCGCCGCGAATCGAGTGGGCGACTTGATTTTAATCGGCCCAGACGCGAACGACTTCTTCCGTGCCGTTCCGCGCCCGCGCCCGCGCGCGCGCGTGCGGTCCGCGGGTTTAAATGGTAACCGTCGAAACTAAAAAGCGTGCCGCCCCCGTAAAGCGCGTGTAAATTCGTCACGCGATTGTGTTTCCTCGGGCATGGGACTGTCTCGCGTGTTTCGTAAACGCCGACACGGCGGGTGTCACTCGCGCGAGCCGTACGTGTCGGGGTTTAATGGAAATTACGCCCTGCGGAGATGATAACGCGAAATAAGGGACCTCCCATTATAGATGTGCACGCGTGGAATTTAATTTTGAAACCCGCTCGCCGCGAAATCTGATGGCGCCCTTTGGGACTGTCCCGCTGCGCTTGGAGCGTGTTCAGGTGTAAAGTATGGAATGATTGTCCTCGAGTTGTTTCTTATCGTCACAAACGACAGATTTACTATAAATTTCGATTGTATCCTATTTAAACATCAAGCGGATATAATAAGGTAAGAATCGAAATAGACCCGTTAACACGTTGACTGCTATGGTCACCGATGACTTCCAAATTGCTGAACAATTATAATAAAAAACTTGATTGTAAATAAAAATATTTAGCAATACAAGTAGCTAGATAGCGTAATATGACTACTGTGATACTAAACCATTAATAATTATTTTCAATATCACTTGCCTTTGTTATTAAAGAATAAGTGTTACTACTCGAAACGCTGGAAATTCTCCTGGCAGTCGACGTGTTAATGGACTGAGTTAACTTTGAATCCAACTACTCAGTGCTCAGCTCCGTATAAGTGTAATAGTCGGTCTAATTAGGGACTACTTTTCAAGAGATAATTATCAAGTATCATAACCCAATAGAGTAATCAAACGGCGAAGCGGTGTATCCGGTTAGTCCGCCTTTGCTACTGGTCTCGGTCGACTCTTTCAAGAATTATCGGACGATCTCCGAGCACCGCGCCGGTGGCTTTACTATTTCGAAATCGCGCTAAATGCCAGCAACCGAGCCACCGAACATCGCGTTTGATCGATGATTACCGGCGATCGATCCTTTTCCCCTCGATCAATTTTATTAACGTTGACCCACGGTGGATCCGATCCATCGGGAAAGAGGTAGCGCGGATTCATCTCAATTAGCCGGCGTTATTACGGCGGAACAGGTTCTGGTTCGCTGTACGAAGTACCACGAGAAACTGGAAATGACGGACTAGTCCAAGTTAGTTTCCGCGGACGGCGCGCAGGGCGAGATGGTTGCCCCGGCTGCGCTCGGTTGCATACAACCGACGAGATAACGGGAAAATTTCAGGGTTGCCGAATGGGTTACGAGAGAGGTCGGTCCGTATTCCGCATCCCCGCCCCGACGATAATAATTTCCCGGCGGATACGTCTCTCTGTCTCTGTATACGTATATACGTGTGCGCCTGTGCGCGCGCGGATTACCTAAGTAACACGGCCGGCCATCATTCGGAAGATGGAAGTTTGTATGAACCGTGCAGCTCGATGGAGTTCATTAATTATGAACACAAAAGCGTGTTTCAGTGCAATTTTCAACCGTACAGTGGCCATTGTGACACGCGCATAATACATCATTATTATTTCGTTTCGTAATGGGGAGTGGAAGGTAACGCGTCCGCCGTGCACGCGCGCTCCCCGCGAAAGTAGTCGGAATTAAATGCGGAACGCGTAAATTGAAGGCTGACAATGATGGAGAATTGTAAACGGAACGGAGGCCGCCGGGTCGTGCGCGGCGCGCGCTCTTCTTCCGCGTTTACCCGGCCGGCTAATTAAAACTCTGTCCATATTGTTTCTTGTTTTCATTAGTTCGCGGTTTCCGTGGAAATAAACGAACCTCTTCAATATTCGATAACCCCGCGCTACCTTCAAGACGAGGCCACTGAACCAAATCGAAAAGCAGAAGCTCGGCTTCTTCAATCTTGAGAGTCGAACTTGATACGATAATCGAACCTATCAGATGCAAGAAGGTTGAAAGACCGATCTTTGCGTCAGATATAGGCTTTTCAATTTTCTGTTCGAAAAAAGTTGCTTTGATCGTACGAGTAATTCGGTGTGTGCTGATTCTCCGGACAACGTGTTAAGGTAGTCAGAGAATAGTGAATACGCAGTCGCAGGAATGATATTCTCGGGGAATAACGGGCGGAAAAAGAGCACGAGGCCGCGGCGAATGAATTAATTCGGGATACAAGCAAAAATGGAGCGGCAACGTAATCAGGCGGCTGCGACGGGATCTTCGGGGTGTCGTTATGTTTTTGCTCCTTTTAGCCGGTGTCCCTGATATCGTGACGCGCGCGGTACACGCAGGAAGCCACGTTTAGACTCGCATTACACAGACAGCGGTGTCGCCGGTACTGACGCACCGTAATTACCACGGCAATTACTGCCGACACATTTCACGTGTAGCCGCACATTGCGCCGTTTCGTTGCGCCGCGCCGCCCCGTGCCGCTCAAATTTTCCTGCTCGTCGACGCGAGCCAATTCCCGGATAAACGGATAAAAGCAACCGAACAACAGCCGATCGTTGCCGTTCCGCTCGCGAACATTAGAGACGCGGCGCGCCATCGTCATATCGACGCGGTGAATTCATTCGGATGGAACTCTGTAACGCTTCTATTCCGCGGCGATCCGATATTTCGCATCGATTGCTGCTTACATCTAAAAACTGGTTAATAGAAGACGTCGCACAGTGACGCCTGTGGACAAAACTCCAAAATTCGATTACTCGTACGACGAAAAATGAAGGTGTTGTTGAATAGTCCATGCTGTACAAGATAATTTTCATTTCAAATTGTGTAGATAAACTCCGTTTCTCTGTTTATATAACGTTTGGTGTGAAAAAGTCGTAACCATCGTATGCTCAGCTCTGTACCTTACAACTTTCGTCTGAAATATTTGTTTGTATCACTCGTACTGTTTAAGTTAAGCCGCACTGTGCGTCGGAAGAACTCATTTTCGAGTGTTCCAACGAATGTAATCAATTGCATCTTGCCTCTTATTAGTTGTGACACGAGATTACTGACTTGTACACGGGAGAATGAAATGAAATTGGAATTTAGCTATGAGTATATTTTATCCCTCTATCTTTCTTCATATTGATGATTAACATGACACTGATTAACCCTTTGCACTCGAGAGGTGACTCTCAGTCACCATTTAATTTCATATAAAAAAATTCCAAAGTGTTATATACAATATTACGTTCTGTATAATGCACCTGCATGTGAAATATTCCTATAAAATATCTTTGTTTCTTAATTGACGTACGCTTCCTCATTAGTTCGTTTCAAACGGCGCCGAATGTTTCTAGCGAGAAGCTTCCGAGTGCAAAGGGTTAACATTAACGGTCAGTGAACACCGAGATCCCTAAGCGAGTCAGCCCTTTAATCGATTAAAACAGAATCAATCGTTTTTTCCCTTTCCGACTCTTCGATTCAACGAACGAGAATGTTTCCCCGAATTAAAGAAAATTCGCGCGAGCAGCTACGATCATTCGCGATAGCCCAACATTGCCAATCATCTCGTTCTCAAACTCCGCGTGGCAAAAGCCCTTGGTGAAAGGGCTGCCAGGGAAACTTGGATTCCCGATACAGCGGAACGTTGATTATCTGTGATGGAGTTCGCTCCCGATCACTCGGGGGCCTCGCCGGCTCAAATAAAAGCGGGGCCGGCTGATAATCGGAAATCAGATAACCGAAACTCCATTGCAAATGATTTAACTTCGTCGCTGCTGTTCTCCGTCCACTACGCCCCCCGGTGCAGGATTTAAATAACTCATCAGCCCTTTATTAACTCCGAAATTGGCGAGCGCGAAGAAGCTGATTAATTCGGCGTCCTCGAGAGCTACAGGGCTCGATCGGCGACCCATCGGCGAGCTTCACCGTCCGACGCGAAAGTGAAATCGTTCGAGTGCGCGCCAGTTCAGCGCGGATTTAATGTCCGGAAGGCGTCTTTAACGATCGAATTCTTGCCGGAAGTTTTGCTGTAAATATAATCACCGGCGATGACTTTGAGGAGCGCGTGCGTTCGAAACTTCGGAGAGCAACGTCTTTAAAAGGTATTACACGGTTAATGTTCGAAAGTGTCGCGACAATTTGCCTGCTCCTCGCTCGGGGCTCGTTGATTGGCTCCTAACGCGTTTCGCTCCGCGTTTTAATTCGCTGTTCCGTCGCGGAGCGTTGCATGAACGAGAAAACGCAAAAACATGTTGCGATTGAAATTGAAAAATTCATGAGTTTACAACAACGCCGATTGTGCCTTGAAAGCGAACATATTTTTCCGCGAAAATTTTTCCCATGAAACACGAGCGACGTGTACGATACGCCTATTAGTTCATTTCGTAACTAACAATAACTGAATTCTATCAGAGCGCGCTACATTTAATTTAGCGCCACGCGAATCGCGAGCGACGAATAAACGAAACAACCCGCGCATCGGTGGAAAAAAAAGGAACGACGGGGAATTTCGGTGCAGTTCGTTAATTAATCAGCCGCGGCGATAATTTCGCGAGGCTCGCAGCCACGCACTCGTTTCACGCACTCGGTTTTGTTTATTGCTCCGGGAAACCGTAACGTTAAAACAAATCGTCCGTAGTACGCTCATGCCGGGCCGCCAGTAAATCATTGGCATCGTTACTATCGGGGCCGGCTCTCTCGCACGTGCGTGAATATGAATTATACTATCTGATTGATCACTATTAACGCGGCGTAGCCCTCGGATGATACGGGGGATGAGAAATTACGGTCCGCTGAAAAATTATCATCGGCGACTGATGATCTCGCGCGTCCGAACGCCGTGCGACAATTGATCTAATAGATTCGTACGCGTGAAACATTGTCCCGGGGGTATTTTAAAATGCCGATTTTATTCAAACGATACCGTCAACCGAATGTGAAGCTTTCATTTTAGATTTAACCCCTTGCCCTGTGACTTCTTCCTGAATTGTGATCGATCTAACTACTTTGTTGTTGATAATTCATTCAAAATAAGAGAAAATTCCAATCGTATTGTAGTATCTAGAATTTTTAGCGTAGGTTAAGGTATTTTTAAGAAGAGTGAATGTAAGAATGAGTGTGAGTGAAGGACAGGTTGTAAAACGGACGAGAGAAAGTGACCTGCAGAACGTCGCGGACCCAAGATTGCTGGGCCAGCTTTCCAGGGGTGCATCCGAGTGTTTGTGACGAGTGCGAGTGAGAATGCTAGTGATGGAGAGAATGATTCTTGGCAGGGAATACCGGTCAGAGAGTTGCGGGAGGAGAGTCGTGTTGATAGTGTACAAGTAGTTGTACTTTTTACCATATTTTATATTTTGACCATAGTTTTAGCTTTATTTTATTAAATACATATATTTATTCCTAGCTCTCGATTACTCAAGATCCACCCTTTCATTATTTATACTATAGTAACACTGTAGTATTCTACGTCAACGTTTATTCTAAAGTGTAATCATTAATAACAGAGGAATAATACGTAACTTGTATTCGAACGAATTGGATAATATTGATGTTCGTTAAATTCTACTTGGAACCTTCGCGAGTCTGATATCGTAGAACAAGGGGCTAATGTCAATCGCCGCTGCGTATTTTATATCTCACCGAGAAATCGAGAAACGAACGTCAACGCGATTAATAAATGGGAAAAGAACGAGTACGCGGGAAGTTCTTGTTTTGTCAGGGCGGCACGTTAACACCACTTAGTGCCTCCCACTAAATCTCCTTTATTGCCTCTACCCGATAGAAGATATTGCGGCAGCCTCTGCCCCAGCGGCACAACGGTATCATTTTCAGATTGTTCCCCGCCAAAGCAATTAAAAAAGGCTCCGTTTCACCGTGAATCAGCCCGTTCCCTAAACACCCGTGTAACCAGTCGTCGAACAGCTTTTTCCGCCGCGGTCGTGTTTCTCATCCCACCCACATCCCGTCACCATAATCATAATCACCGAAACCGTAATTAGTTCGATGGCGGTCCCGCTCGCAGAACGCGGCCAGACAAAAACAGCGTAACAAATCGATCCGCGGAAAACATCGTGGCGTCGATTTACTACGCGACAGTATTATTCCCGTCCCGGTATTAAACGACCGCAATTACTTAGCCTGCCGAGGAGCGGCCCGTTAATCGGCGCCCGTCGGGACCGCCATTGGGAATTTCGGTTTTCAAGAACACCCCCGCGCAATCAAACGTACCACGAATGTCCTCTCCTATCATCCTCAATCTTCCTCGCTCGATCTTTCAACCTCTCGCAATCTGCTTGACTCGCTAACGATCAACCCGTTGCTAAACAATATCGTGCCACGCGAGAAAGATGTGAGATAAAAGTGGACGCTGGTTAAAAGCTAATATGATATTGAATGAACATTATTTAGTGGAAGTTTTAACCCTTTGCACTCGAAAGGCGACTCCTAGTCGCCAGATGATTTGATAGAGGAACATTACAAACTTTGGTATTTCCATTACCCTCTGTATGCTGCATCGATACGTGAAATATTGAAAGAAAATAGCTTTAGTTCCTTGATCCTTTGCGGACTTCAGCAGATTAGGCCAAATTATATCTCGTATGCTTAAACAATAGAGAAAAAGGAAACTATGCACCGATCCCTTGCTGCTTCAGTTATTAAATCATTCGTTCGCGACTCTGCATTCGAAATATGAAAGTTTGATCTCGGCAAAACGTCGACATTCGTGCGCAAAGGGTTAATTCACATGTGATTTCTTAATGAATTCATTTCAAAGTATCTCGCTTACACCTAATTAGAACGTACCGGATATTTCAATCGAGAATCTCTCGAGTGCAAAGGGTTAAGTGTAAACTCCGATTGAAATTCTTTCGAAATGTACACGAACGAGCTCCTATTTTACTAAGAATAATAGAATAAAGTGTACAGCGAACGTCTATAAATCTGTTGCGAACAGAAATGAAACGCCAGTGAAACTCTTCTGGGTCCACGTTAAATACTACGTTCCTGTTATCAATTGTTACGCCCCGGAATAACCGTGGAACACGGAATTCTTCTTTGTTCCCAGTAAATTATTAACGCGTAAATCATTCCGGGTAGCGGAGTTACGAAAGAAATCACGGGCCAACGGGTTAAGCGATTAATTCGCACCAGCACGGGCACAGGCCTCCATTGAAACGTCGACTTCACGCGCGATCCGCCGCGGAGCGAAGCAATTCGCAAGTTCCAGCCGGTTCCCTATGCGTGTGCATGCGCGGCCGCGCTCTCCGGGCATTTACCGGGGTATCACGAGTACAACGGCAGCGAACCTCATTTCGACGGGCACAGCCTCGATGGGTTGAACCTCAATTGCCGGCGTTGCATGCAGCACCACGCGCCCGGCCGGGTTCCTCTTCCTCCTCCGTTGAACGGGCTGCTCGCGCGAGACCGTCCGCGCGCGTCCCAGCAATCTGCCGGCTTATCGTTCGATACATCGTTCCCGGACGGGCATCGTCTCGCATACGTTAAGGCGATCCGGCGGGGACACGCTGATCATAGTTATTTGATCAGGCCGCGTGGGATGCATTACCTTTATCGACGGAAAGCGGACGGCCGCTCGTGAGATCGCGGGATATTATTACCAACGTCGACTTCAAGTTTGCGCGAGAGAGATCTCCGAGGGCGCTCGACGGTCCGCGGCGGAAAAATCCGTCGCGACGCGCGCTGGTTCGACGGGAAGTTTACGACACGCTCGACGGAGCTATTGAAAAATAGATTTTTCGGAACTGTAAACCGTTTTGTTTGACGAGAGGACGCAATTATATTTTTACTATTGCATAGGCGTACGCGCGTAATGCACCCGGAATTATTTAGGGCGGACAGTATTTCCGTGGTACATCATGCCGCTCATGAATGAGTCAACGAGACATTCAATTTTCATGTACAAAGATTTATTGATGTACGTAAAATGAGGTTCATACATTTTGCATGCATTCTGTTGCATTGTACGACTGTCGGAATATAACATGCGCAGTTGTAGAATATAACGTTATCATACGGGAATGCATAAACTTGTTTCCTTTGCGGCGCAGATTCTTCGGGCGGTCGACTGAAATTCATGTCGCGTCGTTATTGAAATCAGCTTCTGCAGTGGAGAGTTATTAATTGGCCTCTTGGCTGGAGTTTTTATGGATCTCAGGGATCTTCTATCGATGATCATCTCGTTTGGTGATCCTTTAAGAACAGTTTAGAATTGTGCGAAGTTAAGAGGAACAAACGGAGATACGTGTTTAGCTTGAAAAATTGTGGCGCATACGTTCCGTGGACATTTTGGAGCAATTCCAATATTTTCCAAAGAGCCACGTCCGTTGGACACGCTGCCATTCCTGGCCATTCTATGGAACAATCCACAGCTTGTTTCCATTTGCTCCTTCTTGTCATTTTAATTTCGCGAGAGACAGTCGACTGTGTGTACACATGTTCTCCATTTATGTAAATGTATGTTGAAACTCTACTCGTCGAAAAACGTACAACAAATCTGTGTTGGTACAAGCTAGGATAATATTGATAGAGCAGACAGCCGAAGATGGGGGCGTAATGTTTCCTTCGTGACAAAAGGTACCGCGAGAAGAAGCGTCCCGTATCGTTTTTAATTATTTATTCCAGTTAAGTTCGCTGTAATCCACGGGCGAAAGGCGTTAACTGTGAAATGAATTGTCGACAAGAGAATTAAACGCGGTCATTACGGCGGTTCGATGGCAGTGAACTAGGTCTTGGTATTAATAAAATCGCGCCACGTTTTCCCAGCGCGTGCTTACGAACGAACGAACGAACGAACGAACGAATTAATCACGATGAGTTATTGCGCTTCAAAACCGTAATAACAATAATTTTCCCATGCGGCGGGAAACTCTGCCGTTTCAGCTATTAAATTCGCCACTTACATTTTAAAATCCCGATAGCGCGTTATTAATCATCGTATCCTATCGCGCCGTTCTGACCATCATGAGCTTTCGTTATCATACATTATTGGAGACGTGTCGGGCTAATTTTGTAATTACAAATTGTTCTCCGTACACGCTCCGAATTATTATTAATCAATATATCCCCGAGCGTTCGGTATGTTCGTAAAAATTTAATTACCCACCGTCAGACTTTATTACCGGGCATTATCATTTATCATTGGAACGTTTGTTCCGCGCGATATTGCCGATCCTTCGAAGATCGTCTCTCAGCAATCGAGGATTCGATACCGGGAACGTAACGGCGTACATTGCGACAGGGATTATCTCCCGGCAAATGGACTCGGTATCAAAGACACTAACTTTATGGAAGTCAACTCCATATAGTACGCAGCCGATAGAACCAACATGGACTCCGCGCGGCGCATGCATCTAGATATCGTCCACGTAACGCTCGGCGAACACTGTGGACTCAACCAACACCTCGGAACACAAAAGGAACAGTACACACCGCGGAGAAGCAGAGTAAACACGTGCCACTGAGAAACCGGCGACCTTCTTGTGGACCGAAGGGTCTATATTCAAGCTCCCCCCGATCTAATCGGACTTTCAGATTACTACACCATAAAAATATCCAATTCTCTTGACGTCTTTTATACCGTCAAGCTTTCCGATACATCGAAACATCCCGTACATCGAAAGATTTTCAATATTCATGAAAAGGAATATATAAATTCTTCAATTGATCTCGAAGAACTTGTAATCCCATACCTACATCTTACAAGACACTTCTCGCTTTCTGCTGTCCGCGGTTGCAAGATGTTCCGTTAATGCTCGCTGAGAAAAAAAACCCCGGGAAAAGAAGGTAAAGGCGGTTTCAAATATGGGAGGTCATCGGCCTAACCGGGACTTATTGTTCCCGAGGAACGTCCCGATATTTCCTCTCCCATAGACGGTCAAAGACAATGAGCACACAACGTCGCAGGGAAAAACGTTGTCTTTTGTTCGCGGGCCTCGCGTCACGTCGATGCGATCTGTAATACAAGCGGCCCACAGGTATCCTTTCTATTTCGATTCTCCTTTTACATCGGCCCGTTCCCGGAGGAATAATTGCGCGAGCACAACGACTCGGAAGAATTTATTTGCTACCTGGAAAGTACGAATGCTCGCGGGACTAAATACGCTCGCTCCAATCGACCGTTCGCCGGCACCGGTGTTTCACGGTTCTCTCTCTCTCTCTCTCTCTCTCTATCTCCCTCTCTCTTACGATGCACAGCAATTGCGAGAAATATGAATAGCCTTTATACATCCGACATCCGCGCAAATCGTGACGAGTATTTCGTTCGCGGCTAATGGTTACGTTTCGGGACCGTTTGTGTCTCCCGCGCGGTTAATATCTCAAATAGATACACTAATTTCCGCCGGTGCTCGCAATTACCCGGATACGGAGCCACGTATTTTCTAAAGGCCGGACACGTATAGCCCGTTCGGAGTCGCTAAAGGGTACAGAATGATTTCAATGGACGTGCTAGAATAAAGTGCATCCTACACGCGAACCAAGGGAATCCGTCTGGCGTATTTTAGTTAATCAGTCCTTAATTCCACGAGTAGATTCATCGACGTTTCCTGAGAAACGAGTAGAAGTACTAATCATGTTTCTTCGTTATTCGTTCTTGTTTGCGTGAACCTTCTCTATATTCTGTTCCCTATAATTAACATTTCCACGAAGAAAAATCTTATTCATTCTTCTCTGAAGTTCATACAACTTTACGACGCTCGAGTCGATTGTCGGCTTGTTTTCTTGAGTTTTAGATCCGCGACTCCAATATTCTGTTTCGCCGCCGTCGTATTACCAAGCTTATTCTTCCGGCTCTTTAGAATTCTCCTATAAGAGGACAAGATTTTATCTCGGACGTAACAGAAGGTTCCTGGAGGGGAGACGCGAAAAAATATGAAGATCTTTCGCGGGCGGAAGTGTTACGATCCCTTTGTGGCGGCGTTTCCTCGCGGGCACGCCGGCGAGCAGATCGTACCTACCGTACACGGAATGGTATCTCTTCAAATTGCTTTGTGCTCTCGCGCCGCGCGTCTCGCGAAGATGCTAACAGTGCGGTTTTGTCAGGCCGGGCGTAAAGAAGCGCGGCGTTTATGGAACGCCCGTTTTCGAAGCCGTCGGGCCGACCGGCTGTAATAACGAACCGACAGGTAGCAATTTTCGATTCGCCGCCCTTGCGGTGCGTTCCGTCGATCATCGGGAGATTCGTTCGGGGAATCCGCAACGTTCAAGATCATTGTCCGACAGTAAAACCCATCAAACCGTCATCGATGTATATAAGGTTGACCGTTCGAGCCCGAGGCGTTACACTGCCTAAAAGCGCCAGTCTATCGGTTCGTAGAATCAAACGTAGCTTATTTATTTCTTTTCCTAATTTTTCAGTTTTATTTTTGTCATTATCCGCCTGAGACTGTAAAAATATAACGACCTATTTAAAGTTTCTTTTTGTGAAAATAGAAAAGCTCAGTTTCTTCATTGAAACGAAAGAACGCGATCTCTTGGCATTTTTCGACTGAATTTTCGCAGAAACCGGTGGGACTCAAACGGCTAATGAAAAGAACGGTAATAAGAAAAGAAAATATTGAGTACATAGAAGTTTGAAATTTAATGAATCCTATAATCGTCATAGTTAATGTATGTATAATCCTTTAGCTAAGAATTTTGTCAACTCGTATTTCTAAGAGAGTGTACTAAACTAAATTAAACCGATCTAAACTAATCACATTTATATAATATATGACAAACGAAAGACGTCATTGTTGAATTAGAATTCACTTACGTCAGACCTAAACTGGTTTCGCTGAAATGATTGTCAATAATACTTTACGAGCACCAATGGCGCCTATTATAGCCATTTCTCTGCTAGAAATCTTCGATACCTCTGTAAAATGGCCAATTATTGCGAACACAATCTCGTACGTAACCAACGCACGGTCAGTTCAACGCTGAGCTGTCTTGACAAGGTAACAACTCTGAATATACCGATAATGGTCCGATAAACTGATGGATGGACGATGATTTTAAAGTTTCCCCGCGGTTCGACGCGACGGATTGAATGGCAACCGGGGATTTCGCGCTTCGGCGAGGTCGTTCGCGCTGCTCGCGTGACGGCTCGCATTTTCGGGGCTCGCGTTCGTCGCCGTGAATAAGATTAATGGGAATAAATATGAAATTTGCATTCAGACGTTCTACACGCCGGAATTCCTGGTGACGATAGAACCGCATAATGGAAATGCCGAAACGCGAGGGGCGCCGCGCGCGTCTTATACCCGGCCGAATGCCGCGAATACGTGGCGGCGCACAGGTTTGCCGGCCTCTGTTTTGCGTACCCGCGGCAGTAGTTCACTGGGAACACAGCTGGGTAATAGGGCAGTTAATTATACCGGGATAATCGTAAGAATTATTGTCCCCTCTAATTCCGTTTCGCTATCTCCGCTCTTCACCGGTGATCTCTTTTTATACGTTCCACTTTAATCAAAATTGTTACCCGTTCCCGGGGTCTAATCAGCTTATTAGTCGGGTAATTGTAAAAGTAATTGCGTTTTCATGCGCCTCATTCTTTCGCCAGGTTTTTTCCATAAATTCCATTTCCTCTGCGAACGTTTCACGACGCGTAGCATTAAACGTCTACTTTTCCCCAATTATCTGCTTCATTATTGTTAAACGTGAATTGTTGTAATTATTCGAATACATTAACCGCTCTCCCCGGTAAATGATTTCCATCATCATCGCGTAATTCACCG
Organism: Nomia melanderi; assembly: GCF_051020985.1. Classification (NCBI taxonomy): domain Eukaryota; kingdom Metazoa; phylum Arthropoda; class Insecta; order Hymenoptera; family Halictidae; genus Nomia; species Nomia melanderi. Next base: position 5,709,169 of record NC_135008.1, read on the forward strand.
CAAATTTCATACTTGTCCCAGTGCATAAAGTACGGACCCGTTCAGTAACCTCCCTAATGAAACCGCCGGCCTCCGCGCGGATGAAACCGCCTCATCCGTTCCTCATCTTCCCCTTTTCGAAATCCGGTTAGCGGGCGCGTTACAACGTTACGTCGTCTGCTCCGGATTAACGACAATGGCCGGGCGGGTCGTGTCCCAAAGAATGTGTCAATAGTTGTTCAACACTCATCGAAACACACAACATCGATTACCAATGACCGCGTGAGCCCGCGCATCGATGATCCCCGTGTCTCTTTACTTTTCGCGCGCACCGCAAATAGAGGCTCCCATTCCAATCAACTCGTTATTTGATTGTGTTGCCGTTTTCATAGCTTCCCGGATAAAGGCGTATTCACACCGTGCTTTCCGGCGCGCCGTTCGACAGAAATATTCTTTGAACGACAACCGACACGCGAAACTGGTGATGGATGAATCGACCAGGAATTTTTGTCCGGCGGCCATCGCAAAACGCTTAGATGGAAACCCGGCCATTGTGGGGCCGTCGTGAAAAGTTGCGGAACCTTTTCAAAACTGTCATCGGTCAAACGGGAAGCCTTTGTAAGATCAAACAATCAGAAACCATCGCGGAATCGTTGATAACCCGGTTTTCAAATTTCCGGCGCGTCCGCAACGAAATTCGAACGCAATTTTCATACCGGCGAGCTTTTGTGATTAGCCCCGCCCTCTTTCCGATATAATTGTACAGCTGCTAAGCTGCGGATTTTACGGTTTTATAGGATATTCGATTGTACGGAGCGCGTCATCGCGGGATTTAAAATGTTTAACGAGATTTTTCATACACGAGGAATTTAATGGACAGGGCGGGCCGGTTGTTGTTTAAATCGAACTCTTCGGGATTTATTCCGATGGAATTCGCGTCTGCATAAACGCACCGTAACGATCACGTTCGCGCGGAACGGAATGGTGTGAATCGGACTTAAACCGGAGCAATAGATTTACCGCAGACATAACACCGTCTAGCCGGCGCAAGTTTCCAAGTCGGTTTATTTAGTCGGCCGGGCACGTTTACGCGCGCACGCCTACGCGAGAGGAAAGTCGCGTGCGTCGCACGTGTCTTCGAGCGACGCGAGAGCACGACAGTTGATTTTAACGCGCGCAGTGGCCGGAACACGGAGCTCCGGCTGCCGTTATTGCGACCTCGCTCTTCTATTTTATCCGCCGCGGCGTTCCTGTAATTCATGTTTATTTCAACCGCCGCGAGACTCCTATAACGCGATTAAGAGATCGATGGAAAGCGACTGCAAAACGAGGATTCATCGTGAAAAAAAATAGTACACGCGAGAGGAAGAAATCGAACGAGTACACGAAAACCTGTAAAATGTAAATTTCAAATCTCTGTAACAGGGAATTTTTTAATCGCGTTATACGGGATCCCGCCGTATATTAAAACGCTTGTCCTTGCCGTTCCCGTTTCTTTTTCGGACAATGGACCGCCTATTCTCCGGACGCCTGTGTTTCCCTCTTTCCTCTTCGACGCGAAAAATGCATTCACGTGGACCGCGCTATCCAATTTTTCTGATTGGCAATATGCGTTTCTTTGTGCGCTCCTTGACGTGCTCGACGTTTCCATTTGAAACTTTTATACCTTTTTCCGAAAGTATATTGTTGCTTTTCGCAAAAAAGGGGGGTGAAAAGAACAATAGAGATGAATGGATCTTTGGAGCGGGATACAATTGTAATTATTTTTCTTTCGGTTCGCGAAAAAGCTGCTGGATTTTACACGCAGGCTCACCCGCGACACTGTACGCTCTCCTCTTGCACTGTCCTCCACCTTTTTGCTAGGCAAACTTCTATTTTCTTTGATACTGTACATTATTTTATCCTCCCCGTAATCTTTGGAGTCCTTCTGGACACAGCCAAGGATAATAAGACGCGAAGGTAGGAAAATATTTGCCAGAGGGAAGACAAACTTATAATAACCGACCATTCTTGACGGCAGATTACATACCCGTTAAGAAAGCTTCCCCCGTGAACTAATAAAACCACGGGAAAATACGATAAAGAACGTCTAATTAAACCTTCAACTGCCAACTGTTTTTCCACTGTTCCCTGAATAAACATTAGCCCAGCTTACGGTACAGATAACGTAAGGTGCAACTATATACCTTGTAATCGGTCTCTCTCAAGATTACACACGTTCACAGATTATCTGACTTTGCATAAACTGCGGGCGTACGAGAGCGCGCTCCCGTGTGTTACGCGAATGGCGCTGTAATAAATAACGCAAGAATGTTGAAAGTATTTCCGGAAACAGGCGTGGAACCCGCGTCGATCTTCCATTGAATTACGTGTCGCGCAAAGTACCAATTATCGGCACTTTACCCGGCACACGTTCCTGTCGTCGCGTCCCGACGATGGGGCGTTCGCGAATGTTCACAAAGGAGCTCGAGTGGCCGCGACTCGGCGATCGCCGGGTCCGCCGCGACAGTGCCAATTTCAGCCACGGACCGTGCCCCGCCATTATCTCGCGACGCAGTTAACGGGAACGGCGAGAATCGGCCGATTCGCATTCAACCGGGTCGATCGAACTCGCGCTCCCGCAGCGGCAATTTCGAAAACGCGGACGACGCCGCGCCGGTCGTCGTAATTTTCGCGGGAATATCTCGCGCGGCATAATAATGGCACTTACACGGACGATAGGGGGCGGGAGGGGTGGTTTAAGCTATCGCCCCTTGCATCATCGTTCTACATCTGTGTCGTGTAATGGCCATGAACGACGCAAACGCGCGTCCATTTACCGAGCAAACCCCTTTTTCTTTAAAACGAAATTACCACTTCTCCCGTAATCGTTTCCCATTCTTTGTCCGAGCGCGTTCCCACCCCGACGCCATGGGGGTTTTCGGGGAAGTGACAGGATTTACCGAGACTTCGGTAAACGGCGGAATAAATGTCAGTCATTCGAATCGCGCGCTGTTACTGTAATTTCAACGGTGTTTATACGTAGACCGTTTCAATTAAAATGATTGTAATCGAATTTCAGAAACTAAACATACACGCGCGTTCTACATTACAGGCAAGAGGCGGAATGAAACGGATATTTTAAACGGAACTTGCATCAAGTATCAATTTGCAGGAACGATCCAGAATATCGAATGTATAATAATATTAATCGAGGTACACGTACGGAATTGATTTCTATGGTTTGACGCATTCGAAATGAAACTACCGGAGTACGTCACTTGTCATAATATTATTCCGCGACGCGGCGAATTACAGGAATGTTTTTCCGACCGTGGCGGGAGGGGGAGGGGGGTCGATTTTAGAATTGTTATTAGTTACGGTCGTTCGTGGATTATGAAACCGAACTTTCTATTCGTCATACGGCTGCCGGGAACTGTAAACCATTTATCGGTTCGCCAGCCGTTCCACTTTGTTTGCCACTCGCGCAAACCGCGTTATTACATCAATATATTCATATTATATTTCATATATATTATTTGCCCCGACTCGTTACGATTTACGCTATTATGACATATCCAGTCGTTAAACGGTACGGCTAATGCCAATTATCGTTTCGCGATCCGACCGGCCACCGTTGATTTATTTAATTCGCATGCCAACGTTTTCGCGGTGGCCATTGTGCCGATATTGTGCGACCAATTCGTAATAATTTCGCCGATTAGCGGTCGCTATCTAGGCAACCGGTGACGCCAGCCCCGCGCCGACCGTGCCGGAAAAACGGAGAAAGAACTAACAGTGGAACGCCGCTTAATTCATCGCTTAAGATCGCATCTTTTAATCTGCCCAAAGTCTCGGCGACCTGTGTAGCACGCTATCAAGCAAGTTCGCCGCGCTGTCACGAAGCTGAAACTGTTCCGTGATGCGAACGCGTTAAAAGAGACCCCCCGAGTTCCCCGCGGAAGGCGGAAAACAGGAAAAGCCGAGTGACCAGCGGACAAAGATCAACGCCGTTAATCGTGATTCGCGCACCAGCCAGCCGTTTTCTTTCAGTCTCCTTCAATTCGATTCAACGCGCACGCTTTGTTCGAGAAACATTTCGCCGCGTCATTCGACACGTTGATTACCAGCAGAATTTCGAACCTTCCACGGTATTCTTAATTCGGTATCTCGGTTCTCGCGTTACACTGTTATCTAGTTACTCACGTTGCTAAACATTTCTATTCAACGTCAATTTCCACGGACAGTCGACGGAAGTCTTCCAAGGCCGAGTGGCACCGACAAGATGGAGGGAGCCGTTGCTCCTCGAGATGAGGCGTTCGAAAACCGGCAAAGGTTGAGCGACCGCAGCCCGTGATTGACATCGTCATTAAGCTGAACTTCAAGCGCAGCGCGAGAGAGCTCAGCCAGCATAGCAGCCCGTAGGCGGCTCCGTTTATATACGCGCCGTGCATCTCCGGCCCGTTGCATGTGCATGATCGGTGGACGATGCGAGGGCTGAACGAGCTTGAGCAGCGGAAAGGAGAGGGTGGCCGGCGAGGCTTAGAGGAGAGACCGGTTCGCGGCAAGTGGGGGTGGGTCGAGAGGCAGAGGGCGGAGGGTTGTTCTCGATATGATTAATGCTTAGCATGCGTGCTCATATGCGGAGGACAGCTGTGAGTGACTTGCACTCCGCCCAAACGCCGTCCATTCGACCGATACACCTCTCTCTCTCTGTGTACTCGTACGTGTGGCTCGAGGTGTACGCGAGAGAGGCCACGGCCCCGCGACATCGCCCGCCCGCGATACTGTGTCCCGTGAACGCGCCGGCATGTTCGACACGTATTAACTCGTATTACACATCTATGATGCGAGACGTCCTGGCGCCGCCATGCCCGGCGGAACCGGTTCTCCTATACGGTGGCCTCTTTCTCTCGCGCCATCGTACCGGCCACGCTCTAAACCAGTGATGAGCAACCTTTGTCTCGCTGGTACAACAACGTTAAGGAAATAATATCCTACGCGAGTCGCGACGTGTACGATGTTAAATGGAGGATGTAAAGGAAACGAAGGGAGACGCGTCGTCAAAGGAAGTGGAAAATGTAACTAATTCAGTAATGTTTATATTGTAACACTTGCCGCTGGAACCGAATGGAAGTAACTAATTTAAAAAGATAGCAGATGCTTCTTTTGTGAAATTACTTTAAAGACATGTGAACTGAATGATAGGCCACTTGAAATCTCAATAGGCGCTTTTAACCCCTTGCGGACGGATGTCGGCATTTCGGTGAGATGAAATGTTCGTATTTGGAAGACTAATTCGCGAACAAATGATATTAGTTGAGCAAGAGAACGTAGTTTTCTTTTTTTCTATTGATTAAGCGATTGATTTGTAATTTAGCTTCATATGTTGAAGGTTTTGTATGTTTCGAAGAATCTTCGTTCGCAAAGGGTTGAAGTTTGTATAGATGGAAGATTCATCTTTTCTTGGCGGTGATAAATATATTAATAAATATATTTTAGTTTAAGTAGAATAAGGACTGTGTTTGCGATAATTGCAAGTTTTATCCGGCAGTTATTCGGCAGGCCGCAGATAAGTAGTAGCAGACCCGCGGATTGTTCGTCACTGTTCTAACCCCTTTCTGTCCCGCTTTTCGGCGTGCAGCGCGAGAGCCAAGCCACCCCCAATTTAACGCGTCGCACCGTTTACACGTTCACGTCGAAAGGGGTCAGAGCGCCGTTAAAAAGCGACGTTTACCATACGCCTACACGACCGTGGCTCCGCGTTAATCCGGGTTACGGCTATCGCTTGTCGTTCTCTGGTCCTGTGTTCACTGTTTTTTTTTCTTCTTGTTTCTTCCTGCGGACGAGCGAGCGATTACTCGCGGTCGTGTTTCTCCGGAATTGTTTCGCGAATTTCGGAGCTCGCCGAGGCGGTGCACGCCGCTCCCGAGGCACCGGGAATTAATAATTAGAAGTTGGATAATTATTGAAAGTACCGCCACAGGTTGCGCGGATGAATGGAGCTTGCCGGGTGATTTCGATTCTTTCGCCGAGAAGGGAAGCGTCTGGAGTATGAATTAATAGCGTAAAGCTTAAGCTGAAAAGAAGGATTATGCAAACGAATCTTCAATCCCATCCACACGATTAGCAGTCTGCCGGCGAAGTTTCAGCAAACAGTTTAGGAACGTTTCCGCGAATAGAGATGAAGGCGATTTTAGTTGTTCGAACAGCTACCCCTTTATTTTCCTAACTATAATAAACGTTTATTTGCTTTCGTTAAAGCAAATTTAGTTCGAAACTGTGTATACACTGCGGATTGCCGGGCACAGAGGGTGAAATTAACTCTTCTCCTGCCACCATTGAAGCGTTATTGTACATTCCACGTAATGGAGTTCACTTTTGACGAATTCGTTGCCGGATATTCCGTCTGCGTTCGTATTTATCTATTGTGTTTAACTCGAATTAAATCCTATTCTAAATATCGAACAATTTGCACGCGGTCCGCGACGATCGAATCGAATTTCGTACAACCTCGCAGGATCGCCGATGCGGAGGAATCGGACTCCTCGTCGTGCACTAGGCTTCGAGCATCCGGCGCGTTCTGGCGGATCCGTTAACCGGAAAAATTTTCACGGCGAGCTCGAGCCAATTACGTGGAAAGTTTCGAATTATGCATTCCCCCCACCTAATTAAGCCTCAGAAAGTGATCTTTATCGCGAGCAATTTGCATAGGAAGCACAGGAGGGCGGCTTCGTTCGGAGTAAAATATAATAACGATCAAGTGTCCGGCTCTCGGTACTCTAAACCCATTAGCTTTTGACGCCTTCCACCTATCCCCGTTAGGCGACCGCTCGGGGCGAGCAAAAATCGAGCAGAGCGAAAGGGAATAATGGAATAACAAACGCGATCCACTTGTTTCAATCATCGCGGCGTAATTCCACGTGCTGTGACGCGTTAATCCTTCTCCTCTGTGCACGCGCGAACCGTTTCACCTACAATTTTTCCCCCTTTATTTTCCGCCCCGTCTCTGCAGCTCTCGCGTTCGCGTTTCTCGGTTCGGCCCGACTCCCGGCCGTTCGTATTTTACATGGTGTTTGGCGTCATTGCATCCATAAATTGCGTCGTTCGAAGTCGCGGGGAAGGGGAGCTCGCTTTAAAGTATTAATCGATATTCCATTTGCATCGACTTCAAGACTCGCGGCGTGACTTTAAGGCCCGGGTCACACTTGCGTTGAAATCGCGAGCTGTTTTACGAGCTTGTTCCGAGGTACACGTGTACGCGCAGTTAAAACACCAATGGAGCACGTAATCGATCCAGCGAGACATGGATATGATCAGCAACGAATCCAGTCTTATTCGAACAACATTGTATTTGTCACTCTTTATTCTTCATCTCTCACTCGAGCTCAACTTTATCCAACACTGAAAGAGACTACAGCTTCCATAGGATCATTTGAGAAGGACAAAGCACGCAATTCCGAGTACAACATCAAAAGCAGGCGAAAGCTCTTTATACACTCGAGATTCGTTGTCAACGTGAACTTACCATTCCGCGAAACGCAAACGCGCATTGCCGTGTTCGCGGGGGCACAGCGAAGAAAACGATGACCGCGGAGTTAGAGCAATTAACATTGATAGCGCGGCGTATTGCCGGCGAGTTTCAGAACTCGTGCCCGACAGCGGCGTACTAATTAGAGCATTGTTCTTATGACGTTACTCGAAGTCTGGTGTGACCATAGCTTTAAAATGGTCGTACGGGAAATTTGCTTTCGCCCGACACGGGGCGCGACGCGGACAAACGACCGTCATGCATTCGGCGAACGCATTCAGATTACTCGGCCGGCGGTGTGTCTCAGATGGAAAGATTACGCCGGTAATTACATCGCTGCTTGTTTTAACGTGCCGCGCGGGACAGAGCGCCGGGCAAGGAATAGTATCGATCCGTAATTCGAGTGCGCACGAGTCGCTCGTTACGCGCCACAAAAGAACGATTTTACGGCTGTTGGGTTATTACTTTTCCCTCATCTTTATGTCAGCCGTCATTAGAAGTCAAATTGAATGCGTCTGGCGCGAGCGCGCGCGCGCGCGGCTGCTCGGCGAATGAAAGGAGAGGAACTGGGCGACCGAGCGGATCGAACCACGGCCGACGTCGGATAATATTTTGCGATAAGACACGACCGGCGAAATTCGAATGCGCGGACACGATGTTCCGCGGGAATTAATGAATCGGATTCAGGGGACGGCCGGGAACGGGCTTTTCAGCCGGAACACGTGGAAAATCTATACGAATGCGGACGATAAACGTTGAATCGAATCGGGCCATGCCTTGTTCGGTTTGAAACGAACGCCGCTGTAGCGTTCCGATCGATTATAATCGCGACGGAGTTTTATACTCGGGCCGAGGAGATTTCTTGCCTCGTTATCCTGTATAGATCGCGGTGTGTTCCTGGCTCGGCGACGGCTTCGAAAAAAAAAAATACGGAACTTGGAGGGGAAGTTTCATTTTCGTCGGGGCTGTTTGAAATATTCAAGAATTCCGCAAACATTCGATTACTCCGTAGTGAATGGAGCCGGGCATCAAAAGTCCGCGGGGACACAATCCCCGCAGTGTCCATTGTTCCACTGCAGCGGGCTTGACACGGTTATCTGGAGGAATTATGTCATTAGCGTGGTGAAGTAGGCCATCTTTTTTAAAACGGTGGATCCTCGAAACGGGGCGAGCGTTGCGCGCTTGGAACATAAACTACGCACGAAAAATCCATTTAGCCGCGCCCCGGGAAAAAGTTATTCGCCGGGCGGGAAGAGTTCTAACAAACGTGACGCGCGGCCCGCTCGCGCGATGAAGGTGGCCCGTGGTATCTCTAAAATAATAATTCAGACGGACGAAACAGCAAGGAGCAGGAGGGAAGAAGAAGCGAAACGCAATCAACTGGAAAGGAACCTTGCATTCAGCCGCGTTCAGACGTTTCTTTCGCTTTCGTCGTGTTTGCCCGCTCGCAGATTGATTTCGAAAGATTTATAATCCCGCTCCAGCGCGAGCTGCGTTCATTGACATAACAACGATATAGGACAATCGGCGGTGTACGCGTCTCCGTGTTGCGCCGGTAAACGAAACTGGCTATTCGAGGAACTTGAATGGGGAGCTCCAAAGGATTCGTGCAACCCGGGACATTATTACTTGGAAAGCTTTGTTCGCGGAGCTAGTTGCGCCGGCCGGTTTGTTTGTTATTAGGAATGTCTTCGAGAAGTTTTCCACTTTGCCGCGGGATCGATGGCGCAGGTTTTCGCCGGGTCGTTCCTGCATGTTTATTCGCGACGAACTGTTTCTCGTGGGACGACACGACGACGCCAATAAGAATGTCGCGGACAAAGGGCGCGCAAGATGTTCAGTCTGGACGGGGTCGGCGGAGTTCAATTAATCGTACACTCGGCTTAATTTCTCCCGTTGTCGTTCCAATGAGCTCTATTCGAAACGATTGGGCGAAATTGTGCGTCAACAAGTGCCAGACTGTTGTTTCAGCTTGCCTTTTGCGCCGCGTGAAGCGCGGAGCTTCCGTTAAATGGGTTTGTTTCGTAAAGAAAATGACATAGAATCGCTTTCGAGCACCGTATACATTCCGGTGTTCCCCTTATTTCACGGTTGAGCGAACCTTTCAGCTGAAAATTATTATCTTCGACTCGAGCGACATCTCGATCGGGAGGAAACAAATAAAAGACGGAAACAACGTGACCAGAAGTTGAATGCGACGATCCGTAGCGACATTCTTCCACGGACGGGGAACAACGTTGCGCCCGGTGTATTTTAAATCGTCGATTAACTGTGAACTTCTCTCGCGCGCTTTAATGATTATCACAGTATCCCTTGCTGCAATGGAAACATTAACGCGAGGTTGTAAAAGCATGGCGAATTTTTTGTGCGGTAGAAAGGAGGGGGCGGTAGTATAGAAAATCGTGTTTTTCTTTCTCCGTTTTGCCCGGTTCCTCGGTTAAATATACACCGGTGTAATTACTGAATTACTTTTGCATCGCGGATGCTAGCCTCCTTCGCAGGTAAGGCGGAAATAGGATATCTCGTGAAACGAGATTCTTTTGGAACAAAATTGTGTGCATAATGTATCATTTAAAGTAGAAAAAATGCGAGGATATGTACGCGTGGTGTAAAATAATTAACACGTTAATGTTACCGCAGCGCGTTTCGCCGGCTGGATGAAGGGAATTCCAAAAAGAGGAGAACGGAAGCGGGCGGTGCTCGCGAATTCAACGAAATAATTTGCTAACGGTTAGCTGCGGCTGTATCAAATTTATATATTCGGTTACGATCATTATACAACGTGGAATAATATAATGAGAAGCTCCTTAAATTTCGAGCTGGAAAAAATGAACGAACACTGATACACGTTCCCAGTTGACCGTGCAAATTAGAAGACCCGCGAACGTTATGATATCCAGGCAGATGCGAGAAGTAGAACGGTGAACACTGTCTCTTCAGAGGATGACAAGCAAACGCGCGTCGAAAGCCGTGAAAACGTGGAAGTATCTCATCAATCGATCGATCGGGGGGGGCTGATAGATTAATTTGTAGTAGCACGCAATCTTCGCGTGGAAACTGGAGACCGTGGGCCGGGCAGGAAATAAAATTTCGAGGTATACTCCTACCTACCTTGTCGATCCTTGTTTATGCCCGTAATCCCATCCGGGACAGGTACAAGTAAAAGCAATAACCAATCAATTAAGCGTGCCGAGCCTCTCCCTCCTCGGCGAAGGACTCGGCAACCAAGGAAATTCCCTCTCTTTAGGTATCCTCGGGAAATTGTCAGTCCGATTTTAGCTGGCGGTTCGACAACATGTGTACGACCGTGCGCGTGAAGGTTTCTGGTAGTTTCTCCCGTTAACGCTGCTCCCGGTATTTCTGTGATGCTGGATTTTAAACATCGTTCGCATGTTTGCTCGACCGTCGATAGACATAAGTACTATAATAAATTTATTCGCGAGGATATTGATGTTTGGTGACGTTACGCAACAGTTGAAAATTGAATTTCAACATGGTTCTCGTTGGATTATCGATGAGTGATATCGATGGAACAGTCAGCGACCCGGTTTCATCGGTGCATAAGAGAATCAAGATTCACGTATGAGGTATGCTATTTATTTCAATGGGACGAGTTACGGGAAGTGTAAGAAATTAGAAATTTCTCGAGAGGATTGCTGCACGCTCGCAGTCGAACCCTGAACGTATGAGGGTCTAGGTGCCATAAATTACGGCAAAAGCAACAAAGGCTTCCCTCGAGAGGCCCTTCGGCTTGGGGAGAGTGGTGGTTGACCCTAGACCGTCAATCCCCACGTGGCCGCTGCACAGGAATATCGTCTTTTAACAATGTACACGGAAAAACCTGGGAAATCCATAGTAACACTGTGACAACCTCCTATTAATACATAGTTTCACTGCAAATAGAAGAAAATAACAGTTAGGACGTTAAATGGACGTACAATCATTCTGATTTGAACGTCTATTCGAGTGACGAAAATTAAGCACGTCAGTCAAATGAAAGTTGTCACCTATCCTCGTGAAAAAGACAGATTAGTCCACTGGCTTCCGGTTCCGTTCAAGAATCTGTCGTTTGACAAGCGTCGAAATAAATTATGCGTCGCGCCCGCGTCAAATGTTGACGGGGGTGAAATCCGGGGAGCCCGCTGGGCGACGGGCGTACGGGGAGAGGGCGGATCACGGTGAATCGGGGATATCGCGGCAATCGAATTCGATTTGCAAAGTATAGAAACCGGGTTGAGAGTGGCTCGATTGAAAATAGTTCGGTTTCAATCTCGCCCATCTCGGGACTTCTCGAGTGCTCCTGAATAAACACTGACTTTCCCGAGTCTGTGCACCTGAAATCAATTCTACGGAACAAGCGAGGTGTTAAGGTGGCTCAAGGCGATAGAGGCGAGCCCGGCAGCGAGGCGGGAGCACGCTCACGGCCGTGGGAATAAGGAGATATGGGGCAAAAATTTGAACAGGAGAGGAACTACTCCGTCGGACTCCGCTCGAAAACTGTCGACGACCCTTGACTTCCTCTCTGTCTGCCTGAATAAAAAGCCACCGAAGGCAAACGAGACGGAAACTTACTGTTCCGTTCGCTCGCGCGAATCGGATTCCGGCTTCGCTCCCCGGAATCCTGGGAAATCTTGTCACGCACACGCTCGATAATGCCGCCATCGAACATACGAGTCACCGGTGCATGAACTCTCGCCTGTGCACCGTGGATTCGTGAATTCCGTTATAGATTCGCGTAATGGCCGGACCGCGTTTCAACCGCGTGATTCATAGATACTCTAAATTCGAAATTTTGACGAGCGAACTTGACAGCTGATTGGCGGAACCCGGGGACCAATTACCGTTTTATACAATTTTCATTATTCAATGAAACCGACTAAAACGATCCCCTGGTCCCCTACAAATTTCACAAGTTTCGTGTATTAATAATCTTTTGCAGTCGAGAGCTGTGATATAGCGAAATTATAGTTTTGTATATAATATTCAGCTTCCATCAGTATGTGACATATTCAAATGATAGCTTTGTTTCGTAATTTGTGTCCTCTCGTTAGTTAGTTTCACGAAATATCCGTATCTAGTCGGAAAATGAGGAATAATTCTAGTGAAGAACTTTCGATTACAAGGGGTTGACAATTTCGAATCGAAATGACGTAACAACAGGCCAGGAAATATGACTCGCGGCCGAAAAAAGCTCTAGAAAATCGTTGGATAAACGATTCGATTTATTTCTATTTTACACTATTTCCCAGAGCGTACGCCTATGGTTTTGCGCAGCTCGCAGCGGCAGGAACCATTTCCCGTAATGGCCGTCGCGGCGGAACTAACTTCACTCGATAAACCTTTGCGATTTCAATTTCGCCGGTCTTTTGTGACGGCGGTGGCGAGCCATCGAAGTATCGAACGGAAGCTTGCGTTCTGGAAATTATCGAATAAAGGCGGTCATCGACTGGCGACGCTGACGTCGCGCACAACGACCGAACTTCCGTTTCGTTTGCGGCGGGGTATCGAAACAAAAGGATAGTCGCCGGCGCGGTTGTAACCTGGTCTGTTTGCGGCCGCCACGTTAATTTAATAACAACGGAAAAAAAGGAGGCGACTGAACGGATGAATGGTACGGCGTCGTGGAAAAGCCAGTCGTCGAAACGGAAAACGAGTTCCGGGTCGTTATTGTTCGTTGCCCAGACGTGATTCGTCCTGCGCCGCTATTAATACGCGTTCCGTTCCAACTACCGCAAATATTTACCCGCGTGAAACAAGACGAGCCGCGTGCACGTCGGTCGACCCCTTCGCGCAACGGAAAAACCGCCGGCATCGCCAATACGAGATCGATAGGGGGAGCGGTTATTTATAACACGCTCGTTAATCCTTAAACAGCGAGCCCCGGCATCTCGATAATGCGTATAATTCGGTTAACGGTAAATCGTTGCCAAGATTCGTCGTGTAACCGCGCAAGATGAACGGTGTACATTGTACGTAGTTTGCCAGCGAAACGACTACGGGTGCATCCGTAAGCCCATTTGTATCCGTGGGGGTTGGGAGATGCATAGTGTTCCGCGCTGAAGATCGCGCGGCGCTCTCGTTTACGTATTATAGTCTGTTCCGACTAAACAAGAGCCACATCGACAGCCGTAGCGATAGCCTGCCCGTGAACGTTTCCACCGCACCGGTACTCGAAACGGCAGCAGATTATACGCGGGACGTGGACGTATTCGCGCGACGCGGCTCAAAGAACCGGAAGAGCGCATTTCTGCTCCCGCTTCTTTGCCGGCTGGCTGGAAATTCCATCAATTACCGTCCGTATCAACGCAAAGACAATGGGGTGTCTTGAAATTATCGTAGCCCGCGATACGGTGAACACGAGGGATTTTCATTGCGAGCTTTCGCCGCGGGCGGAAAACACGCGGCTATGAAAGAGTCACTTTCACGTAAAAGCTCGTAATCTTTATTCGCTTTGATTCATTTAGAGCACGTGATGCTCCGCCATAACGCGGGACGCGCTGATTGCGGTCTCGTTGGAGTCAGAACTCCTTTCGTGTCCGCTGGTTATTCTCGTTACTCTCCTCGATGCTCTTGGAGCATTAATTCCAACATTTCTATGATGCTTCAGCATACTCGCTCGCGATCAATTTGCTATTGTAACGTCGAGCATCGCGATGTATTAGCATTTCGTACGAGGAATCCTCTCCTCGTCGAAAGAGACGTCGCAGACTGTTGAATGTAAACTTACAAGTTACGGAACACTTTGGCTATTTCAATTACAATGAAATATTTCCGGCTTTAATTACCTATCACGTTCGTCGCCGGCGACTGTACCAAACTTATCCGTCTGTGTCTACGCGGCTGAAGGGTTAAGGAAACAATAGGCTTTCGAACCCGCTGACATTGCTTTCATTACCGCGCTCCGCAGAAAACCCATGGAGCAAACAATTGCAAGGAATTCCCACAAAGGGTGTATCCAGCGGATGCTCGAATAGAAACGCCACGGTTCTGCTGGGCGAATAACTAAACAGCAAAAGAAGCTTCTTTCGTTCCCGGTACCTGATGGTTATGGGCCTCATGAAACACCCGCGGCGCATAAGTACGCTCTCCTCCTGCTTATTACACGTATAAAGTATCCGATTTAACGCGCCGCTTTATCTTCCTTTCATTTCTTCTTTTCCGTGTTCCCGGTGTCGTTGCCGGTACCCACTCCGTGCGATCTGGCTGGCGCCGACCCGGCTCGACCCGGCCCGGCGCGGCGCGGCCCGACCCGACCCGACCCGTCGCTCGAAAACCGCTACCGGCGGTTCGCTTCTCTGCCACGTTTCGTTCCTCCCGCGATATTTCTTTTGTCTCCCCCGACTCCTTCCACCGCCCACTCCTGACCTCTTTCACCCCCGTTCGTCTAAGAAATAATTTAATTCGTATTATGCCGGTTACGAAGGAAGGAAGGAAGACGGCGGCGGGAGTCGGGCGGCGCGGCGGGCGTTTGCCGTCCAACACGTAGATGTTTCGCATTTCAAATCGGGAGAAGAAAGAGGAATTTGCCCGGTGGCTCCTTTCGCGCGGCCAAGAAAGAAACGGCCTCTCCGAGGAGGAAAAAGGCGAGCACTCCCGCGCAAAGACGGGCCTTAATAGCCGCCATAATTGAGGGTAGGGCGGTCTTCCCTGTGACGAAATAAGTGGAAAATGTTGAATGTATTTTTCAGTCGCCGGCTCTCCTTTCTCCCCGTCCGAGCTGCTTTGTCGAGCCGAATCAGATCCCAGCTGTAATCGCATTTATTAGAATGGATATTTAGGTATGCCTATACTCGAATAAACTTAATTAGACCGGCGGGAAAGGAACTGACCGGCACGTTTTTGTTGGGAAATCCGTCGGTCGCGCGTCACGCGGCGAATGCGAAAGGAAAAAACGGGGCCAATTAATTAGCGGGCAAATTATTTTTCGATAGTCGCCGCTTCTCGAATGATCAATTACCTGGAAAATCGACTGGGCCTAAGTGACGCGCCGCGAAATTAGTCGAAACTACGTGTGGCCGATCGTGAACCGATTGCTACCCGTGATCGATGATTAGTAAATCCGCGATGCGAATGCACGAAAGAATTTCGCGGACGGCTCGTTCGATCGTCTCTGTAAATGAATTTATACGGAAGAACGGAGAATTCAGCGAAAAATAAATTCTACGGGTGGAATGGCAGTCGGAGGGTTGGCTAGGCGGGTCCGCGTTAAACGGGTGCCGTTGGAAAATTCAACGAACCGTTCCGCAAAAGTTGATGGAGCTCAAACAATTATTAATGAACTCCGTCGAAGTTGCCTCACTCGGCCGCGATTCAGAATCGATAGTGCTTACGTACTGTATTATACACAGCGCATGCATAATGAGCCGGCTGTACTTAGCGTAGACAGTGTAGAGATTACACTCTACTTTCCGGTTTAATCATGTACGCGCTCGCACGATCAAACATCCCCGGCGAGAGCGTTGGCTGCGCTGTGAAGTCTGATCGATTCATCTTTCATTGAAACACACTTATTAGTCGCTTTGTGAAATCGCGCGCGCCCGATCATCCGGGCGATGCCTTCCGAACGGACACCGTGTTTTTCGATTAGCCAGCGGATCGCCGATTGGCAGGACCCCCGCCGGTACACTGATATTGTCTTGGTCTCCCGTTCAGGAGATTTAAGGGTTTCTCTAACAGCCGCGCGTCGCTGGAATCCAGTGAGTCCGCGAACGGCGTAACTTTTCCACACCCCCAGCGCCGACGATCGAATTAAGGACGGCGTGTGAAAGATTTATTGAAAATGACGAGCAGTTTTCCCAACAGATTAGATTACAGTCGAGAAAATGGGCCAAAGCGTATTTACGTCAGCGTGCCACGTCGGTGGACCGCCGCTGGGAAACGACCGAACTTTTATCGCGTGAAGAATTGCCCATAAAAGATGCAGGATCCACACTCACGATCCTCTTCCTCGACTGTTTTCTCGTTTAGGAAGTTCCTGCGTCCGATGTGAATTGGATGGCTGCCTGAATTAAATGAAACGGATGCCAGCGTCGTGCCCTTTATCCCGTCTCACCCGTTGGCCGCGCAAACTGGAACCATATGACGAGACGGTTTCCATTGCGACATCTGTTTACCAGATTTGAATACTCCCGTTGGAATGTGAACGCCCCGACGGTGACAACATTCGTGAAAGTCGCTTAGCCGCTCGGAAGGGAAACAAATAATTCATCTTCTCGTACAAGATGATTCGAGGATTAACAGGTCGATGACACATAAGTTAGCCGGTAACATCTGTCAGTGTCGACCTGTTCTAAACAGGATTAAGAGTGGAAAAAAGTGTACGATCCACTTTCCCAGATTATCTGAATTATTTATGCCTGTTCTTTTCAATGTAAGCGCGCATTCTTATCTCGTCGGCGTAATTAACATCTGGCCAGAGGAGTCGCTTGATTTTATCTTTGTGGGGCGAACAAAGGACAGCGGCGGCGGTGGCCATAACGAGGCAGAAATAATACCGGTGTCCTACGGGCAGGGCGTGTAAAGCGCGTGCAACCGTACGTCTTCGGAATAATTAAACACCTGGCTAGGTGCGCGAGCCTTTAGGTTGGAACGCGGCTAGATTACCCTCGTAAAATCTGTCTTCTCCGGTGTGTCGGTTTGCTTAATAAATGAATGCCTCGCGTTCGCTGAAAACAGTCCGTCATTCGGCGCAGCCAGTGGAACCAGCCGAGGAAGGGCCTAGGGAATTTAGTGCGACGAGAATCCTCGGAAGGCACGCCATGCCTTTGTGACCCTGCGTTCAATCAGACTCCATCAATAAACCCTGAAACGTATTCGCCATAGCGTGTTCAACTAATATACCCGTGAAATTCGGAGTACTTTGCAAGTTGGCGCAATATCCTCGACTATTCGTTCACGGGGTTCAATCGGAATAACTAGCAGTTAACTGGGTATTCCAACGTTCGGTTGTAAATGGATGAAATCGAGCGTTCAACGAAGGTCCTGCGATTCTAATACGTTCGCTCGCCGATTCGTCAAAGTGAAATTAACGATCGATCTAAGAAGAATTTCGGGGAAGTTGTTTTCAAGTGAGAAAGTTGAAATAAAGTAACTTTAATCGAATGTCCCTTGAGCTCAACTATAAGTGTATCAAACGATCAGATTTCTCGATGATCGAGCGGCCCACGAAGAATCACGAATAGACAAGCCCCTTCGCTGGCCAATAAGGCTTCGCTTTTCTTATCGTCCGCCCCACGCCGCGGCGTTAACCGATCGAACTTCGTCCGAAGTTTCGTCGCGACGTCGCGGTTTCGTTTTAGTTTCAAAGACGAACAGCTGCTCGTTTTTCCGCACGTTCCTTAGGCGTACGCTTCGTCTTGCACAGCGAGACCGGCGCTGTTATACAATCCGAGCAAGAAAAACTTGCGACGACCACGAAACTTGGCCGCAGCCGTGGTTTCGATCGAGCAGCTTTGCGATCTATTGGTTCCGATCGTGCCAGGTGGTTTCATTGTAATCGTTCCGGAATCGAAGGGGTTCCGGTGTTAGTCACTGGCCGGTTTTTCCCGCGAATATTCAGCGCGCGAAGTTAAATTGAAACCGTCCGGGCCGGAAAGCCGCTTACGGGACACATAACTCGCGAATAGAACCCCGGCCGGACCCCCTTTGTTCCTCTTAATAGAAAGTTTTTTGTTTCGTTGTTTGCCGAGCCGCGTAACATAGGAAAAAAACTGGATATCGCCCGTTTTCCGGTCCCTTCGGCCTCATAACCGACATGGAGGGAAAAGCTTCTCTTTGTCCCCGACGCATTTTTTTACGGGGCAGTTTGCGCGAACGAAATGGAATCCGCGAAACGCTTTCGCCCGCGTTCAATTATTTACGCGATGCCGAGCCGAAAGTAACCGATGAACCGTGCATTCTGTTGTCAATTCTCTCGTTCGCCGATCAATACCGCCCGGCCAGACTGATCTATTCAATCGCCTTTTGGTTTCTGTTGCAGAACATTCCCTCGGCAAAGTGACGCTCAAGGCGGTCACCGATTTTTCGCTCCTGTCTAAGTTAAGGGTAAGTCTGAACAAAACGGTTCACCGAATTTTCCGACCTGAAGTTTACCACGCGAGAAGCTAAATAAAAGCTGCGCGATAGATTGGAAACCTGGCGGAACATCCGAAAGGATATCGAGTGTTCTTTTTACAAAATTCGGCGATATTACAATTACATGAAACGTTTCTGCGTGTTCCCCCGCCGCTGGCTGAGAATCAAAAGTTTCTATTTGTTTAGAGAAGTTTGCTCCTCCTTTGACTCAACCGCTTTCTTACCCCGAGACGATTAAGTCGATAAATTTCGAAGTTTCTCTACGGGTTCGAGGTGCACGGTATTTGTATTTTGTTCTACTTCGCCGCGTTTCTCTTGTGCTTCTCGCCTGGTGTTCGACGGAAGAAGTTGTTTCTCTAAACAGGACATCCAATCTGCCACGTTTCCCGTATAAAACTCGCAAAATTACTGTTTTACCCCGACCATTTTCATGGAACATCTCGAACGCTGGCGTACATTGATCCGTTCAGATGCGAACGGAAAATTTTACAGTAAAGTTCCTGCCCACAGAATTGAAAACGATTTGAATATAAAAGGGATTCCTGAAAAGTTAATCATCTGACAAAAGACTCGAACAATGAATTCTATTGAATCATGCGAGCGAATAAAATCCAACGTAGAAATAATGTTGATACATTGCGTACGAGTCAGGAAATATCTCGTATATAATAAACCGAGCTTTATGACCGGGATACGAGGTATCTCTTTTGTTTTCTCATATGCAGGTATCGACGATCTGATTTTATTTATATAATAAATAATAATTAACTGTGAAAAATCCTATATAACAAGTAGACGTGTAAGAAACGTGCAGTAATATTTAAAAATATTTCAGAAATCTGAATCGAAAAAGTGGATATAAAAATTGTACCATCTCTGGAACGCTAAAAAATGTGCAGGCCTTGCAAACGCGTTGAGGGAGCAGAGTGCCAAACTGAAACAGCAGTGCAAGAGAAAGGCGTCCACTCGCGACAAACGTTGACGCCTCGATTTCGCCCGACTTTTATGATTGGTCGAGAGTCGCGTAAACGAAGATCGCAAATGATACATGATACGACAAAGTGAGATACAACGACAGAAAACGACAGAACATGGACGTCAAACTTCTTATTTCTATCTCGCTTTGTTATATTCCGTGTCGTTTGCGATTTTCGTTCACGCGATTCGACCAAACGTCGGACGGTACATGGCGTGCAACGAAATATCGAGTGATCGTCCGTTATCCGCGCGACGGATATTATCGCGAAACGTTTTTGGGAAAACGCGCGATTCATCGGTCGCGCCCGAAAGTCGCCGGGGAGATATTACGGCGAAAGTGGAGAGAAGAAGGCTCCGTTTCGATTTACCCTCGTCACAGAAACGACCGGGTAGCGCCGGGAAAAAGTAATCCGAGAAATAATTCGGTCCGAAGCGGCGGCGGCGTTTCGATCAGCGAGCGCGCTCCCCGATACACGCGGCTTGATTTCTGAATATTTCCGGGAATCAGAAGTTTCTTATTTGCGCGCGACGCTCTTGATAGACCGGCACGCCCTAACCGTGACGTTGAAAGATCAAAGGATCGCGCGAAGAGAAAAAGGCGCTCCTCCCACCCCCGCTGTTCCGCCATCCGACGGCGCTCTCCGTGTCACGGCTCTTTGAAAAATAAATTTTGCTTCTAGCCACTCATTATGGAAAAAAAGAAAATGTTCCTTCGAGACGCGGTTGGAAGTTTTCACGTTGCGCACGGTTAGAGGAGAATAATTAAGCCGGGGAAAATAAATTGCGACGGATATACACGTGACCGCCGGATATAGCCTCGCGCAAGAATTGCACAACGAATCTATGAAAGTAGAAATGATCATTGTTTCGTTAACCACCTTCAATATTCTTGAATATCGATGTTTCTATATTTGAGAATGAAGATTACTTAACCTAGAAGCGCAATCGTCTGGAAAGGTGTCGGTGTCCGTGCGTGTGGACCCCGGACTGGAAGTGTCTCCATTTCAGACGGATTTTACGTCCTACCGTTTCGTACAGGCTATTAATACTTCTCATAGTTATTCAATCGCGCGATAGAGACTTTATGCCAGGGATATTTTACGGAGATATAAAAATTTAGGAGGACTAATGCCCGAAGGATGAAACAAGGCGTTACAAATACCCCGGGTTCCTCGAGGAATCGAATTCCCATTGGTGACCGAGCCGAACGACGCGATCTTTCCATTTAATTTCATCCACGGTTCAATATCGGCGGAGGTTACGCTGTCAGGGGTGAAAAATTCGCAGAAGAAAAGCTAACGGCGTAATGAAAACGGCAGCGAGAATGCCGGGGATTAATCTGGTACAGCCGAGTCGCGAATTCCTTTAACGAGCTTTCGATCGGACCGCTTCCGGGACGTACTTGGAATTTTTCCCCGCGCGCGGTAGCTGCCCGCGGATGATTTACACGTCCGTCCCGCTTATTTGAAAAGTTCATGCAATTTCGCGGCAGCGACACATGGTCTGTAAATATTCAGAGAGCTCGAAACTTCGGGAGGCAAGGTAAATCCCCGGTTCGTCCGGCGAAGTCTGAGGAAACTTACGCTATTGGATGCGTTCCGATATCAGACAGGAGCTGCACGCTCCGTGACCGGTGGTTTTCATCTGCGATCGGTTCCCTTCGTATCTTCTTTGTTAATAAAAAATGAAGCAGCGACCTTGGGCTCCGCGGAAGCTCGACGAAAATCGGGGGAGATTCGCTTGATTGAAGATACACGATCGGACGGGAATTACATTTCACGGGGGAAAAGAACATTGGCGCCCGGCTAACGTGTAACGATTTCCAATAGAATCTTAATGAGATAGGAAGTAACGGGGGTGTTCTATTACGTCGCGCGACCTGACAGCGGATACTTGTTATCTCGCGACGTTGTTCGCCGCTTGATCCCTCTCCCATTTGCATTCATAATCGTCGCGGAAAGAATGCACAAAGCTCGCTAATCATCCGACGAACTTGGCCTGCCATGGAAACCAGACATTAAGCAGAGAAGATTTCGCGGTGAGATTAAAAGGACTTCCTCGTTTGTTGCTTTCATTTCATCGTTCCTGGGTTATCGTTTAGCTTCCAGCCGAAGTTCCAAGGGGCGAAGGGTTGTATCGTTGATAATTATACGCTGGAAAAAGTTCTCTTCGTCTTTTCCGGCTACGTGGCCGACCGTCGACCCGTTTCGGAGCGGTACGCTCGCCATCTTCCGTAATGCGAGAGGATTTAAATCCTGTGTATTCGCGGATAAACGACCTCGCAAGCCAAAGCTTACGCCGGCTTTCTCATTATCTGCCCCGTTATCGCAACACGCTCATTATCGTTTCTTCATAATTCCGCTGGTAAACACTTTTACACGGGGATGTTCTCTCTTTTACATTAATGGGGACTCGACGAGCGAATATTTTCCTATCGTAAGATCGGCGAATGTGAAGAGAGTAACCGCGCGAGATTGTACACGATGAAAATTTTCGAATCAGTTTTCACTGCAGACAATGCAAAATGACTATTTTCGCCCAGATGTTTCGACAAATATTTAAGTATTTAAGTATTTAAGACGATCAGCTTGTATCAGGTACGTTTCAAGTTCGGCCGGGAGCAATATCCGCAGTTTCTCAGAGCTCGCTCGCAATTCCTTTCTTTATTTCAGCTGGAGAAACAATACTTATCAGACTCTAGGTGGATCGACGAGTAATTGTAGAGATCCGATAATAAATACGAGTTTTCCGGCGGGGTCACAGCTGCGTCTACTTTGACATCTGCGCGCCCCGCTGTATCTCGTCCGTGTTTACAGATAGATAGAAACGGAAATTATAGCCCCGCGTTTCAATCATGCCGCGTCAATAACAAAGCACGGGAACTATTCTTAGTTCCACGAGTCCGCCCGCGGGTGTACGCGGCGCGCTCGCGTGTATCATTAGAAATAAAAGACTCCTTGGCTCGATGGTAAAAAGCAGTCGGGGCTGAAATACGCTCGCCGTGGAACGAAATGCAGCGAGTTAAGTCGTCCGGCGCGGGATACACTTCCTCGTCGTAAATCACTGGATACTTTTCTACTTTTATTAATCCTAAAGTTGATGCTACTGCGAGAATTTGTTTTACGGATCCCGAGGAACAAGTGTAAATTGTAGGGTACTCCGGGCAAGTGACTATTATTATTTACGGTTTCATTCTTCCGCGAGGTACCTTCGCGCAGGCGTCAAGATGAGATTTCGGAATCGTTTCGTTGGCCTACGCGATGTTTCCTTCGTGACCCGTATATTTGTAAAATCTCCCGTAATTTACCTTTCGAAAATCTTTTTTTAACTGCTCCCCGTCCGCTGGGGCCAATTTGCCAATGCCATCGAACAATTTTATCGCACGCTTCCATCGCTAGAGCTAACGAGCGTTTAATCGCTTCGAAAGCTCGCCTCACTTTCCATTGGAAACGTTAATAAACGAAACGGAAGTTTCCGTGTAATTTTAATATACCCCCGCGAGGTAACGCGGACGCATTTTTCTCGGCTTCGCAGTTCATTACGACGTTCCCCGTGATACGTAATTACGGCGCCGGGAACTGCAACACCGTGTCGATCAAATATCTCCTCTGCGGGCGTGCTTGAAACCGAGATCACACAGGAGGGCCGCGTAATTTCAGCCGCGTAAGTGCACGCCGGGAATCGCATAAATCTTTCCCGTCGCACCGTATCGAAACCGTATCGAATAGCTGCATACGCGCGCGGTACTCCCTCCATACAGATTTCACCCTCAGTCTTCTCATTTATTCCGTTTTTATGGCCCCTCCATTCTTCGAGCCATTATCCCTGAAAGAGTGACATTACCTCGTTAGTGGTTATTAATTCTCATACGTCCGCCGCGCGCGTGGTCTTCGGCCGCGTATTCCGCGAGCCACGAAGGATGTCCGTTTGCTAATTAAAAGCCAGCTTTTATCGAAGTTACCAAAGAAGCGGCTCAATAATTTAACGCGAGATTAACGTCCGCTCGTCAACCCGTTCCGTCCTCCGTTCCGCGCGGTTCCCGCTCCTCGAACTCCGACGGGCACCGCCGCGAATGGAAGAACTTCCATAAAAGTTACTTTATCTCTGGATCACATCTCTCGCTCCGTGAAAGTAAGGGTGTCAAGAATACGGAGAAATTCAAGGCGAGGCAGCGAATTCAAGCTCGAGTTCCTTCATGAATACACTATCCAGAGATGGGACTGGGAATCCTTGACCCCGCAAATTCCGCCGATGCGTTCGCCGCGCCGGTTAAGTGCTAAAAATGGATACAACGGCGCATTACCCTGATAGCGCGCCGGAACATTTCAGACGCGGCCGGAACACCGCCGTGAGAGTTAAAATTCTAGTTTTTATAGCGGTAATAAGAGCGGTCGGATAGGTGCGCGCGGCGGTGTTGTTTTCGAGTCCGCGGGGTTAAGTAATACGAAGAACACCCTCGAGGAAACACGGCCGCGGCGTATTATCATTCTTACTGTATATAAAGAATCGCACGTTGCGTTATCCTCTAAATGCGCCCGCCGTCCGCTCCGTGACGGGCGTAGCCGGCTCGCTGTTACCGAATTTAACGCTCCTTCGGAGTTTTCTCCGGCACAAGCAAACGCCATTTGGTCCGGCGGGGGGATGCGCTAGGTGTCCTGGAGATGCACACCGGCCACCGGCATATATGATCCTCGCTGCTGCCTTACGTACGTGCGCCTTCCCCCGGCGCGACATCGTTCTTCCTTACGGACCTCCCCGGAGACGGTTGTATCTCGTAATCACGAGCTGTATTCTCCGTGCCGTGCACGTGAACCTCGACGCGCACGGGCGACGGAGGTGGATGCGCAGACAAATAGACGACAAGAGGTTTACTTACATAAAGGGTGACGTCCCCGGAGGAGGAAGGCACGGCAAGTGTGTATCGACTCCGCGCCCATATTAATATCTCGCTGGCAGCCTTCTAGGGCATCACCTTGCTGCTCCCCCTGGATCCTTGTCACGTTACAGAGACACGAGATGTAACTGTAAGCGAGGCACAACCGTATAGAGTGGAAACGCTCCCCGATATTAGCGTAGCTGCGTGCGTGCGTGCCCGGGTCCCGATCGATCGGCTCTCCTCGCGGCGAACTGTGCGGTCATCCGGTTTCGAGTTCCCTGCGATGTTAGACGGTCAAGCTTGCCCCGCTTGAATTTCTTTCATCGAGTTTCCGAGCGATTCGCTGACACCAGAAGAATAACGACCGAGAATTCGCGTGTTTGTGCACGATCGATCCGTACTTGTGACGGAATCGAAGATCTCTGACGAATAGAGGTCGAATTTCACTGTGCTTCGTTATTGTTAATCGGTTTTAGCTGATTTCGTTGCGTGCGGATACAGGTCGAGTTATTAAGAGTCTATTCGATCGAATAATATCATCGGGCCACTCGAAATCTGAATATTCCGCGCGCAGAAATCCCGAAATATGAACGGCGCAAAGTTCCGGCGTGCGGGCAGGTGTCTCTGTTTGCTAGGAAAATAGGTGATTAAATTTGGAGAATTGATCGCACGGAAAATACGGAAATAATTGCGGAAACGTTCTCGGCGACCGGGGAGCGCCGCGAACCGTTCGGAATTGTGTTATCAGCGGCACTGTTATTCGACCAGCCGTCGGCCGTATCGATATTCATTGGTAATTAAGTATTAACAGCTTATCGTGGAGTGGCGACCTTTGTCGAGGGGTTCGAGCCTTCTCTGTACGGTCGATCGTTTCTCATTTATAATTAGAAAGTCGATTAACCCCGGCGCCTTTGCCGCGGTGCGTGCAGACGCATTAGAACTCCCACTGCCGCCGCCGCCGCCGCCGCCGCCGCCTTCGATAACTTCGAAAAACTCACGAGTTTTCCTCGAGGAACGAGACAAAGCCGATTAAATCCCGGGTTTCGTTTATTTTCCGCTCGAAATCGACTCGGATCGCGCGCGCTCGCGTTTCGCCGCGAGTTGAACGACCGCGCGCGCGAAACGCAGCCGCTCTTCGGAGGCGAACCGATTATAAAATATTCTTTCGGCGAAGCTGCGAGATCTCCGCCAATGAATTCCCCTTTTGCCACAACGTTCGGTCGAGATGTCGGTTATTGATTAAATAATATATTCCTCGATGTTAATACAGAGTCAGGTTCGTTTATTTTATCTTCGGCCGACTATTAGCAGTCGCGAGTAGCTTCCGATTTTTTTTAACGCGATTCCGGGTCCACGATATTCGACCCGCGGTAACGGGCGATCAATGGGGCGCATTAAAATGTCAAAAAACGGGGAAGTTTTGTCCGTACGGCTGCCGGTTGGAGCCTTTACAAAATTTTATTCCCAGTCCATTCGTCGCGGAACGCTATTTATCAAACACGCGGCAGTGTCATGAACCAGATTTCGTTGTTTTTTTTCCCGGACAAAAATCGGCCAATATTCTGGCGAATTCGATAGGGACAAACGAGTTTTGTCTGGACGCGGACAATGACTCGGTTACGCGACGTGTAACGGTTGCGCATGGTTTTTCTGCGAATGTTAGATGATATCTGGCGGACTTTTATTTTCTCGAGTGATTGATGAACGGAAACGATCTTCGCGTCGTGGAATTTTGTTCTGCTAAGAAATTAATAACGTTCCTCTCCGAAATGAATTACCCCTTGCGAGATACGTGAAACATATTTAAGACGAAATTTCGTTATTAACAATGAACCCGGTGCGAAGTAACTAGTTCCGAAGATACCATTTTTGCCCCCATAGATATGACGTTAACAACTTTTCAACGGATCGCGCGCCCGCGGAAATAACTTTCGCGCTTCAGGAAATCAAGTCGAGGAGCGAGGCACAATGAAAATAAACGGCCGGCGAGATTTAATAGAATTAATATAATTATGTCTGCCGCGGGAACTCGATGTCTGTGCGATTTGCTTCGACCGCCCGCCGATTTGTATTTCGACCAACCAATTTAGGGAAAAGTTTCTCTCGCCCCGCCTCGGTTTCGTTATTACGCCCGAGCCGTTCCACTTTGAAACTGAATCTTGAGGAAGTTTCCGTGGTAACTGGAATATAATGTACCGTATATAGACGACACCGCCTCCGGGAGGATCCTGATGCCCGATCTGTGCTTTCACTTCTGCACTGGCAGCAAATCGATTCCACTTCGAAGACACTCGGACTGCGAATAATTATCCGAACTTCCCTCTTGCGGGTCTCGAAGTCGGCTCGGCTCGGTTCGATTGCGCCGCTGGAAAAATATCCCTGATCAGCGCCGAAACTTTTCCTCTAATAAGGAACAAACGCCCTCGAGTGAACTGCGCCGGTCTGGAATATATCTCTTCTCCCCTTTTTTTCGACCGTTCTCGCCTCGATATAAAGAGTCAGTGATTAAAAAGGGGATGGGAGCTGTAAGTTGGCGAGTCCGAAATCGGCAACTCGTGGAGCATCGGAACAGAGGTCGAAATAAACGTCACGATGTTATAGTTCAGGACGAAATGAAAGGAAAATATCCCTTCGGCTGAATGGAGGTTCTGGGTTGCACTCGATCACGTAGAATTCCATCATCGGCGCGCACACGCTGATATTCAATTACCAAATGGGTACGGTACCCTGCTTTTACTGCGATCTATCATTTCCATAAATCCAGATTATGCTAGGCTGCGTCGGGACGAAGTTGGTACAGTGGAATAACATCGGTGTAACCCGTGGGGAGTTGAATTTTTAAATTCGCGCCGATACTATTCGCCTCGCCGGAAGATCGAAGGAAGCGGCTGGCAACGCGTTTATATATTAACGGCGCAATATACGATGATCAAAGGTAGAACCGGGAACAATGACAAAATCGTACGTTTAAGGTCGCCCAGAAGTGGAGTTCAGGAAGAAATATGCTCGCCATTATTAAGCAAAATGCGGAAAAATGAGACCGGGGAAGGAATTAATGCGGCCGGTACTTTGTAATATTAAAGTATAACATTCTAGCGTTTTAATCGCCTTTTAAAATTCCACGGGCGCCACGAGACTCCTCGGATATCGGGTGTATTAATAGCTTGAAACACGAAGACCTCTGAAACCTTAAGGGATATTAAGATTAAAACGGCAGGGAGTATAAATATTACCAGGCAAACAGTGGCTGCGCTCAATTCCGTCTCATTTCCCGTAAATCGTGAATTAAAAGGATCGCGATGGGAGCCGCAGAGCCATGAATTTCCGAGGCGTTTTAAAAATCGGTTCGCGGCACGGGAAAAAGATCAGGGGCGCGTCGTCTCGATGATTCTCGACGGCACACGAGCTTCCTCGAACGATACGGATTTCTTCTTCTTCCGAGGTTTGCGCGGAAACCGCTCGATTGTCGCGGATATTAGGAAAGCTTCCCGTAGACGCGTGTTCGGCGCAACAGTGGATCGATCGGGTTTATTCGATTGGATCCAGCCGGGTTTGGCTCGTTGCTATCTCATTGGAAGCCCTCCGGGTCGTGTGGCTGCATATGCAACGACAGATTTCCACGGACGATTAAGCGCCGAGAGCTCTTAAGTATCCCCTCTGCATTAAGCGAGCAGAGGGAAAAAACGTGGAAGCCTTTTGTTGCGTACGTACGGTTCGACCGTTGAACATGACAACTTCGGAAAATTTCTAAAAAAGGAAGACACGAAATTTCAGCTTCGTTAAACTTCTTTCCACCGGCGATCGACGTTTATGATTCGGAAAAATTCAATTAGCGGGGCTACTTAAAATTCTATGGAATAGTTTGAAATTGGTTTAACGTTGAAATTCCGGGGCTGAAACAATTAAGTTATAATTAACAGCCGTTGCCGACCGATGAGTATTAACTTTTTTCTCGTGGCAGTTTAATGTACACTGTTAACGCGGCGAAGGGGAAGGGGGGGGGGGGGGGCGGTGAACGGGGCGGCGCGAAACAATGGCTGAAATTTTAAACATCGACGCTGGATTTAACACCGGCGAAACTGGGAATCGATTGGACGTCGATGTCGTTTGGACCGGTCCGTCGATCTCGGGGTTATTAGCGAATTTACGGACAACAGATTTCCGAGTCTCGGTTTGATTAACATATCGTATAATTGTATCGTCGAATCCGTTTCGATCGGTCTATGATTGGGCACAGAATCGTAAACGTGGCATTGATCGCCGTTGAGCATCCGTGACAGTGGGCGGCAATCGATAGGATTTATAATAGCTCGGCAAACCGGCGATCACGCCATAATTCATTGGCTCGGGCTTCGACGATTGCTCGCGAAATGGCGGATATTAATCGGGGAGATTCGTCGGCTAGGCGAGGATCACTGCGGGGTACCTTTTTGCATGTGAAAAGATACGTTAATCGATGCGCCGCCAATTCCGGCCCGATCTCCGGAAGCTGCTGGACCGTTTCAATCCGAATCAGATCGCGTACGGGATCGTAACGAGTTCGTATTATTTCGAGTTTCTTTTTTAATATCCGACCGGGGAAAAGAAAAACCACCGCGCGGATCTATGGAAAACCGTCTATCCTGTTAATGGCTCGCGGGAAGATCGATTTACGCGACGCAATAACGATTGTATGAACCATGAAACGCCCGATTACTTCTGTTCCCACTGTGACGAGTTTCGGAGATTGGAAATTTCATTTATCTGTTTACTCGTCGAACGTCTATTAATATTTCCCATCAATTGTGTTAGGTAAATAAGCGAATTTCAAACGGCAATCGTAAAATAAGGATTATTTCATATAACTCGACTTGTCTTCTTGATTCGCGAACGTAATTGCTTCGTTAATAAATCGTATCCACCCCCTTATCAAGTTCTCTCCATTTTAAAAGGAAGTTTCTTTTCTGTTCTCTTCGATTTCTTTAAACAATCGGTTTACTCCATTCGTCATGAACCTCAACGCTCGCGCCACGAAATCCGCAGGAACCGCTGCGAAGGAAAAAGCACGCTCGGTACGAAAACGATTGCGATCTCGTCACGAGACAAGCATGATCGATGAAGTTTTTATGAAAACGACCCGATGATCGAGACACGTAATCCCAGGAGGAACAGCGTCGGAGGGGATGATTTTGATTGATAGAGAACGCGGCAATTTGGAATTCCGTTCGAACGAGAAAAACACATGCCTCCTCCCTGTTGGGCGTACCTTTTTCCGAGAGGTATGCAAACGGCAGGTGGGTCGGGAGCCCCGCGCACACTTACACGGGGACGTATGTCCACGTCAAACTCCTTCCGACTGTGCACGTCCTGGAACAAGGCACGTAGAAGGTGTCTTCCGGCCCGTGTTTCCAAAGGACACTGCTTCCAGTTCGCCCCCTGTCGTCCCGGTTAACCGCGCCGCTCCGAAATTCACCCTCTCCCTGATCCTCTTTCTACCCCTCCCCGTAACCCTCGTCGCTCACCCCGTTCCTCTTCTACATAGTATACATAGAGGGTATATAAACTCTTTACTTTCGCCTTATGCATATCTAATGTCCTCGTTGGTTGGATATTTACAAGTCAAATGGGATCGATCGACGCGCGTTACAACGATCAGGTGAAACCGGCACCAGCGCTGAAGCTTGGGAAACGACGGGGAGGGGGTTGGAAAAGCCGGGTAAAGAATGCCGTGGTTGATGACGCTGTTGGGAGCGAGAGAAAGGGAGATAGAGATATAGAGAGAGAGATTTAACAATGGATAGCGTGTAACGAGAAAAATAGAATGCACGACGAGTCACGGGATCGTATTTATTTTGTTCCCGCGCGGTTCGCCGCGAGACCCGGCACAAAAGGATCCTCCAACACCCTCCCTTCCTGCCCTGCGACCAGATAAAGTCCGGTGGAGCGACAAAGCGCGCGGGGTCACGAGTTCCCCGGTCGCGGCCGGAGACTCGAAAAAGTTCCCGGTCCTGAGGAGGCCGCTCGCACGAGTCATGCATGTGGAAAGTTCTCGCGCCGAAGGACGACACCGCTAAGCACTGGCTCCATCCGGAACGGGGGGAACGGGAGGAATCTTGGTTCCACGACGAGAAATAAATTCTCGCGACCCTGCCCATTTATTTCTCCTTCGACGACGCCGGCTTTTCTGCGCGGCCGAAGTTAATGGACTTGACGAACCCCCACCCCCTCCGACTTTCCGTTCGCTCGAATTCGGCGTTATTTATGAGGCCGCCGGGGATAGAAATAATGAAATGTGCGGGAGGATCGGGGTTCGGCCGTTATCAAGAGATAAAACGGCGGCGCGACTTCGGAGTGATTTAATTCGCGAAAGTATAGGCGATTACTGTCGCGCCATCGCCGGTTTAACGGGGTATAATACGGCCTCGCTATAATTATTTTTCACGCGTGCTTCCACCGAAGGGATCCGATCGGCGCGCGCGAGATTATTTCGCGCCGTTGCGTCGCGGCGTGAACCGGGGATTTGCATTATCTTCGAATCGCGTTATTTATTGCCGCCAGCGTAGAGTCGTCGCCGGCCGATTGTAGCCGGAAACGAAAAAATCCCTGTATCTAGCCGTGAAGCGCCAGCCTTAATTGACGGCGAATGGAATTGCGTAATAATCTGTTCGCGCGCTGAATTGAAAGAATTACGTTATCGCCCGCGCGGAACGAACAATCGTCCCTGTCCGGCGCAACGAGATTTTCGATGAGCGCCGACAGGTAAACTGGACAAATGGCATTATCGATTGTGTCGTTCCGAGGCGGGCGGGAAAAAAAATGACGAGTAGTTACGTCGGTAATGAACAATGTTTACGATTGTCTCCGCGTCCGATTCGAACGGGATCTGGTGGGCCAATTTGTTCCCTTTAGAAATATTCGATAACTCGATCCGATTTACCTACGCGCCGCGGTGCGTCCCCTGTACCTGATAAACGAGGTTTGTTGGTGGTATACGCGGCGTCGACCGTAATTGAATTTGTGTAACGTTCGCTTATATCGAGCCCACGAGAATTGACATTATTATAATGTTCGAGGGTCCTTTCCCCGGCCGGGGAATCGATTTACCCGCGCATAACCGACGCTGCTCCGTCGTCGCTCCTTCTTTTCCTCCGATTTTTCGTCACACTCGCCGCCAGGAGAGATACTCTTCCTCCGGCGTTCTTTCTTCCCCTCGGAGTTTCGGAATAAATTCAAATAGTAAGAACGTCGCCGTCGTCGTCGTCGTCGTCTCTGTAGTCGTCGTAGTCGTGCTCGATGCAACCGCCGTCGCGCGGCGCGCCGTTTCCTCGAGCCCGTCTTCCTGCGCTCTATCCCGGAGGGAGGTACAAAATGAATTGTACTAGCCGCCTGCACGGCGGTGGGAGTAATTTGATGCACGCCCTTGGACTCCACGGACCCAACGATAATAAAAGGGGTAAACTGTGTTCGTCGTCGTGTTGTATTAATTTAACTTCAGCAACGCGCGTTCGCCGACCGACGACGAGCGGGAATGGGGGGATGGGGTCGCGAGTGAAGTAGAGGGGGCTACACCAAAATGATATTAAGCTAAATTGCCAACGGTACCGCGCTTTAGGTGACTCTCCTCCCCCGAGTTCGAGATTAACGAAACTGGCCAAGAAGTGTAAAGAAAACGGAGCGAGGTAAAAACACGAAAAAGGAGGAAACGGAGAAACGCGGGGGGCGGATTCGGAGAAACGAAGATGGCGGTCGGTCCTGGTAACGGAAGTATTATACAGCTCTGTTGTCGGACTTCCTCTGGTAACTACGAAAGTTCAGCTTCCTCCTGTTGATCGCGTTGCTCGACCCGGCGAGCCCCCCGCTGTCCCATGGTACACGGTGTTGCGTAAACATTACTGGTTAAAAATGTTTTAATTAAAGCGCCGCTTGGCGCTCGTGGATGCTCGTGGCGCACTAGCTGATTAAGGACTATTTTATATCATTTCCTGGACCGCATTTTCGCGTATTAATTTACGAAAATTGAAACGAAACTTTTTACCGCGTAGAGTCAGCAATTTACGTTCATTTAAGGAAAAGGTTCTGGGTCGTAGATTAAGAGACAAATGGCGCAGGCCGCCGCAATTACTTGCAACAATCTCCCTTTCGCACTCTGACTCTCTCTCTAATCTTCGCCGTTGTGTTTCTCGTGTTAACAGAAATCCTCGGGATGGAGCTAAGAACAGCGAAACTGTTGCTCTACTCGACGCTGATGGTTGTGGTCTGCTGGAGCCAGCAGGATTGGACAGCGCAATGCTCGCCGTCGTGCAAGTGCAGATGGGTGTCCGGCAAGAAGACCGCCGAATGCATCAACCAGAACCTGACGCAGATCCCGGAAGGCCTATCGCCCGAGGTCCAGAACTTCGATCTGACCGGGAACCAGATCACGCACCTGATGTACAACTCCTTCAGCCGCGTCTATCTAGTGAACCTGCACAAGCTGGTGCTGCGGAAGTGCGACATCGAGTCGATCCACACGGACGCGTTCAACGGCTTGAAGATCGTTATCGAGATCGACCTGTCCGCGAATCACATAAAAACCCTGTACCCGGGCACGTTCAACGAGACTCAGAGGCTGAGGGTGTTGCTGTTGAACGACAACAAGTTGAAAGTACTGGAGAAGGATCTGTTCCGAGACCTGCACTACCTGCAGAAGGTGATACTGTCGAACAACGAGTTGGAGCGTATCGACGAGAAGACTTTTCGCAATCTGCCGGGGCTGCAGTTAGTTACCTTGAACGGGAACAATCTGAGGACGCTGAAGGTGCAGAGCTTCGAGTTCCTGCCGAAGCTAGGCAGCCTCGAGCTCCAGAATAATCCGTGGGATTGCAACTGCCATCTCAAGAAATTCCGTGATTGGACGATCGAGCGGAAGCTGTACACGAAACCTACCACGTGCCAGTACCCGGCTACCCTAGCCGACAAGATGTGGGACGAGATCAGCAGCGACGAGTTCGCCTGCAGGCCGGAGATCTTCACGATCGGGCCGTCCGTGAAGACCGAGGTCGGCAAGGGGAACGTTACCTTCTGGTGCCGGGCATCCGGGATTCCGCGACCTCAGGTAACCATAAGCTCCCTCTCTCTCTCTCTCTCTCGTTTCGGGGTGGAGTCGCAGAAAAAAAAGCGAGGCGAGGCGGAACGGAAGCTATCTCGCGGCACTAGGGCATTGTAAAAGAAAGAGAGGTAAAGCGGGGAACCGTTGACTGCGGCCAGTCCGCGGTAACTTGCGAGCAATTTAGTATACAATCCGACTCGACGCCGGGGGTCGGCCGCCGCTGAAAAGATTGCGCCCGGCTAGATTCACGTTCGGGCAACTTAGCTGGAAGCATGTAAACGTTTGCGGCCGGGCAACATTGTTCCCTGATCTCGGACCGGAAGAAACTCTTTCGGGTTTATCCGGCGGATGCGCTTCTTTACTAATTGAAACGGCTCCGCGGGAACCTTCGCCGACGCGAATGCCAAAATTTTCGGTGCGGTCTCGTCGCATGAATCTTGTACGGTTTCCGCAGAGGGATGAATATTGCATTGACACCGAACCGGGAGAAATTGCGGGCCTCTGTCTTTTGCGGATTGCCCTTTAATACGTGCGGTAATTCGTGCGTCTTTGTGACCGGGTCGCGGGGACCGCGTTGGAAACCGTGTCGCGGAATTTTCTCGATTTAATGAAATTCTTTGATTCTCGCGCGGAGAATTCGCGCAGCCGGAAAAAAGAGGAAACCGGCGGGGGCGAGAGGGGGACAAGGCAGCCTTTTGATACGAGCCGTACAAAAGGGAGGCGTAGTTACGCGGAGCTTTTGCGTGTAATAACGAAGTCCTTTCAGATTTTTCCCGGCACGAAGGCCGAAAATTAAGAACACCTTTAAGGCGAGCTCGCACTGTTCCGCGGCCCAACTTCCATTGTCCGCGCGTACGAGAGTCGGCCGCGTCTTCATTTTTTTACGAGTCGGCCCTCAGCTGACTCGGATTCACGGCTGAATCACTTTTGTCGTGGAACAGTGATCGCTCTATTTCTCTTTTTATTCTATAAACCGAAGAGAATGATCCTAGAACTCGACGACGGAAAATACGGAAAGTAGAAGAGAAATAGAATAATTCGAGAAACGGTATATCGTGTACTGAGTTTTTCCAATGGTTTCCGTGCTTAGTTCCCGCTGTACGTCGAGGCAGGTCTCGTCGACGGTGTTCCGTCGTCGGAGAATGTCCCGACGCGATCGAAGGATCTCATGAAAAGCTTGCTTCTCGTTTTTCAGCTGTTCTGGCTGTATCGGTCCCGAATTCTGAACAACCAGACGAGGCGGCCTAACGGTGAGAAAAGCTACATCCTGAAGTCGAGCCACGACTGGTTGAACCTCACGATTCCGGACGTCACGCTTTCCGACAAGGGTGATTACGTCTGTGTGGCGAAAAGTCCTGGCGGAAATACCG
The DNA here is from genome assembly GCF_051020985.1 of Nomia melanderi. Lineage (NCBI taxonomy): Eukaryota > Metazoa > Arthropoda > Insecta > Hymenoptera > Halictidae > Nomia > Nomia melanderi. The sequence goes on from NC_135008.1 coordinate 5,744,022, forward strand.
AGAAAAACGTGACCCTGGCTATCGCAGGAGACGCTATAGGCGGCAAGGACAATATAATCAGTCTGCCGCTGGCCTTGGCATTGGGTGTGTCGGCGTTGGTACTTCTAATTGTCACTGTGTCCCTTTGCGTGTGTTACTGTCGGCGCCGTAGGACGAGGCACGACGAGAAGAGCCTGGAGGCCGCCTCGATAGAGCACCACGGCCTCGGCGAGCAGGAGAAGTCCTTGATCACGACCATAAATCCCGTGGTGAAGCCGCCCAGACGGTACGAGGCGCCGTCCGTGACGTCGCACGGCACCGAGATGACGGAGCTGAACCGTACATTGCTCGACAACGACTCGGTCTTTGGTCAGTACACAGCCTACATTACTAAACAGTGCGTGGCCAGGTGCTAGCTACTAACTATTTGTTACTTCCGTCGGGCGATCACGGCGAAACGTAGAACGCTCGCGGGACGGGCGACGTTGACACGGGTTCGATGGTGTTGCGTGTGAGACTGGCGTGCTAGTTTCGAGGAAAACGGAGGAATAATTACCTCGTTGGTGCTATTACGTTCTCGAGAAACCGATAGTCGGAATAGTTCCCCTGGCAATCTTTCTCCTGATCAATGTCTCGCGCCGATAGGAACGCGTAACGGTGGAGGATGATTTTCAGCGAGACCGGTCGTAAATGTAACAAAAATATAATAGATACCGTCGGTCGCGGAATTCAATTTGGTTTACATGAATTAATCAAAACATTTCGAAGGAATGTTCGATTTGATTTCCCGTTTTATCTCTCGCCGGGCGCAATTTGAATTAAAAGAATTAACACGTATTCTCGTCGTAATTGAACGCTGAAAATGTTTCGCCGAAACAATAGCGGAAACCATTGACCCGGCATCGATGGTAACCGATCGATCAGAGTTTAACGAGACGTACACGTCGATGAATTCCGAAAATGAAAATTCAGTTTGGGCATCGTCGACGACGGCGGCCATCGATCTTCCAGTTTCCTTTGAAAGGAACCGCGGTGAACATCCGCGGAATGGTTGAACATCGATAATTAAGGGATAGAACGGATTAATGGTATTGCGAACGGCGAATGTATTTAAGTGTAAGACGATCGCGTCGGAACGTTGCGGCGGGGTTCAGTAATCCCGACGGCAGATAAACGAGGCGCCATCGATCCCGGGTTAACAAGTATCGGCCAAGACTGTTGCAAGATTAATGAGAGCGTGCAACACGTAATGATAGAGAGGAAAAAGGCATTCGTCATTTGTGTCTGGCTGGCAGCGATACCGTTTTTCCTCCACGCGAGCGGGAGCCCCGTTTCTCGTGGAAGATCGGGCGGCCGCGTCTGTGCGCCGACGTGGCGCGTCGTTAATTAGACGCGACCTATCTGATCGTCGTATCCCCGAAACGCGACGTTTCGCGAATTATTTTGATAAAGGTGTAAATACGCGGAGCAAAGCAGAGGCGGTAAATTATACGTCGGCGGGAAGCAGCGTTCCAGAGGATTGAATTATTTTTGTCTTGAGACTCTACTGGTGCTGTACATAATTAATAAGCGTCAGCCGTGGGAGAGAAGAGAGAGGCGTCTAGTTGAATTCGCGTGTACACCGGGACAGAAGCAGCGAAATGCCTCGAGTAACCGTAAGACGATACGGAAAATTTCGCGACATTACCGGGCAAACGGTGGTTTAAATTGGAACTTTATTCTGTTTCGTGAAAACCGATAATATAAGAAACAATGGCGACCAAAATATATCAGAATTCCGAGCGTTATCGAGTGGGGCCATTTTGTTTACCAATTATTGAATTCATTTGCCACGCGGTGGTCATCGAAATAAAGATATAGGTAAATCGCGAGTATCGTACCTCCACGCGGGTCTGTGCGATTTCAAAGGTAATCGGAATATAATCGAGGATCTCGTATCCAACATCTCGGCTATCCCTCCCGCAATCCTTTGTATATCCGTCGCGGTTACGGCTGATCCCCAGCGCATCCTTATTCCCCTAGAGCGTGTTCTACTTTCTCCTTAGACCGTCATTGAATTGCATTCGGATCCTCGGAAAAAACACGGACCGCGATAAAAGTTCCATGATTACCGGGTTCCCTCGTTTACCTGGCCACCAACATTGCCGCAACGACTCCCGGTGTAATAGGAACTGGCGCAGGACGACGGTGTGTCGCGCAGGGACCGACTTCTGCTCCTCCTCGTCGAGAAGATTGCGAGCGAAGTCAGTGGCTGCGAGTGAAACGCGATAAAAACGGACGAGTGTGCATCGACGTCGACCTCCGTTCCATTTTCTTGACAGATTCGTTACGACACGAATCGCGGCGGGCGGCCCCGCCATTTAATTTATAAACTCGAACGGCGCATTCGGGTAACTCCGACGGCAGAAGTCGACCCACTTTTCCCGCGATGAAATTTTATCTCGCCCGGCACGATCGATTTACGTGTCTTCGCGATATAAGCCACGACAGCTCCACTACATTATGTAATACCCTCGACTATCGGTACGCGATATCGGACGTTCCATCTAACTTGTCGCGCTAAGGAGGATTCAGCCTGTTCCCATGATTACGACCTCCTCGCCGTTCGGTCCGCACCCCCCGCGTCGAAAGATCCCGCGAGAGGTTGACCCGCGCGTGACTGAATGCGACGATCGAACACCTTCGATCGAAAAGGCGTTCGCGTCTTTCCCATTCCCAGAAATCCAGACACAAACACGCCACAAACCGGGCAATTCGCTCGGACACGCAACATCTCGCAACTTATTCTCTCTCATTTTTTTTCTCTCTTTTTTTAATTCGTTTCATCACCACGCGTCTCTCCACTTTTCTGTTTGTTAACGTTCCTCCTTCTTTTTTTTGTTCATGATCTGGCAGCTGATGGTATCGGTAGCGGTGTCGGCGGCGGAGTGATCGGAGGGGTCGGCGACGACGAGAGGGAGGAACGAGCTACCCCCGAGCTCGAGAGCGGTACCGGTACCCTGTGCCGTGGAGGAGGTGGTAGCTACCGCCAGTATCCGCCGGACCTACTGGCCTTCTCCGGAGGTCGCGGCGCCTCGCCGACCAGCCAAGCATCCACAGCACCTGACAACACTCGTCTTCCGAGTCAGCACGCGACACCCACCACGGCCGCGTTCGGCTCGCCCTCGAACCAATACCCAGCCGCGTTCAAGACCCTGCCCCACAATCGTAGCGTCACGCCGTACGGTATCGCGAGCTCGACGATCGCGCCGGTGATGCCACGGCACGGCTACGTGACGATACCACGGCGACCGAGAGCGCCTAGCTGGAGCAGCGGACCACCGATGTCGCCGACGGACGGCCTGGAACCGGTCTACGATAACCTAGGGCTGCGCACCACCGCGGACGGAAGCTCCGTGCTCTCTCTGAACAAAAGTCCCGAGCCATTGTCCTCCATGAGGAATAGACCCCTGCCGGGGACGCCTAGCTCGCACTATGGCACGATACAACGAAGCACCCCGAACATACTAACCAGCAGCCCGCTGGACAGAGCCGCCCCCGAGGGCGCAGCCGAATGGCCAGCTAAACTAGCCGACGAGTCCACGGACAGCAACAACGTTCTAGCCCAACAACAATCGGGCAGCAGCAACACACTCGGCAGAAAAGTCCCGCCCAGGCCACCGCCCAAGCCCAAGAAGAAGTCCACGAATGGACCCCTGTACGAGGACGAAGGAGAAGATGGCACCGAGGTATGATCAGCGTACATGGGTCGGCGAAGCTGAGGCCGCGAGGTCGTGGCCGTGCTGAGGAGGAGAGACGCATGACCGCAGTCACAATAAATCGGTAGTGCCTTTGAAGACGAGACGACCAGCGCGGCGACACGACGCGAAACTACGCGGCGCGACGCGACGCGACGCGCGGGTCGATACTTGGTTCGAGCGCGTAACTTCGCCCGGCGAATGTGCTGACGGACGATCGTACGGCGGGCTTCCACATCCGGTGAAACAGGTCGTCGGGCGAACCGCTGACTCGCAAGGAACCAGCAGAACTTTTCGGCACGCGACGCCTTCGCCGGTCGTTCTTTCCTCGTCCCTGTTTTTCTCTTTTTCTCTTTGATCTCTTTCTATCTCTCCGTGTTTCTCTGTTCTCCTGCGTTTTCTAATTTATTTATGTTCTGTGCCGAGACTCACCGCGGACGACATACACAGTGATTCGACTTTCACAAACCGAAACTTCTAGTGGTGGACTCTGGTAGAGCACGGTCTGTCGGTTGACTTCTCGTGACACTCGACAATGAAGATGGTGGATTATGGGACAGCTCGATGTCCGTTCCATTCGCGCATCGATCTTTTAATGAACGGAGACGCTGGTGTTATGGGTGAACGGGTACCATTCGTCTTATTTATTGTCGCGCTGACTGTTTGCCTAACGGAGAACACGCGTTGAACGACGATCACGTTTTGTACACGATCTTCTTGTAAAGCGGCGGTGCCAATGACGGAGACGCCAACGACGAGAACGAAAAACTGGCCCAATTTGTAACGATGAGGACGCCATTGTATACGTAACTAGTAGATACACTTTCGTAGCGATTTTAACGCGTAACGCGATCCATGTGTAACGGACGAATCGAATTTAAACGACGTTGTAGCAGACTTCTCGGACACGTGGTTATTTTTTAATTGAATTTACCTTTCAATTCGATCCTCAGTCCTAGGCAACGAGGTTACTTTTTAATACCTTTTTCCGTACTTTCTCGGGTCATGTTATTAGACTAATTGTACAACGACTAATGGAACACCTTTGATCGGGAAGGGGAAACACTTTGCGCCAGTGTGATTCCGACTGATCGATACCAGCTCTCCGGCAGGATCATTTTTCAACTGCAGAGTTTATTACACGTAAGCCACGAACTTGTTATACTTTCGGTGCGTTTTATCCGGAGCTTAACGTTGCATTCCCACCTTTACCGGGGATTTTCGGATCGATCGCGTGCAACTTGTTGCGAGCGGCGAAGAATCCTTGCTCGGTAACGCTATTCGAATCCAGTCGACTATACTCCAACAGGATATATTCCAAATTCTCTATCCTTCTCCAAATATTTACACTTCGTCGATTACCTTCCTATCACCGAGTACATCAATTTTCAAAACGGTTAGGGGACGACAAACAATTTCCACGGTACTTTCGACGTTGTAAACGCACGACATAAGATAGCCCATTCACCGCGATTATTGGATAAAATGTACAATTACGCGCATCGAGTTTCGTGTTTTATCGTTCCTCTAGGGTCGCCTAACAATCATCGAGTCCTCCGATCGTTTTGATCAGCTTCCTCGTAAAATTTGACTTTTCGTAGAACTGTCCGCCAGTGATCGCGAACACCGACCATTAACACCGATCAAACGAGTCGATCGAACGACGACGAGGCACCTTCCCCGACGATCGTAAACGCACCTAAACAGTATTACGAACGAGACTCGTGTACGATTACGCGGAGCCGTTGAGACGACGCGGAGAAAATCGCGACGCAGTCGTGTAACTTCGGTCCCTTGGCCGTATTTAACGCGTCAACGGGTTAATCGCCGCCGCAGGGAAACAAACGACGATGATCTTTAGCGAGAGCACCGTCGAAGAACGATGAATCGGATCCGCGAAACAGGTGCCAACCGGCAGCCTTCTCCTCTCATTTCCGGTGGAAGTGGGGGATCGGGAACGCTGCGACCACGAAGAAAATTGGGGGAGTCCGGGGCCGAGGCTACACGTCCGTGCAGGAATCGTCGCGAATTATTTTAAGCGGCCTAGCAGAGTCGCGGCTCGTCCGATCCAATCGTCGTGCCGCGCCCTGTAAATACACGGACCCTAATTGCACGCTGATCCACGACGTTGTTTATATGTAAATTGCGGCCACGTTGAAAGCAGCGCGGCACGACCGGTTGACACGGCGCCACGAGTATATTTTTGTAATTTTGTATTTTGACGGGTTCTCCGGCCACGTCCAGTCACACGGCGACCGCGGCCTGGGGAAGACGGCCTCGTGTCTCTACGTCCCCGCCCCGGGATCAACGACACCGACGCCCGGGGAATTAACCGGATCCAGATCGCGCGCGATACGGCCAGTAAAATATAATTGAACGGTCGTTAGAGCTGCACGGTACTTCTGGATCCCCTAAACTCGGCTCCATCGCGTTGATTTCTCGATCGCGGCGACGCTTACGGCGAGTACATCTCCGCGTTGGTTTATGCCGTGCTCCAAATTGAGACTGGGGAAGCTTAGAGATGAGTCTGGTAATGAGAATTTCGGTGCGCGTTTTAACGAGTGCCACGCGAAGATTTTGCTCGTAATGCGGGAGACCTTCAGCTTCGTCGTTTAGGTACCGCGAGAGACCTCATATCGGTTCTGATTATTTTAAGCCTGTCCCTTCCCATCGATGTGTTACGATGTTTAAGCGATCGGTGTTTCCGTTGCGAACCTTACGATTTCTATCCGCTTGAAACACAAGCTACTCGAGATTCTGCGAATCAACCTCGAAATAATGGCTCGCTACTCTGAAATATTTACCATCCAGCTACTTTTCCCCTTCACCCGGAGCGTTACACGTTAGTCACCCTAAATCAGAATTCTCTCCATTTACACTCCAGGGAGAGGAAGGGTAGAATCTTTCTCCCTCGCGGGGCTCGTTTCGCGAGAACACGAGCCAACCCATCCCTTCCGTTGCCTTCTCGCGTCACATACTCCCACTTAATGACGCCGGCGACAAGTATACGTGGAAATGGAACACGTACAAGCCCGCAATTACTGCGGATGTCAACCTCGCGGTGCTCTATGCGCTATTAGCCGGGCCCTGTTTACCGGGGTCCGCGCGCGACGAACGAGACTCGGCAGTCGGCGCAATTATTATCGCGAAATACTTTGCGCGACCGCGAAAGGGCAGGTTGTTGGTCGGGTGTAATGAGAATCCCTCTTTGACAGCTCGAACAGTCGTCGGACGCGAAGATCGCGAGCGATCGATGCACGTGACCCGCGATACACTTCGAACCGACTCCGTTTACCATTTCACTTCTCTAATGACTTGCGTATCTACCCGACGGGTACATATCCGCTTGAAGTCGTTACGACGGAAGTCAAACGGGGATCAGGGTTCACTGACGGGACCGGGGAGCGGCGAGGCGCGTGTAATTGCAAATGCCGCGTTCCTATCGGACACGTTTCGCTCAGGATTTTTAACCAGTTAACTGTGGAACTTGCTTCTCAAAGTCTCTCGGTGGAATGTGTAATGAAATCAACCGGTGACGAGTATATACGTCGAACGTAGAACAGATACACCTAGTTACACGTTGAAATAAAAAGCTAAAGCGAAATGAAAGAGAATTACATGTTTGTTTGGAGAAATTAGTATCACTTTGGGATTTAAGGTAACAGGGAATACTCTTCGAATACGGTTAACTGGTTAACGAGACGCATACTTTGCGCTTGGATTTCTAAATTTTACTTTTATGAATTTGATCGGAGAAACGTCTTGTATGCGTATGATGGGATCACGAGGTTAATCCGTGTCTGTTTTAAATTCTTCCGACGATTTTATTTTAGTCAAATTGGACGTCGTTGTGCTGTTCGTTTGAGAGAAATTGTTCTAGACGGTTGAACTCGTACGTTACCTTCGGTTGAGAAAGCAGGGAAGTATTACGTTTCTGCTCGCACAAGGCACGGCAAACATGAATTTTTTAAACGGAAGGGAAATTGGATCGCGAACCCCCATGGGCGCAATCGCAAAATCGACGATCACGCGAAGCATGTTGACAGACGCGAATGGCCGCGTAACTAGAGGCAGTTTGTAAATATTGATTTTAACAAAAACTGGTTTCAACCAATAGCGTATAGTTCGAAGGGGATTGGACGTATGAACGGTGCAGGGTCGCCTGCGAGTTCGTTGGCGTGCAAGCTCTAAACAGCCCATCAAATCAAATTCAAATTTTACTGTGAACCCTGTAAAGAAATTCAGGTGTAACGATTGCAGTCGATCGTTCCATTTGCATCCTCGATTACGCTGTCAAAAGAAATTCATTCTGACGCGAAATTTCTTACGAAATCGATCGCTTTAGGAGCGACGATTCTAATCGATGTTGTCCCGCAATCTCAAAAATCTATGATGATATCATGATATAATTGTTTTTGCCGAGTTCGATGACTCGAACCCTATTCCGACCGACTGTCCTGGAGAACATCCCCAGTCCTGACACTGAGATATTGGCGTGAAGTTCTTGACTGCATCTGCGAGCGTGCAGATGAAAGTACCGTCCAATACACTGATCCGACCACAGCCATCTGGACGTAATGTGCGCATAATTAATCTAATTCAACGTGATATACCACCGAGCACGACGTTTCTCGAAGATACCGATCATCTTTCACGTCGTTTTATTCAAAAATTTCCTTCGACCGCAATGTAGTACATCCGTGGCATAATCGATAACACCATTCGACAGAGTCATCGATATCTTCAACATCGAAAAGAACGTTTCGGATCACGTTGAACACATTCCAAAAACTGACGGTAACATCCCCCGAATTCGTTCCGTTTCAATGCATTTTTGTAAAACATTCTCAGCGGTACTAATGTGCACTGCAGTGGCAGGGTTCCGTAATTAATTGACTAATGCTCGGAGGTGGGAATCAAAATGGCGCCGAATATTTCGAGGCTCCTGAATCCGAACTGGTTCGTGTATTCGGGCGCCTTTAATAATTAAACATTACAGCTGCAAGCATGAATTCTGTAAGCTTTGATTTTCAAGGATTAATCGTGTGCTGCTAAGGATGTTATTAATTTAAATAGATTTAAGTGCATCGCGTGCATTAGTTTGAACGTCGTTCCTTTGCGTACCGGAGCTCGTGTAGCATTTCGTTACAGCATTAAGTAGTAGCTGCTCTTCGAAGACTGACATTTATCGACAAAGAAACGATATGAATTTCGTTTTTATACGTAACTGGTCCGAAGGAATTGCGTTGATGACGAAAGGACGAATTAACCGGGTAACTATCCAGAAGCCGCGAACAATTCTCGCGAACGGGAGAATGTCCTAATTGATTCTGCGAAGTCGATCGAGCGTCATGTTGCGAAAACAAAACCCGTGAACGGTTTTGCGTACGACAAGTGCTGCAAATGTAAATCTGATCAAACGCGTTAACTCTTTGTGATTGGAACCGTTCGACGGTCGTAAAACCCAATTTGTGATGGGTCGCGCGTGGAGACGAAGTGAATTAGTTGCTCAAGGCCGCTGAAGCATCCTCCCCATGATACTGCTCATTCTTCGCGTACAAGTAGACGCGGTGAATAATTAAAGTCCCCGATTGGCCTAAGTGTTACAGTGAAAGAGTGGTACTGCGCGGTTCATTGAATTCCGGACAATTAATGCAAGACAGAAATAAGTTCTACATTAAAATGATTGAACATCGAAGGAACGCATTAACGAGAACTGAACTTTCAAAGTATATCTCGAGAAACTAATAATCGATATTAAAACCTATTGATTGTTTCATTTCAAAGTCTGAACGGATGTATGCTTTTCTGTTTTATAACTTAATTAACCAGCGGAATTGGTAGTTACAGTTTATTTGCCCTGGAAAAGAAGGTACCATTATCGTTATTCTGCGCTGTAATTTGACAGGATCACGCGACGTCCAATCACAGAGGGTTGTACAGAGTGCCGAGACCCGAGTTTCTCGTAACAGCGACACGACGGTTCGTCCATGCGAACGTTAGCCGAGACGTCGGATGTATGCAAGTGTGCTTTCTCGTGTGATCGCTCGAGTCGTGTCCTAATCGCCGTCGAAACTGCCTAATTCATTCCATTGCCAGGTCTGTGAACGGATACGGAAGGACTTTTCGCCACTTTCCGCGTGTATACATAGCGTATGTGAAATGGTGACGTGCAGAAACGCGAGACATGTTCCTGACGATGAGCCGTTAGGCGAAAACGGTGTAGGACACGTGTTTCTGTGGATCAGGCCGCGTCCAGGTTTCTCTCGTACTTGATGAATGTGTGTAGACATTACTCTGGGCTGAGTCATGAATAAGTGACGTTCCATTACCATATTTTCGTATCTCGTACAGCTCACCGTTGTACAGGATAAGAACGCTTTCAAGTGTTTTTATCGTAATAGGGATTATTATAAATGTAAAGGAACTATGTTTGCGTGTCACGATATAAACGTTAAGGGAACCTCTTTAGGGTAGGTAGCGTTCAGAACACTTTCTTTTATTAGATCCTAGATGAACATAGAAACGTTAAGGATGGAATTAATCGACGTAACATTTCGCGGAAACGTTGACCACGTCTGATTTCTTTGATACTTTTTATTATATACGTAACGCCGTCGTCTTATCAATAATCGTGTTATCATACTATCATTATGATTATCGCTGTGGTTAAAACTATTTAATATTCCTATTAACGATCCGATTCAATAACCGTTTACGTTTTTGCGCTGTTATTCATTATCATTGCGATCGTTGTAGCCACGATTATTTTTGTACGAGAGTTTTTACCATGTAACAACGCGGCATGCCACGCGTTCAACCGAATTTAGTTCCGTTTCGGTGTAACATTCTCGGCCGACTATAATTTATAATGCCATGTCAATGTACTATCACTGTAAATATTATACATATTTTATAAATGAAATATCTAGCGTGACTGTAACATTAAGAGAATGTACTGAAAGCACCACTCTGTACACTCCACTACGATGGTTAAATTTTAATAAATATTTCCCAACCCCATTCCCATTGACTTCAATGCGACTCTTTTCACAAATAATCCACGGAACAGGGGACGGACAACGTTTCATCATTTTCTTTTTCAGCAAGATATCTTTTCTTTTTATTGAGAAAATAATATAATTAACACCTTCGGAATCGCCCAAAATATTTATCATAAATATTGTCAATTATTTGGTTCCAACGGGTTTCAATACTTTGTCCTCTTTGGTTAGCTTCTTTAACTTTGGCAGCGCGCTCTCGCCGTACTTGGCCAGCAGCTCTTCGACGAAGTCGTCCTTCAACTTCTTCAAGCATCTGGAATGGCATTGTAATAGAGAAAAAAGTGAATGCAATTACATCCGTTTTATTTCATCCAATATGGCGATGTTCCAACACGTTGTACATAGTGCTCCACAATCAACACACTCTTAAGGATTCCTTCTGCTTTTGATAAGAAAATCAGCGGATGTTTCGGAAAATGGTTTATTTGACAGGTAATCTTCGTAGGGATCGAAGTGTGTGATCGTCCATATTATAATTATATTTTTCATACGTTACCTCCTATAAATAGAATCAGTCCTAAACTTGCCGATGTCCAGACTAGGTGCATGAGGTCGGTGGATAATGAACGTATCCGGTAAAACGATGTACCTATATAAATCCTCAATTTATGGTATCGCACTACAGTGATCAATGCAATTAAGATTACTAACGAGCCGCTTACGGGGGATCTCTTACTTGTAATCTAGTATCGTCAAATGCGTCACGTAGGAAACCTTGTTCCACCCGAAACCGACGAATCTGGTGTCGTATCTAGGGGCCAGCCTCGAGACCACGATGTACGGCTCAAAATCTGGTTCCCATGAGACCTACGATCACATTAACTTAATCGTTTGCAGCTCGGGGAAACGATCGCGGTCGGCTTACGTCACGTACTTCGTACGGTTCCATCGTGTTCCGCCAGTAACTATAATTAGTGGGAGCGTGGCCTTGAGTCCACACATGGTACCGGAAGGTGTACAAAATTCCTCGTTTCAAGAACTTCAACAACTCGTTTTTGTCAGCGGGGAATGTGAACCTATAAAACACACCCAGCTCGTTTGATTCGCGCCGCCCTCGCACGAGTGCACGAAACGTGTTTGGCTTCTAACGCGAATCGTTATATCCCGCCATTACAATCCCATTCTCTTGACAAATTGTTTTTAATTCGATAAAGTATTTCTCGGAACAGGTATCCGATATAAATGATCATAATGACAGGTCACTCGCTCGGTCGTTTCGCCGTTAATTCTATCTATAAGTCCAATATATATATATATATATATCGCGGTACGATCTTAACACGTTCAAAGAGACATTTGTTCCCGTGACCGAATGTAATCGGCAGTCGAAACCCGCCAGAGACATTTCATGCATTCACGTGAGTGTGCAACGCATCGAATCACCGAGGGTGTACACATTGTGCGGCAGACAACAGATCTGAATGCGCTTGCAAGCCGCTTGAGCGGAAATACCTGTAACGTTCGGTCTCGAATGCCGGCACGATCAGAGCTACTTTGTCCGATTCGGTGATATTTAATTTAGAGATGTAATTCATGAGGCCCTCGTGTAGCCCGTACTGCGGCAGGAAATCGACGTCCAGTTGAAAAATGTATGGAGTCGATACATAAGACATCGCGATGTTTCTCAGGTAATTGATCGGGTACAGATCCTAGAAGAGGAGTCGTCTTTTATTGAAATAATTTCCTAGACTGTGATCTGTGTACGTCCTCGAACTTTAAAAACAAAACGCACCCCATCTTTATAGACTACGTGGTACGCGATATTCTTCCTCGTGCGTAATTCGATGGATCCGCGCACGAATTCGAGGAAATTCTGCACTTCTGCGTCAGTGAGGTAAAGCGCGACGCTTATAGTTCCTGGCCAGTGCTTTGATAGGTCCTCCAGCAGTGGTATTCTCTCCACGCTACACTGAGTTACCAGAGCAACGTCTGCAGGGGCGTACACGTTATATTCGTACTCTAGGAGGAAAGGGTGAGTGCGGTACAACATGGTTGCGCCTCTGGTGAAATCCTGACACGGACTCGATTCGTTGTACTGGAAATTAGAAATCGCTTTCTTGCCGTCGACGAACGTTAACGGATGCTTAGGGCTGTCCGTGGATTAACCACGCGAAAGATCGCGATTAAGATTCTTCGATCGCGTCGCCGTGATACTTAAAATCGAGACTTACTTGTGACACGGTTTCGTCGTGCTTATCGCAACCGAACAAACGTCTGCGTAGCAAATTCCCATCCATTTCGAGGAAGACCTTGTGCAACTTACGGAACTCGTTGATGTGCTTATTATATACATCCTGTTTTCGAGGAGAGTTCCAATGCACGATCTAAAAGCATCCCGATAATGGAAACCTCGGAGAAACTCGAGTAGAGTAGTTATGCTCCGTTGAAAAATGCACGTACACTTATCTGACTAGTGTCTCGGTAACAAAGATCGCTGATCGTGTGATCGCTCAGTTGAATATTCCATGTGCACTCTATTTTATATATAATAGACGGGTGCTCTTTGATAACCGCATTTATTACATCTTGATCGGCTAAACTAGTTTCCGGTATGCGGGCGAGCACACGCTTGGTAACTGTTTCCCAGAGGGTCATAAATTTTCTGTTACGGAGTTGCTGCAACTGCATTAGCATCACGCCAGTGTTGAACCCTCTGCCAAGAGCTGGCCATGGCCGTTGCCCGTAAGACAGCGCCTTTATGTACCAATGACTCTGATTCTCCGTCAATCCTAGCGCCTGATCGTTCGTGAACTTCTCGAACATCCGCCAAAGCAAACTAACGTCGTTTAGGACGGTCACGTCCGTGTCGAATACGAGCACCTTGTCTTCCCGCATCGCGTCCGGCAGAATTAACTTTAGGAGACCGTAAACGCCGGAATAATGCTTGTTCGGTATCCAGGACACGCTTGGCACCCATCGCTCGGCCTTGTAGTACGTCAAGTTCACTGGAACGAGCACGAAAAAAATTGTCGACCCCGTGCTGGCTCACGGCATTATTGGCTCCCGTCCGTTCCTTGAGTAATGCGATCTGCTCGAGGCCCGTTAATTGGTCTAATTCAGTTCACTCGGTTAATTGTTGGAACCGGGTCACCGCTAGTTAAATGTTTTCCAGCGGTTGCCGACGTTGAATGACTAATGTAACGGGGACAATACGATTCAAAGTTCGGCATTGCGATCGATGAAAGAAGAATTGGATCGATTAACGTTAAGGAACGGAGGAGAATAATAATGCCGGTGGGCTTTCAACTAACCGTGAGGTAGATCCCATGTTCGGAACAGGGTCGTCAAAGTTCTCTTTGCGATCTCATCGACGAGCAAGTGAAAGTGCAGCGGTTTAGTGCGGTAGAATAAAACGGATTTTACTGCTGTCACCAGGGCCAACGTCGAATTGTATCCGGCGCAGACCATTGCGATGTGAACGGTATCGCATTTTCCCTTGAATGAAAAGGATACTAGCTATTGTTCATCGATCTTCCATGTCTCTGGATAGATCGATGCTGCTCCTAAGATAAGATCCTATCTAAACTGGATTCTTAATTGCATGTTTATCGTACACACGCAATTAAGGATCACGTCGGATCGATTCTTTTAGCATGTTTACCTCGATTTGAGTATTTTCTACATGGAACTTTTGGAAGCTAGGCTCATCGACGCGCAATCGCGTTCTCTCGTCCAGGGACAACGAGCTCGATTTCCCATCGAGTTTGAAGGAACCAATTTCAGCGGAAGGCACTACAATGATACACGGTGAGAATCCTAGAAGACCTTGAGAACTTGAAGAATGTCGCGGTGCATTACCATTGAACAATAAATACAAGTAAAAGACTGCCGATGGCACTAAAACGCCCAAAAAACATCCTAGCCATGATCGAGCCATTGTAATATGGAAGACATATTTCCCAACTCGTAGAATGATTAGCGTGTGAAATCTATCGTGTAAATGCCAAGATCTATAATTAGAAATTCATTAATGGATTCATTATTTGCATGTACCTCCTGCATACTGTACAATTTTAATTCCGCACCGAAAGTTATCGAGGGCGTTACTCACCCCCGCCATGCATATTTCATATTTTAGTAATTAGTCGCGTTGCTCTATTAAAATTCAAAAACTAAATACTTTATCAGCACTGAATTTCTTCGTACGAACGAGACTTTCATCAAATATATGTTAATATATCTGATAACATAGAACTTATGCTACTATCTATTAAATGTGTTATTCAAATGTTACACTAGCGGTATATTTTAAGTTTAGTAATTTAAGTTTTTAAAGTTTTAAAAGTTTTAAAAGTTTTAAGCATTTAAAGTTCTACAATATTCCCTACGAGCGCTTTTGATGCTGTTAAAATACAAATTAGAAGACTATAAATCCTCATTTCCCTTACAATGAATTAACCACCCCATCTTCATCATTACAACAGTAAGTGCGTCAGTGAATGATCTACACGCGGTAGACAATGCTCGAGCAGAACATTTGATATTTAACAGCATGACACACGGTGCAAACAAAAGATTAATTCCGAAGTTTATTTATCCAATTATTGGTCGATCGAGAGGGAGACCAATATTGTTCTACGATAAACGATAGTCAGGACCACATACCTCTGGTACCGTGACTTTTTTCACCGACTGTCATCCAATTAATTCCATCGCACCGAACTGCTTCGATCCGTAATATATCACGTGATTCTTTTGCACAAAAATTTCGCTCAGATACTGGCACTCGTTTCTGTTACAACGGAACGTGTTTACCTTTGGTAACGTTTGTAAATTCGCGTAATCACTGTTACCGAGAAACACAACGTCCGGACGGCACGCATCCTAAACCCCCGAAGCAGGAAGTCTAACATAAATAGTTTAATCACTGGATAACGCGCTGGTAGAATTACCACTCGGTACGAGTGACGCGACGCCATGCGTCGGACTGTCGGTAACTCGTGACATAGTTGCCGATTTCTGATGCTAGGGGGCAATGTTCGTTCAACGGCCTGAAGTTGGCTGCGCGTCGCACAGTCGAAGGGACTTTTTTCAAACGGTACGTGCGCGTCGAAAGTTTCGCAATGTGTAATGTAACGGCTGTGCGGGGACGTTTTTCTAAAGTGAATAATAACGAGGAACGTACGGTGTAATATTTGGGTAATTTGTTTCAAGTTTGTCTTAATCGGGTTTCGTTTGGAAACGAGATACAGCTCGCCGGCATTAAGTCCTGTAACGGCTGTCACAATCAAACGGTCGGAGCGGCAAACACGAAACTGCGCTGCCACCGTAAGTACGAATTGGCCTCGTTAACATTTATGAAATCGCGGTTTAGTTTTATTCCTTAGGCATACGCGCCCTAAGAGTCGGATAAAAACTAATGAAATAAGGGACATTCGATAACTGACAATAGCCTAATAAAGTACTTAAGAGAGGTTAACATTTAAGGAGGCGGGGATGTTTTATAAAATATTTAGAACGCGATTTCCACGTTGCCCGTGATTGGAGAGTTAATATTCATTTGTCAGCGTTTTGGTAGGAGTTCATGCGAATATTAAGTGGTAAATAATAGTAATATGTAAAGGTTTCGCTTTGACATTTATTCACAATAATCATGTGAATATATGCATTAACTTGTTGCATTAGCCTGGCGTCCATTTTGTTTTCACTGTATGGAATTTTTTATTCGCACGACAGATTTGCTGATTTCTGATTTAAACAACGGTTTCTCTCTGAATTTAACTATATTTTCCAGTCTTTCTTGTTGTGTAACAATATAAAATTACAATAAATTTTAAATGGTATATTTGTATTGGTATATTTCTACCATTAAATAGGTGTTTCATTTTGTAATTGGTTGATTATATAAATTAACTAATTAAGGCTAATTAAGTTTGCTATGAATACTTATTTAAAATGTATATGATAACATATTGGTATGAACAAATGATAAATGTCTGATGTAGGATGACACGAGGAAAGTTGTAAAAAAGATTTTATAAAAAATTCATTAAATACTACTTAGTTAATTTCTGTTGCTTTGATTGTGTAAGGTCCAGGCTCTTCATCTTCTCCGATTTTCTTTAATCTCTGCAGCTCTGCACTTCTTGTTCTGCAAGAATTGTATTTCATTATTCATACTTAATTAAAAACAAAAATTGTGGCTGCATAATTATATTGGTTTGGTAATGGCTTCTTAGTATTATACCTAGCGAGTTTCTCCTCCTCTTCTCGTTCTTTTTTCTGTTTCTTTAACAACCTGATAGCTCCAAACACTATTAGAAGTATAATTGGTACTAGGCAAGCAAGTACTATACCAGTTGCAGTACCAGCCTGTCGTGAACTATATTCCTGTTGACCTGTGATTTTTAATGAAATTGGTGGAATTAATAAACACAAAAAGAATTAGAACAATAGATAAACGTGAATAGCCAAATTAGATTATGATACTAGATTGTTAACCCTTTGCACTCGAGAGGTGACTCTCACTCACCATTCGATTTCATACAGTGAAACTATAAAATTTGATATTTAATATTATACTTCGTATAATGTATCAATTTGAGAAATATTGAAATAAAATAGCTTTGTTCTTCAATATACGTGCGATTTCTCTTCGAGTTAGTTTCACAAAATATCGTGTTTATCTCATCAGAAAATGTTAAAATATTTCCGGTGAAAAACTTCCGAGTGCAAAAGGCTATGGAAAGGATGAAGGTGAAAGGATAAGAGTAACTAAAAGTGATGACAATAACACTGGTGGAAATTTCCATTCCAATAAAATATCTCTAGCGAGTGTATCAAATATTTGCTCGAATATGTTGGCGAATGCATGTGGAATAGAAATTTCCTGAGCATTTAAAGGTGTAAAAAAATATTTATTGAACTGCGTTCTTACAATAATAAGTAAGCATTTTATACAATCATACTATAATGAACTTCGTTTCAGCACCGTTCGAAACATGCTCTTCATTACATTTTTTTTTTCACAAATACAAAACTCGTTTTTGATGCAACAACAATATGTCCAATACATATCGTACAGTGAACCGACACATTTCTATTCCACAGCAAAAACAAAAGCAAATTTCTACTGGCTGAAAAATGACCACCCTGTACAATCGTGTTCTGCGATTATTTCGTTCGTTTCCAGTCGCGCGGACTCGTCTTTTGTGGAAATGATATACAATTATATTCGTCGCGCGCGATTTAACGCTAAATTGCGGCGACAATCCGAACGCGAATAGTTTCGAAAATCGAAGAGGAAAATGCTTATAAATATTTGTCATGGAAGGTAAATGCCTCCAATGATTTGAACGTGCAAATGATAAGTTTCTTAATCGAAGAGTACGTATACACCGTGAGTCATAAAGCGTATCCGTTCAGCCTGATTATTAATTTAATTCGAAACTGATTTTAAAAGACATTTTTCTATTAGCGACCTTTAGTCTAAAACAATAATGCCCTACTAATCAGTTTTCAATAACTAAAACGTACGCTATACTAAACGGAAGTCTACTCGAATCGATTCACGAAACACCATCTCAAAACATTAACCGCACCACAAATCAAAAGTTTAGTCAACGAAGACTTCCAATTCATTGGTTCGTTTCGTTACGAGTTGCCTTTTCCAAACGAACAGCTTTACACGTCGCTCTCTTTGGTAGGGCTTCCAGCTTTCCTAATCGATTCGGTGGTGTTCGTTAAGGTACTTTTTTCGGAGTCTGTCGGGGAATAGGGCTCTTTGAGGTCCCAATCTTTGTCCTCGAAATCGACTTCCGGTCTGTCTGGTAGGGGCTCGTGTGTTCGATAAACTTTGTCATAGCTATGTCGTTTTTTGCTAGTGCTCGTCGTTGTGCTAGTATCGCTAACCGGCGAGATCGCTCTGTCGAACGGTTTCAACGGTGTGCTATGCCTCAACAACGCGGTTTCATTGTCAATAGCAGAGCTACGCTCGGAAAAGCGCCACGATTTGACTGAACTCTCGTTCGAATTACCCCTCCTCACGCAGAAAAAGGCGCCTGCGATACATGCGGTTACGGTAATTACCACGACGCAAACAATACCAATTGTAGTCCACGCCGTACGCTGAGCATACTCGACCTGACCTATATTTATGTAATATCAAACAATTTTTATTCTCCACTCTGTCTTTGGCCCAACCGTAATGATGAGTGTCCGATTGATGATAAGAATTTTTGATAGGTGAGATTACGAGAATCAGAATGATCGCGAAAGGGTACAAAGGGCGATTAAAACAAAAAGCTTAGAGTATGATAGGTATACGAATGTGATGTGTAGACTGCAGATCTTTATGCACTTGTATCAGATATTACTACTTAACGCTATCGTTTATCTGGTCGGCAAGCCTCTTTCTACACTATCGATCAATCTTTCAAGAGATGAATTCGCATTAAGATCCGCAGTGTTGTGGTAACGCACACTGGTCAAGGTAATAACTATTTTTAGCTATGAGTTATGATCTGAGTTTCTGCACGATGAAAATGTGCAGGCGAAGCTTCGATATTCATTTTAGTATCTCGTAACTATCTTGAACAGTGTGTCGTCCCCCCATCGTGAAAGAATGTCGTAAGTCTGCTTGCTGATTGAGTCATTGTATAAATACTTACGCAGACATTCCGTGTATCCATATTCCGGCACGTCCCAGCGTCCGTCAGGCATGCAGACCCTCCGTTGATCTCCCACCAGTATGAAGTCCTGGTTACACTCGAAAGTTACCTTCGTGCCAGGCGTGAAGAAGAAGTTGCTCTTGCGACCGAATCGTGGTGTCTCCAATACACCACACGAAACCACTGTAAACGACCGAACACACGATAGAATGGATCAGTCATTATATTAACGTTACGCAAATGGTATTCGTCGATTTCTGAATCACTCACCTGGTTCATCTTCGTTGATATACCTGATCTGTGTATAAGTATCGTAATAATTTTTCGTGAAATGCGCTAAATCCCTATTCAGCGACATCGCGTAGTCGTATTGACATTGATACGTATCTCCGCACAAATCGTGGGCTCGCTGTAAGTCATACGATCTATAACAAATTGAAAGATAAATTACTTTTTTTTAATGATAATGGATCGGTTAATCTTTCTTCGAAGCGATAAGCTAGTCACCTGTTAGTAGGTATAATATCTTCAGGCATCTTCCGCCATTCAGGCTCGAAAGTTCTATTCGCGAAGTAACTAGCAGTCCTGCCGAATTCTCTGGTAAACAACGTGCCACCCTTTAAATCGTCCTCCTTATCCTCTAGCATCCACTTCAACGCGAAATCTTTGTGCACAGTTTCGAAATGATTCAGATTGGTCCCGCTTATTATTTGACCCTCTGGGGTTATTAGGTCATCCGCCATGTCGTTGTTCCATTTACCGAAAAGCCCTTTGGTTTTGTTCTGAAATGGTTCCAAACGCGTTACCGATCTTCTTTATCTTCCCGAGCAACTACTCGATTAATTGGCTATCCGTATAAGTGAATCAAGTAAGAATTATTCAAAAATTAAGTCAACACTTAAACCGTACCAAATAGGTCCAAGGTAGATAAACTCTAGCCGACATGAATCCTTCGTTTTCAACCACTTCCACTCCTGCGCCAGTGTCGAACATGATAATCACTTCGCTCTGGTTTAGAATGTACGTCGGTGTATAAACGATAACTCCGGGGAAGTGTTGGAATTTCAGGGCTGGTCTGTCAAAGTACACTCGTTTTTTATCCGCGAAAACGTCTAGTCGGTAACGCCACTGAGCGTGTTTAGGTCTCAGCCGAACTTCTATCGGAACCGAGTTGTTGCCCCTTGCTGTGAACGAAATTTGAAGATATTTATTCAATATATTCTCAATTAATTATGAAATAAGTCTTATTTGGACTTCTCGACTTTCAAAGCTTCCTCAATTACCTGCAATGGAGGTCAACTGGGTAGCTTTAACTTCGCCGTGTATGTTGTTCGGCAATTGCTCGAACCTGCCTTGCACATCGAGCTTGTCTTTCGCATGGTTCACTCGCAGCAGAACAAACTCTCCCTTTCCGTTGAAGGTATACTCTAAATTGTCGAACGTTACGATATGGGGATCCCCGAACACCGTTGCTACTCCGGGAGATTGATAAGCCACGCAATCTTGCGTCGGACGTCTCTCGAATCTGAACGTTTCGCAGCCCACTGCGTGTTCTTCTTGCCACATACAGCACAGATAGATTGGAATCACATCGTGGTACCAGTGAGAAAGGGTTGGGACCTTGTTGGCTTCATCCCATGGGTAATATCCCAAATTATGAGACCGATGTGGCCTCGAACCCCATTGCTGATCATAGGTCAACATCAGGAACCCGTATTTGTCGTAGCAACATTGTTGCTCAGAACCGTCCATGCTATTAATATGGAAAAATTGTGTTAAAGAACATGTTCAGGTTACTTGAATCTTACTTTCACTTACTTCGGTGCTCCAGTTCTCACACAGTGATGAGCGTGTTGGTTGTAGAGGCAGTCCAAATTCGAGTCTTTGTCGCAGTCATAATCCGGAAGGAAACGCCCTTTGTCGGTCAACGCGTGCTTCAACGTGCACGGACATATGGATATCTCGGAGGCGAAATTTTTCAAGTATCTGTCGTTCATGATCCACTTGTCGCAAAGTCGCTGCGGCCATTTTGCCCCCATTTCTCGTTCCCAGCTCGGCCCGAAGTACCACGCTAGAGGAATCGGTCTACTCCATAGAGTCCTGTACAACATTGGGAAATAATTAATCACGTGTAAAAAGGGAGAAACGAATAATATTGTTTAAATACGATCTACGCACGGTGTGACGTTTTGATCGGAGTGCTGCTTCGGATTGGTTAAATTCAATTGAATAAATCCGAAGGTCATGTCCTGCTGGTAAGGGTGGTACGCATCACGGTATGTAGCTGGAACGATGTTGTAGAAGCCAGTGTTTTGGTATGCGGCCTAAATTTTGATTAGTAAAGTTTACATTTATAAAATCACATCGCATAATCTCTGAGCATTAGACGTGAACTGTCGGCTCACCAACCTCTAGGAGAGTGATGTATTCAAACTCGGGGGTAGTCTTTGTTTCACGATAACCCCATAGGGCTATTTGTACTCCAGCTTGTGTATTGCTAGTTAAGTTGAACTGGTCCCAAGTGATTTTTATCTCGGCAGGCTGACGTTCGTGAACGGTACTGGCAACAAAGATCTTTTCGGCTGCTGTTGCTGGGGTTTCTGGAAAGTATCGAAGTTATTAACACCAGTATCGAATCAAACTTGAACTTCATCTTACCGATGAAATATTTGCCCTTCCAGTTGTACACTTTACTGTCTCCAATGCTAATCGCGAACCGGATATACCCCTGAGCCTTCACAAACGGCTGAACGCATATGGCTCGATTGCTATCGACCACAGTACCTATTACCATCACAGTCTCGAACATGCATCGAATCTTTTCGTTCCGATTGAAACAAGGGCCAGTGATGTTGACAATGGTCCCGCCCAACATGTTTCCGCTTTCGGGAGCAAATACTAACGGCAAGTTTGCTCCAGCTGTAACACACGAATATTCCCAGTGTCCCTAATCTTTCCTTTCCCCTTTTCATTATTGTTCCTTCGAAGTTCGAACTTTACCGATATCTTTGTTGCATGTCCCAAGCATGATCTTCTCGTCTATCCTGAACATATGGCGCCCTGGGAAACCATTTGCCCAACCTCTGCCCGTTAAGTCGCGTATAGTCGACATTTGGGAGTAGGGCTTGTATTCGTAGCTTTGGGTTCCATTGCCAGCATTGAAGCCGACCTGATACAAAGGAAAATTGTCATCCTCATTACTCGCTCAAGCATCGTCGTTATAAGTTCAGGATTTCCAAGAGTCTTACAAATACTATAAGCTCTTTTAGTAATTTCAATATACAACAAGGGTGCCGTTATTAAATTCAAATCCTTAGTTACAAGCTTAGTCGCGTTTCTAAAAAATAAACGGTAAGATTTGAAACTTACGAAAGCAGGAACGCCACCCTCCCCGCCGGTGGTGTCGCCGCCAGCCTCCGTGTGACTGGTCCACTGAATATTCAGGTAGTTGAAAATTGCGTAAGTGGTCACTTCGTCTGTGGCCAGAACCATCTGGAAAGTGTTCGTCTTGTAAAGGGAATTATCGATGCCACCGGCGAATGACATGTTCTTCCACGTGACTATAACAGCGTGTTTAGGATCGAACGACTCGGAACCGACTATCCCCTGGCGGATGTCCCACTTCAAACGCTCCCGCATTTCGACACCGAACTGGTCCTTCCTCGTTTGTAGATCTCTCTCGAGTCTGAAATATTTCAGCGCACAGTACTGTTCGAATTAATGTTCATTGTCTATCGGCGAAGTGAAGCTTCACGTACCTAAAGTAGACACCCGGTTGTCTTTGGTCTATATCGTCCCGCCTTATTTCACCTATTCGGCATTTGCTGAAGAATATTCCTATGAAACTAGGATCATTCTTCTTCGGCCAATCTTTCACGGGGAATACCAGGGGGTAAGTGTAGTGCACGGGAGGATCGCTGAACTCTAGGAAACCATTCATAGACACCTAGAACGTGAAACAATTCTTTATTGTCTCTTGCCTCTAAGATCGGTATAGACTATAGAAAATTCAGTTTGATCGTACTCTGGTGTAATTGAATCTGAACCCGAAGAAGGGCAGTTGGAAGTTGAAGTTCTTGTGTGTCTGAGGTGTTGACGATTGAATTTCTTTTTGGTAATCGCCCTCATTGTTATCGCCGCCTTTGTCGAAGTACCAGTACATGAACTTCGAACGGATTTGGTTTAGTCGCGCATCAGTTATGTGGTAATCGATAACTGAATCTGACGAGCGGGGCGCGTACCTGTCCGCTTCCGGTGAATCCGAATCTATGGTGATTTGATGCGTTATGTGAATTTAGATTTTCAAGTTAAACATTACGTAAATACACGCGTAGAGAATACATAGGAGAACGTTTATGACTCATCTCAATATGGATATCGACTATCGTATAACATTCCAAGGCAACAATTCAAATATTCATAGAACACGGTAAACATCGAAGATATAAGTATCATGTTTCCCGTAATTTTATAGTCGAGAGCGTATGTTCATAAAAATAAAGCAGTAATGATGAACAGCGTGATTTATCATTAGGAAAGTAGTGACGATGGATATCCAATGATTCATCTGCGATTCACATACGAGTGAGTAACTGATAAAGTTAGATAAGATCGGATTCGTTATTGGAGCAATATAATAAATAACGCTTCTACACGATACACATTCCAAGAATACAGATTCGAAAAAACTACACGCGCGCCTGTTCGAGCGATAAAAAAACGAAACAAAGATCTTGCCGAATCAACCCTGAGACAGCGAACCTCGAAATCTCGACTGATGAAACAAAATGTGGAAAATAGTGGTCACGCCCATCGATATCGAAACACTCACCGTATCTCACATACTTTCCGCTTTTTTCTCCGATCGCTCTACCGGAAATACCTTCAGAATACGTGATTTGTTCCTTTGGTTCCACAACGTCGCCGACATTTGGAGTTTCATCCCCTTTCCCTTCGTCGATCTCCCCGAAAGCGTTCCCATCGTCGGTCAGGTCCTCTAATTCTTCCGGTGTCTTCTTCGCCGATGCATCGCCGACATTCGAATCGATTTCCCCGTGAAGCTGTTCGCTGTTGCCCACGGATTTACCTCCGTCCAATCCGAATACACTTTCGAAAGTTTCCTTTCCGCTCTGAGCGGAAATCCGACTCGCCAACGACAATAAAAGACATCCGAGAAAGATCGATTTTGCGAAACCGGAAACGCGGTCGAGGCGAAGCTCGTTCCGCATTTTTAATAAGCCCCAGAGTAAATGAACCGATTTGTCTAGTACGCCTAAAGACACTGAGCTTCGCTTCAGGTAACGAACCCTGATAACGAGACTGATATCAGTTATATTACGATAACGCGCGTTTATCTTCTTACTACAGGTGGATAAGCTAACGTGGAAACTGAAACCAATGAAATAAACGAAGGGATCCGTGTCCTACATTTTCCAAAGGGCGTGGATCGACGGCCTTTAAAAAGTCGTATCTCTTACAATTAGTATAACATGTCGCACGATCACTGTATATTCGTGGTTTTATTGTAATTAGCATTAATAATTAGAGAAGGAACAGGTGGAGTATTATCTTTTTTTGTAAGGAGCTTCGACGATGATGTTTCGAAAGCAATAAATGTTACGTGTCTCTGTTACAATCGTTATTAATAATTAACAAGGTTTCGGTTTAAGTAAATTGTTTATTGTATTTCTGGAACGTCGTGTTATTTACAAAAGAAATGCATGTTTGCGTCATTACGTTCAGGGCACAGCAGTAGGGTGTTTTGCCGTTAGCCGGATAAATAATGCGTATGACAATAAAATGTACGTAGTATGTATAAGGGGATCATGTCGCGTAAAATAATTTTAGAAAGTAAGTCGACTATTTGTAGTCTTCTATAGAGATAACGAAATCATTCGATAGGAGTATCAATCATAGACGGACAATAGAATGATCTTTTCTGTTATACTACGCGTTTAACGTCTTGTTCGCTCGGTTTAAGGTTTACGAGAAGCATGATTTTAACGGATATTAATGAAAACGCTAATTATAAGAAATTGTCAGGCTTAAAATTTACTGATCTATAAATGCACTGTATGATAAATGTACATATGAACACTGATAGATGCACTCGGACAATGCAACTCTTGCATTCCCTGCACGTCTCTTCTAATGCTTTTCCAATGTTCTATCCCATCATTTAGAGATTTTTTGAAAAATCTTAAAATTAGTATTTGCTTCTTTTATCTCTCTTTTTTTTTGCTTTGTACTGCAATCTTATATCTTTTATACCAATATTGTCATAAAAGTTTGTAAAGAAACTATCTTATATATTTCACGTTGCACGTTATCGTAAATATTTTCGATTAATTAGCACGTATCACAGAAGAAACCTACGAAAGACTTAAAAATTCGAGGATATACAAAAAAAAAGTGCACGAATATGAAAAAATTCTCCTGTTGTTTTCATTGTTTTCTTTCCTTCGATCAGTGATATTCATGATCTACAGCAGTGACTCGTTATATCATGGACATGAACTATACGCTTGATCATTAGGTAAAACATTATTTATAACATTTTATTTGTAATGAAATAATCTGATCCGATTGAAGCGCGATAGTTTTTTTTTTTCGTTAACATTACGAAGACGAAGAATTATCTCCATTACTGTCTAGATATCCTCCTGAACCGTTCACAACAAATGATGTTCCCAATCCGTATAAATGACCACAGTATTTCGCATCGTCAATGTTGTCCTCGAAAAACATCTAGAATAAAACATTTTTGCTTTAATATCGGATGGTATTAATCGCATTATCAGTCGAATATGATTTTTACCTCTCGCATCTTAAAAAAGACCATTCCCGTGAGTAACGAATCAGATCCAGCTTGATGCTGCGGTCCCACTCTTTGTATTTCCAATTGTTCCGCTACTTCCTGAAGACCTCCTTTCAGATTCTTGCAAGATTTCATTAAGTACTGAATACAAAAAGAATTTTTATTAGAATCATAGAAGGGAACAATACATTTATTATAACAAAATAATAAGCGTTCAAGCTTACTTTTACATCATATATCGTCGGAAAATATATCCTAAGGAGTTCAAAGAATTCACTTTCTTCCTGTGGTAAATTTTGGTCTGTAAGAAGCTTCAGTAGATAACCGAAATCATAGCCGGAATGAAACGATAGCCATTTTATATCGTCGACAAGAACAATTCCCGATGTCATTAAAAGTTCAGCGAAATCCAATGGATCTATACCCTCTTCTTCGTGTTTTTTGAATTGAATACCACTGTTCTGTAGCATATCTATACTATCCTGTGCATACATATCCTCCCTAAGATAAGGTATAACATCAATATTTTTTTTATTATTATTCTAATCCACTTATCTTATTATATATTAATTGTCAGAGCTTACTGTAAATTGAATTTGAAATTAAACTGCCACGTCGTGTAACTACCCCCAGGGGTATTCCCCGATTCATCGAGAAACGTAAGACCCAATTGAATTATCCGTAGAAGATCTACATTACATCGTAACAACTGATACTGATAATCGGCACTAGTTCTGAATTCACCTGGAATTCGGAATTATTTTTTAAATCATTATTTTATTCTGCCAAGGAATGCTAGATGATTTGAGCAGTTCGTAATGTACCGTACCAATAGGTCTAGCTACTACTCCGGGAAATTCAGTATCCATAGCGATGTACTGATATTGTTGTACGACTTGCCGTATCGTTCGGAATTCTTCTTCCAGATTGTGGCCCCATACATCTCGGATCCCACATTCTTCATTACTGGGCATAGTCGCCCCACCCTTCTGCTGCCCTATAGGGTTATTACCTCCTGTAAAGTTTATTGCTGATCAACATTATTCTGTACAGAACAACACCTATTGGTTTAACAAAAATCATTGTGGTGCTTGTGTCTCTAGACTTTAATATTCTGTTTCTTTTTGATCTTACTATATGGATTTTATTTCAATAATTATTTAATAATTATATAGAAAATGTATAATAATCTATAGAAAATGGCTCCTACAACAATAACTTCTAATATCAATGCATTCTTTGGGAATTCTTTGAAAGCAGACATTTTATCTTACGGCAAGAGAGACTGTATATTTCTTAACAACTTCATTTCATTTCTTTAATATAATTTTACTACTTTCAGGGAGGGCTTCAATTATCATGTTCTTCTGTACAGATGGTTCATGCAATTTGCTCCACACAATTTTGCCTCAAAGTTCCTGTAATACGTATATGCCATATTTTTGTTGTCGAAAAGGTGTGAATTTGCATTGCACCTTTGGTATTTTTCCTATAATTGAACTGTTCTTTAATTTGAACAGATTAAAATCAAGCGCATTGCTCCTCAAGACACGATCCATTGAAAATTCTTAAGATCTCTATTGACCTAGCTCGTGGGCTACATGTATTACCAAACTTATGAGACAAACAGTACCCAAATTAAAAAAAGGAATCACTTACATGTATTTTTCAGAAACATTATACGTACCGGTAGCTGAGGGCATAAGGTTAGATATTCCTGTCGTCACCAGGTCTATTTTTACGTTTAATTCCCACCGTCACAGCTTTACCTTCTTCATATCACTATAGACATATTCACATGAATATTATCACCAATTAAACATTTCTTATTGCATAATACACATATACAACATTCCTGACATAATTTGAATACAATGCATCCACATTCAACAGCTCAGAAATTTGGCTCCAATTGTTGCCAAATAAACATTATAGTTTGAAGGTTAGAACTCCAAGCAAACAAGTATCACTTGTCATAGCGGATACAGTGTAAATGAAATTCAAAGAACATAATATTAACGTGAAATACAATCGATGCGAGCAATTCAACGACACAGGACTACTCTACGCGGTTTTAAACTCTAAATAAAACCGTTCTTTCCAGAAATAGGTTATGTGCTTCGGATAAACAAAAACGATTTGTTCGTGTGAATATGAAAGAAATGAGTATCATGATGTACCTCTTTGTGCGCCCGTTTTCCCGCACGATGTTTTACGGTATGTTACGTGAAACACTGACTTCTAAAACACTTATCGCGCTTTTAAATCTTCTGTCACTGCACGAACAGGTTAAATGAGTTTCCAAACTCAACGCAGCGATTCCCTCTACATAGCACCTAAAGCACAGACTCGAGTCTGTGCCGAAAGTTGGGGCGCCAAAATCGCTAGAGTGGTTTTCTTTAGTGCCTTGTGGCGTTGCTAAGATGTTCGTTCGTGTATTAACGTTCGGAAAATCGAAGAGGGCGCTGCAGACATAATTCCAATCGTTTACCCTACGAGTCAGACAGCATTCATCGCAAAGAACTTCACAATTTCGTCGATTCCAGACCGTAAAACGTGGCGCGACAGTCGAGTAAGTAGATTATACCGCATGACACAGACGTAAGGGTTTATATGTATACACACACTTGCCATAAATTTAATCAAAATCCTTTAACCAGATGATACGTTTGAATGCACTTAAGTAATTATCGTATGTCTTGCTGTTATATCGTAGTTTTAAAAACATGGCCAATCAGATTATTTAGCATAATTTCTCGTGTACAACCGAGCAGAAATTTATTAGACCGAGTCGGAACTAGTTAACAAAAACATGATGTATTATTCTCCATCACCTTAATGGACTTTTCCGCGCGAAAATACATTTACACAATGCCATTATTTATATCCCGTTCTGCTGAGTGCCACCGGTCAAGTGCTGTTTATCATTAATTATCATTGCAGAACACGATCGTTCAGATGATAAATGAGACAGGCTCGGATCAAACGTTACCAAATTCGTACGCAATTCGAGTAAACGTTTATTTATAAATTTGTTTACCGACATATCGCTGATGCGACTGGAATATTTACATGTTAATAAAAAAGTTCCGGGAAAACTGCACTCGATAAAACCGTGTCGTATGCACGAGTCTGAATGAATGCGTCGTTATGTAGAATCGAATAGGTTATCTCTGTTAATAAAGAGCGAAATAGATAAATAGCTTATCATCGTACGTGAGTCACAATATCAATGCCATTTAAAAGTCGTCACAATGGTCGCGCGACAAACGAGCGGTTACACCAGTCGCTGTAAGGAACCAGAGTGCGATGTTTCGGGTTCAGCATTCGCGGCGATGTACATTGAACCATATTTTCCCCTGATCAAGCACGTTTCAAGGATTTGGTTAAACCAATGAAAGTATAACACCATGTACGTGTGTGTTGAGCAAATATACACGCCGATAATACGATTAAAAGTGCCATATCGTTCGTTCATCCTTATATAGGTTTCGTATCGAGTCTCGCGCGATCTATATAAAGTCCGGTTAATAACGTATAGGAGCATTAGTTGCCGAAGTTGCAATACGAAGTTGAGCTGCGCACTGTTAGCACCAGGAAACCGTAAAATGAACGGGAAAATCTTCGCCTTCTTCTTAATTGCCGTTTTCTGCGTGCTCATCTACGATGTCTCTGCTGCTATTGGACCACGTACGTAACTTCGTCGTTTTTTGCATAAATTGGAAATTAAAGAAACACCGAAGATTTAGAGGTGGAAAGAATAAAGAATTTTCATTGATATAGTTTAGACGGTATTGATCTTAATTTCATATTAAAGGCTATTCAGTTTTTCCTGATTTCATTGGGATATTGTAGATTCAGTTTGTAGTAACTATTCCTTGAAAACACCATAGAACTTCTATCACGTTGATTTATATAGTGAAACAATAGACTTAATGGAATTCATTTTATTTATAAATTAGTTACAATGGTTATATAATATTAATTAGTATATACAGAATATACAGAATATTTTTCTGCATTCATTTGTTACTTCAATACTTGTCACACATTTTTGGTATCTAGTATATCCTACTTTGACCGTGCCGAGAGCCTTGGTACTGATACATATATTAGGTGTTCACGGGTAATTGTTTGACGAGTCAACCATTCGTTCTGCAATGGAAAAGTTCTATATTTAACAGGGATAATTGCTTCAATTGACGTAAACTATACCATTGGTATTAGTGACTTTTAATGTATTCTCTATTAAAGAAGAAACAAAGATTCAGAGTATATTAAATTCTCCATTTTCTCGATTTCCGAGGCAGTGAGGTAATTTTACCTGTATTTTCGTTCCAATGACGGTTGTAAATCATTTGTAGAGTGCTTATTGCCAGTGGAGCGTGGTCCATGCAGAGCGAGGATCAGGAGATACTGTTACAATCCGGAAACGAATGAGTGTGAAGAGTTTCTGTACGGCGGTTGCCGCGGAAACGAAAATAACTTCGCAAGTTTGGAACAATGTACCCAGTTCTGCTCGTGAATAATGAGAACTTTGCACCAAAGTAATCGAAGTGCAAGGGACTGAATAAATAATACGGGTAAT
Source organism: Nomia melanderi (assembly GCF_051020985.1). Classification (NCBI taxonomy): domain Eukaryota; kingdom Metazoa; phylum Arthropoda; class Insecta; order Hymenoptera; family Halictidae; genus Nomia; species Nomia melanderi. The sequence continues at coordinate 5,774,816 of NC_135008.1, forward strand.
ACTCTTGGTACCATGCAGCATCGAGTTTCCCTGAAGCACCATATTTATTATTACTGTACATTGGCAATAACCCAAATGTTGTTCATAGCTCGGGGATGAATTCGGTAAATCGGGTTATACATAAGTTACACGATAAGCCGAGTTCATTCATAATAATGCTTGTTACCGTCAAATAAACTTCAATCGCAGCATTGTACTTCACTCTTGTTTTTCTCGCGCTCAACGGGTCCCAAGACGATCGATATCTATATTATAAGATTCTCGAAAGTTACACGAAGAAACATCGAAACACAACGTCTGCGATAACTTATTTAAATATGATCGGTTAAGGAAAATACATATTAAGTGAGATAAAGAAACTCCGATTAATATCGGCCGCTGATCCTCGGAGGGCAGAGGTAAACAACAGATTGCCAATTCAGTGTAAACAGACAGTTGACACGCAGTTATTATCGATTGTCATATGTAACTGCAACGGGGTCATGGTAAGCAATTCAGAATGCGAATCTTGCGTGTGGTGTTCTTTGCCAACCTTATCTTTCGAATTTGCTTAAATAACATTGATAACATCGGCAAAGATTGTTCGCGGGGTATATAGATTCTCAGATTGAATCCCCTTGACTCTGTCTTTCCATTTACTACTTATCACTACTTTCCTCATTACTCTTCGCTTTCTACGGAATACTACCGATTCCCGCCTACTATTCATCATTCGGTACTTTCTCCGGGTAGAATCAAAGTCACTCGGTGCGAATGAACATCTATGAGTTTGACCTACGACCGCGCGCTTCCACTTTTCCTCGGCGTATCGATATCATTTCGTCGTGTAAAAGATTTTTCGCGAATGCCAACACGCGAGTTGTCATCTGCGACTTGTTATGCAACATTTCCACCGAGCGGAGGAACGGGACGGAATTCCTCGCAGCGGACATCACGTTCCGTTGTCAACGCGAAAACGCGTTAAGCGTTCGAATGACGGAGGAAGATTGATACCGTTCCGTTAGCGTGCCGGATCACGGAACAACATAACAGTGCGTACACGCAAAAGAAGGCAAAGAACGATGATGCACGATCACTATTATCCGGCCCTAAATGGACAGCCGGCGAGCTGGCCGGCGGGATCGTTAAAATATCTCCTTGCGCAAGGTGTGGCAAATAATAAGCATTCCCGTACACGCACGTACGTGCTACGATAATAGAGAAATTGGATAATTTTAAGCATGAGTGGAACTCCAGAGATCACCGGGCGACACGTACGGTTCCAGTTCAACAAACAGAACACGCGTGATAGCCGGGAACCGTGCGCGGCGTGCACTCGACGACCGTTTTTCGAGCCACCGGGGTCGAAAACTTTCCATCGGCTCGATTACAGAACGCCGCGCGGCACGGCGAACTGTCAGTCAAATGTGATCACGGAAACGCGGCCGGCCTGCGTGTGCACCCTGAAATGCGGCATGCTTTATCCGCGAAACGAATCTAAGGATGCATACCTTCGATCCGTGGCACTCGATCGCGTCTCGTTATCTCCGCTCGGCCGTGTCAGCCGGTCCCGCAAATATCGAGACGCCCGATGACAGATAATTTATTATAATATCATTGTCGGCTGTTTTTATAATAGATATCGATTGCCCGAGATTGACCGGCTTCGACGGGAACGCGTGAAAGTCCGTTCGAGTGCCGTCGTTTCGAGGCTGTTTCGCGAGAGTGAAGTTCAATTAGGTGCAACGAATCGATTTTTATATTTCGATACAGTAACGGGATGTTCCTAACAATCATCTCCGAAACCTCCGTTCGTCGAACCACCTGTTAACGATGTACGTTTCGGTTAAACATTCTTTTAACAAGGTTTCATTCCTTTTAATTGAACTCCAGTTTTACGGTTTACAATGGATTTCCTTTTCAATGCTCTTTTCATTCACCGTTCGTCTCCTGTTCCCTGGAATACACTAATATCGAGATACATCAAGGAATCTCGTGTTTAATTAAATACTGTCCGACGCCGACACATGAGCGCAGAGACATTAGAATATTCGGTAGCGCGATTGTCACTCAGGATCGAACATCAATCTAAGGAGTTCCAACTTCCCGACGTCCCCGTTGACAAGCGCTACCAGTTTTCCCCGTAAAATCCGATACAGGGGGATTCGTCGAATTAGTAACTCCGTCGAGGTACGCGTAACGATCTCGAATCTTACCATACCGTGTCTCGTACATCCTTCAGAGTTACCGCTCGCGCTCGCGCTCACGGCCGTACACGGCGAAGTCCCGCTAACGATTAGATTGAATTAGGTTGGAAGTGAGATCCATTACTGTGCACTGGCTTCTGGGTTCGCCGGGGTACCCAGGCTCTTTATGTAAAGGGAAGATCGACGATACGCGGTATTTGGAAGGCGGACGACTCACTTATCTCCTCGCGCGGATTTATGGGTCGGATCGTAAAAGCCGGCCACCGTGTACACCGAGTTTGCGTCTTCGGGTCCCTCCGCCCCCCACCCGCCCAACCTGTGCTTTATGACATTAACCCGTGAAGAGGCTGACGAACGTTATCCGACCGTGTGCAACGTCGCGACGGCCATTGTGTTACACCATCCTGCGATCTTATCGACTGGCTCGTCTGCGTTACAAGTGTAACACGTTTCAGTCATTCCGAGGCTTTATCGACGGTGCATTTGCGGTCCCCGTCGGCCGCTTTGATTCGTTCGTGGGAAAGCTGGCCGGTACCGGAGAAACAAGAAAGAATGGGGCCAAGTTAAACGACGTTGGTCATGTTTTATTGACTCGAGAAATTTCGGTATGAATTGTCCGGTGTCTTTGCTTGCCAAATTCCTGTCGTTCTCTGCTATTACATGTTTGACAGTTTTTATCGGTGCAACGTGACCGTCGACAGTTAGGCTGAAGCAATTCGTAGGATTGATATTTGGATGTTTCGAACGGGGAGAGGGAAATTTTTTAAACGAAGCGGCGTGTTATTTGGAGAAAAGAAGGCCGACAGTTACACGATACACTTTTGATCGTACTCTATCGAGGTTCTTCGGTGACTTCGAGAGGGTTTGACCTGTCCCGGCCACGATCGCGGCGTGTTGCTCGGTAACGGTGCAATTGGAAAGCGGAGCCGACATGATTGCGTCTCCGCTGCAAAAACTTGAGTGAGTACAGGGAACTGCCGGAGCACGTGTAGCGGTCCAACAATATAGCAGCTATGATGGGATGTTAGTTTAAGAGGAAAATTGCCTTCACTTCTTCATTTATCCTGCCGGCTTTTTTCCGATTGGAAAGTACCGCGGCTCATCTTGATATTCCTCTATGGTTTTTTTTTTATTCCCCTCCCGTACATGTTTCTCCCGGCGAATCGTGCATGTCGGCGCTCGCTCGGACGACGTAACAATCATTTTTCCTACGTCACGGATACTATTTGTTCCCGTCGCGGTTTCACGGCATTTTACTTTCAAATTAATCGTTTCCTTAACGCGCGCCCTTAAAACGGGTACACCGTGGCAAATTCGGTCGAACGAAATCTATTTCGAAAGGACGACGACGAAGCGAACCGTCTCGGACAATCTATCTCCACCAAGTGCGGCGATTTACATAGAACAAGGCACCGCAATGATTGCCTTCGGAATACATTAGTCGGCGTGCTCTCGATACAAGGGAACCAACAAACAAAGTACTGCTTGGAGTCGACAGGACTCGAAGGATCCGGGGTTAGCCGAAGGAGCGTTGCGGAAATTAGGCGATCAAACGTATTTACATAAAAACGATGTTATTCCACGAATTCCGTTGCGTTCAATATTATATCAGAGTTTCCCCTAAATTCTTTTCAATTCTTTCTTCTAAAGAAAATCCTTTCGCTCGACACGTTTACTATCTTCCGAGTTCAATGCACTAAACACTTGGCGGAAAGGAAACTTCCACGAAGAAGATTCAATGTTCTAACGAGTTTCAAAGAACATCAGGGTCGCTGAAAGTTTCACGTGTGTTAACCGCGGTGCGTAATGAATAATGCAGCCTCGCAGCCGGCGAAACTGTAATCGATTCTTCGGATCTCCAGCCGCTCACGGCGATAACAAGGGATCGACGAGTGAATGAGTGGCAAGGAGATTCTAGGTTCGGTCGAATTCGCCCCGGAGCAGGTACCGATAAGTAGTACGAGGCGCTGCGGCCCGGTGAACGCCGTTCGGGAAGCGCGCCGCTTGCAGGCCATGGAAGCACGAAGCTCCGCTGGAAAAAGGGACAGAGATAGAGGCCGGGTCTCCGTATGTGGGTAGAAAAATCCGGCGCCTATGCAATTACACCGTGTTTGCTCGAGGAAGATCGTACGGGGTTATCAGCCACGTGTGTGGCAATAGCCAGGGGGTTACAATCCGCGTGTCCTACGCTATATTTCTTTTGTGTCAGCGATCTATGGAAACGAGCAGATCACAATGGGTACTTGCGAGTAATTCTAATAGCGCCGCGATAGGCCGGCCCGGCTCGTAGCTTAATCTATGACCGCGAAAGTTAGTCACGTGCGAACTATGCTTATCAGACTCTGTTCGAGTGTATATATTTTTCTTGCCTGTACTTGTACACCGTGCGCCACTGGGTTTTCTTATTACGAAGGAGAGATTTTTGATGGGACAGCGGATATTGGTTCGTCATCGATGAATTTATGAGTAACCAACGAATTATTTCTTCGATCTGCACGATAATATTCGGTCTCAGAGTATGAATCAGAGGATTTCGTCTGTGATTTATCAGAATTAGATGATCAAGATACGACTCGAAGTGATCGAACAAGAGAATTCGCGGCAAGCTTTGTTTCTTTGAGGATTTCGCTGGTTATTTTAGTATCCGTAGTATTATATCCGGGTGAATGGATCAATTGGTAGGCCACTTTCTGTTTTTACTTAGTGTATCTGATAAGCTGAGTGGTATTTTCTCGAGAGTCTGATTATATTTACAATAAAAATTATCTCGTTTCTAGTCAATTTTATGACACACTGTTGTTTTGGCAAAGAGCAGGAAAGTTTTTGAAACAGTTATTTTTCGTTCGAAGCATTTAATCTAATCTGCACTGCGTGGTTTTAGGCTTCGGGTTTCCGACTCAGGTGAAATTCGCTGTAATCCTTTTCAACGTTGCGGTGACGCGATAAGCGGACACTTTTAAAATTGTTTCTTGATTCATGGTACTCGGTAAAAACACCGAGTGTTCTTTGCGTTGCATTTTATAGGATAAAGTTAAAGTTATAAAATTTTGTTGGCATAATTTCTGCCACCAGTTGTCGCAGTGTATCAATTTTACCAGCTAGTCTGATTTTTATTTCGGAATTCTACGAAGTCATAAGTTATTCAAGAAAATATTTTTCTTTGTTACAATATAAAACAGTGTTTTCTAGTACCTACTGTTTTATGTAAAGAAGATCAGCCCAACAGTGATTTCTGCTTGGAATATTTGAAAGAAACCAATGGGCCAGTGTTTCATCGTTCAATATTATTTTACTCCCAGCATAGTAGATGGTTTCCTCGAGATTTAAAAGGGACGTGTTAAGAATTGGAAGAAATATCTTTTTACCGTTCCTCTTTTCGAAGTTTTGCAAGTGACCTCCAAGGAATCAATATTTCATGGGTCCCTTTTCTTCGGCTCCCTTGAAAAATATAACTCGGGAAGATATACGTTTCGCAAACACGAACATCCTGCTACTTGCCTTTTCGCCAAAAAGGAAGCTTTGTTGCAGGTAGCTTGAAATTTGTATAGTCAGTAGTGATCCGTAGTGGTCGGCGTATTAACGTTGTACAGTGTTGTATAGCAACAGACGGTTTTATTATTCGAACCAAAGACTTGACCATTGAAGCGCTTTGCACATTGAGCCTTTCTTAACACTATTTGTATTCCTACACTAATAGATACTTGTGTAACATTATTAAAGAGTGTATCAAAGTTTGATTCATTACGTGAGCAAAACACGTGGAAAATCATTGCTCGATGTTCGAAGAGATAATTCAACGCGTTTGAATCCCTTACCAGCCACGATACCGATCCATTAATCAGCCCGAGATTCGTGTCAAAGATAATAGCTTTTTGATGTCTATCGTTAAGCAGAGTTGGAACTCATCTTCCGAAACACAATTTCCTCGTTGAGTCACCGCTGTTTTCCCGATTCATCACTTTCATTGGTCAAGATAAAAGCTGAAACGCGTCCCGCTCCCTCCAATTACGACGCATTAGAGTCACGAATCCCGGCAACTTTCGTGCCAATTACACAGCGCGCTGCTCTGAAGTTTCGACGAGAACAAATTTTCCTAATTAAAGCATGGAAATTCCTGCCTTTATCTCCCCCGAAATACGACTTCGGTTATGTCCGCCATTATCATCCGCTCCGGGGATTCACGTTAAAGCGATCGAAATTTTCGAAGTTCGCGCGGATGCGTTCGGCTCGCGCCGATTCGACGCGGATACCGGGGCGAACGGTTGCACGGGGCAGGAACGGTATCGCGTCCTCCTCCGAGATTCACGAAGCGATATTAACGATAAAGCTGCCTGTGAAATTTACGAGTCACGAAAAGTATAAAACACCGTGTCACTATAAAACTGGAAGCGTTATTACCGATAAAACGCGCGTCACGGCGTCCAGTGCAGGAGCGCGCGCGCGCCGCGTCGCCCGGAATCGTGAGGGAATCGTGTAATGGAAGCGATTTTCTCGTCTAAACGGATACAAATAGTACAACGATAATGCAGTGACACGGTCGTGTATCGGCTGCTCGATACCTTCATGATTTAATGGACGTCGGCCCGGTGGTGCACGGGTAACGGGTGTTTTACGATAATATTATACGGAGGTTGCTGCGCCGCGCACGGCATTGTGCGCTCGGAATCGGTGAAAATGGGCTCCCTTACCTGCGGGACCATTGCCTTTTTCCGCCTAAAACAACTGGCTCCGTGAAAGCAAATATTAATGGGTTCCCGGCCAAGTGACCCGTGGATAACTGCCCAGTCGGACATCCATGATTGATTTTTGATCCCCCGGCTCGGGCTAGTTTCAAATATAAATTAAATTGCTCAAGGTGTCTAGTTTTCAACGATACAAGTACAATACGTTATAAATGGAGCGCTATAAATGTTTCAAGCGGTAATGCCTTTCGCGTTCTCTTTCTACCGAGACGCTCGGTTTATTACCCGGTAGCACGATCCTTCTGTTCGCTGCTCCGCGTATTTGTAATGTCCGGCGCTGCCACTGTTTGAAAGTTCTAGTGTTTCTTCCAATTCCGGCAGCCCGAATTTCCATACTCATCGGGTGAAAGTTGTCCGCGAGGAATGCGCTAAAAGAAAATCCGTTTCCTGTTTCCGTCGGGTTTCATTGCATGGCGGTGATTAACAAGTTCCATCGAGCCCGGTAACCGTGACTGCTACCAATTTCTCTTATTAAACGCTTCCCAGCCGACGTTGTGGCTGCGTGTAGAAAAGTTATCGTTACCGGGAAGACGTCGAACGGAGAGGAACGCCGAAAAAGGAGGTTATCAAAGTTTCTGGGAACGGAGCGGGTAGTCTGTAATCCGAGTTTCGGGGATCGCCGAAAGACTGAAACGGCACACGCTCGTATTCCGGCGGAATTTCCATAATTAGTGGGTGGCAAAGGTACAACTATTAGCGCGGGAGGAGTTGGCGAGTTGCTAACTTATTTGCATCCAAACGTGAGCTCCTCGCACCAACAGTGTTCGCTCCACTTTCCTTATTACTTTATCATCGCGCATTCTTTCGCGGAGAAAATGCATCTCACCAGGAAGAATTTCGGGGATCGTTCAATGTGTGAAGATAAACGCGATTCCTTGGCCCGAAGAATTACCAATAAATAGATTTCTATGCATCTTCGAGGAAGAGTGAGATTGAAAGTTCCAATAGCAAAGTAGGAAAATGAACTCCCATAAATTGCCACCCTTGACAGGAAGAGAAATTACAGAATCTAGTTGTAGCCTCAGGAAGTATCGTAACTGATTCTTCATTTTCTAAGTAGTCGAATACGAGAGTAACGGCAGGTTGGCCGATCGTATCGTTCGTCGAGGAGTACACGTACATAATAATTGCACGCAGCCGCAGCGTGAAGGTTTCAATCGTTCCCCCGAACTTGATTTGATGGCCGCACAGTGGGGTACTCGCCCGATCTGAGCGACCGAAATTAAAGACAGGTTTACATCGACTTTTTACAAGAAAATATGGGAATGTAATATATTAATATACAATAGTATGCAATTATATAGTATATTACAATCAATTTGTTAATATAAATTATCTATATATATATAATTTCATGTAATTATATAAGAAAATATACATTTATATATGATATATTACAAGATGTAATATAGAATATAATATATAAAACATAATAATGCATCACAAATAATATATAATTGTTCAATTTATTGAATATCTGCAAATTTTGTATACCAGTGAGCTGAATTAAAGAATGACGATACTTCTGTTTAAAAATTACTGCAGTTGAAAGTAATGGAAATTTGTACGAACAAAATTTGTTTCGAAGTATTAAACTTAATCACCGTAGAGAGTGGCTTTTGACGTGCGCAAATTAGTTTTTTTTTTTATCACATGACAAAATCATTCGTGAAGTTGTACAACTTACATTAAAGAAAAATTCGTACTACTTTTCCAAAACATACGGAAAGTGTTACGAGAAATTTGTAAAACGCGTAGTCGAAAAATGTATATCTTTCGAGATGCATTATTATAGATTGTCTTAAACAGCAGAAATTCATCAATTTAAGTAAAATTTTTAAAACAGACTTTTAGCCGCCCAAATCGGACGAATATCCTACTGTGGGCCGACTAGACGGTGTGTTTATAGAATATGATTTACGGTAGAAGCGGTCGAGGAAATTGCGGCATCTTGGGTTTCCATAATGCCGAGATTTGCAGCTCGCGGAGCCACCTAATCCAGTTCCGTGCAAGAAGATCCTCTTATCTTGAGGACACGTTCGCTCGACAAGTAAGACGATTATCTTCGAAACCTCGCGTGAAAGGAACTGCGTTGCCAGCAGAACACGTATCGCGCTGATTCCAGACTATCCTCCTTTCCGCCGCTTCGACGACCAATTCCACTTTTAATTGTTCGACTCTCTAATCACGATCGTTCTTTTACGGATTCGATTCGCGGTGATGGCAATCTCCTCGATGTATACAAACGTCACGGGTCGGCGACGTGTCGGCGATACAGCGCTATTCCAGAATCCGCGTTCCTCCCTGCGCGGAACGGCCAAAAGATTGCGGATCCGTGGAAACCATAACATCAAAAATCATACCACTAGGTAATTTCGAAGATTGCCCCTGCTGAGTGGGATTCCCATCGTTCCCGTGATTTCGATGGAAACGAAAGTTCACCGCGACTCTCCACGTAGATACTGGCGTTCAAGGTGAACCGGCCGCCACCTGTTCCATTATAATTTCGTCCCGGTAATCGAGGAATCCTTGGCTTTTACGGGGACCGGAGCGTAGCCGAATATATCGGTCGACGAGCACCGATTGTCAATAATAATTAATCGAGCCCGACGAAATCGCCGGAGCTTTTCGGGGAATCGTATGCAGGGAACGAAATCGTGGCTCGATAATCCTTTATTTTTGCCATTACAAATGTTCTTTTTAATGAAACCTGGCCTCTTTAAAGAAAAAATCACACATATTGCACGAAACAGCACGGGCGTCGAGCGCACCGGCTGCTCCTCGGAGAATGAAGTAACATAGTGTTTAAGATCGTGTAAGTACCGGTCGAAGGGAGTGGGCTCGCTTAATGTTTCGATAAAATAGAGATTTAATTGAGAGTAAGTAAAAGTCGATCCCCGGTCCCGATTTAAAAATCTTTATTTATCCTCCGCGCGGACGTACCATAAAGTGTCCGCGTGAAATTCAAACTGAAATTTCATATGCGGTCCGATTGTTGAACCAGTCGCCGAACAAGATCGTTTTACCAGTGAGAAATTATTTTCCCGGTCGGTCGGTCGGTCGGACCGCTATCGACCCGCGGATTTAATTGCACAGGAGCGGGCTATCTTACGGTTTATACCAGAAGGTTAGATCCTGATCCCCCTTAATCCCTCTTCAAACTGGTAACCTGAGATGTTTCACTGTCTTACGAGGGAGGTTCCACGGACACCGGAGACCCTTTCAACTTTACGTTTGTTTACCTATATACCTTGCAGAATGTGCTATCGGTTACGGCTAAAGATCAACGAACCGAAAATGGAACTTCGGCCACTCCCCTGGACACGAACGAATCCCTTTCATACAACCGACATATTTAATTTCTTAACGACACTTGCATTCAGAAGAGCGTGTCATTATTCCCAAAATACGGTGCACAATTAGATTGCAAATTGAACTTTCCACTGGACCCATTGAATCCAAAGTAGGTACCTAATGAATAAGGCGTCGTTAATTAATCCTTTACACTCGAAAATTCTTCGCTAGATATATTTCAGTTTGAAACCGACTAATGAGAAAACATACATAGATTAAGAAGCAAATCTATTCTTTCAATATCTCCAATATTAGTGCACAATGCTCAATGTTATGTACAATACTCTATAATTTTACTATATCAAATCAAAATAGCCCTCCGTCATTATCAGGATTTCCACGTTACCCAGACCCTTCGATTAAGTTCCAAAGGATCGATCAGAAACCTCGACGCGCAGAACCGTGTATAGTCTTTAGAGACGCGTCGGTTGATTTACAGCTTCCTCTCGCATTGATCCTGCTACAGCAGCAGCAGCGGTAGCAGCAGCACCAGCACCGGCAGCGGCAGCAGTAGCTGCGCCGGCACCAACGATGGCAGGTGTAGTAACGGCAGCGGCGCCAGGCGTCTCCTCGGTGCACAGAATTGTGCTGAGTTCGTGCTGGCAAGGCGACGTACGAGTGATTTGCACCGAGCCCGCAGCCCACGGGAGGAGCATAACGGGCCAGTTAAGCCACTCGACGCCGTTTCGTGTCTGTCGCTTGGTCACCGGTAATTAACAGGCTCCGTAAAGCACCGTATGAATCGAGTGGCACGGCGCGGTACGCTTCTCAGCCCGTGTCAAGATGCTCCCCGACTTGGGACGCGCCGCGGCAGTCTCGCTTTTCTTGCGCCCTCTGCTCCCTGCTGGTCTCGCCACGATTAATTGTCACGGAAACGCTGTTGTTTCAACGGAACCACCCCCACCGGCGCGCGCTGTACACCGTTGTCGCTGTAATTTGTAGCCTTTGCCGGCAAGTTTCGGGATCGAATCTCCGCTGCGGATGGAACTCGGGTGTGACCTAGCCCGGACCGGCGTGCCGGCCTCTGGATTTCGACCGGGCGAACTGTGTGCCCTGTGGTTGACACTGATACGGTCGTTTATTGATCTTCGGGATTTTAGCGGATGCCCACAGGTGTGAGCTGCACGGACAGTTGACGAAGACGAAGGGGATGTAAACAGTGACCTTCCTCTCGATTAAATTGTCAAGTCTGAGTTAGGCTCCTTTGCTCCTTTTCGTTCCGTTTTCTTTGTCCGAGGAAAGCTTCCTTTACAGCTAGGAAAATTGAATTGAAATCAATGAGGCGCTAGAATTTGGACACTGCCTTCGCCTAGATAGAGTTATCTCTTGGTCTTCTCGCGAAACGGTCGGATCGTTAACAATTGAATCAGTCATCTTCGTGTTGTATAGGAATTGAATGCAGTCGTAGCGACAAAGGGACATCTAAATCTCGATTGACAAGCATTATACAGCATTCACCTCGCTATATTATAAAAGCCAGCTGTAACAAGAAGTCAGCCAGTATGTGCTCTAGAATCCAAACAGTGTCGAACGATTCCAGTGCCACGTACTTCCAGTTTCAAGGAGTGTATGCAGTGCTATAACTGGGTCCACTTCAGGAGACACGTCGAACGCGATTCCGGTCGCGACGCCGCCGTGAAGAAGCTTCCACCCGATACTCGGCATTGTGTTCCCCTCGGCGAGACCCATTTGCTCTCTGCTAGAGACTCAGCCTTGCGACGGCGCAGGGGGGGGGGGGGGGCGAAACGGTGGCCGAAGACCGGCGACGGCGTTCTATTTAATTAAGTTTGCATTGTATCGAAGTGCATGGCTGCAGGAAAAGATCGTTATCGAACTTTCGCGAGATATGACGTTCCCTGGTCCGCCACACTTATCAGGGACGATCTGCCGGAGCAAATGAACGAACGGTCGTTCGAACGTTCACTCCTAACGAGATCGAGAGCTATGCCGGCGCGCGCGTTCCTCCTTCTGTTGCTCCGGGAACGAACGTTCCTCCCGTCGCCATTTGGAATTTCTACGTTTACGGACGAGTCCCGATTCGCCGGAGATAATAACAGCATCTCGCAGCAACACGTTTCTACGACACGCGCGGACAGAATAGTAACGGTGAACACTTTCGAACCGGCGGATATTATTTTTCATTCGGTTTCATCGGGATTGAATTGATATTGCTATAATTTTTATTACTTGTCCGAAGCGCAGATCGAATTTCAAATGCGCTGGCGCGCGCTCGAATCAATGTCCAATAATTGCCAGCTATCGCGGCGCGGCGCCATCGATCGACGGGCCGTTTTGTTGGTCCGCTTTTATTTAGAATGTTCTTATGTATCCGGACGCGGTTCGGTCATTCAAAACACGTCCAGCTACAAATTCCCGTTCACGCGCGGAATCGCGCGTATTTCATTATGCCGCTCACACGCGGCAGACTTTAATTACCCGTATAGAGATTTTTCAAACGAACATCACCCGGTCACGATGCACCGCGCATAGGATAAAGTGTTGCATTCCCGGAATATTTTGCGCCGATTCCGCCGCGGAAACGAGCTACTTTTCTTCCCCGCACGCCGGTGAATGCAAATAATCTGTCGGCCAGGGGTGAAACGGAACGAACGTGATGTTACCGACTAATAACTCGTAATAATACACAACACCGAAAAGGTGACACGTATTGGAAAGCCTCTTCCATGCCATTATACGTACGTGATCGCGTTTCGTTCGCGGACTCGTCACGCGAGAACGTCCGAGCTTCGCCGGCGTGTCCTCGATATTCCCGCGTAATGAGATTCGCGGTATTATAAGGTTTAAATTCACCTAATGATTTCATATTCCTAATGAATCCTATGACTTATCGACGCCTCGACCCGAGCCGTGCAACGGCGCGATCGTTAGCTCGTATTTTTTCCGCTGAAAACATCAGTCGGCTCGCTGAATCAGCGACGACGAGCTGTTGATCGAATTCGAAGAAAACCGGAATAGTCGGGCGAAACGAGGGCATATTGTGCGTCAGCGTGATTCGATGGATTTTCGATAAAGATTACAACGATGATTCGTTTTTTTTTCTTGATTTATCGAACGTTCGCGGCGCGAGTGACTTATTCTTAAGGCGACGAACCCCAGGACAATTCCAGTTCTTGCCAGCCCCCTCTCTCGTTCTTGCTCGTTCTTGCCTGTTCCGTCGGCGTCGAGACGATTGTCACATTTCCCGCAAGTTCGCCGGCCCACTTTATCGTCCCCCTTTCCTATCTATCGTTTTCAGCGCAGTATATCTACGTCGGGCCGTGCGGCGAGGCACGTTTGTTCTAGAAAACGGAATTCTCTTGTCTGTAGCCTGACGGCGCGTCTCTGGGGACGTATATTGTTGCCGTTATGCATGGAACTTATAATCTGTTGCACTCCGCTCGTTCATGAAGCACGGTAGAAATTTAGTTCGTAGGACTGATTTGTTGCGACGAGGAGCGAAAATGTAGACGATAACGTAGCACGGAGTTTCATATGTCTGAAAGCCCTAAGATCTATTCGCATATTTCCAAGTAAAAAAATCCCCATCTCATTGCATTAATCCTTTGCAGCAAGAAGGTTTCGATTGGAAATCAACATTTTCCGATGTGATACATATATACAGAAACAAAGCTATTTTATTTCAATATTTCACATATTGATACATTGTACGAAGCTCAATATTGTATATAAGATTTTTGCTATATAAAATCAAAGTGACGATTAAGTGTTACTATTCGAGTTTACCATTCCAAATGATTCCGCTGGAACGACGGAACGTGACGCAGCGAGTCATTAACCCATCGTTTACAGGAACGATATTTAGTCTCGAAATTTTCGAATCGATAAGGCAGTCTGGCATTATTTTCGTACGATGAATGTACGTATCGTTAATCTATTATAATATGCGCATCAATTCGCTGTCAAACGCATTCCGCCGAACACACGAGGCCGACGAGGAACGAGGCGCGCGTAGGCGTGGCGTGTCGGCCCCGCGTTGAATTCCAATTTTCGTCCTGCAATATTTATGAACTACATTTATCCGGGGAAAAATGGAACGGCCGAAACCGCATAATTTCCCTGTTCCGCAGCCGTGCGCGGGTCTCCGTTTCCGTTCGGGAGGGGCGATCAAACGAGACCAATTTGGAGACGAAGATTGCCTCCGGCGAATCCCATAAACGCGTTCGGTAAATAAAGTTTCTCTACGTGTTTGACGCGTCGGATCGGGAAAGCAACTATTTGCTTACGTATAAAAGGATCTCGAATCCTTTCCAACTTACGAGCTCCAGCGTAGAATACGTGAGCTTTGTTCGAAAGTTCCGAGGGAAAGTTCCTCTTCTGCCTCGTTCTACGCAGATAGCCGTAGCGTTCGCGATTTATGATAAGCTAAATTACAAGTCTCAAGGAGTTGTTAAATCGTAGAAACTTTTCGAGATGACTGTTGTTAGTCGCGCAGTAATTTTAATGGTCGGAGGAGACGTAATTCATGTATTTTTTTTTTTTTCCCCCTCTCTTATAACGGTAATACGCGTCTCGAGCGATCGACGGTCAGTATTTCAATGCTGTTTTTCGGCCGACCGACGTCGCCTTTTGTTACTTTAATCCGATATTAAACGACAAGCGAAATACGAACGAAATTAGCGAGAATTAAGAATAATTGCCCGGAAGAAGCACGAATCATTGGCCATTCGAACGTTAAAGAGTTGTAACGATTGCATCGTGAAACTTCAATGGAGGCAAATGCGAGCGATCCGGGACCTGTTTCGGGCCGTGTAACGCGGTAGCTTGTAAAGATCATCCTCTGTCGTCATAACCGCGCGTTTAAATGCCTCCCCGCGGCAGTAATGAATTTCTTCAAAGATTAATTCGAAAGTTTTCATGCGTCACCCGTTTTAACGAGGGCCGATGACTCGTGCTTCGGTTTCGGCCGGCCGCCATCTTGCTCGCGCGCGCGGCCGCGCGAGCCGCCGTACTTTATCTGCCATTCGAATCGTAAAAAAATACTCTCTAATGAGCCAGCCAGCATCGTTAAAGTAGCCCTTTAAAGATTCAGCAATGATAAATCATCGTGATTACCTGTCAAGATATCGGTGTCCCCTTTTTCTTCCGACAAACCTCGATAGCTACAAATTAAGAGCAGGCAATCGCGGCTCGCCGCGGCATTAATTAAGATATTTACGCCATTATCAAAATTCTGCGCGCATTAATCTACCTTGCTCGATGCTCTCTTATCCACGCTTTCTTCGGCGTTTATTCATGCACGGTTTCAGACGTTCCTTCTCGTGGATTCTGCCCCGTCGTCCGGGTTTCGTAATATCGGAAGCCGACTTTCGATCTCAATCGACGACCGTATGGAAATTTATAGACGCCAAGTAATAAGATACACCTCGAATTACATTCCGTGGGCAATTTCAGGGTTCTCGTGTTTCGTAATGATCACGATATAGAGCGGTAACCGCAAGCAATAAGCGTATACGTTCTAACAAATTCGAGTCGTCCCAGCAGTATATCGGGAAGGGAAAGAAATGTCTCGGAATCCAGTCCATGATGTTTCGTAATGGTATTCACAACGACGTCCGAAGGTTTCACGACATGTCATTCTCGTTGAAAAAGAACTAGGCCCAAGGCTCTGCATTCCTAGATTTAAGTACTACCGGGAATAACGCGACGCGGCGGTATATATACGAGGCAAATGAAAATCTTCGAGGAGATTCGATGTAACATCCGCGAGGGTTAATAAGGCGGGTAAACCTTTTCTTTTTGCGCGGGGATTCGCGGACGGCGAGTTTCCGCGTGCGATAAAATTCGAGAATCCCCGACGTCGGACGCGGGAACTGTAAAATCCGACGGAAAGAACTCGTCCGGGAGCGTTCGCGGTATGTTGAGGGATCGTCGTAAAGCTAGCGCGTCCCGAGTTATATCGCGAACGAATTATCCGGTTGCGGTAACTTGCGAGTCCCCGAGGAAATCGATGCGGCCCGTCGATAGTCTTTCCGCTTTTACGCGGCCAGGCCGCGTAAATACGTCGGCCGCCGCCGTTCCGTCGCGAGCGCGCCGTTTTCGAACACCGACTCGGCTCCAATAACTTTCGGATCGGGACGGAACGACGATCACGATTTACCGGCAGTCCGCGGGCCACTTAATTGTATTTATGCAATGTCACCGGCCGTCCCCTCAGTTCGTAACTTGCGCTCTTCCGTGTTTCTGAACCGCTACGCCTCGCGCCGGCGCTCGCGTAAATTTCACCGGATGGCTCTGCTATAATTACCGGGCCGCGAGTTTTATGTGTTTACAGTGCACTCGATCTTCTTAAACTCGGCATGCTAAAATGTTTCATAAAACTCAATACAATCTTTATCTTCCCCGGAATGCGACGGTGCCCCGGCGGAGTAATGAAAATTTCTTTCCGACTCCGATTTCTATAAATTAGCCCATAAAAGCTGATATTTGCGTAAATATCTGCCGTCTAATGATTACCGCGGAATCTAAGGACATCGACGCGCCGGTGTAATAGTTGCTTCGCCGTGTAGCTGTTAATTAAATGCTCGTCCGAGGTACATTAGTCGTTAACGACGAATTCAGGGAAGAAAGGGGGCGGTTGGCGTCCAAGTCGAACGAGCGCGATGAACTTTTTCGCGAACGTTTCGCCCGTCAAGAGAGTGGCCACTTAACTAATTCATGCGCTATCTTTAACTTTATATTTTCCGAAGTTCGAGCAAGGCAAAACGCCGTCCGTTCAAGCATCGCGTCGGTCGCTAGGAAAGAAGCTGGTTCACGGGATAGGCAGTCACGGTCCGATAACAGAGCGATAACTTTCAGTTCTCTCCGGACGGTTAGTCCGGTGACCCGATCATATTAATTAATCCTGAACCGGGTGCAAAGCTCGGCAAGAAATCCCGCTCGGGATAGAGTTCCGACGCACCTTCGGGGCAACGGAGCTCACGGAAGTCGATGGAAACTGCGATAAGACTCGAAGGGGAGCCGGAGGACGGGAAAACGTCGCGAAAGAGGATTGAGAAGGGACGCTCGAGGTAGATCGCAGAAATCGGCCTTATTACATCGTAAATTCCCGCCTAGTGATGGATGACATTAACCCATCGGCAACGACAAATTACTTAACTCCTCGGAAATCGGGCCCAACCTCCGTTCAACCGGAACAGGGCTCTTCTTCCGCCGCGGATCAGTAACTCGGCTTTATCCTCGCCGCGGAAATACAACTTTCGAAGTCCACCATGAACGCTGTCGCCTAAAGTTTCGCAGGGAAATTATTCGACCTCGTTAAAGTGCCGAGGTGGAACCTACGGGAATCAGCGCGTCGATAAAACGGAGATGTCTGAATGTTTCTGTGACTGAAATACCTTTCTGTCTTTAAGCTTAATCCTTTGCACTCGAGAGGCGATTGTAATTCATCAGTCGATTCGACGTAGCAGAAGTATAAAGAATTCTATATACTATTAAGTTTTGTATAATGCATCGGTATAGGAAACATTGAAATGGAATAGCTTTGCTTCCTTTTTCATCGAAGAATGTCGTCTATATCCCATCGGAGAATGTTGAATGTTTCTACTGAAACATTTCCGAGTGCAAAGAGTTAACGTTGGATTACCGTTGGAAGCGTAATAGACGGATTTAGCGAACAACAAGACGGAATTGAACGAGTTGAATCCCAGAGTTGTAAGTAATTATACATTAAAGATCGGCTTCTTCGAAACTCGGGGGAGATTGCATCTTAATAAGATCGCGGATCCCGGCGATGTCTGGAAATCCGGGATTACAAAATATCGAGGAAACTTGCCGACTGAAAAATGAACGGAACTGTCGGTTTCGTCGTTTTGCCAAAAGTTTCTCGGAACAAGATACAGAGGAAGCGGTGCCCGTGGAAATCCGATCGGTTCTTCTCCCGCGAAAGTTTATCGAATTGCGGGTAGCCTCGCTTTCGACTCCCTTAAGCATCGTCGAGCGTCGAACCGGAAACATGACGGGCGCTTTTCTGTTCTGGTTGTCGCGGAGAAAAGAAGCTGGAGGTTCATTGCTGTCCGCTCATCCGTCGTAACGAGCCGGGGAAAAAGGAAATACACCCGGCGGGATAATGGTTCTTTATTAGGGTGACCGGTAAGGTTTCCATTTCCGCGCGTAACTCAAGACGCGAGCAGTATCACGCATTCCTTCGTTAAGTCCCGTTCGACTTCCGCGTCGGCCGTTTTTTTTCGCTTTTCCCCGGACGGTCACGCGTAATCGTAAATTCTACACGTCCGGTTAATTACTTCCACGCTCAGGTGGAAACGGACGCGACGACGATAAGTTAACGACCGAGCGCTGCTGGATTACGCCGGTTGAATCCTGGGAATCGGCCTTTATCAAAGGCGCGACGTATGAATACAAAACGTACAAAGTGTCGCCGAGATCGGGCGATAAGGGTCTGTTATCATTTAATGAATCGAGATTCCGGATAACGCGTACGCTCCGCACGATCTCACACCTCCCCGCGTGTCGTTCCGCGAGCGCATTGTTCGAGCGGCTGCACGCACCGCGCGAGTGTAATTAAGAATGAATCTACGCGTGTCGGTGATTTCTTCCACAGTATTGCATTTCTTGCCGAGAGAAGAACCGCGTGATGAAGATAAATGCTTTCTAATTTACTCGTCGGTTAGTATCGTCTAAATTTTTCACACTGCGCGAGGTAATCGAGTGCAGCGTGACCCAGAAGCGCGCGTCTAATCGCTGATCCCCTTTAAGTATCTATTATCATCTCAGACCGGCGAACGGTTACTCCGATGATAAAGTAATTAAAACATTCCAGTTCTGTCCCACTAAGCAAGTAGCGGGACGCTTAATCCCGAAGGCACCGATTTTTTCGAACTTTAATGCCACTTCGACGGACGAACGACTCGTTAGCCGCTAATGTTTACAACTCTATCGAGCGGTTGCGATAATAAGAAATCTCTTACGTCGCCTGGGAGCTTTCCGCGTAACACCTGCTCGCCGGGGAACTCTTTCCGCCCAATCTGCTTAGAGTATCAGGGACAATAATGATCCGGATGATTCAGGAATAAGAGGAATCCGACTTCCCGTCGGAATCGTTTAAAAGGAAGAACGCGCTCGCGGATATCGTATGCGTCTCCGGTCTCTCGTTCTCCCTCTTTCTCCGTTTAATCCGATGACGATCGGATCAGCCCTCGTTAAGTACGACGTCGTAGTTTCTGCTCGATCGGAGCTGGTTTGCTCGGCCGCGGTCGCCGTCGTCCGGCACACGCGTGTGCACACATAACGCGGTCGCGTGATGATACCACAATTAATTGGAGCCTCCAGGAAGGCGAGTTGGCATCTGT
Source organism: Nomia melanderi (assembly GCF_051020985.1). Classification (NCBI taxonomy): domain Eukaryota; kingdom Metazoa; phylum Arthropoda; class Insecta; order Hymenoptera; family Halictidae; genus Nomia; species Nomia melanderi. Next base: position 5,794,424 of record NC_135008.1, read on the forward strand.
TGCCGGAGGTACGCCGCGCGCGGATACGTTACGGGTACGATAGCTCGTTAGTCGTTCCATTCCGCGTGCCACGTGATACGGAAAACGCGCGGTCGGCCTCCACCGAACAAAAGAAAATCGCGCGACGTGCTGGCCCCCGTGATCCGCTTTGCGTAGGTGGATCTACGACTGCGTAAACTCTCAACCGGCGAACGCAAAACAGTCGGCATTGTTAACAACGGAACTACCGAACGGCTTACTTGATTTTTCTACATTCGTTTCGTATCTAAGAATTTTAAGAGTACACACATATATTGGAATCTCGGCTGACATATAATTCTGTTAAGTCGCGAAAACGTTTCAATCGCGAAGTATCTTTTATCTTCGGCTCGTACACGTCGCAGTTTCTGTAATCGGAGTTACGGTTCAGGCCGCTTTCCAAAGAAAGAGCGATAATTCCGCGAGAAAAATTGAATTCGAGTATAATAAAGGTTTTCGATACGATGGTTTCCGAGATAATCAAGCTTGAAAAATTCACGTGTGACGCGTCTGGTGAATTGCACTTTCTACTTCTCGAATATAATCGTAGCATGAGTTTCATATTTCCAAAGTGGATTGCCTCTCTCTTTTCTCTTCGTCCTCCATGATTTCCTTTAAAAGAATGCAACCCGAAGGAATCTATCGTTAATCTCGAACCATTTAACAATTACTTCTCATATCATACAACTTTACTATCAACAAACAAGTATTCCATAAAACGCTAAAAATCATCACGTTAATCGACGCGTTAATGCTCCGCTATTCGATTTCAATATATTACGAAATCAAGGCCAGCGCGTCCCTCGTCATTCTCCCGTGTTCATCGAACGGCTGGAACATCGCGATCGTCTGTTCTTCCTCCATCCTGCGAGGCAACGACGCCGCGCAGCATTTCCCCGCGAGACCGTCGCGTATCTTTTCATCGGGAGGATGACTCGTCGCCGTAAGTGCGTTCCTGTAGAGTGAATATCGGGAACGGCTCCAGGAAATCGAGCCGCGCAACGACAGGGTAGACGCGCTGTCGTCGTTATTAAGATTTCATGGCGCCTCATCCGGTAATAGCAATGGTCAGCCTGCCCGGTCTAGAATCCGCGCACCGGGCGTAATTCATTCGAACGGCGATAAATAACGCTAATGACAGCTGAATGGTCCGAGGGGAAGCCGGGTATCGCGGGCGAACAAGGGTTCAGGCCGGCAAGGAACTCGCGGGTTTCGCCTCTTGCCCGCTAACGGGTCGGCCCGTCGTGAAAGCGATGCGAATCACGTTTACACGTTACCGGCGAGCGCCGGTGTCCTCACTCCGGATCATTAAACACGGATTTATAGAATTGATTATTCTAGAAATGGAAACGATACGCGCACGTCAACCGGAAAATATGCGGGACACTCTGCACGCCCCGCCGCGGGGATTTACGGAGCTGCCTGAATGGCTGGACGTAATGGTATCTTATCGGGTTATTTACTTATCGTAACGGGTATTTCATGAACGCGGCCGCTCGTCTTTTTGCGGGATCGCTAGGAATTCTTGTTCTATGTCGCTGGCCGACTACCACTGTCCGCTTATTACCCTTATCCGCGATCTTTTCAGTTCCTGACAATTTTATTAATATCCGTTTAATATTCATTTACCGGTATCAGCGGGTTATGCACGTATACCCGTTCACCGGGCGGACCGATCCCGTGTATTCCCCGGTGGGTTTTACCATCTTTTTTTTTCGTCGCTCGTCCGAGACACGAACGGTCTAATAAAATATCACTCGGGTATTTAAGGAATCACAATAAAGTATCGATATCAGCGGGGATCGAGAGCGTCTTATGAAGCGAACAGCTGCGGACATAAGTCGGCTGCCTCGCCGACCTGGAAATCCAAGACTGATTCGACACCGTACACGAATCTACTGCGGAGAGTCGGTACAGTTTCGCAGACACTTTCACCGTGGACCTATATATCGTTAAAGCGACTCCGAAGATTGATGCTCGAACCGATTCCATCGGCTCGGCCGTGAAATTAATACTTTTCGTTCGGCCAGCGAAACGATCCGCCGAGTATTTCCAGCCGTCCCGACGCCAGGGCTGGCACTTATTAACCGGAGACACGGTTAAGCTCGCCTCCGACAAGGGTTGATCGCCGCGGATCGGTCTGGTTATGGTGTTCCACGGGCGTCCGTTCTTTCTATTATCAATTACCGATTTTACGCGTGCTGAATTGGCCCGGCACACGGTTCCGATCATAAAGTTAGCCCCTCGTATCCTCGTATCCCGGCGACATGTGTAACAATGGCAATAACAGCAGCTACCCCGATCGGTCCAATGATTCCGAATTGTTTTACGCCGATAATAAACGTCAATCGATGCGGGACCGGCGAGATATCGCTCTCTCTCTCTCTCTCGTTTTTTTTTTTTACTTCCCGGCGAAGTCGCTTGTAAAAAGCTCCGCCTCTATGGAGTGGAAAACTTTCCCGGGCGAAACTTTCGAGCGAGTCGATCGATTCCCCGTCTCACCCCTGGTTCTCTTCTAATTGAGATTCTTTTTTTCTCCCCCCGACCCTCTTCAACCTTCCTATCGAGCAGTTTGTTATCTTCTTCCGCGCTGCGAACTTGCGCCCGGCACTTTACTGGCGGAAACAAACGCCGAAAATTTATCGCGGAGCAGAGAATACGTCTTGGAGAATAGGTTTTGAGTTACTCGGTGAGATACAGAGGCGTGCTGTTCGAGTGCTTCCCGTAAAATACTTTTTACCGCGCGCGAAAGTGTTTTAGGATCGCGTTGTTACATGATATGTGCGTTTTATGTTTCCCTTAGGTGATTCTTAATTTCAATCGCAAGACAATAAGTTGGGGATATTTGTAAATGGTACGAGTAAAGTAAACATCGGATGCGAGGAAGCTGAAAACAATTTCCTGGAGACGCTCAGCGGATGGAATCTCATTAATTTCTGCTGTATAATCGTCTTAATCGCACGGACGACCGACGGAATTATTGTTTTACTGCCATAAATTACCATTGCGACGTCAACTGTTCCGCACGCGGAGCTATTAACTCGTTCATTCGGCTGGCAAACGATCGGTCGCCTCTATTGGAAACTGATTCGATGCTCCGGAGATATATTCCCCGTCCTTGACCGATGTTTCGCTGATCCTCCACGCGCGGCCGACCAACAGCGCGCAAACGCAGCCACTTTACAAACACGAAAAACGCATTTGCGTTAGCGATTTTTGTCACGGTTACTGTCAGTGCCCACGCTTGTCGTTTCAAGCGTCCTCAAACGAATCGTAATTTTCGTCGCGGAAAATATCGCTGAAAATCGAAAACAAGCTTGCGTGGGAATTGCTCGCGCCGCATATACCGTTTATTTTTCACGAATATTCGAGAGCAGTTTGCTGTACAGCGGAAACGAGAATAATTTCTGAGTTTTCTTTATTAGTTACCGAATCTGTTATATTTCGACACTCCAGTGAAAAACGAGCAACAATCGTTCATTCGCGCGTTCCGTTCGCTGGAATAATGTGCCTCGGACGTTCCCACGACACATGCGACGAACGAGCAGATCATCGCAGATCTCATATTGACAGAGTAATCGAAGCAAGTGGGCGAATCAGCCAGAATTTGACGGATTGGCATATGCAGATACCGCGATTGCGCCTCGACCGACAATTGGCGGACATGTCGGAGTGCGTCGTCGGGATCGATTCAGTCGCAATGTCGCGCCGACTTCAATCAGAGTAACGTAATTTTGCTTAATAACCCGGCTTCCCTTCCCCCCGGCCCTCGCCCCTCTGCCCTAGCTAAACCGACTGTTCCCGTACAGTTAACATTCCCTGAATTGAATTCTGAGATCCGCGACCGTCGAGCAATACTTTCTCCAATCATTCGAAAAAAGCGGAATCACGTTTGCAGTCCGTAAACTCGAAAGCCGGATTTTCATTCCTGCCACGTTCCTTTGAAGTTTCAAACATTGAAAACGCGTTTGCGAACTTCTTCCGTAAACGCGTGAAACACGGAATACGTGAAAAATTTCTTTTGAAGTTACAACGTTATCTGGAACGCATGTTTCCGTGAAGTCTCGTTTCCAAAGCTGCCGCCGCTACGGGGAACGTTAATCCAGCGTCGCGATACGTGTAAAGAATCCGGAAGATCTAAAATAATTAATACAAGTACCGATTTCACGTAGGAACTGGATGACGAAAGCGGGGAGAGCCAAGTGCGAGCCGTATTCTGATTCGTCGCACGTTCCCCGATTATATCCGGATTTCAATTAAACCGTCGCGAGATCCGATATTGTTCGACGAACTTCGGTAACGGCTGTAACGAAAAGCTAAGAACGGCTCACGGCTTCCCGCGATATAAATTGAACAACTTAAATTACTTCCGGCGATATTATATAGCCGGCCGGTCTCGCGCGCGCTCCCAAAATGGCGGGCACGCTCTCGAAATGGCAATACCGCCCCGAAACGACCGTGAAATATGCACGCCCCGGCTCCCCGACGAGCGAACCGATTTTTTTTCTCTGTAACGTCGATTCAAACGGGAATCGTGGAAAACGCGGTGAATAGAATACACGGGGTAATGGTCGCGCTGAAAGAAATTCGTCCAACGCTGTAAATGAAATTCACGCGGTTCGGTTGCCGAAGTGTCGGCGCGTGTATTTTTGTTTCGCTGTAATTTTTCCCGGTGAACGCACTCGACAAACCTACTCGACCGACACGCAGCTGCGCGTGATGTCGCTGGCGAAACGGGGAAAAAGGAGGAAATTTCGGGAAAAAATGACATCTTGTTAATACGGGTTACTAATGAGCGGCTCGTGGATGCGCTCTCATTACGCGACGGAAACGCTCGGTCCGTTCGCTGTTCGTTTAAGACGGCCATCGCTTTCGTTTCACCCGGACGAAACCCGAAACATTACAACGAAACGAAAAGGACGCGCACGAGTATCGTTTGCGGGCTACCGCGAAAATTACGACAACTCTCCGTTCCCTTCCTTCCTCTCTTACTCTCGTTTCATTTGATTTTGACACGCAATCTCCGGCGAGAAAGTCCCTCTCGGCCCGGCCTCCTCCTTCTCCTCCTCCTCCTCCTCCTCCTCCTCCTCCTCCTCCTCCTCCTCCTCCCTGCTGCTCGATCAATTTCATTCCACTCGGCCCTGGTATCAATTATGTCCGCGAGATAGGAAAAGCTTATGAATAAATTTGAATAAGTATAATTTTTATTACGCAGAAATATTAGAACCGCGAGCACGCCACTTCTTTGCATAATCCTTTTTAAACCGGATAATCGTATAGAATGGAACTCTGTATTCTATTGCCTGGCAGATAACGCCGAACTTGCCGCCTCCGCTCCCCAAACTGGCACGAAAATACGTTGACTCGGGAAATAATTTCGGCTTGTTTATTGCTCGGCTAAGAACTTATAACCTTTGTAAGAGACCGCGAGTAAATCACTCGAATTGCTCTATATAGTTCTATCGTTAAAATCCAGAGCCCGGCGGAATAACGATTCGTCTAACCCTTTGAACTCGAGAGGCGACTATCAATCATTTGATTCGATACAGTCGAATCATGTCACGTATATAACATTGACCTTCGTATAATAGATCAACACGTGAAATGTTAAAGCATCTTTGTTTCATAATTTATGTACGTTTCATTAGTCAGTTTCACCGAACTGAAATATTATCAGTGGAAAACTTCCGAGTGCGAGGGGTTCAGTGCTGAGATACATTAACACGATAAATCCTGTTTAGCCTAGGTATTGTTCCAGCCACCGTCATTCCTCGATCATCAAAGGTCGCGCGAAACAGGGGACACAGCTGGAATCTCTCGTGAATCTCTCGTAAATCTCTCGTAAAAGCGGAGCCACTGTAATCCGAGGAACGTCGCAGGAAACATCAAGCGTTTTCGCGGCGTACGAGTTACAGGTTCGACCCGGTGTACCGATATCGCGGTTCACCGTGCACCGGGTCGCCTCAGTCACAAAGGTGTTAGCTCCCGGTGCAACGCGTTTCACGGCGTTGCGCCGCATTCTCTTGCAACCCCGTCGCCAGCCGCTTTGTTCCGCTCGGAAGGCACGAGATCCAGTTACTCGTAGGTGGAGGGCAATAATTTTGCCCGGAGAACGTCGCGCGGGGGGGAGAAAAACCGCCGGGCGATTCGTGTGCACGGACAAAGGGTCGTTGCGTGTTCTGCTCGCGGTGTACCTGACACGCACCGTGCACGCAATATCGTATCGGGACTGCAACTTTGTTGGCTGCCTCACGCTGGCCTCGTGCTTCTAAGAAGCTGTTACAAAGTGCACCGATTTATTCGGGATTTTTCTGTATTGCCTCGGTGTCCGGTTTCAGTTCAGACCGCTTCGAATCGTTTCCTTATTTCTTCGTAACGTAGAGGTCGTTTACGCTTTATAATATATAATGTTAAAGGATTGTGCAGTGGAATGTTGCTCGTATGGATGCAGTTTGATAAATAGTCTGACTTTCGATCGATATATCTACTTACCGAAAACATAGATGGGCACCATTTCTTGTTCTTCACCGTGTTCGTTGCTTCAGAAATCGTGGTTCCTTGCTTCTGAGGTACTTCACGATGATTAATATCAATCTTTTAATAATCATTATGCGAGTAGTAATATTTGGTATCGCAGAGACGCGTTAGACGGACCGCGAGAGAAGCTCATTCCCGACGTCAGCTTCCTGGAAAGAGACGCTTAAAATATTCACGCCATATTTCCACGTAATTTTTTCCACGCGATACCCTTACCAGATCTTTATCTCCCGGATAAAGGTATAATATCGATTTCGCAAGCAACGAACGGTATTTCTCGCTGCGGGAACGGAACAGTAGTGGATCTCCGTACCGCTGTCGGGAAAAAAATGCGCCGGCGTGTAATCAGACCGTGAGTCGCGTCGTCCGAAAAGGAGCGTTTCCTAAAGCACCGGCAATTACATCTTTATTTATTGAACAGCCGTCCGCGTACTCGCACAGAAAACACTTACACAATCGTGACGGCCCGTAATACTGATTAATTGCACGTGGAATTATTGGTTAACCGTGGACGAAATTTATTGGAAGTGAAATTGACCCTGCGGCGACGGCCGGGGATTAATGAAACGCATAATTTGTCTTCGGTCTGCCTACGACGAGCGATTTCGACCGCACCGGAGGATCCGCTGCTTCCAGAGGAGAAAAAAATAGATCCTCCGGAGGGTGTCAAGGTTCGACACTTCACGCGCGACCCGGAATAAGAGTTGAATTTCAAAGCAGACGTTGATAACGAACACAATCGACACTCCGTGTCTCCGCGCGAGGCGGACTCTCGACATTATTCGGGTCGCGGGCTCGGCGGCGTCTGTGACGGGAGGGAAATAATCGAAGGGAACGATGCCCGAGCCGGAAACGCGCGAAAGTTCCGCGCCGCGACGTAACAATCGTCTGGCGGGCCGATCAACTTCTCGCCTTCCGTGAGGCAATATTTCAAAGTAACTCCTCCTGGCGGGTAGGCGGAGCCTCACATCCGATTATTAATTAAGTCGTCGGACACGAGATTCAGGGGTTACTTGACCGGCGTTCTTTAAATTGCGGGCGTCGAGGCGAATGAAATATTCAAGCGACCGCACCGGTTGAAAAATGTTCGTCAGCTTTACGGATGCTCAATCAATGCGTAATTGGATAGTTCCAGTTGCCCCCCCCCCCCCCCATCGTAGTCGACGAGAAAAGCGATCGCGGCCGGCTCGTCAGGAATAATCCGCGCGTAAAGTTCCTCCATGATATTTTCGTGTTCGCGACGTCTTCCGCAGCACGCTGACCCGGTTCCCTTTAATTGAAATCGTGCGACCGGGTTAATTGCACTTTTCCTATATCCCGGAGCCCTTCCTCGTAACGCGAAAATTGCCTTTACATAATGCAGCCGAATTAAAATTGAACACGCTCGTCCGAGGAGAGAATACCGGGGATCGTACGGTGTAGGGACAAGCGTTTCCCTAGCACGCGAATAGGAGATAAGTTCGAGGCGCAGCCGAGTGCGACGAAAAACCTACGCGTCGGGTATTCGTCATTCAGGATCTATATAAAGTCAGGTTCAAGTGTGTTTAATGGCAAAAAATTCGATTGCCGAGAACCGGCGGCGGCCCGCGGTAAGAAACACCGAGAGGAACGCGAGAGTGTTCAAAGGATAGAGGAAGAGGAGGCGGGGGGATAGAGAGCGAGAAGATTAAAGGCACACGTGTATGCAATAGAAAGAAAACGCAGCCGGGACGATCCTCTTTTTGATCGTTTTTGACGGGTCGACACCCGATGGGTCGACGCGGCCGTTAATTAGACCGGCTGGCGACTTGCCCCCGGCCGCGGTTGGCAATTGCAACAGCGGCTTAAGAATTCAAGGTGGCGTAATCTCTTTCCCATGTGCGTACGGGTTGGCAGAGCTGGGACAGCACGCGGGGGCTAAAATAATTCAGCATATTACACGCATAGTTTAGCACGCGAGCCAACGTCTGGCGTGGTACCCGGCGACCTTCTTCACTGGCTCTCCTCCTATTTGCCCCCCTCTCCCCATTCCAACCCCCTCCAGCTCGATTCAAACCTCTCTCGCTGTTTCAGCTCTTTCTCCGCTAGTCGCTTCTTTTTCTTCGTCCGCTCTTTCCTTTTACTCTTCCAGATACTTTCCCCGCAGCGGTCGATGCACGCGTCCGCCTCGGATTTCGCGTTACTCATCGATTCCGGTTCGCGACGTGCATCTCTCGCTGGCGGCCGCCGCTCTCTCGCCTATTAGACAGTCGCGAAGGGCGTTTCCCGCGCGATCGTATAAACGTTTATTGCCAGCCCGATCTTTCTCAATTCGAGCGAAAACACGCCACGCGCTGCTCGGCCGTGTACCAGGCCGCGTTTACAACGTCGTTCGCGTCCGACGCGGTATCTGCCCCCCGCCCGTCGCCGGCCGCCTCTCACGCGAAAAATACAACGTCCAGGAAGTAATAAGAAATTTCAATGGGCTGTTTAAATACGCTGTGTATCGTCGAGCCGATCGATCGGACGCATAAATTTTCCTCTCGAATTCGCCGCGGACCGATACACTCGGACGGTCCGTTGCGCGATACGTTTCCTTTCCGGCGGTGACGGTCACGTGGCCGCGGGCGGAACCGAGGCGGCTGTCGCGCCGGTGCGCGCCGTGGACACGCGAGTATTTAATAATGTGCATTAAAAAATAATTGCGCATTCCGTAGAAAGGGGGCTTTTAAGCCGCGGCATACATTACGAGCCCGGACAGCCCGCTCGGATTCACAAAGGCCCCGACCGTGCGGACTTTTTCATGAAAGTTAAACCCCCACCCCTGAAATTACTTATTCGCTCCGGCTGTTTCGCTCGAATAAATATGCTTTGAAGTGTTACTGCCGCGGCCCCGTCGCGCTCTATTCCGAGGAGCGCGAGCGGCGCGTCGAACCCCGAACGGACGGCGCGCGTTACAATGCGGGCTGGAAATTCGAGGGAAATCTGGACCTCCTCCTATCTCGCGCCGGTTACGAGGCGAGCTGCGTTATTCCGCTGGTTGGACCTCCCGCGGACGCGAACGGCTCTCTGCGCGCGCTGGCCGAGCGGAAAGTTTCAATTGCGCGACGCGGGGAAACGTACGAATTTTCACGCACCGAACAAGCGATCGTCAGTTTTTGTTTGTTCAACAATAGAGCTACCGTCGAACTGCCGGTCAAATTGATTTTGGCAAATTTTTCTCTAGGAACTCTAAGGGTGCAGGTGCAAACGCTCCAATTGACTTACGATTCTGTTATCTATTTAACAGTCACGAAAGAAGAACTCGAGAATAGCTCGGTTTGGCCGATTGCTGCGCAGCTGAAGTTACCGGCGATGCGTCCGACGAAAGAAGATAACGATAGGAGAATGATATTGATATTATTAATCGCATTGTTATTTTCCGAGCGCGTTTCAGACGCCGAACCTCCGTCGTTCCCAGCAGCCATAACACAATATCGTTTTAATCGAACCGTTCGGGCAGCGGAAGACGAATTCAATATTATTAAATATCACCGCCGACCGCGTAGTCGTTTTACACCGGACGGTGTATCGGTGACCACCGAATTTCAAGTTCGAATTACAATTTTTCAGGGTATCGTTTTTACGCCGCGGCTTTTTTTCGAAGTCCGCCGACCGATCGACGGACACACGATCCAGTCGAGCGCGTTTCTCGCGCGGAAAGGACGGTGGGGGCAGCGGGAAAAGAGAGGATAGAGACGGGCGAGCGCGAGAATCTCGGATCGTGCCCGCGAATCGAATTCAACGGGATGGGAACCGCGACCGCAATGGCAACCAGCGACGTCTCTGGAAGACGAGATACCCGTGAGAATACGAATGGACCATTCGGCGCAATGATATTACGGCTCGCCGGGTTCGCCGAGGTGTTATTATCCGGTCGGCGCGGCGACGCCCTAGCTCGATGCGACCCGACGCATCCCCCGGCCGCAATCTAAATCTTAGTTACGACTTAGACACGCCGGTTACGGTTTTGCGGTAATTATAATGACAGACGACGAGACAACCCCTTTGACGATCGTCCCGTTGTACCTCGTGACCCGTGCCACTTCGCCGTGTATCCGTCTGCTTTTGTCGCGCGGGGGGAGGGGAACGAAGCGGAGACGATCCGGGACTGTTTGAAGTACACTTGGCTCCACCGACCGCGCGCCGCTCGAGGGGAATACCCGGTGTCTCCCCTCCCCCGCGCTCCTCGCACTTTGCATTCATTCGCGCAACTATACCGTCGCCTGTCTGTGCCTCGGAAACGAGGAATTTCCAGCACTCTGTTTCGCTTAGCTCGCCTATACCGCCGTTGGATCCTTTACGCCGCGCCGTGGCGCACAGAGAATGCAATATCTGTACAAGACGCCTAATTTATGGATAGCTGTAAGCAATACGTGTCTGCGAGCACGAGGAAGACACATTTACCCCCGTCGGCGTAAACCTGAAACGTGGGAGACGCGCGCAGAGTCGGTTAGTCGTCTCCGTTCGAGCGGCTCGCCGCGGCGGTTTCGTTTTTTATCGTCTCGAATGAAGTTATAAACTTCGTGAATAAGTGGAGAATGGTCCCGCGAGACTGTTGCTTGAACACCTGTACGGTAATTCCGGGAAATGTAATGTTTCCCGAAGTTATTCGGAAAGATAGTAGGTTGCCGCGTATATCGCTCGCCGCGGTGTTATTGAGATTTATCGTGTGTATAAGTACGCGTGTCGTCGTATGGGAATCATGATTCCGGGTACTTCGCCGTGCGCCGAAACAACGTTCCCTCCCCTTTCATTATCTCCCAGGGGCTCGATCTTTCAAAGCCCGCCGTTCGACGGCGGTGCTCTTTCGGTCGCAACGAGAAATTAATAATCCCGTCGCGGCGCGACTCTCGAGTTCGTCCGGCGCGGAACCGGCGCACGAACTCGATATACCGGACAAGTCTCGATACCGTGCCGGTTAATTCGAGCCCCGTCCGAAAAAAAGCAGCGCCCCGGCATCCGCAACGCCGCTAACGATACTTGGCCCGCTTGAAAAATGGCCGCGCCGTAATGGCGGCCGGCTAAGTACCTCCGGCCGCGCTGTCGACTATTCGTCATAATCTGTTCGCGTTCCCGGATCCGCTCGGCCCCGCTTTGCGCCGCGAGACGTTAAGGTGGGTCATCCGCGGGTCACAACGCGAGTCCCGAACGGACCGTTCTCTTTTTTCATACAGTCCGAGGAACCCCCATTCCGGTTCCTCTCCCCGGCCGCCATTTTTTCTCCACCGGGTAGCGAGGCGGACGCTCGTAAAATGTTATGGCGCGGTGAATTAAAGTTAAACGCTCGATTAATGTAGCAGCAGGAGGCTCGTATCCTCGGCGAACGTTCCATTTCGAATGTTAAACACCTCGCGGGTTTTCAATTACACGATGCTACGCGAGTTCATTATATGCCACTGAATTTGGCTAATAACGGTGGAGTTACTTCGTAGCAATCATTCCGAGGCTCGTTCCCCTTTGCCTCTGATTTTAAAATGACTGGCTCGTTCGGTGCGTTCTGCAATGTAAACAATTGTGTATTGAAATCGACAGTCGTGTAGCAAATGAATGTCTCTCATAGGAAATTCTCTGACAAAGACGTGTGCGATCGTAAGAATTTCGATTGATTCTTAAAGCCTACGAGACGAAATTCGTGAAAATTCTTCTTTTCCCACTGTACCAGACTTTTGGGAACGACCTGTATATTTCTACGGTGTTCAGTAGATTTTGCTACCTATGCCCTCTGTAGCTAACGATAAAATTGTAGCAAATTAGGCCACGTGAACGGTGAAGCGACGCTCGAAAGATAACAGTGCCGTGATCGATTTAATTCCAATGTTAACATTAATTTAGATTGATTCGAACACGTGTGTGAAATCGATTCGCCGCTTATTAAATGACGTGCAGGAGCTCCTCCTGTTCGCCCCGCTAAACGGTGTCAGTTTCCGGAAGCGCGCGTCCTCCGCGATGAACGCGTAGAACGGGTATTCCGTAAATTGCTCGTACGACACGTTTCTTCTCGTGATCCATGTCGACCCAATTACACGATCGCAGCGCCAGGACACCGCCGCGCGATTCGTCCCTCGCGACGAGCCACGCAAGAAGATTTAATTAGATCGCTTTCTAATTTCTAACGTTTGCCAGCGTTAGTGGGTCACGCGGATGATCCGCCGGGAAAATCATTATAATCGGTCTCGTTACGTACCGCCGATACAACGAGAAACCATAAATTTCTCGGATCGCCGGCACCAACGACAGACATTACGGGCCCATTTATTGATTTAGCCGGAAATAGAAAACAGAATCAGACGTGAGATTAATAACGTACCCGTCACTTTGAACCGTAAAAGATTTGATGAACGCGGTCCATTTTCCCCTCCCCTTTCATGTCGCGCGAATAATTTTTCCCCGGTCGGCGGATAGGGCTCGGTTAGACGTCGCTCGAACCAGAATTTCGAGAGAGTGTTTCGTATATTTTATTCAGCTTCAATTACATAAACCAATTTAGCCGGGGCTAATGAAAATCGAATGAAATTTACTACGGTTGCCCACCGCCGTTTTTAAAAACAGTTATCTCGACCTCCTCCCACCCGGCTCTGACGAATGCAGTTTCCGCGAGGCTGCCGTGAGTTTAATCTCCTCGCTCTTGTTATTCGTTTCCACTAATTTCCAGCGGGCCTAGCGTTTCCACTAATTCCTTCGTTCTTGTTTCCTGGAACGTCGCGGGGAAATTCGAGGGTGAATGTATCGTCGGACGGATCTGCGTCGCGGAAGGTACTCATTAACGATAAGTAGCGAAACTAATTCGCCGCGGATACGTTCCATTCTAATTTTCGAGTGGCTCGTCCGGTGCAACTAAAAAGCCGCTGATGATAGCCTCGGATCGGGGCTCATTAATGCACGATGAAAGATGCAATTGGCTGTTTACTCAACGCACATAGGAACGCCGAGGCTAATCGCGTGACCACAAAAAATTACAGTGTTGCACGCGATCTGTAATCCGGCGCCGAACGATCGGCCAGGTAGCTGATTTCCAGCAACAAGTGTCTATTTCGGTGTCCCGGCTACCATCCGAGATGATTATCATTGATGCAAATATCGGCGATCGATCCGCGAGACCGATAGTCGCGCGAAAAAGCAGGCAGGAACGGCGCACGCACAGTTTTCGCACGCGTTGTACCGGATTCGACGGAAAAGTTCGCGTAAAAAAGAGAAGAGCGAAGGCGCAAAGCATTCGATTTCTCGATTCATTCGACTCGAAATGGAGTTCGAAATTGCTTTCGGGTCGGCTCCCTTGTTCGCGTCAACATTTTCATCCGTATCGATGGAGCTTTATGATGGGTATTCTCGAAATTGAGATATAACCGAGGAAAAGGTGATTCCACCGGAACAAGGAGTCGAAAATGTAGGATAAAATATGAATCGGCCGGCGTGCCTGCGCATAACTTGCCGCCTCTGCTTGATGTAAATTCTGCAGCACGTGTATCGAACGTTGAAAGTCGATTATCTTCGAAACGTAAAAATATAAGGCAATGGAAATAATTTTCTCCCGCTTGTCCGCGTGTACCGTGAAAAGCAACAGAAAGAGGAGAACGGTATTCCTTTTCGATGAAATGTTTTTATGGATCTTTTGCAGTCGTTATCGAAATATTGTGCCGTTGCGTAACGAGAACGTTACAAAATGCCGGTGTTCTCGTTACGCAGTGAATTTCATTTTAATTCTGCGGCGTACCGGGGGCAGCATCAATTAAACATTCTTTGTCGAAATTTCGCAGACTGCTTGCAATTTCCGGGGTAACGAACCGAAAGGGAAACCGCTTGTAACGAGGAAGCCAACGACATTGCGAGCGGACTGCATGAACTCGCAGTCCCTTTCCAGTACCTACTGAAATTTCGTGCCGCACGGACGTACCATAAATTATTTCGTTCTGAAAATAATTTTTTCGCTACGACTGTCTTACGAAAACATAAATTATTCCCTATGAGGAATATACTCGCCAAAATATCAATTATTCCCTATGATCAGCTTCGTTAAATATAAATTATTCTCGACGCGGGACCTCGTAAAATATGAATTAATCTCTACGGAGAACATCGTTTTATATAAATTATTCCCTGTACAGCGCCTCGTGAAATATAAATTATCTCGGTGTAAAAAAGAAATAGTTGGCATCGCCTTTGATATATCTTTCATGAAAAAACTTTAGCCGAACCTTCGAGGCTTTTCAGAATTTCAGTCTCCCTCGGACTCCTCGGGTCATTAAAATCTATGGAATCGCTGTACCTCCTATTTCCTAAAGAACTTAGAATCACCGGAATCATCGTGAATCTTTTAAACCTTAAATATCTCCTGATTCCCCCGAGATATCCAAGATTCTCCGCAGGATCTGGTAACGCTTTCAAGTTTTTAGATCGTCGGATCTGCGAGCTACTATCTACTTAATGCCTCCAGATTGCCCGATATTTCCGTGATCCATCAAGATTCCCCAATCAACGACCGAGAAGTAATAAGCGGTAATATCAGGCTCAAAATCGTTTGAAATTGCCGAAGGATCTCGCTTGTCTGTACAGCGATTTAATTATTTTATCATCGAGCAACGGTCAGCTGTTACTCGCGAATCTGGCGTCACGCAAGAAAAGCCGGATACAATTAGAGGAGATGCCTCTCGAACCGCGCAGCCCGCGTATCCTGAACTATGTCGGACTGTTATTTATCCACTGACATATCCATCAATCATGGCGGCCGGAGAGTCAGCCGCTTCTTGTCTCCGGTGCGCAAGGAGATTAAAAACTTTATTGTTTTAATTAACCCGTCCCTGTCGGCGTTACTGCGCTGACACGCTTTACTTCGTCGCGCGCGATTGGATTCCATTATTATTATCTCATAAATGACAAAAATACCATCGGATCGATCCGATACGAACATTAAGCTTTCACGGACGTGTTAGCCTATACTCGACCCGATGGACTCGTACGCGTTACGAAGCTTTTAATCCGAGTCAATAACGAGTCTGCAGATCCGCGAACTTTTCCACACTTCCACGCCGACACTTGTTACACAATATTTATCAGCGGATTTGTTTCGTAAATGCCTTTCGGATGGACGCGATCGTTCCATTTCTGCGCGGATAGACGCGAAAATACTCGCGTTTCGGGGTGTGTCGAAAAAAAGAGAGAGAGAGAGAGAGAGAGAGAGAGTGCAACGGTAGCTCCAGAAACAGATGAAATAACGGCGATCACGACCGTAACGCGTCCGGTGAATCGATCGGCGCGAATTGAATAACGTCCGGGATAAGCCTGGAATCGGTCCGCGAGTCGCATTAACGCGAGTCGACCGGCCGGGAAGAATAAAACGAAGAAAGGATGGAAACAAATAATCGAATTTCACGGCTAATTATTCGCCGGGCTAGTTTACTCGCGACACACGCCGTTAATTTAATCCGCGGACAAGCGATAGAATCGCAGCTGGAAACACGCATTGTATAATAAATATTTATGCGCGGCAATAATCACGAAACGCTTTCGCGTCGGCTAATAAACAGATTCCAAATGTTTGCCGTGCGCCGGACGTTATTAAGAATATTACGCATCGACCGATACCAGGACTCCCGTGTTTTCGACAAGGCAAACATTTATCGCGGCAAATCCTGTCCGCGGCGTTCTTCGTCGCGCGTTCGCGCGGCCGCCCGTCGGAACGCGTCGCGGGCGCTAACGATCAGCGCCGACAATAAGCTTTTTCGTTAACGAAGAGACCGCGGACGAGTTTTCATTTTATACATTTTTCTCGTTTCGCGTTGCTCCTCTTTTTCCCCGTTTTGTTCCCTCGTTCAGGTTCGCCGCCGAATAAATCGCCACGTCGGAGTGAACGCGCGGAGAAACCGACGACGGCTTGTTTTCTTTTTTTGTTCGTGCGTTCTGACTTTTTTTTCTGTTTTTCCAGCGGTCGCTGAAATTCAACGATCGTCGAACGCGTACGCGCCGCGGGGGCGCGGAAAGACACCGATCGCGGATTACCGTACGGTCTGGAAAGCGTGAAATAATGCTACAAAGGGGAGCTAACGGGCGCGACATTTACGGTACGCTAAACTTTCGTGACGATCGGCCTGCAGATAGAACCCGTAACGACGGAATCGTTCCCGCTACTTAGCCCCGTAACTATTCCCGAGAAACGGCGTACACTCGGAAAATGTCACCCCGCCGCTCGCGATTTGTCACGTTCGCGACGAACCGGCACTCGTTCCACTCCACTCAGCCGGAATCGACTGTTTCTCCGCGCGTTTATTCGCTCCTCGCGCGAAACGTCTTCACTCGAGACGATTAAGGCGCTGAAGGATTGAACGTCGATTGGCTCCACTTACCGTTCGTTCCTTGCCCGCGAAAATCGGCGGCGAGATGTTTCTGCAGTTTCGAAAGCTGAGAACCGGATAGCCCGAACGTTCGACGATGTTTCATCTCGCGGAACGGAATAATATTCGAGAATAATATTCTCGAGGAGCACTGAAATTCAAGATCTCACGCGGAAGCGAATGTTCGTAATGGTATCGCTCCGTTTTCGAAACTAATAAGTTTCCGCTAGTCAGTTTTTCGAGTGAATTACGCCCCTTTTCTCGAGCGATCTTTCCGAATGCTAAGTAGAGGATTAGAGAGGATGGTCTCGGCGAAATAAGGTTTATAGCGAGGATTATAGCGGCAGAAACTATTCTGTTTCCTGTCACCGTGCTCCGCCGATCGAGCAACCTATTCGGTCGACAGAAAATACACGTTTTTCGGTTCGCTTTAACGAACCAGTGACCCGGTGCCCTCTCCGGCGGGCTCGTCTCACCGAAGATGGCATGTGAAATTATATTACCGTCCCGTCCTCTATGTTTCCGCGATCTTTTCAGCGATTCGAACTCGTTAAAATTCTTAATGCCAGGTCGTCGCGAGATCCTCGGAAATGTCAAAGATCCCAGCCGACAGTTCCGAGCTGGGATTTTCATGGATTCCCGTGAGCCTGAATCTTTCAGCGTGCCGGGGAAAAACTGCCTGCCGTCCGTTCCCGATTACCGGTCACAGGGAATGAAATATAAGTACGGCGACCGTCCGCAAGAACGTTTACGAGTAATAAGTGATTTTATATCGCGGCGAGATGAGATTCCATAAAAAGATCGACTTCTGTCACGCGTAAAATGTTCACGGAGGATGCGAGCGAGCCAGCCTCGGACGGGCACCCGGATAATTAACGAGCGAACGTTGCTTTTTCGCGATTTATATCGATATCAGCGCCCCGATATAAACACGACGGTAATACGTTTCACCCGACGCTACGGCTTTTCTTGTGCCGGGAAAGAGCGTGTGGTGACGGTGCACTTCAATACGGCGGGGATAATGATAATGATAGCGGAGGCTCGGACAGAGTAGAGCCGGCGGTACGAAACGGTGCACGGTCGCCCGGAGAAAGTAACGGAAGTGTGATGGATTCGACGTATCATCTCGCCGGGGAGACCTAAATCCGAGTAATTTGTCGCAGTCGTCGATCAACCGTGGAAACAAATAATCGTATCCCCCTAGCGGCCTGCGCCCGCGCGGCCGGTCGAGCTGTTTTGCTCGTCGCTCGAGCGTTCCTTCGTGGATCGGATTTCCCGCGGATCATTAAACCCGCCAGGTGATAAATAAATGAGCATTAGCGAAACTGCGCTCGGAGCGAGACACGCGAGACACCGGGTCGACGTTCCACTCGACTTTCGAAAACATTACCATACAATACCAAAACCCTTCGCCGTGCGCACGCCGGCGGGCTTCGCCTGGCGAGTTTCGCAAGCCTACCGGCGAATGCCACGAGCTTGAGGAAAGAATCCCCCGCGCGTGTACGGTATCAAATCTCTCCGCGGTCGGACACGCGGACGGCTGGCACCGGCGTCCGTGTTCACCGAAATTCCTCTAACTGTTTCCGATCGTGACAAGCGTGGAAATAAGGGGATCCCGCGCGGCGGCGCGGTAATTTATTGCGGCGCTCGACCGGCACCGTGTAGCCGATGTTCGAGTTTTCGAACGTGTCCAACGTCAACCATTACCCGCGCCGAGGCGCGAAAGAGCCCGGGAAATAGCACTGCAACTCGGTGCAGCTCGGTGCAGCGGTTCACGACGTTGAACGCTTCGTCCGCGCATAATACGGCTGGCGGGCGGGCGGGCGCACGCGTACGTCGCCCGTAAATCTCGTTACGGGCTTATAATTTCGTTCGAGGAGAAATTAGGCGCAACGCTTAGGTGCGCGCTCCTCGCAAATCGAATTTGCATAACATATCCACCGATCACCGCTTCGCAGACGCGGTTCCGAGGCGACGTCGGCCGCGTTATCCCGTTCCGCCGCATCGTCGTGCAAAATGGGTCGTCGGATGGATGCAGCCAGCTGCAATCAGCCGAACGCGTTATCTTCCCCGTCCAAGTTCCCGTTACGCGATAGAAAATTTCGCGAGCGCGGCACCCCGACGAGTTCTATTTGCATTTCCTGCCAGCGCGCGTTCGGCGAGTCGTCCTGGGACCACTTCTGCGCTCTCCGCTGTCGTTCGTTCGTTAGAGCGATTTTACGGCTGCGGTTCCTTCGGAGAACGGTGGGACACGATCGACTGGAAGAGAAGCGTGATTATCGTTCGAAAACTGCTCACTCGCTGTGAATCTGACTTATCGTTCGATCGATTCTGTTGTTTGTCGATTCGCCGTCTATTCGTCGAGCGATTGATTTTTCTTCTACGAGCACCCGTGCAATCGTGATTAACCTTGGAAAGAGTATGCAACTTAGCTGTGTACATAGTCATTAGCTTCCGACACTTCTTCGAATCGGCGCAATTAGCGGCACACGCGAACGCAACGCGAATTGCACGCGAAGCACATAGTGGCGAATTATTAGGATAACGATCAACAGGCTGTATCGACAAGGTTGCTCCAAATCTTAATTACGAATCGTACGCACAGTAAGGGGAGAACTCTGTGAAAATCCATGCTAGGAAATTGCTCGCTTCCGCAGCACTCGTTAGGAGATTGTAAAAAGATTGCGGGAACGTTCTGCATAATAGGAGAGGCAGCCGGTGCCTTACCGGAGCGCGATGCCGGTTATTATTCGCGCAGGAAGCAACAAAAATTCTGCCGGATGAACGATCGCCGTTCGCCGGAGCCATTGTCGCCCACTTCCACGGTGGCTTCTGTGCGCGTTTCGCAATGGGACAACGCGGCGACGGCGCCTGGAAATCGAACAACGTTCGAACCAGACGCGAAAGAACAATACGCGTTGGCACTCCGTCGGAGTGAAAGGCGGAGAAAGGTAATTCGAGAAATGTTAAACAGCCGGGGTCATAAAAACCGTACACGGAACATCAATTACACGCCTTGATAAGGATATCGTTCCATTCATCGCGGCTTGCTCATATTCGCCGAGTTATCGCCCGCAGTTACTCGGCTTCGGCGCGTTTGCCTCTTTCATCCTAGAAAAGTGACACGGTGTCGTGTGCGACGCTGAAACAATTCAAACGCGCGAACGACTTGTGAAAGAGAAGCGCGCGGCGGATGCAGAGAAATCATACGCGCCTAACACTGAATGCCATTGTGTCTCGAGTGTATTCACGCAAGAAGCTATCGCAAACATTACTGGAACTCTTTGGAAAGTAAAGCGTTCGCAAAAATGCTTTAAACTCGAATGACTTTGTTAGTTCCATACGAAACCATGTCTCCGTGTATGCACCGAATTTGATCGTTACCTTGCAATTCAAAGCGTTTCTTGTCAGACGCCTTCGATCGAAAAGAGAAGAGAAGTGTGCTGTAAAACATCGCAAGCGCTCGATCTTATTCCGAGCGATCTCGCTGGAAAGATCCTTCGGGATCAGGGCACAGGCGGGACGAAGCGTTTCCGCGTTTCCTTTATTTCGAGTCCCCGGCGCGATTACTACACGTGTTCCGGCGAAGTTCGTCCAAGTATCGATTGAGAACTCGCCTTATCAAGTGGAAGGCCGCGCCGCTCGTAAAAGGATATGAGGCAGCGTGTCCGGAATGTCAAGTGGGCGCGCTGGCCTCCGCGCATGTCGACCCGCCCCGAAACTTTTAAGACTCCCGTTCGCCGGTCTTTGGAAAATGCAGTTGCAGGTGCACGGTACACGCCGGGACGGAAGTTCATAGAGTAGACGAGCGAGATTTAGTATCCATCCCGTCAGCGTTTCGCGAGGGAACGCGCGGATGGGGATTATGGGAACGTCATCCGTAACGGCGTTCGCCGGAGCGCGCTGATTAATTATTCAATTAATGCCGAGCTGTTTTGCCGCGACGCCCTCTGCGTCGTCTGCGAAGAATCCCTTAACTCGTTCCCCGTGGCAGTCAAATTATTTCCAAACTTGCCGCCGCTATCTCGTCCCATCGGTCGCTTATTCCTGTAATTAGATGAATTTCGAAACTTCATCGTTCGTTCCTTCGTTCGTTCGTTCGGTTATCCTCGAACTCGGAACAGTTTCGAATGTTGATCGACGACAAGCTTCCCGTCCGCTGCAAGTAATCTTGTACAACCTTGTAGTACCTTGTTTTATTGAGTCGATCGAGGGGAACGCGAAATTATCGGCGGACACGCGCGAAAGACGCTTACGTCTGTATTATCTGCTGAGAGGAGAGCTGGCTGCGCGAAACGACACGAGTTCCAAATTTGTTCTCCGCGAGTAAGGATATTGGCGAGCCGCTGCCGCGACTTATTACGAGCCGTAACGTGGTTATCTCCTTTTAACGGCGGACGACCGCGCCGGGAAGCGATTAAGAATCGCGGCTCCGCGACGGGAATGGATGGAACTGGTAACAGCTAATGCGAACGTAACGTAACGCGACACCGTGGATATACGTAGCCGAGGCCCGCTGGAACACGCGTTCCCGTTGGAAACACGCAGGCCCCGCGGGGTCATGTGGGCCGAGGAACGAGGGGCAAGAAAGGACGAACCTCTCTCTGGTCCGGTAACGGCAGTCAGCCTCCAGACGCCTATTAGAACCAATTATCCATTGCTCCGCAACACTGAGAGGATACCCTCGCCCCGCCTACCGTCGGTCTTGCCTTCGTTAACGTCCGTCATATAGGTTACCGCTCGATGGAACTAGTTCTCCGCGTCTACGCGCATATACGGAAGCGAGAGCCACCCGGCCGTTACAGATTTTCGACCTTCCTTTCCATCGAAATATCCACGGAAGCCTGCTATTAATATTCTCGACGATGACCTGCATCTGTCGATACGGTAACGCGATGATTTAGCGATGTAGAACTCGAGAGGCACGGAACTACGTGGCAGCGGCTGGGGGATCGTGGAGTGCATAGGTTCAGCCAATAACTGTCTTTCACATACTCCTCACGCTTTCCAGAATTTCTTTAGAACTCGTGAGCGGCTCGGCGCGATGCTGGCAGGATATTCTTAACGTAACATTGCACGGACCTGACTGCTCTCTCATTTCCCTAATTTCGACGCTTCGCTGACATGTTTACTATCTCCCGACAGAACTCGAGATGATTTCTCCTCGTGTAGACTGCCGTTGAGGATAATATCTGAGACCGACGCTTCTGAATTCCTCGGAGACAATTGTAAGATCAATCTTTGCTACGAATGAATAAGCTTTATGCGAAACCGCCTTGACTTTCGTGGTTAACGCGTCGACTCCTTGGCCTGTGAATTCTTTCTCAATTCTGATCGATACTACTTTGTCATTAACAATTTATTGGAGGAAGAGAAGAATTCTAAGCATATGTTACGCCAATATGTCCTTTTAAGTATAATAGTTGATTACAGAGAAATAATATTCACTTCGAATCACTTTGAAAATCTTCACCACGAGCCTCACTCGTTGTAGGACAAGGGGTTAAACGCCATTTCAAGATGATCCGAAGTTTTTAACGGCCATTGCTCGCGCCGCTTCGGAACGCGATATTTCCACGTGGCAAAGTCACCGAGCCGTGCGAACCAGATATCCCCGGGACCGCGCGTGGAAACGAATCGATGCTCCCTACTTTTAACAGCGGAGAAGTTGGCCGCTTATCGGTATCTTCAGTTACAGGAATAAGTGCCGCGCGACGTGGCGCGGCAATTTCTTTCGCGAAGTTCCCCGTAACAGGCGCGTTCCGTTGCGATGGTACACGCGCGTAACGTTTCCCCTCCCTTTACTTATGCATAGCCCGCTGCTTTCGTATGTATTCATTCGCAAACAACGCGCAGTCTTACTTTTAGCCGGGTAAACAAGTTTATCCAGTCGCGGCGGGAGTTTCTCGCGAACTTCGCCCTTACTTTTACATTATAACTTCCGCGATGCCGCGCTCGTATTAAAATGCGGTTGGTACAGGGACCGCGGTACAAGTCGTCCGCGAGTCGGCCTCGCTGGGGTATCCCGGCATCGACAGGAAAATCGTGTCGAGTTTGACGGAAACTCCGGCGGACCCGCTGGCGGACAACCCCTCGTTTAGCATCGCGTTCAATGTAGCTAAACAGATTATTAACGTGATAATAACATGTCAGACTCATGGTAGAGATTTCAACCAGAATCTCACAAGCATGAATATTACTTAGTTCTTTCGCAATCGAATGAAATATTCCTCGGTTATCGATTATTAAACTTCCGATCAAATAGAATATACCTAGAATCGTCCTCTTTTCAATAAATCATCAATGACAAAGTAGTATCGATCGTAATTGAGAGATAGATTACATAACAAGGGGTTAATTGAAAGGTCGAACAGCGTTTCATAGCGTTTCAAGCTACCAAGATGAACTATAAATTCGGCGAAGATATTCGGCTCATCGAGGAGCATAAAACGTAGAGCAATAGTTACAGAAGCCTTACATCATTCCCTGATAAAACGATTGTATCGCGAAGTCGCTCGATCGCAACGGCGGATACGTAAATCTAGCCCGTCTGCGATTTTCAAATTCCAATCCCGTAACGAGGATTAGCTGCGAGTGACTCTCGCAATTTAGAAGCTATCGTTCCGGTAGGCTATAAAACCGGGCCAATTATTATTTCTCGGATTAATGGCGGGATGGGCCAGCCGAAGCGGAGAACGATGAACCGAGGGCGGCCGTTTCAAGTCCGGACGGTCTAGGTAGTTCAATTAGCAAAGTAGTTATCCATTAAACGAGGGACGCAGGTTCGAGGCCGATTCACTGGACTGGCAGATTCTCCTCCGGCGCGGAGGAGACAAAAGCAATCTCGAAGAAAGCTCGGCGATCTTCTTCGCCGCGCCGCGCCACGCCAGCCCGGACACGCGTCGCGCAATAATATGGGTAAATACTCGGTGGCACCGCTCTCCTCGCGTTATCCCGTTAATCCCGTTAATCAATCTCGATCGCCACCGGTACCATTGCGTGCGCCGCGCATGGAAGCCGATGAGAGGCATTTCTAATTGGATGTCGCTGATCGTTGATTACTTTCACGACCCCGTGTACACGCCGGATGGATACAATATTGCCGGGCTTAATGAAGTTTACGAGACCGTTGTCGTTAACAGAGGAACGGCGTTGCGTCCCCGTCGAAATCTTTTCCTCGCATTCCTTGGCGCGCGGCGGTCGATAATGAAATCGGAACGACAACTTCGCGAGCGGAACGGGTCTCGTCCCCCGTCGCCGACCCGTCCTACTTCGCGAAGTCAACTTTCGTGATTTGTTGCGAGATCAGCGATTACGATCCCCCGGGAATGTTGAACAACGTCCCGCCGACAGCCACCGTTTCATCGTTTATCGAGAACTGTCTCTTTTCACGCGAGCCGAAAATAACCTCGCGTACGCAATTACCCTAATTTTCGAGCCGCGCGACAACGGGGAACGTTATTTTTCTACGAGCCGACTCCGCACGGTCTTACCCTGTACTGGTTCTCGCAAACTTTTGCTACTCGCTCGTACCAGTGGCGAGCTTCAAAGCTATTGTTTTTCTGTATTCAAATTAATACCCCTGGCTTTGAACCCTGCTAACGCGTATAGATGCGCAAACCCTCGTCGTGCATCGTTTGCTTCGCGTTCGAAGCTTTCTTCGGTTTCACGATTTCATAAAAATAATGGGGTCGAGGGGATTTGAACAGGGGGAAATTTGCAAGTCCACCGGAACGGTTCCCTCTTCAAAGGGCCTCGGTTGTTTCGTCGGAATTGTTTACTGTTTCGACTAACAGTGCTAAAAATATACGAAATGTGTCGTTCGATCGTGAGCTGATACGAATCGCGTCGTACGGATCTAGTCGAAATGAATATCCTAGTATCAAGTGCACACTTCGCGGAGTACCTTTGAAATAGAGATACACGGTCCTCCGGCTATAAAATCGCTGCTCGTTTGGAGCGGCGCACACGCGCAAATTGCGCGATGCCAATTTAAGACCGTTCCGTGAAGCAGGGGGATAGTTTTTCGCGAGCAAGGAATTTTCCTGGTAAAATATTAAATTTCGTAAGCGGCGGCGGAAAGATAAAACCGGGCGACCCGTAGGTGTGGCACGGAAAGCACCCTTTCACCGCGTTTACCTTTTATCTCGTCACGCAGCCTCTTGCTATTAGGGGAACGCTAATCAGCACGGCTCGTGACGCGCTCAGAGAACGACCGTGCGGAATTAGTTTCGGCCAGAGGCGGCGGATAGACCCGTCTGGAGCAGTAATTTGCGACACGGCTAATGAATTCGCTTGGCAGCCCGACGAAATCGGGCCCTCTTACGCGTCCCGTAGGTGCTCGATAGATCGGACTCGTCTCGATCGTGTCCACGGACGTTCTCGCAATTTCGCTCAGCCGGGACGTTTCCCTGTAACTGTCCTGTAGAACGTTCTACACGCCGGGCAATCGTGGAATTGAAAATTTATCTTGTAAATTCGCTGGTTAGCGGCTTACGCCAGTTCCAGAGTGTTTCGCTACAGCTCTCCTTTTCCCACGAAACGAATTTTCGCCGCGGAATAATTCAAATGAAAAATTCGGATTTGAGTTTGTAGATGTGGAATATGTATAATATGTTAGCAACTCTGGTGCTAGCTGTGTTTGCAACTTTGAATACAATTACGTTTGCAACTCTGGTTTCAACGATGCTTGCATTTTGGACAATAACGCAGTGGCTTTATATTACAGAAGCTTTATTAAACTTTATACAACTCAACGGTGGAACCGGCTTTTTATATGCAACTGTGACACATTGAAATGCGGAGACAGTCGTCGGTTGCTCGATAACAGCAACTTTGTATTCCAGATACGATCGTCCGATAAGATATCAACGCGAAGTTTCTTCTTACATCTTTATCACTTACTATAAATTAACAGGAACCCCATGAATCCTGAGTAGTTGTCCTTCGAGAGGGCCGAACTGGTCCGATGAAAAGCAACATTATAAACCACGAAACGATCGGCCACGCCTCCGATTTCTCCAGAAAAGTTGCCGCACGTTTTTTCAGCTGCGACAGGATTCTAGTACCGATAACATTGTCGTTTCACGATCGGACGGTTTGCAGTCTCGCTGTGTACGGGCAATAATTAATTTTTCCTTCCCGGCGAAATATCAAGGTAGATCGGAGGAAACGTCGGCTCCCTGTCCTTGGCGACGTCCGTGAAACGATCGGGTGTAATGAAACGTTGTGCGGCCGGTACGGGAATAGAAGGTAAACGTTTGACGGATATAATCATACGTTTCGCTCGTTATCGGTCCATTAATCGATTTATTGTAATTACTAGAGCACGGAGCGTAATGAGCGGCGAGAAGGGCCCGCGAACCGGCGCGGCGCGGCCGTAGATAACATCTTTTCCAGCATGGAAATTAACATGGACGGTTTCCGAGCGGTCGCAGAGAAACACGCCGCGTTATTACTTACGATTCATTTACCGGATTTTTGCGCGGCGCCCGCGGCCCGCGCCGCGGCGCCGTTCATTTATTCCGCCGCGTTTATTGCATCATAATTACGCGTCAGCCCTTGTTCCTATCTTAAGTAGCATCACGTAATCGCGGTGGCTATCGATCTTCCTAGCTCGTCGCGTGCATGATCCCTCGCCTGGAACACGCCGTCGAGAAATTTTCTTATATTCCTCGGCAACGTCGCGTCGCCGCAAGCTCGTTTGCCGTTCGATCTTCTGCGGGAACCAACTACAAAGCGTCTCAATCATCCTCGCCGCGATATCAACCTTCGGAAGATAGACGGAGAAAGGAGGAGATCGTCGATCGTCCGATCGCATCGCGAGAGCACCGACGGGAATCGAAGCGACCAGCTCAAAAGCGAAATTTTGAATAAATGTTTGATCCCGATAGGCGAACGTCAAAGTGAAACGAATTCAATCGTTTCTGGCGTCCGTGCTTGATTATGAATGCATAAAAATCCACAGTCCGATGGTAGCCGAGCAACTGGTACATTGCGAACCATTGTCGAAGCATTCCCTTTGCACAATACTACCTCTCAGCTTGAATCCTTTCAGCTGCCGTCGGCACGAGCCGAGGAAACAAACTCGTGGGAGAGCCGCGATCCTCCTGTCGGCCCGAGAACAACTTCATACGGCATTCGTCGGCCGAGAGAGCTCCGTGAGCCACCGTTTCGTAACGTCCGCGGCGTCCAGGGTCGCGTACAGATCGGACAGAGAGGAATCGCGATAGGAGCGCGTCGTGACGCGGCGGAGACCGATTAAAAGCGGACGGGAACATCCCACGGCGCGTCGTCGGACGATACGAAATCATCCGAGGAGCGGGTCTCCCGGCTCTGCCAGGGAAAGTAATATCGTTTAAAAGAGGGAGAAAGGAACGGCCGAACGGAGCGAGGGGTGAAAGAGTAACGGAGAACGGAAAAGAGACGAGCGTCGAGCGAAAAGCGCGCGCGAAAGGAAGAAAACGCGAACGGCGAGGAGAGGAGCGAAGGAACGGCGCGCGGTTCTCATTATCCGGGGCCGTTTTAATCTCCGCCGGTGGCGGCGAGAGTTATAAGCAGAACCGGTGAACTCGCATTACGCGACCGGCCGAAGAAATGAAATGAAAGAATAAATTATTCGCCCCGACTGTTTACACCCGATGCCTCACTTTTATTTCCACGGCCAGGCCGTTCGTAATTAGCCGCGGCGAAGGCTATAAGGAAATTATTCGACCGGGACGTGACAGCGCGGCCGGGACTCCTCTCACCTCGGTCCTTGATCAATGGTTTTTCTTTACGGCGGCTATCATCTTTTCCGTTCGCGATCGCGAGACTTCCGCGATGACGCGTCGCGAGCTGCAACGTAACGAGCGACCGATGTACTTCGACGCCGCTGCCGGAACGTTCACCGAGATAGTTGAAAATGTTCAGATTCATTACAGATATCGAAATAGCGGCGCTGAATTGGAATAGCGATGATCATTTATATTCGTGCAACGATTTTTCGTAATTATGTAGGTTTGTAAACGATCGAAAGGATTATACTCAGATAGTCTTTTGCTCTTTTATTTATTAGCATCCAAATCGGTGTACCAGTATTCTACAAGGTTATTCCTTTGCGATTATTTTATAAAGTTTAATCAGACGCAATTGGTCTATCAAGACACACTTTTCATGGTGCAGCATTATACAGTTCTCTCAGTGACCGTTCGATTCAGTTCGCTAATGCGTCGGGGCATTTTTAACAGTGTCGGTATTTCAGAACTGTAGGCGGAAAGGTGCATTGTATGCACGAGTCTGTACATATGTTGAGCCCGCGAATGGAGTAGCACCTTGCTGCAACTGTAATCGATATTCGGCATAGTTGCCGGACAACAACTTCCGGTTAACCCGCGCAACTTTCGTGGATAGTTGCGGATTCCGCTTCGCTCGGTCTCGTCGTCGGCGTTTTCGTGTCTCGAATGGAGGTCCTCGGCTCGTCGGGGTGGAAATAATGGCGCGTTATCGATAACCCGCGTGGAACCGTCGCTGTCGCGGCCGGCGAGCTTCGATCCGGCGTTCTTGACGATTTCGACGCTTTGATGTATTCCGCCTCTCTTGTTAGCGCGAGCAACAGCTCGAAATAGTTGGCCACTGAACGAAAGCCGGAAAGGGGACTGGCTCCGCATTATTTCCACTTACGGCGTGTCCTCCCTTCGCTCGGCTGTTTCGTCGTGGTCCGAGGGATTCCCGAAGTTCATCGCGCGCTGGCGAAAAATCTGCTCTGCATCGGAGGAGGGTGGATAACGAACTAAAAACTGGAACGTCGACCGCAGCGTTTTATCGTATAACCTGTAAATAACGCGGTAAACACCTTATTTCAGGGTATAATAGACCGCTTACTCGTGAGTCAACCATTAGCCGACGAAGGTTCTTTGAAATATACAAAACCTTGAGGAGACGAAGCTAAATTAGATATCGATTGCTTAAATAATGAAAGAAAGGAAATCATGTATTAATCTCTTGCTGTTTCAGTAACTAAATCATTTGTTTGTTATTGAGTGTTCCAACTGTGAAAATTCGATCTTTCTAACATGACATCCGTCCGCAAAGGGTTAACATCTCGAATCATACATTGTAGCTTGACGTTTGAAATGAAATGAGAGTGATTAGTAATCAATGAATCGTAGATAACCAGGGAATAATGTGTCTGAGGGCTTTATTCCATGGGAAAACTTAAGAGCTAGAAACCGAGATCCATTTCCTAGATCCATGAACCTGCAGAATTTCTTAACTCGGCTTGTAACGCATTCCTTAAGGTCGATTCATCGGTTCAAGCGTTCATTGCATCGGAGAATTGAAACACGTATCGAACAATAACCGACGCGTTCGCCTGACGCCACTCACCTCGTTTTCTAGAGCGAGGACAACAAAAGGGTTCAGCTAAGCGTTGCGGATACCCGGAGCGGTGCACGGTAGGCAGCGTGAAAACGATCCTTCGCGGACTGGTGTATCGAAATGCACGGACACATCGTAGTTAATTACTCGGCAAATATAGGTAACGTGAGCGCGAAGTTTCACGGTAGCCGCGCACGGTGAGAAAGCCGCTCGGCCGGCAAGGCGACGCGAGTGATTGTTACTTCGATTGACAAGGGTATCAAATAATGTCTGCGAACACCGTGTCCGTGCCGGTAATCGCGTGCAACGCGTGCGACGCGGTTAGAAAATCTGAATAAGCGGCCCTGTCA
The DNA here is from genome assembly GCF_051020985.1 of Nomia melanderi. NCBI lineage: Eukaryota > Metazoa > Arthropoda > Insecta > Hymenoptera > Halictidae > Nomia > Nomia melanderi. Next base: position 5,824,011 of record NC_135008.1, read on the forward strand.
CGGGTGATCGGTGAGTTCGATCAGAAAATTGGCGTCGAACCGCTCCGACTGCGACACGGGGGCCGACTTCATTCGTCACCGAAGCAATTAAAATCTAAAAATCCCCCGTAACTGTGTCCCTCGAGGTGGGTCTCGCCCGAGATCAGATAACAGGGGAAAACTTTTGATCTTGACTGTTATTAATGCCTCCGCAACGTGATTTATTTAAAAAAAAGTACCGGCGGTTATTTCTGAAACAAAGGAGCCAAAGGGAAATTCGAGGTAGACACCGAGAGACTGCAATTAGCGGGAATTAGCGAATCCTGGCAAGGTCGCTTCGCGATTCCATAAATCCTTCAATGTCCCAGACACTTGAAATATTCACAGAATCCAGATCGACGAATCCCTGGAAGATCGAGAAGCCAAAAATCCTCGAACGCAACGGAAAACGCGTGGATCCGCGCGGGCATTATACCTGACGCGGGCGTGGGGGAGCGGCAATTAAAACGCGCTCAATCAAATGATAATCTTATCAAGGTTCGATCGATAATTCGATTATTCATTATCCTCTTCAAAGTCACGTTAATTACATATTACGTCGGAGGTGTATATTACGGGTAAACGGCGGTGGCAGGCGTTAATTAAAAGCAGACGTCTCGGAATTTTCGAGTGCGTCCCAGATGTTCAGCCCCGATAGGCAGAAAATTAATAATAACTTCGCCGAAGTCCCGGAATTCTTCGGCGGGGGAACACGATATTGTAACGCGAGGAATGCGGCCGGGTAACGAGTTAGACCGATAATTACTGGATTAAGCGGAACTTTTTTCAGTAGGCCTCCGGCCGAGATACCGCGCGCGGGCCGCGGAGAATAGGTCGGTGCCTAATTTATGCACGCGCGGAGCTCTATCGTCGCGATATTTTCACCGGGAATAAAGCCGGCCGACAAACGACCGAATAAATTTCCCGGGTGACGTCGATGGTCGGGAAAAGAAGGGGAGCATAAAATTTTGAATAACGATCCATCGAGTGCGCGCCTATCTCTTTTTTCCTGTCGGCTATCGGAACAACACGCGCGGCCTGTCTTCGGGCACGATAAATAAGGCCGAGTTTACGGCCCCCGCGGGACTCATTTGTTAATTTACCTCTAATGCGTTCCGGCATGCCGGCGCTACGCGGGGACCTATTATTAATTAAATTGCCGAACGCACTACGATTCAATAATCCGTCGGCGCGGCGAGGCGCGGTGGTGTGCCACTGCCTTCCTTAATTACAGTCTTACACACCGCGCGTTCCCCTTTATTTATCGGCATTAATTATTGCTCGTTGTTGCAACCGTTCTTCTTTCGTCGGGACTATAAATTTCGCACCCGCGGGTGCGGGATATAGTCGTCGCTCGGGTTGCTAAAGGAAAAGAAACCGGGAGAGCGTATCTGTTCCGTCGCGGGGATTTATGGTCACGGACTTTTTGGACACTCTCTCGGGAACGCGCGGGACGAAACGTATTACCCAAACGAAGTTTTCGGCGACTGTGACCGGCGCTTCGTGCCAAACGGCCACTGCTGCTCGCCGAAGCACCGCAGACTTTAACCGTAAGAGCTTGTCAAGGGACGGTATTATACTTCCTTAACCTCTCGCCATATGATTTCCTCTTACGCTCCACTAACTACTTTCGCTAGAAGTGATTCGCAAGAAATGCGAAAGGAGATGTTTCTGGTGGCTTTATCCAAAGATAAAGTCTCGTAAATCATAGGATAGTTAAAGTAGAATTTCCTTTTCATCCTGGAAACGCTAAACGGTTCTTAAACGAAGCGGAGCACGTTTTAAAGGATGCAGCAGTTGTCACCGCCGACTGACGGCATTCTTCGGTGTTGTTCCGAGCAACCCTTCGTTCTCCCAACCCCGAGCCTGTCCAGCGCGGGTACACTGATTGTTCTTCCTTTCAGCGAGGCGGCCGGAGCGGAAAAGGAGGGAAATGAACGGACAGAAATTTCGTTTGACGCCGGGAAATGCAGCGCGGCGGGAGTTCATTCATTTTCGGCGCGGTGGGAACACAAGGATGCACTCCGTTGACCACCGAAACTTTCCCGAGTCGTCGGTCTAACGTTAATCTTCATCCCCGGACATGGAAAACTCGGCTAACTCGTTTTCCTCGGCGCTCCGCGCGCGACGGGGCGGTTTGTCTGAAGCAGGAATTGAAATACGCAAGATCGTTCGCAGCGTACCGCGGAGGAATAATCAGGTACGTAGAATCAGCGACGAATGTTTCCCTTCGCGGTTTCAGCGAATTTTACTTGGAACCTGATTCGTGCCGTACATTTTCCGTTCGAACTTTACTTTCCAATTAATAGAGGGAACTCCTCTGGAACAATCTCGCGAATATTGTGTCTTATAACACGACCGTCTCGAACTCGGGCCTTTAACCAAATTATGTGACAATGAAGGACGACGCGTCGTGTTATTCCGCCGAGTTAATTAAAGGAGGAAGACGTTGATGAAACGCAGTCAGCCCCTTTCGACTGCTTGGATTTTGTTCGGACTCGAGAAACGTAGCTCGCGCTAACACGAGAAACCTTACGAATCACCGGTGCTTCGCGGCGTCTCATAATTTTAGTTACACTCGAGGAGAGCTCGCTTCCGAAAGTACCCTTCCCACCTCGGAATGACCTCTCGGCCGGCCGATACGAGTCGAGATCTTCCGGTGCTTCTTCGGTCGAACAATTACCGGCTGAATTACTTCGTTCCGTTCGAAAATACGCCGAGGTATTCGCGGAACGTGACAGTCGGGGGAGCTGAATTTCTCCGTTAAATGGGTCGAAATGTTTATTCCCGGCGAATAATTGTGATCTTAATAGGTCCGTGACATATTTATTCTCTTCCTTCAGGGGCAGACTTCATAATTCTCGTTTTTACCGCGATGGCACCTGTAAGAAGTGTTCCGAGCAATATTAAAATAGTTCACGGTCCGAGCTGCGAGAAGGTATCGCGGCGGGCGGGAAATACCACGAGGAGGACGCGGATTGGTCGCGTCTCTGCGCACGAAGGTAATTAATTGTTGTCAGCGACACACGCTATAGCCTTCATAAATTAACACCCTTCCTCCGCTACTTTCTTTTCATTGGCCCTGCGGCGTTGGCCTTCGTTCAACGATGTTAGCGCGTGAATCTATTGCTCCCTGCCCTCTACCCCGAGTGAAACTGGTTTTTTCCGACAATATTAATCGGTCGGGCTCCGACCAAAAATTATTGAAAATTTACACGTCTCCGTTTTCCCGTGCCCACTTCCACGAGCATTAGCCTCTCGAAATGAGTTAAAATTGATTTACCCGGAGGAGTTAATTGACTCATAAATATTCTATTAAGGCGTTTCGAGCAACGAGGTCGTCCTGCGAAACGGACAAGGACAGGGAAGAGTATACGGAGGTAATTGAGCGATTATGCGCGCGAAAGTACGAAAGGTACTAATGAAAAAATTATACAAAAACTTTTTCATTGTCCGCGGTCTCCCCTTACCGGTGTATCCTCGAGAAACACGTGTACTTTCCTATCCAAGTCAAAGATCATTTTATTCTCAATTAAGCTTCTTGTATCCTGATTGATCGTCGAGCAAAAATAATCCTCATGTTGGTAACATCGAAAACCGACGTCACTTTCCCACGAACTCAATAAATACGTCCATGGTGCAAAGGTCACCGCGGGGACGATTAATTTCAGTCTTAGGCCAACCGCGTATCCGATCGCGATGGAAATCAAGCCGAGGGTGTTATGCTCGAAGGATCGATGGTATTAATGCCATTAGTTCCGATGATTTTAACCCGATTTTAACGCGTCGCAATCTCCAGTACCTCGATCAATTTAACTCTTACCTTGGCGATCCGATGCACAGCTACCCATTTTGAAATTTCCTTTCACGAAACTGTTCTCCGTTCTCCTGGGAATCTGACAAAATTCCTTTAAATTTTCATTCAACACTTTCACATCGATTGCTTCGAAAATATTGTGATAATAATATTTTCGATAAATGCAAATGTTTCGGTTGGAAATGTAAGGGGTAAACCGTTCAAAATCTCGATAACCATGAAGCCAGTATTACAATAAAATCCCCTGGGAAAAGCGGAGGAGAAAGGTAACAACAATGCTTCGGCCCGATAATTTATGATTACACGGGAGAATGGGTCGATTGAATTTTTCAATATACCTCAAGGTTTACACGTTGCGCTGGTATCTGCCGGGAACACTTTCTAACTGCGCTCGAAGTCGAACGGGCCGCGATTAAAAGCTCGTTAAACGATTAATCGGAGTGACAATTAAAAGGCGCTGCGTACTAAATGGCCCACGGGTGAAAGTTTCGCGCGGGGTTACGCTTATACGGCGACACGGGGCTTCTATTAATTTATACGCCGTAAACGAACGCCGTTAAGAATAATCGCTCGCGGACGTATGCACGCGCGTTAATCGAATCTCGTTACGGCGCGAACGTGAGCCGGGCAGGAACAGAAAACGCGTGTTTCTCTGGTAACGAGTTAATAGGAACGATTGAAAACGAATTATATGTCGTGTGGGCACGCGATGCTTCTTGCCATTCTACTTGGCGTTCCTTTGCCAGTAATACTCTCTGATAGCTTCAACAATATTCCATATTTATACGTATATCCCTCTTTAAACTCTGTTTTAGCTACACAATTAACTAAAATTATAATTTACCATTATCGCAACTATCTAGTACTCCAGTTGATCTTAAATATTTCTATAGAAAGAGATTAAATAGATTTCTAACTCAGAATTCAGTGTTACTAAATCAGTTTCTCCAGTAGTTTCCCAGAGAAGAATCTCTTAACAGTTCGATAATTAATAAAAGAACTCCTCAGTCGAAACGTTCTTGTTTAGTATCCCAGCGATCGTTGGCCAAGAGTGACTCCAACGATTCTGGATCCAAACGATCGAGATAAGGGCACGGTCAATTCCCAACCCGTTAAAGTGACTTCACGCAGGAGATGCTCGCGAAGGAAACGGCGGAGTGCGCGAAGGTCGGCAGCCAAGCTCGAGCGTATTGTCTATTCGAATTTCTGCAGATCCGATTTTATCGGGTCGTCCGGACTTTATTTCCGAAAGGGACGAGCGCAGGGGGTACAGGGTAAGGGCGCGAATACGAAATTACGAGCGGGGAACGGAGTCCCGGGGTTGTTCGCCGACTTCCGTTGATAGCGCAGCTCGCAGCGGCGCAATATCCTTAGGGTGCAGAAAGTCACATCTTCGCGACGGTAAACGTTCCACCGAACTTTCGTTCTTCGCGAATTCAGGTCCCGTGATTCCGCCTTTCGACACTCTTTCCCCTCGCTGATCCCCTCTTTCCCCTCCCGCGCCGCGCACTTTCATAAATACGAGTTTCCTTTACGGTTAAGTCTAAACTATCGGCTGATTCGAATTTTAGGTTCGATCTAGTTTCTGTAATATGCTATCTCGTTTGATACTCCGTCGTCCCGTAAACCGATTTGTAAAATATTTTTGGATCCCTGAGCCTTACAAGCCGTTCGAAGCGTTTGTCTTCGAATGGCTAATTGAATTGTTCCAGTACATTAGAGAAGGAGGCTGTTACCGTACACCTTTCTTTCGCGAAGTGAATTGTTCCAATTTAAGGAGGACGTTGAAAACATCTTGTTCCCGAGCGGTGATTTACTCGAATGCCGAACAGAAACGGGCCATAAAAGGCTGGAAAATAAATCAACCGTTTGATTGAAGTAGCCTAATAGTCGCATGCCGGTTATTTAGTGACTCGTTAAACGTCGCGGTGAACGGGAAGTACGTTTTCGTGGGTGGAAGGTCGGGAGAAGGGAACGGCCCGGTGAAATCGCGACCCGATTCGAGTTCCCGGTTAAGAACGCGCCGCGTGTTTTCGAATTTTCACGGCCATGCTCCTTCTAGATGCGTATCGCGAAATGTCAATGCAATCAAGGTGTCATTCGCCGATACTTTCGAACGAGCGTAAAGGCACGCGTAATCGCTCGGCTCCCGTGGAATTAACGGTCAGATCCTCGCTTTTAATTACCGGTGCCCGTCCGATCGAAAATGCAATTTTTCTGCGGCGCTTACGACGCGGACCCGCTAATGCGAGCTGAAATACACAGAAATCGTATTTCGCGGTCGGTTGTACATTATCCTGACGGGGAAACACGAGCGTTTCCATTTCCCGTTGCGATCGCGGCCGGCTAGAGTCTCTTTAACCTCGAGAAATTTAATATTGTGAAATTTTTCTCGCGCGCCGCAACGGAAAAGCGGAAAAACAGGGGTATTCGATCCGAATTACTGCGGCGCGCCGGAGATACCGCTCGTGAAAAATGACACCTGAAACGTCGTTGTTTTGTTTCTTTTTTCTTATTTTTTGTTCTCATTCGCAACGATGTTAATCAATTTCTTGTTCGGCCGAACGCGGCGCAATAATAATTTCCAAGGTATTACGTCGGCCTGCGGACGATGCAGTTAATATTTTTCGGATATCCCGTGTTACGGTCGCTGCAACACGAATAAATTCCCGGCGATATTTCTTCGACGGATTCACCAGAAACAATGTTCCACTTAACACCCGTGAAATTATTTCGCGCGCGCTGCGGAACGCGCGTCCAGGCCGTCCGCCGAAAATATGGGAGAATTATAATAATTTTGAATCCTCGTTATTAAAGCCCCGGCACATTTTCGAGCATTATTTACGGATCATCGAGGCGGTTTAAAGCGGCGCCGGAGACTTTCAGAACTGTTATTTTCCGTAAGTCCTTCATGGAAATTAATAATGTAAAAACGGTTGATGGAGCCCGGCGAGGACCGTTAGCCGGACTATAATGGCGCGATCTTTCCCTCGTTTTCGCGTTAAGTAGAATAAGCGTGAACGGAACGGCCGCTCGTTTCCCGAACGCCCTACGTGTTCTTTGCCTCCTTCTCCCCCTCCGTCCCTCTATTTTGTTTTAATTACGCTCCCGGATTGGAACGTCGAAGGCTGCCGTTGGCAACGTCGGTTTGTCACGAAAGGGAAAGCTTTAATTATCCAGGAATCCTTGGAGATCAGCATGCGGCGCGTAAGATATTAAGGACCTTTGGCCAAGCTCGAGGCTGCGCGGCGCATACAACTCTCCAAGAATCCGAGTTTACGAGACTGGGCATATAATAAAGCGGTTTCTGATTGCCGGTGGCTCCGTGACCTCGTATGCTTAATTTCCGCCGTAACGATAATATTGACATTCATAGTCTTATTTATGAATATTGCACGCCGCGCGGGACGTTTCTTTATTGGCGCGACCCGCTTCGAGGGGTGCATTAGTTCTTTAATAGTTCATCTGACCTTGTTTCGCGGGAGCGCGGCCGTTTCCTCGCTCCGCTAATTTACACGCGGTCGTGCGCGTCCCGCGAACGAAAAGTTCGTAGACGACGCCGGCTAAGGTCCGGTTATCGGAAACGGGTGGATAGAAAGTGCCGTAATTTATTCATTCATCAGCATTAATCCCCGGCAAACCCCGTAAAATATATCGACGACCGGCGAGCCGCGAGATCAACGGACCTTTCTCACCATGAATCTACCGTCTGTCCGCGGACGCGGTGGTAACATCCTCTTCAAGCGGCTCGTAATAAAATCGTCCAGACGGTGAATGGAAAGTCGCATAAAGTCGTCCGAAAACGGTGTTAATAAATTTCTCGGGAGCACCGACGGGTCAAGCATAACGCGCGACGATGCTCGCAGCGTCCGCCGAGGAGAGCGCGCGGCCGTTACTCGACGAAATTACCCCGTCACCGCGAAATGCCCGCAACACCGCGCTAAAAGTTGCCGTTAGTCGCCCGAGAATTAACGCCTGTCGGTATTGCGCCTCCCGTCCGCTCGAAAAAACCATAACGCGCCGGTCCCGCGCGGCTCGGCCCGCGGAAAGTAAACGTTGGCCCTTCCATTGTGTCGACGGCTGACGGCGAGGCGGGCTTTGTTAAGCTAGGTGTCCATTCGACAGGAAAACCGTCGGAGATTGCTTCTGGTAAGACTTCTCGGACACAGTGTAAAGAGTGACTGAGTTCGACAGTTTCTTAGCTGGACGCTCTAAACGCATCCACTTAACCCTTTGCACTCTAGAGTTTTTCAACATGCGGCAATTTCTGATGGACTCATTGAGAAATCACAAGTCAATTAAAGAACAGAGCTACTTTATTTCAATACTTCTCTTTCGTTCAATTTTGGTTATGCTAAATCACTCGGTGACTAATGCCCTCCAACTGGGGAAGGGTTGGAAGCACGTTCCAGAGCAGCCAACGAAGCTTTTACTCTCAAATGGACACCTAGCTTTACACAGATCCCAAATGGTTCCTCCAAGGGGTTGAACGCGACCGATGGTGTATCCGTAGCCAGGGTAATTTACGGAACGACATTCTTGGGAGGTCGTAACGATACGCGGGAGGAGGTATCCTGCCGAACCGTCTCCCCTGTTTGTTTTAGAGGCCGTTACGAGGAACGCGTAAGAATCGCCGACTAGCCAGTTAATGGCTCATCCGGCGATTTATCGTCCAGCTTCGGACGCACGCCTTTATGGATCGTAAAGAGTTCAAGTTTCGACGGCAGTCCAATTACTTCGGACAATGACGCCGAATCCCGGCTGCATTGTTGCACGCGTTCGCCTTCCAGGTGCACGTCGGACGGGCATCCGGTACGAAGGGCTATCGGTTAATAAAGCGTTCGAACGTCCTCGTTGGAGCGAGCCGATTCCCTAGGGAGGCTGTTGGCCGGCTTTTCGGGCCACGGGACGGTCCACCGTTCCGTTCGCTGACCATGACCGGTTAATCCTGCGGGACCGTGGAACTTTTTAAGCCTCCGCATTAGTATTAACGCCAATATCGGCGATGTTTATGTTTAGCTCGAAATCGCGAACTCGAAACTCCGATCACGAGCGAGATCCGTCAAAGCAGTGGAAGGGGTTAACAGGAGTTCCGTTGAAAGAATCACGGCTGCGAGTTAAGGATAAAACGCCGGGTGAGAAGAGAGAATAAAAAAGAAAGCGAAGCGTCGCGAACGAAGCGGCCGATGGAAACGCGCGGGCTATACAAATATTTCCGAGCGAGCAGATTGAATGCAATTTATTATGCAGCATTACATAAAGGCTGCGGCTCGCCCGGCACGAGCCCTCATATTTTATGATAAATAACAGGTTGACCCCTCGGCACACTGGATATATGGTGAATTAATGGTCCCCCGTTTGGGTAAAAGTACATACGTCCGGTGGATTAAAATTATTAGCGGTGGCCGCGAGTCGAATAACTCAATGCACGGAATGCGCCTTGCCTCCTCAGCTTCCTTTTTTCCCCCCTGTTTCTCCGCGCTTCTCTTTTCCGCGACAGGGGTTCTCAAAAGTCTCGCGTCCCTCTGGGCGGATCCGTCCGCCGATTCCCTCGAATCGTCTTTTTCTCCTCCCCCTCCCCCCGGGTCGCTCTTTTCATTTGGGAGTCGCTCGTAAATCAAACCGCCGGCGATAAGCGAGCCCCGAACGAACCCGCCGTCGATGCTCGAAATTAAGAAACAAACCACGAGGACGGGAAGGGGGGTCGCGCGGGTTCGGGGGCCGACTATGCGCGGACACGTCGCGTCCGCGCGATAAATCAACGCGGACCATCCGGAATCTCTGATTAACAGTTGCGGCACGGGGGACCGGCGACTCGCCGCTGGATTTCCAGATTTTCCGCCCAGTAATCGCCGGGAGCCCGGACAAAATTCCGGTAATGGCGGCGGGCGCGTGAGAAACTTCGGCGAGCCTGCAGCGTTCGACGGGGGGGGAAACGTGGCCGGCTTGAATGGAGACGACTCGGGCGTGTTTATCATGAAACAAACGAGGGGGGGAAGAGGAACGTCTGGGGACAGGGAGGATTAGAGAGGATAGACGGGAACGAAGTGGATGTAACCGATCAATTTTCCGGACGGAGCTTCCAGCGTAATTCGTCGGCGACGAGGTGCGAGGAGACGTGGTGGGGATCGACCACGCGACACAACCGGGGAGGCGAGGACGAGGATGTAGCAGCGGTGAGGGTACGCGACCGCGATTTACCATCTCGAGGTAACAAGCACGCGTGCGAGCTTTATTAATTTGGTACGCGGCGAGCAGCGAACTTCGCTAAATGGAATCAGGATGAATTGTACCACTGATACTCCGGTTCCGTGAAAGAAAACTCGAACGAGCCCGGCCGACGTGCCGACTTTTCCCCTCCGAGTTCGTGCAATCAGTAGGAAAGTCCATAACTTAGCCGCGCGCCGTGCGCTTACACTTCCAATTGACTACAAGAAGTAATTAGCAGGGGCAACGGCGAACGTTAGTAAAACAGTTTTCAATCCATTTATCATCCGAATAGCGGGAGCGGGTATGAATAGACCTGCCGGTGGTCGTGTTTATATTACCGTTGGCTCAGCGTTAATTGCTCGTTACAGAAAGAGGTGACGAGACCAATGGGTTTCTACCATTCCGGGCTAAACGGTGAAACGGTAATGGCGAGGAGAATGTGAAGGAGAAAAATGGACGGTGGACCGTGTAGTAGCACGACGGGGGCGGGAGGGGAGGGGCGGCCGGTGAACGAAGAAAGAGCGAATGATAAAGGGAACAAAGAGGGAGCACGAAGTGGAAGGGAAAGAGTCGTGGAAGTGTACGCGGTGAATAATTACGGATAGTCGCGGCGGTGTAAGTAACAAATGATGGATCGTCCGTAGCTGCGGGCGGGGAAATGCGAATTCGAAATTCCCCGGGGTTCCGGTAAAAATAATGTTTCATCTCGGAGGAATTTCCACCGGCGCACACGTACCCGTCCCGAGGCACACGCACGGGCGCACGCACGCGTGCGTGCAGATATAGGTATTTATCATGGCGCGCGAGCGGCAGGCATAGGCGCGCGAGAATAACTGTACATAATATGTACCGAGCCGCAGGAACGCGGGAGATAACGCGAATGAATGATTGTCTGAATTCGTGTCAGAGTGCTGAATAGGGTGCGATAACTGATCGTAGGAAGTGTACTGAGGGTATCGGGGTCTAATCGTTGGGGAGGCCGAACGTTAGCGTCCATTTCAACGTGTCCGCGCGTCGCTACCATACGGATCGAACGCTGGGAGATCGAGGAGTTCGAAAAGTTTACAATGAACGTTGCCTCTTGACGGCTTCATACGTAAGCTGAACGCTGACAGCGAGATTGACGATCGTGTAAACAGCTCCGTAACGAGTTAACCCTTTGCACCAGGAGATTTTCACCCTTCGGCTTATAACGTGTCGGATGAACGTTTCGAACGGAATTCGGCGAATGTAAATATTACGGTTCTATCGAATAAAGTATTGGTTCTATTGTTATTGGTTGTTATACTTTAGAGAAAATATAGATATAGAATATTTGTTTTCAATAAATTTATTAGCGACAGGGTTGTATTACGAAGTGGTTGAAAAAGTAGAGCGAGAGATTTAATATTCCGCTTGAAATGTCCTTTCGGAAAGAACTCGCCGGTGCAAAGGGTTAAGTTAATCTCAGGCTATTGCTCCCGGTTTAACGATCGACATTAAGACGAACGATTTATCGTCAAGTTGAACGAATACAGGAAACAATCGAGATCGGTCTAGAACGTTGAACGTTACCGCCGCGCCGTGCGTTCCAGCGAGCCGGGTGTTAAAACGGCGTGACTATTAAATCAAACGCTTATTAAAAATATGGCCAGTGATAAAGAGGAATACGGCCGAAGCTATTCTCTGTAAGCCCAGAAACGGTACCTGGAACATCGAACGAAAGCCGGTCGGTCGTGTTGAAGCGCGGCGCGGCGCGGCGTTCATTCCGATCTCAGTCACGTTTGCCGGTCGAAGTTTCTGCCGCTTTTATATATGGTATTATGGGGATCATTAAGGAGGCAGCTTTCGCCCGAAGTGGATCACTTTGAATTTTAATCAATTCCGTGGCGTCTTTAATGCGACGCCAGGGGGACGAAAAATTGCGGCGCGCATCCTGCAAACGAGGCCCGCGCCCCCGGGGCAACCCGGAAAATTCGTTGCAGTGGTTCCCGAGGCGGACGCAAGGAGGCACGATGTTTCTAATGGCGGCGGTGAGATCGCGCGAGACTGATACCGCGCCCGGTTATAAACTGCCGGGCTCGGCTGCACGCGTAGCAAATGTCCGCCCGCTAGCTCGTAATTAAGCTCCGCCGTCACCGGTCTATTATGGGCAGCGCGGCGCTGATTTGCGGCCGAATATCAGCCGCGAGCCCGAGTTTCATTAGCCACACGCCCGTTCGAGTGTGCGCGCGAGCGCCGGGCAAGAAGGACGGCCGAATTCGAGGTACACAGACCGGCCGCGCTCCCTTCCTGTCGTCACGTTTCGTTTGCTCGGTAAATCTAAGTAGCAGCGTTATGCCCGCGATAAAGCGGTTCCAGGACCAACCAACCAGTCCCTTCGCGACCTGTGCAAACGCGGACGCGTACGGCCCCCACATTCGCAAACAACGCCGCCCCGATTGTTGCGAATATTCGAAGAACGCTTGCTTAGCCTAGTTCCCATCGGCGTATCTCGCGAAAGTCGGCGACTTGTTTGCGATCATTGCGGCGGAATTTGGATTTCCTTTGTTCCTGGTTTATCATCTCTTTCTTTGTCGACCACTTGACTCGGGATTTTTAACTGTGCCCGGTGAAGGATACCGTTTGTCATTAACGAGGGAAGGGAAAGAGTTTGATACTCTTCGAGTTTGCACCGGAGGCTAATAGTTGGTAATGGAATACTCAAAGGAAGTAAATAACATTTAGATTTGCTAAATTCCGTTTGAAATTTCCATCGCGAGGCCGACACGATAAGTTAAAGTGCAAGAAGAATTTACTGTACTGTGGGAATGCGTTATTTTCCTTGAATTTCTGTACGCTGTGTGTCACGTCGGCCCGTTCGATACAACTTCCTGATCGTTTGTTTATTAATTGTCATCGCGCACGTTAGAAACTGCCATTTTACACATAACTGGCTGTGACATACTTGTTTCCTCGTATATTATGCTGGCCTTCGAGCGACCCTGTACAAGAAAAACACGTAATCGTACGAGAAAGCAAACAGCTAACGGATTTGTCATTTTCACCGCGAATAAATGTTCCTCTCGCTTCAAAAGAGTTCCACGAAGTTATCACCGTTAACTTCCCTACGTCCCTGAACGCTACAAATGACCGCATCGCGGCTTTCGACTGTTTCCACGATAGCGGCCGCGTCCGTTCGAATCAAAGATTTTGCTGCCCGATCTCTGCGAAGGTGAGTCCGCTATATTGAGCACGGTCTTGCAGCGGACAAATTGCACGCTATCTTGTTTGTCTGTCTGCTACAAGAACATCATAATTAATCATCGCAAAAAAGTTGCCGACACTTCGGACAAGTGGAACACATTAGCCTACAGGGCGTTTCGAACAATATTCTCCTAAGACAACACAAGGCAGCCGTATCTGTAAAATTAAGTCTGATTGATTCGAGTCTGACTATTCCGCGTCGCTTCTACTTATAATAAACATCATCAACGACACAGAAATACTTATCACCTAACAGTTCCTTCGTCGGCTGAATTTACACCGCGGCATCGTCAGAAATAGAAGAATACCGTATGTCAGCGTCCAACGCATTAAGTGGAAACAACCAGTCATGATCGGACTCCCGAACGGAACGGTTTCTGGCGAATGTATTTTCTAATAAAGTTTCTTCGCTAACCATCGATGACAACGAGCGGCCATCTCGTTTTCATACGGCGAAGCCAATTTACGACGCGAGGACGCGACAACCGTACTTACCTAGAATTCGAGTCTTTCGCGAGGCTAGCTAATAAATGAAGGTTATCCCGAACTTTGCCACCGGTGGCGTTAATTCCGAGCTCTCCGCCGGCTCTCTCGGACTTCCGCGAAAATTAGATTTATCTCGATCCGTCGCGAGCCCGCAAAATTATATCCGCGTAAATTCTACAGGCGAAGGCGCGCGCATAGGTGCATACGGGTGCGCGTTTTTTTTTTGCGGTGTACCGCCGGCCGCCATTTTTCCTTGGAACCAACGTAAACCGGCCGCGATCCGCTCGAGCCCGATACCACTCGGCTGCGTTAAACGCGGGGAAAAAGGAAAACGAACGGGCAAGTTAACATTTTATCTGGCGGGAGCCTGTTAACAGGCTTCCTGATAACTGTACTTTATCAAAAAGGAGTTTAATTACTTCTACACGATAAACATAAGGGAAATATTAAATTATATTACACGAAATGCTCGCTGACCCACGATCACAGCTACTCTTATCGTCGAAACGTTTATTAACCAGTTAACCGTGTCTCGCGTGTATAAATACCTGCTATCCGAAACCCTAAAATATTGCTAATTCTTTTCCATTCCCGTTTAGTTTTTTACTTCGACGTACATCGGACGCATCTGCTTATCGTTCGACGCGCATGCTCGTCGTTGGTTCGTCTTACTGCACCTGCCACTAAAGATCTTTAAAACGGTGCTTCATTAATTGGTCGGATTGAGAAATTTAGAAAGCCAACGATCGTCGGTAGATAGAACGTCAATCATGGTTATCGATTTATACGAAGCAAACGAATCGCGGCAGGATTTAGCAACCGTATCGTTGCAAAACGCGCGAAGGAGCGTCGTTCTCGTGATACGGAGAAGTTCCGGATCCCACGTCGACTTCCATGCAGGATTTTCCACGAGTTCTGGAACGGAGCATGTTTCCCCGAAGGTAAATAGAAGACGTCCCATGCAAACGTTCTTCCGTTTACAGTTTATTATGTTTTATTCCGTCCCGGTCTTCTCCCACTTCTCCTCTTTTTCTCTCCGTTCCCGGGTTCCCATCGAGACGATAACATAGTCGCCGGATCGTGACGCGTTTTAAACGGCTCCGGTAGGTTAAACGCGGATAAACGCGTTCCGCGAGCGACTACCCGCTCGTCGGACTTATAACGATCGCAATAACGAGTTTCGATCGACATTTTTCCCGGGGAATTACGTTTCGCGCGAGGGAGGAGAGGCGAATGTAAATTTCATCCGCCGTTACGTAGTCCACGGAATTCGAGAAGACAAGCGGCAGTCCCGTATTGCGCCGCGGAACGGGGTATAATTTATATGCTACCGTGTATCATTACCGTTTCAACATCGAGCACCACTCGCGGTCTATTTAAACGATGCACGGGCCCGATCGCGCGGCCACTTACTCGCCGCGGACTGGTTCGATCCGCGAAATCGACGTCGCTATCGGTTATTACGAATACGGTTCAACTTATTTCGAGCGCTCGCGACTGCGGGAGCGAATGGACGCACTTTAAAAAACGCACCGAGAATTCCGGCGAACAGTGGCGATCCGGGTTCGCGTAATCTCTCGGGGCGTCCGCATTAAAATTAATGAACGCCGCGGTCGAGGCCGCGCCGGCGATGTTTCGCGTTCCATCGCGAGTCGAACTGGATTCTGGACACGACAGATTCAACGGCGAATTATCTAATGCTCTTACACGCTCAACGCGTTGCCGAATACACGAAACGCGGAAAGTGTATCGAGTTATTTAACCAGTTAACTGTGGAATTTAGTCGGAGAAACCTCTCGTTCCGCGCGCGATAAAATAAAAGAATGGAGCGTGCACTCGTCCGACGCAGGACGAATGCGCGTAGAGTATATTTTAATGAACGGTCAAAGCGAAACAAAGAGGAATTACATGTTTATGCGAAGAAATAAAGAAATCGCTGAAAGAATTAGTATCGTGTCAAGCTTTACGATGGCGCCTATACTTGTGAAACACAGTTAACTGGTTAAATAACGTTATCGTTACTGAACCTTTTATTTTGCTGAATATTGCTATGTGTCGGATTGTGTATAATACAGAGAAGTTTTCAAGCGATCGTCGTTTAGTGGAGGGAATTACAGTAATTTGATTTAATTGGTGGTCACCAGTGACGCGGCATTTAACGAGTGAACCTGTGAACTTCCCTGAGTTCTAACGCGGTTTATTATGACGCTAAAATCTCCTTTGAATATCTCAACGGAAGAAATGTCTGGAGAGGTTCGCTGGAAATTGTTCGAATGCGAAGATTTCTCTCGAAATTGATACTCGGATGTCCCCGCACGACGGAGACAGGATATCCCCCGACTTGAACGATTTCGCCGCGGCGTGGCCCGAGGGCTGTTCGCGGTATTAATTAACATATTATAAAGACGGCTGGGCGTTCCGTGAATTATCATAATTCCGCCATTACATCCCAATTGTAATTACCTATCGGTGGATATCTTAATTATGAATCTATTTGCCGCCCATTTCCTTGAATTATCAATGAGCCGAGAGCATCGGGCGTGATTCGAGGCTGCTCAGGGCGTCAATTAATGCGAACAACACCGCGATATCCGGTGAAACGGTACGGCAGCCTGGAAAACGGGCCGGTCGGAATGAATTCAATTACCTGCCGCTTTTCCCGCTTCCCGAAAGGAGGCTCCGCAGCCCGATCATCCTCCCGGAACGGCCTTAAAGAATAAGAGAAAGCCGCGGCGTGGAGCGCCGGGCCGAAGAAATGTAAATTTGCAGAAACGGTGTGCTCATAATATTACGTTGCACGCGGTGTTTGTCGACGGACGAGTATCCGCCACTTTGTGGATTTCGCGGTTGGAACGTGGGAACCGGCTGTCTCTGATTCCTTTGAAATCCGTTTCGTTAAACTCCTCGGTACCGACATTCGGCCCGAGCGAATCCTTAAGAGATCCTGATCGCTCGCGGAAATGAAAAATCGCGTTCCCGCATTATTCCATTTATTCCGCGGCTTTCGATTCTAACCGAGCGCGCCTCTGAAACTTGTACAATCGCCATTCATCAATTTTACACTCGGCCCGGAGTCCGCTATTAACTCTTCAATTACGATTCCTTTTAACTCCTGACCTTTCGATTAAATATCCTTGCACCTCCGACCTCGCCGTACTGTTATCGACACGCTGGAACGTATCCCACGGGACCCACGGAAAAAAACGCCTAATCGCCGTGTATCCTCTTAACCGCCGATTCTCGCGGTGTAAAATCAGCGTGCCTGTAACATCCTCGAAAATGAAATCCGCCGCGCGTAGAAGGGAAACCGACGCTAAACGCGCCGAATAGTTGCCAAGTGCCGTTATAGTAACGCGTCAAACTATGCGCAACGAAAACGACAATGTCTGTTATCGCGTGCCGCGCTTCCGGCTACGTGCTCCGCGGATGTAGCGTTGCCAAGAAACTCGGCGCGTTACGTTACGCCGGATCGCGAGACGCGTGTCGGTGTGGGTATCAATGGCACGTCGAATGCTGATTCCAGCGAGTTGGATTCAATTGCTGCTCGGTACTTGTTGGGAGCCAGGCGGCTGTGACAACTGTGTTACAGCTAACCGCTGTTGATTCTGGGTTCAAGCAGTTCCTTCGTGTTTCATCGATGTTCCCTGAATCGCAAGAATTTCTTCTCGGAAGACATGCACTGAACTGTTCGGTATCCAATGGTACGTAGATTTTCGGTGATTTACGTTATCAGAAGTTCCACGGAAGTGTCCGAACGGTTTTACGGTGTAATTAATTCGTCCAGAAGCCGGGCGAACTAAACTAAGCCGAGAAATAGTCGAGAACTCCGTCGAAACTGGATCGTAACTCGAGCGAACTACGCATCCAGAATCTACTAATCACGGTCCGAACAATTCGGTTAAGTACAGGTTCCAAAACGCGGCGGAAAGTTCGCCGGATTTTGATTCGGTTTAATTTCACTCTCCGAGCTGCGAGCAGACAAGTGACGGCGCGAAGTAATTCTCTGTCAAGACATTTCAGTTCTCCGTGGAATACACGCTCCGAGTGATCCGTCTACTTACCTCCGAATATTTGGATAATCCGCGCGGGAAAAGTTAACGAATCGTCGAACCGTTGCTTCAACAGCACTCCCGGCCGTCATCCATCTGCGTTTTCTGCAGCGACGCCTCGGCTTGTTAACGCGGCCCCGCGTTGGCAATTAGAAGTTTCGCGAAGTCGTGAACCCAGCTTTGAGAAACGCCGGACCGGAAGTTCTTTCGCGACCCCCCGCTAATTAAATTGTTTAACGGGAAAACGAGAATAAACGGCGCGTTTCATTCATGGCGAACCAGAACGTTACGTCAGGAACAATTAGCGAAACTCGCTACGTGCTTCGAACGAACCAGCCATTGCCGCTTCTCAAAAATAATTCCAATGGTTCAGACACGGAGCATTCTCGGTAATGTAACCCTGCAGAAACCCGGCGCGATAGAAAATCGTTGGAACTGAAACTATCAGCGGAACCATCTAAAATTCCGATTCTTCTCGGAATCTCAAATGTAACCGTACGATTAAATCAAATATCCGTTTCGTTATTAATGGATTCGAATCGTTGAGGTACTAAACACGCGGGGCCTGTAAAACGTGGGAAATGAATTTTATTCCGTGCAAACATTCGCAGCGTAATAATTATCGACGATAAATTCTCAGGTTTTCATTTCATTATCCATGAAATATCAACATCCTAGTCGCTCGTTTATGAAACAGAAATGAGTCTGCGAAATTTCCCCTCGCGAGCTTGTATACGCGATCGTTTCCCTCGGCGCAGGTAAGCCGGAAAATTGCGTGGCGGAGAGAGAGAAGGAAGCGTCTCGATGGATAACAAACTGGAATGCTGCGCCTCCATTCCCCGCGGATACGGGATAAACGGGAAATCCGTGCGTACTCTCTGCGTGCACGTTTTTAAATTCCTCCCGTCAATGTTTCTATTACCGTTCCGCGGATACTGATGATACAAAGTAAACATGATCCGGATATGACTACGGGACAAGCGTATTTACGCGTGACCCTGTGTAAACCGGTCTATCATCGACATTAACCCTAAAAAGGCAACATTATCCACATTCGACGCTTCCTTTTGTAATCCAATATCCTCGTCAATTCAAATGCGCTTCTTAAATTCTTATTCCTTAACCCTTTGCTCTCGAGAGGAGACTCTGTCACCACTTGACTCGACTTGCAAAATTATAAAGTCTTATATATGATATTAAGCTTTGAATGATGCATCAATACGTGGAATATTGAAATAAAATCTCGAACATGTTTCCTCATTAATTAATTTCAAAGAACATCGTCTGTATCGCAGAATATTGAATACTTCTAGTGAAAAACTGTCGCGTGCAAAGCGTTAATTTTGACTGCAACTATTCTACACATTATTTTCTAAGGAAACTTGAAAATGTATTGTACTTAGGTATCGTAGTATCCTGCAGAACATAATGTATCTTTTATCGTTTGAAGAGTTTATAAATATAATAGGTGGGATTTGCGTGGATGGAAAAGTCAGTTGTTGACAGAGTTGCAGTCAGTATTGTCAGTTGAGTTGTCGAGCGTTGGTATTTCTAGTCATTGTTCAGTGGTAGCAGCTTTTATATAGCTTCTGTTATAATCTTGAGTCGCAATCGCGTATAGTTTTCAAGCTATTACGCACAATCGGCCATACGTTATATTTCCTTCGCACTCGATTAAATCTCCACAATGTTCGAAACTTTATTTTCCATTAACTTTCTTTCACACGCGGGCTCGCCTTTTTGGAAGAGTCGGCGCTCATTATACTTTCTGATTACCGGTGCCGATACTCCGGCCCCGAGATCTATAATTTCCTTGTTGCGGATCGAACGAAAACCATCGACGTCTAATGAAACGCATTCGCACGTATCCGCGGCGGGCCCTCGTGAAAGCGGCGATTATTAGAAAGTTCCAGCGACCGATTGTTCTCCGGCCGGCCGCCGCGGGGAATCGCAACTGGAAGTTCACGGTTATTATCCGCGGCTGCAACGGCGAATTTTCGTGGCGAGCGGAAACGCCGTCGGTTTCCGGATCAGAAGGTCAATTTCTCCTGGCTAAACATAGATTACGCCTTCTTTCGGCGCTCGGCCGATCGCGGAAGTCGCCGAGTTAACCTTGCGATTTCTTTCGCGGCTCCTCGCAGTCGGTTCGTCTTTAACAATTTCTAAAGAAAGGTTGCCCGACGCTGAATTAAATGAGACTGCAGACTGCGTGCAATTGGTTTCCTCGGGTACAAAGAAAACCCCGGCCCCGACAGCCTTCTTCATTCGCTCAAGGCGAACGGGACTTTATCAGAATACATCTCGAGTTCGTTTTACCTTTTTCCCAAATTAAGAACTCATTCAGGTTCGAGCCTGTCTAGACAGAACCGTGCTGGAAGTGCGTTCTCATTAGTTACAGGCATTCATTGGAGGAGTGCTACTTTATTCCGAATGTTTCTCACTCGGAAGATTGAAATCATTTACTTCATTAACGTGGCAGTTCAAGGGAGAAAGAAATATCATATTTATACAATTATGTAATATAATGAAATAGTCGGGTAATACGATGATCTCAATAACGCGTCAAAAATATCTTCAGCGAGCTCCTTCAAGCATTTCCCAATAACTTTCTCACGAACTTCCACAAATATGATCCTATCGTTGTCCGATCTCCCGTACAATTTTAATCCCCATCTCCGCTGAAAATCTCAGACGAACAATGACACGATACAACGGAATCGCCGTGGATTCACCGTGGAAACGGTCGGGTAACAGAGCCGCGATTCGATCACGATCGTGTCCACAAGAACGACACGCGTTCCGATCCGGAGCGTTTCGGAATATGTACCCGCTCGCGCGAAAATCCGTCACCGGCGATATTGAAAAAGGCAAATCCGCCTTTTAACCTTTTCACCGCGGTCGATCGTAGCTGATAGATCATTCCGGGGGAGGCGTTTCATCGAGCGTGCGCCGCGGGAGACGACAATGGCTGATCCCCGGGAATGGTATTTTTATAGTTTCGAGTCCGGGGCGGGGCGGGGCGCGTGTACACGCTGCCGACCGACAAAAGCGGCGGCAGATTGATGCGCGATCGCTCTCAGGCGAGAGATCGGAACTTTTCAGACAGCGGAATAGCTTCCTCGCAAAAACGACCGGCGATTCGGCGTGTATAGTCGCGCGCCGGACCCCGACACGGAATTCCTAGTTGTCCGCCGGGTGAAAAGGAACGAGCGGGACAAAAATGAAGCCGCCGGGGAAAATAGAAGAAGGAAGCGTGCAGGTACTGCTCCCACGCACGGCGAATTCGTAGCCGGATGGAAACGTGTCGGCACGCTTAATCCTTTCATAGCTGCAGGCGACCGTAGTCGACGAAGTTTGGAAACACTGTACGCCGAAGTTACCCATGGAAACATATTATTTGGGAATTCCGTTCGCGGCGAAACACGCGGAAAAATACGTATTTTCCTAGAGCTGTTTGTTTTGGTGACGGTAAACACGCGGAATAACGATGCGCCCGATGAAATTGCGGAAAATACGTCGTTCGACTCGCGTTACGGCTCTCCGCGGAATGAATGAAATAATCGCTATCCTCGGGCAAATATTATGGCATCGAAAAGGAAAACACACCGCGACGAGAAATTGTTTACGCGGCCGGAATCCGTGCAACGGTACATTATTGGCCGGCGACGCAACGAAAGAGTTAATCGGTACACCGATGCGGTCGGATCGGCTTTAAACGGCTGCGCGCGGCATCGCGGGCTAACGACGCGCCGTAAGTGCTGAAGAGTTACCACTGACCCGGCGAAGTCCTTTTTAGGTTAATGCGGAATGGTATAGTGCACTCGGGCGCAGGAGTGTCCCAGCGGCGCTTAAATTACACGGACGCGCCTGTAAAAGCTGGGCCCGCGTCGGATAGATGTAACTGGAGGCTGCTCGGGGCGCAATAACAAGGCCGCCGTTTTTATTTCCGCGATAAATCCACTTGGCAGACGCGTACTGCTGCAATTACGCATCGGCGTTTATCGTGAAAACTACGCCACGCCCGCGCTAGTTTCCCGACAGCTTTAAGGAACGGCGCGGTAGGCGGGACTCCGACTGTTCTTGGTAACTGCATCGCGCCTTTGTTGATTTAGTTTCCTTTTAAAACGGAGAACGCCGCGAGAACTGGGGAGATTCAACATTTCGGCGACCAGTGTTTCATATCTGCGATGCATGACATTCTGTATTCTCCGTAGAAAACCTAGTGCTACCGTCTTGATTGCTGCTGAAACTTTCGTTCGCTGGCTGCGAACGTGTTAACCCTTTGCGCTCGTATGAGCGTGACTCGACATCAGTTTTATCCACGTGTGCCTCTTCGTTAAGATATTTTTAAAATGGATTATATTATTACATCTTCGATATTATTAGTAAGGAGAATCGTTTGCACTCTTTAAACTGTCTTCTAAAATGCATTTCAAATAAAATATCGTAACAGTGCAGAGTTATCGAGGAAAAATTGAAGAACACGCTGAAGCATGCTGCGATGTTGGGTTTCAGGCTTCTAAAGTTTCAGGGAACATGTTGCGTTCAACGAAAAAGTGAGAAAAGCTCAACACCGTCGTCGTCGTCGCACGTTTCAGCGTCTACGGTGTATTTTACGCGCGCCAAGTCCTGGCACCCGCGTCACAGGACAACGAACACTTCAGCAGCTTTCGCTCCCCGCGGATTAAGAAAAGCAGCGAGTTTCGAGGACACTCGGGAATCCGAATGACTCGCGATTCCGAAAAACGTTGCGCGCAATGCGCGCAATTTCCGTCCGCGATCGTTATCCTGCGAGGAGCGACGACGACGGAGAGGTTCGACGGTGCACCGGGCTGCTTTCGGATTCGCGTCGATACCCGTTCCGTGCAGCTCGTGCGACGAATCGCTTAATTCGAGGAACAATTTCTCGGCCGCGCGTCGAGTCGAATCGCTCATTGCCATCGACGACGTCGACAACGTTGGTGGCAGCCGGGGACGGTGAAAAACGGGTTTAGTCGGGACACTCGTTAGCTCGTTTACAGCCGATTAAAGGCTTCGGGAGAAACGCGCGCGGAATCGGCGTATTTGGGAGCTGATTGCGACGCGGAACGGTATTTATAAATTACGCGGTTATGTTTTATCGCGGCCAGTTACGGTTCTCCTCATTGCCCCGTAATGAAAATGGTTAATCCGCGCTTTGTCCGCGGTATCGAGGCTCGCCGGTCAGGGCTCGGGAACAGTTATCTCGAACTCGAAGGAAAAATGCCCGCGGGGTTATCTGTTTACCACCGAGACACCGGGGAACATCGATCGACCGACGAGAATATTTGTTCGCCGCGCAAGGAGAATCTTATTAGTTTTATTCGGTAAGGAATCTTATACGGCGACTCGTTGTAGCGAAAGGAATCTAAGTTATAGATTCGCGGATGGCCATCTTGGTGCTCTCAAAGAGGGCGTAGACAGTTCCAAGAAAGGAATAAAAGATTCACAAGGAAATCCCGTGTTCCGTATCGAGTGCATTGGCTATTCCAATTTCGACCCGATTTATATACGTATTATTAGAAACATCTTCCATGGTATCTCCTGAAATTAACCGATACCGGTATGCATTCCCGATCCGCAAACGAAATTTCACGAGACGCCGGTCTATCAGGCAGAACTCCCACATCCTTCGATAAAAGTTCCCGCAAACGAGCCGGCGGGCGGATCGTATCCCGAGCACAATTTCACCGTTTCTGGCTCCTTTACGGCGGATCCTGAAAGTCGAAAGCTATTATCGATCCCGCCGCGCATATTCCGGTCGCGCGAGATACGTGTTTGCCGAGGAGATGATTCCGATGTTCGTATTTCAATATGGGAGAGCGTTCTAATTCACTGTTCGCTGTCGGATTATACGTCGAAGCGCGATCAGAATAGCCCCGTACGTTCCATCTAGAACGACGGATTCATCTGGATTAATTCCGACGAAACTCCCGCGGCGAGTCTACCCTGTGTCGATCCCGATCGTGACTGCGCTAAACTCTTCGAGTATTTAATGGACGCAATAATCCGCCGGTTTTTCTCGCCCCGGCGAGCAGTTTTTCGTCCCCGCTTCTCATCCGGCTTCGGCGAGGTTCCTTCGTCGGACTCGTTATGCCGAAGAATGCGCTGGAAGTTAATTAATCCGGCCCGCGGAACCATATGCTCTCTGAAAAAGGCATCGGGCTCTATAGATCACGCGGCGACGTTAATTAATTTCGCGGGAGTGATTCCGCCCGATGAATTCGCCCGCCGACGGCGGATCTCCTGTATAATTTCGCCCCTTTAAATATGTTACTGTGCACGTTAATCGTCTTATTAATCCCCGCAACTCGAGCATTAAACTCTAGACGCGAACTTTAAGCGGCGAACTCTAAACTGCGAGCGTCGAGCCTCGAAGTTTCAGCCTTAACTCCACTCAATAATTGAACCCTCGAAAGTCTCGCGTTGTAATTCTTCTAATCGACCGGATTTGGATGTTTAGGTTCTTTAGCGGAGTAGAGTTGAAAAGTTGAAAAGAATGGATTTTCTGGGCGACCCGTTTCGTCCGTTTTTCCGAGCTATCCCGCTCGGATGGGAGTTGTCAATCTGCGCGCGGAATTATACGTCGCGTCCCCGGCGACGCGGAGAAAAATAGACGAAACGGACGCAGGGAAGCAGCCGATAGCTGTGTCGAAGCGTTGTCATAAATCTCACCGGGGTGTTCCGGCGGGGCAGCGCGTACAGCGACATAATTACCGCCCCCATTCGCCACCCCGCGAGATATATCGTGGCCGTTTCGTCGGTAGGCAATCACGTTTGTTTGTACTCCGTTCTGGCTTTCTTATTTACGACAACCGCGATCGTTCATAATAAATATCTTCGCGGGAACGAGATAATGAACGGCTCGCATCACGAGTGGGAGAAAGAGTGTGCAGTTAACCACGCATATACAGGGTGCTCCGCAATATTTTAGATCCTCTATTAGACTTAATTGTCCCGTCCGAAATAAGTCCCTATAACTTCCAATCTGTAGGCTCCGCCGTATTACAGAGTGTCTTCTCGCAAACCGTGCGATAAATCTAGACAACTGACGCTAGAGCCATCCGGTACTTAGAGTGATTTATTCAAATTTATTATTCTTAACGCGCGACGCTCTCGTTACCGTACCGTCGCCGAACGGAGTACCATCGTACGTCCAACAATAGTAAAATACAAAGTTCGAGGTGACTCGTTCCGATCCCTCCGGTATTTCTAGAATTAATCCGAACGTAATCTACATCCCCAAAGACAATTTACAAGTACGCATCGTTCCGAGAAACACGAACAACCTGTAACATCCTCGAGCGTGCATTAGCGCGAATTTATTACACAGTATTTAGCTGAGAAATTCAGCGGTGCAGCGGGTCCGGCGCGTCACGGGACACCTTATACAAGCCGATAAAGCTTGGAAAAGAGAGAGGCGGAAAGAAAAAGTGTGCAGAACTCGCGGAGGATCGGGGGAGGCCGGGAAGGAGTGACCGCGGGGCAAAGAGAGGCACGATGAAAAGGGGGGCCGTGCGCAGCGGGCCGGAAGGGGAAGGGGGGAAAAAACGCGAGGCGGAGATCGCCGGCGGCGGCATCGCGCGGGTAGGTACAACCGTTTTTACTTGATTTATACCGAGGCGCCGGACCGTGTAAAGTTCCTAGAGAACATAGATATTCCGGCTAAGAGCCGGCGCATCGATCCGCAAGGAAATTGGCCGAACTTTTCGGCGCGACACGCGCTAGCTCGCTCGCGGAGACGAGAGCCGAGCCGAGACCTACGCTCGGGGCCGATGATAAATCGCGTTCGAGCGGGCCGCTCGAAATTTATACGGGGCCCGCGCAGAAACGAATATCGCTTACGGTTTATGCGCTGCGGCTGAAAGCTTAATAATTCTTCGTTATTAATTTCGCCGTTTGCTAACCATCCCCGTCGAAATTCGTTGAAAACCGCGGCAAGATGAATAGCGCTAATTGTCGGGGACGGAAAGAAGCGGGGACGCGTTTTGTTCGGGCGCGCGTACCCGTGTCGCGCAGTTATTGATTGCCGCCGGTGAAACGCTCGTAATAAATCCCGCGATTGTTCCGGTGTATTTGAATCAATGTATTTTAACGAGTGCCCGGAGTATGTTCCCCTGGTATCGATTACGCGGAGTCAATTTAATTAATACCGACCCCGTAACGAGAACTTGTAAACTCCGTAATGATCGCCGACGCGCCGATACGTCCCGCGCTTCCATCTCTGCTCCTCGACGTTTCACGCGGCCCATTCGGCGTAATTCTTCGCCCCGAACGTCCTTCGACTCGTTATTATACATCGCGATGCGTACGTTTCCGACCCGCGAGACGCCGGGCAAATCGAGCGGAAGTCGGCATTTGCATTTCGGCGAACGATTCCGCGAGCGTGACACGCGCGAAATTTCTGAATAACGCTGGAAAATCTTCGAGTTTCTTGCTAACGACGCGTACCACGTGTTCGTTGTTACTCGAAGAGTATTCAAGCGAGTTCTGGGGTATACTGTAACGGGTAGAAGGGTTAAAGTTGAAACTTCCGGAGGAACTTCCGGAGGTACTTCCTCGATCTGAGCGGTAAAAATTAAAGACATGTGTATATCGAGTTCTAACAAGAAAATATGACAATGTGATGCAATAAAATACAGAGTAAACTCTTTAAAATGGACGTTCGGCCTGATCGAGCGAATACCTCGCCGCGCGTCGCAGACGTTACACTTCGAGCTCCCTGTCAATCGCACGTCCCGCGCCGCGGCAAATATATTTCTCGTATAAAACGTCTATGTAATTTCCTCCGCGCAAACTTCCTCGCTTCCTACCACCCAGCATTCACTGCTTCCCCGAGCCGAGCGCGCCGCAGACGTCGCGTTTCTGTTGTTAAATCCCGCGATCGCTACGTGACGCGCGGCCCGCGGAGATTCCTGGGCTTCCGGGGAGGCGCCGAGGATCGCGGCGACGCGGTTCAAGAGCTACCGTATGCAGGGTAACGAGATAATCGTGACGGTGGAACATTGTATAGAATAGATCTCGATCCGTTCTCGCTTCGATCGAATATTCTTCGGCTGTTTATAATGCATACGTTCACTCCGAGTCCCGGTCCGATCCCGGCTCGATTTCGCTTCACTTTTGTTCATGAAAATAGCAGACCAGGGAAGTATTTCGAGGAGGCCACAGTGTGAATCGATTATACTTCAACCGATTTTATCGCAGCTACACTTTCTACGGCGCATTTTTCGCTAATGACGCGTGGTAACGTTCAATTGCAGGCAACTCCGCCTCGGAGTTGATTAACACGTCGACTGCCACGTCACCCGAACACGGGTGACACCATTTTTAACGTAGTCTTGAATATTTTCTTGGTGACGTGTCGAACGAAGTCTTACTTGTTGTACGAGATACAAGGAAGACAGAGTAATCGTTACGAAGAGTCGAGACTCTTTAGTCTACGATTTATAAACACTAGATTTACGGAACGAGTCAAGTTGACTCATACTGAATTTTATAAACATTTACTAAATGCTAGTGTCAATTCTGATCGACACAGTTACGCAAGTATGTAATCGTTTACTGTTAAACCTCTAATTTCCAAGATCTAAATGGATATCCATTTTTCTAAGAACGATACAACGAACTGTCCACCGAACGTTCGTAAATCTAGTGTTAAGAAAACTGTTTCGACATGGGAGTGTTGATGATTGTTTACTTGGCGATCAAAGTGTTAAATAACGAAAGGAATAAACAGTTTGAAAGGTAACACGCTTCTAAGCGAACTTCTCACCGATTATCTAGACGCTTACCTCGAAACAGGGAGATCTATCTATTCGGTTAGCAAAGTGTCAGTGCAACTGAATCCTCGAGCGTGGAACACGCTGCAGGATCTCGAACGCTTGCGCAGTCGGATGCATTGAAATATTCGGTTCGCACTTGAGCGGAGAAAACGCGGCGTGTAAACCGCCGGTGCAGTCCTGGGTTAATGCGCGCGGAAACTGCGGGCCGATGGGAGCCGCGGATAAGTTACGCGGAATCGTTACGAAATACTTAATCGGCGGCGATAATCGAAGAAAGGGAAACGAACCGTCGCGGCGGTGTCGGTTTCCCATAATTATTGTTGCAGTTGCACCTGCCCGATCCCGCGGCCACGATAATAACGCTGCCTAATCCGCGTGTCAAATTTCACTGGAACGACACTGTCGCCGGTATCTAATTATACGCGGAACCGATCACTGGAATTATACTCGCGTTGCTCGCGCGGCCCGACACTTTATCGCCGCGGTTACGTCACGGCTTCTAAATCGCTGCGACGGACTTATTTTACCTTGTCGGGGGAACAGCCGTCGGATTTACGGTCCATAGATTTCAATGATGTCACGTGATACCGTCTATTAGCACGCGGAACGCGTTGCACTTGAATCACGTTGATCCCGACGTGGATCGTTTGTGTTCGAATCGAGGGGAAGCCGTGGAATCGTTAAGATTTCCTTCTACTCGAGAATACATCTCCGCTCGCGTCCAGCTATAAGTTCAGAACATAATCCTTGCGTTTGGATACTAAATCTGAACCTGAGAACGACGTCGGATACGCTCGGACATTCGGTACAACCATCGTCCGTCAGTTCACCGATTCACCCATCGATATCTGTCCATCAACCCGGTAGAAAACGAAGAATAATAATTACTTAATAGAGGCAAGAATCGGCTGAGATCGCGAACTTACCGGCGTTCGCTCGCGGTCGCCCAGAAATTTCTCCTTCTTCCCGACGCAACCCTCCCATGGAAAGAGGCAATCATCATTATTGGATGTACCTCGCGCAGAGGGGTCGGCGCACGAGAATTAGCTACGAACTGGTTCAAGCTGAATGTGTTAATTGCATCACCCTCGGTCTTGATTTGCGGAGCGCCGATTACACGGTTGATTCGAAGCTATAGAGCCGGCAACAATTACCCCAGTCGATTCTGCCCACGTGAGCCCGCGCCCGTACCACCGCCAGGACCCGGCGAGCCTATTCCAGTACTGCCGGATAGACGGACGGGCTGATCAGGGACGAAGCCCGGACTGAATCGCACTCGGCCGGCCTAACAACGCATTCCGATATTATTTCCCGCTGCCCTCTCGCGTCTTAACCCTTCATTAAGCTAAGTACCCCGGGATAACGATTCCTCCGGAAAATAAAAGAAACCGGGAAGGAGCGGAAAACACGCTCGCGCCGCGCAGGAAATACCAGTCCGAAGCGATTCCTCGCCTCGCCCCGTCCCGTCCGCCGCTTATCGATGGAGGGGGCCCCGGCCGAGCGCAAGCGGAGCTTCATTATGTGGAGTAATAAAAGATCGCGAGATCGACGCGGCCCTTCGGGGTACGAGACAATTGAGCGAACGGAGGGTCATTACGTAAACGTCGGCTCCGATAGTGGGATAACGTTCTTTTAGTTTGTCGAAAGAACGGGAGGGAAAGTATGATTAAGCCGGAGATTTCATTCCCATGATTTCTAAGGTAATTTTAATATCCCCGGTCTTATCTCGTTACGTCTCCCAGACGCTCCGGGGAACGGTTAGGTTAAACTGTGTTCTGTTTATATCGAGTCCGTGCCGATCGGCGTTCGAGGCGTGCGGATGGGAACCGAAAGTCGTCTCGATCTATTGAATCATAGCGGACGCCGGAATTTCGTATGACTAAGGAGTTCTTCGCAGTTCAACGAGACGTTCGTCGGAGCGTCCCGGCGTTTGACGAACGCGATCGTGCCCGGTGAGCTGTCGCGAGCAGACCACTGTCAGCTAATTGTAAGTCGAACTCGTGGACGACCCAAATTGCGGGCCGGAGCGAGCGAAACCATACGGGCGAAGTAGTTTACGGCGCGCCGTGTCCTTTTCACTTGCGGCCCTCGTCTCCTCATCCGTGTAATTTAATATTTATTTTCACTTTTATACTCGGCCGGCTTTATTGGCCGGCGTACGGCCATCGAAAGGAACTGTCTCTCTGTTCCGTGGAAGGAATTATTCGGGAATTATTCCGTATCGAGCGTAATTGATCTAGATAATAAATTCCGCACGGAAGCATCAATTAGCAAATTTATTCGCGACGCTCGCCGTTTCGTCTCGGTCGCGCGCGGCTGCGGCGCCGCGGCGGCCGGGCTCGCCGGGGAGAGGGAGGGACAGCCCGGAGGAAATTATCTGTCCGACATCGTGTTCTCGTTAACGGGCTGATATAAATTACGAAATTCCAAAATTACCGGGGCCCCCTTGCCACGGCGAGCCGCAGGAAAAAGTTGATGAGCATGTACGTGACGCGGACGAAAGTACGGTATATTGTTTTATCCGGGTGAACGGAACGATGATCGTGCCCCGGAGAAAGAAGCCCGTTTCCTTTTTAATTACCGCGGAAACGAAGCCACCGGCTCCCGTTGGCTCGACATCGCGCGTCGTAAACGCGCGTTCACGAAACTTTTACGCGCAAGCGTTCTTCGGCTTTTACGCCGCCCGGCTGGATACCGATTCTAACCGCAGAATTGCGGAATCGGGATTCCGATGGAAGGTAAACGTGTTAACACATTGTACGACGGATAAATTTCGGCTACTAAAAGCGCGAGCGTTGGTGATTGTGTTGATAGAATTTTTAAACGTCAATCGAACCGAAATTTCTAACTTACGGAATGAATAAGGAATTTGTAATTTTACTTTGGGTTTGTGTTGTGCGTATCTGAAATGTTGCATTAACGAAGGATTAGTAATTAAACAATAGACTGAAAATAGGCCGGCGCACAATGTGTTAACACATTATTCAAGACTAACCCTTTGCGCACGAAGATTCTTTGAGATATAGAAAATCGTCAGCAGATGAAGCTAAATTATGTATCGATTGCTTAGATATTTACAGCTGTTTTAGTAATTAAATCATTTGTTTGCGACTTAGCGTTGCAAATATGAACATCTAATCTCGCCGAAATGACGTTCGTTCGCAAAGGGTTAATAATCGACGTTTAACCCTTTGCACTCAAGAGGCGACGTCCAATCGCTAGGTGATTTGATACGGTAAAATTAGAAATTTTTGTATTTGCCATTAACCTTTGTATACTGCATCAAGTGAAATGTTGAAAGGAAATTGCTTTGTTCCCTAATTTATGTGTGATTTCTCGATAAATTCATTTAAAGGGTTAAGAATTCCTCAATGTTACCTTCAACAGTAATGCCAATTGATATATTGAAGCAACAAATAGTATTCGGTGATACGATGCAATTATTATTTGAGACCCAGTTCAAAGGCAATGTAAGACAAGATTTTGTAGGTAAAATAAAATGGCGAAAACTCGATGGAATCGTAATCTTTTTACTGCAATGCGTTCTACTTTCTACTGTTCTATTCCAGCTCTGTTTATTGCACCCCGATACTCGGGGACACATTCCCCTAACACTGAAACTACCGTGCAGTTAAACTGACTTTTCGAAATTCCTCCATAGAAACTCCAAGAGCGCGTCTACTGAAGCTGTACTTGATTCACCGTTCAGTTTGTGTACTGCTAAATCAATTTCTCGGATAATTTCTCAAAGAAACATCTATTACCTTGTTAACCATTGCAAAAAGAAGGAATCAAGAATAAATCATTCCGACCCGTTTAGTAGTTCCACTGTTAAGAAGACACTGATTGCCGAAACGCAGACGATCAACATTCGACTTTACCTTCACTAAGACTATCTCACAAAAATGATTAAATTGTGACTCATCTAGTTACACCTATTAACTGTAAAGTATCGTGTATAATTGGAAACTAGCCGCGAACTCTAATTTCCTCCCCCCACTCCGCCTTCTCGAAGAAGCAGACAGAGATTTTCCCCTTCCACCTTAATGACTTAAATATGTAAAATACCTATTAACACATTGCGTACTGGTAACAAGA
This sequence comes from Nomia melanderi, assembly GCF_051020985.1. Taxonomy (NCBI): domain Eukaryota; kingdom Metazoa; phylum Arthropoda; class Insecta; order Hymenoptera; family Halictidae; genus Nomia; species Nomia melanderi. The sequence continues at coordinate 5,855,714 of NC_135008.1, forward strand.
AATTTTTACACGAAGACTCTTAGCTATATAACTTTGCTAATTACAGCATTTAAAGAAATATTAAATTTGATTACAATTGTTCATTTAAAATATATTACATAACAACATGATATCTGAGTCTTTTTTATAGAAGGTGATATAAGTGGATCTCACTGAAAATCCATAGAATTAAATTTTCTGATAATTAGCCGGTACGCAGAGTGTTAACAGCTTACTCAAGAAAACTACGAAAACCGAAACCCTCCGCAACATTAATCGAATGGTGTTCGATCGTTGTAAAGCAGCCACGCGTTGATAGCAATGATTCAGCGGTACGATTTCCGCTATCGGAAATAATTTCCTCCGCGCGTTTGTCATAGTTGAAACAATAAAGCCCCGGTGTCTCGGTCGAATCCGCGGGCACGGTGCGCGCCGTTTTAACGGGGCTTTTTATGGGACCACTGGCTGGAATCGAGACGACGAAATATTAAATTACCCGAGGGCCAAGAAGCGCGCTGTCCGGCCGGCCGAAATTTATGCGCCACGGCGAAAACTGCGGCCGCGCCGCGACGCGCATCGGCCGCGATAAATCATTCGGCTCGAATCCGCCGGGCGCGCGACCCGATTCGGCCCGCAACGACAACGAAATTGTCGGGAATACCGATTAAAAGTTACCGGGTTATTAATGGTCGATCTTTCCCGTGCAGGACAGAATCCTCCGCGCGGAAACCGAGCCGCAGGCTCGCGCGTCAATCGACATGGCAAATGCATCGACTTGCGAGCGTACTGGAGATGTAATCGGTGATATTTGAAAGTTGACAACAAAATTGCTCGGGGAAGTTAAATCAAATGCACTGGGCGAGCTTGAATATTGATTGATCATGAAAAGTATCGATTTTCAACCTGGGAAGCGGCAAAATTTTTAATAAGAAATTAATGTTCATACCATAGTAGCTAGAAATAAGCTTCATATTGTGACGTAAGAGTACAGATTCAGTGACGTAACGTTTACTTTGTAATAAAGTTATTATTGATTACAATGTATCTATGTGATTGTATCTATTAACAGATAGAGTCCTAGAAAAATCAATTTTTTAGGCGTAGTAGCATAAAGTTGGAAACTGCTTTATCGTGAACGAATGGGAAGTTCATTTACGCGGAAATCCGTTCCACGTGGGTTTTACGCGAAATCGTGTAAATAGAACCTGTCGGTACTAGAGAAAAAACATTGAAGACAAAAGCTGGTATAAGTTTCAGAAATACATATTTATTTCGCACAGCTTAACAAGAGAAATAATAACAATGACATTTCAGAAAACAAGAGTATATTTTATTCGCTGTTACTGAATTCCGCGTAAATATTGTTCCAATCAACCGCGTAAAAACGAGATTCGCGTAAATCAAGGGCCAGGTGTAGACAGTTCGAAGCGCGAAGTGGAGTTCGAGTAGCTTAAGCGATAAATATTCGGAATCAATTGTCTCGAGTGGCTACGAGCAAGATTATTTAACAGGTGTAACCTGTTCGTCGGATGAGGAATCGCTTACATCGCGAAAGGATGGGTTAACGATGGTCCAGAAACATTGACAGAAAGATATACGAGCGTACCGGGGCGGGCAGTATTTTTCGAGCGCTAGAAACGTCAATATCCCGCGAACCGGGGCGAGTGGGAAGACCGAAATTTACCGGGCTATGGTCCCCGAAATTGTCAATTTGACGGGCACGCGGATTGCGAGCGTATGAAAGTTAAACGGCCGTGATAGCGGGGGAGCTCCGGCACGCACGGTTACGTGTGAATTTTTGTTTCGCGGACGTCCGGCACAGTTCCCGAACTTCCCATCTGACACAATTATATCGGCAGAAGTTCAGATAGTTCCGCCGGCTGAGTCGGGAAATTGCGGCGTTCTGGTTTCGCTTACAATATAAGGAAATGTTTGACGCGCCGGCGACAATGCGCCGTTCGCGGCGCGTATATTGAAAACGCCCGCGCCGATTGTCGCTCGCGAGGCACCGTCGCGAATTCATATGTGGAACGGTCTCTTTGAGGCCATTATTCCGCGTCAATGTTCGCCTCTTCATTCACGGTAACCGGATTGCGCGCGGGAGGAAAACCCGCGCGCATTTCCATTTTTCGACTTTGTGCAATTAGAGGCAAACAAAACGAAAAACAGAGGGAACAGAAGTGCGCGATTCGGGTCCCAATTCGCTCCCCCCGCCCCCCTCAACGAGCGTAGATTTTTCCAGTCGACGGGGCCGTCGAATAGATTACGAAGTTACTCCGGCGCGGTTTAAATCCGTTCCGACGGTGCAAACAATATTTAATAGTCGATCTTCGGGCGTACCCGATAAGCGGTAAATATTTTTCGTTCGGTGCGCGCTGGTTCCGCGATTGTAACGAAAAAAAAGAAATGATTAACGGCGAGCGTACAGCTGGAAATAAAAGATACGGGAACCGCGGTGCGTTTAAAGGTTGAAATACGCGGACATCACGGAAGCGTTGCCCCGTGTAAAATATATAACCGACATTCGGAGCAAGATTTTTTTCCGGCGGGACGATCGCCGGTGAGCCGGGCCCGGCCGCGCGTTTCCATCGGGATTCTTATTAATTTTTGTTTCGCCGGCCAATTAAAGCCGCCGGAGGGGGGATCGGACGATCCGCGGCTCACGTACGATATTGCCTGTCTAGGCAGTCTCCGGCAGGGTAGATGGCTACAAAAGATTTATCAAACCAGTTTGCCGCGATTATCGGCCAAATGAATTACGATCCCCGGCTTCCAATCTCTTTAAATCTCCTCCTGCTCATCACGCGTTATCGGTGTCCAATACGTTTTCCACTTTCAAACTGTTTACATCTATTTGCTCGCTATAATTTAATGATTCGGGCCGGCCGCCGATCCGAGCTACGATAAAACGTCCCGCGGATCAGCGAATAAATTAGTGCGCCTATAACGCTCCTATAAATTACACGGCGAGCACATACCGCGACGTTCTGTTACATTATTATATTATTAATAACCGTAATTTGTTCGCGAAAATTAATACTTCGTCGCGGAATACCGCGTCGCCTGACCGACCGGAACACATCGCCGGGATTTTGACGCCGCCGATGTACCGTGAAACGCTGCGCTTCCTCCCGCCGAGCGCAATTTGTTCTCCGACGCTATTGCCTCGATGTTATCCTCGACGGTTTACGATAGATTGCTCTATCGCGTTGCGAGACCCACAAAAATCAATCCCGCGATACTTCCGACACATCCTTTCCCGTACGTACCATCGCATTTTCTTAGCTTTCAATCGCGAATATTGGTATATTCCGATCTATCCGTTAATTGGTCGATTATTGGTATTCTAGTATCTAGAATTGTTAGCGTAGGTTGAAGTATTTTTAAGAAAAGCGAATGTAAGGATGAGTCTGAGTGAAGGACAGGCTATAAAACCGTCGAGGGAAAGTGGCCTGCGCGTCGCGGATCCAAGATTGCAGGGCCAGCTTTCCAGGGGTGCATCTGAGTGTTTGTGATAAGTACGAGTGAGAAGAATGCTTGTGGGAGAGAATGTCTGTAAAAGAGTGGTAAGAGAGTGGCGAGGGAGAGTCGTGTGTTGGCTTCCGTGAGTTGTATTTTTACGTGCTGTCCGTATTGTTTCCTTATTTCATTAAGTACATATATTTATTCCTAATTCTCGATTACCGAAGATCCACCTTTTCTATAATAATAATACCTCCATACTATAAACTCGGCGGCTCGTCCGGGATCACTATAGTATCAATCGATTCGATGCTAAGTCGTGTATCATCGATTCCCAAACCGACAGAAGATCCTCGCAACGAGAACGAAGACGTTTCCGTGAAGGGAGTTCTTGTTACACGGGCAGCGTCGCGGAGCTTTAGTTAGTTCGCACTTGTTTTAATGCAGACCAATCAGAATTCAGCCGAACTACTACTAAGTGACGCTTTTCACCGTCGCCGGGGCGCGGGAAACTTTTCCTCCGAACAATTCCAGCAACTCCGGTGAGAAAGCCCTCTGGCCTTTCTGTCCTCCCTGACTCCCGCGAGGCCGGCCAGATTTCAGTCTTCGGGTTACCTCGATCCCGGCTGCCTTCGTGACCGACCGATGTCCTTTTCCTCAGGCGTCTCCTCCTCGTTCCTCCTCCCTTTGTATCGGCGCCGAGAAGCTCAGCGCGCCGGCCGAGAGTTCCAAAGACTGTTTAAGAAAGTTTCCCAGTGTACGCTGACGCCCGCGGATTCTTTTCTCGACCCCGGGACAATGAACGGTCTCGGATAGTCGTAGCTTTTTCCCCTTATGCACTCGACGAACGATTTGATCCCCGGAGAGGAGAGTTTGTTGAATCCACTGCCGGACCATGGTCGTCTCTTGGCCCGCGAACGACGCATTGTGCGATCGCTACGAGGATGGAACTCGTTAATGGCTTAGAATTACTCCGCGACTCTGGTTAACGCGTTGAGCGCCACGAAAACCTGGAACGTTCGAGTTATTCTGCAGCAAAGAAAAAGGATTATTAATTATTTCGCGTTACAGTCCTTGCACTACACTATTATCAACTTAGTTACGTCATGAAACATTTTCATTGGACATTATTTTGCATGTTACGATTGTTTTCGAGTAACTCGGAAGCGTTCGTCATCAGTGACATGACGCTTGATGTGTTAAATGAATATTATATACATTAATTTGGAACATGAAAGGAATAGTTTATTGTTGGAAATGTAGATCGAAATATTCGATATTTCCGATAAAGAATATTAATTATGCGTTAATAATACGTAGAATTCGCAATATTCTAGTTTCTTTGTTATTATTTCATTCTGTTACTGCCCTCCCTATTTATATTCCCCGCGCAACGTCGAATTTATTCGGCACGAAACGAATGATTTCGAGAACGGACGGCCAGACGATGAACTCGCCGAAGGACGGCCGAGGTGTTCACGAGCATGATGTCTCAATGTTTAACGATTAGTTTCAGCTCAGCCGAGAACGGCTTTTACGTTCCACGAGAGGTTGCGCTTTATATCCGGCACTATCCTCGCATCCCTCCTCGCCCGCCCCGTTCACGCGTTTACCGGCTTATTCGCGGAACGATTACGTCCGGGTTGAAATTCATTTAATTGCACATTGTAAAGCGATATTGCCCGTAAAACTCGCCGGTGATCACGTTAGACGCTCTCACGCGGATGAGCTTCGACGAGGAGGAAGATAAGCGGTACTCGTCCAAAATTGAAGCTCTCGCGTCCGGCTTTACGATCCCGTTGTTCTTTTTCCGCCGTCTATAAACCGGTTCCCGGCTATCAGATCGAGAAAGAGAGGGAACGAGGGCCGGCGGTCTACTGAAACGAGCGCAACGCCGATCCCCGGCCGCCGCAGCGCGGCTACATCGGAATAGTTACGTGTCGAAGCAGAAATTCGCGGGTTCTACGAGCGGATCTCCCGAGATACGACGTCTTTATCCCTTTCCTTGAAATTCGAGGGGAAGATTCAGCATAGGAATTCCGTACCGAGTAGGCGAAACGCCGCTCGCATAGCTTGCACCGGTGCGCCCGGATTCGATCGGGATCATAAAGTTCAAAGGTTTCGGATATTAGAGCCGCGCGCTGTCTTGGCCTACGCCGGCGAGCGAAACGGGCTTTCGCGGTGTTTTACGTTCGCTGACAAGGAAGCGATCAACCTGACGGCGGACGCAGGTGATCTCTGAACCTGATGGGATATTCGAACGATTCGGAATCTTTCTCGACATCGAAGAACTCGGTTTCAGAGGTTTCCAACGATTTTATGGTATCGATCCTACCGATTACACGTCGGCTCGACCTCTCGCTTTTAGCCGATAGCGTACGCTCGGTTACCGGCGGAGGCCATTTCATCCATCATTCCGGTCACCTGATCATTTCGGTGTTAATCATCGGCGCGCACCGGCGGATGATTTTCGGGCGAACGTGCAGGAAACGATTGATTCGCCGGCGAGAACGTTATTATAGCTGGAAAATGTCGATCTGAGGCGAGACCTCGGGAAATGGACGAGGAATGAAACTGGTGATGAACTACCCGCGACTGGTTATTTTCTCATTCGTCAACGCGCTCCGCGCGGACGTCGCGCACCGTTGGACACCGGACCGCTGTTCTCTCGTACCATTTACTATTCCGTCACTCCGATTGCTGAAATGCTCGTGAATAGAATTTAATAAGTAATTATTCATGCTGGTCACCGTTGCGCGAACGGAGAAGAGTTTAACGCCGCGACGCCGAATACTCGACTCGGTCGATTATCGACTATAGTTTACGAAGGGATAATTAAACTTTCATACCGTGTAAAAGGATCGTCCAAGATTCAGCTGGTATCCAGTTTGCTCGATCGGTACGGGTTTCGAAGGAAACGACGTCTGACCATTAGCACTTATTCTACTTAAGTCCCTCGCGCGATAAAGTTCCTGCAAATAGGATTCGCGATTTCCTTGCCATCGGTATCAAATTATTTTCCAACGGTACGAGCATACTGAATAAATATTCGGAAGGGGTTGAATTAATTAAATAAAATCTAGCTCAATCCTCGAGACTCGACGACGAATTTCTTACGACCCAATTCGCGTTATCTGCGCCGGTCTCTGCCCGATTCACGAATATCCCCCGGCGAACGTCGGTTTCACGAGGAATCGAAGTGCGCGCGAATCGAACGGCACACCGAGGATCCGAATCCACCGGGGGAAAACCCCGGGAGCAGGTTTAAGGGATCAAACGATGCCCGATATTTTATATTAGAAGCTTAAGCCTACGTCTGACGGCGGAATCAGATTCCACGAAGAAGGTAATGCTACGTAATTGTCCGGTCTTATTACACCGGCCGTAACGTAGCTGTTACTTTAATGGCGCGTAATCCCGAGCGGAATCAACCACCGATATCTGACCGTACTCGAAATCTGTTTTCCGTTTCGGTCGACGCTCGGATTACCTTCCCGCGGCGTGGAACGGCTGCTTCTCGATTGAATAACTAACCAGCCAGAAAATGGTCTGATCGCCTTTTGCAGCGAGCCACGATCTCCTGCCTCCTCTTTTTTCTCCGCGGACTAAACGGGCGCTCGTTATCGTTCAAACGGCGTAAAAGTACGGCGGAATCAGGGGTTCAGTTGTTTCTCTCTTTTAATTTCGGCTTAACATCGCGTCAACTGCTACATGGTTAACTCGATGGGTACAGAGAACTCATTACAATCGGTAGATCAGTCTCGATTCATTGGCACAGTTAATTCGCGTAGTTTTCTGCCGTTTAAGTCGCCTTTGATCGATGGTTCTAATATTCATAGTAGAAACTATGATATTCAATGGGATCTAAACATTCCACCGTAATCGCTCCATTACACGAGTTTCATAGTCGACGCGCTCGACTCGAGACAGGAAAAAGCCGCATTTAATAAACGTTCGTCAAACCTACTAGACTATCTGCTCGCGGCGACGTTATCGGGATTGTCAACGCGAACACACAGAGACTCGCGACACGATCTTCCCCCGCTCGCCGCGTCGCCATTAGCAACACTACGCCGGGCTCCGCCTATACTCACCTGACCCCGTAATATTATGTAATTTACTCGAAACCTGTTCGCTTATCCGAGTCTTATCGTCGCGCGTCTCCGTGCTCCGCTATCCGTCATTCGAATCCGTCGAATTGATGTCCCGCGTCCTCTTTATCTTCGCGCGTATCGTAAATATCCTTGACTTTCTACCCGCGCGGCGTCGGCAACAATATATTACAGAAGGATCGCAGAAAAGGAACAGCGCGCCGCGGAGCCCGTCCGCCGACGTTAGGTTCAATCATCGTCGGCGATATTTAATTATCTCCCGATGCGATCAATCAACGGCGCGGTTCTTCATCAGCGACGTTTCCTTTTGTCGGGCCCGGGCGTGACGTCCCGACGCGATGTTACACGGGCGACGAGCGGACGCGAACCTTTCCACGGTCGAACGCGTGGCGTCGTGACGCGGTATTTTTCACTGTTAACCCAATTTCAGCGCGGTACGATATCTCGGCGGCCGTGTACCCCGACGTTCGACAGTTAATGGGCATCTTAATAGGCAGCATCGGCCGCGGAAGATACGGGCACCATTACCCGCGCCTCGGGTATTGAGCGCCACTGGAAACAATTCAACGTAACGGAATAAGACGAAGGCGCACCTGTACGGAACGATTGTTCTCTATTCGCTACGTCTTGCCTCGACGCTATCTCCCACGGCATCTGCCTCGTAATCATTTCTCCCGATACGGAGCGGGGCAACAGCTGCATCAGCCGGCATTTGCGAAAACATTTCTCAAGATGACAGCCGATTAGCCCGATCAGCTTTCCGCGGTTCGCGTCCCGCTCCCCCGCCGTCGTCGCGGCGAACCGGCGGCTCCTTTTTACGCGATCCCTCTTGTTGCGTCAATATTTGCTTAATAGAACCTCGCCGGCGAGAGTAATGCCCGCTTATTCATTATTGTTCGCGTTAGGAGGTTACCGAGCGGCCGAAGATTTATAATTATTGGACGGTCAATGCGCCGTTCCCTTCGCGCGCCGCGCACCTTTGTGCCATTTTTATCGTGGCATAAATCATTGCCGTACTGTTCCACCGTAACTCTTCTCACTCGTTATTAGGTAACGATGATTTATTGTTCCGACTACTGTGGGCATTACGGCCGCGATTAAGCGGAAGACTGCTCGAACGAATAAATAGGAAGACGCTTTACGAGTCCCCTGGAAACCGATGCTCCCTTATCGCGGGGGACACGGAGGAAAAATAAATCAGCCTGTAGGATTCCCTTCTCGTCGCGTTCGTAACTTTACCTTTCGAGTTACAACCCGGAGTCCTCGAGGATAATAGAAACGCGGAGCGAAACGGAGAGGCGCCCTTTCCCCGATGTCGGGAAAGCGTTGTCCGCGCTCGATCGAACGAAAGTAGAAAGAAATTCCTCGCACGCGAGCGCTCGTGTCTCGATGACTCGCGTCGAGAAGAACGCTGCCGGTCCGATGTACGCGTAGTATAATGGGACGCGCGAGATATTGTGTTTCGAGATGCGACGCGGCCGGTGCACCGCGCCGTCTCCAGTCACGGCGACGAGAGAGGGACGATTGGATCACGTTCCACCGCCGCGGTTATACTAACGAAGCGCGGTTCGTAAATGTTCCGAGCCGCGCCGGTAGATTTCGGAGTGATACTCCTCTGCTCGAGCGTGCTCGATGATTCTCCTACTGGTCGTGCAATCAGCGCGCGACGAGCATCCACTTTTTCAGAATCGTCCCTCCTCGCGGTCGACCGAGGGACTTTGACGAATCATGGTGACGAGCAATGGGAACACTGGATTCCTTTTTTCACGCGGTTTTATAACGATGCGTCTTAAACAGTGAAACTAGGAAATTAGTCAAATTGATCCATTACTGAATTCTTTCGGAATTATTAAAAATAGATGCTTCTCTGGGAAGTTAATGAATTTTGAAACAATTTGACTGCTCGGTATTTTTAGCTGTTCGATGAAATGAAGCGTCGATTCAGGATTTCTTCTGAATAGAGGAGTATATAATGCGTATAGTTGCAGTTTGCAGTTTTCTCGTTTGATACCGTATACCGTGATCAAAGTTCTCCTTCGCTTCGCCAAGTATTAACTTCGGTTGTCACTTCTAATTGTATAGCGCGAGCTTCTGGGGGATTCGAGCGACGCATTCACCGTTTAATCAGCGGTACGTTGCGTCGGCGAATAACTCTTCGACGAAACGTCACGGAGAACTACTGTAACATTGGATGCAATTTTGTATTTCGAGTTAATTTCGTTCTATCGTTCATTCCGTGCACGTTGTACTCTGCATTATGTAAAATGAAGATTATCCAAGCTACAACGCTAAGTTTCGAGTTGTTCCTCGTCCAAGGTAAGCGTCTACATGGAATATTCCTTTGATCGACAGACGAATGAAAGTGCAGCAACTCCGCAACAAATACCAAGAACAAACACGTACGATTACATCCAACGGCGAAGTACCAGCCGTCGATCAACGTTGAATACGATTTATGTATTAGCCACGGATAATGAATCTATTAATTATTCACCGCACCGAAGTTACACATCATCCTCCATTCGTTATTCCGAATAACTTTCGCTCGGCGCAGCCGTCGACTACCGTGCCCAAGTTTCGCATAGCTCGAGCGATCATCGATCTACAGCACGGTCCACGGATTCCGCAAAAGTTCCCCTAGGCTCATTAGCAGCCGTGGTCGCGGCTCCGCGGCTAGATTCCACACAGCAACTGGGTGGGTCCAGAAAAACAGCGCGGCGGTCGTATCGTTCTTCTTGCGGGGGCACGAGATTTGTCCCGCGGTGGCTCGCCGGTCGCCGGATCGGCTGAAAAATCAATTTCACGTGGCCGAGAAAGCGCGTCCCGCGCGTGCTTAAAATTTCTTCGCGGAAGGCGGAATTCAGGGTCGCCGGAGGAACGGCCACCGGCAAAAACGAGGAGGCGTTCGCCGGCCGGCCGGCGCGGCGCCGCGCGGCTGCGGGGAGAGCGCGCGGCCTCATGAGAAATCGTATACGGAGTTATCGTTGAAATTTCAGCCAGGCCCATTTATCAGCCGGCAGCCGCGGCCTCCTTAGTCCTGGAGTTCGTGGAGTATCGCGGCGACCGGAGAGAAACGAGAGAGCGTCCGGCCACGCCGCACACCGGAGAAACGTTACGTGGCCGGTACGTCGTCGGGCGCGGACGTTGCCCGGCCGATAACGATCTCTCGCGGGGGAATTCTCAGTAACATTATAACTTCTCCGGTTTGAATAGCTCGGGCATTTTATAGATTCCGTGAACGGTGGGCTCGCGCTGCTCAGGGAGCTGTCGACGGCCGTCCCGCGTCCTCTCGAGTTACGCCGCGGGGCGAAAATAAAGGGCACCGGGAAGGATCGCGCGCTAACCCCGAGCGATCGCCGGCCATCCAGCTCGGTCGACCGTTCGTTCTCCTTCGGAACCGCCGCAACTTCCGGCGGAGATTCCTCGAGTGCCCCGCGCAAACGAGACACGGCGACGATTTATAAAGCGGACCCCGGTAATTGCGCGGCGTCTTAATTACCGCGGCCGACGAACATCCCGGGATCGCGTAAACGTCGTGTCCGCGTTTTCGCGTGCATCGCCCGGCAGTCCGTCACGCGGCTTTCCTTTGTGCACGGTCTTCTGTGTTTTTATTGAAGCCTTCAAGAGGCGAGTCGTAGTCGCGGTTTCGAATAGCGGAATTGTAAGATTCGATACGATATTCGGAGTGAAATAAAATTGTTCGTAAGATCTGAAGACGACTTCGCTTTGCTACTGGATGGGTCGGAATGATGTACATCTGATTCTTTGTTTCACGACTGTCGAATGGATGTATGTAGCACTGTAAGGATTTATTAAATAAGTTGGCTAAGTACGTGGAATAGACGCGAGTGAAATCAAGTGCCGTCAAATGCGTTCTCACGATTTATACGAGAAAATACAAGGCAGTCCATTTGATTGCGCAGCGGTTCTAGTTTAACGATGCCTGGATTAAAGTGGAAAGATTCCGAGTGTCGAAACATTATCGCGGTTCATTGATTACTACAAACGAAAGAGCCCGGTCGGCCGAAGGTGGCGAGCGCGCCGTCCCCCGTCGCGTAATTACATTTTCATCGCAATAAGTAATGAAACGACGAGTCGCTCGCGCTGACACACGAGCCTTTATTTACACCGACACACTGAAGCCGCGCAGCTTATTAGCATCCTAATGGATGCATTCCAGCGTCAATTTACTAAGCGCCAACTTAACGAGATCTTCCTCGAAAATTGATCAACGCCGGGAAGCCACGGCGTCGGACACCGAGACGACGGATACACCGGCGTCCGAGGCTCGACGTAGCCATAAATTAAGGAACATCCTTTCGTTATCCGTTCAATTGAAAAATCACCGACCATTAGAAGCTTCGATAAGCTGGCCAGGCATCGGTTGTGCAGCGCGAGTCTCTATAAATCACGATTTCTCCCAATCGGTTGCCCGTTTGAACCAGTAATTCGTAAACACGTGAATTCGATTCGACGGTTCGGACGGAGCGATGCAGCTTATCGAGTAGCGGACGCTTAATGAAGCGGATCGTGATAATTTAACGAGTGGGTCGGCAGATTGGCCACGTTTCACAAGGCGGCGCCGTTAATTAAGGCAACAGAGTTTCGAGCGCCCAGTCAACGGCCGATCCACATAAGGTGTAATAATTCAAACGCGAGCCTCGGCGAAGATTGACTCGGGATGAAGCGGTGGTGCTCGAACGGCGTCAAAGGGGCGCATTATCCGTTCGCGTGTACGGAACTGGGTTACGATTCACGCGCGCTCCCGTACACGCGCCGAATACGTTACCGCGGCAGCGCACGCGCGACGCGATTCTAGCTTCAGTATCAGCCCCGCAGACAGCACGCTCACCCTGATCGACTGCGTCCATCGAACTTCGCGGTACACGTGGGTCATTGAAAATGACTGGGTTCGACGGATCGTGAGTTTGAATTGTAATTGGTGCGATCACCGGGTGTACTTCGTTTCGGTCGATTCTTTGGATGATGTGGGGTTTGTTAAATTTTCATTAATATATCTGCTTTTGTTAACGCGTTAAATGCCGCGCGATTTCATAGAGAAAAATACAGAAAATAGACAAAGTATAAAAGCGCTTTATTTCAAAAAATGTTCCCCCAGCCTTACATAGTCTGGCGGGGGGTAGATACATAGTAGCGCCCTTATGGCGAAGGCAAAATAGTTAATATAACTCTGTAGTGTTTGTCACTATTATCAGATCTCAGTCTGTGGTGGCTCTTATACCATAAACACATTAACATTTAAATAAATAGATAGATCTAACAAGAGTTTGAATTTGTATATATAATTGTAAATAGGTAGCTAAATATTAAATCATTTGATTGACTTGCATTATTATTATTGCACGTTCGTATAGCTGGATGTCACCGCATTAGATAGTATTTTTTATAATATAGAAATGTTTTCAAATAATCATAGTTTAACTGAGTGAGCTATAGTAATTCGATTTGGTTGGGGGTCACCGGTGACCCCCGTGGTATTCAACGTGTTAAAGACCACTGGGATCTTTTCAATATTAACGTTTCAATCTTTCAAATTTTAAAAAATTTCAAATTGTAAATTACGCGTTTCAAATTTTCTATTTCAAACTTTAATCCGACTGTTTTTCCGACAACTTTCAAGCTGCAAGGAACATTCGCGTCGGAACACATCTTCCTCTACAGCCAAGCCCGTACCGCGCTTTTTTCGCCGCGTCTAGGAAACTGTAACGCAAGCGAAGCAAAGTAAACGGAGCGAGTTTTTCTTCCGGCTCTCCCGCGGCAGGTCTAGCAGCAGGCATTTCATTAAAACTTTTCTATCGTCCGATAATTGGATACGCGTTATCCTTATCAGTAACCCGGACATGACTAATTTATTTTTTCGACTGAATTAATCGGCAATAACGCGACTTACCAGGGTTGATTAGGGTAGCCCGTCCAAGGTTCTCGCTTGCGAGCAAAACCAAAGACGCCGGTTCCGTTTCGCCTCGTCATACATCGATAATTAATTCGAAGCATCGGCGGCGATCGATACGCGAGTACGATTAATCACCATCGGGGCTACGTCGGACCGCCGATCGCTAAAAAACACCGGTAGCAGCCACCGCGAAAGCCGAACAAGCGTTGTGGAAATTAAAAAGGTAGCTGTACCGTGGCTTTTGGTTGCTTTATCCAGTTCCCCGTTACATTCCGCCATCGCCGTCGACGACCGATCGGAAACATCGTAAAAAAATTCAACGAACGGAATCGAATTTTCAGCAACGTTTCGGAAGGGTCGCAAAATCGCCGATCAAGATACAACCACTCGATCGCTGAACAATTTTCGACTGGCGTAACGCGCGCGACGACTACACTCGCGCCGGAATGGACAGGCGATATTCGATTGTCGGCGTCCAATCAATTACACCGGAAATTTTTCCGCGATTTCACGTAGACACTCGGGGCCGACGGAATTTCGCAAACGAAGCGACGAGAACGGGGCTCGCGCGCCGCTCTAAAACGATCTACGATACGTAAATGAATATAATTTATGCCCGCGCCGGCGAGAGAGGCATTAATTTCACTCGGGTTGCGCAACTCTTCATTTAGCGGGTTGAATGATTTCGCAAATCGCGGCACGGGGGTACGAGGCGAGCGATAAAATCTGTTCGCCGGCCGTTCACGGTTGAATCTCTGTCATTGAGGCGAGCTCTTCCCCCGGCGCAGCTGTGTCGGCGCAACGCGCCGGATAAAATGTTTACGACCGGATCACCGTGCCCGCGGAGCACGTATCCGCGCAACACGTGTTTGCGCAACTTGACGAAATTGCTCGCCGCGATCGCGCGAATACGTAACGATATCTCCGCAATGATCTCGCGCGGACGCGCCAGCGTGAACGCCGATTCCAACCGGAGAACACCGGCAGCGGTGATCGTTGAATCCGATGCCCGGAGCGTTGAAAATATTGTCTGCGAGTCGAACGCCGAGGAGCGTTTCTCTTCGCACGATTGGCTCGTCGAACGATTTTAGATACGCCGCTCTGCGAACGACTCTGGAATTATTTATAATTTACCAGACTACGCTCGGAAATAAAAGAAACTCTCACTGACCGATTAGAAACATTGAAATATGAGACACGTTCTCGTTGGATCCCTCGTATTCAGATCAGAAGCAATAATTACAAGCGATCGACCTACGTTGCCTCGCAATTTCTCCTTCTCCCCGGCAGCCGGGATATACTAACTCTTCGGAATACTTTACAGAGCAGTTCGAGATACTTTATTTCGCGATTCGGGCAGCATCGAGTGTGAAGCGAGACGACCGGTAGCTGGTTATTGCAACTGGGGCATCGGGGGACCGGCAACTGGTCCGGTGCGGCGCGGGCCCCGCAGCGAGCGGGTACGATTTAGAGAGTGGAAATCGGCGCGATGAACAGAGTGAAATATTAAAATCACGAGCAATTTCAATTACGAAAGCCCGGGGACAAGTGGATCGTGAGATTGCGAGAGCGGCGAAGAAGTGCTCGTTCTGGGTCGAGGATGGATCGTCTTACGAGTGGTTGTCGCGTCCGCCGTTCCGCAAAGCGGGAGACGGGCCCCTCCCCCGAGCGGAGCCAGGATATTAGAGACGTTCCCGAGATCCGCGACTGTAATGACTATTTAAGTAATCCAGAAACCAGCTACTCGGAGTTAACCTAATTGACGTAACTACCAGTTAACAGATCTATTACGAGAAGCATGCTTAAGCAGGGGGTTAAACGGACCGCTGAACCCTGCCACGGGGTAGTTTTGCAGTTCCAGAACCCGCGGCGCGCACCGGCGTCCACGGTCTCCGTATTTCGACGGGGAATCGTTTAATTCGATATCGACTCGAAATCGAGCTTCGCTTCTTATAGAGCCCGTTTAATTTCCCGTTATCGGAATATCCGAAAGTCCGATCCCCCATCCCCGCCTCTGAATCCGGGCCCGCAGAAGCTCGGAGCGGTTACATCGTCCGATAAACGTCGAGAGTTTCGTCCGAGGTTGTACCCGTGATCCGGGAACGCATTCCGTGATCGCGATAAGTAACAAAGATCGAGTTCGCGCCGGCGAACGGTTTAAATTGAACGGATAATTAAGCGGAAAGAGAAAGAGTGGCGGGAGTGGCGAACGAGAGGGAGAGAGGGGAAAAAAAGGGAAAGATGAAAGTTCGAAAATTAGCGCGAGACGTAATGGCCGTGCCGGTGGAAGCGCGGCAACACATGTTCTTTACGCTTATACGCGCCGACATTAATTACGTGTCGCGCGCTCGCGATATCAACAACAGCCGCACACACCGGCTTTTATTTATCGTTCGGCGCGCATAATATTCCTATGCGCACTGTCCCGAACCGAGCGGTTTGCTGCGCGCTCAATAAAAGTTACAAACGATGACGTTAATGCAACAAACTCTCCGCGTCCCGTTTCTTCTGCGTTGGTCTCTCTTCGAGAGAGAGCGTCTTCTCTGCTCGTCCTCCCTCCCCACCCCCTTACGATCCTTTCATTAACCAGCGATTTATCGTAATGGATCCTGAAATCTTGAGCAAATATCGTGTCCGCGTGATCGTTTCGCGGCCATTTTTTCACGAGCGGTGCCACGAGGAACAACCGTCCCCCCCCACGCGTGCGCACGGGAAACGCATTCATTCCGGGACAATACACCCCTTTTCATTAAGATTCTCACCTCCGGTGCAGTTAAATTGGCTGTTCGTTTCATAATAATTACCTCCCGCGATTAATGGGAAGCCCGCGGAGTCGCGTCGCGCGGACGGAAGCCCGATGAGAAGCAGAAAACTTATAATGGCCGGGTCCCCTCTTTTAAATTCCGCCCACGAGGTTGCAGTTGGCGCGATGGCCTCCAAGGGCCAAAACCGTCTCTTGGCAATCTGCCGGACGAACGGTGGCGTCCTTCTGCGTTTTACGTCCCATCCGCCACCTCCCCGCCCGGCTTTTCCGCCTTTTTACTCTTCCCCTCGTTACTACGAAACATCTTTCCAGAGGACGGAAATCCACTCGTTATACATCTCAGAACGTGATGCTACGGACGGGGGAAGAGGCGCGGCCGCGGAGGAGGACGGGCTTTTTCAGCTTGCACTGCGCGATTGCTAAGCTGATGGAATTAAGCTTGTCAACCACTTCTGTTAGTGGCTAGATTAACTTGAAAATACGCTGGCACCCCCGATAGACGCGCGTATCCGCGGCTATGTTTTCAATGGCGAACGTTACTTTCCTCGCCACGATGAGGTTTTAGAAATTTCAGACATTTCTAGGGTGCTTTATATCTGTTAAGGCTTTGCATTCGACAGGTGGATTCTCAGTCGTGATATAGTAAAATTATCAAGTTTTGCATGTGGTATTCAGGTTTGTATAATGCATCGTTACGTGGAATGTTCAAACGAAATTGCTTTGTTCCTTAATTTTAGAAATTTCTAGGATTCTTTATATCTGTTTAGACTTTGCATTCGACAGGTAGACTCTCAGTCGTGATATAGTAAAATTGTCAAGTTTTGTATGTGGTATTCAGGTTTGTATAATGCATCGTTACGTGGAATGTTGAAAAGAAATTGCTTTGTTCCTTAATTTACGTATGGCTCCCTATCTTATCGATGATCTTCTCAAACAGAAGTGCATTACATTCGAAATACCTCTCACTTTGTCCGTTCCGAGCTCGGAAATATTTCAGTATCTTACGAATTTCTCTTCGCGACCACTCGACAAAAGCGTGGTCACGAGCGGAATTACACTGTATGCAACTCGAGCGCGCGGGCTCGCTATTCTGGGTCAGCCAGGTGATTGATATGCGACCGGCGATCCAGTAACTCACCAGAATCCTGGTTATCCTTATTCATAAATTCATCGTTGACGCTGAAAAGCATCATTTAAAACTAATGCGTCGCGATATCATAATTCATGGGGCTGCGTGCGCTACCCGCCGACGTGTATTTTGAAACCGGTACCCGCGTGCGCGCGCACGATTCAAGTGGGCGCGGTGGATATTTAATGTTGATTTAATCGTTGTATTCTGAATGGCCGTCCGCTCGAAATAAATGAAACACGCGCCGCCATTAAATTTTGAATGCCGATACTGTCGTCGGTATCAGCGATCTTTCTCCCCGCGGATTTTTCCTCTCGCGACAATTTATTATTGTTCGCCGCATAACTCCCCGCCGCGGGAAGAACGAAACGATTCGAGTCTAGCGAATCGTTCGCGGAGGATCTCGAACGTTCATTCGGAGAGAGTAAAATTCCGAAATTCCGCTGTTGCGTCCCGGAACCCTGTCGAAATGCACAATTTCCACGCAACAAGAATTAGATTCGCGTAACGCACTTGTCGCGTTCCCGCGTTATCGTTGCACCTGTAGCAAACAATTACGACGTAACTCGGAGGATCACTACGTTCCCGTAGGTTTGACGGTGATGCGGTTAACCCGCCGGCAAACAGGATTTCCTCGCGGTGTCCGACGCGGAATTCCAACGTGACTATTTGCTTCGACCCGAATTATAGAATTTACCGCGGCGACCCCTCTAATGGCTCGTCAGAACAATGGTATCGATCGTGCGCGCGGGGAACGGCCGCGAATAAATCAGTTTTACGAGGCACGAAGAAAATCGTGCATGCCAATAAAAATACGCGGATACGCTCGGGCACGTGACAATTCGTGGGTTGTGCGCGATTTAACGGCGCTCGGGCTTGGAA
Organism: Nomia melanderi; assembly: GCF_051020985.1. Classification (NCBI taxonomy): domain Eukaryota; kingdom Metazoa; phylum Arthropoda; class Insecta; order Hymenoptera; family Halictidae; genus Nomia; species Nomia melanderi. The sequence goes on from NC_135008.1 coordinate 5,873,956, forward strand.
ACAACAAACCGTCGATGGACGTTCCACGCGTTTCTGAACTCGTCGCGCGGCCGCCGGTGTTTTTCGATCGGTGTTCACTTTTCGTCATTACACTCGAATCTCTGGTACAGTGGCAAAGGCAATCATGATTTTTCTACTGTCACGGAAGGCTCCGGAATGATTCACGCCCAGAGACTACTCGTTTGAACCCGAAAGAGTCTCGGTACGGTTGTTATTCATGCCCGCTCAGCGCGCAGATGTATCACAGAGGCTTTGAACCACGAATTCACCGGAATTTTTCACGTTGTACTCGAAATTTCGTCTACTCGAACAAAGAAGCGACGATGTTTTATTTAGAGACGCCGCCGAGGGTGTCGCGCGTACGATACGACGGCGTATAAATCGAGGACGAGGGAGAGCGGAGCATTTTTCTAGAGTCACAGCTGGAAACGCGGATTTGATTGATGGTCGGGGAGCGGAGAATAACGCGACGTAGATTTCCAAGCTGTTCGGGGACTCCGTTACGATCGGTACATTATGTATTAGGCCAGTGTTCGTGCCTACGCATAGATCTCGCGGGTCCTTCCATGATTCCTTCCGGCCGAGAGTGTACCCACTGAAAAGTGTCCTTAGTCTAATTATACATGCGCGTGGCGATTACACCGTCGCTCGTAGATGCAGATGTAATAGCTGCATACATTAGCTGCACACGCCAGCATGAATATTTCATCCGTCGCCGGTGCGAAACACTGGCAACGGAAAATACGAATTGTCCGATTTTTCGTGATTATTATCTTTGCACGACGATCGGGGGAGGGGGGGCCTTTCGTCGAGTTCCGATTAAAAAGAAACGCGAAATTAGTATTTGAACGGCAGCTTTATACCGACGGCATGATCGACGAGATTCCACGGGGTGTCCAATGTTAATTTCCGCGATAAATATTCATCTAGAGCCGTTCTCTTTTTAGATCGCCGGGCTAAATGGCGACAATTCATTCAATTTCTTTAATGGACTGCAAGTTTTACGATAAAGAATTTAACATTTAGAATCGCCGTGTTAGTTTCTGAATTTACATTACTTTGTTACGGACGTGATTCGATAATTTTTCGCGATAGTGTCCGCCGGGGCTCGCAATAATTGCCAGCTTGCGGCCTTGACGCCGCGGGAATAAATTTTTGTATCTTGATAGCGCATAAGTAAGGGGCCACGATAGAATCTTTATGTCGCGCCCTAAAAACGCGCCATATTGCTTGTTTTATATGAGAAAAGGAACATTTTATCGCGAGATCCACCTCTTGATACGCGACATCTTCCGAGAACGTGTCGGGAATGAAAAACGCTGAAAAAAGTTATCCTCGCCCGCGGCGGACTCCCGTAATTTACATGTCGTTTACGGTTTATCAAAGCCGCGCGAACCGTTTTATTAATTAGAGCCCGTAATACATCGTAATTCCGCGAATTAGAATCCGCCGTGTACGTTAATAATCCGGCTAAAATTACTAGAAAATTGATGCCCCGCTAATTATATCTGCATTAAACGAACGAATGAATAATAGAGCACGGTAATCCTTTGATATCATCAAACATATCGAACGACCGGTACAATCGGACTCCAGATACATCGAAACGAATCATCCCGCTAATATTTCATAATATCCAAGGTATTTCCGGTACCGGTTGCTACACGCTCCTATCGCAACGTTTCCCATAACAAGACATTACACGCAATCGTGCAACAATCCCGCGTGTTCCCATCGATCGCGTAACGATCGTCCGTCATCCAGCCTCGCCCATGTCGGAATGGAGGAGAACTTTTCCGGCGAAATTCATTTTCTTCCCTGTCAGAAGAAATTACGCTGACTTTCACCGGCCGCAGCCCCGACCGTGTATTCCACGCGTGTCGCGTTTCGCGTAATTTGCATTGAGAGCGAACGCCACGTGGCGACTTTGTACTTTTTTCCCCATTTTTCCTCTCTCTCTCTCTCTCTCCCTACGCTTTTTTTTTTATAAAGGATCGCACGCGGAATAAACTTTTCGACGAAGCGGCCGGGTCGCCGAGAAGTCCGCGCAAGCGACAATCGCGCGATCAATGCGAACCTTAACGATGCAGCGTAAATATTTTAGCGATAGTCCGCCGACCGGCCGATTGTGCGCCGTGAAAGTAGACACGATGTAGTTATTTGCCGCGACCATACGTCTCAATCTCTATCTAATCTCGCGGAACACCTTCGGCTCCGATCGATACCACACCTACTTCTTGCATTATTCTCCTATCTCCGACCACTGCCCCGAGTCTCCCGCTCTCTGTCACTCGCCGACTCTCCGTCTCTCTCCCGCACTCTCCTCCCCGTTGCCTCCTCGCGTTTTGTCCGCCTATCGCGCAACCTTTTTCCTCCTTTTCCCCCGGATTTTTGTTCGAAATGAAAATGCATGCAAATGTGCATCGAAAAGAACAGTTTTTTCTTGTTCCCGGCCGTGGCTTATCGGCGGCCGTCGCCATATTAATTTTTACGAAAGGTTTCGCTCCACGGAAGACTCGGACCCATTACTTTGCATACGAATCGTCCGTGGCGAGAGAAATCGCCGGCGAGAGCGCCGTTCCGGGACTCGCCCCGCTGCCTACGCATGGATACGATCAACTTCTAATTACTCTTATCTCCGGCGATATACTCGCGGCGATCGATAATAAGTTTCGAATATCGAGCCGCCTCCGGCCCGCTAACGAACAGACACCGTCGATTCGTCGGGACGATTGTTTTCGACCACGGCCGTAAATTCCGGGAATAGCCCCGGCGAAGTGTCCGAGGACACGAGAAATCTTTCCCCGAATCTGATCGGTCGACGAGAGAGTAGAGCCCCGAGCGTTCGTCCTCCTCGTCTGCGCGTGTTTTTTCGGTTATTCCGTGTGTATTTGCATTTACAAAAGCAAGTTATCTCTCGCGACACTCTTCCTCGACGTATGTTTGTCGCGGGATCCTGTTATTCCGGTCGGCCGGATCATTTTCTCCGATCGTCCGATGTCCGTTTCTTATTATAACGTAATATATTGCACGGCGTGAATCACCTAACACCGCGATTTAAAATGCTCCACGAAGTTAGGAGAGGCGGAGGAGCTGGCACGTACGAGTTGACGTAAAGCTAATTAACCTTTTACCTCGATTTCCATCGCAACTACCCTCTTTGGAACCTTATTGTCTTCGATAATTACCTATAAAATAAAGAACTTTACGTTCCTCTTAAGCCGACGTTTACCATAAAGATTGAATGTTCGTGAAAGAAAGTCACAAGGGACGTTACGGAGTGAAGGGTTAGAGGGATTGAAAGATATGCGAAGAACCATGAAATTATTGCAGCGCGGGCGCGCGTACAAACAATCTGGATCACGATCTGGGAATTTACCGAACCTCTCCGAATTCAACGCGCAAACACAATTACTCGGCATAACAAATCGTTTGCGTAGCGGCGCGAAAGATGGAACCGACCACGTGGGACTAAACATTCGACTGAAACCCGTTCAGACGCTGAATTAGTAAGGCCTATCTGTGAATTAGGTAGATTTCACTGTAAACGTCACTGAAACATTAACCCTCCGCCCGGGATCGATGCGATACAATGATTCACGTTGGACCAGCGAATATACGCCGTAGAATAACGGCACTTGCTTCGCTGTAACCGGAAACTGCAAAACGATCGATGGTTCTACCGCATTTCCACGGTACCTCCGACGAAAAGTCTTTCTTTGCTTATTCGTCTCCTCCCGTCTCCGGGTTTGTATATTATTTATTAACGAGTACCTTTTACCCGACACTTTGCGAGCTTCCTCCACATCTCTGGGAGTCATCCGAAAGCGTCGACAATGCTCCTTTCGAGTTCCCTGCAGCTTGAAATGCACCGTGGCACCGCGGAGCGTGTCGAAGGCTTCTTTTGTCGCCGGTAAAATTTCAGATTCCGGAATGAATAGTTAGGTAGGGAGTTGGCGGCGGTCGTTGCACGAAACACGGAGACTGCCAGAAACTCATCTCGGCCACGACGCCGCCGATGCCTTCAAATATTAGCTGTTTTCCGCTCGGCTTGGCCAGATGAACCGTTGCGCGCTCCGGTGGCAGCGGAGATCGCCGATGCACGAGGGGTGAGTTGGAAGGAAGTTTGTCTCGATCGAAGACCATACTCATCAGTCGAACCCCGTCGCATCGACGCGAGAGTCTCGGACGTGAGCGTCTGTCCCGGATCGAGATTCGTCTCACGTAACAGCGCGAGCTAGCGCGCCAGCTTATTCCGTCACAATCTCTCTGTTTCGATGTCGAAACGGGTTTTCCACTGAATCAGACGGAACGCGTTTTCCGCGCGATACCGCGCGAATTAGCATTTCGTTATCGCGTTTGCTGTTATTAGAAAGAAGTTCAAGGTGTACTGTGTATCATTGATTCCTTGTATCTCTAGGATCACGAGAATGTTCTCTTCCTGACGCTGGTTTTCACTTAGGATAAAGATGATAGCGATTGATCGATTGAAGAATGATTGAAATGAACGATGCGACATTCGTATTCGTCGTATTCCATTGGAAATCTTTGGTACGAGTTCAACGGGACATTGTAAGACGAGGGGTTGAATAACAGTTGCGTGACGGGGATCGATCGATACTTTTCAACGCATCGTTCGCATATTGTTCACGTATCAACGCGTAGTGCAGCACAGGTCGTCGCGTGCAACGTCAACAATACTTCGGCGCTGGCAGCGAACGCGTTAAGCCGCGAACAGGCCCTTTTCCCTTCGCATCGAGTGTTTCCCATCGTGCGGGGCGTGGCGCGGGTGGGCAGAATCGATTCGAGCGGTAATTTAACGGTAAAAGGCCAGCACGAGGTAAAAATTAGTTTTCGAGGGGTTGTTGCGCGCCGGCCGGCCGGCCCCCTCGTCCCGCGGCTGCGAGATAAAGCGCGATGAAAGCAATGGGCAACGGCGGATAATCGTCGGCGATAGGTTACGATGTAGCGAAATTGCGAACGATGATAAAATCGACCGGCACCGGTCGATAATCAGCCGACCGCTCTTCTAACGAGTAAATAATCTCCCGTTGAAGCGGATTGAGTCGTTCCGAGGTAATGCCGGGGACGAGGGAGAAAAGAAGACTTATAAATACCTCTCGCTGACGAACGGTCGAGTAATCTTTGCTAATTAACGAAATAAATGGCTAGGGGTTGACGACCGAACCCCTTAATCGCATCAACTTGATCGATCGGCGTCTAAGTGACTCGGTTTCGAGGGTTGTTTGCGGGTATATGCATCGTTTTTATTGACTTTTCGGATTTCCTTGAATATACGAGATCGTTATTCATATACCCTTGATCACGAAGCAAATTTCTACCTTTGAAACTAAGGTCCTTCGATAAACGGACCAATTTTGCATTTAATATGCACTGTAAGACTGTTGTTTAAAAAATTATCGGCAACCATAAGCGGTGGTCGCTATTTAAGGGTTAATGGTCGCCGAAACTGGTGTTTCGAAACACTACAGATTGTAGTACGGGGTCCCTAACCAAGCAGGGGCGTGGCTAAACCCCAATGGGCAGGGCTAACAGGAGCAGGGGCGCGGCTAAACACCAATGGGCGGGTCTAACAGGAGCAGGGGCGTGGCTAACCCTCCAAGGGTCGGGACTAACCCGATTAATCCTCCAAGGAGGCTATTCAAAGTAGAGTGGGGCGGGGCGAAGCGGAACGGGTTGAAATGTAGTGCTGTAAGCCGAGCGGGGAGCCGAGTGGATGTCCCCCCTTGCTCCTGTGTACTTTTAAACCTCGTGTCAACGCACAGTGGAATATTTGACCGTACTGGGAAGCCCAAATTAAGGGCACACTTATATCGAGTTTTTAAAAGAAAATATGGGAGTGTCATATAATAATATATAATAATGTGCAATTATGTGGCATTTAACAGTAAATTTGTTAATATAGATTAATTTGGATGAAATTTCCAAATGGACCTTTGGCCACCCAGATCGGGCGAATACACCACTGTAAGACGTTCAACTTGAAGGCACCTCGCTCGCCGTATCGCTTGCGTGCTTATCGAACCATTGCAAGTGCGAAAACCCGGAACTGTTAGGTACAATTGCGAATGATCTATATTGAACGCGAACGTCGCGCAGCATGTAGGAAGTTCTGCGGCGACGTCCAATTACGCGTCTCCGGATATAAATCATCGGAAATATGAGACACACTGACGCAGGCCGCTCATTGATACGCTGTTACAATTGTAATCGTGCGCCGGCGAAACCTGTCAATAGATTGTTTCGGAAAATCAACTGCAAATACTATGCATATATAATTCCTGTACGATACCGAGCAAATTACAGTCACAATTTAATTGCAATTACGGACGGCTACGCGAAGATATTTCCCGATGAAATTTAATTTTGAAACACGACGCGAAACTCGATAACTACCTTCATCGATGGTTTACGGTAATGGACATGACGAATATAAACGGCACCGAAAACATAAAAGTCCGTCATTACGGAATCAGGCCAGCGATGATCTAGCGAAAGTTTCCAATGCGATATCCGATCGATAACAGGCAACGCAACGCGAGCAGAATTTTTTCCTCCGGTTTATCAGTCGGCGATTGGTTTAAACCGTGATCCATCTCGCACGGGGATCCCCGCGAACGGTTGAACAGCGCGCGCGCATCGTTGGCGCAGGCGGCCCGCAAATTACAGACTTCGTTAGAATCCCCGTTATCTCGATCCCTCATCTCTTCGCAGGAAATTATAAAAACAATTCAGATTTATACCTTACGGCTTATCACGCGGGAGAAAGTTATCTACGTGCGGCTCGCAGCGAGCGAGCGCGCGAGACTGTGGTTGGTACGTTCAGCGGAGAGGGGCCGATAAATCTCCGCTGGGGAAAGGTTTTGTTTCCACTAAAGATTACAGCCGTTCGATAAAAAGTCATTGTACCGGGTAGAAGCGTGCTCGAACCCGCGGATTATCGTGAGAATCCAACCGAAGGGATCATCGGGCTCCTCTCCGGCCGTCCCTAAATGGAGATTTTCAATCAAATCGACCAGCGGATGCGAGGACATGCCGATCCGAGAAGGGAAATGAATCCCGGCAAACATTCTTTCCTTGGATCGTAGCGTGCTACCTTGTAATTCCTTCTTTCCAAACCCTCCTGCAATTCTTCTACCAAAGATAGACGCAAGTTAACGCACAAACCGCCACGAAAATCACTGTTCACCATTTCACCTCAGAATCCTTACATCACACGATTGTCAACTTACGTTATCAAACATTATCATTCATACACATTACAATTGCCTTAGAGTTAGCTCGTTAATCGCAGGAAAACTACGATTCACCCCGAATCCTCGATTTCCATAGAACAGGTCCCGAAGCTCGCACACTGAAGACACCGGCAATCTAATTATTATCCGATCCTCGCGACGCTCGCAGTCCTTTGAAACCGAATATTCCCTATCGCTGAAATATCTTCTCCCGTTAAAAACGCAGGAGTTGTCTTCGAAAGGAACGAGGGGTCGTTAGGGGGACCGAATACAATTATCATTAAACCGCGAGAGGCGCGAGGGAGCCCCGGCAGAAAAAGGAAGTACCAAAAGCGGGCCGGCGGGCCCCCAGCACTTTTCCTCGTCAGGGTATCCTCGAATTAATAAACCTTTCATAAAGGGGCGAACGTTACCGTATAACTAGCGCCGGGTACACGGGGTCCCCGTCGCGTCGCGCAAAAATACAGCGGGCCGCGAAATTTACGCGCGGCCGGGCCGCATAAACCGGCCGGGACTCGCCGCGCCGTCATCCCCCCGCGGATCGCGGCGCGCCGGTACGGTGGTTCGCGTCTCGCTTTCCTTTACTTCCTCGTTACCAAATGGAGATCGAACCGCGATGCTCTTTTCTGCGCGAGAATCGAGGGCCCGTGGCCGGGGCCAAGCGACGCCCGAGATTTATACCGGTGCATACGCATTATGGCGTTGTTAATATGCAAGCCGCGGAGCGGAGCCGACCGACCGGGCACGCGTGAGTATGGGTACGCCCGGGCATACAGGGTGTCCGAGCGGTCGCCGGCGAGCGTTTCCGCCGCGAACGTTCGCCGGTACCGCGGGAATCGAACCGGGGAACAAGCGTTTTCTGTTTTCTTTTCTGTTTTTACTGCCCCGACGCCGGGTATGCAAATTCTTTTATGTTTGCAATATTTTCGGAGGAACGAAGGCGGCCCTTAATTCCTTTAATGGAACGCCACGCATTTTTTATAACCGCCGCGCGCCGTGACAAATTCAGCCATTACGCCGGTTGTAAAAACTGCTAAAACATTCTCGCTCCTCCAGTTTCGTCCGGTACGTTCGCGGGGAAAAACGGCCGACGGAACGGTAACCGCGCGGACACCCTGTACGTGAGCGCGATACGGCGAAGGGAGGTGGCGCGGCGAAGGCGAAAGAAGCGCGGCGGAGGGGGGAACGGTCCGAGAGCCGCGTACTTTAGTAATTTATTTAGCTGCCGTACCGTAATCCGAGATATTCATCCGGGTAATGGGTAATCGTAGACGCACTCGCAACCGCGGCTCGGAATCGCGGCAATTATAACTGTATACAGGCGGCGAGAGGGATATTCGTGTAAAGGGGCGCACACGCGAGACCACGGCTCGCGTCGCGCCGCGTCGCGAACACGCTCGATCTCGCGTCACAAATCCTGCGTCGTTCCTCGCATTACCCGGGAATGTCTGCTAACGAGTGGTTAAGCCGGGGTTTCTCTGGCCGCTGCGCTCTTCACTTTTATCGGTCCCGGTTACTCGTTAACCGTTCGAGCCGCAGGATTTTTCGGCAAATCTTGTCGAAAGCGCGCACAGAGCTTCGCCGAGCTTGTATTCGCGAATGCTAAGTAGCGCGGTAGCGTCCTTTTTATTCGACGGGAACGGTCAAATGTATAAATCGTGTGGTTTACACGGTAAAACGTAACGACGGGACGTGCAAACATCGATGAAACTCAGGTGCACCGTCGGATATTCAAATTTAGTATGTCCTTGGTGCGCTGTCCGTTGGATCGAATATTCTTCAGCTTATAATCCACGTGTCTACGTTGTCTGATGTCGCTCCATGTACGTTCATCGAAAACAATAGACAAGAAATGAACTTCGAACGGCCCGGAAGCGGACTAATAGTGTATATTGGGTTTACCAAGCTCGGATCGAGCTCCATCAGCGAGACAGACAAACAGAAACGACGACGATCACGACACACCTGTTCAACGACGCGTATCGTCGCCGTTCGCCAAAAGTTTCCCGTGCATCGTCCGAGATCCGCGGCGCTAATCCGTGTTGATCCGTCCCCGGCGATGAACGGCGAAGCACTCGCGGTGACGGTATCGCGAGATTTAGACCGAGATTACGATTTTAAGTGTCACGGGAAACCTGGCGGAAAGGTCCCGCAGTGATTCACGGCCGGTTCACGCCGGGGTTCAAATCGGATCTTCCCGGAATCGTCTGACGCGAATCGCAACTCGCGCCGCTCGTTCGCCGGCCACGAGCGATTGTTCTCCGAGCGACGATCGAGCCGTCCACCTGCCCACATAGAGGACGGGGACCGTGAAACTATAACGGGAACATCGGTAAACCGGTGATTTTTAATACACTCACGTATCTCGCTCGCAACCGGCGCGCCGCTCCTTTATCCACCTCCGCGAGCGCGGACATTTATCATCGAATTAAACGTGATCCGGCGATCGCCGGGTGAAGGCGGCCGGGACGGGGAAGGGTTAAAAAAGTTGTCGAAAGGTCGGCTTATCGAAACACGTGGGAACCATTGATCCGAGTAATACGTACATACACGCGAGGACGAAAACATTGTGCCGGGGACCGGTCAACCGGGATAAGGAGAGGATGAAACGGGACGGCCGGGCGGCGAGGGGAGCGAGGGGGCCGGAGAGGAGGAAGACGACCCACGCGCCTCAATAACGATCACGATGCGGTCGCGGCGCTAGCCCCGAGCTGGGTACCGAGACAATGGCCGTAAATACTGGACACGAGATGCTCGTCATCGTACAGGGAAGCGAGGCATAATTCACAATGGGTATATCTCTTTAAATCGCGCGAAAGCGTAAAAGCTCGTCGCGCGTTTCGCCCCGGCGAGACCGAGGCCGCACCGGCTGTGATATATTATCGCGGCTGAACTTTGCACGTTTCACCGACTCCGATCGAACGTGACTTTTCCGCGGGCGATTGAACGCCGCCGCGGCGCACGGCGCTCTTCAGTCACGGACGAAGCGCGGAGACGAGATACGACTGATCCCTGACGCTGCAACCTGCGATAGGAAAACGACGCGCGAGAGGTTGATCGATTAATCCCCGCGCCTAGTTAACGTCAGCACCGTAATCCTCCTTCGGGAGAGGCTTCGAGTGTCCCGGGCTTTTATAGCTCGAACGTCCGTTGACGCGTCTCCCGAAGGAAACGGCTCTTTCATCCCGCCCGGCGAGTAAAACTGTCGATCGATCGATTTTTTTTTTTAGAGCTCCACCTCGCTCGGAATTCATCATGATCCTCGAGGATCCTTCGATGCGACGAAGGTGTTATTATTGTACCGTTCGAGTAACGTAACAGTTTCTTCAGAAATTCTTGGGTTTCAAAGTGAATGATCGCCCGTCCTGCGAATAATAACGGAAACATTGGAGAGCTCGTTGAAGCCAGATGAAGCGTCGATTGTGTTTCGCTCGAAACGTGTTTTTAATCGACTGCGCGGAGAACGTTGATCGACGGTGTTCCTCGCGTCGCTCGGCCGACGCGATTTTTAAATGGAATTATGCGTCGTATTCCAGCAACGAATCGGACAGCGCATTGTTCCCGCGTTTCACGGGCCGTTTCAATAACGCCACGTCGCCGGTGCGACGCGTAAACGAAGTTCCAGGTGAACGGGAAACAGATAGCCGGCGCGCGTTCAATGGCTTCGGTAAACACGAGTTTCGACAATGTCCGCATTCAACGCCGGTTGTTTTTCAGGCGAACGATTCAGCCGACGCGCCGCGTCTCGTCGCGTTTTCAAAACGTGATAATAGTTTCCCGCCGAAACGCGTGCTCGCCTGTCGCCGTCCGCGGCTCTTTCAGCCGGGCTGAATCGTCGCCGGTACCTTGGAAACCGTCGGATGTCACAAAAACGGTCTCGTTGAATCGAAACCGGCGACACCTGAATGCGCGCGATTTTCCAGGGGCGCGGTCGAGGAAACGGTCGTCGCTCGGAGAACAAGCCGACGCGACGTCGCGAGCGTTCAATTAATTAAGACGACGAAAGTCGCGATCCTGGCAGCGTTTTTTCGCGGCGACCCGCGATCAGTCACCGGTCGAGCGAGGATACTCGTGGTTTCCGTTATTCCCGACACCATTCAAACCGTCCCCCCGCCCCGGACGTGCAGTCCGATTGTGTGCCGAAGCTTAAGACATCAAGCCGAACAGCCGGCTATCGCGTCGCACGTCAACCGCCATTGAATCCATTCGTCATTCCGCGGAGGCATAATACCGGCTTGTATACAGAGACAAACAGCGCCATCAATTCCGTTAAAAACGACGATTCGAACACGGGACAAGCCGGCGCGCGCTTAATTCGCAAGGAGGACACCGCCGGTACATGAAACGGAGACGATTTTCGTCCGCGAAATACTTTCACTGTAAACGTTTGTGGACAGTTTTAGAAAGTTCGTCCGCCGACGGATTACAAGCGTATCCGGCGATACCGTAATGGCCGCCCAGATGAAATGTGGTAATAATTTATTTACCGGCTGACCTCTTTTTTAACGTTGCGAAGAAGACGTCACCGTGAACAGAACAAGCTACGAGATTCTCGCCGAACGTCCAGAGAGGCGGAGGATAATAAAGATGAAAATGAGTTTGGTAAGAGCGCAATGACATAATAGTGGAACGGTTTAAATAACACGAAAACAAACATGATTGAGAATACGACGGGGAAATGGCACGACGACTAAGCCCGATGTAGCGACTACGGTCAACATTCATTGTTGCGAGGCACGTGCGGTTGCGCACTTTATTGCGGTACATTCTACCTGAGAGCGTGTTGCAACGGATAGGAGGAGTTAGAAAGAAAATTGGACAGCCTTCATAAAACGCGGGGCCGGAATTAAAAATCGTATAAAACATGCCGGAACGTTTTATGGACTCCCTTGCCTCCGCGCCTCGCAAAAAGCCGACACCGCCGGATGATTGAATGAAACCGGGCTGAATAGTAAATTTTGATTTGGGCTTAATTAAACCGTACTTACATTTCGCTTTTACGCTGTCGTAAAATTATATGATCTAGTACGAATTCACGTTTTCTTCGGCCGGCGACCGGACGTCAAAGCGGTGTCCCGATATCTCTAATTCTCCCGGCGGGATCGTTCGCCCGCGGGTCACGCTCGCGTATCGGCGCCTCGCGCGAATCGCCTCTCAACCGTGCACGGCGGGCATTTAATATTTCGCCGGCGAGCCGGTTTATTTAAAGAGGAGCCGCATTATTTGCCCGCCATCGGGCCGCGTAATTAATTACGGCGGAACAAATGCGAGCGACAAGTGAAAGTGTGGCGGGAAAAATTATGCGAAACTAAATTTAACTTTATTCAAGTTCGATACGCGTTAAGGGGACGCTCGGAGGTAGCAATTGGGACCGAGTGTATTTCTTTGCAGGCCGCTTTCACGTCGGCAATCGAGAATCTCGCGCGAGCGAGCGGCTCATCGTGGGAACGGCTGCGGAAAAGAAATCATAATTCGCGATAAGAAAAAAACACGGCGAAGAACGGCGCTGAGGGGTGGGGTGGGGATGGATCCGCGGGTATTATCGGGAACCGAGAACCCCGAGGAGGATCGCTAGATCGCGAGGGGATACCCGTGGCCGAGCAAAAACCGCGATTAAATATTTTTCGCCTGGCAGGCGCAACTCCGTCGGCCCGATCCCCATCGTTCATAATTCATCCTCTCGCTTCGCACATCACGATAAGAAAGTATATTGAAGCGCGAACATAAAGCGCGCCGCGTTCAACGATTCCTGCATTATAAATGTCTCCAATCAACCCCCGGGGTGGCGGGCCGGCGGAGGAGGGGGCGACGTTAAGGAACAACTCGGGGAGCTTGTCTAATCGGCGTGCATTCGTCGCGATAAAAGATTCAGCGGGTCGATGCACCGTCGCGGCGGAGGGAGCTGTCGGCGATGCTAGACCAACGCCACTGTCTACGAAAGACTAACGACCATCTGGGAAGAGGCAGCTGGTTCGTACGTACGCCTTCGGTGTGTACCTTTGCTCGCGCCAATTGCTCCGCTCGTTCCTCGACGCCGACCGGCCGGGAGACCGTTCGGTGTTTCGAGCAGCCCGATTCGAAATTTGTGTGCTTTCCGTTCGGGTTAGGTGGATACGGACTGCCGTCGGGACAGTCAATTATCTGGAAAACCGATAGTGAAATAACAAACGCGGAGTACCCTAAGCGAGCGCTCTTACGAGATCAAAGAACGATCGTGGATGCTGTGCAGGTGGGTTTACAGTGGAGCCGCGACGGAAGCTAAGGGAGCCGTCGAGCAGAGCGACGAGGGGATCTTTCTTTAATGCGTTCACAGCGGAGCTTTGATAATCCGGTTCGTTATCGGAACGCGCGAGTGAACGAGGGATGAGCGATTATGAAAATCTGCAAATTGCAGTGGGAAATTAACGGTAGACCGTGTAACGGAAATACTTTCGCATTGTTGTTTTCATCGTTTCGTACAGCTTCGGTTATTTTATTGTGAAGAATCTTTCAGAATGATTTCCCGGTAATTCTTTAATCGGGTTACACGGCGTTACGCTGTACGCACCGGCAATCGTTTGATCAATCAATTACCGAACGCCACGGTAAGCATCGGGCCAACGTAAACGCTGGCATTATACAGCGAAAGCATGTATTTCCACGTTTCCGGCGTTCGCTCGGATCGCAGGAATATTCCGTCCGTCGCGGGGCGTTACCGAGGAAAATGAACGCGTACACGTGCGTTTATTGTTTTTATTCGCGGAGTCATTAACCACCGGGCTGACCCAATTCCTCCGTGAATCGTTCGTTCCCTCGTCGGCTTTATACGCCACCCGGCGCACTGGGAGTTTCTCCTCCGGGCCACCGTGGCTAACGGTAAATTAACAACGAATAAACGCCAGGATCGAAGGAACGGTCGCGAATCATACATGTGCCTTTCGAGGAGGATGCAAAGCGGCCGAGCGAGCATGCGAATGAAAGACCGAGCAACGGACTCACCCTTCCAGAGTAGCAACGCGAAGTTCTTTACCACCCAGGAGTAATTTCACGAGCGCGTAAAAATCTTTTTACGATACTTTAATTGTCCCCCTTTCCATGGCCCGCTTCGGTCCTTTACCATTCCGCCACGGGTTTCGTCGGCCGCGAATATGAAGTCGGTACCATTTCATGGCCAGCGAGCAAGTGCAACGGTACGTAATTAAGGATGATATACCGGGCATCGCGGGCCTCTGTTGGATATACTTTTTTCTGACACTTCCGCGCGAGCGAGAGGCTCGCCGCGCTGTTTATTTAACGTAATTGTAATTCCGTAGACTGCCGCGGGACGGGATTAATCGTGTTTGCGGGCCCCGGGAACTCTCCTTTGACCGTCGCGCGCCGGCTCCCGCTACAATGGACGTTTTTAATTACCGCCGTATAAACGTCCCTCCGGCGCGGCGTGTCCACCCCCGGGATATTAGGAACACGACGAACAGGCGGCATTGAAAGTAACAACGGCGCTAAATGGCGTATTATGAGAGCGAGGGAACGGATGATTTACGCACCGCTCGTCGGAACGAAAAACGCCGATAGTCTGTTACATATTTATCACCGTACGGAGTGGATGTCAACGATCAAACGCTCACGCGTTATTAATAATTCAAGGGAACTTTTAATGAAAGGATCGGGCGCTGCGGAGTTGAAAGACTCTCGCGGACATTATACGCAAATTAGAAACCCGATACAGTGTATCATCTTGATGGAGTTATAATCTGAAGAAGATGGGTCGCGCGATCACTTTAACCCGGCATTCCCTCGTGTCGCGGCGCACGAACCGCGAACGCTCCGCCGGCCTGGCCTGCAATCTAGTCGCTAACTGTTCAACCGACCGCGACTTCTAAGTACAACAATTTCTTGTTACGGGAACGGTTTTTTTTCTTCGCGTC
Source organism: Nomia melanderi (assembly GCF_051020985.1). NCBI lineage: Eukaryota > Metazoa > Arthropoda > Insecta > Hymenoptera > Halictidae > Nomia > Nomia melanderi. Next base: position 5,889,116 of record NC_135008.1, read on the forward strand.
GGAGGCCAGCTCGCGATCATCCCGCCGAAGACCTCGTTCGAGTTCGCGCACGCAGGAAACGCAGAAAGAATTAATGGGCCCCCGATACGACGGATTTCATTGCGGGATAAACCGTGCTGTCCTTAATCGCGTTTTCTTATTAGACGTTCGATAATTGCTTCGTGCTCCGTAAATTATCGACCGGTTCGATTTGTCCCGGTAAAAACAATCCTTCGAGGAGAGCCTGAACTCGCCTGCGCGCGCGCGCGGAACGGTACTCCTTGTGTATATAGACGTATATAATACATTCATAAATTTCATATAATGAAACGAGAATCCTCGGACGGGCTTCGTGTGACCTTTGACAAAAAGCCGACGCCGGTTTTTCTGGTTCCCCGATCGGGCCGAGATTTATAACGATTCGGGATTGGAGGCGATTTTTGATCGGCAACGGCGTCGGCGGGCGGACGCGCGGCAACGATTCCATGTTAATTGGCATCGCGTTTAGGGACACCGAGCGGCGGGGACAATTATAAATAGATTAGCAATCCAGTCCCGTAATCAGTGCTAATGTCACTCGGCAATTCTCATTTGTCTCTATGATTGCGGACGAAATTGCCGGGCGAAGCGCGGCGCATAGAAAACTACGTTGTCTGATTTCGACCCGGTCAACGGCGGGGACGTGAAACGCCGGGGATTGGTTCTAATGCTTATCCTCTGTGTATTTAATCACATCTTTGAACGTCCCATGACCACGCGAGATATGCATCGCAATTTAATTTGTCGTCCGCCGGCCAATAATTACAATCCGCCGGTTAATGCGGTTTGATCGTGAATTACGCAAACCGTACACAGAAATGCGTGTACGCTATTAATATTTACGATCCGCGATTTCGACATCGATGAAACCCACGTCGACGGGGGTGACAGTGGGGAAAGGTAAACAGAAAAACCGTGGGATTAAGAACCGCGAAGGATACGGTAAAGTTTCGATCCGATTGGCGTTAACAAAGCTCATTAACGGATCGACTTTACTCGCGGGGATTGGCGTCGCGTCGAGTCGCGTTGCGTCGCGTCGCGTCGCGGGGAATGCCAATGATCGCAATTTAAAATATAGCCGCGTTTTAAGTGTCTCGGCGTTTCTAGCGAACGCTCGAACGATCTTGCCTCGGTCAAGAATCACGTGGGATGCTAAATAACAGTATGCGCGCCGCGAACGGACGAGTTCCCATGTCCCGTGATCGTTACGCGCTATGAAAATATACGCGGTATCACGGCGCGCGGTCGTGATGCCAGAAGCTCGTAATTGACAGTTTAGAATCCATTAGTGGATTCTAATTACCAGCGTACCGCGCGCAATAATACGACCACTCTTGATACTGTCCGATCGTTAACGGTTACACCGATTCGCAGGGAATTTTCATCGATATCATCTCGCGCTGTCGATGCGTAATTAGGGAATAAAAAGGTCGTTTACATCGTTGTCTGGTCCGTGGCTCCGATCACTCATGTCGCAATCAAAATCTGTGTTATCGAAATATAATCGCGTTGCCGATCATTAAAAACGGAAGGTCGATCACCTCTTGGTACGTTTAGTAATCCCGATTAATTACTCACACCTTAATCCCTTACCTTATTTCTTTTCGAACTGTGATCGATCCGACTACTTTGTCATTAATCATTTATTAAAAATAACAGAAAATTCCAGTCTTATTCTACGTCAACGTGTGTACCGAGTACTATAATCATCGATAACAGAGGAATAACAAACAAACTGAATAGTATTTTTCATTATTATATTCTATCCGAAATCTTCGCCACGAGTCGATCGCGATATCGTAGAGTTAATTAAAATTTAAATCCAATATTTCACGTCGAATTCTCGAAAACAAGAACAAATCGAAAAACGTCGGAAACATCGTACTCCGGCGACCGCCGAAATGTTAATCGGAATCGACCCGTCCCATTCGAGATTCACGGTGGCAGGGAAAACGAGTGTCCGCGCGGGCACTCTATGAATACCGCGACTTCTTTCTCGCGACGGGACGTTGCGCGGCGCCGCAGGAAACTCGAAAATAATGTCGGGCATCGCGCATAAAGCAGCGACCCGGCAAAAATCCAGCGAAAGGCTCTCGGCCACGGTTAACGTATGTCCCGGTACGGCCCCGGTAATTGTCTGTTTTTATCACGGCGGGCTTCACAAATCTGTCGAGTTGTTAAGGTAAGTACCAACGCGGTCGCTCGCGTCCTACCGTTCGACTCCTCTTCTCTCGCTTCGTCCTCGTTCGCCGGCGTATATTCCTCAACGGCGGAGTTAAAAGGTCGTCCACCGAAGGAGTCCTTCTCGTTACCCGTCTCCCCTTCCTCCCTCCCCTCCCTCCCCCTTCGTTGCTCCCTTCGCCGTTCTCCCTCGGCGTATTCCTTCTTCGTTGGCCGTCGACCAGCGGACGCCAGTATCCAGATAGAAAGCTCCACACGCGGGCACACGTAACTTATCCGATCCTCACCGGCGATAAGATAAAAGCTAAATAGTCCGCTAATTAAAGACCCCCGCTGGCTGTTCGAGCCACCCTGAAACCCGCAGCGAGAAACGGAGAAAAACGGACGTCCGAGTTGCGTACGTTTCCGTCGTGTCCTGTTATTACAGGTTTGCGCTACGAAATTCATGCCCCTCCCGCGGCCCGCCGGTTAACTATTAGGAGCATCGTGAGCCGGCTCAATGGGAATCCAATTCTAATTAAATTTTATGGCGGGCCCCCGTTCAATGGGAGATAAATTCCGTAACCCGGCGGCCGCTAACGTTCAAAGACAACGATCGCCGGATACCCGGCCGATATCTCTTGTCTAACTTATCATCGGGCCACGGTTCCCTTTCGTTCGTTGTAATAAACGTGTCCGCGTAATGGACAGCCGGGCCTGTTATCGTCGCGACGTAACCGCCCGATTACCGTGCCCCTTTCGTCGCGATGAGGTACGGCGGAACAAATAGAAAGCGGATATATTGATTTTTCATTGTGCAATAAAATGAACAGGTATGCAATAAACCGGGAACAAAGTGAATAGTAAAATAGATTTCGACCGCTGTCCGCTCGAATGCGAAACGATAAATGTGTTTCTTGCGGTTCCGACGGGAAAGTCGAAGCCGGCTTGCGGCCCTCGGTTCGTTTATACGTTTCGAGTAATGGCGCGGAAGGGGAAATACCCGGGTAACTGTATTCTTAAATTACCTTCAAACGCAGAATTTTGGGAACACTGAAATAGAAACGTATCACGTTTCACGATTCTAACAGGATTAACCTATGGTTCCTTTTATAAGGACACTGGCGAGAATTATTTAGTCGATCATTCACTAGAAACAACGGAGAATTGTATATTCATTTATATCCACGATTACTTTAACATCCAACAGTTCATCACAGAAATACAATATTCCACTAAAACTCAAGAGAATTAAGATTCATTTATTTTCATTAATTTCACTTGAACCCTTTCTCGTAAGTCTGACAGGATATTGTTCAGCAATGGGTGAAATAGGATTAGAAATCAATATCTCATCCCATAAAAAGAGGAGACTCGAATCGTCTACAATTCTAACAGGCTTCAACAACACTAACGCAGATCGAGCCACGCTCGAACAGGTTCGGACCAGTCCCAGGGACGAACACGACCGAGTCGATGTAGATTCGGCTGTAGACACGAAGGTCGGAACCGGTTGCGAGGCGTCAGGGTATGCCGAAACGATTCCGGGCGGATTATGATGAGTCCGGACGCGTTCCAACGTGGGTCGTGACAAGATGGGACACGCTGATGCGGATCAGCACGATAATTTCAACGCCTCCGTTCCCTCGTCATCCCGATAACGTTGTTTCGCTCGTTTTAGGCGAACTTAGTGCCAACATTGTTACCGGGACACTTCGCCGGGAGTCACGGGGGAAAAATATTGTGCCGTTTAGCGCGTTTAACGTGGCCGCGCGGCCGACTCGGCAAATGTAATCAATTGCCCGGCGTTTTAAACAGGTACACACGCTTGGTATCAACAATCGTATCTCGGCCGGCCCGCGGAATGGACACGTACGAGATCGCGCGCGCGAAAACACGATTTTCGTCGATCGCACGCATTTACCGGGCGCGAGCGGCCCACTTAATCACGGCTAAATCGGCGTGAATAAATCGGCTCTATCGAAAGCGTATGCGCGGCCGGAATCGAACGAATTCGTTAACGAAGATCGATATCGTCGCGCGACGCCCACGACCGGGCGAGCCCCTGTTCCGCGATTTTTCTTCGCCCGGTAACCGTGTACCTCGACATTCTTCGACGCGAGCCCGCAACACTGACTAATGATCATAACCGAAGAATACTAACGGGCTGCGACGTTTCATTATCAAATAGACTCTCGCCCCTAATGAATCACGGCGGAAGATTAATGCGGCCACGGAAATCGTTCGTCTCGTATTATTTCAATTAGCCCGCCGGTAACGACATTCGTCGCGGCGCAGGCAACCAGCGTTTCGCCTTTGCGAGCCGTAATCTGAATGATCTGAACCACTTGTAATGACGTATGTTCGATCTACGCTTTTATTATGGCTCGCGTGACTCGAACTCGAAACCAGCGTACCGTGACCGAGCTAATATTAATTGCCCGGACCCTGGATTAAGTTCTTTCATAGATGATCTCCGATTTTCGGATCGAGGGGTGACTTCGGATACACCGAATCGGTATAATGATCTCAGTCTAAAGTCTTCCTGGTCTTCTGCGATGAATCTACTGGAAATGGCTGATGAAATAATAAACAGTATATATTTTACGGCGTGACTTTATTGCAACGGCTTTGAAAAAGACGTCTAGCTGCACGAAATGACTTCGCGTGACAAAACCCAGATACATCCGATTGCCTTTCTATCGCTTTCGTTTAGACCAGAGATACATGAACGTTGGTCATTTTTGCTTTCGCTAGCTCGGCGTTGGTAATAATTCAACAGAATCTTATCGAAATTCTAGGAAGCTTGATGTTACACATTATCATTTCGCTATGTGATTGTCGCTTCTCTAATGCACTTTGATCCTTTGTTTCGAAACATATGGGAAACGTGAAAGTTGTGCTTATGACAATTATATAAATTAGTAGAACACTGCACCTTCGTACTAAAATTGAATGTCGAGTCCGACGACCGCGAAGGGTTAAACTGGAAATCGATCGCGGGCGATAATTCAATCGGTCGAAGTCTGTGCTCCTGCCAGAGGTCCTTCGTCTTATCCGTAGAGTCCCGGTGATAGGCGAGCGAGATCCCAGATACGAGGTGCCAAGCCAGCTTTATCTCTTATTTGTGGCCCCGTAGATTTCAGAAACACTCTTCTCTTGTCTGGCTTCCCCTGTTCCTGCCGTTTCCCCGGGGCTCCCGACGCGTTCCCGACGGATCCTCCTCCCTTCCTTCCGTGTCCCCGAGTCCCGCGCGTTCGGACGCGTACACGCGGGTTCCACGGCTACATTCCGCCGAGTGCCTCAAATCTCCCCGTCGGCGACGAGAGCGGGCAGGTAGCTGTTAGCTTATGTAGATTAAATTGTTTCGAGGAACCCCCGTCTCGCTGTTTATTCATCGCGAAACGACGATGCTCGAGATAAACGGAACGATTCGAGGGCCGTTCGCCGCGGCGCCGCCGGACCGGCCCATTCGAAACGCCGAACCGGCCCTCCGACTCCGAACCACGTGGACATCCGGATCCCAACGAGCATCAGAATTCGAGCGACGCGGTCCCGTTTTTATGATATCGGATTAAAATCGTTCTCGAAGATTAACTTCTGATTAATTCGTTGTCGAGATACCGGAATTGATGGCCTCGTAAACGTTTATGTCCACCGGCGAAAGCGCGCTCTGGAAGCCCGTGGAAATACGGAATTTCCCGGCCGAAAAGTAGAAAGTTTCAAAACAAGTCGTAAAGGGAAATCGTCGAGGTAAAAGCGTTCTCGGGGAATCCTTCCTTTTTTTGGATGGAAGATTTACCGGCTCGTTTCGTTAGATATTCTCCTTTCCGCAGGGGCCATATTTTTTAACGAAGTGGCGGATCGCGACGGTTCGCCGAACCGCCGTAGAAAAAAAATCTCGATCCCTGTCCGACCTCGTACGGATTGAGGATGAAACTCAAATATCGCGCTCGGAGGCATACCGAGAAACGCGAGCAATTTCAGCGTATTTCATAGATTCCGGCGAGGATCGGGATCTCGCCGGCGTTTCCGATGCTTCGGCCGGTCTACGTGTAACGCGTAAAATTTATATGCAGCTCGGAAGTTTCACCTTCTTATCACTTTTGCCGCGTTTTTACCGGCGATGCGGATACCGAGATGGTTAAGGGAAATGGGACGCGAGATACGTATACCGGAATAAAAGCGACCAACGAGCCGCGAGAGAAACATCCAGGGAAACTTACAGCGAATCTGCGAGCTGGATTACCGTGTCAATGAAACACTCGATACGTGTACACGTGTACATTATAGAGGGCACGCCGCGCGCAGCAAGAAATCACGACTAATAATTTTGATTTAATAGCGCCCGAATGAAATAACTTCGGCCATGATGACCCATAACAATTAAAACTTGGTGCATTATCTGGTACGACTTACCAACCACCTTAGACCGCGAACCACTCGGCGCCCCGGTAAACTTTGTATTATGATCCATGGTTATGGCGTCGTTTTCGTAGGATTATAGGTGGTACACAATTCTTTCTCATTTCCCCTCGACGAGCATCTTATTGAATCTCGACAGAAACACCGATTCGTCGATCGTATAGGAAACTTGTACACTTTCTAACGAATCAACTTTTCGCACTCACGAGTTTTTCACTAGAAATATTCAACATTTTTCGATAACGCGTGGAACGTTTTACAATAATATTAACCGTTTGGATGCTAAACAACTTTCGTGGATATTTACCAAAAATACGGAAGTGATTGGATGTGTATGCAAAAAAATTAATAACAGTACTTACCTAATGGGATCTCAAATATTGTGTTATTACAAAAAATATCAAAAAATAACAATTATTCAAATAAATTTACTTCGATTTATTTCTTGAAGAATATAGTAGGAAAATTATAATTGATACTGATAAACAGAAGCGCCTCCGCAATTTGGGCACAGCACAAGAGCGCTGTAGCGCTCCTCAGCACCCAAACGGTTAAACCTTCAACTTTGTAATTCCACATCGAATCAAGCGGTGACTGTCACCCCTCGAGTGCAAAGAGTTACGAGAAAAATGTCAGGTAAGAGAGAAGCAGATAGAAATTCCGGCGGGTTCGTTTCAGGCGTCTCGGATCGCAGGGAAACGCAATGAATCAGAAAACGGAACGTTAAAAACGAACGGCATTATACCCCCGGAAAAATGCTAATTGTTCATTCAGCCTAACGCCGGGAACGTGAGATATGAACTAAACAAGCGGGCCGCGATTCAGATAAACGAATCACATTAAATTACACGTTTCCCGGTTGTGTACGCTATTGTTCGTCAAAACGCAACACGCGCGCCGGTGAGGTAAGACCGCGGTACACGGGACGGGACAACTAATAAATTCGTATTAAGCTTTGTGAAAGTACACCGGGGCGATATCGTATTTCGTTATACCACGCACCGGTAGTTTTATTGCTCGCGCTTTGCAGTAGTAAATACATTTCCGAGCGCCCCTTCCCCTTTATCGGAGCCGCGTGCCGGGTAAACCGGATTTTATTGAAACACCGATCTCATCAGCGGCGCGAAGCGTAAAAGTCTCACGATCGCGCGCGAATTTATCGTAAACCGCCGCACGGCCGGCCGACCGGGCCGGTTTGTCGCGCGGCGAAGGACTCGCGGACAGAATGCGCTCGCTATTTAATTACGGCGAACGATGCGTCGATGCCCGGCCGTAGAGCCACTCGGAATTCCGTCGGGACGGCCGTTGCCTCGTTGCCGACATAAATAATTACGAAGCTAATGCCGGCGCGGCATCGACGATTCCGCGGTACACCTTCGTGTCGCGCGCCGGACGCGATTATGAAATAAATTTCACGATAAAACGCGACCGGACTCGATACGATAATGCTTCCCGGAGTCGTCGAATAGACTCCGCCTAGGTCTCGCCGGTTAGCGTACGAGCGTCGAGCGGCTAGAAACGTTCCTGTCGTTCGCGGGATTTCCTCGTTAAGCCCCCGCCGGGTCTTAATGTCCGGATAAAGTTTTTCCTCGCCATTATCGCGACGTTTCGCGAACGAGGACGCGTCCACGGTACTTAAACAATGCAGATCTTCGCGATTAAGGGGATTGGCGGTAGACCGAGCGCGCGCGGGTTGTGCACGCGCGGCCCGTCGCGAAATTATGGCTTAAACCACGGGCGAAGGTGATGAATAAAACAGTCCGGGCTAGCTTTTAGTCGGGCACCGTGTCGTCTCGCGCGCTCGGAACGTTCTCGGGCGGGCGTGCATTTGAATGAATTAAATAAATGTCAAAGTAGCCGGCGGGGAAAAAATAACCGCGGACTTCCCTGAGAGCTCATGTCGAGTTAAAGTCGCTCCGGAACGTCGGACCTCGGAAATCAAATTTTCCTGTTCGCGGATTTCGGACGCTGGACGCGCCCCCTCGCGACGGTTTTTCACTTTTTTTTCAATCGGAAAAGAAGCTTTGACGGTTTTGGTTATTAAATCGAATTTCCTTGGGGGATACTATCAATTTGCAAGGTGAAACGGCGGAGCGTGGATCTCGATTTTACCTATTTGCTGCGAAGTTTCCGGTCTCGGAAGACTCGAATATCGTTCACCGGCTTCTCGCGGCGAGCGCCCCCACTTTCTATGCAGATGTACGAATTTCTTGCACTCGTTCAACGTTGTCCGCGACCTGATCCCCTTTTTTCGAACACGAAAAATAGGATTAGCATAGACCCGTTATGTAACAGAATCGCAAGATTTTGCAGTAAAATTTGCACCTCGGACCCGTGTACACGGCGTTCCGCTGAGCCCGGTGTGGGCGTAACCTGATATCAGAATACCATGCGCGGAAGTGGAACGTAAAGGCGCCCCGTTTAGTATGAGCGTTGCATCACGGGAACGATAGCGCTGCATAATGCTATGGATGAGAATACTTTGAGTGGAACGCAGCAACGCGCGCGCGCGGCTCTGTCCGTTATTTCGCGGAGTTTTATTCGCGACTGTCCGTTTCGAACGTAAAGTATGCTCGTCTATCATCATCCAACAGCAACGATGCCGCAATATCATCCCTTACAGCGCTTGAACTCGGTGTCTTACGAACAGGAGATGCTCCGAAGCACCTTCGCGAAAGTATATTCTGTTATCGGAAATTTCTACCCCACGAAACATCAACGAAATCCATCCATTCACCATAGAGCTATCAGAACATCGGAAAACTCATCAAAATTGCTCCCGTTGAAACCGTACATCCTCCGTAATCAAAATTAAAACATTTTCAAATTTATTACTCAAAGTTCTTCGCTAAACTTTCAACGTTTCATCGATTTCTAATGATAATTACGAAACAAACTTCCACTGATCTTCCAGAGATTTTACCTCGGAATCTCATGCAAAGATGTCCTCCGACGCCGTCGCAGGAAATCGATCGCGTGTGGTCCTCGCGCGATCAAAAACGCCGACAAACCGTAGGTATTTCACGGTTCTGCGTTTGCAGTTGGCACAACGCGAGGTTTACTTATCCATGGCCGGAAGTAGGATGTCGTTTAGCACAAGCGCTGCGTCGTAGCAATGATAGCGCCACGTAATGCTACGGATGAGACTATCTGCAGCGCGTAATGCAGCAGCACGGCGGCGCGGGGAGGGTCACGGGCATGGGAAGTCGAATGAGTGGGGTGCGAATATAGGATGATTATGTCACGGTATGATGTATGTGGGTTGGCAAGCAGCCACGCGGTCACCCAGCCGCAGCGCAACGCCCTTCTCCCTGTATCTCGACTCCTCCTTCGCCTTCTCTCGGCGTACCTTGGACCGTTCATCCGGCCGTCTTCCCTTCGAGCGCACTCGCGCTCAAGTTCCATCTGATTTCGACTCGCGAGCCTCCCTCCCCGCCTCGTAACGAGGAATTATTATCGACGAGTGGATACCAGCTTCGAGGGGAGGTGGTGCCGGGAAGATCGATACGCCTTGTTTACGCGTTTACGATCGAAGATAGGGAACGCCGAGTGCACTTCGGCCCGTTTCCGTCGGAAAATTTCATTCAAATGAAGCGAGAACAATTATTCCCGAAGACGACCAATTGAATAGATGAATTTTCTTCTCGAGGTTTAATTCCGAATATTACGGGCCCGCCCGGTGCACTTTACAGCCGGCGGAACGTTCCCCCACGGTGTAGTTTGATACGACTGCGGTAATATAATTTAACCAGAACCTAGCCGAAACTCGTCCGTAACAATTCAATTAAGACCCATTCGTAAGATGCGAGCAGACTGCGTCTTCCGCGGCATCGAGGGACCGCGCGATTTAATATCCACCGAAAGGAGCCGCTTTCAAACCGTGCAATTTGCGGCCGGGCGTAGACGAAAGTCGTTACGCGGCGTCTACGGGATCGTATTAGGGTTATGGGACACGCGATCGCGCGCCTCCATTCTTCGAGGAGCAAGCTGATGCACCGTCGCATCGGCCCGTTTTAATATACCTAAGCGAGATTCGGCTTTGCGAAGTGTCACCTGTGCGCGCACGCCCTATACAAATGTTGGCCCGGTGTGGGTGCACCGAGACGCGGATAATGTCGGTCTGGCCGCAACACGACACACTGCACGTGAAACCAATTTCTCGTAGGAAGCAAGCTTTCTGAACATTGTCGCCATCTGTTCCGGAATTAATCGTTCGTTCGCGTATTATGACAACGTTGCATATGGAATTTATGGAAATTTAAACGCGCCAGAAATTTCGTCTACGCCGGGCAACCAGACGCCGGCCCGATCGCATTAATGCGCTCGCCGCCAGCGCCGGCCACCGATTAACGAACGGGCCGAATAAATACCGATCGAAGTTCGGCACCGGACTCGACGCGGGTCGCGGGGACCATTTTATATCAGCGAAATTTCATTGGCACGGTCAATATTGTTCCGTTGGCTCTGCGTCCCGAAATTCGCGGGCTAAGTGGCCGACCCTCGCGGCTCACTTAATCAAACAGAAACCCGCCCCTCGAAACGAGCCGTAATCACCGCCTGTTCAACTTCGAAAATTTCCCCCGGCGAGCACCGCAACGTTGGATCGCCACCCTCGGACCACGGTTTTCGCCACTTGTCAGCCCCACTTGAATTTCGCATCGCGACCTGCCCGTTTCCCTTCGAAAAGGAAGGCGCCGCTTGAAAGGGAGGCGCTCGTTAATTCCAGGATGGTGGAACGCGTCAAAGGAAATTCGGTAAATTAGCCCGATATCGCTCGGGAACTTTCACGACAGGTCGATCGGCGCGTGAGTCGTCCGTTCTCGCGGCGGAGGCCTGGAAACGCGGAGCGGGGTCGCGTCCTGAGGTTTACGGGCGCAGATAAGGGGAGACTTATTTTTTCGGTCCCCTTCTCCGGCTTCTTTATCACGTGGCGCGTCCTACCGGCATTGAATTTAATCGAACCGGTGTGTTCCGTTACCCGCTGAAATATTACGAGCTCCTTTGCATTCATTCCGGACCATCAGCATCCGTTTCGCCGAGTACCATCTCGACGGGCTGTGTTCGTACGCACGCATCGCACGATAAGGGGGGAAAAAGTCGCGAGAGGAGGCTCGCGCGTGGTCGCGACGCAACAACGGACAGACGGACTTCTGGCATGCGGGCCGGCGAGCGCATTTATTACTTAATGCTCGCAACCGCGCATAAACGCGCGCCTTCGTGACTGCACGTTGTTACACAGACCGTACGAGCCCTCGGATTGGACTATTCAGGCTCTCTGATAAGCTCGAATCGCTCCGTTGACAAGCGATTCGGATAATTTAATTGGTCGCCGCTGCGTCCCAGTGAAATGCTGCAGGTTCGAACGCGACGAAGCCTTAGTATTCATGTAATTTGGTTCTTCGAATACGAATCGATTACTCGAAAATTGCGCAAATAGAAATATACAAGTTTCTACTGTTACTAGGTTTATTCCATTGTTCCTGGAACAATGGACATTCGTTTAGACCTTGGTAATTGCGGGACGTTTATAAACAGATGATTAGGATACGCATTCGTGTGATTCTATCAATCGAAATCGACGGGAGCGTTCAACAAACGATACACATGAAGTTCAATATACATCAAATTGTGATCCGTGTACCTAGTAATATCGGTCTGTTTCCCCAACAGCCATGAAACCGTTTATGAACGGATATAACGCGGAGAAACGTATAAATAGACCGGAAGCGATAGTGGATTACGGACGACAACGATTCTACCGATAAACGCGTCCGATCCGTCGGTAAATGGGAAGCCAATTGCGCGTGTAAAACCGTGCCACGCATTCTCGGCGAATTCGATCCGCGCTCCCCTCGACTCTTCTCCGGGTTAATGGCGTTCCTAGTAATCAGAGAAGAACGGGCCAGCGTCTCTACGCCGGCGAGGATTCGGCGTGGTATGCGGCTCGCGGCGCGTCCGGTCAATGACAAATTCCAGCGCGGGAGAAGGGGAAAAAAAGGGGACGCCAGTGTCTGGTTAAAACTTAAACGCCACCGTGAATTCCCGCGAACGATCGTGGGTCCTAGGAATGCCTGTCTCACGGCCGTGGGATCGAGGAAAAACGGACGCACACCGGCGTTAGCTCCACGGGACTTCGCGGTTTCGTGTCCTCGCGAACAAGGGGCGTGCTGGTTCTCGAGCTGACAAGGTTCTCGAGACGTAGATCGGGTCGACAAGCATTTATCGAGATCCTTCGAGGTCTCGAGATCACGTAACTCTTCGGGGAAATATCGTGTTACACGCGTGCCCCTCGTTCGAGACGCGAAACCACCCTAAACATCGGAACAGCATATTAATCTAAGGAGACGCCATGAATGATCGTTCACCGTTGTACGTCCACGTGGCAAAAGTTTGTCGCGATTATTTCGGAAACTAAAGCCTTCGACGTGTTGTCAACGAATAAAGGAAGAAGTTGTTCGAGACGTCCTCATCGACATATTTGAAAATCATCTGGAAGAGGAATAAGCGCATCGACTTCACCCTAATTACTCAAATATTCTTTATTTTCCCGTATCGGATGGTCCACCCGTCAAAATAAATAAACTCGCTCACTCCCGGACGATTCTACCCCAAGAGGGTCCGAAGAAGAAGAGCCCCGGGACAAGATGACTCAACCGGTCGTGCAGCGTGCCGCAACCGGTCCGCATAGAAACCCGCGGCGCCCGGCCCCCGTCCCCCGCGACAAGTATCTGATTACGCTCCGAATTTGGTAAGCCCTTTGTGCGTAGGAGCCAATTAACGTCCGAAATCGGCGCGACCGGGCACGGAAACGCGGCGGAATGCCATTACGGGCGAAGTTTTAGCGGTGATGCGCGCCGCCGCGGTCCCCGGGCGCATGTCCCCGCCGGGGGACGATAAAAAACCGGCGGATATAATGCATCGCCGTCCGGCGGAGTCGTACGACTTTGAACCGTCGCCGGCCGCAACCGAAACCAACTGTTGCCGGGGTAATCGGCTGGACGCGACTCGAAGTTCGCGCGGGAGATAAGTGGCCGGCGAATTCTTCGCGGCGTGTCGTACACGAAATATGCATTTATGCTGACCTACGCGGTGCGCCCGTGCGAACGGGGCCGCGAGCGAATTTCGCGTTAATTCCGGCCGCGAAAAGTCGCCGCGGGCCTCATAACATCCGCGCGGCGCGAAAGTGTCCTCCGTTCGAAAATTATAAATCGTCGGTGTACATTGGAAGCTCGTTACCCGCGTGTACCGTATCCGCGGCGCCCGTTTAGCTTTCTCTTTTTCAGAAGCTCCGGCGCGCGGCGTCGTTCGATAACAATCCGATACCTGGTCGGTACACGTATTTAACCACGTTCGCCCATTAAACGTAACGTACACCGACGAATGTTGCTCGAATTCGCACGGCAAGGTTTCGCCGTGGCGTGGCGGCGGTAGGCGCTGGATACAAATGAACGATTGAAACGAGCGAGCAGTTGCATTGACACGGGCGCAGGTATCGGTTACATTAATTAAATAAAGTCCGGTCCCGGTATCAGCGCGCCGTCAGAGAGGCCCGGGAGCGTGTACGCCAGGCCTGGCGTATACGTTACAACATTTATTGCGCGGGATGCGATCCGCGAGGGCTCGCCATAAGTCTGGCCGCGCTATCGGGACTCCGATCACGTAGACCCATCCGCTCCGGCTCTCGAATACTTCGGCTCTGAATACTATCGGTATGTGTGCCGACTCGCGCTACACGCTCGCGAATCCCGTGTCCGCTTTTCTGCCTTAAACCACCGTAATCCCCCGCACGAGACGAGGATCGTTTCGGCCCTGTCCCGATCCACCGAACTCAGCCCCCCGGTTCCAAAGCTTTACGAGCCGGACCAGACGATCGACCTCCTTCGATTAAACGCGTCCCCGTTCCCCTTGCGCGTGTAATTAACACGTCGATCGCGGAACTACACCTGATCCACGCACGCAGCATGTGTTTCGCGGAATCAAAAATTACGTACACCGCTCTCTCTCTCTCTCTCTCTCTCCGAGTATACGCAAGCGATAATTTACTAATGAGCCGAGATGAAGCTTCCCGTAGCGGAGTAAAAGCATTTGCAGAAATTCAGCAATCAACGGACGGGTTTCTTTGCGTTCAATCCTATCAGCGGAAAGACCACTTTGCGCGATCTTCTTCGAGTCTGGCCGGATAGCGAAGCCAAACCATCCGGAACGACTTAGAGTCCCGGCGATCGTTTACGAGCTTTCACAATAATCCCGTTTCACATTTCGAGCGTCGGCGAGCTCGATAATCTAATTTATCGGTGTGGTTTTTTGGAACGCCGCACCTTCGCGACGTCGACCGGGGATTCTTGTATTTCCAGTGGGAACGATCGCTGATTACCAATAACTGAACACTGTCCAAGGAGTAAACGGAAGTCGACGAATAAGGAACGAAGGATTCTATAAATAACCATCTGAATCCTACGGGTCGTTATGAAAATTCGATCGCTTTCGAAAGTACGATCCTTCGAAAATTCGAAAGTCGCCCGGTTTCTCTGTGTCTAAGCAGAGAGGAAGTAGGGAAGGGAATTAAATAAACTCGATTCGATACAACCGATATGCTGATACTTTCGGGTATAAAAGAGGACAAGCGCGATCGCGTCGTCTGGCACTGTAGCGGACAAGAAAGAGGAGAAAAGGTTCGCGGCGGTTGCAGATTAATATAAACACTGGCCGTTTCCGCAGGATACGATCCGCGGCTGGCGAATAACCGTTACCGGCCGGTATCGGGCAACGTTCAATTTCACCGTCCCAACGGGTGAAGTAATGGTACCCCACGGGTGCGTCCACGAGAGCCGGGAACCCCGCGATCCATCGTCGTTCCCGCATACCGACGTCTAATTATTCGCCGGGGAACATTGATTCCAAACTGACGCGTTCCGCGCGAAACAAGCGCTAAACACGGCCGGGTAATTCCGTGACGGCCGCACGCGGGACGCGATTAAACATACGTGTCGAGTGACGCGCTCGAGGTGGAGTTAATCGCACGGTCCGCGGCGTTATTAAAATCCACCGGATTTACACGACGAGATACGCGATCAGCGTATGATTAGCCGTTGTCGGGAACACGGGATTTTTGAGGGCCGCGCCGACCGGCAGGCAGTTTGCCCGAAGTGTTCCGCTTCTGGCACGAGAAGCGGGGATCGTGTTGTCGTCGAAACCGCGACCGAAAACGGAACAGATTAAACGCGGATGCCTAATGGCTCCGACAAGCGGTTGACCCCTTGCTCTGTGGTATCGCGGCAGGCCAGCGGCGACAATTTTTCGTTGAATTCGACTTGTCCATTATCAGTCGTTAACCTCTGAAGTGAACGCAGATATAGGACAAGTATTGGATTTCTCTCTTTTTCGGGGGAAATTATCGAAGATAAAGTAACTCGAAGCATAATTGCGAGAGAGATCGTAGGACAAGGGGTTAATGGGAAATGTAGCGGGTCTCAGGTACGATCTCCATCTCGCCGTTCGTCGGGACAGCCGTGTTGGATAACATTTTTATTACCGCGCTCGAAAGTCGTTAAACATTCTGGCGTCGCGCTGAAAAATAATTCAATACGCCGACGGGACAATCAAAGAACGCTTAAGATCGCTTAATTCGCGTTGCCCCGAAGCCGGGGTACCGGCAGCTGGTGCGGCGGGTTCAGCGGGAGACGTTGACAACCCCTTACTAATGTCCGTAATTCCTTATTCCGCGGGGCCATTTGTAAAACGCCAGCGTGGCTGGTCGTCCGGCGAGATCCTGGGATAATTTGTTTGAAATTTGGTCCGCGGATTACGGAAAGTGTAACGGCTTGATTAATATCGCGACTAACTTCGAGAGGTGAATCGAAGTTCGCGTTACCGACGGGCAGGTTCCGGCGACTCGCGCGCCTCGTCCGCTCGATTTGTACGTTTCCCCGCTTTCGCCCCTGTCCGGCGTTACTCGCGATTCGTTTGCCAATAACCGCGTCACGGCGGTCACACTTGAAAAGTCTCCGACGATTCCCTGGGCATTCGAGGATCCCTTTCGCGAATTGAGAGAAAACCGTTGGCGAGCGTAATTATAACTGTTACTCGTTACTTTTGATTTATTTTCGCCGTAATGGATAGAAAAGCCATTAAGTCCCGGCCAATTTAATACTTTTCTTCGCGCAGTCGTTACATCGCGCCGCGGCGGGCGACGCGCTTACTTCTTTATCAAGCGAACAGTTCCCGAAGCGTTATCGCGCATTAAAACGCGGTAATTAGAGGATAACCGAGCATTAGAACTAAATTTTCCCGGAGTTACGATCCACGAATAGAATATAAAATAACGTAGTTGATGATAGCCCCGGCCCGATCGCTGTTTGCTACAAGCAGTAACTTTGAGGTGGCCATTTATTACATCGGCCAGCCGTTTTACGGGATTTCCAACGTTACGATAAACGTTACGATTCGATTATTTATGGCCGTATCGTTGAATATCGCTATGCTAATGAGGCGACGATTGCGGATACCTGCGGGATATATATATTTAATTGCGTTTATGAGCATTTTTCGCGCGCGACCAGCTTATAATAAACAACATCGCCGATTGGCTCGATCTTTCATCGGGTGCTCGAACGGGCCGGCTCTAAAGCTGCGCGCGCGCGTGCGTGCGGCAACGTTCTCGCGACAACGCCGTTGAATTACAAGCGAAAGAACCACTGGAAATTAACCGTCGTCTCTCGCGACTGTTCTTTGCGACTCTGCTTAACGTCTTCGAGGTACTCGCCGGCAAGAACGTTATTTCAAGTACCTCCGTCTCGGTGGAAGAGAGGCGGGCTCCTCGCAGTGAATCCAGTCGTCCGAGAGGGCAGAGAGATACCGTGAAGAACACCCCGCGAGCCCTTTTCACTTTATACCGGTTTAGTCTCGAGAAGTTTAGGATAATTTCCTAGCCTCTCTGATTCATTAAACGCGCGGTACGTTGCCCGGGGAACTTTCGACGAAAAGTTCCACGCTCGAAACGAACGGACGATCGATCCGGCCGTCCGTTGTCTTGATTTGTACCCCGATCATTCGTTCGCCTTCGGATTCCTGTTCGTATAAGGGGGAGGCGAGCGTGAGAGGGAGAAGGACGGTGCGTTCAGCGCGATAGGAATGCACGCCACGCCGCGGCACGGCAAATGCGTGATATACGATGGAAATGATACGAGGGGGAGCAAGGCTGGATCAGGCAAGGTCGTCCCATGAGCCACCTTCCTCGCGTGTATTGAAATATTTGCAATGGAATTCCCATAAAACGTAGCCAGGATACGAATGAATGGGCCGGTTTACGCTCGCATCCGCGGCCCTTCGGCCATTGGGATTCATAATTCATTCAGCAAACTTTTTATCGGTATTTTCCACCTGTACGCACCCTAAGACACGTGGGATTACCCCGGCCGTATCTCACGCGGTAGCCAATTCTTCCTCTAGAATAATTCTTACGTTTAGCTGAGCGGAGACGTTCCCCCTAAAACTGTACGCAAACAGGCGACGAAACGATCGCTGCCGGGTGGTCCGTAATTGATTACACCATTAAGAAGCAAATTATTAGAAAGTAACGGCTGCTATTAAGACGTGTACACGGCGGATCGTTCATTTGTAAACTGGATCTTCGGAAATGGAATCTCACGTAGAATGGACCTTTCTCTGTGCCACGGTAAGATGATTAATAGTATAACTCCTTTTCTCTCGTCGCACGCAGCGGATGGATACTTTTTCAGCGCTGAGTACGGGTTGCCTGTTAATCCGTAACGTTGAACCGAGGAAAGGGTAATTCATTATCCAGAAATAACCTGGCGGAAATAAACTTGCCGTTTTCTTTGTAATAATGGAACAGCTTTACGCGTAACGATAGGTTGGACTAATAATTGAGCCGCTCATTAGACAAATCGGTTAACTCCGCGAAATGAAAAGGTAGAGAAACGTGATGCAACAGTCTGAGTACATTGACTTTGAAAATATCTCTTTAAATCGAAAATGCGGTAAACGTTATTTCACTCGATCGTTACGTCTTTATCTTAATCTGTCGAACACTTAGGATACTTAAAATGGTGTAGCTTTGCACCTAGTTTAAATATAAAATCTCGAAGAAACATTCGAATTAACGATAAGATATTTCATAACTCGAAGCATGAAGTTGACCGATTCGGCCGATTTTTCAAGCTGGCCGAATTAATTTCAATAGTCGGAACGAATTGTCGTACAGCGTAATTGCGATTGCGATCGCGGCGTCATCCTCGGAGACCGATCGACGCGCGAGCGCAACGGTTGCGGCTTAACGGGAACGGTCACTCGAAAATACACGCAGGAGAAAGTTGCATCGGACAATTTCTTTCGGACGTTCGTTCGGTAAATCTTCATAAAACGCTCGCGCCCGGTTGCAACTGCGACCCGGCGGCCCCTATCCATTCATTCGGGCCGGGACAACGGAGACAGTCCCGGTGTTTCGGCTTTTATCGAATCCTGTGGTGACGCGCAATAATTGCAGTTTTAATCAACGTTCCGCCCGGCCCGTTTTGTTATCTGTCAGTGAAACGCTGCAACTCGGCCGTGCGCGCGCCTGCATCCGAACGAACCGGTGCGCGACCCTTGATCGTAATTATCGCGCCGATCGTTCATAAACGGACCGGTCGACGACCGGCATCGATGCCCCCTGAAATTGGAAGATTAGCGTACGAAAATGAAAAAATTGGGATGGAAGTAACGCGTGTTAAACGACGGAAAGTATCGTATTTCCAGTAATTAAAAAGGGGGACAATAATGCGTACGATTGTCGATGGAAAGCATGAGAAATTGAACGCGGTTGTCGCTTTCCTCAAAAATTGCTGACAGGCTGCGAAGAGATACAGAGGTATCGTGAATGGACAGGACCGCGCGGACCGTTTTTTTCACGGGCATTTCGTATCGGCTGTTTTTTTATGTTCCTATCGAATGACGTTCGCACGACTTTTCCGAACGGCTCGCATTTATTTCGCGCAGATGCGGACCGATAGCTCGAATGGAGCAATCTTTCGAGACTTTGTACAATCTCCCCGGTAACAACCGAGGAAACTGTTTCGTACGGCCCGACGGTGAATATTCCCTTATGCACTGACGAGTAATTCTCTCATCACGCAAGCTTGCGGTGTAATTTCCCCGAATGATTTATGACGGCTATAATGACCGAACGAAGGT
The DNA here is from genome assembly GCF_051020985.1 of Nomia melanderi. Lineage (NCBI taxonomy): Eukaryota > Metazoa > Arthropoda > Insecta > Hymenoptera > Halictidae > Nomia > Nomia melanderi. The sequence continues at coordinate 5,908,910 of NC_135008.1, forward strand.
CACGATCCCGAGGAGATCTTCTGGAATCGATCGAAGATCGAGCCGAGCCGAGGCGCGCACTGTGTTATACACAAAACCAGAAAACTATACTTATTACCACTTTTCTGCAGTTAATTCGTTTCCGATAAAATCACGCTCGCGCGGAGAGCCGCGCAAATTAACTTTAACTTCCTGCATGAGTAATCCCACGGTAAATCGGCGGGGATGCGCATAATTGTCAGTCTGATTCCATTTAAATCATCCCGGCGTGGTGCTTATCTTATTCGCGCCGTGTTATTGTGCCGGCTTGTAACTGTTTTAACCGGCGGGACAAAAGAAAAACTGTTGTTAGTAACTCGCCCGGAGATAAATCTGGAATCAGGCTCCGATCCCCGAGTATTTTGTTCGGTCTGCCTCGCCGGACTAGTTTTTATAATCGAGCATGACTCATTGTGCAGGAGAGATGAACCTGTTAGCGCCACCCTCTGCGTCGAACCGGTGTATCTCGCCACCATCTTGGCCGACTGCCGAACCAGAAAAAGACCATCACGTATCGAGGTATGATAATTCCTTAATGCTTCCACCTATCTGTCGATAATATTCATTTAATAAAGATTCCCTTGTATAATTTCTCGATATTTACATTTTTATCCGGAGAAACTTGCTTCCAATGGAAATCTCATAAATCCATCGATAAAACGTATACTATAATTAACACGACAAATAATACTATAAAGTATTAACATTTAAAAATCGAACGATATCATTAAAATTCAAAAATCAAACCGTTGAAACTAGTAAAATTTCAAATGTTAAGTTCTGAAAAAATATCGTTAACCATACGTTGACTTTTGCATCGTCCAGAGCATGACAAGCGATAGTCTCCAATTCACTGCACTGTGGAATGCCCTCGCCTCGATCATGTTCCCTATCGTCGAACAATGAAACGATTTAATCGTCCCGATCGATTTAATAGAAGTCGCGCATAGCCGTGCCGGAATCTGCATATTCCCGTGACGTACATACAGCGTGCAACGCGATAAAAATGCCCGCAATGCAATCAGCCGGCCGTCTTAGGACCGCAAAATTGCGGGCGGCGAGGGTAAAATAGCACGGAATGGGCATGACCATGTATACGTGTAGCCCGCAGACGGACGCGCACACATCGGCAGTCAGCAGTTAATGGAAGCTTAGAGGTTGATAGCCTTGAGTACGTAGCGTGGCTGGCCGTGCCAGGGCCGACCGATTCTTGGACTCTCTCGTACCCGTCCGACTTGACCGCTCTTTACCTCTAGAAATCCAGCCTCCTCCCTTGCCCTCCCCGTATCTCTCTCTCTCTGTCCCTATTTCTCCGCTTCGCCCCCTTTTCCAGGCCAACTCGCGCCGTCCTCTCTGCGGACGTTGTAGGTACAGGGACGCTGTGTCCGGCACAGGGCGTAAACAGTGAGATGGTTTGCGTTTACCAAATTGGTTGTGTAACGAGTCACTCGAGGGGGATGATGGACGTATCGAGATCCTAGGAAGATGCAGTGTCATCCTCCTATTAAACGTTGAGAATATTCCCTCCGGCGTTCGCTTCCTCCCGTCTTCTCGATCAGCCAATTGATTCCTTGATATCTGCTCATTGTTCTATGAACATGTTTCGTTGCGTCTTGCAATTCTGTTTCGCTTGAAATACTATAAAGACGCGTCTTCTGTCTCGACTTCGACAACTCTTTCGCATCGTATTTACGTAATTATCAATCATTTTCCCTTAACGCCTAATAACGCTGCATTTTCCATCTAAGGGTTCTTCGCGAACCCCGTAATTACACCGGGAAATTGCAATTTCCGGTCGCAGCGAATGTCACCGACGAAACCGTTACAAGCTGCATCGCCAGGGGTTCAAGGTTCTCTGTCTTTCGGCGCGAAGAATTAATGCGAATCCGCTTTAAGGGACGTTTACGCAAACGACCCGGGAAAACTAGCCCGGTGACCAAGCCAAGTAATGGCACTCTAACACAATTTGAACCGATGAGAGAAGATATCTACTTCAGAGTTGGCGGAAGAGGGAGCGAGAGAAATATAGAGGTTTTTGATCTGTACACCCTTCCTGCGAGTTCCTGGTACACGCTCGTGCCCGTTACTCTAGTCATTACCAACTACTGGAGTAAATAGTACTGTGGTCACGTGTTTATTCACATCCAGACGCAATTTACCATCGTCGCCGCTGTCTATATCTGGCCTGCGGTAGGTGTTGCCGCTACCAACGAAGAGGACACCGCTTCGAGAACATTCAAGGAAACTTTGTATTACAACTTCGATTATACTTGTGCGGGAAACTAGAAGAAAATAGGGGACGACGAGTCAAAGCGATTTATTTAAAATCGTACGTATCGCATGTCGGCGACTGGTAATCGAATGTCAGGACAATACGGTTAGAAAAATGTTGAACGTGTTCAAACGAAATTTCGTCCGAGTTGAATTGTACAACTGAAATAACACGAGGAGTTCTGTACAAAGAGGGAACTGTCGTTTCTCATGAACGATCGAACAGGAAATATTGACGAAAACGACAAAGAATAACCTCACGGTAAACGTTTGGCAGTCTAGGCGACCACGGAAACGAGGTTCCGCCTTAAGAGCCGTTAGCACTGAAATCCCAAACGTTCGTTCGAGCACACTCGAACATCTCGATTCTGCTCGAGCTACTTCGAGGGCTTTCCGAAAATCACCTTCGGTCCGCGCCGGGAACGAAATCACGTAATTACCTGGTTACTCGCGGTTCATTATACGCCGTGCAAATTGACGGGTAGGATATAAATCTTGGGAGCGGCGCGGAAGGACGAGCCGACGCACGATTCATCCTCCTGACTGTAAATTGGGTTCACTTTGTTTTACATGTCAATTTCCGAGCGTGGCCGCGTAACTAACGATACCTGTTGTTCGAACTTTGCGCCGCGGAACAATGTATTGATCGATGAATCGCGTGACAATAGTTAATACGATAAGTTCCGTGTAAGGCGGCTCTAACGAGGCAGTAAATAAGAGAAAACCGAGGAAACAACACGGGTCAACAATAAAATGAAAACCGAGGTTGTAAATAATGGCCGGGCCACGGTTAATTCTGGAGATCCTTCGCTTACAAATTGGCCGACCGAAAAGAAGACGGGACGGCATTTAAAAACCGATCCTAGGGGCTCTCGCCCGGTTCTGGAGCGCCTCGGGGCAAGAGACACTTGAAAAACTTTCCTCCGGTCATGCAAGAAACACGCCGCAAAAGTCGCCGGCGCAATTTTAAAAACTGAACGTTCACTTAATGCATCTTTAACCGAGGTAAGCTTTATCTGAAACGATTATGGATTGCATTTGCATACACATTATTATATTATCGTTGCGATATACGCATACGAATATTAAGCTCGATACTACCTGATAATAATATTACGTAAATAATTCTGCTTTGAACTTTGTTTCATTGTGATTGAAGATCGATGTACCGGGTGTTCCGTGAATACGAACAAACTTTGGAACGCGTGGACGTCTGAAAATCGTGTTAAAAGATTCCTTTCATCGAACGTACTGCAGGAATAATATTGTAAATATATAATACGGCAAACAATCTGCATTTCCAAATAATCTGAAAGTTTCTGTGGAGAGCATAATGCGGCTATTATAACGGGAAGCACAGATGTTACTGTTAGTCATCATCGTTTTCTCGAAATTTCAAGATAGAGTAATCGCGAGTAGATGTGCAGCTGCCTATTGGGGAGAATGATTTCCTGAGCGATATATATATTCATGATCGATATATCACCATTCGAATTTTCCTTTTGCCCGGTGCATCAGTCTAATGTATATATTCCCGTAGTAGAACTATAAATTACGGAAAGAAAAAGTTATTTAATTACCCGATACCCACGAATAAAGTGCGACTTTAGATAATGCAGAATAAATTGTTAACCCACTTTCAGAACCTGATGTTAAAGGTTGCTAATGATGCTGATACGAGAGCTAGATCTAGATATGTCCATTTTTTCAAGAACCACCGGTATCAATCATTACAGAAATATGTCCATTTATCAAGCCCTCAATTAAAAGGTATTAGATACCACGATAGAATTGCAAATACCGTTATTAATGATTCATGAATTCGCCGAACTTAATTCTATGCGAACAATTAAGCTTCAATGCAAACCAGTTATTCCTGTTATACTGTCAAACACAAATTCGACACATCTGCATATTTCGAATGAAGTGGATCGAACGAAGAGATACGAATACAAATTAAAAACTCTCCATCTGTCCTACGGGGAAAGAAACTATGAAGTGATTTATACACGATCGCGACAGACAAAAGAAAAATACCCGATCGCCTCTCGATCGTCGAAATTCAAATTCAGACCTACATCTTCAAAGTTTCCAAACAGCAAATTAATTTTCACCGCACGAATACAAACGAAACCAAAGCACACAGTCAGAAAACACAGGGGACCCTCAGAGTATTCCTAGTCATTCGAAAAGCGTCGGACAAACAACGAGCGAAGCGCAAATACTCGAAGACACGTGCTCGGGTAAGTCCCTATCCCGCGATTTCAAAACCCCATCGCCTGATCGGCCCTGCCTCATGAATCATCCCCAATACAGGCAACTCGCTTGCCAAAGCAATTGACTTCGCAAAACGAGCAACAGAAAAATTTGAAAAAAACACAAGTATTAACCCATTGCACTCGGAAGATGACTCTCAGTCACCACTAAATTCGATACAACAAAATTACAAACCCTTATTTACAATATTAACCCCCGTATAACTCACCAACACGAGAAATATCAAAATAAAACCGCATTCTTCAGTCACTCTCAAAATATACATTTCTAATAAAGCCTTTCAACTGCAAAGAGTTAACCCTTTGCACTGGAACTCGCCAGATGATTTGTTCCAGCAAAATTATGAACTTCGGTATTTTATGTGAAACATTGAGAGAATAGCTTTGTCACCTAATTTACATACGATTTCTTATTAAACTCATCCCAAAGAATCCCGTCCACATCTAATCGGAAAGGATATTTCAATTGGAAATCTTCCAAGTGCAAAGGGTTAAGTGCCCAGCCGCAGTATTCCAAAAGGTGCAGTTAACGACGACCCCCGAACGGCGCGCATACAGGTCGGCTCAAATTCGCCACACGTACATAGGGCCCCATTCATCAAAGACCGAATATCGCTGTGCGATCGGTCGTCGGCGAGGTCCGTGGACCGCGAAGGACAGAGCGCGCCGCGAGGATCACGGTAGGTGCACAGAGGGCAAGAGAAGGAGAGAGGCTGCGTTGCCGAAGTTGCGTGCACCGTGTGCACCGGTGCATAACGCGGCGAGCTTCTCCCAAGTGGGTAGGGAACGAAAGAGCACGGTACACACGAGCTGGATATTCGTATACCGGACTAGAGGGACTCGGCTGGAAAAGGGACCGGGTTGGCTGGTCTGTGTAAGAGATCGTTCGTGGAGAAGGGATCGTCGCCGACCGGTGGAACGGTGCAGAAGAGAGGAAGGGATTGCGCGTGAAGGGGAGTCGTTGGTCCGCGAAGGGTGGGCAGGACGCCGGGGCCAGGGGCAGGGGAGGGAGGCTATCGCACGCGGTAGACAGAGAGACAGCGGAGTGGTAGGGGGCGAGCGTGTAAGACCGCACGGGATAGAGGGAGAATCGGCGGTAGAGGGAGAGAGAGGTCTGCTAGGCTCGCCCTGCTCGTGAGCCGCACGACGCGCTAGTTTCGGCTTGCCGCTCCGACGTGACGGACGCTCTTATTCGATGGTTGCCGGCTCCCACGTGGAGGCGACCCATTGCTCGGACGTGTGGTGAAGTTTTCTCCTTTGTTTTGATCGCGTGTGATCGACGTACAGTGAATCTCGAATGTATCCGGTGTGACAGTGAAAACAGCGGGCGCAGCTTTCCCTCCGCACGTTTCGTTCCCGTATCGTTTCGGTTCTTTTTTTTCCCGTTGGATTCGTTTATTCGTCCCGTCCCGTCCCGACCCGTGTCCCGTTCCGTTACGTTTCGTTCCGTTCCGTTCGGCGAATGCACTCGAGTGAGTTCAGTGGCACGGTAACGCGAGGCAGCGGCGCACGTTTGTGACAATTCGGACGCAAGGTGTTTCTTTTATTGTTAACCGTCCCCGTCCGGCGCAAGACCGGCCACGCTGATATTTTTTTTTTGGGATTACCTGAATCGAAGCGGGGACAACGGAAGCTGGCAGAGCGACGGCTGGTCTCGTGCGGAGCTCGACGCGTTTGAAAAAGGTGCGTGCACAACCCTTTGTTGCCACGGGACGTGGCGAGCGTTCCTTCTGGTTTTCCTCGATTCCGCGGGAGACTTCGATTCCGTGTGGTCTTTTCGGTTATCTTCGCGTCACGGACGCGTAATGGCGTACCTGTGCGACGCAGTGTTGCTTCTCGATCTCTCCTCTCGGGCTCTTTATCGATCGTACGTTCGATCGCGTGCACTGGACAAAATGGCGCCGATCGCGATCCAACGGTCCGCGACGCTGCCGAGGGAGACGATCGTTTTGAGAACCTTGCGTGGAACGATTTAAACAATGGGACAACGCGTGGTCTCTGTGTGACAACGGTTACACCGTCGCCGATTTCATGGGAACATCTGAATTCTCTGATCGCGTGGAACGACCTCTGGCTCGTTATTCGAAAAACCGACCAATCGGAACCGCCGGTTCGACTACGTTTAAATCGTATCTGATGCGGAAGATTCGGAGCCGAGCCAACGACCGAACTTCGGCGTATAAATTTAAATATTTTCGATGTGGTAAATTCACACTATTTGTCGGCCAATTGACCGACGTTCGGTTATTTACATGTACCGTCGGTCGAATATTGATGAATTTACCGGGCGGAAAGTGGTCACATGAAATTGGTGCGATCGGTGCGGCAGCCGTTCGCATTGGTATTTAAAACGAGAAATTTGTAGCATAGTTATTGTAGAAGTAATGGAATGTAGTATTAATACGTTGAATGATATGTGGGTCACCGGTGACCCCCCATCGAATCGAATTACTATAGTTCGCTCAATTAAACGATTATTTGAAAATATTTCTGTATTATAAACAATGTTAGCTGATGGGGTGATATTCAATTCAATTTAATCGAATGATTTAATAGTATATTTTTCCCGTTTTGTGTATTTTGCTCTATAAAGTCGTGCGGCATGCGACGCGTTGAAAATTTTTAACGTTCTAAACAGAGGGAGCAACAATGAAAGCTTCCTCCAATTAATAATCAACTCACCGGCTCCATCTTTTGTAAACAAAAGTTCCGACGCTTCCATTAATATTCGCAAATGGAACGTTATTTGCGAAACCACGGTTTCACTCCATTTTTCTCATTCCGCTAATGAAAATATCTTCCGCGCGCAATATGCGAATGATTTTCATAACGCACGCTTTATTTGTTCGGTCGAATGCTTCCTGGCAGCGACGCGAATGTCGTCGTTGAAGCTTCGACGAGCGTCGAATAGATTCACCTTGAGGATCGGTCTTGCTAGGTTTACGGACATTCATTGTAGTTTATTCTACTGTTCCTAGGAAAATTGAGAAGTTGAAACTCCTAGAAAAGTTCTATGTATCGTACATTCTCCCATAGCGAATATAAATGAAAACAGTTGTTCATATACGTTATCGCAATTCTTGCGTTACATTGTTCTCTAATTAGTTACTAAATAGTTTCATTCAACATGAAACACCTTAACCCCTTTGCACTGGAGAGGTGACTCAATCACCACTTGATTTGATACAGCAAAAACTTGAATATTTAGTACATTAAATTAAACTTTGCATTGCTGTGAAATATTTAAATAAAATAGCTTTGTTGCCTAATTTATCTATCTTTAAATTCCTTTCAACGTCGTCTCTCTCGAAAATGTTGAATATATCTAGTGAAGAACTCGAGTGCAAAGGGTTAAATACTCCAATTGTCTCCATTCAATTCGAAAACACCGATTATCGGTGACCACCATGACGAAGATAATCGGAATACATATTCATCCGATCGCATCGATCAAAATCGATGTAAACGTGCACGAAGTAATGTTTATAAAATTCAGCACGCGTCGAATCGACGCGTTCCGTAAACCTACTGTTAATGCGTCGCTCGGGCAGTTGTCTTTATCGCAGGAGGTACGTAGCTGGCAGTTTGTTTTCCGTCAATAAACCAGCATCGCAGTCGTCGGTCGGTGCACATGGCGTCCAGGGGTTCTGGGAACTTTGAATTTCGAGGGACACCTGACCGTTTGTTTGGCTCGGCGGACGTTAGGCGACGCGATGTTTTCGCTGAGGGTATCGGGAACGCGCGCAGTGTCAACAAACTCGTCGTTCGTTCGTTCGTTCGTTTTCTCGATTCGTCGCTTCGCGGAGGGGAAAACAGACAGACGCAGAAGGAAACGTTTAGCGACGCGGAACGCGTTCCGCTGAATATGAAACGCGAAATTCGATACCGGCGCGGCGGGAAGAATTTTAAACGGCGCTTACAGACATTTAAAATTTAAAATCCTTTCGGAGCGAGCGGCTCGGGGACCATTGAGAGCGCGAGTGTTAATGTATCTGACAGTTTCGTCGGCTGATGACTCATTTCTGGCGTTTTGTGTTTCGAAATGTAGCGACTGGTTTCAGAACCTGTGACAGCACACTCTAGTACTCTAAAGTGTTCTCAGATAAGTCGCTTCGAGTAAACGTGATTATATTTAGCGACAAATCGCCGGTACCGCCTCGACGGAGGTTTCTGGTTCTCGAACAAAAATAGCGTTTAGCGTCGATACAATGGGAATAAATTGACGAGAAATTATACAGGAATGTTCGAAGGTCAATTTCGAGGAGCCAGTTGTTTCTTGGATGTTGCTTTTTCCATGGGAAAGGAGCTAGATAGCGCGAGAGCAGAAGGAGGAAATGATGGATGCGATATTTATTCGCATGAAATTAACGTGACGCGGTAACTCGACGAGCGTGTTCCTTTCCACGGACGCTGAAATCCTTCGGGCCACTCTCTATTCCGTCGGGGACGAGTTTCTTGGTTCCAAAACCAGTTCTCGAAAAATTTTTTCCCCGGTCTCTACGCGCGCAACGCCGTCGCTCAGGAAGAAACATCGGAATCCGTCCGGCGACGGGCAAACTTTTCTTTCGGCCGGGTGGAACGTAGCCACGTTTTAAAGCGGATAGACCGTAGCGTCGAAGGAACGCCATATTTCAGCGGCGAGATCGTCGAGCACGCTCGTTCACGAGCTGCGGCTCGGCTGTATTGTTAGCTGCACCGTACCCCGACGCGTGTCAAACGATCTGACGTGACTTTCGACGCAGAACAGTTTTTCGATCGCGATCAAAGTCGAGCGAAATGCGTAGTCACGTTTTCGCGTTAACGAATTTTGCAATTAATTACACGCGCGGCCCACGTTATCATTTTGAGTGGTTTTCAACCGCGGCTACTAATATTTCTTAGCTCTCGTTCGCGGTAAATAATCGAAATAATTTCCGCGGTTCTGTATATTCGAGGGAAATGTAAATAGCCGGGTTTCTAAAAGTTCCCGTGTACGGCTAGACCGCACGAATCGGAATTTGTAATGCACCGATACAAAGTTAAAGCACTTTAATTTCGTTCGTTATTTACACACTCGTACCGTGCTCCGGAGCTGTCGGTAGTTAATATTTCCTCGGCGCGGAATCGAGTGCGTTGCGTGCAGCTAAGAGACCGACCGAATTCATCCACCGATAAGATTAATGTACTAAAAGCGTGCGATCAGTCTGGCCGGTATATTTCTCACAGCTTCGCCGAACTATTACCCGCCGACCGGCCGCGATACGCCGTTAAAGGCTACGTACGTGGGTTTCCATGGGTGCTTTGACCCCTTGTCTTAGTCCGCATGTTAACGAGGCTTCGTTAATTACACCTCGTGAGATTACGACAGGGACAGGTGGCCGACGATTATCCATTATCCGTCCTAGAAACGCTGGTCGAACGGATACAACCGACCATCGGAGATAACTGTTGATTAATACACTCCATTCGTGACGACGGAATCGGTTGTTTCATCGAGCCGACGTTAGATGCTTATCCACCGAAATCATCCTGACGGAATCGAAGAAACCCGAGCGAAAGGGAAGATAGAGGAAAAAGTCCCCTAAACGGTTTTTCGTGTGATATTTTTCGGCTAGAAACTTCGAAACCTGTTTCCCTCGGCGAAATCCATTCGGTCGGAGGAACGGAAGAGAAAGCGTGGATCGAATTTCACGAGCCAAAGCCGGGCGAAAAGCATTAGACTCGTTAAATCGATGGTGTCTATGGCCAGGGTGTCGTAAACTCGAGCACGACAATAAATACGTCAGTAAAAGGTTGCTGGGTGTATAAAGGCGACAACGATGGGTCAGCTAATACTCCGGGAGCAGCTGCTGCTGCGTCTTTCCCTCCCCTCCGCCGGGATCCTCGATCCTTCTGACAAAGGCTAATTTTATGGAGGAAAGAAACTGGAGTGGCGTTGCTCTCCCCGCTCGCACGACACGGCTCCATTTTTCCCGTCTTAATCTAACGTTGTCCGATCTTTATCGGGTTCGTCTGTTCGTCGGCCGAGGTAATAAAAGTATCGATTATCGTCGTCATCATTGTTACCGTATCTTTTCCGTGTACGTTGCGAATTGTTCTTCTTGATTAGCTCGGTTGATCGACATTTTATCGTGACGCCTCGCTGCTTATTTCATTTTTTCTTTGCTATTTATTTAATCATTATCTCCGCTACTATTAACTTCTATTATCCACAAGTTTCGATACCAGTTGCCATGAAAACAAATTTTATTGCTTATAGCAGTTCCAGCGAGTTAAAAGTTGTATAGAGGGCAATTAGACTAGGAGGTCTAATTCATTTTTAAAGGATTTTACGGAACGGATGAGAGTCGCTGTTTAGCGATCACGAATCTTCGTGTCTCGTTCTAATCAGTCCAGGGTTTAGCCCGGGCACGGTTGCGTTTTCTCGTCGGAATCCGCGCGATGCAGTTTTCTGAATCGCAGTCTCCGCGGTCTCGCACACCGCGAAATGTCACTCGCGTTTTAAGTGCTTGTAAGACCCCGGTGCAATCTGAAGTAAACTCGCCTCCACTCGCATCGTAACCAGAGCATGAAAAAGGCGAGGACCGAGCAACACGTGCACCGACGAAAAGGAAAAAAATGGCTGAAATATATACTTGGAGAGAGAGAAATGTGTCTGACGTACGTGTTCCGGTGCCGTGACCTAGCCTCAAGTTCCTCGAATTGTTCGACGTTCATTCAATATCTTTTAATCGAGCTTTCGATCGGAAAAGCCCCGGTGATCGACGTATCGCTGTCGAAGTTCAAGAAACTTTGTTCTTTTGATCGACCCACGCGAACGCAGGCACGATCAACTTCGAATCTGCAGTGGGAGAAATGGTTTAACGATGTTTCCTCTAAAGCTGCGAGAAAAATTATTGTTTAAAATATTGTTTCATTTACCTTTTTTTTTCTTCGTTTCTTTTTTTTTTAATACGATTTATGCCAGAGTCTGGCTTATCGTGTAACTCGACGTCGGAATTTCCTTCCGAGTTACCCAAGGTTTATAGATTGAAACGTCTTGAATAAAAGATATGTGAGCACCGCCATGGTCCATGGATTCTAGCCCTTGTAATCCTCTCGAACACTTCAACGGTAGGAGGTCTTTACTGTAGTGGTAACCCCGGCGTTAGATCCATTGTAATATGATGAAGTATCCGGAATTTCTTCAAACATTTACTCACTAAATTATAATCCCTCAGCCTTTTCCCCTCATTTGAATTCAATTTCGCCACGGTCAACTCAATTCTTTTTTTTATCCCGCGACCAGTGATTAAAGCGGCGCAATTAATTGAATCCCATCTGGTGCATCAACTTAAAATACAACGCGACACCCGGCGCGCGTGTATTAAAATATTCGAATATTGTGTACGGTTAATGCTTAACAAAATTTACCGTAATTCGTTTGTTTATGCCATTACGCGCCACAAAACTCGCGGGTAATCTGTTTACGGAAGAGACGCGAAACGATCCAGTACTTGTCACGATACTCCCGAATAATTTATCGGATATTACGCGAAATATTAATTTCCCGGTAAACATATCCTAACAGTTTTATACGTTGACTAACGAGGAGAATCAATTTATGAACACGAACACATGGTCCCATATGGAAGAAATGTGCACGTGCGTAATGCACCTGCTCCGCTGCACGTGACGAACAAAATGATATTCATGGATCTTTTTCGCGTTTCCCTCTGCGCACACGTTTTGCCCAGAAATATTTTTATCAAACCGCAAATCCAGCATCCTCTGTATCGACTCCACGTTTCAATTACTTTCCAGCTGCGAAACCTCGCGTCTGAGCAACTCGTTGGAAAAAAGAAAGATTATTCAGAACGGTACGGAACTCTCGAAAAACAGTCGAGTGTCGCGAGTGCGCAGTGTAGGCGGGATGAAATAATAAATACTTAGAGTGACCCGCGATGCGTTGTAATCGAGAAAACTGGCGGAAATGAAATATCGCCGAGTGTATCGCGGGGCTTTAATGGTGCAGCAGAAAACGTGGAAATTCATGATGTGCAATATGCCGATTATATGCATGGTTTCGCGGCAAGGAAGTCCCGGCTTCCCTGTTCTCGTTAGCATTCATAAAGCATCATCCCTCCTTCCCTCCCCTCGCGTTATCTCAGATCCTCTTTTACGCCGATGAACCAGTACGTATTAGCCTCTTATAAGCTCGTAATACTTGCTCCATCGTATGAATTTGCCGAACGAGACGCTTAAACTTCAGGCGATCCGTTTTCTCGAGCAATAATCTGCTTTACGTTCTCCAGTGTACATTGTTGCGTTTCGAAAAAAATGAGATTCGCGGTTTCAGCGAGCCCGACGCGCGTTGCTTTCCTTATCTGGAATCATTCTCCGTAAGGAATTGTCTCGTCCTCCCGCTGAATGGATTTCCCAGACCCGAGCTCGCAGCGGGTACACGGTCTCGAACAAAAATTCGAGACATCTCCGGGTAAATGCAACTGGTAAAGGCTCGGCCAGGCCGCGCCTCGTTCGTCCGTCCCCGAGATAACAGAGATTTTTCGAAATAATGTATATCCGAAAATCAGAGGCAAAAAGCGTCGTGCCTCGGCGCGACTGAAATATGAAATCGTTTCCACCGGCGCCCTTTTCATAAGAAACCTGTATAAATTGAAGGCACGGGGATATGATGGAATATTTCGCCTGAAACGTGCATTCCGTCAGCTCTTCCGTATTATATGGAGCAACGCTGCGACGCGGCGAGCTCTTAAAGGATATTGTAACATAGCAGATAGATTCTTCTGTAAGATGCGCTCGCATTACTGCCGTGTTCTTCCGACTTTCGCGTTTCTTACATGGAATATTGACGCACGGCCGGTCGAGAATATCCGTGGCACGCTCTGCGTCGATGTTTCACTCATATTTAGTTGAATATTATTTCTGATTAATTAATTTCCGCGGAAACCAACTGCGGATATTTAAACTTGGCAATGATCGTTCCGCGTAATAATTCATTTATTAACTGGTCATTAAACACGGAAGCTTTTATTCCCGTAATTGAAATGAAACCAAGCATATTTCTTGTTACCGTCAGGAACACATATCAGACGAGGACGTATGATTTTTGGGCAAATACAGAAAATCATTGTTGGCCATTGAATGTTTATTATATTAACGCATCGATATTAATTCGAGATGGGATTAAACGCGGAAGTGGAAATAGTATTTGTAAACGTGGTCCATCTAAATACGCCCGGATTATCCCGATTCAACAATACCCGCGATTTTTATAGACCCGAAGTAAACGCGGGTCGCGAAACGCAGCGAACAGTGGGCACACGATATCTCCGAAGTAAATATTTATTAATTGCACAATTCCTCCAATTAATTTTCCCCGTTGCAACAGCGGAATATTCGGTCGCGCGTACGCGTTCTGACGCGAGCGAACGTTTCGAGGCAGCAGTGCGGTAATTTTTAATAAATTTTCCCAGGGACGAAGGGACGGTACGTAATTTTTCAACGTTTCCGCTTTGGAAATACCGTTCCTCGCGCGTAACGCGACATCGAGAGAACCGGTTGCCCCGTTTTATATCTTCGCCGACTAATTTCGTCAGTCGGCCAAGGAAGCACGGTCCACGGGAGTGTTTTCTAAAAGTGAGTTCAGATAAATGTTGAAGTACTTAAAGTAATCTGTGCTTCGCGAAGCTTTGGGATTATTAAGCGAAATCCCCGGGATGTGCGACGAAACGAGCGCAAATGGGAATGCGCTAGAGCCCTGGCCGGATTAATAACGTGGAAATTACGTGGACCCGTCCTCCCTCTCTCTTCTCCCATTATCCGTCTCCTGGCTCCATCCGCGACGCCCCGTCCCTTTCTACTTATCGTTCTCCGCCCTTCTCCTTGGCCCCGGTCTCGCATTTTTTCTCCCTTTGCCCGTTTCTTGCCACCGGGGCGGCGGTACGCCGTACTCGCCGGTCGCAACAAAATCAGATCGTTGAAAATTGGCTCGCGCGACTCGCGCGGGTTGAACGAAGGAGAGCGAAGAGCGGGAATGTACTTCACGGATGGGCCAATTGAGCCCGCGGGATGGAGGCGACGGTAATCACGTCGTAAAAAAGGAAATAATAGCTCGACCAGTTTCGCGTCGACTGGCCTATTACGTTCGGCGCGCCCGTGAGATCGCTTTTGCCCGGTAATGAACAGAAAACGCTTTTTTTTCTGGTGGCAACGCGTCGGCGACCGCCGCGAGGAGTATTTAAAACGCGGCGTCCTCGCGTAAATACCAGAACCTTCGTGTCCATTCAACGTTCACTTCATTGTCATTCAAGCGGCAGTGAAGTCGGCCGGGAATCCACGTTCTTCCTCCGCGTTGCTAATTTTCGCAGTCGACTTCACGGAGGGGAACGTTCTCGAGGGGATCAATGACACGAAACGGCAATTTGCAAGTCTCCCTTGAATTGAAATCTGGAACATTTTCTTCCCCGCTGCGAAAATTATTCCGCCCAACTCGTTTTTTCTTCCCGTCTTCTGAAGCGAAGTCGGGAACGAACTTCTTTCCTGTCCATCCAATTTTATTCGGAGCGAAGGTACTGGAATCCTCGAAGAGGGACCCGGAATAAAATCGTCTCCCCGACGCGTGTGACGTGGTCCGACGATGCCCGCTGATCAGCATCGAACGGTAAACCTGAAATACCTGTACCGTAGTCGATCATCCATGAATCTGTAAAGCATTCCGAAAAATCGATCTTCGTTACTCGTGTTGCGTTCGTCGGGCGTCGAATTCATTAAGATTGGAACTACTAGATGAACTGAATTGTGTAAATCAATTAAAATCTCGATAGACGCACCGTCGCTGTTTCGATAAGAGATTCTCTAAACGTCAATTTGACTGATACAACTCTAGTGCTGATACCCGTGACGCGTTAAACTACGATGAACCAGTTTTGGAGCGGCCTGTACAGATGAGTCAAGTCTCGGGCGCGTGAAGGAGCCCGTAACAATGGATTAAGAATACAAGAAATGCTTCTCTAACGGGCACTAAACGCACAATAGGAGTGGCAAGCAAGTGCTTTACGATTCATTCTCGGTTTGACCCAGCGTGGACGGATTCGCCGTTGAACGCGAGATGAAGGGAAACGTTGTCCGTCGATCCGCCGAGACGGACGAGTGTCGTTGACCGACATGCTAAGGAGCCCACGCGTATTCCGCACGCATTGCTAACCCCGTGTGTAACCCACGTAACCCCGTTTCGACGAACGAACGGACGGACGAACGAGGAAACGAACGAGACCGTACGAATGACTGAAGGGAGAACGCTGCAACGGCGGCGGCGTCTAGTTTCTGCCCGGCGTGACAGGAAATCGTTGCTTTAAATTAGAAACAATAAGCGTGCGGAGGAGAGGCTCGCCACGGTCTTTGTTCTACAGGCCGTTCCCAAATTATTTCACCGACCTCCGCTAACGTAATTCACCCGTCGCGATTTGTCTTAGTGTTGCTGAACCATTGGGATTTCCATTGAAGCCGTGTTTCCCATGCATCGCGCGTTACAAGTTTCCGGGCCGAGGTAAATTTCCATTCACATTTCCGCTTCTCGTTTCAATCGCCGCTCAATGCTTTCGCGAATCGTTGGAATTTATATAACCATTGAGGTTCGAGAACTTTTTACAAGAACTTTTCTATAAGTTCTCTAGAATCTTTACTGTAAATCCTTCGGGATCCCCGATTTAAGAGTACTGGTATCTGTTTTCTAATCATTCCTATTGATTTTATACTAAGAAAAATTTGAATAATGTCAAATAAAAATCTTCGAAGACACCTCGATGAAATAATTTAAGAGCACCCTGTACACCGTAGAACAGCACACACACGCCCACGGAAAGTGCAGCAGGATTACAGGCGCACAGCTGCGGCCGAAGTAATAAGCCCCTCCTCTAATTCGGTACACGCCGGGGATGTCGCTAATCCTTGCTACCTTCGGTCGTTTTTATGCCGGTGGATCGTCTTACGTAAACGAACCGCATCGCGGCGGAACGCCGGTGTTCCTTGGCGGAACGCGCGCCTGCGCCTCTCGTTTTGCGGCTGCCGAGCTTTTTGCCCGCACTTTCGAGAACCACGGCCGCAACCGGTACCCGTCGTCTCCCCTGCCCCGTCTCCGCAATCATTTACGATTCGTTTTACGGGGCCCGGTTCGGAGTAAATCACGAAACGATGATATACTCTCGCGGTATATCGGGACTCGCCGTGCACCGGTGTCTCGTAATGGAGCTTCGCAGTCGAAAACGCTGTTAACACGTCCGAGGAAATACGTCCGGACGTGGAAAGCTTTCCGAATATCGGCTGTATCTCCGGAGAATTTTCTTTTATTTCACAGCGTTCGATCATTTGTATACAAATTGTCTCCGACGAGGTTCTCGCGATTGACTCGCCGGCGAACGGACGAAGAAACTGCGAATATTTATGCAACTGGAAAAATCGTTGTTCCTAAGAAACACTGTAAAAAGCATTACGCTTTAAGTGCTTGTACATTTTTCCGTATCGCGTTCGCCTGTGCAATTGTACATTCGGAAATTACGTCGTGGTTCAGTTTGCAATGACGTCGAAGCAATTATCAATCAACAGAGGGCAGCTGCGCAATTTTATATATGATTGAATAGCCGCGAGTTTCATTAATTAATCATAACCAGTTCCAAAGCTGGTGAAATCAAAATTCTCCAGTTACCAATTTAGCAAGTTAATTACCTGCAAATCGTTTCTCGGTAGATAATTGATTGAAAACGGTCACGAAACGGCCAACAAACGCCACTACCGGTTTCCATTCTGCGGGCGAAGTCGATCGGAGTATCCTCCAGAAATCGGCCGGCGTTCAGGTGAAATCCGCGGTTATCGGTTTCTTTGAAGCCACTCGGCGCGTCCGGTTTTGTTTGCCGAGGCGAGCTCGCGAATTTTATCGCCGGCCATAAAGCCTCGGTATAAAACCGAAGGATACGGGTGTAACGACACGAGGAAACGAGAGGCCGTACGCTACCTTGGTACACGCAAGCGATCGGCCGCTTGTCGTCGAACATATACACGCGCGCAGCGACGTGAAAACACACGCCGCGGAAATCAGGCGCCGTCGGACTTACCGGCATTGTTCCCCAACAGTCGAGTTACATGTTTCGCGAAGAAGTTTCGCGTTATTTCTAGAATACACGCGAGGAGAGCCACGCGCGATATCGGCCGGCTCGCGTGCGCGTGCCGCGAAACTTTACGCAGCCGTCGCTGAATCTTTCCCTGAAACTTCGCCGCGGTCGTTCGGGTAATTACGTCATTGGGCAATTAGCGGGAAACGTCGGGGAGAAAGGAAACACAGCGTTGATGTTCGAACGATTGAAAAATCGGTTCGTGTGCGCAAACTTGCGTGCTCGCCGGATGTTTCCCCGCGGAACGGAGTCGGCAATCAGTCCTCGGTTAAACGATCGCACTAATTTTCTAGTAACATGTTATCTTTCTTGACATAAGGTTTTCATACCTTCTTCAAAAGTACATTTCAAATGAAGACCCGCAGAGGAAACAAGTTGTTTCAACTTGAATATCGTGAGCGAAGGAATCGAAGGAAACGATGATACAGGCCGGAAATAATTTCGCGTCCCTTGTGTATCTTTTGCCGTGAATTATTAGACGTGATTAGCGAACGGGGAATAGATTTTTATACACGCCTAAGAATACCACTTTGCGTTCTTCTATAATTAAAACAACCTCGCGCAGCGGAGCGCCGAGATGAAATTTTATTACGCTTGGTTCCTTGAAACGGCATTATCTTCAGTGTGGTTAAGGCTTGCCTGGAAGGGTCGGTGCTCTTTGATAACTATTCATCCACAGCTTTTATAATCTTAGGATCGATTTTTTTCTCTCCAATTTTCGTTTGATTTGTCCAAGATAACGAGCCTCGTTTTCCTTCCTCCTCGACCTTTATCTTCTGTGCTCACAGTTCCTTTTTTCGCCCGCTTCCGAAGGTACACTCTGTTTTTCCCCGCAACCGTTGCCCGTTTGATCTTCGGGTTTCTTATCGGCCATCGCGACGTCTCCACTCCGAGGTCCATCAATATCGCCCTAAGATGCTGCCCACCCCGTGCTCTCCTTGTCCCATTACCGCTTCTGGTCCTGAAACAATTTCTTTGATAATCTTTACACGGATCCCCCGATCTTCCATCCGAGAGATGCTCCGGTGGCACCGGTAATTGGTTCAAGGGGAAAGGACTATTCACGATCGCTCACCGGCACACCAATTATTCATGTTCGTGCTGCCGTCCGATGGACGTGATTAATGATTAACGTGCATTCCTCGGCCAGCCTCCGATTTCGTGTTTGTCCTTACTTCTGCCTCCCAGAAGTTATTTTCGGTGATTATTTAATACGACCGGATTTCGCTCGCGTAATTCCAGTCAAGTCGGAGAGCACGAGCGTTAACGTTGCGCGATGGAACGACGTAAATATAGCCAGGAATTAATGCTTTATGCGTAACAGAACTTTATGGTCTTGTATAAGAAAGAACCACATTCCATCGATGCTTTTCCAATAGTCAGCCTTCGACGGTCAACCAAATTCCGACCACTATTTTTATATGTTCTCATAAGATTCTATTCGCTAAGTCGGAGTTTTTCTTGTTTACTATAGAATGTATTTTCTGGTGTTTAGAACATACAGATTGTTCAAGTATCGGACGATTGTTCCGATGGTCGGAAATAACTTCATTACACGAAGTAGCCTTTGTATAGATAAACCGAATGGTAAACACTTTTAATAAAAGCGGAGGTTCGTGTGTGTGAGTGCGATTCTAAAGGGAAAAAGAATCGGTGGACGGTTAGATAGGGATCCGAAACCAGCGGAGACGAGCAGGTACCAGACCTTTGAATGAGGACGCTGGTCCTTTCACCGAGATACCGTTCTAACCTGAATGGGGATCACTTCCTGACCTGAGCTAAGGCGCAGGTATACACACGAAATTTTCAGAGAGCCCTGTACCCCCGTGGATCCGATTCCTCGTTCGCCGCACGATTGCGGCATAGTTCAAGCCCCTTCGGCCGATCTGTTTCGTCCCTTCGAAATCAAAGCACTCGACAGTTTTCTAGAATAAAGCTCCCCATAACTCACGGCACAATTACAGAAGAGGTAATTGAAAGAGGGATCGCCGATGTAGGCTTCGTTTTCGAAATAACCGGTTCCGAAGATCCAACCGTTACACGCGCGCGCGTGTCCCGGGCAGAGCTGAAGAGATCTCGACTGTGAAGTTGTCACAATATCACGTGAAATAACATATAAATTTCATCAGAGCGCGGAGGATCGTCGCCACGATCAAGTCCCGAGTGTTATTAGAACGTACCTGTTAGAGTACCGCCAGAAAAAAATCTATAACGGACACTCGTCCGACCAGAAAATCCTCGGAATTCAATTTCCAGCGATGAACAAACGACCGGTTATCTTCCATTATCCGAATTAGCACAATATAATCCGGAGCGTTATTAGAATGCCAGAATACCTTTAAGAGTCGGATAGATCATCCAACCGTAAAATCTTCGGAGTTCAATTTCCGACGGGGACGAACGGTCCGTTTGTTTTTTTCTCGGTCGTATTATCGGTTAGTCGTCGATGTATAAGCGGAGCAGGAACTAGCACCGTGGTTTCGCCAATATACACATTCGTTGATGCGATAGTGGCATGGCGTAGAGTCCCGGGTCGTGACAACGGACAACGTGGAATCCGGCGAGCTGACCGTTCGCTTGTTCCGACTGCAATCTACCGTCATTACCGACATCACAGAGAGCTCGTTAGTCTCATTTATATTCACGTTGCTCGAGTACAACTTATGTTGCGAAGGAGACGAGGAAGTTGGCCTGGACCGTCCTGCGCTATCGTTGTTGCGCTAGCTAGAGAGACCCGGGCCTCCTCTCTCTTGTCGCTCTCTAGAGCTGACAAAGTGCTCCTAGTTCCGGCGTTCCGTATGTTCTTCACGTTCCGTATAAACTTTCTACCCGGGTGGTAATGTTCCTTTTAACGAAACAACCTCGTTGCCGTACCCGTTGTCGTTCGCATCTCCCGGCTCGTCGAGATTGTTTCTCGGAAACGTCTTAATTGTAGCGGCGCTCTCCCGCTTTATTCCCTTGAACACCGTTCGCCGGCTTCCCCTTTCTAATTCGATTTCGGATGTGACGTTTCACGCTCACGCCGATAACCTCGTTACGCGATTTTTCGAATGCAATTGCTCTCCGACGTCTCGTGACGCTTCGGCGTTGACTGCCTCGATAATCTTGAGTGTTTCAATCGTAGCACTTGTTCTTCCGTAACGCGGGTAATTGGAAACAATTGTTAATTATGCGGTATAACAATTTTTACGATACACTGTTGAATATATTGTAACTGTAAATAATTCAGACACGCCGGCCACTGATGAACACCGTGACACTTGTTAACTTCGATATTCAGCTTTCGTATACGCTTATAAATTCTTTTCAACGAGAGAGTTGAATTAACGAGCCGTGAATATTAATCAGAAGCAGCATGCTGTTTTTAGAGTCTTTTTATTTCTATCGAAGAGCGACGTAGGATTACAAGCTCGTGAAAATTTCGAAGGTAATTAAATTTTGATACCGACTGAACGGTTGATGACCAGTGAATTTTACGGAGGAATTAGTTTCTATCAATATTTCCACGAATGTGACGCGGCCGGAGAGCGCGAGAATTCACGCACGCACGACTTTGATTATTCGACATCCCGCGGTGTACGTGTGGCAATCGCCATCGTCCTCTTCGTTCCTCGCCGCGCGGATTTCCCCGGGGCCTGATGCAACTGTAATTGGCAGTACGTGCCTGGATACCGATTTCGGTGAACACTTCGAACCCACTCGTAAACACCACGAAATTACCTGCCCTATGAAGCTTCGCGACAATTTCACGAATTATTCAGGCTGTCGTTGTTTCCTGTTTGCTCCTGTTTATATTCACCGCTACGGCTTTCTGTAATTGTGTTTCCTTCGAGCAGAAGTAAATTGAGTTTAACTTACTCCGGGGCGCAGTTGTACGCCGTTTCACTTTCGTCATATTACATTCGCTGCAATAAAAAGACAATTAATATACCTCCAACTACGTCGACAGTAATTGATTCAATAATTAACAGTGCAATCCGACGAGCCGCGCTTTCTCCCTTGTGACATTTCATTCGAAAGCATTCGTGTCTGTGCACCGGTGCCAATTGTCTTCGTATTCCCAAATCTGAGTCGAACGAACGGGCGATTTTTATTGGGGACCCTAAATTACACGGAGCCGGGATTTTCTGTGACTTCGTCCGTACGATCCCGTCATACAATTTCACGGTGCAGCGGCTAGAGGAATTTAATAGTCGCGAAAATTCAACGGCGCGAAAAGCCAAGGATACAATTTGGCGGGACGAGGATCTCGTTTGTCCGCATCGCGGCAAGATTTCGGCGTCACGACGCAGTTCGTCATTGTAACCGGCTCTCGAGCCGCGGGACGCCCTCGTAACAGCGGAGCGTTACAGGAGCGCGCGGACTTACGATCCCCCAAACGAGGGTGCTTCGCGCGCGTTCCTTTATTGTCCGCCGAATGCGCCGGACCTCGCAGAGCCCGTGTGTTTATCACCGAGCACCCTTCTCGGAACGACGTATCTTGTTAAGGGAGTCCGACCCCCGCGATGATGATTCACTGCGGAGCAACGTCTCCCTAGGCGAGAGGGGGTGGGAACGCGGCCAATGTCCGTGAGCATGCAGTTCACCCTTCGATACCGAACGAGAGTGAAGGAAGTCGCTGGTACCCCCGTTTGCTACCCTCCTACTGCCTAGGCTATGTTTGACCCCCTTTCTCATTCCAGTCCCCCTACGGTTCATGAAAATTTCACGTGCTTATGCGAACGAAACTAGGGAAGGGAGACTAATCTGGTGCCCTTGATCGTTTCGTTATCGAGCTTCAGGGTGCATCTACTTTGCCCTCTTAACCTCTTACATTGTATTGTCTAGTGGCACTGGTGACGAAGTTTTGAAACTTTAGTTAACGTATATTGACACATTGAACGCCGGCTAAATTTCAGCTACTAAAGACGCGAGCGTCGATGATTATATTGATACATTTTTGAGCAGCAATTAAACCAAAATTTCTGACTTACGGAAGGGAATAAGGAATTCGATTTTGTAAATTTTACTTTGGATTTGTGTTATACATATCTAAAATGTTACATGAACGTAAGATTAGCAATTAAACGATAGACTAAAAATCCCGCATTATCGCGGGGCCGCCGCTCAATGTGTTAAAACTACTTTTTACTGTGGTGCGGATTGAATGTAATCATTCTCTTGTGAAGTTTAATCTTCGCGGTAGAGAAACTTCCATTTCCAATGAAACTAGACTTCTTCCGGAGTTCATTGTTAAGGACAATGCAGCTTTAAAGGCGATAGCCGCGAAAGAAGAGCCGAAGCAAAGTTAATCGGAAAATTCGAGAGGAAGTCTAAACTCGCGTAGACTGACAATCAGTTAGATATTCTAGAACAGAACCGTTGCAGACTTATCGACCCACGTGTCTCTGTTTCTCAATTCGACCCGGTTTTCCGGGGGAATCCGAACGAGTCGAAACTCCCGATTAAGTTGGCTTAACTCGCCTCTCCCGACGATAGGCGTTCCGGGCTCGTATCCCGGGGGATCGGAAGGAGTAGCGGAGGTTCTAAACTAGGCTGGCATAAATCTTGTCGGCGCGTATCAACGGTTCTCGGCTCTTTATGTATTCTGGATGGACGGTGTCGTGTCGCGGCGCGGTGCGGCGCGGCGCGGGGACGCATCTGTCGCGCACCGAAAAGCGGCGAAAACCGGGGAAAGGAATGCGTGCCGCGCGCATTATAATAAAGTCGACGCGTGGGGGGTTACACGGCTGGCTCGAACAAAACGCCTTTTGTCGCGACGGGGCGGACAAAGCCGACGGACACGGTGTAGCGTAACGCGGTGTAATGCGTAGGGTAGAAAGCTGGCTGAAACGAGGGAAGTAGAGTGCAGCCACGAGCGGTTCAGCAACCGCAAAGTATATAAAGCGGAAACCATACACCATTCACGAGAGTCACATTGCTGCACCGTATGCTCCGTCTCACGGCGCCTCGGCCTCTTCTCCGCGGCTTATTGCGTTGCCAACAACGAGGCCGCCGCGATTGTTACCGTCCTAACGGGCACTTTTTAGGGACAACGGGGCTCGCGTTATCTGGACCGACAGGGGGCAGGACGTTAGTTCGAGGGGGGAGGGTACACGATAACAGGAGAAACGTTCTCCATTCTGTCGGGCGTGAAAAAAAATATATAATGGTTACAATGCTCGGGACGCATTGTAAAGAATCTATTTGGCTCTGAATGGCTGACAAATAGCCGACAGGTGTTTCTAATTGTATAACCACACGGACTCGCGTTGTCGTTCAATATTGTATAATGAAAATCCATTCGGGGGGCACGCCGTGGCGCGCCGTTGTTAGCGGGTTGGCCAAAAAGTCCTCTCCAATGTTGTTTAATCGAGCGTCGTCATTTTACAACGCCGCGCTCGAGGAGTCGAGTGTAATTTTGGTATACGCGGAGGATCCGCGGAATAAAGAACCCCGTAATCCTTTCTGCAGCTTCGAACGTTGGAAAAAGGTTATTCCTGAAGGAGCTCGGGGGATATTGGAGACAGAATCTGGGAGGAAATTGGCTGGGCGCCAGACAGGATCCCGGAAACGTAGTTAAATTAATTGATATCGACGTGCCAGAATTTCACGAGGATACCGCCCCGTTGCTTCCGGTTTAGTTGCACCTCTTCCAGCTCCGCTCTTTGCATGAAGATACTCGATAGCCTGTTCGGTAACGGACAACTGCGGCATCCAGGATACGCTTTTAAAGAATTAACCGCAAAGTGGTCCGATATTTTTAATTCAATTAAACGGGGGTGGCCGGTGCAAGTAAACTGAGAGGGTAACGGAATTATAATAGATAGACCCGTTAACTCGGAAAATGAAAACGGGAGAAAGCTTTGAGCATCCTGTTTTTTTACGTTATCGATCACATTGGAACGAAGAACCGCAATTTTTCTCGGAATCCACGCGCTTAACGTTTAAGATGAAGATTTCAGTGTCAGAATAACAATTGCAGACTGCGGCGGAGTGCAATTGTACCGGCTTATCGCGGTTCGTGTTCGCAATCTGTCGCCAAGAACGATCCTCGATCGGAGCAGCGTCTGTATTTAAGGTGCAGACGCCACGGGTGATAAGTATGACTTATGCGATTCTTATCATCGCCTGTAGTGTACACCCACTCATCCATCTCGCTCTCTTTTCTTGTGTATTGTATATATTGCGATGCCTGGTTCATTAGCCAAACGCTGGCGGCCTTTCCACGAAGCGATATCTCACTCGTCTGAGCCGTATCGGATCGCTCTCTTATCGTTCGGCGTACCGTTTCTGTTGACTTCTTTATGACGCCGGACAATAAAAATAGAACACCGATCACCGATTGCGATGAGCCTTACAATTGCTCGGATATTAATTCCCAAGGCCTCGAGCTAAATAAATTCTTCATGAACCTTTCATTGGATCCTCATTCGACTAATTCGAAATTTAATTAAACACTCGACGCGTCGTATCGTCGTTTCGTCCGATTCTTCTCAAAATAGAAGTGTACGCGATCTTCCCGAATGTTCAATTTATTATGTACGCTTCCGTGCGGCCCTCGACCGAGCACAGAAAACAGCGTGACTCTCGCTTTGAACAGCCAGCGGATTGTTTCATCGTTGCACCTTGCCTCTTTATCTCCGACTCGCGTCGGGACACGCCTATTCGCCGGTGACTGGTGAACTCTTATTCACCGATCCCGCTTGGATCGATGTTAACCCTTCGCACTCGATCGTTTTTCACCAGAAATATTCAATATTTTACGATGTCACAGTTAGTTTCATAAAACTAAATCAATTCACATATAGATCAAGGAGCAGGACTATTTTATTCGAACATTCCACGTATTGCAAACGATACTTTATAATTTCCCTACATCAAAGCAAGTAGCGACCTTCCGACACCAGTAGGATCACGTCGCGTGTTCTCCGGAAGATTCGAAAACCTGCAGCGATTCGGTGAAGATCTGGCCCCATGGAACCACTTAGAAAGATGTACGAAATAATCGTTGCGCTAGACCCAGACGGCCACTTGGAAAGCGTCTGGCACTCCGTGCGTGCAGCACACGGCGAAAGAGGAGAGCGAGGCCGGTCGTGTTCTGAATTTCTCAGATTTTGTCGCGTAAGAGGTTCGAGGGAAGCTCCGCGATAAGGCATCGGTGGTGGCGCGCACGGGCTTGGGAGCGCGTCGTTCCGAGAAGACCGGCTCCCCCCCGACGTCCCGAATCCGGCCGAGTCTCTCCGGGTCTCTCGAGAATAACGGTTGATCATATCGATTCTACGCGATGCTTCAGATATCGTGTTTCGATGGCCGCGGCACGGATAATGGGGGAATATTGTTATTGTCGCGTAACGCTCACCCGGCAACGACCCGGACACATTTCGCCGCCCCCGCTCTCCGACCCGGATCCCGAATAACGTTTCCTCGCGGAACGATCGCGGCGATGATAAGAACGACAGGTGCATAAATGACGTTAATTACCTGGCTGGAAAACGCGCGCCGAGATGACGGGAGTGATATTAATGAAATAATGGGCTGTGCAGGCGCCACTAATTTATGATTATATTCTGTTCGGGCACTGGGTTATTGATGTTATAATTAGAAATAAATGTCAACCGGTGAATAGAATTGAATTATGAATATTCAGAGGGGTATGAGACCTGGAATAGACCAGGGGGGGGGCGCGTCACCGTGCGTTTCCTAATGGATGTCATAAATTCTTCGGGCCGGGCTGATTCATCGCGTAGGATATCCTCTGCGAACCGATTAATTAAGTATCGGTGTACAACGCGATAATTTCGTTTAACCGTGAGATCAAACGGCTGATGCGCATTAACCGTCGTTTCGACGGTTCGGCCAGGAGGCGGTGCGGCGAGCGGCGACGCTGTTTTATGGAAAATTCAGCTATTTGCGGCGGACGCGCGGCCGTATTTACAGAAGGAAATGCGCGCCGGTTGAATGGCGATTAATATTAACGGCCGACCGCAACATGACCCGCGAGTTCGGCAAAGCGACGATTCGTAACCAGCCGATTCTGCTCGCGCGTCCCCCCGCTCCCGATACTCCGGCCTCCGCCACCGACGGACCATGCTCCGGCGATTTGCTATTTGCAAATTTACGCAATTTCGGTTTTAAATTGGTCCAATCAGCGCGCGATACCGCACGCGGGTAATTGATAAATGTTTGTCTTAGATATTATCGGCGAGCAGATCTTTGCACACCGACTACGGTTAATATGTATCGTTAGAGTTGTAGCCTTCGATAGGAACTTCGATCATTGATTCGATTACTACTTCTTACGTTTTGATCACCGAAATTAGGAATATTTAACACGTTGTGCGCGACGTCGGTGCGTGACACAGTGTTAAGGTTGAACAATGTATCTTGTAATTTTAATCAAGTTTAATTAAAACATTGCAAGCAAAGGACCATAGATCAAATGAACATTGTATTCGAACTGTGCGGTTGCTCTCTGCCATCTGAACGAAAAACGGAAGGCAGTTGGCTCCAAGCTCAACGTGTTGATGAACGGTTAAAGGAGGGGGCTTACTTTTGTTCCATTTTCACAGTTCTGAAGGTATACCGTCTCTAACTGGCAAGTATAATTAGTTGCGCAGTTGGAACTAAAATAAGAGACAGCCAGGGGATTCGGCGCTCCGCCGAAGATCGCCGGCTCCTTTAGTTGGCTACCGAAACTTACGACATAATCAAGGGATCCGCATTCACGTTCAGTGACAAAGTCCAACTACGGCTCGCCGGGAACGCGCGCTCGAAGCTCTGCAGGCTCTTGGACGAACTCTGTCCAAATATGATTTCGCCGACCAAAGTCGGTGAACGACCACTTCATTAAGACATCCCGCGTGGCCAGGTCTCAAATACAACCGCCGCGGCTCGCGACGGGGTAAACGTTAACGGAGCCGAGTATACTTCGCCGAACCCGCTTCCCCTGATAAGAATGAGTTTGAAACAGTGATCCTCGGTGTAATCTTCGGAACGGTTTTGCGGTGCAATTTTCGGAGGGAACGGACCCATTACTTATACAGTCGGAGTTAACAAGAAGGGATTATACCGGCTGCGTATTATACGGTATGAATAGTCATAAGCGTGTACAGTTGTAGACGCGAGTAATCTGAAACAATAAGTTCCGCAAATGAACGTCGGGGCCCGTTGAAAGTAACTTAAATCTCCCGCCGCGAATCCCTTCGTCTCTAGAGCGTTTCCGGTTGAACAGAACCGATTGCTTAATCTCCAACGACCCGACAGAAGCTATTCGAACGAAATTTGCGTAATCTAATTAAGATGGCAGTCGTTGCAAGCTTCTTACGTGCCGCTAACGAGACGTTCGCGTCGTTCAGCAGCGAGTCGCGTAGTTACGCGAGAAATTAGTGTAGCACCGGGAAAAGCTCTCGGGAAACAACGGCGGCGAATTGTTAGCTGGCCAGACACCGATTTAATGTCTGGTTGAACTACTACGGCCTCATTAAGCCTCGCCGTACGTATTCCCCGTCGCAGCCAGATAAGGGAACCGGAAAAGGGGGACAGAAAAACGTTTCTTGTGAAAGCGCAACTGCGTACTTTCGTTCCCGAGAGCAGGAAACAGAGATAGTAATCGTCGTCGTCGTCGTCGTCGTCGTCGACGTGGTCGTCGTCTCTGATCTCCGCCCTTAACGACGGAAAACACTCGATGCCGCCGTCTCCTTCGCTTCTGGAGGTTCATTTCTGGTTCTGGTACCTTCAATAATACCAGGTGTTTGCCAGGGTAAATAAAAATTTCGCCCAAGAAGAGGAACTCCTTAATCGTACTTGCAGGAATATTAATGCAATTTAATCCTCAAAGGGACTGGGGTCTTGCGCCGAGGATGAGTTTACCGGCGATGGTATCTAGGTCTCCTTGGACCTGCAGATAATAAGATCTCATTCAATTTAATACAAACAACGTGGGTTCAAAGCAAACCTAATTACCGCTGCTGCCTAAAACGTCCACCTTAGGTTTCGAGATTCATCTTGGACCGAGTCGAAGAGATTCGAATCGTTCCTTTATGTTTCTCGGCGTGTACTTCAAGCCGGTAATTCCATTCTTCGCTTGGTTATTCCGTTTCGAAAGACGGTGTCGCAATACGCCCGGGGAGTTCTCATTGTAAAATTTACGGTGACGACGCGACGGTTTACTCGCGGGCCGTAAAGTCACGAAAATAGCAAATTAAATTATACCGTGTATGCCGCGTTACGGCCGCGGCCGTAGTATCGAGCCATTATTAACAAGTCTTACGGTGGCGGTCGTTGAGTTTAACAATGACGAATGTTAAGTAATACGTATCCGTGGCAGGATTTGCATTGCAAAGGTCGCCCACCGCTCGGAGCAAAGCAAAATTGGGTATATACAGGTTGCCACAAAGTGGCATACGTAATGTTCCCCTGCCGTGTTCCCGGCAGGTATAATCGGAGAAAATTGAACCACTTCTACTTTTCGCTCCACCCGGCTGCTTTTCAACTAGACGCCGAGTAGACAAATTACTATTTGAAGCGAGACTCGTATACTCGTTGTTTAAATTGCTTTCGGCGTGCGCGAGCCGAGAATGTGCCGGGGATAGAAATAATTCATTCGGAAGTTTTAGGTCATTTACATCTCCTCCGTACGAACGCGCGCGCAGAATTTTCTCGTGGCCTTTCGACTTCGTTTTCGTTTCCCATCGTTCCCGCGGCGTCGCCGAAAGCTGCCGCCTAATCCGCGGATCAGGAGGAAGGGTTAAGAATCAAGGAAATCGATTAGCACGGTAATCCTTGGAGACGGAACATGCCGATGTCTGCTCGACGCGGCGGTTGCCAGCAATCCTATGCATATTGATCCAAGGAATTATAGAGACACCGCAAGTGCAAACGTCCTGATTTACGATGATTAATTACACGGTGCCTGACCTAATTAAATGTTCCACCGCGAGGAATACTGTAGTAATAATCGCGTCTCCCGCAATCGAGAAACGTTTCTCGCGCGCGAAGCTCGAGGATCCGCGAACAAGACGGAACGATACGCAGGATATCCTACTGTTTCTCCTTTTCACGGGCATATTAAAAGTCGCCGGGAAATGCAGAGTCGTTCCCGCGAGAAAGAAATTTGCCCGGCACACTTTTTTCCTAGCCCCGCGACGCCCTTTATTTCCGGCGAGTCACGGAACGCGCGTTTAAATTAAGTACGGGCAATGGCTGTTTTCCCGGGCGCGCTGTCCTCCGTATTAGGTGACCCCGGCGTTAGGTTAGTCGTATTACATATTACAACGGGTGAAATTATTTCGAAGCTGCATTTTCTAAATCCCGAGTCCCGTAAACGAATTTCACTATTTTTTGCAGCCTCTGTTCCGCCGTAGCCTCCTCTGCAACCAGGCACCGTTTCAAATTGAAATTAAAAAATTTCTAGAGTAGGGGTCGGGTCCGTAGATTTTCCCGGTTCTCGAACCGGCGGAACACCGGAGGATAACGTTACCGTTCTATTTAATGTACAACTCCGCCACGGTTTTACGCAATTCCAATTTGTTTGATGCTTTTTCGCTTCAATCCCCGCGCACGAAATAATATCGGAGCCTTTCCAACGGGGTAGTAACATCTGCGGCTCCGTGAAATACGATACTAATGATTCTCTCGATTCGCAGATTGCGCGGACGCGCAGGAACACGCCGTTATAATATTTTGACCTTGCTCGAAGCGAATCGAACGCATCGCGGTGGGTGTGTTCGATTATCGCACATTCTCGGGCCCCGCTGTTCCTCGGCGTTATTGTTCCGGATACACCGGCGTTCAATTATCGGACTAATTATCTAATCAGATTCCATGTTGCACCGCTCACCTCTATAAAATGTACGGATTCAATACAGCTTTATTACCCATTACAATCGATAGGGATTTCTTTAATAACGGTCCTCGGCTGTGTTTATTCTTCCAAAGATAAACGTTGGGGGATCAAAGGGAATATATAAAGACTGTCTATAGCCGGCGGACTCGGCCGGAAATTGAATCTTTACACGAGAAGACCTATTTCCTCCTCGCGTCGGTTGCACCAGAAATGCGCTGAAACCTCGAGCTTCGCGGAACAATCTTTTTTTCAGCAACTATAGGCGACCACGCCAACGTATATAGATGGAACTAGCCTCCCCCACGCGTCTCGATATTCAATCCGCCGCACACTTTGCAAGATTAAAAGCGACACTTCGCGGAATCGTCGGCTCTCCCGAGAACCGACCTAATTTCTATCGAATTCTTTCTCCTTGAGGGACTCGCGTCGAAATGGCGCGCGTTGCGCCGGAATCAATCAGGTTGATCATACTCGCTCGCCCGAGATCGTCGGGATAATTACAGGATGAGCGTCGCTAGGCAGGAGCGGAGTTCTCGTCCGTGAAATCTGAGGATCCTCCTCTGCTCGCCGGGTGTGCGTGCACGGGTTACGCGAAGTTTCGTGTCTCCGCTCTCTCGGAGGGTAACGAAGGTCTCCCCGGTGCTCGTGCGAGCAGGTGGAATGTGCACAGGGCCGTGCTTAGGCGGATATCTGGCTGGTAGAGTTAAGTAGGTAGATATAGGTTGCCGCAACACGCCGTGACCCACGTGTATTACGTATGTGGTGTCAGCGCGGCCGGCATTCTGATATTCTTCTCCGCGGGCAACCCCCGTGTAACGCGCGCATGCACGCTCCGCCGGGTCGCCGATATAATAGCGGCTGACGTGAACGGATCTCCAGGGGTTCTCTGACCTTCCCCTTCGCAGGGTCGGCCCGACCAGCCGGGGCAGCCGTGTTCCACGGGCTTTATATATCGTGCACAGGCGTATCGTTCTCTTACGACCTCGTTGGGAACATCGCCGGCCCGTGAGCGGCTTCTGCATTCGTTGCTTTCGTTTTTAGCTAAGGATATTTCTTCAGTCGCCGCTGCGGCATGGGGTTGTAGATGGGGCTGCAGGGTCGGGAGAGTGTAATTGTGAAATTATTCTTTCATCGATCGCAATAACGTTTTCCAGAGTAGTCTAGATGGTTTCTGAATTCAACAGAATCGATGGTAGTTTCGAAATCTGGGGTATTTAGGTATAGGAATTTGTAATTTAGCGCTGAAGATCTCTATGCACTCAGATTTCTCAATTAAACGTGAGTTGATGATAGTTTTTGTAATGTAGAGAATATAGCTATAGGAATTTGTAGTTTAACACGTTGAACCGCAGTGACCCCAAGCAAATCAAATTACTATAACTCGCTTGATTAAACGATGATTATTAGTAAACATTTCTGTATTATAAACAATGCTCCCCATTGCGGTAACATTCAGTTTAATGACGCAATGATAATAATCCAATTCAGTCGAATGATTTAATATTGTATTTTTTCCATTTCGTGTATTTCGCTCTATGAAATTGTGCGGCGCTCAACGTGTTAGAGATCTCTATGCACTCGAGTAGCATCTATAGTGAACCTCCACATCTATAGTTAGCCTCCAACGTTTTTCGATCTAATTGTACGATCCGAAGCACTGTGCGTCGAAGGACAACCCTCCGAAATGCGGCAGGACGGTTACGATCGGCACGGAAAAGGTGCACGACTGTTTGGATTCGGCTCGGCGATCAAATATTTGAACCGGACCTGCCTTTGATTTATCCGGACCCCGACACGGCACGGTAACCTAAAACCTCAAATCCGTCTCGACCAACCCGGCCCGCTCCCACGTACACCCACGCCCGTTCCAATTCGTTCCAATCCGCCTGTGGATCCACTGCGGCCACCCCTGATCCGTTTCGGGCTGCTTCTATCCAAGGAACTTCGACCTCGCAACAGTTGGGGAGGGTCAAGAGAGCCTGAGAGTGCCCGGAAGCCGTTGGAAGGAATTCAGCCCGAGAGAGCCCGTTGTTGATTATTTGCGAAGAGCCCTTCGCTACACGCGTCGATGTGTATTGGGTTACTTTGGAACGATTTTTCGGCTAACTAAAGGAACGCTCGAGTCGGCCGATTCAATGGGACCGTTAATGGAGGGTTGGAGACTTTAACCCTTTACGGGCGGGGAGTTTTTGAAATACTCGAAGCCTTCCGCAGATGATGCTAAGTAACTATGAAGTACCGAAAGAAAATAAGTACGAACTAACCTTTGATTATTCGAACGATTAAATTATTTGTTCGCTGCTTTGCGTTTTAGACGTGGAACTTCGATGTTACCAATATGATCAGAACACTCGTCTTCACAGAGTTAAACAGCTGATCGATAAAAAGCTTCTATCTCTCGGCTATAGGTTTTAACATTGTAAATGGAGACGTCTGGGAAATGGAAGAAAATCGTATTGTGCTCGGGTGTAACTGTAGAGTCAACCGGACGAATATAGGAGCATGATTCTATTCGAAGTTAAATTCAACGAATTTATTTTCTTCCTCGGGCAACATGACTCGTACACGGTTCTTTACCAGACTTAAATCAACATCATCGTTGGATTAGGTCCTTAAAGCACGGTGAACATGACTTCTCCATGCCGGTAACTCTTCAATAGAGGCGCCAGGAGTCATAATCTAGCCGCGTGTAACGCTGTGCTCTTGACATTCACCACCGGTAGAGCTCCAACTATAACTACGAACCTCGCGGTTGCCTTTGAGAACTACGATAATTCTGTCTCGTCACGGACCAGTTGCTCTACATGTCATCTTAATGCCGCGCAATAACTATTTTCAACAGCTCACTCGGAACTATAGCTCATTGCTAGTTGCCATCGACCCGAAGATCAATTATTTGAATAACCAAGCCCGTATCTACAAACATCTGAAGTTCTCGTCAAACATTCCTTTCTCGTAGCTCAAATTTCAGTCGAAAGTATTGTTTTTCTTCTTGAACGTTCACATCTCGAATGCAGATTTTAAAATATTTGATTACCATCCAACGTTCACGATTTATAAAGCAGTGAAAAAAATAGAAATTTCATAATTCAATAGAAAGCTGAATGAATCGTCGGTGTCGCTGACTGTTTGCGTGGAAAAGTGAAAGGATACCTCAATTTCGAATCGCGAGAGGTGAATTTCATAGTTTCCCGTGGCAAGAGCATTATGCCAGTGTCGTTTACTGCGAAAAGGGGACCGCCGCAACTCCGGCCGACAGTTTTTAACATTAAGCTGGTTGTAAGTGTACGAACAAAGGCGGTTTGGACATGCATTCGCGTACAGTGGCAAAGGCTGGGTAGAGAGATAGATCGGCGGGTTTCCTTCCTTGTTACGTGGTATGTCTGGGACAATATATGCGTGCACACATATACCGCGCACTCGGTCCGTACTTATACGGCATTACCATTGTAGGTAATCCTTGCGATAGCGTACTGTATCTTGCCGCGCGGTGTTCGTTGTTCGGTATTATGAGTGCGCCGACTAATACGGTGCTACGAAGATGTTGCGATCCCAGAAACATACTATAGAAATCCAAATCTCCGGCTAGACGTCGGATATTTCATAAATAATTCGTGCGCCGTAACGTCAGCGTGAGAACATGCCACCTCGAGCGTGTTCATCCTGTCGACGGTGTCGCTTCTCCGTCTATTTCGAAACATACCGGTGGATTTCCTCAGACTTTTAGTATTAATTACGATATTACAGTATCTACTACGATATTATAATATCGTAACAATTATAATACTGTACGCTGTTGGCCTTATTTCGCGGTTCCTTCATTCAACCTTGTTCCACCGTTTAGACCGATCGACAGTTAACAAATCTATTCAATTAACTTTCCAATTTCCAGCTCCACTGGAAGCTTTCCCAATGTCTTACACGATGAACTTTTCACGCAAACGATCTCTGCTCTCAAACTTTTGATTGGAAGTGCGCAAAGACTCCGCGGGAAGCCTCGCCGTTCCCTACGGCTTGATTTAATTAATTTCGAGGAATGAGAACTCCTTGTTCGGCGAATGTCGCGCCGGCGATTGGCTCGGCTCGCGAAAGGTCGCCGATCGAGGGGAAATTTCGAATTTTTCCGTCCTTTTGTGGCCGCGTCGATCGGTCCTGCGCTGGTGATTAGCGTCGTTGCTCACTGACCGTTCGGGACCAGGCCGTCACGCTCGACCGAGCGAAGAAATGCACGCGCTCCACTGATTTATTTATTGTCGAACGCGCGAGCTCGCCGCGCGACGGTCTTATTCCGAGAATTTTAATTGCTCGGATAAAACGTCGACGCGTGCTCGGGCGCGCGTGCTCGTCGAGCGGTCGCCGGTTACCGCCTCGAGCGGAGTACATCGTCTTTTCCAGTCGATCGGCGATTGCAAATCTGTCCGCGCGTATCGGGCGTCGTATGCATATCTATCGAGGACTCTATCGCGCGGGGAATCTTGTTTTCCATCGAATCAAATATTAAACGACGTGTCTTTTATTTGCGTCACGCTGCTGTTTATAAACCGGGCTGCGAGCACGAACTGGTGTAAAGTGTCAATTCCGAGGCGACGTTAAAAGTCAACTGTCGCTCGAGCGGATTCACGCCCGTAAAGTCACTCTGAAAGGTCGGACGGTTCATTCTTTGTATTCGAAGGTTTTTCGTTGGAAATATTCAATATTCTCCGATGAGATATCCTATGACGTTAAATCACGAGTAAACATATATAAATGAGAAAAAATAGAGTATTCTATTTTAATATTTATATGTCGATGCATTATATGCACAGCTTAACATTATATATACTGCTATATAAGGGGGAAAGGGTTGAAGCTTCCTTAAACACCGATGTTCCCAACACCAGCCACTACACATTTCAAGGATTCGCCCGGACGCATAGTAATAACGAATAACGGTTGCCCGGTAATTGATCGTTAAACCGTGAAACTGTAAAATGTATTCGTTAAACGAAACACCCTTTCGACGACGCGCGGATGAATATTGACGCGGGCAACTTCGCGTGTGCGTACACACACGCTGCCCGATAATTAATTCAAAGTAATATTAATAACGGTAACGACGCCGCTGGGTTCGAAGTGCGCAAGTTTTACCTGCCGTGATTTATCGTAACGGCAATCCCAGAGAAAGTCGTAACGCGACTCGTCTGTTGGGCGGGGGAGAGGAGAGAGTGTGTATGTGTACGAGAGCGAGAGAGAGAGAGAGAGGGGCAGACGAAAATTACCGTTAATTGATTGCGTCAATTAACGATGGCATAATACATTCTAATTATGCAGCTGCCTACGACGCGCCGTGTTACAGGCCGCGGGAACAGTTTTGCAAGTCGAAATCGGTGCGTAAGCGGCGCGCGTTTCGTTTCAACGAACCCGGGAACCCGATAGGCGTATAACAGTTTATTTGAATATTTCACTGGATGTTCATTAATTATGCAACACGCTTGCGCCCGTCACGAGTCAACGCGGAGGCTCGGCGGAGGTAACCGCTTAACCTTCATCGCATCGACCGATCGATCTCCTCCGTTGATCGGCGGGAAGTAGGGGGGAAAGCCGCGACAACCGAGAAGGGTGAACTTTACCCTCTGATTTTGCTACCGGAGGCCGCCGGCTCGGCGAATCTTTCGAAATGCCTGCCACTGGATCCCGATACTTATCTCGATTCATTGCATTTTAACACGTCTCCCGGCTGGTGGCTCCGCGAAGACCGATTCACTGGCAGATAACCTTTCCCGGCAATAAAGGGTTTTCTCTTTTTTTCCCCCGAACATTCATTAAGAATGTACGACAGTCGCATGAGACGCTTGTACACTATTTTTCTCGGTTAATTTATCCGTGATATTTAACGCGGTGACTGCTGCAGTGGTCACCTATGACCGCAGCCTCCACGTTGCTTAAGGACAATTGCCATGAGAAAATTCATGTTGAATCGAAATATTTGTTGATCTAAGTAACTAGATAACAATCTAATCTACCTTCCTTGTAAGACGATAAGTAGTATTATATAAAGCTCGAAATTCTCGCGATAGTCGACGTATTAACCTTTTAGGTACGGTACGCCATTATAGTGGCCTTCCGCCGAGACACTATATTGTTATGGAACGCCACTATAGTTGCTTTCGTCGACCAATTCGGAAAATATATAAAGAAATTATAATTTGTTCGTTTCGAACTCGATTCCCAAGTAACGTAGTGGGAATCGTCATGAACGGTTTTTGTGTGCCATCCGCGGCCAGGCGCGCCGTCGCATGGGTACCCACTTGCGGACGAGTGCGCCGTAAAAGGTTAATGTACTAGTATCAGAGACATCAATTATACAGTCCAACTTCTCAGAAATTAAACTCTAAGCAATTCAGGGATATCGTAGGTTCTACACCGTCGTTCGAAAATATTTTCTAACGAGTAGTCGAAGATCACGTTATCATCGCAGTTGGTGATTCTTTTGCCAGGTGATTATGAAAAATTCGCTTTTCATTAACCTCGCCCCGATGATTGGCCGCGTTATCGATTATCGAGTGAAGCGAGCCGAAAGCGTATTTTCTGCGTCTCTGGGCCGGTCGGCGCGGCACGGCGGCATGTTCACGATGGCTCGTCAACGGGACAGAACGTAACGCGACGCAACGCGTGCACGCCGTGTCGTTGACGTGCTTATATCTGGTCCCCTTGACATTGCCATTGCGTTTTGTAACGCGTCAGAGTGGTTGTCTTGCCGCGTGTTCGCCACCGTTCACGCGTGCACGCGATGCGTTACGGGCCAGCGGGGAGCAGGCCGGGATCTGCGGTATTCTATTTCTGATCCGTCACGGTGGACGCGAGCTTTGTCGAGCACTTTGCATGCAAGATTGCGACACGTACACGTGTCCGACAGTGTATGTGCACATGGGGACGATTCGAACCGTATGGAGGCTATTTCTTGCACCATCATTCGAACGGTTCAATATAGACGGCAATAAGAACGCGTGGCCCATTTCTTGGTCACTGGTGGCGTGTCGACAGCTCGTGCATTCTTTCGCAGAACGCTAGTCATTCATAATTTCGCGTGTCTCGAAAATATCTTGCCTTAAATAGAACGCGGTGAGTAGGAGTTTACGAATCATCGTTTTATATTTAATATCTGTGTGATTCGTTTTGGTATTAAACTAATCTCACTATGAACAATTTGTAAGAAATTCGAGGAGATACTGGACGATGGAATATTGAAAATCGGAAGATAGTTCTTCGCTTTGATTCACGTGCAAGGAACATTGATTTTTGTCAAATTAATTCACTGGTTATAATAGGGCAAGGATTAAAGAAAGGTTTCGTATATTTCAGCTGGAGATTCTGCTTTGATCTGTAATATTCGATTATAGATTAAACAATTCGAAACTATCAAAAATTGCCAATCATGTTTTCATTTTCACAACGCGCAGTGCTGTCGTCGAGGGAATTTACAAAGGCTGGTTGCACAGTCTCACGATATCCGCGAAGATTTGAAGTTCGACCGTAGAACACCGTCAATCTCCGATACTCGAGGAATAAAGGGAACGCAAACACCTTTGGGGAGCAAGCGGCAGGGGCTTTCGGATCGAGTTTGCGGT
The DNA here is from genome assembly GCF_051020985.1 of Nomia melanderi. NCBI lineage: Eukaryota > Metazoa > Arthropoda > Insecta > Hymenoptera > Halictidae > Nomia > Nomia melanderi. Next base: position 5,947,053 of record NC_135008.1, read on the forward strand.
AAAAATTGGGGACGAAAATGTTTACGTATCATCGGTCGGAAACAGTGTCATTTATCTGGAATAAAATAGAGTTTGAAACATTGTTCCCCCATTCCCTTTCCTTCGCGCGGAAACTTTTCCCGGAGTTGGAGACCGCCGCGAACTTCTGGCTGAAGAAGAGCGAGAAAGGCAGCTGGGGAAAGGATGAAAGCGTGGAACTTCCGATCGCGGCGTCTCGCAGCTATTTATCGAAACGCGTTACCTTTATCCGTGCGACATGATTCGTTGGAAGATGAAATCGGCTCGAATCCGACGATCTAACGTACATCCGTCGCGTAATCTTCTATAATTTAGGAAATCCCCATTGTTCACTTCATCCCTCAGAGAGACCCGACGATAACATATCTCACCGTGCACCCCGTGAGCCGCGAGAATACGTCGATCTGTCAGGAGAATTCAGTTCGAGCTTTATCGCGACGCGTTATACAAGATGTCTCCGCCTCGTAGCGGAGGAAATATCTGGCTGCTTGCCTGTCTCTTCTTATTCTCGTTGAAATGATTCCCCCCATCGATGTAACGCGCCCCGACAGACAATTCGAACGTATACATCCACCGCGAAGGGTGAAATAGACGAACCGAGCGTCTGGACGCGATTTAAGCAGAAAAGTGTCAAACGCAGAGCAGCTTTGGTTACGTTTGAAAAACAACCTGTCGATATCCTCTCCGCGCCTGTAAGCCGGAAGGGAGGAAGCGAACGTTGCGGATCGCGCGCGTTGCGGCGACCGCTTCGCGACCGATCGAGAAGCATCCGAGCACCGTGGAGAAGAGCAGCGAATAATGGATATTATCTTCGATCGATGTAAATGCAGGTTGACGATAATTGCGGCTCTTCGGCCGGATCGAGATTAGAACAAGCCCGGCGTTACGAGGCTGTAAGGATCGCGTGCGCAGATGATCAATAAGTTATGCGTCCATTGTGCGCGCACGATGGTTCCGGAAAGAACCATTATTGGTTACCATTGATTGAACTGGAAACGTTGTATCGTGCATTATCCTTTCAATAGGCGAGCATCCACTACGCGGTCACGTCATAGCCGATGGTAATCGTGTTAATCGTAAAATATGGTGGCCGTGGTTCTCGATAGGTTTCCTCGAATCGCGATCGATCCTCTCTTGCCGCGGTTCGATCCCTTAACACTAGGTTTACCGCGCGTTTGTTGTACGGTTTATTCTGCTGTTCCTGAAAAAGACTCGTTTATTTGGATCTTGGAAATTGGAGGTTTGAAAGTGGACGATTTTGATGCCGTATTCGTATACATCAATTAGAATGGACGTAAATATTTATCAAATAATGTTTGTAAAATTCAATGTGCGTCAAATCGACACAGTTTTGAAATCTAGCGTTAAAAAGCTACCTTCGTTGTTTTCTACTTCACATTCTTATATTTTAATGAATCTGAAAGAAACTACTCTACAATTATTAGATTTTTCGCACATCCAAATTTTGCACTAAGAAGGAAAATAAAAGATCTAAGAAATGTTATAGCATTTTTATCTTCGCTAGGGATACTATAAAAATTAGTTGCAGTTGCTGATAGATTAAAAAACCTGGAGTGCTAAGGGTTAATTTAATCCTTTGCCTTCTGATTTTCTGTCACTGTCCTCAAAACTGTATCATCTCCAATTCATTATAAAAAAGAGGATTCCACGTTCGTTGTAGAATTATGTTTATTATAAATAATAGATCTTCAGATGAGAGGGAGATTATATTTCATTTCTGCTTGAATGAAACACGATGCTTGTATTTGTTAAATCCAGTTCGAAACTTTCATCACGAGTGGGACCCGATATCATAAGGCAAGGGGGTTAATTATGTTTCTACGGCGCGCACGACGGCCTGTCGGTTTAATTTCGCCGGCGACGTGCCGCGGTGAATTGTCAGGACGTAATAAATACTGTCCCTCGGTTCCGCGATGCGTGCGATACTTTATCTCCGGCAACGATCGCGGATTTATCGAGTCAGCATTTGTTCGGATGAGCCACCAGAAAATCAATTGCGAGCGCGAGCCGGGTCTCGATCTCGATTTCTCGAGGAGAGAGAGACCGACTTTAATACGGTCGTGAGTGGTGGGCCGTTTGTAATCGCGACGAGGTCATTAATCTGGCGAGCATTGGTCATGTTCGTCGTATCGGGGTCTCCGATATATTGATCCTTCGGCCCGTTCGATTTTCCTGGTTACGTACTCCTCTTCTCTTTGGCTTCCTGTGTTTCCTGGTGAAATCCGAATCCAATCAAATGATACGCATCATTCGAGACGTGGAATTCTATTTGCTTTCGAAATCTACATTTTTCGAAAATAATTTAAGACCAATGTATAATCATTTACCAACTCCTCGCCCTGTCGTTCCAAATGTCGATGAAAATTTGGAACAGAACCTGATAAATGTAGATCCATCAACCACTCTTACCTCATTATCAAATTTTAATCTCTCCAGCGAATTCTCTTATGTTTCTAATAAATTCTCCACAGTACAATGATTGTAACGATTATAGTAGAAATCACAGTGCAACCGTTTGACCCAATGCAAAACCTGGTCGGTCCGAAAGTAACAAAGCGTTGGTAAGTTCTCCAAGAGATTCGACGGCGGAACGTCTTCTCTCGAATCGCCGTTTGGAGCCGAGAGATAGGAGAGAGGAAAAGATGAGAGCACGTTGGTTGCCGGGCAATCTTGAACGCCGGTCCCCGCGGTGCTTAAGATTGGATCAGCGATCTGAATGTGGAATGAGAAACACGGTTTCGTCGGCGGGATAACCGATCTCGCGGGGACCGACATCGTCGGCCTCGCGAACGATCCGAATCGTGATTTCTGTAATTATCGTGCCGGTGATAAAGCTCGCGGCGATCCTTCCCCCCTCGGATTATCCGTTCTTTTCGATGTTGTTACATTGAATCTCGTATTCCATTACTAGAGCAGAGCGAGAGGTAACGCCGGGCGCGAGCGGTGGCTCACCGGTACGAGTTCCGAGTAATTGGGTAACCCGATAAAACTCTCGGGCTAGGCACGGTATTACCCGAAATTTCTATTTCAGTAGTTTCGGCTTACGATAATGTACTACGCCCCGGGAGCTCTTTCTCACGTTCCGTTTTCTATTCGCTCTCGCTCCCCGGCTTTTTCCACCCTCCGCTCCGCAACCGCAGAACCCGGTACTTTGCGTAGCGATAAACCGCTTCGGTTAATCGCGCTTGATATCTGCGAACGACTACAAGTTCGCTCCGATTTTCCTGCATAATTGCTTCTATCGCGTGGCAGGGAAAAGTTTCGGGATCGCGATTTTCTGTTGGCCTGCTCCGGGATTCGTGCTGTCGGAGTGCGAGGTCTTAACGTATCGATTATGGAATTCACGCTCCGTACACACGAGTTCGTTTCAATTTGAAAGCGATCCTTATCGTAGCGGCGAAGCGTATCTTTCGTCTAATTCTTGAGTCGAATCCTCGCGCTCGTCCGCGCGATCTTCCGAAGTCCGTTAAAGGACGCGGGAACTCTAATCCTCTTTTCTTCTTCCCGACGGACGTGACGCTCGCCGTGCGGGATACAGAGGTCGCGACACGAAATTTTCGTGCCCGCCTCGCGTATACTTTGCTCGGTTATCCGGAAACGAACGACGAATGAAACGCGCTGCTTTGACCCCGACTGCCGGGGCAACGGGGCGTAAAGTGTAATGAGCCGTCCGCGAGTAATGCGCGCGTTTGCGTTCGGTAATCACGCGTTTACTTTGACGAGACGCGTGTAATAATCAATGGCTTCCACCATTTTTTTCTCTCCTCTTTTTGTTGCAGGTGAGACTGACAAAGGGCTCATTGAAATTAACGAAACGTCCGGCCGTCATTGTGTCCGCGCATAAAAGGGACCAGGTAGACGATCTTGTCTCTTCCCCTCCGTCCCCCTCCTCCTCCTCCTCTGTCTCCCCACTGTCCACCGACCCTCGCACCTTTTGTGCACTCTTTAAGCGTTCCTCTCGCCGGCCGCTATTATACGAAATGCATCGGAGTGCACGCTCGCGCGTCGAGCGGCGGCCGATCCAAGACGCGCGGGTCAATCGATGCGCCCGAGAGTGATAGCCGGGCTATAATTATCGTCGTGATGCCTCGTGAGTTGTAGATTCGACACGCACCCATAAGTTATATCGTCTGGACTGAAGTCTTGCACAATGCAGCCTCGTGATTTCAGCGTACGCTGGATGAGTCGCGATAATTCGACGACTTTAAGTTCTCCGCTCGGCGCGGGATTGTTAATAGTTCGAAGAGGATCGGTGGAAAAATGGTTCGAGCAATCGCGAGAAACAATTGAACGCGGAATAAACAGTTCTCCGAGCTTCCGCATTAACTTTAATCGCACCGCGAACCGGTGGGACGGACGATTATAAAATTTGATTGAAATTCAACGTTGCATTCGTTCTTATATAATCCGTTCAGCTTTCAATTTTCCGCTAAGAAAAATCTATCATTCAACTTGTTTGCCTTCCATTTGCAATCGGTTATTACATTATGGTACACGCGAAGTGTTTAGTGTTAATTAACTGGCATAGAACCGAATAAATCGATCGCACGATCAAGCTATAAAGAAGCATAATTGGCTATATCCCGTGCGCTATTGACCAAAACGAAGTCTCTATCGCATTTTCTTCCTCGTGGAAGTCGGGCCTAGGCGATCAGCATACAATGCCAGGAATATCGACGGTTTCCGTTGACGTTCACGGTGCTTTACCAGCGGGCGACCGCAGAACCATCTGTTCTCCGCAGCTCCGGTATTCGTTTCACCCATCGGGCAGAGCGTATATCTTAAAAATCAACATACTTCCTGCGTGCAGGAACACACTGCTCGACCGGTACCACGCCGCGACGTCTGTCAAAGCGATCTATGTTAATGCGGATGTGTATTCTAATCTACATTTTATGCGAGCCGAGGATTTGCGATTATAATCCCGGAGATACATGCCTTCGGTGCAACCTTGTCGAGGTTTCTTCGTCTCCTAGCCTCGTACAGACACACATACACACATACACACATACACGCACACACACGTACACGTGCACGCATATAGGAATAGGGACTCTCACAGCCATAACCCGAAGCTCTTCCGTTCGAGAGGGTCCCGATCACGACGCACGAATCGCGAATAATACACGAGCTTAGCCTCTCTTCTGGCATTTACGATTCCAGCCGCAACGGCGGACCTCCTCCTTACGTCGAAACGGTGACTAAGACCGTTCACGGGAAACATTCGATTTACCGGGTATTCGACATTCGTGAATCCATTAACGCTTCCACGAGACCGTCCCGGCAACCAGCGCGCGACGCGACTACTTCTTGCACCTACCGAGACGGCCGCGGACGTGCACGGAATCGTCGGTTTCGATTTCTTTTTAAAACCGGGAGAGCTTGTTTCCAAGTCGTCTGCGGTCGCCGCGAACGCCGGGAGACAATCGTGATTCGCCGGTGAAAGGATTCGAACCGATGATCCGACGTTTTCGATACGGGCTGCCACGGCAAGAAGAAATTCGGTACGAGAAGCTGAAAGGTAACTTCTCCGGTTGCGCGCGCGGCGCTTGTTTTTTCGAATAATATAAATAGGCAGGCTATATCGGCTGTTATAATTTATACTAAAATACGAGTAAGATTCAACTTTAACGAGCCTAACGCGAAGAAACGTTTGAATTATACATAAATTCGAGATCAATTAAGGCGGTTGTATATTAGACGTTCGTACGCCGCGGGGCTCATTTAGCATAGAGAATGAATGGGCGATATAAATATGGTTATGGCCAATATATTTCATATTTCTCCTCAAATAAATTCTAACCGCTTTACAAATAAGGTGTCGATTAGCACCGGCGCGGCGGTTTTTAACGCGGCTCGCAAGGTCTTCCGAGAATCGAACGAGACGGAGTCCGGTTACTAACTTTGCGGTTGAGCTCGCTGTTATTGCTGCCGTGTCTTTTAGGGATGTCGGTTAGATAAAGTGGGGCCCGTAACGAAGCAATTCGCAGCGCCGTCGATTGGCAATTAGCAGGGAGCCACCGGTGTTATCTGTACAGCAAAGTTGCTTAATATTCGTATTCGCTAATTGATTCCCGTTTCCCTATCGGCGGAAACGTTGAGCGCGAGCGGCCGGTAACCCGAGAACGCCGGGCGGATTCAGTGGCAATGAACGCGTAATGTCATCGATCGCGCCGCATTGTGGAAAGAAAAAAGCCGTTGCCACTTCGCGTTTCAAGGATATTAACATTCCCGGCCGTCCCTGCTACCGCTGCACACCCACGCGCCGATCGCGCCGCAATTCACACCTTCGGGAATTATACGGAGGAAACACGGTGCCCGGTCTAGCAATTAGCGAAACTCGCGTAGACGGTCACTGAATGAGACTCCGGCGAAGAATGCAGCCGGAGACGCCCTCGGTCCCGCTAACTCGGGCTGGAACGTTATCGCTAAATCTGTATTTTATCATAATTGAAAAGTTTTTTTTTTCCCTTCCCATTGTTCCCCCTTCCCCGCCGCATTGTTCCATAGAAATGTAAAGAAAGAATTGAACTTCTCGCGGCGGGGTCGATTCCGCGGGCCGGTCGCCGGCGTTAAAACGGTCAAGCATCGCCTGGAAGTATTCTACGAGCGCGGTCTTAATTGCCGTTTCCGTCGCAGCTTCTACGCTTACTATTCAAAGAAGCGGACGAGGTGACCATTAAGGACTGTTCAGTAATTACGACTATCCTCGTTATTCTTCGTGGCTCCTCATGTGCGGCAAACGCTGACGACGTCGATGGCATGTAAACGTACGGAACGGTCACTCGATAAACGATCGTTCGGCTGCTTAGGCAACTATTCACGCCCGTTTAGGCTTGGCTGCCCACGATTTACTTAAGCACCGTCACGCGTTCCTATCTTTCTTCGCTCGGGAACATCTTTGATCCATTATCTGTTAAATTAACCTATCTCGCGTCTAGCCGCCTTCTGGACTACTAAAACCTTAGAGTCACCTGTGGATTTTCAATAACGCTTTAACCGTCGTGTTACTCAAACTCGGAAGACGTCTCATTCTTTGTATCAAACGCAAGAAGGTTGACAAAGCAATCTTTACAATCTCAAATCAGTTTCTTTTGTTAAGAAAACCATGTACGATTTTGGCGAGTGATAATTCGGTGCTACAAGGATCACGCGTATCTTCCTCGCAGAATCACCATCAGATTTATCCGCCAAGCTTCTTTTCCGACTCTGTCGTTCGTTTGTAATATTCGCCAGTTCGCGGACCCTCATTACGGGACACCGCGTAAATTCCTTTTGTCGCGAACGTCCTCCCCCGCCGCCGCGCCGCAGGGCTCCGGCCCTTACGCGACATCCACCCGCGCACGATGCTGCACGTAGACCGTTTGTCTTCCCGCGACAATGCCTTAGGTAACACATCCTGGTTAGATCCGTAGGAGCCGACACGATGCTGGTTGCAGGTGTCACGACGTGGTTTTACATGATTTTCTCTCCCGGCCTTTTGCTCCGTCTCGTTTTCGCTCGGCCGATCGACCGCCTCGCGGCCCCGCGCCGCCTTTCTCCCGCGCTCACCCGTGGAATCTGTCTCCGTCGCGGCGACACGGCCGCGTAGGCGTCAGCCGACCGATATTAATGCATTTATTCATGGGCGTAATTAAAATTAGCGCGAGAGATCGAGCGCGTTGTACGTGCGCGCCGCGCGAGCTGCCCGCGATCGTTATCGCGATCGAGATCCCGAAGAATTATCACGCGTGCCAGACGCTCGACCGATAGTGTTTCGAGCTGTTCAGGAGGGATTACAGTAGTCGGAAAGGGTGTCGAGATAGTAGCTTGTTTGCTGCGAGCGGAGTTGCAGTTAGTTAGACGCCTAATTGCAACGTTTCAGAGGAATTTTAATCTTGAAATATGAAATTTGAAATTTCTAATCGAGATCGGGAGTGGTTCACGAAAAGGTTACTCGTGTAATGTATATAGATCGGATCATTTGCATCATTCCGTTCCAAGTCGCTCGAATGTTCTTATCTGTTCGACTCCGTCGATATTTCGTTTGATAAAAAATACAAAAACGTTCGATTTACATTGGACCAAATTAAGAACACGCGGCGGGTCAGATACTCCGCGCGATCTATATTTAGAAGTACCGGGCAAGATAGCTGCTGGCAATCGTTCGCCCCGGCGATTTCGAAAAATCACACGGACAACAATATGAGAGCACCGAGGAACAAAACGCGCGCTCGCAGGTGCACACGCCGCTGAAACTCCCGAGAAACGAAGTTTCCATCCGGGACCGTCGAATTTACGGAACGAGTGCGTCCCGGTCGATGTTTCATCGGTATCGGGATCACGTTGAAAATATTTGAACGATCGGTCGTTCCCCCTGTAAAATTTGCTTATCGTTTCGCGATTGAAACGATGGATATTACAAAACGTACGAGCCCCGATAACGTTTCATTGAGCAAATACCATTAATGACTCGTGAATGAACGCGTGTCGCGGTACTTCGCGTTATTTAATGCCGCTACCTTCGCTCTTATCATTCCAGACATATATCCCGACCGCGGCGCGGTATCAATGTTCTTTCAAGCTAAAAAATTAACTCGATCCCGAGCAACAGTAAAAACTGATTACCCGTGGATTGAATTTATCGCGTCGAACATTGTTCCAGGTTTTCATTGGGATCGCGAAAATTGCTCAATAAGGCACGCTTCGCGTTGTAACGTCGATAGTAAAGAAGGAATGGCTACAGTAAATCCTTTACGGACCATTATGGACCACCTTCAGATTCGCGGTGTCTATTTTACACTTTGAATGCGACTGCCGTTAAAAAGGTATACGAATTACACGTCCCCGGTGGTTTTTACACGCGAACGTTGTTTTCACAGTTCGAAAGAAGCGTAATTCGCACGCGGTGAAATTCCCATTGAATGAATAACTCGGAAAAATGGTATTCCCATTGTTTTTAGCGAAAATGTAAACTCGAATTTGGAGAGTCGTTGGGTAACGCAGTTAACGTTCGGACGGGTAGTTGAACCGCGAGCGAAACAGGATGCTCGACGCATGTAATTATGGCGGAAACTGAAATTGCTGTGGCGGCAAGGAAAAAGGAAAAGTTGCATGCGGAAGATCGCGGCTGAAACTTTTTGGTTATCTCGCTTTTCTCACGCCTCATTCCCCGGGACTGACTTGCCGAGACACGAGCTTGAAGATTGGGCTTGTCACGAAAGTTTTAATGAAAGTTCACCTCTCCCCCACGCCTTCTTCGTCCCTGCCACGTCCGCGCCGTCAAATCTTACCGACTAATTCACGGTCTAGCCTAGCGTCGATCTCGTTCTCGGCAAGTGGAAGAGGTTTTTGACAGGGTTTAAACGGGAGACGACGCGGCTCGCGACAACGTTCGGGAAATATTAATTTTCTTCCAGTTTCCTTCGTTATACCTGCGCCACGAAGTCAGTTACAAAGTCGACAAGCTTAAACACCATTTGATTATGGCTTAGGCGTCACACTTTATATCCAATTAAGGTCGACGATCGGTTTTCGCGTCGCTGAAAGATTATGAACGGATATAAGATTGGCATTGTGATTAATTTCGTAATGATTATGAATTCTTAGGCGATACCGAGGTTCCGCGACGTGTCGTTTACGATGTATTGTTGTTCTTAGTCGTGTTTATTGATTCTACGAAAGGAATAGGGACGAGTTTTCTTAGTGAACTGTCTCCGAACGAGCGCGGAAAGCGGAAAACGGTGTGTTATGAAGAAATAATGATTTCTTGTAATACAAACTCGGCAAGGTGCGCCTACAGCGTGTGCAGACGCGTGTGCAAACATACGCCCATGCATTCACAATGCATTCTGCGCGCGGTCGAAAAGCAAACATCGGAACCGAGTCGGTTTAAAAATTACGCTCGCCTCTGGTGGAACGGCCGACGTAATTTCTGCGTATTTTACCTGCTCCCACGCTAATTTTCCGTTACTCGCAAATGTTTAACGACATATTAGTTGACGCCGAACGTTTCGAGAAATCTTACGGCGGATCCGTGTACTCAAAGTCGTGGGTTCAATGCGAGGAGAGCTTCTATGAAAGCAACAGCGGAAATCTACATGTCGCGTGCAATGATAATTATTATTCTCCGTGGAAATTTAAAGTGCTTCAGTCCTGCGTGAAGTCGAAGATTCTTAGAGGGACCCAAAGAAGTTCCGATCACAAGTGAAAGGTTCCAAGGACTCGCGGAGGGAATTCGAAGGTCGACAGTCCCCCGAAGAAAATAGAAAGATGCCCAAAGCTCACAAAGGGACGGCGAGTGTCCCAATATGCTCAAGAGAAAGTTCAAAGGTCCCGGGGGCTCGCAGCTGGACTTCGAAAGTACGAACCGTTCCTTGTCGAATATAAACCATTAGACTACTGTTTCCCCTTTTACAACACTTCCCGATCGTAACTGCGATACACATCCATTAGTGCAACGGCAATACTTCAATCCCCAATTAATTGCAATTCACGGTAAATCCAACTCATACCTCGCGGCTGGCACTCAGGCTTACAAGCGCCGGCCACTTCCCTCAATAATCATTAAAAGCGAACACGAGTCGGGTGAACAGTTGCTGTCAGTAATACGGCGGAATAATGAATTAAACTGGACGTGAAATATCTAAGTGCAACCCTCCGTTCCGCCCGTCCCGCGTGGATCTACAAATAAGGAAGGTGGCAACTGCCCGACATCCGTTACCCATATTTTACGTAATTAGTCCTTTTCGCCCGCCAACGCGTTTCCTACGTGAACTCCGCGTCTCCGCGGTCCCGCCGTGTCCACGCTGAAAAACGCGGGTAGTACGTAGCCGCGTTCCGTGGGTGTTCCCGCTAAACAGAGTCGAACAGTATCGACATTTTGAATCGATGACGTAACCCCGACACTTGGACGAGCGAGAGCGGCGGCCGGGCGCCGGTCTCGCTCGCGCAGCGTCGCTGCAGCGTACTTTCGTAACGCCGGTCGATGCCTTTAATTATCCTCGATCTGGCTCGGCGTGCATTCACAGTTCGAAAGGCATGAATGACTCGGTGCATCCGAGGGGATGCGATAGACATGGAAGGCATAACTCGCGGCCCGGGATTGGTTCGCACGGCTCGAAATGCCAGGCGGCTCGAGGGCAACGGGGTGTACCGGCGACGACGAGTACCGTTGCGAAACGTCGAACGAGGGGCCACGGAATCGATCGTATGCTAATTAAAAGTACGACGAGCCAACGAGCCGCGTATCAAAGCGGGCCGGGGATTTTTGTGTTTGGTCGGCGGCGGCTACGGCGGCGGCCACCGAAACGGCTTCGTACGTGCGCGGCATAAATTCTCAATATCGCCGCGCCGACAATCCTTCCCTCGGATAGGAAACAAACTACTAACTCGGCTAATCCGATGCTAATTCGATGCAGCGGACATCTATTCCGTTTACAAAGGATTTATGGTGAGGGGGCCGACTGTCCGCCGTGCATACACCCGCCGGCGAGCCTAATCGCGCCGCGCACGAGACTAGATTTTCTCGAGTGTCGGCCTACAATCACGCTCCCGCGGACTTACGGCCGGGACGACAGTGCCGCACGAGCCCCGATATATCTGCGGACCCGCTGTTTTGCATTTCTAGTCGTTTGTACATGCGAGGACCGGCGCTAATGGCCGCTCGTCGCTCGATAATGCCTCTATTGCTCGCGAGATCCAACGGGTTTACCCGTCGGAGCTCTGGGGATTCTCGACGCCGCTCGGTGGTTTCGTCATCCGTGACAAATTTCGATGGCACTGTTAGCCTCCTCGTGCAGAGGTCCCTTTAAAGAATCGAATCCGGCCGAATTCAAAGTTGAAGCACGGAATCTCGACATTATCGGAGCATACGCGTGGGACTTAACCGAACCACTTCGCGAAAGATCCTCGAGACTGCACGGTCTAAACAAACGGCGCACGCGTTACGAAGATTGGCACTCGAATGTGCCGCGGCAAACGGATTTTCGAATCAAAGCCCATTCTCTTTTGAGTCCCCAACGCGTGACGATCCCTTCTCACGGACCTCGTTGGCCCCGATTAAGTGTCGGGTCCCTGCGAGTCGTATCGATCTGGGAACCTTCAAATGGAACCGTAGCCGAGGTCACCGATAGCCGGACAGCGGTCGGTCGGCCCCGTGTTTTGTCTCGATTTCCTGAACAGCGTAACCGGTTGATCCACCGAGGCCGAGTCCGATTGTGGATGCAAAATGTGAGCCGTCCAAGCGTCCGAGGAACAGGTGTGCGGACTGTATGCAGCCAGTCGATTAGACGGGTGTCCAGAGAGCATGTCGCCTAGCGTGGAATTGTACTAGCGTCGTGTGTGCGCACCGTGGCACACGGACACGCGACGTCTCGGTGGTGCCCCGTGTCCCTGTGTATCGTAGATCGTGCGCTGTACCAGGAACAGGAGGTAGAGAGTACGAGGAAGCTGGGCGCGGAGAAGCATGGGATTGAGCATAACCAGTTTCTGTTACTCGCCGGCCAGCCGTGTGGCGTAACGTGGCCAATTGGTCAATCAGGCTCCCTCGGTTCCCGCGCGGCGGCGTCCGCTTCCAGAGCAGCTCGGTTTTCTCGAGGAATCGAGACCAGCCCGCAAGACCGTCTCGGCCATCCTGGTTTTCCGTTGAACGGAAAAAATCGGCCTCGATCGGGACAATCATTTCGCGCCGCCTAATTGCACAGGCTATTACGACGCCAGGCTCTCATCCTCGGCCTAGCATCCGCCCCGGCCCGTTGCCGCAGACGCGATCACGGTTATTGCTCTCCGTGGAACACGTCGAATCGGTCCCTTCCACGAAACCTGCGGATCGTACCGTTTCGAGGCCGGCGGTTTAATAAGCCTGGACAATTAGTTTCTCTTTCCTCTTCCAGCGGGTTAGGTGGTATATTCTTTGGACGAACGGATTGTGGAAAGTTTCCGGAGGATGGTTCTCGCGTGGAGCATTCTTTTAGTTGGTCCCCTCGTTAGGGTCAATTAAGGCTTGTGTGTCTCGGCGATTAACATACGTGTTCCCTTTGTAAGAGTGTCGGGCGGGCACATAAGTCTTTATCAGTGATTTCAGTAAAGCGCCGAGGAGATTGCGATCTTCGTTCCTTTAAAATGATACAGTAACTGCTGTGTGTCTCTAAACGTGTACTTCAAAGTCTATAATATTATTCTCGATTACAGATACAAGTTTCTTTCGTGCAATCAGCGTAGTTATCGGTTCCCCGATCTACGTCGACAGGAATAATTCGATGAAAAATCAATACTACCGCTCAAAATCGTTGTTCGAAGCCTTATCTCCGCAGGTTTTGTTCCGAACAGCAGTCCCGACTCGCAGAATCTCGTTTTCGGTGGCGGGATCGATAAGTCCGACAGGGGGCCCCTTAACATCGGTCGCGGCGCGAATAGGTGAGCTATGGATGTAGATGTTTTCCATACCTGGCTCCGAATGGCTTATCTGGTCTGAAACGTCATGCTCCGCAGACTAATGCGCCTATATATCTCGTACTCGCTGGAACTGAAATAACACGAACGATGATGTCATGGCACCGGCGTGGTGCCTTATACCGCGGGCCAATGGGATACACTGTTTGCTTATGTCGGGTCGCGCAGCGTCGCGATGCAGGTAATTTAGGGACTCTTAATGAATCCCTTTCACTATTCCGCGAGGCCCGATATCACGCCGCTCGAAGACTCCCGAAGACGCCCGGCTCTTACGTCACGCAGCGAAACGTTATCGCGACACAGGTGCGCCATTGTGTCCTCGGATCCAGCCGTACATTTGCATATGAATGAGATTCCGCGGAGACGTGTCCCTTCCCGCTCGTCCGCCACCGAATTGTTCGAGGAATCATGGGCGTGCGCGGCTCCCTCGTCGCGACCCCGCGGCGAAAAGACTGCCACGAAGTGTACTTGTTGCTCGCTCGTTCGTTTTTCCATTCCAGCGCTTCGGCGTTGAATCTCGATCGCCTCTTTAGCGACGATTCGAGTCGTTCCCGGCGAGCCTGTCGCGCGTATCGATGAAATTTCCGCGATGATTGCGCACAGTCGCGAGCGGGTCGAGGGTAACTCGACGAGCGATGCTCGCGAAGATTGAAAGGAATTTTTCCCCGAGGTTACTGCAATTTTACGCGTTGAATAAGAAATGTGATAAATGTATCATGTTTATGAAAGAAATGAAACTCGCTGCTCGCCGGAGTGACTATACACGATCATGAAGTCTCGGCGAAGCAAATACGATAAGATGCCTGTACCTTGGCTGTACCTTGATCACTCGATGAGAAATGGTTTGTAGGATATTACATCCCGTTCCACGTTGGAACATGAAATATATGGGAGGTACGGTGTATCGACTTCCTGCGGCTCACGAAATAGGACGGAGAAAGACGGAGGGCAGAGTCTCGTCTATAGACCCGTGTCCAGGGAGTAGGCTGCATTGCTGGCTGCCAGATGAAATTATTGTTTCCCTCGTGAAAGTAGTAGCCGTAACCAATCGTAGCTTCATGATCGTTAATTTTAATGGGAAGACCTTTCGAATAAAGTGGAGCATCCAATATTCAAATTCTACGTTGCACCGAGGTCTCTTTGTTCAGGCGATCCCGCTTATCTTCGGGAACGAACAAAATTCTGATATCTAACGCGAGGTACACTTTATATAGTACAAAGCGTATTGTCCGTGAATTATTTTTCTTCGATTCCAAGGAAACAGATTCTTGATTATTGTCACATTTCCGGAGACAAAGCGATAGGGAGGCGCAATTAGAGCGCAGGGTGGCACGAGTCACTGGCCAGTTTAATTCTCTCACGATCCGGCGTGCCTATGTAGTCATCCGGCATATTGCGAATTCACCGAGTTATCAGCGGTTGTAAAGGGAGCCAGTCAGGAGCTTGACTAGGTTCAGAAAGCATGAAGCGCATTGCACGTTGAAATCCATTCGTGCATCTCCGCGGCCTGAATAGCCCGCCGCGGCAACTCTCGACTTTTGCAATCGCACCTCGCGGCATTTCCTAGTTCTGCCGCTCGATGCGCGCCGCGGCCATTTATTCGAACGCGGCCGATACAATTCATTTAGCGGGATTTCTATGCCGCGAGAACTGTCTCCCGCCGTGTTCCCTGCTTTAAATTTCATGGCTGGTTTTGCCGCATTGTTCGGGGCCGCGAAGTTTCTCCGGAGACTTATAGAAATAGCGGGCGGGATTCATTTTTAAATTACAGATAAGCTGGCCGCTCGTGCCCGCAATTCGTACCGAGGCTCGTGTGTAATTCCCTTCTCCTCTTTACTCTTTCCCCCTTTGTTCCCTCTTTATTCGAAGGGGCGGAGAGGGTGGTTCAAAGAAATGTTATTTCACTTCGGAATATGTAATATCCGCTGCGGCGCGGTTCTTTCACCGTTGACGAGAAATTCTCATTCGACTGGGATTTCGTTGATCGGTCGAAGCCCATAGTTCGAGCGAATCTCATTACTCTTCATCCTGTTGATTCTCGCCGACGCACGCATCGGAATCATAATGAAATTATTTTCGAATAACAATGAACAAAGCGGCCGCGGACGCGGACGCATTCCGTGTTACGTTTAAATTCGCCGGGGCGCGACGTTCTCGCATTTGTCTCGGTTTTTGCCGCGGAAATATCCATAGCGCGATCAACCGTTCGACGGGCAAACGGTCTGAATTGCGGTCGTATATGCACTTCAGTCCGGAAATACTGGCTACTGTTTCATAGCCGGTCGCGCCGCCCGGCGTTTCGTCAATCAATTTATTAGAAAGGAAAGCACGGTCGGCGCGAAATTCAATACGCGGCTGCTGAAAATTCGCCATATCGACCGACCGACCGAACGACCGGTCGGCCAGGCGGCGAGAGAGAGGCGCCTTTATAGGGACAAATTTGCCGGGGCATTCCGCGATCGGTTTTTCGCGCATTTACGCCGTCGCGCGCCGCTCGCGACGTACGACCGCTGTTTCCCGTATCGTTGCCGCGGCTCTATAAAAACACACCCCTTCCCGCTCTATTTTTGCGGTAGAGCCCAACTCCCCGGCTTCACCCGTGTTTTTATATTTCGGGAAATATCTCGCTTTTTTGTCTCTTGCGGCGCGAATGGTTCCCCGAGCATTGTTTGCGTGTTACCTTCTCTGCGTAGGAAATGTTTGATTTCGCGGTGCGTTTTTATGTTTGTTTCTTCTCCGCGGAATTGGCGTCGACTTTCCTCGAGGAGTGAGGCTCGAATTTTGATGATAATTAATTGAAATTAATTTCTGATCGTCGTGGGATCGAAGATAATAATTTTCGTCTGTCTGTTTGGTCGAGATTGTCGTACTTGGAATGATTTCAATCCCATCTCGAATTTAGTGGCCTCTGCTTGATTAGGAAATGTAGTTTGCGGGTTAATAGGAGCTAAGGACTATGCGAGGAGCGAGGCTGCACGCAAATGGTATGCGTTTGATCCTACAGCTGATAGAGAACTCATTGAAGAGGATACCGAGTAAATCTGCCTCGAGGTTCAACCTCTGAAACACGTTGGTCCTTTCGAATTCCCGGCAACTCCTCGAGCCCGTGAAATCTCTTCGAATCCAAATTGCTGTATATCGCAATCCAATCGATCTCTGTTTGGGAACATAATTATCTTTACCGCGTGTGTCCTTTGGACCAACGGAAGAAGAGGAACTATTCCGTCATTCTTTCCCATCCGTATTTCCGTTGAAACTAAAGTCCAATCTTAACGCAGCACGCCAGAAATCTGTTATTCCAAAGATTCGCAATCTCGGGCCAACGATTCTGTATCAATCTCCTACGTGGTCAGCTTTGAGAGCAAATCCCTGCCGCCATTCCATCACCGTTACCCCGATGTGGGAACCGTGGGATAATATAACACGTGTCTGGAGAATGTCTAGCGTGTGTAGTTCTAGAGGAAATGTGTTGGCGCGAGTTGCATGGAACACATAATATTCTCAGACGTCTCTGTTTAATATGAAATCCCATGAAAACGCGATCGTAAATCAACTGCATCGTACGGTACTTTCCATTGATTTATCATAAAAACATCTCGAATGTTCATCGCGGAATGGTCGGTTAAATCTTTAACCCCCCCGGCTCTCTCCTATCTCCATTCCTGGCCGGCGACGAGGCAAAAAACGAAACAGTTCCCGGTAAACTCGGATAACCGAACACGAAGGGAACAATTCGCAGCTAACATTACCTAAAAGCAATCTCGGTCCCACAGTGAATCGCCTCGGTTTTCGAGGCCGCGTGACTGCTCGTCGCTTTTCGAGTCTCGCGTGCTGGAAGACTCTTCCGTGGCGTGTCGCGCGCGCGGCCCCGTGTCTGTTCTCGCATGGGCGACGCGGATAGGCAACGCGAGGAGGTTGTTAGCAGCCAGCCGTTCCCTTGGCTCTCCTCCAGAATCGATAGACCGTCGACCGATGAATGAATAAACGAAAAAGGAGGGAAAAAATACGGGCGGAGGAGAGGACGCGAGGCGAACGTTAACCGCGCCTCGTCGTAACCGCACAGCGCATCGGCACCGACGATAGTGTCGTCGTTGATCGTCGCTCGGTTAAGCCGCGACCAGCTTAAAGCAACCACCGCGAGCGCGCGGCCGCGGAAGCGTGAATGCTAGACGCTGCCCGTTTTAATCCGCTGAAAACACGATCCCGTGTCTGTGGTCGTGTTAGGGGCCGACCGTGTAATTCGGCTGGCAAACGTATCCCGCGACCGAAAAATGCGGCGAACAGGAATTTCTAGTTTTCCGACGATTGCGGGGCGGAGCTGGCGAGAAGCTCGTAACGCGAGAGCTGCCTCTAGGGGATCGATTCTATCTTGTTGATGATTATTAACCGATCGTCGATGAGAAAAAGGAAGGAGAGATAAAGAAGTTATCGAAGTAGAAATACAGGATTGCTTCGGAAATATTCAATTGCGTTATATCTATGAGACGTTCAGCGTTAGCCGATGTTTCTGAATGTTTTACGACTTGATATTGGTCTTCGGAGAACGTCGGTGGGGATAATTGTGAAATAATGCCGCGCCATTGATCGTCAAACACAGAGTATTGAAAGTCTCGAGATCTTAATTCCCGGTGGCATTCTTTTTCCAGGGAATAATCCTCCTTCGATTTTACGATAGTCCACCGAACGACAGCGATATTCCGTACGATGCACGCATAATTGTTAATTCGAGCTCTATCTACCGCGGCGAATTGATAGCCGGCCAATATTTGCTGGGAACGTGCTTTTATCGCGATCGGGCGTCGCTATTAGACGCGAGCGTGATTTAACGACGATGGCCAGCACGAGCGTGAAATTAAAAGCCTATCGCCGAGTCCGCGATTCATTCATTATTCGCTCGCCTTCTGTGTTTTCCGTCCGGGCCCGGAATTACATCGCGATGATCGTTGTTTTATACAGCGACACCGAGCGCGGGTCGCGCGTTTTATCGTGCCCGGTGTGACGATATTCAGGGGTAACGGCGTTTTATCGGAACAATTACGCGTTCTGAATGGTGACACGGTGCCCGATACGCTGCCGGGTTATCTGGCGCAGCCTCGAGGGGCTCGCGGAGCACACAAAATCTATTTCGAACGACCGAAATCGCGCGGCCGCGCGTTTTATCCCCGGCCCGTTAATTGCCAATCAGTCTACCGCAATTAATAAGACCGGTTACGGGTCCCGATGTTGTATTAATTGTCGTTGATATCATCGATTACGCTTCGGTAATTGCATTATGAACTGGCGAGGAAAATCTTGAGTGTTTTACATGACGCTTACTTTTCCGTAATAAAGATACACAGGAGTTGTTTATTATTTAGCATCGCTGTTCTTACATCGCACTATTATCAACTTACGTTGTTGAACATTTCTATTCGTCAGTCGTTCTACATATTATAATTGCGTTCGAGTGGTGCAGAGGCGTCGGTTATCGGTGATCGCCAATGCGGTCAACGTGTAAATCGCGTTTTTCTTCGGATGTCACATCGATGGAAACGCGTATCTCGATTTTCTCATAGTATGTTTCCAAGATTATTAACCAGAACTGCCGGTGCTCCAGTTGGCAACATGAATTATACAATGTGGAACTACGATCTCTCGAGCTTATTAAACGCTGTTTACGCCTACGATATGCTTACGACTCCGTCCCCCTACTTACTTTTGCAATACGCGAAACTCTTCCGGGTAAAAGCTTTTCTAAGTCGACCGACTTTGCCCGGAAGCTCTTAGAAATCCCGGGAACTCGCGGCGAATTACCATTTTCCCTGGCGCAGTGAATTTGTTGATTACGGGAGCCCTCTTTTTAGGGGATCACCGTTATAATATTACTTTTATGCAGGAACTTGGCAAAGTTTAGGACTTTCTAGTTAGCATTTCGAAGTAATCCGAAGACCAAAGAATATTCTGGCAAAGAAAGTACTTCCGTCGAAAGAAAATCCTTTCATACTTTACCAGAATCTCTCATAAAATCCTGTATTCGATGTCTCCTTGTCGCTGCGTCCATTTAATTCAGTATACACAATTAGTCTACATAGAAACGATTCACCACCAAACACCGCAACGATCGCTTTACAGAGAACACAGACACAGAATTCTTTTACTTTTCTTTCCGAGAGACGACAGAACTTTGCGTCTTTATTATCTGAAACAATCACC
Source organism: Nomia melanderi (assembly GCF_051020985.1). Taxonomy (NCBI): domain Eukaryota; kingdom Metazoa; phylum Arthropoda; class Insecta; order Hymenoptera; family Halictidae; genus Nomia; species Nomia melanderi. The sequence continues at coordinate 5,966,715 of NC_135008.1, forward strand.
GCTGCGCTATTTCGTCGTACATCGTTCCAGTGTGTTCAGCCTTAATTGTATCACGTCTCCGACGTGCAGCTAAGATCGGAGCACGAGTTTATCAAATTTCCATCGGTAATTAGTTCGAATGGGCGTAATATGTCTGCGAGGAGGGTTTACAAAGGTAGTTTCCGAGGTAAAGAGAGCACTGGGTCGGGCACGTCTAATTAACTAACGCCGATTCGTAAATATTTGCGGCCGCTCGGGGTCAGAAACCACGTATACGGCTCTCGAGGTGTAATATTCGTGCTGCCGGGGCATTCCCGGGTCGCTACCCTCCGCATCGATGGCTCGGCAGAGAGCGGAAGTTATGAGAGTCCTGAGAGTTCAGCGGCCGTGCTGGTTGCTTGAGATATTAATGGCAATATTACACCGTTTGCAGTCTATAGTGCATTGTGCGCCGCCGTTACGGGCGCACCACGATTAACGAAGCACTCGCGTCCGTCGAATTTGCATCCCCGCCCGCCCTACGTCCCGTGACGGATCGCCCTTCTTTATTCGCGAAACGGTGATTTAGCTCGCGGATTCCGTGGCTGGTTTTCATTTAAATTGAGATACAGTTGCCGAGCGCGGCATAAATTTCACCGTAAACCATGTTACGTTACGCTGACTTTCGAGTTTATTACTTCGCGCCGTCCGCCGGCTGGCTCGTCTATTATCTAATGGAAATTATGGTTAAAGCTTATCGGCACGCATCGCGACGCGGCGTAACGTATCGGCGTTCGGCGGCCCGATGGCTTTCGCTTTCGAAAACTGTCGCTTCGCTTCGATCTCTCGACAGCGTATCGCTCTGTTCGCTTTACGTGCGTCTCGTTGGAAATTTGTTCGTCCCCATGTGCATTTTACACATGGCTTTCGTTCGCAATCGATCACGCGGTACGTCGCGGAGGTTGTTTAAATAAATGATCGCCCGATCGCATCTCGAGCCGTGTACGATCGGTGTCTCTTCATAATCACGCACGGGAAACACGTTATTGTAGTCGGCGAGACAACAAGATTTTATTGTCCTACGAACGGCGAGAGTAACCGCCGGGAACAACGCGTCCCGTCTCCCACACGTTACGCCGAACTATCTGTTTTAGCGGGACATTACTCTTCCCATAGTCGCAAGATAGCGCCGATTGTCGGATGGCTCGTTATACGCTCGATGCACCTTTAACGGCCACATCAAGTCGTACGTAACACTGATCACGCTGGATAATAACGTAACGCGGTGCGCCCGTTTAAACGAGCCCGCGTATACAAGGTGTTCTACACGACCGCGTCGATCGAATGGCCTGCCACCGTGCGCGAAATTTCATAAAAATACATTTCCCACGGGAATAGTTTCGCCTCGTGCATTGTGAATTTCATGCGTACGACAACGGCATAAAAGTAGCTCGAAATTTCACCGGGAGAAGTATATTCGATCGTTATAAATTCACGGGCGCAATAAACGCGCGAGACCCTGTGGCGGACATTTTTATGAAATCGCGGGCGGAGTGCACACTTCGAGCGACAGGGTCGGAGGGAACACCCTGTACATTCGACCGGGGCGACTAGGATGCGTCTGTCCCGAAGTGTCATAAATACAATCGCTTAAACGTTGCATCTATCTCTCGACAGTGGTTACCGTGGCCTATCCATCTTGCCGATGCGACGCGACGCAGGGATATCAAAGTCCTCGCGAGTGCACGCGCGTGCGGCTTGATGTACGGCTGGAGGAGCGCGTTCGCGCGGGTCGCATTGTTGTTGCCCTTTGACGCGTAATAACGTCGCCGGCGCTTGCCAGTCGAGGGAGACCGCGTCGCCGTACAATACGAACGTTAACTCGTTCGATCAAAGGTCTGTCCCTTGTCTCTCGCGAATCCGCTTCGATTGCCGCGAGCGCCGAGATGGAGTTAGCGAGTGTCTTCGTCGGGGACGGATGTCCCGGACGCAATAACGTCGCAGTCGATGCGTCTCGGCGAATCCCGATACATTATGTCGCTACGTTGTTAAATCGTTCCCTTGAAAACGGAGCAATAACGGCGCTAGCCGACAGAAGTTATATATCAGATTCCGAGTGGATATTTGAGGCTGGATATTGCTTGCGGTTCGGATCCCGGGCACTGTTTGCCATGTGCGCGCGAACTTCCGGAAAGCTTCCGCGTTCGGGGATGAGAATAAAATAAATAAAAGTTACAGAGGGAGGGGTAGCTTGTAATACTTTTCTCGGTTGGGAGGATCTCGTGCCGTTTTCGAGAAGAATGCCGCGGCATCGGTCAGAATCTTGAGCAGGGGAGACGGAGAATACGGACGCGACTTATAAAGTTGCTGGCTGGCTTCGGGGAATCATCGCAAACGTCCGCCAAGAATGTCTCTATTCAGGGTAAAGTAAAACACCGGTTATCGCCGTGTCTGAATAACGAGACGGGCTATACTGTTACGCACAACGGCGCGCGGTCCCCGTATCAGATGCAATTTAATATTCACCGTCAGCAATTCGCGCGATCCGCTGTTTCCGCGCTGCGCCGGTTAAAACAGCCGGGTGATAATGCCCGTGCTATTCCGCGGGTGCCTGCGGCGTCGTGCGCGAAATCCAAAAAGCTTTCTCGCGCGGCAGAGCCCGCGGAGCGCCGCAGCTAGTCGGATAAGGTGCGGCTCGGAGATGACGACTCATCGCGGGTTCGATGGAACGGGCAAATTGGCTGGTTTCCGGCGCGGCTGCTGGGTCTGCCGCGAAGACACGCCGGCAACATTCCGCGGATAAAGAAATTCAGAGGCGAACGATTGGCGGAACACTCGGGGAAAGATGACTTCGGGTTTCCGGGAATGGTACGCTGCGAACACAGTATACAGGAAGAGGCCAATAATTAAAAATTCCTTTTTTCACCGGTGTGTACTCCCCTTTGAACGGGAATGCCGAAAATATTTCGAAAGTGGCGAATATTCGTTTCAATCAAAATTCTTAGTGAATGGAAGTCGGAAAAATGTAATTTTAGTGGAATTTTCCAGAGGGAATATGCGAAATGCTGTAGGGAGGGAAATTTTGTTTCGTGAAATATGCTGCGGACGGAGTATACAGGATAAATAATCGTATTTCCTTTTATATCGGTACTATTTCGAGATTAGCGAATAGTTGGTTGAATTTTTGATCAGACAGTCGAGGGCGAATTGAATTCTGCGCCCGCCGAGTAGATCTCGATCGGCAGTTCGATCGGACGATATCACCCGGTCGACGCGCTAATTCCTCTAATTGAAGATCGATTCGAGCTCACGTTTTGCTGCGCCGTTGTGCTGCACGTAAGAGCATTAGCAATTCACGCGTGAATTATATCAGACGATGGTTATTGCCTCGGGAGGGCGTTTCAATTCGTCGGACGGAAGGAAGAGCTTTGTCATGAGAGCGAGCGGCTCTTTCGCGAGTATTCTCGAGGCCTCGGAGGTTGCGAGAACTTTAACTTGGCTGTCGGCGGTGAACCCGCACGACGGCGAATGAAATTTCGGTCGAAGCTACGCGGATACGTTTTGGTTACCCACGAAAATGAAAAGAGCGCAGCGATGGGACTAAGTCCCGGGACGATAAACTCGAAACCCGGAGAGCGAAACATTACGGTTCTCAACCTGCTCGCGCCGACAATGCTACGGCAAGCTCCCAGGACACCCCAGGGAGGCGAACGAAATATGGAAATGTGTATTTTTCCTCTGTTCTTAACCACAGAATGCATACAGTTCATTGAACCACTGGTCATATAATATTAAAAGTATGTCACATTTCTCGTCTAGAAAATTTTGAGAACAACCAAGAACTGCAGATATTAGGAATTATATTTTCTAGAATTATTGCGTGGTTAATCATTCAATATTCTCTGATTTATAAAAGAAGAACACTGTCCAAATACTTAACACCTGCGCTTTGAATTATAAAATTAACGCAGCCAATTAGCCTAACATAATCCTTCACAGAAAATATTTTGCTCAGGATAATGCTAGTTGCCCAGATCTCACCACGTGGAGGTTGCTGCGAGTGGAGATCCAAGGAGGTGGATGGAAATTGAATTCCATCGACCTCCTCTTCTTAATTCTAAATCTTATGTTTAACGCACTTATTCATATCGCACTTAATAATACTCCCACGGCGGCTGTCTTCTTTCTTGTGTCTGAAATGATGATGTATCCCACGGCGGACGATCGACGTCTTCTTTCGCACGCTTAATTCTAACGCAGTTCAGTCGCATGGATAACTTTTATTATACAATCATCGCAGTATAGGGGGTGAATCAAGGAAGAAGTCTTTGATTCGAGCATGAGGCGAATCTGAGAAGAAGTCTCTGAATCAACAAGAGCAAGATTGGGAATACAGTCTTAATTCTAATTCCATCGACCTCAGTTTCTAATTCTAAATCTTAGTTTAAACGCACTTATTCATATCGCACTTAATAATAATCCCACGGCGGCTGTTTTCTTTCTTGTGTCTATTCTGAAATAGAATACACATTTGCAAAGTGGTTACAAGGGAATTGTGAACGGGCCGCAGTAACATTAAACGAAAATTGTATTCAGAATAAGTTAATAATGTGTCAATGTTAAAATCAGATTAGATTAAAATTGTGCTGCACATAGATTAGAATGACTGTTGAAATAGAAAGATGATTAGTTTTATTCCTGCAAGAAAGATGATTAGTTTTATTAAAATCAGGAGTACAATTAAATTAGACAGAAAATAAAAATGTATTGAAATTAAAGTAAATGAAGTTGGAAAGGAAAGGAACTTTCGACCAAGCGTATTCTTCGAACAGCAGGGTTGCACATTACATGGTTGCTTGTATCTTCTACCTCCACAGAATGCTATCTTCTAATACTCTGAGTCCTCTCTGCAACAAAAACTGTCTTATTCGATCAGTAGATGAATATGATTTAATAAATGTAATTTAAAGCGAAGGGTCCAATTTTTACGTACAATTACCTTTATAATATTCCCTGAAACAGAAACTCAAAGAGTAAAATACATTAAATTAAAATCAAAATTAAAAGGTATACCATTTTCCCCGTAGAATTTCGTATCGTATTCCTCTCAGATTTTTCTGAAACAGAAACTTACTTTATTAAGGAATAAATTCTATTCAATTACACGAAGCTGCATACGAGAGGAGATATTTTAAAAATTGGGTCTCTCCACTCTGTATATTCTACCTGCCATAAAAATCGCGAGAGTGGACCATGTCTTTCGCAACATTAATTTACGGAATGTACAAATATTTCAGTAATAAACCCGAGAGGTGCGTTACTGTTCGCTACTCTAATAAATTACACATGCAAGGATCTCAATAAGAAACGCGAAAAGCGTATGATTAATTGCAACGTTACTTTACGAATATCACAATAAAATAAAAACGCGAGGGGTTCGGTATCGTTCGCAACTCTAATGTGTTCAATATAAAATAAATAACTCGCGTGCACCAGTTTCATTATACGCAACACTACATTTCAGAATACAGGGCAACCATGCCGGCTGCGGGCAATAATGTGCAGCTATTTTAGCTGCTAGGAACCACTCTTCGCAGTAATACAAACTGCTTTGTGGTTCTTATTATTCCAGCATATTTTTGAGCATTTAATACAGCGCAACTCTAAGACAACGCGAAAAATCATTGTCGCGACACTAAGGAAAACGCGTTCGATCGGTATCGCAACGCTACATTAATAAATGAAAATCGTATCTAATAAAGTACGCTCTCTCAAACGCGGTTATTCAATTCATCGCAACGCTATCGTGAAATAAAATGAACTGTGTGTTAGTTAATATAATCGAGCTTCACATTTAATAACATTAAAATCAAACGCTATTGATGTTCGTCATACGCAAAGCTACCTTTAAAGCAATTTCAAAGGACAAGTACCAAAAATAGTTTAAATCGAAATCGCGATTATATTATTCGCAACTCTAAAGCAGACCGTAATGTGTATTTCGCAACGCTAATTAAACATCGCGAAATGCCCATTATTGCTGGACGATGGGGCGGCTATGGCCAGCCCAATATAACTACAACTACTTCTATTACCACTACCATTTCTACTGAAGCTAAAATGAGTGCAGTGACAAAGTAGTAACATAAAATGGCGCTCCATCTCCATGCTAAGATGGAGCGCCATTAGTAGTTGCCCTCTTGAGCGACATTTTGTCGGGGCCTCTTCGGCGTACGCCTCTTCGTTTCTTCGGCAGTCCGCCATTTCTGAAACCCTGAGCTTGCTCGATAGCGAATGATCAATGGCTCGGGAACAGCCATCGACCATTCGACAGTGCAATCGAGCAATTTCGAACGTTTCGCCTAATCGAGCCTGACACCGATCGCGACCGCGGTATCTAAGTGGAACTTGAAAAGTCGAGGTCAAGATTGATTAACAAACGGCATGCTCCGTTTTGCTATCGACTTTGAACTGATTTTTCAAGTTCCCCCGGTATCTGACCATCGTGCAGAAACGACGGCCAGCACCGGCCCCTGCCTACTTAAATCTAACATTCATTCCAGAGAGTATGCTACCTGCCTACCTACAGCTATATTTAAAAAAGCGGCAAAAGACACATTCTCTCAAACACACATCATTCCACGATTGTCACTGATGCACCCGGGTGCGAAAGAATCTAACGCCAAGAAAGAACGTCCCGGGACGTTCATTGACAACAACATTCATACTCTAATTTATCAATTCCTGAAATCGACTGGCAATGGTTAACGATCTTTGAGAAAATATTTTACTTGGCACGAACGATTCATTGAAATTGATATCATTCTACTGTCGTTTATGTCATTTGGTAACGTATGGACGATCAAAGTATTCTAATATGTTAATAGCCGTACTCTACTGAGTAAGGAAATAAGGAAAAATGTGTATATATTCCATGAATAATTGATTGCAAAGATGGTATAAAGTAACTGGAATATATACGTATAAAGAGTATTTATGATATTATAAAGCCCGACGAATTTCCACTTCCTAACCACATACACACACAAGTGGATAATACGTCGGGCACGATACGTTAGCCATTGCCCATCGCTCACATGTTTATATAATAACAATTTCATCATGCCCATTGCTCTCACCCTCCCAAGTAGCACCTGAGCACGTGAGAGAGATCGAGCAACGAACATGGAAACAATGTCCTGAAAATCCTAACTATAAAATCATGTTATTTTCTGATTTCTCTGGCGGACTAATGTTCTTTGGTTTTGTACATAGACTAGAATTGACTCGAAATTAAGAATTTAATTTTGCAACTTCAGAAATGATAGGAGTAGTAGTACATAAATACTGTAATACTAAAAAAAAAAATAAGGGAAATAGAATTTGAATGGAAAATGAGACTTTAAGTGAAATTTCAATAAGAATGAATCTATTTTAAAGTTTTAACACATTTTCAAAAATCCTCAGGTGATCCCTTTGTCGAAGCAGGTGTTTCTAATATCAGGAGAATATATTACAAAGTAGTTGCTTCGACTCGGAGATCTACCCGTCGCGAAATGCTTTCTTGTACATTTACTATGATATTCCGGCGAATAAACAAACTTAAACGCAAATAATCAATCATTTTAATTGTTTGTATCTCAGTCAGTCTTGGAAAATCAGTAACCAAACTGAACCTATTGATACAATTAATGTACCACTAAGTTCTCAGTCATATCTCAATATGCAATCATATAGGTTGTACTATACTTCTAAACGAAATCACAAAATAAAGTTACTTTGCTCGTAATTCAATAAAAAGTCAAAGCATTATTGCTAGTAGTTTACAGTTAAGGTTAAACGCGTCGTACAAGAAAGCCCTATCCTATCTAACAAATAAACCAAAAAATGTTACTACTCTCAGGTATGCCTCGCATATCCGAGGTCACTGCACTCAAAATCAAAAACTACTAAAATGGTACCACCAGTCACCGGTGTCGTTACGGACCATTCGTCCTACGACATGATCGGTGACTGGAGTGAAAAATAGAGCATGCGACTCACCGATCGCTGTTTGCAATCGGTACATAGCTTAGGAGGAGCCGAGGACCACTCGTTGGCATTCACCAGTACTGCTACCATGGATCTGCATTAATCTCGACTGATCGGTGGTAGTCAGTAGTGGTCGCCAGTGCCGCAAAGTGAAGGTAGGAGTAGACTACTGATGCCCAGAGAGGTCCAGGGTAGTCGAAGGTAGTCGAAGGTAGTCGAGGGTAGTCGAAGGTAGTCGAAGGTAGCTCAGGGTAGCTCAGGGTAGCTCAGGGTAGCTCAGGGTAGCTCAGGGTAGCTCAGGGTAGCTCAGGGTAGCTCAGGGTAGCTCAGGGTAGCTCAGGGTAGTCCATGGTAGCCCAGTATAGTCCATGGTAGCCCAGTATAGTCGAAGGTAGTCGAAGGTAGTCGAAGGTAGTCGAAGGTAGTCGAAGGTAGTCGAAGGTAGTCGAAGGTAGTCGAAGGTAGTCGAAGGTAGTCGAAGGTAGTCGAAGGTAGTCCAGGATAGTCCAGGAGGGTCCGCTGGTCCTCCCCGATCCTCACAGTTGAAGAGTTCGCGAGGAACTGAGCCCTCCGCAGTCAAGACCGTCCTTATAAGGTCGAAGGTCCCCACCTTACTCGCGACCTCCTTGAGCTCAACATCAAAAACAATTTCTTGTTTAACCGTTTGCACTCGACGCTTTTATAGGAACCTTGGTTTTTGTTATTAACACATTGCGCGCCTGCCCCGCGATAGTGGGGGATTTCTAGTTTATTATTTAATTGTTAATCCTACGTTAATGTAACATTTTACATATGTATAATAAAAATCCAAAGTAAAATTACAAAATCGTATTTATTATTCTTTTCCATAAGTTATAAATTTCAGTATGATTGATGTTTAACAATGTATCAGTATAATCATTGACGCTCATGTTTTTAGTATCTGAAATTTAATCGGCGCATAATGTCTTAATACAATTTTATACAATCTCGCAGCCGATTAGCCTAGCAGCATCCTCGATGGGAATGTACTCCATCGGCGATGCTGCTAGTTTCCAGGTCTACCACGTGGAGGTTGCTGCGAATGAGACCCTGGGAGATAGATGGACATTCAATTCCATCGACCTCCCTTTTCTAATTCTGAATTTTATGTTTAACGCACTTATTCCTATCGCGCTTAATAATAATCCCTCGGCGGTTGTCTTCTTTCTTCAGTCTGAAATGATGAAGTATCCTACTCCGGACGATCGACGTCTTCTTTCGCACGCCTATTTCTAACTTTTCTTAGCCTTAACGAATAACTTAAACTATACCATCATCGCAGAAAAGGAAGTGAATCAAGGAAGAAGTCTTTGATTCGAGCACGAGGCGTATCAGAGAAGAATTCTGTGATTAAAAAGGAGCAATTTATTACAATGCATTTAACCTGTAGTCGCAGTTCGTTCCCCACCCCAATGCAGGGTCAGAAGCGGGCTACCTCCGAGAGCCCTTCTTTCATAAATCAGAGTACAAAATAAAAAAGAATTCTTCCGCAGTAAGTATCCATTGAATCCAAACAATGGTACATCAAATCGAGTTTGAAATAACGGAAACAAACGTAGATCCCGCGATTCCTCGCGGCAACGACCGCGGCGTGAGAAACATTATTCGCTCGCCACCCTCGCCTCTCCCGCCGCTAAATCATGCCGGTTGCACTTCAAAATATTATCCGCGAGGCACGGGCCGCTTTATTCATTCATATGTAGGTTGCGCGAACCGCGCCTCGCGAGATGCGGGCAAATTTTTTGCGGTGTCGCGGCGCTGCCGCTAAAACACGACCGACAACGAGCGTCTCCGAGCGTCGCGACGCTTCCATCGGCTGAGTCCCGGAGTTATACCCGCCATCCAGCCGGAATACTCGCTTCTCTTGGATAGTAAATATTGAACGACGCGTACGCCGCGCGGAGTGGGACTTGGAGCGGGTATCCAAATGTTTAGTTTACAAACGGAGTAACCGGCTGCGACTTATTCCTTTTTTACGGCGCTCCCTCGCGGGGAAATCCTTAATTCCCGAAGGAGCCGCTTCCGATCGGCAATCAAGGATTCGTAACATCGGCGAGAACGCTCGGAACGGCGAACGGCATGAAAGTATAAGAGGCGAAGGAGACGTCGGCCGATCGTACCGGAAGAATCGTAAAAGCTCGCACAGGCCCGGCCGGGAATGCCGGTTTCCTTATGTCGGGGCACGGGAGCGCGACTCCCGGACCAGGCCGATCGACCACGAATTTTACGGGCCCCGCCGTTGAATAAAACGCGGCCCTCCGTCCTCCCGAGTCCACGCACCGAAGGCGATCTAAAACTTTTACGAACAACGTCAGGGATTACCTTTCCCGTTTTACGGGCCGCGTCGAGCTGCCGGTCACCGCGCCGAAACGGTCCGAAGGGGTTGCGAGAGTGGCTGCGCACCGAGCCGGCGGACGGCGATTCTGTAAAACATTGAACAGCCGAGAAACGGAGGTGATTTCTCCCGTGTTCCGAGCTTCTAATTTATATACGGACACGTAGCTGCCCATTTCCGGCCGTCCCGAGCCGTTTATGCGGCTCGAATGGGGCCGAAACGGAAAGTTTGAGAGGCTCTGGGACGGGGTTGATTCTCGCGGAAATGTTCGCTGCCTGCCTCTGTGCGAGTCTTTTTTCTCCCGGCGGCACTCTCCTCCTTTAAGCACCGATCTGAAACGTTCGTCGTGAATGGAATATGTGAAAGTTTTCCGCGCCGCGGAAAACTCGGTCTCTCTGCGCCGCCGTGGCGGAAGCGAAGGGGTTGCACGAAGAGAGAGAGAGAGAGAGGGAACGGCCGAGGCCGAAGCGCACCCAGGAAGTTTCGAGCCTAGATCTCCGGGCGGCGGCATCTTGAGAGATATTGTTCAAGTTAGTGAGCTTGGCCTGGCCCCTTTCATCGTACTCTCCATTTCTCCCCCGGCCACACCCCCCGTTTTCCTCTCTCCTCTAACTTTTTCCAACCGTTTCTCCCTTATTTGCTTGCTTTCTTTTTCGCGTGCATGGCCCGCGGTTATACGGGCTCCTCTACCCTCGCCTCTCCCTCTCTCTCTCTCTCTCTCTCCCCCTTTCATAGTTCTCTTTCTTCTCCACTGCTTCCTCGCCGTCCGCGCGGCTCTCTCTCGCCGTTAGACCGTGGCAGACTCTTTTTATCCGTTTCCATCCCCTTTAAAAGCTGGGCGAACACGCCGGATCGCGAGACTGCGTTTTATTAAAACGATCGCACGGTGGCCGGTTCTCCTGCGCTGGCGATTCCGCTTGGCCATAACTCAAACGAGATATCTTCTTCTTTCGATATTACTTTTAACGGCCGTTTCCCAATACGTCGCGCTCTCCCCGCGCCGCTTATCCTCGGAATTTATGCCGCTCCGATCCGTTCCCCTCTGGCCACCAAACAAAGGGTTTGTAAACGAACGCCGGCACGACCGCGAATTGCACCCGGAACGAGTCCGGCGTGAATTCTCGTCGCGTTGATTCGCATGCAGCCGGCGAGCTTTTAAGGCAACGCTCGCGAACGAGGATCGATTGGCTCGCAGGCTCACGACGGAACTAGTAAAATATTCAAGTCAATTTTACGCGGCAGCTTTTACCCGGCATACATTAACCCATTAACGTCCTGTGGCCTATTTTCAGGACACTTTCGTGTTAATTTTCTCTCGTTAGTATTTTAAATTGCCATTTACCCTTCGCGTCTTCTTCGGAGAGGTAATTTACTTCGAACAGTGGTAATAGGTGGAAAGAGGAGAGAAGGATTTATAAATGTTTGTCCCGATAAGCATACTTCCGATTCGTTCCGTTCGATTTTCTTTTATTTTTCGATTCCACCGCGCCGAATACACGTCGGTTCCCAGCGGATTATTGGAGATTCGAAGGTGCCTGGCACGGTCTATTTGTACTTTTCAAATTGTGATCTTCCCCTACGCTCGCGGAAAGTTTTCTGCTTGAAAAGCTACGAAAGTCCCTTTATTACCTCCCTACTTTGCTCCGTCGTTCTCTCGCGCCATCTTTCTTGGCCTCGCGTCGGGACCACTTGACTCGAAGACGCTCCACGGCCGACGGAGTTTCGTATTACTCCATTCGCTCTCCTCGCGCATTCATAAAAGCGCCCGGTCCCGGAACGTGTAAATCCGGCGAATAAATCTTGCAATCGTGTTCCCGGCGACGAGACAAAAATTTCACGGTCCATCGTCCCCGGCGGACCCGCTTTTTGCCTTTGAAACCGTCCTCAAAGGCGCTGCTCGCGCACACACTGGAAGCACAGCTGCCAAAACTAATTACTAATCAAGTATTTGCGCTCATAATTAGCGTTGATCAATAGTCACACACCAATAATTACGATGTGTAATCTAGGTCGGTCGATTTGGTCGATCATGTTCCGTTCCAGCGCTGAATAGCGAGCGACGGTTATTACGCAATATTTCGATGAACGTTATTAACCGCGGACGATATGAATCTTTAATCGGGAACTATTAGTGACAAAGTTTTGACGTATTAGCCAAATTCGTTCGTGAATTCACGAAAACAATTACCGTGTGTGATCATGATGTTGCAACGTTGTTATACTCGTGGAATTATTCGTTGATCGAAATTCAGCCGACCGGATAATCGGTCGGATTATTCAACGTCTGAAACAGTATGAATCGCTCGTAAAATATTCTTAGATACCCCTCGACCGCGTAGAATTTCACGGGCGGTTATTTGCCTCGCGCTAAGGCGAACGTAGGCGAATAACGAGCAAAGTCGGCCGAATTGAATCGCGGGCTGAAACTTTTGCCATCTCCGCGGCAAGTTTCTTCCGGTAATCCCTCGCAGGGAACGCGTCGTATTTAAAGAAATCGGATTTGCAATCCATTATCGCGCCGCGGCGGCGAAACCGGCGTGGAAACGAGGTTCCGCGGGCCGACGCTCGATTCATAACTGGTCCTGGGCCGCGGATACACAACGACCGAGTTCCACGCCGCGCGCACCACTTGCAGCCGCGAAGTTCAGGGTGAAGTTAAACGGCGGCTTTATTGAAATTTCATCCCGGAGCGTGACTCGGCCTCCGCTCCCGCCTCCTCCCACGATCGTTCCCGCGGGCGCCTCGAGGGCGCCCTTGTTCTAGATTGACTCTTCTTCAACTTAGATTCTTTCTCCTAGACGATCTTACAAACATGAACGAGCTGCAAAGTAATACGAAGAGCTGGGTCGCAAATATAATACCTCGATCGATTAACTCAAGCGGCTAAGAATCCTTGACTTCCTCCTCAAATACGAGTTCGCTTATCCAATACCGGAGCCTCCAGATGTTACGTGCATCCACGAGGCGCGGAGATTGAATTACATTAAGTCGATCTATCCAGTTTCACTCCACCGGTTCACGAGGTAGAATCGTAGATAAATGAGCGGATAAATATTTTAAATTGCAAAATATCGCGTCACTTAATCCAACAATGCAAATCATCGCAACGAACGTCGCTGTGATGGAACACTTTGTAACAGAAGCTTGTCCCGAATGCTCACGACGATAACGAAACTCCTGGACGCGAGCCCACGCTAAGCAGGTAATCGAACGCCTAACGAATCTATATACCCGTCCATGAATTATCGCGCCGCTGCCATCGGTAATCATCGACGTGCAGGGAGTAAGCGAGAGAGAAAGGGAGAGAGTGGGCTGGGCGGCGAAGATGGAGAGTGGTTCGTGCCTGGAAGGTAGCACCGGTGGCTAGCGGACGTTGTGACAACGCAGCCGAGATCGACACACGTGGATCACCCACGCTTTCGCGCATAAGGACAGCCACGGGTGTAAACTGGCATCACGTTGGCCCGTTCGTTCTCGAGATCGTTAAGCCTGACCCCCCGGCGAGCGAACGTTAGCCACGGAGAAAGAGAACGAGCCTCGAGGATGAGAACTACCGGACGTGCAGGTCGAGCGACGTCGTTAGCGATACTCTATAGCCTCGTAGCCGAGGCCAGGCTTCCCGCGAGGCACACGCGATCGCTGCCGGTTTCGAGGGTGGCGGGATCTCGCGAGCGAGAACGCTTTCTGCGAGGATTTCCCCCTGCGCGCGCTGGACGGTTGCCCTTTTTTGGAAACTCGCAGGTCACCGGGATCTCAGGACCCGTGGGCGGATCTTCCGTTGTTTCGCTGATCGTTGGAGATTGTGAACGTAGACAATGTTTCGATATTGTCGTGCATTCGGACGGATTGAATTTCTGCGTCTCTACGTTTACGGACCTCTATATTTATGCACTGCCACGGTTGAAAATAAGTGCGTAAGCTGCAGCGGAACATTCGGTTAGGAGACTTTGTTCGCGGGGTAATCGGCTTCGGAAGTTTGGAAATAAGTGGAAGTGGTTAGTCATGTTCTGGCGCAGCCGAGAATTTCGCTCCACATATTCGATTCATATTCTATCTGGATTCCGGGTTGGCGATTTTAATATTTTACATACTTTAAGGTTTGGATGTTTGAATTTTCGGAACGGAGGTCGGGCAGATTATCCTCTCTCCGGTGTGTTCGGCGGGAGGGAATTATTATTCATGAACAACAGCCGACTGTTGTTATTCATAACCACGTTGCTATTCATTCAGACACTTCCGTTTCGAGTGTTTGCGCAGGGAAGAAGGAATTAAGCGAATCGTCGGGCGGCGTCCTTAAAACGTGTGTGGCGGCGTCGGGGAACCGGAGAACCGTCGAGTGTCTGAATCGGTAACTCGCGTCATAACACTTTTGTCTTCGGCTAAATGTGTTCGCTGATTGTCTAAAAGTTTGAGGCTTTCGGGGGAAAATAGAACTAAATTGGCGAGTTCTTCTCGGGTGAATAATTAACGATTTTCGAGTTGGACTGTCTCTGACTAACTGTCAGCCAATCTACAGCTACTCCTGTTCCCTAATTCGCGATTGAACCTCTGCGAAGTGTTTCCAGACCTTGGGAGTCGAGAGCACTTAGTAGCTCCAAGTTAAATTAGCCAATCGAACGTTCTAGATTCCCTTGCGCTCGGGATCTCTTCGGCGGAGACACATTTCTCGATACTTTTAATTATTCCGAAGGTTTACCTCGTTTTCCACAAAGGAGTGCTTCAGTCGCCTAACTCCAATCTTCAGTTTCGTAAATGACAATAAGCGCGTACCTAATTATTTAAGCTATCCTCTAACTTGGTACAAGAACCTACACGTGGAGTCTAAAGACAGAATAGAATTCATTGGTTAGAAACTTCTTTCCAGAATCTTCTTTTCAAACCATTTCCTAGCGTACTGCCTATTCAACCAGTTTCCCCGAACCTGTCATCTTTTCATCTACATGCTACTATTCCGGAATCCTCGTAACGTTTACGCGTTACGCGATTCTCCACGCCCTTGAATGTTTTGGCATTCTCCGGCTCGGGTTGGCAGACGCTGGAACACTTGAAAAAGATAACGCTCGTGGGTCAGGCCAAGAGCCGTTAGAATACATTAGCCGTAACAAAAGCTTATTGGAAGAGAGCAGAGAGCGAGCGAGCGCAATCAATGCAACCGTTGTGACAGAACGGAACATTATGCGCGTCTGCCAGGCCTCCGTGCCCTTCAGCTACTCGAGACGTGTATTTACGGGGCAAAGTTTTCTCATTGGTCGCGCTCGAAAGGTACTCCCGCCAGAATAAATACACCATTCGCGTTTCCTCTATTTACCCGGCGCAGTTGCCGATAAAAGGAGCATACGGATTTGTCGTCCTCCGTTTCCGAATCGATAACACGGCCCATTGCCTTTGCATAATGAAGTGGCGATCCGATAAGCCACTGAACGTATACGCTCTAATCAGTACTGGTTGCGCTGGAACATCAATTCCATCTAATTTCTACCGCGGATTCCGTGGGCGTGATATCTCGTAACAAATTCTCGCCTGAACCGTTCGTTGCACGAGATACCACGGTTATTCGCGAGATACTTCGCTGTTATGCGCCGCAGATAGAATTTTCGGTCAGCAATTCGAACGTTTTACTGCACGCTTGTCCGAGGAATCCTTTTTTGTTAATACAATTAGTTGCAGTAAAGTGAATTAGTCTCGAACGATGCGCGGCCGATTATCCGCGGTTCGGTGGAACTGGTTCGGAACCGCGTGGAAACGCGGCTCGAGGCGGTGAGAACGAGCGGAGCTCACGACGGTATGGCTTCGTGCGAGCATCGCGCCGCGATAAGATAGACTAAATAAATAATTGAACGTCCGGCCGTTAGCCGGCCGCGGGTTAGGGTGTTGATAACCCCGGGGTGAGCCGGCTCGGTCCTGGGGACTTTATCTTGAATCTGTCCGAGTTGCATGGCCGGAGATGTCCCAGTTTATGGCCGCCGCCTGAGCCGCTATCCAAAAATTAGAGCCACTGTCTTCTGCCGGGCCATTCGACCGGGCGGCAGCAAGTTTTCGTTCGAGAGACATTCGTTTCGGTAACTTGTTCTTGTAAGTTAACAAATTTATCGTCGCATGTAACTCTCTTTGCGGAAGATTCTAGTTTCTTTCGAGATTCAGGGGGAACTATTCAGAATTGGATTGACGCTTGGGTATTTGGAAATATGATATTATTATCGCAGGGTGTAGAGGTACGGTTAGCGACATAATAGAGGATTAACATCGAAGAGAGAAGGAGAGAAAATATTTCGGTGAGTTCTCGTTTTCGAATAAACCACGCGCGACGCGCAATGGCCGCGCGAGCGTTTCGTCGCTATTTTTCTAAAGCAATTCAGACGGACCCTTGACACACATAGCGTACGTAGAACTTGCCGAGGTGTTGAACGATCGTTAAACGTCCGACTTACGTCTGCTTTCATTATTCGATCGTTAAAAGTTTATGACAGTCCTGTAAAGGATATACGGCACTGGCAAGTTGTATTGCCAATAACTATTTCTCGGGACCTTTCGAGTAACCCCTTGAATCTCGACTTCATGCGCGGTGATCGATGAGTCGGTTATTCTACCCGACGTTCTATATTTCGAGGTGCCGGCCGACTTTCGCCGAACTTCCACGGCGGGAATCTCTATGACATTGATTGCCGATTAAAAATGATGGAAAACGCGGTGAAAATGTGCACGTTGAAAAAAACATGGCTCGATCGTTCCCTCGCCCGTACATTCAGCATGTCCCCCTTACCTCGAACACCTACCGCTAATGCTGCTAATACCAGCAGCAATTAAGATATCCATCTCAGATAGATATTTAGATTAAATGCAGCGCGCTACACGTATTCTCTCCGCGCTGTGCAATTTCTCCGGCGCGGCAGAGTTTCATTCTTTTTTCAAGTAACGGAGTCAGTATACCGATTCGTCCTTTCCCAAAGGGCAGCGCGCGGAAGATGCAATAAACGGGAACGCGTCCGTCGAAATGAAATTCTTCCGAGAACCGCAACGGACGAGGCTTGTCTCTTAATTTCTCGCGATACCGGCCGCGCGAAACGTATTGCGGCGAATTTGCATTCCTCCCGTCTGAAGGTCCGGCGAGCCGCGGTCACGGTGTCTCGCGAATCTCGTAAATGAAAGATGACCATTTTCGTCGAAGACGCGCGTGCAGCCTCGACCGGTGATCTCTCGGGATCCCCGATCGGCGGCGATCACGCGTGCCGGCCGGAGTGATCGATGGCGCGCGGGAGATCGATTGCGGTTCTTAATCGCAATTATCCGGAGCGCATCTGCGCCAAATTAATTCACTCCGGGACGGTGCCGGGTTTGGGCCGCGTTCCCACCGACACGCGAGAATTCGCGCGCTCGCGTTAAATTAATTTCGCGCGGGGGCCTCGATTATGATCGATCGCGACGGAAGGGATCGTCGGAAAAGCTCCGGCGGGTTTGGTAACATTCGAACACGCGTCGCCGTGATCGGGATCGATCGATCTCTTGTCCGACACCGCGTTCTGTCGCCTCGCGTACGCTTTAAACGACTTTTGTCGCGACTACGTGGTACATCGGCGAGCGGAACGCCGGCGACTGCCGGAAGTGTCTTCTTTTAAGGTGAAACGAATACATTTGAATACATTAAGTCGCCGGTAAACGTGCGGCGACATAAAATTCGACGTGTACACATTGTACGTTCGCACGTGAAATAATTTAAACGGGTTCCCTATAGATTCGATCCGATACACGCGCACGGCCGATCGAATAGAATAATTCCGTTCGCTTCTTCCGCGTCCGATAATTATCGGTATCGCTCGCAGGACCAGTTGCCGGGCTGCGAAACGCAATTACGCGGACCGCGGCCGAATTAATTCTCGCGAGACGACGGTTCGTCGAACAGCCACGGACCCATCGACACGCGAGCTGTTTGGTTCTTGGAAATAATTAATATTCCGCGCAGCGATTAATATTGTACGTGTAACACCGTGGAAGCGTTCTCGAGCAGCCGGAGTATAGAGACATTGGCTTCGTGCACGGGATCTTTGAATCACCGTTGATAGGCTTTATCGCGTTCCCCGACTTATCGCCGCTTATTTAAATAAAAATGATTACTGGCCTCGGCGGCGCCGTCTGTGACGCTCGCAGGTGAATCACGGCGAGCGTTAGTTTAACGCACTATCAACCGGCGAAGATCTCCCGTTCCTTTTAGCAACGCGTTGTCATTCAACTTGCTTTTTTCCTCGGATCTCCTTTACAATCGAATTATAGAAAACAAACTACCATCACCATTGAACTATACTTTGACTAAGACTTCTTATGCAATCCTAGTTTATCTTCTATAATTCAATTTTAAAGTAAATCAGTGAGAAAGAAAGCAAACGAGTCAAATGGCAACGCGTTGCCATGAGAAACAGGATCTATGTTTTATAAGAACTTTCATGTACAAAGATTAATATACATTTCCGAAAATTGCTGTGTTAATACGCTAAGCCTCGAAGCTCGTCGTTCATTGAAATCGATCCCGAGCGTTCCACGTCTTCTTCCGACTCGCTCGCGATCACCGCATATCGAATTCGTAATTGCGATTACTTCCTCGATAGTCGGCCGAAATTAATTTTCACACGGCGCCGGTTTATCGAGCTCGCGTTTCCATCGACACGCGAGGATCCGTGTATGCCGTAATTAATCTTAATGCTGGGTGTGCCGAGCAGCAGTGCCGCGCCGGTTATCGCTGATACGGACCGCGCCGCGGCACTGCACGCTGATCGAAATCGATTTGCGAACAGTCGCGCGGCGCCGAGAGTTCGCACGTGCATCATACACGCTGTTCATGCTAATCTCTTATCGCGCCGATACGAATCGCCGCGAGAGGAACGATCGTCACTCGTTAACACAGCCTTCGGGGATGCTTGTTTCTTTCGTGGAAATTGGAGAAATTTGTTATCTGACCGTTCCCCGGTGCTCGAGGCTGATAAATGCGGTAGGGCGAAAGGTGTTCGCGGCTTTCCTTTTCTCGCTTCGGAGCTAACGAACAGCGTACAGGTGTTACGGCGCGGACGCATGTGAATTGAATTCTTGAGAATCGTTCAGGTAGCCTTGCAGCTTCTCAGGAACGTTTTATTCTATTCTCTCAGTGGTTAATCTAATTGGCGGAGAGAAGGAATAGCAGGTCTCGGTGGATAGAAGGTTCAGCGAAAAAGTTGGAGATGAAGAGATAGTTTTAAATTAAAATCTATCGATACTAATACCTGTCTATATCATATTATATTTTTGATTGATATAAATCTATCTGTATTATATTATATCTATATTGATATAGATCTATCTGTATTATATTATATCTATATTAACGGAGATCTATATTCGTTTGTGCTATATTAATATAGATCTATATTAAGATTGCATTTATATTAACGGAGATCTATATCCGTTTGTGCTATATTAATATAGAACTATATTAAGATTACGTCTATGTTAACGTACATCTACATCCGATTGTTCTATATTAACATAAATCTATATTAAGTTACATCTACTTACCACAGACCTACATTACACAACACCTACATTAAATACGCCTATATTACATTATATCTACAATAATACCGAAACATCCATTTCCACTCGAACAGCATTTAATCGAATCCCCGTTCTGCTTGCAGGTAAGCGCCGAAAACGAAAGGATCCACCGAAACGAATCACGGCCGTCGATCCCAAGCGGAAGAGGGTGGTCGGGCGGTGTCAGCGATAAACGATAAGTAAGGATAAACGTAAATCACCCAGATTGACCGTACGTCGCGCGGCTGGCTCGACTGGCTCGGCTCGGTTCAGTCGGTATCGATGCGTGCGACGTTATTCAAATATATATGACTCTGGACGCGCATACGCCGCGGTCCTTGACACGTACGGCGCCGTCACCGTGTGTGCGTGTCCGATGGAAGTGCACCATAATGGATGCGGTGCACGATACCTCGCCAGCGTCCCGTCCGGCCGATCTTTGTGCGCCCCGGTTCATAAATCGCGACGAGGAATCGCTGGAAAACTGCGCGGCCGAAATGTCCTGCCGGCTTTATGGCGTGTCCCGCGCTGCCCCGGAGACTGTACAGTTCGAGCGGCACAGGATTCTTCGGGCATACCCGTTCCGACCGATCCGTATCGCGTGCGCCGCGATCCTCGGGATTACGGTGCGTGACGGTTCTTCCTGTGTTTCGCTTAATTGCACCTTGTTCGGGGCTGAGTATATACCCTGGACAGCGCACGTTACGCGTCGATGTCGTTCAGCCGGTCGAGCTGCCGATTGATCGGTGAGACGTCGATTCGTCCAGATGCCTCGTTGCGCCATGAATTTTTCAGACGCTCGGCGCCATTTTGCATTGATTAAAATTGAGGTATCTCGGAAAAAGGGGTTGAGTAATTGATTTGGATTAGGAATGTTGTAGAAGGAAGCTTCTTGCGATTGGAAACCTTCTGAAAAAGGACTGTAGATAAGGTCTACTTTTGCGTCCAACCAGGATGAAACTCGCTTCGTCCAGCTATCGTATACCAAACGTGATTCGAATTTTTTTCCCTTGCCGTTCGCCGACTGGACTTATAAAACAGACCATTAACAGAGCACGGAACTGGCCGATTACTCATTTGTAGTGGCGACCGCGAAAAACATCGGAATGCTAAATATTCATGAGATCGCTTCCTTGATTCCCGCCGCAGTTCCCGAAAGCTATTAATCCCCGGACAGTGCTCATCTCCCTCGAATCAGGTCCGTTTAATAAATTCTTTCGAGGATACCCGGAATACATCGGGGCGGAGTCGCCGGCCCGTGATTCCGTACTATCGCGAAATATTCGCGGACATTAATCCTCGGGCTAGGTATCGCGTTACCGGTCGCTAACTACGGAATCACGCGACGCGACGTCCTCCTTTTTCCCTCCCCGCCCGGCACTCCCATTTTCCGCGCTGGAATTCAGATTCCAGTTGAAATTCTATCGGCGGCTTAGACGCTGCGCTGGTTAACCGATCGGATCTGACCGTGATGACCGATCGGCGCCTCGCTAGCGCGATATATTCCCGCTGTCTTGCGTCAGAATTCAAGGATAAGATGAGATCAGTATCCGCGATAGTCGGTTGGGTCGATTCGAAGTCCAACAGTCGCGTAATGATCGGTATAATTCACTCGAGCGTGTAAAAATGAGAAATTCTACTATTCGTACTTTAATAACGAGGAGAAAGTTGCCGGCAAGTTCACAGTTCTTGTAATTAATTATACGCGTATCTGAGTATCCTACGTTTCCACGGAAATAAGTAGAATCATTCAGCTGGAACAAGAACGAAAAAAATTGATCCGCGACGTCTCGTAAAACTCGGTATTGTATGGTTCATTGTGAACCGGCAAGTTTTTCCTATCCGGCGAGCGTATCCGCGCGTTCACCTGTATTTAGGCGCAGGTGTGTGTAACACGGCCTTTTTAAGGGAACCATTGAACTCCGAGTTAGGGACTCCGATATCCGTAGTGATATTTAACTATATAGATTGCAGATAAGCGAATGAGGATTGCCGCGCGCCGGGGTGAACAGTCTGGTTTGTCGAGATAAGCCTAACTCTGGAAGACGAACACTGCTCGGCGGACCGTGTTCCTGCTTTCGAAGGGTTCCGCGGCGGAGTCTTTCCCCGGTCAGATCGCAGTTACGATCTCATCGATCCGGGTGTTTATTGCATCTATGAACTAGTATCCGCAGAAACTCGCCGCGGACCCGTTCTAATAAACATGAACACTTTATTAGAGCGCGAAGTTGGGAAAAAAGTGGAGCGCGATGTAGATAATGGGCGAACACGGGGATCGCATGCTCGGGAGAGGCAGAAATAAAAACAGGAAGCTGGATCGCGCGGGATATTATCGATACTAAAATCCGCGTTAGCCTTGCTCGGATGGACTCCACGGCCTCATCACTTTCCTCGGCTGGAAATTAAGGGTCTCGGCTCTGGGAACGATCTTTTATTACCCCGCGGCACGATCGCTAATTACGGTTACGCGGAGTCTGTCGCGCTCTTTGAAAAAGTGCGAAGATCGGTTGGGCGGAAAACATTGAAATTAATCGGTAAAGTATTTCTGCTCTCTTTCTTTCCCATTCATCTTTGAGGTGAACCGCCGACGCGTGAGGGGCTGCCTCGGTTCACCGATCGCCGGGCTCGCGGACGGGGCGGCGAGGTTTCGGCGCGGGCGGGAAGCCACCAGCCGAACGAGGGTGAAGCGCGTGCACTCGTTATACTCTGTTAAGCACTTGAAAATGAATTCGGGTCAACGCGGCCGGCGCCGCGTTACGAAATAACGCGGGAAAGCGAGGCGGCCGCGGTCTTGATCCGCGATCCCCGAATAAATAGATAGACCGCTCCAGACGTTATTACACAGGTAATTCCAGCGAGCCGCGACGGGGATATTTAAAAAGCAGAATGTTCCGGACACACCGCTGGCACCCGGCCAATCCATATGTCAATGGGGAAAGGTTCGCTCGTAAAAACTATGCGCAGATTTTATAAACAACAAGACAGCGGAACGCTTCCACCGAGCGTTCCGAGCGTGTCCTTTCGAAACGTGTATTCTGGTATATTTAAAAATATAAGCCACCATTAAAGACAGAGCCGCGGTTATGCGCGCTAGGGGATAAATATTAAAATCAGACAGTCCGTGCCTTTATAGGAGGATTTTTTATCCTCCCGATGTGCGGAGATCGAAGTAACAGGACCGCTTTATGGGCCGCATGATACAATGCATACCGGAATAAATTCAATCCTTTACTACGTTGTTCCAAAAGCGTCAGCGCGAACGGCTGCAACAAAATATTTTCCGCGTTACGATCAACCGTTCCGTTCGAAAGACATTTACCTAGGCACCAGGCGGGAGAGATTCTTTTTTCTTCTTTCTCCTCCGCGGCGAGACGTGTCGCGATAGTCCGAAACGGTACACGAACCGTTAGACCGGCGCTCGGCGCCTGTTACGCGGGTATTTTACACGCGGCCGGCGCTTGTTACCTGGTCGGTTTACACGCGTTAGAACGCGGAGCGTACGCCGCCGCCGACGCCGCGCCGGACAGAAATACAGGGAAATGAAATTTTATGCCGGAATATCTACGGTGTATCAGAGCATGTCTAACAGTGAGAGATTAAATTCCGTTTGTTTCGATATACGGCCGGACGAAACGACGGGGGCCCGCCGATCGCACGCAAATTCGCGTTTTCTATCATCAACGCAATCCCACTGGAAACTCGCTTCTCCGCGTGATCCCTTCTGTCCCTCTTTCCCCGCGCGCGACGTCCGAGCTATCTTTCTTCATTTCAACGGAACACACTTTTTTCGAGTCGTTGCCCGAAAGTGGAACTGACGGTGCCACGGAGGATGGGATTGAATATTAACACGTTCCATGAAATTTTGCTTTATTTTACTTGTGAACTGTATTTTTTTCATCAAATATTCAGTTATACTCAGGTTTTTGGTAATTTTTATATATTCTGATATTATTGCTTTATGTCCTCGCTGTTTTGGTCACCGGTGACCCCCAACAAAATCGAATTACTATAGTTCATTCAATTAAACGATGATTATTTCAAACTTTTCTGTATTATAAATAATACTACCTAATGCGACAATAGTAATGCAATTCAATCGAATGATTTAATATTATATTTCTCTGATTTTGCGTATTTTGCTCTATGAAATCGTGCGACGTTCAACGCGTTAAAAATATTTCCTTACACAAATCGAACGTGTTAACCGAACATCAACTTTGACTATTTTCGCCTAGTCAGTTACGCCAATATTTCTTAATGAAACCTATATTTCTTTTCAATAGTTCCAGCTGCTATATATACGCAGCTAATTATCTATATCAGCTATTTATATATATTACGCGCTCGGTGAATATTCGAGTCAATATTCGATTTCAAGTTTTAACTCCTAGTAGTCTGCGAAAGAAACTCCGTTCTCGAATGGGTTAAAATAACAGCAACCGATCACCCCGCACGCATCCAGCGATCAGTTGTTTCGCGGTTGCTGAATCGAACAAAGTAGAGGTATTAAATTGATTGATACCCGCGCGTAGACATCGCACTTGGTCCCATCGGTATTCGCTACCGCTCTAAGGGCATCTAACGGTTCCTCGAGCTCTGGTACCATTGCTCCTCGTTCTGCCGACTCGCTTGGAATTTCCTGTCTCGCGACCGGCGTGTAACAGCGTTCGCTATTTCTCGGCCGCGCCGGGGGGATGACTCTCGCCGCGTTTTTCCGCGATAAATCGTCGCCGGAACGATCCGAGAAAGCGACGCCGCTTAATGCGAATTAAAACGAGCCTCTCTCCCGGCATGGGAAAAGAAAGAGGACGACGGGAGGGAGGGTGGCAGGGAAGGAGGGTGCCAGCACCCAGAGCCCCCGCGAAATCCTGATTAATAGCTGGATAATATTGTGCAAACACCGTGCACTATCCAGCGCCGTACGTCTTCGCCGGACGCGCGGCGGAAATAGCTTCGATACGCTCGCCCGGTACTCGGAGCCTTCCGCAAATTATCCTCGGGCCGGCTAAGTGAATTTAATCGGCTGTAACCTCCTCGGCCGAACGACGCTCGGCGTTGTCCCGCGGCTCGGATCGAGCGATCACGAAATAGGCGTATAAATACGCCGCTCGGGCTAATTACAGGACCCGCTTGAATAAGTTATCGAGGGTGGAGTTCGATCGCGCACGAGGTCTTCACGGGTTACATGAAATTCTCGGCGATGGGTTTCTCATTAACGCGAATTAATCTCGCAACGTAGGGGCGAGCCTTTTGGAATTTTTAATGATATTAATTGCTCAATGCAGCTCGGATAGGCTCGGAACCCATCGGACGATAAATTGCTCGGGAGTTATTCATTGTACGAAGATTGTTTTCGTATACCCGATAGCTCGCTCGATTCGTTTCGTAATTCCCCGGCGAAATATCGAATGCGCGAGCAAGCGCTCGCGGATTATTCCCCGGGAAACGGGAGTTTTTGTAAACGCCGCGTCGCGGGTTGCGCGAATTATAAGCAAACTCGATAGAAAGTTCGGCGGGGCATTCTTCCCAATCCGTTACAGCCGTGAGCAAGTGCTTGTCAGCGTTAACGAAATTATCGCCGCGTAAGCTGGATTTTACGCAGCTTGTGCATCGCCCCGCCGAACGATATTAGACCCGGAGTTCCCGCGAGCCGGCGTCGTTCGCGCGACAGTGTGAATATTAAGATGCCAAACTTTCTTATCCGCGTAATCTCGGTGTCAGTCAGCCACTCGGAACTTTCGTTTACGATAAAGAAGCATCAAGCGATAAGTTCACGAAGCCCTCGTTTTTACTCCCCGCCGCGCCCTTAACGCGCTATCTCCGCCGGCGCAGTCGTTCACCTTTAACCTTACATCCAGCTCCTTTAAAACTACCCGGATCCATTAAGTCTCACTCGTGTGCTCAACTTCTGACGTGGCGCGCGATTAATCAACGCGGCATTAATCACCGGAAGGGAAACACTTATGCCCCCATCCGCCTTCAACTACCTCGTGTCTTGCGGCCGGTGTGTTTCATGAAAAATCTCCCGGCGTTGTCGAGTGTACCTTCCATTTTCGCTCATTCCCTTTCGGAAATGAGCCGAGAGAGGGCAGAAGAAAAGCGGCGACCGTAAACGGGTGACGAAGTTCGAGAAACGCGCGGCACGAGAGGTTCAACTCCATTGTACGCCCTTCTAGGCCGCGTTCGCGGAGGGAACAACGATTCACGGGGATTGTATTGCACTGTAAAATTCTTAACACCGGCAACTGCAATCCCCTTTTTACGTCTCCGCGGCCCGTTTCCACCCGGATTCTGTCCGAACCGCCGCTTGCGCGGGTCGCCGTTCGAGGTCCGCCGATATAAAAACCGACGAAAGCGGGCGGACTACGCTTAACGCTCGAGAACGAAAGTCGACGCGAACTTTCGAGTGGATGTGGTGCTATGTACGAATTCCTTGTATATAGATGTTCGCGAATTATACCCTTCGCCGATACCGTAGCGAATTTTACGCGTTCCGTTCGAACTTTCAGCGATTAGTACCTTCGCTGGTCTCCTGGCACTTCGACCGGTACTTTAATTGCCTCTTATTATTCTCTTCGGTCACGGCTTTGAGTTTCTTACGCTTTAGACCCTTCTTTTAATGCAAATGCTAGGCAATTATTTTTCCGTAAGTAGCCGTCCTTATCTCGTTGAATATCTTGCATTAGGCCAGCCACGTACGCGATTCTTTCCAAGATAATCTTAATATTTACCGCGCAACAATGGACCACTGACCTAGATGTCCCGGCGGACTGTAACTCACCGCTGCCTCAGCGTGGACAAACACTGGCGGCCCAACGTTCTACCCTGTATCCACCCTCGACGGGTCAAGTGTGTTTCCCTAGAAGTTGGTAAAGGGGTCGGGAGATTTCTTTGAGAGATAATATCAATGAGAAAGTCTTTCATTTTCCCCGAGAGCGACGGCCATCTCGACGGGCCCGTGAATGGCGGCCGGCCGGCCGGCCGGTCGAAGCATCCGCTTCGCGCGGACGGGCTCGCGTCCGTGTGCAGGCCGAGCGTCTTTTTGTGCGGCGTAACGAGGTAATATTTGTGCATTGAACGCTGAAAATTTCATCCTAATTGAGCAACGCCGAACGATGGAGGGCCCGCGCGCGCGCGCGGTGTCCGCCGAGTAAAAGTTTCTTTCTCATTGAGACGCGGCTACCTGCTCGCGGCTAATTGAAGGAGGCTCCGCGCTCGAGGACGCGGCTATTTATCACGGCGGGCAGGATAATTCAGTTGAATATTAATCCAGCGGCGCTGTACTTCGTTACCGAACATTGACGCGGAATCCCTTTGATCAATTGAACCGTTGATCGGCGATTCGCTGGGAAACGCGTTAAAATTACCGGCGTAAGCGGCCGCGGTCTAACGCGAACGGCGGGGCTTTAATAAAACCTCCGTGTCTCCGTTCACGCGGGAACAATCCTTTGAATAAAATCAATCGGCACGCGCGTCGCGCACGGATAATTCCAGCAGAATGCCTACACATTCATTACGCAATATACAGAGGTTTGTTCGGGTACGCGCAGCCTTTCTTCGGCGAATTACACGTCGCCGGTATTAATATCCCCGCGGCGTGCGCAACGGATGCACCGGTGCATACTAATCCGCTTACAAAAACAGCCTACAATGACCGATCGCCGGGCGATTTATCCCGCGGGGCCCGGGGACCAATTAGCCGCCGCGCGTCCCGCCGCTCGAATCACTGGGACACCGCGCGATGAGAAACTGGACGGGCCGCGACGCGTGGAGAATGCACGCGCAACAATGCATCTTGGCCGGGTGATTAGATAGAACCGGAACGATAACGGGCAGGCTCGTCGAGCAACCGGTCACAATTTGCTGTTAGGAGCCAGCTCCCCCGATCCGGTGGCTAAGAAATGATACTGCCGTCGGCCACTGCGGCGCGCTGCGCCGCGGATGCGCCGACACGTTGCAAATTCACGGCGGAATGCAAGCGGCGCGGGCGCCTACTGCGATCCCTAATGCGTTGTATACCTGGTGGAACGAATGCACCGATTTCGTTCGACTTTGAACAACGTAGGACGAATTGATACGATTCAGATAGAAAGTATAGAATATATTATAGACTCAGTGTATACAAAGTTTGAGAAATTACTCGGGATTGTAATTAAAAGTGTAATAATATAATACGTATTATATACTGCAGGTATAATTAATATCTTCTTCTTTATTATATCTTTATTGCCGGTTAGTAGCTTCGGTGAAATTGGCGAATGCGCGATTTTCTTAATGGGCGACTCGTTACCTGGGAAATTTGTGTCCAGTGTAATCTGCATGCAATTTCAGGAGCGGATGATCACTGCGCAAGAAAGTGGCTGCCATTCAAACGATTTCTTTTCCCCGGTATCCACTCTGATCTGTCTCTCGCGTCGCGCTCGATCGCGAAACAGAATTTCTTTCGCATTCTAAATAGCCGTCGCGACAGAAGACAAATAACGAGGCCAGGCGAGATCAGAAGGGATTACGCAGCAACAACGCGAATCGCTGGCAGTGGCGAGAGCGGTCTAATGACTCGCACCGGAATATTCAGGGGCTCACGGCTCGGCGAGGATGCGACGAGCGTACGCGAAGTCAGTCGCGCGGCTTACGCACACGCGGGGAATAATGGGAGGCGAGTCTTTTATCGCGCGCATCCGGGAATAACAGCCTAGGGCTCGACGCAGCCAGCTGAAGCGCGATTCGCGACAAACTCCCGTATTCGTCGATTCACTCGTCACCCGCGGGGCACGCGGCGCTTGAACTCAGGGTACGCGTCGGTAGCTCCGGCCATTTTGATACCGCGCGCTCCTAAATTGATTAGCATCCTCGGTTATCCTAATATTTCCACGAATAACAGAACAACGTTAGGGAATATTAATGTTTCATCATCATCAATCACGGCTCTAAGGAAAGAAATTATTGCTCGTCAAATCGTATCACTCAGATGTTCGCGAGTTAACGGCAAACGAGTTTGAGCCTCTTCCCGCGAAATCCGTAGAAAGCGAAACGAAGTTGAAAATGAAATAACGATATTCGATAAAAATGATCGCCACTTATCGCCCCGAGGGGGATAAAAACAAATTAACCGCATCCTCCTCGGGCCCCGCCGATCTCGGGCATTACGATCCATTCCCACATTACCCGCTCGTTCGATTCGACACGGGTGTGCAACGGCGAATTTAGCGTAAACCTCCGTTGATCTCTGACCTTTCGCGTTTCGATTCTTCCCCCGGCGTTTCGCCGAG
This sequence comes from Nomia melanderi, assembly GCF_051020985.1. Taxonomy (NCBI): domain Eukaryota; kingdom Metazoa; phylum Arthropoda; class Insecta; order Hymenoptera; family Halictidae; genus Nomia; species Nomia melanderi. Next base: position 5,995,884 of record NC_135008.1, read on the forward strand.
GTGGTCTTAAGGGAACTTTCTCCGGCGCGCACGAGTTACACGCTCGGATGTGTTCCCGACGTTCGAGCACGTGCGTCACGTTAATATACCCCGAGTTCCACATACACGCGCGTATATTCTAATATCGCTCGTGCCACGAATTCGCGTTCGGGCCGCGCGGTGGGATCCGGCGATCGTCGTTAACCTTTAACGAGCGTCCCGAGTGTATTTGGAAATCCATTAACCGCCGCGCGGGAGACAAGGGGGCATGCGCACGCTTCGCGACTGAGTGAATGTTCACGACGCGCGTTAATGACTGAGAGATTCCGGAGCGCGTCCCGGCGAGCCGAACGCGGATCATCTTATAAAAATAAAGTGGACGCGATAATGAATCGGCTCTCGTTAAGCGACACCGAAATTTCGTACGATCGGCTGTGTCCTCCAATTAGCCGGGCAATTAACAATGAGATCGCGGCCGAGAGGTCCGACCGGGAACAGAATATTTTGACAACGGGCAACTCACTTATCTCCCGTTCATCGAAAGTAATTACGTCGTGGGAGATTCGGGGATTAATTCAAATTTATACCGATCCGATCGGCTTGCTTCGGGAATCCTACAAAGTAGCTTTGCTTGTTCTACGTCAAGCGGAGAGACGCGATACAAGTCCCGCAATTGATCCGCGATTTGTAACGGCGGCGGAGGGAAACGAACGAGAACGGCTTGAAATACTTTCGAGCCGATCGTTTCCATAATTGCGCGTTCGATCGTCCGCGCGATCGGTAAATCACTCAGGCCCGGTATCTCGACGCGAGGATCGACGTCTCTTCTATTGATATCGCTCGGCGAGCGGGTCGCGGATCGATTCTTCGGAGCGTGATTAACGCGCGACTAATAGGCGTCATTAACTTTCGCTGCGATAATCAACGAGGCCGCGGCGGACTTAGGCGTCCGACGCGTGTGAAAGGTGGCTCCGGCGAGACAGGGACGAGGGACAGGTAATGAAAGACAGATGTCTTCGTAATTATCGGTTCGCCGCTGGGAACCGCCGCTCGCCCGATGCGTCCACTTTTTCCAGACGCAATATGGAATTTATCAAAGCGGAGAAAACGAACAGTCATCCGGCAGGCCGCGTCGGAGGCGCGCCGCTATTCACGGGACACCGTTTCGCAACGTTCCTCGGCTTCTACCGATGATTCGCCATTCTCGCGCGGGAACCGTCCGCGACGGTGAAAACGATTGATATTGTGTAGAAACTTACGAGACGGACAGGTGTTTGGAGCGCGATAGAGATTGTTAATGCGATGACGAGTACGCTCGGAGCTAATACCGCGGAGAGTGCACTGTTAAATTGGTTAGCAGCTTCGGCGCTTAATATACCACGGGGAATCGCCGATGATTTAGTTGTTCGTCGTATTTAGATTGCGCTGGAAATCCGTTTCCTTCACTTTGCGGCGTGTCGAAAAGAAGATGAGTTCAATTAATATTAAGCACCAATCGTTTGTAATAACAGCGTCGGTTTCTAAACCGGCCAGTTTCGGTAACGCGAAAACACACTTCTGGAAATAAGATCGTAAATCCTCATGATTTACCGATATTTCCTCCATGGATATTGCCCCCTAAATCGCGCGGCCGTTCGACGAATTACAGCGACGTATTTTTCACGATCGAATTCCCGGGGGGACAAGATGTCTACCGCGTCGCAAACACCCACCGTTAGTCAAACTCGGGCCGCACAGTGGCCGGGGCTCGCTATCGTCGGGCCGGCCCGAAACCGAACACGATATGAGTCGGACTTTTAAAAAAACCTGTTCGCGACGGCTATATCTCGAGTGGCCGACGACACCGGTGTCCGTGAATGGGGACGGTAATATTCGTAACAATGATGGCTGATCCCCGCGTCGATGAGAGGGAACGGCCGTCCGTGGCAGACGCCGGCGATGGTAGTGGTGGACACGCTCGCCGGTGGCTCCGGGGACGCCGAGGAAGGGCGAGACTTCGCCAAACGCGAGACGTCCTACCGAGTAACTGGACGAGGAGAAGGCCGCTACCCGTCAAACCAGTTTTATCGGCTACTTCCTTCGGGATGAGCAGGTAGAACGATATTCACCTTCAACCACCGCAACCACCTTGCAGCCTTCGCTCCGTACGACTACAATGTGGCTCCCTTCGAGGAAATTTTACTGAATCTTTGAGCGTTCGTTCTGGAAAATCTTTGAAAGGCATCGCTCTGTTGCTGCTTTTTACCGGCGACTTGATGGAAACAGAACAACTAGTCTACTGCCCAGCAACATTTTATTCCCCGAGGAATTCGTTTTGAAACAGTCGAAGAAAATGGCTTTTCCTTGTTGAGGATGTCTTTGAAGAATACTGTATTCCAGTTTCTTGGAAGCATAAACATTTATTTAGGAAAGTAAAACGTTTCGTTACGAACACGCTGCTCGAGCGAGTATGGGTTGACACGTTGACTGCAATGAAAATTTATAGCTTTTCGTATCGTTTATTCTTTCGTGGCGAAGATACATAGATACATTAATTATTTGGTATCGCGATTCTCGCGTTACTGTTATCTAGGTGTATACGCTATTAAATACTTGTATTCTACATCAATCATCCCACATACTCCAACCGTTTCCAAACAGCTCGAAGGCGATAACACGTGGAGCTGTCTGTTTTGAAGCTAGATCATTGGCGGATGCCTCGGGAGTCTAGGAAAGTGAGTTACCGTCTCAGAGACGTGCTCGACCCCTTATTCCAGGATTCCCCTGTATTTGTATGCACGCATGCGTTCCCACGAGGGAAGGAGGACCCGGAATCGTATAATAAAAAGGAACAAAAGCAGACGACTCTATCCACCATCTCCCGAACGTCATCGTCCTCGATTTCGAGAACGTGTCCCACTCTAGCGGTTCCTCGTTCTGTAGAAGTTCATTCGGGACGATGATCCGTAACCTGCGGACAAAACCACAAAGTTCGAGTATTTACGGAACGAACACTGAAGATTACCAATGTGCTGCTAAGTAATCCAATGCAAAACGATTTTCATTTGAGAAATAACCATCTGCAAACAAACTCCGTTTCTCTATTTACATAACGTTGGAATCGAAACGCAGAATATCGATTATAATTAAAAAGACTTGATAATATCCCCATCACGTAAACAAAAATATAATCACCATATATTTAGCTGTATACCTTGCTTCCATCCGAAGCATTTTTTCCTATCACTCGTACTTTCCAAGCTATCAAGTTTCACCCCCAAAACGTGCGTTTAATCGCCTCTGTACAAAACCACAGAGTTCAACTACTCATATAACGAGAATTGAAAGTTACCGATGTGTCGCTAACACGTTCACTGCCATGAGAATTTTAAGCATTCTATACAATATTCCTTATTCTTTTATAACAATGACAAATCTTGTAACCCATTCACTGCTAGCATAAAATGTGTGATTTCATCTGCACTTTCAATTTATTTCGCTTTACATTACGATACATTTCAAATACAACCAAGATTGTACCAAACTGGCAATCTCTTGCTACGAGTATATTCGTGACTGGCAGCGAATGGTAGTAGTCTGTGCTAAGCAACAAACTCCGTTTCTCCATATAACGTTGGAATCGAAACGCAAAATATCCATTGAAATTAAAAAAACTTCCTAATATCCGTATATTTAGCTCTATACCTTACAACTTCCGTCCGAAGGAGATTTCTACCACTCGTACTTTTCAAATCACCGAACTTTGCCCAAAAAACGGCTGTTCAGCGCGGCGTCGCGTGTCGTACGAATCGTACGTGGAAACGGTCACGAAATCCGTTTTCCGAGCCGGGGATTAGTCTTGGCTAGGTCGGGGGTCAGGAGTGTCGACACTTTTCCCGGGCGTAGGGCCGCGTTTCGTCACGCGGCCGCGATAATTATCGGCAGAGCGGTAAATAGAGAAGTTGCGGTAACCGGGTGGAGATAGTGGGAGTGTCGGATAAGCGTTCCGTGCCGCGAGCCGCTACGGGCATTATCAATTACGAGCTACTGTGTCGATCCGTGATATACGTACACGTACGCGGGTTGCGTTTATGCGCTGGTATCACGCGCACACGTGCACGCAGTCTGTGCGCCCGGTATGAATGATTATTTGGCACGCACTGTTACACGGTCCTGATTGAATAAGTAGACCGAGAGAGGGCCGCGCTAATAATCGCCGCGGCGAGCGATTCAGCGATCGGCCCGTACACGGTGATAGGCAGTTCCAATCGACGCCTAGGCGAGCGTGGAAAATGCCTTAAGACATTACCGGCGGTTGTTTATTGTTCCTTTGGGAATCGATGATTGGAAGCGAGGATTTCTTCGTTAATTTTATAACATACATATAACATTCGCAACGCGAAGCGAATACGTTCGAGTAACGTGACGAACTAGATTTTTAGTGTTGTTAGTGTATAGAGGAGTGTTTCTTTTTATTGTAGTCGAGAGAGGAATCTTTTAATTGGTTTGAGTAGAGCGTTGAGACGTTTTAGGATAACTGGATTCATTATTCACCGAGGATGATACAAGTAAATTTTGATGATCCGAAGGGAGAGTTTCCGGTGCCGGGTTTCTTAATTAAAATTGAAGCAGCGAAGTTGCTTCGACTTCGAACAGCGCGCTGCTTGTTACTTTCTTTATACGGGGATCGGGCGAGCGTGGCTACCCAGTTGCAGGAGTTTCGGTGGCGTAAAGTTGTCCCGACAAATTGTAACGACGCGAACACGCTCATTTGGCAAGTTTTCTCCGCGGGCTTCTTCTTTGCGCCGCGAAACGTACCGCGGTCGCGTCGTGTGTACCGTTCCTGAGGGTTTCGCGCGGTATTACGCGTTCCGAACCTGTTTCCAACAACAGCCGAGCCGTATCAAACGAGCCTTTCCCGTCGCAGACATCTCCGTCTTGTTCTATCCACGAACACCGCGGAATGCACAATTGCTGAAGAAGTCGACTCGAGAATCCCCGGATGTCTGCGCGATGACTCATTGTTGGCGAACGAAGAACAGATCCAGACCGGTTCAGCTGGTTCATTTGAGAGCCGCTCGCGCGCGCGGGGTGCTATCAAGGTCAAAAATGTAGAACATTTTTAGAGCGCCGGTACACTGACCAGAGACAATGCAGCGAAACGCCCGATGGGGATCTGGAGCGATATTTTTTCGGGATCAGCGTCGGCGTGGATCGTTTGTTCGAAAGTTATTGCAGCCCCTCGAGATTAGAACAGTTCGATTATTCGCGTCGGGGTGACTGAAGTATCGTTCCTTGAGGATAACCGGGAACAATGCGGAGACTTTGATCGGTGACTACGACGCATAATGTTTGCGCACACCCACACACACGGCCAAGACCTATCGAGCGGCACCGGGTAATCGCGCGGTGCTTAATCGTTTAAATAAGTGTAAATAAAGCACACATCATTCTCCATTTTCCGCTTATATAATGATCGGCTAGACACGATAATATAACTTCTGTCTGCCCGAGATTAATGAGGGCGATACAGCTCGCGTTTACGTTGCCCGTAACGCGGTCCCGCGGAATGTTATCGCTGGAACAATCTATTGTGCTGCACTTGCAACACCGGCGCGCATTCAGAGCGCGCGGAAACAGGGAACGCGGAGCCGACTGCAAACACGTGTGCATAGGGACGGCAACACGATGTTCTCGGGTTGCTCAAGATTTATTTTTAAGTGCGGCCGATTCAATGGACGAACGCTACCTGTAAACTGGAATATGTCTATTGACCGAAAGACTGACGTTTCATTGAACGCGGCCGCCGGCTGCAGTCGGCGCGCCGTTGCTCGCGCGGGAAAGCTGCGCACGGCGGGGATTTATGTGCCGGAAGTACCCGCAGCGTTGGCCAAGGGATGGGCTGCGAGGAGACCGAGAGCTGGACCCATTGTCCGAGTTTTCTAATTGATGACAGCGTCAAGAATCAAACATTCCGGACACTGGTTCCCTTCTTCGCTCGGTGAATCAACCTTTCGGCTTTAATCCCCCGAAGTTTAGATCTGGTTTTGAAGGAAGACTAACGAGATTGACCCTGCCGCGTTCTCCGAGTCTATTTGATCTAATTATCTTCTCGTTTCTGGAGGACCGTTCCGTTTGTTTAATGTTTTCCCAGTTAATCACGTCCTCGTTTTGTACAGGATAATTCGAATTTAACGTTGTTCTTGAAATGTTGCTGGTCGGCGTCTCCTTGATTTCTCCAAGTAATGTTTCAGATATTCCGTATAGATTTTCTGTATAGATAAATTGAGCGACGCGGTTAAACGAAGATTCAAAGTAGTTCTCCGCACTAATTTACAACTGTGCATCCGCAGTCCCTTCCGCAGGCTGATCAAACATTCCCTAATAAATTTAACCCTTTTAACGGCGCAGCTTGTATAAATAGCGTATGGAAGGCTGGAGCGGCGCAACTTTGCGAAACTTCGCCTCTTTGACCCCGAAAACGGTTTAACTTTCTAATTAAAACGTAAACTTCCCGGGCAAGTTGGCGGCCGCGCTGCCGTAACTGCGGGCGAAAAAAATATGGCTTGCGTAGGCCTTGCACTAGGATTATGCAACAACGAGACGGTAGAGTTACCCGTCGCACATGACTGACAACCGGGCGAATTCGAAGTAACGACGTGGCGCGGGCCTTTCCTGATACACATGCAACATCGAATATCTCCTCGCCTATTAATCATCCGTACACAAAGTCATATATCACCGGTCGTGCAGTATTTCAAACCCTATTACCGCGCGAAAGCTCATTTAAATATTGACGCATCACTTGGGGATGCTTACGCGTATATGCGGAGGTTACTCCTGATGAACGGGGTAAATTAGAATCGCTTTAATTATACAAGGTCGGTTTAAAAACGGATTTAGCCCTCGACGTCTACCCACGAGTATTCCAATTTCATCGACAGACGGAAGATACAAGTTAGAGGTTGCCTCGGATATTCCTCAACATTAATCCTTATCGATCTTCAATCTAACAATTCGCGATGACTCAAAGGATTCGCCAATATTCGCAATATGGGTACCCGAGGTACAATCCTGTACTCTAAATGTGATCTATATTTAATCCCCGATAGTTCGCTAGTGAAAAGACCGATGCACGACGGAAAGCTGTTCTCGCGCACAAAAACCGAGCAAACCGGCCGAAGAATCGTAGGAATAGGATTGATCAGACCGCTGGCGACCGCGAGCCGGTAGTTCCCCGTAGTAACTAGCGACTTCGATTCGACTGTATTCGGCGCAGTAAACCGCGTTAGATATTTTATTTCCAGCGAAAAAGCATCGATACACCGGGCGCACGATACGGCCGCAGATAAAAGAAGTTATTATACCCGTGGAACACGGGGTAGCCGAGCAAGGCAATTCGCGCAGATTAATAGCCGGACAGATAGAAACGCTCGGTTGTAACGGGGCACGGAGTTTTCCTTTGATAAGAGCCGCGCGCGCGGCTTCGATCGCAGATTAACGGCTGACAGGGTTCGACCGTCGAATATTTCCCGAAGGAAGGGGCCACGGACTTCCGCTAGCAAACAGGAAGAATCCGATGGCGAACGAAAGGTGCGGCGGGAGTCGCGCGTGTCGCGGTCCAAAGCCTTGTCCGAACGAGAAAAATCGTCGGGCTATCGGGCTTTCAATAAATTCGCGAACGGCCGCCGTTAATAGCAGCCGAGATAACTCTCGCCCCCGGATCGAGATCAAGAATTTACGGTCGCCGCGCTCTCTGCCTTGCCCGCCGCTCGAACGTACGTCCGGCTTCAATGGAAAGAATCCTCCGCGATCCGTTGAAATCGTTTCATAGAACGAGCCTATTAACTGGAATATTTGATGTCCTAGCGTGGTTCTTAATCTTTTCGATATTTACGAGGTGGAGGTTCATATGTTCGACAGACTTCCGGTCACTCTGGATACCTTCAAACTCTCGATCTTGAATTCCCTCGCTGAATAATATACGAACGATATTTTAAAAGATTCCGGTGCAAATTTAATCTCCCTATACTCGAGTTTCACGCGGCGACATTGTCGCTGGATACAGTTCGAAATTTTCCTTGTTAGAGGTACGAGTTCGATCCAATTTTCCTACTTCGCTCGTTTGATGGACTGGTTATTATAGTTCACACGTGGCGCGGAGAAACATACTCGGAACGCGGGGAACGGAGAGCAGGTTCGCCAGAAGATAAATCATCCATTACGCCGATGGATTCTTGCTCGTCACTTCGACACTGCTCGCTCGTCGCTTATTAGCCTAAGAGTCGCTCGTTCCGCCGCTAATTCGGTTTAACGAGCCTTTCACGCTACCTGCAAACGGTTCGTGGAATGTTCAGCCAATAAGTCTGCTCTCGTGGCGCGACGATTATTCGGCATCGGCGTTTCGCGTGTTCGTGGCAGGCCATTTGGTCCGTCCGTCCGTTACCTCCGGAGAAAATTACAACGATCAGCGGTGTTCGCGTGATTTCGGGAACTCGCGCAGCCCCTACTTACCGTGTTCAGACGAGACCGTCGTTCGTTGCTCAATAGGCGACGTCGCGGTTTATTTGCGTAATCCACCGCGTTTACACCGGCATTTTCCTTGCGAGGGTTCCCTTCTCGTGCGCCCTCGCTTACGTAACGCTCGATGTTTGATTTAGTTATTATCCAGAAACACGGTCTTACCTCTCAAGGCACGATGCTTTGTTACTCGCAGCCATCGACGTTACACGGTACCCGTGCGAGCCGCGTATATCCGATATAAACTACTTTTCGCGTTAGAATTCGCTAAGTAGCATTAACCGCGGTTTGCTCGGACTTCCGAGCGGACCAAATCCGAGCCGTCCAGCTTCCGTTCCATTAGCGGAACGGGTAGAATTTCGAAACAGTTTCGATAATATCCGCGCTCGGCGTACTCGGCAACCTTGACCCGTCACTCGTCCCCGATGCGGGGCTCGCGAAAAAATGAAACTACCCGCGAGCCGATATCAAAGTCTCGACTCCAATTATCGAGCTCGTTAGCGGGGTCTCCGGAGGAGAGGGCTGTCCTCTTAAATTAATACGAAGGAAACCCATGCAAATTTTAGCGCACGCAGGGTTGCCCGGTTGCGGCGCCGCGGGAGAGAGCGAGAGGGCTCGAGGTCGGCCAGATACGTCGGGTTTAAAGCATTTCCCGTGGTGTCGGTGCGTCGCGTCGCCTCGCGTCGCGTCGCAGCCAAGGCCAAGGAAAAACGAGGAAAATGACGAAGGTGCAGCCGGAATTCGAAACGAGAGCTTTCGACGCGGCGAAGGGAAGGGTGCAGTGGTCCCCGAGAGACAAGCACGACCTATAAACCTACTTCCGGGTGAAACGACGCGCGACGGGGAACGCGCAGCGCCGCGCGGATGCGCGCGGAACGAAAGTCGAAAGGAGGAACTGGAGCATCTCCGGTGACAGTAATTTGAAGCGACAGGGTTCCAATTAAAGCTCTTTAGGGGTAGGTCGCGGAGTCAACGGCAGGCGGCCTCAGCGCGCCGCGAGCGAACAATGTCGAATTCAACGCTCGCTCGCCCGCTCGCACGCTCGCGACTCACGGACCGGATTTACATATCGCTTTATTACGGGCGCAGCTCGATTGAATTTGCCGCGCGACGATGCCGGCACTGTCAACACGCCGCCGTGAATGTTATTACGCCCACCGTGAATGTTACACGAAACGCAACCGGGCTGCAGCGTTACGTTCCGGCGCACCTACGCGGATTTGCGACGCTTCGCGCCGTCGCGCGGTGCGTCGGGGGACCTATTTTCGGGACGGAGTTCTGTAGCTTGAAAAATATAAGTGATACAGATAAATATGAGTGATGTTTCGGATGAAAGTTGCATGGTGTGGCAGAAAGCTTGTGGTGGTTGTATTTATTTGGCGTTGACGTGATCCTCAGGCGTCCTCTGAAACCATTGAAATTGTGATTGTAACTGTTCGATGACTCAATTGTTAAAAATTCAGATTTTTAGTGAACAGCTCAAACTGCTTTCAATGCTGTGCAGTCGAAGGTGTTTGACATATTTAACACCGTTGTTCCTTCTGTTTTACAATTTACCTCTGAACACGCTTATTGAATTTGTTTTTTGAAAAGAGAACTTCATTTTTGCATTTTTATCCGGCGCACTGTGCGTCGTACTGAAAGTGCTGCCATTCCCTTTCGAACAGCGTTGCTGAAGCTTACCGTCGTGGATGTGTACCGTGCCGTTCTCGTCGGTGCACAATGTCATAAAGAATTCAACTAGTCCGAATATCAACCCTGTTACAGCGAATATTACGTGGATCGTTACTAAAATTGCCGCGTACACAGAGGTACGGGTTTAGTGTAGATCATTTAAGAAATTCACAAAGTGTCGGTTACCGCTCTCGCGCGGGTAAGAGTGTTATAAACGCGGTAATGTCGCAGAAAGAGAACGAATTCCGGCCGTAACGTTATAATCTCCCTTTGTCCGCGGCGTTTTTAAAGCTGCAGCCGCGCAGCCCGAACGGCCGCGTTAAAAATAGAGCGGCGCGACCTCGGCCGAAAACCACCCCAAGTGGAGAAATCCAGCGGCGGGTTGTCGACGCGGCTTTGCATCAGCCAAATTACCCGAACACGATCGTCGGCCGTGTAATTCGAGCGTTTCGCGTGTCGCCCGGCAGAAAAATGCAGCGAGCCGTCCCGGGCGCAGCTGTCGCCGCGTTTTTCGCCGGCGACGGCGACGGCGACGCTGCGGTGCGTCGAACTTCGACGCCGATTTAAAACGAGCGTCGCGGACGCGAGCCGCGATCGTTTTTACCGCTCCATCCACGGTATTTTTATCGGCCGCGATTCCGCTCGAACTCGTCCAGCAGCGAGTTTTCGTCGGACCGCCGACGCGAGGCACGTCCGATTCGACGCTGCGCGCCCCATACCGCTCGATAAACCCGCGTCCCCGCGGGACGCGATCCAACGCGGTGGCTTTTTTACGGAGATCGTTTGTCATGTTTCCGTTTCGAGAGTTTGTTACCCGGCGACGACGGGGACAGGTCTCTCTCCCTGTAAAGTGCTCCGAAACTCCGGAAATTCATTTTTATACCCTCGCCGTCGGGTCGCGGCCGCATCCGGCCCGTTTCTTTGACGGCCCCTTGTTTCTTTCGTCGCGACGCTCCTCCAAAGAGACGAGACACCGGTGTCGCGTGAATTTCATTTCGCGAGGCCCCCGGAATCTTCAAAATAAATCAAGGGGACGCTCGAAATTCGCTCTTCGCCGGCGAGGGACGCGCGTCGACGCGATAAGGAACTCGGAACCAACGGGTCTTTCTTTTCCTTTTTCCATGCTCTTCTCTTCGTAAAAGCCTGGAAAGTCCAGGGAAGACCTGAGAGCAGTCGTCGTAACGATATTGCGTGTTCGTGCCTCTCGCGTATCAATTTTCCCCGGGCGGAGCGTGATTCACACCTCGCCCCCTCCCCTTTCGCCCTCCCTTTTCACTGTTTGATTAGGTCGAGGCGTATCCCTGGCCGAAGGCTTATCTCCTTGAATTGGAGATAAAGGTCTGGTCTAGGGGGGAAACGTCTCGGCGGAGAAGTTTGTCGACGCGATAACGGGCCAGGTGGAACGTATTCGTCCAACGGCCGCGATAAAGGAATCGGCCGGCGCGGCGGAGCTGTTCCTAGCTGCTTCTTCTCTGCGCGGCTACAGCTGAACAAGTGCGAGCAATTAACAGGTTCGTTACCAGCGTCACGTGACGACTGCGCTCTCGTATTTCGCGTAAAGCAGGTTAAGTTAACTGTGTTCTCTTCGTCGTCTGAAGTCATCGCCGCGGCAGGGTGTTCGGGGAACACGTGACTCGTTTGTTAAATTTCATTCGATACTTCACGAAGGAAGTATACTGCGATATTCCATCCGCCGAGACTCTTCTTAAAATACACGTTATCAGCGAACGAGTCGTGGTTGATTCAGCGGTTTCGCTTAGCAGGGCCGCGATAGCAGAATAATCAATTTGGAAGATGCTCCTTTATCTTGCGCGAGTTCGGTGATTTACCGCGGTAGTTTCGCGTGCCTCTATCACGCTGAATTTAACGGGCGAGACGGGAAATTATTACCGCGCGATGAAATTAGTGCCATCGGTATTTTCCACGTTCCGGGCCCGAAGCGTTCCTCAAAGAACTCTTTGCGAGGAATCGCTCCCGAATATAATTGCGTTCACGAGGCGGCTTCGCGAATTTATCGCGACCGTTTCGTCGTGGGTACCAGTTCCTCGGCCGTTCGATTAAATAATCGTCCGGGGACGCCTGTGAAACTTGGATCGTTTCTCAATTACTCCGTTGCCTTAATTCGGAAGCGGCCGCGATAAATTTTCGAACTCCGCGGCCCGCGCCGTGTTTTCGCCGGTTCTCCCGTCGACGCCGTTCTCGGGCGTGTTTGTCGGGATTCTTTCCGCCGTCTCGCCTCTGGGAAAGTGGATCGCAGCGGGATTCCTGGAAACGTCAGGGGAAACGCCGCGGCGATCGCGGCAACGTGTTATTAACGATTAATTAATATCGCTACCTATCGCTGTCGGCCACGCCGGCCGCGCGAACCGAGAACCCGGAGCCGTTGCACAACCGGCATTCCATGTGCCAAGCGCAATTATGATTAATTTTATCGGGCGATCGATTGGATCGCGGACGGTAAATCAATAGGACTGTGGGCGGCCGAGGGAGCCATGCCGACGAAGAATCGTTCCGACTCGTTTCCACCGGTCGATCCAGCTGTTCCGCGGCTCCGGAGTCGGTCGTGACCGAGGGATTACGACGAGGGGTGGATCCAGCGGATCACTCGTCGAACTAACGCGATGTGAGGTCCACTCGATGGAACTAGAAACCTCTGTTTCGTCTATTTCCTTTGGATAACGTCGATCTCCGTGCATCCTAACTCTGCGTATTCCTAAGATAGAAGGTAACATTTGTAATTCCGATGAAACACTTCATCGAAATCACGCGAAGCGAGTATTCTCGTTTAAGAATACATTAACGAACCGCTACCATTCCCGTAGCCAAACGAAAGTTTAGTTACAAGCGGCGCGTTTATTGAATGTACAGCGAAACGAGGGGCGCCGCTAGGGGAATTATAAACGTCATTCGCTTCACGCCCGATCTATATTCGTCGGCACAGTGTGTATACACACCTATGGCGCGTAGATTGCGCAGCGGCCCCGTCCGGCGCAGATTTAAAGCCAAATTTCAACGAACCAATTTAAATTCGAATTTTAATCGCGGAATTTAAAGCCGGCGAGCAGATTGAAATTCGAGTTTCAACGATCATCGAAGCGATTGAGTGCACTTAACGCGGCCGTTTGCTACCGGGACATTTGTTCCAATTTCGCGAGCACGGTGTACGCTCGAGCCCTGTCATTCTTTTATTGCGTCCGCGTGCACATAATCAATAGCATTAGCGGTCACTCGATTAATCGCGAGCGTTGAAAAGCTGCGCCGTTGAAAGGAACAATGACCCGTTCCGCGAATTTTCGATCCGCCGTTCCGTCGCGCGCCGCCGCGATCATCGGCTTCCTATTTCGCCGCTCGTCTCGAGGAACGAGTCCCCGCGGCGGGTGTCTTTCCAGCGAGTCCGCTCGTTCGGCTGCTCACGTACCCGGTCGGGGTTAATCGGTATTTGACCCAATTTTATCCTCGCGCCTTCGCGCGACACGCGGAGAGAACAATGGAGACTTTAACGTCATATCTAGCCCGGCTCCGGCGTTCGGGTAATTCGCCTCGCGGCCCCGCCTAACGCTCCCCCGCCGATTCACGGATTCTGGGATAATGAGCGCGCGAATGACAATTACGGATTGTCTTTGGTCTCCACCTTCTGGTTGTACTTCCTCCGTTCCGGGGGATGCTCTTAATTGCAATTAGCCCACCTATCGCTGGGGGACGAGCGAGCACGGCTCAAATTTCAAAGGCAAAGCGGAGCGCGTCCCTCCCTGGCCCGGTTGCCCAAAAGTAACGCGCACGCTTGTTAGAATCGTAGTAATTGCAATCCACTGTACCGGCTTTTTGCAGCCCGACCCCTCCCCCCACCACCCCGTCCTTTCCGCGAGTCTTCCGAGCAGAAAATTGTCCATCCCGTTAGTTTCGTGCTAAAAGGGTCACGGGCCGTTGATCGTTCGACCGAACAAAAGCCTTGATATCTGTGTCAAGTGATTGATTCGGCGCGTCCAATCGCTCGTTAATATCCCTCTACGAAAATAATAACGTCGGGTAATAAGATACGGAACCGTCTTACGAGACGGAGCAATATTACTGTTATCCGTAATCCATCATACGGAACATCGGAGGATAAACAACAAGACTAGCAGTGTAACAAAGCGAGATGGTTGAGCAAACTTATCGTCGTTCGAGCGTGACTATTGAATTTCACAATGCTGCCGGCTTAATACTTAATTAGCATTTATACAACGCGCGCGCGCGATCGGTTGGTACTTAAAAAACAATAAGGCATTCGACGGCAGCGTTGTCAAAAGGCTTGCCCGCGCACGGTTTGCTACGCCGCGGGCTTGTTTCCGGCGTAGCAAATATTATCGGAACAAACACTCTTTGATGCGATTAAATGGAATTAAAACTGTATCGGTACGGCTTCGGGGCTGTTTGGAAAAGCGAAAAACAGAACGGAAATTTATGAGGGACGGGGTAGCAGCGACGGGTAAGCATTACGAAATACTTTGACCGTGTGGTGGGCGACACCCGTCCGTCCGAATGGTAAAAGCAAACGGTGCTTCATCATTCGGCCGCGATAAAAGCAAACAATGGCATCCAATTTGACATCGAAGCTCCATCAGTACCGTGCAATTTAATTTGCGTCCCTCGGATATCGCGCTCGTTCCCCGTTGGGCATCGTGATGGCCGGCTCGACTCGACTCGGCGCGGCGCGGCGCGGCGCGGCGAGGGTACGCCGGTGCGCAGGGCGTGCAGCGGTTGTCCGTCTTTCGCGGGGAAGGTACGCGCTCGCTTTCGAGGCCGGCCAATTAATTTCTCCGCGCGGCTTATCGAGATTCTTCGACGATGGCCCGGAGCGAGAGGGTACGAGTCCCGTCCCCTTTCTCTTTCTCTTTCGCCGGTCGAGGTTTATTCCTGGCGGAGCGACGTTGTCCGCGCGCTGCGAAGACGAAGAGGAAGAAATAGAAGTAGAAGAGGAGGGCAGGAAGAAGGGGCGAGCGGCCGAGCGGTAGTAGAGGAGGAAGAAGGGCCTACTCTCGCCGGAGAAGCGCACGAACTGCAGCGGTAGAGGCGAGGTCAACGTTCTTCGGAGGTGCATTGCCTCGGGGGGCAAGGAGCGGTGAGGAGAAAGGTTCTCCGGGGAGGAGGGGAGGTGCCGCCGGTGCCAAGGGCAGCGGGAGAAAGGAAGACACGGGGAACGAGAAGACGATAGGCAAAAACGATGAGCGGGGTGGAAGAGGACGGGGACAGCCGTCGGAGCGAAGGAGCGCGGCTCCGGCGACGGATAAACAAGAAGAGGAAGGAGAAGAATGGCCAGAAGAAGAAGGCGAGGAAGAAGGAGAAGAAGAAGAAGAATGGCGGAGTGGCCGGCGAAGAACCAGCCTGGTCGGAGCGGCAGGTGCAACAGGCAAACCGCGAGGGGATGCAACGTTATGAGGATGTGGATTCCCATAATTGCGGCCGCATCATCGACTTACGACCGGATTTCGATCCGCGTCTCTCCAGGCCGCCGGAGAAGAATGGATTTTCTATCCGGTGCCGGGGAGCGTTCGCCCGAAAATTGCTTCTCTGAATTGCGCTCCTTGTAACCTTGGCGCACCCGGATCATCGGACGAATCGTGGAAGCCGACGGTTAAGTCGCTCGTGTAGTTTACCCCGGCCGGCCGCCTTTCGTCGGTTCCGTTGATCCTTTATTCAGCCGAGAAGTTCCCTTTTCGATCGTTAAGCAACGTTGCAGCGATCGCGGACAAACCCTACGAATCGGGAGCAATTTTAGCGGAGGAAAGAATACGCGGCACGCTCGTAAACTTAAACTTCATTCGCTTTAGTGCCCTCCGCCGTTCGCTCTCTTTCTTTCGTCCGCCGTCGAGTGGGTTTAATTATCTCGAGGAAATTGAACTCGAGCTTGTCCGGGTCTATCAAACCCATCGTTTCGAACCTACCGAAGTTTAATCCTACATCGTAGCTAATTAACCGATTCAACCTAGTTTTACGCCGGCTCGCGGCGCTCCGGGGCCGGCCGATTCCGCTCGCTGCAGGGACTCGCTCGCTGGCCTACGGCGAACGATGTTACGGTTAACACGATTCCGGAGTTGCAACGTTGTTGTTGTTGTCCAGAGCGAAAGATTCGAGAACGATTGCGAATTCATCCGAGCCGAGGGGCGTTCGCTCGACGATCCAATTAAAAGCGGCCCTCTGGCGATCCGGCCCGGCACGCGGATAAAAACCGCCGGCGCTGGCACGATAACAGGACGCTGCCCGACAAATCTTTGATTTAGGTTTAAGGGTTCATTGGGAGCGGCGACGGCGATGAACGTAATTCGAGCGCGACGATGGCCTCGCGCACAAAGCCAGCTCCCGCGTCACCGACCGGTCGATTAAAAAAGATCATCCTGGATGGGCATAAATCAGCATTACATAAATTAACGGCACACTACTTTCTCTCCGCATAGCGGCGACACCCACACACGCCGCCGCCCGGCGTAAACCGGCTCCGCGGACCGTGGCGAGTCGATAGATTTGCGAAGTCATCGGACCTCGACAGACCGCCGTTGCACCGGGTCGAGCGAATGCGTGTCTCGATCTCGCGCGGATCACTGCTCCGACTTCTCGCCTAGAACAATTTAATCTTCGGATACTATGGTGTTGGTGAATGTAGCTTTGAACTGCTGTTGGATATCAAGTCTAAATAGATGGCGAATTTGGGAATTTGTAGATCGAGAAACAGTCTTCGAATCTTCAGCATTAAAATTCTACGAGCTCTTCTATGCTTGTTAAGATTTTCATTTGAGATTATCATCGCTGACGTGCTGCGAAACACTTTTAGATAACATTTCCTACTACCCTAATTTAAAAGAAAGCGAGAGCTTTCACTGAATTTTCTGCGTTACTGTACGTACGCGGCATCGCCGTTGGAGATGATCTCCGGCGAGTGACGTTCCTCGAGGAGTTCTCAATGGGTTCCGCTTACACGCCAGGAGCATTGAAGGAGTGTCTGCTCTTAACGTCGATCAGTTTGAACGCGTCCTCGTCGAATCAAAGGGACCGGGGGAACGCTTCGATCGTTCCGTCTGTTTGCGGATCCGCTCGTTTGGGGATCGACAGTCTCTTTTCGCGTGAAATTCGCCCGGGACAGCAACCTCCAGGATCCCTCCGATCAGTTACGTCGTTTTGCATCGAGAAGTCGGCGATGTAGCTCGATTCGCATCGCACGTACAACCTCTTCCACCCTCGCTGCTTCCTCGCAGGTTCCCGAAACTCTTTCAATCGATAAATGCAGCCCTCGTTCTCGCCAATATGCGAAAGGGTTCCGAAATTCAAACGATCCGTGAAACCGCGACGAACGTGTCACGTGTACGAACGATCGGGAATCGCTGCGAACGGATCGCGGAGAAATATGAATTTACCTTCCGCGATTAGCTAATCTCGCGCGTGTGTTCCCGTGGCTTCGACGAGCGCGTGATTCGACCAGCAACAGGTTTCATCGTGGTTTAAATCGGTTCGCAATTAGCATAGAACCATGAATTCTCCGTGGAAAATTTGTTCGCGCGCCACTGGTCGCGTCGAAGCTAAACTAAAGACAAGCGCGACGTTCCTCGCGCATGTCGATTATTAAAAAATCGATGAGCCAAGAGACATGGAAAATTCTAAACAGATCAGCAACAAAGGCAGTCGCGTAGATTGACGTTTTCATCAATTGAAAAGCTCGCAGCAGAAAAAAGCGGTCGCAATGAAAGGAAAACACGGAGCACCGAATGCTTTTTTCGCGAACAGCGTCCGCCCGCGCGCGTTCACGCACGCGTACCGGCAGAAGTGGCATCGGGGGCCTGTGCACGTTGACTTTTCACGATCGTACATCACTTCTGCCACGCGAGGCTCTCTCCCCGGCGTGCAAAAAAGGCCGAGGGATACGTCGCGCCGGAACGTGACGCTATTGTACGCAAAACTGTGAAAGATTATCCATCCGCGTACACGGCGCACTCTGCATTGTTCTCCATTTGTTATGACGTGACTGCGATCCGCGTGACGCGCTCCAACTCTACGTTTTCGCCGCAATGAAAATCCTCCGGGGCCATTGTAGCATGCGCGGACGCGGGGTTACGGCGACGCGGGGCCGGCGAAACGGCCGAATGAAAAGTCGCCGGGTTAAGGCGGAACGACGACCGTTCGTTCGGCCGCTTTAACGACTCTCTAATTTATTTGCCCGTTTACCTTCGTCCCCCTTTTATTCGCGACGCTCGTTTTGCGCGGGCTGCTCACAATGCGCGACACGGGATCGAGTAAGGTTGCCGGTGGGCGGCTGACTTCGCGAGGATCGGACCGTCCTCCAGGTTGCGCAACTCGAAAGCATCTCCGCTGAAATTAAGTTTATTTTCGTCCGAGTAGGACGCTATTAGCGGAATTCCATTTGAAAACTATCGAAACGCTTCCCTGTAAGTTCAGCGTCGTTCGAATCGCTGAACGTGTTCGGCGCGAGCGTTCCGAATACCGAGAGGAACGTTTAAAAACGTGGTTCCCGAAAGTCAGTTTATCGTGCGCGACAACAGCCTTGAAAGATTAAAACGCCCGTTTCAATAAATATTCATAACAAATATCATGCGACGCGGGCTTCACGTGTCGTCGTGCCCGCACGATCGCGTAAAAAATTTATAGCGCCTAGAGCCGGGGCGGCGTTCGCGTCGCGTATGAAAAATTCACGAATTTCTCGGATAGTAAAGCGTGACGTCGCCGGTTTCGGAGAATGCTTCTTTGAAATTACCACGGTCGAGAGAGGCACGGTAAATCCCGTGCGCGCGTTCCGCCGCGATTGGGCCTCGGGGACGGAACCGCGCGAACTCCCGTTTGTGTCGTTGCCCTTTGACGACAGCTGATCGTTGTCGTTCGAATCGCGTGCGGATCGGCCGGGCTCGCGGAAAAAAAGATTCCCCCGACCGACGCAGTCGAGGGAACGGTGTACGAAACGAGCGGTTCGATTCGCAAAAAGCGCCGAGTCCGGGATCTCGTGCACGGCTCGCCGACCCCCGGTTCCTTTTTATCCGGTTCTCATTGACAGTCAAATCACCGTTATGCTCGGAACGTTTTTACGGGCGCACGGGGCGGCCGGTACGGTGCAAGATTTAAAAGCGAGCCGTTTTTTCCAGCACGATTCCGGTGCGCCTCGTGCAGCGGGCCCTGGTAGCCGCGATTACCAGGCCGCGTTCTCTCGCCGGCCAAAAAGAAAGATATTCGGGGTCCGACTGGTAATTACCAGCTGCGAAACGAGACGCCTTTGTGCCGTGCCGCCGGCAAGAATTCGCGAGGAGCGTCGAGTTCCGAAGGACAGGGAAGATAATATGATAGCGAGCGCGACGCTCGGTCGGAGGAAGACGAATCTCCGGGCGGTTTCCTGCGGACAAGCCGGAGAGGACCGTGTTTTTCGCTCGCGGATGAAAGACCGCGTGAAACGGAGAGAGGGAGAGAGAGAGAAAGCGGTGCATCCGTGACCATCGGCCTCGAGAAAGGGTGGAGCGAGGCTGGGGAGCAACAGGGAAAAAAGAGAAGAATGGGAAAGCAACAGTAACGTAGCGCCGCGGGCAAAAAACTGTCGCGATAATGAGATTTATGGGGCCCGAAAACGTGGTCGCGATTACCGCGGATAAGCTGAAACTTCGCGCCGCCCTTCTTGCCCCATCTCGTGGCCGCCGCTTTCTACGAAAGATTTTAATTTCGGCCGGGATGGAGCGCGCAACGCCGCCTTCCGAGAATCAATCGGTTTTCACCTGCATCTCGACCGGCTATCTCCGCCGTTTCGTTCGTGCCCGATGCGCTTCGGGTCAAGCGATAAATTCGGAGGAATTTTTCAACGCTTCTTCCTCTTCCTCGCGATTTACCCTCGTTCGACGATATAATCGTCGATTTTATCTCGGTTCATGGCTTGTACGATCGTTGCATTGGCGTTGCGCGAACGAGATTGAAACAAAGTCGATGTCCGGTTGAAAAGAGCTTTCTGTGATTCGATTGGATGATTCGCAGTTTGGAATTATCGAGAGCTGATTTATACGTGTTTCTAGTGTGATTAAGTACGACGGTTCACGTCTTGAGATTGAATCGAGCGTCGGAGGAAGGTAATATGGACGATTAAATGCAAATTTCTACGCAGCCATGTGGATCGCAACAGATGCGCGTACAAATACCGATTGCGCTGTTTAAATTCCGGGTCCCTCCGTTGTAATTGAAGTCTCTCGGTCTACTGTCGACTCGGAACTTCGCCGGCCGAGTTTGAATTTAGACGTTTGAATCCGAAGTTCGGCAAACGAAATGAAATCCGGGCGGCGCGCGGCGCGGCAATCGGCGAGTGGTATCAGGCGATTAATCATATTTTAACCGAACCGAAATGGAAACGGGGACACCTGCTAACGTCGCAGCCATTCGCGCGGCTTGAATAAATAACTATCGGATTGGACAAGATTCAGGCACGCGGATGATATCAGCAGGCAGCGCGGCGCGATGCGTTTTTGCTCGTCAGTCCCGCGACAGGACGCGTTTAATCGTTTTTCTTCGGCTGCAACGCCGGCACGTCTACGGGACGGGCCTATTGTCTGCTCTAATGGGATACGCAATAATTCATCGTACGTACGATGCCGTGCCAAGGTGTTTCATACACAGGGTGTTACCGAAATCTTGATATGGTGGGCACCAGAATTGCTTTAAATGCCATGGTGGTCATCGGTGACCCAAACCAAATCGTACTACTATAGTTCACTCAATTAAACGATGATTATTTGAAAACATTTCTATATTATAAATAATATTGACTAATGCAGTGACATTCAGCCAGAGGAACGTGCAACAATAAGAATTTAATCAAATCATTTGACACTTGAATTTAACAGCCATTTACTCTGTTTATCTTTTCTTTTGTTATTCAGTAAGTTTCGAAGTGGGATTATTTGCAATTCAAGAAATACAGTTCTTTTTAAAGACAGAGTTCCTAACCGAATTAATTCAATGAGTTCAGTTGAAGTTAATGGAGCAGCTGGTAGTTATAGTCCTTTTTAGGTCGCTTAACTGTTAATATTATATTTTTTCATTTTATGTATTTTTCTCTATGAAATCGTACAGTTATCAACGAGTTAACGGACATGGAAAAATAGATCGAAAAGATACAGTAGAATCTTTTCTTGGAAGACATTGATTTCGAAATAAATCACATTGAAAGCTTGTTTGACATGGGTACATTAGTAGACGAAAGTAGAAACGGTCAGGCATGAACAGACGCATTAGCAGATTTCCGTCTATCGTGTCTGATGTATTTTTAACACTGGAAGTACCCGTTCCAGTCAAAATGACTGGTTTCAGTTTCTCTGTTTCGCAATTATTGATATTTCCAAAGCATCGAATATTCGAAACGATATTGAAAATAAATAGTTTCACTTGAATACTACAATGAACGTCTGAAGAAACCGAAAATAATCCATTACTACAATATTCGTAGCGATTGCATTTCAATCCTATCAAATGCTCGGTAGTTCTAGCGTTAAACTCGTCCGCCAAGAAGGCGAGAAGTATCAAGTAGGTTCTCAAGTAGGTTCACTAGGAAACACCCTGTATAGACGAGGAACGAAGGGAAAGGGGCTGGAGTAGAGTAAGAGTAACGTGGCATTTGCCCGCGAACCACCGCGGAAAAAGATCAATTGACATTTCGGAGCACCGAGAGGCGTCGGGTATTGATTTCATCGATTGCGCAACCAATAGTCGTGACTTCGTTCGAGGGGTGCGAAAATATTTCATCGTGCACCGCCGGAGATCCGACACGATACAATCCCACTTTTTCCAGCGTAACGTTCCCGAGCGTTGCTCAACTCCGGAGTCACCTGCTCGATGCATCCTGCATCTCTTCGCGAGAAAAGGCTCGTTCTCGATAAAGGCTAACGTTGTTAATTAATCCACAGGCTTGGCTTTTAATAACCCTTCCATTGTGCGGGAACGATCGCCGCGTCAATCACCGTTGTTGTAGCTCATAACACGTTAGGCGGTGAACGAATACTATTACTCTTTTCATTTATACCGTACAATATCGTCGGAATGATCGATGCGAGAGACAACTGGGAAGGCGCGATTATTTCAGTTATGAACGTCGACAGTCTTTTCACAATGTTACGACTCTAATCATCAAATATCGAGATTACGTTAAAATTCGCATCAAGGAAGCACCGTTACTCGTTACAATTTTCGGAGTATCTGCGATTTGAAACGAGCTTCCTGTCAACGGTAGCTTACTCTTCGAAGCGAACCTTAGCTAGACTTTCGCGATATTAGAAATAGCGAGGAAAATTGTCCGATGCACGGTATGATCTAATTCCGAGCGTAGACGTTGATTTCACGATAATGATTGCACGTCAGCCGGGGAGCGCCCTCAGAATGTGGCGAGCGATTGAAAGGCAAGGCCGATGGAGCTAGGCCTTCGCAACGCTCGCGATTCGCGGAGCGCACTCTATAATCTATCCGAGCACGCGACGTTCTTGCCTCTGGTTTGCAAAAACTGTAGCAACCCGGTGTTCATTGTTCATCGGCAAACATCGGAAACCGGCGTTCGAGAGCGCCGATGTGATAGGCATTCGAGAACGTCGGAGATATAATCGGAACAGCTCGGCGGTTGATTTAATCCGAGGTCCGATAATCCGAGGAATTTTTTGTCCAGAGATCTAGGGACCGAGGAATGGAATCTTAAGTGCTGCTAGTTGAAAAGAATCCGAGTTATGTTACCTGAGCCATGTTTGCTTTGTCGCCTACATTATTACCCTCATTCTTAACTACACGCGACACGTCGTAATGACGGTCAACGTTTTATAAATAACCCTGGAAATCTAAACGCGTGTGAGCAAATGGGACTTAAATTTCAGCGGCTAGATTCCATTCCCCTAATTATCTTACACGACGGTTTCTAATCGCGATCATTGTGCATGCTGTAGTCCCCTACGTGACCCCAACAACCGCACGAAATAAGGGCGCGCTGTTATTATTGTTGAAACACGAATCTTAACGATCGCAATGAAATTCTAATCAATTATCCGACGTATCGCCTGCAGGCAATTCATATCATGCCTGCTACAGGTATATAACGTTAATCTCGATATCCATTTAACGGTGATCTATATCGAGAGTGATTATCAGTTGAACGATGCCCTCGTATTGTCATCCTGAACCTAACATTCACTTCGAAAAAATGTCTTCTAGAGCGATTCTCGATGGTTTCGCTCTGAAACGAGCTCCCAGCTCTGGCGCAAGGTAAACGCTAGGTGTCCAAGACCCCTGAGCGCAGTGTGCACGCAGGTGTAGCGGTTCCAGGTGTGTGCCGTCAGTGTGGCTGACCGTGCGGCGTGGCAAGGCGGAACGACGCGGCGTCTCGGCGTCAATAGGTACATTGAGAATAACCAGATCGTATATCAAAACGGTTTACGCGTCCCGGATCTCTTGCGATCTTGCTCCGCGAGCCCTTTCACCTCGTGACCAAGGTTGCGCTGCAACGCCGCCGAGGCTCGTTGATTTGTGCACCGAGTTAGTGCAAGCGCTCGCTCGCTGGCGCTCTTCCTTCCATTCGGCTGGCCTTTCAGCCGCTCAAAGGTCTGGCTCGATGGCTTATTGCCGTGTCTTCTCCACGGGATCCCTCGCACCTCGTGAATCCGAGAGACCCAGTCCCCGATTGATCCGAAATTTAAGCTCCCCTTATCGAACCGCGGATATGTCCAGGCACACACGCCCGGCACGTACATACACAGAGCCTCTTCCATTGCGGTCGGATGCAATACCGCGCGAGGGATTTTCGCCTTTCAGTCGGGCGTGACGTTAAAAGGATCCAGAGAATTCGAGAGCGTCGAGATCGCTAATCTCCTCCAGGCTTTCGCTAAGATTACTTTTGCGACGATAATACGGACGAATCGTGACGAGATTAGAAACGATCGATGCAGATAGAGAGCTCGAACGGCGACGCTCCCTCGATCCGATCGGCTTATTCGGGGAAGAAGGCGGTCGCGAGTTTCGACTCGTAAACTATGAATCGGGATTACGGATTATTTAAGAGTTTCGAGCTCACTCTCCTAGGAGCAAACCCTCCGAAGCCCCCGGTACAGCGAATCGTCGTGCTTATTCTCCGGGAGCGCAGTTTCGCTAATAGGTTTCTCCTCGAGTGCCTGTACACCATCCAGCGAGAACCCGTTAAGATCCGAGTGCGATCGAGGTGTTTCCTCCGTAAATGTCCTTTTTCGTTCGCGGGACATCCGCCGGCGATCCCCGGTGAGTTATTCGTTCCGGCAGGGCGTGCGGGTAAACGAGCGCCTCTGAAAAACGCGGAATTAGATGGTAATGCGCGGCGCAACAAGTATCCGGATGCATGAAAACGCATTACCGGAGTCGCAATTACTGGAAACTTTCGAGCCGAAGGGCTCCGCGGAGGAGGAAGGCGAACGGAGGCCGGAAGTAGGATTTTCCGCGACATCGAGCGCTGTTAAGTACCGATACATGCTAACGGACCATTCAAAATTCTTATCTTCATTGTCCTCGATGAACGAAGATGGAGCGAGATCAGATGCACAATGATTACACGATTCTTGGTAAATGATTGTTAATGGATAACGATAAATACTAAACAATTGAATAATATTTAATCGAATCGACAGCGGATCAAGACCTTACCGATAGCATGAATACCTAACTTTCTACAGTCCAGCCTGTCGTTGCTAGTCGGCAATCTCCGAATCCCATTTCCAGCCGGCGATCGGTCGCGATCTGCGATCCTTTGTTCCAATTCTGGTCGATAGCATCTACCGGATTCATCGAATCCGGGGATCTCAGGCTCGGTAACCGGCTCAGCGACTCGCTGAGACAGAGGAGGATGACGGCAGCGAATTTCAAGCGACCGGTAAACGATCGTTCGCGCCGGAAAAGAACACCGTGGCCGGGCAGCCGGCTCGAATCGCGGATTTAGAGCTTTGAAGGAGCTTCTGGGCCGACTACCGACGACGCAGCTCGTTAGCATTTCTCGACCTTTTCCGGGACGTCAGCCCGACGGCGGATAGACGTCGATTTCGCATTCAGCCCGGCGTGCGTTACCCCGTAATCCCGCGGAACGCGAAATAGATTCCGTTTCATCTCGAGCAATCAATCTTGATTGGGACTTTTGATCAAAGCGGCCGAAAAAAAAGGACACCGTCGACTCGACTCGTTTCGATCGTCGACTTCGTCTCTCTATCGGCATCCCCCTTTTCGCTCTCCGCGTCGGAAACCGCACCGAGCGACGGAATTTTCCGCAGCAGGCGGCCGGGCGCGAACGTCTACGTAAGACGCACAGCTTCCGACCGGGATTCCCGCGTTGCGTCGCGCCTGCCATCCGTAAAAACCACTCGTCCGCCGAGCTTTTAGCGTCGAACGACTTTCATAAATTACGGGGGAAATCCGTGAGCGGAGCGCCGACGAGGAACCCGTTTTAATCGATCCCCGCTCGAATGCTCGCGGAGACGATTAGCGAGCCGATTGATAGAGGAGAGATGAAAATCGACGAATATTAGGGGCGCGGCGTGTCTCTCGGCGCGAATCGATCGCTCGAGCGCCTCGAACGAGACGCTTATCGGCTCCTTACGTTCGATCAGCTATCAATGACCGGCCGCGATGACTCATCCGGTGAATGTCGCTCCGAACGGGGACAGTCTTATTGTTTCGCGCGGACCGAACGCTGATCCGTTCGACGGCCGGCCAGATAAACATTAGTCGAGATGATTTACAAACTTTGCAGCCGCGCGCCTTTCGACGCGACGTGTTCGATGGGCGTTCGATGGGCATTCGGCTGCGCGATCCGATGAAAACGAACCGCGCAGATGAATGTTGATTCGTTTCAGGCGACCAGGCGCCGATATCGAGACACGGGAGCGGTCGATCGAATCCGGAAACTAATTCGAAGGTTCGCCTACCGCGCGGCCGGCTTCCGTGAAAAACCGTGCTCCGGGGTGTGTTCTGCATTATTCGAGCTATCTCGCCGATAAATATCGGCCGGCGCAGCCCGGCGAGCCCGTGGCGAAGTGCATGTACCTGGCCCCACCGCCGGCCCTGCCACAGGAATATTTACACGGCGATTCGATTTATCGCGCGTACACCCCGTCCCCTTTCCATCGACTCCCCTCCCGCGACTGTCCCGCGAAAATTGAAATATATTTCCCGCAAAGCCGACCGATTTTATTGTCCAATTCCATCGGACTTCGTCCTGCGTCGCGGGATTGCTTGTTCCGTGTCACGTATCTGCGGAAGCTCGTGCCGCGGTTGTAGTTCGTCGAGGATCAGGGACGTCATCGTCTAATGGTGTCCAGCGATCATCATAATAGTTAACCCTAATCGGACCAGGATGTAATTTTGAGTCACATTTGAACTTTTTACGTATATTTGATTATTTCACATTGCGTTTCCAGAAGCTTTCTTGGGCTCTTAAAATTTGGGCCCTGTAAACAAAAACAAAATTTTAATCATTCTTTTATTCTCATAAGTGACTGAGAGTCACCGCGGTATGATTCGGTATGAAAACACGTGGCACGATTAGGGTTAAGGACGAATGTCGTCATTTTACAAGCTTTCATGTTTCGAATACGAAGTTGCGAAGGAACAATTGAGTTCTACAAAGAGATCAGTGATTAGTTTTCTTCTTCTCTGGTATTTAGGACTTTGATGTACAGTTTAATCTCTGTTGCGAAATGTTTTCAATACTTCAAGAAATTCTTGTCGGCAGATTTTTTCCAAATCCGTTGCTTTCTGTGTTTGTTGCAAAAAGTATTATCGATATTTCGTTGAAAAGTATTTGTAGGTGAAAAGACTTAGTACGGTTGATATATTGACCACCGAACGTAATTGCCGTTTCAGTCGTGGCTCGTTACACTCCTTCGCTGTACGAGCGAACAAAACAATCTCCACCGAGCACTTGTACTTTCCACAAAGTCCGAACTCAACCTTTCAACACTCCGTAAAACGCAGGGAAGCGGCGAGAAGATGGTCACGGCGATAGATCCGACGAGACGACAAGCGCTTCCGTTAGATTTGCAAAACGGCTTGACCGATGCCAACTGGAACCGGGCTTCCCGTTTCCTGTTTCCCCGCGATTCCTCGCGGAGTTTCGATATTTCGCTTAAGCTTTCTTTGCCCGGACCTCCGCCGGAATATGAGTATGCACGCCAGGAATGAAAGTTGGAAGCTGAATAAACTCCGCCCGCTTCTTCCGCGCCGAGTTTTCTCGTCGCTCCCCCGGGTTGACGGAGTTTTTCAGAGCTCCCGGAGAAATCTCCGCCGGCGTACTTGTATCGGTCTTTTTGTCAGCGCGTGTTCGCGATACGCGACCGCGTTTATTAATTTTTTCCACCGGTGGCCGCGTTCGGTTTCGAATTCGATCGATTAAAGCGAACCGGAGACAGTAATGACGCGGGGAAAGAGACAAAGGGAAAAACCGGTGCGTTTCGGTTCGCAATTGTACCGGGAGTCCCGGTGATCAATTTGGAACTGGGCTGCCCTAACAGGCGGGTTTGAAATTCCAATTACATCGGTCGGGTTCAAAAGTAAATTTAAACAGTGAAATTCAAGTGTGCATCCGGCACGCGCGCACCGCGCGTTTTACACGCCTCTAACAGGTAGTTCTCGCGTTACAAGTCCGGCCCGTCCAACGGTATCTGTGCAAACACGGAACCGAATCGCTTGCCGGGAAACAAAGTGCAGGATTCATCGTCGACCCCGAAAACAAAACGTTACGGATAAAAACGCCGGCCCGAGCGCTCGAGCGCGCGCCGCTGTAACGTCGCTCGTTAAATTATTTACGGCCACGTTCGTTGCTCTATTAGCTGCGACCGTGGATGCGAGACTGTTTCAGGTACAAGTTTCCGTGATCGCGTTTCCGAACAGCTCGGCCGGTTAATATAGCGCGACGACTTCAATCGCGCATCCGTTTCACAGATGTGAACACAAATGTGAACTTTCAATTCAATTTAGGCGACTGGTTTCTCGTTGAACATTTTACCTCCGAGCTGAATTTAAACGAACGGTTACATCGTGGAATATATGTCCGGCATCGCTTGCGATAAGAATAGAAGTATGCGAAGAGTATGCGAAGTGAACAGTACTTGTGAACGATCATGTACAATAAGAATGTTATTAACGCATTGCGTACGGGCGACGAGATATCTCGTTTTTAGGTTTCTTCGACTCAATCGATGGTTTAAGGAATTAAAAATAGATTTTCTTATTACGTTACCAGAGTAACGAAGTCTCGCGTGTTCTCCTGATAAATGATTAGCGAGGAAAAATGAATGTCGACATTCCGAGAACGTAAAAGTCAGTCAGTCAATAGCCATTACATCGGTAGCTCTGTGTCGATCGTGTATCGTACTTTGTAAAGTGTTCTATTGTTATACAGCATTTTGTTATTACAAAGTTCGCGTTTTAATTTGTAAGGAAACAGCTTTTTAAAAATCATTTATACTTTCAATCTTTTAATGATAATTTATAATAAGAATTATTTTATGAAATAGGCCCTAATTCTAAAATAGAAGCAAAGTTACGCGTAGAAGTAAAGAAAATGAAAATCGAAAAATGTTAAAATGTAAAACATGTATAAAAAATATGTAGTAATATTTAAGAACACCTTACGTGAATATAATACCAAATGCGAATTAAAAAAGTGCATATATGCATCGTATAAATTGTTTCTGGGGCGTCCAAAAATGTGTTAATAATGTCACGAATGATCAAAGTTCCCACAATTGCCACAGTTACCTATTAAACACACACACATCAGAAAATTTCTATAAATTCACAATTCTCATTCAAACAGCTAACCCTTTGCACTCGAGCCGTGACTCTCGCTCACTTGATTGCATACAATAAAACTGTAAAATTTGATATTTAATATTATACTCCATATAATGTATCAATTCGAGAAATATTGAAATAAAATAGCTTTTTTTGATACTTGATATTTAATATTATACTCTATATAATGTATCAGTTTGAAAAATATTGAAATAAAATAGCATTGTTCCTCAATGCACGTACGTTTTCCATCCGAGTGAGTTTCGCAAAATATCGTGTTTCATCAGAAAATGTTAAAATATCTTCAGTAAAAAACTTCCCAGTGCAAAGGGTTAAATCTCCAAAAATTCTGAACGCGACTATGCATCAGCTTCCACTTCGCGAATCGATCTTCGTACTTCATAGATAATAAGATTCACGGTTACCATGAAAATCGCTCGGAGTCGCTGGCAGTTTCGAAAACCGACCGAAGCGCTAAAGGTTAATTCTTAAACGCTCGTTTCCATTCATTCCTGTCCAGGGATGCGGCCGGGCGACGCCCAAGCGCATTCACCGTCAGACCAAAGTTCCATTCTCCGAGGGTGGAAGCATCGCATCAGAGTCGCGCGGCGGAGTTTCTCCGCGTGTAGCGCAATGCATAACGCGACACCGCAAGGACGAGCATTGTCGGGGCGTATCCATTGATCACCGAATGCAGTCGGGGACCGCCGGCAGCTTCGTCGGCGCGACAGCAAATATGAATGCGGCCTTCTCTCTCTCTCTCTCTCTTTCTGTTGTCGCGTTTCGACGCCTTTTCGCGGCTGTCTCTTCGCGGTGTCGTTCGCGTCGCGCCTCTGTCACGGTTGCTCGGCGGTTCTCGCGTAAACGAGCCGTTGTCTTTGTCAACCGGTCGACGAGACGCCGCGGCGCGGTGTGTGCACGTGCACGTGCACGTTTAGGAGCCGACGCAATCGACGCCTCCTTCGAGCGAGCAGACAATTAATCGTTACGCCCACTCGCGTCCTCGGTATTTCGCGTACGTCCCCGGCTAATGGGGACAGCCAGCGCGACACGTACTCTACCGTATGTCGATCAATTTCGTGCCTTTGCCTCGACGAGCACCGTCAATGCGATTCTCTCGATTCACCTACAATTTTCGTCCCACATTCGAGGTAATCCCACCGTTAACGATTTTTCGAAGCGACAGGATTGCTTCCTTTAACGGTTCGTTCGTCGTAATTCCGTATATAGCAACCGGATGTTAAGAATGTTAGATCAGGCTGGATGTAAAGAAGAATATTCAGAGCCCATCGCTAACGAACGTCGCACTCTCGAGATTCGCGGCGATACGGACTGGCTACTTGCCTCGCAATG
This sequence comes from Nomia melanderi, assembly GCF_051020985.1. NCBI lineage: Eukaryota > Metazoa > Arthropoda > Insecta > Hymenoptera > Halictidae > Nomia > Nomia melanderi. The sequence goes on from NC_135008.1 coordinate 6,026,181, forward strand.
ATCCCGCACCGTTAGAAATCCGCTGAACACCTAAAAGTGTGTCAACAGCGGCTTTTGATCCGATTATTCGAAACGGAAGCGGCAGACTGAAGGAAAGCCTACAACGGCGTCGAGCGGAGAGATTTCATAAATCGAATTTCCCTGTATCAATCCTGGGGATCCGCTCGCGGCGGGTTAATCTGCCGCGAGTCTCGTCGCGATGTCAGCGACCGAATACGCGCCGGCTTGATAAAGCTTGCCGTTTGTGAAGATCCGCGGCGCGCTGCTCCCATAACGCGGGGGTCGCGTGTGGCGGCGGGCCTGAATGCGGCGTGCACGTCACCTCGGAACAAAACGCGTCGTCGTAGACGAGCCACGCGGCGCGCCCGAGCTGCAACCGTGAAATGCGTCGCAGCGCCGCGGCTTACGTCACCCTGTAACTCGCTGCGGATTATAAACGCGCGTACCCGATGAATCGAGCGTCGGACAATAAATGCGCCGCGCTTTGTACACAGGACGGGACAAAGATATATATTCAACGGAACGGCGCGGGGGGAGCGGGACGATTTTGTTTTAACCGAGCGCCGGTGAATAGGGGCCGGGCTTCGCGAGCCGGGAAACCCGGGATTCGCATGGACGGGCGTTGAATGCAGCCCGCGGATACGGAATCAAAGTTTCCTTAAAGTCGCCGAACAATACCCATCGCCCGCGAACTAACTGAAAATCGTATCGGGTATTGTGTCGCGGATTCGGAGCCGTTTTGTCCCCTGACGCGGCTGTCGCCGGGGAATTCCCGTGGTTGTTTTGCGGCTGATGGAAACAGGAACTTCTGGCAAGCGTGTTTTTAATGTAAGCGCGAGAGGGTAAAGTGGAAAGGTTTCTCTTAGTTCATTTGTATCTCGAAGATTGATTGATCTCGGTTGGTCGCGATTTTAAGTGCGTCGGCGTGATCCTTTTCCGACGCGATCGCTCGGATGTCAAAGTGTACATTCTGAGCTTTACTCTTGTGTAATGGAAGTTGTAGAAGCTTCAAGTTGAACGATTCAAAAATTGACCCATTCCCGAAGATTCAGTTTTAATTTCCATCGCCGTCGACTATCGGTCGCGATTTTAAGTATGTCAACGTGACTTTTTCCGACGCGATCGCTCGGATGTCGAAGTGTACATTCTGAGCTTTACTCTTGTATAATGGAAGTTGAAAAAGCGTCACGTCGAACGATTCAAAAATTGACCCATTCCCGAAGATTCATTTTAAACTTTCATCGCCGCCGACAATTGGTCGCGATTTTAATTAACCACCAGGTGCCCGACTGAATAAAACCGGCGTGGAACAGTCAACGGAAGCGGCGTCACTCGATTTTCTCCCTCCGGGGCGATTGTTCTCGGCAACGTCTCGCTCGGACGCAGAAAACGGACGACATCGAGGAAGACGAGCGTATCGACGCGGCGGGAGAAACTTGCGTGCGTTGCGCATTGTGCTCGCCGCGGACAAAGGAATCGCGATAAACAATTCCGGTCCCAACGACACGCGAGCACACGTTTTCCGCGTGAAAGTGACTCGGTACCGTTCCGTCGCGGCGAACAATGAGGCGAAGCGTTCGCGCCGCTCGGCAATCTATTCAGAATACGCGTGGCCGCGGCGCGGTCCTTTACATTTTAATACTTACACCGTTCGCGGGAAATGAATTTCCGCGTTTACGCCGGCTACAACGAATTAGATTACGCGGTCAGCTGAGCGCCGCCGCGTTTTCCGCTCTTGTTCTGCGCGATTACCGCCACTCGAGCGGGCTTCGTGACGCGACGCGGACGTTACCTCGGTTTCTCGTGTAATTCGCAAACTGTTACGTCGCCGGGGACGTCTCTAAAGAAAACACGAAACACTTCGGCGCGGGTAATGTTTTCAAATGATTTGCATACTGTTACAGAAAAATCTTTCCTTCTGTAGAATTTTAGTGTACGTTAGAACTGCACGTAGGAAATGAGAGTCTATTCGTTCAATAGTAATAACACGAGTCTTTCTTTTATATTTCAGGTGAGCCGCTTAAGGTCAGCAAGCTTCCTGCGAGTAGTCGTCGAAGGGAAGCGCTTCAATAGGTAATGTCAGTCCGAGAGCTGGCCCTCTATCGACTGTGTCACGGTACGCGGCTCGAATTCACGTATTTCCTCTGTAGCAACATCTTGATTCCGCCACTGGAGTTTCGATCGCGGTTACACAAACCTGCCTCTCTATGTAGGCTTAGTTTACACGCGATAACGTGAACCCACCTCTGTGCAAGAGCACTATAGGAACGGTTGACCAAGTCTTTGATTCCGTTGCGTAAATACAGCTGCACGTATTTGTCCCCGTAATGGTACAGTCCTCGGTGATCTCTAATTCAGCCTATCGTTGTCTGCTGCGATTATTGCGCGAAACAATCGAAAGACTTCCGGATAAATCCGATAGCTTTACACTCGACCGAGCATCTCTCGAGAACTTGAACTAACATCGCCACCGAGGGAAAGAATAATTTCCGTCATTTCTAAACGAGGAATAAATCACGAAACGTTTGTCACTGGAGATTCCCGGAAATTACTGTCAATTGCGGACTGTCCGTCAAGCACGGACCTCTAACAAGCCAGCCTCACGTGAGCTGGAAATATAGAAAAAACTTTAATACGGCTGCATTCCCGGAACACTTACCGTCAAAGACTCTTTCATCAATCACCAGGCGGAGTTCTCGTCCGGACACTGATTCTCTCAAACAGATCCTCTATCCTAACACCAAATGTTCTCATGTCGGGAGCAAAATCTGCTGGGTAAGCCGCGCTGAGTCCGTTAGGAGTTCCGAGTAGAAACGCGATTATCTTCCCTTCTTCCAGCGTTTTCTCCTCGAACCGGAGCTCGTCAACGCACGATGACACCGCTGTTCCCCCGTGTCGGCCGCGTTTCGAGCAGCCGGACTCTGCCCCGTCCGCGAAGATTGCAACGGGGAAACGTTCGCGACGCTGCGATCGAATCGAGTCGGTTAAATGGGATTTCCGCGGCGCGGATTTTTGGCGACTGCCGGGCACTCTTCGTCAGCCGCTTCGGCGACATTAGACTAACTCCTCGGCCGCACGGTTCGGGAACTTTGCTTTTAGCCCCGACCCGACTTTCGTTCGCGCACACGCCGCTCCCGGGAAAACTCGAAACAGCTTCTTGACAAGTGGATGTCGTTCCGCGGGCTGAACTTTAATCAGCAGTTACATGCAATTACTATCGTCGAGTTCTGAACAGTAAATTGCCCTTACGTAGTTAATTCTGTTTGTCTCTCGACAACTTTGCATCCGGTCGTGCCTCGTATGAGATATCCATTTCGCGGGAAATTTGCGAGGCGTTCGCGCGGGCTGAAACGCGAAAGACGCCGGGAAGTTTGACAGCGTCGAATTTCTCGTGTCCCCTCGTCGCGTCCGTCGATACGTTTCGAAGAAAGTTTTAATATTCAGCGTAATCAAAGCGTACCGAGTCCCGACGGAGTGTGTAAACGAGAAAATTACATCGACGGTGTCGTCGGCAAATTGAAATTCACGGGGATCCCGGATAATGAAACCTTTCCTGTCTCGCCGAACGGAAAGGTTTTCCCAACACGCTCAATTCAATTGGACGTATTGCCTCTTAGCGGTTGCATAAGAAACGCGACGAAGCTTCGCCGAGACTCGTCCGATGGCTGGCAACTCGATACGAAATGTCCTCTTTGCGAGCGAAATCGGCATTCCCGGCGCGAGAGAACGTTCCTCAACGACGGCGGAGACGCGTCCGGGCGGTTTCTCCGCAAATATTATCGTGAAATATCGTTTTCCGGTTGCGTAACGGATTAATCCGCCTGCTCGCGTCAAGTGTTCGCCGAACGAAATCAATTTAGCCCGATTCTTCGCGATAAGCAGGAATTATTGAACCCCGATGCACGATATTGTAAGACATTTATTGAATTAAGCCGGTAATCCGCGCGCTGCTTTGGGAAACACGTTTCGCTTCTCACGATTTAATTATAGCGCGCTCGGGTATTTGCGTTTAAATATAGTCACCCGCGGCATTTCTTTGGACAGGGCAATAAAGTGCAAATAGCTCGCGGCTAACGCTCCCCGAACTGATCAGCATGTATAATTTGTTTCAATTACTTGGCCGCGTCCGATTCGAAAGGAGCCGGAGGATCGTTGCGACGGAGGGACGCGGGTTTGCATATTAGTTGCAATTCGAATTAATATTCGATGCCGGCGGGACGGGCCGGTCCGCCAGGATGACACCGTCCGCTTCGTTATGCAAATGTCCGACGGAGACGCCAGTCGCTAATAAATCCATAAAGCAACAATACCCCGGTTACCATTGTCTTGTTTTCATAAATCGAGCGGCGAGGACTGGAGACGGAAGCGATTTTATAATGATACGTATACGTCAATCGAACGAACGTTCGTTGCTCGCATTCATCTAGAAGAAATTATTGTATCTCACGTCACATACAGAAATTGCTGTCAAATTCAGTAAATATTCATCGAGCAACTGTAAATATTCGAAGAATACAGCATTCATTTCTGAAATCTAGCTCGTATCCGTTATTAGGAAGTGTTGGGCGAATAAAGTATTCTTAAAGTTAATCGAGCGTCGTTTACCAGAAATAATTAAACGTTAGTTTACACTCGAATTATATCAAAGTGGTGGCCGAATGGCATTCTTTCGGTCGGTAGAAACGCACCGTATCGCGGTCACGATGCAACGGATCGGACGCGAATAAACAGCGAGGCGAATGGCCACTCTCGTTGCGGATTACACGTGATCGCGCTAATTTGCGATTTCTCCGGCGGCGGGATCGACGACGTGGCCCCGAGGAGCGGAATACCCATTAACGGGGGAACAGGCTCTCGAGTCGACGCCGATTCCGTATTAAAGGGGGGGGAGTCCAATTAAAGACCAACGCGAAGTATCCGGAGTTTTCAGAGGTATTCCCGGTTCATTAGGGCGGACGGCGAGTTCCTCGTTGCGGCGAATGAAATTCGTTGGTCCGTTGTGCATCACTGAATCTGTAAATGAGAAAACTGGTACAGAAATCTATTCCGTCTAGTTGATACCCGCTAGGAAAACGTTTCCAGTGCTAGCCGCGATTCTAGAGCCGGACCGCGGAAAGTTATCCCGATGGACATTTTTGTCGTCGAGCTCCAGGAAGCTGGAATCGAATAGAATTCCAAGTAGACTCAGTTGTATATAGAGATGAGGTATTAGTTTAACTAATGATCTCAAGGGACTCGATCCAATCCGACAGCTAGGTGTATTTATTCCAATGTAATCCCATTCGGCGACACTCGCCGCGAATGCATCGAAATCCGCAGGCTAATTAACCACGCTCGATCGCACAGCCGTTAACCCGAAAAATTTCGAGACACCGTACCCCCTGCCGCGTTGAATGGCTCTCCCTGAAGAACCCTTGATCTAAGGACTCGAATCTATTTGCAATCTGCGGTACACAGCTCGCCTAGGAGGCTCGAGGTCCCCGACCGGCGATCCGCAGCGGTGAATACCGGTTCACACCAAGAAACAAACATCGTCGCGCCGCTAATGGGTGGCTATCGTCGCACTCGAACGGGGACACAGCTCAGCCGGCTCTGAAAAGCGTTAAAGGGTTGGCGAACGGACGAAGGGAGACGATTGTTGATTAAATATGGAGGCCGGTTTGCCTCCCAATTGGTTCGCGGGGCGGCCGGTAGCCGGGCCCTCCCCATTGAGCGCGAGTCGTGCATTGTGCAGGGGGCCTTAAGCGGGTTAAATATTCAGGGCACGCGCAGCTGCCGCCGTTCGTGTGCTGCACGTATGCCGTTCGTCTTATCGTATCTCCGAAAACAACTCGACCGATCCGATGGCCCGCCGGTAACTCTCATCGCGGCCGGACTCCCCCGCGGGATTCTTTGCGGTCACGTCCACGCTCGGCCGCGGCGAAATTTATGCCGAACCAATGGAATCCGGCGAACTGCGACGACCAAATCGACCGCCGTCGCGCGTGGTAACTGTCTCGGAGGAACGAACGCTCCGCGATCGACGGTTGAACCCGTCGACGCGTCGACTGTCGGAACGAGAAGCTGAAAAGTCAAAATTTCTCGTGACGCCGCGTTATTCGTCGTGGCACTATCCAGTTTCTTTAGAATTCGGATTCCACGATACGACGAAATCTGATTAGAAAATTCTTCGTTCCTAATAGCGGTTGTTAAGAGCTTATTAAATACTCGGGGAAATGTACCTGTCCGCACAGATCGTATCAACCTGTCGTTGAAGCGGGATTTATTTCCGTTGATCAACGTATCTCCATGGATCGGTTCCCACCTGGGAATAGTACGATTTACATGGCTACTTGGGCTGATGGGGGATTACGATACCATGGAATAGGGGTTACGCCAGCCCCAGCGGAACGTACGAATGACCACGGTGAAAAAATAAAGGGGATACGGTGTAACTTTATCGCGAGCGCGCGGACCTCGGAGTCCATTGTACGGGTTTTTAAACTGGATCCGGGGGTTACGGAGGGGGACTCGTGAGGTTTCCGTGAAATCCGACGCGAGCTGTGTTTCGCTCGTTACACGCAATTTGGTATCGAGAGGATTGAAGGCAGCGCCGAGGCGCGATATTAACACATCGCGCGCCGGTTAGTTGTCTGAAAACTGAACTCTACGGATACCGATTCTCAGGCGACATCAATTTATCAATTAAACTCGGTATTATATTGCTATGTAATATACTGTAAATACACAATCAGCTCGAATCAAATTTAATATTTAAATACTGCGGTAATTAGCAAAGTTGCACAGCTAAGTGCCTTCGTATGAAACGAGATTTCCCGTTGCCAGTATGTGCTAAAACGCTGATTTATGAAAGGTTGACGGTGGAATGGCGGACACTGGCATCTGCCCCGAGAATCTAGCCAAAACTGTCGAATTCTATTTCCGAGTCGGATGTATAACATTTTCTCCCCGTTTGATTGAGTAGCTAAACAAATAAATGGTAGCGTTTTGTCTTTCCACTAACGGCGGCATCTAGTAATAAATTCTATTTCCGAGTCAGATGAATAACACTTTGTCCCCGTATGATTGAGTAGTTATACAAATAAATCGCAGCGTTTTGTCTTTCCATTAACTGCAGTTACCAACGAATGTTGCGCTTGAAGCCGAGCGTTTCTTATGCGGCCGAATTCCGGGTCTGCGGTCGCGCGGGAACGCCTAATATGTAACGCAGTCGTGGTTTCATTGAAAAGGTGAAAGAGGGAGAATTAATTCTGCGGGGAGAGGCTCGTGTTTATGTATTTTTGACGAGGCGGATTCCGGCGCAGCTGCGGCCGCCTCGGAGGTAGGGGAAATAAAGGCCGGCCGAACCGTTGAAAAGTGTTCAACTTTCTTCGGCATTCCGGCGAAGTGTTTTCAGCCACTCCGATCAGAATGCAAAGGTTCTCGAGCGGCGGTATCGTCGCGGAATCGATAGGGCCGTTGTCCCGACGTGTTCGCGCGCCGGGGGAAACGCGCGAATTAAGGGGGAACCCTTTCTTCTTTCGCCCCGTCTTCGCCATTTCCATTTCACAGGGAATGCCCGTTCTTTCTACCCAGAAATGAAAACGTTCCGCTTGCGCCGGGGAAAATGAGCAATCTTGTTCCCGTCGCTTCCAACATTGTTCAGAGGTCTCGATAAATTGTTTCCCCTCTGCTCAATTCTGTATTCGCAATTTTTATCCACTCCATACTAGAGTCGCGTGAATGCATCTGGAAACGGGAAACAATTCTCCTTCCCGTACGTAATCGGAAACGGAGAAAGTTCAAAGATTACACGCGATCAGTTGAACAGACGAATGGTTACGATCGTTTTCGACTGACCGTCGACATCGATGACCGTTGTTGTGTTAATTATTGTTACGAAAAAAGATCGAGACTAAGATATTCACATTACATTCTTCGTTTGCATCTCATTAAATTCGAATTATATTTCATTCTTCCGTCCACGCGTTAATGAATTGCAGAGAGGGGAGGACGTCAGGCGTTGAACGATCGAGATATTGCTATGTAACGATGGACGTAAACTGAGTGGCAAAGCGTCCCGACCGCTTAAGGAGCGATCGTGTAATCCTCTTCTGGGGTGTCCCTAATAACCACGGCAGACAACGATCTCGTTACATAACCGCATTTTCCCAGTCATAGGTGAATAGGTTCAGCCGGTCGATGAGGAGTCGATTAACATAACAAGCTGCCGTTTGTTCGCGTCCTCCCGGAGCACCGTGTTATCGGGGCCATCGTGATAAAGCGAGGGTACTCGGTTGTCGGGGTAGAAGTATCGGTTTCCCCTTGGCTGTACTAACTTAACCGGGACACACAGGCTGTACCGAAGCGAGCCGGGCGTGCCAGTGAAAGAACCTGCCAGCGAAAATTCGAAACTTACCTACCGAGGCGACCCTCGACGAAGACACACTGCTCCGAACAGCCAATTGACTCCGAAACACCATTACCGGCAATGTCGGGCCATAGATCGCGTCCCCGAATCGACAACTCGAGAGACCCGCTCCGCCGTCGTTGTTCCTTCGAATCCTCGCCGCGTAATTCGATCGTTTCCCCGAGTAAAAATTTCATCGGACAGGTCGAATTAAAAGCAAACAGAATGCCTTTGTGCGTATTTTCATTTGGGATCCGGCGCAAATGCAAATACGTATGGAAATATCCTCGCGCTCTCGCCGCGAGCGCATTTGTTTTCATGGACGGTGCACAGGAATCGACATTAAGCTTGATTCGGTTCCATTAACTAATGTCTTTTCATGGATTCTCGCGGTGGTATTAATCTGCGACATATCCCTTGTAACCGTAAAGAGAATAATTATGAAACTGGGAGAACACGTTTGTTCTCTAATAACAACACGTTTTCCTTCGTCGTCACAATTTTCATAGATTTAATCGTACGATCGTCTATTAGCATTCGAAATGGCTCGAAGCGATTTCAATTGAAGCTTAACTCGAGGGGAGCCGAAAGGAACATTTCATTCTTCAATTATTACACGATTCTAAGTCAAGGATTTACAAATAACAGCGAGCGAGTGCACAGTACCAACGTATCAAGTAACTAGAACTGACAAGCGAATATAATCGCGCGTCTCGGTAACATTTTCAAACACAGGAACTGCGCAGAGTCGGCGCATTTAGCTCGAATTACGTCAACGACACAGCTCGACGGACGGTAAAAACTATGTATAATTAATTGGCCCCGTGCGTTTGTCGCGAATCGATCGGCCCGCATAAAATCGTGGCGGCTGGCAAAGAAAAAGGTGAAAAATGTTGCAGATGCGGCGGCCGGGCGAGAATACGAGGGGGGCGGACGATCCTCCGTTCCGTCGCGCGCCGTGCAGGTGGCTCGGCCGCTCGTTTTTATATCGGCCGGAGTGACGGTGCATGCGAGCGGCCGAAAATGCGGATTCGATGTATCGCGCGCGCGCTCTTCGGCGGCAACACTTTGTGATCCCCGATTATATCCGCTTTATCGAAGAATAATTGCGACCGAGAATATTGACCGTGCAGGATTACGAATGGGCCGGCGACCAGACAAAATGCGCGAACGCCGCTTCCACCTTCCGACCTATTTATCGAGCGGAGAATTCGATTCCCGGCGCACGGCTATTTTCAATAATATGCCCGGATTGAACGTCGAGCCCGGTTTTACGCGCGATCATCGCTGAACGATTGTAATATCCCAGTGATAGTTCATTTCCATTCACAATTACCCGACGCGAAACTATGCTAGAAATAGACTGTCCGCCGATGGAGTTGGATTCCGCTTCGGGATCGCCGGGATGCGCTGTAAAATGGAGAATTGGCTGGAATCTGGTTTGTCGCGATGGAAGTTCCCGTAGCGCTTGTCCCGCGCGCAACGAAACGGTATCGCGTCGCCGGCGCCGATTAACGCGGACAATCCGCGAGAGTGGATTTGCGTTAAAAATCGCGCGTTGCAATTTGTACAGTTCCTTCGGCGACTTATTAGCTAAAAGTGACCTGCCTCCGTTGAATTACCGCCGGCCATTACTTGCGTATTAAACGATCGCGGCCAGTTTCTGGGTCGCATCTGATGAACCATTAAATTGAATCTCGGGGTAAAAATAATACTCATCGTTCCTAATTCGGCACGGACGCGCCGCGGAGAAATTATGCGGCAGCTGCCGCCGCGTAAATATATATAATTGTGACCACGCAAATGGTCCCGGGGCCGGAAGTAATGACGGTGCCCCGGCTTTGTTAATAATCCTCCTTCGGCGCTCCCGCGCGTCTTTCCTCGCCGGTCGAAATCGTCGGTTACGATCGCGCTCGGTCCACGGGGTTCCTCCTTTTTCCGCAGGCTCGAAAGTGCGACTAATTTCAACTCGAACGCCGCTGATCGACCGACGATTTTTAAGCGCTCCTCGCTTTTTACTCTTAATTCGCCGCTCGGCTCGTACCCCTCCCCGACGTTCGAAAATAATGCCGATCATTACGAGCACGCACGTCGTTATGCTTAAACGTTGTTTCAAATTTACTCGCTATTCTGCTGCTCCACGAGATTCTCGATCTAATTCGTTACATTAACTTTGAAATTGGACAGGAGCTGGTAAGAATCGTCTTTCGTTACTTCGACTTTGCTTTCTGAATCCCGTTAGATAAGGTTCAAACATAGGGGAAACGAAAAGTAGACGTTCTATACATTCTCAGGAGTCCGCAACGATTCCGTGTTCTATAAATCAGATGAAACTCGCGAAGGGTATTCCCCTTTCGCGCGACTAACCCGGAAATAATTTTCATTCCGAGGACGAGAGGCAACGTCGAGCCGATGATAGCATACAAAAAGGGTCCCGGGCATTGTCTGTATAGCGGGGGCGCTAGAAAAATGCCGGCGGTGCGCCTCGAATTACGCCAAATCCTATCCCGGCGAAAAGCGGGAAATTGAAAAATGATAGACGCGTCCCGCCGCCGGGGTTGGATGTTGGGGCCGCAGGAATTTAATATCCCGGTGTACCTGCGACCCTCCGATACCTCCGGCTCGCTTTCTACTGGTAAAACTTCCGGTACACGTTAGCCGAAGGCCACGGATCACGGGAGTAGCTTCACCGTGTATCGTCATCAAATTTATATTTCACCGGTTGACAGAGGGCCAGCAGGTGCCCGCGTCGTCGATAGCGGTATTGGTTCGCGCGAGCGCGAGACGGCAATCATTATAAATAACTTAGCCGGGAAACGACGGGGAGGGGGACATAAAGAGCAACGTCACGGCGGCACAATGGGGTTTCGCGAGGGGAAACGCCGGCGATAAATAACCGGGCAATAATAAAAAGGGAACGGATCTCGTGGAGGAACGCCGTCTATTTCTCCGCGAAACGGAACGAATCGTGTATTAGCCGCGGACAATGCGTTTAGGGCGAAATCGAGCCCGCCGGTTCGGGCTATCGCTGTTCGGCCGGGGCAACCCGCTCGGAAAATCGGCGTGCCCGGTGGAAACAATGACTCACCGCGCGACCAATTGGATTTCGGACGGGATTGGCGTGTCTGATCGAAAGAATGGCTGTAACTTCTCGCTAGACATTTGACACCGCGACCAATGGATTCGTTCGATCGTCGAATTTCGGGGATCGCGTCCCGCGGTTGCCGTTTCACCGAGGAAATGACTGGGCGACGCGTTGACTATGGTCAGCGACGATCGGATCTTTTTAAATTAGAAACGGTAGTGGATTGATGATCGGTGGAAATGTTTAGGAATGACTAGACGATATTGTATCTTGAGAATTATTTTAACACGTTCGTTAGCGTCACTTATTTGTGACGGGCGCAATCTTATATTTTACATAAAGCAAATGAAATTGATCTTATAGCTATTGTTATTTAAAATTATAAGTAACTCGTTTCAGTTTCATTGTTTCGATATTTTCTTTAGATTTATTTGATTGGATAAGACATTACGATTGAGGACCTCACCGAGATAAATGCTGGTAGCAATCGTGTTAAATTGAGTTCCACGAGATTCTCAATCTAATTCGTTACATTAACTTTGAAATTAGACAGGAACTCAAAAGATTCGTCTTCCGTTACTTCGACTTTGCTTTCTGAAGCCCACTGCGTTAGATAAGGTTCGAACATAGGGGAAACGAAAAGTAGACGTTTCACGTTAAATTGAGTTTAAGCCATTTGTCCCAGTGGTTGACTCTACCAAATGAAAAATAGAAAGACTAGAATACTGAAATGTTCGGGTTCGAAAAATCTGAGAAAATTCGGAAAGCGAAGTTAGCCGGACAAACGCCTCGTGTATCTTTGCTACGAAGGAATAAGTAATAGTATTCGGAACGCTTAGAGACCTCGTGGCAGTGAACGTGTTAACGAGAAGCGATAAAAGCGGAGAAATAATCGTGCACTTGGCCGAAATAGTTCGGCGCCTTTCAAAGAGCCCCGTCGGTCTGTTTGTCCCCGATATCGAGTTTATTCTAGCATCGGGCGAAAGCCGCGCTCGCTCGCAGGACAAAGGGAATTCGAGGTCGGATTTAATTATTCTCGAACGGAGCTAATGAACTTGCCGGAATTAATTGACCGGGTTATTTGAATCGCGCGGCGGAAAGGTGGAAAAAGTTGAATGGTAACTTGGCCGGAATATAATTGCTCCTAGCCGGCGCATACTTACGAGTTATATTCAGAATCGGAACGGTCCGCTACGAAGGTAACGAGTTCGTTTTAAGTTCATCAGACCGGCCGGGTTCTAATTACGTCTCCGGGAAGGAATTGAATATGCATCGACGATGTTTCCCGTTCTAATTAAGCAAAGTCTGATCGCCGTTCATTCTACAAGAATTTATATTTCGTGGACAATTTCAGCCCTCCTCTCGTAGATTACAGCTTTTGTGTTCCTCCATTGGCAGATTCGGTCTACGACACTCTATTTAACCCGAGGATTATATAAACTATCCGAAACATTCAGCGGAGGAAGCTGAATTGTATATCGAACTGTTGAATCCTAGAGAAAAAGAGAATTACCTAATTACTTGTTATTCGAGTAATTGACCCTTTGCACTCGGAAGTATTTCGTTAGAAATATTTAACATTTTCTAACTAGACAGACTATATTTTTGGAAATTAACTCGAAGAGAAATCGCAAGTGAATTGAGAAACGAAGCTCTTTTATCCCAATACTTCAATATTCAACATTGAATATCAAATTTTATAGTTCTACCACATGAAATCAAGTGGTAGAGAGTCACCTCTCGAGTGCAAAGGGTTAACACGAACGCTCGGTGGCCACCGACCCAAATCACATTACTCTAATCCACTCAACCGAACAATAATTATTCGCAACCTTATCTCCATTAGCTTCAACAGGATAAACGTGCAACAATGATAACGCGAACTTAACTAGATAATTCAATATACCTTCTTCGTTTCGTGTATTTCGTGAAATCGTTCAGATTCAACGCGCCAAATTATTCGTCACTTCCATTAAAATCCCGGGTATCCCCGTTAATTCTGTCAGAAACAAAGAGCAACTTCCATTACACATTTTCATCAGCGTGAATCACTCGGAACGGTACCCAACGAGGTTACACGAATTAACACGGAGCGTAACAGTGTTTGCCGCAGACAGCGAACGTTTAATTTCAGAATAAAAATTCCATCGCCAAGATACGCGGAACATTCCCGATGAAGGTTTCTCTCTTCAGACCTGTTTTTATTATAATCTGCGGAAAAAATCACGCGAGCGAGGAACGGTCGACGAGAGAAGGAGAGAGAGAGAGAGAGACGAAAGTTCATTCTGACAAAAGACCAGTCGCGGATGACGAACAGCCGCTCTCGCTGCACCTACACACTGGCCGGCCGGCGTGCACCGCGGCCGCACACCTGTATTTACCTGCGCCCGGCACGATGTGCGGGCATCCCATCTAGCCGGGAGCATATATCTGGAAACCGAGATTCTAGCTGCCTTTTTGCCGACCCCTTAAAGCGGAACGCCTGAAACAACGTCGGTTCCGGCTCGCGCAGCTACTCCGTTCCGAAACGAGACTCCGAATCCTACCTCGAGAACAGGGGAAAAAAGTGCTGTTTCCGAAAGGTCGCAAGCGATATCCCGTCCCGCGCGACTCGGAATATTTCGTTAAGGCGCTGCGCGGGGGACAGGGGCGCTCTTACGGGGGAAACTTGCTCGATAATGCAGAAAGTCTGATTCCTCGGGAACCTCGGCGCGCCGAGGGACACTCGAATATCGGGAAACTTTTATTCTCATTCTCTTCCCGTATCGCGTATAGACTCCCGCCCGTAGCCGTGAGCTCGCGCTGATTCGAACGCCGGAATTCAACGCCGCAATTCATTTTCTCGTGCGCCGGTCGTTCTATTTTTGCCGGCTAAACTTCATCGTGTACCGTACGCGCGCGAACGAGAACCGTTGCCGGGGGAAAATATTTCGCATTTTTGTTACGCATTGAATATAATAGCGAAGTTTCCCCGGCGAGCGCGGTTTTTCCGTGCGAGCCTCGTCTCGTTCGCGGGGCGATCGATGGAAATGAGACTGATAATAAAATATTCATTAAGGAAAACGAAGAGACGGGTACTCGGGGAATGAACGGATTAAACGGGGAACAAACACGGGAGGAGGAGGGAGTATGGAAGAAAAAGGAGGTCGAAAATGTAGATTCTATTTAAATAAGTAATACGATCGGCCGCGGGCTGTCTGGGGAAACCAATTGACCGGAGTTTTCCGGTTGCCTGGGTTCGTTTATTCGCCCGCTGAGTAACCCGTCGTTCAAAGGGGCACGCGCGATACATCTCGAAGGGGTTTCTTGCGCAACCGGCGCGCCGGCGGACGCCAATCGGAACAAAAGCAGGATCCGTGATGGATTCGCTCGATTACTTTCGAAGGAACCAGCCTCGGAGAGATGGGCCCCGGGGCGGTCCCATTTTCGAAATGGACGCGCGCCACGGTCTTTTTCAATTTCGAGCGGATCCGGCCGTCTACGTCATCCCGACCGGCCGGCTGGGAAATACGCGTCGATTTACGTGCAAATTACAGCTCGTTGTTTCCCGGCAAGGTTCGCCACGGGCTTTCCAATCGGCGGAGCGCAGAGAACGGCTTCGCGGTCGAAACCTCGTCCCGGAAATTGCAATGTATCCGGCCGGTCGGCCTGGCCAGACCGGCTCGGTGAAGTTGCCGAACACGAGTGCGCACCGCGCGAAAGTAATTAAAGCTTTCGTGCTTCCGGCCCATCGCCGCGCAAATTTGTTGCGCCAGTCGCTCGCTGTGCCGCGTACGATCGCCGGGCTGCCTGCTAGACGGTGCTAAAGGCCTTTCGAACTTCGGTATTGGCTTTGAATTTAAAAGAAAACGCCGCCGATCTTCGGATTAGTTGGCGATCGAGTTTAATCGAGTTTCGAGTAACACGGGAACGGATTGCAGGGACGGACCATTAATCTTTTCCTTGTTTTAACGCGTTCAATGCGAATTATTATAGTTCACTCAGTTAAACGATGATCGTTTGAAAACATTTGTATGAATCATGCCTAATGCGGTGACATTCAGCCATACATGCGATAATAATTCAATCAAACGATTGAATATTATATTTTTTCACTTTGTGTGTTTTTCTCTATGAAGTGCGGCATTCAACGTGTTAAAGAATAAACTGCGAAATATCACTTGATATTGTGTTCCTAAATTCTCGTGAGAATTACGTGGTAGATTTCAGTCGTCTTTGATTAATATCAGACGAGAACTTGTTTGTATTTTACGATACAGTGATATAAACGAAACAAATGTTTTTAATTAATTCCATCATCCAGTGCTTCATTTCCATGGTTTCCTTTGTGTATACACGTAGAGCATCTAACACGGTTTTCAATAACATAGAACGAAACCATTGCATTCGTATAACTTTTAATTACGAGTCTCCTATTACGAGAATGATATCGCCAGTGTCCGGTCTTATTTTCAATGCCTGTTCCACGGTGCTAGACGAATGGTTAAATTTATTCTATATAAGTACACGTATTTCACGTCTCCTTTTACCGGAAGGTTATTTCCGAATGGATTTCTGCCGCGCAACAAATCCTCGGCGTTAATATTAATAATATTATTGCTTTCCAATTGAAACGGATTGCACGCCCGCGCGGCCCATAAGCTTTTTCGACGCAGGCTATTTAATATCGCATCCCCAGCCCGTCGATGTATTGGATCACGGTTAATCCCGCCGGGTGATCCCCTGTAAATTCTCGCGATTGTCCCGCGAACAATTTTTTTATTTGTAATTCCATTCGCGGAATGCATTCCAGCGAAAAGCTTTCGAGCGCGAGGCAACGCGAAAGTCGAAAGTAACTTCCATATTGTCGGTGCGTCGATGATACAAACACGTCGGTCGGTTAATTGATTGTTCCGCTTGTTATTCCGAATTTCATTTCCCAAAGAAACCTCGGGAAGTCGAGTGCTCAACCTTCCGAAGGGTTAACGTTTCAATTTACCGTGACAATCGGCTCCCCGTCGCCGGCGGGTGGCAGTCCGGGACGCGCGGGCTCGAGGGTTCGACGTCGGTTTATCGATGGTAACGGGATTTCCGCGGAAATTCGATTCATACAAGTTACACGTCTCGTTTGCATAATTATCCGCGTCGGCGGCGTTATGAAGTTATGACGGCCAAGTCGAGAAGAACTGCTCGCCGGCTACGAGATATCGATTTAACGAGCCCGGAGACCGTAGACGCGAAGCCAGACACGTCTGCCCACCCTCGCCGCGTCGGGGTATCGTTTAAACTGGAGCGAAGCCCTTCGCCGGCGTCTTTAACCGGAATTTGGTCGCCGAGGAGAAGGCGAACAACCTCGGGGCTCGGTTCATTTATTTCCCCGGTACGTGTTCCGCCTCGGCGCGAGACTCGTTCGGGGATTCGTCCGCGGGAAAATAAAAAAAATACGAACCTTGACAAACACCCTCGGCCTACGGTCGACCTTTTGTTTGGTCACGGGATTGGACCGTAGATTGTTTCCTGTAGACCTCGGTGACCAAAATTCCTGGACGGTTCTTGCAGCGTTTTTTTCATTTTTCGGATGGACCGCTGTATAGAAGGTCGAGGAAGAATTGTTTGAATACGAGGTTGAATGTGTGTGTGTGTATTGGCTCGCAACGGGATTCGAAAATTGGGGAACGGTATGGAATATTTTCGTTTAATTATCATCGTCTGAATTGATAGGTACTAACTTTAAGTTTAATTTTCAAATATGTGGGAATGGATGTATTTGAGTGATGAATGTGTGTGCAATAGATGAACGCGACTGTGTGTGTGAGCGCGTTTTGAATGAATGTTCAAAGCGTTGGAATATTCTAGATTATATTGATTTTCTCCATATGTTAATAATGTTCTTTTTTTCAAGAATCTAGAATATTCGAAATATATGCGAAGTTAATGCATGGTGATGAAAGAATGCTCTAGAAAGTGTGCGAGTGAGACAAGAGCATCTGAGTATGTAAATAGTGTGTGCGTTGTTTAATTTAGTTAGTGTTTCATTGTGAGCTGTGATGAAATAATTATACTGTTTCAAATAAAATTCTCTTTCTCCTACAAATATAAAGTGAAAATATGGCTGAATGTTAGGATCCAACGTTGCATTTTGTACTAGTTCATTGTTTCGTATAATAAGAATTCGCGATGCATTTTTTAGAAACTTAAGTATCGCGTTGTATAAGGATAAACCGTGTTTACAGTCATCGTATAGCGGCCGGATAGCGAGGCAAATGATTTTCGTAGTCCTCGTTTAGATTCTGCGTATTACAGTAATTTGATTTCGATTCCGAATAGTTCCAAGTATTGGGAAACACGCACGGGAGTGCATACGGAAGCGGATGGAACCAATTGAACTTTCAATTGACTGAGTATCCCAATTAGGCACGGTTGTTTTCGTTAATTTCTAAAAGGATAAAGCATTATCGAGTCCGGATAGAGAGTCGCGATTCGCCAGAGAAATTCGGTTTAACCTTAACGAAGTATCGGAGCGAAAATTAATTAATTCGTCGGTCTATTTTCAAACGTAACATCTATGGGATCCCCGGTTCGACTTCCCGGAACAGAGAAATTGTATCAATTACCGGAGAAATCCGTGGTGTCTATTTTCTCAGTAAATTGAGTTACTCGGGGGATTCTCGTTGAATACACGCCGTTACACAGGAACGAGCAACATCGGAGTTGTTCGTAGAAGCACGGGCCAAGAGTTCGCAACTCCGACGCCGTCGCGCGAACCTGAAATCTTAACGCAATACCATGGAAATTCGTTTCGCGTCCCACGAAAGAAAGAGCATCCAATATCGGCCGCTCCGAGCGATCGTCGTCGTAGATCGCCTCTCTGTGCCGTTAGCTTTTTATAATCCGTCTCATTAGTACCATTAGAAGGCCAGGTTAAAAGCGATTCGCGTGCAGCCGGTCTTTAATCACAATTAGCGCCGGTTTCATTGCGCCGCTCGAGTTACGTCGGTGCGCCCAAAAACGCCGTTTTATCGAGTAGACGGGAAAGTGATGCCGGCGTTCCGTTGCCGTCGGGTCAGATTATTTTTTATTAATAGTCAATTAATGGGTAAGAATCTCAATAAAACAGCGGAGTACGATCCAGCGCGAAGCGCGCGGGCTTTGTATAATCGATTGAACGGAACAATTACGGCCTAGTAAATTCACTTATGCATCCATAAAATCGAGATAAATTCCACGCCGGCCCGATATTCCGATTGCGAACGGCCGCTCGACAACACTCGCGATCTCGGCCGGCCGCGCGGGGGCAACCGATCGACCGACCAATCATCTCTATTAACTCCGCGCCTTCAGCGCGAACGTTTCCATCGGTCGTCGTTTTTCGCCCCGCCGCCCCGCCCCCGCCGCGCCCTTCGCTGTCCGCCAGTTCGACGAATCGAATCGGCGATCCTGTCAATTTTAATATGAATCACATTTTAAATCGCGGGACAAGCAATAAATTTGATTTGCCACGCGTAAGAATCGCCGACGAGTTATTGCCGCGTCGCGTCCCGCCGATAACGACGGGATATTTTTAGCTTAATGGAACGGGCAAATGTTTCCCGTTCGGAAACAATATTATTTTTCGAGCGAACGATTTCCCCCGCTTATCGACCCGGCCGGTCTTTCCAGTTTGACAGTGTAATCACGTCGAAAATGGCGGGAATCAAAAACGATTTTTTTTCGATCGGACCCTCGAGTCACGGCGCGAAGCTAGTTCGCACGAAAAATGAATCGCTAAAACTATGTAATTAAGTTTTACCGTGAAAAGCGTGGCGTTTGTGGAAATTCAATTCGAAGCTGTATTTTAGTGGGGGGAAAAGGGAAAGGAGTGTTCACGTCGGAACGAGCGTGAATGCGCAATTTAATTTGCCCGGTGGAAACGGAAAGGGGGTGTTCGCGCCGCGGAGAAAGTGCCGGGAAATTCTAAACAGGGAAAGGTAGAAAGCTTCTTTGCAGCGCTTGTTTGATACTCGTTAGACAGCGGGGACAACGGGTAATTAAGTCCCCCGTGGGGAGGACGAGCAGTTACCGAGTCGATTAATGTCCGTCCGCGATTCCAGTGTCCACCGTCCTGTTAATTACCGGCAACAAAACTCAAGGCGAGGTGAAATTGCTCTTTCGACGTTTTATGATCGGCAACCCTGGCCCGGCCCGGCCCGGGATGGAGGACTCGCCGGTGGAAACTCGGAATTCCATCTCGGCCGTATCGCGGCGCGCTGATATTATCGTCGCGAAAGGAACCCGCAGTCCTTCGGGAAGTTTTGTCCCGCGATTAACAGAAAGCGGCTCGCCCTAGCGTAATTACGGACTTCGGAAACGCCGCGACCGGTTAATGGATCCGATCGGAACGTCTGGTCCGGCGGAACCGTCAAGGTTGCTCGGCGGGAATATTCATTGGATCGGGAAGGATACGGAATCGATGGATGTTTAAATTACCGCGTACCCTTGGCTCGATTATCGTTCGATTTTGCTTCACCTTGTAGACGAAGGAATGCTCGGCTTCGCGTCTATAATCGTTGATACCGTGGGGATCGCTGGCGACGAACTAAATCAGATCACTGTAATTCGCTGAACTTTTATTTGAAAGCTTTTCTGTATTGTGTATGATACCATACAATGCTTGCTCGTTACGATGAGATACAACGGGGACATGAATCTTGATAATAAATGGATCGAAACTCCGGGAGTATTAAATATTTAAATCCAGTATCTTCGGGAACTGGAGAAAAGCTTGATGGAATGAGGAATAATTTATATAAGCGTATTTTTATATCCTCCGACGATCGACTGGCAGGCAAACAACCGTGCTTGTTAATTCTCTTTCGACGACGTTCGCGATCGCGCAGCGGAGAGCGTGAACGGGCGATATGACGCGTCGTTGGCGGAGACGGGCGTCTCTCCTGGATTGATTTAATCGTCAGCGACCATTTGTCAGGGGCGACGTTCGAATGCGGGTGGGCTTCGGGTCTTCCTGTGCCCTTCCTGCGGAACGCGCCCTTGTCTCTTCCCCGGGGAGCCAGGGACTCGATTAGGCCACTTATAGCTCGTTTGTCAATGCGATTGTTCCGCGCCGGCGTGCCCCGGACCCCCGGTACGCTCTGGGTCATTGGGTAGCGAGGAGGGTGAAGTTGTCAGCGGAACGGCAACTGGATTCGACCCTTTGTCTTCGGATTTCTTAACGCTGAAAGGTTCGTACTCGCGAATGGAATCTGGAATAACAATACGAACGATTAACGTCCCGCTTCTCCTTGCGATTAAAAGGTTCGACTGTTGGAGCACGGGCGCGAGAAAGAATCCCGATGCACCGAAAACACCGTGAACCCGTGCAGCGAGAGCAAACTCGATTATCCCCGGGGAACTGCTAAGAAGCTCGAAAGAGTGCGGAAACTGAGAAAAAAGGGAGGAGAGCCGACTAGAACGGGAACTTTTCCCCGCCACGGACGATCGATTTAAATACAAAATCTCGTTCCCGTGGACTGGAAGTTAACAGATTCTGGCAGACATAAAGAAAGGAAATCTCGAAGGACCGTATTATCGATCAGTCGGTATCCAGTCGCCGCGAAACTCGTTCCTATTGATATTAACAAGCGAGCGGGTCGAAACTTTTCATGGAACCGGGCTCGCCAGACAGCCGGCCAGCCAGCCTGTAGAAATCGGAGAAAATTTACGCGCAAGTTGACGTTGTCAGAGTAAAAGACGTGACTCGCTCGCTCGCTCGTTCTCTCGCTCTCCCGGCACCGAGCTTTTACGATTCGCAGATAACGAGGTATAACATGTCGGGTGTTTAAACCGACGTCGATTTTCACCGCGTAGATACGGGACGACGATAAAACGCGGTTCCCTGTAGCTGGCACGGAGGAGTCGCCGCAGCCAAATGATCGTAAACGAACGGAGTGTCCCCTCCGAGGCCTCGCGCGAATACCGGTGGCAGCCAACGGGAAAAGAAATTCCCGGAGACGGCAAAAATGCGCGCGGACTGTACCCGCTGGCGGGGGACGTAAGAAAATCGGCGGTGGTCACCCGTTGAATTTGCATTATTCGATTACTCGCTGTTCGAGGGTGTCGGCGGTTAGAGCGTCGCCTCTTCTGCTTTTCCATCGGTTGCACCTTTGTTTCTATTAACCACAAAGGAAGGTTACGAAAAAACTACGCGCTCGTTTCAGTTTGAACAGTAGTTATGTACGCATTTCTCGAAAGTGCATACTTTCTTGAGAGTAACTGTGAGTTCGGCTACTTAATAGTGTCGCACGAGAAGCGTGTTACATGTTCTGGAGTAAAATTATGACACTTATTGTCGCGCTCAAGGCGGTATGCACTTTTGAGGAATATTCTCGAGAGGAACTCGCGATGGTTTTACTCTGAAATGGACAAGTACCCTAATGATCGCGTTTCCACGCGATCGTTCGATCCTCGTCCCTCCCGTTCGCATCCCTCGCACGCTCCGCCATTCGGCCGGCAGCCCCGCCACTTAAAGCCGAGCTGTCGCTCCGCGAGCGATGAAGTATCTGGGGCTTTCACGCGAATCTTCGGCGTCACGTGCAAACTTAAAACACTTAAGTAGAACCATTTTTGCCCGGCAGGCAGGCATCGGGAACTAGTTTTATAATTCGCGAGCACTCCCAGCTTTCACGCCCGGCGATTCGCTGCGCGGTGCACGTTCGCTTTTATCCGCGGCATAGATTAGGAAAAACCTGGGGTGTGTGGAAGATCGCTCGGTACCGATAGCGCGATTATAGAGAGCAGTGGACACGGTTACCTCTCACGCTGATTGCCAGACCGTCTTTCGCGGCGAGCCCGAAGTTTGCCACGCCTACTGTCGGCGAACCGTCGCGGCGAAAAGAAAGATTTTAGTAAAATCTTGTTAATGGAGTGATTAATTGATCGATCGTTGCGCCGGGAACGCGTGAAAAACGAAAGGCTCGCGTCAGTTGGCCTTTCCCGGGGATAGTCTGTCGGCCGAACGGTCGTCGGGAACGATGGAAAAAAGTATGAAAGTTTTCCTATTCCCTTTACCGTACCTCTGGCTATCGCACGGGGCTGGCTCGAAGTTGCCGTCGCGCGCGGAGAATAGCGTTAGCACGCTAGCGACGATCCTATTTCAACGGGGGAGACTTTCCGCGACGTCGAACGCGTTATCGAGCCCCAGCCGTTCGTATATTCATTTTCTCGGCCGGCTTTGTCGACAGCCGACACTTCGATCCGGTTGTCGAGCCCGGAGAGCGGAGACGTCGTTTTCTGTGTTTCCATCGGCGAGGGCCGACTGTCTGCTCGGATAATTAAAACGGAACGGGCTGACCTCCTTCCAATCCCCGAGCAACCTGAAACAATCGTCCGCGAGCGGCGTCGAACGCATTGTGCCAGTTTTATCTCATCCGACGGTAATACGGGGACGCGACGGCTGCCGGCTGCGTTGCGAGCCAGCCTGCCGGGGAGAGCCTTTTCACGCACTGGCCAACGCACAATGGAGTCTCGTCTCTGAACACCTTAAAGCGTGAATCCTTTCAGAAATAACTGTCGAGAAATAACGCGCGGTCTAGCTAACCGCCGCACCATCCATTATTCGCTTTATCGAGTAAACTCAAGTTTTCTGTTTCTACGTTCGGACGGTATCTCGCCGATCGACGAGTCGTGAAATATGATTTTCTGATACGTACAGTATAAATTATGGTGCCTGTCGAACCAGATATTCAGCGCAGACAATACATAGGCGAAGCTAAACTTTCCCACAGTGGATCTCGTCCAACGAACGTTTACCATAGATTTTATCGTATTATCCCTAGGAAAATTGACGCTCGTTCGACCATTTAAAAATAGTGTAATCGTATCGATGAAAATCGTTATAACCCTTCTACCGAACGCTGTTTGTAAAGTTCACTGTACGTAAGATCGTCGCGCTCCGTGAATGCAGCGTTAAACAATAGAGCCGCGCTGGTTTTACGTTAACGGTCTATCTTTTACTACGTGTATAACGTCCGTAGTTCCGACGAACGTCGCGTCAAATCCCGCAAGAAACCATTACCCGGCATGAACGACGGGATTAATCGGTCTGTTGCAATCCAGAATACGACGTCGTCGTACGCGTTGAAACTCGAAACACCTGGCAGCCCCGTAAAACCGATATTAAATCTCATTACGAGCGCCGGCGAGCCCAAAGGTCGCGTCGAAGACGCCGGCCGAGCGTTCCAGCGTGGGAAACGAAAGGGAACTGGACCAGAGCAGAGTTCCAGGAGACCTGCGTTACGTTGTCATCCTTGAGGCGGTGGCTATCCTCGCGTTCCACCGGTGGTATGCAGTCCCAGACTTATTTCGGTTCGCCCTTGGAACGATAATCACGAGCAGGAGGCGAGCAAGCTCTCTCTCTCCCTCTCCCTCCCTCTCTTTCTGTCGCGCACGCGATCGAGCCGTGAGATACCGTTTGATAAAAAGCAGCTCCTCTCGGTGCCTCTGCTCGCCGTAGGATACAAAAGGAGCCGAGCTAAACCGACGACACAACGCGCAGCGAAATCGTAAAGAGCGTTTATGCTACGAGGAAATCCACGGCGAGCATATGGCGAAGTTAGTCAAACGGTGCCGCGGACAGATGGCGAAATAATGGGTTTTCCGGGTGTAGCCTGGCGCGAGATAAAACGGGGATGCTCCAGCACGCGACGACTGCTTTGACGGAAGCACGGCTGCGACTGTAAACACATTATCCACCGGTTATTGAACGGTTTAATGGAGAATAGTAATCTGCGCCCGAAGGGTTTCTTAACGCCGGATTAACGGACACGTGAATTCGTTGCACACGGAATCGCCTAAACATCACTCGGCGCGTGTTCGCGTCGACTTTTATCGGCGCAGTCGCGCGAACATGAATAGAATAATCGGAACAATAGAATCAGCTGTGCAATAAATGTCTGCGAATCGATTGGTAATTAAATGTTCAATATCAATAGAAATTACGGGCCTGCATCGGCGGATCGTATCGGGGAACATAATCCGAGATTAGTGTTTGAAGACTGTTCGAAGGAACTTATTAGGTTCTCTCGCGTAAGATTATAACTCATTGAAAAGCCTATTAATAGTTATCCCGTGGATAATGGGTTTGTTCCGCGCAGGAAACGATTCTCGTCGCGGCGACGGGGAAAATCGCGGCTCGCCGCGAGAAACCACGCGTCTCGCGTAGTAACTTTCCTCGCCCGACCACCCTGTCGGCCGGTGATTCTTTTTTAGCGGCGCTATTTGCGGGCCACAGGCGGAAATAGCCCGATGCGCTCTCACGGAAGACTTCTTTTCCGGCGACTGAAATAATTGGAACGGGGACTAGAATCAAAATAAACCTCGAGTGCGACGCGGAATGTAAAAGGTATATTTAAACGGATTCTCCTTCGTTAGCGGCTCGGTTATTCAATGAATGAATGCTCGCGGCAGAAGCAGCCGCTACCCTGGTCCGGCAGCCAGTTCCAAGAAAGATCTAATTCCCTTATGTCCCATGCTTTCTCCTTCCTGTGTCCCACGGTGGACCGTCGAGGAACGATCCGACGAATGTTCTAAGTTCCATGGTCCTCCGCGCACCTCTTTTGTCCCGATTCAATGCTGTCCCCGGTTTCGCGGCTGCCCGGGCTCATTAGGCGAAGATCGTTTCTTCATCAAGCGGTATCGTCTTACTTAGACGACGCAAGTCCAGACTCAAGTTCACAGAGTATGCCAACGGTATAGGATGTTCATAGGCGGACACTGTTAACATGCGAGCCTCGCTGGCAACTGATTGCAGGTTACAAAGGTGATTCCCATTGTGGAATGTTATATCGAGCAACGGCGATCGCCGTCCGAAAACTTGTTGCTCGAAATCTCCGCATTATAATCCGTCGATCACGACGAGAACGAGTGGAAGATAGCGATACGCGATTAAAACGAATCCAACGTGAAGACGCTGGAAACGGCGTTCGAGCATCGATCGAGCGTCCGGACGCGCGCGTATCGCGGCGAATATTGTCGGCTCTGTTGACAGTGTCAGCACGTTAATCCGACAGCGTCACCGTGTACATCGACAGCCCGATATACCGGCGTTCACCTGTTAATCGGATTTACCTCGGAGTCGTACGCGCGGCTCGCGAAAAACCGACCGGTATCGGCGGCGTTTCGCGTCGCCCGGGATCGGTGTTATCGTTCTACGGCGGCCGGCCGGCCGGCACAGAAAAAAAGACCGGCCGCGACAACGATGGACGACGGTCGTCGTCGAAACTGGAAAAATTAATTCCACCGTTCGTCTCGCCCCGTCGTCCCGGGACCAGTCGTTCCGTAAACGAATGCGATCGCTCGTATTGTCCGGCTAAAATACCGACGGCGGTCCCGACCTGCATCGCTTTCATTCGTTTTCAGCGACCCCGCTGCCGGCTATTCCTCTTTCGCGCACGGCGAACGGAAATCGACCGAATTTTCGCGGCTTCCTACTTTCGACTCCGCCGAGAACCTTTCCATGTTCTGTCTCCTGGATAATAGGGGATGTAGCGTGCTTTACGATCGTAATTAACATCTTAACGCATTGCGTACCGGCTGATTTTCGGAAAACTGAATCGTGCGGGTGGCAATTTTTACTGAGGTCGACTTATATCGCTGTACATAGAAAAACTCAGATATACTGTTATATAATGTATTTTAAATGGATAATCAATTCGAATGAAATTTTATATTTTCTTCAATGCTGTGGTAATTAGCGAAGTTGCATGGTGTCTTTATATAAACAATTCGACTTATACTCGCCTTCATTTTTAAATCGAGTTTGGTTGACCTTTTCTAATATATTCTTGGATTGTTCTGTTAGAGTTTATGTTTATAATAGCCGATCGTTTTATTTTAATTACTCTGAGTTTGTAATGTTTAGATATAATGTGTCAGGAGTGCTTTTTTTATAGAAAATATACCGTTGATTCTCGTTGCTCGTTAATGGTGAAGTAGTTGAGTGGGACATCTAAAGTTCAACACTCTCGACTAGATTCGACGGAGGAGGTAGATCGATTTTGCCGTGATATTTTTACGTCTCGGTCAAAGGTCTCCCAGCGACGCCTGTTTCTACGGTTTTAGCCGCGAGCGGCAGTCTGGCCTCCAACTTCCGTCTAATTAGGACACTGTTGATACTTCGGAACCGGTCGCGAGTTTCTAGTTCTTTCCGTCGACGCGGCGTGAAAAATTTACTTTACGACTTCCTGTCATGTAACGCTCGCCTCGTTGTCGTCGCTGGGCAAATGCATTGTCTCGTTGACACTCCGACGCATTCCCTCGCGCCGTTCGTTCCGGTAACGATCCCGACAGTCGCAACGTTCAACCGCTTCTTTGAAACCCCACCGGGAACTCTATTATTCGTATTTTAATTAAATAACGTTTACAGCGTACAAAGAAGCACGTTAAAACGAAACTAGTACGAACCGCATTCAAGGAACGATTCCGGAATAACTCGGTGCCAGTTAGCCGGGGATTAAACAACAACTCCCATAAAATAACTTCAACATTGTAAGCTGTAATTTCCACCTTTTACAACCGCGATACCCAGTTGGGAACGTCTCCGGGATAATTGCCGATCCACGGCTCGCAGCTGAAGCGCTTAATACGCTTCGCGGCAGTCCGTTTACACGGCACTCGGTGTCGAAACGCACGACGGCCACCGAGCTCGGGGAACGTTGAGCAAGGTAGTCTCGGGCAAGAAGGCTGGTTCAAGGTTAGCGTACGCCGGCGACGAAACGCGAGTGTTCCGCGGCGCCAGCCAGACGCTTTCGCGAGGAACGCGCGCGCATGTTTCGCACGAAAATTGCACCGGAGTTGCGAGCGCGCGGTCGTTTGCACGGTTTCTTATTACGCCGGGTTTTCGAATCGGCACTACCGCTTTCTTGGCTCGTTTCCTCTCGAACGGGCCACGCGGAATCCGCGCGACGGGTATTTAGCGCGGCCGTTACCAGGCCTAAAAGTCGAATCGCGCCGGGAAACCCGACGCAGTTTGTTGTAATAACTACGCCTATATTCCCCGGCGGTTTTACGCGAGCCGAGCGGCGCACGGAGGAAGGAGAGAACGCTTCGCGATAATTAGCCGGTTTATCTTGAACGGTTTTTCCGCGAGCGGGGCCCCCGAGCACCGCCGTTACCGGCGCCCATTCTTCGAGTCGAGCTAAACGAACGAACGCCCCAGCTAGTTAGCTGAACACCTGTTAGAGAAACGAGACCGGAGACTGGAATCGCTTCTGGTTAAGCTGGAATAATTGATTATCCGATTAGTCCGGGCCGGATGGGATTAAAATACACTCGTTTCGTATTATTTGTCGGGCTCGTTCGATCACGCACAGAATTACCGGCGAATGATTCATTTCTGAGAGGGAAGATATATTCAGGTGCGCTCGGGATTAGCTTAATTGTAGGACGATGAACCCCGGGGTTGTGTTCGTTTGATAACCCGATGGAGTAACGCTATTATCGGGCGAATAATTGTAACTACATCTCGAGGGCGATTCACTTTTTGACGGACCCGGTTGAACAGCCGGGGGAGTTAAGTGGCGCGGGACACGCGAGTCTACTTCGACTGTTTGGATTCGAAGCGGAGCCCCGGCCGATCGATGCTCCGATAACACCGGTGCGCTCCGTAGTCGCGGAACAGATCGATGCGCGGCCGGATCGACGCGGACGATCGGGGAAACCCGGCTGATGAGAGCTCCAGTTTCGAGTGCAGCGAGTACCGATCGAGGGGCTTCGCTCGCAGCCGCTCGAAGATAGGCAAAATCGTGGCGTCCGTTATCGGATCCAATGTTTCGTACTGTTATCAGACTCCGCCACTGAAACTGTCACGCTCGAAATGATCGCTGGTCCTGTCGGATCCACTGTAAACCAAGCCAACACCTGCACGAACGCTCCCGTAATGGCGTTACCCTCCCCGGGTCCGTCGGCTTGAAATTTAGATCCGGTAGGTGTGTATGATCGATCGAATACTCGACACGCGAAAACTTCTGGATTAAATCTTCTTAGCCCCTCGCTGATGACTCTATGGGATTTCCCTTGTGTAGACGATCCGTCGATTAGATACGCTGCTACTACTGTTTACTCTGTTTTCACGATCAACTTTCGATAATCCCTACTTTCTATAGAGCAGCACTTTGGGTTATGCTTCCTGCTACTTAGCCTGCTCTGTTTTCTAATTCTAGACCTCCTCCTTTTGGTTCTCGTTATAAGACAGGTATACGCGTAAATATCGATCTTTACGAGCTAATATGAAATGTGTTTGGAAAGGAAGTATAAGAACGAAGGCTAGTTCAGGATTTTGTGAACGGGCAAGTCTAAAATATCCCGATCACCGGACCCCGTGAAGATCAATCACGATTTAATCCCGTGTATCGCCTCCACGGTAGATTCACTTTTCACCGAGTTCGGCGGAAGCCTCTGTCACTCGAAATTGCGACGTTATTTTCCGCGTGTTTAACAATTTTCGTTCGCGGTACGTATCCGATTGTTATCAATTACCGTCCAATATTGAATTTGTAAATTTCACCGTTTGCCAGCTGCGGGGGCAGAATTATGGCGTGTCGAAATCCGCGCGGCGCGTATCGATCGAGGCCCCGGTTCCAATACGCCCGAGACACCGAGGACCGTCGAACACGATCAGACTCAGACTTTCGGGTCCCGATTAGAATATGTATATTTAAAGCGATCCGAAACGGCGATGAACCCGTCGCGGCATCAGCTTCCGTTCCATAACGCGATCCTATCGAGTCAACGTTGTGTACGCGGCAGCCCGATAGAGGACCCCGTACACTCTGCCCCCGCCATCGGGCTTTCCTTAACCTCTTCGAGTAAGTCGTCCGCTCGTCACGCTCGATCGAGCGGAAGCCAGTGGCTGTCGTCAAGGATAACTCGGATTTAACAGCCACTTCATCCAGCTTTTCCAAATCGATCCCACCCGCAGCGACCGGGAAAAGCCAGCAGACTCTAACGTTCCTCCCCGTTCTGTTTTCAGCCGGCCGTGCTCCGAGAGGAATAGAAAGGGCGGAGAGGAAGAGGCCGGGTCCCCTCGCTCCGCCGGGGAAACGACGGATTTTTCTCGCAAAAACCACTGACGATGAGCTAGCGACACGATGCGGAGGATGAAGCAGCGCGTGCTGCTCGCCTGGCCATGGTTGTGGCTGTGGCTGTTCGCGGCCACAGCGGGTTCCCCGTCTTCCGACACGTTCGTATCGACCACGTTCTCCTCTTCGGCCGGCGTCAGCATCAGCGGCGGTGGCAGCAGCGGCGGCTCGGTGACCAAGCCGTTCAGCCCGGCCGTTCCGACGTCGACCTCCTCTTCGATCACCGAAGACCCATCGTTCCCGCCGAGCCGAGACTTCCGTTTCACCCAGCCGCTGTACAATGTCTCCATCCCCGAGAACTCGATCGGGAAGACGTACGTGGTCCCCGAGGAGAGGATGGGCATCAAGCTCGCGTCGCCGGACGCCAACCTCGACGTGAGGTTCCGCATAATGACCGGCGACAGGGACAAGTTCTTCAAAGCGGAGGAGCGCACCGTCGGTGATTTCTGTTTCCTCTTGATTCGGACTCGAACCGGGAACGTGGACGTGTTGAACCGCGAGAGGAAGGATCGTTACGTGCTCGAAGTGCGCGCGACCGCGACCAAGGGGGACGGCAGGAGCAGGGCGAGCGTCCTCGAGGCGGACACGACCGTCGTCGTGACCGTCCTGGACACGAACGATCTGAACCCCCTGTTCTATCCCACCGAGTACGAGGCGACCATAACCGAGGACACGCCCCTGCACCGCACCATACTCAGGGTAATAGCCGAGGACGCAGATCTCGGGAGGAACGGCGAGATTTATTACAGCTTCGCCGAGGAGACCGATCAGTTCGCCGTTCACCCGGTCAGTGGGGTAATCACGCTCACCAGGCCGCTCAGGTAGGTCCACGTAATAGAATTCTCCTGTTTCGCTTGATGATCCGCGCGGATCGTATCCACTCGACTCGTCTGCTCTCTTGGCTCTGATGAATATTGGCTGGGAGTTACGAAGGTCCGGCTGGCAGGATCTCTGATCGATTTAAGGAGAGGGCTCTGTTCTGTTTTCGGGGTTTTATTTCGATGAATGCGGAGATGCGAAACGGTTATTAACGCTTCGATAGCTAATTTTACGGTCCTACTCGTTTTTTCGTTCTTTCGGGTGACGCGTAGCTATTTCTCGATTAGGATCGCGTTGAATTTTTTTCGTGGAATTATATTCTTTTGTGGATTGTCTGGTTCGAGGGCGAGTTTAACTTCGCTGCGATCGTTTGGAATTAGATAATAGATATTTCTCGAATCGGTCATTTCTTTGGGAACGTTACGGCACCGTATACTCGAGTCTTTATTGTTCTTACGATGCTTAACGATAGTTTCAAAAGAAACGCAGGTCCGCGAAACGTTTTAATGTTACAGCGGACATTTGTCTTGTCGAATGGTCAGTTGCAAATGAATTTCTTGCACAAGAAACGTCTACGGTTCAGAAATTCTCCGAATGTTTCGGATTCTTTCGTGTAAACGGCCGTTCATTCGGCACGCCCTCGCAGAGCAGTCGCTTGTTTGAATTTATTGTTGAGGAGTAAATTGTCCGTGAACGAGAATGCAGTACACGGGTACCGTGAACGGGCGATTGTAATATAGTAAACACAACGAAGAAAATATTTGAAACACAAGTTGCTTCGAAAGGGAATGCTCGTAGTTCAAACGATTATTCAATGAAACGCGATCGCGAATATAAAACATATCTACAGTTTTCACCGGGCGAATACTTATGGGATACGGGCACGCACGTTTATACATTATTCTTGCATGCTTCACATTCAACAAAGATACCAAGAAAATTTCCATTCCGAACAGGGCTGACTAAAATCTAAAGAAAAATTGCTCCGAGCTCCGTACAGTCAGTTAGGTAATAATCAAGCAGAGAAATATATTTTCGGAATGCGGGCATGAACGTTTATAAACCTTCTAAGAATGTTCCAATGCAATTTCACTTTCAACAAAGATACTAGAAAAATTCCAACTTCGAACGCGTGCGAAGCTGACTAAACGTAGAAGAAAATAACTGTATACGTTGAGCAATCGTCCAGATAATATAAAACCGAAAAGAAACGAAAGAAAAGCACAATGTCTGTTCTCTCAGGTACTCCGAGAAAGCGATCCACGAGCTAGTGGTCCTAGCTAAGGACCGTGGAGCGCAGTTCCGCGGCGGAGGTAGCAGCAGGCCGAGCACAGCGAAAGTGACGATCAGAGTGCGTCAGGTGAACCTGCACACGCCCGAAATCTACGTGCACCATCTGCCGGACATCGTGGAACATTCGAACGCTGATATCTACGCGATCGTGCGAGTGGTAGACCAGGACGAAGGTGTTCACGGTAAGATCGCCAGCTTGGACATCGTGGGCGGTGACCCGGCCGGTCACTTCAGAGTGCGACCGGCCGGCAGACAGCACTCGGGCGAGTATAACATCGAAGTGTTGCACCTCCTGGACCGAGAAACCGCGGTGCAAGGGTACAACCTGACGCTGCGCGCGATGGACAGAGGCGTGCCGCAAAAGTTCAGCTACAAGTTCGTGCCGGTGCACCTGGCGGACTTGAACGACAACGCGCCGGTGTTCAGCCGGGAGATCTACGAGGTGAAGGTTCCAGAGACGGCTCCCGTGAACACGCCGGTGATGAGGCTGAAGGTGACCGACGCGGACGAGGGCAGGAACGCTCTGGTATTCCTCGAGATCGTGGGCGGCAACGAGGGCGGCGAGTTCTACGTGAACGCGGAGACAGGGATGCTGTACACCGCGGTAGCCCTGGACGCCGAGAAGAAGGCGTTCTACACGCTGACGGTGTCCGCGGTGGACCAGGGGAACGCCGGGACGAGGAAGCAGTCGTCGGCCAAGGTGAAGATCAACGTGGTCGACACGAACGACAACGACCCGACGTTCGAGCAGTCCGAGATGGAGGTTTGGATCGACGAGAACGAGCCGGCCGGCACCTCGGTGGTCAAGATCACCGCGAAGGATCGTGACTCCGGCGAGAACGCTTACATCTCGTACAGCATCGACAATATTCAGAAGGTGCCGTTCGAGATCGACCATTTCTCCGGCGTCGTGAGGACCAAACAGGTGCTCGACTACGAGACCATGAAGAGGGAGTACCTGCTGCACGTGCGGGTCAGCGACTGGGGGCTGCCCTACCGGCGACAGGCCGAGATGCAGCTTCACGTGAAAGTGCGGGACGTGAACGACAACCGGCCGCAGTTCGAGAGGATCGATTGCACCGGCCACGTGCCGCGGTACGTGGCCATCGGCTCGGAAGTGATCACCGTGTCGGCGATCGACTTCGACGTGGGCAACATCATCAGCTACCGCATCGTCTCCGGTAACGAGGACGGCTGCTTCGCCCTGGACTCGGCGAGCGGCATCTTATCCGTCGCCTGCGATCTCTCCGACGTGAAGTCCGCGGAGAGGACGGTGAACGTCACCGCCACCGACGGCACACACTTCGCCGACGTGAACCCCGTGCACATGCACCTGGTGAACGCGAAGAGGAACCTCGGCTCGCAGGGGAGGATCCTGTCGGACCAGGGCGGCGCGTTCGAGTGCCGCGACACGGGGGTCGCCAGGAGGTTAACCGAGGCGATCGCCGCCGCGGAGAGGAACAATATGCCCTCCAAAGACGACGAGTACACCTTGACGCCCAGCAGATACGGCGAGAACATGCACACGCCGGAGTTCATCGACTTCCCCAGCGAAATTAAGGCGAACGAGTCCGTGAAGGTCGGCACCACGCTGGTCAGAATACGAGCGAGGGACAGGGATCTGGACTACAACGGGAAGCTGGTGTTTTGTATATCCAGCGGCGACCGGGACTCCGTGTTCGGCGTTGATCCCGACACCGGCGATCTGAACGTGATGGGCTACCTGGACAGGGAACGCGAGAGCGAGTATTTCCTGAACATCAGCGTCTACGACCTGGGCAAGCCGCAGAAGTCCAGCTCCAGGATGCTACCGGTGACGATCTTAGATGTGAACGATAACGCGCCGAAGTTCGAGAAGTCTCTAGCCAGCTTCAGGATCTCGGAGACCGCGCTGAACGGGACCAACGTCTGGCGCGCGAACGCCACCGACGCGGATCTCGGCGAGAACGCGCGTGTCACTTACTCTTTAGTGACCGAGACCAACGACTTCCGAGTGGACCCCGTGACCGGCGTGCTCAGCGTATTCGGCAGGCTGGACAGGGAGCGGCAGGAGCTGTACGAGCTGAGGATACGGGCGCAAGATAACGGCGGCAAGGGCACCGACATGCCGCCATTGTACTCGGACGCTTTGGTCAGGGTGACGGTGGACGATGTCAACGACAACGCGCCCACGTTCGCGTTGTCCAGCTACACGGTGAAGATCCGCGAGGACGTGCCGATCTGGACGGTCGTGGCGGTCGTGGACGCGACCGACCCCGACGAAGCCGCCGGAGGGGACATCGAGTACTTCCTGTCCGACGCCATGGAGAGCGAGGGATATTTCAAAGTCGATAAAGTGTCCGGCACGATCAGGACCACCCAGAGTTTGGACTTCGAGGAGCGCCAGGTGCACACTCTGACGATAGTGGCGAAGGACCGCGGCGAGCCGTCCCTGTCCACCGAAACTATGGTCATTATCGAGATCGTGGACGTGAACGAGAACATGCATCCCCCAGTTTTCGATGATTTCGTCGTCTCCGCGAGTGTGTTCGAGAACCAACCCGTCGGCACGCTGGTGACGACCGTTCGTGCGAAGGACGCGGACCCTCTGGGCGGAGACTCCAGGATTGGATACACCATCAGGAGCGGCGACGGGATCGGGATCTTCAACATCGATAACGAAGGTGAGTCCTGTTTGTTATCTTATGGTTTTCAGATAATTGTCATTCTTTCCGTTTTTTGATCTTTAACTACCGAGCAGATTGACTTTAAGTTCCTTGTAGAAAGTTCACGGGTGCGTCTATTGAGATTTCAATCGAGCAATTCGGTTTGCGTATTACTGAGTCGGTTTGTTTAATGATTTTTTAGAGAAGCATTTGTTAGCTTTTCAGTAAGTGTGAAAAGAAATTAGGAACGAGTCATTTTGTCTGGTAGTTTTAGTGTTAACGACTCAGCATGTAGTTGCATCGTGGCTAACTCGTGGAAAATCGTTGAAGCGGAACGAAAGAATTTTGTTGTAGAAAACTTTGATAATTTATGTTTCTGATATTTCTTTGATATTTTTATCTCCGTACGAGAAGCAATTCATAATGTGCCCGTCAGACGCTACCGGGTTGTTCAGAGTAAATCGATGAGCGTATTATCTTCATTGCTTTAACTTGATTTACTGCGTATCAGCGAGGTTCGAATTCATTTATATTTACCCGTCGCCGATGATAGAATATTATCGACCTTGCGAAAATCCTGTCAGATCTCCAAACAAGCCGTGGATTATATTTCGCGATAAAAAGGAGTAGGTGAACGCCGACAACCGGTGTACGATACGTCAATATTTAATTTCCCGCGAGATCTCGATTAAACCGATGCAAAAACCCAGATGCATCTGCGCAATGATGCGAGGCGGAACAAGATCGAACAGCATTCGACGGCAGCCACTTTGCGGGATTATAAATCGGCTGTAGCAGATTGAATGCGGTATTCGTAACTGTTTGACCGTGAAATAGAAAGAACGTCGATGAAAACTCTCGGTTATCGTGCCGCGGATCGAATCGATGCGTTCTCTTTACGTTGATCCGGCGCGAGTCGTGCCCGCCGCCATCGATGTCTCCTCGCAACGGCGTATCGCCTCGTCAACGTCAATCCTTTCGCCGAAAAGCATCGAATCTCGGCTCGCCGAGCGCATCGTCTCGCGCGTTTCTTGTTCGTTAACGAGGGATTTGAATTTTAAACCCGAGGAGAATCAATCGACGCGCCGATGTGAATGTTTATTTAAATCTCGGCCGTCTTTTGACGAGCATCGACCGCATTAAACATCCGGCTGCTGAACCCGCAATTTGCATGCTAACCTTTTTACCGGCAAGTTTTTGCGCGGACCGTGCTGCTGCGGCTCGCAATTTAAATTCATCTCGACCCGACTTCAACATTTCTCGCGCGAGCAGTGTCCATCGCGAATATTCCGCGGAATAGGAGCGTTAGAAACACACTGTTCTGAAATTCTAGATATTTCACGTGTCTCTGCATCTTTATATCCGGGCTAGAAATACCCGGAGAATCTACCGATACTCATCGAACCGAAAACTTCTTCATCCATGAGTCACGCTTTAATTACTTTATCCATACGTTATCAACGTTTAATAAACAAGCCGCGTTTCAACCCTTGTCCAGCTGATTCCCAGTGATTCTCGACTCGCGATTCGAACATGATAAAGGATTGATTCGCCCCGAGTCACGGGCACGTCGACAAGAAGTAATTTCAAGCCAATTGCATTTCCCTTGCGAGGGAAAACAGGCCGGGCAAAGTAGAACAAGCGTGATTCCAGTGAACCGTCCCTTTCGATCTCCACCGGAAGGAGAATCGAGCGTAACAATACTCTGAAATCGTTCGGGTCCGTGATCCCGGCTTCGATTCATTCTTCCCCGACTGCGGCCGGCTGAAAGAGAGGGAAAATAGAGGAAGAGAACCGACCGTGGGTCCGCGAGACGCGTCCTTTTTCCGCTTTGGTGGCTGCACTGTTCCGCTTCTTTCCGGTCGCCGGCGATGATCGATCGAAGGGAGCGGGGGGGAAAAAATACACGAGACCGATTCACCCTTTACATCCGACTGGCGGACCGATGCTCCGTGGCACCGGTCCAAAACGAAGTTACAGCGTCGCGGCCCATTAAATACCGACGCGGCGGGTTTAATTGAATTATGGGACTCCCGAGGATTCTCCTCTTTTTTCCCGGAGCTCGCGGCCGCGGATTAAATTCCGCCCGCAAGTATCCTTTCGCGGCGAGAACCGCACGAGAAATCGCGCGTCACCCCGTTTAATGATCGCCCCGTTCGTCCGGGAGGATCCGAATCGATTAACTTGCTAATCGGGAAGACCGGTTGGCTTGTCGCTGCTATTCGACGCTGCGTTTCCCGTCATTGCATTTATATTTGGAAAGTTGGAGTGAAAATTACGAAGTTTCGCTATGAAAGGGAATCAGTTTTAATGAAGCGTGTAGCCAGCTTCATCGCCGGACGAATGAAAGAGTTTAATCATTCTGATTCTCGGCAGACGCGAAATAATGACGAGTGAAAATATAGAGGTAACAATGTCTCGTTAATAATCGCGTTAAAGCAGGAATCCAACCCGAATTCCCTTCGTATTGTTTCTACCCGGCGAGCACGATCTCGTTAATTCTCAGATTCCTCGGGGAAGATTCTTTCCTCGAATTCGTTTCTTCGAGGCACTGCAACTAAAGATTCCTCGTGGAGATTCGTAGTTACATAAGTCTATGTGTAACACGCACCGTTCGTGCGGAGCGTAATACGTGCCAGGCACGGTCGCTATATCGATCTACCGCGAAGTAAAAATAATACATTGTCAGTGGTATGCATATTCAGCCGGCGTAAATATTCATAAGTCGCCGGTGTATTGCCTTGGTGTTTGAGGCACGACCGCCGGTTATCGTCGTTTGCGATTCTACGACGCGACGGATCCACGGTTACGTGTAGCCGGTGTTCGCCGTCCTGTAGCCGGAATCGCTCGCTCGCAATTTCAGCAACTGCTCGAACCGAAATTCGCCGAGCATTATTTAACGTACAATCTGGTGGTCGTGTTACGTCGTTCCTTTTTCAAAAATACAAACACCGCGACTAGGGGGATACGCGTAAAGGAGGAGCGCTCTGTTTGCCGGCCGGTGTAACGATGAACAGTTAACCGTTTTAATCGACGAAATTTATACCCAAATAAAATCTGCCATCGGACGGGCACGGTCCGTCGACGAAATCAATTTCGTTCAATCCAAACTCGTTCTCGATTCGCCTGGCCCGATTCGTTCAAAGAGATGCGAGCAGAAAGCGCGATGGACGGGGCCGGGGGCGGGGCGCGCGGCGGTTGCTCGTTAGCGGTTCACATTCGTCGGTTCGTTGGAGGCAAACGACGTCGCCGGGCGATCGACTAAATTTCCTATGACGCGGTTTACCCGTTCACCGCCACCAGGAAAATACGGTTAAGCTCTGATCGCCATAGAAAACTGCCACACCTAGTTTGCAGGGGTGCGGGTCGAGCCGGGTCGGGCCGGCGCGACACGTTTTCCGGTAAACGAGCCAACGCGTTGCGCTCCGCGCGGCGCTGTCCACTTTGTTGCCCGTGGGTGTCGTGGCAAGCGTTAGTCCATTAATAAGGCGACCCATATACGTATGCATATGCATACCCGCGGACCTTGCGGACACATAGCTAAGCGACACGTCCGTATAACACCGGGCCAACCCGAAAACACGCTCAGAGTTGTTCGTCAGACGAACGAAGAACAGTTCGGCTGATGTATTCAGCTTGACGCGCGAACGCTCGTGCGTGCTGATGAATATTTAGGATTCAAGGATAAAAATTCCTACAAGACTATTCGCTCATAATGTAAGGATTTAATTGATCAATCACTCATCACCGACCGCCCTTTCTTTCTTTTTGTCTCGTTCGTTCAAAAACATTGCAAAACGAACATGCACGCGACACGTCGCACATTTTCTTATAGTAATTACTTCGTCATTGAACAACATTTGCAATCGATTCCTCGGGGAAGTTTGTCCTTATCTAAATTGCTAAACGGTCCATTGTAGGAAAGAATGAGTTAAGGAGAAATTCCCTTGACCACAGTAACGCCGACTTCGGTCGCTTGGATCCTGCTTTTTAATTCATCCCACAGCCCTTATTTATAGTTCAAACTGTTAAATATTCCGCCTCCAGCGCCGACAGTTAATATTCCATCTGCACTTTATCGGAACCAACCACAAGAATCGCGTACAGACCTTCCAGCGAATTATCATCGAACCGATTCTCGTGTCGTCATTTATTCATGCAGCAGCTTCCCACGTATCCTTGTAATTTAAAACAGACGCATCGATATCCGGAAACGGTTGACCTCTGCACCGTTCGACGGGGTATCGGGAGAACGACTCGTTCTCCTTTTTCGCGGCGCGTTAGTCGTAGAGAAGCTAGGAGTCGTAAGGTCCGCCACGTTCCGCAGGCCTCGCGATAACGCCGGTGATCCATTACGTAAGGCATTCGAAGAATTTCCGCGAACAATCGGGCCGGAACGTACGGCTAACCAGGGAGGAGAGGACAGTTGATTCCCGATTAAAAGGCCTGCGGTTTCTCGCGTCGCGATTCGCGTAATTTCTCGTTAACGAGCGCGACAACCGGGACTCCGACGAATTAATTAAAATCCGGCCGGTAGCAATTATCGGAATCGTCGATGCCCCGTCCGCGAGGGGCACCGACGACGGCCGGCGAACGGGGAACGGGTTGTCCCGCGAGTTCCGAAGGA
Organism: Nomia melanderi; assembly: GCF_051020985.1. NCBI lineage: Eukaryota > Metazoa > Arthropoda > Insecta > Hymenoptera > Halictidae > Nomia > Nomia melanderi. The sequence goes on from NC_135008.1 coordinate 6,065,128, forward strand.
CCGGGGACAGAGCGGGCCCCAACCCACCGGCGTCGACACGGCGAAAATCCAATTTAGCCCGACGAGTGCCGTATGAGCACCGATATATTCGTAGCAGCTCGTGAATTATACCGGGTATAACGATCGCGCGCGCCCGCTCTAAATTACCTCTATCGACAAACGCGATGTTTTTATTCCCCTCGAAAGTCGTTTCGTCCGGTCCCCACCGCGCCCAGGCCGGCCTGGCCCGGCCCGAACCCGCGTTCTCGCAATATTGGACGATAGTATCGATCTCGTGGCGAAGACGAACGGCTTACGCAACGACTGATATTTTATTTACGTCCCTGATACCTTTTTCTCCCTCCCCCCACAGTTATATTTCCTGGGATACAAGCATGCGCGCGAACGGGAACGGACTCGCGGACGATTTAAATTTAAATTGAAAATTTCACTTGTTTGCCTTTCGCGAGGGGAGCGTCGCTTCTTTTCGTTTGATCGCGAGTGTTTCGTTGCGAGCAACGAATAATTGTTCCTCAGCCGGTGGAAAGTTCCGAGGAAAGTTCGTTTTCATATTCTTACGGAAGCGTGCCACGGGAGATTCGTTACACGGCTTCAATGAGGGTTTAAGGCTGGCAGTTAAGATACTTTCCTTGCTGCCTCCGGTGAACTCTTGAGGAGGTCCGCTCGCGGCGGGGATTTTTCCTTTAATTCGCTTCTCGTTACTTTCCCGCGTTACTGTGAAGACGGACGACGGTCGTCGATGGGGCCGCGCGTCAAAGACGATCCCAACTTCCAATGTTCTTTTCAGCGTCCCTCCTCGACCAACGCCATCCGCTGCAGCCCGCTATTGTGCCGCTGGAATTTCTGGTATTGTCAGCGAAGTTTCACCCGGCTTTCTTTCCACAGTCAGGTGGGAAGAACAATCGCGGCGACTTTTTGCTCGGTACAGTTTCCTTCCCCCTCCCCCCTTCGCCTCTTTGATTCCCGAGCCAAGCGACGTACGCGCGCGCCGCCTGTCTTTTACGAGCGGCACGGCTGCGTAAGCAGCGAAAGAGGGAAACGTGTGAATGGGCGCTTTAGAAATGGCAACTGCTAACGACCATCGGTGAAAATCTTCCGGGCGTGCGATGGATCGAGAATGTTTATCGCGACACGTACCGCGATGTCTCCGGGCACCCGAAGCGTTTGCCCTATTTCCTGCGTCTTTCTATCGGTATCCTTTCTTCTGCAACGGTTATTTCAAAACGGTTAATTAAACCTCTGATCTCGAAGATTTTTCCCGGTCGTATCGCTCGAAGCTATTTCAATAGAAGAAACACATTCGTATATAAATAAATCGATTCTTACTCATCACACACACACACACACACACACACACACAGATATTATGATATATTTAACGACAAAATTTAAATATCTCCGCTCCGAAATATCTCCCTCCGACCGAAAGGGTTAATCTCCCGAATATTAAATTTACCGCTTCAAGTATTAACGCTGAAACAAGCGGATTTCTCGAGTGGGTTAATAATTTTCCTCGCGTAGGAGATTAAAGGCAAATGTTTATTCCCGCTTACATCTTCGAAATTAATATTAAGAAATTCCGGAGGCTCGTTTCTCTTCGTTCTTAATATCGATCGAAGAAATCGACGATCCCCGCGCAGGAATTCCCGGGGCCGGGCTTGCGGGGCAATCGTCGGTTGACACGCGGCGAGTTAGGGCCAGTAAAAAGTTTGGGGGGCGTATGCTAAACGAGCGAAATTCGGACGACCGCGATACCGCGGCATTCGGCCGGCTGATGTGTGCGTCGACTGGTTATGAACCGCTGTTTAAATATTGCGCTAGAATTAACAGGGGCGTGTCGGGCCTTAACGAGCCGGGCGAAACCGGGCCGCGCTGCGGTACTTACGCCGAACAATATACCGGCGAACTTGAAAGGCTACGTGTCGTCATAAGTAATTACGGGAATGTTTACTCGAAGCGCGATTGTTATCGCCACGCGATCGAAGTTCCCCGCTCGGCGCGTCGCGGCGTGGCGCGCGCGCGCTGAATATTCGGGGGAAGTTCGGCAATTTGCGCAACTGACTTCTGAAATTTTGCTAATTTTCCCCGCTCGCAAATAGAACTAATCGCGGACCCGGATAGAACGCTTCCCTTCGTCCGCGTTTCCGGGAGGGGAGGAGATAAGATTGTCTCCTCCTTTCTGGCACGCTAATGTGCGAGCGCCGGGACTATCTTACTGCCGGGCCAGGTATGTACGAACGTATTCGACTTTACGGCACGGCTGGAACTCTAATCTTGTCTCCTCGGCGCAGAAATTCTCCGCGGTCGGTGTAATAACGAGGAATCAATATTTTCTGCTGTTTATCAGCGGTGCTCGCGTTTAGGCTGCCGCGCTGCGGTTTCTGTGCGGTGTATTTTGGAGAGTGGGCGGAGTGACGGAGATGAAGTGGGAGATGGTTTCTGTATTCTAGAATTCATACTGTAGTGTATTCTGATTTAATTAATACACTCGAATGTTTTTCCACCGCGTATATTCATTATTCTATAATGAAATACTGATTAAATTATTGATTCTGTTGGTTAAAAATAATATAATTACATTATACACAATATGATATTGATTATTCGATTGTATAATTTTGCCACGTGAAAACAAATAGTGGCTTCTAGTCGCCAGTAGAGTGCAAGGGATCAATCATCGTGAAATTTTCTTTAAATAGTGTGTAGCGGGTGTACAACTCGTGTGAATACCTTAAGATCTACAGTCACGCAACCTTTAATGCGCTATTTATCAGTATTTCAGATGTTTGATTACTAATATCAGCTATCGGCATGCAATCAGTATGCAAGTATTAGCGAGCAGCCGAACATAGAAAAATGGGTCACAGGAGAACGAGCGAAACGGTAAACTGAAACGCGAGTTACGTTGCAACGTATTCCCTCGAACGTGTGTTCCTCTTTACAGGCGGCGAGCACGCTAGAAAAGGGAACTCGAAATTGCCGGTCGTTGATAGGATCGTCTAGTAAAAGCGAGCGTTATCGTCGCGGAACAGGGAGCCGCCAGAATCGAAAGGTACAAAGGGAACTTCTTTCTCGAGTCCATAAACTTAATTATTTACGGAGAGCGGCGCGGAACCGTAGAGCGGCGGAGGATCGGAAGAGAAAACATCCCGGGACGCTTCCGTTACATTTTTCCGGGTTTCGGTAACATCAAAGCCGGCGGCAGGAATTATTTCGTTTCGTTTCGTCCAGTTTAATTTCATTTGTATAATATCCCGCGCGGTCCTGAAGTGCGCGGGATTCCAGGAAAAGACTGCCCCCCGACTTCCGATTCCGAGGGCTGCACAACTGACGAACTCAATTTTCATTTCTGCAAATGAGACGTTTAACGAGATCATTTGCCAACGATACTGGCGTATTCAGGATTCTCTTTGATAATCTCGCGTCGTCCGTCGACCCTGCGGTTCCCGTTTTAAAGCCCCGGCCGAAAGACACTCGAACTCTCGACTCAATTAATTATCCCATTTTACGGCGACCATTCTTTGACAGCGTGACAGGCGATTCGTATATAGACGAGGTGTTTAAAAGTCACTGCTGTTACGCGTCAATTACTCCTCATCTGAAATTTACCGCGGCGGCCGACGTCGCGCGCCGTTGATTCGGCTCCCCGTTCCAACGGATCCCCGCCGGCCGGCCGTTGCGTCAGAGCGTCGGCAAAAATACGGCGAACGATAATCCGCGTTCGCATTTCAGAGCGAGCGGACGGAATTCCTCGCAGCGCCATAAGCGGCACCGGGGCAATAACGTTCGTCACATTCGGCATATAATTACAAGTCACGTAACGCAGCCAACAAGATGCCGGGCGAGGATTGTCACGCTGTAAAACACGCTCGCGACGGGCCGCGTTCACGCGTGCCCCGCGTACGAATCCCCGTCATGAATCCTTAATGCCGGCGACGGAACCCGCCCCGTATCGTTCCGCGCCGCGTCATTAAGTGCCGCGTCTCCGCAAATTACACGGGGGCGCAGCCACCCCGCCGAGTGCCGAACGCGCGCCGGATAAACCATGGGGCCACCCGAAATCAGCGCCAGCGTCGCGTGTAATTATCGCGTTTCGAACGTTAACGCGCGTGGAAATCAGCTCGGCCGGATAATTCCCGGGTTTAATAAGAGGGTTCGAGCGATGGGCAAATTGCGGCTTCGGGGATAGACTTCAAACAAGATAATGCTCAGCGATTTTCTGCCCGTGGCGTACGTCCGTGCAAGAGTACTGTCGCGAGAACGCGTTTCTCCTGACATTTTATTCCTTCTGTTGTTCGTGGTAAACTTACGCTTAATACGAGCTTTTACAATACGACAGAGATGCAGGGAAGAGTTTTTAAGTATAATGATTCTTGTACAATGCGGTGTATAATTAAATGTTTTATTATCTTCATTCTTCGACTACGAGTGTACGGTCCCACGTCTCTCGTAGATCTATCAGTATACAAGAATCGCGCACATTTACGAGCAACCAGATTTCTTTGGTATAACTCATGTTATTGCAGTGCTGTGCAAATACAGCGGCGCGGAATCTAATAGCGCTGAGCCGAAGCGTACCGTAATCGAAGGATTAATAGGTGAAACACAGGAAATCTTGACGTGACCACAGCCATAGGAAACATTTTAGTTTTATCGTTCCCGTCGAATGGATCGAATTGATAGTTAATTAAACGACTCGAAAGGAGATCGAAGGTGAGGTTTCTTCGAACGGAGCAGGACTCTAGCGGAGACACGGCGCACGGCTGCGCCGCGCGTTGAAATCACTCGAACACACCGCGCATTAATTACGTTCGGCATTCTCTGGCGCGCGAACGAGGCGCGCTCCGCTTACCCTTGAATACAAATATCCAATATGAACGCGAGTTTCGAACGGCGGGACGTTTTGATGCGGTCTGCGTGGAGATCCATTGGCATATTCTTGCTCGGCCGTTCGTTCGCGAGGTTTCATTTTGCGTCGCGAAGATACGCGCCGAGGTTCCGACGCTAAAGAAATGGCGGAGAGTAACGTGCCAGTAATTACTCGCCCGCCGCGTTATTGCCATCCGCGCGCGGGCGCGTTTCGGATGGTTTGTTCCGTTTCCGAATGGATAGCGACGCGACGCCGCCCGTTCGTCCGCGGGAGAGACGCCGCGTTCCTGGCTTTGTCTAATGGCGCAACTATGAACGAAACGTTAACTCTGTGACAGATCAATTTGGGAGTTATTATTATTGCCCGCTCGGCCGGCCCCCGAGAGCTGGAATATTTAATTTCGCAGTACCTGGCCAGACAAGCCAATTGTCTGTTAACTGCAGCTTCCTTTGTGTGCCGTTTCCCGCGTCGAGTGTTCCGGACGATGAAGTGCAATTTACTCGGCGCATATAAAGGAATGCCTTCACTTCCGTTCTCAAAGCAGTACTCGGTTTTCATTTGATTCCGGCCCGAAAATAGTACGGCTTAGCCGCCGCTGCGCCGTTCGGGATGGATCGCGTTTGTTTCTCGCGATTCGTTTGTGGGGAACCTCTTCCCGACGGACCGACGGTAAATTGATAACGATCGAGCCCGGCGTAACTCGCCGCGCGCTCCCTTCTCTCCTTGATCTAACAAAGTTCCAAGCTGCTGCTCCCGTCCCGAGGACACGGCTTTCTCGCGAAACCGAGAGTCAGGGCTGAAGCGAGCGCCGCGAAGTTTTTTAATAAGTCCGCGGGAAATGAAGTTCACTCGACGGCCGTCGACGGCCGGTGAGGTGTAAATTTCATAATCGATTAAACATCTTGCCGTGAATTATTCCGCGCACGCGGATCCGCCAGACAAAGCGCCGCTGGAAGACAAAGGGCGCCGGGTATATCTCTAATGAAAGACGTAAAGGAACGTCGCGGGACGGGGTTAAAGCGTTCGTAATGGACTGTCTTCTCGAATGAAAGGAAAAAGAGCTGACGAAGCGCGTCAGTCTGAGAGGCGCTCGGATTATCCGACAGCGCTCGCAGTCGTACGTAAATAATACGTTTGTACATAGTTATTAGAAGGCGAGCCAACAGAAACGAGGTGAAGTGGGTATCGCTATTATCATTTTCCGAGACAATTGTCCTTTAGACGCGGTATTGTAGACGGATTCCGTTCATTAATGTCTCTCGGTCTGTACGCGAGTCGAGTGAGAATTCGCAATAATCGGCTCTTAATATCTCCGCGAATGACTCGAGAACAATTCGATTTCCCACGGGAGACCTAACACTTCCCGCGAACCACTATCTCAACGTCCAGAAGAACACTCCGCGACGTATCCCTTCCGTCGCCGAAATTTATCGCGTTCGTGTATCGTTTATCAGGCGCGAGCGGCGCCGCAACGCGTAATGCATCGATAGGTCGATACCATTAATTGTCCGAAAGAGTCGTCCCGTATTTTACCGGACCAGGAAGGGATCAGTGTTGCCTCTTTCGCTAACGCGTTGTCTGCTACGAGATTAAAGTTATTCGAGTATTCCGCTTAACCCGTTACACTTTCGATCGATCAAACGAAAAGAAACAATGAATGCGTTCCTTCAATTTTATTTTTAAATATTAATGAATTGGTATTATATCCAAACTGTCGCAATGATAAAAGCGATTAATCGATTCTCGAAGAGTGCCACAGTCACGTAGGAACTCGAATGTGCCAAGAGGAGCGTTACAAATAGTGATGTCACGGCAGAAGTGACCTGGCAACGCAAAGGGTTAACCGATCGGCCGTGTTCCTCGATCGTTAGCGAGCGCGCCGAAGGGAGAAGCCGGGGCTGCGGTTCTCGGGGCGATCGGCAAGGCGAGCCCTCGAAACGGACCGCTATAAGCCGCGATTCGATATACTTAGGGCTCGTGTAGGGAAATAAATCGCCGGTCTTTTCAGCGGGTTCGGCCGCCGCGCCGGTACATGTTCCAGGAAACGAGAACTCGGCACTTACGTGCTCGTAATGCGGCGGATAAGGGTGAGGAGAGCATGACCGGTATGCGCTTCTTCGTGAATCTAATCCCCGAAGCGGTGAAACGACGCCCACGCGAGCGAGCCCCGCCGCTGCATCGAGATTTTCTCGCGAACGCCGTGCTCTCGCCGCTCGCGAACGAGATGGAACGGGAAAAGAGGAACGGCGAGAGACAGACGGACGGAGAGAGGAGGGAAAAGACCACTGTATACCGGTTTTCGAGGAGGCTGAGGCCGGGGGCGGCGGAAGTGACGTCACATAGGGGGCCACACGCGCATATCGCGTTCTGCAGCCTCTCTAAAGACAATGACCCGTCCTAGCCTCTTCTCGCCCCTCCGCGTCGCCTGCGTGTTGCGTTCGACGAAAGCTACTCGAGCTTGTAACGGGAAGTCTTCCGGACAGCATGGCGGAATTATTGAAGCTTCGGTGCCGATAGAATTCGCTGTGCAACGAACGCAGCGAGGTGGTTAGAAAGTTCGGAGACGTATTGGAAACATTCGAGGATTCTTCGAGAGTTAACCTCTCGAGTTAGCTTGTCAGATTTATTTAAATCACGTTATAAATCGTCTCGTAGTAAAACAGATTTATTAACTCTAGAGGCACTGAAATAAGTTCTGAAGCGCTTGATGATTATTTAAAGAAATTTCGGAAGAAGGAAGGAACCCACGTTCGATACCAAGAAACAACATTCGCGTCGAATCCAGTACGAAATCCGGTTCGACGTTACACGACAAATATTTCAATTGAATTCACCCGGTCCGCCGATGGGAAATTGATAACCGGAACAGGAAGAAATGTATTCCGGATCGGGGATTTCCGATTGACCCGATAGTAATGAACGACTCTCGCGGCAGACCGAGGAACGAGATACGGGATTTCGGATCCCGCGACGAGAGACAGAGACGCGTGGGTATTATAAGAAACAGCGGATGCGTGGATGCATGCATCGCGGGATCGGCTGCGCGGAAAGAGGCACGGTTCGATGGAAATTATACGGTCCAGTGGCCACGGGCCGACGGCGGTATCCCGTGCTCTCTTCGTTGCTTATCACTTCGGCTCGATAACCGGCGAACCGTGGAAAAATCTTCCTGTCTGATTCGAAACCATCAATTTTCACTTGGCGCGCGAGCCCGTGCCCATATTGGCAGCGGCCGCAAAAAAATCTGGACCGCGCCGGTGGAAAATACGCGCGGTCGAAAATGGATTCTCCGGCGATCCACTGTGGGAAATCGACGGACGTTGATTACTCTGTACGAATCGGGATTAAGCGTCGACGCGACCGCCATTTCCGCGGTATCTTCCGTCGGAAAATTAACTTCCAAATTTCTTGCGGTTGGCTCCGCCGGGATATTCCGTCGATCGGAAGAGGGACATCCAGCACAAATATTTTCGATCGGACGTTACACCCGCCCCGATATTTGCTTTCCCTTCTCGCGCCGCTCGTAACCTCGTTTATTTTACGCTGAGCAGAACTGCAGAGAGAAATATTATATTCCGGATATTTTCTTGCGCGTCTTTATTTATTTCCCGTTACACGCCCTTCGACGAAGTTTCACGCTCCGTTCGCTTGTAACGTTTTTTCGCGTTCGCGCAGCTTTTAGAAGATTGAAATTTCCCGAGAAATCTTACGTTCGCGGGCGTTCTTATCCGTTACGAGCAATAGGAGATCCGGTATTATTGAAAATAATGACGGATTCAGACCGAAGTCAGACGTTTCTCGCGAGAGTGTCCTCGCAGTTACGTAACAGGCGGAGACTATTTGTCGATAACGTTGTACCGGTACTGCTCGTGCCCTTATCGAAGGGACAGAAGGTTCAGACGCAGCTGCACTCGAACCGGGCGACAACTTATTAAATCTCCTCCCGAGGAAAGTTCCTTTCGAAACAATTCTTATCGTCGCGTGTCGGCGGAATCCTATTTGTAAGGGCCGACGAGCACTCACCTTAATCTTCCCTCGCCGCGGCGAGCGAACCGGTATAAGACCAATTTGTAGACGGTTGACTTTCTACTTCCGTTACCAGATAACACAGCCGCTTTTGCTACGAACCGTACATTAACGAGACCGAGGAGCACCGGTTCCCGGGACCCGGTCACGCGTCGGGTCGTTAACGGGGGAAAACGGACACGTCGATCCCGAGTCCGCGTCGATCCTCCTCTCCGCGTCTTAATCATAAACGACCGTGAGAACCTGTTTGCACGTACCGGCGAAATTCACCGTATAAACAAAGATTCCGGCCGACGAGCACGATTCGTTCGAACGCGTTCGTGTCGTTGTTGCCTCGTACTTCGGCGAGCGCGACGTTATTAAAGCTCGCAACAGATATTAAGACAACGATTCGCCCCCATTAACCGCCGTGTGCGCGTCCAATTAAGTTATAAAGTTTTATGCGACCGTTCCGGAGTTAATCCGACGGGCGATCGACCGGTCGGAATCGATCCTCCGAAATTTCGGTGTCCCGGCCGCGATCCTTCGCGAACGGACGCTCGCCGATGTCCCGTCATTTCGGCGAGGCTTGTTCCGGATTGGTTTACGAGGCCGTCCAAGCTCGCGCGAACGGTGTACGTCTAACGATTAGTCGGCGGGACGATTAACCTAAATTCGCGGCGGACGCACCTGCTCGCGGCGCACGGTTAAGCCTCGGTCTTTTGCGGTTTAATGGTACGCGTCGTCTCGTAGGTGCGCGCGGCCGCGCGGCGTTCACTTGTTAACGTTTATCGGTCTCACCGGCGACGCTCGTAACCCGTAAGAACCCGGAAAATTCGGTTAACCCGTCGCTGGTGCATTCCCGGCCGAGCTCAGCCGGCATTATTCCGCCGTTGTTATCAATTCGAGAATTAATCTACCGGAATATTACGCGGCTCGCTGCGAATATCGGGACACGTACCGCTCTTCGAACGACTCCGGCCAGATCCGACGATATCGCTGACTCATTATCTCGGGACGTGTATTTGTTTCGAGCTCGGGGACTCGTGTAATCAGGATTGGATTTCAGATGCCGAGATTGCGTGGGCGGGCGCGCCGCGCGCGGGAGAGAGCTCCGCGATGTAGATGACAAATCTTATGAATGTTAATAATACTCTTCGCGTGTGCGGCTGGTAGGAAGAGATTCGGTGATGTAGGTCGCCGGAGACGTGTTCGTTCTTCTGCGATGGTAGATTGCGGATTTTATGCGTTTATAGTATTCTCCGGGCACGGGGGACAATCGCGAGAGTGGATACGCTCGCTATCGTGATAGCGGGACGGTTGTATTGAAGGAAATCGGCCTCTGTGGCGCTATTAACACTAGAACTGGCGACTGTTTAATATGATATATAATGCTTGTAAAAGTCACGACAGCCGATTTTCTTGAATGTCCGATCGTATTCATTATCGCGTGAAAGTGGAACTGGTTGTTTCGAACGGAACCTAGGATATTTAACTCTTCGACTGCTTTGTCACTCGAATTCGGGTAGCGTTTTATACATCAATTTAAAAATTAATTTTCTCGGTGGCGCATCGAACGAACCGAATTTTGTTAGATGTAATAAATATAGAAACGACAGTAGTGCCGCTGTTACGAAGAATCTTGACTGTTTGGTTTCTGTTCTATTAAGAAAACTGTTCCTCTTGCACGAGAGTTTTAGTGTTTATTTGGCAGTCGACGTGTTTACGCTTTCACGATATTAATAAACGGAGAATAGGGAAACTGGAATCAGTCGCGACTGACGTAGCAGTTAAACATTGTACCTCGAAGTCCCGTTGAAATCTCAAAGCGAGACATTTTGGTAACAGCGGTATGTAAACTAGTCTAGTGGTAAACTAGGGAATCTTGATAAATACCGCATCGATGATCTAAATAATAATCCCCAAACTTTAGAGCTGCCAGGCATTTCGAGTACTTTGCAAGCCACTAAAGTGGTCGAGGTATTCAATCTGCCGCAGAGTTTCGCAGCATCTCCGGAAACCTGGAAGAATCTGTGGACCTCGCGTGTTGCAGGGATCCGGGGATGTTTAGAGCCTTTGAAACTCTCAAGGGTTCGGTGGTTTCCAATGCCTCGGGCCCGACGAGAGTCTTGGACAGACTTCGAAGTTCCGCGATTCGTGATCCTCTAAACCTCCGGGAATCTTTATAGCAATCGCACCTCCCGCTAACTACGGGAAGTGTCCTATCAGCTTCAGTGATACACGCTGCTTGCCCGAAGACTTACACGAACCTGCAAAGCTAAAGATTAAAGTAGAAGTACGCAGCAATTTCTGATGAATCCGACGGCTACGGGACAACAAGTAGCTACTCGAGGTATCTCTCGACTTGTTCCTTTCCGGCAAGTCCCCAGATCCCATTATGATATTAATCCGCGACACGAAATTCCTCGACAACGAGGATTGCCTCTTCGTCTTTTCGGTGCGCGCTCGCGGCGCCGAGTGTTCTAGAAACTCGGAGGAAGCGGTGGCAAGTAAGACCGAAGTTTCTCGAGAGAATAGGCGGGCGCAGCGCAGCGGTAAGCTATCCATCAGCGGCCGGATGGTCGGCATGCATCACGTATTTTTTTTCGAGACGGAAGCGCGCGCCACTCGACGCCCGGTTTTATCGCGAGCATTAGTTTCGCTTGGCTCGGCTCGCGCCGGGACGCGACTTCGACGCGGGGATCGGCATTTTAACGGGCCCGCGCGCCGGACGGACCGTCTAGCGAAATATCTTTCAACGCGCCGTATATCGGCCGGGGGTTTTTCGGAGCGTTTTTCGAACACCATAACCCGCGCGGCGTCGTATAAATCGAGCCGGGCCGAAAAAAATTCGGGTTTCGCGCGGGCTAATGCGCCGCGGCGGGCATAAAAGCCCGGAATGACGACAGTTAAAAGGAAGTTTACCGTCGCGATGCGAGCCAAGGAAGACCGTCGTGACCGAAATAAACTGCGCGCCGACGGTTTTCGAGCTTTTTAAGGGGCATTCGGAAAGAAGAGGCGAAGCTCGGGAACTTCTCCCTCGGAATCCCCGGGCACATTGTTGTCCCCTCGATCGCGCAGCCGCGTTGCGTGCCGCGTAACGCCGTAATCAGGTTTTATCGTCGGCACGCGAATTCGCTACGAAAGCAGCCGCTTTCACGGGCTTAAATTCGTAAAGCTGCGAGATTGGAAACGTTGAAAGCCGCCCGCCGTATTCGAAAAAATCGATGGAGCGTCTAGATTTGGCAAACCGACTACCGGCACTCCGGGAAATTTGCAACATACTCCGGACATTGGTATTTCATAAACATTTCCCCGCCGTCCGTTAGTATTCCACCATCGCGAACGGGAAACGTATAAACGAGCAACGCATTTTTGGCGTCGCGGGGGGGGAAGGGATTCATCGTTCGTGAAAAATGTTTTCGTATTTGAAACGGGAACGGGGATACGTTACGAATGAACGAACGACGCGCCGTATCGTCGAAATAAAATAGCTACTTTCGCAATTTCATCCGGCAGACGCGCAATTCCGTTACAGCGTGCCCCGGGAAAGTCGCGCTCGATAATAAATGTTTGGAATGGTCCCAGGAGAGAGCCCCCAGAAAATTATAATCCTTCATTGTGCAGGAGCGCCGCCGCCTCGTTGCGTTCCTCGGAAAATTCATAAAACCGGAGAACACCGAGCGCGGATTAATTTATTGCCGCGGCTAATGTTGCGGCAAGTATAATATCTCGCGGGGATGAATCTTCTGGGAACGGATACCTTCGTGGATATTGTCCCGGATTCACGATGGTACCGCAGGTATCGACACCTGAATCGATCGAAAGATAACTCGTAAAGTAAACAATTTAATTCGGCGGAGAAATCGCGGGCACATAAAGCGCGAGAATTATTGCTGCCCGGCGAGGGTCGTTCCCGACGAGCTTCCTCGGTGGTCACAGCAGACGCGCGTGTTATACAATCCCGGTGCAGACGATCGCGCGTACAAACAAATCAAAACAGTTCACACCCAGGAGATCCAAGCGGGATCACTGGTAACGAGCTACGACGTCCACAGACGTCCCATTAAAATCAACTGGGTGTATCAGTTTCGTCGGAAGGCGAAGGCATAAGCCTCCAAACAATCCGGAGCGTTTCCCGTCGATAAACGAAAGCAGATGGAAAGATCGTTGAACCTTAAGCTTCGTGTCCATTTGAGATCGGAACTATTACTTCTTCTCTCAAGATCTTCCCTAAACATTTCCTTACAACTTTTCCTCGAAATCTTTCACAACATTCTATCGATTCCAATCATAAATGGCATTTCTACCGATAATGGTAACGTAATAATTGCTACATAGAACTCATCGATCGAAGAAAATAGTAACCATCCGATTGCTCTTTCATCGCACCTCTATTTCCGCAGTCATCTTAATTTAGTCTTAATTTAGCACAACGGGCGAGGTTTCGCAGTACTTTCGAACGTACACGTACCCTTAGACCATGCAGAAACGACGGGCGCCGCGTTGCGCGAGCTAGACGCGAAATGGGTTTGCGGGATGAGTCACCGTCCCATGGAACTGGACAAGACAGGAACGGGACGAGACAGGGAGTCGGTCGAAGCTCACGGGGGATCGAATTCTCGCCGCGTCTGCGGATTATTACGAGTCCCTACGCGACGCTGTAAAAAAAGAGACGAGAGGCACCGTCGCCCGGACAGCTCTTCCGTCCATTATCGACGATCCTGGCTGCATATACGGCGCGAAACACGTCCTAAAACCGGTTCTCGATCGGTTCCACGAACCGCATGCGCCATCGGATCCGGGTACCCACACGACTCCATCTCCGCCTTCCTCTTCTTCTTCCTCTTCTTCGGCTCCGTTCGCCTCCTTCCACCTCCTCCGCCTCCTCCGCCTCCTCCTCCTCCTCCTCCTCCGTGTTCGGCGACTCCATCTGCTGCACCTCCGAGCAGAGCCTAGGCTTCTTTCCTGGCGGCGCGCTGCACCGCGACGGTTGCAGTTGGAAGCACCGACTTCCGCAAGCTGCCCGGCCGATCGCCGGTCGTTCGATCGCGCGCGGATGTGGGCTGGACCGGACCCGCGCCTTACCTACGCCATATTTTAGGTGTTAGGCGCGCGTTGTAGGTTGGGCCGCGGCTCGGCCATGCATCATCGTATTATCGCCACCGCCGAACTTGCCTTCTATCCTGGAACGATCGGAATTGCGACGCGCCGAACCGCCCCGATCGCTACCTACGCTGCTTGGGCGATCTAATGATTCTCGCCGATCGTCGCTGTTCAGTCTATAGCGGACGCCGGGAATCCTTCCTGCTTTATACTGTTATTCTGTTTATCGGAGGGAGGCCGTGTTTTCTGTTTCATTATTACCGGACGCGTGGAAACGAGTCTCGCAATTGATTTCAACCGTTTACGGTATTCCTTGTTTCCGTGGGCTCCGGAGATCGGAAAAATGTTAAAGGTTTGTTAAACGTGGTTCGTTCGAATAATTGCGAGCGTGTATCTCATCGGTCTCACAGTTCATAAGGATTCACCGATGCGTAAATCGAATTAATTTCATTCGTAACGCGTAAATTCGATAATGTAAGCACGTTTCGTTATGATTTTCCTCGGTGCGTTTGTGTACGGGGGCGGTCGAATCGATTCGTGTCAGTTTCCATGGGTCTGCGAGAGCCTCGTTTAACAATGCGATTCGTCGAAACGAATTACTTACACATTATAGCCCCGCTGGGCGTAGAATATAAAACCGGAAAATAATGGGAAGATTATAATGTTTCTGCGGTAATTTACGTATCGTAATTTCTCCGGTTGTCGTGCGCCCGGCCACAGCTCAATTTAAACCGCGGTACAATTTAGGCGGATTTCCCGTAAATCCGGTTATTGTGCAGTTAATAGACAATTTGCAGGATAATTTACGCTTCGGCCCGCTCGTTTTTATTGATTCGCTTTAGCCGGCACTCGAATCGGACCGTTTTCTTCGTACGAAATTGTTACCCCGCCCACTCGCGGCCAGACATTAGATTGCGCCCGTGTCCGGGAAAAATTAATATCCAGCGAGATAAGCGGCGGAAAATATAGAACGGCGATAAAACTGTGGCAAACGTTCTTTGGCACTTAATGTCCGGCGTGTAATTTACCACGAGTTCGAGGTAGTTAACTTCCACTTTGAAGTACGGTGGCCCGGGAAATTAGCTATAAACTCGAGTTTGTGTGTAAACTTTTCTAGTTGTAAAACCGGCTCTAAGGAGCATAATAAATATATCTTGCCGGTAATTATTATTTTTAATTAACTATCCCATCGGCGCGGGGAGACATCGCGGAAATTCCGAGGGATGTAATTAAACGTAAAATTTAAGTGCGCGATGAACCTGCGCGTCCAGAAGAGGATCCCGTTGAAACGCTCGACCGGAGAAACGTGGCGGCCTTCGCCTCGATTATGTCGCATGTTTCCCTTATACTTCGAGAACTAATTATCCCTTGGGAATCGTAGAAACTAAACGAAAAGAAGATCACGCTCGCAGCTATGATTATAAAGTTTTCGTGCCTCCTCTTATTAGTTCCGAAGTTTAAAGGATATCGATGATCCCTCGGCATCGCGCTCTTCCGGTGTCCATAATTAACTCGAAAGCCGATTTCCCTCCTCCAACTTTTTTCTATCCACCCCCCGACTCTCTTCGCCGGTAATTTCCTTTTCGCGGGCGGGACACGTCCCCCAGTTACGGTCACGCGAACAGGCTTTTCCCGAAAGTGGCTAACACGTATAGCCGAAGGAAACGCGGACTCGCGGCTCGCATATGAAACGGCCCGGACACGTGGGACTCTAATTCAACGCACGTGTCACCACCGGCGTCGCGACACGTGCAAGTTCTTCCGCGGTCGGTGCATGTAAACTAACTTCGCGATACCCGATAAATTTCGCTGTTTGTCGGCCGACTGCGAATGGGCCGCAGTATGTTAAATGAGATTTCGGCGAGCCGTGAAGCCGGGCGACGCGGCTCGAATCGATTCACTCTTTGCTAGGGGACCGACCGGCAAATCTCGAGAAAGGGCTCTCATAATCGATTTAGCCGGGAAGTTTGGGAAACAAAACTTCCTCGCGTTGCAGAAGAATCCGGCGAACTACTCGGTGCCTTTGTCGAACGAACTGGTAAAGAAGCGACGCTGCATTTCTTTGGTTTTTTCGTTTCGGCGACATTGACACTCCATTTTCCTACTGGAAGCGTATTAGCAACGGAATATCATTTGATCGTTTGCACTCCGTTCGCTAAAGGAATCGAACCCGCTGATTATCGAATGAATATAGTTGAATTACCAGTGAATAGATTGCCACTTGAATGTTTCTCGAGCTACTGTTTAAGTTCAAATTGCATCGAATGCATGGAAATCACGCGGAACTGCGCTCGAAGACGCTCGGAACCTTGCAATTACGGTTCAAGGAGTAACCGGGTACACAAGGACACGCGTGCAGAGAGCAGGCAATTAATGGACACGAGGAAAATCGATAAGTATGTAATGATAGAAGGACGCGCCGCGATCGATCGGCCGCCTATAATTACGAGCAACACTCTCTCGATTGGCAACATACGTCACGCGAGCGTAGCACCGTTTAAGGCAGCGAGCATTGATCTCGACGACTCTGAATGGAGGCCACGTGTCTTTTTATTCTCGACAGTGTATCGAACTCTTATTTGCTTATACGGAAAAGAATACCACGGAAAGCGCTCGAACGTTGAAAACCTTGAAAGACCTCGTGAAACGCCGGTCTCTTTCGCGCCGGTTAAGAGTTTCTATTTCGGTGGCAGAAGGATTCGAGCATTCGCGTGATTCATAAATCCGGTGTATCAGCCGTTCCAAATAAAACGGCATTTATTAGAGAAAGCGTATATACGTCGGACAAACGACTGGCTCGAAAGAAACCTCCACGGGGATACAGATCGATTACTCC
This sequence comes from Nomia melanderi, assembly GCF_051020985.1. Lineage (NCBI taxonomy): Eukaryota > Metazoa > Arthropoda > Insecta > Hymenoptera > Halictidae > Nomia > Nomia melanderi. The sequence continues at coordinate 6,081,945 of NC_135008.1, forward strand.
ATTGAAGGGGATCGACCGTCGTAGACGTCGATTCCAGGTCTCATCTTCCGCGAATCCAGAGATCCGCCGCTCCATTGTCAGCGTAGGAATCGGCAGAAATATCGAATATGGTTTCAGCGACGGTAAACTACGGCCCCGGCTCGTTTCTCCCGTTTTGCCGCGTGAGCGCGCGAGAAAAATCCGCAATATTCAGATCTCCCGGTGAGTTATATATCATCTGCGGATGATAGCGTTGCGCCGCGAAACCTATTCGTTTCAATGCGTACATTCATAGCCGCGGCTAAAAGCTTCGCGTATTCCGCTTCCTTTCCTGCTCGTCCCGCGTGTTCCGATCGGCGCGAACTTTTTCGAGAATTGATTGGGAGAGGACGATTTACAAGCCTCCGGCGGGTAGGGGATCGTTAAACCGATTTCAATCTCGACGCGCGCATTCTGGGTTGGATCTCTGATCCCGCATTATCGCGCGGAGAGAAGTTAATTGACGATTTCACGCTCTCGCGATGAATTTTGTGTAATATTAATACGATCGTAACGCGTTTTGCTCGAATCGGCTGTACACTTGACCAATTTTTGTTTGCTCATCGTATCCGCGGCGCTTATTCGCGGTTTAATATTTAATCTCGTTTGTTGCAGGTAAGAATTCGATACGCAGACAAGGATCGGCCCGCTTCCACGTAGCGCGCGCGAGAGACACGGATCCCTCGTCGTTAGTAAGTAAAGCCGATAGATTTTTATACCCCATTTCCGACTAACTTCGGATTGACGGAACGTGTCTAAGGAGACTTTACAATCCCCTTTCCTTCGGCCCGCCTTCGCCAAGCGTGAATAACTTTAATGGAAGTTGATCATCGTCGCATGATACACTACACCGCGCCGGGATGGCTTATAATCGGATAATATCGGATCGAAAGTCGCGGCACGTTTTCCAACCGGATTGCCGGCGAGCTATTCGGATCGCGTCGATCGGGCTGGATGCGGTGAACAATATCTCCGCGCGGGTATTAAACTGAAAATCTTCGAAATATCATTCCGCGCCGTATTACAGGATCACTGATTACTTGCGATACGCGGCGAAGGGATTGCAAAACCGTCATTGAAATAGCAGCAGCGTTTCGATAGAACTTTTTACTCCTCCGACGACACCGTCGATCGTCGTACTTTATCAATAATTTCATTCGTTTCGTTGTTCAAACAACTGCTCGCTTCTGTCTTCTTCAAATTATCGAACGTTCGCCGAGAAACGCGTGAACCGTTGGACGTTTTCACAAGGAAATTGAATCCCTTGCGAGAACTTCCGCGAAGACGCGCAATTAAAACCTGTCCGATAAGACTCGATTAATCATTCAAACTTCCATTCGAACGTTTGCTTGGCCCGGGCTCCGACGTTCTTCGGGAACACTCGAAAACTGTCGGCGATCAGACAGTGCCGCTTCAACGCCGATGAACTCGAGTCCGATTTTGGTCAAGTGCCACGATAAATTCCGCCGTCGCGCCCTCCTTCCCTCCGATCCTCGGATTATTTGTTTCCGGGCGTTCGATACTTCCCGCGTTTTCGTCAACGGTAACCGATTGTCGGATTGGATACCTGAATCGTTCCTGCGATTATTGGAATGTCCTGTTATGCATTAGGATCGCTCGGAAGTTTCTAGCAGTCTGTGTACCAATCTGAAGCAATTGAAGACGTAGAAATACGTACATTCGGACGTAGAAATTGATCGTCGATGGATATTTGAAAACGACTATTTTACAGAATATTCTTTAAATGAATATTTAACTATGATTGTAATAGGGCATTGTAGGAGAAAGAGAATTTTATTTGAAACAGTATAATTATTTCATGACAACTCACAATAAAACAATCCACAAATCAAACAACTCACATACTATTTATACTCAGATGCTTTTGTCTCACTCGCACACTTTCTAGAACATTCTTTCATTACCATTAACTTCACGTATATTTGGAATATTCTAGATTCATAAAATACGAACGTTATTAACATAACAATCAATATAGAGAAAATCAATTTAGTCTAGAATATTCCAATGCTTTGAACGTTCATTCAAAACGCGCTCACGTCATTCATCTATTGCGCACACATTCACCGATCATCAATATATCTATTCTCACACTCAAACACATCCAGTCCCGCAGTATGTATGAATATAGTTGACTGTATCTTTTGGCGAAGTATGTTTAGAATCTTTCCATAAGCCTAATCGTTCACTAAAGTGGCAGTTACACAGGATTAGAGGCAGGTGTATCGTTGCGGCTGTAGAAGGTTTATCTCGGATTATACATGTAGCATTAATATGCAGATCAGTTTGCACTTTGTGGAATTTGGTTTGGTTTCATGAATTACATTGTGTACAGAATAATAATCCATTATTACCCGTAGAACGGTGTACACGACTATTAGCGCAAATATTATTTCGACGCACCGGTCGACGCAGATTTCGAGCAATCCGGGCCGCAGCCTCTCCAGGGTCAATACGTTCCCTTCGTTTTTCGCCTGTTAATACGTCTAACCTAATTCTACCAGTTCGACCTGTACAGAGCACGAAAAGTCGTTGAAATTCTCCGAGCACTCGATCTATCCGGCTCGGTTCACAGTTTTCGTGTCAACAGAGTCTCGAGGGTGGATCGGAACTTTTTATCAAATTCCGAATTTCATGGGGGCGGGTCGACAGCGGTTCCCTCCGACCCTTATGTTGCCAACCGAAATGTCCGCGTTTATCGAAACTCCAGTGTCACAATATTTTCGAGTAAATTTTTCACTCCCGAGGCAAAAATCGATCCGCAAACATCGGAAAAATGGAAATCCGAAGCAACGTAACATTTTTACGAGGGATTTATTTTACTTTATCGCGTCGGTTTGTTTAATGTATTCCAGCTACCCGTCCATTAATATTGCGTATCAACAATATACACGACATTTAGTAACGTAACCGTACCAATCTGCCTCTAACAATAAGCTTACCATAACTGTTCAGTTAAATCAAATTAAACATACCCTAGTAGGCCAGAAAGTCCTGTCATTTCAGGCTTCAATGTTTATATAAAAGCTTCTGCGTTTTATGTCATTGTTTTCATAGCGAAGATGCAAAGAAATGATTATCAATTATTTGGTACTACAATTTAGTTACATCGTTATCTTATTTACTATTGAACATTTTCGGATGTCGGTTATCTTACGAGATATAATTTTCAAGTCATTCGAAAGCTCCGGTAACCACCGTGGCAGTCGTTAATCCAATGATTTTTCTTCATTTTTCTTCGATCACCGTTTACCACTCTTTTGCCTATTTTCATGAAGCGTCGCATTCCGTGCTCGCGAAGGGGTCAATCCGCGACGGGAAATCAGGGTCGGACGCATTTCCCGCGGTATATCAGGCCATCAGTCAGAAGTACGCTAATTAATGACCAAAGTCCTGTTACCGTGAGTGCAGGGGCGGCGGTGTCCGCCCGAAGCCGCTGAGGGAACAATCACAGTCGCCGAAGTTTCGGCTAATCACGTTGCATAGTTTACAGACCGGTGGCAAAGCGACAACGCTGCCAAGCGTTCGAAGGAAACTTCGGACCCCCCGACTAATTCGCACCGCAGATTGAAAATTCTCGATCCCGGGTCCCATTGATATCCCGCGGCTCTTTTCTTCGAGCGGCGTGGCCCCGTTTGAAAATCGTTGCCGCGCCCTCTCGCCGGAACTTCGACCGGCGGGTCGGGCAAGTTTAACCGATTTCCCTGATAGAAACCCTTAGTTCGGAACTGGCCAGATTTAAACTTAACTCTTCGAGTTCCGCCAACAATATACGAGGTTTTCGAGCAACCGGTCCGATCGAGGTGTACGGAAAATTCGCGGGGCGGAAGCCGAGACGGACTTTCAAAGGATTTTCCAAGTAGAAGCGTGAATTCGGTGTTCCCGGATGTTTCAATCCTTCGCACCGGAGAGGTGAGTTTTAGTGAATCGAGAGTAATCAGCGTTTGATATGGGAAAGTTATAAAGTGTTATACGTAACGCAGAACTTTGTATAATCGATGTGCGAAATATGGAAATAGCTTTCTTCCTTAATGCACGTGCGTCGTGGAAGATGAATGTTTGTAATGAGAAATTTTCGAAAGGTTATTCGTTTTTAAATAGAGTATACGGACGAATTTGAAAATTTCAATTGAAACGGATATTGCAGGGTTGTTTCCCGTTGAAAAAATTTGGCGTTCGATATAGCTGGGCAACGCGTGAGCGTCGAGAGAATCGAGTTTTAAACAATTTGCATCGTCGATTCGCTCGAGAGCGTACCTACGCTTAGAAACTGGTTATTCGATCTGTTTCCTCCGCATAAAGCCGAGTTCCTCTGAAAACAGACCGGTCCGAATACGCGCGTCACGATGCTCTAAAACTGGATCCTCACAAAAGCTTTTCACGGTAACGAGTTTTGAGTCAAAAGTGAACGACCATCGATCGGAATACCCTCGAAAAAGAGTCCGTAATAGAAATTGAACAATGTTCTTCCGCCGCTGCGCGGCAGATGAAAATGGGAAGGGAGGGCAATGAGTGGATGAGCTGTTTGAAGCAATTGTGCCCTCCTCGCGAGTATTCCGTCGAGCGTTTAACAAGCAGCCGCCGCGAGGCTCCGCTGCAAGAATTCTGTTTACAAAGTTCGCCGCGCCTCGGAAGTTAAAAATGTTCGCGAGGAAGCTGCGCGGCCAGCTCCCCGGGAGTTGCAGTTAATTAAGAAAACTTCGCGCACGCGTTACGTTATCTGCCAGACGTATTGCCGGGGATACGGCGACGCCGAATCGCGTTTTATAACTTTAACTTCCGACGATCTCGAAGTTCCCGCCGTTCAACGGCGCGGACCGCGTCGAGTTAATCACGGTATTGGATAGCTAAAGCACGCAACTAATGAGCGATTAACTTTTCGCTTCGAACGAGCTTTACATTCCCTGAACTTATCTCGATTCGTACTCGAAAAAAAAGAACGAACAAACCAGCGAAAACTTTATTCTTCGCTTAATTTCCGGTAACACATGTTTCAACCGTAGAAATTCGAACGCGAGATCATTATTCGGGGACAATTCGTTTCGAAATATATCGTCGCATCATCGACCATTTAATTCAGCAACGTCCACCGTTCCGATAATGATCGTATCGCCGCCGCGTTCTGCGTTTGCAAAACAGTGAACAGCGGCCTAGCCGGCTAATAATTAATTAGGAGACGCTTGGGCCTCGATGATTGCGCCGGTGATCGGGTTATCGCTATCGCGGCATAATCATCCGCGAGCGCTAGGCGCGGCCGGGTACGAATGGACGCGGCGTTAACCCGGTTAATGGGAATAAAATTGTTGTTCCTGGGTGTCGCCGCTGCGGAGCCCTCGCGAGGCTGCTTGCCGACCCTCCGACAAAGCCGAGAATTTGTCATCCGGTATCGCGAATCTGCGCGTTTTCGATGCCCGATAATCGGAGCTGCGGTGTCGGTCTGTTCTTTGTCCGCCGCGGAACACGGTTTCGGGGTTTCGATAATGGGATATCTCGGCGCCGGTTACGAGCGGCGGCCATTTTAAATCCAGCCGGATCCGCGGACGTCCCGTTACGCCGGGAATCTATCGCGTGTCGTTCGTTCCTCCGTAATCGTATTAAAATACGTTTATACTTGAATGTTTAAACACTCGAAACGAACGCGATCATTAGGCTCCGGAGATAATCGAGGATCGATCCTCGTAAGGAAGATTTCACCCCGCGAACCTCGGCCGATTCCGGGGAATCCCTTATCCGCGATTCGACGGAACTAGACTCCATTAAACCTCGTGGATTATGCCTTCGATAACGTTCCTTTTTTTCAGAGAGCAATCATCGTAAAGGATTAATAGATTCTGGAACGATCCACTAACCGTTGAATAACCACCCTTAAAAGGAGGATCTCGTTTTCTTCTTCCTTTATCTCGCAACACATATCGCGGTCCCCCGTTAAATGGGAAACGCGTAAAAAGAGCGAACGCCGCGGTAACGGCTGATCCGACGGGAGAGGTCAGTCTTATCCAACGATCGATCTCCTCTCGGATTAGCTCGGCCCGTGGATGTCGAAAATTAAATTGGATCTCGCGCGTCGCGTCGAGAGGAACCGTTTCTTTAATTCGATGGCGCGGCACGTCGCGGCGCGAGCTCGGTTTACGCGGACGAATTTCATCTCTGCCCGAGATTTAACGAGCCCTGGGAATAATTTATAATGCGACAAGCCGGACGTGTCTATGTCGAAAGCTTTGCTCGCGGATCGACGATTATAATCCCCGGGAATCTGCCGGGGACCGGTCGAAATTTGAATTTGATATACATTTATTGCGCGATAACGGGACCGTGACTGTGTCCGCGAAACGAGAAGGGCGTGGAAATGATCGGCGCTGGTCCCCTAATTGAATCTCGACGATATTTACCGTACTCCCTGTTCGCGATCGCGTTTGCCGCTGATAGGAAAAATATTTCATCACTTTTTCAAAAGAATCTGTGTCACTCTTTCCTTTACCGGAAAAGCGAAGATAATAATTCGAACTGAATTCGTCCAAAAAATATAGAATATTAATTATACAATATTTACAGAGTTTCAATGTTTCAAAATATACGAAAAATGTCAATATTGAAGTAATTAAAAAATCTCAATGCTCCGAAATATTCACAAAATTTCGATACTGCGAAATATTTACCGAATGTCAATGTTTGAATATATTTACAAAAAGATGTTCAACAGAGGCAGAGCCCAACGTCGGTCAATCTCCCGGCGTTCACCGAGAAAACTCCGCGGCACGCTGGGCGTCGCCGTAGATTTTCTAATTAGCGGCGGTTTCTGCAGGCATTATCGAACATTTTATCCGCACTTTGACGAGCGACCTCGCCGGGTATGCGCAAGTTGCTCCGATATGGAATCAGGTCGCGAGCCTGCCAGTCGAACACCGGCAAAAGACAGGTTGCGACAATTATTGTTCCCGTTTGCTGTTCCTTTTCCGCCGAGTTGTCGTTCCAGCTCGCGCGGAATATCAACGCGACGTTAATTGTTTCGACGACTGTTTCCCTCCCAGCCCGCTCCCCGCGCTCCCCCCGTCCCGCCGCCAAAAATCAAGCTGTTTTTATGCGACAATTAAAATTTCATTGTCCGCCGATGGCGCGGAGTTACGGGACCGTTTTACGACGCTATTGTTCGCCGCTTTTATTCCCTTCCGCGGAGCCGCGATCGGGAACACGGGCCGATTCTTCCGATCTATTCACCGCTCGCGCGTTTCCTTTCGAGCGTACAGCCGGGCGTGGATGGCTTGCGTAAAAATTAACCGTGCGATCCTCTAGGACCGATCGAAATTGACTCGAGCACGTTTCGAGGGTTCACTCGATCGCACGGTACGTTCCCTCCTCGACGAATTAAACGGCTCGCCAGCGATATAAATCAAACGCCGCGTCCGCGCATCGAGGCCCGGAGATTCATTTCCTCCCTTGAATTCGCGGTAATTGTTCGTCTTGTTGCGGGAATGAATATCGACCTTCCAACGGAGATTTATTGGTCTAGGAGTTCCGTCGCTGTCGATATTTCGAGGAAAATTCACCTCGAGACGCCGGGCGAGAGCAATTGAGCAGTTACGACTTAACTGAAATGTAACTCCGGGACCGCGCAACGTCCGCTTCAAATTGGCACTTTGACGTCGCCGATTGAAATTTGAATTGTCTTCGTTTCGTATGTAAGCGATAGAACATTTCCATTAGCGATCGAGATTGTTCGTTCGAGTAAAAGACGGAAAGAATGTCGGCAAATAACCTTTCAAGTTCGAAATGAGGTGAAACACGCGAGATATTCGACTCGGGAGTCGGTTGCTCGAGAAGTTCCGATAGTAAAGTAGTAACTGGTTCGCTCATCGGGTCGAGTATTCCGTAAGAAAAGACCGGGCAAGCCGTGTTCGACGTCGACAATCGGAGAAACAATTTTCTCGCGCCCTCGGCCGAAAGGCAAAAGGAAACAGCTATTTCTTCGGGGGAAATAGGGGTTAAAGTTTCGGCTTTGTGACGCGCGAATTCTTCCGCGCGCGATTGCACGCGTGATTTAAAGGCGAGGACGAACTACTTGCCTGAACCGAACAGGAATTCCTTGGAACCTTGCATTTCCACGACTTTATTTCAGGTTTAGCGTCGGCACGACTCGACCTTCGAGCATTCGAGCGATCTTACGTTTTACGGCTCTCCGGACGGAAATATTATTTTCAATTATTCTCGTCCAGTATTCCCTAATTCGAGTGCAACATTTAAACACGGTTTTCAATGAAATTCTCTGTCAAACGGATTCGAACGACGCACGATGGATAAAACATCAGTTTTTTCTCTTTTATTCTGTGTACTATTTCGCCCGACACGCGTAAAATTAAAAACCAAAAAAAAAAAAATGTTCGGTAAACGGTAACAGAATCGCGCATCGATCTCAGTCAATGAAAAGCTGGTGTACCGAGCCACGACCTTTTTCACGATCCCTGATTATTCAATTTCTCATGCAACAGATACACAAAGCAATCCGTGCCGGTGTTACGCAACGCGCGCAGAGCGGAGAATGTATGGAGCGGATTGGCGCGCTCCCGCCGACCGAATCGGCAAACCAATAATTTCAGTTCGCGTAAATGTTTACGAACGCGGATAGGTAAGCTGCATTAAATCGTGCCCGGCCTGATGCGGTAACCCGCGAGTGTGACGTTGCATCCGGTGCCAGATAATTCGTTGTTGGAACGTGAAGCTGCGCGCTCGTGGATTACGTACCCCGTGCGCCGGTGCCGTTGAACTTGAAGAACGCTCATGGCTTCTCCGAAATAACCTTCAAAAAATAGCGACCCGCCCGCAAAAATTTAATAAAATCTCATTTGAAGCTTTTCTCTCTACGAGTAAAAAACCATGTCACTTGAAATCAGTTGAAATTGAAAATATTTGAACTTTTAACTTCAAACCATCAATCGAGATAGGCAGTTCCACTTTTAAAAGTTGTAAACTCAATGCTAAGACTAAATTAAAGTATCGTTTCCGTTTTATAAACGAATTTCCCAGTTCTATTCTGACCGTTCCACAGAAGGATGCTTGAAAACCGCAAAATTAGTGTCTACTAAAATTAGTGGCGTTGAATTTGGGTAACGCTCGTGGCTTCTGCGAAATAACCTTAATAAAATAGCAATCGGCAAAAATTTAATAAAATCTCATTTGAAACTTTTCCCTTTACGAATAGAACATGCCACTTTAAATTAGTTAAAATTGAAATTATTTGAACTTCCAACGTCAAACCATCAATCGAGATAGGCAGTTCCACTTTTAAAAGTTGCAAACTTAATGCTAAGACTAAATTAAAGAATCGTTTTCGTTTTCTAAACGAATTTCCCAGTTCTATTCTGACCGTTCCACAGAAGGATGCTCGAAAACCGCGAAATCAGCGTCCACGGATATAATTTAAGAATGGGAAGAAATTCCTCTGTCCCCGGGAAGCATGATAAAACATTGGATCGAGCGGGAACCATAGATACGGCCGTTGGTTGGACGCGACGATGGATTACGGCTTAAATAAAAACACGAGGGGGAGATCGCGGGAAATCGAGGAACAAGCTGACCCGATGCGTCAGGTGTTACGAGATTCATGGCCGACCGTTCGTTCGCAAATGGCGCTGTTACATAAGTACACCCTTACCGGACACACTTCGGAGGATGAAAGACAGCCCCCGGCTGCGGGCCAATGGGCGTAATCTTTCTATAAAGTCATTTGAATTTTTACACTCTTGAAAAATCACGCGCGAACCCTCCTCTCCGGCATCGTCGATCGCGCCGACCAGCTCGGATCGGTGCTATTTATTTTCCGTATTCATCCGCGGTAAATTTATAACGCAATATTTACAGCAGCTTAAAAAATTGATTTTCCGCGAGGATTGGCTCCGCGGAACGTTCCAGCGAACCGATATTAAATTAAAATTTCCAGTGGGGATTATTCCTTGTTAAACATTCGGTTCGGTCGAATTTCACGAGAAGAAATTACCGTGGGCAAACATTTCTATTCGCTCGCGTGTCAATAGTATCGGATACGCGAGCGGCCTTCTCGTGTTAACGTAAAAAGTACTCGAAGCTTTCATCCTCTTTATCGCGATGACTGCAACGCCGGCCATCGATGCCTGATGCTTCCGGATAGGATTACGGTGTGCAAGGTGATCGATATTGAATGAAAATATATAAATCATGGTGATGTACGAATAATACTCAATACCTTTCATCAGAACTGTAACTAATTTTAGCATAAGACTGCGTAGTTCTACTGTGAATAATTTCTCACTTCCTATTCTTCATCTACAAAGGAAAAAATTAGATATTCCTTTTTAGATTCCATTATTAAGCCTTTGCACTCGGAAGTTTCTCACTAGAAATATTTCACATTGTTCGACGAAGACGATATTCTTTGAAACTAACTCGAAGGGAAATCACAAGTGCAACAAAGATGTTTTATTCCAATCTTTCACGCATCGAGGCATTATACAAAGTTCAGAAATATCAGATTTTATAGTTTTACTGTGTCAAATCAGTGACTGAGAGTCACCTCCCGAGTGCGAAGGGTTAATATTTCAATGTTCTTATTTCCTTGTTGTCAACGAAAAGCTGATCCGATTCTCCTCGGCGTACTCTATGAATTTCGACGATGAATATCAAGCTTTATAATCTTGTTACATCGAATAAAACGACGACTGTGAATTGCCTCTCGAAGGCGAAGGCTTAACCAGTTAACTGTGACGAGTATACACGTCATCGTAAAGCTTGACATGATACTAATTCTTTCAGCAATGAATTCTTTATTTCTTCACATGAACATGTAATTCTTCTTTGTTTCGCTTTGATGTTTCACTAACACGTTGAATGCCTCACGATTCCATACAGTAAAATACACAAAACGGAAGAAATATATTATTAAGCCATTTGATTGATTTGCATTATTATTGCACGTTCGTGTAGCCGAATGTCACTGCATTAGGCAGCGTTATTTATAATATAGAAATGTTTCCAAATAATCGTCTTTCAATTAAGTGAACTATAGTAATCCGATTTACTTATTGTACATTCGTCCTGCGTTCGATGAGTACACGCTCCATTTTTTGACTTTATTGCGCTGAACGATGTTTTTCCAACTGAATTCCACAGTTAACTGGTTAAGTCCCGTGTTACTTTGCCAGTTGATGCGGTGTCTATCGGAAGCGACCGCTAAACGCGAGAACGACACCCTCGGATGCTCCCCGACACGTGCTCCGAAGCGACGAGGGCGACGGGGGCTCGTCAGGATCGAAAGCTATTTTGGCTATTCGCCTCGAGCATTCTTAGACACTCCGCCGACCTCGTTTAGTCGAAGAGTCCATAGATCCCGGCCGAAGCTCCTTTATTGGAATCTTCGAATGCCGGCCGGAGATAATTTCGATCGGACAACTATCGAGCCGGCAGCTATTTTCTTTCCAATTTGCTTTATCGCTGTACAGCTATTCCGTCGACTGAAAGTTCCCATACAGAGCGGGATGATGATAATGTTGAAAGTTTGCCGCTCGCTCGGTGAACTGAAAACTTTATCGTGTACATTCAGAATAACTGTGAAAGCTCTTTGGCTGGAAATGAGACTTCATGTGCCTCGGATAAATGAGTGGCCCGACGTGAACAGATGTGCGAGTCATTACGCGCGCACTTTTCGACTTTTACAACAGAAAATTGACAATTAGCCGAGCCCTCTAATACGTTACATCCAGAATTGTTCCCTCTGATGAGCATGCACTTTCAGCCTGCCACGATTGTAGCTTCTAGTCAGTTTAACAACGCTATTTCATCCACAATGTCTTCAATATTCCACCAAATTCGCTCGTTTCGAATTGTGAGTCACTGTACAACGCACTTTTCTCTCGCACAGTCGAATCCGACTGTATTCAGGACGTTTACAAAAAATCCTCAATACCTTCGTTACTTACAGTAGCTGAACGAGCCACTTCTGACACTTTACAAAGTCAACGTTCAATCTATTGTTTACCGAGCTGGTCTTTTGACATTGTCTCGGTCCATTCAACGAAGGAACGAGGAAGAGAACTGCTTTCCATGGTGAGGGTCCATTGAGTAAATTAATACAAGACTCGGCAGATAGTAGAAGCAACGGGCAGAGGGGAAGAGGAAGAGAGAGAAAGGGCAGGAAGAGTGGAAGTTGTCGGAAGGGAATTAATAAATGACGTCGGAAGAGGGAGGAGTAGCCGGCCGGGCGTTTCTTTTCATGGGAGGCATGATTTCTGGAGGGAGTTCAGGAGGACGGGTCTGAGAGGATCAAAGTTGGTTGGGATCCAATTCACGGTCCAAAAGCCTTCGTCCGGGACGACTTTTCAATCCGAGGGAAATGGCAAAAACAAATTTATTTTCATGAAAATGTTTCCCCGGCGTCCGTGTTCCCTGATTCGCGGGACGCTAAGGCGAAGGGCGAGGGGGCGGACCGTAAGAAGTGGAAAAGCACGTTCGGGTGATCGACTTTTTTCCGCGCTGGCTAACGGAAGACCGATCGCCTCACTTGCGCCCCTGTCGCGGCGCTTTTGGACACGTCCGCCTAATTGCTTTAACCAGTCGCGCGGTAGCAATTGATCGACGCCCCCGGCTTTGACGGAGCCGGCCGGAACTTTTGAACTGCGCGATCGGACGAGCTACGGGCGTCGTGTCCACGTTTGACGCCGTTAACGCGTGATTTCAGGTATCCACAAAAAATCCATGTCACCCGTGATCTAAGCTTATGCAGTAGACGTCGGAAATATGACGATAATGTCGTTAGCGTTGTACGAGACTCGCGATTAGAAGTTACGTAATGAGTCCGTGTCATTGAGAACCGCGTCGAATGCATTGCGCAATTAACCCTTTCAATTCTAGCGTTGATAGCGAGTGTTCTGAAATGCAGAGGGAATTGCACTGTTTGTTATGAGAAACGGAAAATAATTGGAATCGTTAGGAGAATGCGGAAGTGCAATGTCAAGTCATTTGCTGGGAGTTTAAATATTCTTCAAAGTTGCACGGAAAGTTTATTCGAGAAGTGCACGGTAAAGAAAGGGTTAAGTCTTTGAGGATGGATTTAAGGGACTTTCCGGCTTGGAGACGTATTACGTGACAACGTTGCGTGAGATGGGAGATAAGATTAAGGAAAAATAAAGGATAACGTTAGAGTGGTATTACGAGATTCTAAAGAATCGCTGTGTACGGGAGGGAGGTTACCTTTGTTGTGTTTCGAGTTTCCTCGTTCTCGACACCCCTCACGTTTATTTGGTTCCGAACTCGATTCGAAGTTCGCGAGCCGTGTCTGTTCGAAAAATAATATTCCACGCGGAAACGTATTACCCCTGGACATCGAGTTTGTCAGATTGTCGAAGAAAGTTTCGGTCTCGGGAGCATCTCGGTGACCGGATCTACCTAGTTCTATAAATAATTCTCATTTGGATTTATGGACCTTACGTATGCCCCAACTTTGAAAATCGACTTTCCACGACGGAGCACGCGGGATCGCGAACTTCTTAACGAGACATCGACTCCTGTGTCTCCAAGAATTACCTAACCGAATCCGATACGTAGGAAATACTTTTACTCGCGAATCAAAATATAATTACCTATTTACATTTTTCTATTATATTCGTGCACATTAATTGTTCGGTAAAAAATTACTCCACGGAACCTTTAACTCAAGATTACCCATTCCTGACTTCTTTTTGCAATTATTAAGAAGACAACAGATATTTCTCTGAGAAAGTATTCAAGAAGTTATTTAGCAAGACGCGAACTGAATTCTAAATCAATTAAAGTCTCAGTGGATGCACCCTTGAAGTTTCTACAGCGGAATTTCAAAATGTCAATTTAACTGCTTGACTGGTCTAGTGTTAAACACTTCTATCTATGATCAATAAAAGAACAATAAAATACATCTACGACGTATCGAGAATATATTTCTTTCTATTGAAAGTGCTTCCAGGTGTCGGCGATACGAGCGAAATAAAGCTTCAGGTGTAAAGGGTTGAGAAAACGAAAATTTTGTTCAAGCGTCCGTGCAGGTTCGTGGGTGCAGCGAATGTGTAAAGTCTTCTACGGTGTGCGGGCAACTTTGGAAAATGTAATTTATGAAATTTGAAAGAATCCCTGCGTTACGGTTATTTTCGAGATAATCCCGGACGCCGCGGGTAATTCCTTGACCCGAATCAAAGGGCTGAAAAGCGGGCGCGGGCTTCGCGCAAAAGGATAATAACTTATTCCGTTCGTTCCACTTGGCGGAGTGGCAAAATCCTGGCTGGCGAACATTTTTTCTGGCTGCAATGTGGATACACCTTTCAAGGAAAATTACGACGGCCCGCTTGAAAACGAGTAGCCCGGATGATTAAATCATACGCGGTCAGGCGATGCTGTTCTGCATTATCCTCGACATTTTTCCGCGCGGAAATAAGGCCGGCGAGGAGCCTTCCCGGGAAGAAAGGCTGAGAGGGTGCCGAGGGGTGGAAAAAGCTCGAAGGAAAACCGTCGCGACGGAAACCCGAAGCATAACGGCCGGGGAAAGCCTCTTCCGACCCCTTTTTCGTTAAAATATTCGTCAGGATTAAAGCGACGTTCCGCCTGTTGCGGGGCTACCAGCAAACCTGAAAGGCTCTTAACAAAGAATCGGCGAAACGGTATCGCTCGATGGCTCGGGAGCCATTTCCGAGGCAGGATTTCGTCACCCCCGAGTCTCTAATAGCTCACCGTACAATTTCCTCCTCGGATTTCCCTGTGAAATAAGAACAACCCTCTCCCATTCCTCCATTCTCCGGCTGGACAATTAAGAGCTATTAATCACTGATGCGGAACACTATCGAACTATATCAATACCGTCTTCCCAATTCCTAATATCGCTTCTCACCCAAGATAAAGTTTGTCTTAGACATTGCGAAATAAGAATTACCCATAAATTACCTAGAAAATCGTATCTCAACGCGATCTCAAGATACCAGAAATTCACCCCAAAATATTCCGCCGAGAAGTCATCAGTCTCCCTCGTGTTAACCTTTCGCGGAGCAAATCGGTTCTAGTAGTCCCTCCGCAGCACGCGAGTGACAATCGATCAAAGGGTAACGAGGTTATAGATCTCGATCCCCTAAGTCCGCCGGCTACCCGGTCCGGTGCCAGGCGAGAGGAAACAGGGCTCCCGGCGAGATTCCATCTAATTAATTTTCCCCGGCGATCCGGGCCAATTCGCGTCGACGACGAACGGGCGTGGCCCTCTCCGTCGGCCGACTGTTTTCCGGATTTCCGTCGTCGACGGCCGGCAGGGGAAGGACTACGAGGTCGAGGGACCGAAGCCGCGCTGCAGAAGGATCGCAAGATAGAGCCGGGATCCCGGCTGGAGGCTCGTTGTTTGTGTATTCCGGGCTAACCCGTGTACACACGCGCTCGCCCCTCGGTTCCTTCTCTTTCAGCGGGCATTTAAATTCAATCTTAGCCGGCGTAAGTCTCCTCGCTATCGTGCCACGGGGTATACACCTCGCGCTGGATCGGTAACGTTGTCGTCGCCGGGAAATCCTCTCGAGAGTCCCCTCCGGTGATGTATCCAGCAAGAAGTACGACGACTATCGCGGAAGGTGTTGGGCCGTGCCTCCGACGGACCAAGAGGTCGAGTATGCAAATGAGGGAGCCGGGAAGGTGCATTGATATGCAGGTGAGGCGCCATCGACAGGCGTCGAGGCAGCCGGCTGAATGCTCGTTGCATTTCGCAAGAGAATGAGAACCATTAACGTGCTTCCTGTCTCTCTCTCCCCCCCTTTCCTCTTCACCTTTAGCCCCTTCTCTTTCCCTGTCTCTCTGTCTCACGCGCTGTCTAGTCTCCTTCGCCCTCCGCCTCTCGTTCCTATCGGTGCGCATTACCGCTACGTGTCGTGCCGCGCTTTGATTGACTAATAGCTGCTTCTCCCCCACGAATTACCGTCACTTTACTGTTCGCTTATCCTCGGTCCCTTTGAGCGGTCCACACCCGCGTTTCACCGAATTCTTGCGACGTTCCTCCGTTCCTCTCGCGATTCCGTTAAAGGGTATTCAGCTGGTAGCCTTCGGTTGCGGTGGATACTAACCTTTCGAAAGTTTTTTCTCCTGTGAATATCATTTTCTGATAAGATATCGGTGATACCTACATGCACAGGGGAACAGTACATTAAAGGACGGAGGTATCCCCTTCGGACATTTCGAACTTTAATGTCGAATATTAAACCTTCGAATCTGTATCCGACGAAATAAACGGCGACCGAGAGTCGCCTCTCGAGCGCAAAGGGCTAAACAGCTGGAGCGTGACGGAACCCTGGCGAATGGGAAGCGGCCGACAGGACTGAAAAATAATTTACTACAAACTTCTTGCTAGGGAGGCTGTAAAACGTCCGACTACTTCTCGTAGAAGCGAGGTAATCCCGATCTCCGCTCCGTCATAAATTCCTCCAAATTTCTCGAGAACCGAGCACCGAGAGATATATACTTACCTTTATCTCTACCCGTAGAAACGTTTGGGCGAGCGTTTCGCGAGCGGTTATGGATGAACTATACACGGAATTTACTGCTACCGTTATTCTTTCGATGGTCCATCGAATTAGGACATGACACATTGTTCGCAGCGGAGGTTCGTGGTTCCGTTCGAACCGAGGTCTCGATGGTTTCTGGACTTTCTGACGATCTTCCCGGCGCAGAGCGAGCGCGAGAGAGATGGATAGAGAGGGAGGGAGAGGAATAGAGGACGTAAGAAGCAACCACGATCCCATTGGCCGGCGTCGCGATTTATCACGGTAGAAAACGGGAAACGAATCGTTCCCCGGAGCGGCCGGCCAATAGGAGGACTCCGTCCCGCCGACACTTACCGCAAAGCGTATTGGTATCCGTGCAAAAACCGCGCAAAAACAATTTCGGCCGAATGCCAATCGCGGTCGATCCTCTCCAACAGCTCGGCCCCCCTTTCCCGATACTTTCGCCAGGACTCGGTCCGTGAACGGATACGGGACGCGACAACCGATTGCCAGACACCGGAGAACAACGCGAGAATCGGCCAATGATTCCATTCCGGCCGGGACACGAAGATTGATACTTTGGCCGGCTCGCGAACGTATTATTTACTCGGCAACCCGACTGCTTTCGATCCTTTCTGCCTCTCGGTAATATCGCTCCTCAACGTACATTTGGCAACCAATTTATTTTTGCTGGATGTCCTTTGACCGTGGTACGTGTTCCTTTTAGGGGATGCAGGCGATTCTCGTCGTCTTTCGATTGATTCGAAGCGGAGAACACGAAATGATTGAATTAACTCTTCTCGTTTTTTCATATATGTTTCTAATGAATCACTGATTCAACGATTGATTCTATTAACACTAGAACTACCGAGCATTTAATACGATTGATGTGTAATCTCTATAAAAATTGTAACAATAGATTATTCTCAGTTTCTCTGGATATTCGTCATAGTACTCAAGTGAAACTATTTCCAAAATCATTTCAGATATTCAATGCTTTTAAGGTATCAGTAACTGCGAAACAAACAAATCGAAACCAGTCATTTTGACTGGTACCTAGT
Source organism: Nomia melanderi (assembly GCF_051020985.1). NCBI lineage: Eukaryota > Metazoa > Arthropoda > Insecta > Hymenoptera > Halictidae > Nomia > Nomia melanderi. The sequence continues at coordinate 6,099,541 of NC_135008.1, forward strand.
TCTAGTGTTAAATAGAAATAATACGAACTAATAGAACTATTTCAATATTTCATGTCTAATTACATTATACAAAATATTTTCTACGCGAAACGTTGACTAGAGTCGTCTTTCGGGTACAAAGGGACAATCGAAATTTTCTAGATATTTCATCGGATCGTCTTTCCCCGAAGCGTACGAGTATTCTTTCCCGAATATCCAGGCATCCGAAGCTCCATCGCGTTTATTCACTGTCGCGCGGCGTCGACGAGGCCACAAACGCAACAGCAGAATTACAACGCGGAGGAGTGCTCTCAGAATCAACAGCGTTCGGCGGCAGCGCGCCGAGGCCGAATAACCGAGCATAACAGGCCTTCCCGCGGTAGGCAGGAGCAATCTACTTGAAAATAATTTCGTACCGATATTCCGGAGGCCGGATCGATCGCGGTGCGCCGTTCGTAATTTGAATACAAAGGGCCCCCGAATCGGCGATACGATCGATGCCGTGCAGTTCCCGTTTCTAACGTTCCAATCAGAGCGCGCGGCCGCCGCACGGAATCCGAGGCGCATAGGTTAAGCGCGCGAGGCGACATTGCCGCGCAAAATTTCCCGGACAAGCCCCGCGGCCCGCCGCCGAACCGGGTCGCGGCGTTTACCGGGCTGTAGATCAACCGGTTTTCGATCGCGTTTTCAAATACGTAATCAACGGCCGTGATTTATCGCCGAGTCCTGATTACTATCCTTCAGAGCCGATATCGCCAGCCACCGGAAACGCGGCCTCTCGCCCTCTTTCCTCCCCGCTCGGCATCGCCGGCGTTACGGGTCATCGGTCAGAGATCATCGGCGCTTCTGGCGCGCAGCACGGATTCGGAAACATCGGTCGAGAGGCCTTTGCTCGTTTCCAACGGACTACGGAATAATCGGCTGAAACGAGGACGTCTCGTTTCCAAAGCAGACCTTACGCTCGGCGAACATGCAGCCGAGTGGGCCACGTAATTGGTAACCGTGTCACTGAGTTGAGATCTTTTAATTAAACCAACTAAATCGGTGTCTGTTGTTTTTTAGTTAGTCTAGTGTTCTCGATGGATATCTCTGTTGTGCAGGTATCGGTAGATTGTATTTACTGAAATACCGATACTGTGGTAACTAACGCTGTTCGTATAGTAAATAATGTCGCTACTGTGAAATAATAAAGGAAAATGTTATTGGAGACACGTGCCAGCCGACGTGCCGCGAATTAAGGATGCCATTAATTCTCCGGTGTACAGCGGTCGTTGGAGTTGCACGGTTCCTCGTCAGGAACGCAATAATATCGACGTTACAATCATTATAGAATCGAATGACGCGGATTAATTCGACGAGATTCCGATCGGAACGGCCTATGGAGGAATTCGGCGAAGAGGGCGCTCGACTGAAAATTACCCCCGCGCCAATCGGCAGTCGGGCCGGGATGTAATAGCTGTCGCGCGGAACGCGATAGCAATTAAACAGAGAGTCGCGCGGCATAAATGCGCGGCTGATTAAGCGGTTAACGCCTGAATCGGCTCGTTAATTTGACATTCGTCGAGCGTAGGGTCGCGACTTCGTTTCACTGTCGCGATGTTTGTTATTACCGGACCCGCCGCGTTAATGGCTTCATCGCTGTCGCGCGATTAATCGAAATATCGCCCGAAGAATTCTCGTCGGTTCGAATGTTTTCCTACGAGTTCATTGTTCCGGGACCGTTCCGACGAATCGTTTGTTCGGCGATCAACGGTACCTTGGACCGAATTCACCGATCGCCGGCGATTTCCGAATAACACAATGGTTAAACGCCACGGCGAACCGGATGATGCTACTTTTCGTACAGCCACTTTGCGAACCTCGAACTGCAATGTTCGCCGTTGATCGTCGTTGGCTGGCGACTCGCTCGATTCGATGATATAAGAGGTTTCGCAATCGTTTATCACGCTTGAAACTGCCACTTAGAGGTGTCGAGCTAACAGTGTCGCGATTATTCTTTATGCATCTCCGTCGTGCTTCCTCGCGGCAGTTGTACGACGCTTTTTATCGGCGCTAATGGATTAGCGACCCGTTACGATGTTATTCTGCAGTAATGGAATAGGATGGAATAGAATGATAATTGAAACGGGAGGGAAGCTAATTCTTCGGATCGAGAGAAGTAGCGGAATAATGGATCAGTTTGAATTGTATCGTATTCGAACATCCCGAAACGCGAAGTCGACGTGAAATATCGGTTTCCAAAACTACCGGCCGAGCTCCCCGCAGAAAATACGGTTCACAGAAGAACGATCATGGAGAACGGTGGAAAACATCGGAACGCCGGAGCTGCCAATAACCCGTAGACTGTCCCGTTTCATCGGCGCGTGATCTATAAATTGGGAAACAAAGCATTCTCGCAGCCTGAATGGTTCGGATCGGAACAGTATTTGGACATCAAACAGCCACGGTGTCGTCTCGCGACCCGCAACAACATCTCGAATGCCGTTTCGTTTGTAACGTTTGTAAACAACAGGTGCAGTTTAGATATTCCGACGATGACAATAGCGCGCTCTGCGACAATACTCTAAAGGAATGCTCGGCACGTTGCGCAATGGGAATCCAGCATAGTCGAAAAATCACTGTTCCTCTGCATTAATAGCTTCGTCGTACGAATCGTATTGTGAAACAGTTCGAGATGTTTCGCATAAAATACACTGACAAAACTTGCAGTCACGAATACCATTCTTACGAGCATAAATTGAAATCTACGATATTCTCCGCGGTATATTCGCCGCACGGTGTCTTCCATTATTTTACCTCTTCTTTCAGAAAGCGCGCAACAAATCTCACGTTCGAGTTTCCCTTTAAATTAAATTTGAACTTCACAACATCTGTTCACGTCGGTCGTTGCATTTTATCAGTTTCGAGGCGGTCTCCGGCGAATAACGGCGGATAACAGTCCTCCAGCGTGAAATCGCGAAAGAATCGGAGGCGACGCGACGTCTCCGAGAAAATGGAGAAAGTGGCTTTCGTCGGGGAGCAGCGTGTTTGACATGCCAGATTTAAGGTACCCGCGAGCGACAACCTCGGAATAATAATGTATCCGCGGAGGTGAGCTACGGGGCATACGTGTCTCCTTACGGATCCGTGTATCCGTCGCGTCGACGGCGGTCGGCCGCCATTGAAGGCCGCTCCCGTAAACGCGAACCGGCCGACGACTCCTCCTATTTTCGTAATTTTCAATTTCGATCGGCCGCGACGGCGACACGTACGCGGAATTCATGATCCCGTCGGACGATTCAGCGAATCACGATGGAACGATAAGGACGATGGCGGAGGGTAGGCCCTCACGGTGTTTCGTCGCCGCCGCCATTGATGGAAAATTGATGGGAAAATAATAACGTCGTCAGCGCGAGGCAAATTGAAGGTAGAACGATGTAGTACGGTTTTTGTAATGCGCATGCTAAATCAAGGCGAGCCTGCCTCGCTGTAAAAACCGGGATCGTCGTAGAACGACCCGGTGTAAGTGGAAATGGGCGGATCGGGAATCATTTTCTGGAATTATACGGAGCGCTCGGGATGTTTATTAAAACCTTCCCGGCGAAATTCAAAAAATGTAATGATATCGGTCATGAAGCAAAGGAATCCGTGTTTCGTCGACGATCGCCGCGAGTCAATCGAAAATTGAACGGAACCGCGGCCGGCGAGATGTACGGGTTTCATTTGCGCGCCACTCGACACCTACGGTTCCGTGATACACGTCATAATTACGTATAATTTATTATTCAAACGTATAAATATTCAGCGCGCGTCACGTTTAATCAGCCTGCAAAACGAAATGTAAGGGGGGAATCGATGACAAACGGGGATTATAATTTAATCTCCGGCTGTAACGATTCTCGCGGGACGGCGGAGGAGCGCGAGCAATATTTAAGCAGGCCAGAATCACGTTTTAATGACGTACGAGAAAATAACGGTTCGGGGATGGAGTGGCTCGCAGGAACTCGGTAAAAATCCGTTGCGACGCGAAAAGGTCAAGTGTCCAATGTATTTCTCTGGGGAATCGCGGGCAAGGTTGCGCCTGTAAAATTCAATAAAGCATTGCTGCGCCTCGTTCCGCGACATCTCTCTCTTCCTCTCTCTCTCTCTCTCTGTTTCTCTCTCGTAACCAGTGACCGAGTTTCCGAGTGTCGCGATTGAACCAGTGTCGTTCGCTTTTGTACCCTGGCCATCCTTCCACCTCGTAATCTCTCATCCGAGAGAAATAGGGTGAACGGTAGTCTGCGAACCGTAGGAGTCGCGTCATTTACACGACTTAACGAAGATTTTCCGCGACGAGTCTACTTAAAATCACGTTTTCGTGTCGCTCTGGCGGAAAATTCATTAATAAACGGCCCGGAATTCCGCGGCCGCGTTAACGCGACCCCCGGGGAATGAAATTCGAAAAAGGGAAAGCGGCTCGCTCGGAATGGTTTGTTCAGCCGACGGTATAATTAGTCGGAGCATCCGCGGCGCGGGCGACGGGAGACCGACTAATTAAAGCCGATCCAGTAAATTACGTTGTTCGATAACAAGACGCTCGTCACCTTATCTCTGACGAGTTCGAGAAGTACTTTGCCTCTTTGATCGGCGTTCACCGGCTGCCTCTTTGATCTGATTTTCCTCGTAGCTGCCCAGTAAACGTTATTTGATACCGCGAATAAATACTTCTATTTCTGGCCGACGGTATTTTTAACGGTTATTAAAGGCTCGTCGGATATCTCAATCCTCCAAGACTTCACGACATTTCGTTTTTATTGTAAATTGATACGAAGAGTTAACTTGAATGTCGTTTGTATATTAAATTACGGATTATAAGTGCTTTAGAATTGTTTGGATTCTTATGAAACTCTCAATAATCAAAGATCAATCTTGGCTACAAAATATCGTGGTCCACACTGTTGATCGCGTTAGAGAAAAATCATGTTGGAGAGAATAAAAAAATGTTTCTTCAAATTTTCCGCCAACGCGGGGATTCCGAGATAATTTTCGAGTTCCGAAAGCTACCGACGTAAGTATCACCGAAAAAATTGTTCCGCGACACGGGCGTCCCATCGGAAACAGCATTTCGAGCGTGCGAAAGTTTTCCGGTGTCGCGGGTTTCAATTAAAACGTCGCCGAAACGGAAAAATGTTGATATCTCGTCATTCCGTTCAGTGGCAATTACGCGGGCCGGCGATGCTGTGGACGCACGGCGAAATAGAACCGTGTTTCCCGCAGCGCGTTTCCAACTCTCGGCCGAGCAGAAAATTATATTTTTCCGAGCCAGCCGCGCGACCATTCACTCGGACCTGGGTATAGCAAAAATTACAATTTAATCATAAAACGCACGGCATCGATTCCGGCCCGCGCCGCTTCCACAATATTTCGCAACGCGCGGGTAAAGGGCGACGCTTAAGCCCTCGGCGGATATTTGCTCCGAAATTATTCCGGATGATCGAGTCTTGCGACATCGATTGCATATTCATCACCCGACACGGCCGTATTCATTAAACATTATTGAGATGGACGTTCAAATTTACAAAGCGACCGCTGCACTCAATCAATCCTTGTCCCCCGTTCAAAAATATCTGACGGATCACCGAATCGAATGACTTCGAAACGAAGGGCGACGCGTATTTTATGTATTCCGAAAAGGCGCGGGTTGAACGCGAATCGACTCGTCCAGCGGAAGTGCGCGGAGTTGGTGCACGCCTCGGGAAATGGTGTCGCCGGGCTCGCGGTCGCTGAAAAAATGTTAAACGAGTAAGAAGAGAACAGGAGAAAAAAGGAGCAACGAATCCAGTTCTCGCGGCAATACGATTCGTAATTGCGACGTGTTTCTCTGCTTTCTCCTTTTCCTGCGCACGGCTGCAGCCGGTTCAAAAAGAAACCGAGAACCCGGCCGCGGCGCATGCCTGACCTTTCGTACGCGTCCGTATACGCGGCTAGATAATTTGTAACGCGGTTTGCTGGTCGGCCACGGCAAAAAGCAACCCCCGGACTCGCCGGGAGAGAGAGAGAGAGAGAGAGAGAGAGAGAGAGAGAGAGAGGGAGTGAGAGAGAAAGGGAACGAGGGACGCCGGTCGTCTTTTTCTTCCGTTCGACCGGCTTTACACGTACGGAAAGCTGCGGCAGGTTGCTTCCACGAGGTACACCTTCATCGTCGTCCATTTTAATCTCGCGCGCGACGTGTTTATCGTTGGCTCGCAGCCGACCCTGCCCTGCGCGGCTCCCTTCAATGCGGAATATCAAGGAGCTTTTAATTTTCATCGCTTCAACTTCAAAAGAATTATTTAGCCGCAGGTAAATCTTACTTACTCATCTTGCCTTCTGATGAAGATATTAATGAATAAACTTCGTAGTAAACATTAGCAGTAGGTTCGCGGACATTTATCGTGCAGTTTATCCTATTGTTTCTGGAAAAATTGATGTTTATTTAGGTCTTGGAAATTGAAGGCTTGGAAATGACAAGATACATGTTTGTGTAATTGTATCGATCTTAACTCTAATCGTGTTTTTATAACGAATCATGCCACGATGCGACTCTCAGTCACTTATGAGAATAATAGGAATGATTGAAATGTTATCGTTTGTAGGGCCCAAATTTCGAAAGCCCGAAGAAATTTTTGGAAACGCAATATGAAATAATCCAAAAATTTAAGTTCAAATGTGACTCAAAGTTACATGGTCCGATTAGGTTTGAAGGACGTAAATAGTTATCGAGTAATGTGTATGAAATACACGTAAAGTTAGCGTTAAAACGGGAATAATCGAGAAGGGAAATGTTCGCTAATGAAAATTGCTTTCGGAAGAATTGCATGAAGATTATTTTTCTGTTACGAAGCGACGAAGAAATCGAGTTCCTCTCGTTATCCCTGCCACAGAGGAGTTCTACGAGAATTGGTAATAGTCGCTCGAATTCCCAGCAACGGAATGGAAGGGACGCTAACGGTGGATAGGGTCGGTAATTCGACGATCAGGCTTGAATCGGTTCGCCGCTTTTTGCCTTTCTATAAACGCGCGCCGCGTTTCCGATTTTACGAGGTCGGGCAAGAAAAACAGGCTATTGTTTCCCCGAGGCCGGTGCACGGCTCTGGTATTTCTCCGTGGTGGCCGCGCGCACGCCGACGTAAAATATTTTCGGGTACGATATTGCGTTACCTGTACCCAGCCAACGGACCCTTCCCTGCGAGACACGTTAGTTTACTTTGCGAATCGTTGCACGCTTCGAATTCTAATCGAGCACGAATCTGTATTTACATTTCCTACCGTTCCGCTATTACCGCTAGGAAATTCCTTCGATTAACGCACGATCTAGCGATTATTCGTGCAAAGGTTCACTAAAAAGTCCAAGCGAGAAGTTTCTCACGAATCATTAGAGACTTCCCGACAGAAGTTGATCCTTAACAACTGAATAATTCGTTCGACTCTATACACGGAATGATAACAAATTGTACACGATACCCACAAAAAACGAGGCAATTGATTCCTCAATCGACGGAGCGATCAAAGATTCAAAGATAACCGCGAATATACCTCACGTCACAAATCGAATTACCGGTCACGATAAGAATCGCATTGTCGGAAGGCTCGTAAACCCAATTAAGAGAACAGACATTTTCAAATAACCCATAGATCGATCCTCCATTGAAGACAAGCATGCCAACGGGACCGGCCCGGAATAGAAGGCAGCAATAATCAAGTATTCGAGCCGGTGCAAACAAAAGGTCGTAGAACTGGCGCGTTCCCTGAACCCGCCAGGGGAGTCCGGTCAAAAAAATGAGCATGAAACTCTGCCGAGTAGTCGGCAAATCGTTCGGTGCTTCGAGCGGCGTTCCTCGTGACTCGACACGTTCGCCGGGTAGCCGTGGCTGACCGCGAGGCGATATTGAAATTATGCGCGCAATGCCCGGGGCGGCAGCGCACAAAAGGCCCCGCTGCTCGGGCATAAATCGCCGGGTCGAAATTCCTGGGGGCATCGACCAGTCGGCGATACACGCCTCGAAGAGTCCTGGAAACTGCTCCTCCGGGGGATTGCGGCTTCCTCCTCCTCGGAGGATCGCGAGCGGGAGAAGGTCAGCCTGGAATCGGGATTACAAATTTATGGGAGAGCCTCTTAGCGTGTCCCCTTTGCCGGCCGCCGGTCGGTCTAATGATTAACCCGGCCCATTGCCGAAACAGCTGCCGAAGATCCCCCGATCGACATCTGCCTGATCTCTCTCCCAAGGACAGAAGACAGGATAATGACCAAACCGCTCGCGATTACTAACTGACCTAATGGCAGAGAAAATTGCGACCCTTCGTCGATGAATGGCGATGCCCGGTTGTTACAACTGTGCAACAGCTACGGCCGACACCTATTGTAGCAGCGACGAATGATGGATGGCTGGCAGTAATTTCTTTAAACGCGATCGACGCGTTTGAAGGTACATTGTGACCACCCGCAACCGTTCGCTACCGGACCATTTTTCGTCGACTTGAAAAGATCGCGTCGGAAACCGTTCCCTTTCGTTGGCCCTTTGTATAGGGGGAATTGGTAAGCGGGTTTCTCTATTATTTCTGCTGTTTGAACAGTCGCGTGGCAGCTGGCGGTGGATAATTCAATATTTTAGCGATTCTTCTGATGGGACTGTGGAAAGTATACAAGGAGAGCTACTTAACGGGAAGAGGAACCCTCGCCGCTGCGCCATTCCATCTCGCGGCTCTTAATTGAGACAGAATAAGCGAACGTTCATGATTAAATGAAGTATCGCGTAGCCCGGAGAGACGGATCCCAGCCGGAGGGACGGTTTAATCGAGATATTTATTCCGATCCGGTCTGAATTTAAGTTAATTTCATTCCGAATGGGATTCGAAACTACAATCATCCGGCGATGTTCATTTCCGCTGCGCAACGTTTCGAGTCTCGCGTTCCGTGTATTATGAAAAAAAGAAACCTGATAACGCGGATCGATGTAATTGAAACGGGGATACGGAGCACGGGAAACGCGTTGGTATTTCGCAGCGAGACAAATTGCCCAAGTTATCGTTACATGGCTGAGACTAATGGGTTCCGAGCACTCCTAATGTTAATGGTAACCTGTCGTTGTTTTCGGTGTTACGCTTGTCCCGGAAACGTCTATTTTTCAGCAAAAACACGCGCGCTCCGCGCACCCCGGCCTCGCGCCCGCTCGCAGTTGACTGGAATCCAAAACCGGAACCAATTAAAACGGTTCTACGCGTCACGCGAAGTTTCACTGTTTCAGCGGTGTCGGAACGATGTCCAGCCGCGCTCGGGCCCCTCTATTTGCATACTGCTCGCAGCGGAATATTTCCAGGTATTTCCAGCGCGGACCGATAATCCGCGAACAATTACACCAGTTTATGTTTGTCGCCCGCGCGATCAGACCGCGGACAGGTGAACCCGATACAGCGGCGAAATAAGTATTTCATATTCCATTTGCATCGGGACCGGCGAACAATATTTTCCCTCGGCAAAGCTGAGGGAAAAATTTGAATAATTTGACGGAGATCCTCTTCCGCAACGACAGCAATAATGTGGAACATCGTGGGAAATATTATAACCGGTGGAATAAATCCCCGTAATTTATATTAACGATAGCAATCGAATTAACTCATCGTAAGTGGTCGAACAGTTTGCACAGCTGTTCCTAATAAAGTTGTTAATGAGAATCGTATAATCGACGGATACCATTCGACAGGTCTTTAAATCCGAAAGGTCCTTCGATGATCCGGAGACATCGGTTTCATAGACTCAGCGGATGCGTTAGCTCACCTATGACCCCTCGCGCTGTTCGGGATTACAGTTCCCGGTCCTCGCGGTGATGACGCTTGAAGCAGTATCTCAGAAGCTCCCCGTGGATCTTCGAGATCCCATTGAGAAGCTTATTCCCTGACGACTCAGAGAATCGTCCGCGAATCCCTCGATGGTCGCTCGAGGGCCGGTCTTTCAAAATGATAATTATTTCGTTTAATTTCCCAGGTAATTTCTTGCATCCCGTAGGACCTCGAGGGCAAAGGCGCATCGGGAACGCCGTTTGAAATAAATCTTGCCATTCCGATCGAAGATTCCCGCGCCGTAAAAGTGTCGGTCGCCTGACAGCGCAAACCCACGGTCGAATCAACGAACAATCGCGCTGATGGGCACGAACGAGGCGAGCGTGCACGCGACAGAGTGTTCCCGTCAGGCAAGATGAAGTCGTTAATCTACTCGAGGGGTCAAATTGAAGGTCCCGTTGTAATAGTTGTAATGACTGGCCGAATCGAAATCCGCAGAATCGTCCGGATGTCTGTGGACGCTCTCGCGCGCGCGCTCGCGCGTGTGTACGTGTACGTGTGTCCGTCTTGTAACCGGCTGGGTCGGGGTCGGGGCCTTGTTAGCTCGCCACCGGGGTCAGAGATAAAGCAAACAGAAAAGAATCCTCGTGACAGGAGCAGCGTGTAACGACGTGAGTAAGCATCGCGATTAAGGCGCGCGTCTGTTGACTCGCTCATGGACAAACTCGCCGTTCCGTTTCCGCGGCCCGTAATCTCGGGAACATTGGAATCATACCCAGCCAGTCCGATCAAAGGTTCCGGGAGGGATTTCACGTTGGAACTACCGAGCACTTAAAACCGACATTTCCTAATTTCTTAGTGGAAACTGTAAGCGTTCATTGGGATTTCGATAGACTTATAGTCCGGTTTAATATTATTGAATCAGCTTACTTAACTCTTTGCGAACGAAGGTTATTAGAAACGTACAATAGCTTCACCAGATGAAGTGAAATTACACATTTGCTTAACACTGGATTTACGGAACCCGTCAATTTGACGGATATTAAACTTTTTAAAGATGATTTAATAATAGTTGATTTTGATTCGTGCAATTACACGACTACGCATTGCAATGCTCTAGTTTTTAAGCTGCAATTTTCTCGATTTATGTAGACGGACGCGTAGTTTTCTAAGAATAATAGAATAAAATGTAGAATAAACGTAAATCTAGTGTTAAATAATTGAAAAAAGGGAAACTACGCGCTGATCTCTTGCTGTTCAAATGATTAAATCATCTGTTTGCGAATTAATCTTCCAAGCACGAAACTTTCATCTCGCCGAAATGTCGACATTCGCCCGCAAAGGGTTAACCCTTCACAGTCGAACGCTGTCACATAGTGCACCGATATCTACAATCTAAAGCTCTGAATTGATAATTCAATTACTCAAGTAAAAAATTGGTCTTCCTCCGTGCCCGAGACTTCAATGCATTATTCCGGCTCTTACGAGAAGGGTTTTCAGTTGACAAAATTCTTACGAGCAAACGGTTAGTCGTTTCGCAAAGTATCTGTACCTTCTCGGCGATTGCAACAGAAAAATTCCGGAATAGATCATTGCGAACTGTCCAGTAGTTCCAGTGGTAAACGATTTCCAGGGAAAAACATTCGAAACAGCGCGAAGGGAAACTTTCCCGAGAAGTTCCCCGCGTTATGCGCCACTCGATTTACGCGTTCCCGTGCATAAACACGGCCCGCTCGAGCTAATATCTCCGAGCAGCGTCTATGAACAGTGTCGATTTCGGCGGTCGAGTAACTTTCCGGAATTCCGGATAGTTGGAGAAAGTTCCGGATGAACGGTCCGCGCGTTATTCACCGATTCGCCGGCGGATTCGGGTCTGGCGCATCAGAAACAGATCCCGACCGCGCGCCGCCGCGCCGCGCCACGCCGCGGGAGCCGGTTTATGAATTTTTGAAAGCGACCCGCTGCTCCGACTCTTCCTCCCGCCGCCGGCCGCGTCCCCGCGAGACACTTCGCGGGAGACTCGGAAAAATTATGAATTATTCATGGAGCTTTATTATCGTTACCGAGCCACTGTTTCCAGAGTAACTCTATCCCGGACACGGCCGCGACGCCCGGCTTCCTTCAAATTCAATATGGATTCTGTTCTCCGGTGACGTAGCGGTCTAAGGTTTCGCTGTGTTCCTCGGCTCTCTCCTTATTCCTCGATGGCCTCGCCTTCCCGTGGCATTCGCCGCTGGACGATCCGGCTCGTTCCGACCACTCGAATTGATGGGTTTTGCGATTCTATAGGTTGATCGACCGTTAACGTAAACAAGCAATTGCTCGGAGGTGTTCCCAACGTTGGAATTGCTGCTCCACTATTGAGTAATCTATTCGGCCATCCTATAAATATTGCGGTTTCTGGGTACTTTATCTTTTAACATGAACAAAGCTTGTTCGAATCTAAAGTACATTTCCTTTAATACATATAGATTATCTATCTATACATTATCAGACCGAAAAGAGTATCGTTTGTCTTAATCGTTGGAATTAGGAATGGTATGCATTATTTATATGATCTAATAAATGCACTCATTTCGCGTGAGATTCTTATGGAAACATTGTTAACCGATCGTTCGATACTCGGATGTACATGCCAGTTACACAACATCTCTTTGCAGTAAAGTAACCGATCGTCTCCCGCGGTTCTCGCGCAAAAAGGAATCGCCGAACGATCGAATAAATCGTGGTCCTCGATGTCGGGAACGCGGCGCGTTAATTACGGGGGACCGTAACTTAGATTTACGCCGAAAGAATAAGCCATCAGCCGCGCCGGTACTTAACAGTTACGCGCCGAAGAAAAAGGGTGCATCATTTCGGTATTTCGTGAGGATAAATCATTCCTCCCGATATAAACGCGCGCGCGGGCGCGCGTGGCCGCGGGAGACGTAACTCGGGTTTAACCTGAAAAATTACCCGCTCTTAATTCCCGCCGACATTTAAAGGAACCCACTTAATTTCTCGTAATGGCCAATCACGGTTATTTATATGCACATTTATGTACGAGCCATCCGATGGAGAAGTCATAAATGACCGTCGCGCGGCCGCGATGAATGCGAACGTACGAAATTTTCATTCTGCCGCCGGTGCGAGAGCCCCCCTCCCCCCCCCTCCCTCTCTAGCGCGATCAATAGTAAATATAAATGCGCCGTAATGAATAAAACTGGCCTACCTGCGAGCCAGCGTGAGGATGGAGCGAGGGGAAGGAGCGAATCGCTCGATCAACGTGAGTAATTAACCATTTCGGCGTAGCCACGGCCCGATGAAACACTGGGGACATAATTAAGTGTCGGCCGTTGTATCTCGGAAGATATTCTCCTCCTCGTTGATTCGCTGTTCGCTCGTCTCGTCGTTGACTCAATTAATTAAGAGCGCGGTCGAAGATAAACTTTCAATTTGCCGAAATTCCGTTCGGAACCTTTGTAGATTTCGGATGCTCGGGATAAGAAACGTCCTTTAATTGTGGCGCTTGGAGTATCCTCCAAATGACCCTTTGAACTTGAGAGATGACCCACAGTCGTTTGGTTTGACAATCAGCGAATCATAAAGTTTGACATTCACCGTCAAAGTTTATATAATTATACGTGAAATGCCGAACAGTTTTACCGTCTGATTCGTACCGTTTATATTTATGTAAATTGTATTAAGAGTTACAAAGAGTTAATCAAGTATCCTGACACTCCATAAAGTCTGAAAAATCTTCGCAATCGTTCCTAAGATCGCTGCACCCTGTCGCCGGCGAGTAACATTGTATCAAACGATCCCTGGTTGTCGGCGTCGTCTTTGAAAATCGGCTCTCGCATCGGATACGAGCACCGCGGCTGATTATTATTGAACTTTTCTCGGCGGCCAGGTGAGAAATTGCTGGCAAACCTTCTGTTATCCGATTCATCGGTCAGATTAGTCCCGCGGCCGAAGCTTTCACCGTATCCGGGCAAAAAGCGGTCTCGTGAAATCGTTATAAATAGATTTCGCCGGCCCCGTCGCGAAATTTATTCGCTCGGTCACGCGAACGGAACGGAACGGAACGGAACGGAACCGGGTGACGAACGGAACGGTCCGAGTATTACGGGTACGTCCGGCCTCGGCCGGGGGCCGTTTTACGACGGTTAATTCGCATGTCCACCGAGCACCGTTACCTTCGCGGCCGTGCCCGTTCCTCTCTTCAATTTCCAATTTTCATATCGGCCGGCGGATCGTAAGGAACCGAGTGCCCGGAGAAAAAGATAGTGGGCGGCGGGTGTACGGTGTTCGATATCGACGCGGCCGCCATTTGGTAATCAAGGAACGGTACTCGCCCGTCCGGATCAAGGGGTCACCGGCGAGTGGCATTGCGCCAGCCTGGAAAAACAGGGCCGAATATGTAATTATCGAGATCGTTGGGTACCCACGGTTCGTAATAAATGTCGATCAGATCGTACGGTACCCCGGGCGCGAAGCAGTTTGTCACGCGATCAAAATTTCATACGCCACCCGGTAACTCTAACGTTGCCTTAACGTTGATATCTCAGATCCCGGGTGGCTGGCTTTAATGTTGATTTTAATAAACCTCCGTTTCTAGGGCATCCGACCTAAGCTAATTGCACGTGTTTTTCAGCCGCTGATGAAATTGCGCTCCGTGTAATTTCGAACGGAGCGAGACGGGGAGGATCGTTGAAATCGTTTCGGTAGATTTCGAGGAAATGGCACGCGAGGATAAAGGACGGCCCTCTGTGGCTCTATTTCGAACGGGTCGCGCAATAAAAAAATAAATGAAGCCCTGTAACGCTGTCGTATGTTTCGTTTAATCGGGGCCCCATTTCGCAGCTGGCGTTCCAACAATAAAGAAATCTGGAACCCGAGGAAAATCCTGAGAATAATCTCCCTCTAAGTTGGCCGACAGCCTAGGTGTCGGGATATTCCCATCGGTGGCCTCCGGTCCCGCGGCCAATTATTATCTCCCCCGGGCCGGATGCCAGCCGAAAGAAAACCACTTACGTGACACGCTAATAATAGGTCCTCGTGCACCGGATTACGCGGAGCTTTTGTTCATTAGCGTACCATTTCGGTTTAATTGACACCTCTGACCTGGGGGCGGCGGCTCGTGGGCAAGTAATGGATATCCTCATCACTTTGTGGACGCCGGGCACCGGTGGTCTGCGCCAAAACCGATCGACCGGATGTGATTTTCTTTCCACCGACCTTCGGATATCCCGGTGAAACCCATTTTATCGCGTCCCGTGTAATAGAAGTCGGGAAGGGAATCCCTTTACGGATGATCAATGTTTTCGCACGCTAATTTCTGGCCGAACGCGGGATTTCCCGTTAGAATGGTCCCCCGGGATTCTCCCGGTTCCGATTTCTATTTACGGTCGATCGGTTCCGTGGTCACAGTACTTACACAACGACGGAGTGTACGTTAATTAGCCGATGCGAGCGACGTTGCCTTGATCATTTGTTCCCCACTCCGGCGCGGGGTTCATTCGAGTCGTGATTGCTGATGAATAGACAGGACGATAGGGCGTAGATAAGACGGCTTAAAATGAACGCCGCGGGTTGTTGAACCTACTTTATTAATTGACCACTAACTCAGCCTGTGTACGGCCTTTTAATGGAAATTACAAACCGATTAAACTCGATCAAAGATTAATATATTAATACCCCGTCCCATCTTTACCAGACGGCACTTAACGACCCCTTCCCTCTGTTACAGGTAAGCCCCGTGGATCTGTAAGGAACGAGTTCGTGAGTGAATACCATAAAGTCATATTATATTCGAAATTATTCCCTGTATTCATCTAGTCATATCTCCCAAGCACTTAGCGAGGACATTTCTCGAAGATGAATACAATCCTTCGGCCGAAGAAAAAATCACCGCACACGATTTTCCCATCAACGGAGCACGACGCTTAATATCTGGACCAGTGGTCCATCGATAACGACAGAAAGGACGAGGGCACTCGGGCGAGGCCCGAAGGTGCGCGTCGTGAAATTGTTTCACCGCTCGGAGAGGTCCATTAACGAATTAATACAGAGAAACTCGATAATATATTCACGCAAGACGTCGTCGATATTTTTCTCGGCCGGCCTCCTCGCGCCGCGCGGTCCTCCCGAACCGAGATCGCGCGGCCGCCCCGCTTAATCACCGTAATCGCCTCGCCGGATTATTAACCCCCTCGGGAAAAAGAAGCGCATTACCGTGGCATGAGGCAAAAACCAGTCTACTTTCACGTCCACCTTTTCATCCCGCAGCTTCCTCTGCCGCGTACCGAGCAGCGACCGATCGATCCGTCCCTCGCACGCGAAACCGATCGCGCCCGCCGATCCCGGCCGTTGATTGGTTCCCTTCCCGCTGCCCCCCTTCTCGCTGGTCGTGAGAAAAAATAATGAGCCAATTTTGTATCCGGCCGGCGCTCCGCGCTGACGCAACGGCGCCGCTCCGGCTCCGGGGCCGAGTTTTAATCGCTTTCACTCTTGTTCGACCGCGTCCCAGTTTTTTTCACCGGCGAAAGTCTAGCGGGAAATAATAACCGGGGACAAAGGTGCCACCGGAGAAAATGGAGGGCGCCGTTCGGTCGGGACCCGCGGCGCTTTGTCGCAATTTTACAAAGTGTCGATCGAATCCGAGGGGAATGCGCGGGAACGATTCGCCGCGATGAGTTCGCCCGGCGGTCGAGCAACAACTCAATTTCGACGGGTATCGACGGGTGTCTTTGTCCGGAATTGAAAAACCACGAAATCCTGATGTCCAGGGGGATCCGACGGTGCGCTCGGAGCGCGGCCCGGAGCCCCCGCTCGCGAAACGAAGAATGGAATCGCGGAGAATCGCGGCACCGATCGTCGGTCGGACAGTTTTTGCGGCGGCGCGCGTCGCGCGACGAGCCGTTGCACATGGGAATCGGGATAACTCGGCTTTATTACCGCGACGCCAGCAGGATTCTTTTGTTTCGCCGCGAAATTGCCTTCGCGTACGTGTGCACGATCACCGCGAGCGCATTCGAGCCGGCGGATGCGATTCTGGAAGAGACAGCGCCGCTGTCCGGGCGATTCGTCTTCGAGTTGATGAGAAAACGTCCTTTCCTACGGACGTGGTTATCTCCCGTTGCCAGAACCGCTTTCGGGACACGAAATAACCACGTCTCGTTGGCCCTTCAAGCGACGCGGCGCATTCGCGAACGAAACATGGGATCGCGACTTTGTTTCGGAAACGGAGGGAATTTCGCTTCAGAGACGTATTTCTTAATCCCGCTAAGGACGGCTGGCTTGTGCTGCTCTTGGAATGGATGTGATCCGTGGGAAATCTTGTGGTTTGTTGGAGGATTGTTTTAGGCGATTCATCAGTTTCGACGATACTGTGGTCTAAATTGTATAGAATTTCATTGTTATTAACACTGGAACTACTGGGTGGATCAAAATGACCAGTTCCACATTTCTTTTACAATTGCAAAAGTATAGACACTTCTTTAAGAAATGATTAAAGAAGCTAATTCGGTAATACCTAAACTGAAATATGAACCCATTGAAATCGTAATAAATTCACGCATGTAGCTTGTATAAAGAAATTTTACAAAAATGGATTCAGTCCTCGGTAGTTCTAGCGTTAACCCCTTGGCCTATGATTTTTTTCTCAACTCTGATCGATACGGCTACTTTGTCACTAATAATTTATTGGAAAAAGAGGAAAATCCTAAGCATATGTTATGCCTATATTTCCTTTTACGTATCATAGTCGATTACGGAGGAATAATATTTACTTTGAATTCGAATGTACTAAGTAATATACATATTTGTTGAATCATGTTGAAAATCTTCACCGCGAGTCTCACTCGTTGTAGGGCAAGAGGTTAAAGGAAATAGCAAAGTAGTCAAATTATGGAATGATGAGGATTAGGATAAAAGACGATCTAGATATTGTTCAACGCAATACGGACGGTTGGTCTATTGATCGAACGAAAAAGCTTCGTTTATATAGGGAGCGCATGGAAATGAAATAACGACTTCCGAGGGCTCTCCTTCAATTTCTTTATCGTCCCATCCAGCCACGTAACACCGCCGCGGCACGATGTAACTGGTTCAGCCGGGGATATTAATCTTCTTTGCATATCGGATGGGAATTATCGAAGGGCTGACCATGATATAGGTAGCACACTGGGGCGCACATCGAGATTTAATAGGCCGTTATGTAAAGAAACTTCAAGTTAATGTCTTTCGGGGGTGCATTACTCAATTATAAACCGTTGCGGATGGAGACGTATCGCAGCTCGCCGTTACATTATTAAAACTTTTTTAACAACGAAACGAACAATATTTCGCTGTTCCCACTTGCTCCATTGGACTTCGATGGGCAGAGTTTAATGCGTATTAAATTATTAAACCATTGGAAATTTTTATGTTCTCCGCTGGACACCGGAGAGGATTCAACTTTTTAAAAGGGATGCACGTTGAAAATTAATTTACTGTCGCGCCAGTGGCATTACTGTAATTTATAATCTTCTATAAGGCACGCGACGCTGTATCGATCTTTTCTCTCACTCTCAAAATTTATCGAGATATCTCTTGTTAAACGAGATTACCAACACTGCAAACTATGTTGCATAACCTCCGACCTGTCGTCCATGTATCACGCCGCGCAACGCTCCTCGGGACGCCGTTTGAAGATTCTCACCCTCGGTGATCACAGGCCAAACGAGAAACGTTCTCGAAATACGATTACGCATTCGTTGTATTTACATAAAGGCGATTAGCATGCATATAGTCGGGGTAATTGACGTGACCGTCGCACGCATAGCACTAATAAATGGCCAAACTTGATCTAATTACCCGCCGTTCCCGTGTATTGACATGTGCATCGAAACGTCGGCACGCTCGCGCCCGCGCCCGCGCACCGTCGGTCCCGCTAATTTCGATTCTCCGCCCCGACACGTAATTGCATCTATTTGCTTATGCTCGATTGCCCCGTGGCGTTCGTCGCAATCGTTCGTTCGTTCGTCACCGCGAAACGATCGACATCCGAAATGAACGGGATGTGTTTATCATTGATAATCCGCGTATCACTTTTCCCCATGGTCTATTCTAAACCAGCGGTTCTTAACCAACAGGTCGCGATCTAAAATTGGCTCGCTCGTTGCCTTTAACTGGTCAATTACAATTTCCACCGAAGCACAAATATAAACGGTCGCATAAATCTAAATTATAACAAGCTACGTTCACGAAGGTATCAATAAAGTTTAAACTTCCGTTCATTCAATATGATTAACAACATAAGGTGAACAAATTACACTTGTTCGTTAAATTTACCTTCGCTCTAGCTTCGCGCAACTATATCCGCATTTCGGAAACTTTTATCGATTAAAGCTGTCCAATCGACCGAATGAGATAAAGAGGTTTATAACACGCTCGCAGCGCGCGCGAAATTAAAACACTCGACGGGCCGCTGGTAAATAAAAAGGATCAATCACGGGCGAACCGAAAAGTTCCCGTGACAGCGGCTCGATCACTTTACACGCCGCGGACACGCGTAGAGTAAATCTCAATTCCCGAATATTTCGCGAACACTTCGAATGGATGATTCTCGCGCTCCATTAAACGGCTCGGCCGTTAAACGATTCGCACATTTTTACGCGCAGCTGTACATAATTAATACCGCTTAATAATTTCCGGCGGCAACGATTAATTTTCCGGGCGAGATCACGCATCGATTAATTTCCGCGCGACTCCGCGCGCTCTCTGCCGTACGGGCACGGCTCGGCGCCGCGTGTTGGAGAGCGGCCGCTCGTAAAACGCTGATGCGGCGGTCGATAATGATCGTAAATATTTAATCGCAAATATTTAACGCGATTCCGGGAATATCGGCGAGCCGCCGACGTCGATTGTTAGAAAATAATTATCGCGACACGCCCAGTTACTCGGTACCCCGTTCCGTTATCGACACGTTGTACTCGGCGTTAAATGAAATTTCTCAGTCGAGCTGCCGTCGCCTGTATCCCCTCCACGTACGTAACGTGTATTAACTGGCATAAATTCCTAAACCCGTCAGAGTTTCTTTAGTTTTCTACAACGTTCAATTTCGTAAGTGTTTTAGAATACGCAGGGAAATTGATCAGAATGAATCGATAATTCAAAGGTATATCAAGGAACTTCAAATATCCATTGTGTATCAATGACGAGTGAGTTGTCAGTGAGCATGACGAGTGAGACGATTTAATGGAAATCAATGTTACCCGACATATACACAGAAAAAGTCTATCTTGCCGTTCTCAGTGTTTCCACCTTCAAAGTTCCGCGATGAGAAGATTCCTTTGTCTTCCAGCGGATTATCGATAGCAAATGAATTCCGACAAGCGAGGAAATAGTACAGCAAGGGGCCAATAAAACAGAACTTCGGGGACAACCTACTAAATTTCGCCCAGTGGAACGAGGAATCTTTGAAATGGAAAGCATATTGCCCGTCGCGAAACGCCGAGGAACCCGACTGCGTCGAGAACTTGGGGAACAGTTGAAATGTTTCATCGGGCCGCGAACAACGTGAAATTTTCATAAATCGGGGGTGCTCTTTAATGGAACGGAACACGGAACTTTTTCCCGGCCGAACGGAGAGAATGTTTGTACATTAACGGATCAGGGATCGCGCGGGCTGCGCCGTTCGTGGACGGTTTCGCTCGCGGGGTTACGATAACATCGGTCGGAGTTATCGTCCCGGCCGTCCCTCAAAGTCGCGGCGACGCGATAACGCCCGGCTCCCCGGTTTTCCCGGCAGCATCGCGTCTTGTCGGCGGCTTTATGCGTCAACCCCGTAACTGCGCCGCTAAGAGGGCCATTCTTGGCTGCATTACTTTTTCAAACTACACCATTCTTCGCGGGGCCGGGCGGGAAAAGCTCGTTGCGCGAGGCGTTTCTCGGCCAACGATGTTATCCGTTGTATACGAGCCACCCTTATTATCGACCCGACGCTTGTGAAGGGCGTACCGTCGATTTCACCTGTCGTTGCCGGTTCTTACGGTCGCCGGTGTCGGGCGACGCGGACGATTTAATGGGCGTACCGAACGCTCGCTATCGGTCGCGTCGTGTATTTAGGAAACCTGTTCGTGATGGACTGTCCCCACCCCCCTCGTCCGCGAGGAATCGCGTATTAGCGCTCGAATGAACAGTAAACCTACGATAATGACAAGGCGGATGGCCGCGGAGTTAATTCAACCCGCAGCGGAGAGCCGACGAGCGGGTAAAGAGAAAGTTAGAATGGCGAATAAATTGAACTTCCGCGTGGATTACGGCTTTAATTACGCAACGAAAAAATATATCTGTCCGTTTATTACCCTCGTATAACGAGTCCGTTAATTTACAGTTTTTACGCGTTTCGGGTGAATCGAAGTTTAACACCGAATGACCGCCGAAAAGTCGTTCTCTCTTCACCGAAATCGGCTCCCCGATCCGTCTTCCGTATCTACGATTCCGCGCGCGTCGAACGCGATTCACGGGAGAATAATGGGATCGGGAACGCGACAAACAAGCGGCGGGAGCGTATCGTGCTCGCGTGTACTCGGGGATCCTCCGTAAATAGTAGATTCCTCCAGGTTCATGTTTCGCGATTTTAATTCCTCAACCCTCGGCGAACGGTTTAGCCCGTTACTTCTCTTGTCTCGCCGCGACGCGGCGGTCGGGGCCGGTAAATATTACCTCTCGTCGAACTCCGAATTTGCTCGGGCAAATAAATCTTTCTCGCGCGCTGACTCAATTAGAACGGGGCCGAGGCGAAAAGAAGAAAACGGAGAGCAGCAGCTCCGACGGCGGAGAACCGCGCGCGGCGCGGAGTCTCGTTGCACGACGCCGTTTTCACCGGTGCCGTACGTTTCTGCGACGGCTGCAGGACCGCGCGTGCCCGTGCGCGCCCCTATTTCCCGCGTATAATGAGCGTATCAAGTGAATCGTTCTAATTGCTTATCCGATTTAGCCCGATTATACCGGCAATTTAACCGTAGACGCGTCCCCGCTCGGTTCGCGCGGCCGAGGCACTACTACGTTCGTTTGTTTCGCCACCTGCCTGGAACCGAGCGTCGCGTCGCGTCGCGTCGGGTCGGGTCGCGCTGACACGGCCGCGTGACATTAAACGCTGATTGCATTTTCTCGAGGGCAACGGTAATTAACGTTGTTTCGCAGCCATGAATCGCCCAATTTCACCGGCCGGAAACGACTCCGCGCCGCGCCGCCACGCCTCGGCTCCCCGGAGAGCTCGAATTCGTTAACGCCCGGAATACCTGCGCCAGCAGAAATCCGAAGGCGGGAAAAGAAAAAAGAGAAGGAACGTTTCGCTGTGTAAATCACTAGACCTGAATTTCGGACAAGGATGTTTTCGTCGTTCCTTCGATGAATAACCTCGGTGGATGCAAATCACGGACCCTAACAAATCTCTCGCCTCCCGCCAGCTAATAACATTCTTGGAAGGGAATCCTCCATCTTCTTTTCAATTTACAGCCGGGTGTCGTTCACGGGTTGTGTAATTGGAAATTATAAACGACACAATTTACTCTGGTCTAAACAGTTTTCTACGGTTGCCTACAAGGCAACGGACACCGTTCCGGCTGATCAAGTTTCCAGATTGGAAACGGCTCCTCTGTTCTTCCCGCAACTCGTATTTCCCTCTCGAAAAGTCTCTCGGGTCTGTCCGAGGGTCGGCACTCGATTACGGGAAGACACGGGTGAAAAAAGAGTAGCCCGGATCTATCCGGCGGCCGTTGGCCCGTGAAAGCAGCCGCGTTCCGCAGACAGTGCACACCCGCCGCGAAAATACAGCGGGCGTTCGGACGCCGCTCGATTGGAGATTTAATTGAAACGAGTCCGGTTACGTCGGGCCCGTGTGTACCGCGACGGGGCGATCGATTAACCATGCGCCGTCGTGCCGTCTCGCCGCGTCGGTCAACTTTTTTAATTAATTTCCTCCGGTGCCCGGGAAGGTCCGCGTTCTTCCGTCCTTCCCCGGGTTTACGCGCGGATCCGTGCCCAATCGCGTCCGCTAATTACCGGCTAATCGGGACGACGCGCGTCGCGCGGCCACGCGGCCGGTGCATTCGGTTAAGCGAGATTATTCAGCGGCGCGACGTCACCGAAAGCCCGATAATTGAATTCGCCGCCGCGAAACGCAAGAGGTCCTCGCGCGGCGCGGCGTCGACGCGTGAATTTCGCGTACGGGACCGAGTAATTAGCACGTGGACCGGTGAGATAGCTTCCTGGAACACTTGTAAACTGTGGGCAGTTGAAATTTACCTGGTAGAATCGGCGAATGGGATGTTTTTCGTGAAAAAGTAAGTCGAGAGTGTTGACGCGTGGAACGGATGTAAGAACTTAGTGTCTGTTCGTGGCTGTCAGTTTCTACTTAGTGTGAAGAATGCTTGCGCATCGTGTACCATTACAGGTTTAACCCTTTGAACTCTGTAGGCTACAATATTGCACCATTTATAACTACTCTAAAATTATCAGATTTTCCACGCATCCAAATTTTGTACTGAGAAGGAAAATGAAAGATCGAAGGAATGTTATAGCATTTTTCATTTCCACTAGAGATACCATAAAAATTAGTTGCAGTTGCTGATAAATTACAAAACCATCTGGAGTGCTAAGGGTTAATAGCTTGCGAACGTGGCGGAAAAGATTTTATTCGACATTTTCCTGGGATTATTTCACGTAGAATGAAACTGAATCACCCTTTTCTGTTTTTACATGGAAAAATTGTAAATCGCGCGATCGTTCCGTTTTCGAACAAAAATGAATAATTAGAAGGAACACAAATAAATAGACTTAATGCGATTGGTTGGCACTTTTAGATACTGCAACGGAGAAGCGCGATCACGCCGCTTGGTGTTCGGTTGATAGTCTATTACTATTTTGGATAGCTGTTACTTCTATAAAGAAACCTTGGCGCTGTTTTTGAAAAGCTTTCGGGATCAATGTTCACCATTAACTGTCCCGCAAACAAACTCTCCGCCGGTGAAACCAGCCGCAACCACACAGTATCACAGGGATGTGTGCCCCGATTCACGTGACCGCGAATTCATTTCACGCTCGCGGCCCTTTCCGGTCTGGATCGTCCGCCGGTGTATTTTTCCTGTGTGATCAAAGTTTACTCTCTCCCCTAGCGGAAAAAGCACCGCCGGATTTGTCTTTCCCGACTCGGCGACCAACACTTTCCGAGATCTCGTAAACATCACACGCGAAAAATGTTTTTTCTCGTCAGGACGGAAAGCGTTCCGCCGCAGCGATCCAGGAGACAGCGTCGTTAGTGACGCGCGATCGATCCAGGATGCATTCTTCGATCGAGAAAATATACGCCGGAGCTTTTTCCTGATGGAATTATGGGCGGCTATTGTGCGAGGTAGTTTTCGCTCGGCGATGTAAAAAATGACGATGTTTACCTTGAATCTCGGCGGGAAATACAAGCAGGCTAAGCGGCTTGGATTTAAGTTTCCTCTGAGACTTTGATGCAAAGCAGTCGATTGGTTATTTATGATTATCTACGAGTTGCCGCGGGGCTGAGAAAAGAAATCGTTCGTTTATCTAGACAGAATTTTCATTTCGTGAATCTAGGTGGTAGTGTCCTGTAAATATGTCTTTTAAGTGTAGCTTTTAATGTAGATGTAGGTATAAGTGAAACCATGCATGAGATGGGGATATTTTTAAGGTTTAACCCTTTGCGGACGAATGTCGACATTTCGGCGAAATGAAATATTGATGTTTCGAAGACTAAGTCGCCAACGAGTGATTTAATTATTCAAACAGCGAGAGATCAGCGCGTTTCTGG
Organism: Nomia melanderi; assembly: GCF_051020985.1. NCBI lineage: Eukaryota > Metazoa > Arthropoda > Insecta > Hymenoptera > Halictidae > Nomia > Nomia melanderi. The sequence goes on from NC_135008.1 coordinate 6,124,103, forward strand.
TTTTTCTATTATTTAAGCAATTGGCATATAATTTTGAATTATCTGCTGAAGGTTTTGTATATTTCAAAGAATCGCAAAAGGTTAGAAATCGTGGCTGAAGAGGTCAGTCGTTCAGTCACAGTCGGAAAGTTGAAATGGTCGATGGTTACCAGTCGGATCGTGTTATTTCTAGCTGTTATTCGGTAATACTAGCTTCGCGTCTATTCGTTAGTTAGCGTCGCGTATAGATTTTAAGACCTCATAAATGATCGGTCGCAATACGCCATTATTCCATTACACGGAACGGTACCTCCGCGACGCCAGTGTCACGACGAATTCAATTTCAAAGTGGCTCGCAATCAAATCAAATTCACGAGGCGTTATCGAGCTGCATACTCGAGGCGTTTCGCTTTCAATTATCATTAGAGTAAACTCCTCTCCCGGCGCAATTGCTCGGAACGCCGCGCGGCCGCCCGTTTCCACGAGACGGCGATTCGTCACAGAAGCACTCTCTCCAAAAGAAAGCTCGCCGAGGCCGTTGAAGAAGAGCCGGGTCCCCTCGGATCCCGAGATCGCCGGCTGATTATATACGATTCTCGCAAAGCACCTAACAAGGTCCAATTACACAGCGGCCGCCGCTGACACATTGCAACCGTCAACTTTAGATTTTCCGCCGCGCCACCTGGATGATTAAAGACCATAAAACAGAGCGACGCTCGGGGCTGCGGGAACGCGGCGAGGCGTCGTGCCATTAATAAGAAACGATGCGTCCGAAGCACCGTAGAGAGGACCGTCTAGCTCGTTGATCCGCGCTCGTAGACCGCGGAAAGAGATCCGGACACGTACGAAGACGAAAACGTTGTTCTTTGCCCGGGGGCCGACCGGTTATTATTTGGGACGACACTGGGGGGGAAACCTGCCACGGGGTGTATCCATTACCCGTTGAGGAAGTTTATTTGCGTCAGCGGTGAGCATTTTTCACGGTGAGACGACAGGGATCCGCTGCGGGGCGGATGGTTCCTCTATTCGGCGGACAATGGTGTCACGTTGCACAGTTTCGTGCCCGTCGACCTGGTTTATTTTTCGTCGATGGCATTCAATCATGGACGCCGCCCCACCTATGCCGCCGTCGTCGCTATTATATCGCGGAAAATCGACGCGGCCGAAGCGATCCGCAACGACTGGAAGAAGACACGGGTTTTTCCGCGCCGCGTGTCCCTCATTGCGCGCTCATTGAAACGCGCCACGCGTCCGAGTTTTCGCAGTCAATCGATACCGCTGCGACACGCACGTGCGCGTGCACATCTCCCCGTTTCGCACGGGAATATTTTCCGCCGGGCTCATACGGGCTGACAGCGTAGCGACGAATTACTGCGCGTTCCCCTGTGACCCGTCCTTTGACCCCTATTCCCTCGATACAGAACCGACCGGCGTTTTTATTCCGGAACGCTCACCGGCCGCCCGTTTTTCAGCGAAGGTGAACGCTGCCGCGATTACGGCGAGCGCTCTTTTTCTCCGTGGAACGCCGGTTCGAACGGTGTTTCAGTTTAATGGCTGTTGGACGTAATTTGGTAGCCACGATAGCGGAAGTTTGACGGGCTCCCCGGGCGCGGGCGTGGTCGAACGTGCCTTCGCTCGCTGTTTTCGTTCCTTTAGAGGTCTTTAGTTTCTCGAACGTTCAACGAACAACGCTGCTTAGTTAGTTATTGCCTCCGCGATTCGCAGATTCTGAAATAATTAAAGTTCGCGTCGGTGTTTAGAATCTAAACTCTATCCGAACCGAAGCTATCTGGACGGCATCCAGTAATAACTCGATCGATCCGAGGGAAAAAGCGACGTTGATAAGCGAAACACCGAAATCTCGCGTTCGGCGGATAGTCAACGTGGCCCGACGGGCTTCGGCGGTGTATTCGTCAGAAGAAACGCATCCCCGGAGTTTCCGAATGCTGGAACTGGGCCAAAAGTCCGGCTCGGCGAAGCATCGTTCGCAGTTTCGCGAGGTATCGGTAAATCACCTGTCGGCGAGAATCATTCATTCGCGAATATCTCGACGCTCGGATCTCCCTTTCTAAAGTCGATCGCCGTGTCCCATAAACTTGGCGCAAAACCCACGCGATTGGCCAAGCCCCGAGCCGATCGCGGTCGGTTCCCCGGGTGGTTCGCGCGCGTTAATACGGATCGACACCGTGGCCGTAGAAAAATCGCGGCGCTCCGAGCGTGTTGCGGCCGGCGCGGAGCGGCGCTCAACCTTTAAGCGAGGGCTGGAGAGCGTACGCGCGAGAGAACGATATTCAAAACCTCTTCCCTTGTCAGACGTCGAAACTGTATGCCTCGTTGAACTTTAAGCCCCGGGAACATAATGGAACCGCTCGAGCGTGATTTAAAATATTCTCACCGGTTAATAACGCGCGCCGTGCGAGCCACATTCGCGGGGAATAACGGTGGTTCGCAATAGAAAGCATCCGATACACTGGTCTTTGAGCGGCCGGCGATAATAGGGCCGTAAAATCGAATCCGGTTCATACGGATTGACGTAAATGAACTTTACTCCCGTCGGGGTTCCTGCGGAGGCTAATCGTCGAATCGCGTGTTCCTGCGTGCATTTGCGGATCAAACGTTTCATCGCGAACGCGAAAGTACTGCTCGAAAACGAATCTGTCGTTGGGTTAACGATCACTTTCGGCTGCAGTTGTTTTCAACCGAGCGAAAACTGACATTAACGGTCCGACGTGGAATAGGAATACGGTAGGCACTCGATGAACCGATGTATTTTTAACGAGCCGGATCGTTCGGAGTCTCGGTTATCCGCAACCTCGATAACTCGGAATAGATTACACCCGAGGATACGTACGATCGAATGCAATCACGACTTCCTCGAGTCTCCGGTTATTTAGACTGTCAGTCGTTCGGTTGGATAACCCAGGTCCTACTGTATCACAGAATCCATCCAAAGAGTCAGAGACCGACCGTCCGCTAATAGACGCCACCCTAAAATCATGAGAGATCAAACGGGTTGGACGTCCGATTACAATTCCGAACCTATTCCAGCCACCCACGTTTCTAATGTTCCCGCGGACCTTACTTCCCGATATATTCGATTCACTTCACGGATCATACTCTCCGCTAAACCGACTGTACTGTTCGAAGCAGCGGTATCGGGGATCGGTTCACGGCGGTTTGCACCGCGAGCGATTTACGCCCACGAAAGAGGAGTTCCGCGTGGACACGCGGCGCTGTAAATCGCGCGGGCAAGTGGAAAAGGAATCGGCCCGTCAGCCGGAAATTAGACGGTGCTCCCGGCGAGCCGGAGACAACGAAATAGGTGCCGAGACGCGGACAGATACGCCGGGCTAGACGCAATAAGTGCTGGAACCGGGTCGGAGCGAGGGGAGCGCGAACGGGGCGACGGCCGGCGGATGAAGTTCTCCGCGCGCCGTTAAACGAACTTGGGGCTCGCCGTATTTTTTCTCCTCGCCCGTTTCTCGCTCTTTTTTCTCTTCCGGCCACGACCCCCGGGCTGGGATTCATTGTCGGTCAGGGGGTAGAGCGCGGGAGAAAGGACGAAAAGCGACGAGCGCAGTCGACACTTTGCGCGCTTTATTTACTGCCAGCCAACCGTCTCCTTTCTCCTCCAGCTTTTGGGCGATGCGGACGTGGAATTAATATTTGATCGTATAGAAACCCAGTCGATGAGACGCGAATGCTTAACCTTTTGCATTCGAAAGATTTCAGCTGGAAATAGTCGACATTCTCGACGATATTTGTTGAAACTAAGTGAAACAGAGATCACGTGTATATTCTCGAAGCTGTATTTCAGTGTTTCGTGTACTGCATTATACAGGGGTGAATATTCAATTGGAATAGCTTAACACGTTCGCTACCAGCGGTTATCTCGGTGGCCTCCTGAATTACAATTTCTTCGATCCGACAAATCTAAATGAAATATTAGAAAAATGAAACTGAAACGAAAAGTTCCTACGTATAATGCCGTAGTTTATAATTTCTAATAACAGTATTTAGATTAATTTCATTTTTATTATGTAAAATGTAGCGAACGTGTTGAATCATCTTTGTTCCAATGTTTCTCGCGCAAACGTTCGATAGTTTCCGATACAAAGGATCCAAACAATTCAGCGGAATTTGACAGATTCTAAACTAGTTCCTTCGCGTCGCTGCTAAGTTCTCCTCGATTCAACTGCCTACGCGATTCCCTCGAAGATGGCACGCACGTTCAGAGAACAGGACGGTGAAAACGTTCGACTCCGCAGCACGCGTCTTCGCCAGCTGACGGATTAAAGGCCAGGTTCGCCACGAGCGAGGGAGACGGGTCCGAACTCATTGAACAAACGGCGCGCCGGTGTGAATGACCTTGCCGCTTATTGCTCGCCAGTCCAGCGGGTTGACAGCGGATATGCAAATCCCGCTTATAGCCTGTCAGAGGCTGTTCTTCCGTCCCTCTTCCTCCGCTCGTACCCCCCCTCGGCGGTGTTTCTTGCGCGGCTCGGCACTGTTCGCGGCTCGGAACCCGTTCCTTGGGGCCGTTGTTGTGCGAAAACGGGACTCCGGTACAATGCGCCGTCGTCCCCGAGAAACCGAATCGTATCTCACCGTTCCTGCTTTATCAGCGCGGCCGATCTCCCCGCGGAGAGTTAGATCGAGCCGCTGCCGGGGCAGATCTTAGATCTCGCGAAAGAGGAAGCGCCATTGTAGGCAGAGCTCGACGGCGCGGCATAGTTATTTAAATCGGCGGATTCCGCGCGGTATTTACATTTATATCGAACGCTGATTGGTCGCGGCCGATCTTCGTTACCCACGGCGCGTTCCGACCCCGGACGCATTTCCATTCCGCCGTGAATCGAGAACGCGCGTCCCCCGCTCGGTAAGATAACAACGATAAAAGCTTCGATCGCCTTTACAAATATTCCCCTCGGCGGCTTCACGTTCGGGGACACGAAGCGGCTCGTGATTCGATTCAGGGACTGGAAACGTTGTTCTTACCAGTTCCATAATTTAATGGGAAACAGGAAACGCGGGGCGAGCGGGGAACGGCGACATTCTCGCTCCCCCGAGCGAAAAGCGAGCAACAAGCCTCGCGGAGCGTATTCTCGTTCGCGAGCTGTACGCACACGCCGCGGGCCGAGCCTACGCAGGCGCGTTTTCATTCACACGCGTCGCTCCTCGTGAATGGCACGAGAAAACGTGGGCGGACGTCCGCGGCTCGAGCCTCTCGCCTGCCGCCGCGCCGCGTCTTTTCCATGAATGAATTCACGCGCGCCGCTTCTTCCGCCGTTTCTCAGCCCTCCCGACGAATTACTTTTATCTCGATCCCTCCTGTTTCCCTTCCACTTTCCCCCTGTCGGACCTCTTCCCATCGTTTCCCGGCGTTCCGCGTGCGACCCGGTGATTTGTTCGATCCGCTACGATTGGATTCTTTTCCTCGGGGGTCGCGTATGTTCTCCAACCCCCAGAAACTCGTCCGCCGCTACCCCGCGGTGTTTCGCGCGACCCACGGTGCGCAGGCGGCGCGCTCCGCCCGCAAACAATCCGCAAACGATGTATCTGTCGCGGAAGTTTCGATGGAAATACCGCGGAACTTCTATCCAATTTCGTCTGCGTTCGCTCGGGCACATCCATTTATGCATTGCGCCCGCGACGTTTCATGCGCGGCTTTCCGGGAGCCTCGTGTTATCGATCGTTCGGCTGCGGCAGCCTCGTTCGACGCGACACTGTGCGAAGATATCGAGTTAAGAACAAGTTGAATGAGATGTAAGTAAGGATAATTGTTGAAGTATGATTGTAGCGCGAAGGGTTGGGAGAAACGGATCGTAGTTGAACGATCAAAGGGTAAATCTGAGAAGTTAGAATCAGCTGGAGCTATCCGGCGACCCGTTATTCACTTCAAACATCAATTGAGTTTAACAATTGCCGAGCAGCTTGATCCGACACCACCCCCTCAAAGGTACTACCACAAGTCTAAGACTAAACCGTCGACCCGCTCGTCACACGACACCTGCGCCTGACATTATCCCGAATAGACTCTAATTTCAATCAGAACCCGGGCATCGTTTCTACCATCGGTACGTGTCGGGACTCAAGAACGGAGAATTGCCACTTTCGTGGAAGATCATCCACTTTCACCCCTTGGTTTCTCGTTTCGCCTTGCGCGCCTCAGTCCCGCCGCCCCGTCATTTCCGCTCTCGTTATTCACCGGGAAACGGGCTTTTAATACGTCGACGCCTGAAGCACGAACAATATCGAATCTTATTGCACCGAAATCTACCGATTAATTGTAAGAACTTCGTATGTAACTACGAAAATTCGGCGCACAAAACTTTAACCTCTACCATTATTGTTTATCCGGACAAATTCGTATAACTATACCATTCGACATCTGACTCGTGATATTTATGGTTAGATGAGACATCAAAGTGATTCAAGGATTTAAAAGAAAAACAATATCCTATTTCTAATAGAAATGATATAAATCTCATATTTTTAATTTAACCTTTTGCACTGAGAGTCGCCACTCGATTTGACGCGGTAAAACTATAAAATCTGATATTTAATGTTGAACTTTTTATAATCGATGCGTGAAATATTGGAATAAAACAGCTTTGCTCCTCAATATACTTGTGATTTCGAGTTAGTTTCAAAGAATATCGTCTTTGTCTTATAAAAAAATGTTAAATATTTCCAGTGAGAAACTTCTGAGTGCAAAGGGTCAATTTCTATTTTTAACAGTAGAACTAGCCAGCATGTATTGTCAATACATTTTCTTCCGATCTCCAGACATTCGTTACAATGTTCAAATATTCTCAAAATCATTTGAGATACTGAATACGTTTGAAATATCAACAAGAACAAGATAATAAAACTAAAACCCGCGATGATGGTACGGAAGTTCCAGCGTTAAAGCGGAGATAAACCGATCGTCTGCAGGTTGTCTCGTCATCATTAAAATCGGAATCACCGTTCGCGAAAGATCCGGATGATCGGATCCCGAGAGATCGCCGCTGTTGCCCATCAAGCGCTAACAAAGACCGAGGGTGGCTTATCGACTTTGCGATACGTCGTCGCGTAGTAATGACGAACTACTCCATCGAGGCATACTTAGCTCGACGACCGGCACGCCGCCCTCCCCGTTCCCCTAAAATCAGGGGGACGGGTAATGTTTCCCGGCGGAATGTCTAGGAGGAAGCCGAGGGGCGGAAACTGCGAATGGGTGGCTGCTGGGTCGTTGTTTCCCGGTTAAAGAGGTCGGGCCGGTGTCATCCGCGCACAATGTCCCGTTTACGCTGGCAAACCAGCCATGTAATGAAACCTCACGGGACCCGCCGGACCGGGGCGCAGCGTGTAACGTAACGTAACGTTACGTCGGCGTCGGCGTCGGCGTCGGGATTAGAGACAGCGAGGCAGCCGCGCGACGCAACGCGCTGTCACGGCAGATGTATCAAAGCGTAATTGCAATTTGCAGTTTAGTTCGGCACACTCGGAGACTTTGGTAATTAAGAGCGGCCCGCGCGGATCGGCCGATGTGGACGAGCGGTCTTGCGAACGGGGAAACTGGCCGAAGTAAATCGTTTTCCAGCGGACGACGAAGAGTTTGATCCTTCGCCGAGCTGACCGTGTCACGGAAACGACAGGCTACTCGTTCCGGCTTGCGCGTTCGACGTGGAACGCTGACGAAGGGACTCGTTTTATTCTCGGTTGACGGATTTGAAACGTGAACCGCTTCGATGTATACTGGGTGTCGCGCGACGCACGATTTTTCACCGACTTGTAGCTGACAAATGTTTAGAATGAAGATTGTAGAGTATGATGTATCGGTGAAAAAAATGTTGAAAGCAGTTCGGTTTCATCGTGAAATCGAGAATCTAGCGTGTATATACCTAGTAATTTCTTCGGTGTTAGTTTACATTGTCATAATGTCGAATTACGACGAAATATTTCACATTTCCACTATAAATCGAGTGATAAGTCGGTAAAAATGTCATGTAATATGTGTCTTGAATTTGTCTCGATGTCACAGGAGAAATTGTTCATGCAATTCTTTTTACTGACACCTATTGTACACCCCATCCTCTGCGACTCTTGTAAACTCTCCTTTGTCAGACGACTGGAAGTGGGTGAAAAATCGTGCGTCGCGTTGGAGGCAACACCCTATATATTAGGAGAACTAGCTTCAACCCTTTCAGCGGCAACGCGTCCTAAGACTGAAGGTTGTTTAGCTGGATAGAATAAAGGGAGTCTCTCCGTTAATCGAGGCAGTAAATTTCGTTGTCTAAGCGCCGGGGCGAAGATAGCGTCTAACGCACATGTGGCTTCATTGCGCCGAGAGGGTTAAAACGTATGTAAGTAGATATCAGTCGGGGCATTGCTCTTGACGAACGAGCGGTGTAACGCGCGCGATAAGATTTACACGGAAGATTTCATACGCGTCATACATTTCCATCCCTCTAATTGAATCAGACCGTTCTCTTCGCCGCATAAATCGCCTGTCTCGCCTCTCCCTTACACCCTCGAGATAGACATCGATTATCAATTCTCCGCGCAACGGTGACTCCGTTTTTCCTAGTGCGACCAGAATCCGCCGGCCAATCATCTCGGCTCGTCACGGTGATTCCAGCGACCGTAATTTCCATAATTTCGCGGTTGACAACTGGTCGCCCGACCGGGAAAAATGGTGATACGGTGTGTTCTTATCACAGGGCGGCCGCGCCGCGTGGAAAACACCGTTCGCCGAGTAGAGTCTGCGGTCAGCCGCGCGGCGAGGAACTATTTTGCCGACTGTTTACCGCGGTTACTCGACTCGTTTCTCATGTTTTTCCTTTCCGCTTTTTGTGCGCCGGCCGACGACAGGCTCGCGGCGAGATTCTATCCACCGCGGAATACACACGACCCCGGCGAGGGAACGCTGGCAACGCGCGGGCTCTCACCGCGGCGGGCGCGGCGGTCCTTTATTTTACGCGAACGGGTTTCCCGCAGCGGCACCGAAACTCCCGGGACCTTTTCCGCGCGAGATTTACGCGAAATAATATTCGCGCTTTATTCGCTTTTCATCCCCCTCCCGCGGCGCGGCGGTCCTGTTCGCCGTCGAATCAAATTTTATTTCGAACAATCCATTCCGACAGATTGTTTCCTTGAAATATCGCTTTTTATTCGCTCCGCCGCGTCGTTTCCTACCGCGTAAAAAGAACGAAGCGCCGCGACACTGTTATCGACGCGAACACCGTATTATCTTCGTTCTCTGTGTTCGTTGTTTCTTGCGACGCAGCGTTACTCGTTCCCGATAGTTCGTATCGAGGAATACAGTTAACGTTTAACGAGGATTAAACTCGGAGCCCGTTGGAAGGAATAATTCTCCAGACACGTTTATACGAGCTCCGGCCTCCCTTATCCCGGTTAATTTCCGTCCGTCAATTAATTCCGCGTGTATCGTTAAGGAGAATTATGTCGGACAGCCGTATTCACTCGAGCCACCGATTACTCGCAAATTATTCGCCGCTTGTTTCCCATCTTTTCGCCTCGGCCAGACGTTTTGACACTAACCCGCTTACCTCGCATCACCACTGTTTTGCCATTCGGTTCGCGCGGACGTTTAACGCGTGTAACCTCTCGCGGAAGCTCCGTATCGACGCGAAGACTCGAGCTGTCACGTGTCACGGGGCTTTCCGACTGTCTGTCGACGGATTCTACCGCTCTCTCTCTCTCTCTCGCTCGCACTGTCCGTTCCTCTGCCTCGCAGCCGAGCGGGATACACTCGCGGAGTCGCTCTCGGAAACGTATCGTTTCCGGTGGATTGGTCCCGAGCCGGGAAACGTTTCGACAATGCAGTCGAGCCACTCGTCTGGCACTCGGCGAAACGCGCCCGCGCTGGGATTATCTGCTGGGAGTTGGGAACGGCTGAATTTGCGATGGGGATGCCTGAAGATTGGTACTTTCGCGGAACTTCCTGGCACAATAAGGACGAATCAATCGGACACGAATTGCAATAATATTGCTCGATTATTCGAACGTTGGCGCTAGCCGATTGAAACTACGATAGACGCATTAATTTTTTCACCTTTCTAACATATTTGAACTTTACATGGTAAACATGGATTTATAAGAGAATAATGAACGTGCCAAAGGTGTTAATAGAAAACCGGTGATTATTATATAAAGTAAGTTTATGCGGAGATCACAGGGGATTAAGCTGCACAGAATCGGAAGCAAAATGTGCAAATAAAACGTACGAAAGTTACCAAGATCGTAAAGAGTCGCGAACGGGCCGACCGCTAACAGTATCCCCGCAATAAAAGTTGATTAAAGTAACGCCGTCGATGCGCGTTCACACCTGCAGACACAACGGTCCTCATAACTCAGAGCGCAATTAATTTTTCGTGACCCGGAATCGTCTTGATTGAAATTCCTCCGCGGCCGGGAAGCCGTAAACGCGACGTTAACGCGGCGCGATGCAACGTGAATGGGGGGACTGCATTTTCCCGCGGTGTTCGCCCGACCCGGCGCGGCGCCCACCTGCCATCGTGTTCCCAACTTGATTGTCAATGCTCCTAAATCAACGTAGTTTCCGGGCGCGTCGGATTAGCCATCAAACACGGTGACGAGGCGACGCCGTTCTCGCCCGGGTCTGGATTCCCCTGTTAATTCGCCGTGGACCTGGTTAAACGGCGAAAGACGCCGGAAAATTCAACGGGTCTCATCTCCCGGGCGCGCTGTTCTCCAAATTAACGCCTATTAAATTCCGACGGATTCGTTACGCCTCCTCTTCGGGCCCATTCTTGCCTCCCAGATTCTGCAAGCTTTCGGACAGACGATTCTAATGATAGAATTCGGAGCGCGATCCGGAATCGAGGACGGTGAGCTTGGGATGAAGTTGGTGTATGTATGTCTTTATTAAGTTACCGAAGGTAGAGCACGAAGCACTGAAACGTTATTCTATTCTCGGAATCTTGTACCCTTTTAATCAAATTAATTGACTTCTACTTTGGAGGCCGACTTCGTTATTCATATGATACAGAGATCTGTGTTGCCTTGATTTTAAGTGTAATTGGAAAAACGAAAGGCGATGTACTTGATTGATTACTGAATTAACGGACTTACTCATAGAATCATTCGTTCCAGTGACAATTGCCTATAATTCAGCAGGATTACGAAAGCCGTCGACGCGTCAAGATCAAACGGCCGTATTCCCGCGGCGCGTTTTTTCCGTTCGCTCCTCCAGTCATCAAGGTAACGACTCCCACGATAATCTGTAAACATCGGCGATAGCTGTCGGTCTCCCAGTGTCTAACAGAGGCACAATGGAGAACGCCGGGGCGGTTATGCAAGCGCACGGACGCCAGGCAAATATGCACTTGCCGCTGCGAAATTAAGGGCATCATCGTTTTAATTAAAATCCTCCGGTCGCGAGCCGCCATCAGTTTATGTAAATCTCGCTGATAAATGGCCGGCCGTGATGTACGATGAAGCTACCCCCGGTTATCTCGATTTTCGTGACCGGGTTGGTCACACTTTAAAACACCGTTACGTTTTTACGGCTCACTCCGTTTCATTGGGCGCGGCGAGTTAACATCCATTTAACCGCGCATCGTAATTTCAATGCCGCGCGCCTCCACTTTTCACGCGGCAGTTTTCCTCGCGCGGACCGCGGACAGCCATTTTCGTCTTCGTGAAACACCGCGGCGGTTGATTACTCTGTGTTTCAAAAGGAACGCTGCTCCTGGTTCCGCTAAAAAATACGCGAGATCCTTTCGACGTTCCTTTCGCGTACATTCTAATTTAATCTTCGAGCGATGAATAAGAATTTCTCGGAATGGTACAATTCCTTTCTTATATTACGCTATAATTATCATTATGCCCGAACCTTCCGTACAGTTGCCTGAATTTCACGCATTCGTAGAGATCTAGTTCATACTGAATCCACCGAGCAGTTAAATTGACTTTTTGAACTTCTATAGAAACTCCAAGAGTGCATCAAGATTGCATTAAGATTTGAATTGATTTATAATTCAATTCGCATATTACTTGATCAATTTCTTTAATAATATCTCATAACATCTGTTACCTTCTCAGTAATCACAAAATGAAGAATTCAGAAGTCATTTTAACCCGTCCGACTCAATATCTCCGAACTATTTCCATCGACAGATATCCGAGTGCAAACTGTTAAAACTGTCGTCGTCCACCTCATTCCTCCATCGCGCGATGAAACAACGATAGCCACTGTTCAAAGAAATCTAACTGAAACGTACAAGAACGTCCGCTCCGAGGCCGCTGGTCTCAATTAAGACAAAGCCGCTATCAGTCTCCGGGGACTGACGTGTCGCGGGCGATAAATCGTTTGAGAGACACTGTCGCCTGCCGATGAAGTCACCAGTCCTCCTCGCAAACCCTGCGCGGAATCCACGGCAACAATGAACGGTCGCGAAGAACAGCGGGTAACAAATGACGCGGACGGCCGTAGGTCGCTTTCGCTTCGTCACTTCAGCAGAATGCGAAAGCGGCCGGGAGTCCGGGGCAGGGGCTCGAAAAAAAAGGGGCAAAGGGAGAAAGAGAGAAGTTCACCGGTGGGTCCGGTCGATAAGGTAAATGCGGCGACTAAAAGCGCGCGTTCCTGTTCACGTGGCTGTGAGCCGGAGTTTCCGATAGTCCGTATCGACGCGGCTCCACGGTTCCGGCTCAGGGTTCGCGTACGTCGCGGCGTCATCGTGGTATGCAGATCTCGTGTACCCGGCCGAGTTTAAGTGCCGCGTAATTCAGTCCGGAACCCCTGACCCTTCGCATATCTCATTCCCGTCGGTTCGCGCCTCCCCTCGCCCTCCTTCGGCCAGCTTTTTCCTCGCCCCGGCCGCGACCCCGCCCACTCGCCTCCTCGACTTTCCTCGCGCGGCCGTACGAGTACGTCTTCCCCGAGCATGGAAAACGGAGCAGCGTTCACGTAACAACAGACCGTTCCGTCCGTCTCTCGCAGCCTGCAATTTGTCTTGTATGAAATACTTTTTCCCCTCGCGCCGGCCGATCGACCGGCCGATAAACGTAATGTATAAGATTCAACGTGGACGCCGCGCGCGGCGATCGTGCGCCGCATGCGAAACGATTTATCGCGGGGACGCGGCGCTTGCGAAAGTGTTCGCCTTGTTTTCTCGCTCGGGCACGTCCGTGTGTCGGTGTCGATGGGCAGAGCTCTGTTAACCGGTTAACCGGGGAATTCGGTTTCGTGCAGTTTTGCGGCGCGCCGAGGGGGACCGACGACGAGCGCGCGTCGATGGACAGATGCGGCTAAAATGTTATAAAGCGAGGCGCCGAGCGGAATGAAGAGGAATCGCGTGTTCCTTTGAGAAAGTCGGTAATTAATTGGCGAAAATGTTGATGTCACTTTTATGATGTTGAATTAAGAGGTTTCCTTTCTTCTCCGGGTACCACTTTTTATTACCGAATTGTTGTTCGGTGAACGTAGTTTTCACGGGTGTATTTAAGTTCATAGTAATTACTTCATGAATTCACCAGTTTTACGAAAATTCGTTGGAGGTTGACTGAAGAATGTTCGCGTTGCTTGTTATAGGAAGAAGTTTCTGTTTTCAGGTTACAGATTCAGCCGATGGATTTGTGGTTGGATTAAGTTCGGTTTGTTTATAATATGCATATAAGCGCCTGTAGTTAACCTATCCGCCATAGGAAGCGCAGTCGAAGTTCTAACAAGTATCTGGTGCGCCTTGTTAGTGTAGAAGGTTAAAGTTGGTGGTACATCGCCCGACTGCTCAAGGCTAGAGGGATGCTATACCCCGGCTATACGGCCCGATACGCCCACTACTTTCTAATGTATCCATTATCTTGGAGATTACGCCACATATCTGTCCCTAGAATGGAGAATAGAAGAGGTATAATCCAGGTCCGAGAGTCACGGGGAAGTGATTTCGATCCCCCGTGATCCCATAGATCATAGTACGACGCAACAATTTCTTTCGCTTTCCCTCTCGACCGTTGTCCCCTTGACATCGAGAGAGCCCTGTCACTCCTCCAGCGACAACTTATCTTTCCCGACTTCCTCCGCCACGTCTCGCGAGCGTTGATTTATTATCTGTTTGCACATAACTTATCGGGAACAAATATCAATTTAGTGTTAGACGTAACCCGATGACAAGTGTATCAGCCGGAGACACGAAAGTTCGCGGGGAGCGAGGCGAGCCGTGCCCGAGCTGGCGGCGGCGAAAGAATTCGGTCCGGATCGTGGCGTGTAATTTCGAATGCAAAACGTCCATTGAAAAAACTGGTTCCCCGCGTCGGACAACACGGTTGCGCTTATAATTACACGCATGATGTATCACGCGGGCACCGGGGGACTCGTTATCGATGGGTTTGACTTTCACGCGGCCGTGCGGGGCCCGATGATCGTCCCGCGTCACCCCAATTTCACATTTTTCGTAATTTCTGTACGACCGCGATGTTCCACCGGTGGTTCGCGCAGATCGATACACGACTGGGGCCCGTCCGCGATCGATTACGGTTGCCCGGAGTGTACACGAACGGGCAGTATTATCGATCATTACCGATTAAGTTCGCGCGCCGACGGAACGGAGCGTGGGGGCAGCGAAATTGAGGTTTATTAAAAAAGCAATTTCGAGCGCGCGCGGTACGTGCTTCGCTCGGACGAGCGCAAGACGGACCCCCGACCCCGCGATGCAAAGGACACCGTGTTCCGGGTGAACGGCTCTGAATTATTCATGGGTCTTAATACAAAGGCGCCATCGTTTCGTCGATTTCCATTAAATTGCGATGCTTTCGTTTCGTTTCATTAACCGCTTAAACCGCTCCGTCCCTCGTTCCTCGTCCGGCGGGCTGTTCCCTGCGGTCCCGAAACTCCCAGATACGTCACCTAACTTCCTGTAATCGAGAAATCTCCTATTGAACCGGACACGAACCGGCGCTCGCGGCCTTTGAAACGTTTCCCTCCGCGAAATTGAACGTGCCGAGAAATCTATGGCGGCGCGCTCGAAATTCGTTGCACCTCCTGTCGCCCCTCCTCCCCCTGCCGCTGAATTTCCTTTCATTTCGGCGGACGACCGACCTTTGTCGAAATTGCGAATGTTTCAGAAATCGTTTATATGAATTCATACGGATCCCGTGGAGGGATCGCGAGCGTGTTCCGCCGGGGCGAACGTTTATTAAGAATGTTCTTTCGGGCGGGGGATAAAATGAACGTTTCGTTAAACTTTATTCGATCGTTCGACCGTTTCCGCTCGACCTCGAACAATCGTGGTCGCCGTGAATGGGGGGAATTCAGGTGGATTTGATCGTGGCTTTTTTGATCGTCGGGGAAGCTACATATCATCCGCGGATAAGTCCGTCTGGCTTTCCGATCGGAATCCTCGTGTTAAACACCTTGCTGTGTTTACTGACTTGTCGTTTAAGCATTGCGCAACGTTTAACGATAAATATTATAGTGTTACTATAGTATAGATAATGAAAAGGTGGATCTTGAGTAATCGAGAGCTAGCAATAAATATATGTACTTAATAAAATATGGAAACAATACGGACAACACGTAAAATGTACAACATTCTTCTCAATCGCACTCATCATAAACACTCGGATGATCGGTCGATTTCGAACGGTCGATTTCCCTCGACCGTTTTACAACCTGTCACTCACACTCATTCTTACCTTCACTCTTCTTAAAAATCCCTTAACCTAAAAATTCTAGATACTACAATATTAAACTTTATAATTTCACTGTATCAAACCGAACGAACTAACTTTGTTTATTATGTCGAATGCACAGAGAATCTATAGACCACGCAAGGATTGAAAGAAACGGTCGGAGGTTCGTTGTAACGCGACCCACGCTCAATCAGAAAATCCTCGATCTTTTCGAATTCGTTGTCCGCGCGCGGGGCGCGGGACTGCGAACGGCAGGTTCATCTTACCACGGTTCAGAGACGAAGAGTCTCCTCGCTATGGTCCGCGCGTTGCGTGCAGCTTGTAACGCGAGCACAGCCCTGAAAGATCATCCGATTAAGAGTAGCAAGCTACGATCGGAGACCGTGATACTTCACGTCGCTGGATACGGGATGTGGGCATACACGCTTACACACCCGTAACCCTGATCCGGCGCGGTGTCAGGTATATTCCCGTCCCGCGGATTAACGATCGACTGACAAATAAAATTTACTGCGAGATTTCGTTCGACTCGCGTGATGCTCAGAGGAGGCAAATGGCCGTGAAAGGCCGGCGTTGCTCGCGCCGCTTCCTCGACACGCATGAATTAGCGGGGCCGTTGCGCGATTAACGGGCGCAATCAGAGACGCGGATCGGCGTTCCCCGAAACTGGCGTTCGCCAACTCCAACGGCGGCCACGATTTTTCCAATTCACGCGAGAAAAACATAGGGGAAACTCGTGAAATTTGTGTAACAGAGAATCAAACGGTCGGAACCATGGCGCAACTAAACTTCAATAAATTCCGGGTACACGCTGTTATTTTTTTATCGCCCGAATATTTTTCTACAAATGTCGGGTAACAACGAAAACTGGAATATAAACGTGTGTATTGGTTTTACCGCAGTTCCCGCGAGCGCAATGTAACCAACGCGGACCGGCGAGAGCGAGCCGTGGCATTTTTCGAGTGAACATTCTCCGGCGTGCGCTTTTCATACGCGATAAAGTTTCAATTATCGAGGCATCGCCTGTCAGTACTTTTCCGGCCGCGGGAATCTGTTAGCGCGAACTATCGATAATCCGGGACGGGCGAAGTTCGGCGCGCGGGAAACAACAATGCGCGTTCGCGCGGGCTATTAAAGCTCGAACGGTGAGCCCGCGAAGCTTTATGAAAGCTCCTCCTTTCACGGGCCACCGCGGGAGCGGCCGGCGAACAATAATCCCGCGACCGTTGAACGTAAACAGGCTGCCGGTCCTTCCACCGCGGCGGCGCTCCGATTCGTATCGTTTTTTATTTAGTTTAACGAGCCATTGGCCGGCGAAAAGTTGCCTCGCGAAAGTTTCCGAATCGACAAAGAGTCGTCGCGTACACGGGGAACAACCGAGGACACACAACGACGCTCGGTTACGGGGCGACGCATCGGTTTTCGAGACCCGCGCCCCCCCCCCATTCCCGCATTGTTCGTCTTTGTCCACGCGTCGCCGCGACTTCCCTTCGGGAGTACGGACTCCCCGCTTATTATGCGCGGGGAGCAGCTTTATCTCAAAAAGCTACACTTGAATAAAGCTTTTCACGATACGGCGAGCTCGGCTCGTCCGGCCCGATAATACGCGGCTTAGAATTTCACGCAGCGGCTTCGATCCTTTTCAAACGACCGGCCAACGGGATACACCCTATCAGCCTGATAAATCAAGTAGTTCGGGTCAACCGTGATTGACGTGGCTTCTCTCGCGGCCATTATCCTCATTGCCAACCCCCCTCCGCGGTTTCAAAGGCAGAATTTAGTGTCTCCTCCCGGTGGCGTTCATTCAAGCACTGTTACTTCGACGGCTGTCGTAGCTGCTTGTTTGTCGGCCGGTCGTGATCGATACTCGATACACCCACCTAAGTGGATTAGCGGATAGGCGTCGCGATACGGTGGCTCTCCGCCGTTTTCCGAGGGCATCGGGAATCCTGCGACGAGAACTACGACGCGGCGGAGCTTTCTAATTATTTTTCTTTTGTCTAGTTTCAAAGTGGCCACCCTTTTCTTCGCTCGGCGACAGAGTCCAAAAGAGAGATTAATTGCATCTGGTTGTGTATCGTAAGCAAACGTCGCACGCTCCACCTGACTGAAACGACGCCAGCCAGTGGCCTTTCTTCTCGTCTCGCGTTGCTTGCCTAAAGAATTGCTAATTAGCCGGGGCTTGCTCTTTCCCCTTCACCCGTGTCCCGCGTTACGCGTTATTCTCTCTGTCCCGGCCTCTCCACCCCGCTTTGACGTCAATTCCGTCTCCTCCGTGCTCGGCCACACCTTTGCTTGCCTTCGTGGAAGCCTTTCATCCGCGGCCCTTCCGGCGGCGAGGCGTTCTCCTTTTTTTTCGGGGAAACGGACGCCGGAGACCGAAACGCGGAAAAATAATCTACGGACGACGGTAAACGCTTCTAGGCGCGGCGCGATAACAGCGTTATTTTTAAATGGGAGGAGCGGTTACACCGGGATTTCGAAAAGTGGAGCGGATTCCCGGAAAAATCGAGGCCGGCCGTACAGCTTCTTGCCGTGGATTCAATTTATCCCGTACGGTTTACGGTTCCCGCTAGTCTCGCAATTTTCGCCCGTCCTCTCCACCTTTCACCGGCTTTTATTTTCTCCCATTCGCGATCCTTAATACTCGCGGCGATCGTAAACTGTGCTCTTACGCGCGGAATCGGCTCGGATTACCTAATTAAGAGAGTATCGGTATTCCTAATAAAACCCCGGTCGCGCTGGAATCGATAATCACCGTTTATACTCGTTAAAGACACGTTCGGAGATCGGTATTAAATTCTTCCGAGTTTCGACATCCCCGACGGTAAACTTCTCCGCGGCTCGCCTTTCAAACTTTCGTAACGAGGCGATTGTTTTACGACGTATTTTGCTAATTCCCGGGAAGGGAATTGTTAATCGAAGAATGAAGCCGCTCAACGTCTACTCAGCCGAACAAGGGAACGTTGATTCCGGTAATTCGCCGGGAACTCCCTCGAAGACTCGCCGGCTGGGTGGTTCGCGACGAAAACGGGGCCTGAATAAACTCTTTAACCGCGATCGGCTGCGCGCGGGGGCTTGATTAAACAGCGGCTAAGCATCCGTGAAGAATCCCATTCCTCGCGCTTTCACTGCGATAATATCGCCGATTTCTCTGGTAGCTGGTTATTTCGCGGATAAATGCGCTCGGCATTCCAGCTTCCACCGATTAATCGGCCGGCGAATGCTTTTTTGCGGTTTAGACGAAAATTGAGGAAATACCGTCGGTTCACGATTCAACCGCGCCGCGTCCGTCCGACTCGATCACGTTTTTACTTTCTCGCCAATTTGTTTGTTCGACCTCAATGTATTTACTCTCTCGTTCGAGATGTTCTTAAATCTGTAAACACCGCTATGAAACGCTAACTAGGCCGTTTCTACTTTTTCTAACAATATCACGAACAAACGGAAAAACCGAAGACCGCGTCACGGTGAATAATTCATGCGTCTCACCTAGCAGCCGGGGGAAAAACTGGTAATCAACAGCGAACGATCGGAGGTTCTTTATCGCGTGAACGTTGATCGAACGCCTATACCGAGCAGTTTTTCCCGTTTATTGAGCCCCCGATGAATGAAGTGGCCTTGAGAAGCCAATCGACGTCGCCTTGACCGCTCGCCAAGGAAAAACCGTTTGACGGCTAACTTCGGCCAACCCTCGACCCCGGAATTCTTCAAAGTAGCCAACCTCTGGCCCGTGCTCTTAATCATTCTTCATCGACCGCCGCTGTCCCCGGTGCGCGCCGCTCGGTTTCACAGGGGCGGGCGAGCCGGGGATTTTTTTAGCGCGCATAGGAGACCGTGGAAAAGAAGGGCGAGGGGACCGAACGGCGTAAGATGGCGAACGATTAGACGGCAAAGCGACGCGACGCGACGCTGCGCCCGGCCGTGTCTCATATAAATCTCTTCGGCCGGCGCTGAGAAATTTATGGTACGCCCTTTCGACCGCCTAAGTAATACGTTTTCTCCGCGTCCGTAGATACTATGCTCGATTAACGAACCCCGCGGCCACGCCCACGCCACCGGGTTACGGTATTAACTACGCCGGAATACGATTCATTTACGCCCACCCGTGATTCGTTTATGAATGAAACGCTCGAGATCGAACCGCGCGAGACGCCGCCGCGCCGGGGTCAATGGGTACCGGTCCCGGTAGCTACCACGTCGACGCTATCTGTGCCTCCGTTGAAATATTGCTTATTCCGATAGGACGCGAGCGCATTACGATACGAGCGCGACGCGTCGCTGGAAATACCGGCCGGTAGATCGGGAATGTTCAATGATTGTTGCGCGCCGGAGAAACTCGAGGCCGATGGGTCTTGTTTTTCTTGGAAACTGATGAATCGCTTGTTGCCACGCTGCAGATCATCGGGACGTATACTTAGCCTGCTTCTTTTGCCGTCGAGGAGCAATGAGAGTGTTCTAAGGTGATTTATCGATGCAAATGGACGAGCAGCTACGAGGACGATCGATGTTTCGCGATGAATAAAGGGACGCGTTGGATAACCAGTTTCTATTTAGAGTGATTCGGTAACTGCGAAGGAGTGGCTCTGTGACCACTGGTTGTCCAACCTTTGACCGCCGAATGCAGAAGTCAGGTAGTGTAGTAGAATTGAATTATCCGACCGCTGAGTGCAGTTTGCTCGAAATACGGGCACGTAAAGTCCGGGGATGTAGAGTCGTAGAAAGCTAGCGAAGGGAGGGACGATTGATTATATTCGGCTCGCTGGAAAGAAGAATGTCCGATAAAAACGGTATCTCAGTTTCCGCGTCGTTTGACGTTTGCCCCGGGGACATAAAGGAGAACGCACGGCGCGGCACTTGGGACAAAAGTCCTGCGACCAGATGGAAGATGGGTGGACCGGCAGCGATATGGCTCAAGAGTCTTCTGCTCGGGACGGTTCGCTTCGGTATAAATTAAAAGTTCCCTTCCACTTTGGGGATCGTTAATCCGTCGTGTCACTATCCGCCGCATAACTCTCGCGGTTTATTTCTCTCCGACCGCTCCTCCAAGTCACCGAAACTTCGGCTTTATATTTCCGGCGACGCCTCCGCGTGATTCTTGCGCCGTTCCGAGGGCTGTTCCATCCCTTAAAGGTTATAATAGCGTCATATGGATTCGCTGTAAAGTGTTCCTATGGAAAGGGTGCTCCAAGTCTCAGCCACAAATTCTCTATGGCGAACGAACGAGGAAACTAGATTCTTTGAAAGATTCTAGAGATCCTTGCAAATTCACACTTAAACAATCCTGTGCTTCAAATCTCAGTGACAAATTTTCTATGGCGAACGGACGAGGAAACTAGATTCTTTGAAAGATTCTAGAGATCCTTGCAAATTCACACTTAAACAATCCTGTGCTTCAAATCTCAGTGACAAATTTTCTATGGCGAACGAATGAAGAAACTAAATTCTTTAAAAGATTCTAGAGATCCTTGCAAATTCACACTTAAACAATCCTGTGCTTCAAATCTCAGTGACAAATTTTCTATGGCGAACGAATGAAGAAACTAAATTCTTTAAAAGATTCTAGAGATCCTTGCAAATTCACACTTAAACAATCCTGTGCTTCAAATCTCAGTGACAAATTCTCTATGGCGAACGAACGAGGAAACTAAATGCTTTCAAAGATTCTAGAGACCTTTACAAACTGACACTTAGCCAATCCTGTGCGTTAACACTGTTGCTCGCGCACCTTGCTTAAGGAACATGTGATAATTTTCAATCAACTCCAGTTTAGAACTACTTACAGTACAGAAGAAGTAAACAATTCAGAAGTGACGCCTTGCTGAGTAAAGTAGATCTTAACACGTTGACTGCCACGAAGGACATCCGCGTTTTATGTATTACTCATTCTCTCTGTAGCAAAGGTAAAGAGGAAGAATTACTAATTATTTCCTATCTCAATTTCTATCTCGATTATTATTTTGTAATTTTGAAGCTCCAGTAATCGATGATCGTGGCAGTCAACGTGTTAATCTATCATGCAGCATCAATCTCCGAAACGAGGAGATCTCCGCATTCGGTTATCAATGCGCGAAGTGCAAGCCGCAGGATTCCCTTTCCCAAAAAACAGTATGCCAGTCATAGTCTAACGAGAACGTCGCAGCCGTAGGATGTCGCAGCAGGTATACCGTGCAGCAAATTACGGTTTTTCCAGCGCGGAGGAGATAAAGTCACCGGGACACGTCGCTGGCTAAGACAAATAGAGGACAGGCTCTGTCGGGCCTCCCGGTAAAGCCGACCAAACACTAATGAACCCGACGAGTCCCTCGGAATGGTATCGGACGGGGAGCCCGGCTGTGGCCGGTGATTAGTCGTTAATGCTTATCATTAACCCCGGGGGTTAATTCCCGCATTAATTACTCCGTGTGTCGCCTGTTGGAAACTATCTCGGAGTGGTCGCGCGCGCGTGCAAGCGAACACAGGTGCCGTGGCGCGGCGTTTCGCGTGGACGCCGCGCGTCGCCACCGTGAAAACCGGACCCGTGGACCTGTCACGAAGCGGCGGAAACCTCGCATCGTCCGTCTGCATTAGCGCCCCGACGGACGATTTATTTCCATCGATCTGCGCCGGCTTCGAACGGCCGCTCCCCTTTCGAACTTACTCTATTTACCTCCATTCACCGTCGAAAGTCCGCCTCCTCTCGTTTGCGGCCGCATTTCGCGCGTCGTATTTGTTCGCCCCGGCTGCCAGCTCCGGCACGCAACGCGAAACATTCCATTTTCCACGGGGGCGCAAGGATTCACCCTAACTAAGCTCACTTTCAGGAGAACCTTCTGGAAAGTCGCTCAGCTAAATTAGACTAATTTACTTCGCTAGCTGGGAAACGTTCGAGTCTACACTTTTAGCAGGTGGATCGTAAAGTGGTAATTAAGTCCTGATTGCCGGTGTCGAATAGACTGGTGTCGGGTTGCTTCGATTTCTTGGTAACATTCTTGGAATTCTTTTAAGATTCGATTGGTGTTTTAATGATGGGAACAGAGCGGCGAACCAAGCGGAGGAAGAGCTCGGCGATCGGCAATTAGTTCACGGGAATATGGAATCTGAATCGCAGAATAGCCTTGGGTCGCTGCTTCCGGCGGGAACGAATGACTCCGTTGAAATGTTGATCACCGCGGGATTGATTCGCCTCCGTGGCTCGATTCCTCGCGGTCAACGAGCGGTCGGACACGCCGCGCCTGGATAGGGGACAGACAGCGGTTTTATTGGCCCCGCATGCCGGTTACAAGTGTATTATGTTTTCAGTGGACGCCGACTTGAATTTCAAATGCCATTTACCGAACTGTACATCTTTATTGCATGACAGTTTCCGCGTCTCGTAAACTTGTCCCGCGGGCCGAAGTTTTATTGCGCCGGATATCCGATACATCACGTCGGTGTTTTCTCGCCGCGAGCGCCGCGGTTTTTCGACAGACCGTCGAGCTACCAATAATTGCTCCGCGTGTATTAGTTCTACTGCTTCCAACGAATCCGACCGGGGAAGTTCAAACTATCTGTCGCTTTTCATACGTCAGCGAAATAAGCTGGGGGGAGTGACAAAGACACCGGAAACAATATTCGAATAATTTGATACCTAACGTGCTAATATTCCGAACGGCTCGGTAGAATGTCCTCTTTACGCGTGGAAGAAACCGTTAAAGGATACGCCGGCAAGAAATAAACACCTGCGGAAGTTCATTGAGATACAAGGAGGTGAAACTGCAGACTTTTCCAGACAGCCCGCCCACGTTTTCAGCTCGCGAACGCGCGCAACGCTGCCCGTGAATCTAGGAGCCGTCTTTTCCGTAGAAACTGGACACCGCCGTTCTCATTACGGTTCCTTCGAGCCAACCTGCAATTAAACATCGTCCGCGTGACGCGGTCAGGCGTCGTCCGACAAGCCAGCGCGCAAACGAGTTTGATGGACAATTATGGATATCTCGCTCATTATTCAGAATCACGACACCCCGATACTGCATCGTTCTTTTTTTCGCGCTTTCGCCTCGTAAATCTCCTGTATCGGTTGGCGCAAGTACGAAACTGGATATCGATGGTTCGGCCGGCAATTAATCCGATAGCGCGGGCAGCCGGAGTCCCTGTTCACCCAGCGAAACCCACCGCGAAACGGTCGGCCTATCGCGGGACCCGCGGAAAATCCGGCCGCGCCGCCGCGTTGACGTAAGAAACTTGGGAAACGGCTTGTCCGTGCAGCGAGCGCAACTTTCGCTCCAGAGCCCGTGTCCTTCCACGGACAAGAGAGAAGGACGACGGAACTTTCGGCGAAATGAAAGAAATCCGAACGAACGCGATATCTGCTCATTAATCTGTACGCCCCGCTATCTCGGGAGACTTCGGTTTCTTATCGTTTTTTTCGCTTCAATTTACATATCCACTTATAATTCAATATTACCAGTGATTCATACCCTCCACTGTTCGGTTCGCCGGCGAGCGAACGTTACTAGAGACACGTCTAGACCGACTTGTCTGAAAAAAGAATACGGTCTTTGCATAAGGAATCACATCCTCCGCGGTTGCGTGTCCGTTTCGGAAACGCCTAGCGTGACGGTTCACGAGGAACGACACCGAGACACGAGGAAAACAGTTTTAATATTTCCTCCTTTATCTTTACGAGCCGTTTTACGGCGCTCGCCCGGCAGCCGCGTAGGAGCGGTTGTCACCGGCCATTCAATTCTTCTTCCAGTAGCCATCGAGGTTGGGTAACGGCGTAACAGATCAACAAACAGGACACTGTCCGCTGGAATTCCGATTAGATTAACATTCCGCTCGATGGCCGACCTCGCGCGGTAGGTATACGTTCGTAAAGTTGTCGCGGCCTAGACCAATTAAGTTGGCTTAATGTCTAGTCCAATGGTATTGGCTCCTTGTTCTATAACGTAGTGTCAGACACCTGATGAAAATTTTTAAATAGACACGACGAATCGAAATGCTATTACCTTCTTCCGAACATCGTTTCTTTCATGAATGACCACTTATTTTTCGTTTGAACTGTGTACAAGCTGTATCAAATGAAACACAAGATTTAAGTATACTTCTACACCAAAATCCTTTTGCATCCAGCGTTGCACATTATATTCTTAACAAACTTATCCACTTTTACTGTCTGATTGCTACACAGTACCAAACGGCCGTTCTCTAGACAGAGCTCAGTAAAAAGTATGAATGATACAAGAAATGCTTCAGACAAAAGTTGTAAGCTAAGCATATTTACATATTGCGTTAACACTACGGAGATATTACAAAGCTTTTCAATGACAACGAATACTTTGCGCTTCAATTCCAACGTAATAAGAATACAGAAACGCGATTAATCCTCACAAGATTGTTACTTGTCAAACGAAAATCATCTTGTACAGCAAGGACTGCTTACCAACACATCGCTGACCTTCAATCTTCGTCATATTATGCTCAAAACTAACGGACACAGTGCAATTACTTTTTATACCCCCGCATGCAAGAAAGTCGAAACGCCGACGTTGACTCGGTGCCGTTCGGATGCGGCGTCGTTAAGTTCGCGACGGCCTTAATTCCGGCGAGCGTCCAGTTTGATACGATTTATCGTATCGCGTACGTGATTCAAGGGACGACTTTCGTATCCTGCAATTTAGGCAGCCCTGGTAAGCAACGGGGCGAGGGGGAGGACTCACGGGGCGGGCGTATCGGCTCGGCGGGGCCGGGACGGGGATACACGGCACCCATCGGTGTGGTCTGCTCGAAAATGCACGGGCCGGGTCGAGGTTGCATGCGTCAAGTGCATACTTCAAGTCACCCCGGCTGGCTTGGCAGCGTCTATCCAGCCGCCTCTCCTCCTTCGTTCGAGGGTGGAAAGGGCGGTTTAATGCCTGGATGTACGGCGAGGCACGGGCGTGCCTGGTTTCATCGGGGTCGAGGCAATTTCGCCGGGGAAATTAAGGAAATTTTCAGCCGTCCGCCTGACGGGGGTACATATTTTCGGCCGGCCGCGGAACGATTAAATCTTTCCTGGAAGAGTTGCCGACACAACGCGCCGCCGTTTTATTTTTGTCGCTGATCGAAGATACCGCCGGGCCCCGTATGCAGGTACGTACGTGCGCTGCGCCTCGCGGGGCCGAGCCGTGCGAAACTGTCGATACGTAATATTGAAACGTGCCCGCGTCGTGCTCCGATCGACGGTTTATACGCTTCGTGTGCCGTTGAAATATCATTCTCTATCTACGTAGGGGACGGTAATGGAGCTTATGTTATACGCGAGCCCGATCAAAGAAGTAACGCGCGCCGGGGAGAAGGTGAACGATGACTTTGTATCAATCCGATAACGTTACGGGAATTTATGGGGATCCCGATATTATAAATCATACGAGTATTTACTAACCGAGTTACCGTTCGACGTGTATGACGCGAAGACACGTGAGGGAGGAAGCATTGCAGACGCTATGATTGAGAATCAGAGTAGTTTGACAGTTCACACTCGGAATGATGTTAATTGATCGATGTAATTGAATTGTTTACTTTGAAATCTTTAATTTCTAAGATCTGAATGAACGTCGCTTTTCTCTAGGGAGAATAGAGAGAACTAGAATAAATATCCGTAAACCTAGTGATAAAAACGAAATTACGCGTTGTAGAAAGAACTCGCCGAAAATCCCGCCGACTACACGTTCCCGGATAGCCGCGAACAGTTCGTGCACGCGTTTCGTGACTGAATTTCTGGCAAGAAGAGAAAAAGCGTGCGGTTGAAGCGATCCTCCCCCAATCTTAATTGGCGCGCTCGTCCGTCGAGGCCCGTGAGATTAATCCCGCAGATACTTTCACGTATCCCGATGGCCGGGGACGTCGAGCGCGAGCCGGGACCACCGGCGCACTAAAAATACTCGTGGATCACGGGCACGACATGCGTCCGTGGTAATGTCCGGCGCGGAGGGGCGGTCTCCGAAAACGGGCGAAACAAACGACGCGGAGTTCCAGACGCGGGTGGAGAACGCGTCGAGCTCGTAAAACGTCTGGAAACTTGTGTGGGAGGAAATGTCAAAGTTAGTGAATGGCCCATTCAATGCACTGTCGCGTCCGGTCAAACCGGTCCGCGATCTCTCGCCGCGTTTATTTGGCACGCACGCACGCACGCACGCACGCACGCTCGCAGGACGAACAGAGCCGACCTGGTCGAGCCTCGGTACGTACACGTAGAAAAACACTGGTCCGCGAGGGGAACAAGGAGAAAAAGGATTCGAGAGGATAAGAGGAGAAGGAGGAAATCGCTCGAGTGACGGACTTCCTCCGATTCCTTCTGCATCGATCCGTCGCGACGTGGAAGGGAACGCCGATCGAAGGACGCCGGGAAGTCGTCGCGTTCAGTGTCGCCTCGAATCAAAGCGAGACGGGCGCAAACTTCCATGGTCTCGGAGCGAAGACAATGCGGTTGTCCGTGGATCGTCTTCGAGGACGCGGAATGTCTTTCTCGCGCCGGGAGACAAGGAACCGGGACAGAATTGATCGGTTCGCGAGAGTTGTCGAGCGGGGTGATTCACGGCGTCGTTACCCGACCGTTCGCGCTCTCCACGTTCCGCAGTTATTGCTCTTGTTGCGGGCCGATCCCGAGAAAGACAAATGCCATGGGACCGCGAAAATGGGCCGACGAAGATGAATGTATCGCCCTCTCGGCCGCCTCGCCTGCCGCGATCCTTCTTCCCTCCGGGAGAAAAAATTGCAAACAACGCGCGCGAGACGGGTCTTCGGTCACCTGGGCCAATCCGGCACCGGCGTCGCTGTAATTTCGTTAAGGTTTCACCAGGACGCGCCGTGCCGGGGAATTCCTGCGACGCGGAGATTGTTTCCCGGTAATGCTTCATACTGATTATTCGGTATATAATTGGAGGATCCAGGAGAGGACGGTTACAGTTAGATAATTGAACGCGCGATTGCTTATTCCGTCGACTTGAGATGATCGTATTTTTGTCTGTTCCAGGTAAGCTACGGCAAATCCCCACCGGTTCGATGAGTCGGACGTAACGAGATCCGTGAGTATTCGGCGACGAATTCAAATAAGCGCATCGAAGCGGAACTATTGAGTCCCAGCGGCTCTCAATTGATCCGGAGGCGATTCGCTTAGCGACCGTAAGAAATGAACGTCGGAGAGGAAGGGGAGTGAAACCGGGAAAATGAAGCTCGACGATTTCATTCCGAAGACTCATGGAATATGGAATGGAAGTCTCGGGGCGCGATAAAAATCCGAGGCGACCGGTTAATTCGGTTCCCGTGTCGGACACGAATGTCCACTCATCCACGCTCGAAACCGGAATACCATCGACGTTGTCCGCTTTGTTTGAAATGCAAGCTCCCCGGGTCCGAGTTATGGCTCCCGAACAGCGGAGCGTGCCGGCCGTAATTGTTATTCTCGCATAACTTAATGATCTTAATCAACAATTCAAATCGCGCCGCGCATAAAACCCGAGACCGGCGGAGGCAGCTATCCTCGCGAGGGAATATTCCTCGCCGTTGAAAAACTGCCGTCTCGTTGGATATCATTTATTTACGGACCTCGCGCAACAATCAATTATGGATGAAGCTTCCTAGCGAAAGTCTTGCTTTTTGGGTAACCGTCCGCCATTGGATTCGGAGGTTCACGTTTCTTCGAGTTCCTGCGAGTTTCTGTCATTGCTAGAAGTCTTCGGTTAATAATTCATACTATCAATTTATTATTCTAGTAATTCCCTCACTCGTTGCGTACTCTTCGTTGAGTTCTCTCCTAGCGGGACGTCCCGGGGATGTTCTTTTGATCCGAGAGCGTTCGCATTAGACCGGAATCGAGTTTATTCGTTCCTTTTCCTTTCAATCGTTCAGTTTGATTTTGTTCGTTACTCGCTTAGAAATGGAAAAATAGCCCGACGGAACGATACGGAATTTTTTTTCTTCGAAAATGGAAAGCGTAATTCAGTTTCTGAGCGGAAACGAAAGAAGCGCGATAGCCGCCTGGCACTTTTCGAGCGGATTTTTGCAAATACCCGTGCCACTCAAACGGTTAAACGCCGATAATTGAATTCGTCGGTATCGCCGTACCCTCCGTATGGAAAATCGAGGCTCGCCCACGCACGTGGCCGCCGCGTGGGCGGATGTGCGAGCTTCGAGCTGGTTTATCTCGCGAAATCACCTCATCCCGGATCGGACGACATTCGACCGAGCGTTACTGCCGCGATAGGATCGACCGGCGTCGCGTATGCATCGTCGGGAGACTGGAGCCAATTTCCATCGCGGATGAACCGACTCCGACGGACGGTCTGTTTCTTCTTGTCGCTGGCTGATGAATCGAATGGGTTTACACAGTTGGGGCCAAGGACGCGGAGAAAGTGTTCGGGGAAGATGGCGGATATCGACGCTGTACCACATCGATTTCTTTAAATTCCTTCGAAGAAACTCCTCTTTCGTGAAACAAATCGTAATAATACGAAGAATAACATCTTAACCCTTTGTACTCGAGAGGACTCTCAGTCATCACTCGATTTGATACAAAACTATGAAGTCGAGTATTTAGTATTCTAAATGAAACTTTGAAAACTGTTTAAATAAAATAGCATTATCGCTTAATTTATCGGTGAACTATCGTTAGACTAGTTTCAAACAATGTCGTCTATATCTCGTCGGAAAATGAATATTTCCAGTGAAAAACTTCCGAGTGCAAAGGGTTAAGGCTGATGCGCACGCCGCATTCGATACTTAAGGAGACAGGTTCCCACGTATCCGACCATCAACAGGTACATACCGTTCGAATAGCAGATCCAGGAAGTTCAGCGGTATCGCAAAACATTTAACGTAACAATTACCGAGCATCGTGCCGACTTAAATCATCCGAATCAGCGGAAAACCGTGCGCTCCTCGAAGGCGTCGAGAGCCTCTAAATCCCGGCAACTCGGCGGACTAACAACGGCTCGGTAGACATCAATCTCCCGAAAGCGCAATCACGAGCTGCAACTTCATCCCCGCTAATCTACTAACACGAGTTCCCGTCCCGACTCGGCGATTCCGATTGTCGTTTAATTAGCCCGGCTAGGGCACGCTGCTCGAGGACCGATTTCCCCGGCGCACGTCGCGGAACGAGGGAATCGCATCCAGCCGTGCGAGCCCGCTCAGCCCGGCTCCTAATTCCGCGACAATGTAGCGCCGTGCATAATAAACGCGACACGCAGAGCGTTTTATCCTCGCGGCGAGTGCTGCGACGAGCGCTAGAAGGATGATGGAATTAGAAAAGAATCGGAGGACGGACCGTTTCGTCAGGGATATGCCAGTGGACTCGTTAGTAAAGTTATCCCAGCAGATGATCGTGAAACAGCGTTTTATAACGCGCGACTGGAGGCCAACGTCACTGGAGGAATCCGTAATGAATATCCATAAAGATTCATCGCGAGTCGTATGCGTCAAAAGAAATACCAGCTTTTAGGAATTTTGCGAGTAAATACTCGCTTCTACATGCACAAAGTGTCAAGTATCTAGATATCTATTGAATTTGCCAGTAAATAGTGTACGAATCGCTGTAGGACTGGTCACGAGGAAAGTCTCTTAACACGTTCACTGCCAGCGTTTATTTCGGTGACGGTCTCCTCAATTATATTTCCTTCAATCCAATGCTCCTAAGCAAAGTATTAGAAAAACGAAACTGAAACGAGTTGTTGAGTTCCTAAATATATAATGTAGTTTATGATTTCTAATAACGATCCCTATAGGATTATCTTCATTTTCATTGTGTAAAATGTAGGATTACGGTCGTCAGAAATATGTGACGCTGACAGCGAACGTCTTAACGTCTCGCAGACCTCTAGTGGCGAATCTTGGGAGGTGCTTCATCAAGCATTTTTGAGAGACCTCAGTTCGCATAAGCTAGAAACTCAAACGCTCCACGATATCGCCGACGATCGGCCCTTTCTTCGAGGCCCGGCAACTTTTCTCGACGAGAGATGCCGAATCGTCGTCGGGAAACGACTCGCCGCGGTTTTATGGAACGAATACGCAACCCTTTCCGACGCGAGCGTGTACATTCCATCGACCGGCGAGAATCGTGGAAATCGTTATTGACCTTAGGCGACGCGACGCGACGCGCCGCGCGCGTCCACGTTTATAAATCGAAATCGACGTCGTTGGTGAAGCGACGAGGACGATAAACGGAAGTGGCTTCTGATAACGACGATCGCGCCATTCGCATCTCTGATGCTTCTCCTCTCCGCTCGCCCCTTCCTTCTCCTCTCCGTCAGTTTTTTATTCCAAGTCGACGCGCTTGGAGTTTACGGCCGTAAAGAAGCAGTGGCTGGAAGTCGATCGCTGAATTGTTTCTGCAATTTTATTTTAATGCGCCGCGACCGCCATTGCTTCGGGGACGCCGTTACCGAGCTACCGCCCGGCGTTCCAGGAAGAATAATACAATTTTTTCAGTAATCATTCCGCCCGTATCTTCCGTCTACATCTGCTCCGGGAAGCTCGAGCTCGTAAAGAGCTAAAGGGAAGACGGACGAGGCATTCTACGGTGATTCCGGCCGGTGACGCGAAAATCACACCGAAAGCGCGGCATTCCCGTACTCCGTCGTCCGCTTTAATAACCGCCTATCAAACGTTTATCGATCGAGGAACAGCAGAAGGCGAAACAGACCGGCCGCGATCAACGTCTTCCTTGGAGCGTGACGTCGTTAAGCCAGCAATTCCGGCGGCCTAATTAATTTCACGGTCCCGATACAATAAAAGTCGGCGCGGAATAAATAACCGGGGAAAACGGCG
Organism: Nomia melanderi; assembly: GCF_051020985.1. Taxonomy (NCBI): domain Eukaryota; kingdom Metazoa; phylum Arthropoda; class Insecta; order Hymenoptera; family Halictidae; genus Nomia; species Nomia melanderi. The sequence continues at coordinate 6,155,507 of NC_135008.1, forward strand.
CGGTGGATGGATTAAAGGATCTCGCCGAGCGTGACCGAGCGGAATGACACCTCGCGCAATTAGATAATTCCCCGCGAGCGGTAAACGGAATAGATACGCAAGGCCGGCCGTCCGTCACGCGTCGGAACAGTTGAAACGAGACGTTTTCGCCCGTCCCCTTGTAATCGGCACTGCGGCCTTTACGAGGGCGCAATTGATCGCGCGAAATCGCTCGTGACGAGCATCCCGACCGACCCCTCGGATCGGATAATTAACTATTACCCTCGATTTATAAAAATTTAATTACAAGTCTGGAAGGAACCGACAGCGCCGCGTTCGGATTCTTACGACCGCAGGGTTTATGATTTAATTACGGTATAGACGGTATCGGCTGAATCGGAATTCGCCGTTTCGGTCGCATTACGTATGATTCGCTCGCGCGCGATCGCCTCGATCCCCGGCGCGTCGCGGCCAATCGTTAACGCGACGGCGGCGACGCGGTACTTTACACGGGTCCCTTTCGAGCCGGGATGTTCAATCAAACGTGAGTCGCTCGTTAAATTAATCGATTACTTTCACCCGGCGTAATTCGAACGGACGGACCCGACATGCACGGTAAATTATTTTTTCACGCGTGGACCAGCGTCGCCTCGTGAGACCCCGCGATTCGTTACGAGAGGAATTAATTATCCGTCGCGACGGGGGCGGGTCCTGGAGAAAGTGGAGTGGCGAGCGTCGCTCGAAATGGGAAAATTACCGCGTTTAGCTGTACATTCTTCCGGTGTTTCTCTTAATTAGATAGAAAGCGTTTTTCGTTTGATACCGGTCGACGCGTTGACGGCTACGGGGATTTGGTGAGTTTTACGTAATAAAGATAAATGACGTTAGAAATAACCGTTTCACGATTCTTATGTTACACTATTATCCGGTTGCACCATAGAAAATTTCGTCAGTCTACATTCGAACTGTTCCGAAGCAGTTCGATAGCACCGGTCACCAGTGACCATAGCGGACGCGCTAACGAATATTCTGTCGTTGAATCGAGACCGTTGAGAGCCGCTCGCAATCGAGGAAATCGTCGCCGATTTCCCGACCCGGTCATCGAATTCTATACACCGTTCAGTCTTGAAAAAACTGCCGGTTCACTCGACGCAGCGGGAATAGTGAATGAATCGATAAAAGCGAATCGCGTGGGCTGGGATCGGTCTCGCCGACACCGTACTACGCACCGTCGTTTTCCGTCGTTTTCTCTTTATTATCCGACCCCGCTGCTCTCCTGTATTTGGCGTCCCGCGTAGGACTGGTTTGCCCCTTTCCACCTCTGCTCCTCCTTCGCTCTCCGTTTCTCCGCGGTTCCGTTGCCCCCTCGCCTTCTAACCCAAATAAAATCCGTGAATCTCGGTTCCCCGGTCTCGTTGCGATAATGGATCGGCGGCGGTTGCTAGGCGTCGTTAGTCAGCAACTCGAGCGCTGCGAGTCGCGGGATAATTAACTGCGAGAGCCCGGTCCCGAGGAATCCTGGTTAGTCGCTCGACAAAGCTAGGCCAGAAGCAGAGCCCGGCCGAGTGTCCCGGCAAGAGTGGCAATTACCTTCGGCTTAATCGTGCCCGCTGATTTACGATCGATATAATCATTGGATTACGGCCGGCCCGGTTACGAATCGAATCATTTTATTAGGCTCGGGCCTAGCGATGACCCGGCTGCCCCGGGTAAAAGTAATCGCGCCGGACCGGCTGAATTTATTGGCTCGAAAGAGCCTTATCGCCTTTTTGGAAGAAAGTTTAAAGACATCGCGCTCGATTAAACTTTCTTGAACTGCCACGTATTTCGTCCGAGGACGTTTTGCTTCCTTCGGCGGCCGGCGGTCCGTGAAAGTAAGATGTGACGCGAAGAATGCTTAAGCGCCCGTCGAGATCTAGAAAGTCTACCGTCCGTCGTCGCGAATGAATGGCACCGACATTGTCGAACGTTCGAGTAAATCGATGGACGTGTACGCACGATCCGAGTGCCTACGGTTTTGCGCGCGATGTAAACGTCGCGGTCGAAAAAAAAGCCGAGAGAACCTTGCGGCCCAATAATTGGCTGGGACACCGCCTCGGCTGTTTCGCCGGTCGAAAAAAAGCGCGTGCTCGTGACACCGTGCACGACGCGTTAATGACAAACCGCGCGAGGAGACGTTCGGCCGCGAGATGGGTGGAGCCGGACCTCGCGTAAAGTTTCATCGCCGCTCGTTAAGACGCCCCGTTACGTAGTCTCCCGGTCTACGTATTATTCGATTCCAATTAGCGGTGAGTTTGTTGCGACCTGGTCACTTGCAAGGGTCATTGGCGCAACGAGACGCGGCTTCGGATGCATTCGAGCCTGATTCCTGGCCGTTCAGCTGCGATTACTGGTCGCGAAAGTGCAGGCGGTAGGTGTTCGTGAAATAATGGGGATTAGCGTGGCGGCGTTGAATATAAATTCCATAGCTGGGGGAACTTCTTAGTATTAGTATTAGTTCCACCGATAGAAGTTCCAGCAGGTTCGCTGTTGTGCGCGAATCCTGCCGATCGTAGCAGGGCTTACGCGAAGGGAAACAATCGCCTGAAGAGCTTCGGACGAGCGCAGCGTTGCATGGCGCTTGGAACGGATCGATTTCAATAAACCAGGACAATCGAATCCTTGTTCGTTCACCTTAAAACCAACATGTACGGGCGAAGTATAATCCGACTGCTGTTGTCGCATAAAAGTCGACGAGATTCGATGAACAGGAACAATTGAATTCTTATTATATTACCGAGCGCCGAGTGTTCGTCCGCTACACAAGACTCAAAATCTCGCAGTTTTATAGTCGGAATAAAACTTCCGCGGAACAAGAGTGCAACGATATTATCGATAGATCTCGCGTCGAAGGGCAGCCTTGGTTTACGAAATCGATGCGAGGTTTTTCAGGGAATATTAAAAGCGTCGGCCTCGCTTATCGACCCACTCGTCCCTGGTTTCTCTGCCCTCGAGCCCCACGGGGAGGGAAGCAAATTGAAATTCATATTTCCCCGCCCCGATTGTCTCAAGGCTCGTAAAGAAGCATCGAGATTTACGATCAGCCGAAAATTTTCGTTCGGAAATCGCGGCGAGCGCTCTCCGGCCGCGCCATTGGCTCCGCGCTCGGAGTTTACCGGCGCCCGCGGACATTCCCGTCGGCCCCCGTTACCGGTCGCCCTTCCGCGAAATTAATGCTCGCGGGGCGCGCGAGCTTTTAGGTCCGACATCCTTCTTTATCGCCGGCCGGATAATGTAACCCCGCGTCCAACGTCTTTATACGACGATAAACGGTTTAGCGAGGGTTTATTTATAACGGCGGCCCGGCCCGTCCGCCGCCACGAGGCCGCGCGAGCGATAAATTCCGCGGCGGCGACCCAGAGACCCAGAACAGGGGACGGTCTTTAAGATCACCCGGTTTATGGCCGGCCCGGGAACGTGTACGCAGCGAGTGGGCTGAATTCGCGAGTCACGTTACCGATAAGCAGATGAAACGCCGAGATAACCGGCCAAGTGCGAGCACGATCCGCGGCGAGATCATCTCCGCCTCGCTATTTATTAGGTGCACGGACGTCGGACTGATAGACCTGCACATCCGGCTGACTATCCGGCCCTCCATTTTCAACATTTATGAATAGCTGCGGGGCAGAAGGTTGAGCTAGATCTATCGCAGCTGTCCTTCTGCCGTTGTAACTTGATAATCGAGGTATTTATTATCGTAAAATGCGAGAAACACAAAGCAGACGTTGCTGTTTACTTTCGAACTTCAACGTAATCCTGACAGGACAAGAGAATATCTGGAAGTTTGGAACTGAAGTCAGCAGAGAGAGTGTATCCGACGTTTAACCATTGACAAATGTTCATAATATCCTCTGGAAGTAGGTATCGCCATTAAGATAAGCAGACCATTTAGGCACACGAATAAATCCAACGTTCTTCCGAATAAAAAATGTTCTGTCTCCCTGCACAAAGGACAACCAAAATCCTCGCCTTCGAGCTTCACACTCGGAACGTAATCAAAGGGTGACGAAGAGCTTACCAAAGACACGAAGCTTCATCAGTAGATGTAAAGCTGAAACCCTAAGCACTCGACTGCGAGGAGCGTTAATCTCGGCCGTAAAACCTCTCCATTAACGCGCACAGAGGCCTGAAAGGAGCGCGCTCGGGGCGCATCAAAAGCCGCGCGGATTCTTAGCCGTGGATGGCGCCGCGCGCGCGCGCTCGCCGCGGTATTCGCGGGCAAGAAAGGAGATAAGTTCCGCGGCGAACTGTAACGGGCGAGGAGGCGCACGGTTCACCGGGGCCGGCTGCGTTTCTACAAGAAAAGGGAATCGGCGCGAGTGTCGTCCCACAACGACGCCCACAACCGGGACGGCTCGCACAGGGGACACGTCAGACAGCCTTGCCTTATACGTCGCGCGGCTGCATTTCCACGCTTGTAACCTGCAACACGGTCCTTTGCATCTGTTCCCGTCTCCGCCGCTTATAATGGGACCACCTATGCGCGTTTCCCGGCGAACACGCGCCGGGAACGGGGCCACGGGGCGAAAAGCCGCGCCGAACAAAAAACCCCGAACGGTGCTAAGGGTGCGTTTAACTTCTGAAACGAAGACGCGTCGCCGGAGAAAGCACCGCGGGAAACGAGGTGAATGGTACGCCCTTTTCTTGCTTTCACCGCGCCGGTGGAACGCGACTCGTCCGCCCGCGATCCTATCGAATCTGTCCTCGAGCCACCGTTTATCTCCATCTTTGTTCCGCCTTCTTTTCAACCTACCCCGAGGATTCCAGCTACCGTGGAATACCTTTTTGTTGTTCGCCCTCATTGGGAATAGATTCTCCGTCCTTCTCGCAGACGCCGAGTTTTACATCTAAAAGAGAAGCTTCTCTCGCGAATTGATTCGTGTTCGAGGGAGATTCTCCATGGAAATTGGAGATCCCACGGACATCTGCACCGTGAAAAATAGTCGGAGAGTTCGAAGAAACACTGGCTGCCTCTCGTTCAAACTGCCACCCCGTTTCACTCTAATCTCCCCGTCCGAAATTCGCGATTGTTTACCTCCAGAAGTGTCGAAAGCGTTAGCAAGCCTGCAATCGGGTTTCCTTTCAGCGGCGCTCCGCTCCTGCATTTCCTTTCAGTTGTTTGTCCACCCTTTGTCTTTTCGCGACAACGGTCTATAGATACGGGACAGAGGTCCGTTCCCAGTGTAGACGCCGCGAAAGTAGAACACAGGCGAATTGTTTGCCCGGCCCCGGAGGATTGAACGGATTCTACAGTCCAGAAAATCACGTTTACCTCCTCGGGGGTTCCGTTAATTGTCGGGCATAATACTCTTCCCCCGTTTCCGCGTCGGAGGATCATGTTCGTGTATGGATACTCATGGTCGGCGAAAAATTGCTGGATCAGGCGGGGATCGGGCCGATTTGTTCGGCGTTCCTTCGCTCGATTCAGGTTTTCCCGTTCGATTCGAGGACGCGAACTCGAGCAGAATCGGAAGCCTTCGGCACAGATGAGATGTAAATTAAAGGAGGCACTGGGTTATCGGGCGAACGGTGCGCGCGCGAACGTGTGTTTGTTCGCGGGGATACGTCGTGTACGTGTGCTAGACCGGAGCCAGGCACCCAACGGAGTCACGTTGATCTTACGGATGTCACGTAGACGTTATGGGATCAAAAGGTCAATCTGTTTCTCCCCACCTCTTTCCATTTCGATCTACGGCACATCGATTTCCTTCGCCGCTGTCATAGAGGCACGTAACTTCGGTGTTAGTTCTCGCACTTATCGCCGGATCGGAACTTCCCATCCGGCCGATGCCTCTATCGCCGAGCCGGATGATCGAATACGCACCAGCTTTGATCCCCGTGTAGACGATTGCGCGACTCAAAGGCGACTGGTTGAGATTCTACGGTTGAACCTAGGTACTTACACCTACGAGTATGTTTACTGACGGAGCAATTCCTCGGTCGATACAGTTCTCGATGAAGGATGAGCAGCCGAAGATAATATGTTTGTATGATTTCTAAGCGAGAAGTTCGTGCAGGTTATTGAAGGGTATCTCTTAACCCATTTGCATCATAAGCGCATATATCCGCGCCACTGTTGTGTAATTTGTATATCACGAAAGAAGGGAAAGGTACATTTTATGAGCGCAATAATTGTGTGGCTATACAAGCTTTTACTTTCTTATATGTTCCGAACCATTTTGATGCAATTGAAGTATTTATGGCGAGGACGAATTTTCCACTTTTCCGTATGACGTGGCTTAAGAATCTCAAGATTCAAGAATACAAAAGATAGGTGACGTTTGTAGAGATTCAATTCTGATGTATACTTTTATGTGCAGTGGTAATGATTTGAAGCACATTATCAATTCACAGAGAATTAATGAGTAATCATTCCAATTATATTCAACTGGTAAATGAATGGTACCGAAATTGAACGTTGATCAATTTTCGTTCCCTTTATCGTACTCGGAGGAGCTATCTTCATGGTCCAATCGGCGAGTCTTTCTTCCGACTTCGTTTTCTTATTTCGATCACCGGAGATTCGTTAATTGCGCAATAAACGCTTTTATCCCCGACGAAAGGAGCAATCATGTCCACTCGTTGTTCGTTCCCGGAATAATAAAGAACGGAATCGATCGAGCCGGTGCTTCATTATTATCAGATCGTAAAGCCGTTTCATAAATCAGGAGAAATTTATTGGCCCGTTTAACGATCGCGACGCCTCCGTTTCTTTCGCGGCCGGATTCTCCCCCCGTGCCGGTCACACATTCGTTTTACGATCCGGTCATTAACAAAATGTAAACGTCGCTAAATGGAATCGCAGACCACGGATCCTGCATCGGAGCTTTTCACCGAAACGACCTTCGAACGACGATCGATTACCGAGAAGCAATCGATTCCTTGGTACACCGACTTTCCTCGGCTGAATCGTCGAGTTAACCGCGCTAATGCTTTCGACATGCATAAATGCTGTCAGGCAAAGTTAATTACTGTAATACCCACACCGATAAATTGAAGAATTACTCGCCAGTAACGAATAACGTTTCCTTACACGGTGTAAACGAAGGAATACCCACTCGATCGAAGGGAACGGAAGAAAAACGATTCGAACGTTTCGAAAACTACGAAACCTGTAACCGATCCAGCGAAGTTTCGTAATGTAGAATGGGTCCCGCGGTGATAACGCTTAACGACTTTAATAGCCTTTAACGGCTTTCCATCCGACGATCATTTCGAAAACGAAACGCATCGCACGATAAAGAATTCCGATTCTCGAAAGCATTTGAATTTCCAAGAAGTCGCTCTCGGGGAACGGTTCGTTCTCGAAACATTTCCTCCTCGAGCTAACAGGAATTAGTCGAACAATCTGCGCGAATCGACGAATATTCCACGAAACGTCAAAGCGAAAAGCGAAAACAATTTAAGCGAATCGCGGAGGTAAATGGATAACGAAGTTTCGCCGGGATTGTGTGCGTTGCGGTGGATCAGGGTTCGCGGGGTCTTTTTGTTGCATTCGATATTCAATTTCTGGCATAGATAATTGAACGGAGATTCACGGCGCGTATCCTACGACTGCAATAATGGAGCCTTCGGAGCAACTTGTTTAGTGTTAATTTGCGGCCCGTGAAGCGGTTGTTACTCTATGCGCCGGCACGACGGCGCACTTATGTGTGCGCCGTGTACGTGAACGGAAGAACATTGCCGTGTTTACCATTGTTACGAAGAGACCGAATATCAGTGCTCCGTTATGCCCGGCCCCGCTCCCCGGACTATTGTTAAACTTCGGCGCAATCAATGCCGCGCGTGCATCGAATAGTATATCGGATATTAATGGTATCACGTACCTTCGTCTACCGCCGCGTTTAGAATCTAATTAGCTCCGTCTAAAACTATTAACTGGCCGGACATTGTCGCGTCTGGTGACATTGGGTTCTCGCAATCTTCTTCCTACTAATATCATACGTGACAGCTAGAATCTCCCTTAATCAATTCCATCTATAAACAATCTCAAACAATTATCACAGTAACAGTAAAATGTTAACGATAAGTATTAATAATATGTAAACCAGTAAATATTCGCAATAATAACATCGCAGTGAAAACATCGAATAAACGTTGTGTAGTACTAACGAGATATTCAAAATTGATATTCATGTGTTTCTAGTTAATCAGAGCCATCCTGGATCTATCAAAGTAATAATAACATATTAATAGTAATAATATGTACAGCAGTAAATATTCGTAATAATAACATCGTAGTGAAAACGTCGAGTAAACATTGTATAGCACTAACGAGATATTCGAAATTTTCGCGTGTTTCCAGTTAATCAGAACCATCCAACATTTCATCTTCCACGATCTACAACTGGAACAGAAATGAAACTCAATGGCGGTTCCGTGTCGGTTAGACGTTTCGTTTACATTTCTCTTGAGCGGCGAATGATACCCGAGCCGATTGAGGTCCGCCGCGAATCGCTAATCGTCGCTCGAGGACAGAAAACGGACACGATAAGAGTCGCTTCGATGGCGAAGTCACGGAACACCGATGTTAGTCGATACCGAGGACGATACAAATATCGAACGCGGCGTCGGCCATTAATCTAACCTCCCGTAGCCGGGGATCGCGCGGGGCTTAACGGTCGCTATCGACGCCGCATCCGAACGCCGACGTCTTCCTTTCTCCGTCGATCAACGCGGCTCGCTCGCCACCTGCCGCTACACCTAAGACTCTTAAAACGGTAGGTTCTGCTGTGTACCTTTCCTCGGCACGACGCTGTCAACGGCGGCGATGGAAATTTATCGCGGCGGTGCTTGACAGTTCGGCGAGCGGCGAACATCGGAATCGAATATCCCCGATGTGTCGGCCGCTCTTTAATTAGCAAACACGTGTGCACGGATTGCCCCTTATTGCGCGAAATATAAACGGAACGACGTGTACTCGCGCATTCCGCTCGGCAAACGTCTATACGAGATCTTTATGGACGCATGTGGGTCGCTGGGAGCAATATTCCCGATGAACGTTCCAGCTTTCGCGCGAGTAATTTATTATTCAATCGCGGAATCATAAAACTCGCCACTCGGAAAACAAAGTGGCGGAGTCTGTGCATTCTTTTCGGCCATATTTCACTGTCTACTACGCGTAGTTAATTGCGCTCGCGTCGAAATCAGTTCCGCTAGGAGCAACTAACGATTCTTCAACGCCGCTCTTCGACATCCACAAAAGGCCGCGCGCACGCGAAACGTTCGACGTTCGTAAATATGCTGCGCGCGGATTAAGCAACCCCCCGTAATTGCAGCAATTTCGATCGCTTTCGAATCGAACGACTGAGAACTCCCCCAGAAATTCGGCTCCGGTAAACCGTGGCATCGAGCCGCGCGCGTTCAGCTTTGTGCCGTCATAGCTAGATAAGTTTACGGAGATTTCTCGTTAATTGCGCGCGGTTCCCTGTGGCATACGGAATCGAAGTCGACGCGCGTCTCGGGAAAATTGATCCGTTTCAAATCGCGATGCAGCGTTATGCCGTTCCTCGCACTCCTCTGGAAATAAGCTTCCTGAATCTCTAGAAAAGATCATTAACCCTTCAACTACTTACTGACTTTTATTTATCTTATCGAGATTGCGTCGAGACAAGTGCGTGGAGTGTTCACGTTTACGTCTTATGTACATAAATCATTACATATATATGAGAAACGAATGTATCAGCATTTGCACAACTTTTCTTCTTTTTATTTTGCGTTTAGACAGACATTTGTGAATATATGCCAGTAGCTAAAGTAAAAAAGATTCAAACTTTACAAGATCATCTTATACTCTCGAATTTTGCTAACTCCAAGTGACAGAGTTTATTATAACACATTAAATTATATATAATAACGGTAAATATTAATAACACGAAATATAATAAGAGTAAATATTAATACCATTAAATATAATAACATAATATTGTCTTTATAACAAAAAATCAGAGCTCCTCTGTATTCTACGCTAAATGTTTGTCGATAATATTGAAAGAGTTAATACCCGCTCGGTGGACGTGGAAGTGTGCTCCACCGGAAACGCGGGTTCCGCTAAAAATCTGATACGCGTCGGTGTTTACCGCGCGGTCGTTCCACCGAAAAACGATCGTTCGTCGCGAGTAGGTGCGGCAAGGTGCATTTGCATCGATAACGCCGGCCCTCGTGTGCGTGTCTTCCAGGCGAAACGTTATTTATCGCCGAACCTCCTCGCCCTGTCCCGACGAGAGAAGAATATCATAAATCTTCGCGCGAGCCGTGGTGCGTGCGCCTGCGGAGCGCCGTTCGATCGAGACAAAACGACGCGCCTCGTAACACTTTCGTGGAATAACCGCCGCTGAGCTTCCCCGCGATCGTTCGCACACGCGACACGCCCGCGTCGCTTCCTTGTTTCCCGCAGTCGAACAGGAAACGGTCGCGCCGCCCCCAGAAACCTACTAATAACACGTCACCGGTGGGATAATCCGATTATAAAATTTCAATGGCCCGATATAATTACGGCCAAAACGCGCGCGAGTTATCGGACATTCCGGGCTATTCGATAATATTATGTTAAACTTTGCCGATTTCCCGTTTATCGCTCGCCAGTCTATCTATCGCGGGAAATTATTCCGTATAATACCGTAAACAGGCGGCTCCCTTTGAAACCGAGCGAATTCGCGTTACGCGTTCGGCAAACTTACGAATTAATTCTATGTACCCGTGTGTTGTCCTATTACTATCCTACGAACTATCTTGCACCAGTCGTGGAATTGATGCATTAATTCGGAGTCGCTCTCGATACGGAACTATGCGACGTGAACTTTGCAGGCGTGTCTCTCGAGCGTGCATAACGATGAATCATCCTGACGCGACGCAGCGCGAACTTTAACTTTCCATTCGCGTTCGCGAATCATTGATGCACCGTGCGACTTTTCGCCCCTAATTTCTGGGCTGCCCGGAAAACATCCCCCCTGCCGGTTTCTGCGATCTTCGCGACGTTTTCCTAACGGACGTGTCACACGGGAACCACTCATTTCGAAGTCGGCCTGTTATCGGCGATTCTAATTGGCCGGTCGTCCCTTTTAATTTCACCAACGCGAGACAATACTCGGTGACGTAAGTCCCGGTTGAACTGTCGTCGCGGCGGACGCCCACCGCGGTCATAATTCCGCCTAATTGCCTCGTTTATTAGCTCCTCGAGGCATCCGGCTATTTATAGGGGCCGAGAAACCGGTCGGCCAACCATGACAATTACCAGCGGCGATCGGCGGTTTCCCATTTTCACGGGACGACGAAAGAAATCATTTCGAACGCGCCGATCGAGCTCACCCGGCGTCCCCCCTCTATCGTCGCGGTCGTGATCGATTAATTTCTAATTGACTCTTTTCAGGGGCTTGACGAGCTCCCGCAGTCTCTCCCGGACTCCTTGTTTCACCACGTCCCGACGGGTCCACTCTGCCGAAATCTAGTTAAGACCGTGTCCGATTGGTTCTGCGCCGGGCAGCGTCTCTCAATGCCGTTTCCCTCTAATTGGATTCTTTTTCCTCGGGCTTTTCCCTGCCTCGCCCCTTGCCCGCTTATTCCCAGCCTCTTGTTGCGATATCGTGCAACGTATTCGACGCTGCCCGCTGCTCGAGTGCTCGAGACGTGCACTGTTCACGGAAATACGTGCTCCGACCGGTGCCACGCTCGCGATTAAGCTTCTTTGCTTGGTATCTTTCATTTAAACAACACTCTGGGTCGTCGGTGAACTGTACATTCAATTATTCAGCGATTAAAGCGATTAACATTTCAAAATGAACCTTCTTTCGAGAGTTTTGGGAGTATTTGAATGTCCTGTCAACGACACCTTGTTATACGAATATATTATTCTTGTCAACTTCTGGACCAGCAGTTGTGATCATTCGCCAATTAGTAGTAATCAACAGTAGCTATTTACAGGTTAACACGTTAACATGTCAGTCACCGATGATTGGCTCCTCGTAACATACAAGATAATCGATGTCTAATCAAAATGTTCAACCCTTTGCACTCGAAAGTATTTCACTGGAAATATTCAACATTCTCTGAAGAGGTATAGACGACATCGTTTGAAACTAATTTAATCATAATTCACAGATAAATTAAGCGACGAAACTATTTTATTTAAATACTTCACATAGCAATACAAAGTTTCATTTAGAATACTGAATATTCAACTTCATAGTTTTACTGTACTGAATCAAGTGATTAAAAGTCACCTCTCGAGTGCAAAGGGTTAATAACGTAACTAATTAATAATATTGTAATACAAAGATTGTAACGTCAGATAGTGAATAATTATTGCCACCTTTCTTTGCTAAAAATCGTACAGAGAAATGGTTAAGATTTTCGTCGTGCTTAACGCGTTAATAACGCTAAGCAGTCACTTGCTAATCAGCACCGATCACTATTCAGTAATCTACTTCCACCAGAAAACAAAGGAAAAAGCGGAAAAAGGATCCTCTTTCTCGGTGTGTTTATCGAGTTGATACACGGATCCACTTTCCACATTCACTGGAAGCTCGAGGGTCGTCTGTCCCGGAAATTAGTCCTCTTTACCCTGCCGTCCCGCCATGTAATCGCCGTTAACCACCGTTAAATCGGTGATCCGCGAATTTCCCGTGGCCCTCCGCACGCCAGGGCGAAACTTATTCGACGATAACGACGCCGCGGCTCCGTGAACGATGCAATTCGGTAATCCCCGCTTGCCGCGGATATTCCCGGCCGTCCGCGCGATTCACAAGAAACTTGGCCGGTGTCCAGACTACGGCGGACAACGACGTCGACGCCGGCCCCCGGTGTTTAACGTCGTGCGATCAGGACGATTGGACGCGTAATCCTGCATGCCAAATTCCGTGCCCTTTCATCGGCTGGGCCGTTGTTCGGCCCTCCATCCGGTCGATTAATGTTCCGAATGAAATGCCGGGCCTTTCGAATCAATTCGCCGCCGCCGATCCGTGATCCCGAGCTCGGTCTTCGACGAGACGAGCCTCGTTGCCGGGAAAATCCGAATTTCCTCTATGGAATTTCTTTGTCGATCCCATTCGAACGGATTACACAATATTTCTGTTGTGCCGGTGCGCTGTCGTCGATGGAACTACACAAATATAAATAGAATTCCGCCGGATCGCCGACGCCTCTCTGCCATTGATCTCCATTTACCGATACGGGGATCGAAATAAAGTTGACTCAATTATTCTCGTTATTCGTCGCGTTGTTCGGAGTACTCGCTCGCAGAGGGTCGTAGACGCGCGGTCTTTGTGGTATTTAAATTATTTCAGAAGGGAAAATAGGAAAGCCGACGGCGTCCCCGAATCCCCTGAGGATAACTAACGACTCAGGGAAACGGCCGGCGGGTTTAACGAAGATCATTATCACGAGAAAATTCATGCACGTCCGTCGAGCACGTAGTTCAAGCCGAGCGTTAAGTTTTGAAATAACGAGTGTCTCCCGCGTCACCGGGACGTGAAACGTCGCATTTCCGTGCGTCGCGCGTTCGAAAAGTTTTCTCGTGGATGCGCGAAAAGTGACGTCTGCCGGGGTGCCAACCGCGGTGGCTCGAGGAACATCGTGCATTCGGGCGTCTTGGAAATTTAAATGAGGCTGTGCAGAAACGCGCTGCGCCGCTCTCGCGGGTATCTTAAATATACTTTCAAAATAAACATCCCGTTACGATTCAGAGGTCGCGCGTTACTCCAATTCGAATCTATGCGAACCTCGCTGAGGCTTTTATTAAAAAACGAATATACTGCCTCTTTACCGCAAGGAAGTAAGAAGGATATTTCTGAATTATTGCTTGAGGAAACAAGAATAACGAGACAGCGTCGCACGAATGAGAATCAGCTTCGCGATCCCGAAAATTTCGACTCAACGGTGAACTGCTTCGACGATCGGGACTCGTATTATTAAGCGGAGGAGCATCGATTTGCCCATTGGCGGAAAATGAAATGCACAGGATTTCACGGGACGGCGGCGTCCCTCTTATGCGGACTGATTTCTCAGCGCAGTGATCCGGCATCTCGTAGCTCGAACAGCCGATTTACGAGTGATTTACCTCGCAGCCGAAGCGTCCTCCTTTAGGATGAAAAGCGTTGCCCGGGGAAAGGCAGCCGGGCCGGTGTTTTCCCGGTATTTCGTCTCCCGCGTCGGCCATCGGACTTTTCAATGCGCGCCGCCGAGAGTCCCTGCGAAAGACGACCTCATTAAGGGAATTGGGTCGCCACGCGACAATAAGCTGACGAACGGACCGCGACGGAAGCCCGCGCACCTCCGAACAGGCATCTTTGAGCTAAAATGCGTCAGCTTTCCGAGACGCACGCTCGTTTGCGGGGATAAGCGCGAACTTCCAGCTGAAAGTTTCGCTTCGTCAAAGGCGACGAAGACCTTGTTAGCGTCCGCTGATTTCACGGCGAGCCCGAATAAATTGGACAATCGTCGGGATTGATATATCTCGGTGAATTGAACGCAACGTTCCCGAAATTAACCGATTACCGAGCTCGACTTTCATGGTGTCGCACTTAACGAGACACTTATTGCTTCGGCGTCGTCGATTATCCGATATTGATATCGGATTCGCGACATGCTGATGGCAGATCGGCACGCGCCCTTTGACTCTCTTCTCGCCGACACATCGCCGTCTATTAAACGTTGGATTAAAACCAGTCCCCGTAACGACGCGTTCGCTCTCCGAATGAATGGCGAGCCTCGGGAAATCGATTTGCAATTAGCATCCAGTCGCGGCTGATTTATGCCGCGGATTTTCCCTTTGCCGCGGCCGGAAAAATCCGGCTCGCGCGTTAATTTATCGCGCCGATAATTTACCGAAGCACCGTAAAATTTTCATAGTAATGCGCCGCGACGAAAGTGGACCTATGAATATTCATCCCCGCGGAAGGTTATATACGACACTCGGAATACCGGGCTCCTCGCGGCGTATCGCGAATCGATATTCCTCCGCGAATATCCTCGCGAGAAATGCGAGGACAACGTTTACGAGCGCGCAGAAAGAAACGAAGGGGACGCGTTCTTTGAACGTCCGGGAATCCGCGGAGCGAGTACGTCGCGAAACGCCTCGCCCGGCCGAGGCGGAATTACTCGGATACTTTAACGCGGTGTAAAAGTCGCGGTAATATTCGGTCGTTTCGCTAGGCACCGCGATAAAGTAGATCCGTCCGAGCGCTGTCCGATGATGCACCTGCGCCGCGGCGCGATTCGTCCGGTAGCGCATAACGAGCCGGTCGGGAGACGGTCGCCGCCGTTAGCGTTGTATAATAGTTAATATCGGTTTGACAGTTTTACGGGCGGACGCGCAACACGGCCGTGGTTACCTATCCGACGACTGCGAGATAATATCGACGACACAGCTATTTAATCGCGCGCCGGTAACGGACGAGCCAGCCGGATTTACGTTTGTCTGAGTTGTTCGGAGTCGCCGGTTAAACATCTTCGACTCCGCCTCGGCCGTTTTCGACTCACCACCGTCGTCCCGACAGAGGAGAAGCTTGTTAGGAAACTTCTGTTCGCCGTCGAGTCGAGGAAAAATCCGTCCGCAGCCGGCAAACAGAAATTTCTCGTTTAAAATCGCATTTGCGTCGTGTTAAATGGAGATTGAAGGAGTACCGGGTACGTACGTGTTCCCGAGCCGACCTACACGCGTGCGCCGTTTTTCGTAACCAAGAAGAATGTCCGTCGTTAGCGGCAATTGTTTATCATCCGGATAATATATCCGTTTAATTGAGATGGAAACGGCTCGCGTGGCAGCCGCAGAAATGAATTTTTATCGCGCCGCTCTAATGAATCTTTAAGCGGAACGCCGCGGCTACCTGGTGCGCGCGCATAAATTGATGAAAAAAGGAGAGAACTTGTTACGGGATAACGTGGCACGCACGCGACAGTTTGGATTGATCGTCACACGCCCCGGTGAGATCGCTTTATTATTCGCGGGGGGGAAGCGTGCGCGGGGAAATGGCGAAGACATCCACCTTCAGGGCGCATCGCATCGCGAGACATTGTTAACAGTTAAAGAGAGAGAGGGAGAGGGAGAAAGTGAGAGAGCCCCGGGTCTCCGATAATGCAACGAACAACGTTACCGTGAGAACCCTTCAGGTTCTGCTAACTTTGTTAAGTTGTAGACCTCCTTATACATAACTCTAACGTACCGCCAACCGCAATAAAATTTTCAGACTCCCCTGGCTCCCGGCGTTCTCGCCGTGCAACTTCGTTCCCCTTGTTTCTTTTGCAATTATTTACTCACGGTTTGTTGACCGTTCGGGAACAAGAATTTCGTATCGATATAAGTTCCCTCCCTTTTTGCCCGGGACAGTTCCCGCGAGTTTACGCCGAGGAAATGCTGTTTTAAGGTAATGAACCTCTCTGCAAAGTTGCCGCGGCAATACGCCCGGCGAGTTGATAAACAATTAATAATTACTGCGCCGGAAGAACTGCTCAACTACACTCCAGACAATAATGAGATTACATACTTAGCGCGAGGATCGTATCGGATGGATGTCAAAGTTGACGGGTTGCAAGGTGTTGTCGTGTTCGGTCGGCATACAGGATTTCCTTCTGTTTAACTGAGAGGTAATGAGGATTATAGAAAGTTGTCGAGCAAGGATATTTCACGTTGCAGGAGAAACGTTTAAACGCCGCTTTCGTTACACGCTTCTCAGACAGAATTTTATGCTGGAATGTATTTTTCCAGACGAATCTATATAATTTTATTATTGACTCGAGTCTACGCGTATTCGCAGGGGATTTAGGATTTCTTGAAACTTCATATTGGATTATTGCGACAGAAGGAAGGAATTTCAGTATTCCATTGAGAAAAAATAATTGAAACCATTCGGACGCATAATAAACTGGTCCAAAATGGCCGGACCCGCGGCGGGGAAGACGTTGTGTGTTCATCAATTAAGCGAAACTGGTTCTGTTACCGTTACGCAATGAGTTTCGATGTCGTTTATGGAATATACAGTCAGGTGTGCGCCACTCGTATAAGAAATTTGAAGTGAATGGACGCTCGCGTAAAGGTTAGAAGTCACGAAAGATCACGTGTATACGACGAGCAACCGCAGCGTGTTCCCGCGCCTAACCAATGCGGACCAAAGACAAAAATGCCTTGACAGAACCGCGCGAACATGCTCGTTCACTAGTTTAACTTGAACCTCGGTGTCTCTAACAATTCTTTTTCCAGGAAACATTCGAATCATCCGTTTGTTTCACAATAACCGTACAAACTACCTTTCATATCCCCAATTACAACACCCTACTTTCCTATTGTCATTTTTATTTGAAACCGTTCAAAGCTATTTACACAACGTTCTACAAAAATATAATTGCATTCAGTTCACAGGATCCATGTCCCGTCTCGAAGCATTTAGCCCGAGGACACGAGAAGTTAAATCGTTATTTGAAGTCTGATTATTGCGCGTTTCGAAACGTACCGTAAATCCATTTGTCAGAGCAGCCAACTGCCTCTCCTTTCGGGTTCACGTCACACCCACTACTTCCAAGTTCCTTCCCGTGGAACGCGGCGGCTGTCAAGTCAATAAAGACGCGGACCGGAAACGGCAACATTTATCATTCCGTTGCCGGGTCGTCGGGATGGTCACGTCGCCGCTTATTACACCGCCGCTCTCGACTCCGCGCGCGCGCCGTCCCGATTCGAGTCGCTCGTTTTCAATTTTCCGGCGTGAAAGGCGCGCGTTTGCCGTCGATTCGCGCTTACAAAGAGACGGCCCCGAGATTCTAACACGACACGAAACGAGCTTCGATCGCGTTCACCCTCGACCCCACCCCAACCGCCGCGCCGGCGACGTACTCTCGCCATTTTACTTTATATTCGCGGGTCCATTTTCCTTCTATCGCGAGCCGACCGGGAACGGTTCTTCCACTCGAGAACCGCGAAGGAGCTTTTATTGCGGCTCGGTGAACGCGAAAATAGACTATACGGTGCGTGCAGCACGCAGGGAAAGTATTGGCGAGGAATTGGTATGCTCGGTTTCCTCGTGATAACGTTTTGTTGGAAAATACTTGCATTAATAGGATTTTGAGTTCTCGTGTTTATTTGTATAGGAAAGGAATAGTTTCGTGTGCACACAAAGGGGTAGTTCGAATCGGTTGCCACTATTCCGATGAAACTGTGTTACGATGATTCGGATTTATAACGCTGTTGAAACTGTACTCGGCGTCTGTAAACAGCGGAATCATTTCGAGATTCCTCGGGAATTCGGACTGTACGGTAATACTTTCGGCAACGTGTTTATTGTTGAAATTAAACGAGGAACGATGCGCTCCATATTTTTCGGCATTTATTCCCCATTTTGATGCGGGCGCGATTAATTTTAATTAAATCCGACCGACCTCAAAAGCAAATTGACGTTCGCAACGGTAGTCGAGCTACCATGTAAATACTGCTCGGTACATATTCATGTTCTCAGCGTCGGGCTTAACATGACTATTTAATTCTGTATAATGCCGGGCGGGACTTCAAACACGACTACGGCTGGTAAATAAATTGTTAAAAGCCATAGTCAAAGTAGGGAGGGTGGGGCCGGTTCGGCCGGGTATACCTTCGCGGGCTTCGACTCCAAGAATAGTTGTGCAAACTATGAATAAAAATCCATTTAACCTGCTAACGAAGGGAACTTCGTTGGCAACTCGCATTTCGTTCAACGAAAATGGCCCGGGACGAATTAACCGAACAACGTCCCGCGAGTCCCCTAAGCTGCTGCAGTTCTCCTATTTCCCTCGCCTCTCTCGCAGTTTTCGCGTTTACGGAAAGAAAACCATTATAGAACACTATCGCGTGCGATCGTATGAACCATTTCGGAATTCATCATCCTGAATACATAATAAATGAGCCGTTCATTGTTCAAATCGATTAACTTCACTTGAAACGTTTTTTAAATTTGATCATCACGTCGCCTGATTGGCTCTCAACATTTCCTTATTATTGGGTTTGATACCACGAAATAATAAACATCTCCTAGTCACGCAAAAATCGCAATGGCGATAAAGATTGCTTAAAGGATAAACAGTTTCATGCATTGTACATATTTCTTGAATTAACGCTCCGTCTGTTAGGATAAAGTAAAGTACACTGTATTATGTTTATTTGGTTTCAAAGAAAAAGTTCAAGGCAAATTTTTAAAAGCAGTGTATGCTGCTCGTGAATTTAACAAATTTGACTAATGTGTGGCTCATATGTAAATCCATTTCTTTCGCCACATACCAGACGAACTTCAGTCTTCAGGAAAGATAAACAATGAGAGAACGCAACGAGTATTCAGCCAATGAGCGACCACAGAATCCTGCACCCCCTCCCGCGTAGTCACGTCGCCGCTACCGTGCGACGTTCTCGTATCGAATCCAGCGGTGCGAATAAACGTCATTCCGAAATCTTTTAAGCTGACGAAAGAATTAACGCCACGAGCAGTTCATAATCGAATCCCTTCCGTTCGTTGGCCCTTGA
Organism: Nomia melanderi; assembly: GCF_051020985.1. NCBI lineage: Eukaryota > Metazoa > Arthropoda > Insecta > Hymenoptera > Halictidae > Nomia > Nomia melanderi. The sequence continues at coordinate 6,174,996 of NC_135008.1, forward strand.
CAGAGGATGGGTTAATGCTGACTTACGAGCAGCACGAATTAGGAAGGTGCCCTCTTGGTCCTGGGAAGGACGGGTGAAATTTCGCCGTCTCTGGCTCGGAAACGCTCCCCGTCGGGGCGATATAACGAATCCGGCGATTAAATTCCATTAAGATAATCTCCTTGGCAGGGCGATCGTCGTTATCAGAGACAAGCAGCGGGCGCCGATGTCGCGATTAAATCGCTGCTGGTTATTACGTTTCATGACGACGATCCGCTCACCCCATCGCCCGACGCGGTATTATTCCCGCCCGGTTCTCGTGACAGTCGATTTTTCGTCGCCTCGTAGGGAGATCGCTTGATGACTAGGCTGTGGAATGCGGGTTCGATTAGTCAGTTCTCGTTTCGTTTACGATGATAACTCTCCATTTGTCTGGTCATGCGTGACTAATCAAAGCTATGAACAAAACAGAGCAAAAGACCCTTCTAATTTGCGTTGTCCCACTTCACTCATCTTCCAAGAGTATCGGGAGGTCACTCAATAGCTAAGTTTGATTGGTCAATTTTCATATTTACGATCCTAATTCGCTATTCGACTGTAGGGTTACGAATAACCAATCGGAACTATAGACAAAAGATCAGGTCATCCGCAAATTGTATCTCGAGACGCGCAGCGATCGAGGGATGAAAGCGTACCGAAAAACGGCCCAACGGGAACGCAGCCCGGGGCCACCGACGGCCGGTTCGGAATAATTATTTGTAAATTATCGTCTCGTGGCTACGGTGGGAGAGCCGCTCCTCAGACGCAGCTGGCACCCGTCAACTAACCCGCAACTCGAGAGGCTTTTAGCCTCCGAGTGCGAGGAACGGAAACTTGGTCGAAATATCAGCCTCTGCCGCGGACTTTCTCATCATTTTCTCTACGCCGCCGCCGTTGTTCTCTGTATCTGTGGCGCAGACTACGCTCGGTGTTTGTTACCCGGTGATCGGTGGTTTTAGAGACCGCTCGCTCGCTGGCCGAACGAACCTTGAAAATAAGCGACGCGCCGGGAAGGCCGGCTCGTACCGGTTTCGCTTTGGCCAGACGCTGGCTGTTTCTAGATCGTTACCTGTGGAAGGCATTAGCGTTTTAGTAGCTACTTTGGTTACAGTGCGGAGACAATGAATTTTATCGCAGCCACTTCAGGTTCCCATCGTCTGGTGTGATTAGACGCGTTTTGTTAGCTGTTCGGAATTCCGATAAGAATATCGGCGTGATCAACGGCGATCGCCGGTTTCCTGGATTACCAGTAATTACAACCTTTCCGTACGCGTTTTTCCACCCGTTTTTCCCCGGCGCCTCCGTTGAACGGCTTAACCACGACGATGCGGCGGAGATTTATAGCGACGGATAATTTATATCCCCGGGCGCAGACGATCCGCAGAACGGCAACGTTAATTAGCGCCGATAGTAGCGACCGGTGGACAAACAAGGTATTACAGATGTTTACGCGCGAGTTCGTTAACTTCCGTCCGTGAATCAGCATCCACGAAACAGCCCGTGCTGTAAATTCTGGAGTGAGACGCGTTTCAGGGAGTTCAACAGTTTTATGGGAATCCGCGGAGAGTCGTGGGAGAAATTCGAATCCGATGGATTCCAGGTGGAACGTCAAAGGAACGTCTTCGAAGATCGGACGCTGAAAATCCTGGCGAAACTTGGGAATCGTTACCCTTTGCGCCGTCGGTGAAAATATTTTCTTCTGTTATATACGATTTCCTCCGAGCCGGGTTCCCTTGGATCCTCGATCCCAGGATATCGTCTGAGCGAGCACGATAATTAATCCTTTTAGCGGAAGTCCGAGTAAACCGTCGCCGGAAAAAGCGACCGTGCCGACGACAAAGTCGGTAACTGCTCCGATTTTCCAAGACAAACAGAGCCGGTCGTCGCCGACAAAATGGCGTCGCGTTTGAGACGGCACGGACGCGAGGAAGTAGGAAAAGCACTTAAGAGTAACGTTATCAGGCTGCAAATGAAACGAAAACGATATTAGCTGCCTTCCCCGCTCTGATACCTGTCATTATTTTAATCACGGTTTTGTCGTGCCAAACTTTTGTCATCCGTTCAACGGTACCGCAGCCGCCAGTTTTCGATAATATCATTGAAAGTTAATGCCATACGTATTACAAGCGTATTACACGGGCGCATTATAATCTTGGAATATTCATGTTTGCGCGTACTGGTGGCTCTGATCGAAGCCATCGCATTAGAGGTAGCGATCGAACGTGCACGCGGGTTCCTCGATTCCATATTATTACCATCTAAGGAAGAGAAGAAACCTCCGGAGCTTTCTTGTGCCCGGGTATCACCGCTGAGCGACAGATTACACGGGAATTACGCGGCGGTGACGGTCGAATCGATATTAATTACGATATTACCGATTACCATTCGGTTGGCGAAAGCTAACCGGCGGTAATGTAATAGTACGGGATCAAAGCGGCGGTTAATGCGATTGGTTATTACCGGGCGAAGCTCATTTGAGCCGCGGCGGATGGAGAAAAGCGCGCGTCGCGCGAAAGGATCCAACCGCCGCGCCGAGTAATCTTCGGGGAAGCGTAATTGAGGATCGACGCGCAATTATAATAATTATCGGACGGACGAGAGGGAGGGGCGGTTCGCCCGCAATCCGGTAAACACACCGACGTTTGCGACCAACTGTTTATTATTGAATCATATTCCGCCGCGATATTAATGGTATTTACATACCCACGGACCGATGCTATCGCAGCGAGATACGGATCGCCCTCGCCGCGATAAGGATTGTTATTACAAATAAATCGCGCGAGCCAGGCTATTATTATCGTGTTACCGCCGGCGGCGACCGCTCCTCGAGTAATTAATTCCGGCGACCCGACGCGCCGCGTAGCCGATTTCTATGCGCCGGGTAGAGAGGAAGGCGTAAACTTCGCGGGGAACGCGAAACGGAAGCAGAAGAAGCTATGTGACGAAACGCTAATGCAGACGTCAGATCAGCGTTACATAAATAACGATTACACGCCGGCCGGGAAAAAGAGCGACGCCGCGGGGCCGTGTCTGCCGCTGGCAAACCGCTCGAAACCAGCGCGTTTTGCCGCGGAGCTTTTATGCTGATTTATCGCGCTTGATAAAACGCAGCCCGCGAATATTGCGCCATGAAATTTATCTGAGCCGTAGACGTAAGAGGAAGCCCGGGCCCTCGAGTGCTCCTATTCAGCCGCGGCTTCTCCGCGGGAAATACGGCGGCTCCTATTATTTTAAACAATATTTATTCGACGCCCGGCAAATGCCGCGGAGAGACGAGTTCGCGTGGAACGCGTCGGGTTATCGCTTCTCGGTTGATTAAACGCTTCCCGGAAACGCGATCGGTCGGATCTCCTCTTGCTTCGAGGTGGCACGATGCTCGTTTAAGAAAATGACAGGGAAAATTATTCCCCGCGAAACGCGTGAGAATGGAAATAATCGAATTCACCGGATTATAATTCGTTCGTAATTTAAGGGAGTGCGTGGAAGCGGGGGAAGTCCTTTTTTGCGAATTACGTGCTGCCAGCGTCGATAGCTCGCGATGGTTTCTGGTAAACGTAATTACCTTCCGAGAATACGTACAGATAATCTTAACGCGAGTACGTTTCGCCGGGAACCGGGGAACACGATGGGAGATACGTTTGGAATCTGCAAATGTATCACGGCACGCGATCTCACCCCGCATCGCGCTCCATCGAATATCGCATTTACATCGCGTTATCGCCCCGTTTCCGCCGTATGTAATACGTGATTCTTTTCCCGAACACCGTCATTAGACTTTAATGTTCCCCGTGATCCATCGAAAATCCATTTTCCCCGCTGCCCCCCCGCCCCCCGCGACACTCTCGCCAGAATCATGCTGCCCGCGGAGGAACCGTCATCCCCGATTCCATAAAACTGTTCGTGGATCAATGAATTCCGTGCTCGTAGCTCTAGGAAATCGAAGGGTTTCCCCGCCGACAGCGATGAATCGACGAACAAAGGAATCCGGAGGAAGGAATTGCCTTTGTTGCGTTCGAATCCCGTTTCCAGAAGTCGATGGCGTGACTTCCGCCGGAAGCCCGGCTCGAATCGCTGTAAATTCAGAAAGCAGGGAATTTTGGAGACTGCTCAATCGATATCTCCATACATTCAATCGCCGCCATTTTGAATGGATCGCACGGCCAATGTACACATACACTTCACATCTTTCCTACTTTTATGCTAATAAAAAAAACGTTGAAACCAACTAAAATCCGATCGTCTCCTATCGTCAAAATCCCGAGTTAACCGTAGCCACTTACAGACGTCGATTTGACACAGTAGAATTACAAAGCTCAATATTCACTATTAAACATAATGTCACGTATCATAGATGAAATATCGATATACCTTCGTTCCTCGATTCACATGCGACATCGCTTCGAATTAATTCCAAAAAATGTCCGCACCGCACCGTAAAACAGCGAATACTTCTACCGGAAATCTGCCGAGTGCAAAGGTTTAAGTTCACCGTTGACGAAGGGAATATCGGGTTCATGGAAGCGAGCGTTCGTCGCGGTCGGCCATGTTAGAGCGGTGTGGCCGGGCGCACGGATGTCCCCGCGAGCGTTTGGTTTATGGCAGGTAAGCGTATTTGCATGTAAACTCGTTTGCATGGGGCGAGGACGAACGCGGGATTCCAATTCCGGGGAACCGCGCGCGCGGTGCAGCGAGCGAGCGAGCGAGCGAGACTGCAGCTCGTCTTGACGCGCCACCGGCCCGGGAGAATTCCCGCGATGCAACGTCAGACGACGCGCAGTAATACCGCGGCCGATAATGGCGAGGGCTGCTTCCGATTCCACCGGTCGCCGTTCGAACTAATTACGCGGCTCGACACCGCGACCAGCACGACTTGAATTTATGGAGATGACCGGTTCGTTAGTATGGACGGGCGCGGGCTCTTGACGCGACGGATCGGGCGAACGAGTCCGCGCGTTTCGGGGGAACTGCTAACGACGAATCGATTAACGCGCCGCATCCGGACACGGCGAGAATTTAATTAGCACGTATTCTTTGTGCGCCGGACTGGTAATGAGGTACGTCGGGAACCAGTTCGCGACGGAAACTGCGGGGGAATATGTACATATGTATGTATATATATATAGAAGGACGATACAGTTCCATGTCGCCGGTTGTTGCGAGCGCGAGATCGTATCGCGTATTATCGAGGCCGGTACGCGGGGAAACGATGATTAATCTGGAAATTTGTAGCGGACCCGGGGCGAAAAATCGCATGGAAGTGGCTTTAATTAGTCGACGTTTAGTCCCGGAGAATAACGAGTAGCCGGATGATTAATTCGAGCGGGGAAAGAATTTTATGCGTCGATACCGTCTACTTCGCAGGAGTAGTTGCTCGAAATGCACCGGACGTGGTCCTTTTTCCGAGCGAATCCTAATGAAGCGGTATTTACATACGTCCCGTGGAATTCCGACGTCGATAATTCAGTCGCGGGAAGAGAGTTATTGACTTTTCCCGTGCGCTTTCCCCGCGAAAGCGCGACGCGAGGGATATCCTTCGCGCGGACGGTCGAAGCTGGACGTCTGTCGCGCGTCCAATCCATTGAGAAACCGGATAAGCGTCTGGGCATCGGCTTAAATAGAATTTACCGAGGCTGTCCGGGGCGGGAAAAGAAACTGATTCGCCGACGTTGCGGGGGAGCGGCCAGGCCGCAATTTATAAAATTATCTCGGCCCGTAAGCCATCGTAATCCGTTCGATTTGAACCGAGAGTCATTAGCATTTAAATCAGCCTTCATTCTGCATGCGAATAATTTTCCCCCGTTTTAGAACGGTCACGGGCAGCCCGTCAACGAACGCGTCCGGGGCGCCGGCCGAGCGCCCGACTACCCGGAACGTTCGTTTACGTGGCTCGCCCGTGAAACACCCCGTAATGAGATTTCCCGAGGAAGACGCCTATTACGCTTCCGGGTATTTGCCGATGCCCGAACGTACCCGGGGACACAGGAATTTCGTTGGGTCCTGGCGGCCGTGGGGGCGTGGCGCGGGAACGGCGCGCGGAGATAAGAGAAAACAAGCGGAAAGGTAAATGATCCCGAAGCGCGCGATTCCGTGGAAAAGAAGAATTGTTTGTAATTCTGGTCTCGAGAATAGGTTGCCACATAGACGAGCGAGCGGGCGGGCGTTCCGCGCGCTGAAAGAATCTTCCTCCGAGCTATTTGGGCGTAATGGAACGGTGGACACGGAGCCTTTGTGCGTCTCCCGTGACAATGTGGAACTGCTGTCGGGCCGGGTTCTCTCTCCTCGCGTCGCGTCGCGTCCGCTTTCTCGCCCGCCCTTTTCCACCTTCTTTTCCTTTCATCGGCCCCCCAGCCGCGCTCCCGATGTCCCCGACCCGATTGAACCGCGGCCGGGCCGAACCCGGGATCGGTAAATTTCATCGAACACGGGGGCTACCTCGGAAGAACGAGGCCATATTCAGCCGGGGAACAACGGACCCGCTCGGTCTCAGCCCGAGAGCACCAGAAGAGATCGTGTTTCCGTGAGATATCGCTTTATTCCGAGCGGCCGATCGATAACGCTTACCTATGGTAATCGGAAACAGTCGAAGACACTTGGCTCGCTTCCGGGTTCCGTGCAACGATCCCAAGGGATTTCCATTGAATTTTTTCGGGCCGCCACTTTTTTTCGAGATTCCTCCGAAGATTTCGCCTCGGAACCGAACGCGCTTCCGGAGGACAATGAAACGTAATTGCGGAGATAATTATGTAGAGTCGGCACGCTGCGAGGACCGACTCGCGTTAAACAGAAGGTTAAATTGGACCCGTTCGATCGGGTCTCCCCGTGGACCTGAGTTAATATCGCTAGAGCCAATTATAATTATCGTTGCGATCTCTGACGTAGATTCGACCTCCAATATTGGCCCCCGATATGAGTGCCGAATGTACGATAATACCTTTTCCGTGCAAATGTTAAGCCTCGGTGTTTACGGTCGTGCTCGATTCGCAAATTGCCGGTCTCGTTTGGTGCCGGATATTCCGTCGTCGTCGTTTATCCTCTCGAAATTATACTCTCCCGCTGTAATCTCTACTCTCCAATCGTCAGCCGAGAAGAAAGTACGGTCTTCTCCGTGAAAACCGTGGAGATTCGTCAATCGGGCTCGCGTCGCGACCATCGCGCAAAGACGCCGCGAATTCCTCCAGTCACGGCCGTTTTAGGGCTCGTTACGCCGTCCGCGGATCGGGGGAGGACGAAGAAGCGGAACAATGCCGCTCGTCGCGTGAAGTTCGCCGGGAGTTCAGTGACGCGGCTCCGAGCGAAGAGGAGTTACGTGACACGGCCGTAATCGCGTGCAGTTTCGCAAACTTGGAAACAAAAGGGGACTGGCGTCGAGGAGATGCCGGCGACGGGGCTCGAGGAGGAGAATGGAGGACCGTGCCCAAGAGCTTAGTCGTCGTTGTCGTCTATGTCGTCGAGAAGGCAGGAAGGGCAAGCCGTCAGCCGATTCCTGCCGGCTGAGCGTTTCGCGGATGTCGTTGATGCAACTGCGATACGCGAACGAGTAATTCCGGTTGCCGGCTTCTGCCACCTGACCTAGACCGTCAGTGATTAACTCTTCCTATAGCTGTAAGCGACCATACGGCGAATAGCAAGGGGTCCGTTCGCACACGCGATAGTCGCTTACATCGATCACAAATGCGCTTCCGAGGACAATCGGCGTTTGATTCGACTTTAATGTTCTATGAACTGTATTAAAATAGTACCGCGGTTTTCGGCTTTAACGGAGTCCCGTGTCCCCTCGACCATAGCGAATAATAATGATAGTAATTCGAGGCGATTCACGTTAACGCCGCCGCGAGCCACGCTGCGAACGTAACCAGTGCCGGCCGAAACGTTGATTCTTGTCAGCTGAATTGGCCTGCGGTCCACCGAATAATCCCCATCCTCGTAATTTTCCGGCCATCACATCTTGCGCGGCCTGTCCCCCCCCCCCCCCCCCCCCCCGCAACGATCCCCGTTTCTGTATTTACTGCGCTGACATCGGCGGCAGGTGCTGCAGAAATTAGCTCACCGTCCCCGGCGTCGCGTCGCATCGCAAACGCGGAATGCTCCGGAACGATGGTGCTCTATGATTTCGTGTCACGCGACGCGTTCGATGCGTACGCCGACAAATTAGCTGCGCTATTAATCATGGCCCGGCCAGGAAAGGATCGCGCACGCCCTGTCTCTACATACACTGTACGCAAACAGTATAAACTAGGATTGTCAAACAGCCTGTTACGTGTGTCTCGGCCGGACTGTAGATCACGCGGACATCACTTGATTTCCGAGAGTCCCAGACAATAGTCTCGGATAGAAGGGGACGCGTGGAACACGAATATTCTATGCCCAACGTTAACGCGGCGGAGCGTTAATGTACGCTGAAATAATCCATTTTCGTTTGAATTTTACTCTCGGAAATAATCGCAGTTCGTTGGTTCTGCCCTCTAATCTAGCTATAATTTTATTCTTTGTCAGGGCACCGCCTGTCCCGGAACAGCATTAATAAAATTACATGTAGCCGTGGTATTACAGTTAAATCCGCGGCTAGCAGAGACAAACGCGAGGGAAACCACGCACCGGATGGATCGCACAGAATGTCGGTCCGTGGGTATGAAAAATGTTCCCGTGTACCTTCGGCTGCATACCATCCTCATCCTCCTCGAAAAAGGTATCCGCGAATTGTATCGTCGTCGCCGGCAGTATCGATACGTCCTAGAGTCCTATTTTTCTTGGGAAGCAATACCCGAGACTTCCGCCGGATCTATCCCATTTCGTCCCCGCCCCAGAAGCGAGGAGGAAGATCACGGTTAGGGGACGGTTACGATTTAATGCCCGAGGAATCCGTGGAACGCGGCGACCGATTAATGTCGTCCGGGATGACCACTGGTGTACCTAACCGTGGCACGGAAGGCGGCCAACAATATTCTTTCCTCCATTGTACTCCCACCTTTTCTCGTCGGACAAAAGGCTCTCCTTAAGATGACGTCGGTGATGTCTCTGGAGGCACGCCTAACGGTTTTCAAGCCGCGGAGCGGGCCGGCCTGGCCGTATGGTACCATTATTTCAATTTCATGGGTGACCCGCGGTGGATTCATCTTGATGCACGCCTAATGAGTCCTGGGATTGTCCCTGATGCGCCAGCGTCGAACAAAGAGCCCTGCCGGGGCATCGCACGCACGAGCTCCTCATTAGAGGAAGCCCTCCCATGGAACGAACACGCCCCTGCCATTCTCACGACTTCGGTAATCGCGAATCGGTGCAAAATTGTCCGTTTCCCATTTACTTTTTCCTCGGCCCACGGACCCGCACCTCGGCGACACGGATCCCGGCTTAATGACTCTCCGCGGCCGCGACACTTCGTGTTCGTGTCTTCCTATTCGGGCTTCGAGGATGTAGACGATTTCGTTGTGAGATCGGTTTGTTGTACTCGGAGACGCTCGGTGTGTTCAAGGACATACAGCGAAATGAACGACGTTTTCGATATTCGGGACAGATGTCTTCATTCTCGTTGACTCTTTGGGGTTACGTGGGTTGAAAACTGTCCCGCCCTTTGCTTAGATTTTTATGCGTAGTGGGTAATCATTTTAACCCACTTCGAAAGATTGAAGTTACTGATAGTCGTTATGATTAAGGTTGGCGAATTGTGTGATGAATTCTGTGCAGCTTGTTTTCTTGTTTAAAATCGTGCGCCTCAGAGAGTCAATCCAGTGTTACCTATGATCGTATCGATAAGGATTATTGTTACAGCTATTTTTGAATCCGTCTATGATTACATGTTAATACTCTTTATCAGTTAAGTGAATATTTAGAGATCGCAGGAATAACATTCACGAAATCACAAGTTGTTAACAGCGTATCCAATGTCCAGGAATCCCATAATAATATTCATGAAACTGCTACTGGAAAGTTTCCTCTCCAAACACAGGGCCACGCCCACTCTTCCACCACTATCAACGTGGAAAGACCAATAAGAACACGAGCAGCCGACTTGTTCGCCGGATGGAGCACAAATAACGTTTGTACAGCAAATATTGATCAATCACGTGGAGCATTCATACCGCACACATCGTTCGCTTCGTTGGCCGTAGTTTAAGTGCGTTATTAATCGCTGTCCGGGACAATTAGAATCGCATCGATTCTTAACGCGTCTGGGGGCAGCAGATAGTAGAAGTTTGGAGCGCTATCCGCTCGGATCCGGATTACGCCCGCGTGAGAATGCGGGACCGCTCGCGAAATGGATATCGAAGGTCACATTTGGTACGCTTGTCGTTTGCCGCGGCGATGGCGTTTCGAATTAGGCGTTCCGCAAAGGTCGGCCGCGTTTATCGATGGCTGTGCGGCTACCGTGACGAATCCTAAATGGTCCCGGGGATATTGGAAATTTGTTTGGCATTACGCGCCGGCACGATTGCGAAAACGCCGGTGTAAACAACGGGGCGCGAGGGATTTTAATTCGAGACGCCAATCGGCCGGGTGAGGCCGGGTCGCCGGCCTGTCCCGCGGATAATAGAAACGTCAGTTTTAGGGACAGCGCGCTCGCTCGCTCGCTCGCGTCGGAGATCGTCCAGATTTTCTCACGGATCATCGATTACGCGCGTCTTGCGCGGCAGGCCTGTCGCGTGTCAACGACCGCCACTCTTAATATTGTCCAATTCAAAGCTAACCGCGTCATCGTCCGTTCTCGGTAAACGACGACACTATCCGCCGGCGAATCGCTGATGCGCGCTCGTTGCGCAACGTTGCTTCTTACGAAATTGGCGCGGCTAAATGGGTGCCAAGAACGATTCCATTGGCTACCTGAATCGTTGTCGTCGTTTACTTACCATCTTAGACCTACCGAGTACTGTAGGAAGATCATGCGATGGATGTACCGAGGAATGTGGGTTCTCATTGATCAGTCCTCTTTCGCGTTGTCGATTTGCTGTTCGTTTCTAAAACCGCAAACAAATATCTTTGCGTCGTTCCGCTGGACGATCATCATCCCAACAGCATTCCGGTACCATCGTTGCGTATAAAAAGAAAGTAGATCCACCATTAAAAATCCTTTTCATAGCACGATTTCATCCCGATATATTCGCGTCCAATGTCCGTGCCCTCGGCAGTCAGTCTATTTTTCGCAGTCCGTTCTAGCCGAGGTTCAAGACCTCGCGGAATCAGTCACCGCGATAGCGATCGGCATGACTCGGTTGCTCCGAGTCATCCGTACCCTCTCCCCGCGGCTCGTCCCGTATCGTACGTGAAACGTGCAACTTCAGCAGGCATCTAGACAGCCCCATCAGATGCGGTTCGCAGATAGAATTCAGATTTCACGGGAAGAAGAAGAAGAAGACGGTCTCCCCGGTTCTTTCGCATCGAGGCGGACGCGTCGCGTCGCGTCGAGTCGGTTACGCGCGCGCCGCCCGGGCAGGGCGGCCGGTTAGTTAACGTCACCGGCGCAGAATTATGCGTTGCATTAACGATAGTGGGCTCGAGTAAATCATCGTTGATCCAATTCACGGGCACCGAGCGGTTCGTAGCGGGTAACGATTATTGAGGCACGGTGCGCGCCACTTACAAGCCGAGCGGCGATTCGCGCTGCGAGCGAGAGGGCCGCAACTCGAAGGCAATCGAAAATCCGATACGTGTCGTGAAACGAGTCATTAAACCCCGTTGCCCATCTCGCCCACGCCTCTCACCTGCAACGAAACGCCGGCCGGGAACGATAGAATGAGTCCCGGAGATGTGTCCATGGGCCGCGTAACGACCCCCGCGCGCGCGCGCGGTCACTGTTCTTCCTATCGCCTCGCCTCGCCTCGCCTCTCTTCATCCATCGCCAACGTCGCCCGCCTCTCTTTAATGCCGTGCTCGCATAAACGGCGCGCTGTCTTGCGGACTGTGACGCGGCAATTTAGGCATTTGACCCTAAGGGTCCGGCAAGGGTTCAGCCGTTTAACCTCGATGCAATGTCTCTGTCTGCGGCCGTGTCCGCCGCAGCGTGCCTTGCTCGCTCGCCGGCCCGATCGCGCGCCCACACGCTCCCCCGTGCATTCTTCCCCCGACATTCCTCCTTGTCTCTTCCTCCCCGTGGCGTTCGCTGCCCTCCCCGAGCCTAGCCGACCGACCTTCCCAGAGCGACTGCTTTGAGATTCGACCAGCTCCTCCACCTCCTCACGACCGATATGCAATACTGTACCTCGCTGCAAAATCAATTGGTTCCTCGGGGCCGGTGCACGGCTATCTGCCGCGTGCAGAGCACCTGGCTCATCGTGTCCTGTAATTGCCGGCAGATCAATCGTCTTCGTGCTTAAAAACTGCGGAGGAAGATGTGAACGTGACCGTGGCACGGCTCCTTGGAGGGAATAATGCTGGAAAATTGTATATTGAATTTTTATGTTAAGGAGCTGGAATATGTTGATTCCATGAAAGATTTGGGAATGTTAAGAAGAATGTTAATTGAATGAGATTGAAAATATGATACAGTAGTAGATTTGTGTTTGATATTTTGTTGAATGGTGTATGTTCGATGTATTGATTGATTTCGCGTGCCAAGGAGATATGGTAGAGCTAGAGTCAGACGACTGTCGCGAATATGCAAAGGATTCTCGCTTCGTAGACTTAAATGGAGGCAGAATGTGTGTACGCCGAAGGAAGCGCTCGGTTTTAATTAGAATTAGTCGTGGATCGGCGATCGATTTTTGCGCGAGTTACACCGAATACATGTATACAAAGTGACTTATCAGCGGGCAACTGCACGAGACACCGGTACACTCATTTCCATGAGTGGACCTGTTGTGCCTGACCTCGTTGCAGGATGCAATTTATCTATGCAAATTATCGTAAAGCAATAAATCCAGCTCATAATCATGTATGCGGCAGGAATATTAGACTGGGGCGAGTCATTTCATTCGGAAGAATGGGCGGCACACGCTACGCTCCGTGTACGCTCGCGCGATTTTTTCCGTTTGCAATAATCTGCATTTAAATGAGCGCTCGTCGGAAGCGGACCAACTGAAAACCGGGAATCACCGCGAGATCTATTATACCAATGGTGTATAGACAATCAAGCACACTTGTCAATCACGGTGTTTGCGCAAGCGCTCCGACGCGGGCGCGCGGGAAACATGATTAAATCCCGCGCGAGCGTTTGAATAATTCCCGGACGTGCTTCTTGCGAAATCCCGTGCGCGGTATGCGCGCCACACCTCGAAGACAAACTTTCTTATATTAGGATGCGCCTGGAGGTACCACGGATCTTTAATCACTTTCTTTCCCGACCGTTTCTTACGGCGCCGGCTGACGGCCGATCGTGAGTGAACACGTAACATTTCGAGGAACGAAATTCCCCCTTTCCGCTAAGAACTTCTTTCCACCGCGAGTAATAGTATCAATTGTTCGATGACCAAGTTTCGTCGAAAGGTTAAATATTTACAGCGTCGGATTAAACCCCGAGCGTGATCGGTCGATTATGAATCACTCGGGCGCAGAAGCAGCGCGGCCGTACGAGTCTACCTAAGGGCTGGCGTTCGCAGAAGCGGGGTATGACAGGGATCGGGAATCGTCCGATACAGGCACGGTCGTTGCACGAAGAAGCACGAGGCGGTTCGCCGGGGGACGGGACGAGCCGACGCGCTAATCGGTTGATAGCTTATCGCCGAGCTCGACGTTTTTCGCCAACGACATTAAGTACACTGAAGTGCACTCTCTTCGGTTTGAGAAGACACTCGATTTACGGGTTAACGAGGCACTCCCAGTGCACCAAGCCGTTTTACGGAGAAGCGGTTAACCGTCCCCCGGAGCAGCACCGGCAGCCAGCAACGGCAGCGGCAACACGACTCGGCTGCACTTTGGGGAAAGTCGTTCGGGATGATGCACGAGTGCGGCGTGGTTGGATGCTAAGAGAGAGCGTGAGAGAGAGAGGGAGAGAGGAAGAGTTTGAGAGAGAGAGAGAGAGAGAGAGAGAGGGAGACGGGGTAAGAGAAAGATAGAGAAAAGGAGGGTGGGAAAAAGAGAAAAAGAAACGGGAAGGAGGCACACGCGAAATATGCAGCTACCCACAAATTTTTCTTGCAATTTATGTGCATCCTGATTTTATTAATAAAGCCAACTGCGGCACCAGTCGTCCCGGAGCTCGTTGCACCCGGTCCGTGAAAGTTCTTGCGCCCAGCTCGCCACCGCTCGGCCCTGCCCCCTCCGAAAGTATCATTAAGCCCTGAACCAGCGCCGCCATTTAAGTGCATTTCTGCGACGGGAAAAAAGAGACGGCGTGCCTCGCGGCACGACTTTTAAACGCGTTCCTCGCCACCTCCGGCCGAACGGCAGTTTCGTAAAAACTGCACGTACTTTGTGCCACGTAACTGCGTCTCTGTAATTTCCTTCTACCAAAAATATCCTTAATTCCTAGGCCGCGTAATGAAGCGCGCCGCCTCGCTATCCCCGGCCGCGACGCTCCGCCGTTTCCATCGTTCTTCCGTTTCTTTAAATTTTCTTCCCCTCGCGTCGGCCAGTCGCCGGTTTCCCCCTTCCCCCGGTGCGTTATTGCGCAATTTGTTAACACCCATTCCGACTAATTATGGCCCTCGCGGAGCTTTGTATTCTTCGAAGGAAATTAGCCGCCTAAATTGCCGCGAGAAGTGCATGCTGCTACCTCTGGCGACTAATGGCTGATCCTGCAGATAAGGGCGCCGGCTGCTCCCGAGATTTACGACTTCCGTCATCGATTCCAGCTCGCATCGTGGAATCGGAGGTTGTCCGTTAACGCGTTCATTCCCGATGACGTCTTTTTGCCTCATCGCCGGCACGCTAACGACGTTAGCTCGCGAGCGTAGCGAGGAATCGCCGACAGCTGGCAGGGAACGTTGTCAAAGTGGAATATGTTCTTTGGGAGTAACGATTATCATAGATGAGTTACAGTCATTAGCGAATTCATCGAAATAATCGAAAGAAACTGTACCCGTAGATTTCGAAGTATCAGAATTCCCGGGCGACGTTTATACGGGAAAAGTCGCGAAATTTCTTTTCGCTAGACAAACGCCGGCGCATAATCCCCGAAGCAACGAGCCCCCATAAATCAGAAATTCAGATCCTAGTGCTCGGGGAACAATGAGCCACGCCCAATCCTCGAACGTAGTTTCAAAACGTAAATAGATCCGATGCGCGAAACCCGGCTCAGTCAACCGTCGAGCTGTGAATAAACTGGAGCCCCGAAGCTCAGTCTTTCGTAAATACCTCGAACCTGTTAGATACACTCGTCAGACGATACCGCATTGTGGAAAACGCGAAACTTCGTGCGACCCAGATCTTCGGCAAAATTGAACCTCGTGTAATCCTCCGACTCTCTCTCTCTCTCTCTCTCTCTCTCTCTCTCTCTCTCGATCCATCGCGCCCTCCCTCCCTCTCTGTCGCGCAAATAGCCACGATTTCTCTGTGTCTCTTCAATTCCATCCCTTGTTACAAATATGGTAACGTGGAAGCGACGCTTAACAACCGACAGAGAGAAAGAGGAAAAGAGGGAGAGGTTCTCGAGACCCGAGGACGTTTGAATGGTTACAGCCTGATAAATAGATTCGTTCGTGATGGAAGAACTGGTAGGAGAGAATGTTTCTGGAGAGCGTAGCTCCAGAGACCTTTCTGTGGGAGACAAACAGCGCGGATAGGACCGGCGGTGGAGAGGGGGGGAGAGAGAGAGAGAGAGAAAGAGGAACAGAGAAAGGGAGCGCGTGAGAGGGAGGATATACGTGGGTGGCGCGGGATTACATCAGCTTAAATGGCGTTTGGAAGTCTTCGTGTACGTACTTGATGTCTAGATAATGCTTCTCGGTCGTATTCATTACATTAGCCGTGTATGAATATTAACTCGTTTAGGTGGAAAGACGTGTCCCGCTTGTCCCGGGCTGTCGCGACTGTAATAACCGAAGAGAAATGACAGTGACCGTACCAGTTGAAATAACTCGTTTCGTTTCACCCGTTATCAGAGGCTCGCGATTCCTTACGACGAAATAAATAGCCGAGAACCCCTTTTATATCCTCTCGAACACGGTTTCCCGCGGTTTCGCTCGTCCATTTGCCCCGCGTCGTTATGTGCAACGTTTAGTCTTAACTGTAACCTTTTATCCACCTGTACGTTACACCGCTCCGACTTATCCTCGTTCCTCCTCGCGCCCTCCGCGCGCCTCGTTCCCTGATTAATTGCCCCTTAACGTCCGTGCTTGTAGTAATTATTCGAAATTTATCATCCTGAGATGTTTATTATCCGATTTCTCCTCCATAAAGTTCGTTATGATTCGATCGGACGATTTAATCGTTCACCCCCGGCGTACCCGTTTTATATTTCATTTTATTATCCTCATTTCTGCCGTGTTTTCCCCCCCCCCCATCCGGTGTCCGTCAAGCCGACATCCGATTAACCGCTGATTCGCCGTTTATCATAAACGGCAAATAATTTCCCCCAGAAAATTGCAATTATTGCGTAACGTTCGAGCGAGGTTTCTTGCCCGGCGCTGCCATATTTTTCCCCGATAGTTCCAGAAGCCCGGAGTGCTAGTTCGTCGGTTAATCACCCCCTTCGCGGCGAGCCCCTATTTTTCGCCGGTATACGTAATTAGCAAAAACACGCGGGCTCTCTTCATTAATGCGCGACGGGCGCTCCCCTGAAAAAAAACGGGGTTACATCGTGAACCGACGTCTCGCGTTCCAAACGAAAAAGAAGACGCCCGATCGCGATGGAACGCGATCGCACGTAACCGGCTGGCTCGTTTCCGCCGCGTGTCGTCGCGCCCGGTCCGTTTTTCTCCGTTTCATTTTTTTTTCCTTCTCTCGAACGGCAAGCTTCCAGGCGCGAGCTTTCCCGTTTTTCAACGGTGAATAACGCGCAAGGTCAGACGTTCTCAGACGGGATAAAATTATCCATCGGCGTGGACCCTCCGGCAAGTGGTGCTTTAACAACCGTCTGCTGCGGCGAGTAGTGCTAATGACGAGTCTGAAAACTGTGAAGATGCTTAAAGGGTGCAGTGAAAGAACCCACTCGAAACACAAAATGTCGGCGTCGGTACGCGCGATGCATGAAGATCGAGCGGGAACAGGGCCGGGGGTGGGGGAGGAAAGCGGGAATAACGTTGCGTGGAACCGAAGCAGCTGCTTAGACAATGCGTGCGGGGTGACGAGGCGGCTCTTCAGGTGCCGGAGTTTCAGGAAATCTACTCTGTCTCTGACGCGACGTGTTGTCATTTCGATGAAGAAGTATTTAACTTTCCGAGCCCCTCCGCTTCGCGGCTGCTTCACGGCTTTTTTCTAGGATCTCCTCGTCATCTCCTTCGCGTGTGAAGTGTAATTAATTCTACACCGTGGCGCAGTGAAATTTCGGTCGATAGTTACCGAGGATTAATGTAGGCCTCTCGCGAAGTAATTATAGAGGAACTCTCATATAGTTCCAGTGAAATCTGTAGAGAAAATACCGAACGGAATTTACGAAAAGAGGATTAACAGCTGTTATCCTAGAATTAGGGGGAGCAGGTTCGCTGCGGCGGTGACCTGTTAGTAGCAGGTGGGCTAATATTCTAAAGCCAATTGGGCTTACTCCATTAGTTCTGGAGTAGACAGTTTAACCTATCACCTGTGAAGCGCGGGCTTCTGTTGATTGCGTGGAGCTTTGAGGGGAAATAGGGTTGAAAGCTGTCTCGTATCGAGTTCGGGTGCCCGTCGATCGAGTTCGGATAACAATGTTAAATAACATCGGAGCGGAATAATGTTTAGAAAGCCTGGAAATACGCAAGACGCAGGCCACACTTCGTCTAGATCAACCGTAACTTAATTCACGTTCCAGCGGATCATTGATAAATTCAGCCGAGATACAAGGAGAACGGAATCCTGTCCCCAAGCCGGTTGTCCATGCATCATCCGGGATTCAACGAGCTCCGCAGCGGGCAATACATCGCGCTACAGATTTCTCGAAAGCAAAGATATTTTATTCCGCGGAGGGTCGTAAGGACGAGGGAAGGCCACGAGCGGCGGTATAAATTCCCAACGACCTCGGACGAATAAAAACTCCCCCGGAACGTCGTCATTTTTCACTGAACTATCCGGGCGCACGCGTCGCCCAGTCAACAGCGAGGTGCGCGGTCCTGCGGAAGCGAATAACCATCTTCTCTGACGCGACAGCTGGATCTTGAGTAAAATTTACACGGGATTACAGAGGAATCCATCAATTTAAGAGATCTACGTGGATACATTTTGCCTCCAATGTGGCAGCATCTCGGAACAGAAATTCAGAAATAATTCTTGTCTTAACCCCCACAATATCGTGTCGAATTCGTGATGAAGATTTCGAATAGAATTTGATAAATATAAATGTCTACCCTTTGCGGACGGATGTCGGCATTTCGATAAGATGAAATATTCATATTTGGAAGACTAACTCGCGAACAAATGATTTAATTGGTCGAACAACAAGAGATGAGACGGTAGTTTCCTCTTCTATTAATTAAGCAATTGATATGTAATTTAGCTATATATATATTGAAGGTTTCGCGTGTTTCGAAGAATTTTCATCGCAAAGGGTTAATTCTTCCAAGTCCGAATTGAATATTATTTTTCTGTTATTAATTGCAATGCTTCTGAATAAACGTAGAATAAGTGTAGAATTCGTCTCTTTTTCGACTGAATTGTGTTCAATAAAACATCTCTGTCGAGCGCAATTGAAAATAAATCATAGAGCAAGGGGTTTACTATTCTTGGCTGCTGCGTTTCCAAGGAAACACTAGTTTCTCCTAAACCAGTATAGCTCCGTCTAACAATTCTATTATTTAAGAAAAAAATGATTCCGACGTATCTCGAAGGCCTACTCTCGCGCGTACAATGTGAGACAAGCGAAAGACCGGTTGACGAGCATGCTGTGCCATTCGCGGGCCAGGATTCCGACCTTCCGTCTCGGCATGATTTCCGAATGCTCCTCTGAAACGGCCGCATTCCGCGGAGACAATCGGCGACTGTTTTAACCAGTTTTTCAAGGGAAAATGGGTCGGTTTGACGAGTGCGCGGCAGAAATGTTCTTGCGGCAATCATATATTCAGTCGGTACTCCGCCATTTCCATAAAGAGTCACGGAAGAATGATTCCTATATTTCAGCCCGCCGCGCCGATAATACAACGTACGGGGCAAGAACAGTCGGCTTTATTCGACGTCGCATAAAACGGAATTATACGGCCGCGCTTACGAATTGATTTTCATGTTCTTGTGCCACGATGATCCGATCCTCGGCCGCCGCCTCCCGGCCCGCTCTTTATTGTCCCCTCCGATGTCTTCTGCTCGCCGTTATTGGCACGCCGTACCCCCCCCCCCCCCCCCCGCGTACGAGGATTTGTAAACTACACGCAATCTGTTCGGCCGGATTGCTTCACTCTGCCCGTCGCGGCTGAACCGGAGATTGTTAGAGCTGCCCCCTATCAAAGCTGGAATTCATTGCTCCGTCGAAACCCGCCTTCTACGGCAGTCGTCCGTTTCTTCCCGTTTTTTCTGCGATCGGGAGCCTCGCCGGCCGACGCCGATCTGTCCTCGTTGACGAACGAAACCCGCCGATACGTCTCTCCCGTCAATATTAAGCCATTACCGATCGCGGACGAAAGCCGATTGAGGATGATCGATTCGGATTTAATTGGTTCGACTGTAACGTCCGGTATACCGAACGTCCGAATAAACACGCATACGGGAATCGATTCGAATATTAATCCATTACTCTAGTGCCTAATTTCAACTGCTTCTTCGACGATAAAGTTAGGATCTTAAATAGAGATATCGAATAATTCGATTCTGCCTTGGTACCTAGGTCCTGCACGATCAAACACAAAAGTCGTCGATATCGCTAGGATTCAATTGTTACAATACAATTTCGTTATCACGATCGAGTCACTCTAAATACAGACTGATCGTCCAACAATACCCTCAAACACCCGCCACTCGCGAGTTCCTGGAACAACGCTCTCGAGCGAGCGGAGCGTTCAATGGAGACCGTTCTACAAAAGTAACTCTTCCCAAGCATCCCCGTCTCGTTCGAGCGGACATTTTAATTTCAGCATGAACGGGCCGCGTTCCACGCGCATTCCGCGCGTTTCAATTTACGCAGTGTGAATTCTTTCTCCCCCGGAAAAGAAAGGAGCCGCTACCCCGCCGGGTTAGCGATGTCGGCGCTCGGCCGGGAACGGAACGATGCCCGGGCCAGCAGAATTTACCGAGCGTTCGCGCATCGCAAAAAACGGGACGTGGCTCGGTTACCGACGTGTACAAAGTTCACGTGTTACGCGCGCGTTAAAGACCGCCCCAGTGACATTTGAAAGCGACTATGAAACCCGCAACGAACGGCGCGCTCACCGGCGCTGCTAGTTTCGCTGGAGGATAGCGGCGATCATTAGCCGGGATCGCTTCGGCTTCCGTTTCTTCTGTATCCCCAGTGGTCCCGAGACGTTCCATTCGATTATCTATCGGCCAGACGGACGCTAAACCGATCGCGCGGCCGCGTCTTCTAATGAGCTTT
Organism: Nomia melanderi; assembly: GCF_051020985.1. Taxonomy (NCBI): domain Eukaryota; kingdom Metazoa; phylum Arthropoda; class Insecta; order Hymenoptera; family Halictidae; genus Nomia; species Nomia melanderi. The sequence continues at coordinate 6,195,532 of NC_135008.1, forward strand.
AATACAACGTTACCGGCAGCTTCCGATAGCGCCGTCGCAACTCGTCCCCGCCGTGTCCCGAACCGCGCCTGACCGCACGGGAGCCAACCATATTTCGCGGAACTTACGACCTAGGCCGACCACCTATATGAATTTCAGATTATCGTTATTAGCCTGATTTTATTGCCGACGTTAATACGTAAACATGCCGCGGCGACAGTAGGTGTGCCCGGTTCGATTCAGCGCGAGCTGCTCGCTTCGTTAGCCGCGCGTCCCGAGGCTTGACTTTAAATCAGCCGTCCCAAGCGATCTCCTCTACGGCCGTCGGTTATTGCACCCGCGAACCGCGCCGCATCGCCGTTAAAAGTTCTATTCTTTCGGCGTCGCCGCGACCGGCCATTCCTCTTTTTTCGAGTAGCTCCGGCTTTATGGATCCTGGATGAGGATACTGTTTCTTCTGCGGAGAGATTGGTTTTCACGTACTCATAATTGAATCGTAAATACGACGGGGATACATTTATATTAGATTACCGCTTGGTGGGAGTTCTGTTAGGCAGGGACCTCGGGGCCTCCGGACTGTTATGCGCGGACGTTTGATAGTTTCTCGAATCGTCTTCTATTTTGATTGCGGGAACGGTAGAATGGGGAATTGGTAATAAATGTGTTTGATTGCGGCGCATGAAGACGTTCACGGGGACGCCGGGCGGTTGAGGTTGCAGATGTGTTTATCGCGCAGTATCTTATGATTTAACCCTTGCCCGGGGAAAGAAAACGTTCACGGTCGTCGCTTTAACGTTTCGGATTTATCGCGAGGATTTTTATGCGACGGCCAATAACAATTTCGACATACTTTCGCGGTAATGGAAAAAAATAATCCTGGAAACGGAAATTGTAGGGAACATCGCGCGTCTGGCTGTTCCAACGGGATCGAAGGAATTGAGTGTCAGTGTCGCGATCGTAATCTCTTTCGTTATCGACTGTAAAACGCGAATTACGTTCTACAATTACGAGTGGAAAGTGAATATCATTGTTCCCCGTACGCGGACAATCTGTCAACCCCGTCAGGTTGGTCGTATAACAAACTGAAAACAGGCTTAATCGCGTATGAAAAGTAACGTTAATCCTCGGCGGACAAGGAAACTTTTTACTAGCAACAACTCCGGCGGAGGTATTAAATTTCAGTTCACGAGCGGCGGTTTATTAAAATAAAATTCGCGGACTTATCCCCGGATTTAACGGCCGCCGAGTAATTCCATCGTGCTCTGGTACCACGGCGTCGTAAAGCAAAATATTAAGTGGCCGCTTTCGTGTTCGATGATTATTAAACGCGCAATTCCGCCCGGCGACAACAAAAACCGGCGGAGGCGTATCGTATTCGTGGTCAACCGATGCAACACTTGATTACACATGGAAGTAATAATGACGACAGATGGGGCTTCGCTAACGGTAGTTTAACTGGACTTCATCTCTATCGTTTTAACAATTACATTCGAAGGAACCTCCGACGCTGGTGCGTCGACGTAGAACAGAACTTTCATGAATGAGCATTTCTTCGTCCGCCGTGCGGTTTATACTTCGCTCGAATACAGGTGAACCATTCAAGTGAATCAATGCATTGGCAATGAAGTTTTTTTCTTATCATGATTAAACTACAGTGTCTTATTCAATGAATATTAATGTCCCTCGTTTGACTATTCACTCCGACCGATCGATTATTCCGAGATCCGTTCTGCGTATCAATCAGAGTCGAGGTACTTTTCGATTCAGTGGTGTATAAATAATAAACATCATACTTCTCATGAATTAACTCCATCGATTGCACCAAAATTACTCCCGAAATTAATCAGACTCATTAGAAACCCACAATTTGTAGTAGACATCAAAACAGAATATATACATTCAACAAGTCCCAAAGTCTCGAGCCGCGTAAAGCAACAACTCTCCTAAAGCCAAAAGTGTAACACGAAAGATCTACTAATCCATAAATCAAACGCACGCTGCTCCGCGACGAAACTGTACAATCCCGTCCCAGGAAACAATAAATCAAAGCGAACAAAAGTGTTGAAGCCCGAAATAAAAACGCGACGACCGAAGATACCCATCGGAATCAAGAAACGCATTAACGATCCCAATGTTACCGCAGGAGCCCCGGACGCAGGGGTCGCAGCAAATTTCCGCGGCACAATGCAATCGCATTCCAATTAGTCGTAGAAACGCGGCTCGCCGGCCGCAAGAAGAGTTCCATGCCCTGAGAACTAGTTCCGAATAAATTTCAGCGCGGCCGGGTATAGTCAGGCTGCGGTTCCGTACGCAGCGAACTTTGTGGGAAAGATACGCAGGCCAGGCCGGCGCGGCGCGGCGCGGCGCGGCGCGGGATCTGTCGGCGGGCCGGAGTAATGGAAATAATGAGGCCATAGTGGCCTGCCCGTAGATACGTGCCGGAGATGCCGGTATCTGGCTAGCCGGCCTCGGGCTCCCATTCGTCCGGTGAGCCTAACCGTGGCGGAAGTGTACGTGTACCGGTCCGACGGAGCTTCCCTTCCCCCCCGGGGAGGAAAAAAGGAAAGGGCCGCGTGTACGCACACCATCGCGAGGCGGCCGGTCGGTCGGCCGGCCGGCACGTTTCGCTATCCCTGAATTGGATTCAACGCGCGGACGTGATCCGACACGATCGATCGTTCCGCGCTGTCAACCCTTTCTTCCGCGGATACCTGCCCGAGCTTTTGACCGATCGTGCCCCGGTGATCGCGCACTTTTTCCCGACAATCGACCACCGGTTTGATTTCTTGCCTGGAATTTCTGTCGTGCCCGGAGGAATTTATACACTTTCCGGCGGCGTTTCAATATTCCCTGGCAGCCGTACGCTGACTCGCGATCCGCCCGCCTCCCCCCTGAACCCCCGTCAGCGCGAGACGCTTATGATCTTTCGAGGATGCAGCGTGTTTGAGGAGCGCCGGGACCGAGGAGCACGGGTTTCGGGGCGGACGCGATTGAAACATTCTTTTCACCGATGTCTCCGGATACCTGACTCCGGCTTTCAAAGGTTTCTTACGTGTGTCGGGGCAGGTTGACTTTGGCTCGACGCTGTTCCGTTATCTGTCTGTCGATATGAAGCTCGCCGGGGAGGAGTGATTCCTAGAGTTTCTGATTTCGCTCGTCGATTGCCAGTTATCGCGCGCCGGGCTTCAATTATCTACGTTTCGCCTGTTTAGGCGAAAGTTGGGCATCGCGGAGGAAGAACGGCTTCGTGGAATCGGCCCTTCAACCGGCGCAACTCGATCCGGGGCTCGTGTCGATCGCGGGAACGGCGTTGCAACACGCTTCCATCAAAACACGAATCTCTCCGCGGTGTTTCGTCGGCGGTTCGATGTCGGGTCGAATGGGAGAGCGCCTCGGAGCCGAGATGCCTGCCGGAAAAGAATTGGAATACAGTCGGGCGTGTCCGGTAATGGCTCCGGCTGGTCTACAATGAACCGAAGTGGCCAGGAAAGCGATTGCTACACGGGAATACGAGCATACCCGTTCCGCGTGCGTGTGTGATGAATAAGGGAGAGGAACGTCTGTCCTCTTCTTTGTTTATTTGCTCGGTAGAACATTGCGCGTATCGGCTGGCCGATTGTTCCTCTTGGTGGCGCTCGCTGCCTCGCCCAGCGACTTACAATGGCTGCGTTCAACTCAACGCGTTTCTTGGCGCTTCGAATTTCATTCTAAAGCGGAGCTTCTCAAAGTCTGGATCTTGAGGAATTCTAGCAATACCGATTCTTCTCGTGGAATTCAACTAAATTTGGGAGTGATAGAAATTCTAGCAACACTAAGGAAATTCATTGAGACTAATTGGACGCAATGTGAGTTTTATTATGATTTATTATCAGCATTTCAATTCGTATTTCTAGTTCACATACGTATGTATATTCAAGAAAATATTTGCTCGAGTAAAAGGGGTCCACAGAAAAGTTTGAGAAGCACTGCTTCAGAGAGCTTGCCGCTGCGAAGGTATTCAGTACTCTATTTACGTGTGCCACCTATAAAGCTTCTGTAACTTTCGAAAGTGTTCGTACTTGCTCGAAAAGTTAATTGTCAAATATTCTTCGGTACTATTCTCATTTCATGCCGTCGTTCCCTTTTATACGTCCGACAGGCTTGATCACCAATTTTCCGCCGTCACGGCCCTGGCGATCCTTCCTTATCGCGCGGACCTTTAAATGCACGATTTATGGTGAATCGGATCACCGTCTCGACTGCTTTATTCAATCGAACGATTTGTCAACGTGACTGGAACGAATGCGTTTGAGGTGCCGTCCCGGTCGCGCTCACAATTTGATTCCCGTCGAGGAAAGTTCCGCCGCGACGGATCCCCTCCGCAAATGTTTGCGTCGAATGGCTTCGAGGTAAAATCGATTAAGCCCTCTATTAGCGAAGCGGCGACCGTTCGAAGCGCGGTTCCGCCTCGGCGCCTCGTCCGTAAGGTCCCCTTTCTTCCTTCTTTCACATTTTAAATAAATTCTCCCCGCCCCCCTCCGCCCATTAATGGGACCCCTGTCCTCCGCATTAACGTCAGTTTCATCGGAAACCACGGGATCGTCGCGACGGTCCCCCTTTCCGTTTCCTTCCCGTGGTCCTCTCTATAGATCGCACCGTTGAATAATGCATGGGAGAAAGGTCCGGTCGGGTTGTAATTCATTTATCAAAGCAATAAGTCAAAAATATGATTCCCCGGATTATTAATAGCCCCCGTGTTTCTGGTGTACCGATACACCGTGGCGCGCGGGAGCCAGCGGAAGATGAAACGCCGCGAGACTTTCCGCCGCTTCAATTTTTTATGCCCCGAACGTGACTTAATTACGAAAAATTGATGGTCCTCCGCGCGCCGTGAAACGCGAGAACGTGCGCTCGTTGCCAGGGTTACTTCGAGGCGGTGGCCGCCGCGGATTAATATCTGATAATGTTTTTGCCCGTTGATTGATGACCCGCTTCGAGATTGAACCGTACTTTAATTCGAATACGATTATCGATACGTTGGCACCGTGCGCGTTGCGGTCGCGTTTGATTTCACGGTTGCGCTCGATTACTAACGGGATTACATTGAAGTTTCGCTAGAACGATTCGGAACGAAATAATTGTTTCAACGGTTGAACTTTTAATAGAGTTTCCAGCGCTACAGAGAATTTTATACTGTGCAGAGAACTTTGCGGATAAGTGTTGAGTATAATTTTAAGTAGTATTCTTTTTAGGATTCTAATGTTTCCACGAAATCCATTAGGATATTACTTTTTTACGTGGGGAAGAGAGGAATTTCCAACGAACGGGGAGAGTAATCAACAACTTGCCCCGCGGCGCGCAATTTTATCTGCGCGAATAATTCACTCGTGGCAGTTGCGTATCCTAGCGAGTGTCGACAAGTCGATATTCTAACGCGCCTGCACTCAACTATTGAATTTATCGCGTCGGTCGGCCCGCCCGAAGAAAAATGAACCCTTAAGCGACCCGCAATCATACGCGTTTTTATTCCCGTTTATCAACGTTTCGCGAACGATTCGTCATCCGGTGACACTCTCGCTTCCCGCGTGCCCAACCTCTGCCGTCGAAAATATACGCGCCGCTCGGCCCGCCGAGGCTTCCCGGGCGCTCCCCGTCACGTTTCAATGGGTTAATTGCGCGCGGAACGATGTCGCAGGGCAAAAACGCGCGAGGTATTTAGCGAGGAGCCGTGGGACGGCCGTAATGATTATCTCGCGTGTATCGAGCCGTTGGATTATTCAGGCCGATAACGATCCCCGCGATAAGAAACACGAGAACGGAATCGAACACGAGAATTTTTTTCACCCGAGTATTATATTAAACGTTCAAAAGATGAAATCTGCATACTCTAAACACGAAATTAATGTTAATCAAACAGTAACGTTCATAATTATACAAGCAACGCTAACAATTCAAATGAAACATACTCTGCATGCGTCATCGGAAATCTGAGCTCCATGATTTCCCGAAAATCTGGAAACAAGCTATTTGCTCCGAGTAAACCCTTTTCAAAACGATTCTTCGGCGTCGCTCGACGCAACCTCGCCCCGGATAAACTGCATCATGTATCGCTTCATTAGCAGCGGGATGAATCATTAAACAAAATGGACCGCCTGCGGGGCTACTTTCGATCGATTCGATAAACAAAGCGTTCGACACGCGTCCGTGTCCCTTTGTTCCGCGCTTGATTAAGCCCGGACTCTCGGTAGTGAAAAGGGCGACGGAATTTTTATCGCTCGGGGTCTTTCGGCGACGCGAGTGCCGTCGTCCGTCGTTTGGCGCGCCTCTTAGACGCTCCGGCGGCCTCGCGCGCGTCATCAATAAGGTCCTTTCTATTCTTCGAAGCGGTCGAGGGTGAGAAACGCAGCGAAGGAGGCCCCCGTTCGCAGAAGGGAAAAGCGGGGGATGGTGAAAAAACGCGGCGTGGCGGGGGTAAGGCTTTTTTTCGGGGGAAGAATGGGTCGGCTTGATCGCCGGGCATTATCTTCCCAAATTGCCCTGGCACACCAATATCAGCATAAAGGCTGCAGCCACCCTAAACGTCTCGGCGCTCGACGTCCTGTGTGCGTGCGCGCGGAGCCGTGGACCCTTTGGAGAACGTGGCTCGCGCCCCCGGCGTTATTATTATTATTAACGACGCTCGCGAGCCCGGCCCGAGGGCCTCGTTTCGGGCTCCGGGCGTGTCGCGTCGCCTAGAAAACTCGGCGACCCCCGAAACGACGTCTTTACACTTTTATTAGACTGGCTGGCTCCCGTTTTACGACCCTAGATTGCATTATCCTGTAATTGTTTTCTCTTACGAGGGCCGTATTATCGTAAACTCCGGGACCTCTGTACGAAGCGTTCGCGAACGTCCGGGGGTGGCGAGATTTCTTCATACGCCGAGTGCTTTTTAAGGTTATGTATTTAAGGGTGTAAAGTTTTTAGGAGTGCGCCCTTAAAAGTCGAGGAACACGGGCAACGACAAGCGTGTTATTGATACACTTTTGACGATGGCGAAAGCAGGCCTCAACGAGGCCTTAAAATTTCATTTTACACTTGTAATCAAGCGAGCAAGTTCGCGTTTGATGCGCGTAACGAGGACGATTCTCCGCGGAATCGTTGAAACTTTAACGATGTAATGAATACCGAGTCACCGGGGTGATTCTCGAGTCCTTTTTCTCATAGGGGAATGCCGATTCATCGATACAGATTTGGCTCTTCAATCCGCGTGCAATTAATTAAACCGTAATCGCGCAACGAACGATCAGGCGTTACGGCAACGTGGCCGGCCGGACTGCGCCGCGTAACGTTACGATTTTTCCAGTTCGCGCGGCGGTTCGCATCAATAACAATCTCCTTCCTTTTTTGCTTGCAGGTAAGAGCCAGAACATCAACGGTGATGACTCGCGCTGCGAAATGCCGGGCCCGGTGAGTGCACCTTCGTTCGATCATCCGGACGATGATGTATAACCGACAGTTCGTTAGCGATTACGAGGATCTATTCTTAACGAACGGTACTCGAGCTGGCGGGCGGTACGGGAGGCGAGGTAGCTTAAACCCTGTCAGCAGTTTTCCACGATCCCGTTCCCGTCCGACGTTTAACGCGTTGAAGGGCACGGGGGTCACCGATCATCGACACTCCGATTCCCGATAATGCTGCGGGGTGCGCCGGTGACCCTCCGATCGAAGAGTCACCATAATTCGTTCTAAATGATTTGACATTATTTGACATTTATTCGGAAATAATGGTAACGTAATTGGATATGTAATTTTCGTTCGGCGATACATAACTTTCAATTAATCCAGTGAATAATTTGATATTGCATTTCGCCGTAACGGTACTTTGTTCTATGAAATATGGCACGTATTCGACCGGACGTGGTAAAATCGATTGGAATTCAGCTTGTTAATATTCCCGTCTCGACTGTAAAAGGGGCAGAGGTCACTCGTTCGGGGAGTTCGGCCGGATTCTTTCTTCCCCGCGGATCGAGGGACACATGCCGGCCAAAATCCTCCGTTGATAGATGGTACGTGCCATCCGCCGTCCGTTTCATTTCCCATATTCGACGGGAATTCACGGCCCTCCCGCTAAATCATCCCTCGGACAACCTAATGTCTTTCTGCTTAAATGATATATTCGTTACGGTCCGTCGGCCGAGGGATCAGTTCGAATGAATCGATGGCTCCGCCGGTTCGGGACACGCGGGGCCGAACTTGCACGCGCCCCCTGACTAATTGAACGGATAATTCTGACTTATGTAATTTCGCCGGAAAGTAGCCGCGAGTTCGACCGTACGGCGGAGTTTCCGCGATCGGTTTCCGAACTTCGGAAGGCGAGGAAAGGAGGGAAACTTCTTCCGATGACTTATTATTCCCAGACGCCCTCGGTCCGCAGCTTTAGCTACCTTCGGCCGTTCCCCCTCTCGAATAATGTATGATATGTGAAAATTATGTTAACACGCGTAAGTCCTACGTCTTACCGATTTATTTTGTCGCTCGGTATCGAACCCACGCTGTGGTTAAAACGGAGAAAATATAATGACGAGATAAATCTTCCAGAACAGACGTAACAGCGGTTTTTTTCCTTGCGGTGATCTATCATATCCGAAAATGGAAAACTGGAGTAAGATTCAAACGTTGCTTTCATCGAAGCGCGAACCCTTTGCAATCGAATTAACACGAAAGGGACGAAAGTATTTCATTTCAATATTTCACGTCTAATTACGTTACGTCGAATTTGATATTGAATTTTATAATCATCCTGTGTCAGATGAAACGGTAACTGCGAGTCGCCTCTCGACTGCGCACGGTTAATATGAATTTTACGTGTTCCCTATCTCCTCCGCGCTATCCTTTAAATCGAGATCTAGGAATCGCGTCCCGTCGTTTCGCAAATTGAACACGCGATTTGCCGACGAAACGGCGACGAAACATTCGCCGGAGCGTCGGATAGCTGCAACACGGCGCCCGGTAACAGCGCGAACGTCGATGGAGCGGATAATGAACGGGGATCCTTCGAGAAACTGCCTTTGCAGCCGGCGAACGATAATTAGGGTAAAAACGGGACGGTTTACTGGCTGCTGCCGGTGTGGAGCGACCGTGCCCGGAGATTACTGTAGTTAGAGCGACATCAAGAGATGCCAGCTCGCCCCGGACCATTTTCATGCGAGCTACATAAATAACGCTAAGTCGGTATTTCTTTCGAATTCTCTTTCGTTTTTTCCCCCTTTCCGAGCGGACGATGAGAGGCCCGTCGGGGACGGTAAACACCGGTCCGTAAAACGGAGGACCAAAGTACGGGGCAGTTGGACCCTTTCGTGAAACTACTTTGTTTAAGAGGTGTTCTTTCGCCGCGGCCCGGTCACGCGAACGTCCCAATCGCTTCTGTTTCTCGGCCAGCCGCATGAAGTGAAAGGGATTCGCATTGTTCGAGGGGAAAATGATGTTCAGCTGGCAGGCGAGTCGATTCACTGGCCCGGTGATGAGCAAATCGTTCCTGGCGAAATGTGTCGTGTTCGAGCCTCGAGAAAGTTTGACGGGAAGAGCTCTCTCGCGGCCACGGGCCCGCCATCGAGACATGATTTTTCGACTTCGTGCATATCAAGCCACTATCGGAACGCGAGACAGCTTTCGCGAAGCCCGTACAACACGAGCAATATTCCAACGATTGTTTACGTAACAGAGTTCCGTAAAGATTCATGGAAAACCTCTCGAGACACCGTCTCATCTGTTACTCGCGATACGTCTCGAGGTTCGGTTCAATTTTCAATATCACACGGAAATTCCTTAGATTCTCCGATCACCGTGGTATCGCGGGATCCGTCGAATTCTTTAGTTCTAAGATCCTCAGCCATTGTGTCGCGGAAGTTACACGTGTAGATCGGCCCGGGGTTGCGCAACCCTTTGCTGCGGAAATGGCGGGGTGCAGGTGCACGCGCTCGAATAACCGAGGGTTGTCGAAAGGTGAACAATGTTTGGGGGTTAGACTGCAGCGGGAGGAGTGTGTACACGTGGAAGGCGAGGAAATAAAACGCGAAGGAAACCTGAAAGGGGGTAGGAAACGCGGAGATACCGAAGGAGTGGGCGGAAGGGGTGAAAAAGGTAAAAGAAAGGGGATCCGGAGGGTTTCGTGAGAGGATGAGAGAGTCGGAGAGGTAGGAGGAGGACTGTAGAGATAAAGGAGAGAGAGAAAGAACGCGAACGAAACGGATTCGAAGTGGTTCGATGGAAAGGGGCAGCCGGGGGAAGAAAAGGACCTCCGAGCAGGGAGAGAATAGAGAGAACTTTGTCGACAGCTATCGCTGGCTGGAACGCCTCAAGGCACCGGGGAAATATGCGCTGTGATCGGGTCGTGTATCAGCACAGGAATCAGGACAGAGACGGCGAATCGATTCCCTGGAACAAATCACGGCTCCTGTTCCTTTTTTCAGCCGTCCCTCGCCACTGTGGCTCTCGGGGTCTCGTCCTAAACGGTATAATTGATTTCGTCGCAGGCAGGTTTTCTTTCGACGGTCCCCGCGCGCCTTGCATTCTATGGATCTTGGGAACAACACCCGGGGAAAGCGATTCGTTGCAGTCTCAATGGAACTTGCTTAAAAAGTGAATCTCGAACTGAGCGGAGTGTAAAGAATCGCGTAGTAATGCAGTCTCTTCGGTGCAAAAACTTTCGTAGTCGATAAAGCAAACAGAGAATATTGCGCAGACGGAAAAACGAATCAGCGAGTCAGAAACGTGGCTTCCCTTCGAAGGTATTAGTCGCGAAGATGAACGCGCTCGAGGCCGGTTAATAAATACGGATGAATGATAATGCGCTACCTATCTCGCGTTAGTAACGATCGTTGACAGAACGCGATCGAGCGCAGACGGCTGGTCGGAAACGGAAGGAACGGCCGGGAAAGAAATAAGCGTCACCAGCCGGCGGTCATTAAGTAGGAACGTACCGCGGGAGCAGTATCCCGGTCAATAATGGACATTACGCTCGCATTATCCAAGCAATACGCCGAATATCAGGGAAATTCGATATTCGATAAATTCACGGGGCTTATTAGCGTTCGGTTTATTAACATTGTAAACGGCCCGCCGTGTAAATACGGGGACGGCCGCCGCCGTCGCCGCGAACGCGTAGGATCCTCGCTTGAAAAACGTCCAGGAAATTGCGCGTTTCGGCGAGCGGGCGGCTGCGCGATCGATGTAATTGTGTCTTCGATGGAAAAAGCACGGGTGCGGAGAGGGGGGAAGGGGAAATGTATGGTACTTTCGCACGCGTTGCAGACCGGCGCGGACTCATTAAGACTTTAACGGTCGGATTAAACAAACGCTCGCCGAAGCGGATTACAGGCTCGCGAGATATAAACGAGTCCCGGCCGCGAATCTACTGCTGTCCCCCGAGTAATTGCGAATTAGTTTTCTCGAACGAATTCCTTGGCAGATAAGTCTCGTTTACACGCGAGATAACCATTATTAATTTCCTGTCCCGCAGGTGATACCGGGCGGATCCTCTCGACCGTAGAACCTCTTGCGCGCCCGTCGTCCGGCGTGTCCGCTTTTATTCGATATCAAACGAAACGGTTGTAAAACAACCTCCATTAAACCGTGTTTGTCCACTATTGATAGCATTTTCTAGTTCAATTTCCTGCTCGAGCTGCTCTATTTTCATGACCGACGATCTTCGGCACGGAGATTACGATCGACGCTCGAGTATCCGTGGCCTAGGGTACCGGAGTAGCTTGGCGTCGGTTGCGCGAATTCAGCGCGTTCGGGCGTCTTCGTGGTGGAACTCTGAACGAGCTAACGAAATTTCGCTTATTTTGCAGTATGCTCTTTATTGCCGTGTCGTACGTGTGCGGATGATATTGAAACATAAAATCTGAAGCACGTTATAGAGCAAATATGTATAAGATCTTAAAACTGAAGAACAGAACTACTGTTACCACTGAGTAACTACGGATAACAACGCTTGACTGATAACCACTGAGAATACTAACTTCAATTTTTCGACTCTGGCACCACGACTGATCTATTCGCTATAACAATCCTTATACCCTAAAACAGTCCTAATTACCAAAGCTCTTTTCCTCCGGGTTTTCCTTAAAACTACGTTAGAAACTCCATCATATTCTATCGGGGTGGCGCATATGTTCCGGTTTTAAAGGAAAAAGGTCGATGCGAGCGTTACATTCTAAGAGGATTAACACGAAAGTCCAAACAAGTTTCCCGTTGCCCCGTAGCCGTGGTTTTTGGTCGCGGCAGGCAGTTAACCTTTAGCAGGGCTCTCCTCGGGGCGAGACAACGTTGGAAGTTCCGCGAATCTTGTTATCAGAATTATTAAAAGTTTCGGAAACTCGTATTCCGGCGAGCGTATTTCATCCGTCGCCGCCGTCCGCGTACCATTACACCATAACGTTCCTATAAATTGAGCAAACAGCGGGGCCGCGGAAGCGGGGCCACTTCTAACGAGTTTCATTGAAATTCACGAGGATCCCGGCTGACCCGGCGACCGACCGGAACTTTCGAATAAAATTACCGCCCAACGCGGCGCGGGGATGGATGGAAACGCGACGGGACGAAGAAAGGCCCGTGGAACGATCCCCGAGGTGCCGGCTCGAAGAAATCCGCTGGACCGGGAGAGATCCATCGATCCGTGGTCCATCGATCATCGTCCGTCGTTGACAGGGCGACAATCGACGCCAATCGCACCTAGGGACCTGTACACGCTCGCGCGAAGAACGGAACGATGTTACGCGCAACAGGAAGCGAGCGAAGTTTCTCGATCGAAATAAACGTCTCGCTGTCAGGAGTAGTCGTCTGGTAACGTTCGTGCGCGCCGGTGACTCGGTTTCCTGTTCGAACCGCGGGTAGATTTATCGATAACGCTCTCCGCGCGAGGAGATGAAGATGTACACTTTAAACAATTTCGAGGGGCAATTTATAACCTTCGCAAAGCGGAACTGATAAGTGGAAACGTCAGCCGAGTTACGTGGTCTTGTTTCAGCGCGCGAGTATCTTTTCGCGTGAATCGATTCCTTAATTTTTAATTGACTCCGGGGATCCGCGATTGATTACTCTCATATTTCGATGCGGATAAACGGACCATTTATTTTCGTGCATGACGTGTTCGTTGGAATGGCTAACTAAATGGCTAAACTCATTAGGTGTTAACCCTTTGCGGTCGAACGCCGACGTAATGGCGACTTGGAGCGTTTATACCTGAAAGCGAAGGCTGCGAATAAATGACGTTATTATTTAAATAACGAGCGATTACATTTGGGATTAGGATATCGATTGTTTTTCTAATGTTCAGAGCTCCGTGGATTGTCGGATCTTTTTGTGGAAATAGTTTCTAATTCAAAACGTGCTCGTCCGCAGAGAATTATTAAAAAAGGCGAATACTTATAAGTAATAAGTAGAAATAAAAGTGTATACTAGATTCGAAAAATCTTAAGGCATACTTGAAACTACAATAGCATTCGCTTGTGGTTCACTGATTATCAACCCTTTGCACTCTAAAGTCTTTCACTGGAAATATTTGAACATTTTCTGATGAGACAACAACGATATTTTGTGAAACTGCCTCGAATCACACGTACATCGAGGAACAAAGCTATTTCATTTCAGTATTTCTCAAATCGATAAGAAGTATAATATTAAATATGATATTTTATAGTTTTACTGTATGAAATCAAGTGGTCACTGAGAGTCACCCTCAAGTTCAAAGGGTTAAATGTTGCATTCAAAAATTACATTTACCGCCAAGTTCGATAAATACTTTTTAATGCACTCTCGCCGCTTTGTCTGCGGAGAGAGAGTAATTACTTAGAAAATCTCCGATAAATCCTGGTACGTTTCATGCACACGAGCCATTATGAATCTTTATGGACATTCATTACGGATCCGTCTGCCGACGCGGGCGTCGAGAAAACCAGGAAGCGTGACATTTAAAGCGGCATTCCTGTAATATCCGGCGTCCTATTGATCACCGTGGATGGACGAGCGAGCAGAGTCGGTCGATCCTCGCCTACTCGAAAACGGGCAAGCGAGCTGCGGCCGATTCCCGCGAAAAGGTTCGTCATCCGCTCGGTCGCGGTGGCCACGGTGAAATCCTACCGCATCCGTCTCCGAGGACCGTCGCGACCGGGAACAATGCGACGATCACGCATCAATTTGCCGGTGCGGCCGGTTCGAATAACTGGGCCCTACGCCGCGGGGAGAGGCAACTAATCCGGCATTGTGTGTCGGCCGGCATGATGCGATTATCGCGTTATACGTTTGCGCCTGCCGTGGGGAAATGCCGCAACGCGAAAGCGTCCCTTCGAATTGGAGGAACGACCGCGAGGAATTCGGTGGAAACATTCGTGACCGAGGTTGCTGGCTAAACTGCTGCAGCCAGGGCTGCGTGCGTTTTGAATCGGTACTTAGCTGCGAGTTGGATTCTCCTGACGATGGAGAATATTTCAGATTCTGTTTTGCTCAGAAATATCGGTAGATCGGTAGTAGGCACTTCGGAACTGTGGAAAAGTGAAACTATTTTCAGATGGATATTCTTAATTTCTATCTACTAATTATCTGGTTGAAAGACCTTACACGATGCGAACTGCATTTACCGTCAACCTCGTCTTTAGGATCTATTCGTCAATTATAGTCGATACTAGTTCAACCTTTATTGGCAGACGAGGCAAATTCTAAGCATTCAATTTGAATTCAAAAGAACCGAGTAATATTTCTGCTTGCTAAATTCCCATTGAAATCTCCATGGCGACTTTGTCACGTTGCGATAAGAAAGAGGGTAAAAAGTTGTCCAAGAATTTCGCGCGGAGAATTGGAAACAGTGGAATGAAGGAGCAAAGGATGGCGTCCATAATATCGTCGCGTTAAGCGTGAAAAATGAATCTGTCCGTATCAGAAGAGCCAAAAGCAATAAGTGAGACAACGCCGTGCCGCTCCGGTGAAGACGGTGCTGGAGCCAGGCGAATTTCCACGGGAAGGATGCTCGAGCCGTGAGAGTGGGCGCGTATATTACTCGGCAGGAAGGTGGTAGCCAAGACGAACGCTTGTATACGTGTCGGCCGATATAGGCCCGCCGGCAATTCGGCTGGAGCAATTAGGTCGCGCGCGAAAGGCAGTCGGCTTAACGAAATTAAGAGGAAGGAAACGGTAGGACGCGGAGTACCTGCAGGTTCGTCACTCGACCCGACGCGACGCGGCTGCCTGATTGCCCGGGGAACGAAATTTGCGAAGTGTAACGCGCTCGACCCGGCGCGGCGGGGACGAAGCGAACGGGGCGAGAGGACACCTCTCGAGGCGCATCGGCTCGCGAACGCCTCTCTCCGAGGCGGCGGCGCGACGACGTCGAGGACGGTGTCAATGCTCGTGAGCGTGAAGCGAGAGGAGCCAAAGAGATGGGCGCCGTGTACAGGTAATGTATTAATGGGATGCAGGGAGCAGCCGAGTTACCCAAGTAAGTGTCATTAATCTTTCGCTGGCGCCTCGCGCGCAAAGCGTCGGAGGGGGGCCGGCAGCGAGCGAGAGCCCTATCCTCGTCCGGCGGTTCCTGCACGCCCATAGGTGCCGGTTATATCGGCCGGAAGACCGGCCGACAAAAGTCTCCGCTGTCGCCCCCTCCTCCCGCTCCCCTCGCGCCGCCTGAACCTTCAGATCGCAACTTTTTGCTGGTAATTAATGACGGCCCGTGGAACAACGGTGCATGCAAAGAGACCCGTTAAGTGTATATTAAATATGCCGCCCGTGAATCGACTGCACGTTACCGCCTGCAGTTCAACTTATTCGTCCGGGGGCTTGTAATGGCGGAAGCGGCGGCCATTTTGTACGGGAGGTCGCGGAGGAAGGATTCGTTGATGGGCCAGAGGGGCAATTAGTTTATAATTGGTCGCGCGAACCTTTTCGCTCCGACTAATAACACGATCGATTCGATTTCTTTCGTCCCTTAACGGCAATTAATATAATTATCGCGAGAAGTGGATACCGCGACCGCGGTGCGCGCGTCGGGAACGTTACGCGGGAAGATGTTATTGAATATTAAACGCGAACCGGCGGGGAAGAAAAGGCGAGCAACGGTAATTGGGGTTAAAAGAGGTAACGTAAGACGAAATGGAACGTGTTTGATGGAATCGGAGGAGATGAATTAAGAGTAATTGCTCGCGAGGGAGGTGGAGGAGGGAAGGAAGATATAGTAATAATAAGGGGAATAACACGATGGATGGTTAGGTGTTGCTCGGAGGAGGCCTTGGTATCCTTCGGACATAAAAAGGGAAAGCGATAAATCCAGCCAGATAATAACGATAAATCATCCGGGGAAAGGAAACAGTATCGAAGGAAAGATAAAGCGTAAAGGGTAACGCCCGTTCCCGGGATATCGGTGCCGGTTCGACTTTGGTTTTACGAAAAATATTACGGCGTGCGAACTTTTCCCCGCGGGATACGGTTTACTTTTTTCGAACACAAACAGAGAAATCAAGGATATTCGAATGTTCGAATCAGAATCCCCGGGAGTTGCTCGAGGTGACCTTAGCAAGTGGATAAGCAATCCGTGGCCTAAATCCCGCTTAAGTGGCCACAGTGATAAAATATTGAGCAACGAAGCTCTCGTCTAACAGATTAACCTGTCGATTTAATCGAGGAGTGCCGAGAGCCACGGTTAATACGGAATGCTCCCCGTGTAATATTAAGAAACTTGTCCGCGTCGTTGGCCAATCTATCCTCTCCCTGCGTCTATGACGATTTAATGTGTATCCCCGATAAAGTTAACAATAGACGACGGGGCTACATGTTGCAGTTATTACGGCCGTGCACTTACGGGCATCTCGATACCGTTATCTTTCACTCCGCCGGGGATAGCTCGAATTGATAGCGACGATCGGGGAGGGAGAAAGTGCGCCGCCATCTGCGGCGTTATCCTTCTAAGCCACCTCCGACTAAATACGACCGGCGAACTTTTGCCATTTCGACGATCCTACAGGATTTAATAAAAGCGACTAGTTGTTCCCGCAGGATGCCAGGCTGACGCGATCACTTCTCGAACCCTTGCTCGTCCTGTCCACTCAGACATTTCGTTGCCGCGAGAACAATCTTCGGGATTGTTTCAAAAGATTCGCGTACAATCTACTTATATCTACCCTGCAATAATTATATAACAAGAAAACACGCGCGTTCAACCGTTG
Source organism: Nomia melanderi (assembly GCF_051020985.1). NCBI lineage: Eukaryota > Metazoa > Arthropoda > Insecta > Hymenoptera > Halictidae > Nomia > Nomia melanderi. Next base: position 6,212,685 of record NC_135008.1, read on the forward strand.
GAGATCTATCTAAATTATCCGACACGCGGTAGTATTGGCAGCTTTATCGATAGATCCGCGTATCTTATAAATTCATACGATTCAGCGTCCCCTCCCAGCGAAGTGTCGACAACACCGATCGTCCCGCGAACTTCCCAAGTATTCCGCTTCCCGTTTTACGACGGTTAACGGCATAAATTGGAGCTCGTGCATCGGCGGGTATATTTTTCCGAGATTCTTACGAGAAAATTTCGCGCGCGCCAGTGGGGGTTCGGCGAAGGTGAAGTGACTGGATTAAATAAGGTGGTTTTATTGAGCCGCCGGCCGGAAAAAAAAAACTATCTCGCGCATAAAGGGAGTGATATACGGATGCGCGGCACACGCGCGCAATATTGACTTTTACGGTAGCACCTTTTTATGTGCAGCGTTATCCTGGACTTATCCAAAGAAGCTTCGCCGGAAGCATAAAAACCGATAGGAGGCGTTACGCGGCGCGCGAATGTCCGAACCCCCGCTGCCGCCCTCGGAAATCATCATTTCCGCCCGCGGCCGAGTGTCCTCGACGCTCTCTGGCCCCTGTTATTTAGCGCGCGTCGAAATTGAACGGCCGGCAAATGCGATACGGCGCCGTTGCGCGACCCGCTGCCCGGCGATATCGGGAATATTCGTTCCCGTGCGAAACAAAGAATTTATTTTACAAGGTTCGCGCATACGCGTCATTTATACACACGCGCGGGCATAAATATCGGGCCACGTCGCTTGTTTTTCCGTGCCGGGCCCCTCCTGCGCGTTCGACGGGAATTATTGCGAATAGAGAACAGGAAAGTTTCTCCGGCGAGCGGGTCGGGGTGGTTTTGCAACCCTTGTTTGCATCGGCGACGTGTTTAATGGAGAAAAGTTCTTTCAACAGTCGGATTCATTTGATTTATCCCGGGTCTTCCAGGGGGAGTTATTTAAAAATTGCCGTAAAATATATTATTAACACTCGTATCGACAATCGATTGAAAGACAACAATGAATTACGTCTGACTTTCTTTTGCGCGTATTTATTTATACGCGTCCATGAATTACAAGTTATTATTTCTACGAGTGAAAAAACCGCTGTAAAGCGTCGATATACAAGAGTATACTGCATATGGTTCCCATCTGTCTTCTACACCGCAAAGTTCGCCGAATATTCCGCGCCCCGCAAAAATTCCCGCAGCGGCGAGCCTCGTTTCCGGAGCACCGTCCATAAGACAAAGTTTAAAAGATATCGAAAAACTGATACGCTAATAAAGGCGGGAGGGACAGTTTGTATCGATATTCATGGGACGGTGTAAAGTTTTTACAGCGCGGGACGCTCGGGATCGGCCGTAACCGTAAGGAAGTTCGGGCTTTGGGAGATCGTACCGCGGGCGCAATCGGAGCGGCGCAAATTGGAAACGCGGGCTCCGATCGCGCGGCTTAATTACCGCGAAAATATGAAAACGCGGTAAGAGCGCGGGAATCGTTGCCATAAAGCAGCGAGGGGCGGGACGCGGCCGGTTTTATTCGACCGGGAAATCTCGAAAACCGGCTCGCCGTGCGTCCGGGGGTTGCTCCAATTCCGTAATAAGATCGTCGGACGCGGTGGGAAGGGAAGCCGAGTGGATCCGAAATTCCCGGGGGACTCCGACCCAATTTCCGTCTCGGCTCGACGCGGTTTCATGGCTCCGACCGCGAACGGATCGTTTAATTCGCTTCCTTCGGCCGCCGACCGCGGGATTATCGCGTTATTGCGCAAGTTATTTCGGTGCTCGCAGCCTCCGGCGAACTTGCCGCAGCACGGCCTCCGTCGGTCCCTTAACCGCTTCTCTAAATTCATCCCGCGTCCTTTTTTTCCCAGTGGCTGATCTCCTTTGTGTTCGCGGAGTTTCTGGTCGAAGCGGTCCCCTCGTAACCGATGAAACCGTATCCCTGGATCGAATTCGTTTCTCCATTACGTCCATTACCTTTCCGGGATGATTGATCCCGCAGTTGCTCCGAGTGGTCGCAGGAAGTTCTCCGCGTCCTTTGATGAGACGCTATTAAAGGCGAAAGCGGCGTTTACGTGAATTGGAAATGGGATTAGTTTTGATTTAGCAGAGACGCGGTTGAATTGCATTAATTCGAAGCGGAAGATTGATGCGAAAAGAAATTGGACGGATAACGTGGACGTTCTACGCGGTGATCTTCCCTTTGTTGCGTGGAAATTGATTCCGCTGGTAAGAAGAATTACGGCAGAGTGGATTAAGTTCGTTAAAATATCATTCCCGTTATTCCCTTCGCGTGACTGATCCCGATTTTCCTCTTTTCTTCGGCGAGCGACTGAATGGCCGCCGCGGCAAGGTCGAGAAGTATTCCCCGAGGTCCAGAGATAGTGCTTTCACTTTTCCAGCAGCTGCTTTGAAAGTCTATCCCTTAGGGACGCGTTCCCTTTATAAATACATGGTGTCGAGATACTCGGTGAATATACAGCCTCGAACTCTTCGCGGTTATCCAACGGCCACGGCTTCATTCGATCGTACCACTCTCGAAGTGCGTGAAAATGTGCTAAATATACATACGAAAAATCTCAATGTTCGATCGAAAATTTCCGGCCTGTTTCGAGGAGAAGATAACGACGAAAACCGAATTGTTTTAGGAACAGCGAAACAAGGTATAAATGATTAAGCGTGAAAGTTATTGTTCGGGCGAAGTAACTTCGGAATTTTATACTGCAAAGGTAAAAAGGAATACTAGAATACTTTCCCAGGAGATGGATCGTAGCCCGAAGTTACGAGTTCCCCGTTGTTTTCCATAAAAAGAAGCCGACAAGGATTTAAAAAGAGGACGAAAAGCATCATCAATCTTTCACTCTCCTTACCGCTTTCGCGTTGCCAGCCACATAGGTGGAGCGTCGCGCGAGTTTTACAATTGTAATATCCGGGACGAGCTAATATTTACCGAACCCGTGCGGCCGCGGTTGCGTACGACGTGTCCCCGTACTTTCGGTGCCGTTTCCACGGGAAGTCGCTCGTTTGAACGATACGGTTAACCGTAACCGCGTTTATTATGATTGCAGTCCCCCGCGAAGTCGTTCCGTCGTGTCAGCGGCTAACTTATGCGAAAATATTAGCCCGCGACCTAAGAGCAACAGTAAAAATTAATTTCGTGTTACTCGTTTTTGCCGGCGACCCGCGCCGCTGCTCGTCCCCGGGGACAATGAGCACGTTGGTTACCGCAAATATTTCTCGTCCATCTCCACGGCGCTGAAGACAACGTCGGTGGACCGACGGTAGTCTTCCGAGGGATACTCTGTACCGAATTATCTCCTGTAGTCTTCGCGCTGTTGTTCCAACGTCATTCATTGCTTTTTAATGGGCTGCGCTCGGCTGGAAAGGATTGAAGCCTCGTATCGTATAATATACACACTGTGACCTTTCGCAACCTTCTCTCCTCAACCCCGTCGCACTTTGTTTTCTCAAGCGATTTATTTATCTGACGTATTAACTGTCGCGATTTTTTCACCCCATTATGGAGAAGATTTTTCTCCTGCGGTTTGGAATTTTCTGGTATTTTTAACACGGAAATGCCATGGCCAACCAAGTCGAATTAATATAGTTCACTCAATTAAACGATGATTATTTAGAAACAGTATATTACAAATAATGCGACCCAATGCGACGACATTCAGCTCGATGAATATGCAATAAGACTAATGCAATTCAATGAAATGATTGAATATCAACCCTCTGCGGACGGAGATTCTATAAAGTATATGAAACCTTCGGCAGATGAAGTTGAATTACCTATCAATTGCTTAATTAATATACAGAAAAGGAAATTACGTACTGATCTCTTGCTGTTCGAGTAATCAAATCATTCGTCCGCTTAGTCTTTCAAATATGAAATTTTCATCTCGAAATGTCGACATTCGTCCGCAGAGGGTTAAATTCTTTCTGTTTTGTGTACTTTGCTCTATGAAATCGTGCGGCATTTGGCGTGTTAATATTCCAAAGACATCTAGATGCACGATACTGTTGTGATAAATGTATTCTCAGAAGACATCGAAGTAATTACTATATCGGTTACTGTTCCACAGACGCACGGTATCGTTTTACTACCGACAATACTTAAGTTTTATTCGATTCCCGCGAACGGTGGTACCGAAGTCCGCGAAGAAGACGAGAGACGACGAGGAGCGTCTCCGCAGTATGTAAAAATGGTTCGCTGAAATACGAGTTGCGAGGAACGAGGGTGTACAACATGGGGGGAAACGTTGTGTAAAACGAAACGATCACGTCTGCGGTCTGGGTTATGAGTTTTATCGACGCGCGGGTCTAACGCAGGAGGATGGTGTGTGCGTGCTCTTTCGTTTCCCCAGCCGCGATATCGGTGGCACTCGGTTCACCGACGGTCAACGAGTTCCTTTGACTCCGGTTTCCGCCTTTGTTCCACCGGAGCACGCGCGCTCTCCTCTCTCGCCGAGCTTCCGGAGAAGAGGCAGGTCGAGTTCGAAGTGGAGGAGGAACAGAAAGAAAGAAAGAAAGGAAGAACGAACGAACGTGGGAGAAAGATGAAGATACGGGAAAAAAGAGGGACAAGAAAGTTCATTAAGTAGTCCTTTAATATACAGTTCCGCGGGAGGACCGAATGGAAATTTCAAAGCAAGCCGCCGCTCCCGACCGTCCGAAATTCCTGACTCCCGGGTTTATTGCTACGGAGCGTTACGGCTCGTGACGTGGTAAAACTTTATAGGTGGTCTTGCTGCCTCGATTTCGCGTCTAGCGTCCCGCGAAACGGCGGCGGGAGGGAGGGAGGGCAAGGGACAGAGACCGAGGAACCTTCTCTTTTTCGCCCGGCGAGACCGGTACACGTAGCGAGCGGCCAGTCGACCGCCGAGAGTTTGCTTTATCGTTGGAAACGCGTTCGGACATCGTTCCATCGGATGGACCATCTCGGGCCGCGGGTGTTTGCCGAGTTACGTTCGGATTACGGTCTGTCCGCCGGCGTGTCCGCCGCTCGAGTGGAAACCAAGCAGTAAACTAACGTTTGCGGCGTCGGCCGGGGGTTTGTTACGCGACGGTTTCGTGTTTGCCCGCCGGATGACGATACGCTCTTCACGACGCGACGTTCGGCTGACGCGGCACCGGAACGGTTTTACGCGGGTTCTTTCCCGCCGTCCCACTGGCTCCGATATCGCTGATCGTTTCATTGTTACGAGAATCGTTCGCCGATGAAAAGCCTCGGAATCTGTGTAAATTCGCTGTAACTGCGTCCAGACCGTGAAACTCCGCGCGAGTTTACTGCTCCTAGGATCGGTTTTTCGGTAAGGTTTTCGCTCGTTCGGGCTTTATGCTTTTGAATATAAATTCATTCGTTCCGAGCCGTCCGTTTCGTTGTATTTCACGCGTGCGCGTGGAACGTCGGTGTGCACTTTATTGTTTTGGCACGATTTTGAATCGTTAATTAACCGTTTCATAGATATCCTGACGAACCGGGGACTTCTGTGTCTGCGTGCCTTTTATATTCTTTCACGTGCACCGGAATTTTCGAAAAATAATCCCGTTCTCCCCGGGCGTGTTACAGGGTTCGCCGTTCCGCCATGTCGTTTTGTCGGGCGACCCGCAACAGAATATAAACCATTATTTCCCGACTGTTGATTCCGTTTCGCTCCGCGGCGAATGGGCCTCGATTTGTTGCTTTTTTAATTGAGAAACGCAATCCCGGTTCCGCCGCGGCGCGTCGTAATGCGACACGCGCTGCGAGTATCGCGGCGCAACGCGGAACAGTTTTTTCCCCCGTCGGACGGGAGCGCAATCTGCGATCGGTCGAATGAAATCCGCGAATGTTTCTTTCAGCGTGGCGCCCGCTGTCGATCGTTCAAGCGAACGCAACGGGAACATTTCGCCGGAACTATTCCCCGCGTTTCGATTGTGACCGGTTCGCTGCTCGATTTCGTAATCTCGCCGCCGCAGAAATTCTTGATGTGCTCCCGTCGTCAGAATTCGCAGGAGAATCAGTGTTTTCGGATTTTACGCGGCGATGACCGGAGCGAGGATTCTATTGACACGCGAGTGCCACTTCGCTCTACGAAAGGTTTTTATCGCACGCAAACATGGCAAATGAGGCGGCCCCGAGAGTCCTCGAAACGCTTTTCAATTACTACTCAATGCGCGCTGCAAAATGCACTCGAGTGCTCTAGGTTCTGTTAATTTAGTCTTTAGATACACGCTGCGATCCCGCACGACCCGATGCACACAGATTTCGCATGAACCACCGAACGTGCACGCGATACAGTTCAGGGACACATTAATTAGGGGATACAAACACGGTGAATATAAATAGAGTGTTGAGTACCTTGGGATTCAGTAAAGCTTGTCGAGCGCAGTGTACCTCGGTGAATTTTCGGTCCCCGCTGATCGATGCTGAATCACCGACCTTCTCCTCCGCTCGCGCATAACCGATCGCTTCGTGTCTGCTTCCATTTCAGCGTCGCATTCGTCGGCTCATCGGAACGTAAGGAACTACCTCTAATAATCCTCTGTCACAGCTCAATCTGATATCGCTGAAATCGTCAGGTATCGCGTTATCGAAATTTAAACCGAAAATTCCGCTCAGTCGTTCCGTTCCTTCGAGTGGAAATTATCCTCCTCGCGACACGGGAATTCAACCCCTCTCCGTGACATCGAGCGAATTATTCTCACACGCAGCTCAGTGTCCGTTGCGTTCTATTCCGAAGTTATCTTATAAAATTGCTTTCTCGCTTATTCGCCGTAACAATTCTTTCTCTCGGCTCCCTCCCGCGGGACGAGGAAATTAAGCTCTTCTCCCGACGGCCCCGAGTTACAGCCGAAGGAACGGGGCACCTATTGTATGGGAAAATTGGGGCTGTAACGAAATTTATCCGCCCGATTCTTCCATGAACGTGGTCTCTTCTTGAAGCGAACGTCGCTCGCGCGATACTCTCGCGCCGCGACGAACCAGGCTCCCGAAGCGGCGGCGAATTTTTCGAAATTGCGGCTGCACGCGTGTCACGCGTTGATATTTTCCGCGGCGACGTTAAATCGTCCACGGTAATTGAATATTTTTCTCGCGCGGCATCCTTCTGTCGCGCGTCGGCGGCCATGGCGCGGCCGTCACTAACGATCGCAGCTTTTAATCAAACAAAACGTCGGGATTGACGGACGCGTAAACATAGGGCCGCGAATAAATCGTCGAAAAATAAACGGAGCCCGCGGAACCTAGGCCCGCCCAGCGCGCCGGCCCCGACTACACCAGTTTCCTCCTATTTTCACCGCAAGCTATTGTTCGAGGGGTCGATGAAAAGCGGTCGAGCGACAGAAATTATTTCCCGCCGTTGATCATTCGAGAATTATTAACACCCGACCATTTTCCTTTCGCCGGAGCTCCTGTTCCGCGAGATATTATCGTCCCGTTTCCTTTCACCTCGCGGTTTGATGAAAATCAAGTGCAGCGAGATACGAATCCGATGAGCGAAGGTCGGCGGCACTCGAATCGAGCGAGCGCAGGGCAGAGAATTTTAAATCGTTCCACGAACGGTGAAGGGATCGTTAAATCTCGGGCGTGAATAGCTTTACCTTGATTCATAGCCACCCAGAAGTCTTCGACTAGAACTATTCAACGTTTGCGACACAGCGAATCCACGAATCTCATTTCTGAGATACAGACGACATTCTTAAATTAACGAAACTAGAGAGTCAACAAATTCATCCTCTAATAGACAGAAGAATCCCCGATTCGAGCAACATGCACAAGATTTCTATCCAACGCGCTCAATCTCGATAAGTTTCTCAAAACGAAATTAAACAGAAACCGTTACCCTAGTAGAAACAGCTTCGCAACCCTGTTCCCGAGAAGGCAGCTCAAAGGGAGCTTAATTAAACAGCAGGTGTCGAACAGTCTCTCCCGAAGCGACGCCGCAGGATCCATTCATCCCGAGCCGACCCGCGAATCTCCGGTAAAAACCGGCGGGCGTCGGGAGGGGGAGGTGTCCAGAGCGATAATCGTAAACAAGTGTAGAGCCAGAGGGGAGAAAAAAACGTGGCGGCGAGCTGAGGCCAGCGGACATTTATTTTAATTCGCTTTGCGCCCGTAGCCGGACCACCGGTCGATCATGAAGAATTTTTACAATCCGCGGTCCGCGGGAACACGGCGGGAAAAAACGCGGCCGGAACGAAAGGGTGAACGGGGGGGAGAGGGGCAGAAGGAGAGACGGCGAGAGAGATTCCGTTCGTGGGAACGCCGTAGCCGGCGGGCTCCTCGCTCGAAACAAAGCCGCAAACCTCGTCGACCGCGAAACTTAACACCGCTCGCGGAATCCAGACGGAGAAACGGGCCCCGTGACGCCGTGTAAAACGCTGCCCGGACGAGGAAAGCGGGAACGGGAGACGAAGGTAACGAAAAAGGAGAAGAAACCGGGCAAGAAGAAATAGGGGCAGGATCGAGCCGGCGCGGCGGAGCCCGAAGAAAAGGCAAAGAACGCCGAGAGCCAGGCGAACCGACCGCCCTCAACTCGCTCCCGGCGCTCCACCTCGCTCGCCCCCTTCGGATATCGTCCGACGGCCGTTCCGCTGCCGTATCATTTTCACACTTTACCCGCTGGAAATTGCTACGTGCCGCATCGTGATTTTATCCGGGAACACAATTGCGTTTACGGAAACTCGTTTTCCCGCGATCCCCTCCCCCGCGCCCGGCGGCGCGCACGTTGCGCGTCGCACGGTTCCGTTCTACTTCTTCGGAACTTCGGGGGAATTCTGTGTCATCCGGGTAAGTTACACTTCGGACGTACATTGTTCCGCGTGGAAAGTATTCCTCGGGTGTCCCCCGGTGTTCGGAGAAGTGGGTGTCTTCGGGAACGATGTCAGTGGTACTCGAGGCCGGTCGCGGCGCCATTCGCTTGATCGAACGAGATTGTTCCGCGGAGAAGAGCGATGGGGTAAACGATGAGAGCTTGTTCGTCAGCGGGCCGAAGGAGAAATCGCTTGGTAAGCGGGAAGAGGAGAGGGAAACGATCTATCCGCCGCGGTTTTATAATGATACATTTCATAATCATCCGTAGATTGAAAAAGAAAGGATTGCTCGGCGGTCGGGGGAGCGTGGAATGGGTCGGGCGGTAAATTCAGCGGTGGAAAATATCAGATTACGATTATCTTGGAAGTAATCGAAGCTCGTTTCGTCTGTGCCTTCGAATCGCGGACGAAATGATCTTCGACGCCGAGTATCGTCGGCAGCCATCGGAGGAACCATTACCGTAACCGTTTCAGAAACAAAGATATGTAAATTCCGGTCGGCGGGGGTCGCGGCGGGGGCGGGGAAGCGATTTTTCGAGTTCCTTCGAGCCGGAACGAGCCGCGGCGCGATATTGTCTGGCCGAATGTATACAAATTGAATTTTAATTTCGCCGTAGGCCATTTCCGGCATACGCTTCGCTGAACCTACGGCGTCCAATCGAAATATCCTGGAACGAACGCCCGCCGATAAGTGGCTTTTTTACCCCGGCCGGTTAACGGCTCGAATTATCGTGCGCCGCGCAACGTTTTCCCTATGTTTATTGCGGCGCGAAGCGTGCCAATAAAAATCCCCCGCCCCGCTCGCCCGCCGTTCCCCGTTTCTCGCTCTCCTCTGCCGCGAACGTTTCCTCCGGCAATCGAGTCGCTGAACGCACGAACGGAGATCGAAGTAAAAGTCACGACCCGCGCCGGTCGACTCGAATTTACGAATCGAAACTGTTTCGCGCTGGACGCGGAGCAGCGTCGCCGTTGTTGTAACTCACCGTTATTAGATCGTTAGCCGCGCGATATCGTCCCTGGGACGCCGATACCGGCGAGAGCGCGTCTGTCGATGCGCCGCGCGCCGATCGATTTCGATCGTTTCCGGTATTCATTGTGTCGCTTCCGAAATGTGGGGCCCGTCTGCTGGTGCTCCAGGAAGCTGCGAACGATCTGTTAACCGTAAACACTGTCGCAGTCTCGCCGTTAACGTTGCGAAGGTAAACGCTCCACGTAGCTCCACTGTATTAGGAGTTCGTATTTATGTTGCGAGTCGCCGATTCTATCGGTCCGGTATGGTATCGCGCGAGTTTCGGAATCTGAAGGCAATTGGTTGATAACACAGGCTCGTCCGTCCAGTGTTTCATCGTCTTCCGAACGTTCGAAATTATTCTTCCCGTGGTTAATCGTACCGGCAAGTGCACGGCAAACGGGGAATCGAGTCTGCCAGCCTACATAGCTACTAAAACTATCCGAAATCCCGGCATTGTTCCGAGCATTTTCACCGAGACGGGGCATAATCGGGAACAATACGTTTCCCCGAGCAGCAAAAACTCGAGGAAGACCAACGAAAACGTCCGGACCCCGCCTGAGGAAGCAATTCCGCTGCAAGAAATCCCTTTTGCCTCGGTGCCCAGCTGCAGTCACCTGAAATAACTCACATTTTTTTCCGGGAATTAACAGAAATTAACTAAAGAATCCCTGCTCCACGGGGTTGGGGGGTTGAGGCGAGCACCGCTGACAAAGTGTTGGTCGTTCCTTCGCGGCGGTGGGGGACGGTTAGGCCGGTCACGTAGCCTCCGCACGGACGCAGCTACCGGCGAAGCGAGGGCGCCAGCTGGCGAAAAAGAAAACGTTTAATGGTCGCGCCGTGGACAGCGAGTGCGCAGAGAGGAAAACGTTTGCACGGGACCCTCTCTTTAATTACATCGCGACTGTCGTATGCTGGTAACATTATTACCGCGTTGCGGAGCGGAATGGCGGCGAGGAGGGGGTGAGCCGTAGCGTACGCGCGCGTGGCTTCATCCCAGGCTCCCAGCCCCATGACGCCGACACCAGCCCCTCGATAAAACTTTCGCGAAATTACACGGTCGGTAACAAGCTCTTTCCATGCAAATAATCTTGCCGCGGTGACGCCTATAGTCCCGCGGTACCGGATATCGCCGCGAATAACTCTAACATTATCGTTTCCCCCGTCGCTACCTCCGATGTACAATCTGCCGAACGAGATAAGTGACAAAATACAGGCTGCTAATAAATAAATCGGTGCCCTTCCCCACGGCGACCGCCTCTTCGCCGTTTCCACAGCGTCGATTTTCAAAACGTCCGTCCGTTTACGAACTCCCGCGGGTAATATTACCCGTGGAGGGCAATTTGATGGGGATGAAAGTGGTCCCAAGTCGCGTCATTACTATAATCCGATAGTGACATCTTCGAGGGACGATCGTGTAGTCTTGATCGTATAACCGGAGTTCTTCGTTCGATTAACGAAAGGCAAATACAGGGAACAAAATTGCGCGTGCGTCGTTTTTCCGAACTGTGTTTTTCGCAGAATGTCTCGCCGCGGAATATATTTTTGTACAGGGTAAATTGCTGACTGTAGCTGGCTGATCGATCCCGAACCAGCCGATTGTTCGCGTGGATTCGAACGCGATATTTATTATCTTAACACCCTGTATATTACCGGGTGAAAAAAAAGGGTGGGCAATACGTTTCCGGCTGGGACCCGTTGCGAATCCCGGCGTGATTCATGGCCGGCCTGGCGGAATAGAGCGGATAGCAAACGCCGATTCGTTACAGAATTACAGTGGCCGGTGACATAATAAATATACGGGGGATCGAACAATAAAATTCAAGGGCTCGCGAGCTGCGCCGCCGTTTGCCGACCGATTCACGGCTCGGTTAAGCCGCGGCTGTCGCGCGCGGGCTAATAGCGAAATCCCGGCCGCATAATCGAGCCGGATCGAGCGGATAACGAGCGCGGCAACATGTCTGGAGAACGTTCTCGCGGTGGTCCCGGTAATCACTTCGACGCGGATCAAATAAATTCCTAGCGCTAGGAATACGGAGTCTCGAGCGGCGCTCGGTACACCTGATTTGAAAGTATCATTAGCGTACCTGGCGCGGCGCGCCATTAATTACGGCGGAGAAATAAATGGAACGGCGCTACCGAAATTAACGTAAACGCAGTTTAGCGTCGCTTTCTTCGGGAGAGATTTAAATTTAGATATAAACCATCGAGTCGAGCGATATACGCGTGTCCGAATATTGAAGCACACGCTTCGATGTGTATATCGTCCGAAAAGACAGGCGGCCGCACGCGAGATACTCGAGGGAAATGTTCATTAACAATGTCTAATAACGATCGACGTCCACCGTTACCGCGGCGGTCGTTCGCGGAGCGTATAAAAGTCGATCCGAGCTTTCAGTGCGTCGCGCCCGCCTTCAATGGACAATTGAATGCGCTGTAAATCTCGTCGCGGTATAAAACCGGTGCACGCGCACGCTCGCTCGCTCGCTCGCTGCGAAAACGGATTAATGGACAGAAGTGACCCGCTTATCCGACGGGGGTGGGCCGGGGCGAGGGGGAAAAAAATTTCATCGTTCGCCGGTCCATAAATTTCCTGCACTGTCAATGACTCAGCGACGCAATCAAGACTCGGCCCGCGCCCGGCCGGGACACATAGCCGAGCGATATTACAAAACTTGCTTGTCGTAAAACTGGCCACCGCGAAATTAGTCGGTGCGCGCCGGACCAGATGGCACACGCTGTCCGCGCCGTTTTCTTTCTTCTCGATTCTCTTCCACCTTCCTCCCCTGTTGCTAAGCGATTTCCGTTTCGCCAGTCGATCTGCGTCTCTGTCGTACCTTTCGCTTCGCGGCTGTCAATTGCGATACGTACTCTGTGACACTCGTGTTTATTCCGGCGTTTCTACTGGCTATAGCTTCGTTATAGAAATATTTTGTCTTATTCGAAGCTTAATTGGAAATATCAGTTAATACGTCCGCTACTCGTAATCTTATATTTTATACAATGAAAATGAGAATAATCCTATAGGTACCGTTATTAGAAATTATAAACTACGACAGTATGTTTAGGAACTCAACGACTCGATTCAGTTTCATTTTTCTAATTGTTTAGAAGATTTATTGGATCGAAGGAAATATTATCATTGCGGAGAGCGTCACCGAAATAAGCACTGGTAACGAACGTGTTGAGGTTATAAAGGTATACTTGAAACGTATATAAAATACGAGAATTATCTTTTAGTAGAATATTTCGAGTATTCGAGAACTACACGATTAAAATAGAAAAATTGCGAGCATTTAATAAACCGAAGCATAAAAGCTTAAGCACTCAAACTGCATTGCGAGTTGAAGTTAAACAGCCACGACGAGCTGATTAAGAAAAATCGAAATACATTTAATTCGATAATGCAGCCCGGCGAAACGCGGTGTGCAAGGTAAACTGTGTAACTTCGATATACAATTTAAATGACGGTGAAGACCACGGCCGCGCGGAATTTCTAACAAATTTCGCGTGGCAGTCAACAGATTAAGTATTCCCTCTGATTCCGTTGGAAAAAAAAATGAGAGTCGAAGCTCCTCTCCGCGTCAATTAGAATAAATTTCTTCTGACAACAATCGCTGGGGAGAGAACCGCAATACACTCGGCCGGGAATCCGGATTACCCGGCTCCCTTTGTTTCCCTGAATATTCATCGGAGCCCGATTCGTTCGGCGTTTGCAGGATTTTATGGGTGCGCGCCGCGAAAAGCGAGCGAGGCCGGCGCAATCGGAAGTCCGAATCGGGAGCGGTTCCGATACCGGAGGCGGCCGCGCGGGCGGCCGCCGATCGATGGATCGTATTATTCGGCTGAAAGTGATCCGGCGGGAGGACGATAATCCGGGCATCAGACGCGAAAACCTCGCACGAACAGACACCCGGGAATTGTTCACAGTGGTCGCGCGAGCCGAACGCTTAGCCTAACAGGCTTAGCGGTTAATTGGATCCCGATCGAGCGTACAAAGTCGGCCGTGTTACAGGTTCGCCAATTTCGATTGCCACGGATGTAGACCTGCTGTTGCGAAGCCTTTTCGCTACAGCCGGGAACGTCGGTCCGCGGCGGCACCGGCGGGACTGCAAGATGCCGGATTAACGTTGTTTGCTTCGTGAAAAAAGATCGATTCGATCGGCAGGAAGATTTCTGGCTTTCCAACGTTGCGACGAGTCTTTGGGTAATACGTTGACGGGATTTTCGGAGTTTCCTGTGATAATTATTGAGTACTTGGCATTCTAGCAATGTTACTATCTTTGATTAATTAACACTAGATTTACGGACGTTTGTTCTTTACTTTATTCTATTGTCTCTAGAAAATTACGTGTTCATGTATATAAATGCGTATTCGCATAATTGCACGAATCAAGATCGACTGAAACTGTTACTAAATAATGCTTGAAAAATTCGATATCCGTCAAATTGACGGATTCCGTAAATATAGTGTTCAATGTTTTTATTCCATATCAATCTTCTTATTGTAATTGTTCTTAAGCTATTGGGAAGGTTTAACCTCTTGCCGTACAATGACGAGTGAGACTCGTAATAAAGACTTTTAGATTAATTTAACACCAGTGTATATTATTACCCACGGATCAAAGCAAACAACTATTATCAATGTATAATCTACAAATGAAATTTCCACTTGAAGTAGAATGGACAATTTTGCATTTCTTCCAAATTGTCGGTAGTAAAATTTTTCACGAGCTTAGTAACGAAAATAAATAGTACGCCAAGGAGTTAATCATCAGTGATAAGGGCAGGAGATTTTGGAATTAATAAAGAATTCAATGGAATCGTCAATACTAGACGTAAACAGAATGGGCAATTGGAAAGAAATACGCTGACGATTGAATCGATTGTAAATTGAATCAATTATCGAATCGAAGTACATGTCTAGGACTGCTCGACGAACGAGTTTGCCTAGACCGAAGAATTCACTGGTTCTTCCCAGCTGATATTCAAACGGAACGACTAGCTGCAGCGCGGATGATGGAACATGGAAATGATCGGCGGTACTAGCGACCTGGTGCACCGGAGCGGCGTTCTGGATTTGAAGGGGGCCGATTGTTTTGCAGACGGGCACACGGCGCGAATTATATCGTCGAATTTTGATGAAGAAATTATTGCGCCGCTCGCTATCGTTCGGCGAGCCGCATCCGCGACGATTTTTTACCGAAATTGTTGATCCCGAATATATTTCGAGCACGCGATTGTGCAATCCACCGATCTTTTTCGGCCGCGCGGCCCGTTCGACCGCGCGAGAATATGAAATGGTAATACCGGGGCCGTTAAATTATCGGCTTTACGCGCGGTCGATGGGAAATTAAACGATCGATTTTAATTTGTCGAAAGGGACGCGGCTCTCGAGTTTTATCGGCGCACGCTCGACGATTTTTCACGGAATTTTATAATAACAAAGAAAGCGCAATTGGCTGCGCGCGAATCGATGCCCGGCCACCTGCATTCGAACGCGCGCGTTGTCCGTGTAATGCACGATACTCTAGAGTGCGATCCATCAACGAATATCTGGGACACGTTCAATGAAAAATGATCGATCTTTAAAGAATTCCGTTCCCCGAAAAACGTTCGGGCACAAATTGTTACTTCTCGTGGAAACGATTGGCCAGTCGAACGTGAAATACAACGTTGAAATACATTCGATGTACGCGCGCTGATTAATCTTTCGTAACATTCAGATACATTCGGCTAGTTAGAGATCGGTAGTTACGAATAGTTCGCTATCAATGAACGCACGCGAGCTGTGCTCGAAGTTGACAATCACGCCGGTGCGTGCGGGCGGCGTACGAGCAGTAGTAAAATTAAGAGAGGCGTAAAGTAGACTCCGCGGTGAGTGAATGAACGTGTCCCTTTTACGACGGCCCATAAAGAAGCACCGCCTGCGTTCAAGGGCCGAACGAGCCGGAGAGTGAAAAAAGGGGGAGAAAAAAAACAGGCCCATCGGATAAAAAGTGAAACGAGCACACGCTCGTCAAACATAATTATTTTCTGCCCGATACGCATCCGGCCTCTAATTGGCCGGTATTGCGCACACGCGAAAATAAAAACGAACGCCGCGTCGCAAACATTTTTCCGCGTCGCTAAGTGTTCCACGACGATTCCGAGCGTTTCGATCGCTCGGTTATTTCATTCCGCTCGGCACCCCGTTTCATTTACCATTTTTTCCTTTTTCGACCGTTCGTTTTGATTCTACTCGGCTCCGCTGCTTTTTTTTCAGTCGGCGATCGTCGGCAATCGCATTGTAACTGTACGCTCGCGTTTCAAATAGCTTTTAATAGAGGAATTTCATCAAACGCAATAACTTAATTTGTTTTCAATTGAAGACCCGTTGGGTCACAAAACCTATTCGCCATTGATTGCTATCGATCTTAATATTAATGTCAAAGCCGGTGAGATACCGATGCGTACAAGTTGCTGCCCGCTGAACCGGCTACAGCGAGATCAATTTATTATTCCCGTATTGCATCCCGCGTAAGATACTACCTAAAGCAGAACTCCCATTTTTCACGATCAGAGCAGGAAGTGCAGCCGCGAGCTCGCAGATAAACAAAGAAGCGCAACGCGAGGTCCGCTCGAAAGGGCGGAGATCAAGCCCGAGATGTTAGGGGGTCACGCCTCCACGCAGGATGCATCCATTCTCTGCAGACTCCATATTTCACGAGTCAATCTTTGTTGAACTTCGCGCGGTGGAACCACCTTACCAAATGCACACGTCTCAGGAAATGCGGATAGAAGTACTACAACAGATACCTTGCACCGCTCCTGTCATATTTAACACTTTGCGCTCGAAAGATGACTCTCACCACTGGATTTCGTGCAACTGTGAAACTTGATATTTAATACTATACTTCGTATAACGCATCGATTCGAGAAATATTGAAATAAAATAGCTTCGTTCCCCAATGTACGTATGATTCGAGTTAATTTCATCTCATCGGGAAATGTGAAAATAATTCTAATGAAAAACGTCCGAGTGCAAAGGGTTTAATCGAATGAAGAAATTACCCACGTCAAACATGCTACACTACAGAACACGCACACATCCAAATGTTAACTAATGAACCATAACTATCCAACTGCATTTATACCCGACAAACCAGGATCTAAACCGAGCTCGTCTAATAATTCACGCGACATAAGAACTTCGCGCAAGTATCGATCGCAACATGCATTGCTTAAACTAAAATCGAACCGCGATATTCTACGCGTTTGATCACCAGCGTAATCAACTGGGACCGTAACAAAGTTGCTGAAAGCGATCCCTCAGCGGGGGGCTGTCGCGATTTAATTAGAAGCAGCCCGATTATCGCTCGCTCGCTCGCGAGCTTTCCGTTAATCAAATCCACGCGCCGCTCGCGGCATCGCCGGGAACTAGCGGGTGGCCGTGGACATTGGACCGGTCCCAATCCAAACAGCTGGCCGCTGGTTGCTTAGCTAAACGAGTTCCTTGAAGCCCGCCGATAGAAGGTTCCGTCGTGTCCCATTGGTTTTCAAGCTCGAATTCGGCCGATAAACCGCGACAACCTGTCCTACTTTCCTTTGAGCCGTCGCCATCCACCTTCCCCTATCTCCCGGTCCTCTCGCGGCGCTCGGTCTGCTCGCGTTTACCCTCGGGTGTCTCTGGAACGTGAAAAACAGACGACAGGGAGCATACGTTCGTCCGGCGAGATGAGGGCGAAAACAATTTCGCAGCTCGGGAAGTAGCGAATAGAAGAGCGTCCCTCGATTAGACGTTGAATAACGCCGCTTCGATTACCGGACTCTTTCTTGTCGCTCTAAAAAGCCGAATGAATCCAGTCCGACGCTTCTGCCATCGTATTTACGCGGCTGGATCGTTGAAGTTCAAGGCGGGGGCGGGGGAGAGCTCCCTCCGTCTCTTTGCCGGGAACTTCATTTATTTCAGGTGAATGGGAAACGCTCGCGAGACCGATCCCCTGCGGAGCGGAAGGGAATCGCGAGGATTCTCGTGCGTTTAGTCAAACGAACCTCCCATCCGTGCGTCGTTTTAATAACGCGAAAAAGACCGTCTCCTACTCTCTCGGCTCGGGCATTCTCTCTCTCTTTAATCTTTGACTCGACCGCCTCCGCGAGACAGAATACGCGTCGTCTACTTAAGCGGTGCCGTCTAGGAAGCACGCAAGAAGAAAACAAGCCCCCGTAAGACGCTCTGAAACCCCCTTTTACGGATCCCAAGTTTCGGCCAGTAATTTTGACGCTGCACGGAAAATCTTCGGTGATCCGCAACCCTGCTCTGTCCCAGTTTCCTTTGAAACCTTCCCCCCACCCTGCTCCCCGGCGTCTTTTCAGTATCCCGGCTCGGTCTATTTCTCCTCTCTATCGGTTTACTACTTCCACGGGGCTAAAGAGGCCTGCAACGCCGCCAGACAAGAAATAAGTTTGCCGTCTTATTTACCGCGAGCCCGGAATTTCCTCGTTGATACATCAAAGACAGATTAAGGGCGGGGGCGGTCTCTCGTCCGAGCTGATCCGACCGCTGACAAAGGGCTGTGCGACTCGTGGTATCATTTCATTTTTCGTCGGGCACATTGTCGCGCGAAATGAGAGATGGGGGAGCCTTTGTTATTGAGGTTTAATAGAGACCGCGAAGTTTCCGCTTGAATTTTGGGGTGCGCTGTTTACTCTCGTTTACGCGCCCCTTTGTCGATTCCGTGCTCGGAGAGCGATAAGAAATTTAACCGTTCGCGGACGAATGTCGGCATTTTGCTGAGATCAGACTTCCATGTTTGGAATATCAAGTTGCAAACGAATGGTTCAACTATTCGAACAGCAAGAAATTAATACAGAGTTTCCATATTCTCTGTGATTTAAGCATTCAACGTTTAATTTAGCAGAATCTGCAAAAGGTTTTGCGTACTTTCAACAGTCTCCGTCGGCAAATGGTTAAACGCTATTTGTTGCGCGAGTGAAATGACATTGCGATGATTCTGGGAGCGTGCTGATCGAAATTTTCTTTTTGTTACAGGTGAGTATGCCGTGGGCTTCATCCGATCAAGAAATTTCAGTGGTAAGGTAGACACTATTAGGTTCAATGCGAAGATATCTTCGTTTTTCCTCTCTAATAATTAATCACCTTCTCTTCCCGTTTCCATTTATTCCAATTTATCTCGGCGGCGTGTTATTAGGATATAAATTCTGGCGCAGGTTCCTCGGCCAACGAAGTAAACAGTTTAAATCTAGTCGTGACGGTAGTCGACAATTGCAGAGTTTCTTGGAGATTGACGTTCTTCCGATCCGCGAACACTCACAGCGAAAACATCGAGCGACAGTCGAATGGAATAATTAATTGCTCCATTTGGACACTCGGTACGAATTTCGCCTCGCTGGAAGTACGGACCGGAGGGTAATTGTAAAGAAACGCGGAATGAAAAAGGTCCACTCTGAGACTTCGCCAAGCTAGCCGAGAACGAGGAAGATGGCCAGGTCGAAGTCTAATAAAAACTTTCCCGTCTTTTTACATTCAACGGGCGCAGCGTTGGGATGCAATCAGCCTCCATTCGGATAGATTTCGTTAATTCGCCCGATAAGATAATGAGAATGGATGGCGACTGGAATCGCGTCTATTTCCGGAAAACTCGCCAGACATCGGTGCCTCCCTCCCCGGCGGAATTGCATAAGTCTGCTATTACGCGGCAAGAGACTCGTGATTGCATAGGAAGAACGATAATGATTAGTGTTGAACTACGTCTAAGACGTCTTGCACCGCGGAGTCTCAACAGTTTGGTTATTACAGGCGGTTACGAACTTCCAGCCCCTAGCCGGCGCAGAGTTCGTTCACACACCGTGTACGCTGTTCCTTTATCAGTTCCGGTGAGCCCTTTGCTAAATCCCAATTTGTTCGCTTCCGAAGTTCTAATCTTGACGTTAATCCGTGTCTCGTTCCCTCCGCTAGCTCGGAGATTCCGAAGTAGCGGGAACTACTGAATCAGTAGTGATTTTTCGAAGACGCGCGGACTTCCCCTTCAACGCATTTTCAATTATAACTTGGCGCGCGCTAACCAACAGACGCGTTTTCGTCTGTCGTTTAACTTACACCCGAAAATCCCACGATCTCCATCCGCCAGCCAGTCTATGTCTAACGACCGGTGGCGGCGGTTCCTCGCGGAACTTCGCCAGTTCCCGTTTATCGTCCCGAGATTTCCGACGGAGGGACGGAAAAAGAAAGCGAGAAGTCGCATATCAGCCACGTTGACGCGCGAAGAGGGATCGGAGCGGGACGGGACAGAAGTCGTCTCCCCCGGTAACGAGTTTGCCACGACGTTGCTTAAGAGTTTCGCGCGCGGACACCGCCCCGGAGAGAGGAACGTGAAAAATGAGCGGCGCGGCCGCGCATAAAGCGGTGGGATATCGCTGCGCTCACAAAACGTATGATCGATGGGCCCGGCGAATCCCTTGGAAACGCTGCGCCCGCGACGCGGAAACCTACGAACAAGAGCTGGCCCGGGTCCCGGCACCCCTCCGGCTGGCTCTGCCCTTTGACTCGTAACTTTCACCCGTATCTCGAGATCTCGATTCGGTTCCCGACGTCAGCCGACGACGACACCGTCCGGCGATCCCTCGAAAATATTTACGGGACCCGGACACGCACAATGGCTCGATAAATCACCGCGCGTTAAGGGGGAACCCCGTTTCTTCAACTTTCTGGCAACTCTCAACTTTTTATCGCGCCTTTGTGCCCGCTCGTATTGGTAAATTTATCATGTCTCCTCGGACAGAAACCTCTCGATAATATTAAAGCGCGCGTCGTTGTCGCTCTCCCGTCTTTTATTCGAACTGCCAAACTTCATGAGCGCGAGTTTCGACGTACGGGTTCCGTCTGGCGCTTCCGCAGTCCCTTCAAGGTTCATGCCTCGTTTGAGACGTTGTGTTCCGGGATATACGAGTTTCCTTTGCGTCGGTGAGCCTCTGACGTCTCGAGCGAGCGTCGTGACAAGCCGCGCCCCAGGGCCCGGGGTCGCGTGATAATCAACCGATAACGGGAATGAAATTCAGCCCGCGAAAGAACCGGCTGCAATATCGGGGAATTTAATTCCGATGTCCATGAGACGCGGGTCTTTTGATCAACAGCCCTTAACTCGACGCGGGACGAGCCGCCCGGAGGGACAGTCCCTTCTCCGCGTCGATTCAAAAGCGAATTCGATTAGCGAGCGACAGATTGATCCTTATTGAATCACGGCTCGCGGTGGTCTTTGTTATCGCGATTCCGTTGGCCCCGCCCGTCCGCGGGGATGGTTGCCCCCGCCGCGGCGCGGGAACGGTACGGTTCCCGTTCATCGATCGGTAATGACCCCCGATCATCGGTCCAGATAAAAAGACGTTCGTGTCGGATTCGGTTTCTTTCTTTTCCCACTGGCCCTTTCCTTGTCCCGGCGATCGGAGATTATAGGATCGAAATGAACGGTCGCGTTCTGCCCGAGCGCGAAGCCGATTTCGTGTAAATTAAACAGCCGTCGATGGTAATCGATGCGGAAAGTTCGCCGAGTAATTATCCGGCCGATACATTCCTTCGCGGCAGCCACGGATTTCTGCGCGGCGCGACTTCTCTCGCCGGATACGCGTTCCTCCGGGGCTACCTGAACCATGGCTGAACGTTGTACACGTGGAATCGTGTCGAGCGAAACTGAATTCGCGATTGATCCGTTCTCCCGGCGTCGTGTCACCGCGGCTGTGAAAATTGGCCTGCGTTTTATGCTTGTCCAATCTTTTGTTCAATGGACTTGGTTAATTTCTTGCGGACAGACGCATGGCAATGCTGACAGTAACCTGAACTATAAACTGTCTGTTATAATGAGTTTATTAGACATTAGAGAATCGCGGAGTACTTTCATCTCTCAATTAACATGTAACACGAGGTTAGACATTCACTGTACACGTTGTTCTATTCTTCCTGGCGAATGATTGTTCGTTCATTTACATAATTAAGATGGACGTAAACATTTGCCGAATAACGTCTGGAAGATCGAAAGCTCATAAAATCGACGCGTTCAGCTAGCGTTATCTCCGGTATGGCAAGGTCTGCTATAACGTCAGGCGCATATGCATGAGCCCGGTTTAATCTTGCAGAACCGAGCCGGGAAACGAAGAAAATTCATTTAACGAATGGCGCGGATAAGCAGAAAACGAGTCTCCGCGTCGCGACGGTGGAAGCCGGAAGCTGGTCGCAAACACGTCCGCGACTCCCGATTTGTCAGGGCGCGCGAGAGCCAGGTCTCCCACAGTCAAAGCGACTAATTCTGATTAGCTCCCAAGCGATCCGAGTATATCCAATTAGGGCGTCGCTCGCATGTCGCCCCGTTCGTCCGCCTTAATCCCGCGGAATAATTCGCTCCGGTGGCCTGTCATGTGTCGTAACCGACAGTGAAATATAGGCGGCAGCGTCCCGCGTCTCCCGTTCTTCGCGCTGCCTTACAAATTCGTCCCGGGCAACGATGAATCAATTAAACCGCGAGCCGGTTCGTTAAATAATTTTCCCCGCGATTAACTCGGCCCGTTGTCCGCCGGCCGGCTGAAAAGCGACTGGCCCACGAAAACGCCGATAGGGCCGGCTAATTAACCGAGCTCGATGATCGATCAGCGATCCGTGAGTCTCATTATCGCGACGACGGAACCGTCGACGACTACAATTTATAACCGGGGCCTCGCTCGTTTCCATAAACTGGACTAGCCGTGAAAAGTCTCATCCCCTTTAATCGTCCTCTCGATCCCGTGATTCAGCGGACATACGTATATAATCCTGTTCCCTCCACGAGATCCTGCCGCCGATGCAGTGCGATAACAGCGGCGATTTTTCTCGAACGGTTCCCATTAACGAGACATTCGATCCACGCGAAATGACACGGCTGTCGCATCCTCTCATCGGGCGAGAAACACTTAACCATCAGCGGCGCAGCGCGAAGATTACAGAAATTACGGAGCCCCTAAACAGGACCTTTCCTACCGGCGATTTATTATTACTGTCCTCTTGCCGTTCCACTCGGTTACTGCTTTCTAATCCGCTGGGAATCGATTTCGCGGCGCGATAGCAACCTGCGATCCACATCCTCTACTCCCGGTTTGCTGGAGTCTTCCAGCTGACCCCGTTCAGAGTTGAAAGGGGATCATCTTTGTTCGTGACTCCTCGTTGTAAAAGTCACTTATAATTGCAATTGTTCTACGATCAGCCTTCTCTTGTTATCTTCTATTCTTCCATCAGCACCTGCGATCGTTATTCTTCCAAACGTAAAAGGTTCGTTGACTCTAGGTTTAGCATCAATTTCACTCGTATTGAGCTTTATAAACATTATTTGGCCAACAATTCTGCTCTTCATTCATATAATTACGCAAGTGTATATCCTAATAGCTTAGTTCAGCCTAATTTCTAAGATACAAATAAACCAGTATCAATTATCCCAAGAACGATACAACGAACTGCTGTAAATGTCTGTACGCCTATCGTTGAAGAGTCCTGTTACTGCCTCCTGCGTCCATTTGCCACGTCCACTCGCAGTGATTCTCCTCCGCTCGTAATTTCCTTGTTCGAAATGAACACTGACGACACGTCCGCGCGCTCTCGACACGACTCTCGCGTGTTCAGCATCGAAAGGCTCTCGATCATCGATGAACACCGCTCGGACAATAGACTCGGCACTCGAACCGCGCAGCTTTTAATCTGCAGCCTGCTGCGTGCCAGCCTTTCCTCGCGCCGTCGAGCGGCCGGCGTCGATCAAATGGAGCGGAAAGCGTGCTGCCTGCTCTCCGCTCGCTCCCGCCGGCCGTTCAGTCCGAATCAACGGTTCCTCGAGACTTCCACCCGGCGCTGGAGGTGTTTCCTTCTCCCCCTGCCCAGCGGGCCAACCTTTGAAAACGGGTAAGAACCCTCGTCTTCGCGTGTACTGGAACGTTCGTGGAAGTTTTAAAGCACGCGCCGAGTGTACGCCCAAGTGGACGTTAAAGTAGGCGGCTGGTTACTATATTTAGAAACTTTTTCGGCCGCCCTGGGTTAATCCTAAAGAGACCGAGTGATCCGTGCAGAAGTGTCACTCGCGTCTAATAATCTTCTTACGGAAACCGACGTTCTCCATCGAACTGTGAGCAATCCCTCGTCGCGTCGGATGAAATTTATAGACCCTTAATCATCGATATTACGGGCCATCGAGAGAAATACCGTCTCGTGGCGCGCATTCCATTCTGCCTTGCTCCTCTGCGATTATCTCCTCGTTCACGCTTTCTTAAAGATCACTCGCGAACCGTATTCCCGCCACGTGCTTCCTGAAGAACCTCGACAGCCTTGGTCTGAACGCACGACCGTGCTCAACGGAAGGTAGGAATCCTACGAATTACCTTCGCTGAAACGGTAGGGTTAAAAGAACCGGCAAAAGAATCGTCCGCCGAGCTGGCCACACTCGCCTTATTTTCCACGATTACCGGCCACCGCTAATTTCCCATCGGCCGCTCTATGCCCCTCCCTCCCTCCCTCCCTCGTCCTCCCTCCGGCTTCTTACCCCCGGTGATTATACGTTGCACAAAGCCACGGCAGTGGGTAAACGTTTGTTTAGCAGCAACGTTTCATTATCCCCCCGACCGTGTATAGGAAGCCGCGCGACGGGAGTTTATTCTCCGATCCGGACGAATGTCAATATCGGACGGTCGTCACGTATGCTGGTAAACCGTGTAATCAGCTGATAGACTTAGGGCTGGCTCGCGGTCGGGAGTGTCCAGCCGGAGAATACACGGCACGTCCTGCTCGAAAACTTCTGTTCCGTGTTGCTGGTGAAATGGCACTTGAAAGGAATGATGATACATTTCCATGCTAACATACTATTCGCCTGTACGGTAACTAATTGTCAACGGTAGTTAACTGTGTTTAACGAGTGTAGCCGTTACCTTAAAACCCAAAGTAACGTTAATTTTTTCGGGAACCAATTATTCACCTTTTCCCTCCATTCTCTTTTAGCTTTCTATTTTAATATATATATATTACGCGCAACCTTCGTTCGAAGTGTACGCTCGTCGGTTGATTTTACTACACACCTCACGAGAGACTTTTTAAGTTAAACTATACAGTTAACTGGTTAGTGAATACCGTAAACAAAATACGGTGAAAGGCGGAACTCGCCTCCGTAGAATCTCGCGTCTTATCTCTCCAGAAATCCGGAGTATTTACACGATCCCTCTCCGCCTCTGGACGATGTATCTGGTATCGCATCACAGAGATTTCCGAGAGATCGTCGAAATCCAGGTGCAACGGGTCGCTCATTAATTACGGGAACGGCGCGCGTTTGAAACGCGATCGGACATACAAACGCATGATCACATATTAATATTCCAATGGCGACCGCTTTGTCCGGGCACGAAATTGACGGTGGAAGGAAGAGGGATCGTTGAAAACGCGCCTCCCGCGTTCTAGTGAAGATACAAAGGGAAGTATCGGGGCCGATTCTAATTACGTATTATTGCCGCCGTTCCTTTATTCCCGTTCGCAGTGATTCCGATCGTTTTTGCGAACTTGATTAGCCGACTCGCGAGATTCGTCGGTGGAGGAATAACGTTCGAATCGTCGGGTATTATTCCCGAACCATGTCGCGAACATTTTATGCCGCGGCTTTATGACGTGGCTTTATGAAACAATTACGGCCTGGATTGAATACCGCACCGGCGATCCTGATTAAACTATCACGGAAATCCGACGTGCCGCGGGGCAGTCGCCGCAGCCTCCCCGTTCGCCTCGCACGGAAAAGTAGGTGCTCTAGCTGTAAACTTGTCACATCGGACAGTTAGTCGTCGACGAGGATACCGTTTTTGCGTGCGTTCGATCCGCCGTTGTCGTTAATCTGCATTTCCTGTTTACACCGGGCGCCACCGTCGTCGGACGCCTCTAATTAGAACCGAGCAACCGGCAAGCGGGAATTAATAAAACCATGAAATATTGTTCTGCGTGTAATCAACGATGAAGATCATCTCCGCTGTCCGTGCAATCTTTTTTTCTCCCCGGCGACGATCGGGGCGCGATAAAAATCCGAAACGAAACGTCCCGGCAATCCAGCCGGAGAAAAACGGTCCCGGTGCCGACTCGCTTTAATTAACGCCCCGCCCATGATTTCCACGGCGCGCGTTCCGATTAAGACGCAGTTTTCATCCTCCTCTTTTCCGCGATTTCTTCTGTCGTTGTTTTAACGTGCGCCGTACGTCGGGGAGGGAAAAACGACGATCGCGGGACGAGGCGCATCGCGAATCGCGTGGACGTTGCCCGGCGCACGCGATGCACGGAGAAAACGCGTGCGGTTGCGCAATCCGCTGGAATGCCTGTGTTCGCGTTTCCCCGCGGAGCCGCATTGGAAAGGGCAGAAATTATAGGGCAATTTCGCCGGGACTTGTCTTTCCCATGGCGCCGCCGGATTCCTTCGTAATTTCGGCCGCAATTTTTCCTTCGGGCCACCGACAATATTGTTAACTGTCCGATAGCAACGAGGATCGTCCGACCGGCGTCTGCTCGTATCTTTAAAGTTTTCTTTTAAAAAGAAACATCTTATTTTGAAACTTTTTTCTCTTGGACCGTGCCTTACGCGAAGCTAAACGTTGTATCGTATGATTTCTGACGCAACTGTGCTCGGATAAATTTGTCGCGATTCACCTGAAGACAGAGAATTTCTGATTCATCTGTATCCACCTTTTCCTCGAGACGTAACGATTGATAATAGAAAAATAGCTTTGCGTTTGTAAACCTCGTTGATTCCTCATGGAATGACCACCGTTATCATGGATTGGACAAGCTGGCTACGCGAAGCTGGTAATTCTACGATTGCACGCGGATTTGATGCGTAAACAATTTCTTTCTGCATTTAGCGGAATAGCGAAAAGAAAGGAGAAACTGTAATGCGGTGTATGGGCCACTTTAGACCACGCTCGAATCTATGATTTTCTGGTATCTCCGATAACTACTTCCGAAACTAGTTAGATGCACGGGAGGGATCCTGAAGAACCGTTACGCCGGCGGATAATCAAAACGAGCTAGAACCGGGCGAAATAAGGGATGCCGGGGAAAGAGAGGATCGAGCATTACCGCGGTGCTCACCGCAAAATGGAGGGAATGATTCGTTTCGATAAAACGTTGGACGGTAACCAATGGAAATGACCCTTATGGGAGATCTCCACGGCTTACACCGCTTCCTTCGCTTCGTATTTACTCGCACAAACTGTCGTGCTTTACATTTAATTAACAAACTAAATGCGAGTATTCTTGCTCGCTATACAGAGAATATTCCTCCCTCTTCAGAAGGTTAATATTACGAAACGAATTGAACGCTTGTAGAATGCTTTCCCTTCTCCCTTTTTTACTTGCCTCTTGAGAAACCATTTTCCATGCACGAAGGAACCCGTGCTCCTTCGATATTGTTTATACGCGTAGATGGAATTCCGCTTAATCCCGAAATTGGAATAATCGCGGGCTGCAGTATTTTCGTTGCAATTGCGAACGTCTAGGGCGATGGAAGCATTAATATAATTAGATTTTACGCGGGCAACGTCGCTACGTGCGCGGGGTGTTTCGCCGGTGGTTTTCCTGACTTTTTCTCTCGTACGGTTTCCGCGGCAGGTAATTTAAAACTCATTTCGTACTGTGTAATATGTCTCTGAAAACTTACTGCGATATAAATATCTGGGATTCAATCAACAGCCTTTAAAGAAAATTATAATCCCTCGTCTGCCGCGCACGCGGAATATTGCATTCAGAAAAGGTGGAAACCCGTTTAATATCTTACTCGGGTGTAAATGGATACTGTACGACTTTCATCCGGGAAATACATCTTGTGTCCGAGGTACATTTTTACGCGAGAACGGTTTATGCCCGAGTAATTCTATTTAATTAACATATTCGCGTTTCGCTTTCTGTTCGAAACTCCTTCGCTCCCATCTCGGTTCTCAATCAAATCAGATTCCCTCGTTTGCCAACATCTTATGCGCTACGCGCGCGTTTTCATCAGAGACTGTTATCCAACAGGATTTCTCCTCGCGTCACAAATTTCCCGGAAGCATCGCAAACTCGCGAACGCAGCGACGCGTTTTTAATTAAACATCGAACTAATTAAAGTGAATTAATTAAACCTCCCCCATCGCCCTCTCAATTCTCTGTCTACTCGGTCGCCGGCCGGCGGCGGTGCTCATCTTCATAATAGATCACATTTACGTCAGACAAAGAACAGTGAAAAGTTTATTGCGCCGTGTCCATTGTTCGCCGCGGCGCCGAAATTATCCGTAGTATTCCGAGCTCGCCCGTGCAATTCAACGTTCGCCCGAATCCCGGCCTTATTTCCCAACCGTCTGGAGGTCAGTCCAAAAGCGTCACGCCTAGAATAAGCCAACCAGAAAACCATTAACGACCTAAACCACCACCGATCCCCGCAGGACATCAATTTTACAGACCACTAATCATTATCGCCGCGATAAAACCCGTAGAAAACAAAATCGAACGATTCCCCGAGCCTCGTTTCTGCAATTACAAATTTGCATGAACATCCGCCGCGATATCGTTGACCACTCGCCGAACGTGTAATTCGTCTTGCCCGCGAAAACTCGTCAAAACTCACCTATCGGGGATAATCTATCCACCGATAAACAAGGTTGAACGCGATCCGGTAGCCGAACGATAGCGATTTCCGGGACGAGCGAGGAGAAAAAAGGGCTGGATCCAGTCCTTCTCGCGCAGGTTGTTGGTGTCGTAATTGATCGAGCGGAAAGGAGAGAGAGAAAGAGATACCGATGGAGAAACAGAGAGACCGAGAGAAGTCACGCGGCGGAAGTCGATAATGCTAACGAGTCGAGTTCGGTCGGTTCTTATCTGTCCTAATGAAGAAAAATTGGCTAGATCGCGGGGAAGCCGCGAGACAATAAATAATCGTTGGAATTCGATCGGATCGGCGGCTGTGGGTCCGGGACAGGCGGAATGGGGCGAGGATTATTGCACGCGAATCTGCAACACGATCAAGACGAAACGGTCCGCGTAATTGAGACGCGACGCGTACCCGACGCGACTTCCTCGTCGGTCGACGTTCCCGCGGTCGAGGCCGCCGCGCCCGCTCTCGGGAATATCGCGACGTTAACAGCTCGATTAATCCCGGTGGTTGTTAACGTCGGAACCGGGGTAATCAGGCCCCCCGAGATCCTCGAAACGTCTCTCTCTTTCTCACTCCGATTTTCTCCGGCCCTCTCCTTCTGCCTCTGCGTCCGTTGAATCCGTGACACAGCATAGGCCGAACCGACACGCCGGGTACGTCGACACTTGACCTCCGGAATTAAGGACGGACAGCCGACTCATTGATTACCGTTAACCGTCGATACGTCGCCGAAGAATATCCCTCCCCGTCCCGTTAGCCGACTGATAATGCCCGACGACGTGTGAAGCGATTTATTAGGCCGCCTCGCGTACGAAACGCGCCGCGTCCCGGCCGTTTTGCGTCGGTGGAAACGCTTTGTCCGACGAACACATTCGTTCCGGATTCGACGGGGACAGGCCCCTCGGTATTCTTGCCGCTAACAATAGCGATTCTTCACGTCCAATGATCTGCGATCGCGACCCTGTCGATCCCCTGACGAGGCGAGGTATTTTCGGATTATCGCCGGACTTGTTCCGATTGCCTTGATTCAACTCGAATAGATTCAAATCTCGTTTGTCGATCAGACGATCCACCGATCGTGTAACTGAATATACGCACTCGAGAATTTTAAATCCGCACTTAATCATCGTTTATATTCCGCCGGTTCTCGCCTCGGAGCCCCCAGACGCCGGGTTCAATGGGAAGATATACACAAACCGCTCGCCGATCCTTTCACCTCGGATATTAAAATTACAAACTTCGAGCCACTACTTTTTTATGGACACCCGCGCGCTTCTGCCACGCTGAAAGCGTGGCCGGTTTCAATGTGATTCGCGACGTGAAATACGTGGCGGGGTTCCAGCCGGAAGATTTCGGACCCGGCCCCGCTACGTAATGCAACAATCTTTCGAATAATACGAGCACTTTGCAAGAGTTCGTACCTATTCACCGCGCCGCTGTGTATAAGAAAACAATAATGCAAAAAAAAATACAGAAAAATAGAGGGAGGGAGAGTATGAATGCGCATTATTCCCGGACATTTAACCGAGGCATTCAGAATCACCACCGCGGGACAATTCTCCTTTTCAATTCCAGCGACGCGGTCCGTTCGAAGCGCGGGGCGGGGGGCGAGCCGTAACCGTGGCCATATTTACCGCGATTCCCGTACGAATCGTACTTCGTAACAGCCCTGGGAGGCCGATACAAAAGATCCCATTCACTCGTCCGGCTTTTTATCGTTAATATTAGGGGGCCGTGGCTTTCGTCGTCCTACACCGCAGTCTGCGGCTGAAAGAATACGAGGCAGTATCTCTCCACCTCTGTTCCGACCAGAGAAACCGTAATCCGCGAAGACTCGCGGTTGGAAAAGTTCCTTCGATCGATTCGACGCCGAACTTTACGGTCCTGCTTTCGTGGAATATTTTTCATAATTGCTTTCGCGGATATACATTAGTCTGTCAGCGCATTGCATGCGGGAAACGTACTTTCACGTTTTTTGCAGTCCGACACTGGAGAGCGGGTCACGTAAAAGTACGTATCGAGTAGATTTGTACCGGAGAGCGGGTATCGTATGTGTTGCAACGATCTGCATTGTATTTGAAAAAATAATCGTAGAGCATACGTTTAAGTGTAAAATAAAGAAACGAAGCGGTTACCGATTTATCGCGATTTCACCGAACGACCGAACTCCCGCGAAATGAACGAAAAAACGCCCCAATGTGTTATGTAATTCCTCTACACGGATAACTGATTAAACCTGTGGATTACCAATTACTATCAGTAATTTAGAGGATCGGTCGTTTCATTATCTTTTCATAATTTACGTAACCATCGATGGTTCTTCGGTTGACTGGAGGATATCGTGTTTTTACGAACCGTTAACGGTTCGATTGCTGGATTCAAACGGGAAACGTAGATGAACAAATCTTTGTTACGACGAATTAAGGTTCCATTGGAGACACGAAAAAGGTCCGAGCGACAAAAGTTCCCCGCGTTTGGCGCGCATCTCGGCCCCATTAACGGATTACGCACGCCCCTAACGAGCGCCGATGAGGCGAGGCGCATAGCCGGCGATCACGAGGTCCCGTCGGGCCCCCGAGTCAGCACGCGAATTAACTCGATAACGCGAGTTTTCGTGACTCGTAACGTTCGACGAGTTATGAAAGCCGCCGTGCCGAATTCCACGGGTCACGATACCGTCCGAGTGCTGCTCGCCGCAGAAGAAGAAGGAACCGGCCGGAGCAAACGAGACGCCGGCACGTGAGAGGAAAGGGCGTAGTAAACATCGAACGGTGTAATGAAATTAGGTAGGCGCTTTGCCGATGGTCGCTCGTGTGCGAACATCTAATATCGTTTCCTTGCGTCGCGCCGTCTCGGACGCTTCATTTCTCGGCCGACGTTGTTCGGAGCTGGATCCGAGCAAGCTACAGCCGAGCTGGCTAGCTTCACTATCGAGGCTTTCGGATGTAAGCCGTATCCTCTCGGAGGAAGCACGCTGACGTTGGGCAAATATTGGAGGCTGATTTTATTAGAGATCGTAGGAGACTGCTTATCATTGCTATACGTCGAGATATTCCGTGTAAATCGACGTGGCTCTCGATTGAAAAAGTAAATAATGAAAATGTTATAATGCTAGATTATAGGTATGCGGATAAGCAATTTCATTTAGCAGACGCTCTAACAGTTAGAAATGTTAATTAGAAATTTGTTTTGCCGCGATGGGCATTTAAGAGGTTAACGAGTGTGACGTAGTAATTCCGTTTGTTTCTAAACTGTTCGATGACCTACATAGCGAAAGAGGTTCCCAATAAAATTCCGCTATCCCCCGGCGGTTCGAGGAGCAATAAGTCAGTGACTGTTGTTGGCTCCATCCCCGTAACGGCCGCACGTCGTGGCATATCCTTCATAATTATCTGATTCAATATCAGAATTTCGTTCTATCAGGGACGAATCGAGAGTTGATTTCTCGGTGATTCGAATCATTGTCACGGGGTCATCGTAAAGGTCCCGGTCGCTCGAATATGTCGCAATTGTCCGGGGAAGATGTATGCCAATTGATTACGCATCATCAATCTCTCCGTCGTGAGAACCGCAGATCCAGCGATGCGCATAACGTTACGACAATCTTGACTGGGAGCAGCGCAACGAAGATCTATCGCATTGTCTTTCCGAGGTCGGTGCCACGGAATGAAATGTCTATTGTGCGTCCCACGTGTGCGCGCCGCTGCCAGAGGAAGGTATCGGGGGATCATCGTGGTGGGTGTCCGTGTCAAGCAGGTACAAACGGTTATCGATCGGAACATTAACCGGGTAATTAAAGATCGATATGCGCATGTCCCCGATTGCGAGATCGGGCTTTCAGCGAACTGGATTCGCGACGGGCAAACGATGCGTCGAAAATAACGAACGAGCGTCAAAAGTATGAACAAAAGATATTCGATACCGTGGCATCGGGTTCCGAACGAGCGCAAACTCGGTTTGATAAACTGAATTTAAATGGAAATTGATTTTCATTATATATATTGATATTCATTACAAGATACTATATCGCTCGCGATAATATTCTCGTAAATTTTATTCGTTGCATTGTGCCGTTAATTTCTGCTTTTGTATTATTATATTCAAAGGAACAATTTAAAATATTGTTGCGATAGAATAGCGTTGCGTTGAATGTTTCTTGTGGAATTTGTAGCATTCGAAAATGTTTGGGATTGAGTCGGGCAATTAGTGGATCTCGAAAAAGCAATGGAGCAGCAAGAACGGTCAACGGGCGTCCACCGGTCGAGATGAAGTTGAAGGCTCCAGAGAAATCGCGAATTTTTTCGATACTTTCCAGACGTTCTTTTCCGTTAGCGGCGTTGATGCGGGCACGTATACCTCGACATGATTACAGGGATAGAATGTGTGCCCCGTAAAGGAAACGCGAGCTATCTACCACCGACCAATTAAGAGCCTCGCTGGAACGTGGTAAATAAGTTGGCGCGAGGAAATTCCAGTGCCCGGAGCCTCCAGAGACCTGCACTTTTTGGAATGTCTTTCATAATTTCCACAATTTCCTCGGTGGTTGCAATTTATGAAATAATGAACTCCCATTAAGCACCGCGTTAACGCCTTGTACGGCACACATTCACAAATTGACTAACGAAACGCCATGGTGTTAAGCGTTATCGATTAACCTTGGCTGAATCGCGGATCGGTCGTAATATCCTCGAATCGGTCACCGTCTTCCCAATTAACTGAATTAATCACTATTAAATCATTAAAACTAATCCAATCTTTGGGCATTGAAAAAAATCTTATATCGCTCAATTACCAACTAAATTGCATCAAACCTGATACCTAATTACATAAAATACCTATCCGAAGGTTGCATGTAACACGTGTAATCTCATTAACATTTAAATAACATTTCCTTTAACGCGAAATAAGGGGGATTACGGATCGCCTTTGAATCTAATGCATTCCAACGATATACGCAATGAAATACATCATATCAAAGTTTCCGCGCACGTTTCGCCAAAGTTCCCATCAGCGTCGATTTCCCTATAATTACATAGGAACAGATACAGCAATTTCCCCAATTATTATCAATATCGTGTCATTAATCCGCGCGGCGCTATTAACTATTATCACGTTAACTCTCCAGACAGTCCCGTTATTGTATCAATTATACCCGCGATTCCGTTCCGAAGCCTCGCAATTAAACTCGCGGCAACAAATCCGCTAGCCGCGACCTTTCGGCTCCGCTATTGTCTCACGCGAGCGGTATAAAACATGGAAACCGCGTATCGGCTCGCCAAATTTAGCGTGGCCGGGGTGAAAGGCGATGCCCTCCGAGGGAACGTTGCGCCGGCAGAAAACGGAGCCTCCCGAACGAAGGCAATTCCTTTTACAATTGCACGGGCATGAAATTGATTCGTAATTCTCGGAAGACGGCAAAGGTGAAACTAATAGCCGGCATTTGCGAGCGGCGATCATGAATCTACCATAGAGATTCCCAGGAATTCTCCGTGCCGACCCCATTGCGTTAAGCCATTACGTCCATTACGTCGCGAATATAACCTCCGCTCGGCTCGGCTCGGCTCGGACTCTCGACCTCGTCGCGATTCCGAACGACCGGGCTACACGTCCGTCCGACCGTACGACCGCTGGTGTGCGAACACGGCGCGGCGCAACGATAAGGCCGGCCGCGGGTGCGCATTCGATGCATCGCGTGCACCGGCTGGAGACATGCACGCGCACCTCGCCGGCTCTCCACCCTTGCTTCTTCGAGCCGAGGCGAGTCGAGTCAAGCACGATGATGGACGTTGCAATCTTTCCCCCTTTTCCTTTTTCCTATTTTCTGTTTTTTTTCCTTTTTTTTTATTTTCTTCCGCTTCGTCGTCGAGATCCCGGGAACTTTTGTCGGCCGTTTTTTATGCGTCGCTCCACTCCGCGATGGGTTTCCAGTGATTTACTATGTTGCGAAATGGAAGTGTATTTCGACAACCATCTGGAAAGAAGTATTCGCACGACAGGAAGTAAACTTTGTTTTGTGAATTGACTTCTTAATTATGCTCGGTTCCGAGGAAAGTGGATCGATGTGGATGACTAACCCCTTGGCAACTGTTGCCTAATGGTTGAGAAATTTGATTTCGGTATACTGTTAGCGTCGTAAAATTGACAATAACTGTGCAAGTCGCTTAGACGTAAGTTATATCTTCCGTTAGTCGTATATCATATAAATGTGATAACTTTAAATTGGTTTAATGTTGTCCAATTCAATGTTTTCATACTTTCAATACACTTTCTAAGAAACACGCGTTGACCGGAAATTCTGCCGAAGGGTTACGCGTGACGAGCTTGCTGCGATTCACAGTGTCGCGATATGGAAATATATTTTGACAAGCGTAGTGGTTGGAAAGAAGTATTCGTACGATGATATGGAAAATCAATCCCATTGTTCTAGAGACAAGTAGTTCGATTGATGTGGATAGTTAACCGCTGGATATTAACCGTTTCATTTTCTCCGCGGCTCGTCCTCCTTTGAATCAATAGTGCTCCCGCACGCAAGACATGGGAATCGTACAAGTTAATCACTAGGCCGTCTACGTCGCTCCGGGAAGTCGACGATCGACTCGATTTTCATCCGTGCCACTCCCAGGCGATTCAAATGTACTCCCATTGACCGAGTTCACCGCGACGTTGGGCATCGTTTCGACCTCGCTCCTTTCGATCGATGCTGGACGCTTATATCATCCATCACCGGCGGTCCCTCCCTTTCTCTACATGCACTTCATTCATAATTAATAAACGATCGAACGTCGGAGGCGGTTGCACGCGGTAGTCAAGAGTGCCGATCCCCTTTATGCGATCGTGAAAGGTGAGAAGGGCTAGGTGCGCGGTAAGCACGTGTCGAATATGTCACGTTGAAACTTCCCACGAACCTCCGAAAATTGGCCGGTTCTATAATCGAATGTTAATATTTAATAGACAATATTGTATAAAATGTTTACGATCGCCGCAACATATAAGACAATTCTAAAATGACACTACGATGCTCCATACGCAAGTACTACCTCCAACGGCAGAAGCTGCAAAAAATAATTCATGTAAGGATCACTCGGGCACGCAAGAATACAGGTCCTTAAATATTTTACTAGACCGGTGCCCACAGAAACTTCAATGTCAGCTTCACACATTTTAATGGGCCCATATAATTTTATTGCAGTCATCTTACCCCGTGTACCTCATAACAGTACCTGTTACACGATTCATAAAAACCGGGCTTTCTCTACGCGGCTAAAGTACCTTTAAAACGAGCAATAATAATTCTTCCGCGAAACCCATCTGTGACACTGAAAGTCCCATAGAATACTACGCTCATGAAACATTCAAGGAACCCGATGTCTCCCTCGGAGACGGTCCATCGTGCGAAGATGAAAAACCCGAGTAAACTAAACAATACGATATTATATTTCCAGCGTTCTGTGGGTTCCGTTCTGTAAAAAGCACGTCGCCTTGGGCGAAACATGCGAAATTCTTCCGACGTCCAACGTATTACGAATAATAAGACCGGCTAATATCGCTTATCCCGAAAATTGCGCTGACCAATATCGTCGCCGACAAAGGAGCGAGTGGGGTTGTTTATAGATCAAGATCGTGCACGCGGATCATCAGGCGGGCACGGTCAACGTTCTCCAGGGCCTAAAACACCTGGGCTGCGTTTACGTGGGCGTGTTCGGGCCGCCACGCTGGAAACACTTATGCACGCTCGGTTCATTAGACCCCGCTCGAAATACGGCCGTATAATCCCGCCCCCAAACCCCTCGGCCGCGAGGTTCTGCAATTGTTTCCCGGTTAATTGCCTTATCGGGCTGGTCCGCGGCACCGAATTACACCGGGTCCCCGCGTCGCGTTACAAACCGCCATAAAAGTCCGGCCTGCGCGCCGGCCGTTCGGCTTCTTCGCCGCGAGGATGCCCGTCGACTTCCCCTTTCCCGAGCGGACCCGTGATAATGAAGAAAGATACATTCCGCGTGATTAGTATTCGCGTTCAATATCATAAAAGCCCGGCCTGTCGGAGAACTCCAGCGAAGGGGTGGAAGACGAGAGCGCATTTTTCATTCGCGTTCATTAAAATGATTGCCGCCGCGCCCCTCGCGAAATGATAATTAAGTCCGCCACGAAAAGATCGTGGGCAGGACCTTCTCCAGGTTAGTGCGATTAGGCTTCGGAGTCACGAGAATCGGAGCACCGGACGTACTGCTACCTACATCGGGGTTGAATAATTCACCGAACCTCCATTGAGTGGAATGTCTATAGAGGTCCACGCAACACGATTCGATGCATATTGAATTCTACATAGGTTATTCTGTAAATATTCACGTCGATCTTGATTGCTCCGAATCGAGATCTAAATGAACGAACATCAATTCTCCTAGGAACAGTGGATTCGATATAATGAACGTCCGTGAGCCCAGTATTGAGGAATAGTATAAAGACAGTTGATCTCTTTGTTGGTCAGTGATCGATATTGAGAAGGTAAACAGAGAAGTGGGAGGTGAACAGTTGCGTAACACCGCAATTTTCTTTTTTATTCTCCGGTGGAGCCGTGTTCCGGGCGGTCGGCCGTGATTTTTTCTAATTTACGGGCGGCTTTGCCGTAGAAATCAGGGGCATTGCTCGGGTTCAATCTCACGGTGCTAGCTTGCCACCTGCTGAACATAATCCGACATAATCTCTGGCGTGTAATATAGAAGGGTAAGGCGCGCCAGATGGTGGCCAGGTCGCATAATCGGGAGCATGGAGTCTATGGCCGGTTGCCTAGGCTTGCGCCGAATCCCGCTCGGAACTTGTACCGCGTATATCTACACGGGAGAACTGGCGTCTGGCCATCGCGCACGGTTTCTGCCCTCGACTGCAGTTACCAGCGACGATGATTTACGCGCTTCCAATAGCCACGACCCCGCGTTACCGCGTGCCCCGCGCCGCCGCGATAATCAAAGCCCGCGATTCCAAAATAACCCCGGATTGCTTCCCTCGGTTTTCGACCGATGAACCGGACCGAGCGTCTACCGTTCGAACAAAATCAGATGGTCCTCTTGGGCCGCTTCTCGGGAATAGAAATCTGATGAAGATCCGACTTCGGATATCGACAAGTGGAACCGACGAGGATAGTAATGATAAAGATATCCTTTAGCTGATGGGTTTGGTTAAATATATTTGACTTTACTATAGCAGAAGTATGCGGAGAATTTATTGTTCAGCTTAAAGAATGATAAAGTATCTCGAGACATATTTTTTTTTCTTCCGTTTTATCGATACCTCCGTATAATTTCGATCGACGAAGTAGTTTAACGCGGCTCTTTATCATTATTAAGACTTACGAAATTGCTGTCTAGGTAGTCCATTAAGTAGTCATAATTTCATTCTTTATGCCCGCCGTTTATTCCCGGTTACGACCCATCACCGGGGAACGGTGGAACTATTTCGATTCGAGCTCGAATGATCCGATTATTTGAATAATAAAGTTGGAAACACTTGGAACGTGTTCGAGGGGGTGTTAAGTAGCCTCGATTGGTTTCCTTTATCCGCCGATCGAAGTCGACGGCACTTAAAGGTCCATTGATTTCAGAGGGTTAACAGTGAGCGACGTTCGGGATCCTGCCGGGTCGATTGACAGATCGATCTTCTTTTCCCGCGCAACTCGTTCCCGATGCCATGGCTTACGGCCAGTCTTAACTATCTTCGAACGTATTTCTCCTTAAAGCCATTTTAAATTACGACCTCGTTCGCTCCGGCCTGAGACCCGAGCTCTTAGTTCACGGAACGAATAAGACTCGCAGCGCGAAATGTCCCTTTTTATTTTCCTCTTCCGGCCGGCACCGTGAAATAACGAAACCTCTCGGAACACGGGTGAAAAACTATTGACGAGCAACGCCGCGAGCTCGCAAGCACCTCCGAAACTTTTCTGTTATCGTTCAAGCTGTTAACAATAATTACCGCTTCCCGTTCGCTGTCGGTTCCTAAGAAGTTCCCTCTAGGAAACGTCCCCGGCGTCGCGTCGGTCGAGTAATGCTTACGCTTTTCCTCCGTAATTCTCTTGTTACTTCCGGTGGAGTCGAAAATCTGACAAGTTATCAACGAAACAAACGCGTCGCTGAAATTACTCGCCGACAAAGAAGAAGCAATTCGTTCGGTTACACTTCGCTGCCCTCAAGAATCTTTTCCGCGAAAAACTTGGTAACATCATCTTTCCTCTACAGTGTATATACAACAGTACTCGGCCAACCGATGACCTGATACAGAGCCATGTCTTTTCTCTTCGATGCTCTCTTTTGTCTTTGCTTGGTAGACAGTTCCCCATCCGTGCGCCGAATCCGCGACTACTCTATTTCCTTTATCTGTTCCTCCCCTCCTGGCGATCTAACCTGCCCCCTTATCTTTCTATTTCATCGTATCCCCGATTTCGCGGAAGCACGATCAGTGGGAAGCTTATTCGACGAGTCCCACAGTGGATCTGTCCCGTCTCATCCTGTTACTTTCGGGGCTCGTTCGTCGAGTGCGCTCGAACGTTCCCACTCGAGCGTCGTCGAGAAGCTAATCCGAGATAAACGAAAGCGCCACGCAAGATAGCCGGCCAGACGTCACGTTTCTGGTCACCGTGGCCGGAACCACTTCCGGTCCCTTTGTCAGCACTCCAATTAGTCGGAAGTACGGTAACGACGTCTACGGCGCGATAGAACCGGCCAATGAATCGAGGCTCCCTCGTCGTCCGCACTTTCTTTCCCTCCCCGGAAACCACCCACTTCGCCCC
Organism: Nomia melanderi; assembly: GCF_051020985.1. Taxonomy (NCBI): domain Eukaryota; kingdom Metazoa; phylum Arthropoda; class Insecta; order Hymenoptera; family Halictidae; genus Nomia; species Nomia melanderi. Next base: position 6,251,898 of record NC_135008.1, read on the forward strand.
CCCCCCCCCCCCCCTCGTCGACACCAGCCATCTTTTCTTCCGACCGCATTGTACTAACTTCGTAGCGGCGGATGTCTTCGGAAGTTCATCTTTCAACGGCAAAATGGATTTCCCGCGGGTGGAAATTGAGTTCGCCGGGAATCGCCGGGACGCGCGGCTTATCGGGATTACTTCGATTTTACTGGTAATATTTCGTACTGATGGACGACCGGTATCGTCTGCACGCGGCCTGCGTTCGGAACGGTATCGATTCCCGTGAAGTGTCCCGCCGTGGCCCGTGTTTTCGAAGCGAGACTTCGTCGAGAGTTCCTCTTCTTTTTTTTTTAGATCGCCTGGGTACAATGAAATTGTAATGGAATTGGTTAGCGGCGAAGTCTTGTTTGCCGGCGAGAACTTTGAATATTCAGCGACATCTAAAACCGAATCTCTGATACTGGTAATTTAAGATTCTTAATTGCTTTCTGGGATACGCCGTAAGAAGCGGCGATATCCTTTTTATATTATCTAGACCGTGCAGATTTATTCGAAACGATTGTTCTTCGGGAATTGAACTGCTTTCTTGTTTCCCTTCGTTTCTGAGTTCATGCGACGGTCCCTTTGACGTCCCGTGGCCGATATTATAAGGATATTCAAATCAAATATGTCAGAAACAAAGTTGGAAACACAAGGGACCCGGGTTCCCGTGGAGGAGCGTATTTCTTGGAGCAAATGGTCGTGACAGACTGACTTCCCTTCGGTGCGTGATGCAGAAATGGAATACCGTTCTTAAAAATTCATGCCGCCTGTCCGGATAACGGGTCCGTGAAGTTTGTGTACACGATTTATCGAAGTTGTGTTCAAAGCAGAGCATCGAGGTCGAAATACACTACGCTATTCCGTGTTTATTTTAGCACCGAAAGCAGCGTGTTTATTTAGCAGCTTCATCGGTTACGCGAAGAATACTAACTCGCGAATGCAGGGATCGACGGGCGTGCAGCTAAACCATCAAGCTTAATTCGTTGCTTATATTGAACTTCGACCGGGGAAAATATCGATTAATTATTTGCGATTCACCAAGCCAAGGAGCACGCGACGCGCCCTCTTTCAATCAATTGCCCGCGCATCGGTGGATCGGTTGCTTTATATTCTTGTTTGCTCTCGATCGCTGTTTATTCGTTGCGCGTCCAATGTTTCACGGGTAATTAAGTCAGCATCCATCGTATCACGTAAATCATTGTCGAAATATCGAATGTTTGATCATTGGTGGTAGCCGCCTGCTCATAGAATTGCAAAGCAATAGCAACCTGCAATGGTACAAGACAAATACGGTGGTCATGAATGGGGTCATCCCGGTTTTAGGTACTGGAATCGAGTCAACGCGATTGTTGATTCCGACAGGCTTAAAGTCAATGCACCAACGAACTTAAGAAGTCGATTCACAGATCTAGGGTAATACGAAATTTCGAAGATTTATCATATCAGCGATCGAATTACGAACTCGCAGAAACAAAAATCCCTCCAGGCCCGAAACCCGAATCCCAGGACTCATCCACTCGGAGACTATACATTCAAAAGTTCTCGGTTTTAGGTCACTCGATCCAGAATTCCCTTGATTTAACTTCCCAATTCCAGAGGTGCCTCAATTCAGGTCCTTTGACTCTGGTCTTATCCGGTTACTGTCTCCGGTTTCAGGCTTGATCAGATTAGGGTCCCTATAGATAGGGTCGATCCAAATCCGTCAATCACTAATCTACCGGAGTCTTCATTCACGTCGAACCGTTAATGATCCTTTCTCCCCCTAATTACGATTCGAGCATCCAACCGATCGTTTCCCGGAAAGGCCGCGTGCGCGTGAATCGCGCAATATTTCATTCAACGTTCCGCGAGTCATCGTAACAAAGTCTCATCTCCAGACAGAACAACGCATCCCGCAGACGAAACAAAAGATTCACTTCCCGGCGTATGGCAAATTGATTCCCTACGATTTCATGGCGCCCTACGGCCGATTCGCTCCGCGCTGAAAGCCGTCGTCGCCGGTACGGCACGGTTGAGGTCCGCTTAAGGCGCGCCTAGTTAAGGTAACGCCATTATCGATTCATAGAGACGGAGTTACGTAACCGAGAAGTGGAGTGGGAGGGACGGCAGGGTGGACGGGGTGGAAACCGCCGCCTCGTCGAGCTCTCCTTACGTAACCGGAAATTCCGCACGCGATAATCGCGGCTTCGGTTTGTAATTTCGTCGGAGCTGTGCAATTTCGCGCGATAAATCAGTCCCTGGCCCCGAGTTAAACGCCCCGAGGGGGAAAGATCGACGGTCCCACGCGGCTTTTTCGTTTCTTCGGCAGGTGGAGGGCAAAGGGGAGGGAGGAGGCGAGAGAAGAAAAAGGAAAAAGAAGCAATTACACAGACGCGCGGCCGGAAACGTCGGTCGACCGTCGATCGATCGCCATCGGGAAACGAAATTGAGGAAATAATTTCTTTTGTCAGCGGCGTTCCGTTTCGTTTGCTCCTTCGCTCCGTGTAATTCTGGCGACCAGTTCCTTCGCACCGAATGGTAATCCGGCGAACGGGTGTCGTGCCCGGCTGGAAACGCGCCGCTGCGGCTGGAAATGGTTAATTGAATCGATCGGCGAAGCGATTTTTATAGTTCGCCTCGCGCGCTGCTCTCGCGAATTTAACTGGCTTCATTACGCCGCGATTTATTGACGTTCGGCCGCGGAACCTCGGCCGCAGAGTAGTTCGATTAGTCTTTTAAGTGGCAATTATTTTTGCGTTGCGGCCGCTGGCGCGCGGAAATCGTGTCGCCGGTCGCGGCGGTTTAAAAAAGAGAAGGCGAAATATATTATTTACTCTGTAGATAACTCACTTTTTCGATCGAGAGTTAATCCAGAACCTGCACCGACTGGCTTTCCGATGTTTCTAAAATGTTTCTTCGCCGGCACCGGCGCGGACAATTTAGTCCCGGATCTCTAAACAATAAATTCTTCTCGCTCGGGGAGCGATCGTCAACGGTGTGGCCCGGTACGTGGCCCATCAGCGATTCCCTTTATCGCCGAAAATCCCGTTCCGCCGAACGGTGATGTTCAACCGACTTTAAATTAATGGCAAACCCGACTCTTAAAAGTGAATTTATAAAAGAACCGGGCAACAGTTGGCAGCGGTTGTCGTCCGCGGAGCAACATAAGAGTCCATTATTATTTTATAGACCAGCCCGCCGATACTTCGCCTCTATAAAACTCTCCTAAGGCGTCCTTGTAAGTAGCTGGCCAATGCTCCGATGTATTTCACCCGGGCGGACGAGACGGCCCATCAGCGCTCAGTTTCTTTATCGTCCACGAATTCCAGCGATTTTAGAGGAAGCTATGAGGTAATAAAATTTCGGCGAAAACATGTCCGTGGAATTCCACCCGAACACCCAGCTCTTCTTTCGGTCGTTAAATTCGGAAATGAGCTCTTGACCCGGCCGAACCCTGTCCTGGCGGTCTTCGCGACCTTCCTGATCCCTTTCCCCTGTTTTAATATTAATATTACGGCAACCATTTTGTAGTCAACCTATTCCCTGTGTCGCGACGCGACGTCCTTCTTCACGAGAATCTCCGCGGACGTTAATAAGCCGGATTTAACCTCTCGCCCTATAACCTCCAGCGAAACCGCGACGAAGCTTTGAAACTGAATTTCACAGATATAAGTATTATTTTTTCGTTTCAGGTCGGAATTTAATATTACCTCTTGCGAATAAATCTTTAGAATAAGCATTGGTTTACAGTGAAACATTTTTGTTTCCCAGTTAATTATTAAGGATTTACTTGGAACAGTTCACGAAAGTCGTGAAGTTAGAGATTAACCTTTGGGATTCCCAGGTTTTAATAGAAAAATTGACTAACGAGCTCATACTCGGCGACGTGAAAATGTCCGTCGCCGAATAGATGATTAGTCGCGAATGTCGGCTCCGCGGCCACACGTTGGAACTCTCTTTCGCTCGAAACACGTATACTTCTCGTGTAGGGAACTTTTTTAGAAGCGCGCTCCTTAGAAGGCAATTTAGACTTTAGCCAGCCGCAATTCACGTTCCGTCCATTCGCGGGCCACAGCGCAAAAACGTCGAATGCGCGGTTAATTAAGCGGAAAGTTTGAAGCACCGAAGTTAGCGGCGACGTACCTCCTCCCCGTTGGTGTATTGAGATAAAAGTTGTCGCCGGCAGGGGGGAAAAAATTCGGATTTAGATTCAGTTTCAGTTTCTTAAAGTGCAGCTTTACCCTCTGAATCAATAACGGGCAAGATTACGGGACCGCAACGAGAAAACTTTCCCCGGGCGAAACCTAAAATTGTAAATTTCCAAGCTTGAACGAGTTAGCCCGCAGTTTTTTCCATCCCCTCCGTTCCTCTCGCCCGCTAAAGAGTATTAAAGTTAAGAGATTGTTACGAATCCGCGAACAGAATATCCCAGTAACCGGCGACGAGCGGTCGCGGCTTAAACTTTCCTTTTTACTTCCCCCTCTTCTCTCTCTTTTTTTCGCAAATCCTAATTTATGAAATTGTGGCTCGCCGCACAGCGCGAATACCGGAGCCGCGGACCCGTCCGTCCGTCCGTCCTGCCGTTCCCTCCGTTGAAGCCCGTAATCATCGCGTTACATTGTATTAAAGCGCGGATTGACGTCTTGGAAATTACGAACCGCGAAAAAGATTTTAATCGCGCGCGCCTAACGAGCTAACTCTTCGAGCGCGCGTTCCGCGGGAAATTCGGCACAATGTCCGCCATTTGTACGGAGTGCCGCGCCATTTGCGTTTTCGGGCAGGATTGAAGTTTTAATTTCGCGCGCATTCATGCCCCGATGCCGGCTGACTCTCCGTCTGAAAGCGAACGGGCAACGTATCAGCGGATTTCCGAGGGAATATTTTATGCGAAGCAGGCCGGATAGTCGGCGCGTTGATTAAAAAACATCGTCTTTGAGACGGCCGTAATTAAAATATCAGTGTTATTAATCACCGGGCCGAGGACAGTCGTCCCTTCATTTAATCGCGGCGGTGAAACGCAATCTGGGCGGAAGCAAACGGAGAATCTCTGTGAAGTTGGAAACGAAGTGGCTCACCCTTTCGCCGTACGAATGATTAATGACGGAGCACCGGTGGCCGCGAAACATTTAATGCCGACGTATTCGAATTTATGGTCGGCATGGAACGCGTTCAAGTTTCTCTCGGCATTGGCGACAATCGCGCGGAAAAGAAGAAACTTTCGCCTTCTTCCCCTCCGAAATGTTTAGACACGAGGCTCGCGGCGAATATACTTACCGTTCCCCGTTACATAAAAGAAATAGAATGTTGTCGTTGAACGGAGAATCATATTTCGACGGCGATTTATTAATTCGTCCGGTTATTTCCTCCTGGCCCGTCCATTTGGGGAGGACCGAGGGACTCTCGTGGCTCATAAAGAATTTACTGTCACGTTTACGGCCGGTGATTCCCGCGACACGACGTCACCGACGCCATTCGAGTCTCTCGGACCCTCCGGGCCGCGGCGCTATCGCGATATGGGATTCCTTTTATATAAGAAAATCATGTTTAGATAAGTACTCGAACAGCGCCGCGTGATCTCATCTTATTCCGGCGCGGCTCGTGGCCCGTGAAAAGAAAAACCGGCGGCAGACGCGCGCGCGAGAGAGAGAGAGAGGGAGATTTATTCGCGGACTGCACGCTTCTCGTCCAGTATACAAGAAGCATCTGGCTGCGTACGCCGGCGTCGGCGTCGACGGGGCCGGGGGAGTTCTAGTTTCTTTTTCCCTCGGCTGGAAACCCACGGAACACTCCGACGCCGGCGGCGTTGTCCCCCGTGAAACTGATTCACATGAATAAATTTTCGAGCCGCGCCACTGACACACTCCCGCGCCCCATGCGTCACGAGACCGCCTCGGATATTCATCTTCGCGCGTTGTCGCGGCGATGCTGTTTTCTACGCACCGTGGCTTTCCATAATTTGAAAGATTAATGCACGCCGAGGAGTGATGGCGCTTGTTTTTCTTTGATTGAAGTTTCAATAATGGAACAGGGAAACGTCGAGTGAGAGAAATGGAGGAGACTATGGAAGATGGAATTGTTTCAGGGATGAACGGCGGCCATTTTGTTCAGGGTTATCATATTAAATGAAGCAAAAGAAACGAAGGGATATACGAAGCGAACGTTTATTGCAACCACAACCGATTATTTATCTGCTCGAATCCGATCGAGAATATCGTGCACAACATTGAATCACGAAAATGTTTCTTTTCACCGAATCGGAACGGAGATTTTCGCGACACAGTCCGCTTCCACCGCAAGCCCGCCTCGTTCCGCGACGAATATCCGTAATTCTACCCGCCACAATTTCCCACACGCCCGCGATCCCGCGATTTCCGCGATTTTCCTCTGAAAATTCTGTAAACGTGACTGGCGCCTGCATGAAAAGTGCCGCGCGGCGACGTGCATGCCGAGGCCGGTTCCTGTTTCCTGGACTTAAAAAGTCGCTCGCTGGTTTTCATTTCCAGTTCCGCGCGTATTCCGTTCGCGGTCATCGATTCGACGGGATTGTGAAAAATTCCCAGCGAGTTCCAGCGGGGCAGAGGCGGGCGCACGGAAATGCATACACGTGTAAGTGGCGTGCACTCAACGCCGAGTTTGCCGGAGCCTTCGCCCATGCCCCGGAGAAGTTGGGAGGAAATGTTGTACACACATCAGTTGAAATCCTGTCGCGGCGAGGCGTTCCGTCCCGGCTGGCGTATCGCTGACGCGCGTCCCACGCGAAAATTCATAAAAAAGTTCCGCTTCCTACCGGTTTCCGTCGAATTTCCCAGCGCCCGATTCGCGCGCGCGCTCTTTGAAAAATTCGGGGATGGTTATCCTTTTTTTTTTTGGAGTATCCGGCCGCGTTTTATCACCGTTCTCGCCGCGTTTCGGCCCTCCCGTTCCTTTAGGGGACGACTATTCGTCTCCTTTACGGTGAAAGATGGCGGAGGAAACATCGTTTCAGAGAGAGCCGTGAATGGCCACGGACAAAAGGGACCGGACCACCCTTTTTCTCCACGCAAATCCGGGGGACGTGTCATCGTACTGCCGCTCGACTGATTCGCGGGGATAAATCTTCCCCGGGGACTCTTGGAATCCGTAGGAGTAGCTAAAGGATCCGGTTCTGCCTCTTTTTCTTCGGCGCTGAATGTTTGGGTTCCCAGTGATCTTATCTCGTCCCCGCCGGCTCCCTTCGTTCTTGACGTTAATGGACAATTGAAGGAGGACTCGTCTCCCGAGATGAATTATTTCTGAGGAGAAAACAATTGCCTTTACGATCATAATTGCTTGTACCATTGACGCAAATCGTGCAACCACAGAGTTATTATCTAGCGAAGAGGGGAAGATGTTTCTTTCTCCATTAACTGTTTAGGGTATTCTAATTTATCAAGCAGTAAGTATATCGTAACGCGTACTATAGGTTCCAGTTTACAAGTACTGAAATCAAAGGAATAGCTTACTTCGTTGTACAAGCAATTTCTCCATTTTATAATCAAATAGTACGACTAATTTTCAATTGTCCTTTGTAGTTTCTGTCTATAGCATTCATGCCACGAAAGGGGACGCGTACTTCCGCGATCAAAGAATGGTATGCAATTGCCAGTGAATAATTATCTCATTTCTAGCGCACGTAACCAGTTCTGCCGCGTCAAACGTTGTTGCTCGCCGCTGAAATCAGTTCATCGTGCCAGTGAAAATTACGTGGTTTATGAACGGGGGTCTCTGGAGGGGGCCAGAAATTGGCCTAGCCTTCAGACGGGAAACGCAATTGATGGTGAACTTCAACCGGCGCGCAGAAATCCCTCTAAATTCTAAACCGAACTCGAACCAATTAATAGTCAAACTACTCGCCGTATCATTCTGTTCCACCTGGTTCCGCTAACCCGGCTACTAAGCACTTAAACGATCGTGCCGCGAACTTCCTTGACAAGTGAGACGTTCCGCTGATGCGTCCGGTACGATGATCCTTGAGGAATCCCGAGGAACGTCTAATAGCTCCGTTCCCGAAGCAGGTTTCGCGTGATCGGAATTTGAAAGCCGACATCCTCCGAGCGAATTATTTAAATTGAATATTTCAATTCTCGCGTGTCCGTGTCCACGAACGGTTTATCCAAATTTGTCGAGCGAATATTATGAAAGTAAAGTACGCGTTCCGAGGAAACTGAGATAAATTCTCTGTCGACAGTCGTGCAATCATTGATCCCGCCGAATAGCTGTCGAAGGAAAGCTTCAGAGCTTAAAGTGGATATCTTCTCTCCATCCTCCCTCGTTTCACCACTTTGTCTCCGTTAAATACAGCGTCAGTCGTCTTGATCCGATGACAGTATCGGATTAATGTAACGATGAGGGAACGCTTCAACGTCTGGCCTCCGTAAAGAGGAACCCCTCGATGCATTTCAAATTCTGTTTATCTGGGACAACCCAGAACATTAGTTACAATCATCGACAAATTAAAGTACTAACTTTGGCTTATCTAAGAGTCACTTCGGATACATCCTAGTTTATCAGAATATTCCCAGAACAGAAGATATCTTCAAATATTTAACCGGTTTCTTTACTATTGAAGATAAGGCTCATCGATGCGCAGTCTTCGAAAAACTACGTCCGGGAAGCATTATCTTCCCGAGAACGATTCACTGTATCATCCTCCGATAACGCCGGCTGCGTTTGATTTCACAATCGTCGGAAGAAGCTCCGAGAGTGGTTCTCGTTGCGGAATATTGCCGTAAAGAGGGAGAAGCAGCCGGCAACGTTGTGCCCGAACGTTTTCAACGGTGTAATTTGTGTGTCGGCGGCCAGTTCCGCCGTGTTTTCTCTTATTTCGTGCGGTTTACGTTGAAGGTTCGTGCGGTTGTTGGATCGGTCGTGATTCGGCCGTGCAAATCGTCGAAAGTCCGGGTTGCTGGGCGGCGGGGGAAGGGACGGGAGCGATGCATCGCTGAAAGCTGGGACGAGCCACTTTAAAGGGCCACCCAAGAAATAGGAGTGGTCGGAACAGTAGCTTCTTAACCGGACACGATCCTCTTCATCTGTCAGCTTAACCACCTTTCATGTTTCATCTCCTTATACGCGATACTCCCGCTGAATCTGCTCGTAAACGGTGCACGGTTAAATCGACGGATCGCGGGGCGAGAGGACATGCACTTCCGCGTCGGCGGACGGTGTTTCGTAAACGATCGGAGTTACGTTTTCTGGGCGAATTCGTCGAATTTCGAAATATTCGAGATAAACCGTTGGTCGCTTTTGGCACGGTTCTGCGGGTAAGAAATAAATTCGATGCTCTTCGAAACAACGGTATCGCGTTTCGATTATTGTACCGTGATTTTAGATGGAAAAACTTCTAATTACAGATGGCAGATGGAGGCAGCAGGGTAAACAGCAAAGCGGACACGAGCTATCGAATTAAATCGTGTAACTATTGCACACCGGGCAGCTGCTATTGTTCCCAACACTGCGCACCTACCCGTTTTCCCTCGAAAATTTCCAACAATTAGTCCCTTATTGACCGAACAGTGATTGCGCTTCAAACAGCCGGCGAACTATGCTCAGCCAAACACGAACGGGGCATCGAGAGGTTTTCGCGAGGCGATCAAATTTAACTTCATAATTAACGTCGCGTTTAACGGTTCGGTAAATCCCGATGAGCGATGCACGGCGGTCGGCGCAAGAACCGTCCGCGTCCGGGCGACAGGCACCGCGGAAAACACGAATACCTTTTTGCGGCGCGGGTGTTACGCTTCTTCCGCCTCTTAATTGGACCGCGCGGCCTCTCCTAATTAGCAAATGAAACAGCCGCGCGGAAAAAACTGGCGCCGCGAGTCGTAAGATCACAATAACGCGGACCGTTTGAACGCGATCCATAAAGTAGCCGCGGAAAATATAAATTCCCGCGGACGGTAGAAAGCAAGTCTACCGCGAGCCGCGGTCCGTCGAATGGGAATTGTTGCCGCGCCGCGTTCGCCCGGTTCCCGGCGTATATTCCGCCATCATGTAAATTAAAGGGTGATCGAATCGGTCCGTCGTGGATCGCTTTGAGAGATTTTCAGCCCGCGGCCGGCTGGGAAAAATGTAAAAGCAAAAAACAGTAACAACAGCGGCGAACCGTCAATTATTTTCGAAATATCGGAAGACGGGAAAAGCTGCGAGGAACGAACGGAACGTCCAACATGGCCGCCATTGCCGATCGTATGTCAAAATGGCGTCCGAGTCGCTTGCAAATCCGACGCTTGTATCTCTCGAATTTTCGAGTTAGATACACGCTCGTGCACGAGACAAATCTACTTTTCAGAATGAAAACAGTGGAAGCTGGTTAAAAAGACTTCGAGGATTTTGTCCGCGCAACCGCGCTTCCGCTTTACACAATTCGCGCGACTTCTTTGTCGCGGATTCGACACACCGTTTCGACGATGTTTGAAAGACTCGTTCCGCTCTTGTTTCCAGTCCATCTCTTTTGTCTCGGTTTTTCTTTCTGCCTCTCTCCTTTCATCTTGTCCCTTTCGGAGCCTCCGACGTCCCGGCTACAAACGAGCAGCCGTGACGCCGGGAAGAGAGAGAATAAACGGCACGGTCAGCCGGCGAGCGTGAATGCCTGGGAAATTGGAAGGCAGACTTTTCGATTTTCCAGCGCGCAACGTCCTACCCCGTATCCAGTTTTCTCTGACGCCATAAGCCGTTAATGGCTCCATTTTTTCTCCCCCCCCCCCCCCCCCCGCCTTCGCGCCTTTTTTCTGCGGCAGTGTAACGAAAAAAGGACCGATTACCGGCGCGCAAAGTACAAACGCAATCTGTCGGTGAAAGGAGATTATCGAATTCGAAACAAATATCTACCTTTTTGCGTTTTCATCGGGCACGGTACACTCTTGATCGTACCTGTTCCGCGCAGATCAGCGGAAATCCGACGCTCGTTTCCATTACGCGCGCCGCTCGGCCTGGAAACGGTGCGCGATTCGCAGGAACTGGCTTTGATCTGCATTCCCGACGTCGGATCGCGGGCGAAGATTACTTCGGTTCGGCGAAACGCTAACGGGAGTACCAAAAATTCCTCGGTCCGTATCAGCGGATTTTATAAAGAGCGTAAGATCTTACGCGCGGCCATTAGCCGGCACGCGGAAGGAGCGTGGCGAATAAAACAAGCGTAAACGCGAGAGAAAGGCGACTTTCTTTCGCGGAGGCCGTAGATAAAATAATTTAACGATATTTATGGGACGGGGTAAACAGAACGGTGAAACGTTGCTCCTAATGGAACCAAATTACCTTTAACCGATTAACATTCTTCGGCATAAATTAAAGAACCTATCCCACGGCGGAAACGCGGGCTAGTAAAGTGTACGAAAAATCGGCGATTTCTAATGCGAAAAACTGATAGTGTCCCCGCACGGCTGGCTCCTCTTTTTGCGTGTTTTCTCCGTGCTGTCTCGAGCGCCGCGGCGCGCACGGTTTTCAACAAACAGGCGCCCGCTACATTTTAATAACGCTTCTTGGCGCCGTGCACACGATACGCGATGCGCAAACATCGTCGAAAAGTAATTACAAGTCGTCGTCGAGGTTCACCGCTAATGAGGACCGGCATGTAGGCCAGAGGAACGAGATACGCGCTTTCAGATTGGTCGATTTGTCGATGGTCGGCCTCTTTGACGCGTTTTATCCCCCGCCTCTTATCCCATTTTCCCTATAAACCATATTAAACTATTTTCCCGGTGCGCGCGAGCGAGCGAGCGAGCACGAACGAACGCGATGCGTCGGTCCCGTCGCTCGTTTAACCGGCCCGCGATGACTTGTCGCGAAAATCAATTTAGCTGCGGTGAAAACGACGCATTTGTCCGGGATACTTTTAATTAACGGGCCTTCCAGCGGTGGCATTCGGATGACGTTAATTGGTACGTGAGCTGCACGCGGCACGACCGTGCTCGTTCTGTCTCGATATTTCGACGGTACAAACCTGCTCGTCTTGATCGGCAATGACGTCGGCCGCCGGAGCTAGAAACGTGCTCGCCGGCTGCGACGGGAGAATCGCGGGCAACGCGAACACGACCACCATGACAGTATCAATATTGACGTTCCGCGTCGGGCACGAGCGTCGAAGTTTTCCAACGGAATAATAAACGTTTGCATCTTGTTATCCTCATTGGCGTTATTGAGCGGCCCATTTCCCGAGCGCATAAGCTTCGATAACTCCATTTCATCGCCGCGAAGCCTATAGCGCCCAATTAAAATTTCATTGCCGTTCTCGAAGCACCGCTCGCTCCCTAAAAACGACACCTAAGCCCGAGTTGAGCCGGCGTTAAACGTTACGGCGCGTTAGAATACAATAAACGGAAGGTATAAAAACAGGAACGACTCGGTTAACGCAGATCCGATGTAAAAACCTCGCGGTAATTGAGCGTGGCGCACTCGCGGCGATCGGTAGCCGGGTGTACCTATCGGGGAGCTCGAACGAACACGCCACGGTACGTTTTACACGCGAACGAGCCAAGATACCTCCGCTCGTCGTTGAAAAATCCTTTACCCCCGGCATCCGACTGCATCATTGAGAAAGAGAAAGAGAGAGAGGGTGAGCGAGGGCAACCCCCCGAGATCGTATCCGCGTGCCTTTCTCGAGGCGGCGGAGAGTGTGCGCCGCGTAAAAACACGGTGCACCGTTTCCTCGTACAATTACATAAGTTTCCCGCGACAATGCCGAAACAAGTCTTGTAGAACACGTCCCGGCCGGCTTGTCGCGATATAATCTCGGTCGTCTCTCTCGCCTCCCGCGGCCCCACCCCCTCCGCCCTCGGCCCTTTTGATTCCCTTCAGAGGTTCCCGGCTCCCGAGACAATTGCGCGTGTCCGGCAAAATTACACGAGTGCCGCGATGCCCACGGTTTCGACCAGTTTAGCTGTTTCTCTCTCTGCCTCTCCGCCAGTAGTCTGTCTCGCCCGCTCCACCGCTTCCTCTCACGCAATCTCCGTCTTTGTCCGTTCTCTTGGCAGAAGGTGGTACGTGTAGCACGTGTCACGTCAGACGTGCGCTATCAATCACACGCGAGAAACACGATTCTCGGAAGCCCGACATGCTCTCGTGTCCTCTCCATGCCGCAGCCGTGGAATCTCGGCGACGGTCGGTGGCGTGTATGCACGCGATGCAACCGTGGAAACGGTTCACGGGGTTTACACGCGCCGCGAACCCTCGAACCCCTACCAGCGGCCTGTCTTATTAGAAGGGAACGTCGAGGAGGAAACGCCTGCCGGCTTCCCGAATGGAAATGAGCATCTGCGTACTCTCCGATTTTTACCAATTAGGCAGTTTAATTAATAGCTTATCCTCTATTAGATGGAGTTGGAGCCTTTGAATCTTTCGAATTGAAGGGTAGAATTGAATACTACCTGCTGGGTAAAATTATGAACTGGCGTGTAGAATTTTTTAGGAATTATTACGGTGCGCCGGTGAATCTTTTGGTTGGAAGATTTATTGCTTGAAGAACTGAAGAAGTTTCGTTTTAGGTTGAATTGTGAGATTTCGAGTGGATCGAGTGAAAGATTATTTTAAACTATCGGACGAAATAGCGAAACAGTTGTGCAAGCCACGGGACGCGTCCCTGCAGTTCGTATACAAAAAATATCTCGCTAGTCAATTTGCAGGGAATTAACTCGTGCCACGGCGCAGACGAGTTCCGCTCGTGATGCTTTATTGAAGCCATTCTTCATCTTTATTGAAGTTCTTTCCGAGAAGTCTGGTTTAACATTTTTATACGGGCACCGGCGGAAGCGAGAGCCGCGACTTTATTATACGCTTGGCACTGCGTAAATTCTGGACGTTTTCAAACTTCCCACTATCCGGGACGAAGCTCGTTCTAAACACACTCGAGTGAGCGACGATGCTTAGCTGGCAGCGGTGCAGGAAGCCCTCGCCGGATCATTTACGATCCACGGGAAAATTTTCATGATGCATGCTTCGAAACTACTTTCCCCTTCGCATCAGACTTTTATTACTACGTTATATTATTCCCGTGGAAACCTCGCTATTACAACGGCATAATATTCCCAATGAGACAGTAGTTAAAAGACTACTTTCGAAATCGTAAGCGTATTCCGAACCGTCCGGCCACTGTACACGCGGAAGAGAGGGTCGAAAGTGACCCGGCGTGGAGTTAAATTGAAGGGAAAGGATCGAGGACGTCGTAGACGTTTATTCCGAAATACGCCCCGAAAGGATTCGTTTGAGGAATAAGTAACAAGGGGAGCAAGGAGGAAGAGGGGAAACAAATATAATCCCGAGCAAAGGGGCGGCTCGTTTAAGCGCCGGGGGAACGTGGAAGCCGGCTAGCGAGCACAGTCACATCCGGCGCAAGACCTTTTCTACTTTTCCGTTATTCCATGAAAAGTTAACGATCCGGAATCTTCCGCGGGCTTGAAAATAAGTTGAGGCCCGGGGGCGGCCTCCGCTCGCTGTCGCAGACCTCGAAGCGTCCGACGTCGATCGAACACGCTTAAAACCTCGGCGGCGAGGCTTTCAACGGAATAAAATCGGCTCGGCCGATTCCCGGCGCCGCTTTTCCACGCGCCGCGGGAGAAACTTCCCCTTTATCCGGTCCCCAGCCCTCGCTCGCGCCGCCTTTGCGACACGCCCGTTGACCGCTTCCGGCGACGATAGTCTCGCGCATAAAACGCGCGCGTAAGAAAGACCTTTTCCACCGGATGCTCGGCGTCACGTGATCGTATGCATAACGAGTTTTTCCTTTCACGCAGCCCCGCCGCCGCCGCGGCCTGGAAAACCCTTGCATCCGACGGCCGCGACCCTTCCCGCGTGAATATAAATGCGTCGCGACGAACTGGACCAATGCACGGTTCTTTTGTCACGCTCGGGAATAAATTGCGGCTCCGCTGGTGCATTTGCGGCGCATTTTCCTAACGAAGTTTATTTATGATGCGCGACGCGGCCGGTCCACGCTGGGAACGTTAAACGCGGCGGATTCGTATAATTCAGAGATTCCGATGCTTGATGAGGAATTATTGTAGATTATTTGTTCGCGCTGTGCGAAAGTTCGATGTTCGCGGGAATATTAACGCATTCCCGTGTAATTCATCGAAGTCTGAACACTGCGAGGGTCCGCTATTCGAATGTGTATTAATGTAGAAAATGTACGATCGAACCGCGTTGCTAATATTTACCTGTATATTCTGAAATGACGTGGAAAGCGTCATTCTTCTGGAAAACGTAAAATAACGTACAGTGCGCCTCTTCCGAACAGGAAACCGCTCTTTCGGCTACGCGGTTTGTCGGGCAAGGGACGTCCACTCGCTGCGCTCGATTGTTATGGCGGCTCAGTTTCGGTTACCTTGTTATTGGCCGTCTGCTTTCTTCGTCCAGCGGTTCAGCTAGTAACAAGGACGTGCTGAAACTGAGCTGCCATAACAATCTGGCCGAGCTGGCGAATGGATGTCTACCCTTGCCCTATGAACCGCGTAGCCGATAAAGCGGATGCCAGTTCGGAAGAGGCGAACTGTAGGACAATGTAACTAGCGTTCTAAAAAATATGAAAATGACGGGGCGTTAACACGTTGAATGCCGCACGATTTCATAGAGCAGAATACAGAAAACCAAAAGAATTTAATATTTAATCATTCGATTGAGTTGCATTATTCATCGAGCTAAATGTCACCGCATTATACAGCATTGTTTGTAATATAGAAATGATTCTAGATAATCATCGTTTAATTGAATGAATTATAGTAATTCGATTTGGTTGGTCACCGGTAACCCCCATGACATTCAACGTGTTAACAACGTTTATTATCATTTTACTTTACGACTTGAATTGTGAAACATGGGTCGTTCGATGGAATAAGTTGTCGGAGAGTTGTTAGACAAGACAAACTGTAATAGAACGTGTCTGATCATGGTTTGTCATTCCTACTTCCAAGTATCGATGCACGTGGGTGTAGCAAACGAGGTCGTGAGATAGGGGAGAATCGGTACGGTCGTAAAACGAAGGAAATTTCGATGCAGTGGCTGAAAAGCATTCGGAGGACAGCGTAATTGTAGCCTGATGAACGCCGTAACCCGAGCACAGTTACAACGAGCGACTCTTAACAGACACGGGCCTCCTCTCCGCTCCGTAATCAGCCAATTTTCTCTCTGTCCAATTCTGTTCCCGTTGCTTCGCGTTATTGACACCCTTATTTTTTTTTTACCTCTGTCAGCCCCGCGGTCTTCATCCCGGCTGCAGAACCCCAATTACCCCGACACCGATTACACTCAATTACTCTCGCGCCCATTCCGATTGCCCGTTCGACCGGACGTTTTATTTTCTAAATGCTTATCTCGGGGAAGAGCCGATCGATCCATAACCCTTTCCCGTAAAGGATCGCCTCACCCATGTATCCACGATTTGAAAAATATACATTCACCACTCCTACATTTTCTTAACTTTGCAATACTTTAACCTTTTGCGGACGAAGATTCCTTGAAATATATATAACCTCCAGCAGACGAAGCTAAATTATATCGATTGCTTAAATAATAGAAGAAAGAGGAAGCTGCGTATGATCTCTTGCTGTTCGAATAATTCAATTGTTTGCGACTTAATGTTCGAAACGTGGGACTTCATCCTGTCGAAATATCGATATCCGTCCGCAAAGGGTTAGCACGTTGAATGCCGCAGGGTTTCATAGAGCAAAGTGCACGAAATGGAAAAAGTATAATATTTAATCATTCTATTGAATTGTATTATTACTGGACATTCATCTAGCTGACCGTCGCCGCGTTTAAGCAGCATTGTTTATAATATAGAAATGTGTTCAAATAATCATCGTTTCATTAAGTGAATTATAGTAATTCGATTCAGTTGGGGGTCACCCGTGACGGCGTCCAACGCGTTAACTGCAAAATTCCTTCTAAGCGAAATGTAACTATCACTTCGATTTCGGACTACCTCGCTTCAGTTCAATAACATTTCAATTCTCTCGAATAATGCATGAACGAATCGAATGTTTCACGCGCTGACACACAGCAATAATAGGAGGGCGCGAAGAATACTCAAAAAGTTTCTTCTCGTTTAATCAAGGACACTCGGCGTATCGATTCCAGAGATCGTCCCCACTCGTTCCCCGAAGTGGAACAAAATGGTACTTACAGGCTAAGTTTCCCTTTCTCCGAACTTTCTTCTTCAACTTCGGTTATTGATTGACGAAGGGGAAACTTGACAAATATCGCCGACAGTTTTCCCAGGGATAAGACGATGCCAGGAATCCGGGGGTGGGGCGGGGGGGACGAGGAAGAAGAAGAAGTCGGAAGAAGAAATTTTCGTGTCTTGTCGGGAACTCGTTGCCTAACTATGGACGATAACGTTTTACGGGGTTGATTCGAGTCAGGGGTTGGCGAAAGAGGGGGTATCGGTTTCTGAACGACGAAGGAACAAAGAAGACGGGGGTACACGACGAAGGCGGATCTCGCGGCACCCTGCGGCGGACATAATTCCTGTTAACCGACTTTGTACGTCGTCGACAGAAAAGCTTCGCGGTATTAAAGGGGAGTAACGACGCCGTCGAGAACGATTTCGACGGTTATTTTCATAACGGTGAGTTGCTTCCGTTCGTTACACCGCGCAGAAACGACGCCCGCCTTTTTTCCTCCGTTTCGCTCCTCTTTTTGCCCGGGCGCCTCCGATCCGCTTGGACATTTGATGGTCGATCATAACGCGAGCACGATCCGACTTCGAACGAGCCCGGCGAACGAACGAGCCAACAAACACCGTATCTGGCGATAATTTATATTCCAACTATACGACCGTTTGTTCGATTTAATTAAAGAGCAAACGAGGAAACGAAGGATTTTTATGAGAATCGTGGCTCTCCGGCTGCGCCCGGCCTCGGGCCCGCACAGCCAGCACGCCCGAACGTAATTCAGGTTTAACGAAGAGAGGTCGAATGTGCTCCCGATGAGATAGCAGACCTTATTTCGCCGACTGTTAATTTTACTCCGGTTAATTCGCTCAAATCCGTCCGGCTCTCGCCGGTGTACGTCGCTCCGGAAATCGTGAAACCAGCCGGAGTCCCGACAAACGTTGGGGCGAATGATAAATGCGGACTGTTTAATCAACCTCGCGGAAGTACATTCTGAGTGGAACGAGCACGGAGTTCTTTCGAAATCATTAACGTGCTGTCATTGTCTGTTTATTATCCGTTTTATCGAACCGATTTTGATTTTTATACGAGCAATTCGTTTCAGTCTTTGATCTCGAAAGCATCGGACTCGCAGTATATTTCCTTCCCCCCCCCCCCCCCCCCCCCCGCCGACAACGATTGACCAATCCGAAAATATCTCGGGAAGCGAACTTGGAGCCGACGAAAGTTCGATGGTGCTTCAATAGGATTCGAGGCCGGAGCTGTCCGTTGTAGTGGCCGCGAGCCAAAATAATGAGTTTACGTACCGCCGTTAGAAATAATGGCCACGCCGCGTACGTACGGACTCGTTAAAATAAAACCTTCGGGTTCCCGATGAACCCGCTATAATTGTAGACAAAAGGCGCGGGGACGAACCATGCTGTGATCCTTTTTCCTCTTTTTCCCCGTTTCTCCCGCGATCGTGCGCTCTGCCTCTCCCTTCTATTTCTCCAATAATTCCATAGCCGGATGGAGGAAATTGCCGACGCGGGAATTTCACGATTCATAAGACATTCGAGCGGGCCGGCGCGGCGATCGTCGAGAGCGAGCCACTGTCCCAGAAATTCCGAAAGGGAAGCCGGCATTGATTATATTCTCAAGAATGCGCGTACTCGACGGGGTCGTTAAACCCGATTTACATGAGCCGTGCCGCGGCGCGGCGCGGCGCGGCGCGGCAGCCCGAAAGAAAGGGTATGCGAGGGGAACGCGCGCGTTTCCGGTTAGAACGTTCCCGGTGTGGACTACCGGTTGAAAATATGGGATCAGATTGCGATCGAATCGCGGAAATTTTTCCTACCGCTGAGCCGTTTAGCCCGGAGTCGCGGCGGGTTTCATAGGCCAATGGAAATTCAGGTAAATTAAGATCGGTGACAGGATATTGATTTCGCAAATGAAAGGGTTCCAACGGATAGAAGATGAAGGGGATCGGAGATTTTATCTTTTCTCATTTAAAGCTTAATTGAGTCATCAAGCTATACTGGTAATTTATGTAAATTATGACAATTACTTTTTTGCGGAATACTGTAGAATACAATAAATGATGCGCATAATATTACGCCTTTCGGTTACTTTTCTCTATTTATAATAATTGGCCTATAAACCAGGAATGTCAACCGTTTGGATGCTAAACAACTTTTATGAATATTTATCAAAAAGGCGGAAGTCGTTGGGTGTGTATGCAAAAGAATTAATAAGAGTACTTATCTAATGACGTCACAAATATTGTGTTCTTACAAAAAAAATATCAAAAAATAACATTTATTCGAATAGATTTACTTTGATTTATTTCTTGAAGAACATAGTAAGAAAATTATAATTTTCACACAAGAAGAGTGCTATCAGTTTGAGCGCTCCTCAGCACTCAAACGGTTAATATCTAACGGTGGAGACAGTTTACATTTACTCAATTTTTCCAGTAGTTTGATCCTGCATATTTAACAGGGAACGCTGCCAAACTGATCAAGATCTAGACCGAAGATTGTGATTACAGACTAAAAGAATGTTTCTCTTTAAATGAGTTAAATACAGCGGATGATTGTATTAGATTATTATAAATTTCGAGCTTGATCGACGTGATCGCACATCGTCGCGAGTTATCGGCGTGATGAATTTCAATTGCCTGCATTGCGCCGGAAATTAAGGGGAGAGTGTACCGCTCGGCGGGTTTCATAAAAATACTCGGCTCGAAGTGAACGAACTAATAACGGGAAAGTATTAATTGCAAGCGTTATTAATTGTTATTGATCGACCAATGTTATTGGGGGCCGTTAAGAGACGTGCAACGTAAGAAATTAATGGCGCCCGGGCTCGGGGAACTTTTGACAGAAAACGAGGTTGCGATCGATCGGTCCTTTTACCAAAAGTTACAGTTATTGGACCGACGTTCGGAAAGTTAAAGCTACAATATTTTTTGAAAGTAGCACGACGGCGCTCGTTGCCGCCGATCAATTTCTCACGCTGGAAATCTCATTTTCTACAGACATTTTAACTGTTACATTAACGAACTTGATCTCAGATACGTTTCTTAACGAATAATAAATCCTTTAGTTTGTTGCAATATTCCCCACATTCTACACGTATTGCGAGATACTGACACTGAAGCGATCCAGACTTTTCCACAAACGAAAATCGAGTGATCAACGAAAGAAACTCCAACCGATCGTTCTGTCGCATTTTCGAACCTTTTCTTCGCGAGTGTTCCTGATCGCGCTCATCCTGAAAGTACTCTTTCATCGGAATCCTTCGAGGTAAATAACGCGACATGCGATTTTCAGGGCTCGTCGCGTTACTTACAAAGGCAGCCTGAAAAATTTGTCAAGTTGACGCTCGAGGACGGTGAAAGAGCGAGAGCAAATCGGTCTTGGATAAAAGCATTTCCGACAGCCACGAAATAGACACTCCGGATTGAAATTGTCGAGCAGAGATTGTTATAGTAAATACTTGATCACACGAGCGAAAAGCTTTCGCCGATTAAGGGGTCGCATTCGGCCAGGAACTATAAAAGTGGAATTGTACTTGTTCATCCCCTTCGAGCATAGAATTACGTTCTATCGAGCAATGATCATTACCGCCGGGAATTCCGTAATTTTCGAGAACTCATTGGAGAACCTCCATAAATGTTCGCCGTCGGGCTGCAGCAGTAAACCTTCTCAAAGGTCCCGCCGTAACGCAAGAAACAAGCAACATTTCTCACAGTTTCAATTTCCAACGACTCATGAGCCCGCCCTTAATTTGCCGAGCAGGTTTGTTACATGCACGCACGGCGCCGCGAGTTCCTTACGTGCATTATTACGTCGCGTTCGTAATACATTCCGAACACGCGTCGAATTCTCGATAACGTTATTATTCAGTCCACCGGCTACTAAGGGAAATACTTTTTCCGACCCAGAACATCGACTCCGTCGCTAATCCCGTTAGGCCAATTTAATCTTCTCCGTACACAATGTAGCACGAACATTACAATTATTACCATCCCATTAAAAGATTAAGCCGTTCGGTTTTGACACACATTATAATGTAATACAGTATTACTGCAACGATATCTGACTAAACATTAATATTGCGACATGCGACCATAAACTTTCTTTAAATCTATTATTATTAAGATAGTAGTGCCATTTTATTTAAAATACATATTACTGATGATACATTGAATGACAATACTTCATAGGTCTCGAGGGGTTTCAGATTTTCGTAAATTTCATTGTAAAGAACGCGTGCGCTCAAAATTGTTGTGTTTGGATATTTGAAACGAAGACACTAGTTGGAAGTAGAACGAATAATTCATGAATGAATGTGTTGCGGTTTAATCAATGCGACAACGCCCGCATCAGGACAACCAATCGCCTTATGGCGCGTAAGAAGCTTTCGCCACCCGAAGCTTCTGCCTAGCAAACGAACGCGCTTTCGGAAGACCGCTTCTTGCAAACGGCGGCAGGCGTTTCCAGACTATTAAGCAGAGTCTAGAAGGGTGAGCCAGTAAGGGTGGGTCACTCCCTCTTCGGCACATCACCGGAAACACCGAGAGCAAGGGAAAACGGAATAATAACGTACGTTATACCCGAAACCTTCGAGGAAATCTTGAACCAGAAACCTTATCCGCCAACCCCCGAAATAACCTTCAACGTACAATATTAAAATTCCACGGGATAAACCCCGCAGCGCGAAAAATAGAATTCTACCTAATCCTCTTAAGAAACGTGGAAATCGATGGAGGTATTGGAGAAATATATCTGAACGCGAGGCGGAGCCCAGAATTCCACGGTAGAAGCAATCTGATCGATTTAGGTGTTATCTCACGTTCAGATCTAAAAGAAGACAAACATTTGCCGAGAGAAAATATTGTACCTCGACTCCGTGCACCGGCGAATGAACCGCAAAATAATTAAATGATTCCTCGATTCGTGGAGCCCGTTTCCGTAGACAAGTCGGACTAGTCCATATTCGCCGAATCCCTCCGCGTTCCCGGCAGACCTCTAAGATCCATCGAATAGAGGAGATCGATCGTCTGGGAGCTTCTTACCCGCGACGTCGGGATCGGTACGCGCACATTCGCGCCGGCTATCGGCAACGAAGAAACGTCTGAAGTGTCAGCGGGGGTTGAATCTGGGTTAACGATCGGCCATAGCTTCCCGGGGCAGGAGCCCGAGAAATGTCAGAGGGAAAACGAGGTGGATGGAGACAGATAGAATTCGATAAAAGAATGAAAGAAGTAGGGAACGAGGGGGACAGGAGAGAAAAGAAGCCGATTCACCGCGCCAACAGTGACGGGGTTAGGGGCAGCAGTCGGGAACAGAGGCCACCGGGGGGTAGGTTCGGCTATAAGATTGCGCGTTTTCCGTTCGAAAGCCCATCGATCGGTTCTCCGGCGTGCTTCCGCCGAGTGGAGGCATCGTTACTCGAACAAAGGCTCAAAGACTCGCGAAAACGAATTCTGTAACTCTTCCGTGAAGCTCCCCGGCTGGCCTCGGACGTAGAGCCGGCATCAGCCGTTTATGAAATGGGATAGATCGCAGCCCGGAATCACCGGGGATCGAGATTCTCGCGATTCCCTCGAACACCGTATCCTTCTTCCGGCCGGTTTGCGACGTCCGAGGGGCTCTTAACACCTTTTTAAGTCGTTCCCTCCCCTCGTAGACGGATTACCGGGCCGGATGGGATCGCCGATGGCAACGTCGACCGCGCGCAACCCCATTCGCCGCGCTCGTAATTGGATTGGACGAATTTGAACTGTAAAAAGGAAACCGAACAGCCCAGCTGCGTTTGAGTTGTCGGTGCACTTTAGCTCTCGACTGGTAACGGGATACCAGTTTTTCTTCTGTTTCTGTTGGTCTTTAACTCGCGGTATTTATTCGAACTCCCGATGATCTTGTTTCAGCAGCTATTGACCCAGAAAGCGCTTTCACCGGGCGGCAGCGGCAGCGCGCGCTCGCGCGCGCGCACCCCGCAAATAAAAGTTGGAAAAATTGAAGCGAGCCGGGAGTGCGCGTGTTGCCGGCCGAGCACTGGGCGCTAATGTTGCCGGTACTCGTGGATCTCGAAAAGCTTATCTCGTTTGCTTCATCCCTCTCTTCCGTCTCCTCTTGCCCTGCCGCGATGGAAACTTTTGTCGACTCCGCGAGTGTTCCCCGTCGAGCGTGATTCCTTATATTTAAGCTCGACGGGGAACGGTATCGAAATTCGACGGAATTTTAATCTTATTGGACGAGCAATTTAAACTTCAGACGTTCGCGATCGGAGCTGACTGTTTCGTATTCTCTGCCAGGAATCTAACTTGCAGAATTAACAAGTCGAATCGCTAATTGATGTATTTTATGTTACCATTAATCATGTGTCAACGATCCTCTTATAGTTAACGTGTCTTTAAACATTTAACACGCGGACCACCCTAAAACTCAGTGTTGGTAAAAGGTTTCCGTGTTCGTAAATTTTGATTAATTGTCTCCATTCCGGCCCAGTCACGAACCCTGCAGTTTTCACTCAATTATTCGATCCCGTCGGACAAAGAATCGCGTCGAGGCATAGGTGTCGACCTAACAGGCGGAGAGATCGTTTCTCAGCGAGCCAACGGAGCGTAGGACCGCTAAGGAAATTATCGATGCGTGCCGTACTCGCGCTTATTAAATATTTTCCACGCTTCACGGTCGATCGGTGCCCTCGCGCTCGCGTTTCCGTCGCTCTTGCCGGGATCACGCTCCCGGCCGATGCCCGATAGCGCGACGGAACACTTCCACCGCGACGATGGAACGTTTAAACGGCGCACCGGCGCGAATGCTTCACGACACGCTCGTCGAATTCCCGCGACGGCTCGTTCGTGAAAGCGTCGCGTCGCGGCTTCCAGCGTCAAATTGGCCGAAACGAATGAGGATTCCGGCCGATACAGCGATCCGACGCCCTCGTCAGCCGCGGAGGAATCGGCGCGAGTTGCAAGCCGATTTCTCCGGCTTAATGTTTCTTATTACTCGACGCGACGGGCTCCGCTTCACCGCTATCGACGACGTGGCTCGATTTAATAGCGCCAGCCTCGCTATGAAATGCCGTGCGCGTCCTCGCCGGTCGCCGATGGGATCGATGAAAGACTCATCGATGACACTGCGACGATTCAATTCCTTCGCGCGGAGAATGTTCCGTTTATCCGGCCATCTCGATGGCTACCTGGCCTGGCTGCGGTCAAATTGATTTGGAAAATATTCCTCGGTCATCTCGAAATATGTTTGCACCGGGATTATTTCTCCCTCTCCGTAATCTGTTAATAGAATATCGCGCGAAGGGTATTCGATTGTCGATGTAAAAATTCCGATGCAGTTGAAATACGGCGCTGAAGAAATGATCAGGAAACCCTGAAGGCATCAAATACCTTTCCCATCTGAGCAGATTAACAGCTTTACTTTTCACTTGGACCAATTACTCCGAGAACCTGTCCGCCGTCGATCCCAATAATTATTAAGATCGTCGACGTTACTTCGAGATCGTGATGCCTACTTGGAAACTAGGCTCCCGAGTCGTTCGCGAAGACTCTAGAGACCCGGCTAGCTCGACCCAGCGGCATTCCGACTCGCGAATTCACGGCGGCCGCGTCCATTCGCCGAGCCGCAATCAAGCCGTACCGATACACGAGAAACTAATTTCCTGCCCACTGAAAAATGTCTCCGCCGCTCGCAATCGCGATCTCACCCGCGGAACATTGTAAATTCGTCGCCGACGTAGGAACATCGATTTTAATCCGGCCACGTCTAATTTTTATCGTCGTTTCCCCTTGCGCTTCCCCAGGAATATACATTGGAACGCGTTTATTTCGCGTTGTAAGGAAAAATCTTTCCGATCTCAACTTTTTCCATTACCTGTCTCAACCCTCTGCTACCTCTTTCTCTCTCCCTCCTTTCTTCCCCGCCACTGAGAACTTCCGCGTTACGCGGAGAGTATCTCTTGACACGGAAAAAGGAGTTCCTGGCGGGGTTCGTTCCGCGAGCGTTACGGTTCCGAAAGGAATTAAGTCGGTAATGTTGTTCGCCGGGAAAAACTGGGCCACGAAAAGCGGAGCTCGCGTCTTCGGTAGACACAGCCATAACCGTCGCTGGTTTGCCACTGACGGGATCCTATTATACGATGCTGTAAACCCTCCCCCCTGCTCCGCGAGTCGCGTTCACGGTAGTAAATTTAATATATTCTCCCACTTGGTCGCTATTAAACCCAGCACGTGTCTACATCGGCTCTTCTGCGGCTCGAAAACACGTGTCTCGGCCGCGCTGCGGGCACGACGGCGGGACGGGGAATTACGCGCGGCAAATATCGGGGGTGCTTCATAATTTATGAAGGTTACGCTGGTGTTCGCCGTTTAAAAATGAGTTTTAGGGAGTTTTGGGGAATAGGATCGACGGTGCTCGGCACGGCGAAGGGTTTATAAAACGTGGTCACTTGCGTCGTAAATTATTTTTCGGGCTGTTTAGGAAATCTAATATGATCTAATATAAGTTTCTGGTATTTTATTACCGATCTATCGAATGTCGTGTATTTATGTTTGTATAAACTTCTCCGACAGACTCGAAAGACGGTTATGGGTTTTGAAGGACCCTAAATGAAAGCGTTCGGGAGAAACGACTCGATTAAACGCCGTCGTCGAACATGCACGCATAAATTCCTCGGCGAATGTAATCAAGCCAAGGCTTAGATTCACGGCTTAGGCACAATAAAATCGGCACGCGTACACGCGGTGACAAATTGGAGGCCGGTGAAGGTAAATGACAGCCATTCCGGTGGGAATATGTGAAGCGAAAAAAGCGTAAGCACCGTTTCGCGGAGAAATACGCGTGGCACGTAATTCTTGGTGATGGATAATATCAACGCGGCCGCCTGCAGAATTGGAACAATAATCTGGACAATGTTCCAGTAGCTATGAGCTCCTTTACCGAATATTTCTTCCTGCGAGTATAATCTTTCGCCGTTCAAATACACGATTCGAGTGAAGCTACAAACAAGAGCTAAATTCAGTCTCCATCGCGAGGCAACGGGAAAAAAGGAACCGCGCACCGAAGAATTATTAAATATCAGCATCGAATAATTCAAACGATCCTTTAAACCACCGGCTGCAATCGATGTAGAAAGGATAACGTATGCGGCAGCCATTAGAACCGAATTAAAGGGTATCATTAAAGAGCAAAGAGAGCAAATGCCCACCTCGAATATCGGGAACGTATTTTTTCCTGAGAACCTATCGACTCATCGGACAGCAATTTGCCGGGCGCAAAAAGTTAACCGATCGCGGCTATTGGCGTGCGTACGCGGTTCGACCGAAGGAAGAAGATAACGCGGCCTGGCTGGCGATTCCGCGCGGAATTTCGCCGAAACGAGACTATAAATAACGCGGCCACCGACGCAACGTGTTCGGAATTTCGTCCGATAATTAATCGATATCGAGGAATTATCCGCTCGATATTATACCAGAACACGTGTTTATATAGTATATATCCGCGGAATATGTATGGTACGTGCAAGGATCGATCGTCAACCAGCGGCGAGCACGCGAAAGATCGGGATTAATGAAGACGCCTCGGCGAAATCCGAAGATGTAATTACCGACAGAACAAATCGGGGGTAATCTTGATTACGATCTACATCTGCTCCCGTGCATAACATCTCGAATTGCTAATTAATCGAGCCCTCGGCGTTCCACCCTGCCCCTCTCGCCGTGTCCACGGGTTTCGCGCGCTCGATCTCTCGCCGTTCCCCCTCGTTGGCCCCGCGCGAAGTATTATCGGTCGCCTATCTTTTACATTAATGCCGTAATAAACCAACCGGGCGCCCATTCACGGTATACAACGTGGCAAAAAGCGCCAGGTAGGCCGGCTGGAATCTCGCAAAAACGATCGAAGACACGCGGAACACCGTGCTCGACGTGTAAACACCAGGAATGCAGTCCAATTTTTGCGCTATCCGCCGCGCACCGTTGGCAACTCGCCACGTACGTGCACGTCATTTCATATCGGTCCTTGTTGCCAGCTATCTTGCAAGGTGGTAATACCGCCTCGTTCTCGCTCCCCGTTCCAGTCTCCTCTCGTTCCCACCCAGAGTTCCAGCCCGAGCTCCCTTATTTTTTTTCTTTTTTTTATTTTCGCCTCCATCGCCCAGCCTTCTTTTCTATTACTCCCGTGGAACGGCCCGTTCCCATTCAATCCGCGTCCCCCGGCACGCGAGATATCGAACGAGTAGGTGAAAAGGTTCCCTGATACCGATTTTTAAAGTTACCCGGCTCCCAGACCCGCCCCCGATCGAGTATATCCTGATTTCCTCTTAATTAGCGACGCGAGCTCCACCGTCGACGTCCCGCCCTCCGAGCTTCGATCCTGTTTCTAACGTTTCGCGGTTACTTTTCTGTTACAGGCAACATCAGGACCAAAGCGGTGCTCGACGTCGAGACCAAGAGGGGCTACTGGCTGACCGTGTTCGCGCAGGACCACGGCGTGGTGCCGTTGAGCTCCAGTTTACAGGTTTGTCATGACGAATGCGCACCATTTAGATGGCGCACATCGTTCTATCGGCGACAATTTATTTCTCTTTTTTGTATCTCGGGCGAATCTTGCGGCTCCCACGTCGGAACTCCGTGATATATTCGACAATCGCGAAACGCCCGGAGAAAATCCGATCGAACGACGGACAAAATTTTCAATCCGCCGCCGGAGAACTGATTCTTTCGAGTTCTACGGGATCGGTCTCACATTTCGAAACTTCTACCTTCGGTAATATTCAATCGACAGTTCGGTAGAACCGGTTCCGACGTGTTGAACGTCGAAAAACGCGAGGAAGGTCTCGATTGTTCGTCAGCTTTTTTTCCCAATTTTTTTCGCGACTCGCTACGGGACCGCGGTCGGACACGTCGCCTTGTAAATAATTCGCAGCCGAACTCTGTTCAGGTGTACGTGGAGGTGCTGGACGAGAACGACAACACCCCGCTGACCGAGGCGGCGGTCTACTATCCGTCCGTGCCGGAGAACTCGCCGGCAGGTGTGAACGTCCTGCAGATACGGGCGTTCGATCGCGACGTCTCGCCCCAACAATTCACATTTTCCATCACCAGCGGCAATCCGGAGGGTTATTTTCTCATCAACTCCACCACCGGTAAGTTCCACATGGTCACTAGAGGCGGAAGAGTAATATCTTCGGACGGGAATCGAAATAGATTGCCGGCGCGAGGCCGCGCGCGCGCGCGCGGGGCTGCAGCCTCCGGCCCCTCTAACGAGATCAATTTTCCGCGGACGAGGTTTTTAATGGGCCCATTCGAAGATAAACGAGCCCGCGACGCGGTTCTTCAAATTTCAATCGGGGCCAGGGCATTTCGCCACTCGAATAATTTATACGAGTCGACATCGGTTGGATCGTACATTTTATCGTGATGTGGTTTCCGCGGTGGAGATTAGTGGGGTATGAAACGCGGGAGATAAAGGATTTATGGATGCGGGAAGAATTTTATTGCCGCCCGAACATCGGAAACATAGGTTTCAATTTTTCGTTCGGAAATTTCATTACCATAAACGAGTTTTATTCAATCTAAATGTCATACGTGGATATAATAGTTTCGAATCTCGACGGGTGTAAGAAGATTGATAGATATTTTTCGAAACTTCTCTCGTCGGCGCTGTTTTTTTTTTTTTCAGAGGATATTCCCTTGCTCGTTAATTCTGACTCTCGCGAGACTTACCGTGCATTGCACGGTTTCCGTAAAGTCATCTTTATTAATCAATTGTCCCGAGCAGATTTCGCGTGTACGCCGCACAGTTTTTTCACGCTCGCGAAAGCGACCGAGTGACTCACCGCATGCAAGCGGAAGGAAAGGACCATTGTTTTCGACTTGCGCGGAGTAACGTATGCAAATTCCCCTGATCGAACTCCGATTCATTATTCATCGTTCCGCTCGACTCGGTCGTGTCAGTTCCGCGGGATTATAAAACGATGAAAAGTCCGAAACTCGTTATCGAGGAAAAAGGGGGTGCCGTTACAGGGGTCAAGGAATAGCCGGGCGTAAATAGGCACGCATACAAATGGTCGTAAATCAATTTTAACGCGGGACAATTTGCGATACAAATTCGATTCGATCCTAGACGAATAACCTTCGGGGGTGGCCGGTAGCGATTAAATTAGACTTTTAAATGAGCAGAGGGTGAAATTAGTCCTTTAATTTATACCTTCGACTCGATATCAGGAGTACCGTCTTTATTCGAACGAATCCTTTGACTTATCGTATCTCGCGCTTTTCATTAAAATTTCTAAAAATAGTCAATTCAAATTTCATGTCTATTTATTTTAGAAAAACATACTCTTAAGCGTACAATTTTAAATATCCCCTCATTGAATATCGAACTCTTTAAGATAGACTTTGAAACTTTAGATTGACGTTGCTATTGTATACGACGACCTTCTTGCCACTACTCCGTGAAAGACACTATCGGTCCAATGAATCATCGACAGGTTTTGTTCCAATAGGATTCTGTCATTCCAGTACAGTCCTATTCACTGGAACGACTGCAAGAGCCAAGAACATTGTCCCGGCTCTTTAGAATCTTAGAATATCGAGCCCCGCGCGTATAGGTAAGTGAATTCAGGTCGGTTGATTCTAATTTCGTCATTATCGGTTCTGGTCGATGGGTCGTATTGTGCGGCAGACAACTCAAAGGTTGTCGATGTCTTGTCTAACGCGTCTAACCTATTGAGCGCCGACTTGTATGGTCCCGGAGTCTCGATTGTACGGAGTTGTAAACGCTGCTGTTCGTGTCAGGCGACTCCTGATTTATCCTTACAGGATCTAGACATTGTTAATGTAACATCCAATCAATATTACAGAATCTATTGCTAGACAGTCCGAGGTATTTCTAGTTACAAGCGAAAATCGTACCGCCGACAAATTGTCGCGAACAGGCGACGCCGGCCTTTGAAGTGCGAAAGTTCCTCAACGTTCCACGGGGAAATTCATCAGCTGTCCCTTCCCTTTCGCGAACAGATGCAGTTAATCACGGGAACGAGCGCGATGGGAAAGGTAATTACACGATCATAATTACACATCCGGTTTGGTTAACCGGAGCCACCCCCGAGCCGACGTCGCCTTTCTTCCGCAACTTTCGCGGCTGTCCATTTGCTCCGCAGTCGTCGCGAAGATCGATGGGAGGCGGCGCGGAAAATCGCTTACACCGGTAAAGGACGGCTTGTAATTAAAAAGTCGAGCATAACCCTCTGATTCGTATTCATCGGAAGCCGCGGCGAACTTCTCCCGTTCGAATTTCTGGCTCTGAATTTCCGAGAACCGTTCTCCCTTCCGTGTGCCTCCTTTTTGCGCCGGGACTCCGGAGAAAAAATGTAGAACCCGCTCTCGCGTAAGAAAATGTCGCCGACGAAAACAAAGTATTTTCGTTTCAAAGGCTTTCCATTTGCGACTTGAATATAAAATATTATCTTTCGCTACCTTGTTACTGTTCCGTAACTTTAAACCTTCCGCGCTCGATTTTAATTCTACTTACGTTCGTTACATTCACAATTTCTTCTTGGACGAGGTAGTCCAGCACAAAGGGTTAATCTCATTTCCGTACGCAATGCGTATAAAATTTCTGAATTACCGAAGATCAAAGCCACGAGAATTCTGCAGCAATGTTCATCGAAGGAAGATTCATTCCTCGGGAATTACGAAAGTGAGAAATTCATTTGAAGCTACCCTGTTACTATCTCGCGACTTTAAACCCTTTGCACTCGATTTTCGTGTTACCTTTGCGATGTTCCTTCAGAGAGGATTGTCGGCTGCGAAGGGTTAATTTAATCTTGATCCGCATTGAAAACGAAGTTTCTTAGTTACCAAGGATCAAAGCTCGGAGAATCCCGTAGCGGTATTAGCGGAAGAAAATTCGTTTCCGAGGAACGAAGTGAAAGGCACACGTCCGATACATCCGTCGCTGTTCCCCGCGAGCGGAAATAGGAGGCTGGCGAAAAGAGAGGACCGTATCACTTGTAAATGTCGTCGGGTTATCACCGAGGGAACAATACGTACGCGCGAAAGTATGCTCGGCGAAAGGCTGGTTGCTTTATCATCGATTCCCGGAGTGCATTCACGCCGCGATAAATACGTAGCCCTGCTCGTTTTTATTTCGCCGGCTGGCCGGTCCGCTGCCGCATTAAAGCGACGCTGGTCCGTTGACCACGTTTTTATTTTATCGAACGAGCCCCGGCTGGCTCCTTGGCTGACCGACTGCCTCGGAAATAAATCGTGCTCCGCGTTCCGCTGAATTTCCCCTTTATCGAACATTCGTACACACGCGTCGAATAAGATCCAAGGGACATTCGGTATTAAACATTCACGTGCAGCTTCGACTACGGCACTTAAGTCACGACTTTGCAATCGTAAAAGTCTCGTATAATATTTCGTATTCATCCAGTTCACTCTAAATCTCGTAACGCAATAATTACAGTTCTATTTCTTATATAACACTAAACCTGCCGAGCAGTTAGATTGACTCAAAATTCTTCTATAGCAACTTCAAAAATGCATCTATCGAGACTTACAATTTAATTTGCGTATCGCTAAATCAATCTCTTGAATAACTTCTCAGAGGAATATCTGTTATGTTTTTAATAATAGCAAAAAGGAAAAATCAGGAATGATTTGACCCGTCTGATAGGTTTAGCGTTAATCTCTTATTTTCTCTTATTTCTATTACATTACCTACGAATGAATTGTAAATCTGGAAAATTCACTTTTTACTCGTATCGTCTAACGTATAAATTGGCAATTTTACAATTTCCTTTTCCGTGGATTCGGAGTTACGGAATTCAGAATGGTTCCAATATTCATCGCGTAGCACTGTTCTCGGCTAGGTACGATCCCACCAGGCACGTAGCCATTAAACGCGCCGGATCGCGTAACGTTTTACGCGGTGTGGATCGGCGGAGGTCACCCGCGACCGTATTTACTCGAGATTATTACGCTTTGTCGGAGTGCGCACGGGCGATACCGTGGCTAAAGAGGGAAGAGGGAACGAAGGAGCACCAGCCGCATTCAGATTTCCCCTAATGATAGCATTACTGCGGAACAAGACGGCGAGAACCGAAACGAGCTACCAGATGCTGCGATCCTCTCTCGCCGAGGATGAATAGGTCGTTTACCCGGGATCCATCGGTCGTTCTGCGAGCCGCGAACCGAGCATACTTTCTCTTGCGGGCTCGCATTACCCGCGAACGCGCCGAAATTGATCGCCCCGTCGATTTGGGGAGCCCGGCCTGATGGAATCGATCGGATCCGCTGGAATAGGTGAAGACGAGGCGAGAGGATATCGAGCCCGACGGATCGCTGCTCGATGAAAGAATGCTATTCCCCGAGTTGACAGGATGTCGAACGCTTCTCTCCATGCTGAGGATCCTCGACGCGTCGGCGTCCTTCCATCGGTGTCTTATTCCAGCGGTTCGACGCTCGACAATTACTAGCTCGGCGAATCGTGCTCTCGTCTATTTTCAAAGATACTTGATGGCTGATTCGATATTAAGGGACACCGAGATCAAATGCCTATTATAACCCGATTCCAGTTAGATCGATATTCGAGCCGGGCAAAGAGCGCCTTTATGCACTATTGACCCAGTGACACAGTTGTCCCGCGAATCGAAGTCAACTGCCTATCATCACGAACTGCTGTCTCATCGACAGTTTCCTGTTATCGATGGGATTTTCTTTGCACTTTTAACCTTTGCTTTACCTAGAGCGCGTTACGTTTTTCTGTCGCCAGTTTCTTGGCTTAAATGCAACCTGCTGCGGCGAGCTTTGAAACTATTATTGAAATAGGACGTCCAAAGGAATTGAAGCATAGGAATTTTAATCCTCGTTGTATAGTAGATTTTCATGTAACTCTTATGCGGATTTTCTGAATATTTACGTCCAGTTATCTTCTAACGATACAGTTACATTAGTAACAATGCAACGCGCGCCGCTGTCCCCTTTCGTCCGCGATGGCGCGCAGTTCCCCGGGTTTGGATGCAATTTTCATCTCCGTTCCTCTTCCGTTCTCTAATCGTTCAGTTAGGCCGGCCGACGGAACACGAAAATTGCATTCGGCCAGTGGCCGACCTTCTGCATAATGCAATTCTTACAGAATAGCACGTTAATACTGTTTAATAAGGCGTGACGCGTACGGAAACGAGGTGGCCCGATGAGTTCCCCGTATCCGTGGAAAATGGCGTCGCGACGAGCCTGTGCGGCGACTCGATAAAGAGACCCGGCAAAGAGCTATAGACGGGAGATTGCATAAGTTATTGCCCGCGAATCAGCGCCGCACGATCTCCGCTCGCATTAACGGTCTCGCATTTACGGCCGGCCGACGTATTGTTCTTGTTTAAAGAATATCACGAATAATAATGGATAACGAGGGCGTTTTGGGAACGGTATTCAGAGATTAGATCAGATAATCCCCGGTTTCCAATAATATGTTCTTGTTCCGGGAAACCGCCGTACCAGCGTCGTATCTGTCAAATATTGTATAGTTCTCCGTAGACGTTTATCGGCGTCCCGTTCAATAATCTGGGAAGCGAGTGGAACAGTTTTACATGGATCGGTTACGATTCGACGCGATACTCGCTTGCAGATAATAGGGGCAACTCTATTATCGGTTGAACTTCGAGCAGGATTTTTCCGCGTTTCTGATTCACGAAAGTCGGGAGGATCGGTGCAGCTCGACGGGAGTTGAATAGAATTTAACGACGTGTTATAGCGTGTTTCAGTCCATTAAAATTTTCATTACAGGAAACATATAAAAGGAGATATTTGTATGCAGATCCGCGATCTAGTGATAATTTCAGATTCCCCGACGTTTTTTCCGAGTTTGAAAATCCCTGTCCCGTAATAATGTCCGCGACTCGTTCGAAATAAAAATAACGGGCGCCTTCTATTTCTCGCCGCGTTTTATTCCCAAAACGACCATTAAACCGGCGAGGTTAAGTGGCGACTTAATTAAACAAATGCTCGGGAAGTATTCCGCGCGGATCCCGCTGTAGATTAAGTCATCGTGTTATGGCTAGTGCCAGTTTTTACGATGCGGCTCCTTCGCGTAGCAGTCTCCGTCGGTGTACATGTTCCTCGAGGCCAAAGCAACGGTTGCACAAGTTCCGTGACACGGGGCACGATTAGCGGCGGCGGCGGCGGCTCGAATACGCCCGCGAATTTTCTCGAGCGACGAATCGAACGGAGAAGGAAGGGTCGACGGACTCGTGACCGAAAATGGGACGGCCGGATTTGAGAGATTGCACGATGCATTTGCAATTCAAAACAATACGAACACGTCGAACCGGGGGTGGCAATTGTTTCAATTCTCATATACGGGCATTAACGATGGTTCACTGATGAGGGACGGAGAGAAAGGGGCCACCGACGCGCGTTAAATTACAGTCCATCTCGGTCCCGCGACTCCGCGACGCGAAATTTCCGGCTCCGACGCGACGCCGGACAAAAGATCCTTAATTCCCATGCCTAAATAATACGACCCGCGGTAAATCCTTGAAACCGTGGTCGACCTTGTGCCTCCGAAAAAGAAGGCGGAAAAAAAGATTCAAAAAACCAACCCAGCACGGTTCACGAATTCCCTTTCATTAAATCTGTACGCGGTACGTTTCTGACCCTGATTCAGACCGCGCGGAGTACTCGTTAACCTGATTTCGAGTCAAAAAACCCCGTCGACGTGTGCATATCGAGAAATAAACTTCGGCTGCGGTAACGCGTGCAGTTTATTATCGTACGCTTTGGAGATCTTCAAAAACCATTTAATACGTCGTAAGATATCATAGTTCTCGTTCGGTAATCATAGTTTCAAATTACTTAACCATGTACATCTAATAGAAACGAAACAGTCGAAACATCCGGTTCCATTGAATCAAGATCGACATCTGCGTATAGAATCGCTAGAAATCTATATAACGAATTGGAAATTATGCTCGATCGAGTTCACATACGGTAGAACTTCCCTCCGACTCGAAGATGTCAATTTAGCGTGGTCCTGGCGCGAGCCGGGTATCCGGCAGACGATCCCTTTAAAGGGAATAAAAAAAAAGAAACGGAGACGATCCCGAAGGAGAACCGCGACGACGTTGGCCCCACGGTTTTCCACGGTGTGTTTTCCATCGGCCGCCACGAAGCATTTTCCCGGCGGGCTTCGAAATCCGTGGTCGAGGACGGTTCACCGAATCCCGTCCGTATCCTCTGGGAAGGTAACGGAAAATAAATCCGTCGCGATCTACCCGCGGTTTCTTGCGCGAAGCGTGCTCGGAGGCAGTGCTCGGCGAATCAGACAGGAATATCGGGACAGTTTGTAATATCACGGATAGTCCCGTCGCCGGCGCGCCGTCTGATTTCCAATAACGAATTTTCCGCGGCGGGGCGTGATCGCGGCAGGACACCGGTGCATCGGTGCATCGAGCGGCGACGAGCGGCGACGAGCAGCGACGAGGAACGCCGTCGACGTCACCGACACGACGAGGGCGAGGAACGAAAACGAAAAGCAATTATTTAAATGCGTTCCACCGTGCGGAACACCGTGCTCACCGTGTTCCCTCTGTGCGACGCGACGCTTTCCTCCGTTTCGCTTTTTCCCGCGACCTCTCGTGAACGCCGCGCTGTGTCTCCTACTACCGCGAGCTGTATAGAGGGTGTCGCGAAATTCGCGCAGTCGAAGGGGATCACTATAAACAGGTAGCACCGAACAACGACTGCTCGAATTCTCGCTTTGCGACGCGCGAAGTCGTCGAGCTTCGAACGAGAAAAATGTGGCGGTTCGTAAACTGCGATTCCGTGAACGTGTTCGTCGTGCATGCGTTCTGCTTTCGAATCGGTGGAATTACCTGGAATTCTTCGGTTCTCGAGATAATCTAGGAATGTGGGAATCTTCGGATTTGTTAGTTAGTTTCTTGTAACTCGAATGCGTCACTTTCTGTGATCTATAAGTGTTCTTAAGTAATATTGTTTTTTATTCTGAATTATGTTTAAGATTAAGCAATGTACTATTTTCCTGTAAATTTTTGAACCCGCCTTTCTCGTGATTAGACCGCGGATTTTCGTGCACTTACGGGATACCTGCAAAATTGCAGAGAATACACGGAACACGAAAAGATATATAAGATGGTTGAAGTGTAGTGTTTCTTGTGGCATTTATTAAACCCTTCTTTACCGTGATTCTGTTTCCTTGTTCTATTCTTAAGGATTTGAATTTGTATACTCGTCACCCAGTAGATTCACCTGTACCTCCCTCCGCCCGGTTCAGTGCCTCGTCTCGTTTCCCTATCTTTTGATTGTGGACTTCGACGAGGAAAACGCGGCGGCGGAATGTCACCCGTTATTACCGGGTGCATGTCGAGTCCCAGGGCAGGGAACTGCGTCGCATCGGCGAGTTCGCGAACAATGACGATGCACTTGACGGCCGCTGTCGATGGCCGATGCACTCGATCTCCGGGAAATTTTCTGCGCCGACTCCCGGTGCACAATGCCGCCTTACTTGGCTCTCAACCCCCCCAGGAATCTCGTTATTACGGTTATTAGAGTTTGTCACGAACGATTCGGGGAAATCTCGTGGTCAGCGCGACGTCGATTTAATCGGCTTTAAGACTTCGAGAACATTGGCTCGACGCGAACCACGCAAAAGTGCACCGTACTTGAGAAACTGCCAAACCGTTCACCGTATAAATGAGATTCTACCAATTTCCCTCGCTGCTAAAGAAACACTTAATCATCCTTTAGAAATGTCGTTAAAAATTCGAATTCAAGTATTTAGATATTCCTAACTTTTTACCTTAGGGCCGACGAAAGAGAGGATTCGGTAACAGAATAATACAACTACATTGTTCCTCTTATCCAAAACACTTGATAAATTAATTATTCTAAGTTCTTCTGATTTAATTAATTCTTTAATATCTAATACTTCTGATTAATTGTTCTAAGAACTAATTCCTTTCATCTGTCGCAGCGTTCACTTTTACGCGACACAGAGTTCAACCCTCACTTCCGTTTCTTCTAAACGAAACCGCAAGTCGGCAGTTCGGAAATTTCCCGTGACCCCCTCGCCCTCTGTCTTCCAGTGGCAGACACGGCTTCGCCGGTAACGTGATTAGTACTTCCTGCCAGAATATAAAATCCGCGGCGTTTGTCGTTGTTGCCGGAAGCCGTAGAAACAGCATGGGGAAAAAAAATGTCGCTCGCGCCCCGCTACACCGCGATCCCGAAGGGCTTCCCGGCGCTGTTCCGCGATGTCGGTTCCAGGCGCCGTTTTCCGTTCGGAAACTCTCGGCAAGCGTCCGCATCCGGCGGAGTCATCCGGCGTCAGGCGGAAAACTCGTTCCCGATGGCTCTCCGGGGCTCTTACATTGAAATTTCTTGCTCGTTCCCCCGGAAGCCGCGGCAGAAAAAAACGTTGAAAAACGCGGCGAGCGGGGAAGAGAGAAAGTTGGCCGGTCGGCGGAAAGGGGGGTGCGAGCAGCGGTCCGGGGGAGTCAGTGGAAAGCAATTTGCCGCGAAATTGTTACGGTCCTGGGGACGAGCCGAGCGGGCGAAACCCAATTACTATTTCGACGTTCGAGAAACGTCAGCGCAGCAATCGAGAAACGAGTCGGCGGACAATGGCGGCCGAAATTCTCGGTTCCCCGATTATTTTCCGACGACACTCGTGCCCGGCCAGATGCGTTGAAAACGCGAGCGCGTCCGTTTGTCCTCTCGCCCGAAGGGTCCTCGCGAGCCGCAGCCGGAAAACGGGCCCGAAACCCGAATCGACCGGTCGCCGGTCATCGGTCTACAGATTTTCCAGTTGAATTTCAGCAACGAATAAAATAGACCTCGACGAGAAATGAAATCAAAGGGACGAGCCCGGTATAGGGAGAGGAAAAAAGTTCGAGTGTTCGACCGGGCGCCCGGTGAATTCTGAACACCGGCGTCTCCGAGTCCGTTCCATCGAGCTAATCTTTTGTCCGGTCGACCCATATTTTCTTTTTTTCTCTTCCATCCTTTGAGGAAAGACCGGTCGAATCGGCGGTTCCGGGAAACCTCGGTTAGCCCCGATTGAAGCGTCGTTTAATCAAGATTCATCGAGTCCGAAGTAATTTTTCGACCACCTTTGTTTCAGGTTTGATCACGACCAGCGGCAGAAAACTCGATCGGGAGAATCAAGCGGAGCACGTTCTGGAGGTGAGTTTGCATATAAATTATACCGCGGGAAATATTATGGCAGCTCGATTCGAAACTGTCGATCCGAGTTATTTATGCGGATTCGGGCTATTTTGAGGATGCATTGTCTTACGATTGATTGGACGCGCCGGGTCGGTGAATTACAGGTCGATCGATTCACGCCGTCGACCGCGATATAAATTCTCTACGTCGATCGTTTCGCGGTGGGAAACGCGGAAATTTACTATCCGCGCGTAATCGAGTTAGGATTTTAGCGCGCTAATTTCTTTCCAACTCCTCGTAATATCGTCGGAGGCGTCCGAACAGCGGTGCATCCATTTTCCGCGCCGTGTCCTTTCACGATATTCTCGAGAACGCTTACTTTCTTAAGGCGTTCAGCGTCTAACGCGATTCTCCGTTGAGTCTCGGGAGGATCCTGAAGAGACTGGAATAGCCGGCTTAGCAGTTCCTTGTCTCGCGGAGTAGCTTCAGCGGAATAATCATCTTACGTTAAGCAGAATCGTGCGTCGATGCGCGTAAGTTCGTGCTTTGCTCGGCGAGGAAGTACGCGACTCGGCGCACGGCACCGCTATAAGTCGGATCCGCGAATAAAACGAGATACGGCGTGGCGTGGCGCATTCGCGTCGAATTCCCCAGATTGCAGCTCGCCGGTGAAGCAGTCGTTGGATTCCTCCAGCGAAACTGCGAGAAGCGAGAAGACTATTTGTTAATTGCGCCTATATTATTATTTCAAGAACTTCTATAGATTTATTCAATAGTCCTGATATAAAAGCTACGAACTGAACAGTAGAATAATCGCTACTTGGTCAGACAATTGTAAAAAAATCATCTTCAATATCGATACTGGGTTTACTGCAGTTCGACGCATATTGAATTCTATAAACGTTATCTGCAATTACATATACTTCAATCCTTTACGTTGAAACCTCTAATATCCAAGATCTTAATAAACGAACATTACTGTTTCTAGGAGCAGTATAACGAACCGTATAATAAATCACGCGAATCCACTATTCAACAATATCATTCAAACACGGTAGATCGATTCCCAGGTGACAACAGGACATGCAACTACAGATACGTTCGCTCTACCACTCGCAGCCAGCACAACTTCCATATTCAGGGTTCGTCAAAGTTCAGGCAAACCGGAGGCAGCTTATTTCCTAATCTTCTAGTCGGAACGAACACAGCCGTCCAGTGAACGTAGCCGCCCAGAACTATAATCTTCCGTTCGCTAAATGTTAATGGACCACCGGCCAGCCTGATAGACCGTTGTCTTCGGAACAACCGAGTTCTGACCGAACCCTCCACCGCATAAATCGATACGGCAACTTCTGGCCGCGTCCCCTAAGTCGGACTTACCGAGCACCGAGCTGCGCAGAGTTTCGGCGGGCTTAATAAATTCGCGAAACCCGGTGTATCGGATCGCCTCCGATTCGCCGGCACGTAAAAAGTCGTTACTAAGAGCCCCGCTTCCATTCCGATGGGGCTCTATTTATTTCCAACCCCCTGCGCGGCCGGCGAACCTTTTCCCGAGATTGGTCTACTCCTTTGCTCTTTCCATTGTAACGAAATTCCAGCGTTTCGCGACACATACGCCGGTCGCCGAGGGGGCGGAGGGGCAGCGAGAAGGCGGCGGCTCTTCCTTTAATCCGGGCGCAGAGAGAGGAGGAATCCCCCAAGAGTCCCCAATGACGACCCGCCGAGAAATGCCTCACCTTGTCTCGTCCTTGATTCTCCATCCATTCGCCCGTCCGACTATCCTTTCCGCTACACCCTTTCTCGCGCCCCTCGCGAGTCCCTCGGTCCGACTACTTTCTTTCTCGTTCCGGGCGAACGATCGACACCCTTAAACCTGCACCCGCTCCCGCTCGCCGCCCGAGTCAGGAGACTCTGTCTCCTCATTTTACTTTTCAATCTTCGGGAGGATGCGATTTTCTTCCTCATTTCCAGTCTGACAATATTAGAGGGTAGGACGCGGGGGAGCGGAGCGACGATTCGAGGGATTTGCCAGACAGCGAGGGTGAAACTAAAAGGTGGAAAAGGATGCATCGGTAATCGACCTATCACCTGTTAGCGTTAGCACGCCGTTAACGGATTCGATTTACCTTAACGACCCGTCTACTATCGAGCGCGAGATTTCGCCGGGATGGGTTTAATCTTCGACACCTTGTCGTCTGGGAACGAGTTTTGTTTCTTGGTCCGACCGTTCGGCTGGGAAGCGTCGGGCGAGATAGAAACATTGTTCGCAGAAATGGAACGGACGTTAACCGTTCGACGACGGGGATTTTTCAGGGTATCGAAACGTTCAGCGAACGAAGCTAAATTGCACGTTTTACTTTCAAGCATCGCTTCAAAGTACTCTTCTGTTATTTAAATAATCCAATTTCGTCGTTGCCACTTGTTATGCCAATAAAGTCTGCGGCGCGAGTGAAATAGCTCCGATAATTACAGTAGAGATCGTCGATGTCGAAAAGAGCAAAACGTAAACAGATCGTTTCGTTCGATTTATTTGGCGAGTACCCTAATTATCCATTAATTGCTCGAAGATTGAAGAGCAAGCGTATTCCGAGCCGCGTTCTCCAAACATTTCGCCTGTCCGTCATTAAAACTTACGCCTCCTCGCGATGAAAGCGCGCCGCGTTACGTAACCGAACGTTCTGCATAAACCCGTCAGGGGATTTCTCGCGGTCCCGTCTCGATCGTAAAAGTTACGATGCGCGGTTATCCGTTGTTGGTACCGCTAGACTTCCCGACAAACTTATTCAGCGTTTGTTTAGCGGCGCGTCTACGTCCTGGATAAAGTTTCGCGAATCGAAGCCGGTATCTCCTGTCAGAATCTCGCGGTACGTGTGCATCTTCGGTGCGCGCGGCGCGCGTGTGTGCGCGGCCCGTGTAATAGAATGCGATCGAACGGTTCGCGAGGGACGCCAGATAAATCCGAGACGGCGTTATCGTGCGTATCTACTTTAATCAGAAAAACATCTTCTCCGGTTGTGTTACTCCTCGAGGCATTCCGTTTGAGGGGACTTCGGTTCCGTGACGAAATGCGAGAGTCGCCGTGTACCGGCTTCGCTCGGCTGGTTCTTAATATCTTTAATAACATGCATTCGAAACGTGTACTTTGCAAATAAAATTCATGTCGGTATTTGACACTCTATATTTTGGTTCTTTCGTATAATTGAACACTTCGCACTCGAGAGGTGACGCTCAGTCGTCACTCGATTTGATGCAGTGAAACTATAAAATTTGATATTCGATATTGAACGGTGTATAATCCATCGTCGTATGAAATACTGGAATTAAAAGAGGAAAAAGGGAATAAGAAATACTGGAAACGAAAGCTTTGTTTCTAAATTTACTTACGATTTGAGTTAATTTCGAAAAATATCGTCTGCATCTGGTTAGAAAATGTTAAATATTTCTAACGGAATACTTCCGAGTGCAAAAAAAATAAATACAAACTTGGCAAATAAAGACAAAATTGGGAAAATGTTTCATCTGATAATATAGGCACTTACGTAAAGTTAAATGAAAGAACACAGATTCTTAAATTTGGTCATTTGATCGGTTCCCGATAGGGTTAACGTTAAACAATGGTGAAGCTCGTATAAAATTATTTGTTTTACAGAGTACTTACACTAAGTTTCGAGTAAATGAGACCGTTAAGTAATTTTTTCCATATAAACTTTAATACCCCTTTAGAAGCAACTTTCTAAATTGCACAGTTTTATTCTCACTGTTTTCGGCTTGAATATAGATGAATATCGATGAACATTCGCTGAACATGTTCCTCGAATGCTCGCGATAAAAAAACAATTTCCCATTCTCTTTCCCCGAACAGGTCTTCATTAATTTTTCTGCTGATTGACGCACTATCGCGAAGTTTTCCCCCGAACATCGTGTCGATTGCAGGGCAGTTTCGCCAAGTACGTGGAATTACAGATAAAACCGCGACCGCCGCATTAGCGGGAGAGAAATCTACTCTGGATTCGGGTAAAGCAACTTTATTAAAATCGACCGTAATAAAAAAGGGATGTAATCTGAGCTTAAGAGGCGGCCGTTCCGGCGGAGACGAAATTACATTAATTTAGTACTAATAGAATTTCCACGAGAGGAGGTTACGAGATTCCATTTAAATTACATTTCGGATCGCGGTACCGTAACTTTGCAATGCAAATGTGCACAGCCTCTTCCGGTAGCCCGGAATTAATCCCCGGCCAGGGAAATAATGATCCGCAGCGATATTTAATATCGGAAATACAGATTTCCATTCGGCGGGGCCGTGACGGACAACTCTCGACTTTAACGAATCGCTCGAAGGAAATCGATAAAAAGAAAAAAAAAATAAATCCGAAAGAAACGGACCGGGAACGCGGCCGGACTCGTTGACCCGGTAATTAATTATCGTACAGGTTACCCCTGGCTCCTCGTGCGAGTTAACCCAATTATTGTTGCGAACTTGCGTCGGCAAGTCTTCCATAAACGTACGACGGTAATTAACCGAACGCGT
Source organism: Nomia melanderi (assembly GCF_051020985.1). Taxonomy (NCBI): domain Eukaryota; kingdom Metazoa; phylum Arthropoda; class Insecta; order Hymenoptera; family Halictidae; genus Nomia; species Nomia melanderi. The sequence continues at coordinate 6,294,739 of NC_135008.1, forward strand.
TGCGAAGAAAAACAGGTTTCCCTTAATTGAACTAACGAGGGTAACACAATCGGATATCGAAGTCGGCAAATCCGACGTCGGCCGACGAAAATGTCGCGTTTCATCCCCTCGGAGTCGCAATTTATCAATCGAAAGCATCGAACGGGGTTCACTGTACATGTGTCCGAACAGACCTCGCGGTTCCATTTCGGCGGAACGGTTGACAGAGTTCATTCCGCGGTCCGCGGCGTCCCTTTTTTCATAATTCCGCTCATAATTTACGAGCGGCGCATTCGTAGGCGCGTATAGAACTACAAACCGCTTTTCCCCGGCGCGGGAGCCTGTCTCGCGCTGTCGGCTGCTGCTTTTTCCGCGTGATAAATCGTACGTCGTCGGAAAAATCGGACCACGAGTGGGTTTGATTCTGGGTGGTTTCAGTTACTTTTGAAATAGGATCCCTTCTCATCGGATCTTTCTTATTCCGCATCGATCAAGTTTTTTCTAATTTTTGTAAACGCAACTGAATAACTATGTTGTCTTGTGCATTTACAATTTTGATACATTTTTTGTAAAAATATTAAAAAATCGTATCGATAGAATTTGTTTTTAATTCTTCCACGAATAACTAGGTTTTCGTGTGCATTACAATTTTCGTGTATTCTTGCGAACATACTCAAAGCTGCACCGATAAAATTCTTTTCAGCTTTTGTGCGAATAACCGAGTTCGGTGGATTTTTGTAGAAATATTCAAAACCGTGTATGAACATACTCCACGGTTAACGAAGTATTTTTTCGTCGTTTCCGCTGGTACGAGGCGAAGTTAGAGATTTTTATTCGCGAAAACCTGTGACGACTAGATTTTTCGCGTGACATTTTATTCAATCGCGTTAGAAGCAAAAAGCCTGGGCGGAGACCTGTCCTGGAACTGCGCCGAATCTGCTTAAAATATGTTTCTAGGTGCAGGAACTGTTTATTCACTCCTCTAAACTCAGCAATTTCGCTTGGGATTCAAGAGCAACATTTTCTAGTCAGCACAGCGACCCGCATTCAGGCGCGACATGGGTACAATCTCGGATTTGCGAAATCGTTCCCGTCAACGACAGATTTTTCACAGACGTTTTGCCACTTATTTTCAATCGAATCGCAGAAGCTACAGTCTCGAAGCGCTGGAATAAATGTATAAATACCGGGGTACTTAAAACACCTTCCAAATTCAACCATCGATAAAGACACGTTAATCCAGAGCGTTCTAAAAAATCGATAACCATTCGAGTGTACGTCGAGTAATGATCTCGAACGCGAAAGTTCCCGCGTTACTTTCAAAGATGATTCCGAGCCGAGATATTCAACAGCGCGAACGAAAGGGAAAATAAAGAGGGATCCGCCGCGATTCATTTAAATTTCCCACGGAGAAGACGAAGACTCGCGGAGACCGGGGAGTTTCAATAGTTCTCTGCCTTTTCGCAGGGTGTTTCAGTGCCCTTATTCCGATGGTACGCTCCAAACACTCGATGCGACAGCCGAAGTAGGCTTGAAACTTGCTTACCGGCGTGCATAGGACGCCGAGTGGCTGGCAGATACAGTTTCGAGCACCCACTCCGGGCCAGTCGGTTGAAATTTATGATCGGCCGGCTTCCGTCTAGTCGAACTTGCTGGAATCTTCGTTAATTGAACGTGTGTCAGACGCCGCGCCGCTCGCGAGAACTTCATTGCCGTGTGTCCGTGATACTCCGGCGTCAAACGCGTCGCTGTTGATTTCCGCTCCAAATGTTCGCTTCCGTACAAACATTCCGATATTTCCTGTGACACGTCTGTACTCCTGTACGATCAGATTCATCGGAAAACATGCAGCGATAAATTGATCGTGTTCATTATTCAAATTTCGACAAGTTTGAGTAGCTACGAAAGATTCTGAATATTGACCCACTTTCGCCTAACAAGCTGTTTTAACCAAGTCGTGTCTACATCGTGGGATAGTTTCTTTGTCAAGGAAATGGTTCCGACGAGGTTCACGCGATAATGCGTTCCAACGTCGCGGAAAACTGCGCACAGCAAAACAGAATCCGAGGCATCGCCTCGTATAATGCGCGGGCGTGAAAGCTATCCGCTTAGCCTCGACACCCGGGGCGGCCAAATACGCCGAGAGCTTTTTACCGCGGGCTTATTAATAGCCGCGATTTTTCACGCTTTTTCCCTGTCTCGTTTCTTCTCCCCGGCCACTTTGCCGCCTTCTCGGCCGAGCCCGCGACACGCGCTAAAATATGTCAGGATCGTTGCAGCTGAACCCGCACACGCGAACTGCATTAATAGGGATGCTGGGCCAAGTACATTAAGTAGGTCAGCGTATTCCTTGTTGAAACTCTTTTCGCGTAATGTCAACCGAACACGCCGCGACAAAATGCACGAATAAAACGTGGAATAAATTCGCTGGCACAAACATTAATTAGTTACGAGTAGGAAATTGTCGGCAGTAAAGCGTCCAACGGAACGGAAACTCGATGGTTAGTTCGATGCGACAACGTCGCGATGTGTAATATTTATAATTAAATCTTGCGCAGTCTATTGACGCGCGAAATAACACGACCCCTCTGTAGGGTAGTTCTAGAAAAGTGTCACCGACATTTCGTCAGAAAATGATGAAATATTTACACCGGGGAATCTTTCAAGTCCAAAAGGTCAAAGTCGTTCCGCGCTGAGAGGAACGTGTTCCCCTTGGAAAATCGCCGTTTCCCGTATCCCGCATGTACCCACCATAAAACGTCGAGCGTGTTGCCGGTGACCACAAGTTTACATGCCCGTATACACGTACGGACGCGATCGCTTTCGTTTCGCACGTAAAACTCCGCCAATTTCCGGCCAGCCTAGTCGGTCGCCTCGGTCGCAGAAAAATATCGCGCGTATTCAGCATCTTTCCTGGGTGGTTAACCGGAGGCCGACTTCCTCGCCACGTATCACGGCGGTAAGAAGAAGGTGCAGGCGAAAGGTGAAAAGCCACGAAAAAAAAGGAGGAGAGAGGGTAGGAGTAGGAGGGGAGGGGTGCGCGAGCTGATCGTCGAGCAAGGCGACGAAAAGGGCTCGTTCAGCAAGGGTGAACGCTTTTTTCTCCCCATTATTCATTGACCTCTCGCTTTCGTGGCTCTCCCCTCCGCTCTCCCCGCCGCCCGCCGCCGAAGAGGACCCTCACGCCTCCTATGGACACTCGAACTCGTCGTTGAAGCCGCTTAATTGACATTCTTCGCGTCCCCCTTTCGCACGGCTGCGAAGACACCCGCCATTATTTCTGATATCTTTCTCCGCCGCCCTCTGCCTCGCGTCGTAATGAATATTTCTACCCCTCGAGGAGGAACCAAAGCGTGGGACGCGGAACACTCAGACGATCCTCGAGAGCGAGTATAACAGCCCCCGAAATTTCGGTTGTTTTTAGGCGGCCACCCTAAAACGTTCATACGAGCGTGTTTATTGTAACTGTGACACGAAGAATTCGATTGAAGAGGCTTGTATCCTTGTTAATTGGGAGCGACGAGTTCATTCTTTTGTCCGCGTCCTTCCGTTTTCCCGTTTGTTCGACGAAACATTGGGTATACCACCGACAACGTGGATTAACGAAAGTAATTTCTACCCGCAAATTTCGTTAAAGAAAAGAACTGCGCGCTCCGCGCGAGGCTCCATAAGAAAAAGGACACTACGGCAAGGATCCGCCATTAAAGGACCCAATTAAATCAGCTCGCTGCGCGCCGTCATCGCCGACACCTTGCGTCTTCGCCGGCAAGTGGCAATTACGTCGCGTTGTTTACGCGGCGAGCGTGTTTATCTCGTCCGGGATAAAGTATAATTAAGCCGGCGCAGATCCGAATGCTTTCTTCCGCGTTATATCTGCCGTTCACCCGCGGCGGAGCGGTATTCTTCCGCCGCGACAATGAACCGCCTATCTCCGCGTCCGCGCGCGGCTCTCTCGCGGAACCGGTGTCGTCGGCGTTGTCGTTGTCGTTGTTGTCGCCCGCGGCGATTCGGCATCCCTTGATTTTCGTTTCGTTACACGGGACCCTCCCCCCCCCCTATGCGCGAATAATGGAACCGGGAAGCGAAGAAAAGCCCGGCCGCTCGCCTCCCTTCCGCCGTGTCTGCCTCCGCTTCCTGTGTACAGGATGTTTGCGGCGACAACCGCGCTTAATTCACGGAACCTTCGTTCCGTTCTTCGTCCCGCTGTTCCGCGTCGCGACGCTAGACGAGCGTTGTTTGCCTTTCGTTCGCCGGAACGGCTTCAAAGGGAGCTGGAGACGGAACGGAGGGAAGAATCGGGGAACAAGCGAGACGGGAGGAGAAACAGCGGGAAGAGTTGGAAAATGATAGACAGCCGTGTGGCGGGGTTCGGATGGAGGGCGACGAAGTCGGGGAAAGTCAAAGGTCACGACGGAATGCGAGAGTACGCGCTTGGCTGATAAGGCACGAAGATCACAGGGGGCAAAGGGAGAATCGAGAAATAAGGAGGGTTAGGGTTGAAGAGAGAGGAATGAAATGGACGTGGGAGGACATGGGGATGGCTAGGTTGGAAGGTTCACGTGGAGACAATGGAAATCGTAAATAAACACAAGGGAACGTGAAATGATCGGAGGAGGTCGGGGCGACTCGGGATCGCTTAAAAAGAGCGAGCGCGTCGGAGGGGATACGAAGAAACGCAGAAGGATGCGGCAAGAATACGAGAGGACATCGAGTGAGACGTAACGATGCGCTTCGGGATGCAGAGGGATGGAGAATCGTAAGAAGCAAGGAGCCGGGTTCACAGAGAGAATAAATTGCAGGAGTATTTCGTGAAATGAATGGGGAGGAATGTCACAATTTCGGGGTAAATGGAAGAAGAGTCGGTGGGAAAATGGAACGAAAAATGGTCTGAGGTAAAGGGGGTATACGCTAATCGGGATGAGTATTCAAAAATCTTGAAGATAGTCTACCCGCGAGCGGGCTGAACGATCAACGATGAAAAATAGGGAACCGCCGCGGGAAATGTCTGACGATGGTAGGGGGAACGAATGCGTGAACCCGTGCGGTTCACTGTGCCATTGTCTCGAATTCTAAAGCGGCGGTGTATCCACGACTTCGAAGCTCCCCTGATTTTCGAGGAGAACCAACTAGCTACGATTTACCTTTGGATGAGACCGCGATACTGCACAATGAGCATGGTACGCTGGTAAACAGCACGTATCTCGTGTATTTCGAGAGGCATTCGAATAGAAAATGGGAAGATACGCCGCATCCGATTAATATGTAAGGATAACAAATTCACGGTGCTCCTGCGAACTTTCCGGATGAATTTCCGGCGAATCCGGAAATCGGTTAGCCGGCGAACATCGATCGATACGAGCGAAACCAAAGAACATTTTCCTTTTTACTCATTCGCGGCATTATATACTTTCAATACGTATGTCAGTTACATTGAAAAGCAATTTCACGTCGAGAGGTCACATCCTGGATAATGACTCATAGGGAAGATTTCCAGATTGATTCAACAATCGATGTTCTCCACGTGAATCGAAACGAAAGGATATTCTATTGTTTCCAATATCTCACCCTCGAAGTTAATATATACTCACAATAAATGAAATTATTCGCATTTCTTGCAAGTTATCGATAGTAAAACTAATCCAGTTTGATCGCAGGGAAATGTTATACGGCAGTGGGTTTTGAAGCACTGGTCGGTTTACATCTACCTCGATACCGTGTGAATAACCGAAAGAAAGGGATAAAACAGAAGTATAGTTCTATCGTTAAAGCAGTGTTTACGGCGGCCGCGAGTTCGCCATGTTTATTCGCCGCCGACACCGCGGAAGGCGAGATTTCAGATAGAAATCGAAGCTACGATATCGCGCCGTTCATGCCGCGCGGTTTACTGCGAGCGAGATCCGACCGTCGAAAATAGCCCGGGGATATAGGAATTCCATGTCGGGGCTGGTATTGCTGGACATAAAATGCGATTCCGATCGAAGGGACGCGACGCGCGCGCGGCCTCGATGGAAACTTCATCAGCATTGTCCCGTTTAAAAGCGAGTCCGAGAGATGGGCTCTCGCGTGGCGGGCAACTCCTTTCCCGGAAACAAACTTTGCAGTCACTTTCACGAGACCCGCCGTTCGAGCACCGCCGCGAGCTACAATTATTAATTACACGACCCGGCCGGTCGTTAATTGAAGGCAAACTTCCTTTTACAGGCAAAACCAAGTAGACAATTAAGAGAAATAGCGGGGCAACCGCAGTCAGCGGATCTTCGATGCCATTTAATCGGCCCCGTTCCCCGCTGAGCATAGCTCTCGCTGTTCGACATCTATGGATCCAGTTCTAATTATTAACGATCGCAATTAAGAGGGTGTTTCCTGTGATAACATCTTTCACCGGCTATCGTCGCGTAACTTTATGCGCGGATACGATCGATTAGGGAACATTCGCGTAAGAGACAAGTAATAACCGGTCCGATTGCGCGAAACTCAACCGATGCACTCGCGGAGCTAGCTTCTTTTGGTTGTGCGTCGAGTCGGAATTGAGATGGTATTTTCCTCCCTGAGGATTACTAGATGCTTTCGTTTCGCCGTTGATCTTGTTTCTTGCCGCGTGGAGAGACGTGTAATTGAATAACGATTCCCCCGTTGTTTGCCTTAATCTTGAGAATCATTTTTAACGTGTTCACTGTTTGAACTTGCAACGTTTAAACTCGCACGGAGGTCCTTCGCGCGACGACTTCTTCTCTAAGGTCATTACTTAATTAACGTAACACAATGAACGGTCTTCTTTTGCAAACCCACACTGGGTTAATTATATTTGTAGCACTTAGCCCGAACTGCGCGCGACTTTCTAACTTTTTATTCCGAATCGTCATGACCCATATACGGGACCGTGGACGCGTTAACCTACTACCGCCCGCGGAGCGCGCGCGGCACAAACGCGAGTAGCAAACTTAAACAAAGTTACATTTGTTTTCCGCCGTGAAAAGGAGGGCCACCGGAAGTTTTTTAATCCGTGTTTTTTGAAAAAATTCGCGGCGGCGCGTAAATCCGGGTACTGGGTCATCGTATTCAGTGAATATCATGTTACCCGCGCGTATTCAGGCGTCCCACGGCGTCCGCGCACGGCAGCTCCGCTTTATTTCGACGCGAAAGCCGTGCCGCCTGAAAGGATAACGTTTATCTAGCCACTTAACCGTCTTGCGGGAGGACCTTAAGCGTTTTCCGATGCACGGCCGCGGGCTAAACGAGATGTATCCTTCCAATCCCGTAACCCTATTTCGGTCCACGCTCGTCGAACCGGCCCGATGATCCGTTCCGCGCGTGTACAAGTCGATCGATGACGCGCCGCCGCACGCTAAATTCAATACACCGTGTCGAGCACTTTGTACAGACAACTTTACGACCACTTAACCCCCTTTCATTCACTTCCACAAAGCAAAATCTCTTGAAATTCTACGGGAACCGGAGACCCGGCGAATAAAAGCTCGGCCGGATATTAGAAATTTACGGTCCAACGGGGAACGCGAACGGGCTTCAATTATATATCGAATGTTAATGCTTTCAGCGGTTACCTTTTCATACATGCGAAGTCACTTTGCGATGCTGATTGGAAAAGCAGCGAATAAAACGGGGAGCGCAGACGAAACGAGATGAACAAACGTCCGGACGTACCCGCGCCTCTGGTCGTGCGCGCGATGAAAGAAAAACACGATGTTAAATATAAGCAGAAACCCGGTAAAAACGGTTCCTCTGTTTTTCAATTATTGCCGGATGATCGGGCTGACGATGGAACGCAGATTGTGCGAGCGGTTTCTATGCGTTTGTAAGCTTAATTGCGATCATTTCGCTTGATATCTTTCCCTCCGGTGAATGAATCGGAAATGTTCTCAGAAATTCATGTTAATATATTGGATAATTTACAAATCCGTATTAGTATAACCGAGAATGAGTTATTTCACGGTATACAGCATTGTCTATTTAAATAGTAACACGTACGCGGCGTCTTCGTATCGCCAGATTTACACAGGCGAAATTGAAAATCGCTGTTTACTTTGCAGAGATTAATCTGTGGCCGCATACCGACCAAGCATTTCTGCGGTGCAGCGAGCACCGCAACGTAGCAAAATTTCGGGATGCCTTTTGGAAACGCTTCCTACACGTAGAATGGACTTTCCGAACATTAACCACACATATTCCCACTCATTCGCAAAGTTCTTACTTTCCAAACATTATACACTGTCCAATGAAACTCCGAAATATTAAATAATCAACACGTTGACTGTCGTAGTTACCGTCAATCACCGACACTTCCGAATTTCTCGAAAATAATTACGACACCTGAGACGTTGAGTACCAAATGAAAATGTTTAATAGCACGAGTAACCATACAGTGGTATGACATTCGAACATTCGTGCCAAATAAATAACAATTGTTTCTATTTATCGCGAAAGAACAAGCGACGTGTGAAAGGTCAAGATTCCCTTGTCGCTGAACGCGTTAAAGAAGCGAAAGAACAAAGTTCAAAGAAACACGTCAAGGTAAAGCGCGTTGCATACAAAAATGCATTTCTCCATTGTGAAGGCCGGCGATAGCCCGTCACAACCCGTTTCCCCAATTCCGGTCGTCGGCAATTTTCCGCGGAGGCCGAAAATCGAATCAGCGTTCCGTTGAAATTTCCGCAAGCCGCGAAAGTTTGATAGAATTCACTGTCCGACGAATCAAGCGTTCGCGGAGACCGCGTCGCGATAAAAGAGCCGCGCGCATAAACGTCCGCGGAAGTTCGGGCGTTGGCCGAGCCGTCGATAAAGCGGAAAAGGAGTCCTTACGAACGAAATTCGCCCCGTAGGGGGAAGTTGTTTCCGATGAATAAGGTGGCGAGGTTGACGAACTCGACGGCGAGAAGCGAATGTCGAAAAAGAAGGAAAGAATCGAGGCGCAAAGCTGCCGGTAAAGGTAATTACGTTGCGGAAACCTTTCAAGTGAACCGCCCGCGAGGTTCAGCTGCCGCAGCGATATCGTGTTGATTTTGTATTCGTCGATGGTTTAGAAATGACTTGTAAAGTCGCCGGGAAAAATCTAGCGTCGAAACATCGCCGCTTCCACGCGAAGTCTTTAACTTTGTCGACAAAAGACCTAGGAAATTAATTTACGCCACTAAAACGGAGGAAGCTGCTATCAAAGATCGTTGATTAAATCGCGCAAGAACAGGTTCTCTCGGTCGGTTTCCCTGGTTCACGTTGAAAACAAATGAGGAAACGCGGAACTGTTTCTATCGCGAATTCCACGGCGTATGCAATAACATTTATACATTCCTCCACTTTTTGTTTCGCCGAGTTAACCAATTTGGCTAACGAGCGGCCTGTATATTACTTTGTCTCGTCGCGCCTCGCGCGTTCTTCGTTGCGCGATCCGATCGGCAACAAAAATGTGTCGAAACCGTTGCAAACGCGGTTTTAACTGGTAGGTAGCCGGCATGGACGCGAGGAGTCTTACCATACGTAGATCGCGGAATGTCACGCCGATCCATTTTCATCGACGAGGCGGCGCGTCCGAGCTGCGGCAGCGTTCCTCGCGCCGATTAGAACCGCGCGCGAGCCACCACTTCTCGCGGTCGCCCGTCCCCGTAATAAAAATCAGGATTTCCTGTCGCGGGGATCGTAACCTACACAGATGCGCGTACTCGTTTCGCAATAAAAAGGACCGTAAACGTCCGGGGACCGTTTCACCGGCGGAGACAATTTCGAAAAGCGCAGGTAATGGCGCCTACCGGGCGCCTAAGGCGATTTACACGGTCCGCGGAGCAGGTTTTGCCGTCCGGGGTGCCGCTTCCTTTCGTCTGGCGAGCACCAGACGTCTTCCTCAAACAGGTTGTACATTCTTAGACCGGCCATCAAAGGAAACCTTATCTCCGCGCCGGGAAATTTCGCAAAATAGTGATTGGACGACTGCGCGAAACACGGCGGGACGCGTATCGCATGAGGAATTAAGGGAACGATGACTGGCGAGCCAATGACAAACACGTTTTCACTCGGCTGCCTCGTTACCGCCCCGTCCCCCCTTGTCTTCCTCCATTTTTTCCGCGCGGCGAACTTGAATTTCTCGTATTTCCTATAAATAATCGCGCGCCCTTCCTTTTTTCTTTACATACAGCACGATATTTCCCGGTTTTTATAACCTGGAAACCAGTTGGTAGACTTTTCACGTCGACGTCGATCGGCGAGAGACCCAATGATCGTCCTTTACACAGATATTAAAAAGGAAAGTATCGATCCCGTCGCAATTGTAATTTGCCACGGAAAAAGATCTGCTAATAGGTTCCTGAGTGGTAATCGTTCGCTTCGAAGGGCCTATTAAGTAATTCTCGATATGCAAATTATAAGCTTCTTATGAAACAAACGCGTGTATTTAGATTCACGCGATATCCTGCGCTCGCTGCGACTTTTCTATTACATTTTCCTGTGTATTTCACCGTAACCCTTCATTCGATTCTTCAATCACTTGAATCACCTTCTAGCGACTCTTTTTTATTACGCAGATCATGTACGTTTTACTATAACGATATTCCACGGATTCTCGTGATAAATTCTCTCGTAACACGTCGTGCTGCGCGCACGGAACACCTCCAAGAGCGAACAAAGAAAAAACAAATAAAATAAATCATTCGAAAGTAAGCCAAAGTATCCTTTCTCAAACTTTCTCGATAATCGTGCCACACTCGCGCCATTAATCTCGCGAGGGCGCCAAGGGGAGAAGAAGCTTCTGAATTTTAATGTGACCAAAATCGCGTTCGCAATTGATCTGCTCGTTCGACCGATATTTCGCGGGCTTCCGGATACGAGGAGTAATGTCGGTCGCGTGTTTCCGGCCAGTGACATTCCGCGAAACGGAGTTTATTACGGCGGCGTTCCGGCGAGCCAAAAGCCGGGAAGAACGGCGACGGATCTCGTGCGGAGCGGGCGAGTCCCGCAGGTTTAACCGCAAACGCGAAGTTAAGCTCGTAGAAATCAGCAGAAGCTGACGGGATAATTACGAGAGACAGGGAGAAAGCTGGGGGAGAAGATTCTAAAGAACTGCGCCAACAGCGCCCAGCTATTTCCCCTAATCACGGGGAGAACGCAGCTCCTCGCAGAGATTCTTGCTGCTCCAGCTCGTTCCGAACTCTTGACTCCGTAGTTCGCGGCGAAGTGTTTCTGGTTTGCAGTCGTTGCTGACAATTTTCGTTTCGTTTCAGAGGAATTTCATCGACAACTGATTGGAATACCGTAGAATTTGATTTAAACGAATCTCTCGGAGAAGAAGGCGGTTTATATAAGTGGATTGACGTATAAAGATAATTCAGTTAGAAGTTTGATTAGAGTTCGAATAATTGAGTACTATTGATTTTTGTTTCGTATAAACGGAGTTCTACTGTGCAGGGAACTTTCTTATAATATGACTTGATAAGATGATTCGTATAACACGGTGCAAAAGCTATAATAATTCTATAAGATATTCTTGTAACAGTTTCTATGTAGCAAGCTAATAAACTTGGACGATACGTATGCAATATTAATGTTTCCTTTTCTTCTGTACAAGCCGCAATCAGGTGTTCTTAGAATATGAAGGAGGTTTGATGGTACCGAGTCTCGCTCTTTAATTAAAAAAATCTGCAACATATTGATAACTAGTAAAATTATACCGATAAGTACCCGAGTCAATTATGTTCGCCACATAATATCGGCAATTTTTCAGGCACAGATTAAAAAAAGTGTAATGGCAGTTTCAAATACTGTGTTTCAAGACGATCATTATAATGACTCGTTTAACTACCTCCTCGCGAGCTACGCATTCCGAGTACGCACTTACGAGAAGTACATATTAAAATGAAACGAGAATAAAGAGACGGGGGTTCTCTGTATACGCGGAGAAGGGTAACTAAGGTACCTAAAACGTCGAATAAGAATGTTAAGGAGCATCATTAAAACGTCCAATAAGAGTTCACGTTCGCTTCCACGATGAGAGGTAGAAAATTTCGATCAGTTCGCTGTAACGTTGCCCATAACAATATAACTCGAACAGAAACCATCGGATCGACGTGGAATCAATAACGCTCTTAAAATCACGAGGTTGAAGAACGTTGATCGTTATTATTTCGCTGCGGATACGAGATTACGTTTCCAAAGAGATTCATTGACACGGGAATTAAACGCGAACTTATTAACGAAATTATTCGGTCGCCGCTGTTGGAAATTGATAATCATCCGCAGCCTTTCGATTATCACGGGGATAAGGTCACGTTCCGAATTTCTGCAGAGGATTTCGCCCGACCAATTTCCATCTTGCAAATAACTCCTCCGAAATCAGTTTCATATGTCCGTGTCTTCGAGAAAATCACGGCCGATATTGAACGCCCCACCTGCTGCAAACACGAGCAATAAAACGAGCAGACGTTTCGGCGAAGATTACGATACAGAACACGATCCCCTAGTCCCATAATCCGCGCCACGAATTACTGGGGACTTAACTATCCCCGTTACGACTAGACACGCGGTCCCGTTCCTGTCCCTGCGCGCCGTGGACCGTCGTTTCTCGCCGGTTCGCGGCTTCCGGCGCCGCAGGAAGTATATGCCCGCATCAATTTCCTTTCCGTTTGACGCGACGACCATCGAACTGCTCGCCGATCCTCCTGCGCCCGGATAAAACAGGAGTAGTTTCGTAGTTCTAATTTAGCGCAGGTGTTGCCCAAGGAATAGAATTTCCGATGATTAATTCGCATCAGAAGTAGCTCTCGGATCTACCTCGCCAGAGATCCTATTTCACGGTCCCTAATTATTTCTGCTAAAATATATCTTCCATGTATCAACGATCTGTAATAAAATTCGAAGGTATTTACTTTCATTGTACCCCTATTCTATTCGTATCTATTAAAATATCCGTTCCACTGATATTTCCATCGATAGAATCATTTTATTGCCCGGCACGCGTGCAGTAAACCGTAAACCCCGCAGCATTCACCGTAAGACAAAACAAGCAACCATAGCGACGGTGGATATCACGCGCGGCGTAGGACGGAAAAAAACCATTTGATTGAATTCGGTAAAATGGCCAATCGAGAACTGTCACGGCCAGCGGAGCGGCGATCGAAGATAGTTTAATTACTGCGGCCTGTTGTTTCGTCAGCGTCGGAAACGTGACCATTCTCTGTTATGCCCGCCACGGTTTTTACATGTTGGCACGTCCCGCGAAAAATATCCGGCAGCGATACGTAGGGCCCGGCGCGACACTGCGCCCGGTGGATGGTCCGCAGCGAGCGTATCGATTCGCCGATATCGGGTTATCAATTATCCCGACCGCGTATCGCTCTAGCCAAAACTCGCGATATCCGAGGGCCTCGAATAATTCATCGTCGCGTTTAAATGTTCACGCGGATTCGATCCCCGTTCGCCTGTCCCCTCTTTTGTGTCGCTGTACAGGCTCCACGGAGAAATTATCCACGGCTACCTTACGCCAGACACTCCTTCCGATCGATATTTAATTATATCTCCTGGCAGAAATGTGCGAGGCTGCTCGCGGCGCTATAAAATTGGACCCAAGGAACGTGGCCAGCGCTGAATAGTCTGTTTGATCATTTTTATAGCTTGACAGTAGGGACTCTCGGGAATTAAAAGTATGATAAATAGAGGACTGCGTTTCAGGATCGATGAGAGTAATCGCTTCCTGTGATCTTTATTCCCGGGGGAGAGAGGTCTAACAAAGGGATGACGAAATCCGAAGCGAAAGAGGAAATCTCGGCAAACATAAATTAGTCAAGGAACTCCTTTTAAGTTGAGCAGGTCGCTGGGAGAATCTCCCAAATAATGTTCGAGGATTTATAACGACTACCCCCAGGGACGTAATAATTTTCATTAATTCAGCTCGGAGGGATGGCGTCGCGTCGTTGCGCCGAACTGTTTGTCAGCGATGAGTAAATACTCTTGAGCAGGGGCCACGGATGAATCTCGGGTTCCCTGGAAAAAACTATCGCATTACGCATGCCGTATGTTTCTCCTATACCTTTGTAATCCCTCCCATCTACGCGAACGGCGTGTTTACTTTACTCGGTATTCCTCTGTCTCCAAGATGGAATTTCAAACAGCAGGGAAGAATTGTTGTTTCTAACGAATATACTCTGAGAGTGAAAAAATGAGATATGCATATTCTGTGTAATTCAGAATTCAATTTTTAATTTCCTTGCATCGGGTAACCACGATTTCAAAGGAAGAGAACAAATATTTTCCGAATCGTACAATATTAATTAAAATATTCATATCCTTTTCACCGAATTTCATTCAATCGTCCCAAACAAACTACGGATTCTTTCTATTATCTCTATCGCTTGCGTCAAGTCTCTATCGCTTCTTAATTTACGCCAAAGCAAAAAGGGCTACGCGTTAAATCCCGAGGTTAAACGTTACAGACATTTCGAATGACAAAGTTATCAAGTAGTAACCCTGCGGAGCGTCATTCCCAGGCTCGTCCCAAGACGGCCGTCGAGAAAATATGCGCGGAGTCAGTTTCGTAAATGAGACGGTTCGGCGGGGAAAAGCCCGATCGAATAGACAGAAGGTGCCGAGCCTTATCGTCGCGGGAATGTTCCCGCGTTAGAGGAATAAGTTTCCCCCGGGCAACGTGCCCGTCCGAGATTCCCGTCGGCCCTTTGCCTTTACGATCGGGAAAGGGCGAACCCGGTCAGCCTCGACGATTGCGCGAGATCGTACGTGCGATATCCGTACATGAAAAGCCAGCGGGTATTCCGTGGCAGCAACAGGAAGAAGGTGGCGGGTGCGCGGGATAAAGGTAACGGCCGCGGTAAGTGGGATAAAAGAAAAGGGGGTGCGATCGTCGACGGCAGACTGCGCGGGGAAACTCATAGCGGCGAGAAATGTTTCCAGATATTGCGTTACGGAGCTCGAGACTGTGCCGTACTTCGCCCGCGTGCACTCCTCGCGTTTCCGTTTCGCGAACGCCCCGGATTGGAATCATTCCGTTCTACCTTGCTTCTCTGCTATGCACTCCGACGACGAAAGGAATAATTCGATTTTCAATATTTGGTCACCTTTGACCAATAGAATAGAGAAGTGAGTCTCGTAGAGAAATGAACACGGTGATTGCCTGAAATTATTGATTAATTTCAATGAATACGTAAGCTTAACCTCTAACAGAGATTTTTGAAGATAATTGTTTCGCAATTGACTTGATTATAACACTTTATGTCCAGGTGTTCTTGATAAGCGAGTATTCTTAATGATTGTGTGAACTGTATGTTACAATGTTTCGCGATTTATAAAACTCATCGATTGTTAGTGGTTTACAGTTTGAAGACCTGTGATCCTAAATTCACGCGTGAAAAGTATGAAATAGAATGTTCAACTGACGAATAAATTAATTCTCGTGTTTCAGGTGACAGTGAGAGACGACGGCAGACCATCCCTGGCATCGACGACTCGCGTGGTGATCTCGGTGGCCGACATAAACGACCACGGACCGGAATTCGAACAAAAGTTCTACACCGTTCAGATCCCAGCCTCTCCGTCGACCGACAAACCCTTGTTCCAGGTACGTATTCCCCGTATCGGAGCCTTCTCCGACGATCTATCCCCCGATATTCGTAATTCTATCCGACCTTCTAGTTGATTTGGGACATGGCATCGCACTTTCTCCGACCCCTCGATGTAAATCGAGAAACGGGGCAGAAACCTCGCTGCCCCGTTTCCTTTCTCCTACTTTGTCTCTCTGTACAAACCATGTAGAAGCATCCCTCGTATCGTGCTGTATATATTATCTGTTCACCCGTCGAGAAAAACCACGTCCCGCGAGAGGAATACTCGTCCAGATGTACGTATGCCAGAGAACGGGACGCGCGTGAGCCGAGAGCTAATCGATCTCGAGACTCCGGAACCGAGCTATCTGTTCCGGGCTAACTCCGGGAAATTCCGAGACAGCCGATTCGGTATTTTGTGCGTCGCGTTCCGTGCTTCCTGTGCCGTCTACCGTTGCATATCGATTATTTTTGGCTCGCGCACTCCTTACAAACCGGTCGCTGGTTTGTTGGAACGGATCGCTGGTGAATCAAAGTTTCCATGTAATTGTATTTACGGATTACTTGTGTATAAGATAATTATCTGTGACAGTTAATTATATTTAAGCTCCCATAGAATTGTATACTCAAAATCTGAATCTTTCTAAAAATGTTCATTTCGATCTCGGATCTTCAATTTGAATCGATTATTCGAGAAACCAGTGGCATGCGTTCCAAACGAACAATCGGCCAGCATCATCACCCCACTCTTCGAGCGCCTCAGCACGCGCCATTTTGACGGGACGGAAGCCTCGAACCTCACGCCTATCCAGTAAAAGATAGTGGAAACTAGTGCAGCTAGCGATAGTTCGATGCAAGAGTCGACCCAACCCCGATTGCTTGAGGTCCGTCTTAATATTCGACATGGCGAAGCGAGGAAAAACGAGCCAGAAAGTGCGGATTGCTTGCGATAATCCTCCCCGCTTTGTAATGTAAAGCATTATTCGGAGAGAGTTGAGAAGTTGGCAATTTGGTTTATAATAAATTCGAACTCATCGTGAAAATAGAATACGCCCTTAGTACTACGCGCTTGGATGCTGTTGAAACGTTGGTAGTGCTCGTAAAGCTGGCAAGGAATAAGATAATGAACGTAGCAGGCGAACGGTATTAACGGGGCTGGTCTCGTTAATCCGACGTTAACACCCTGGAATATTTCATATAATTCCTCGCCGGGGTCGGGTTTCGTCGGGGTCAGATTCGATTTCACCAAATATCGCGTTACGACCGCTCGTTTCCGTAACTTGGATCGCCATTGTGCGTGTGCGGTAGCTCGTGCGATCGCCCGATCTTCGCCCGCGTCTTTTATCCGGGACGGGAAAAATTATACGCTCCCGGGAGTCCGTTCGATATCATCGAAGATATCCCTTGAGAATGAAGATAAAAAGCTGGGGAAGAATAGAAAACGGTCGGGTAAAGCCTACGGTCCAGACTGAGAGATTGTCCGCAGACGCATCGTGGACGCGTGAGAGACAAAACACTAGACTTAAAGCTACCTCTAAATAAATTCTTGATTCATTGTAATGTAATCTCCATTCCAATGGAAAATAAAACACGTTTGAAAATGTAACCAAATACTGTTCCAATACTATTGTTTTCTCACTGTCTTCACAAGTCAAAGTGACGAACTCCCAAATTTCAGTATTAAAACACTTCAGATCTTCTCGTGCGTAATTTAATGTCTCTCAGTCTGTACTAGGCATAAAAGCTAAACACAGTAAGACGGGAATGGGGACAGAGCACAGGTCAAGAAGTATAATCAAAGCAAGAGTCGTTTGGTTGGTTAAATCGACGGGGACGATTCAAGCTTCGACGATCTGTTGTAATTTCGATGGACGGGTCTCGCGACGGCCGGTGAGCCTTCGTCGTCGCGGGATCAGATCCGCGGCAGTCTGTATCCGTCCGCGGAAATCGACTGGTCGAAGCCTAGTTGCACTTCGAAACGAGCCGGGAGCAATGGCAGGAACGATGAGAACTAGCCGGGAACAGTGGCGAAAGTTAAAAGCCTTCCTTCTCTCGTTCTCGACAGAAATCGAGGAACCGTTCGCGGGAGTTCGACCTTTCGATCGATACGTTACTAGAGAATGGAACTTGGGAGACATTTAGCCCCGACACCTTGTCAGGAGATCGTATCTTCAGGGTAAGAACACGCTGGCACGTAAACCGAGCGGCCGCCCAGCGGCGCAGGAGCATAATTTCTTAAAATAAGTAAATGCGGAAATGGTCTCGGCTAGTTTTGCCGCGCGTGCTCTCTTTGCATTGATTTATGGCCGCTTTTGTGTATGTACATATGTATATATGTATACGTACCATACATATATATATGTGTGTGTATGAGATCGACTGTTCGTTACAGTTATGATACCGCAACTTTCATGCAACCCATGCTGACCATTTCATAGGACCGCCATTGCATTCCTGTTATTTGATCGATCGTCTGTTTCTCCTGCCCGATGCAACCCCTTTTTTCGAATTGTTTAGTCTGCGTACGAGGCGACTCCGAGTTTAGTCTGCTGGATTAAACATAATAGAAATTCAACGTTCATTCGGTGATGTTAATTAAATACGAGACAGTGCTATTTGAAATTTACTAAACACTCTCTTGGACTCGCATCGTACCCGATCCCTTGGCTGTATTTTCGTACTACCCTGTGTATGTGTTCCTCCCGATCTCTCCGCGGCGTTCTGCCGATTTTGCTCGTCTCTATGTGTACACGTTATGTTTCTTGAATGTTTGCCTTTGTCTTGTACGGGGCTGCCGCCTGATCATTTTTCCGTTCTCTCTTCGTCACTAATAAATAAGGAATGCGACGTCGGGGCGCGTTCTCGCCCGACGGAAAGCATGACGCAGCCGCCGGAGGAATGGGGAATAAGAGAACTCGTGGCCAGTTCGACGTTTTCCTATCGAATGCTGATTAACTCGTGTTAGGTCATCCCATTTTTCGCACATACTCGAATCTATGTCTCTTTCTTAAATATCAATCGATCGCGACCACTATTCTGCTTCTCTAAAATTCTACGCTGTCTTCACTCTGAATTTTGCATCTCTGACGCCGCAAAATCTCGAAGGATCCTTTATGACAGCGTTGACAGCGTTTCTATCTCCTCCATCCGCTGCCTGACAAGAACATGGACTATTCATAATCGTTGAACGCTTTGAATAATGAACGCTATTGGACAGGGATTTGACAGTTCAGAACTTAATGTAGATTACCCGGACACCTCGGTTGACTGAAACATCGATCAAACATGACGCTGTCTATGGGATGACCTAATGATTCACTAATCAAGGAGTATCAAGGGAACCGTCTAACAGCACGAGAATAATGGGAGTCAGATGACTCGAGTGCATAACAGTCTGGCACATGGAAAAAGAAGGAAGTCAAAGCGGATGCGCTGTCGCGTAGATGAAACAGTGGAGCACTATTCGATGGACCTGGCAGAAATGCATTTTTCCATGCGCCGGAGAGGACCCTATAAATCCGCGTGCATCCTATCAGCTCGAACCGGTGTTCACGCGATCGATCCGTGTGCCCGTGGACAGCGAGACCCGTGTTTAATACGCTTCAACGCAGCGCGATCGGCCGACGGGAGGAGGATCGCCTACGGTCCCCTCTTCTTTTTCTCGGTCAATTTTCATTTTCGCGAGCCGCATGATGTCGATTGTGTGAATGCCACGCTTCGAGGGGCCACGAGCGCCATATTGGACGCGACACGTTCGCAGGGTGGCCAGGACGAATCGGGGAACCTCTTAGATGATGAACGAAATGTCTTAGAAGAATGTTTACTTGTCCTTTGTTTCTGGTATTCAATTTTTTGGATTTTCGTTGCTAGACATGGTTCGTCGATGGTAGACGTGTTTTCCGTTAGTTACTTTAATCCGAGACGTTTCAACGATCATTTCTAACAGTGTACTGGCGTACACTGTGGTATAGTTTCAAAGGAACTTTGCATAACACGCGCTCGAACGGGAATCTTAGAGCGAGCTTGAACATTGCGATCATCCTAGGATATCTGTTCTCTCTTATTTTTTCTCCTTTTCATTTTTTTCTCTTTTTTTTCGTGGGTACAAGCTGATGGCCGCGCACGATACTAATGTCTCTTTTGTGTCGTGTAACGCTATGTTAGTAGAGAATGAATACGTCAACGTCGAAGCAGGGGAGGCGTGTCTCTTTAATATCCTCTGTTCCCGCGCGTTAGGTTCTCGCGAACGACAAAGACGTCGGCGATAATGGAAAAATCCAGTACAGCATCAAGGGCGGCAGAAGCAAGGGCAAGTTCAGGATCCATCCTACCACTGGGATGGTGTATTCGCAACGGGGCTTTGAAGCCGGACAGGAATACGAAATGATGGTGAGTGGATTGTAATTCACGGATTTGTCTAGGTAAATCGGGTCTCCGTCACTGTCTACCTTCACGAGGACGATGACGTATTATGGATCGTTCTCCGTCTATCTCTAGGAACTCTAGCAGCTACAATCTTAAGTATCGAATTAACTACAATTACTAATTAACCCCTTGTTCTATGATTTCTTCCTAAACTGTGATCAATCTAACTACTCTGTTATTAACGATGTATTGAAACTAAGAGAAAATTCCAGTTTTATTCTCTGTCAACCTGTGCTTTGAGATATAATCAATATCAACAAAGGAATAACATGCAATTTGCCTTCAAACAAATTGAATAATGTTTATGTTTGTTAAATTCTGTTTGAAATCTTCACCGCGAGTCTGGTACGATATTATAGGGCAAGTTGATTAATATAAAATAAATCTTTAGCAAAACCAGCTTGTGAAATGTTCAGAAAAATATTAGAGTCATTTCGAAGACAATTTTAGGAACGAGCAATTAAATCTTCCAAACGCACAGCTATGATTCTACGAGTACTCCTATGTCCATGATTCACGGTCGATCTGGAGCAGCGTCTTTGATACAATTTAAGTTCCAGTTTAACTTACCCGCCGGGTCACGGTTCTGTCTGTCAGATAAGGGCGTCCGACAGCGGTGAACCGCAGCGCAGTCATCAAACACGGGTATCCGTGCAAGTTGTGGAGGTACCGAAGGAATCCGAGAACCCGCCGGTCTTCAGGACGAACAATCAAAGCGTCGAGGTCACGGAGAGCGACGAGGTCGGTTTCCTAGTCGCGCTGGTACAAGCCACGGACAAGGATGGCGACTCCCTGTGGTACGATATCCTCGGTAAGTAAACAGCGGAGTCAAGCCACTGCTCCATGGTGCTCTACCGTAACTGTGGCTTCATCGCAAAAGATGTCCATTACGGTAAATTAATAAATAAACCAATTTCGGTCGAACCACTTTCCTCCTATTCCATGTATTACATGCCACTTTCTCTAAACGTTGCAAATAAGCTCGAAGTTGTAGCTGATACTTTCCACTTGCTTATAAAATTAATCAAGGAACAGCGATCGAAAGCAGTTCGACTATTTTCCAAGGAGAACACAATTAGTGTCTACCTAATTATTGACACGAGAGTTAATTAGCGAGATATCGGACCGTCTCGAAGACACCCTCCCCCGTCGAAAAGTCTGAGGACACAGCTAACGTCTTCCAAGTGGGGCGGATGAAGTTAGCAAAGTTTTCGGGAGGGTGGATCCTAGACGGCGGTTTAAGTTCGCGCCGGCAAATGGCTGCGGCTGTTGGCCGTGCGCTGGTGTGTACATTTCTGTGATTAAAATTGTACGATTCCGAGGGAAGGTAAACGCCCGAGGGTCTCCCCCGGACCGAGGTCGCGTCGCTTCGGCGGCTGAAAGAATTTCCCGAGATTCCGTGAATCCGGATCGACCCGATTCGCGCAGAGCAATTTTCGCGAGAACGGAGGAGCGAGGGGAGAGAACAAAAAAAAAGTTGAACGCGATCGTCATGGTTCCAGACGGGGACAAGCGGGACGAATTCTTCATCGGCCGGGACAACGGGAACGTGCTGCTGGCGAAAAAGCTCGACTGGGAGACGCAGAACTTCTACAATCTCACGATCAGCGTGACGGATAGCGTGCACACGGCTGTGACGCAGCTGCTGGTCACGGTGATCGATATCAACGATCACAGGCCGGAGTTCACGGAGAACACCTATCACGTGGACATCTCGGAGAACGTGGAAAAAGGCGAGAAGATCCTGCAATTGCACGCAACCGACGAGGACGAGGACAAGAAGGTCTTTTACAGTCTCCACGCGGCCCAGAATCAGGCCTCGCTGGAGATCTTTCACGTGGACTCGGTGACCGGTGCCGTGACCTTGAACGAGGTCCTGGATCGAGAGACCATAGAGGAGCACGTGCTGACTGTGATGGTAAAGGACCAAGGAACGCCGGCTAAACGGAACTACGCCAGAGTGATAGTCACTGTTCACGATCACAACGACCATGCTCCCGAATTCATCAGCGAGATCATCCAAGGGAAAGTATTCGAGACGTCCCCGATCGGTGCCGCTGTGGTCCAAGTCTACGCGATAGATAGAGACAGAGGTGACAACGCTAAGATCACGTACACCATCACTTCTGGCAACGTGGGCAACATGTTCTCCATAGACCCAGAACTGGGCACTATCCGGGTAGCCCGTGAGCTCGATCTCAGTGTCTCCTCGGAGTATATATTACTGGTAAAGGCTACAGATCACGGTTCCCCGGCCTTAGCCAACACGGTGCCTGTACACGTGATGGTTACCATGGCAGACAACGCTCCCCCTAGGTTCATCCAGAAGGAACTCTCCGCGGAGATTTACGAGAACCAGCAGCTGGGCACCTACGTGAAGCACGTGGAAGCTAGAAGCACGTCTTCGTTGCAGTTTGAAATCGTCGACGGGAACAGTGACGATACGTTCTTCGTGAACCCTAGCACGGGCATCATAGTGATCAAGAATGAACTGGACTACGAGACGACCAAGTTTTATAACCTGACTGTGTCTGCCACCAACATGGCCGACGCAAAGGCGACCTGCAACGTGATCGTCCATGTTCTCGACAGGAACGACAACGCGCCCAGGTTTTTGCAAGCTACTTACAGCGGCGAGATCAGCGAGGGAGCTAGCATAGGGTCTTTAGTACTGACTAATACCAGTACGCCTCTGGTGATCAAAGCCGAAGACGCGGATTCGGAATTAAATGCTCTTCTGAATTACGATATCGTCGAAGATCTGCCGCGAAAGTACTTCCACATCGACTCCAGTACCGGCGCAATTAGAACTGTGATGGTATTGGACCACGAAAGCATACCGAAATTCTCGTTCCACGTGAAAGTGTCCGATCTTGGGAAACCGAAGCTATTATCCGAGACCACTGCCAAGGTGATGATAGTCGTAACCGATGTTAACGACTGCCCACCTAAATTCCTCGAGAACGACTACAACACCACCCTCCTGCTGCCTACGTACAAAAATGTAGCAGTTGTCAAAGTTGCCGCCGTGGATCCCGACAGCTCCGAGGGTATTCCGCTGAGGTAAGCGAAAAGTCTTCTAATGAGATTCGCGACAAGCTACAACGTTCGTCGCTCGAACGTCGATTAATCTATGCAGCGGGTAATGAATAGTACTCCATTCTTAGAGAATATATAATGAGATTTTTACGTTGCGATAGGCAGCGTGAAGCGGATTAGCAACACGCAACGACTACCGGTCGGCGAACGATTAATGGTGTATCAAGGGAATAATAATCGGGGGATTAATAGGAGACAATTATCGGGATAAATGATTTAAAAGTCCGCGAAATCTGCCGTTGCCACCAAACTGTGCGCCGTTGTCGGTCACCGGCCGGCCGGCCGTCCACGCGTTTATGCCGGTTTTAACAAGCTGATTCATATTTATGCCCTCGCGCCCGCGCCTTCATTAGCATTCATTTACCATTATAATCGTTGCATGAAATTTGTACGATCTCCTGCTGATACGCTGCTAGGCCGAGTTTTTCCCGTCCGCCGGAAGAAAATTCCTGGCCACTTATTCCGTCGGGGTGGCTGGACATTTGCATAGGTGTTCCGCGCACCCCCCCGTTTTTTCTTCGCAAATTGTTTCGTTCTGGCCGGGACGTCGACCGTTCGAGACACGATGGAATTAGCGGCGTCTATATTAATATCAATGGTTTCCCTCAACGAATATTTCTCGCGCGTACACACGATGCATCCCGTTCAGCATTAATACGCTCGCTAGCGACGTCACGTATTTGGGACAACCGTAGTCCTTGCACTCCTCGCGAAGGAAATGAAATTTTTTCTATAGGGGCTGTAATTTCAGGTTATAAAATTCGTCATTACGCTTAAGAGCTGAATGGCCACTTTTTGGTTTCGTTTTTGTAATCTGTCATTTAGAGGATTCGTTGGATTTAATAGAATATTGGAACCGGGAAGCTCATGAACGTATCAAATTATAACCGGCCGAGTCTATACACGGCCGTCCGTTGTTGAAATTTATTTTACAAATCGACCGTGTAATTGTATCCTGCGAAATGCACTTCCACGGACGATAAAAGATCCAGTTAATGGTGTCGGGCGCGTAGCGTGTCCTCCGTCCCGGTTCCACCCCTTTTCTTCAGGATCCTTTTCTCCGCAGGTATGATATTATCGACGGGAACAAGGGACACACTTTCGACATAGACGGCCAGACCGGCGTCATCACGGTTTATAACCCGGAACGCATGAAGAAAAGTTACCTCCTGCGGGTCCGTGTCTCCGACGGGAAGTACTCGAGCGTCGCCCAGGTGAACGTGATGGTCGAGAAGTCAGAGAATTCCGGGCTGGTGTTCCAGAAGGACGTCTACGAGGGAACGATCCCGGAGAACTCGACGAGGATCACGACCGTCGCGGTCGTGAACGTTCTCGGTAGCGCGCTGAACGAGCACATTGTCTTCAGTATACTGAACCCGACGGACATGTTTGTAATTGGATCGACGTCCGGCGCGATCCGCACTACCGGGATTAGATTCGACCGTGAAGTTTGCGACCATTACGAGCTGATCGTGGAGGCGAAGAGCCAGATGCCGGACAGGGAGAAGCCGAGGGTGGCGCACGTGATCGTCAACGTCACCATACAGGACATCAACGACAATTGCCCGATGTTCGTCAATCTACCATACTACGCGGTCGTCTCCGTCAATGCTCAGAAGGGCGACGTTATTACCAAGGCGAGTAGACTTTGCATATTCCATCGCGGCAGTAAAGATTAACTACTACGGTCACCTATGACCGGCGCTTCGTCCTCGAAACAATTGCAATATGTAAAATGATTCGTGTCGAATAGAAATGTTTGGTAGCTGGGTGACTAGATAACTTAACAATTTTCATGCCGAATAATTAACCCCCGACCTATGATTTCTGTTTACATTATGATCGATACACCAACTTTCTCGTTACTAATTCGTTGAGAACAAGAGAAACATTCTGATTATATTATATCTATGTTTGCTCTAGAGTATAATAATTCATAAGGGGAGAATAATATTTAATTTTAAATCAAAGGAATCGAGTAATGTTTGTTAAATTCCGTTTTAAACCTTCGCCACGAGTCTCGCATATTGTAAGGCAAGCGGTTAATGATTATTCCTATTTGTCTTTAGTACCAAAGAACAAGCGATAGGATGAAACGTTCAAGATTCCTTTGGCTACCTGTTAAAGGAACTCGAAAGACTCGAAATGCAGTGGTTAACAGACAATCTATCTAATTTCTGATTCATTTCTCTTTCCTATGAATCTCAAGAATAGAATCTATATCAGAGTCCAATTAAAAAAATGGCACTTTCGCTTCTGCCTGATACAGGTGCACGCGATAGACATGGACAGCGGCGACAACGGCGAGGTCCGGTACGAATTGAAGAAGGGTCACGGGGAATTGTTCAAAGTCAGCCGGAAAACTGGCGAGATCTCGCTGAAGCAGAACCTGGAGGGCCATAACCGGGAGTATCAGTTGACGATCGCCGCGTACGACGGCGGTAAGTGCATCGATCCCGGCTGATCCATGGCCGGACCCGGTCCGAGCGATATTCGACGAGCTTTGAACATTATTTCAGGCATTACACCTTGCTCGATCGAGGTGCCGGTGAACGTGAAGGTGATAGATCGCTCGATGCCGGTGTTCGACAAGCAATTTTACACAGACAGCGTGCTGGAAAGTATCGAGGTGCACTCGCCGCTCGCTCTGTCCATACAAGCTGAGTCACCCCTGAATCGGAAACTCATATACAGCATCACGAAGGGGAACGATTTCGAGGAGTTCGCCCTCGACTTCAACACAGGTGAGTGTTCGCCGGAAACGTTCGTCGCTCGCGCCGCTTAAAAATCGAACGTCGAAACCGGCGAATCGAATTAAACGCACGGTTCTAGAATCCCTTCCGCCGCGGTCGAAACGGCGCAGCCCTCAGCGACGCGCGCGTCGAAACGTTTGGAAAAGGCTAACGAGTTTCCCAGGTCGAGAATATCCCTTTTTCCTCCTTTTTGTTTCTTTACATTCTGCGACTTCGCGTTGTCGTTCTTGAACGTTCGTACAGGATGGATTGCTCGAAGGTACAATATCCTCGAACTGGTTACCGAAGAACTGTAATAGCAACTTGAAATCTTTTGGAACTATCGGAAACTATAAATCCCTTATTTCAAAGATACCAAATTGTTTTCTCGCAACGCCTCGTAGAGAATTTACCAGAAAATCAGTATTCCCATTCTCACCTACCAAAAACGTATTCTTTTATATTCCTCCCTTGAAAAGTTCCTTTTATTCGTTCCCGTCGTTGGGAACAACGGGGATATTCTACGTTTCAAATACAGAGCAGATCTATCCCGAACCCGTGCTTCTCTTTCCAAAAGAGGAATACTCGCCACACGTTTCGCCGGTAGTGTCACGAACGTGTGTTACATTTGGCCACGCGCGATCGAAGGGTTGCTGCATCCAGTCCCGAGCCGAGCGTCCCCTCCCGCCGAAGATTTTCGCTCGGCCGCGGGACTGACAAGTGACTTTTTCACGCTGCCGGGTTAACCACGCGCCGAAGCGCATTCCATTCCGACGAATGATTATCGGTTTTCCCTGTACCATGGTATTCGGTGACTAAATTCTCTAATCAAGTAAACGGTGTAGTGGTGAGACAGTAGCAAAATGGGGATGTTGGAATGTGTCGCACGTAACACAATGCTGCGGATCTACGATACACCGACGAATTGGTTCAGCGACGATCGATCGCGAGTACCTTTTCCAGGGTCGGATAATAATTGTTCGAATAATAAAACACCGTTGCTCGTGTACGTATATAATTACGTTCAACGATATTTCGCCTACTATCGAAAAGTGAACCAGTAGACGTCGGTCCTCCTCTCTTCACCTGTCTCTCCCAGCCCCCCCCCCCCCTATAATTTATTCTTTTACAAAATGCTTATCTGATTTGAACTAGAAATTAAAGTTTTGTTGTATCTCCCTGTTTCGCAGCCCCCGACAGTAACAATGGTCCTTGTGAGTATAAAACATACTAGTTCTATCCGTCTGCTGTGTCGCACCGTCACCACACTGCTACTGCACTGCTGTCTGGGTTCTATTTTTTCTTTTCTTCTTCTTTCTCTGTTTTTATCTTCTTCTTCTTCTTCTTCTTCTTCTTCATTTCTCGTTGTCATGCACGACTCGAAGTTTAACAGCCGAACCGTCTCGCACCCGTCCGCCACGATCAGATTCGCGTCTCCGGCTGTCGCTAATCCCTGGGATAAAACCGAGCCCGCGGGCCGTTGCACGAATAACAGAATAAGTTAGTGCGAATGTGGGATCCCAGGCGAAATAACGATCGTTATTCAAGCCTTGTTAACATCAGCGCCGCTTTATCCCGCGAATAATACGATGACTGGAAACGTTGCCACGAGAATTTAATTGGAATTAGCGGCGGTACGTCTGCGCGCGCGTCGGAGCCGGGTAATTAATGAAATTGAAGTTTCCTCCGAAAGCCTCCTTAATTCTTGAATAATTTTCTTGGTTTTCGCCGGGCGTCGTCCCGGCCAACAATTATTCGAGGCTTTCGTCTTTTATTAAAGCGCGCCGCCGCGTTTATCATTAGCGCCGATACCGATTGCCGTCTCAAACCGTCGCGAATACCTTAAACAATCTATCGCCCGATAATTGAATTTATTCTCGAATAAAAGCGAATCGCCGAGGTGCCGCGAACCGAGATGAATAATTGTCGGCCGACCCGAAAGCGCCGCCGCATTTCAATTGCGTCCTGTTTCATTAATCTCGCATCGCCGTCCCTTATACCGAGAAGTTGACAAGCTTTGAGTAACGATACCTCCGAAAATCGAGTGTTCGATTTCATGCTGTTCGAATGCAAACCGAAACTGGACGATTTGGGACACTTCCAGCTCCCACGCGTGGCTTTTCGCACCCACTCACACGCATCCGGTTCATCGAGATTCTAACAACTCTAACCGCCGATCACCAAGCACGTCGCACGAGCCTGTGAAAACGAAACGAATCACGGTGCTCCGATCGTTAATAACAATGAAACTTTTAACGGCATGTTAACCCCGACACTCCTCTCCCGGGCAGGGAATGCTTTGGTCGTGCACTTTGCTCCACGATCATACTCTTACTTTTGTTCACCGTTTCCCTCCCCGACCGTAACTCGAACCGGTCTCATTATCTCATAGAAGCAACGGAGAGCTGTGTAAAACGGGCTTGGAGCACAGTGTTGCT
This sequence comes from Nomia melanderi, assembly GCF_051020985.1. Lineage (NCBI taxonomy): Eukaryota > Metazoa > Arthropoda > Insecta > Hymenoptera > Halictidae > Nomia > Nomia melanderi. Next base: position 6,322,960 of record NC_135008.1, read on the forward strand.
TAAACGCAGTATGTCGTTACTTCGGAACCGCTCTTGGCGCAAAGTAATTTATCTCGAAACGCGTCTCGAACATGCCTTATCGTCGGCACACCTCTTTTTTTTACATAAATACATTTTTTTTACTTTTTTCATTATTTTTTTTTTCGTTTGCTCACCTGCGGAGGTTTTCGTAGCTTCACACTGTTCGCATGACGTGCCTGCACCTTGAGTCGCGCCGTTACGAACGGAGAACCGCACTTCGAACGAGCTGTAGCGTAAAGCTGCGTTCTCACTTGAATGGTCGAGCCTGGATCACGTTTCAAAAGCCTGAAATGATTCGTACGAAAAAGATTGATGGGCACTGTAAAGGTGTATGGACTGTACTTTATAATGTTCAAGTGGGATTGCGATTTGATGCTACGAATAGATGAATAGAGGCAGTTGTGCTGCTTTTGGCAGGTTGACTTTGACACCTCGTAGTCGATTTCCTCTTGGGATTGTTCTGTTTGAATCGATCAAAGTTTTATCGCTAGAGCCTGCAATTGAGAGTAACCTTACATTTTCGTAGTTACACAATTATAATCTACCATTGAAGATTAAAATATTCATCACTAAACTCTAGGCCGTTGATCTTTGAATTTAGAAAGCTCGTCAAGTATTCCTAATAAAAAATATACGAAAGACTTCGCGATAAATGAGTCAACAATAGTCTGAAATACCGCTGCCAGCAGTCCCAAAATATTACGAATGGAAAGACGTTCCGTCTACTTGGACGATCTCGGTTCTAGCAATCGCGAGCAAAAATGAATCCCAAGTCAACCTGTTAATCCGCATACCGCACGATCATGTTCGAGGGTGCAGACATACTCTGGTAGCATTCGCAGATTCATTCGCGGTGTCCGAGCGTCTTCTTGCAAATATGTTTACTACGTGACTTGCATTCACCAGTGTCCCCTTGGTGTCCGCGAAACCGAGCAACTCCGCGTGAAAATCGTGTCCAGATGAAAGCGGGCCGCGCGAGGGTGTCCCGGTTAGACAGTGAAAACGTATGCTTCGTAGGGGTTTGATCGATCGAGTCTCGTTGCCTATTGTCGCGAGCGTGCCCAGTGACACGGGGTACAGCGGAAAAGTTTCTCGGCTTTGTGGACGCTACGCTGCATAGAGTGCTTTGGGTCTACAATCTTCTCTTCAATAAATCAGGTGTAATCTATGTGGTGGATGAGCTGGATTATGAACAGAAGAAGCAATACGAGCTGACGGTGCGCGCGACCGACAGCGTGTCCGGCGTTTACGCCGAGGTGCTGGTCAGCATCCTCGTGCTCGACGTGAACGACTGCCCGCCGGAGTTCACGCAGGACTCGTACAACGTTTCGGTGTCAGAGGCGGCGTCGTTCGGCACCTCTGTACTGAAAGTTAGCGCCAAAGACAACGACACTGGTAAGTGTTCCTTCGATTCTCGGGTTGCACGTGAAATCGCCGATCGCGCTACGGTTATTACGACGGACGTAGATTCCGGGGAATAAAAAAGGGATTTAATTACCGAACAGAAAAGTGCCAAGTTGGTTCTACATGATGGCCCCCTTTCAATTTGTAATTAATGGTAAGACAGCGGGGAACCCGTAAATAGCACGCGTCTGTTCGTACGTGCTCGAGGAAGATTAATGTTATTGTAATTAGCGTGACAGGCCCCTTCGTAATGAACGTCCAGACTGGTTCAAGCAACCCGGCCCAAAATACATATTGTGCATTAATGAAAGCAGCAAATGTAGTCGTGCATTATTAAGGAATTTTCGGTGTATCTGTAACAGCTGCGCATTTGTTGAATTTTTGAGAGTCCTGTCAGAATTTCAAATGAACCTTTAGTAACTGCATAGTTGACGAGCCGGGAATTATTCTTTTACATATAGAGCATCGCCCGTGCAGCGTAATGGACTGCTATTTTTCTATAAATGCATCAAAAATGCATTCGCGGCGAACGCGTTTCCATTTGGTCGATCGTTTATTCAGCAATTGTAAAATACGATGTTATTGCAAACGAATCATCGAGTTTTTAAAAAACATGCGTATTTATTTTAGATTAAACGTGTTTCCTGTAACGCGGAAACTCGCGTCGAATATTTGCGATCGTACAAACAGCCTGAGCGTCCTCCTTTCATTCTCGTGCATCGTTTAAATACATATGTCCGTAATACATTCTGAAACATTCCTCTTCAAAAGCCAACGATTTTTTCCGCTGAACCCGTACCTTTTTACGAGGCAACGACTTTGTCCCCGTCCAGGTATAAACCAGCAGGTGCGCTACGCGATCCAAAACGACACGGAGGGCAGCACGGATCTGTTCCACATCGACCCGGAGGAGGGTGTGATATTCTTGAAGAGATCGTTGGACCACGAGGCGCACGAGTCCCACCACTTCACGGTGATCGCGATCGACCGGGGCGTGCCCAGCCTCGCGAGCACCGCACACGTCTGGGTGACTGTCATCGACATGAACGACAACCCGCCCAAGTTCGAGCAACCGTCGTACACGTGTTCCCTGTCCGAGCACGCGGAACGGGGTCAGTTCGTGACGGTAGTGTCCGCCAGCGATCCAGATTACGTCGACGAGAAGCTTACGTACACGATCGTGGGCGGGAACGAGCAGCAAACGTACAACATCGATCAGTCGACCGGCATCATCTCCCTGATCAATATGCAGAACTTCGGCGAGAAGAAGCTCAGCATGCTGAACGTGTCCGTCACCGACAACGTGTACACGAGCTTCACGCGAGTCAAGATCGAAATACTGCCAGCCAACAGGCACAATCCCAAGTTCCCTAATCCAGTGGTCGAGGTCACGGTTCTGGAGAATCAGCTGCCCGGCAGGCTGGTGACCAGCGTGATCGCGACCGACGAGGATTTCGGCGACTACGGCACCGTCATATACACCATACCCTCCGACATGATGAAAGAGATCTTCGACATAAACAGGGTGACCGGCGAGATCGTCACCAGGAAGAAGCTGGACAGGGAGCAACAGAAACTGTACGAGATACCCGTGATGGCTACCGACGGCGGCGGTAGATCGGGATTCGTGATGGTCAAGGTTAAAGTTGGGGACGAGAACGACAACTCGCCTATCTTCCTGATCAGGGAGTACAAAGCTAGCATACACGGGAACTTGAGCTTGAACACCCCGTTCCTGAAGGTTAAAGCTCAGGATGCTGACGAAGACGACGCCGCTAGGATCGTGTACTCCATATACGAGCCGCAGACTTCGGAGACGAAGACTTTGTTTGGAATCAATCCTGACACCGGCGCGCTGTTCTTGCAGAAGAGCGCTGTACCTTGGGGTAAGTGTTCCAAGTATTGTAGATGGATCTTCGAGTTTCTATCGTAGAGATACTGAATGTACAGGATGTCTTAGAAACTACACGCGATTGTAACTAAGAGAACTACCGTGACTAGTAAATAGCAACTGCAAATGATAACACTAGGCTGACGTCCACTGCAACTCTTGTCCACACGATTGTCTTTGAACTTTCCAGAAAATCAATTGTTCGAGTTGTTCATCCGCGCGGAGGACAAGGGAACCACCATTCATCACGCGGACGTTCCACTCAGCGTCTACATCATGGGTCCTCAGGACATCCCGCCGCTGTTCGAGCGAAAAGAGGATAAATTCTTCATATCCGAGGCGTCGCCGGTCGGCACGCCGATAACGAGGCTCAGAACCGTGACCAACACCACGGTGACTTACAGGATAGTCTCCGGAGACGAGGATTCGCCGCTTTTTACCATCGACTCCCACGGCAAGATCACATTGGCGAAACCGCTGGACCGGGAATTGAAAGATAATCATCTGATAGGCGTCCTCGCTGAAACCGATTCGAGCCCCCCGCTAACAGCTCTGGCAGAGATATCACTGCAGGTGCTGGACGAGAACGATCACTCCCCGCAATTCGAAAGTAACCCGTACAGCATCAGTCTGGCGGAGAATATAGAGGAAGGAACGTCGATTCTGAAGATCATCGCGCACGATGTTGACTTGGGGAGCAACGGAGAGGTTCGTTACTCGTTCGGCTCCGACATAGGGGAACTAGCGAATGTGTTCACGGTGGACGCGTACACTGGCTGGATATCGACACTGGTGCAGCTGGATAAAGAGAAACAACCGGAGTACAAGTACCAGGTAAATAGCGAAACATGTTTTAACCCTTTGTTGTTTTTCGCTAGATACATTTCAACATTTTCTGATGAGATAAAGACGACACTTTGTGAAACTAGCTCGAAGAGAAATTACACGTACATCGAGGAACAATGATATTTTATTTCAATATTTCTCAAATTGATGAATTATACGAAGTATAATATTAAATATCAAATTTTATAGTTTTACTGTATGTCAAGTGAGTCACCTCTCGAGTGCAAAGGGTTAATTGTCTCGTGAACCCTTTGCAATCGAAACCCTCTAGAAATATTCAACGTTTCCCGATGATGTATAGACGACATTCTTCCAAACTAAGTAGTGAGAAATGATACAGAAATAAAGAAACGATGTCGATAAATCCAGAAATAACAGTTTCTCCTTGTACAGTCTATTTTATCTACCTTCACATTCCACTCTTCCAGGTGGTAGCCACAGACAACGGAACTCCGAAGCATTTCGCCAGAGCTTCCGTCCACGTGAAGCTGAAGGACTACAATGACAACGCTCCGGCGTTCGTCGACGATCGTTACGAAGCCACCGTGAACGAAGACGCCCTTCCGGGCACCGTGGTAGTTAAACTAGTCACGGTCGACAAGGATTCGGACATGAACACGCCGATCGAATTCTATATAACTTCCGGGGACTCGAGATCGCAGTTCCAGATTAGGTCCACCGGCGAGGTGTACGTGGCAAAAGCGTTGGACCGGGAGACTATCGATCGCTACGAGCTCGTAATCGTCGGCACCGACGGCAAATACGTCTTCAAAACGAGGGTTACCGTGCAGGTGCTCGATGTGAACGACAATCCGCCGTACTGCCTAAGATATCGTTACAGAGACATCCTCTCCGAGGGCTCGCATCCTGGCACCTATGTTCTGACCGTGTTAGCTACCGATTACGACGACGAGCCGAACGCCAAGCTGCGTTTCTATTTGACCGGTGACAACAACGACAAATTCTCGCTGGATAAGGAGACAGGCGTGCTGAAGACCATTGGCCAGCTCGATCGCGAGTCCCAAGCGAGGTACTCGCTGACCGCCCACGTCCAAGACAGAGACAAGCCGTCTTGGGAATGCTCCTCTCAGCTAGAGATCCTGATCTCCGACCTGAATGATAACGCGCCGAAATTCACCATGCGCGCGTACAGCGCCACGCTGCCGGAAGACGTCGAGGTGGGCACTTTGGTAACCAAGGTGCACGCCACGGACGATGACATCGGCATTAATCGAAAGATCAGATACGAGTTCATTGACTCCGCTGATGGCCACTTCCTCATCGCGCCCGACAGCGGCATTGTCACTCTCGGCAAACCGTTAGACAGAGAAACGAAGGCGATGTACAACGTGACCATCCAAGCATTAGATCAAGGCACGCCACAGCTGATCAACGTGACCACGCTGATCGTCAACGTGCAGGATATCAATGACAACCCGCCTGAATTCGCCTCGAAGGTATACTTCTCGAAAGTGCCTGAGATATACGCCGTTGGCACGGAAGTTGCGAGGGTCCTCGCTACATCGAAGGACACCGGCGTCAACGCTGACGTTTACTACTCGATCATCGGCGGAAACGAGCACAAGAAGTTCCAAATCGATGCTAGAACAGGCGTGATCACCATCGTCGAGCAGCTGGATTACGAGCGCGCCAAGGATTACTTTTTGACCATTCAAGCGGTGGACGGCGGGATACCGCCTTTGAGTAACCACGCGACGGTGAACATCACTGTGATCGATAGTAACGATAATGCGCCCATATTCAGCGAGGTCTCGTACAGGGCTACCGTGAGAGAGGACGCTAAGATTGGTGAAAGAGTTACGCAGGTTAGTCTCTATCCCATGACCTTGTTTTCCTGTTTCGACATTAAGAAGTTTTATGATTTCATTGGAAGATCATTATTGCAATTTAAAACACGTTTGCAATATTTTGATATTAATCGTGTTCAGATCCTTTATAAAATCCTTGACTGTTTACGATGAATGCTCCAGGTACTCGCAAATGACTTGGACAGCGAAGAGAACGGAAACGTTTCGTACTTCATAGAACGAGGCGACAGGCAGAAGCAATTCTCGATCGATCAGAAGACAGGGCAAATTATTGTCGCCGCGCCATTGGATCGCGAGGAAGTGAGTACAGGCGACAATTTATGCAGTAACTTCTCGAGGGAACATTCTAAAATACATAAACATACTTTATTCTTTCCAGGTCGCGAGCTACGTGTTGGAAGTCCATGCTCGCGACAGCGGGCTACCGATGCTCTCCAGCTTCGTGATGGTGAACATCGAAGTTTTGGACGCCAACGATAACCCGCCGATGTTCTCCCTCTCGAATTACACAGCGGTGGTGCAAGAGGACAAAGCTTTGGGACACACTGTCCTGCATTTCGTTGTTACCGATGCCGACATCGAGCCAAACGCCGATCCGTACACCTTTGACTTCCGATCCGGAAACGAGGGCGACGCTTTCCGCTTGGAGCAAGACGGCACGCTGCGCACGGCCACTAAATTCAACAGTCGGGTGAAAGATAAATACGTGTTACACATACGCGTCTTCGACAACGGTAGTCCGCCCCTCTACTCCGACGCGTGGGTGGTGATCAAAGTGATCGAGGAGTCTCAATATCCACCTGTGATCACGCCACTCGAGATAGTCATCAATTCCTACATGGACGAGTATCCGGGCGGTATAATCGGAAAAGTCCACGCGACCGATCAGGACCAATACGACTCGCTACTGTACAGTTTAGTGCCAGCATCGCCTATACCGATGGACCTCTTCAAAATCGACAAAATCGACGGCACCCTGGTAGCGCTTCCTCGATTAGACGTCGGAGAATACAGGATGAACGTCAGCGTAACCGACGGCAAGTTCCATTCCTTCTCCGTGGTGAAAGTTAACGTGGACCTAGTGACAGAGAAGATGCTAGAGAACTCTGTGATCATTCGATTCAGAGAAGTCAGTCCCGAAGACTTCATCCTAAGCCACCGGAAGGGTTTCCTCAGAACCGTGCGTCACGTTATGTCCTGCAGACCGAAGGACATCGTCATCATTAGCGTTCAAGCATCCTCCGACGAAGCGAACCTGATTAAATCGAGAGCGATTCGCCAGGCAGTGCACAACGATCTGGACCTTCTGTTCGCGGTGAAGAAACCCGGGACCGGCATGGGGTCTCCAGGATTCTTCCCTTCGGAGAACATTCGCGAGTCTTTGAACCAACATATCAAGGAACTGGAAGGGTCCACGAAGCTCGTGGTCGAGGAGATCGTTAGATTCAAGTGCAACAAGGGCTACTGCGTCTACGGAGACTGTCAGGACAAGATCATTCTCAACCTGACGCAGATCACGCCCGTAGCCACCGACGTGATGAGCTTCGTGTCTCCTAGGCACAAGCATAAGATGGAGTGCAACTGCAAAGAGGGTTACGCGGGTAATCACTGCGAGATGGTAGTCAACGAGTGTGCCAGGGATCCTTGTCCACTGTTCAAGGTTTGCGTGCCGGACTCCTCCGTTCAAGGCTACTCTTGCCAGTGCCCGGAAGGTTTCGCCGGCCACACCTGCGACATAGACATCACCAAATGCCACGACGAATCCTGTTACATCCCGAGGAACTCGATATCCTTCAGCGGAAAGAGCTATGCTCGTTACAGGATCGACAAAACCTTGATTCGACAGACCATCGAAGACCGCCTCAGCCTGTCCCTGCGGATCAGAACGGTGCAATTGACTGGGAACCTTATGTACGCCGCTGGCAAAGTGGACTACAACATTCTCGAGGTTGTCAACGGGGTGGTGCAATACAGATTCGATCTGGGAAGCGGCGAGGGTCTGGTTCGGGTAAGTAGCGTGTACGTCAGCGATGGACAGTGGCACGAGATCCAGTTGGAGAGAGAAAGTAACAGCGCGAGGTTGACCGTGGATGGGAAGCACGTGGCTCACGGATCGGCTCCTGGCAACAACGACATCTTGAACCTCCAGTCGGATGATTTGTACTTGGGCGCGGAAGTCAGGCAACATCCAACGGTCCTGGGCTTCGAGGATGTTCAACGAGGTTTCATCGGCTGCATGGATGACGTCAGGATCGCCAGAGTATCGGTGCCTTTGCACATGAGCGGCGCGAGCAGCGTGGCCGTCCTGAAACGGTTCGCCAATGTGGAGTTCAGCTGCGACGCCGCCACTGTTCTACTCCCGCCAGGAATCTGCGGCTCCCAACCTTGCCAGAACGGTGGCACTTGCAAGGATTCCGGTGGCGACACTTACGAATGCCAGTGCCACAGTAGGTTCAGGGGTCAGGCTTGCGAAATTGACACCGATCCCTGCGCGTCGTCGCCGTGCCTCTACGGAGGACGATGCAAGGTCGTGCCAGAAGGTAGCGACTACACCTGCGAATGCGTCGGGCCGAGTCTGAGTGGCAAACGCTGCGAGTTCGGCAGATACTGCAGCCCCAATCCGTGCATACACGGCGGAGTGTGCGAGGAAGGCAACAACGGGCCGATATGCAAGTGCCAAGGATTCACCGGTGATCGTTGCGAGACGGACGTGAACGAATGCGACGCGAACCCCTGTACGAACGGCGGCACCTGTGTCAACGAGATTGGCACGTACAGATGCATCTGTCCGCCGAATATGACCGGTCTGAACTGCGGGAACCCGGCTTACTCGACGCCAATCATATCCAGCCACTTCAACATCACCTGGGAGCAGCTGATGTGGATAGGGGTCGCGGTGGTACTGAACCTCTTCTTGATCATCCTGTTCGTAGCGTTCAGAAAGATCCGTATGAAGCGCACCAGGGCTAGGGCGAACAACATCAACAACGAGACCAGGAAGCAGATCGTCCTGAACTCGGCCAGGCCGCACGAGCACGAATTCAAGCGAAGTTCGAAGCTGAGCAACTTGGAAGTTATACAGGTATCAGGATCAACGTAGACTTTGTTATACTTTTTTGGTTTTTATTTTGCCAGCAGCACCGACGATTAAAACACGCATGCCTCTAATCATTTCAATCGTTACCAGTGCCAGTGAGTAGAGGACTCTAGAGTTCGTCTATTATTTTTTTGTTCATTTCCGTGCCGTTTCTTCTTGGTTTGCGACCATCGTATCTCCCGCCCCCTTATCCAGCGAGTGACGCGTGCATTGAGTTTAAGGTTTTCGTGTGATTCTTTGTTTGCAGAGAGAACCTCCCCAATGCCCTCCCCGACCCGCCTCCTATACCCCCAGTTCGAACAACGAGCCGGCCGCCTACGGTAACTCGGCGGCCGTCGCTCTGAATAACCTGGACACCCTGCGCAGCTACGGTAGCGCCGGCGACGAGCTAGAAAATTTCCCGCCAGACTATTTGAGAAACCTGAACCGAACCACCCCGGTCCCGCCTCCCTCCTTAACTCTCGCTAACCCAGTCGGCGGAAACGCTACAGGCAGCGACACGGATAGCCTCCATAAGCCGACGTGGCAAGAACAGATGCAACTAGCTTCCTTCATCACGGACACGACCAAGATCAAGAACGGTGAGTAGTATGCGTTGCTGATCCCCCTCGCTCATCGTAGCTTTTTACTACTTTTGTTTTCGCTTGCGGCATGCATCGTGGGTGGAACTAGCTTCTTCTTCTTCCTTCACTGTCGTCTCCTAGCGACCCTCCGTCTGCCCCCTCCCTCTTCTCAGTATCTTTTAGCATCTTCGACGTCTAACTTCTTCATCTCTGACCACTGTTTTTTCGTATTAGGCTAGTTGGAAAGTTCTGTCGTGACCGTTCTCGACGCGTTACGTAACGGACGAGTAAGTTCGTAGACGATCCTCGCGTCCCGTTCGGATGCGAGTACGAAGACTCACTCGGTTGACGTTATCTGGAAGTACTAGGTTTGCGAACTGCTAGATACGTAGGATTGAGATCCGGTGAAACGAAGTAGAACGTAATTTAAACCCCTTGCTTTGCAACGTCGAGTCTGATCCTGGACAATTTCGTGCTAAATTTGACGAGTCTGAAGATTATTCTGTTCACGACTGCGTGGTTTGCCAAGAAAATCGTAAGGGTGCGATCCTAATGATTTAATTAGAACACGATTTCGAGTCGAAAAGTTAAAGAGATCATTGTCGTGGACATCTGCGATTCTCTTGTGGACGAAGTAACAGAGTAAGGTCAGTTTTTATGAAAAATGTGCAGTACTGTCGGTTCTCAGCTAAACGAGTAGTATACCTCAGCCTCTGGACCAACTAGAGTAGCATTCCTAATTAGACAAGTAGAGTATAACACCATCCTCTACAAAATTTGAACTTCAGTTTCGTAGTATCCTTTATTTGCTGTCCTTTTTCAAAGTATGAATACAGTCAGTAAAATATTTTCGTACATGCGTTGTCTCTGATCATAAAAGTGGTATATGACTCGCTGTTGGTCAATAGACAAGTAACTCATTCCTAAACAATGAAATAACGTAACTGTTACGGTCAAGCCCCTAGAATGCTGTTTGTCCCTTATCAGGTTGTAAAACACGTTCTACAAGATAAAGTAGACAGCCCATGTAAACCGATCGTGCTAACAGTTGTTCGACACGAAAGATAACGTCGGTACGGTAGACGCTACAGAACTTCCACCTACCCCTAGTACTGTTTCCTCTTTCCATCATCTCAATACGAATACCCAGAAGAGTATGCTGACTTGGGCGTGTAGCGAATTGAAATTAACACTGGTGTATCGTATTGTGTGCGCTAACAGACCTGAAACGAGCGAGCCCAGTGGTACCAGAGCTGACCACTGGAGGACTTCTACTAAATTCTTCTCGACGCGTGCCTCATGGAGGTGGGACCTCCGTGACCTCCATGACGTCTATCGAGGATGATCCTCGTATTGTCGGTGGTAAGTCCGAGTAACTAGTATGCCTGAAAGATTGACGATGATATCACAGATATTTGGGTCGCTTCGCTTCTCGCTGTACCTATTATCTCTTTTGGCCAGTCTTTACTTTTTATTTTAACCTTCCACCCCCCCCTTTTTTCACCGCTCCAACCATCCACGTAACAAAGACACGTACACGTACAAATGATACACGCACAGAGCTAAGAAACAGACAGGATACACACAAGGCTTCTCTCTTCCGCTCCGTATCGCGGCGCTAGATCGTCGCATGTAGCGTGTCGGAGTACAGTTGTTGTCTGCAATGCTTTTAGGGTATCACTGGGACTGTTCAGACTGGGTCAGGCCAAGTCAAAACCCCCTACCTAACATCACGGAGGTACCCGGAAGCGAAGTTCCAGATTCGTCCAGCTTCCACAGCAATGAGAGTAACGAATCAAACACTCATCAGCTACCGTCAGGTGAGTAGCGGCGTAGCGTGCACGTTTCACCGCTTCTACCTGCACTCGCATAACTAACTTCAGACTCTTATAATCACCATTTCATCTGTACCACTCGCCTCTTAACGTACCGACGCCTGAATGAAACGACTAACGAAACCACGAAATATATCTTCGTAGGATCTACCGAGTTCTATCTGGAAACCAGAAAGCAACGACTATCCAGCTTCTCTTTTCATAACTATCGGTCCCACACTTACGCTGCAATGAATTCTGTACATAAGTAGACAAACGACACGCCTTACTATCACTGCAGCTTACCCTAAAACGCAATCTACTTCTGCTTTCCGGTGAACCACACCGGCGAATGCTAAATCAGATCGTAATCGAACCGCGGGAGCCCTCTTAATCCCAGTCCTAAGTACCGTTTAATCGCATGTTCGTCATCCGGATCGATACGGTGTAATCCTCGCAATCTTCGATCATTCTACCAATGAATTCAGAATACCGTTTCGAGGATTCCATCAAGTATCTGTCACGTTGACGAGCGTGTTAATTCGATCGTCGAAGGCAACCGGAACCTGATCGATCCGTTGATTTCCAGTGCACGGCTCTGTAGATCCCGGGAGGGACATCGAGACGCTGAACGAAGACCAGGAGTCGGAGTACGTCGGCGACTCGGAATGCGGGACCGAGTTCTCGGAGCAGTATCACTGCACGGAGACGCAGCGACTGAATCCGCTGGACAGCGGCGGCGAGGGTGAATACAAGTACAAGGGTTCCGAGAGCTATCTCCGTCACCCGAACTCGTACTTGCCCCATTACAACATCCACACGGACACGGAGAACGAGACGAACCCGTTGAACGGACGTCTCAGCACCCTAGAATCTGACGAGGAGGAGGACGACGTAGTGCCTTATGGTTTCCCGAGCACGCGACGGAACCGATGCCACAAGGGGGACGAAGCCGACGAGATCGGCTCGGTGATCACCACCTTGGAAGAGAGGAACTCGTTGCTGGGCGGCGCGACCAGCAACAGCGACCTGTCCACCAATCTCTGCGAGATCGACGACTCCGAGTACGAGATCGCCGAGCAGAAGAGCAATGGCCGCCTATGGTTGTCGGGGAACGGTATCACGCAGACCTCGGTGTGACGAACAGCGGTGACACCGTTTCAGGGCCGACTGAACGTGATCGTGTTCCTTCTGTGCTCATCGAGGAAGACTTCGAGTGCGCATCTTTGTGAATATTACGACAATTTTTTTGTACATACGTAACATTATCAGCGTAGATAGGAAGGGAGAGAGAGAGAGAGAGAGAGAGAGAGAGATGATGCGTGAAAGAGAGAATGTGTACAGAGGCAGCTACGATGTAAGGAAAATGGCGGACATGGGTAATGAATTCCCGTGATGGCCGGGGGACACGTCTGACGTAGACTATCGTGGAATTTTTGGGGATGAATCTCGATGTTTGAGGAACAAGGAATCTGGTTGGCTACGTTGGAACTTTTAATGTTCTTTCCTTTGAATGAAGGATGATTGTACGATTATTTGTTGTTATCCTGTCGTCGAAGATATGTGTTGCATTACGCCGAATGAAATTGTTTGAAGTCGAGAAGCGTCTCTGAAAATTTCACTGGAGCTAGAGTCGAGCCAGATGCTAGCTCTCCTAGCGAGCCAACGATGTACGTTCACTCCCATGCTGGGTACATCGTACCTCAAATCTCCTATGTAGGTAGAGCTTAGGTACTGACGTAAGTACTTAATTCCTCGAAGAAATTCCATGGAGCGGCGATGCAGGAAAACGGACGCAATATTTGGGGAGCAAAGTATTCTTTCCGCGCGATACTTTGCGTTCACACGCTGTTATATCGTGAAACGCGACGCACGTCTTTTCGGTATATAAGACACAACAAGGATTCTCATTCGATTGCAATTGTTCTGACGCGGGCCCCTCCGGCGTCCAGGGAAATCCGTTTGTAACGTTGACCTTTTTCTGTTTCCTCAATTCTACCAAAGGGGATGAGGTTTTAGTGAAATGGATTTATTATATTACTACGGCAACTGTTGTGCGAAACTATTACGGACATAAGGAGTTTTCTCTCGGATTGAGAATGGAATTCGTTGCTTGTGGGAGGATAAATGTTAATCACGACCGCGTCGTCAGACCAATGATTATTATTTAATGACCTATCGTTTAAAAACCTTCAGACACGTTTGATCCACGACACGCTATATTGATTTCAGCGCGACGAAAACGAAATGGTGACGAGAAGGGAAGCGGGGAGAGAAACATGGAAGAATGGTACATAGGTACATTTCTGTATTTTTACTATTTGCTAACCGACATTATTTTGGTTACGTACAAGGTGAACCGCGACGGACTACTTAAATAATTATAAAGGATAAGTACACAGCGTAGTCTAGCGAGTAAAATGAATAAATTGACTCTAGTGAAAGAAATGAAGAATATAAATGGAACAGTGCGCTCTACTTCTAGGGGAGCGAATATATATATATATATTATATATATCTGTGCGTCGTTCGCGCCCAAGCGTTTATCCGCGGCGAAGCACGATAGTTAAATGGAGACAAATGGAAACAGATTAATGAAAATATTTTTACTGTGATGATAATAATGTTTATACGATGATCAAATACTATGACTTGTATCATAATGATTGTAATATTAACTATCCGACGTTTTATAAAAAGGGAAGAAATTAAGCAAGATAACGGAGGATAGTGTTCCTCCCTCGTATGTACGTAAGCTAAGTCAACGTTCCGTTCGTTCAACTTCCGTTTCTTTTGATATTTTTACCTTTATATGTTTTTTTTTTCTCTCTCTCTTATCTTGTTCTCCTTTCTTTCTATTATTAATCATTAATCTTAATCGTTTTCCGTTCACACGAAATTTCTTCTTCTTTCATCAGTCACCATCAGTTCTCGACGAAACATAACCGTATACATGGTGCTACTACTTACATCACGCTTTAACATTCATCTACTCTCCGATAAGACTGCTCAGCGATGCAAAACACACAGAAGACATCCACACATACACACACGTACATTTAGACACAGCCACACGCGCGCGCGCAGTTCATGGATTAACTCATAGTTCTCACGCGATTTAATCTCATCCTCCGAATCTGTCCATGTTGATTCTAACGAGACGTTTCTCTTAAACTGCCAATCGTTAATGCCATATTTATAAACAATGCATTTCTATTGATTGATTTGTGTAGCCGACACAAAGGATCAAGAAAACTTATTTCCGTGCCTAAATGTTCATTAGAACACTGTGTACTTCCATGCAGAATACTTTTTATTAAAGTAATCTAGCGGCAGCTTAATATTCGGTGAAGTGTACGCGAGTTTTTATATATATATACATATTCATACATATATATATATATATATGTATATATATTTTTCCCCCTCTCCTTGTTTCTTGTACGCGTAGAATTTCCCTATTAAATTCACTTTTCTTCTTATGTTCCTGTCCGGCGACGGACGCCAGCCATTTTGTTTAATTCTACACTTAGTGGGTTAAAATAACAATTAAAGCCACGTTTAAACGACAACGCGAAACAGGGTGACTTCTTCTTTGCGTTCGACCAAGGGGCGTGAAACGATCAAATTGTCTCGTTCTTTGCGTGGATTCATGAAACAGCTGTGCCTCCCCTCTCTGAAATTTCAGTGCGACAACGGACACGCGGATACAATTGACCCTAGACAATTTATTCTATATTAGAATGAGAATAAGGATATTGTACAGTTTTAACTTAACAAATTGTATCGGGAAAGAACATCCAAGCCAAGCAGTGAAAGTTTCAGTTTGCGTCGAAGCACAGTGAATTTCCTTAACTGTTAAGATTAGGTTTATTTTTTAATTGCGAACCGACGGGCCGAGGGACGGGGCTTGATCAACAAAACGTGTGCGCCCTGTCGACATCGGTGAGACCCGATCGAGGTTTTAGTAGCAGCGAAACGATCCGATTGTAAAGATAAGGAAGAGAGGAACACGCAATATTTTGTAGGAGCTTCTGATCGATTAGCGACGTTAATTAAGGTTTTTCTTTTGTAATGGAACGTTTCTTCCTACGAGGATGGTAGACTTTAATGATTTCAATTCGCTTAACGATCCAAGCAATCGGAATTGATCGAAGAAACATACGACTGTCCATTCTTTTTTTTTTTTTTTTTTTTACTTCGCGCGTTACGAAACACTTCCACCGTTTTCTCTGAATTATGTTTACCTACGTTTTCTTTTTCTTTTTTTTTTATACTTGATTACATTCGCAGACTAATGAACAGTTCTATTTTTACGTTTCACTTTATCACGAACTTGCCATAATTGTACAATTGTGAGAAAAGAAGAGTATAGAACGAAACAAGGGAAAAAAGGAAACGTTATGTGGGTACAACTTCCAAATTCACCGTAAACACTTTAGCCCCGCTAATAGAATACATATCGATTATCATGGAATCTTTCAGACAGTGAGGAACTTGACTTGTTATAATTATAAGGCTATAATTAATTTGTACAAGATCAACCTATTGTAATAAAGAAAACAATCTTGCCTACGGTTTTGTACTGTTATATTACTCCATAGGTTCTACCCTAATTTTCCACATTTCTCCCGAGATTTGTCAACGTTTTAGTTAATATTTCAGTAAACTCCGTCTATTGTACAGAATGTTCTTTTAATGGTGAAGAAGAAGGTTTTATAAATGTAAAACAGTCGTTTTATTCGGGAGACACTTTTATAGAAAATAATTACAACTAATTGGTTGCATTGGTAACATCTTAAACTAAGTATAAACTAATGTTTCTCTAATGCTAAAGTTAACAACTCGTTCATTGGCGTTAACAATATTCGGGGATCTTCGATTAAACCGGCACCAACCATGCTGCTCATAAACAGCTAACATGGAATGAATAAATATATTAATTTACAAGACACTCGATATCGATAAAAGTATAATTAAAAAACATACCTGTTGAATGAGAAGATCTGCCAGCTTGGTATCTGTCTTTATCAACTGGCACAGCTTTTTAATGATAGGATGATTAGGATTAATTTCCAAGCGTGGTTGGAGGACAGAGTACCGCAGCTCTTCATCCATTTGGTGAGTCTGCGTCCGGACAAAATGCCTAGCAGCCGTCATGTCTGTCACCGTCACAACACAGGGATGCGATTCAAGACGTGTAGTCGTTTTAATGTCGTATGCCTTTTTCGGTAAAACGTTTCTCATATAAGCTATGAGATTGTTGATTTCTTCCTGATTGATTAGATCTAAACGAATGTAAAAAAATGTTAAAACAAATATACTAGAATATTTACAAATTATCATAATTTAAACGACTCACTGAGATCGTTAGATTTATTCGTGTCGTCGCGCATTTCTTTTTCAACAGAACTCAGAGAATAGGTTTTGTAATTTCGTAATTGCATTAGAACTAGCTCGTCGTACGGTTCGTAACAAAATAATACTTCCACATTACGTTTCTTCAAGGATTCATAATACGGCGACTGCTCGGCTAGAGTTCGACTAGTAGAAAAATTATAATATTTATTTATGAAAATTTTTAACTAATTTGTTCGATTAGAAATAATTAGTTTCTTACCTGGGCGCTGATAAATAATATATGGTCGTTTGATCTGCCGGTATACATTTGCAATAATCATCTATGCTAACTAATTCTTTAGGTGGCTTTGCAGATGACTCGAATCTTAAAAGTGACGCTATTGTTTCCTTCTCTCTCTGATCTTGACTGCTGACAATACCTTCCTTCAAGAAAATACCATAGTCTTTATAGAATTCATTATATGACTCAGCCTCTTTCTGAGATCGTTCGTTCAAAAATTTCAGAATGCGCAATGTTAAAACACTCCTCAATTTTCTGGAATTGAAATGAGTTGTAGAAAATAAAAGGAATTATTATTTATGTGCGAATAACAAATTTTGTATTTCATACCCAATTAAAGCACTGTTCTGCAATAATTCCCGGCTTAGATTAAGCGGAATGTCTTCGGAATCTACGACACCTTTAACGAAACGTAGCCATTTCGGTAAAATATTTTCTGCTTTGCTTTTAATTAAAATTTTTCGACTGTATAAAGAGACACCGCTATTTGTGTCCCTAGCCAAGTCAAATAATCCTGGTTTTTCCTCAGAGAAATACAATAATGCTCTAATACTCAAAGGAACATCAGTAGTGTAATGTAATAAGAATCGCGGAGAGTCGAAACAGTTCCCAATAAATCTATAGAATTCGGCGTGCTGAAGCTGCGTAATGTCTTTTGGATCAAGCATCCAAAGCGGCTAAAAATGAAAAATGAATAAACGTGACGCAAGTGATAAATATAAAACATTTTCCTCAAATTTACCTGAATTGTGTTAACTCTCGTGCCATTAACATAAATAGGAATACTGACGAAGTTACTATATTTCTTAATGATACCTGTGACATATTGAAATAATCGTTAGTGATCGTTAAAATATTAAAAAACAATTCAATGAACTCACTATTAATTGTAGTTTCGTCGCTAAATTCACGAGAATCAACTTTCATATGGATTACAATTTTTGTTCCCGGCTGAACTCCATCAGCTGTTGAGATTTCAAAAGTACCTGAACTGCATACAATGTTGTTTCATGTTAATATATGAATATTTCAATATAAAGAAAATTATCATAGATAATATCTCCTAAATTCCTTACCCATCAGAGGTCCAACATAAACCTTCAGAATCTTTTTTAAAGGATTTTGTAAATAATTCTACTTTATCAGCAACCATGAAAACACTGTAGAAACCAACCCCAAATTGACCAATAATTTGAGATGTATCACTGGCATTTTGGGATTCCTTTAATTTCTCTAGGAACGCCTGTAATTAATATTAGTTTGAAAAACTGAAAATTATGAGAATTATGTACTATATTATACTTCAACTCTATTTACTTTAGAACCAGATCTGGCTATAGTTCCTAAATGTGATATTAGCTCTTCACGAGTCATGCCAATTCCTGTGTCCTGAATTGTGAGGGTTCTATTCTGTTTATCAGTGGCAATGTGAATTTCTAAATTTCTATTACCAGCAGTCTCAGATGCCTCATTGTCACTCAACCTGACATATCTTAGTTTCTCAATAGCATCACTAGCATTGGAGATCAATTCACGAATGAATACCTTAGATCACAAACAATAAAATCATTAACAAATGCTATTCCCAATCAACTTTTATAATTTATTAAAAATTGGTGCATATAAACTCAATTTTACCTCTTTCTCTGAATATAAAGACTTAGCAACAATTTGTAAGAGCATTTGTGTTTCAGATTTAAATTCATGTTTTACAGTTTCTCCTAGATAGAAGCACATAGATATTAAAATAAATTACTTTTACATTATATCCATGGATTTGTTTTTATGCACTATCAGGCTTATAATACAATAGACTACATTTCTATGGTACCTGTAGGTTTCTCTGTATCCTTTATGATATTGTGCTGTTCTGTGGTTTGAGTTGCAGTTTGTGAAGAAAAACATCTTATTGAGCAATTTGCTGTAACATATACGCTTAGTATATAACACTTAAATTGCTAGGTGATTGCAATAGGTTATTGAAAGCTCAGAAACTAATTATCTAACATTCAATTTATCAGTAAAAATACATTCAATCTATAAAAGCAACAAATATATCTATGTAACCTTAAAATATGTTTAATTGTTAAAATAGAAACATAAACTTAATTAATATACTATGAAAATGAACAAACCTGAAAGTCTTCGACATTGTCTTTCTAAATAATCTCTTTCAAAATTCCGACTGAGCGGTCTTGAAAGAGATCTTCCTAATTTAAGTGCAAGCCTCAGTCTCAAAGCAGTTGCCATGCTTTCGAATACTACCAAATGATCTCCAATTCATTCGTCGTATGGCTCACTGCGTAAAGTAATCGCACCATGCGACGCTTCTTGTATTATAGGTTTTTGAATGGTGCGACATCTATACATGAATACACCAAACATCAGTTAAAAAACACAGACTTAAGGCATTACCACAATCACAGCCGATATGGTAACGATACGTAGCGTGTTTCTTCATTCAATATATTATTTATTTACAATGTTCACTAAATTATAATGTTGAAATATTTTTATCGACCAACTTCTATGACGGCTTGTTTCCAACTGACTAATTACAAAAAGAATATCACGGATATTAACTAAAGAATTTATAAAATGTTTAGTTAAACGATTTCTAATAACAAACAGAAATTGACGTTATCTACAATATATATTACCGACACATTGACTACAGATAATCATTATAGTGGCACCTAGCGGAGAGAAATAGGTAATATTTTACTAGAAGTTTCAGCGATATTGCGTTAGATGGTGTCACCAACCTAGTATAAGGAAGTGGGATTTTTAAAAATTATTTCTTTTTTAATTATTATCTTCACTGCTTTTTAATAGATTAGATACGACTATCTGTGTTATTTATATTTATTGAATATTTGACAGTGAACAGTTAATTATACTATTTAGATTCATCATATAAACGAAATATTTATCTGTGTTCCAAATTCTGGAAAGAAGAAACGAAATCTTGGGGTTAACATTCCTGCTTTGTGCCTCTTCGAGAAACCCCTCGAACCCCCTCGAGAAACCCTAGAAATCTCTCGGGAGACCCCTCGAACCCCCACGAGAAACCCCTCGTACCACCTCAAGAAACCCCTCGAACCCCCTCAAGAAACACCTCGTACCCCTCGAGAAACCTTAGAAATCTCTCGAAAGACCCCTCGAACCCCCTCAAGAAACCCCTCGAACCCCCTCGAGAAAACCTGGAAATCTCTCGAGAGACCCCTCGAACCCCGTTGAGAAATCCCTTGTGCCTTTCAGCAATGCATGGCAAAGCAGAAGGCAGAAGCGATTTCTTGAGGAGGTTCGAGGGGTTTCTCGAGAGATTTCCAGAGTTTCTCGGGGGGTTTTGAGGGGTTTCTTAAGGGGATTCGAGGGGTTTCTTGAGCGGGTTCGAGGGATTTCTCGAGAGAATTCCGGGGGTTTTTCGAGGGAATACAAGAAGTTTCTTGAGGGGGTTTGAGGAGTTTCTCCAGAGTTTTTGAGGGATTTCTCAAGAAGTTTTCAGGGGTTCCTCGAGGAAGTTTCTGTCTCCTTGTAGCACAGTCGCTTCGTCCTAGTCTTACTAATTAAAACATAGGGAAAACACTCGATTATGCTCTTTAAAAATAACCATCACCCTGCGGGCCACTGTCACACGTACGTAATGTCCCTAGCTACTCACAGCCGACTTTACCCAAACGTAAGTTAACTACGGCAGCATTAAACTATCAGTATCATAGTAATGTTTATCATTATGGTAAAAGTTTCTATTATATCATAGTCTCTAAATAGTAATTTTAATATTAATTCTGTCAAGTGTAACACATGTTTATGTATATTACAAACAATTAAGAACATAGGCTTTGTAATTCTCTCATTATGATCTCATACATAATTTATACGTAGTAAGTTATTAATTATCATTTTTGGCAGACGTTCTGTAAGAAAAAGATAAATATGTAAAACCGTGAAACAGAAAAGAGGAAAAGTAAGAAAAGTATGGATCGATGCGTAATGTATTTGTATTACTTATCTTAAATCTGCGTCTGTAAATGCAAGCTTTATTGTTCCCCCAGGGATGGCGCCAAATGTGAAAGGAATCAGTCACATGATTGACCATGATCTTAATTACATCTACGTCACGAACCGTATCTTCCTCTCATCATTATCTTCGCGTCGTAAAGCAGATTCCTTGGGCTTTAATTTAAGCTATGATTTCGTGAACAATATTCACGGGACATGATTTAAAGCGCACAAAAAGAATAATTATTACATCACGTTATGTAATTCCAAATATTGCACACGCTTACTCACGGTTTCAAGTATTTGCGTTGATAAACACGAAATGTAACACGAGTACGGTTCATCTTAATTTTATTAACGTTGTTAACGTTACAAATATGTTGTTTGCTCTTTACTTCTCATATTTTAGACGTACTCGAAGACAACAGTGACGGAATCCGTTCATGAATCATCATGACTTTCGTTTTACCTTTAAATTTCCCCGTTCCAACCGGTTTCACAGATCCAATGAATCACATTCATTGTCAATTTTATATTAGTTCAATAAAGGAAACAACGTTATTAGATTATGCAATTCAGATTCTTCGTTCCTCCTTTCTACGTTAATTCAAAATATTGCAAAAATGAAAATAAATTCGAAACTTCTCCGACGAATGATAACGAAATTAGCATATACACTGTATGACTCAATAATTATTATGCTAAAGCTTTTTTATTACCTCAAGTTCGCAACCCACGAGTTCTGTCGTATATCAACGAGCATACTCGTCTAAATTAAATGAATAATACCATCAGATAAATATTTCAAGATAAACTCGAACGGCGATTAATTCGATTGATAAGGAATGATATCGTTTTGTGTCGTTGTATATCATTTATTATACATTCTTCTTAACAAGATAACAACGACGAAGTGTTTACACGATTTTTATTGAAAAAAGAAAAACAATAAGGACTGCGATTATATAAAAATACATACCCATTTAGATATCTGTTTATTCATTATAAAAATACCGTTTCTTTCTCCGACGAAACTCCAATTAATTTGCGAAACGTTCATACGAAGAGTTCATTTAAAATACACTCCTTCAGGATGTCTCGTTCAGCGGAGGTACCCAGCCGCGTTTGCAGTAGAAGTTTACAGTTTTACGTAGTCGATCGGTGTACATTTTACTACCTTCGTAATCTATTAGGACCGAGTCCATTTTGTTAAGAGTAAGACCCGACTCCTTCACGTCTAGCGTGAGAACTTTGATCATAAATATTATGTGCACGAATTCACGAGGCGCGTCCTCCTTCATTTTCTCCCAGAAACTCTCCTTAGTGTAATCTTTCGTGTTGCAGCCTAATTGGGTCAATTTCTCTATAATCGTGTCGTAATACAAATCCATGAGGCCTACGAGTTGTTCGTCCGTCACGTCGATCCCGACGCTCGTAAATAGATACAGGTGTAAATCGCGCAACGGGCTGGAGTAAATGTACATTTGGAAATCGATCATTTTCACATCGTCGATTTGCCCTTTGTCGTCACGATGGAACAGCACGTTGTTCACCCAGAAGTCCGAATGGACGATCGACGACCAAGGCTCCCGAGGGACGTCCGTCCAAACTCCGTTCACCCCGATTTCTCTCAAGACCTTGTCGCATCTGTCGTGATACATGCTGATTTCGGGGTCGTTCTTGATCGACTTCGATATCAGCAGGAACACGTCCTTGTTGGGGTCGTTCTCGAGTATCACCTGCTTCGCGTACATCTTGAACACCTCGAACAGGCCGGGTTTCTTCTGTTTGACGGCTATCCCTAAAGCGTGAAACCTGGCCAAAGCTTTCAAGGCTATCCTCGAATGCTCCAGATCGTATCCTGCATGGAACAATTGATAAAGACAATTCATTCGGAATGTTCGGTCGAAACATCAGTCGCCTTCGTAGGGAAAGAAGATATCGGTATCGTCTATTAATATCGAGAAGGGGGCGATTTAACCGTGAAACCAGAATTTCGAGATTACGAACCGAATCCGTCGTGAAACGGACAAAATCTATATGAAACAAGTTATCTCATATATTTATAAAGGTGGTCAAAGTCGATTCACGATAAAAGATTACCGATGAAAACTGACACGAGCTACTCAACCGTTAACATTTACATCCGCCTAGTTAATCCGAATAGAACTAGATAAATAGTACGAAGCTTACGTAAACGGGGATTACAGGTTCCCCGTGGAATGATTCTAATGATTGATAAATTCGATGGGACTGTGAGATTATCAAGATACCTATACTCCTGTCACCGTGGTAGTATCCCTTGAGTTTCAAATTTTCCATCAGGAAAACAGCATCGTCGTCCATTGCGACGTCCGGTTGCAAGGACATTCTGGACCCGTAGAACTTCGGGATAAAATTGAATATCTCGTTCATCTTTAGGCCAGCTTCGAGTTCTATCTTGTTGTAGGCCGGCGCGATAGTTTCGTACATGAAAATTTCTTTGGCGAACGTTCGGGGAGTGTCGAAGATGCGCCGTTGAAATTCCGTGGGCGGCAACATCTTCCCGATCAGGTGGATCTCCTCCTTTTTACCTGCCTTCCCTTTTCTCAGCTCAACGTCAACCTTCAGGATCGTGCTCCCGTAATTCTCACCGGGCGGCAACAGGGATTTCGTCGTGAAATTATCGACGATCACGTCGTTCCCAAGTTTCTGCCGCAGCAGAGGCTCTATTTCGCGGAGCACAATATCTTTCATCTCTCCCATCTCGGTGCCTTTCATGATTGCGCGTTGAAAAGTACGTCTGGCACAGTGCCGGGCAGTTTACGGTTACAAACTGATACGAGAGCCGATCTCCGCTTACTGGGAACCACCGGCGAATGGATTTTTGGAGCACAGTTTTAATAATAATATACACGCGGCTCCGATTTTATGAGTAGGGACACCAATGAGAATTGGTGATCGATGATCTTATCAATGAAAGTACGTATTAATGCGCGAGATTAGCCGGTACACGTATAAACGTTCGCTTTCCACGGGACAATGATTTGAACGTGTGTTCGGAGATTCCGTCATCGTTTCGTGTATCCGACACGAACACGACTGTAATGATCGTTTCTCCGGGCGGACGCTCCTACTTATTACCGCTCGGTTTGTCCTCGTTTTGAGGGGGCAATTGATCTTTTAATGTGTGCACGTCCTCAAATGATTCTTACCGTTCGTAGCACGCTGCCGCGTGGTCCGAACGGCGAGAATCATTGAGGCGACGAGCGACGCACGAGTACAAATAACAAATAATTCGTATCACACGATTTAATTGCACGATTATAAAATTGCACAACTGAAAGCGTCGCTGTTGCCACTTTGTATTTGTTCGACACTAGACGCCTAACTTGTCCGTTTGTTTCTGTACGCCGAGCCATTCATTGGAGAACTGAGCGTCTCCAGCAGAATGAGTCATCAACGATGTTCGAATTTCACCGACGTATCCTCTAACTGTGTCTAGGATAGATTTCTCAAGTTGATTGGACGTCCTTGAGAACGGCACCTACATTTCTGCACCGTGTTAAAATCACGCTACGATTCCTTTTACTCGAATTTGTTGAATGACAGTTCTTTCGGTGGTTTTCGGCGATTACCAATGCGATCTAGAGATTTAGAATTGTTATACTTGAGATCTATGAATTTCAAATGATCATTTTCATTGAATTATAAAAGGCACATGACATAAAAAGAGTATTAAGTAACATTTATTTGTGGCAAGGTATAATGATACAAAAATATGATATTTTTGCAGTATAAGAACAAAAGTTTTAACAATATAATAATTCATGTTTCATTAAAACAAGTACGTATGTATATATTATATAGTATTGTTGTCAAAATGTAGTTCATTAAGTAACATGCACAAATGTTATTTGAATTTTATAAAAAATAAAATTTACATGTATAATAACATTTGTTGAAGTATGTGGTGAACATGTTATGTACCAATGAACTCCCACATATTACAATTGGGTAAAAAGGAAAATAGAAATTTATAAAATACGGGTATAGAATACTCGATAATAGGAGTAACTATTGTTTTAACTTTCTTGGACTCTCTGGCGAATGATTGAATCCCCATCTGCTTCAATTAATTTGTGATGCACTGCGCTAAGAGCCTATAATGTAAAATAGATACACTGTAAAAGTAACTTAATAATATAATATTGTAAATTTTTAATTCTTACCAACAACAAGACCAACTTTATATAATTATTTTATCATACAAATTTTCCAATACCTTAAAGTATTTAACAGTTTTCACACGTAACTCTAATGTTGCATCTTCGTCACAGATAATTATTGTTCGAGGATGTTGTTGGAAGGCTGATACAGTCCACATATGATTGATACCTTCTTCTATTGCCTTATAAAGAGCAAATGCTTTATGAGATCCTGTAATAAGAATCATTACTTCTTTAGCATCCATTACTGTGCCAACACCAACAGTTAACGCTTGTTTAGGAACTTTAGAAATGTCATTTCCAAAGAATCTTGCATTGGCTTCTAATGTATCTTGTGCTAATGTTTTTACTCTTGTACGAGATGATAAAGATGATCCTGGTTCGTTAAAAGCTATATGACCATCTGGACCAATACCTGAAAAATAAGTTTATGCATAGAAAATCAGTTTTTTGAATAAAAAAAAATGTCCACCATGTTATAGAATTTTCCAATAGAAATAAATAACTACAATCTACAAATTACCATAAATTACATACCACCAATAAACAATTCAATACCACCAGCCTCCTTAATTTTTCGTTCAAAATCATCACATTCTTTTACGAGATCTGGAGCATTGCCATCAAGAATATGTACATTCAATGGATCAATATCTATATGCTTAAAGAAATTATTATACATATAATAATGGTAAGACTCTGGATGATCTCGAGGTAGATCAACATATTCATCCATGTTGAATGTTTTTACATATTTAAAGGAAAGTTTTCCCGCGTTACAATATTCTATAAGTTTCCTATACATTCCCAAAGGTGTACCACCTGAATAATAAATGAAAACAAATAAGGATTACTTTAAAAACTTCATAATAAATTTCAATGAATAATGTGAAACATACCTGTTGGAAGACCAAGAACAAAATATTTATTTTCATTTGGTTGAAAGTCATTGATTCTTTTTAAAACATATTTGGCAGACCATTCTGCCACATAATCTACTGTATCACAGATTACTAATCGCATTTTTATTTAAATTGTCCGTAAATTCTCACTTGGTACTGAAAAAAAAAATTATAAGGGTACAAATGAAAAGTAAAATTAAAAAATAACTTAATTTCTCACAGTAATAATTCTAAACACAAATACAATTAACGATGCTGTTAATCGCATACGAATAAATGCACTCTACAATTTTACGAATTACGAACGACGAATATGTATCATATACATACGTAAGTAGAGATATCTTTGCGACAACGACCTTTTATCTTACAGAT
The DNA here is from genome assembly GCF_051020985.1 of Nomia melanderi. Taxonomy (NCBI): domain Eukaryota; kingdom Metazoa; phylum Arthropoda; class Insecta; order Hymenoptera; family Halictidae; genus Nomia; species Nomia melanderi. The sequence continues at coordinate 6,349,556 of NC_135008.1, forward strand.
AAACGGAACTATAATGAGAAAGAAATTCTATTGTTTCGGCATTTATTATTCACGTACATTCATCGATGTTGTGTTAAACATACACATTTGATATGGCAATTATTGGCTCCTCCCATCGGATTTTATATTCAACATATGTAACGAATTAAATATGACAAATACGTTCCATTGGTACTAAAGTTTATTTAAATAAATATATATTATAACATCGAAATTGTGTGTGTATTAACTTCGAATAATTTAAGGTATATCAAGTGTTACACCGAGGCCTATTTTTGAGGTCAATAACCAATGGTTACTGATCTTAAGAACAGCACACATATTAAGTTGAAACAACACAATTCTAGGATTTCTATTTATTAATTCGAATTCTGTAAAAGCGGGAAACGACGGCTCTCTCTTGCGGCAAAGAAGCACATATAATTAGGAAAAAAATACGAATCCAATAGAAACTTAAGGAGTTACTCTTACCGCTCAGTTGGCCGTTCAATCGGCCAGTTGCTAAATTGACCGATGCGCAACTAACCTAATCTTAATTCTTTGTTACTTTGCAATCGACTGCCAATGAATTAATCTCTCTCTGTTACAGTCACACTCTTACCACTTACCAATGATCCACTCAAAACAGGTTTAATGATAATTGACTAATGCATAGTGTCAATGTGTAATACATATAATACAAATAAAATTACATACTGTTGTGAAGAACTGGATTCTTATTTTCTTGTATTTTATTGTACATTTATATTGAATTTTATATAAAGGGTATCTGGTTTTAAGATTATCTTATTAAAAATTTACTAATTTTATGTATTTCACATTATATGTAAATATGTGAAGCTGTCAATATTAATATAGTTGATCTTAAAATTTGGCGGTAATTCGTGGTCGGTGACAAAGCTAATGTTAATTGCCTAGTTTCTCTGTATATAATAAGAAAAGATTTTAATAAACTTTGTAAAGTTTATAATAACATAATGCCCGAAGTGACGATTAATAATGTTATTATTAATTTTCCATTCAAACCATATTCTGTTCAAGAAGATTATATGGCAAAGGTGATAGAATGCCTTCAGAATAGTAAAAATGGTGTTTTAGAATCTCCAACTGGTACATTTCAATAAAATTAATTTTGTATACAGAAATGCTCATTGAATTATGGAGATTAAATAATATAAATATTTTAGGCACGGGGAAGACACTCAGCCTTTTGTGTTCATCTTTAAGTTGGTTATTAACTAAGAAAGCTCAACTGCAGGCAGAAGCATTAGTAGGGGCGATAGAAAAACCAAATTTTGGTGGACATTTTTTCAATAAATTAAATAATGAACTTAAAGGAGCTACAGGTGATTCAGAACCTTCCCCAAGTTTTAATTGGGCTGCCCCAAAAATTATCTATGCATCTAGGACGCATTCACAATTGTCACAAGCAATGCAAGAATTGAAAAGAACCGCTTATAAACATGTGAGCACAGCTGTATTAGGATCCAGAGATCAGCTTTGTATTCACCCAGAAGTTTCCAAAGAAATTAATTCTTCTAATAAGATACATATGTGTCACTCTAAAGTAAAATCTAGAACATGTTTTTATTATAATAATGTTGAAACAAGGTAAAATTTTTACATACCTGAAATACATAATACATTCATAATCTCAAAAATTTAATTGAAACTTCGTTTTTTAGGAAGGATGATCCCTTTTTTAAACAGGAAGTACTAGATATAGAAGATTTAGTGAAAGCTGGTCAAAAATATAAATGTTGCCCATATTTTTTATCTAGGGAACTTAAACAGAATTCAGATATCACTTTCATGCCATATAACTACTTAATAGATGCAAAAGCAAGAAAATCCCAAGGCATAGATTTGCAGAACCAGATTATTCTCTTAGATGAAGCACACAATGTTGAAAAAACATGTGAGGAGGCAGCATCATTACAGGTATTAATTACTAATCTGATATCTGAAAAGAATCATTTTATAGAACTGATGTATCATAATATTTGTTTAGATATGTAGTACAGATGTTGCAATGTGTATTGATGAAATAACAGGAGTAATGGAAGACATGGCTAATAATACTCAAGAAAATGACTTCTTAACAGAAAATTCTGGAAATATACAAAAAGATTTTACTGCTGATGATTTATGTATTCTAAAAACAATGTTTATGGAACTAGAAAAAGCAATTGATGCTATAAAAATCATAAAGCGCGATGAAGGAGACACACATCCTGGTGGCTATATCTTTGAATTACTTGAAAAAGCTCAAATAACACATGGCAAGGAACAGCTAGTGATAGAGAAGCTAGAAAAAATTGTTCTTTACTTAACAACTACAAGTACCTCTCCATTCGCAAGGAAAGGTAATGCACTCCAAAAATTCAGTGATCTGTTAAGAGTAGTATTTAATAATGGTAACAGTATACGCTATAGAGAAAAAATCAAGCAATGTTATAAAGTGTATATTCAAGTGGAGGAACAGAAAAAAAATAATAAAAAGGACGTTTGGGAAACAAAGAAAAAAGTTCCAAAAAATGAAGGCAAAATTATTAGTTATTGGTGTTTTAGTCCAGGATTTAGGTGAAGGCAATATTTAATTTTTTATTCTTGTATCTACAGTAATGAAAATGTATTGTACATTTATATATATGTATATATATATTTCTTTTTATGAAGTATGCAACAGTTAATCGACCAAGGTGTACGTTCAATAGTTTTAACAAGTGGCACATTATCTCCATTAAAACCATTTATATCTGAACTTGGGATACCAATTGATGTTCAATTGGAAAATCCACATATAGTTAAAGGGGACCAAGTCTGTGTAGGTGTTCTTAGCCAAGGACCAGATAATTATACATTAAATTCTTCTTTTAACACAAGGTAATCATATTACAGATGCTATCACATGACTTGTGTATAACATATTATTTAAATTATATTATGTTTTTAGGAATGATCCAAAATATATAGCGTCTCTTGGCCGAACGATACTTAATTTTAGTTGTTTAATACCTCATGGTTTGTTAGTTTTCTTTCCTTCATATCCAATAATGCACAAATGTAAAGACGAATGGCAAAATACAGGTTTGTGGACAAAAATCGCAGATCGTAAAGTAATTATCTTGAAAATTCAGACATGACCTCGTTTCGTACATTTATAGATGTAATAATTATTTATTTACATTTACTAGTCCATTTATGTGGAACCACAACGCAAGGATGGATTTACAAATGTTATGAACGAATATTGTGAAAAAATTAAAGATCCCTCTTGTAAAGGAGCAATTTTTATGGCAGTTTGTAGAGGAAAAGTGAGTGAAGGACTCGATTTTGCTAATGCAAATGGTAGAGCTGTTTTGATTACTGGCCTTCCATTTCCACCTTTAAAAGATCCAAGGGTGATATTAAAACAACGATATTTGGAAGAGATAAGAAATAATGACAAAGAAGTAACAAACACATCAATTTACTTTTAACACATGAAATATAGATTAGGAATTTCGTACATATTGTTGCTGATTATTTTAGGCTTTGTCAGGTCAACAGTGGTATCAGCTTGAGGCATCACGAGCTGTTAATCAAGCTGTTGGACGAATTATACGGCATAAAAATGATTATGGAGCTATAATATTTTGTGATTGTAGGTTTGACAATCAAAATTTCAAAAAGCAGTTATCCGCTTGGTTGAGACCTTATATTAAAAAATTTACCAATTTTGGAATAATTACAAAAGACCTACGAGAATTTTTCAAGTATGCAGAGCGTACCGTAAGTCTGCTTATTTTGAGAAAATAAACAATAATAATAAAATAGAATACATTTTCTGAGAGTTATAATTTGTATTATCATATTAAAAATTTTATTTTTAGTTACCACAACCAAATATGCAATCGAATGCAAATCGCATTTCGGTGCCTGCAACATCAGCTTCTTTTGATACAACTGTGACTCGAGCTGGACAAAATATTTCAAAAGAGAAATCTGAAACGACACGTTCAATGGAAGATACTATTCGTATTTATTCACATGTTAATGAAAATGAACAGAATAACAAATCGAATGAAAAGAAGAAAAAAAGTTTCTTTGAGCTGTTAGCAACAGAATCTAAACCTGTTATTAATTTCAGCGAATCGAAAGCGGATAAAAATTATAATACATGTGAACTAACAAAAGATATCACTGAACCCCTTGCAAAAAAAAGAAAGATAAAAGTGTTACCATTAGAATTCAATGCATGTTTATCTGCTCCTTCCACTTCTTCGAGTGTAAGTACAACAGAAAAAGGCAGTACGAATGCTTCTCAAAACATACATGAAGAACCCGCCGACAGTACTGATAAGAAAGCTGTTGTTAAACCATATCTAAAAGAGGTAATTATCTATTTATAAAATACTTATTTTACTAAAAAAAAGAAAATGTCTCACGTGGAACATATTTTTAGGTAAAGCGTTCATTGTCGGAGGATAATTATAAGATATTTGCAAACATGATACAAGAATATTCAAAGACAAACAATTTAGATAAGTTGTTAGAGACACTTGAAAAGTTATTTCTACCAAAAGAAGAATTATTTCACTTATTTGCAGGTACATTCCTAATTATTATTACGAAAGCAAATTGCAGAATACCAATGGTTTCAAAATATTTAAAAATATATTTGAATTTTTAGGATTTAAACATTTTATAAAAAAGCATCATATTAGTGTATTCGAAACTCACGTTACTCGTTTAAGAAGCAAACGGTTATGACGTTGAAAGTATTAAAAAAAAACAACAAAAGACTGATGTGCCTTAATATAGTGATCATTAACATATTCAACGCTGAAGAATTATTACAATCCAATCTCAGGGACAAATATCACTCATCGCATTTCGTTATTTACGATCGTGTTCTGGTTGATACGTATATACATTTATACATATCATTCATCGATTGATTTTGTAAACTAAAAATTGTTATAAACATTTCTCAGTAAAATAAAACGTTTCCTATGAAGAAATCATTTCGTTGTTTTCAATATTTGGCAATGATCATGGTAAACTTAAGAAGAGTCAAAAACCACGTCAAGTATGTATATATATAATATCGAAAAATAAGTAATTGCATTAATATACATGTACGTACATTGCATTGTGGAGGATATATACATGATGTAAATTTTATGTATGCATATGTATGTGTCAATACATGTGTTAATACATATATGTATATATATTCTAGTCTCTTTCTTTTCTCTTTTTCCTTAACAGTCGCTCTTATAAATACTATTTAAATAAATCTAATAAAACATTTTCCTTTTATCAATGATTTCGACAGTGTTTGTTTTGGTATATTATGTTACGACATTTGGGATGCACGTTGACAGTACGTTGAACACAATAATGGTAACAAAAAGGGACACTGTTCGAAGCAAAGTCGATGAAACGAACGTTGTCAACTATTTCAATCATTATTGAATCTCGAAATCTGAATTCTCGAAACAGTTTCTCTGGGCAACTATTGAAGGACGGAATGTTTTAAATTTAAGTAAATGAACTGTATCTCGTGCGTATAAAAACAAACTTAAACTGAATATCCTTACACCTTTAAGTCGTCAGAATTTTTAGAAATGGTAAAAAAAAGCGTATTATTAAGTTAAAGTGATTTGGCAAACGAAAGCGTCACCGCGATATCGTCTATACGACTTTATCTGATCGTACGTGACACGATAAGTGTAAGTTGCCTACGGAAACGCAAGTAATCAATTGCATAAATAACTGGATTAAAATTTCAGCTCGATATCCATTATTTCCACCTCTAATGGAATCGAAGACGTAATCAAGTTCACGTTCGCCGGTTCACTGGTAAATAACTTCCGAGTACAGTGACCATCCTGCGAACGATCCCTGGACCAAGCTTTATCAAAAGTAACATATGCACTATCTAATTCCCTGTTACGTTTCGAAATTCCATTTTACCAGCTCCAAACGAAGCAATCACGTCGATGACATTCTGTTAATTCCGTTGGTAGCTAAATTATCGATTAAGTGGTGGCAGGGGGTGGTCCGAAGACGACTTTGCTTCTGGAGACAGCGCCCAACACGGGTTTCAGCAGGACGAAGAAGCCAGCGATGAAGAAGGACGCGAAAACGAGGCTCCTTCCGGTTTCGGTGCCCGGCCACCAGCCGGTGTAGGTGCCAGTGATGATAGCAGCGAGCAGGAGGATCGTGACAACGATGCCACCGAACGCGTGCATGATCTTTAGGAGGACCGGCCTGAACCGTGGGTAGAGCCATTTCGGATTGTTCGTGACGACGCCGAAGCCGGCCGTCAGGAAGGCCAGGATGATGGTGATCAGGCCAAGTATCGAATGAGGCGTGGCGAAATGGTGTCTGTTGTTTTCGATCTTGTTCACCACGATGATGATCAGACCGATCAACACGAGACTCAGGCCTATCGTGTGAAGGACCCAGTGCATCGTCACGCGGTTGGCCCTCGAGAGTTTCGAGCTGATGTACGCCTCGCCGGAAATGCTGAACACTGCCTCCATTATCAGAAGGCCGACCTACGGGGAAGACCAAGTTAGACAAACGATTCGAGGGCAGACTTCCTCGGGTAATGAAAAATTCTCCTTGTCTTGAGACGCGCGAAATCCTCTCGTCCGTAGTGGTTAAACATTTGCTAGTATAAACACGTTTCGCAACGCGTGGCTGCAATAAATTCCTCTTATATGCATTCGACATGACACCGTTACGTAAATTTTTTCTTTCAGTTCGCGACTTGCTGAAGTGGAAGTCGATAAAGTCAAACGAATGGCAACGAAATCGGGATTTGCGTATTTCACCGGCGAATTACGTTTGTTCAGTATATTCGAAGAGGAATGCATTGAACGATGTGGTCTTCTAGAATTTGGAATGCCCTTGAGGCTAATTAAATGGACGAAGAACAATGAAGTCATATCGTCGAGCACGTTTCTCCAGTTGAACGAGAAAATCTTTAACTCGAGACCTGTATGATTCACGAGATCCCAAGTTGTATATAGTATCTTGAGTATCTTGAGCATCTAGTGAATCTTAAACGGTTCCTGGTATCGAGATAATCCATTTATTGTCACGTTTCTTTTATTTTTTCAATTAGTTTCACTTAAAATATCTAATTCTTAATTCCAGTTACAGTAAATTGGTTTTTAGATAAACTATTTGTGCTCTATTCTTCTATAGATTCCTGGGCGAATTTTGAACGTTGCTGTTATAAATTTCGTGCTCGATCAATGGGTTAGTTAATTAATTGCGTAAACTTACACCGACGCTCATACAAATGGGGTGCCAGGAGAAGAAACTGTACTTTGAGAAGGCAAGAGTGAGTATGTATATCACTGGCGCTATCAAAAGGATATCCGTGAGGAATGAAAACGTCATTGTCACGGGACTTGGTGGTCCTTTGCCTGCTGGAGGGTCGGACATCTTTGTTTCACCCCTCGCTTCTCCACTGAAATGAAAATTTCAAGTGCAACAGTGTTATCAACGCGAAGAGATTAATGATTCCCCGCTGAATTGTTTCGCTGAAAAAAAAAATGAAACGTTAAACGATCCTTATCCACGTGGATAACGAATGTTGTTCGTTTGACAATAAAAGTATCGCGCACGAGATGCCGAGACGTTAATTCCTCGATTCGCAGGAGGAAAACAGCAAATTCTTTTGACGCAACTGCTCCTACGATCGTTTAGATGCGCGGCATGTGATTCATTGCTAATTGCGCGGCACGATTCCACGTTCCTTTCAGCATCCACTTGGGCGAACCGTCAGAACCTCTGTCTTTTAGGATTGCACAAGCCTGAACTTAATAAATGGAACTACTGATTAAGTAGACGCTCATTCGGATCGACGAATCTACTACTGCCATCATTTCCCTGGCCTTCGTTTCCAATAATTCGAGCGACCAAACTGTCGCCCTTTTAACACTGCAACGGCTTAAAACGATCCAATTTAGGGTTTCTATCATTGAATCGTAAAGACGATTTTCTGGTAAATTACAACATAAGAACCTCGAGCAAGTACAAATACGCAAATTGATCGAAATATTCAGATTTTTCGAGACAAGTCTTCGTGGATGAATATTTTTAGGCTTTTCACCTTTCGTTCGATAAAACAAATGTCGAGCACTTGAGCATCTAGTGATATCTGGAAAAGGACACAGCAAGTTGACACTGAACTCGAGCTATCAACGCTTATCGCAGTCCTCAAAGTGTAATAGACTGTGGATTACTCAATCAATCATGTATCGAGTACATTATCATCGGTACGTGCAACGATAATAGACATTTTTCACATTGCAACACCTGGTTAGCTGACATCGGCATTGAATATTTGACATTATCTCGCTCACAGGATTATCGAGTTCTATCAATAACGCCTCTATCCGTGTTCCAGACTATAACAGCGTAATTGTTGCACATAGTCACCGGTTCAAGTGTTAACTGGTGTAAATTCTAGCGAGCGTTTCCTTAAATTGAATGAACGAACGGTCGACTATGAACGGAAGGTTTCAGATAACTGACACTTATGACGAGTGTCATTAGAAAGCAGAGTGCAACTCCTTCAATTTCCCACGTTCCACTTCATTTTTCAAATTGAACGACCGCATCGCGCCAGGTAAACAATTTCGAAACAAAAAGGACTTTTACAAGTCTGTCCTAACTAGAGGCAAATTGTCGAAATTCAATTATTATGGGAACATCGACGATTCAGTGGAAATTCGCACGAAACGGTCAATTGCAATGGAAACGTACTTGATATTGACACGGTTATCAATGTCAGCTGTCCGCCCGGAATTCCGCGTCAGACCATTTTTCCTTCTATCAGAAAAATGCAGATGCGAATGCTTCTTTCTTATCTAATGTTTTCATTTGGAGAGAAATTAGATTTATTGCGCGGGTATACAGCGAGACGGATTAATTTCTACTTCATCTCGTTTCTAGACTTGTATAATAAAAATCGATATTGTTGTTGTCGCTGTTACCAATTTATTTCTTTGCGTTTCTTCCAAATTGTTGACAGTATATACTTCCACGAGTTTAATAACAGTAAAGTATGGAAAGAGATTGAGAAGCATTATAGAAATATTCAAGGTGGAGCAAAAAAAGTAAACAGGCGTTAATGTTTAAAAACTCTTCCGTTGTGGTCGCTGAAAAAAGAACCGATGCGAAGCGGAGATTAACATCGAGACAGAAATGAATTCAGACGAGCGACCCGTCGGTGAGCAGAAATTTAGAAGAAACAAGGAGTACTGCTTATTGTGTTGCGACACGCTGTGTGAATCTTTATCTCCAACAATCGCAGAAGAACTTTGTGCAGAGGGATTTCAATGAAATCAACATTAACGAACTGCACAAAATTCTGGGTCTTCCGAGATGAAACGTGAAGTCAAGAACCGGAATTCCGGTAGAGTTTTTTTCTAAAAAAATGGAAGATAAATTTAGACGAAATTCAGTATCAACCATTCAATCGCAAGAAAACATCGTGCAGTCTGATCAAAGGAAGAATGAAGGTCTGTATTTTCGTATTACAAGAAAAACTCGCGTCCCGAATGATCACGGGCACGGTAATTGCAATGAAAATCGCGAAGCCTTCAATTTCTTGGGTATAATCAACCACGGTTGGGATGATTTACAATTAACCTAGAGAAAATCGTGACGAGACTGGCGAACCGACCGAGAATTATCTTCGGGAATCCCGGGCCCGTTAATCTGGCGATGCGCCGCGGAACGCAATTATGCTTTATCGTAATATAATCACGCCCGTCGCGAGCATTTGATTCGTGACCCATGACGGCACACTTTTTTTTACAAGCGCGATCCGCTTTCACGGTACGAATGAAATATGGCCGCGGCAACGCGCGAAATCGCGTGTTTACATGCCGCGCGGGTGTAGAAAAACAAGAGGAGGAAGAGAAGTGGAACACGTTCACTCGATTTCTCGGTATCGAGATAAAAGTATCCGGAAAGTTTAGTCCTCGTTACGTAACGGGCCGTGTTAAAATAGTCGCGTTAAACCAGAATTCGGAAACCGTATTGAGAAAATAATCAATGCAGGTCATCAACTTCTGCGCGTTCCCCGTTGTCTACTATCGGTTGCTCCGTTTCGTTACGATTCTCGATCGACGTTCAACTGTACGTTACCGTTGAAAAATATTTTAAACGTCGGATTACGATGTCGTAATAAATTATTGCTCCAGCACTTAAGGCGCGGCACACCGGTGCTCCCGTACTCGTGCACTCTACATTGTCTCGTAAATGTAACGCTATTTATGCGTGCATTGCGTGCATCGTTACACGTTGCCGTTTACTTTGCGTGTACCGCCGCCATTCAATTATCTACGAGCACACGGTAAAGAATAAACAAGCGAGAAGACTTACTTTCCTGTTAACTTGTCCCACTGACCGGAATATATGCCTCTTTAATTTACGAAATCCCCAGGAAAACGACCGACCAACGAGTTCCGAAAAACTCATTCGAGCGCGTCGAGGTACAACTGCATCGAGACCTTTCGAGGATGCAAAATGCGCGTCGCGGAGCCTCGAAACGCAAACAACGGTGAGTTTTAACTGGCGCCGTCATCGAACGTTTCGTTTCACAGGTATTCGGTAGTTAAATAATGACGCGTAATTACGTTACGTTATAAACATAAATGTTTCAGATCGGTAATCCCTCTTCAGGCTTCGTTATCTTCGGACTCCCGACGAATCGCTTATGTATATTTTCGGAATTTCTCGGGGGACACGTAATTATCGGGGGACGAGGACCGTCGGAGGAGCAATCGGAGCAATCGAAAGTCGCTGTCGGAGTTTGGAAGTGTCTGTGATAGGGCCGCGCCGTTGAATAGACGCTCGATGAATCTCGCGAGAAGAACCGCCCGCGGGTCTCACCTCAAATGCAGTCCGATGGGAACGTTCAAAACAGCGTCGCGTTATCCTTCGCACACGCGTTAGACGGAGCACGGATCGACGTCCGCGGCTCGACTGATCTACGCGGCGAAGCATGCTCGCGACGATCTATCGCTGCGTTGCCGATACTCCTTACAAACGACGAGGAAAATCATCGGAGTAAACGCGGCCTTGGCGCGACTAATAGCCACGATCTTCTCCGGCTCGTATAAAATGGACGCCACTCGCGTGGACCGTGGTAGAGCTTGCCCGGTGCTCGACGCACTCTCGCCGCACGGATGCGTCGCGGCCGTAAAAATGGCGTGCTCGTTAGGCAAGAATTATTGAAATCTAGGGATTACGTGCGAACCGAGATAGCAGAAAATGAACTAATATGGAAATATTGAACGAGGAGCGATATGCATTTTTCATAGTTTCCCTATGAATATGGATAAAGCTGCTTTATCTGTGAAATATATAGTTGTTTAAACTTTGTGTATTATACGCGTCTGACGCCAAAACCATGTTGGTGGTATTGTTTTATCGTTAGCTGCCTGTTTATTTGAAACTGGTGGAACGAAAGAATATGATAAAATGAGAAATAGATTAGTTTATAAGTTAGTTAGTAGTTTCTTTAAAATGAGGCAATTGCTTATTGTTGCCAAGCGTTGTGCCACTTGTTTTGTCTATCGAGGAGCACAGTTTTTTTGGGACACTGTGAGCATCGGACGCGCTCGCTTGGAGGCAGTCAATTTAAGCCGTGCATTAATACTACGTTGCGCTTTATGGCGGCATTTCACCGGCACTGGCTGCTGATTACAAGACCACGTGGCCGTCTGATTACGAGGGATCGTCGGCGAGTGTTTTCCTTCTCTCCGCCCACGCAATGGAGGTTTTTTTTTTTCGGTCGATACGGCGAATTCGGTGGGGAAACGGAAAGATAAAAGTAAAGGTTGGAGTGTTCGCCCGTTCTACACGGGGCCACGAACTTCCTCGAGCTATTCGGAACGGCAGTTGATTTCCCATCGGATACGGTTTTCGCCGTTGCATTGTCCTCTCCCGCGTTCACATGCGATCTCGCAATTGAAAGTACTTGTTGCGTGAACTTTGTGTTTCCTTTCTTCGAATAAAAGGGAATTCGAAGCGCGCGTTCCATCTCTTCCGCGCGTTGTTCCCCGATTGTTTATCGGAAAGTTCACCTCCGCCTCTTATCAATTTCGGGATCCGAGGATTTGCAAATTAGCGTCTCTAATTGCTTCCGCATTCCACACGGTGCAATTAGTTAGTGTACACCGCACGAAACGCGGATAATAAGATGATAATGGTCGTCGCGTTGCCGATCAGCGCGAAATTGATCGTTCGCCGCGAGACAATGCCGTTAGTCGTGAACCTCTAGCTGCTCGATGGACAATGTTCCTCCATTGACCGTCGCGTTAGTTGTAATTCCGACGAGCGAGCGCGTCTTTCATCGCACAGGCCATTTGCTGCGGCGGAAGTATGCATGGTCAGTTGATACGTATGCACGCGAGCGCATAAATCGGCCTCGAAGTACGTCGGTATGTACTCCGATTGCTTATTCGAGGCGTGGATGCCAACTATACCCTGATTATGCAAATATTCGGCGGTAATAACATTAACAATGCCGGCGACTTCATGCACGCATGAATCCTCCTGCCTCTGCTAAAGCTGCGATTGTTGGAAGGCAATCGTGGATATTCCCGCGTTGAACGGCTCCCGATTATTCCTTACAGAACCCGCGTCGATTAACGCGTAAAGCACAATTTAGCTCGCGGTAATTGAAACGGTTTATTCGCCATTGTCGAAAGTGGGGCACGAAGGAAATGTAAAACGACGAAGACGAAGGCAACCGCGCTCGGCGAAGTGATTTTTCTAGCCGATCTCCGATTATGTTCTTCTTGCTTTCTACACGGAAACGGGAACAATCGATAGGGAGGAGAACTCAATTAATTTTTACCGTTCCGGGCAACCATAAACGGCGAGGATCATCGGCGCGCCAATTGAAACACATAAATTCCCCCCCAGCTCGACGAAGAAAAGTATTTGCCGTATTAAATTCGAGGAGAGCCTCCGCGGGGAGGGGAGTCAGCATTTATCACGGGAAGTTTTCTCTCCGTTTTCTCCGATATTCCGTCGCGCGACTTTCAATACAGATTCGACTTTCCTTTGACTTTTTCTATCGGCGGTATCTGCTGCGCAATTTGGCGCCGCAGAAAGCCTGATTTATTTCCCGGCATCGCGGAGTGTCTAAAGTAAATGGATCCCAGGAACGTAGCAACAGGCACTGGGACTAGCCGGCCACAGTTTCAACGGAGGAAAACAGAAGCAGGGGGAAATCTGAGTCAGACGTCGATTCACGAGCGATCGGCTCAGATATTTTTGCAGTGACGCGGCTTTGTCCGCTAATTGGACATTCTCTAATTGGCCGTAACCATCGTGTCAGGCGTTGATCACTGTCGCGTGCTCTCGGCGATACGCAATAGCCTAAGCCGAGTTTCCGAACTGCAAACCGTTATTGCGAAAAAGAAACGAGAAAGCAGAAATAGACAAACGAAACACGCAGAACAGCAACTGCACTTCGTCCTCAGTAGATAAATGGTACAATATTCGATCGATAAACGTGTGTTGTAAATATGTTGTAAATAAACTGAGTTTAATCGTTCCTCCATCGTTCAATTCATTAACCCCTTGCCCTATGATTTCTTTCTGAACTGCGATCGCTCTAAATACTTTGTTACTAACAATTTATTGAAAATAAGAGAAGATTTCGGTCTCTACAGCAACTTGTGTTCTAAGAAATAATCATTGATAACAGAAAAATAATATGTGGCTAGCATTCGAACAAAATGAATAATATTTATGTTTGTTAAATTCTATTTGAAACCTTCACGAGTCTGACATGATATTGTAAGACAAAGTCTTAAAGGTTCATTAATTTTGTTCAATTTTACTAGCAGCACTTTAAATATATTATCCCTTGAAGATGTATTCGATAAGAAAACGATTTTCTTTGGATTTAAAAGAAAGTTGCTTCCGGGACAGAATGGGTTAACAAAAAGATAGGGACATTTACTTTACGAATATAACTTCCTAGCGCGACAGACACGAGATACCGGCGTATAGAATTGCACTTGCCAGAACTACGATTTTACTAGCACGTGGCTCAGCTGGTAGCTGGCCTGTGTTGACCGGGAGTTGTCATGACAACTACAACGATCACCGCACGACAAGGACGACAACTTCGTCGGCGTTTCGTGGTAAACGTGTAATGTACCCGGTGCATTTGCGACACGAGGAATTAAATTACGATCGTGCCAGGAAAAATGGTAGTGATTGATAAACGTAGTTCGCTGATACTGTCCACCGCGGGTCATTTCTTCGGCGTCCCTCTGACGGACGATGAGGCCATCGTCGACGGTGGATCGGTGCTTGACAATTTCTTGGACCGGCCAACGTGTCGAACGTTGTGCGCGCAACCGACCGACAGCAAAGGCAACGAAGCGCGATTGAAATTGAGCAACGAGCTGTCCGTTGGAAGAAACACTTTGGTCTTCTTCAAGGTAACAGGAGGATCCGAATCGGCGGTATTTTGGTTAAATCGAACGGATGTCGCTGGATGTTGTAACCATGTGACCAACAAGTGTCCCTCTCGTAGCTCGGTTTACTAAAATAAAGATCGAAATTTATTCCTAGAAACGTTCCATTAAGGATTATTATTAAATTCACGATGAAAGAGAAGTTTTATCGACGCTTTATTTCATCCTGGGCGCGCTCGCGTGTACTATGATTCACGCTCACTGACACGCATCGTTCAGTAATGATTAATTAATATACGACTCATTATTCTATCACGCGAAGAATATTGCATGTGTAAATAACAAGCTCACAACCGAAAGTGTAAATTACATTAAAATGCAGAGTAGCCGTTAATCGATATTGTTAATGAGTAATTAGTGGACTGTGGATTTTATGTCATAACACCGTGCACGGATTTACGAAACATAATAAAATGACCATTTTAATCAGGACCGTTGCAGAATTAATTTTTATTCCTGAACTAATGAAACCTCTAATGAATACGAAATTGTTTTCAAAAGCGAACTATAAAATCTTGTTATTTACTTTATCGAACATGATTTTCATCGAAATACTCTAGTAATCGATAAGATACCACTTCTTACCATGGAATCTCGCTTTACTCGCACCTATTAAATTGGCTTGGGTCACCTTTGAATTTACTGATTCAATTAACTTTACCAACTGATTTCGATGCATCAATTCAACTCCTTTGAATTGCTAGTTGACAGAAGCCCCGGTCACAGAGAAGAATTTCCACGATCTCGTCCACGTGACGTCCACTGGCAGCGAGAAAGGATCGACGCTGATCGAGGCTCTGCGTCAAGTATGGGGGCCGACGCTGCGTTCTTCCGGTCTAAGTCCGTCGTATTTGAAGAAGCTGGAGGAGAGCCTTCTTGGTTCGCCGGTTACAACTTCCGTCCTCGAGGAGGAGGATTACTGGCGGAAGAGATGGGAGGACGCGAAACGTTCGCACGACAAAACGATTTACGCCGAAGCTGTAAAATCCCTGAAGAGCATAAGAGCCGAGCTGGAGAGCGCGGCGGTGGCTAGGTGCCGTAAAAATGATATAAACTCCCCAATAAAATTCCCTCAGATTCCGATTGCATTAGCTCGCCCGATTCATGAAAGTATACGACGACGTTTCGCCCTCGGGTATTAACAGTCCCAGCTTCCTGTAACTCTGGGACGCCCGACATTGGCCCTAGAGGATCTCAATTTACGAAATTGCTGTACAATTTCTCGAATATTGTACACTATCGATCGTCTAAGAAGTCTTTCGAAGTATACTTTAAACGAATTCATACAACAACAGTCGTTCGTCGAATGAAATTTTACTATACTTCTCAATTAGAAACGCACTAATGGCTGCAGAGGATGCGGTGGAGGCTGTGTCCGGTTACGTGGACGATTTATGGAAACTGGGGGACCCAGTGTACTCGGAGAATCGGATGAAGTCTTTTTTGGACATCATCGGAGACGAAGTGGTGTCATTGGTTCGAAACGTTGTGGACGAGGTGACGATTTTTCGAAGTAAAGGGTACTCGTATCGATTGACTGTTTCTAATCTGTTTCTCGGAGGCAGATTCGTTCTTCCGACGATCGGGTGAAAATCGAAACGATCTCGACCGGTGCTGGTGTCTGCGAGAAGTGGAGCAACATGGCTGAGAAGTTCACGACGCTCTTCTGGCCCCATCATTCCCTTCATCCGTGGAAGGGCCCGAGTCATGTTCCCGAGAGATGCGCGGGAATTGGCATACGACTCAGGTATCCGCGTTCGATTCATCCTCTTCCTGGTTCGAGACGAAAGACAAAGCGATCTTCGTGATGTTTAGGCAGATTGCCGAGTTACGTGCGCAGTATCGGCAATTAACCAGGCTGCTGACTTCGAACGAGCGGTCGGGACTTGGCACGGACACCTTAATGCAATGCTTCGACGATGTTAAAGGTAACTTTCTCCCTTTTTCGCCAAGCCCACGAAATACTAAGATCATTTATCATAGACGGTACTTAAGGATGCTGGAGTAGATTATCGTACCGCTAGCATAACAAAATACTTCCTTATAAATAGTAATTTATTCTTCGTGATTCATGTCAGTCGTCTTCGATGACGATGAAAATAGTACCGATTGGAACAGACTTAGAAGAAAGGTCGAAGAAGGCTTGGTGCCTGCCGAAGAACGCGTCGCTCAGAAGCTGAAGTCCCAAATCGCTGATGCTACCACTCCGAACTTCCTACTGGCTGAATTTCGACGTTACTTCGAGTTGATGAAGAGAGACGGCTTGAAGAGGGCCTTACGCGGTGAACGCGAAACATTGCTTTCTGCGTACGGAGACCTTATCGGTAATTTTCACACGTTTAACTACAGAACGCAGGGAGCCATTGCTAAACAGAAAGAAGAATATGGCACCGGAACACTAATGATTAATGAATTTCGAAACAGACAGTTGTTTGGCTGGGCCAGATACGGGAACTCTCTTAGACAGTCCCAAAATACTGCAGGAAGTGCAAGCAGCTAGAACAGCGGAGATGAGGCTGGAAAGCTTAGACAAATTAGGAAAAGAGCTGCTGGCTGATCTTCCTGGCTACGAGGAGGTCTCGTCGAAGGTGACAATGGCTCTGAAGGACGTAGAGAAGAAACGTCAGAATTATCTCGAAGCTTGGGTGAGGTTTTCTTATCTCTTTAAAATCCCTGGCCAATTTCACACTCGTGGACGTTTAACAGACGGAGGAAACAAAGGATGCTGTAGCGAAGAAGGAACTGTCTTTAGGCACCGATTCCGCTGTGGTGGAGCTGACAGGTACCAGCATGATGCGAGTGACGTACGATCCAAGATTAATGACTCTGATCAGGGAAGCTAGAGCGCTGTCGGGTCAAGGAGTCGAACTTCCTCGTGAAGTGAAGGACTTGGTTGAAAGGGCGGGGAGTTTGGCAGGACGTGCGAGGGCTCTTCAGCAAGTCGCGACATTTCACAACACCATTGGAGACCGTATGGTGCCGTCTCAGAGGCCGCTGATGCTCACGACTGCTTTGGAACTGGCTCGTGCCGTCCAGGAACAGTCTGGCGTCGTTTGGTCCGATCCTCTGGCAGTGGACGCTTACACGGCCAGATTAAAAGAATTGGTAATAAATAATACATTGTCCACACATTAACACGTTGAACGCCATGGAGGTCACCGGTGACCTCCAACTAAATCGAATTACTGTAGTCCATTCAATCGAACAGCGATTATCTGAAAACGTTTGTATATTACGCACAATGCTACCTAATGCGGCGACGTTGAGCAAGATGAGCGCGTATAACGCGATTCAATCAAATGGGTTAATATCTCTACCATTTTGTATATTTTGCTCGATGAAATCGTGCGCGTTCAACGCGTTAATCTCAATCCACATTTTTCGTTGACAGCTCTATTAAACTCATGCTCGATTAATTTTTGTTCGCCCCGCGAATGAGTTAACTCTGCGAAAAATCCATACAGAATTTATTCGGAACAGGTGAGAAAATTCGCACAACAGAACTCCGATCTGGCGGCAAAGCACTGTGCACTGCGGGATTTGGTGTCGAATTTACTGAGAGGCGAAACGGTCAATCTGATCGGGAATCAGAATGCTTGGAAAGACGCGTTGATGAATATGAGGACGATCGTCGATACCGTGGAGGCGGAATACGGGAACACGAGAGCTTGGAAGCTTCATTGGGACAGGCAGCTGCTGAAAGCGCTGGCTGTAGCTTACAGGTAACGCAACACCGTTCGTTTGTAACCGAAAGAGTCCAAATTCAATCAGAGAATCGAGACATCGAGAAAGATTAAAAGCCAATTAAAAAGCCAACCTTGAATAAAACCGCTAAATCGAATGAACTTCATAGTAACGACAGAAAGAGTACGCGGAAGTCTGAATTTTCCATTAGTAAAACTTCCGAGGAGAGTCTGATGAAAAGAACGTTCGAACGGGAACCTATTTATGAAAAAACTTTTCAATTTCCCTCGGTGTTATCCATTTCAAAGAGGAACAATGGGACCGGGCTGAAGCTTTAATGAATGCCGAGCGTTCCCTAAAGTATTTCTCGATTGTAATGCATAATTTTCATATTCATGGACGACCTGCATAAAGTGGGCGAACGGGAAGTTCACGTTCCCCGTTTTTCAGAGGCGCGCTGCCGTCCCTGTTGAAGAAGCTGCCGGACATTAAAGCGGAACTGACGTTCCGCGACGGATCCTTGCAGTGGCGGCCGTCGCTCGAGGAGCTACGCGCGAAACTGTACTCGTCTATACGCCGATCCCTCTCGATACCGATGAATTTCAGGGGGGTAGGGGACGCGGCAGATGCGCACTTCGGCGACTTGATTCAAAGAAGCGCCTATCTGTTCGGCGGCGTCTATAAGCAGGCCGAAATTGCTCTTTCCGCTCTGGAAACGCTCAGGACGAAATGGCTGTATCTGGCGGCACCGGCGAAAATCGACGCCGCTGAACGGTACTGACTCGAAAATCGCTTCGAGAAAGCTGATTTTATTTATTAGACTAAGAGCTTTAGATGGTGGCAATAGTCTCGGTTTGTATATTTTTCATCGAATTGAAATTAATGAGATATTTGGGTAAATTTCTGTTAACCTTCGGTGAACGCTGAATCGATACGTTGAACGCCGCACGATTTCATCGAACAAAATATAATGTTAAATATTATGCAATGGAAAAAATATAATGTTAAATATTATGATTATTACACATTCATCTAGCTGAATGCCACCGTATTAGGTAGCATTATTTATAACATAGAAATGTTTTCAAATAATCACCGTTTCATTGAGTGAACTATAGTAATTCGATTTGGTTGTGGGTCACCGGTGACCCCACGGCACTCAACGTATTAAACGTTCAGCGATGAGATTGAATGATTTTCTTACGTGTTTCATTTGTTTCGACGGGAAGCTTGAAAGGACGATCGCCGCAGGAATGGACGAGAGCATTCAAAGACGCCAAACAATGGGCGCAGGAGGTCAGCGAGTAATTAAATTCTTCGTGAATTTCCAACTGCGTCAGTCAACGCAGCGATATTCGCGTGAAATGAACTATTAGATTGTCTTCGAAGCTTCTGGAGGGAAACTTCAAGCTTGGCTGACAATTTAGTATATCGATTTCTATCAATGATCGCTGCTTTTCCTGCGTGTAACCTTTGGCTGTAAATCAGGTGGGAAAACTGCGCGGAAACGAGGTGAAAATCTGGTGCATCAGCGTGGACACGGCAACGACCAGGAACGATTTGGAGTCAGCGTCCCGTCGTTATTGGGAACGTTTGTGCTCCGATTTAAGGGTGGAGGCTTCTTCGAGGCTGGTGGCGATCGTGGAGTTCCTTTCTTCAGCCTCGAAGGAACTGGAACGCAGACCCCGAAGCGTGGAGGAAGTTGGATTAGCGTATGAAGCTCATGCACGTATCGAAGCTCAATCATCCGGCATGGCGGAAGAAATGGAAGCTGTTGCTGGCTTATCGAAAGTACTGGCCGCGTGGACGAGCGAGAAACTTGAGGGTAATTCAAATTCGTCAAGTTTTGCGAAATAATTTCGTCTAACTATTTGAAACGTGTGAAAACAGGCGTCAGTGCGGCGCACACATCCTGGCAAGATCTCGCCGATCGTTTGGAGCGTCACAAGGCGGTCGTGGCTAGAGAATTAGAGGACGCGAAAGTGAATCTTCGCCATCGAGGAGTGGCTCTGCGAGACGAGATAGAACGATGGCAAACGAAATGGTCCTCGAAGCCAGGAATTCTCAACCTGGATTGGATAATCTCGATGAGGGAAAGATGGACGAACCTGAAGGAGCAATTGGACGTATTGAAGACCGATTGCCGAAGAGTCGAGTTGAGCATCGACGAGCTCCTAGACGAGAATGACGAGACCGTAAAGACGCTGGAGATGCAGCTGGAGGTGGAAGAGTCGAACTGTCGATTCCAAGCGGAATTTATGGAGGAGCTGAAGAACCAAGAGGACGAAGAATGGGCTGTGGCAAGAAGGAGACTGCCTAGGCTTCACGATTGGCTGGACTCTTGGGAAAACAGGATACGGGTTCAGCTGAAGGATCAATTGAAAGACGACACGCCGGAGCAAAGGGATAACCTGGAGATGAACACTTTCGTCGGTAGGAAAGTTCGCGAAATTCGAGCTGGCATCGAGTGGCTTCAGCTTCTACGCGGGGATGAAATAGCTGAAGAACACTGGGGTGAACTAAGATCCGTTTTAAATTTAACTGACGTCAAGAATGTCAGGGACATCACTTTGGGCCACTTACTGCGATCCGTGGAGAAGATCGAAGAGAATTCTGAGAAGATAAAGGTACCGTCGGGTCTTGTTCGGATCGGTTCACCTGTTTTACCTTCGCGCGACGGAAACTTTGCTACCTAGACGTTCGGGATCGCTAACATTTCCCACTTTCTTACATCCAGTTCTACGGGAAGTATATTACTCTTCGGCAAACACCCCCGAACATCATCATGCTTTCATAGCTAGTTGAGAATGTACGAGATTCTCGGGTTTCCAGCGCGTTTTCGATTTAACTTCATTTCGGAACGAGGTTACAGGATACACTGACCAAGATTATGTCCATGTGTAATTCAGGACATCGCGAAGAGAGCGGCGGCAGAGAGCGGAATCCGCCAGGGGCTGATGGAGTTGGAGTCCTGGGAGGCATCCGCGCATTTTCAGCTCCAGCAATCAAAGGACAGCAAAAACGCCGGCATTCTTCTCGTCGAGGAGTACGGCAGTTTGTTAGCCAGGGCGGGTGAGTCTCGTGTTACAGTTCTAGGAACAGAGTGGCACAATACGCGAGGGTGTCGCCCGCGGATGAAGTAATTAGGCTCATTAAACGAAAGGTGAACTGAGGCTGCTGTTGGAGGGTGCGAAAGGGGCAGCTGGATACGAGAGGTTCGCTGCGAGGGTGGCTCGTTGCGAGGCAGGGCTCTCCGAGGTGGAGGAGAGAATAAAGACTCTAAGCACGGTTCAGAGGAAATGGGTTTACTTGGAGCCGGTCTACGAAGGCGGAGCGGCTCCGAATGATACTGGCAGGTGGTCCAGAGCAGACAAAGAATTCAGGTTGAACTATTTAACTAGCATAAGACACTATGAATAGTTTTCCGAGGATCTTTACGGTGACTCGGAGATGTATATTTAGGTACCTCATAGGGGAAGTGTCGCGCGATTCAAGGATATCATCCCTGAGAAGGCTTCCGCTTTCAACATTCACGAACCTAAAGGATCTATTGGACAGGTGTCAAAGAAGCCTCGACGAATATTTAGAGGTTTGTATAGAGTATCTAAGTTACGAAGATAATAGATGGAAATAAATGTGCAAATCTTCGGAACGCGGTTCCTCGAATCAGGTATTAGAGTCTTTATTCCGGCGTTCCTCGCGTTTTTAGGAGAAACGTTCATCCTATCCTCGGCTCTATTTCCTGAGCGACGAAGATCTCCTTGAATTAGTGTCAGCGCACGGTCGGGGTCTGGAAGCTCATCTACCGAAACTGTATCAAGGCATAGGATCGATAATAAAGGGCGATAATGGACTGACGGCCGTTGTATCGCCAGAAGGTGAAATATTGCAGTTACCCGGGCCCGTCGACCTCCGGGAGCCATTACCGCGATGGCTGAGCAATCTCGAAGATGGGATGAAAACCACCCTGCGACACAGTTTAGAAAAATGCCTAGCCGACACCGCGCCCGACCCGTCCGCCTATCCGACTCAAGTAAAATACTTAATCATCCGATAATTCGCGCCGCGATTCGATCCGCTTTTAACGTGCACCCGCTTCGCTAAGGTTCTGCTGTTGGCGGAGAGGATTCGATTCACGGAACGCTGCGAGATTGCTTTAAAGGAAGGTCGATCCTCTTTGAAGAATCTCGTCGACTACTTGGAGACGCAAAGGGCGAGGTACAGAGGTTTGGAGGACGCCGGCGATAAACTGACTGCGCTGAAAGCTCGCGGGCTTCTTCTGGACACCGTGCACCACCTGGAAATAGCCAGGAATCTGTTGAACGTCACTGTCCAGGGGGAGAGTACCGTTTGGACTTGGCACAGGCAATTAAGAAGCTACAGATCTGTAAGATCCCCTGTGATCCGCTTCGCAGACCTTAGAATTATATGCAAGGATGTTTTACAGAGTAAGGGGCCAATCGTCCGCTGCGTCGGAGCAGAATTCCCGTATCGCTTCGAATATCAAGGCGCTTCTGTCGGTTTGGTACAAACGCCGTTGACAGAGAGGTGTTTCCTGGCTTTGGCACAAGCGATGAAGCTCGGCCTGGGTGGCAGCCCGAGCGGGCCAGCTGGAACCGGGAAAACCGAGAGCGTGAAAGCACTCGGTGCTATTCTAGGCAGGCTCGTTTTAGTTTTCAATTGCGACGAAGGTAATAATACGACGGTTATAATCCCGAAATCGATTTCTACGCCACCCACCTCTGTTTGCTCGAGCCTGCAACTCGTTATTTCGATGACCGTGCTCCTTCCGGGTGGCCACGTGAATTTCGACTGGCATTTATGCCCTATCAATAAAATGGAACATACTTTGACCATTGGCAATCTTGAACGTTACGCGTTTTATTGGTGTTTATTCGATGAATATCATTAGGAATGGATACTGGCAGCATGCGACGAATCCTGGGTGGTCTGGCGCAAGCCGGTGCGTGGGGCTGTTTCGACGAGTTCAACCGTCTCGAGGAGGAGACTCTCAGCGCGGTCGCCATGTTGGTTCGACCTCTGCAGGAGGCAGTTCGCGACGGTGCGACGGAAGTTGTATTGGCTGATCAGAAAGTGAAGCTCGATCCCCATTGCTGCGTGTTCATCACGATGAATCCAGCCGGGATAGAGTACGGCGGGCGTAGAAAGCTTCCGGATTCTCTGGCGCGACTCTTCAGACCTATCGGAATGGCGCATCCCGACAGGTCGGACATCGTGAGGGCTTTGCTGGAATGCGCCGGATTCTTAGACGCCTCGACGCTCGCGAAACAGCTCGTCGAAACGCTCGACATTGCGGAGATACTGCTGTCGAATCAGCCGCACTACGATTGGGGTCTCAGAGCTCTCAGATCCGTGCTGGACGCCATTCCGATGAATACTGAATTGGACGAGACCAGCAGGTCGATTTGTTTCTTTAATCCCGAAGTACTCTTGCTTTTCAACTTAGAAACTTGCGTCGATGGTATTCGATTGAATCGTATTTTGATATCGCGCTCTAATCATTTATTTGAGAAAATATGATAGATTCGGGAAACATAAAAATTATGGTTACGCACGATCTAATGAATGTTACGGACAAGCGTAGTAGAAATTGGCGAACCTGACGACTGGAATTTTATTGTTAAAAGGGTTAACATTTGAAATATTCTTTGACGATGTTCCGCAGACTAGTAGCAGCGATCCGTGCTTCAACGTTACCGAAGCTGACACAGGAAGACACACCGAAGTTTCTGTCGCTATTAGAAGACGTTTTCCCGAACGTGAATCCTTCTTTGTCCACGTTCATCGACAGGCGAGATTTACAGACCGTTTTACAGCAGCTTTGCGCGGACCAAGAGCTGAGCAACGAAATAGCTAACAGATGCATTCAACTGAACGACCAGCTGAAAAGCAGAACGGGTGTCGCGATCGTTGGACCGGCGGGAAGTGGTAAAACAACCATCAGGAAACTTCTGTGTGACGCTTTAACGAAAATCGGTGAAACGGTCGTTGAATTTCACATGTATCCTGGCGCGATGCCTAAATCGAGACTTCTGGGTCGCGTGGATCCTCAAACTAGGTATCGTAACTCTTTATATTGGCTATGATATCGATTTAATCGATGGGAATTTAAACGAATACTATACATTCTATGGAAATCCATTTAAAAGTCATTGTATTCCATTCCCTATTGGATTAAAGCATTTTAATTGAAACAATTATTATGTACTCTTTGTAAATTCATTTCGAAGTAACTGTATTCCGTTTTCTAGCTTGGACTAAAGTTTTCGTTTCAGTAGATCCTTTATGATTCACCGATGTCTTTTAGTTATGTTCGAATAAACTATTCAATAGGGAGTGGAAAGAGGGTCTGTTATCAAGCGTCGTCGCGTCGGCCGGAGAATCAACGACCTGGATCATTCTTGATGGCGACGTTGAACCCGATTGGGCTGAAGCTCTAAACTCTGCCCTAGACGACAATAGATTACTGACTTTACCCAATGGCGTGGGAGTAAAGCTCGGCCCTGGAACGAAGTAAGCTCACAATATTTCCACTCGATTCGCTTGTGATTTTTGTAGATGAAAAATAAGATAAAAACACGACACTGGGAGTATTAATGAAGTCTATCCAATGAAACTGAACAATCTCCGCTATGTTGTCTATAAGATACCACTTTTTCTAATACGTTCGTCTTCGTTTCTACACGAACAGATTTATTTTTGAGACACACAAACTAGCTGGAGCGAGTCCAGCCACCGTTTCGCGATTAGGAGTCGTTCATTTGGGTTCCACGATTCCCACGAGCTTACTAGTGCCGTCGAAGCTAGCAGAACTCACAGAAGCAGCGAAGGAGGTCGCGAATTCTCACCTGTGTCCCTGCATCGAGGAATGTTTGAGAATCAATCAAGATATTTCCTCCGCTTCCGGTCTAATGGACTCCGTGCTTTGCCATTTGAAGGGTGCCAGCACGCACACTTCCGCTGCCTACGCCCTGCTCGCTTCATTGTGTAATCAAATAGAGGATGAAAGGCTTAGAAACGATTTCGCTCGTTTGATTTATCAATTTACCGATTGCTGGTACGAATCCCGACACTTTTATTCATATGAAAATCGTATCTCTATCACGAGTTCGATTACTGTGCTCGTCGTCCTCCATTATCTGAATACAACGTAGAGTATCTTCAATCGCTTTGTTACTGTCCAAAATCGTAGGTGTCCGGATCCGCAGAAACCGAGTTCCGTGTTGTACGATGAAGACACTGATCGATTAGAGGCTGTCCAGGATACTAATCAATCAGTTGATACAGAGGACGGTCCTATTCTATTGACAGGTATTACGCTTCGCCTGTAAATTCGTAACTCGCAGTTGAAATAGACGAAATTAATGGAATATAATAAATCAGTAAGATCTTGGCGATTCGTCGATCCTTCTCGTGAACGTCCGTTCTTTACAGGCGCTATGAAGGGGGCTTTAGCGAGCGTCCTGCCTTGGATTCGGAACAACCAGCCGATAATGATAAGGGGCCCAGAGGGTTGCGGCAAAAGCGCCCTAATATCCGTGATTCTTTCAACGATCAGGAGCAACGAGCCTTCGACTCTGATAAAGGGATCATCCCTTTACGGCGCTCAGGATTTGGTGGCGAAACTAAAGCGGGGCTGCGTGCAATTGAACTCGTCATCTCATGGGAGAACATACAAGCCGCGAAGTGGATCGAGGGTTGTGCTGATTCTCGAAGATTTGCACCTTGCTTCGAAGAGTCTACAGGTAACCATGAGTTTGTTGGTGAAATGAACTTTTCATTGTGATAGAATGTCTCGTGTACATCATTTAGGAGCTCGTACGAGAGTTGCTGCAAGAAGGAGGATATCACGAGGAAGATTTGGAGTTCGCTAGAGTCCCTTTAACCGTTATATGCACAGCAGATGCAACGACTAAACTGCATCCGAGATTAGAGGCCCTTTTGTCTGTTCATTATCTACCGTTAGTGCACTCTTTTCTAAAGGATCTTTAATGAAATGTTATCGTTACGTCTGATAACGTGTATGATATCAAAGGCATCCAGGTTCGAAGGAAATTGCTGAAATTTTGGAACTGCACCTGAACAGTTCCTTAAAAGGGGATCGCATGCTGATCGGATCTTGGATCACACAGCTCGCGCCCACCATCCTGGAAGCTTTCAGGCTAATGGAAACCAGTCAAGGCTTGCCTATCAAATGGACCCCGAAAGATCTAATTCAGTGGGCTGACAGTTTGAAGTGCTATCCTGTGCCAGAAAATGAAACAGATATCACCAGCTGTTTGTTCGACTCTGGACGACGTCTATTCCATCCTAGGTAACGTCTAGATTTGATTGTTTAAAACGTAAAAGTAATCATCAACATAATCCGACATAAACTATTTTAACACACGCTAATAATCTCTATTATACCCTGAATCTCTAGACATTTATCAACCCTCTAATGATTTTTTATTCAAATAAAGATCGACAGTGAAAGAAGTGTTGAACTGCTTAGGGGATAGAGTTAGTAGAATCGTACGGTGTAGCACGCAACGCGTTCCTGTTACCGTGGCGGTTTTAATTCCACTAGATTGACGTTGAGAGATCAGTCACGCTGGGAGTCGATAGTTCTGTCGAAAGTCGCCGGGCCCGGAACCTCTGCCAACGACGTGTACATATGGAAACGCGGTAACACGGGCTTATCTGCGCTGGACGAGGAACAGTGGAGGAAGGAGATAATTAACGCGGCGGCGAGATGCAGCAGAGAAGGCGATCCGGTGCAAGCGTCGATCTCGTTTCACCTGTTGCGCACAGTGGCCGGTGAGCGCATTTAATTAACTTAAGTTTACGATATTTTGCAAACAAGGTTAATCCGGGGATCATTCAAGTCCTGTATGACCACCGAGTAATCTTTAACAAGTTTACCGCAGGTTCAATGATTAACATTCTCGCCGGTGGCTCGTCTACAAAGCGCCGCGAGTTCCTCAAACTTCGAACCTAAAATACCTTCGTCCCTCTTAATCACAAGGGAAACTTTCCAAGCATAGAAATATTCGTTTTAAAGGAGTAAATACAGAGGAGTCTTTTCAAAGTTTGAAATTAGAAATTCCAAGGTGTGACTGGTGCGTGTTTTCTCAAAGGATTAAGCTGGGCTTTCGGGACAACCTTGAGAGGCGTGATTCTGATTGGACGACCTGGAGCTGGACGGAAGTCAGCCGTCCGACTCGCTGCCACTTTTTCATCCCTTCGTCTGGTGGACTCAGGACCTGGTATAGCTTCAATGATAAAGATATCACCAATGATTAATTCGAATCTGAAATCGTCGTGAACGTGAACCATTAAGGATTAACAAGTTGGATTCTGCAGGACGCGGACGGACATCGATAAAAGCGGCGGTTCAAGCAGCTGGAATCGACGGGGAGCCGACTCTGCTTTTACTCGAAGAGCATAACATGAGAGAAAATGGATTGGCCATTTTGGCGAGCGCAATAGTGTCGCGCGGAGAACTTCCAGGATTATTTACAGCGGAAGAACTGGACGGTTTAATAGCGCCTCTGGCTGACGTAGCGAGAAGAGAAGATTTCTCGGGCAGTTTGGAACAGTACCTCTACCACCGTAAGTAGACATTCTCGAACTTACAGTCGCAGGTAAAGCAAGCATTGTCGTAAAACAATTCTAATAAAAACCGTACAACGATGGCCGCGGAGAAATAAAACTTAACAGCGTTCTAATATCAAAGATACGGAAGAAGAGTGAAACTTTTAGGATTGAGGAGTTACCTGCGAGTGGCGATGATTCTGGACAACGGAGAAATCAAGTCTCCCTGGCTCACGCGTTCCGGCCTGTTGAAGCACTGCGGTTTAATCGGGCCAGGTCTCGGTTGTGAATGGTGGTCCAGCGAGGGCACGCTGACCGAACTGGCTCGCCAGCAAGATGGCGCCGAGGCGGAGGCCTCCGAGGAAACTTTGCCAGGTATAAAGGTGATGGTAAGGGCTCACCTCGAAGCTCCGAGACAGCAACAAGCGCCGGCTCGATTTTTCGCTCTATTGCACACCTGGAAACACCTGCACGTGACTTGGAGCGAAGATGTGGAACGGAAGCTAAGCAGTTTGGAAGCCGGGATAGGAAAGCTGAAGGAAGCAGGGGGGCAGGTGGCTAAATTGGAGGATGAAGTCTCGAAGCAACGCCGGGAACTGGAGGTACTTTTTAATACCGCCGATGCTGGTCGATCCCCGCGACGCGATTCGAGTTGAAACTTTTGTAATTACTTTTAGCAACCGCTTCCGTACTTTGTTACATTGTTATAATGCGATTAAATGTCTATCCAGCGGCATAAGTGATCCCTACTGACCACTGATCACTGCTGACCAGTAAATGGCTATTAATCTAGCTACTGGTATATATTCACGAATGAGTCTGTCTAAACGCAAAATAAAAAAAGGAAAAGTTGTACAAGTGCTGATACATTGTTTTCTTATCTATATGTGATGATTTATGTACATAAGGCATAAACATAAACATAAACATTCAACGCACTTGTTTCATCGATGCAATCTTGATAAAATAAATAAAAGTCAATAAGCGACGACAGCCGTAGTTGAAGGGTTGAGTGCAATTTATCTCAATACAAACCAGTTAGATTTACTATGGTCGAAATTCCCGCTATCATTTATTTGAATGCCATCAACTGTTTTGTATTACTTGTAATCTTCCAGACAGAACAGGGTCGAGCGAACGCAGCTCTCGAACAGATTTCAGCCACCATGAGGGGTGCAACGGGGCAAAGAGGAGAGATGGCGAACTTGAAAGCTGAAACCGAACGGGAAAGTGCAGAGTTAGCCCGTCGAAAGGTTATTAGCCATAAACTTCTTTCATCGTCTCTGAAACGTCTCTGTAGAAAGAGAGTGTAACGGCAAAAACGATGGGTTAAGAAAGGTTTTGAGAAGCACTGGCAAGGTAGAGACGATTTCTTTGTACAGGCAGACATCGAGGGAGATCTCGGGAAGGTGGAGCCGTTAGTTGAACAAGCGGCTCAAGCAGTAGCTGGCATCAGCGCTGACGCGTTAGCAGAAGTCCGCTCCCTAAGAGCACCGCCGGCGCCCGTTAGAGACGTTCTCGAGGGTGTCCTTCGATTAATGGGCATCAAAGACACTTCGTGGAACAGCATGAAAACTTTCCTGGCGAAGCGCGGGATCAAGGACGAAATTAGGTAGCCGGCGTTCTTCTTCAATCGACGTATTTATGAAAACTGCGCGATCGATTGATTGCCGGTCGATTTCTTTATAAATACCTTCGATCGATCCAGAACGTGGGACGCGAGGAGAAGCACAACAGCGAGTCTGGAGGCAGTTGCCAAGTTGGTCAAGGAGCGGCCGGAGAGTTTCGAGGAGAAAACCGCGAAAAGAGCCTCGCAGGCTGCCGCCCCATTGGCAGCGTGGGTTCTCGCGAATCTTCAATACGGCCAGATCCTTCAGCAAGTCGCGCCGCTCGAGAAGGAACAACGGCTGCTAGCCGAGTAGGTTGGAAATGTACCAGCGCGCCATCCGTTTTCTTCATTCCTCAAAAAATTGGAGTTGCGGATAAACTAACTTATAGTATTTATTAAAATTTCTTCGTGGCCATTGAATAGCTGAACATAGGAATTATAGTCGGTTGATTCAACAGATAGTAGTAGATCTTTTTCAATACTTATATAGAAATCGCTCTTCTTACTAAAGCACGGTGTATGTAACGTTTCAGAAGTCTGTCAGCGGCCGAAGCTCAGATAGGAAAGTTAGCCGCCGGACTGAACAGCGTTGAAAGTCGCGTGGCACAGCTTCAAGAGGAACTCGCAGAGCATTCGAGAGGTGCTGCTGCGTTGCAGCTGAGAGCCGAGGCAACGGAAGGTAGGCTGGCAACTGCGAGAGCATTGCTACAGAAATTGGACACGGAGCATCGTGACTGGCAGGAGCAATTGGAAGAATTGACCGCCAGAAAGCAGAAGTTGGACGTCGAAGCTGCGAATGTGGCCTCCCTGTTGGTTTACGAGGTGCCGATGCTCATTTGAAACTTTAATCACTCGCATATTCAATGATACCTCCTCAGAGTCCCATTCCTAAGTCTATCCCCCGACGATCGTACGAATGTTCCCACCGCCGTTACTGAAAATAAGAAAATCGAACGAAGTCGTTTGAATGGAAATGTCGATTCGTAGAATCCCGGGAGGGACGACAAATGGAAAAAGTCAGCCATCGATTTGCTGATCACCGAGAGGGAGCGACTTCTCTGGCGCGCTCAAGGGTTGCCCGCGGACACCGGAAGTCTCGTGGCAGCGTCCTGCACCCTCAGGGGGCCGCTGGTCCCGATATTCGTGGATCCGTCAGGCGTGGCGGTCTCCTGGCTGAAGAACAACGTCGGGCCCGTTATGGAAATCACGAGGCCGGAGGATGGGAAGTTTCTGACCGCGCTCGAGCTGGCCGTGCGATTCGGGAAACCGTTGCTGGTGGAGGAACTGGTCGAGTTCCCTTCGATTTTGTTGCCGCTGCTGCGCCGCCGTCCCCTGAGGCTCGGTGAACGAACTTTGCCGCCACCGCAGGGCTTCAAACTTTTCTTGGCCACCAGACGGGACAGATTGGACGGTTTTCCGAAGGAAGTTGACGCGGTCTTGTTCAAGATTGCCCTCGGGGCTGGTACTAAGAGCTTGGCGGAGCGATTCGTTGAGAGGGTGAGCACCGTTTTACGAGAAATTGCTGCGTCCACCTAACTATTCAACATCACTGACTGTTAGATGCATACTCGGGAGGAACGATATGAGCCGGTGAACCCAATGGAGCCATAAAAAGTGGTTTTAGTACGACGCTTGACGAAGGGGAAAGACACTTTGTCCAGTGTCGTGAAAAACTATCCCCTCGTAGGCTAGCTTCTTCAGCGCGGAGTGACAAAGGAGGGACCTAATGAGGAAACTTCGCGAGATGTTTAATTACTTTCGAAGCTATAATGATTGAAAGTTACAAGAGCCGACCTCTAACGATATAAAACATAAATCGATTGCGCGGTTTTATACGCTGAAAACGATCCTCTGCTCGTCGACTGAGGACCATTAAGTAAACTTCTGTTTATAGCCCCGTTCGGTTTACCACTTCGTTCTCAGCGGGTTTTAGTATTTTCTACGTTTCTAATGAATGAACTGTACAAGGTAGAATCATTTTCCGCTGAGAGATGAAATTTTCGACTTTCCCGCGAGGAATTTAATAAGTTCTTTCTAAAAGAAATCGGTGATCCTGGGAGTAATTGAAAGACTCGGAGGTAATTCGCGGAGGCCAGAGAAACGCGGTGCGGCGAGCGTAAAATTAATTACCTTGTCGACAGGTTTTGTTAAAGGAAACGCCCGAGTTGGCAACGAAAAGGAAAGAGGCACTGGAACGGGAAGAAAAATTATCCGGCGAACGGGACACAGCGAGATTGGATCTGCTGGCACAGTTGGCCACCGCGAGGGGTCAAGACCTCCTCCAAGAGTCTGAAGGATCTCAGGGTGGACTCTTGTCATCGTTGGAGGCCACTCAGTCGAAAGCAAAAGAAATCGCATTTGCCCTCGAAGAAAGCCGGCGAAGCTTCGAGAATGTGTCCAGGTAGGCGGAAATCTATTAAACCGAGACATATCTTTGAGAAGCTCATTTTTCATCTTTCCCAATTGAAAAGCCCACTAGCCCAGGTCTTTACTGCGAAAACTTTTCACCCGATGTTTTTCCATTTCCTTACTTTGCCTACAGGAGAGCCAAGGATCACGAGAAATTGGCGAAATTCGCAGCGAATTTGTATAAGACCGTGAAAGCTCTCACAGCCTTGAGCCCGCTTTACGTTTTTTCCGCGGAAGCGTTCACAGACATTTACCTGGAAGCGGAGGATTATAGGAATTCGATATTGTCCGAGGATAAGAAGGAACAGGATAAACTGATCGAAAAACGGTGATCAAACTTTTCTTATAGACACTCATGTTCTCTACTGAATCCTCGGATCCTTTAGAATGTACATTTTACCTTCTGACTACATTTTAATAGCATTTAATCCTAAAGATATTAACAACATGATTTTATAAAAAATTAATGCGAGACTTCTCGATATTAATACCGATGGTAACCGTACTGCTTGTCCTCTTTATCGCAGATTAATAAGCTTAACCCTCTACTATTGCGCCAAAGCCGTGTACAGGAAGCATCGATTGCCATTAGCCCTGCAGCTCTCGCTCTCCTTACATTCGGTGCCAGACGCTGAGAGGAATTTCCTGTTGGGCGAAGTGTTATCGAACAACGAAGAGGATTCTGATTACAGAGTGCCTGAATGGGTACCCGAAGAACGACGCCTTTCCGTGCGCGCCCTGGTGTCATCGTTGCCTCAAGTACAATGCGAATTATGCTCATTTACCATGCACTACTTCCTCCTTTGACGCTTCACCTACTTCAAACCTATTAACAGACTCTTCAATGACAATACCACGTCAAACAGGAACTTAATATCGTTTCCTTGGATAGATTAAAATAGCAATAAATTAAATTTCCATTACAGATAGCAGCGAAAATGTCACCAGCTTATTTGAACGACGTCGGCAACATTTACGCGGAAAATAGTTTAACGACATTTCAAAAAATTTTGCTCATCAAGACCTTCCGTCCTGATTACCTTCACACAGCTCTATCGAAGTTGGCTGCCGAAGTGCTAGGTGACTCGCCTTTCTGAAACTCTCAATGTCCCGTCACTTTACATTGAAATTTATCTACTGTATTCTCACTTGTCGATTAGGTGTGAAGGAGTTAGCTCCGCCCCCGTGGTCTCTGAGGAATGTAGCCGAAGAAGTAGCTTCGTATCCGGTATTGCTCCTTCTGTCGCCGGGTGCTGATCCTGGTTCAGAGCTGCAGGCTTTGGCCAGCAATCAAATTGCATCGGCCACAGGATTCACGGAAGTGTCTCTGGGTCAGGGACAGGTCGCTCAAGCTGAGCTTGCGCTGGAAAGTGCTTGCCGGTAATTAGAGCTAGACTGCTCAACTGACACTGTTTTCCTTGATTCTTCATTTATTGACAATTCTCGAACAGAAACGGCAGCTGGATTCTCCTCAGCAACCTCCACCTAGCTTTAAACTGGCTGCCGCGGTTAGAAAGCCTCTTACGATCGCCCATGTGTACCACTAACAAACACCAGGCTACAAGAATCTGGCTAACCACCGAGGAGTGTTTAGGATTCTACCCAAGCCTAGCTGGTCTCTGTTTGAAGCTAGCTTACGAGCCGCCGGAGGGCATAAAAAGGAACGTCAAGAGATCACTTCAGCAGCTCCAGCAGAAGCAACAAGACGATCTGAACATTCCTGGGAGCGTTCTGCTATCTTGGCTGCACGCAACGCTTCAAGAACGACGGAAGTTCGTCCCCGAAGGTTGGATCAGAGCCTACGAATGGAACGAGGCGGACATCGAAGCCGCGTATGAACTGGTGGTGAAGAAGATGGCCACGAAAAAGGACAAGGACAACGATGGAATATGGCAGACCGGTAGAGGATTGCTGGACGTTGCCATTTATGGTGGTAGACTTCAGGATGATTATGACATGCGAGCGTTGTGCTCCATCATCCGCGACATTTGGTCCTCCGAGGTGTACGAAGGGCGGAAGAGGCTGGCTGGAGTGCTTAGGGTGAGCAAGAGCTCCTTCGAAGACGTGGTTAGAGCCCTGGAACAGATTCCCGATAACAACTCGCCCAGAGAATGCTTTGGATTACCGGCTAATGCACACAGAGCGTGGGAGAGAGGGGCTGCTGAGGCGGCGCTGTCGCATCTGAAAGGTTTGTTGGCGTTAACCAGTGAACTACTTTTTTCTAACAATTGATTACTGATTTTTTCAAATGAATATGGTATTATAGATTCTCGAAGCTAATATATTCATTGTCTTCCAACGCGCAGGCATTCTGATCAAAGTATCAGTCAGCGAAGACAAGAACGAAAAGAAAAAAATTGAATCAAGGATACATAAGGACTTGAAGGACCTGATCGAACGTCACGGTTCGATCTTCGCGTTGCCAGAGATGGGAAGTGGCGGGATTAAGAATTCATTGGAACGATTCTTCGTCGACGAATTGAATTTGACCAAGAAGACGTTGAATCTCATACGAACGGACGTTGATAATCTATCTTTCAAAGATTTCAAGGTGAATATCGTTATTATATATTTTCTTTGATAAGGTTAAAGGGATTTCGATAAATTTACAGACACCAAAACGTTGGCTGGAAGAATGGAAATACGGCCCCAAGGAGGTCCTGCCTTTCGTGAAAGGATTATTGTCCAGATACCAGACGTTGGAGACAATGTTGTCGATTTCGTCGTCCGTAATTGACATGTCCCGATTGGCCAGGCCACGGGCGTTCCTTACTGTCCTGAAGCAACACACGGCTCGGCGAACACGTCAACCCCTGGAAAATCTTCGACTTCACGTGAACTGGGTGGAAAATCGGAGAAAAGAGTGGAAGATATCGTTGATCATCGAAGGCCTTCTGATATCAGGTTCTAATTGATTCATGGTATTTAATCAAGATTTTGATTCCAGCGGGTGATACTGGATTTTGTGAATGCAGGTGCGTTAATAGAAGAT
Organism: Nomia melanderi; assembly: GCF_051020985.1. Lineage (NCBI taxonomy): Eukaryota > Metazoa > Arthropoda > Insecta > Hymenoptera > Halictidae > Nomia > Nomia melanderi. The sequence goes on from NC_135008.1 coordinate 6,384,369, forward strand.
GGCGCGTTGAAGGACTTGGATGCGAACGCAGCGTCCGTCGCAGCTGCGCCGAATTGTCAAATTGCATTCCTGCCTGAAAATTACACGGATGATAATTTGGGCGAATATTTGGGAAACGCTAGAGAGGACATTCTTAACATTCCGGTCTACGCGAGCTCGCAGAGGGACATGTTGATTTGTTCGCTGCCGATTAAGTGTCCGAAAGAGGACCAAGACAATTGGTTGCGCCGAGGTGTCGCTCTTTATCTGAAATTAACTTAATTCTGATTCTGAACTAAAATATTTTTCACAGCGATGGAGTCATTTTTGGAGGCAGAACTTTTTCATGTAATTTAGTATATGTTAGCATGCACTTTATTTGTGTACGTAGCAATATTAAACACTGTACAGTCTATACAAAGAATGAAGAGAATAAAGTTTGTCGCATCTGGAGAATATTAAAAAACTTCTTTAATAATTCAGCACAGTGCAAAATGAATTAATCACTTTGAAGAGCACCTGTGTAAATAGTAATCAAGATTCGTCAAATGAAAACACTTACAAAAAATTCTTTTAAATTTTCGTTTTTGTAATATGTCCTGTTGACCCTGAAAAATGGCGACAGAAGTATCAAAAATGAAAAAGTTAAAGGAAAGATTATGCATGCGAAATACTTAAGAACAGAAAGACGATAATTAAGTAATGCGCGTCTTGGAACCGTGTGCAACTTGTTGCTCCTAATTTGCATCGGTAGCTTAATGCTGCTAACGAGTCTATGCTCGTTATCGTAAAAGGAAGTCCTTTCAATTAACCCGCTTCTCATAGAATTCCCTTCGGGAGCAGAGATTTTTCTTGCTCCTCCTTCTATTATCAGGCAAAAGGTAGAACGTTAAGGGCATTACAAGTCGGCTCCCAAATAATCGTATCATTGATCCGGTTTTCATCGAAGAAGTTCGCCCATAAATCCTTTAGAAGCTTCGACGAACATTAAGGAGTTTGGCAAGTTAAGTCCTCCTCGTTGAAAAACTATCCACGAAGTTTTCGCCGAGTTAACGATTGAGCCGGCGACCTCGTTACTCTTTCGTCCACAGAATCCGCATCCGTTTGGATCAATCGATGCTTCAGTGGATTCATCACCAACTACTTGGAACTGACAATCGAATTCCTCGAAAATCCCCTAATAAAAGTTGATTCAAACACGTTCTTGGACGTTACCTTCGCGTCGTGTTCTCATACGACCAGTTTAACTATGAATAGACCAGAATGAAACTATCGTTCATTAATCGAGCTTCGTGTGCCCCCGAAAGTGCCCGCGAAGACATTAAATTTCATTATAGATGACGGTGTTCCACGGTTCCAAAGTTAGAACGTCGAAACCGGCGAGACTTCCGAAATGTTTCAGCTCGAAATCTTGAAATACCAGCGGAGGTAGAGGGTATAATGAAATTTACGTCCGATACGAAGATGGAAATAGATTGAATGTCCAAAATGAATTTTCTCCTGGCAGGACGGTGCCCAAGAGGGACATCGAACATCGTTGAATTGTTAATGAAACGTCCACTCGACTCACGGAATCTCGAGCGAGCAAACACGAGCGAATCGATCTTCATTATATCCACGACGGTCTCGCGTGGCCGGAAATTCGCATTGTTTCGACGGCTCGCTCGTCTGACGCTCGTTACCCCGACCCACAAAAGAACGAAACGCGCAGGATAATGATTCCCTTCGAGCCTCGAACTCGCAATCCTTTTCTTCTGACCACTTTGTCTTGATAAACGTAGTTCCTGATATTCTTGCCCCACGCAATTACGCGAGAGCCTCGTGTCGGGGAACTTCTAGATCGGCTCCATTGTGATTATTCAAAGCTTTCCTTCCGTCTGGTAACCATGAATTATTCGAGGCTTCATTGTGCCGAGTGGAAGGAAATTTTGAACAACAGCTGGAAAGGAGAAGAAAGGACACGCGATTTATGCTTCGCGCGTTTCAATCTGGAGGACCTAACGACGATACTGCAATTCCACCGTTCGCCGAGTATGATTCCCGAAAATGTATTCGCCTCGCGATTCCATTACACCTAATTACGATTGGAGTTTGTTGTTTTATTTGGTTGCAACGAGGATCACGTGAGTAGGACAGGTCTACGGTTCCTAGGCGAGGAGATCAGGACAGGTGAAGAAAAGATGCGTTTACCTCAAGAGAAAGACCATCGACTCGAGAATCAGAAATCTTTTTATTACTTATAAAGTAACCGCTTGATACATCCTTCTAATCAGAAGTTACTCGTACAAGTTACATATACTCAGAAAATAGCGAGAAGTGATCGGAGAAGTCATTGCGGTTATATACACGATCGTTCCTGTAACGACGTTGGTTCGAGTCTCTGTCTCTGGCCAAATACTAGCGCCCTACGGAATTGATCGATCTCCGAACGAAATCATCAACGAAAACACCACTCACTTCGACGGTACGACAAAAATCCTTTATTCTATGAAATGGAAGCGAAAGTATCCAACAAATCTAAGAATACTGGTGAGCGATACTTTTCGGGAAACCTATACGACTGTTATACGAGCCACTCATTAGCCAAATCGGTTAACTCCAGGAAACAAAAGAAAAAGGTTGTAATAGCATACATTATCATTATTATCGCGATTTTTGCATGGCCAAAGAAAGTCCTGTTATTTCGTAGTACTAAATTCAAGAATGAAAACACTTATTTTAATTAGAAAATGTTGAAAGTCGATCGACCGCGTTAAACTCGAAAAGTGGAATCGACCGATTTGGCCAATGGGTGTTTCATACACAAATCGATCGAACAACGCTTCCGGATGGTCAAACGATGTTTAATCTCCGTTGAAGCGGCTGTGTTTGGCAAAGACAGAACAGAGTGGAGCCAACTTTCCGCGGACAAGAAATACGAATGGAACAGAGCCTCGGCTCGTTACCGAGGGGAAAATCGGTGTATTTGGGTCGACTGAGTGTTCGCGATACGCGGCGCGATCGACAACAGCGGCCCCTTTTGTTCCCCGGTTGGCCGCAGTCAAAACAGACCACTCGCAGTCTAAATTAGCGGCGTGCAGTCAACTGGCTGAACGAAATCGCCCGACAAATCAATTAAACATTTCACCCGTTTAACGCGATTTAAGACCCGCTCCAATCGAACCAATTGACACTCGGTAACCCAATTTCCTTTGTGCCCCGCGCCACAGAATATCTGATTGGAACGTTTAGCTCTCTGAATTATACCGGTCGCGGTGAAGGAACTTCAAGAGAAAATTTCGAATCATTTGGTCTACCATTATCACAGTAGCTAAAGTTTCTGTATTTAATTCTCCGACACTGTAACTGCCAAATGCATCAAAACGACCCATTCCTGATATCTTCTATTTATAACTGTTGATAAGATCGTTCAAATAGAACTAACTCATAAGCTAATCGAAATCGTAATAGATGCTCTTTTAGAGTTTCTACAAACACGTTTAATTGTGTTCTGTTAAATTCATCTCGAGCGCAACAAATGCAACCACGAATTAGTTCGTAGGAACATTTGCGTGACGATGAGGGGCCAGAAATTATTTCCACATTGCAGAATTCTCGAAACGGTGGCGACTGAAGTGGCGAGAGCGTGGAAACGCGCGGATTTCGCGGGGCCGGGGGCCGTTGTCGTTGACGCCGGACCGGAAACGATGTGGAGCGCGCGAAACACGGATCGATCGTCGCCGTTGCATTCCTTTGTCGACTAGCGGAGGAGGAAAGGAACGGAAAACGCGCTCGCGGGCGGCCGGACAGACGAGAAAACGGTCGGCGACGCGGACCCGGCCCGGAACGCCGTGATTGTCGCCGATTTATTGCTCTAGAACTTAAGATGAAACTCACGGGCCGCGGCCGCGTCCCCCAGAAAGGCAATACTGTGTTTCTTTTCCTCCCTCGGGATTACTACGCGCGATTCTTTCACTTTCACACACTCTGACACACTGTTCGCTCCCATTTCTACTACTACTCTCTCTCTCTTTCTCTCTTTCGTCAGTTTATTTGCATTCACGATTTATCCGCCGGAGCCATTCATTCGTCTCGAGCAAAAGTATTGGACACGTGAAGTAATCTTGCCATCGAAAGGAATAAATTGGAATCAGATTTTTAGTATATTTCATATTAAACAATCGCATAATTTCTATTGTTACCGATTTGTTTCTTTACCATTTCATTAAACGGTTCAATGTTTCTTTGAAATAATAATTTAACTTGATCCAGGGATACCAAAAATCATTTACGTAAATTGACAAGAACTTTCGCGCATACCCAATACTCTCCGCTTAGGATGTTCGCTGACCAAGCTCGCGCGAAGCTTTGCCTTTTTTGCTATCGATCGGTGAAGATACAGCCGACTCTTGTGTTGCACAGCATTCCCGCGACATGGACTCGTTCTAACACGCTTAGAAAAGTTGGACGAACGTAATATGGAAAGTCATATGGAATTGCCAGGGGAATGTAAAGGCACGAAAATAAGTTTTAAATAAAATTTTAGCTAATTCTGTTTGCAAGCTGTCATTAATAGTCACAATGGGAGTTTATATGATTCTATCTCGAATATCGAGTCCCGCTGTATAATGAAAGCACATTTGACATATTTGACTTTACAGTAATTCGTATTTGAAGCCAGCAAAGCTTCCACGAGCTCGACGATCCGATAGTCAAGTTTTAACTGGCAAGACCAAATTCAATGCACGAGAAGCGTCATCTTCAGTTGCCTTCGAATCATCGAATTTCAGAGTTGTAATTTACAATTTTTCACTTTGAATTTTACAGTTACGTTTTTAGTAAAATACGTTATAGTCGCCTTACGATTATAGTTGAATCGCGACAAGGGTTCAAATATTCACAGGAGATTCCAAAAGCTAGCTTCTGGAGATGACGAACGCAACAGATCGAAGGTACCCAACGAAGAAAATGATCTCGCCAGTTGAATTAGCGCTCAAATTAGCATACAGCTGTTTATTATCGTCGGATTCAATGCTCAGTCGAGACGTTTCGAACTTTCCGCATCGTTACTCCTTAACATGACTCGTTGCTCCTCCCTAAACTCGATCACAATGATCCCCTAACGATTAACACTAAAACCGAGTGATAGGCACACGGTTCTAATCGACGACGAAGAGGAAATTCTTTTATTTTTCATCATAACAGAAACGAAAATACGCCGACTGGTAGTCTGTAATCTACGGCGACCAGTTCAGCCCGAAGGAAACCTTCGAGTCCTGCGGGAACTTGTTCACCTCCTTGGTTCATCATCCACTTCTCCCTTAATTCGATATAGAGTCGCGAACCGCTGAAGGCATTAGGTCTCTCCTTCTATTCTCCGTTTCTTATTCGCGTAATCGAAAAACTCGATAAATCTAATAATATTTTATATGTCTGGCGTTCACGTATATACAGTAGTGCTCGTATATTACACCGTTGTTTAAAGACAACGAGGAGGATATCACTGGTTGTAACAGGAATCGAGGATGTTCGATCTTCGCGACACAGTGTCTTCGAGGAACTGTCTCCGAACATTCAATTCCAGGATTCCTTGGTTAATATTTAATTTCAAGAAGACAGTAAAAATGGAAGAACACAAAGCTTCTGAATAAATTCATTAATTTATCAATATAGAGAAGGTATCAGTGATCTGAATTACTCTCAACGCTCGAACATACAAGAGAGACTGCGTCGCGAAGCCACGAAAGAGATCGTTCGCCGATCGATGCACCTAAAAAAAGATAGTTGGTATGAAAAGGGAGAACAGGGGTCGCGTTCATTATTGAATCTCGACGAAGGTTAGAAGCTAAGATTAACTCTAGAAGTTTCAAAAGGGAGTCTCCATTTGGTCGCGTCCTGATCCTTTCGCAAAACTGGGTGGTCCGATAGGGTGTGGAAGAATAGAAAAGATTCGAGAGTCATTCTCGCGCGCCGACGATCCACGACGCGTCTGCGTAGATCCCCGACGAATGTAGCTTTTTAGTAAAAATACACTTATCATACACACGCTCGTGAAAATTCACCATCGACGCTGTCGGCGAGTGTCAATGAAGTGTCCGAGAGCACGTCGACCGTCAATGCTCACAACAGGTCATGCACCGATGAGAGGGATGCACGATTGACTTAGAATTTCCAACGCAGGTGAATCGTGCACGACTCGCGGAGAAATCTGAACTTCCCGTTTTCATCGTAACCGTGAAACCTTGCCGGGATAAATAGAAACGTAACGATCACAGAATAATTTAAAATACATCCTTTTTTAACAGAGTATTCGTCTATCCTAAACCGAAAGAGACTTAACATCGACAGTTCGTTTAGTCAAGGAATGTGTAAATTTTCGCAGACCTAACAGTCTGTCGAACGACTAGCGAATAAACGTTTCGTGAAACAACACTAGCGACGAGATTAACGAAGAGACGACGACGACGACGACGACGACGACTCGGAAATGCGTGAAATCCACGCGTTGAAATCTCCGAGCACCGATCGGATCGTAACGGGCGCTAACTTAGCTTTAATCGCGTCGAAGAACGATGAAAACCGCGTATAATCGTGAACTCGAGGGTCCAGGAGTCTTTCTAAAGTTATCCGGAGACCATTACACGAAACTCGAGGAAAAGTTGGCTGTTTCTTGGAGCCGAACCAAAGCGAACCGAAAAACTGCGCGTCGGTGAAGCGGATAAGACTGACTTCCGCGAATGATACAACTTGGCGCGGAAACGGCGGAACACTTGGAAAAACCGCACCTTTCTTCATTCATAAGGAAATCGTAAATTTAATGCTTCCATAGATCTGCAATTACATCGAGACAATTTCACGTTTTGTTCGTTTTGATCTTTCGAAGAGGAATAAAGTTTGGACCCTCGAAGAATCGTAAACTTGCAATGACAACAATCATGTTATCATTATCGATTGATATAAAATATGTGTATTTTAAACCGTGAAACACTAACATTTCATTAAGCATGTAAAAAGGGATTGCACGAATACCTTAAATACCTTGAAAGTAACAACCAACGGAGACAAGTGAACGGCTTGATCGATTAGGGGTTGAAAGTAGAATTTCCAAGTGTCGCACTTCCCTTTTGTCGCGCCGAGAGTGTAGAATTCGAAACTGACGCGTCCCGAGTCTTGAACGCTCCTGCTTCTTTATTCTTCTGTCACTAATTGTAAGACCGTCGCGATGTTCATTGCGCGAAGCAATTCACTCCCAACGGGCGTTTTCATTAAATAGGGCTGTTAAATACAATGGGGGATTGTTCGTAGAATGAACGCCGCAAACTTCCAGGAGAATTACGAAGGCATTACGATTAATAGATCTACATATAAAAAATAATCAGAACAACGTATCTTACACTCGAAGGCATTTCTAAATCGTTTCTTCTTCTCTTCTTCTTTGTCTGTCTTCATCATCTTCCTTCTTCTTCTTCCTCCTCTTCTTCTTCGTCCTTTCCGGTATCGTTAGCTGATTACCGGTACTCTACAGATATAACTATTTTATACGTTACAATATTATATGCGCTTAGTTATTCGCCGCTAAACCTCTCTAACGATCCTTAAAAGTATATCAATAATTACAGAGGATGAAGAGACACACGGGGAAGTGAGACGCGCCAATACGTTCGAAACATTTCGATTCACTCGATTCGATTGCTCGGAATTTTCCTTTAATTCTTTAAATATATGTGAAATTGTTATATTCTCTCTATACGATATACATTAATTACACTTTTTGAATACTAGTGAGCCAACTTGGTTGCCTCACATTTTGTAACAAGCTGATGTACCAATAGCGGAAAGAAAATGTGAAAAATCATAATGAAAAGAAGTGTATTTCGTGAGTAGGAAATATTATATTTTAAATACATTCTTTATATTCTTCATGAATATCGCCATTGAAAGTATACGTCTCAGAGACGTCACTGCAGGATGGAAGGTTAATCAAATGTCAAGCAGAAAGAAACAGTTGGTCCTATCAGTAATTCTATGAAACACAAACGTATCACACTTTCGTCAACCACCATCGCGCACCCTCTGATTTCTCGTCGAGAAGGACAATCGCAGAGAACAGCTTCCGATTATATAAAATATTTTCAAAAGGAAGGAACTCTATAATGTAACTTCTTATTTAAAGTACGCACCTAATTAAGAATCGAATCGGGTGATCGATTAAATCGCCTGGGCGCGTGTCTAGCGAGGAGGAACTTACCTCGTCGTATCAGAATAGTTTTCGTGTCCGCAGGACGAATGCTCAGGAAGGATACTATGCGATACTTTTATACAATATAATAATCCGAGAGTAAAATTAGAATAGTCTAGCGTTAACAATATAATAATAGTGACGATAGACCGTCGATTAAGAGCTAATTGGTGTTCGTACGTTGATCCCCTTTTTTATTTTGGTGCCGAGTAAGATAACTCTCTTTCTAAGTACCCTTCCGTATTTTCTTTCGCCTCTCCCCTTTCCCTATTTTCCTCCTTTTGTCCTGTTCCCGATCACGGTGTCTCTATCAATCTAACACACTGTCTTTCTCTCGCACACGCAGTCTCTCTCTCTTTCGTGCTCTCTTTTTTTTCTGTCTCTCTCTCTCCCATTGTGTTCTTCGCGCTCTTTCACTCGAACTCCGCGCTCGTTTATCTCGTCCTCATCGATCTCAATTGATTAACGGTTAAATGAGCTGACGTGGCTACGAGATGAACATGGCTGCTTGGGTATCTTGAGTCCGCCGCCTCGGAAATGAAATACGAAGCCGTCGGATCAGCGCGGAGCGTACGGTTCGACAATTAGATTCCGGATGTTGGTGTCTCGAATTTGAAAACGTTCCCCTGTATATCTTGACTCTGTTCGGCTCGAGTTGCGAGCAGATCGGATTCCCTTCCAAACAGCATCGTGTACCGTTTCTCTGTTCAAAGAGGGTTCAAAGATTTGCGGAAACGACCGGGAACAATGGCTTACGTGAAATGTAGTTCTCTGGTGAAAGCTGTTCGCGAGCGTTGAGTTAAAACGAGGACCTGTTAAGAAGCAGATTTCGATAAATTTACTTTCTCATAATCATTCAGTTTTCAACTCCAAGGAGGAACGACTAATTTCTTCTCCCACTACAATCTAAAATCTTAATCTACAATATCAACAACACAGCTTTTGTTTTTATAAAATAGAAGATTCCAGGATTAAATTACACCCGTAGCTTATTCGCCGGATATTTCTCCTTATTCCTAAAAGACAAATGTATATTAACAGAAAGAACGTCTGTAGAGATGTATAAGATTAAACAGAATATAGGAATGATTCAGATCACAAGAGTTTCAGAAAATATCATAAATATTCTTGGGAGTCGGATCGAAACGATCATTTCCCGGAACTTAACCATCGAACCTTAGAGATCCCGTTTTGGCACAATTCCGCTTGAGCTGAGGCTACGTGCAACGAGCGAATCGCTGATCGTTCCTCGTGTCGTTTAAATTGAAAATGATCGCAAGGATTGGCGCGATCGATCACCGCCCCGCGCTGGTCCCGTTGATTCCCGAATCGAACGAGTTCCATGAGTACGCTGAGCTCCAAAGACTTCGTTACTTTCGGGATTTGTCTCTATTATTCGGTGATTTCTCCTCGTCGGTTAATGTATACAGGGAGTTCGAAGAAGACCGCGCAACCGAAGGAACATTAATGTAATCCTACATTCAAAGAGGAAGCGAAAACGTGGAGTATGATATATTTATTTACAATACGATAACCATTTCCGTTTTCTTAGATAATTTATTTCGATAAGACGCAGGTAACGAGAGCGTTCGTTTCACAAGAATAACAAGTACCTTTTAAACATGAAGCCTGTTCATGCAGTAATATTCGCTAAATAGTTCTTCCATTTAAGAATCAATTAAAAAATTTCTCTACACTCCTCGTGTATGTTTCTCCGTTAAATTATGCGTTCCCCGGTCGTTCCTTCTCTTATGGAACACCCTGTATACGCACATATATGCGTCAGTGTACAGTTTCCAAGCTGTGTCGAGAAGCTTGACGTATCCTCGCGGACAGGAAAAAACGGTATCGTAAAGAAACATCCTTATCAGGTAATAAATATATTAGTATTAACGCACGTAGAAAATATATGTATATGTATAATATATGTATATGCGACGCTACACTTATAGAAAAAGATATGTATCCGACGCGACGAGATGTTATTCTAGAACAAGCGGTTGAAATTCATTTGGAAACATCATCGGGGGCGCGGAGGCGTAATAGAAATTACATACTCGGATGTCAGCAGAATCGGATAGAAGTTCAACGAATAATTATTCGAATAGATCGATTATGCCGCTCTATCGCCGATGAATCAAGTGTTCGCTTCGAACAGCTCTTGGAGCCACTTTAACTGTTATCCGAATGAAAATTCGGGAATACCATAACGCACGGATTAGTGGAACGACGTTCTCTCCGGATTAGCGTCGTTTTATTATCCGTGGAACCAATTGCCTTCGAACAGCCGCCAAGATGAATGAATCCCCGTTTTAGTGCTCCTCAGCGATCCCTCGTCTCGTTGCACTAATCCGAACCTTACTACAACGATCGATTCCCATTGCAGAACGAACGCTACACGCGAAATTATCCGTTCCGTGATCCTGATTGACGGAGATTCGATAATAATACTAACGATGATAATTGGAATAAAAGATCAAATTCTTTCCAACTCCCTGAATACCGCGGAACGAATCCTCGTCTCGCGCGGAAACGAACTCGTATCGTCAACGCGCGAAATCAAATTGTATAAATCGGTTATTAAGTAAAATCGACGAAGCCACTCTCTCTCACACACTCTCTCACTTTCTCTATCGCTAGTCACCTAGAAATGGAACGTAGAAAAATATAAAATAAAGCTTATACAAACAAATACGTGAACGTTAATCTTCAACGACTGAAACCCGACTACCTGATCTCTGACCTAATCCTAATGTCTCACTAATTCGGTCAAGCTACGCGTTCGAGAGTGGAACCATTGCGAGCTGCTCTCGAGTGAATTTTTCACGAGTGGATACTGCGCTGAGAGCGCCTATCGGGAGTATCGTTAACGCTATGCCGTCCGGAGGCATATTTCATGGCACCACGTTGGTGCCACGAGAAAATATCGAGTATAGACAAAAGTAATAAAAATACATCTATTGTAATGCAAAATCTTGCATTTATGTACATAGGTCATCGAAATTTCGCGTACATCAGGCGACGGGATCAAGAGGTATTGAAAGTTTCGTTTTATTAATATTCATTAGGATATAGAAACTATTTCTGTCACATGTACGGACAGAGTGTTAAAGTGTTAAAATCACCGTCACTCTCGGTGCAATATCCATTCGCGAGACATACTCTCAAATGCAACTCGCGATAGTTCGACTGTCAAATAGTCACGCATCTTCAGGATCGCCTCCGTCCTCAGCTCGCGGTAATACGACACGATCGAGATCGCGAATGAGCAAAATTCTCTTGTGTGTTCTCTTCCTCTCTTCCGGTCCATCGTTTTCTTCTTCCTCTTCTTCTTGCGAGATCCTTCGAGGATCGAAACGAAGCCGCGTGCCGTTTCGCTTCGCCCTCGAGAAGACAAGTCTCCGCATGACAATCGGTATTTCGCGATTGGTGCGGGTTCCTTCGAGGTTCGTTCAATTTCGGAAAGTATGTACACGCGGCCGTGCGGCTCGAGATTCGAAGATCGTTAATTGTACGCACCTGTACCGGAGAAATTGTCCTGTGGTTTATACATGGATTTGTTGGTAGCTCGATGGAGAAGGTACGTTGCGAACAGCTCGACAGGACAAAGTTTCTGAATGAGCAGCCAGGTAAACAACCCGGTTTAACGTTACACCGGACCGACAATCGATCACGCTGGCTGCGACTTACAATGCATATACACGCGCGGCTGATCGACGGCGAGCGACGATCTAGGAATTCTCCCACGGATCCCGTCGGTGGCACAGAGTTTATCCAGGGTTCGCTCAGGCCCTGCCAATTACGGCCGTAGGTCAGAGGGCGTTCTCCATTTCTTCCGTTGTCAGCTGGAACTGCTCTTGACCTATATCACCGAACAACGTCGATTTAACGATCCGACGGAGGGGTAACAATAGCGGAAGCGGCGCCGATTAAAACGCATACCCGTGACGCGATTTTTCGTTCCGATTCAACATATCGACGTTTACGATGAGATTTTAGCAGCGGAAACTTCAACACTTTCAACGATTCTCCTTTTCAATATTTCAGTGAAGAGTGAACGCGTCGAGTCCCGCATTAAGTGATTTTCTATTCGCGCGTGGGCCACCGTAGGCGTTGATGCGTTTATTAAACGTTTGTAAACCGTGCTTTGCAATTTTTATGGTATTTATTAGCTTGAAGAAAACGTAATTTTTTTATAGTCCAAGAGGCGATCGACGCGTCAATTGGTTATGAAACTAATGAACAAATTATTATTGTTGCATGATTATTATGTCATACTGTAATAGGAATGTCAATTGTTATATCGCGTAATTGATTTAAAAAAGGACTGATTTCATTGGATATTACTCCACTAGCGAATGTACTCTGCCGGTTGAAAATGTTCGATCGCTTGTTCCACAAACAATGCCTCTTTCAATGGAAAAACTGTGAATGGATGCTTCAGCTTTTATATAGTCGAAATTAACGCTTGCAGCTGAACGGACATGGGAGATCAATAATAATCAAATAATAAATTGTATTCCTCTTAGATTTTGATTTATGTACTAACCAGTGGGAATTGACCGCGCCAATATTATTCAACGGTACTGTATATTCACGCCCATTAAGTGCCGCGACCCTTATTTATGGGCCAATTACTTTTTACTCGTCTGCCCATTAATATATTCACTCGGCCACTTGTACATTTATCGCTGAAGGAGAAAAAAAAGGTAAAACAAAACAATCAATTCCAGCCTCGCATGTGAACCAGAATAAACTAGAATCTTCGTTTATGTCGGCCTGAAAGGCGCGTTGCATTATCTTTATGAAATTCGCGGTGAAGAAATGAAAAGGATCCAGTCAAGTTTTTCTTTCATTACACAGCGCAAGTAACAAGGAGAATTTCATATTTTTATTCCACTTTCGCGAATGAATTTGAAAATGTTAACAGTCTGACGACGCCGCGTTGTGAAAATATAGAGGTACAGCTGAAGCACCAGGATGCTGTGTGCTCGATGCTTCATTGCAAGATGACCTCGCGCGCAAAGTTCGCCATACTGAACCGAGTTAGCATTTTTTCTTTAATATCACCGGCAAAGAGAAAAAGACTAAAACACTTACTGTATAAATATGCTGCGAGGTCACGGTCCTCTGCTTGCAGAGCAAGATCACGGGGCGTGTTGCTGTGTCGATCCTTGACGGTTAAAGTAGCGCCGCCCGCCACTAACATGCAGCAAATGGAACGACGCTTATATTGAGCCGCTTTGTGCAGAGCGGTCTGACCTCTGGAATTAGAAAATACAAAGAAGGAATCTTTTTTTTATTTGATTCTTGTTTACGTGCCGGGAATAGTGCGCCCTTTGATCCACATCATACTTCCTCGCAGATAAGCTTTAAAATATGAAGCCCGAGCGTAACGAACGTGTCTACGTGTAAGAGGACTTTTTGAAGAAATTTTTTATTGAAATATGAAACTTCGTTTCTATCATCAAAGTATGTTATATTCATGACGGTGTCTGAATGAAAATGATGCTTGAAAGTGTACTCAGTCGTTACATTAGGTAACAGAATATTTAGTATCGTAATGCTTACTTGTCGTTGTCAACCATGTTCAAAATGCTCGCCGGTGCGCAAGCAATCAGATACCTAATAATATCCTTGTGGCCATATCTCGCAGCCAAATGAAGAGCAGTCTGTCCAGAGGAGTCAATGGATAGTAGAGAGTACCCTTTCTCGTGGTGTTCCTTCAGAGCCGTGAAATCACCAATTTTCGCTGCTTTGAGTATACCGTCGCTGGTCTTCTCGAGCAATCCTGTGCTGAAGCTGTGGACCTCGGAACTTAGACCGAATAGCCTATCTCGTGGACTGCAACATGGGAATTCCGTGTGTTCTCATATCATTGTCCAAACAGCAGACTCGTAGTCTGTCCAAGGAAACGAGGTAGACATAATCAAAGCATTCAAGAGCTAAGCGCAGCGACTGCGACTGAGAGAACTATGTATTCTATCATGTAAACCTTTTAGGTCCTAATTTAGCATCACGCATTTGCGTTTAGGTTTGCTACCTCGCCTCGTTGGATAGATCACGAGGATATTTAACTGGGTTTATAGACATTTAGTATATAGTGTATTCTATTGTTCCTAGAAAAAATGTTGTTCGTTTATTTAGATCTTAGAAACTAGAGGTTTAGAAGTAGAAAATTAGAATACATATTTCTGTAATTACATCAATCAAAATCGACGTAAACATTTACCATGTAATGTTTATAAAATTTAATGTGCATCTAGGTGACGCGATCTGGGCTGATTAAGTCAACTTAAAGGCACCCGTGGAGGGATAGAAAAGCATTGGTACCTAATGAAAGTGAGTGGTGCCTGGTGTTGCGACTGAGCTACAGCCGTCGCAGAGATCGATTTCGAGGAACTGCTTTGCCTCACGGTGTCACCAGTTGGTTTTTCCTCTTTCTTCGTGTTTTTCGGTTCTTTGGGAGCTGTCGTGCTCATCGATCCCTGAGATTCTTTTTCGGAATGTTGAACTTCGGGCTGCGGCTTCGTTACATCCGGCTTTTTAGGCGGCTCGCTCTCCGGCGCCGGAGACGGCTGCGGCATCGGTTCATCGAGCACTTTTTGTTTTTCAATGGGCGGCTCTTCTGTCATGGCTGCGTTTGTGTTTGGTCGTTCTTCGCTATATTACACGTTCTTTCTATTAATCTAATGATACGATTCCATTACCATTACGTTATCATGGAGACACAGATGAATGTGTGAAGTGAAGGGAGTACTAGGTCTAGTTAGTAATATTTATATCAACTACACGCGAAATTATCTGATACTCGGATGACATTACAGTTTTTAGCTGATCGAATGTATTCCATTACTGAAGCTTGATCGACCGGTGTCTGGTTGAATTGAATAAATACGGATTTGCATTGAATTCAAATGGCATTTATATTCGATGTAATACAAATGGAAATTATTCGGTACGCGGGAATTGTACGGAAATACTGTTTATGAATATTTATCCTTCGCAGTACGTTTACTCCCGCGATGAATGTACAATTTCTCTTCTAACTGTACCGTTATTAGCAGCGAAGTAATCCTTTTGATCCTAATCTGGCGAAACATCAGATGGTTGATAAATTATGGTAGGTTGTACACGAGCACGAAACGCATATTTAAATACTGGGTCAAAGTGTAATACTAAGGGCGACTACGATGAAACTACGTGTGGGTTAAACGAGAAACGAAGTTTCGTGTACGAGGTGGAAAGTACCTGGGCGAGGGACGAGCTGTTTCGGGCTCTTGGCTCGCGGAGACCTTCGATTCGGGTTCACCCGATGATTGATTGGTTGCATTCTCCTCGAGGACGTACACCGCTTCCACAGCCACGTCGGTGACGTAATGCAGCTGCTCTTGAGCCCGGTCGATCCTGAAGAATCGCTCCGCGGTGCACGCTGCAAAAAGATTCCTGGTTCCAGCCGGGAAAACATTTTTCTAACGGTCACCATCTATCATCTGATTATTTCGAGAGTAATGCTTGTTCTCCTTACAACGAATTTTCACACGTAAATATAAGAAATCTAATAATAATATAATATATATTAATACTTAATGCACAAATGTATATAATAATTGATGTGATATAAAATACGATAATAACATAACACTAAAATATAATATGACAGGCGGTGAAATAAAATCGAAGGCTACAGGGATTGAACTCCGGATCGATGGTGCCCGAGATTTATTTAAAATTTCGTTGGAATATTTGATTTATGTTTCTGGATCCCATTCGTAGTCGGTATAAATTCATAAAGTCGACAAACCAGTGATGCGAGAATCCCGGATAAAAGTGTTCTAGCAGTACTCACAGTCGAGGAAGCAACAAGTGTCCATGTTATGATCCTTCGCCAGGATCTTCCTTAAGGATTCCAGATCAGTGGTGGCATCTAGATCCAGCGGGTCCTCGATCCACGTCGCAGCCGACTTCTTCAGCATTTCCTTGTCGTGGTGGTACCTCTCGTAGTCCGACATCTTGATCTTCATCACAGGTAATTTCAATCTTTCCAGCTTGACGTCCTGCTGCGGCCTGCCGGCAGTCCTTCGTTTCGCCAACATCGTGGCTTTATTCAACAGCTTCATGGTTATGATTGATGGCAGCAGGCGACAGGCTTCGCCGTCGACCTGGAACGATTGTCGTAATCTTTCATTCTTAATGGATTCGCCCTGACAAATAACTGTTAATACGCGAATGTCGCGGCGTGTAACTCGGTGGAACGTCGCGAAGGATCATCTCCAGTTTTTCGACTTCTCGCATTAATCAATCTCTAGCCTCGCAATCTCCCGTCAGCCTCGAATTTCTCGAATCAAACTTAACAATTATAAATGCCGCTCGATTCT
This sequence comes from Nomia melanderi, assembly GCF_051020985.1. NCBI lineage: Eukaryota > Metazoa > Arthropoda > Insecta > Hymenoptera > Halictidae > Nomia > Nomia melanderi. Next base: position 6,400,944 of record NC_135008.1, read on the forward strand.
TTTCTGTTCCCATTGAATATCAATTTTTCTCTATCAACTGTTGATATAGTATAAACGCAGATATAAAGCAAGAACGGAACTTATTATTTTCCATAATATATTACCAACGATAAAATAATTCTAACAAGCGCAATCACGAGAGAAGTAGTAGGTCAAGGGGTTGGAAGTATTTAACTAGCTTTTCCACATGGTCGCGTTTAGTCATTATACGAACCTGAACTCGTTTCAGAAGAAAATATCTCAATTACTTCACTGTTCCTATCCCGTGACAAGTATTCCAAGGCTATTACGGAACAGAATACCAAATAAGGGGAATAGTCACTGACCTGCATTGGAATGGTCTTGGTAGTAACAAGCTTGGCCGTGCTGCATTGAGCGATACAGGTGCCGTGGCCGCCAGCCTGAAGAAGCGGAAGCTGATAGGTCGTCAAGCCGACCACCTCGATCATGCCATCCTCCGTGGACGGCTCCTTGGTTCCGCTAGCCGCTCCCCAAGGATGCGTCCCGCCGCCGTACGAGGCAATATTCAGGAACACAATGGCGTGCACCCTATGCTCCTTCAATTTTGGCGTCATGTCTTGCCCGTCGCAGTCCAGCGTCACGTACTCCGAAAGGTCCTTCCATTTACGCAGAACGAGATCCTTGCCACCCATTTGACCGTAATACATCTTGTTCCGTATCCGTGAATTAAACCTCTCCGGGTGTGCCTCTGTAATTATTCAAATTCCCATTTCCTCGTAGAAGACGTCTGACAGCGCGCGGATGCGACTCACTGGCACGCCAGCGAAAATTTCATCCGGTAATTAATTCAAAGGTTCATCGCAGCGCCGCTCCCTTTCACTTTCCACCTGGAACTTCCTTATTTTTCATCTTTCCGTGAAATTGAATTTTTAATTTCAAGAACCGTGTCACCCGTACACGAGGTAATGAAAACGTTGAATATTCCATTATTGCGGAGTGGGGACTTTCACGCAAACGTACACTTTACTGATCAATTTCTCCTCCACGTCTACCGGAAGAATGATATTTTCTCTGTTCCCCGTGTAAAATACCGTACGAAATTCTATCCATGCCGGGGGAGTTGGCACAGGGTCAACAGGGGTCCTTCGCTGTGCGTTTTGTTTATGGTATTGATTAATTACCCGCGCAATTCTATCTGCGAATCGATTACTGCCGAAAATGCATGCGAGTTCTGACCAATCAGACCCGCATTCCTTCCGAGCAGCAAACCCTTCGTCGACAGAAATCGAGTTACTCTTTAATACTAGAACTACCAAGCACTTAAATTGTCTTTTCCCAATTTCTTCATAAAACGCGTAATTCTCTATTCATTAAGATTTCAATTGGCTTATATTTCAGTGTAGGTATTACTGAATCAGCTTCTTTAACGATTTTTTAGAGAAGCATTTATACGTTTCCAGTAATAATAGAAGAGGAAATCAAGAATGATTCTGACCCATAGTTCTAGTGTTGAACACCATCTCGACGTGTATGCATTATTTACGGTTCATTCGAAGGAGCTCGCGAGCGCACCAGGAACTATCAAGAGAATAAAGGGTAATGCGTGCATCCGGCGATTGACACTAACCTCGGGCCTCGTGAAACTCGAGGGCGATGTGAGCATCCACGCCGAGCGAGTAGTAATTATTAACCACGTTCAGAGGCAGGTTCTCCTTGCCCTTGCCGTTGTCGTCGTCGCCCTGGGCGTCCGGATTCCGTTCGACCACCAACTGCCATCTGTCCAACAGGGTCGTGTCGCTCTCACCGATGTTCGTTAGGATTTTGCCGATCGGCTCGTCCGTGTAGCCACCGCCCCATCCTAATGCTCGAGCCAGATCGTTCCCGGTGCCGAGAGGCAGGACTCCGACCGCCGGCGGCGGAGAACAACCGATCTGATCCAGGACGGACAGCACCCAACCAACCGTGCCGTCACCACCGCACGCGAGAACTCGTAGATTAGGAACTTTTTTGAACAACTCGAGCCTGGAGCATTGAAAAATTATCGTGGATGATTATTTTCTTTAGTACGTAAAAATGAGGATGAGAGAACGAAATCGTTCTTCCTTTCGGAGGATTGTCACGCGATCGGTAGGCAATGATAAATGGAAGATGATGATAATAATAAGTAGGAGAAATAAGTACCTAGAAGGATCATTCTCGATTTTGGAGAATTGCCACGTAACGAATGAGTAATGATGATAGGTAGGGTTTAGACTAGTTAGGATTCAAGGCTGTAAGGCGACTTCCATTAGTCGTACGTCGACGGGATAACATTCGTGAATGGTTGTCTACGCGGTCATAAATGCAACCGACCTGAACTCCCGAATGAACTTCTCGAGAAAGTTCCGATAATGCCCATAGCGACAAGCGTTCACCCTTATTCACCTACTTCCTGGCCACGAGCCAGCCCGTGGAACTTTAATTAAACCTCTTGTTCATTTATCATATTTTCCAATATCCCGGCCCCGCCATTCGCCTAATCCATTCAGCCAATTCATTTTCAACTCAATTTCCATTCAATTAACCTAATTCTCGGCTGAAACTCGAACCGCTAAATTTAAAAGCGTCGCTCGGAATTCCTTCGCGTACTCTTTTATTATCGCTGCGTCCACTCGGCCGAAAGGAAAAGAATATAGCACGACATTCGTTTGAGAAACTGTCGATTATTACTCCACAGGTTTTTCGACATTCGTATCCTACTCGCACGGCGGAGTATTCATCCTACTAAATCCGAGTTTCATATCCGAATTTCATATAATATCAAAGTACTTGATTGAATTGCGTTATCATTGTCGCGCGGTTATTTTCCTAAACGTCATCGCTATAGGTTATATTATTTCTAATATGGAACAGTTTTGGACTAATCATCCTTTAATTGAGTGAATTATAGTAACTCGATTTGGTTCTCGGTCACCGATGACCCCCACGGCATTCAACGTGTTAATCATCTAACCGAATCGCAACAGGAGGATCTCTCCGAAACGAGAGACACCGTGAAATCCGTCGAAATTCCGTTTCGCGTTTGAATTGATATTTAGGAACGTATATTCTAGTTGAACTCACCCCATCCTGGGCCCGCCCTGCGTCAGATCAAAGACCTGCCGAGGGTTCAGGAGCCACTGGAACTTTTGCAACAGCTTAGCGCCCTGGTTCCCGCCGGATTTTGGGTTAATGAAGACCAGGACCGGTTTCACGGACGGCGTCGGTATCGGTTTCACCACCCACAACCTCCCCTGATCCTTATCCTGCTCCTTATCCTTGTCCTTCTCCTTGGACTTCTTCCGGCTCTCGCCGGATTTCTTCCTGCGCGGAGACTTCCTCAGGCTGCTCTTGAAGCTGCCCTTCCTAGGCAGCTTCACGATCCAAGATGGCGGAACGATGATGGACGAGTGGCCACCCAGCTCGCAGTTCTCGCCGACCTTCTGCGCGCTGAAGCAACCCTCCTTGTTGTGGTAGGCGATCTTGCACCAGCTGCAGCTCACCGCGACAATCTCCTTCGAGGAGAAGCTCAACTTCGACTGGAACGACTTGCCGCAGTTCGAGCATTTCCCTTTCTGGGAACGACGATGGACCCAGTGGTGCTGCGTGTTCGTCTGCTCGCGGTACTGCCGAACGCCCACGTCACGGAAACTCGATTTGCAGGGGAAGTTCAGCCCCACCGCGCACACCGCGTGGGCAACCACTCGACAGGCGGCACACTTCATCCGGGGTCCGTGTTTCTGGAAATGCGTAAACATGGTCCCTTGTTAGCGACGGGGCTCTGCCGGAGAATCAATCGTGACAGAGGAGTCTTCTCGAGAGAGCTTTGTCTATCGATAGGTTTACTCGATGGCTTTGCTCCCCCAGTAATTAGCGTTAAAACATCTTCCGTAGTGTAGTATCTAGAATTCTTAGCGTAGGTTAAAGTATTTTCAAGAAGAGTGAATGTAGGAATGTGTGAGTGAAGGGCAGGTTGTAAAACGGTCGAGGGAAAGTGGCCTGCACAATTTTCCAGGGGTGTATTCGAGTGTTTGTGATGAGTGCGAGTGAGAAGAATACTTGTGGGGGAGCGAATGATTTTTGGGAGAGAATGCCTGTGAGAGAGTTGCGGGAGCAAAGTCGTGTGTTGGCCTCCGTGGCATTGAGTTGTACCTTTTACGTGTTGTCCGTGTTGTTTCCATATTTTATATTTTGACCATAGCTTTAGCTTTGTTTTATTAAATACATACATTTATTCCTAGCTCTCGATTACTCAAGATCCACCCTTTCATTATTTATACTATAGTAACACTATAGTAGGATACCAAATTATTCGTTAAACTCTTAACATACCGTCCAGTGATATCACATTGGTACTACGCGAGAATTTTCGAACAAATGTCGACGACACCGCGTTGGTGTCACGTGCAAAGCTATAGCACAAACGCTGTCGCTTGTGCTCTGTACAAGGCAACAATTAGCGACAGGCTGCAGTACGATTGTATTAGTAAACTGTGTTTTTAATTTTTCAATTTTACAGGAGACGAAAGGATGTACCTATTGGTGCCAAATACAAGAATCCTGAGTGCATATGCGAACGGCATAGTGTTAGATACTAGAGAAGAGAAAAGCTACGTATCCATCCTTTTCTGTTTAAATAATCCATTTTTCTCACTGTAACTTTCGACTCTAGATGTGAAAACTTGATGCTGCAGTACTAGCGACACCCGTTCTCAAAGAGTTAATAGATGTTGAACACGTTTTCCGTTTGTTTAATCCGGAAACGTTACAACCGTAGCTTTCGTGTCAGTCGAGGACGGCTGTAAGTTCCATTTCAAATTAAGGTTCCCACCAACGAGACAAAGAACTTTTCCGACATTCCTGCATACGCTCAGAAAGAACCGCTTCCACGTTACCCGTGTACTCTGAATAAACAATTGCACTTCGCGACTAACAGACTTGGTAAATGATACAAGTGTTCTCGCTAACGGATAAATTTGGACCCCGTTTGTATCGCGTGCTCCTCGCCCGTCATTTCTGCCTCTAAATTCATCGTACCGATTCATAATTCAAGGGGCCGGAGTTGCCGTGTTGGTAGCAGCGCGATAAAATTGGATGCTGGAACGCTGGAAATTGAATAATCGTGTACCCGTGTAGGAACCGGGCAAGTTACGCGACACAGAATCCCGTATGCGAAATACCGTGTGCATCGAGCGCTGCACGGGGACACGTAATATTCCAAAAAATATTCAAACAATCTCGACCGTAACCATCCGAATCGATCGAGGAAGCGTGCAATGTTCGTTCCCAACGACTGATACACTTTTACGTAAAACAGCGCGAGCACAACCTCCAATGCGCTCTTTCGAAAGTGTATTTGATCCTCTAACACCGTCGAATCGTTTTATAACGAGGTAACGAGCGGCGTAACGCGTTGAAAGAGAGATACGCGAGGAAATAGTCGAACAACCGGAGTGCGGCTGCTAAAAATTCATTAAAAAGCTATCAGAACACCTGGTACACTTTCGTTGGGGATACAGGTGGAAAAGAAATCTGCACAGAGGATAGAGAGATCCCATTAACTGTCGCCAACGAAGAATTCGCGGTCTGCGCAAAATCGGATTAACCGTCCTACGCAAAAAGAAAAAACAGCGGAGTAAAAGAAGAAAAAATGAGACTGCTCTATTTGCGGTCGGTGCAATGTCTGAAAAAAGCATAATATCGCTCGAAACGCAGCGCGAATCGGTCGACGTTCTCTCGTAATTGATTCGATTTGGAAATAACGCCACGTAGCGGAGATCGACTTCCGCGTTACCCACGGAAACGAGGGGAAAAAGCGGGAGCACCATTTTCCGTGCGTTATTTATCGACTCCGAAAAACCCGGTTGTCACGAAGCCGACGCTCCCTCCCGCCCCGCTGTCGACTATTTACAAAACCCGATGGAACAGTCGGCTCCGACGGGAAAGTTCGTTTTACACAACACGCCGATGTCCCGTGTCCAGCGAAAATAAAAACGGCTGAACGGCATCGAGCACATGCCGTTCAAATGCGGGGCGCGTGAAAAACAAAAAGGTAGGAAGGAGAATTAGAAAAAAGAAGAGCATGAAAAACCGATCGCGAACAGCCCCGAAAATCGATGGTTCGCGTGCGAACCTCGCGCTCGCTATTCGGGGAAACGGTTACAAACGAATTTCAAGGGTTCGTCGGTTATCCGTTGGTCTATTGTCTACAGCGACGCGATCGAAACGACAAACGATCAGCGACGTTTGATCCTTTGAGGCCCATGAATTTAGAATTTGAAATTGAACACGCAATTTTATCGATAATTAGACTTTAACAGTAGATTTATAGACATGTATCGTACAGTTTATTCTGTAGTTACTAGGTTCAAAACTAGGCAATTAAGTTATAACTTGTTAATTACATCTGTTAAAATCCTATATAAGTAATATCCTACAGATTGTAGACATTACCTAGCAACAATAAAATATTGATTACCATAGTAAGTACTGCGAAGACAATGTCAACCGGTCTGCGCTTACGGTACCAAGCCGACAGCAGTGGGCTGCACGAGAAAGGACAATGAAAAGATGGGTTTCCGAGTGAAACCACAGGGTCGGAAAGGGTTAAGCAAACTCGTCGAGCAATGGGCGGCGGTTCTGCAATAAGGTGGAGGAGCGAGGCGAGCGGCGTGCTCTAAAATCGTGACGATTTCAGTGGGAAACGCGGTCGAGTAGAGAGACCGAGGCGCTATCTGGAGGGTCAAGGCTGGTCGACAGACCCTCGTCATGGCCTCTTCCACGTCGTCGTTTCTGTACCTCTTACAGAGAGCTTTTTCCCGTCCGATATTACTCGGCCGGCACGGTTTATATTGGCCTACATGAGTCACCCGAAACGTGACTCGATCGCAGTCGCCAAAGAGAACGATTTGCGAGGAAGGGAAAATAGGTCCAGCTCAGCGCTCGGGGAAAAGCGTTTTCATTAGGGTCGACAATTCTTCTGGTACTTCTGCCCTCTTTCCGCACGAGAATACGGTCTGCGATTCCGAGTGTGTTATTATTAGACACCGGAGGTAGAGGTCTATGTACATTTAAAGTTCCAGAGAGAAGTTCAACCTGTTGTCCCTACCCGGGGAACTGGGTATTATTGGTTTGGCTTATAAATATTGCACTCGGAGTACTATTGTCTCGATAATGGTCTCCACAGTTTCAATATTTTATTAATCTATTCGAGACGTTCATTTCCTATTGTTCTAAACGGTGTTGGTCCTGGATTATTCGTTTCAGGTCTTAGTCTGAAACCAAGACAAGTTTGAATTTTTGCTTCAACTTGATTGGTCTTCTGACTAGGTATGCACAACTGGTACGTAATTGATCTATTTATGGGAAAGAATGTAATGGGACGCGCGGAAATATTGCTAGCCATGTGTGTAGTCTAAAAAAAGAGCTATAGAGGCAAGCTAAGCGAACATGATAAGGTGTTCGGGAAGCCACGAATCCATGGACGTGCTGAGCCGTTCCAGCAACGAGGAAACCTGCGAGCGAAGACCAGTGCTCGTTTAATTTTAATTAGAACTTGGTTCGTCGGCCCGACGAAAAAGGGACTGGCGGAGGGAGCGTCCCTTTGTTCCAGAAATAGCTTAAGCAAGATCGAGCCGCATTCCGGGGATTAAAAAGCCGCACGATGGCCCGTGCATATCGCCAAACGCTCCATTTCGCGCGGAAGGAGAGGGCTGAGTTCGGGACAGGGGGCTGAAAGTTTCGTCGCGAGCCGACCCGAGTCAATTCAACCCGCTAATCATTAAATCAATACTTTTAATTGCGTGCACGCGCGCCGCTCGTGAATCGGGCAACCTTTCAAATTTAATCGCGCGTCTCGCGTTTCGTGACATCGCGCCGCTTCCACGTGTCGACTTTTCATACAGCAGAGATTCTGAAATGCCATCATGTTCGAAATTATCGGGTTCTAGAATAAACGGATCCGGATGTACATATAATTAATATTCCTTTTGTGTTGTTGTGTCGCCAACCACTGAGGTAGTATCGGTGAATTTAAATTGTCTAAAAATAGTTCCATGTTCACAGTGATACAAATTAAAACGCGAGACTCTGCACCTCGTCTAATAAATGAATCTTTCTACTATAGATCTCGCATCGGCAATTATCGCGAAATCAAGTTCTAAACTTCATTTTAACCAGTTCAAGCATAAACGTTGCAAGACAAATGCAGTTAATATATATTCAGATAAAAAAAACTAAAACGAAATTATTCAGTATTATTTTAGATTTCAACGTCACTATACTCGTCGAACATATTGTAGTAAACCGGTTAATATATTTAGAACCATGAAAACGTGGTCAAACTATTTCGGTCTTTCTACATAATCAGCACGACTTGAATCTTCGTTTGCCGATGCAGCACGTGTACCAGTGAACTGTAAAGGGTTGAAAGGTAGCGGCGCGGCCGACCCACGTCTCCGTTTCGCTAAATGAGAATTACTTTGCAAATTTACTCGTCGCCGTTAGCGGGGAAAGTGCGTGACACTGCGTCCGTTCGATCAATCATCTTAATAGCCCTCTCGACCGAGAAAATTCCGCTCAGCGGCGGCACCGTCTCGCGCGAGCTTCTTCGTGCCTCCCGATCCCCGCTCGTCAACCCTTACCAGCGAAATATCCGAGGAGGAAGGAAGCGGGAGGGTCACGCAGGGGCGCAATGAGCGGAAAACTTAAATGGAACACCGAACGGATGAACGACTGCCGATTCATCAAAGTCTCCGGCCATCGGTGGAATCAATCTTCGTTACGATGCACGGCTGTTGCGATTCCTCTCGGCGCGGGATAAAATAGTCGACCTCCGTCGCCGCTGACGGCCCGTGAGATTTATTTATCGCGTCGAAATTGCTGTTCGCTGTCGATCCGCCACGCGTCGCAACCGAACGACGTAGCATTCCTGGTCGCGACCGGGAATTCTATAAATCGTAGACGCAACCCCTCGAGACCACGTCGTACCTCGCCGGTGTTCTCTGTTTTTGCCACCCCTTTTTCCATGCTGCGCCACGGCGACCGCAGAATGCTGCCCCTTCGACCCTTTAAGCTCTGCGGTGCGGTAAAACGTAGCAAACAGGGCGATACTGTTGCAACGATTGATACTTTAACGCTAGGTTTATGGACATTCACTTTATAGTTCATTCTATCGTTCCTGAAAACGTTGTTTATTTAGATTTTGAGAGTTAGGGATTAAAAATAGAAAATTACGATGTATATTCGTATGAATGCGTCGATCAAAATCGACGTAGACATTTACCAAGTAATATTTGTAAAAATCAATATGCACTGAATCGACGCGCGCCGTGAATCTGGCGTTAATCTGGAAAAGTGAAGTGTTTGTTGCCTTCTTGGGGATGTTATTTGAGAGACGAAGTAATTACTGTTTGTTTCAAGCATTGATCGTATCTGCAGCGGTTCGTCGTTGAGTAATTCAGGCTTCGTAAATTACGTATAATGTCGGGAAGGCGCAGAGAATGATCGCGGAGGGTACGAGATGCGTTTCTGGTTGGGAGGGATTTTAAAAATAGCGCTCAAGTACTCGTAATTTATACGCGGAACGCTCGACGTTAGAATGCTAAAACGCGGCGGTATTAATTACGAAACAGTATTAATACCGGGCGAGTCGCAAACGAACTCGTTACACATGGATCCACGGTATACAGGAAATTCCGTGCAATTTCCACGGTTGAATATGCCCGCGAAACTTTCAATATTTCGCCGGATAATTTCCCAGATGCGATCGCAGGAAGTAGTGAAATATTGAATACAACGCAAAAAATGCTCGGTTTCGCGATTGAATTTCATTCGCCGGGCCCGATAACAAGATGTTTGATTGATGCGCGTACGACGGGAGCAGCGGAAAAACTTATTACCGTTGTAATAATACGCTACATGTAATTTTACGGAAATTGCGCTTGTTTACGGAACCGCAGCAAAGCTCGATCCGTTCGCGCCCGTTGCGCCGAGTTTCCGTCCACGTTTGTTCGGGATTAATGAAATTTACGTTCGATTAGACCCCGCGCGAAAGTAATTGTTTGCAAATTGCCGGTAACCACGGGACTAATGTAATGACGTAGGCCTGAAACTGCAGAAAACGAACTTCCCCGCTGGTGACAGTGCCCGGGAAATTAATGCAACACCGCGTTACCTGGAAATTTGTCACCGCGACGCAACAATTTATATTTCCGTCAGAGTTCTACGATAATCCATTTTTCGTATTCCCCATGCAGACATCCGTGATGTCCGAAACGTTTGCTACCCGCGATGAGCAATGAGCTTTCACGATTATTAAATTTGAAATTCAGAATTTTTATCGTTGCATTCAAACTGAACGTTTGAAGTTAAGGGACACGGTTCACTGCAAAGACAGTCGATTCGAAATGTAAACTTTTATAGAGTCTGGTTAACTTTATGGAGTAATTTATAATAACGACGAATGGACAATGATTTATGCCTCGAATGGAACTGATTTATTTAAGCTCGAGTGACAGTATCGCGTTCGTCCAATTTTATTCTGATAAATAATTCATTGTATGTTGCAAATTCGCGTGTATCGCGAAGACGGCGATGCGAAAAGGTAATAAAATACAGCATAATACGTCGCAGATTCTGTTGTATAAATATTCTGCGAATCGACGCTGAAAATGGGCGATTCCATGTTGATTCGCGGTTCAGGTGTGCTTTGAATAACAGTCAACACTTTGCCGGGAATATCGGCGTTCGGCCGGGAGCGCGAATTTTTAGCGGATCCAGATAATTATACGTAGAACCGATTCGGTTATTTGTCGTGGCCAATATACCCCGATCGGCCACGGATCGATGGGTGTTTATTTTTCGCAAGACTGCGCCGGAATTACACCCAGTCGGATACTTTATATTTTATGGAAACTGGAATATAAACGGCGCTTTCGGGTCAAGAGTGCACGCCGTGTTTCTCCCTGCGACGCAAATCGGTTTGCCTGACTTTCGAGTAAATTAAAACTGTTCAAAGATTAACACTTTGCACTCGAGAGCTCAGACTCAGCCACCTGATATGACACGGTAAATAATAAAATCGTACATATAATATTGAGCTCCTTAAAACCCATCAATATCGGGTGTATTAAAATAAAACAGTTCTGTTTCTTAATTTACGTATGTTTGCTCATTAATCAGTTTCAAACGTGTCGAATGTTTCTAGTGAGAAACCTTCGAATGCAAAGGGTGAAGAAGTTAATTTACATTTACATTGAATATACCACCGTTTTATCGAAAAATTACGAAAGTTACTTCAGAGAGATGCTTACAAATCGTTCTCATTATTGTCCGTTTCATTATGCAACGAGTTTTGGTCCCTTATTCATTTCGAAGGGAGAAAGAGAACTATCTTTGACAGTCGTTACGAAACTTAACCCTGAACTCCTTGACGTAGAACGCACCCCGTGTGCGTGAGTGGAACGGATAGGTAACGCGGGCCATAATTCCCCTGACAAGCGAAATAATACCAGCCACCGTGCGGATTGATAATTAAATGATTCCTGTAACCTCGATATGCACGACGTACGCTGAGTAAATTAGAGAAGTTCTTTTGTTCATCATTGTATAATCAGTTCTAATATCTTGATTTCAATACAGAGCGCAGACAAAACTGGTCGCAGATCGATACCGATACGACACGCACGATCATGGACGCGGGGACGGGTGTTACAACGATATTCGGGGTACTCTGCGATTATCTCGAAAATATGCGTAGGAACGATAGGACATGCTACGGAGGCAACCTTGAATGTGTCAGTTTCAATGTACACAGCCTTGAACTCCGAGAATGGAGAGCAAATACCAAACCCAGACTCGTTACGTCGACTGCAGAATGGGCGAGACTCGTTAAGAACAAGACAAACCAGTCTCGGGTCCGTCAGACGCGTAACAGTGACGTCTATGTACGCGTGGCTATCACACAGGTAATGCGAAACCAGTTTCAGCGAATACGGATTGTCTCCGGGGTCAGACTGGTACGAATGAAAACGAAGGTGAACCGGTCTGGCTTGGACAGAGAAAGTCTGGCTCTTCGGTGAACAAGGGGATCCTGATGATACCCAGATTGGGAAGTTTTTACAGGACAATGGTGGTTCAAGGGATTACAAAGACATCTGTGGATCCAGGATTTTCAAAGACACTCGTAAGTGCCAGACATTCTCAGAATAATGAACAACGTTAACCCCTCGGCTACTATTGGCGCTTCAACACTAGAACTACCGAACATTTAATACGATCGACATGCAATCCTTATAAAAATTAGAATAATAGATTATTTTCGATTTCTTCAGACATCCATTATAGTATTCAAGTGAAACTATTTATTTTCAAAACCATTTCGAATATTCAATGCTTTTAAGATATCAATAATTGTGAAACAGAAAAATTGAAGACTATTGGTGCCTTTAAGCGGTGGTAAAACGTTATTAACAATTATTGCAGGAAAGCTCGCTTAGATCAGACGTAAGCAAATTCTAATTCAACAGTTACATCTTCCGTTAGTTAATAACGCAATATAATAACGCAAAATTCTGCTATAGCCAAAGGGTTAAGCAGTTGGAAACTATCAATCCTTTGAACACTTTAAAATCATCGAAAACGTAAATCCTCGATCTTATAGAGACAGGAAGATGGAGAGATAGAAGATGGATAATCAATTGTTTTTAACGAACTACGCCCTACAAAATATTAAGTTAGAAGCCTAAATGGTCCCAAGCATCCTCGTTCAAGAATTAAAACGCCGCAAACGTGGTCCCGGTTCATTTTCCTCAAACGGTATCGAATGTCGGGTATACGCAATAGTCCCCGTTTCATCTAATTAGACCTGTACGACCCGTGCAATATCTGTCAAACACGAAGTCGCTAGTTCATGTAATAAGTAACCAATCCAGAATCGGTCTGTATTGTGTTTCGAGTGTCTCCGGTTTGGTATTGTATGTCACAATACCGGACGCGCCGTGCCGTGTATGCCGTTCCACATGATCACGGTTGACCTGCATTGCCTCCCGCGAATTCGAGGCGAGCTCGCATCATCTCGCATTAATCCGGAAGCGATCTAAGCTCGGTATCCGGCTTCAGAACTATTAGACATTGTTGGGAACCGTGTTTCGTTTGAAAAGATCGCGACAGTTCGGTGGACTCTGGAGGTTCAATGAAAAATGTTACAGGTGCTGGGTTCTTTACTTAACCTCGCAAAGCTTTTAACTAGGTTGGATCACGTAGTTCGTAGGAGACTCGACTCTTTCACTGTCGAGACTCGACTCAGATTTGAACTCTAAACTCGACTACCGCTCAGTCGTCGGGACTACATACTTAATTGAAGTAGAGCGAGGCTAAGCTCAAAAGAAACTCGGCTTTGACTTAAACTCTACTTAGATTCTGTATCAGTTTAGAGACTACGCCCCCAATTAAGCTGTAGATAGATACTTTCCGTTACTCGCCAGAAATTGCATCTCGATTAACAAGTACGGGATCCGGATCTCATAACTGCTGGCCTGGATATTATGTCCCGCGGTCGACGTTGTCTGCATCGCGGGGGTAACGAGTCTAAGATTTTCATTATCGGATCCCGCAAAGCCGAGGTTATTGCTACTCCGTTCCCGCGAGACCTTTCGCCAGCCGAGGAAGATATTGCGTGCAAATGGCCGGCATCAGCCGGTACACGTATAAGAATAAAATCTTTTAGCTAACAAGCGGAGTTCGCCGTATGGCAAATTAGTTTCGAAACGATAACGGTTGCAAGTTGCGAGACCCGGCCGCCCCGAGAAATTAAATAAGTGTAATTTCCACGGAAAACCGCGGCACCGGCGAGAAGAATGGCGCGGCAGTTCGTCGCGAGCAATTTTGAAAATGTGCAGAACGACACGCACGTCGTACAAACTGTATTTTTCACCCTCGAGCGCTGCAACTTTTGTTTCGGTCGTTTCGCGTCCGAACCTCTCGTTCCACCGATGGAGCCGATAAATTACGGATCGTGGAACAATCGAGTACCATACTGCTCCCATAGCCGGAAGCTATGCGACAGAAAAACAGGAAATTATAAAAATACCCGCGTTTAACGCAGGACTCTCCAAGGGCGTAGAAATAACGATTACGTAGACATTCTTCGAAATCGATTGATACGCTATAATTGGCCCATCGGAGCGGCGTGCAATCAATGAACCGCATTACGTTAATGAAAACACGGTAGTTTCTGAATGGCCGGTGGAAAGTCAAAGAACACGGGGAAATATTTCGACGCGAACCCATTGCGCAACGTCGGCCCGCAACGCGACGTGAGAAACGATCGCCTGTGAAATAATCGTTACGGGACGCCTGATAATTACGCTGTAATCACAATTACCCGTAACGAGGAAGAATATCCCGTGTCGGACCGCTGCCGAGATATTCACTCCTGGAAAACGCGTCTCCGATAATTGGCCGGGTGACCATCTTGCATAAAACGTGCGGGCGGTATCCTGAAATTCTTTTAATTAACACTAGAACTACAGTGTAATTGGTTATTTATAATTCCTCGTGGAGACTGGAAGAGCACGTTTGCCGAGGTTCGACGCATTGCTTGTTATATTCGCAGAGATACGCGAGATCGTTTTACAATTTCCCGCGATCTCATCTGTGTCACTGCAATAATTGTAAAATAATAATTCTGAAAGGGGTCATTTTGTCTCGTTCGGTGATTTCGCTGTTAAACGGGGGGGTCTCCATCGACCGAGCCAATCAATTACATAAATTCGATTAAAACGTACGAATTAAAAAACCCGTGAAACGTAAACGCGCGCGTTATTCGCAGCTCGCGCTGCGAAATTAGCCGGCGGATGCGCGCGCGACTCGCCGTGAGATTAAACACTTTTAATTGGAGTATTTTCACCGGGTCCCCGTTATCGTTCGCGCGAATTACCCCCGTGGAACGCTTCCGCGTCGCGTCGGTCCTCTCGGCGAGTCGTTTCGAACGTGACGTTCGGACGAGTACGCGCGACACTTCGCCTTTTTTTGTTGCTCATTCTTCTACGCGTTCCCGGCCCAATTTCCGCGGTATCTCGCGTTATAAAAGTAAAACGGCCGTGAGCCGCGCGCGTTTAACGAGATAGTTCCCCGGTTCGGATGAAAAATTACGCGGGGAAATGTACGACTCCGCGGCCAGCGCCTCGTAAACCGCGGCAACGCTCCGGCATGCCCGCCGAAGTAAATACAGTTGGACCCCGTATAACGGGAACGAAAAATTGCTGAAAAATAACTATAAAATAACTATGAAGTCTCCTCCATAAAGGTATAATGCCAGTGGACGCGTTGCAAAATAAAGAACACATCAATTTTCATGATAAAGGGGATATTCTACTAAAGGCTGCTGCAGGTGGAACTGAATTTTAAGCAATGTTCGATCAACTGGCAGTAATTAGCTTTCACCTGCTGCACGGTGAATTGAGGATTCTATTCTCTTTGTCTCATGTAACGCGAAATCTCTATATCTACGAAGTGTCTGTGTGGTCCTGTTTACGACAAAGTAGTGAGACTACCGGGTCTCGCAATTGTAATCCTCTGGTTGCTCGATCAAAGCGTCGCATTAATTTTTCTCGCGTCGGGGAACTTCCAACCAGTGGGAAACTTTCCGAGTAACCGGTCGATCGACGGGGAACTTGTTAAAACTTCAACTAACGGGGCTGTCCCGCGACGAACGGCTCCGTAATAACGTTGATCCCGTTAATAAATGACGCGCCCTGTCCGACGGCCGCGTGGCGATAATATCTCAGGCTAACGATTCTTTTCTCTTCTCGCACGGTGTATTCATTGCGGTTTCATGGCCGCCATCTTCCCACCGCGACGCGACGCCCGTTTCTTTGCAGTCTAAAATATACTCGCTGAAAAAAAAAAAGTGAAAATGAATCCCGCGGATACGCAGTTGCCGGGCGTTTCTTAGGTCGTTTTTATTTTCCCCGAGCTTTTACGATTATACGCGAGCCCGCGTCTCGCGATAGCACGTTCTTTCGATGGATCTCCTCTCGGACGCCTTCCAGGAAGCCTTCGTGTCGAACAAACGAGAGAATTGTTTGGAAACTTGTTGATAGACGCATGATCTATACGAAAGCCTGATTCTTGTAAAGACCGAGATAAATAAAAGAAAATCTCTATGTTTTCAATGATTTTTAGTGGTATATTGAACAGTGCCCAGATGCCTATTGATTTTCATAAAATATATACATTTTTATTAGATATCAATAATATTTATAATGTCTTTTGAAAAAAGTAGATCACATCTTCGTGACTTATTCTATCTTAAAATTCATTTGTTGTACGCACATTTTCCGACGTGATAACAATACTTCTTTCTCGTTGTTTTTCAATTACTAATTCTTTACGGGACTGTAGCGTATAATTTTCTTGCATTACCGAGACTGCGATAATGAAAAGTTGCATGAATTGTAACGCCGCAGGACTGACCTAAGAGGGGCGAGAATGAAAAGGGAAGAAATGAAAAACAACGAGAAAACGGGAAGCATAATTAGCAGCTGTGGCGCGGACTGCCTGGAGTTCTTGAATTAAACAGTAATTAAAAGTTGTACAAATATGAAGGAACCGCTGGCGGACTTAAGTTAGAGCCTGATAAAGTGTCCGGCGTCTTCCGCAAAGTCCGACGAAAACAGAGTGCCAGCGAAGTAATTAAAAATCGTTTTAACGTCCTCGCTTTCTTTTTCGCGTTCGAGCTCAAGGTTTATGGGGGAAATAAAGCGGACAGTCCAACTTTCTTTTCACTGATCGAACTGCGTTCCGTTGGGAGATCGAGCAGTTCAGCTTGTGTCGTAATCATCGGTTGATAAATAATAATTGTTTAATGATCATGGCATCAACGATTATTCAGCGTATTGGCGAGAAAACGTTTGCTACCGTGTATCATCGGTTCCGTGTAGTTTAACGAGTCTGATGACGTCTACCTAGTGATACAGCTGCACGTGATTATTCTATCGTCCGTATAAACGGTCCGGCATGATGGATCGTTCGATATCACACGTCGTATGTTTACCAAGTTGCCCGGTGTTCCGCCTTCACCGCCCGATATTATCCAATTTTCGGTTCTGCTCCGTCACGGCGGAATATTTCTTCCCGAAACTTCGCTGTACACACGTTCGAGGAACTATCACCAGTGAAATGCAAATTATAATAAGGCAACCCTGGCCCGGAAATTAACAGCCATGCTTCATTCACGTTGTCGTCGAAAATTAGTTTCGAAATAATTTTCCGGAATACCGATGACACATTTTCGTTGCGAATATGCGGAACGCCACGATGGGAAATTATAAAAGTTACTATGTCACTATGATAATGGTAATGCATTACCATTATTGTAACAATAAATATCGCGTTTGGTACTAGCACTCGGTGACGGACTGTGTCCTGTTGGATAAATATTTATTCGATACAGTTCGAATAATGCTCGGCTCTGTCGACAATAAACAAGCGAATCAAATTGATTTTCGGATCACAGGATGTCAAAGATTTATTTAATTCATTTCAAAGTTCCACTCGGTGAAAGAATAATAATGTAACTAGTAAAATAACAGCTGAAGCAGAAGTATAATGCGTAAATGAAGTTCAAAGGCTACAAAATTCCTGTTCTAAGAAGTTTGATACTTTCCAAGAATACTCTGAGAAACTTTATCAAGCAACGTAGAGGGTGAAATTTAGAAATGAATTAGCTTCGTTTCTTAATTCATGTATATTCTTCTAATCAGTTAGTAGAATTATTTCCAAGTGGGAAACTTTCGAGCGCAAAAGGTTAAACTCGTTCAGATTTTCGTTCCAAAGGATGGCGTTTCGAAATTCCCGTGCCGCGACGGGAGATGCCGCGCGTGCTCGCGTCGATAGGTCGAGCCGACGACCGAACGCCTCCGCACAAAAGAGCTTTTTATTGCCGGCCGCAAATTTCCACGTTATTTAGCCGTCGCCTTTATCCGGTCGCGACCGCTATCCCCGGGCAACGGTGCGAAACGATTAAACAAAAACCGTCCGCGGAACAATACCAGAAAGACAATGAGCGTGTTCTCGGCGAAAGTGTATTCAACCGGTAGTTAATTTCCTGTCGCGGTGACACCGTTCGGTTCGGATAAGTTCCGGTGTAAAGCGGCGAGCACACCGTACCGAGGCGACGCCACTCGCGCTGAAAAGAACATAAATCACGAAAGATTAAATGGAACATTGCGCCGCGGCCTACGGACCTGTTGTCTGTCGGTCGCAGCTAGAGCCCATTGTTCCCCAGGCATATTTAAAATTCACCCGATGACACTATGCGTCGTGTTCGTACACGAGTTCGGTAATTTATTGCGTTGCTCGCCGGTTTCCAACGTTATTTCAGCGAATATTATTTATCAGCGCTTTGTAACTGGAATATTACTGTTAGGGATGGGCTGCAGGTATTTTATGGACTTATAGCTGAATTTGTATAGACTAAGAAATCACTAGAGAGACGGTTTTAACCCTTTGTGGACGAACGTCGACAATTCGCGAGATAAAATTTTCATGTTTCGAAGAATAAGTTGCAAACAAATGATTGAATTACTCAGACGCCAAGAGATCAGCACGTAGTTTCTGTTTTTCCCATTTTTTCAGTAATTGATATATAATTTGGCTTCATCTGAAGATTTCGTATATTTCAAAGAATCTTCGTCCGCAAAGGGTTAATCTTGATCTATCAAGATTGAACGATTATTGAATGTATGAAGTGAATATTTATTTGTCGCTGATTAGAGGTCGAAGATGTCTAGAATGTTCACCGTTGAACGGTGGATATTAGTCATTTGTCAATGAGGTGGCACAAGTTTCCAGCTTACCGAACAATCGTTGACATAACAGAAATCACCGGAGGCAGAGGTTGGTACCCAAAGATGTTCCCCATTGACTGCACCCGGACCCCAATCAGGAGTCGATCGAGGTTCACGGTGGCCGCCGCTCGTTCCGCCCTCCTCTCTCCCTCTGAAACCGCAAGACACTCGATTACGGGGTGACACATCGACATAGATACTGAGATAGTGGAAGGGTGACACTTGCAGCTGACGTTAATTCCTCTGCAGAAATTCCATTAGACTATGGAGGACGCGTACCTTCGAGATTAACCTGTTAACCAGTATTGGCGAGTATACTAATCATTTGTCTTGATCCCTACCTGACTTCTGGTTTCCCAATTCAGTCACCTAGGGTGCAATCACGCTGTAACATCCGTAGGATTCTAAATTGACTTGTAATTACCTTTGTTATAGAATAAATTGAATCAAATGGAAAAATCGACCAGTTAACAGGTTAAGACTCTCGCAAATTAATGCGAACAAATGTCCATTAACACTGGAACTACCGAGTAGCAAAGTTGACCGTTCTGTATTATCTTAGAAAATTTATAAAAATACATTTACTGAGATTTCACTTTGCTTGTAATCAAGATTCTGTTCACCTAAATTAATTCATTGAATAATTTCTCAGAAAATCATCAGCGCCTTCTCAATAATTGTGAAGGAGAAATGCTTCATTCTGATTCATCCGGTAGTTCTAGTGTTAATCTATAATTTCTTGTTCTTTCGAAACAAAGTATGCACCATGATTAATTTTGCATCGGTTCGAGGGTTCCTTTAGCGACAGCTGAGAGCGCGAACCCGCTGCTCTAAGCCGATTTGGAAAATTGGGGAACGCGTTGTCGCTGCGGGCTTGAATTCATGCAGAAGCGAACGAAACGAGCAACCGACTCGTTGCGCGTCGAATCAAGCTCCTGAACAATGAACGGGGTGGAAGCTTTCGACATTTGCAACGCGGTAACGCTCGCGCCGATTCGTTAGGCCGCGGACGCTCATGCTGATTCACGCGTTGCTTGATTAATTTACACAAACGGGAATTCATTATCCTCTATTAAACACGGTTAGATTCAGTGGTTACGAAGATAATATGGTTCGCGATCATTACGATCGGAGTCTGTGTCAGCACAATTAGGTTCGAATTAAAATGATTCGGAAGCTGCCGCTGCTATCGCTCGTCCACCATTTTCTCATCTCGTTTCCCCTGCTAATTTGCTGTTCATCAGTACGATTATGTGTAACCAATCGGAACTACGAACAAAACGCGTATGGTAGACAGACAATACTATCCTCTGAACATACTCCAAAGTATTCGATCGACTAAACGATACGCGACGAAAATTCCTCGATCGTCGAACGAAGAGAACGTCCTTCAATTGCGGACAATGACGTAGCTTGCATTTCCATAAACTGTGTTCGCGATCTAGGAAGAGCGTGGAACGTCCAAGAATATCTCGGATCCAGTGGACCCTCAGTATTTCAGAGAGATGCGGGAAGCAGAAAGGGACTAGATGTCATCTCGCGAAGGAAAAAGAGAGAGGAAGAGAGAAGGAGAGCCGGGCCTCGTGAAAGATTCAAGGACACTTTAAATTTCAGAGACGCAGCCGGAACATAATGCG
The DNA here is from genome assembly GCF_051020985.1 of Nomia melanderi. Classification (NCBI taxonomy): domain Eukaryota; kingdom Metazoa; phylum Arthropoda; class Insecta; order Hymenoptera; family Halictidae; genus Nomia; species Nomia melanderi. Next base: position 6,421,411 of record NC_135008.1, read on the forward strand.
CGCCGCGGCGTGCAACTTTAATGACAAAAGTCATCCTCCGGTCGGCCCGTGTCCCTTTGGACGATTATTTAAAAATTGTAGGCTGCTTTGGCAAAGCTTTGTACCTGCTTTCTGCATAATTAGCCCGTCGGAAATTACCGGATATCTGGGTCAAACACGATCCCGGGAGACGGAAAGCGGAATGACGTTGCCACCGTTGCGCCCGCGGATATATCTGTCTTCGGATCGGATCATCTCAACTTCGGAACTTGAGAGTTCCGACAAACAAACACGGTACAATAACGCAGAATCTTCTTTCTCGGATCTTAGCAAATTAGCGAATTGAAGAATGGAAGTCGTACGACGATCTCGAAGGTCTCTCGCGCGAGATCATTATCATATGGACGTCGTGATTTCAACGAAACGATGATTAATTTGTGAATCGGTAACTAGAAATGAATATTTATGGCGTAATATTAATGTGGATAAGAATAATTTAAGAGCGGGAGAGAGTTACAAGACGACTCCATTTTGGCAAACGCGGAGACTCCGGGAAATTTATGAACACACGTTGGAAGATCCATCGATTCGCAATTTTTTCGGTCCGATTGCGATTGGCAATCCGATCGAATTGATTTCATGAAGAATTGGCTCCCGTGGAAGAGCGCCCGAACGAGACAGATGGGAGCAATTAACAACGGAAGTTGGCAGTATTGTCGGGAACGATTCGCTTGTTCCGGTTTCGATGCTGATTTTTAATCCGATCCCGTGGAAAGTGTGACAAATAAAATTTATGAAACATTGATTCCGCCGGGACGCGATACAGAGGCGGAGTGGACGCGTTTAATTAATAATGAAAGAACGATCTGCGAGCAAAAACTTGTTGCGAGGTTGCGACACGATACTCCGCGCCGCAGGATTTATTCGAACCGTTCAAGCATTTGGGATGCGCCCGGAGAATGTTTAAATAACGTTCAACGCGGAAAGACTTTTGAAAGGAGACCGAGCTTTTTCATTCGCGATCCCGGCTCCATAGAAATTTAAAAACTCGCGTCCCATGTAAAGTAAACACCGGCGCATCCTTCTAATTAATTATAATTAAATTCAGCTACTCTTTAACGACGCTAGTGAACATGATATCTCAATAGCCGCGTCGTTGGCATGCTCGCGAAATATTTAATTAAACGGAAATATTTCGGTCACACAGTATCGGAGCGTCGCAAAGGAAATATTTTTCAAAGCAGTCTACAATTATCCACGGTGTATCGCCGAGGAAGAATGTAATCTATGTATTAAGTAACTCCACGGCAAACGCCGGTTTTATTAGCTTCTGGGCAAACAATTTAAAACTTCCCTCAAAACCAAAGTAAGTAGCTCCATCAGGAAGCCCCGCTACATGCGCGCGCGGGATTGAACCGTGCGGCTTAATCAGCCAACTCGAATTTCGGCGGGGAACTTTCAAGTTAATCCGCAGTGCATTACAGGGTATCATTGTTGAAACTTAAGGAACTCGTTAAATTTCGATAGCGAGAGAGACGTTGCACAAATTTCATAATACCGAGAGCGATTTTATCCTCGACAAATTACTGGGAGTTCAAAGCTATTATGTCGTTCGTGAGTTTCCCGGCGGAGTTCACGCTACTTAAAGAATTAATCCTCTCTTAACGGGAAGATTCGTTTCATTAATTTTCCACTGAAGCTCCGCCACTCATACACAAAACGATACAGCTTGAGAGAATGAATTATCAGAATTCATTTTGTCTCGTCTTACGCAACGCTCTAAGACAGTCTTATACAAGTTCTCAACGTTTTAACCTCTCGGATCAGATTTGCCTTAACAAGTTCGTCGCGTAACGAGTTGGTCACGTAAAATTAGCTTATTAATAATGAACAGCTTCGCGGCGGTTAACGATTCACGAGAATCCCCAGGCGGTTACGCGGTAGTAATACCGAAACCTGAAAATTTCATTTGGCAATAGACCGTGCTGTCACGGACCACTCCGCCGCTGTACAGGCGTTTCGAGATCTTTCAATATTCAAAAGCCGATCCCGCGGCTGCCATTCGAATCCGGCTCGTTTATCAAATCCATCGTCGAACGAATTCTTAACGAGCGTGAAGATCAGTCTGACAAGCTCTCTTTACAACGAGTGAGACTATTGGTGAAGATCTCTAGCTCGATTGATTAAAAATCAACGTTATTCGTTGCGTATAACGTTGAAACGACAGATTATTTTGCTACTATTTACGCTTCGCTATTAAACGAATACGACGACTTCAGGGCCTTGATTATCCACATTGTCTATTAAACACCTCAATCGAACTGGATAATTGAAGTTCCACAGTACTCGCAATAAACAAAAAATTTTCCTTGCATCATTGGCGATTATTAATAGTAAGATAACCCTATCGAGGATAATCCCGAAGAAAATCATACGGCAAGGGGTTAAACCCGGGCACTTTCCGTTAACGAACGACGCACCCGCTCGGCCCGACAAAGTGGAAATTATTCGCTCGCGTGCGTGATAAACGGCCGGCCTTTGTGCTCGTTTCAATGATCATTTTGTCAACGTTCTCCCATAACGCTGCGCCCGTTCCGTGAAACTCGTAAAAATATCATCGTCGCGATCACCTGCGCGACGCGACGAGTAATTCGAAACCCTTGCCCCTTCCGCGAGCTCCAGTTGCACGAAAAAACAAAACAGAACTGAATCGCGGTACTTTAATTCTTCATCTTCCGCATCAGGGAAATATCGTGTTCCGGTGAAATCTCGGAGAAGCTCGAACCCGACGGAATTCGCGACAAGCTTTCAAGTGGACGGATTAATCGAGTTCACAGCTGTTACGACTTTGCATTCGTCCGAATAAAATCGTCGATACGGAGCGTAGCTTTTTGCGTAACGGAAGAAAGTGACGGCGCGGTTGAAAATAATCAATTCTAATTTTAATAGCGTAGAGCTCGCAATACACCGAACAAGAAGATAGGATTTCTGAAAGGACAATGGAAGGATTATACTATAGAGAAACTACAGGACCGTGACCGTACGAGAAAGAGACGATGAAAGCAATTACTTTCATCATTATTATTGTAATCAGCGCTTAAGATGGTTTCCATATTCATGCCCGACGGTACAGAATGGTGTAATGAATTATTATCCCCAGCTAATTAATCTGCATACCGCCTCCAGTCAATTAGACTATGCAGAATGGAAAATAAATCCGGCGAAGCTTGCGTAACGCATTGATCGCGCGCGTAATTAACTCCAGAGACGAAAAGCCGCTTTCTTCGACGGCGCCCGGCGCGAAGAATAATTCTCGGACGCGTGATAGAACGGCGTGTGACGTTCCATGAAGTCGGAAATCAATTTTTCGTTTTATTCCCCGCGACGCGCGCCGAAGCGGAATCTTTTCTCGGGATCGGCGTTTAACGGGTTAAATACGCCCGGGGACAAGAAACGTTAGGTCACCCTCCAGAATATTTTACGCGTACTAAAGGATTCTTTATCGAATAATTCCGTAACCCTGTAAAATCGTAAATTCAACGATAATCCCTGAAAATTCCATTGGAAATTTTGTAAGATATAGTGAAATGGTAGTGGACACACGAGACAGGATGTTGAAAACTATGTTTGCGGTATCAGGGACATCTTCGTGACCTTTTACGAGAATCAAGAAAACGTGTTTTCCGAAAATTGTATTTTCTTTTTGTTGTTCTGGTGCACGTGACCCGTCGGCGCAACGTGAAAGACCGTCGGATGCAGCGTCGTCGCCGATCATGCGATTTTTCTCGTTGATCCAGGGCTGATCCAAGAGAGGAAGGAAGAAAAAGAGAAGAAAGCCTTTGAAAGGGAAGGAAGAGCGAAGGGAAGCGTATCGCGAGAGGGAACGCGAGGTGGCCTGAAGATTTTACTTTATCGGTGAAACGTGTTCGCCGGTCTGGTTTTTATGAGCTCTCACGTGGGCTTTTTATAACGCGAAAAATGGATAAGAGTATCGACAGTTTGTAACACACAATATCAAGTAGGATGCGAAAGTGGAACGCCGGAAAATTGCTGAAACTTGCCAGTGTCTTCGACGAAAGTTCGATTATCCGATACGTGCTCGCGTTAGCGTTGCGCGGAGAAAAAGTGGTCGATGGGCATCTATTCAATCGGCTCGCTTCTGTTCCAACAATTCCGGGAAAAAGTGTCGTTCGGTTTCCGTGCGAACTCGTGAACCCGACGAACCAACACGATGGACTTATTGTTTTAAAACAAAGTGCACGAATTGTAGTTCGGTACAGCGTTTGAAGACGCTCGTTTCGATCACTGTTATCTGTTCGTAATTTCTGTCTAGAGGTCGTAAATCCAGGCTAATTTATTTTTCATTCATTTTTGACATGGGATTGATAATATGCAGCGAAATAAAGACTCGGAACACAACGCAAAAATACGAAATTCCTCACGGATCCTTCACCGAGAAACTCGCTGGAATTGATTATTAATAACCGAAAGATAAGGCGGAGAAATTTTCAAGGCTGCCGGCTAAACAAAAAGAATTTGAAAGCGACCAATTAAGCGACTCGTCCGTATGATTCCGCGCAATTCTGCGAAAATACCCACTTTCATCCACGAGCCGGTGTGTCGAGTTCTCCACTCATCCCGGTGCCCGTAATTCGATTGCGAGTCTTCGTTATCCGAGAAATAACCCGAAAATAGCACCGATCGAAGGTGTGAAACGACGAGTAGGGAAGGTCCCTCTGTGCTTCACGATCCAATCTTTAACTCTTCGTGTCTCGAAGTTACTTTGAAGTACCATTTTCATTAAAATGTTCTTACGCAGCAAGTAGGGAAGCAAGCAAAGGTATGAGATAAATAATACGTCGTCCAAGAGTTAATATTGTTAATGGCCTGTCAAGGAATTCCTAGAACGCATTTCTTTCTGAACTTCTTTAATACTTTTCCAACGATGAGTTCCGGCTGGGAACGAGTTCCCGAAGTTCCGGGAATTCCGTCACGCTCCGGTTGGTCCCAACGAAAATTGACGAAACAGCAAAGTTTCGCAGTAGACCAGACCTAAAGTGAAATTTAATCTCTCGCGTAACCCCAGCGCGACGGTTGATTCCGAAACGATTACCGCTGATTTCATTATATCTGCATGAAACTGATGCGAGAACTTGGTTATGAACGAATGACTGGGTCGACCCGAATGTTGAACCGAATTTGAAACGGTTTCGAATTCGAGGAAGTGATGGATGGTGTGCGGAAGTGTCAATGATGTAGACACTACTGTTTAACGATTGCACTAACGAATGGAACAAAATTTCTCATTGCTGAACTCCTCTTTTACAAATGTTGAGAAGATGACAGATGCTTCTATGATAGATTGCTGATGAAACTGATTTGAACAAACTGAATTACTAATCAATTGAACTCTCAATAGATGCGCTCTTACTTCTGCAGAAACATTTGAAAAAGACAACCGCGCTGTTCGGTAGTTCTACTGTGTACTCGACTGTAACGACGCAAGTTTGCGTCGTTTAGAAAATACTGCAAATGTTACGCTTCAGAAAAAAGTTTCTGCAATGGTCGTGCATACAGGAGAAAGATTATATTCACTTTTTCGTTTGGGAGACAGCACGACATTACGAAGCAGCAGCGCAACTTGTAATGCAGGGGCAAAAGGTGATCGCAAGCATCCAGCAAGTTAGTGCGGCATCGTAAAAGAGATAAAAGTTGCGGGACTCGAGTTTTGATAAGGCCCAGACGACAATAATAAAGTCACTTTATCTTCGTACTGCGTCCGGAGGAGAAAAATCGTTAAATGAAAGTCTCCCCAAGCAGAACGAAGACGTACAGGACGTGCAGGGCGTAGAACACGACACACGACATTTCGCGACGGACGTGAGCGTCCGTATAGATGGCCAACGGCTTGTGAAACTGCTGAGTTACAGCATAGTAACATTTACACGGCGATATCTGAATAAAAGTTCAAACCTGTTACCCAGCCATTACGACGGAAAAATGAATAACGCAACACCTTTAACTGAATTTCAAAGTGTCTAGTTACCGTGATCCGACACCACGGTATCACAGTATCTCCGCTAATGATTTATGAATAGAAAAGAGCTGTGAACCGAAGAAATGAAGAAATTTAACTGAATTTCAAAGCCTCGAGCTAACGAGATTCATAATGTTCCCACTGACGATTTATCGATAGAAAAGAACCGCGACGCGCGAAAAATCATTACAGCGGATAAGATGCGAAGAAGAAAGGCTGCACCATGAATTCCAACTAATGGATTTGTTGCATAAGCTGTCCTCGGCGAGGGAAGAATGTACGTATTACAAAACGTGACGCGGAAAAATGATGAAGACTGGGAGCCCGGGGTCGAGCGAATTCCGTTTAATCCGCGGGTATCGCGTCTCCGTGTAACAACAGTAATAAAAATCTCGTTATCCGACTTCGCCGGGCTTCCGGCGAGATGGAATTTTCGTTTCAGATGCTGAACGCTTAACTAACTTCGGTCACAATGGAACCCCGCCGCTGCGCAGCGCCGGTGCGCCTCAATTAGACGCGTCCGAGTTCTAATCAACTTCTCTCTTGAATCATTGACGTCTTAATCTTCTCGAAATAGAATAGTACGGACGGGCAGGGGAGGCCGCGCGAATTCCGCCGGGCACAAAGGACCGGCCGATATCGGAACCTGTAAACGTAGCGGCAGTAAAATGAAATTGACTTCGATTAAACTCCGCGTATGAACTCTCGCGAGGGTGAAACCCGACGGACCCCGACACTTTGCGAGGGGAACTTGTCGCCTCCCTTTCCATGCGATTCGTTAGCGGAATAAAAAGCAGCAACGTCCTCGGAAAGTTCACGTCGCCAGATCAGGAAGTTCACGTGTCGCGTGAAAAAGTTGGAAGCTTTTGATCGGACCCCGATTCAAAAGGCGCACTTCCTTTGAAACACGACAAACTAGATATTCGAAATAAACGGGGAAAAGGGCAAAGATTAAAGGGAACGTAACTGTGCAATTATGATTTGTATAATTGCGCTTTTCGCCTTTTCCCCTGTTTATTTTTTCAGTTGCTCCGTAGTTCCTTCTCATTTGTGTGCCGCAGAAGTATAATTATGTCCCGTTTAAAAGCGATACCTCGGGGCTACGTATTCCTAGTATTTCATGCATGAAAAATCGAAGAAATTCGCAAAGAGAGGCGACCGTCTAGAAACGCGAGTGTAGGGAACTCTGAAAGCTTCTTTCTCGATATCCTGCGTTTGAAACTGGCTACACCGCGGTGTCCTTACGACGAATTGAACGATCGATTTCCAATTCTGGACGTATACAAAACAGCTGTTCTAAAAGGGCAGGACGAAATCATAAAGAAACCGGTATTCCTTTCGTAGAATCGTGTACAACAACAAATATACGATCGTCTTTCGCCGTTTTATGCCCGAGTTCAGGTAATTATCGAGGAACGAAAGCGAACTTCAAAAGATTCCACGTAAAACAGATTTCCTTCGAGCTTCTCAGTCTTCGTTTAAAGACGTTAAAAGTCCAACAAGAACCCAAACAATTAAATAGAACCGACTACTTCGACTCAGAAAATCCAATATTTTCGTTTGCGTTTCGAACTCTAAGAAAATGTTACTCGAAGATCGAGTTGATTAATATTTGCGAGAATACCTACGAGCGCATCCTCGCCGCGGATCTTAGTTACACATTCCAGTTCGCTCGTGTCTCGGGACACGTTAAAATTAATCACATCTTCGAGCAAACCGCCGCGAGTGTTGCATCACGATAAACGTGCAGCGCGTCACCTAGATGCAATTAGCATGCGGTACCGTACGATCATCCTTATCCTCGCGACTTTCTCGAGCTTAGCCTTTGAAAACACGGCGAACAAGTGTGTACGTACGCGTGTCTCGTACCGCTTCAATCGTCGAGACAACAACAAACAGACAACCAACAACAACGACACATAAACAGCAAAACGTAGGAAACTAAAAGTAAAACAAGAAAAAGAAATCAATAACGAAGAGCAACACCAAAGCAGACCCAGAGAAATCGAGCCAGAAGCGTTCCGAACGGAATCGAGGCAGATATAATAGGCCTCTCGCGTTTGTGCCGACTAGCTGCAAGCTAAAAGTGCAGAAGGGCAAGGGGAAACGTTCACTTTACGCTCGGATTTCCTTATTAGCCGAATGGCGTAACAAAGAACGCAAGCGAAACAGAATGCGTCGAACTAATGTAAATAAGAAACTGACCGTATTCTATTTCATTTGCGTTCTTTGTTAACAAGGACCTATCAAAACCGAGGCATCACTGCTGCTATAACTACCCAACTGAGCATTGCGAGTGAACGCTTCGCCTTGCCCCTGTGCAGTTTTACCTTCTTGTTAGTCGGCACAGACGTGAGAGGCGTAGTCCCGGCGAACACTGAAACAATCGAAAGTATTCGGGACAAGGAACTTGTCCCATTCACCAGACGTACCCACCCTCTTGTAGGTCTTGCCTCGGTGCCCGGCAGGAGAGCCGTGTACCTCGTTTGCGCCTCGGTGGGCAGGACGATATCGACACTCTTCGAGCGTATGCTCTGTTGAGGCACGGCCAACGTGTCCTCGTTCTCCCCCTTGCCGTTCTTGTTATTGAAGCAGGAGTCGACGGACGCGGCGCGGTCCCGCTTCAGCTCCGGAACCGTCAGGAAGATATCTCTGACCACGAACTTGCACTTGCTCGCCTCGACGTTATCGTCGTCCTCATCTTCGTCCTCGTCATCCGGTTTATCCTCGTCTTCCGTCGAGCTGACCACCGTGGGTAGTTCGATGGGGTACGAGGTCAGAGCTTCTTGGCGAGCCAATTTCGGGGAGGCGATAGACCTTCTGCGCTCTCTGCCCGGAAACAGGCCGCCCCTGATCTCGCTGGTATCGGCGTTCTCTTGCAGAACTTCCGGCACGATCTCCGGAACCACGGTTGAAGGAGCAGTGGGTTCGTCGCTGGGTGTCTCGTCGAAGGCGAGCTTCTCGGTGAAGGTGGTCAAAGTGACGCGTATCTCGGGGCTACCTTCGCTCCTCTGATCCAGCTCGGAGTCTTCGTCGTCCGAAGTATCTCCCGCTTCGTCGGGCACATCGTCTTCCCTGGACGACGGGTCCTCGTCGTCCCTGCTCGAGTACAGGCTCTTGTGTTCCTCGACGCAGGCACAGTGGTAGCAGCCGGACACCTGGATCGTCGGTGTGTCCGGCCGACGAATGCCGCCCAGGGACTGCTGCCCGCTAGGCAAGCCATAGACTCTTTCGGAGACGTCGAAACTCTTGGACCTCTGACCGCTCTGCAGCTGCGGCACCCTAAGCGTGGCGGAGCCGGGTCTCCTCCGTGAAGAATCCTGCGACCTGGCTGGCGAGCACGAGGACGATGAGGAAGAGGTCGTTCTCGGGGATCTCGAGTCCCTGACGTCGTCATGTCGCTTAGCTTCCAGCTGGATCTCGTCGAAAGACGCCGACCGAACCTGCTTCGGCACCTCCAGACTCGACTGGGACTTCATCTCGGCTCCCGTCGGGGTGCGCGACCTCTTGAACGTCGAACGCAACCTCTGCATTCTCACTTGGCAGCTATCTATTCAGGTTGAACCCGTTTCTATTCAGAGACAGGCCGAATCTCTTCTCCGTCCGATGCGATTGAAGGCCTTCCTCCAGCTCTTCCTCCTCTTCTTCCTCCTCAGTGTCGACCACGCCGATCGATCCTCGATCCTCGTACTCCTGAACGATCGGAGTCTCCACCGGAAGCTCGGTCACCGCGCTACACCTCGAGGAAGCCGACTCGAGCTGCCCGAGACCGCACCCTTCCTCCACCTTCGACTTGACGGCCGGTCTGCAGCCCATCATAAGTAGCCTCGGCGTTCAGTCTCGCGGCTCCCGGGCCTTCGATCTTTAACCTTCGACGCCTTTTACTCTTCTTCTACGAAGGGAGCTCTTCGTCCGATGTTTCTCGACTCTTACCGTAAGAATGAAGGACTGGAGTATTATTAAAGAGACCTTGGTTGATCTCGTCAAGTTCTTGGAATCCTTTGATTGTCTTCACCGCGCAACGGATTGTCCGATTCACACTGTCCGCACTCGAGAACACATTTCCTCAACGTTTCACCGTGATCATCTTCGAAGTCTATGAACGTTTCTCTTCCTACTCGATGAACGCACGATTAAGGGACGCGACACTGTCCCCGGAGTATCGGAAGCCGCCCGAGTCACCGTAACTCAGATCACGCGGATTAATTAGCGCCTCCGATCCACGAGACGTGACGCAGACACCGATACCTGGGTTCTCGTACGTGTGCCCAACGACAGAGGCCTGGGATCCGTTCGCTAAAATTACATTCCGATCCGGGACACATCCGACGCCACGTGGAGGCGACTCGTCCCCCATCCGGCAGAATTTGCAATTTAAGCTCCTTTCCCCGGCCGACGGAATTTCCTCATCACCGGCCCGAACGACCTCGCGCTATCGCAAATTAAACGCGCCGCCACCCGGGGCGCGCGAAAACGCGAAATTTATTCGGGGCTGCCCTCCTGGATCGCCGCGCCGCACGGCTTCTTGCAATTTTATCCGGCGTGCAACACGTGGGACCGTCCGCGTCTTCTCGCGTGCACGCGTCTTCCAACGGTCCAACGAAATTTATCCCTTCGTTCGGTTTTCCGATGGAAATATTCGAGCAATTACGAGATGCTAAGCTGTCTACGCGTCTCGTCGCTAGTCTTTAACAACAACAAACAGCCCCGAGGTAGGATCGACGTTTGAACCACCGACTACCCTCCTCGACTCCCGCTGCAGATCCTTCAAAGGCAATCTCTCGCGTTTACCGACGACCGTCGCCCTCAAAGGACTAGAATTATCCTCCTCCCAGTTCAACAGTCATCGCTGAACTCGTTAACGAGCGTTAATAGACGGCCGAACATCCCAAGGAGCGATGAAGCGGATAAGCGGTCATAAACAGCTGATCGAGACGTCTCGATACGCTCGGCCGTACCTCCCCTCGGACTCCGACGGGCTAATTAGACGGAATCAGGGTAATTAGTCGAGCTATCCTCGGAATCTCCGACTATCACCGGCTGTTCCGACGTCACGGGATGTCCGTTTGTAAACAGTTGATTTAATCTCGCTGGATGTAGGTACTGTTCCGTACCGCGGAGGGTTGACGGACCGGCTGATTGGCCAGCGACGCGTGAACCATAGTCGAAGGTCACGCGTCACCGTCCGCTAGGAACCGTCGACGACCTCGGTGAACCTCGACGCACGTGATGCCGTCGGACGAAGCTCCGACTCGCTTCGCTTTCGCCTCACTTTCCCTCTGTCCGGCGGTCTCTCTCGTAGGCTCTCTCCTCTCGCGCGACTACCAGCATCGATCGGCGGGCAGGCCGTTCTCTCTGGCTCTGTAACTTAATTTCTCGCTGAGACGCGCGGCAATCTCGTCGAATCGAAATCCCATGGAACACGGCCGGCCCACGACCTCTCTCGAACTACAGAGACGCGAGAATGTCCTCAGGTGATCTCCATTTCACCGGCGTCGGAGTTCCGCCGGCTCGCTCGGACCTCCCTGCTAGATTACCCGTTTCACCGCTATGAACCTATGTACGCGTTCAGCGGAGTCTATCTGCAAAACTCGCCAGCGTAAACTATGAACATGTATGTATTCGTAGATCTTTCCAATGTCTCCGGTGCCACAGTTATCAGTGATCGTCGCTACTTCCGCCTCGCACGAGCAATCGATAGGCTTAACACCAGCGAAAAAATATTCCCAATCGCAACTTCGAGTACTTAGCACTCAAAGCGTTGCCCTCCGACCCGCGTGCCATCGAACGTGTCCAAATGAAAACATTGCAAGCGTCGACCCGTTAAACGTTCGCCTCGGAAAATCACGATGCCCACAGTCCAGGAATCCGATCTCCCTCTGTTGCACCAGCCCCGACAGCCAGAATGTAGTTAGCCACGAGAATAAGCGTCCGCGAGAAATCGTTGTCAACCGATCATCGGACCGGTCCAGTCCTCGTGATGCGTGCACGCGGACCGTTCGACGGATCTCTGTCCTCCGCGTCGCGGTATCTAACCGTATCCGGCGGTATCCGGCCGAGGTTTCTACCGTTTTCCTTCGGGCAACACACTTATTTTCCGCGTTCGCTGTTCGTTTTTCATTTCTCCCCCGCGGTGAACCACGAGGAAGGCACGGTGAGGCGCGGTGCTGGAGTCGGGGTGGCGAGAGCGAGCGGGAGAGGGAGAGAAAGACAGACAGAGAGAGAAAGAGAGGAGACCGCGGAACAAACGAGTACGCGTGACGTGCCGTGACAGGGTAGACTGGTCGGACTAGTGACCAGGGCTCGGCAGTGCCGGATGCCGCGAGACCTGGCAGTGGGGGTTAATGCTGGCCCCTCTTCTCCCTCTAACCGCGCCGTCGGTTCACCCTCTTGCTCTCGCGCCCTCCTAGTCCCCGTCGGTCAGACATGCGCCCTCCGCGCGGTCTCTCTCGCGTCTGTGCTCCCGTGAACACACCGACACGCACGAACGGAGGGAACACAGACGCCGCGGACGGCGAATTTGAGATTGCGCGGCCGAATATCGGGGAAAACGTGTGACGCAGGAAGGGCAGACACGTGTAGAGTCTACCTACCCCTCCGCTCCTTTCTTTCCTGTCCTCTCTTTCCAGCGGACGCGCGACATGCGGATACTCCGCCACCGTAATGCTCCTCCATCCTTTTTACCCTTACGACCCACCCCCAGGTCCATTGCCTCCCTACCAGTAGTTCTTCTTTTTCCTTCGTTTCTTGCCGCCCTTCCCCACCCTCGACGCCGCCACACTTTCCAACCGCGGACCCGTGTTTTTGTTTGCCGCGGGGAATTTCTGACGACGCTCTCTTCCAGATACCTCGTGCCCGCCGATAAGGGTTGAGAGCCGGCCGGTTCGAATCTCTGAGTCCGGGATGTGGGAATGGGCAAACGTGCAGTTTTTGCTGTTTACTTGGCAGTGTTTTGTATGAACGGTTGATAGTCGATCGGACAGGCTTCGTTCTTGGTTAGATGTTGGATTATTTTGATAGGCTGAAGCTTTAGGAGAAGATTGTAGTGAAGTTGTTTGAGATTAAGAGAAGTAGACTGAAGATTTATCCGGGAATGCTTTGCATTGTTTCCGTGGGCAATCTTCAAATGGAATTTTGAGCGTCTTAATCGAAAGTTTCTTTTGTGTTTGTGATGTTTGTATACTTGCGTGCATCGTGGAGGTGCAGGATTTAGAGTTTCAGTGACGAAGGATTGGAATGTGTCGGATAGTGTCCCAGAAGTTGTTACATTATGATTTTAATCTATCGCAAATGGGCTCCACTTGTATAAATGATTGTAAAAGACGTTTTAAGTGCGGAGAAACCAATGGAGAGCGTGTAAGAAAGCATCGGCGTTCTTCGATGCTCGCGGCAAGTGGAAAGAGTAAGGCAATTGTCAGACGCGCCGGCCGGGCTGCGCTCAATCATAGCACGAGTGTTCGCGATGTGTCTGAGTAAACGCACAAAATTCTGTTCCATCCCGGTGATGTATTTTTCATGAGCGATCGATATCTTTTTCATTGCGCTGCGATTTCCGCTTCATTTCCCACCGACAGAGCGCAATAAATTGCGAAAAATCGTATAATTCTCGTTTCATTCGAAACGGATATCGATTTCATACAACCGTTTAACGATGCGAAGTTATTTGAGATATCTGAATGGGATACTAAGAGAAATAGCTGCTTAAAAAATATAGCAAAATGAATATCTATTATCACTGAACAGCAGGTATTTACAGTCTGGTAAAAATTCTGAATAAAAGAGAAACTTGAGCGCATTAGATTATCGAGATAAAATTCATATCACCTGAATCCTCGTGGCGAAAGCTAAAAGCTTTTCATGTATGTACAAAGAAAATACTGAAAATCACCGTTGAGTTTAAATAAGTTAAAATTCAACGTTATTCTTTTCAAGCGAAGGGGTTAGAGGGGCGAATGTTTTAATAAAGGGGACAACGTATTTCTACGCTGTTCAATTTCAATTTCAACTATTTTCATTTCCATCGATGGAACACGAAGTTCAACGCAAAGATAAACAAGACCGTATAGAATAATTTACTCTGAAATGATTTCCAGTGTAATTACTCCGCGGTTAATCTGCCCGCGATTGAATAGATACAGGTGTTTCCATAATCTACGAGATTGTTCCGTTCCATGGAAGTTCTACGTACACATAAACAATGAAGTTCCCCGACAATCCGTGTGCCGGAAAACGCATTGCAATATTTATATGGCAACCTATCCGCGATGGAACGTGGCGAACGTAGAATATCGTGAGTGGTAGAACTAGACATTATTCGATTAAATAAAAGATACGAAACACGAAGGAAGAATGTATATAAAAGGCAATCGGAAGATTCGAATGAATGTACCTAATAGTTTCCTACGAAATTACAGCTGATATCAATTGGACGCCTTCGTGAAATCAAATGTGACTGCTATAAATTATTACAGCAACGAAGACGAAGGTTTATTAATATTTTTTAATACTGTTCAGGGAACTACCGAATTTTCTAACGTCTCTTGTTACTTGGATAATTCTAATTTCATGTATAATATAAAACAGCAACTAATTATTTCGTATTTGCCGGAAATTGAAGTCGATATTTGCTGCGATTTCAGGAGAAACATCTGGCAAAGCTTTGCTCGTTCTACGGTGTACACAGAAACAGAAACACTCGACACGAAGATTTCGTAATGGACGTCTCTACGTTGATGTCGGAGCAAATTGGTTACGCCGGCTGGCCCCTTCCTTAACAAATTCCCAGCCGCTGCATTTTCCCTTTTCAATCTCGTTAATCTTAACTCGTTTCTCGGACAGTTTCAATTGAACGCATTAAATATTTCTTTCGCATTCGCCGGCGACCTGACGTCCCTTTTTAATGCCAACGTTACTCAACTCGCCGTCGGTAGATTTCATTTCCGAGAAAACACGCGATGATTATTCCCAAACGCCGAAACTCGGATTAAAGAATAATTAGCATCGATCCGCATTTATACGTAAGATTAGTTCCGTTCTTTGTCCGGCTGCATCGTTCAGCCCGGTTGTAGCCTCGTTTCTGTGCTGAATAATCGATACCACCGATTAGCATCGCGATGCATTTTCAGTTGGCTAATAAAAACACGAGCATATAAAGCGGAACAATTGTTTCCGATACGAGAAATTTAAAATTCAAAGATGCTAAATGTCTTCCCGATACGGTATTGCCGTCTTTCCCTATGCCAAATCTTCGAGAAGGATTTCTAAGCAATCGTTCTGCACGTCAGTAAATTCTTTATTTTTTGTTTTTTACATAAAAACAGTACTTTTAACGCCGCGCAGCGCCACAATTATTTAATTCTCGATAAGGTTCAAATTGCATGTTAATGCTCGGAAGGTAATAAATATTTCACAGAACTTTCCACGATATGAGATCATACTATTCTAAAAATACAGCGCTTACTCACACGACAGTGATAGATATGGGAGAATAATAGATTATCTCCCCCACACGCTTTTTACATAATTGTGCGTGAATACGAATCGTTAGATTTTCCGCCTAACATACATTCCTCGGAGTATCGATACCTGAAAGCGGCACCGTAATATTCATATCATGAATTGTTTAGAGCGGAATATGCTCTTTATCACCGTATCTGCGAACCTCTGTTCATCGTTCACGACTTTCCCCTTCGACGAAGGTAAAAAAAGTGATTCGTATATTAGTTCCTCCGTCCCAGTTCCAAAAGCACGTAACCCATACAAGAGTGAACTCGCAGTTTAAGTGTTATTGGTTTCTAAAAGGTGCTGAACCTCCGCCGAGTTGGAACTACACCAAGAACAAGCAGAGGAAAGCAATCAATAAACCTTGGAAACGGGTAATTCCCTTTCGAAAGCCGGGAAGTCTATCGATACGTAAAATACTGCTGCACCTTTGGTCTTCCGACCTTTACCGTTAAAGTTAACGCTTTATTTTCCGGAAAGCTATGAATAAGTTTCCCAATGACTATGAAACGTGGAGTAAGAATGAGAAGAAAATTCACGTCGAATAAAACTATTTAATAACGTTGATAACTAGACAATGGTAACAATGGTGATGCTGAATAATTGAGTTCTCGCGCCACTCGTGATAAACGATAATTTCGAAGGGAATTACAATATTACACGAAATCAGTGGATAATTGATAATTCCAGTTGCTGCGACTGTTAAGAAATGAATAAAGACAATTCCCAGCTAATTACTGATTTCGAAGAGCAATTGAAACGTTAACTCGAAGAAACTGAAATAGCGAGTCTTTGTAGAGCATTCGGCGTGGCGTTGAATGAAAATTGCGCGGTCATGCCCGGCGGGGCGCCTGATCGTTCGTCAAACTCGTGCATTTCCAACGCTCGTTGCATTCTTCCGTGGCGGCCGTTAAAAAAACTTCCTTCCCGATTCGTTCCGTGGAGGCGAGCACGTGGTCTCGCGGCGAGCGAGTCAACAACGATCGCGTCACACGCCGAACGATCCACAAATCACAGGACACGCGAACTTTCCCGAGAAGTCATGGATTTATATTTGCAAAAATGTCGAGGCTGGCTGCCCGTAAGTTATGCGCATACGTAATACCGGCTAAGTTATATATCTGCACGATTCTTTATTCCCGCGCGCTACCCGTCGGTTCGCCTGTTTTACATGTCGCCCCGTTTAATCCTCACGCACGTGAATATATTACCACGCGCCCCCTCGCCCACCCTCTGTTTGTGCACTGTCAACACGCATAAATACGTGCAACGACAAGTAACGTATACGGTGATACGGAATTACCGTCTGACGACGCGCGATCCCTTCGAGGGAGACGGTCACGTTACGCAAGTTCCTCGAATCTGTTTGCTCTCGAGGTAGTCGACTCAAATTTCAAGCGATAGATCCTTTCCGGATGGTGTAGGTTATTGGAAAATGCAGTTGAAAGAAGCCAACTGTAACTAGAGGAACCGAGGGAAACTAAAGTTCACTAAAGAGAAGATTAAAATCGAGATCTCACAGTCCCATGAAATGTAATTCCTAAGGTACATGTATCTACATTTAATTCCGAGAATGTATGAATTCGAATGATAGTTTTCAAGAAATATCTTCGGTTAAGCGCACTAACAATACATCAAAGTTTGGCGAAAGAATAGGAGACGTTATTTCCTCCCAAAGTAAAATTTCCGAGACGAAACAAGTTGAACGCCCCAAGGAAAATCAGATCGGTTACGTGCGAATGAATCAAAATTCACGGGGCAAAGTTCGTAAGCTCCCGGAACCAGTTAAATCACGAAGTTTAGCGGTGTTCCATCATGAAACACGGCTAACAAACGTTACACGTGAAGCGTGTGTAACGCGTTCGCCGCATACTGATCGTAATATGCAGTTTACACTGAATTCGTAACGATGTTTAACGGGGGTGTTTCATTGCTCGGGGAAAGGGGAGCTGAATTATTCGCGGATCTCGATCGACGAGCCTCGAACTTCGTTTCTTAAACGGTGTAGATCGTGTTCCCGAAGAGAAGTATTGACGCTTAATTTGAAGTCAGCTCTTCGCGCTTCGAAGGAAATTAACAGTAACACTACGGAGCATTTAATACGATTGATATATAATCCCTGTAAAAATCGTAACAACTAATTATTTTCAGTTTCTTCGGACATTCATTATAGTATTCAAGTGAAACTATCTATTTTTCAAATCATTTCGAATACTTAATGCTTTTAAAGTATCAATCATTGCGAAACGAGAAAAATGAAACCAGTTATTTTGACTAGTACGATAGTTCTACTGTTAATAACGTCGAATGTGCTGACATCGAACGATTCCAATGATTCTTTTCCACGATCGCTCACTTTTCACTGGTGAATCCGTGTATACATGGATACGGACAAAAAATTGCAACAATTCGTTTTTAAGCGCGACCGTTCGAAAACGTGATATTCAGTTTACCCGCGGATAAAGTGTCAAAAAACGAATCGAGCATCGATTTCAAGTCAACCAAGTAACGCAACGGGAACGAAATTTTCGAACGCGATTCCAGTTTTCGATATTCCCAGCGGCTGATTTAATTCCAATTTCCTCCGGCGAGGATCGCGGCACCGAAACTGCCACCTGGAAATTGCACCAGCGCACTGGCTGCCGAGAAATTATCAAAATTACGTCACATCCGATTAAAATTCACGCAAGAGTGTGCCCATTCAACGCCGACCTGGCCCGACCCGGACCATTTAAACGTGACGACCTGTATTACGGTTATCCTATTAGTTAATCTCGATCCGCGGCCGACGCAGATGGAACAGCGGCAATAAAAGCGCAGCCGAACGATTAAATTTGAAATGTCAGCGCGCGTGCCACCTCAGTTACAGATGGATCCCTTCGAATAATTTCACGAGAATCCGACGGTCGTATTTAGGAACGTCCGACGGGAACGTTAATTTCACTTGACTCGAATAATCCGAGTTGGAATGCTCCCCTTTTTCCCGTATTTTCTAACTATCCGCTACTAAAGATACCGCGGAAAGCGTAATTGTCGGTCTGCCGGAAGCCGAACCTCGCTGGAATCGTCCCAGTAAATACTGTATCAATAAATCTCGACGGTAACGAGGGTATTATGGTAATTGTGGTGATTACATCGAGTAGAGTAATTGATTCCAGAATGTGGCTTGTGACGTTGAAGTATGAAAACCGTGTAGCATCATAAATATTTCATTATTGAAACGAAACTGAACAATCCATTACGTTATATTTAAACGTTCAACGATGATGCTATTTTTACCCATTTTCCGCCAATCGGATCCGACAATTCGAATTTATTTCTGCCCCGAGAGTCCCCCGCGTTTGTTCTATTCTCGCCCACGGATCAATCGAACCGATCAAAGCAAGCAGGACACGGTGTTCGTCATTTCGAAACGCGTGCTCGCGAAAGAATTGCGAATTCCGCGCGCTCTTCGTTATTCCGAACGTTTCCGCGTTCGCGCGCCTTCGCCGGCTCCGATTGCCGAAAGTCGAGGAAATTAAGGCGGAAAACCAATAGAGCGCATGAAACATTGTTCTGCCGGGCACGGACTTCTGCGAGAAACGTTCCGCGTTTGCGGTTCCATTGGTTATTCAACAGTTCGCGGGGAAAAAATTCCATCCGCGCTGGTATCTTTTTTTTTTTTTTTTGTTCCCACGGCGTCGTGCCGAACAGAAACGGAAAAATACAGTTGAAACAACGGACGGTGCGCAACTTTCGGGGAAATTGGTGAAAACTGCTATCATCGATGCATACAGTACCCTTTCATTATTATTTGAACCGTTGAAACTTTGCCTCTTAAAAGCGAGGCAAGCGTGAACGTGCCGTATCGAGCATTTTGTAAAAGATTAAATTGTACTGACGAAGGAACTGATGAAATTATACAGATTTCCTGTTCAGTTCTTTACAATCTGGCCAACCCGAACTGCGGAGGGGGGCGATTCAATGATCAGAAACGCGTAATTAGATTGGAGACCGAGAATTTTAACCGAATGACTGCGCGAGACATTAAACTAGCGACCCCGAACGCCCGGCGCTTCTGCGTAATAAAATCGAGACACCAGGTGCAGCTGGCTTGCTCTTAGATCTCGGTGTCTACACTTTAGTTCCTAGATCTCAGTTCCCATGTCTCAGTGCCTACATCTACAATTCTCATATCCCGGTTCCTACATCTCACTTTTCAGATCTGCAGTTCTTACATCTTAGCTCCTACATCTCTGATCGTACATCTCGATCCCTACATTCTCAGCGATTCCTACATCAATCCGCTCGTTTTGCCAACCTTTCCTCATCCTCCTCCTCCTCCACCACCAAATCAACGGGCTTTTGCTTGTCTTCGCGGCACGGAAATTGTGTGCCCTCCGCGAAATGCACCCGTTGTCCTAGATCCGGCGTCAATCCGAGCAACCTACAATGCACACGAGAAACACCGAGATGGTGGTATAGGAGTCAGTCAAAGGGCTGGCTGCCCTCGGGGGACGGGGCACACACCCTTCAACGATATCGACGTCCGTTCTTTAATCGGACCAGCCTTTCATGCTTCGCGTCGTACCGCCTCAACAAGGACATTTTTAGTGAGATTGATGAGCGTTAATGGTGACGGAGGGTTGATACGGCGGAGCTCTCGAAAACATCCTGCGGCGAGGCGAGTTCGGTTCTCGTCGGCGGAGCGAAAATGTCCTGTTTTATCTTACTTTCTTCCCGAGTAATTGGGAGCGAGGTTCTTAGACGTAGATTTGTGTCCTCTTAGAGCAGCATCGAACGATTTCAAGACATTTGTTTCCTAGATAAAAGAGTTCCCTAAATCTTAACCAATCTCAGCTAAATCGTACGAATCCCTGAGGATATTAATGACAATGAGTAGGAACGAAATCCCGTCGATTTAAAGCTCAATTTCAGACTTTTAAGATCAATTAATCCCCTTGGGCGCCGTCGGATTAAGACCCTCGCAATCCTGACACGATAAGGGTTCAGCAATGAATAAGAGAAAAGTTGTTCAACTCTCCGAGGCAACAGAGATTTTCGCATGCTCGCGAAAGCACGATTTCGCCTCGATATCGATCCATGGATTACGCCACGTCCCATCGATCGGTTCGCCACGAAATTAACATTTAACGTATCTCGTTCGGAAGCGGACGAATAAGCGATTACCTCAGCAAGCGTCTAGTAGTAGGTAGTAGCTGTCGTGGGAATCGAGGGAGAGGCAGCGTCTGCGACCGGAATAAAAATCGATCTCGCGGTGAAGGCAAAATGGAAATGCCAGCAAAATGAAACAGCGCGCGAGTGATTTATTTCGGGCATTCGGTCGCGGTTACAGATGCGGCCCGGGGCGTGGGTTCACGATGAAATTTTGAACGGAATTGAACGGTGTATCGAGGCTGAAACCGGATGAAACCAAGTCCGGCGTAAATCCGATTATAAGCAAGATGCGTCTGTGCTCTGCTCTATCTCCGGCGTACCGTTATACCATTTCACCGTTTAGGCATTACACGCGGGAACTAACTCGGTGTCCCTTCCTTTAATTGATTACGAATTAATTTTAAATTTTAGTTTCTCTTGTACGAACATCTTTTAACGTGGACAATACAAGGAACCTTTTCGAGGATTTATATCGCGAATAGATGTAAGATCGATTTAAAAACTCTTTCTTCCTATAATCTGCTGGACGAATCGTTTCATTCCGTCGAATCGAATTATCCGGATACCCGGCACTGAATGCGCGAAACATTGCGCAATCACCTGTGAAAGCTGCGCCGGGTTTCATCGGAGAAAGGGAAAATATTGAGAAATTGAAATACCACCGTGAAAAATCCGTTTGTTTCGAAGATAAATATATTTCCGCGCAACGCACGGGGTTATTGATGCGGGTCCTGTATACCTGACCGATTCGCGACGACCGGTTTCATCGACGACCTAGCCGCGTCAAACGGGTTATCGGCGACAAAGGTTGAATGACAATTGATTTTCGCGAGCTTCGGTGTTCGCTAATCATGCTGGCTAAACGAAGAATACGGGAAGGTAAGGCGGGAATCATTATTTCATGCACAGAACACATGGGTGCGGAACAGCTTCGTGCGGGACGAAACACAAATATATATACGTCGAGAAAATGTAAATGAGATGCCACCATTTATGAAAGCTCTCTGATCCGAAATCGAGAATGTGTGCCCCTTCCCTCGAAGTGCTTGAAACAGTGAAAAACAGAGGTGTCAATGGGAACACACAGATCTTGATGGGGACACAAACGGGAGAAAAATACAAAATACGTGTTACTGTACGGGGGTTATAAAAAGCTCTACTTGTGGCTATGCAAAAAAACATCAAATCTTCGTTTCTGTGCAACGAAAGCAACGGTGGTCGTCGAAACGTTCGAACTGCTTGAAACCAATTACACCAAGAAGATTTACGACCAATCAAAATATTCAATAACGAATGTGATAACGAATTGTTAATAATTATTTCTAAGAGCACTTGCATTTCCTACGGAGGAACAAGAAATATGCAAAACGTGTTAACCGGGGAGACGCGATATAATTTCAATCGTTCAGCAGCTATCGAAGGTTCAGAAACGAAGAGTCGACGGTTAAAGCACCGTCGAGTTCTCAAGCGTGTGTGGTCGCCGTTAATTAAACGGTACAAGAGCCCGAATCGGTCGAACAGCGTCGACGGTACGTCGCTGGCATATCGTTCGTTGCGTTGAAATAAAAGTCAAGAAAGAGATAGAGTGGGGAAAGGAATAAACCCGGGAAAAGAGGGAAATTGCTGCGGTACGATGAATTGAACATGAGGACGGCACATAAAATTCGCGGGTGCGTTGCTCGCGTACATTGCGGAGGCGTGTTAATAAAATCCCGTGGCCGTATTTACATCCTGAGGAACCAGGTCGCGTCACGATGGCGCGCGCACCGTGTCATCCCGGAAATTCAGTGGAACTCGGGCGCGCGTGAACGAAATCCCGCCGGCAATCTCCGCGGTTCGAAAAAAGCGCCGAAAAAGGAGTTTCATTAGCCGATAACGGCCGACACGGGATTCGAACGATCCCGGAATACTTTGTACCTCTCCCGGCACTGTATCTCTGCTTATGAATATTCATACGAATTAACGTGCCGCGCACACAGGACACCCGCGGGTATTCTTCTCTCTGTTGTCCGACAAGCGAGTGAAAAAAATAAGGCGGTGCGAACGAACCTACGATATCTTCAACCGGGAGCGTTCACTCCGAAGAATCGTCGGCTCGCGGAATGTAGATTAATTTTAAGCGATTTTCATCGGAAACGAAGTAAATCAATCTGGCACGTGCAGATAATTAGACGACGGTGAAACTGAATATGAGGATTTCCAAACGCGGAGCTGAATTGAAGACATAATCGAATTCGAAAATTAGACAAGTTGAATAGAAATCCGCTGACGTGTCTGTTCGTGGCGTGCCGTTTCTACTTCTTGCGATCTCGAATAAGTCTTCCTTCGACGTAAAAGATTTGAATCTTGGATTTAAATACATCTCGTACGGTTCCAGGAAATCATTAGGCCCGTCGAGCCAGTGTATTTTTAATTCAAGCCGTTTGACAATTAACTCGTGGACCGCAGCAATTAAGATATTATCAAGGGAGAGAAACGGCTCGCGTCGCCGTTCGACCTTTCCTAGACGGAGCGGCGCAACCGTCGAAAAAAAGTCGCGTTAATTCCATTATGAATGGAGGTCAAGGGAGAAGAATCGTTTCGGGGTTGGGTCCGGGCAAAGGAAGGGACCGGGATGAGATGCGAGGCGCGCTCGTGGAACCGAAGAGTAAAGTTCTGATGGAATTTAATCCCGCGAGAAAGTGAAACGAAGGCGCAGCGAAAGTCAAACACGGGAACAGCCATCGGCGGGTGAGTTACAGGGAAAACCTCTTTCTTCTTCGTTTCTTGGGCTCGAGTGGCCGCTTTCAAAGAAAGGAATCCTTTAATGAGTGTGCCGTTCGTAACGTATTGACTGTGCTTGAATCGATCACCGTTTAAACAGAACGAGCCCCTCTGCGACTGTCTTTCGCTGTGGCCCGAGCACTTCCGGTCCAACTAACGAGTTACGTTTCGTTACCCTATTAGCTGATTTCAATTGCGATTCAGTCCGACTCCGTTATCCAATTACTGCCTCTGGTAACGACACTAGAGTTAGTTGATCGTATCTAGATCCTGGATATAAATTCATATTTATGAATGCATTGGAACCGTATTACATTAATCTATCACGTAACTTCTCAAAGATTTCTATACTGCGAGGGATTAATTTATTGGTAGCGGAGGAAACGACGCGTCACCTGTCTATCGCCGACACAGTGTCGAAAGCGTCGGTGTTCGAACGGTAAGAGTCCGGTGAGAAGCAAAATGAGGAAGGGAAAAGGAGGAGAATGTAATCGCTCCAATTATAGGAGTAAACGATTCGTGAAAGAAGCCGGGGGTAAGTAAGCCGTGGA
Source organism: Nomia melanderi (assembly GCF_051020985.1). Lineage (NCBI taxonomy): Eukaryota > Metazoa > Arthropoda > Insecta > Hymenoptera > Halictidae > Nomia > Nomia melanderi. Next base: position 6,445,399 of record NC_135008.1, read on the forward strand.
CCAGCCCTCCGTCGGTGAATGGCGGAACGCCGATAAAGTGCGACTCGGCGCGAGGGGCCGGACTCGGATAAAAGGGCGAAGAGAAAAGAAACTTCCGTTTGACTCTCATTGTGGGGGCTCGGCTAAGGAATCATTTTCGCCCGGCGGGATCACAATGAGCGGAGCCGTGAAAGAAGGCGTGAAAGCCGAGCAAACCAACCGGGCGGCGCATCTCGGACTCTCCCGTTCGAGGACTGAAAGCTCGATCAAAAAAAAAGAGAAAAAAAAAACTCGCGACCCATTTAGGCACTCGTTGCCGGGACTGCTTTTGTGCACCCGCCTTCCCCGATGTTCGTGCGCATCTCGGGACTTCATTCGACGCTCGCTCTTCGTTAGGCAAAGTCGGAGGACGAACGGGAAACAAAAACCGTTCCTCTGTCTTTCTTAAATGGGGAACTGCGACGCTACAGCGAAGTCCTTTCACTCGAGGTAAGATAAAATGGACGGAAAATGGCCTTTCATCCAGTGTTGTCTGCTACTGCGAGAAATAAGGCGAGCGATGCTCCCGCGAAGGAAATGTAATTGATATTCAACGCGCGGAGGGCCCCGTCTCGCTAAACTGTGATAAATCTTCCCTGTTAAACAGTGAACTGTGTTTGACGAGTCGTCTTAAAACTCGAAACAGTACTATGTTTTTCAACGATCAATTAATTACTTTTTCAAACGAACCTATGTCTTCTCGATTTTGTTTGAGTTTCATTATTTTAATGTATGTCAGGTGCGTCCACGTATGCAATCATCATTGGTTGATTTTATTGCAGACTCCACGAGAGATTATTTCAACTGTGCACCACAGATAATTGATTAATCCAAGCCTCTCCGCGAGGATGTTTCTTTCGTTTTACGTCCGTACGGTGTATTCAACCGTGGACGTTGGTAATTTATTGTTTATTAAACGACTCACTCGATTACATATTGATGATCGCGAGATTATGCTTGTTACAAGCGAGCTTATTATTAATAGGCCTTTTTATCGGTGCAATGCATCTGTCCCGCAACGACCACGCATTTCGTACTTACAAATTAATTTATACAATCAACCAGTAAATGGAAATCTGATTCGCACGTTGAGCGCATTAATGGGATGTATGTCGAAACGTTTAATCGACCTGCATTGAATCTCTTAAGTAAGCGGCTCACAAAAAATTATTAATGCAAAACTGGAGCTTCTATTTGAATAGTTTAAAGTGGTAAAAAATGTACTCTGAAGTGGAAAGAGTTTTTTGCGATTCAGATATCGTCGGAGCGAATAAATTTCTTGCGCTGTTACAGCACGGATGCGTTTAAGAACATAATTATGCAATTGCATAAGTCGGAATGATATACGATGTTATTAGCGTCGCAGGCGATATCTCAATTTACGTTGCTTAATAACCCAGAGAAATGGCTGTGAATCGAGTTCCACGCGGAACAGCCTCGATCCTCCTGTTTAATGCACGTTTTCCGGCACGAAATCTTTGATCCGCCCCGCTCGAACGAAAGAGGAGAATTGGCCCGTTAACTAAGAAACTTTCCTATATCGAGAATATCCGGCGAATGTTTCGTAAAAGTTCCATCGAACGATAATGTAGAAATTAGCGCCACGCCGCGGAGTTCACACGTTCTATGTCTAATTAACCTAATAATAAAGTTCCGTTGGAAACCGGCCGGCCGAACGGAGTCGGGGAACTTTCCCTGAAATTCGCGCGATTATTCGGCTCGATAGGGCTCTCGGGAGTTTGTAAATTTTGTTAATAACCACCTGAACAAACCTTTACATTCGTATAATCAATATTATTAACCATTCACACTCCAAAGTTTTTCACTAGAAATATTCAAGATTGTCATGCATTATAAAAAGCTTAATAATATCGTGCATAAGACTTTATAATTTTACTATATCAAGTCAAGTGGTGACTGACAGCGCTAACACATTTTAGCTGACTTGAAAGCTGCTGCAAAGTGTGGGGGAAATAGCCACACGATTTCAATTAGCAGTCAGTTTTGTTCCGAATTGTTTGGTCGATCGTGTTTCCTCGATCAAACAGGGAGAACCTTTGGAAATCATGATGAACCACGTGTCCGAGGAACGTGTAGGAAACAAATTGGGTGAGCCATAATAATTGGACTGTAGAAGTTACAGCAATATCGATTATTCCGTAATTTATTCGTGGGTATATTCGAGATATTCTAACAGTGCGACGATCATTTCTTTGAATTCTTGCGGAAAAGCATAAAACGGAACTCGTAACGACTTTCATTCGCTTCACAATTAGTAAGGAAGCAAGTTCAGTTATTTCTGCCGCACCCTCCGCGAACACTCTTCGGGGAGTTGGTTTTTATCGCGCGGCGATCCCCATCGCATCGGATGGTTAGCCAATAGTGGGCAGACTTTGTTTCGGTCTTGCCAACTGCGAGAGAAGAGGAAGGAAAACGAAAGAGCGCGGACAATTTTATTCCGCATTTATGGGTCAACTGAGATTGATGAAGCTAACGTTATCTCCGTTTAATGGACATCCGCGTTTCCAATCGTGCCGGTTATTCGCAGAATATGCATTAAGCGCTGTGTATTATTCTCGATCTTTTATTACCGCTCCTTTCATTCGTGTTCCTTCGAGTCCCAGGTGCACCTAATGTGATCTAATTAAGTGAAAGTACATTTTCTATCGACCACTTTCAGCTTGACATTTTATTTTAAATTCGTTTCCATTCTGTTGTATACTTAAGCATCGCTATAGATCCTCGTAAAGAAATTTTCGACGAACAGCGTATCGTTGTCGTTTTCGCCGCACTTCTTATTTTCTTTTATGACGGAACAGTATACGTTGCAGCCAAGAACTACGGACCAACTCATCAAATTTCGAGCGCAGCCGAGACTACGTCTGCCCTAATTTCAGCGCGCGAAAGTTTCAGGAGCAACCGCGAGTTTCCATCAGAATTATCATACGCTTTACATAATTCCGTCAGCTTGTAAATTCGAGTACATTAAATTCCGTCGCCGCTCAGTCGTTCCAGGAGCAAGGAAAATAGAGCGGATCCTGGTTAACCCCCTTCCTTATTTTCTCTTTGTTTTCGCCATATTAAAGCTCGAGCACCGATCATCGAAAAAACGGACACGGAACTTCGATAAATTCGATAACTCCAACTCGAGCAATCGGTTCTGTTACAATTTCAATAAAATCAAATACAATGTTGTAAAGCCGGTGAAACGGGCACGGAAATTTTAATTTCAACTTCGAATTTAAATACCGATATACCGATATACCGATATACCGATGTTTATCGCTTGCACTTCGAGCACTGCCTTCTCCATGCGAAGTTACTTGAACTTTAGACCATGGTAATTTCTAGGAAATAAAGGAACCAGTTGCGTGGAAATTTTAACAAGCTCCAAGTTTCAAGAATCCGCCACTACATCGTACGTTTCACGAGAACTGTAGAACCTGTACCCGGAAGGTTTGAAGAAACTGAGATCTTTCGCAACATGTTTTCTTATCAGATTTTTTCCCGTTCCACTATCAAACGTGTAATCACGCCATATTTGCTTTGGTTATTATCAACTGTAATGCACTTTTAATGATATTCAGTATTGTCTAATGGAGGACAGAGCGCATTTGCATTCTGCGAGAATTGGAATTAAAACGAGAGAGATTTGTATCCGGATTTTCACGATTCGCGGGGGTTCTATGGCGAGTACCGGTGCGATTCAAATGGAATTGTCAACCGTACACTTTGTAAATTGACACCTGACAATTCATGGAAATATATTCGGACTAGTTCGCGGCTTGCGCACTCGCTCCACGCTCGTATCAGCGAGTTTCTAAGTTTCGAGAAAGAGACCGAGCCATAACCGTGAAATATTGCGGCTGAACCAGTTCAACGCTCACGGCAAATTCGAGTTTCCTAGTTAACGGGCTTATTGCCGTTGGACGCGCCGATTCGTGGAATTTCACGGGTCAAATGTATTTTCCTCGGAAAATCCTGCAACCGGAGGACTGTAACTGTTTATTATTTCCTAAAATCTCGTAAGAATTTATAATTTCAATGTTTCCTTTAAATGAAGGTAAACAGTGTGTACGCTAATAGAGTGTTTCCTTTAATTTTGCATTTGTTTTTCCAATTCCATTAACCTACGCGAATATCAATAACACTCGCTGAAATTAGTGTAGTAACGTAGAGAGTGTTGAATTATTCATGCACATAATTTCATAACATTATCGCTCAACCGAGGAATCGTGACATCTGCGTACGTTATTCCAACGTAAATGTGATCTTTATCGTATTCTAATTCGTGTTGCATGATGTCCCTCGGAACGTTGTTCTCGAAACAACTGGATATTTTTATTAGACGAGATGGTGAAGCAACTGTTCCCTTATTCGACCTAAATTAACAACACGTATGACCCATGGAATGGGACTCGCGCGAAAGGGCAAGGTCGAAGATGCAGATGTATGTACCGAGATGGTGTCGCTAACGTGCCAAATACATAAGTTTATGATGATTGCAAAGATAAATAGATGGTGGGACGGAACTTTTACACGATTTCTTGTAGCAGTCGACGCGTTAATATTCATACAACATATTTATTCCGCTAATCAACTGTTACGTTATGACATAATATTTAGAATTTCTTGCTCAAGTAGAAACACTTAAATTTATTTATAAAGTTCCGTCATCGTTGTCTCGAGAGAAACAAAACTTAAAATATTCTTGTCACAGTAACGAAACACATTTACATAAAGTTCCTTCGTCGTTTTCTCGAGGAAAACGTAACAGTTTGGTATCACTTAAAATTTCTAAAATAAATGACAGAGGAAAAACTCACCGCGACATGCACCCCAGAAAATCGAACCATGGTATGCACTCGATGAACATTTTCGGAGATACGTTCGAGCACTTCGAGGCGTGACAGCAACGGTCGCAGATGCACTCCTGCACTTTCCTTTTCGATCACGCTCCGAGCCGCAGTTTCACTAACAGCTCGGCGGATGTTGTTCACGATATTACCGATACTATTATGTCACGGCCTGCTTCACTTCTCTGATCTCCACGCGAAGTCGGGAGAATCGAAAGAATAAATCCTTGGAATTCGCCAAATCAAGAACCTTCAAATTTATCAATTTAAAACTTGAACACTGTGTCAGTTTATACGAGAACTTTTGAGATTCTTTAAATCACTTTTCAAAATTACATGTATCTCAGTCATGAATCCTTGGAAGGCCGAATACCGCTGACACAAAGGTTTTATAATTTCAATCTGAAATTAAATTGTGCAAGGTGTTTCGGTCGAATCGTTTAAACTAACAATAAGATGTATCGAGTTGAACGTCGGGAAACGTTAAAAGAAAAGTAGCCCCACGAGGATAAAACAGTTTAGCCGGTTTACGTTCGAGAAAATTGCGCGCATTTAACGAACGAAGAACACAGTGGAGCTTGTGTTCGGTCATTTAACGTGAAACGAAGTGTGAAAAGTAAATAGGTTATATTTTCCATGTGTTCGCGACGTTCCGTCGACCAGCGACAGAGGACGGCTGAAAGATATCCGCGATCTTTCCGCGCCGTTCACTATTCTGTTTGTTTCTGTATATTTGTTTGGGGGCCGACCGCTAATAAGAAGTATATTTCACAAGTGGGCTGGTTAAACTGGTTTCCTATGCGCCGTTAATTCGCTGACGCCTGTGTAGGCGTAATGTTTCTCAGCTAAACATCGATAATATTTGTTAATACCAAAATTACATGTCACTCGCAAACGCGGACGTTAAATAATTCCATTGAAAAGGGAGATTGAACGAAAAATGGTGGCAGTTTTGTAACCAGTAACAATTCCCGAACTTTTTCATTCGCTTTAAAGCGAATAGATCAATGAATCCGAATGTTCCCTTTACGTAATAACGGCCCGCGTTCCCTTCGGCGACGTTACAGTAACGCAGTCCCCGTTTTGTCCGCGAATCCGCCGTTAGTATCACGCAGCGAGCGTAATTGTACGGGGATACATGTAAGAAACCGACAGAAACCGCGGTGTACGCAAATTGAATGAGGTATTCATATAAACTCCTATTCGTCACGCGTGAATTAACACGCCGTGCGTATTGTACAACGGGTAATTGCCGGCCGTAGTCTGCATAATTCCACGTTGCAACACAATTTAAATGTAACTGTTTCTTAACGACCGCCGCCGATCGTAGCTCGCAGTGGAACAACAATTTTTTCGCTCCTTTGACTGAACGCGAAGCTTCGCGAAACTGAACGCACCTTTCGATGTTGAAACACTGATCGTTTCAGCAGAAATAAAAATTGCCATTGGGAAGTACGAACGATGGAACCAAAATAAAAAAAGAGAAAAAAACAGATAGAATAGCGTTGACGATCAAAGTGCAAATATAATTTGCAATGGAAACAAATTGTTAGACTGGCAACGATTGAAGTCAAACAATCCGATGGAACGGTAAAAACTCGTGATTGCTGTTCGCTCGATCCACGTGCTTCGCTAAACTACATCATTAGCTGGACCTTTTGTGCGCGTGAAAATGTTACAGATATTTTTACTTCGGAAAAGAAATTCCGGGAATATAATATTTGTCTTCGTTGACCTTTACAGAGACGAATATTTCGATGTACGACATCTAAAACTGAACGCACTTGCAAACTTTAATATTAAAACCGATGAAACAAAATGCGGCTCCCGCAATTGGACGAAACGACAACCGCAAATCAACATATTCCAACTATAAGGAAACTTTATATTCATCGCGGCAGATGGTCCACGTGTTTACCGTCGGTTCCGAGAGATTCCACGGAACTTTTCCTGGTCCGGAAAGTTCCGAAAATTCCATGGACTCCAATATTTCACAGCGAGAGTAGTCCTGCGTTCCCCGAGTACATCGAGTTTTTCATTTCATAACACTGTCTATCCCTAAATCATCATAGATTCTCTAATCAATTGGATTTCCTGTGTCCAATAAACTGAACCATCAATTTTGGAACAGGGGATACGCGTCGAACGAAACTCAATGGGACAAGAATTAATATTCATCGACGACACCCCGTAATTGACGCGCTCGATTAACCCTCGTGCTCGATTTGACCCGAAAAGCAAACCTTTTGTCTTTAATCTGAACTTCTCGTTACAGAAGCGCGCGAGCCAATTCGATATCAGCGATTCGCACGATCGCGATCGAATAGTCATGAAGTTTCCGCCGCTTAAGTAGATGTCAACTTTGATTCGATTTCACTCATAATTCAATTGAATCGGATTTCGTTTGCCGAACGACCGCGCGCCGGTTAAATGGATTTAAAGGGGTTTTCGGCGGGCAACGGGGGCAAACAGGTGTAATGATATTCCCATCGCGTTCCCGATACTAGGGGACAAGTATTAATCTCGCCGGGTGTTGTCCCGTGTTTCGCGTGTGCTCCGCCGACCCCACTGGTCAAAGGCGGCTTTAATACGTTTGTCGAAGTTATACGAACGGTATGTACGATACATCCGTTGCCTTTCGGGCTCAAATTCAATTATTCTGCTACTCCCCGCGGACCGTTCGCATCAAATCTTCACACGCCCGTTGTACTTCGATTACGCGCGATGGAATTCGGTCACGCGAAACTATCGAACACGCGAATTTCAAATTGTTCGCGATATTCGGTTACGATGCTCGTCCCGGGCCCTTTGAAAGCAATCGTGACATCTCGCAACAACACGCTTGCCATGCGAAAATGTAATTTTCGAATAAATGAAACGTTCCTTGAACAAAAATACGGAATTACAGAACCTATCGCGTTTACGATTTCTTTTGCCAGCAGAGATTGGATATTGATGGAAAAAGTTGATGCGTTCCTTAAATTGAATTTGAAGTCGACGTTGGAAAGGTTAATTGAAAGTCCTCAGATGAATAACGCAGCACGATATTTGAAAAACACAATGGCGAGTTGTGCTTCGAACTTTTTACCGTCATATCCATTTTCGTGTTTTGTTAATCCCGTTCGAGATCCGGAGTTCTCTTTTCATGCATAAGGCGTCTTTTATTTCGCCAGGTGATTTAATCCCGGGAAAGTGAATTAGAAACATTGAAATCAGTTTCGAAAGGGCAAACTTCCATACAGCAGCGAAGGGAAAAAAGTCCCCGAACGGGAAAACTGTGTCTGCCGTAGCCGAGTAAGCTGCCTGTCTACCATTCAATTGCTTTAAACGCTCTAACTTCCTAATTCCTAATCTTTTTACAAGCAGAACTGCGAACCAGCGTAATTTCACTATTAAGAAAGTTCGTGTTCTTCGCGGGACAAGAAAACTTCACGCGGCGAACAAGATTTCTTCTCTTCCATTCCTTGCAGTCTTCATCAAGTATGCAAGAAAAATGAGCGCAGTTCGCTAGAAAATGAAGAACGCTCGTAAATTGAAATCCTTAAATTGAAGAAATATCTCGTCGTCCATTATACAGGTAGAAATTGTTCTCGAAAACTCATCTCTCACGACCTTCCGAAATCTCTCCATAAAACTTTCAAAAACTAATATCGAAACTGTACACTTTCGACAACGATTTCTCGGTACAAAATATGATTTTGCACGGGATAGAGAATCTGAACTTCAACTCCTTCACAAATATTCCTCTAGGTTTATGGATCTCGATTTCGATTAACTCTCAGGTGTGTGTGTCCAAACAAACGAATTTCTCGGGCGAAGCAAACCTCCGGTCTCCCTCGGAAGCGAGGCAGTTTCTGTATCATTTCGGATGTTCAGCGGGCCAGCAAGAATCTAAATAACCCGGGGTGCACCGAAATTCGGTTAGCAATCTAACTAAAATCCACTACGACCGCGGGTTCAGCTATTCAAGAATCCGGGGAGCTTTGAACGGAATAGATTCTGATTTCAATACGGATCAATGCTAATAATCCGACGAAACGGCTTTCGGATAACAGAAAAAGGCACGCCGGATATTCCGCCCTGACGGATTCAATTTTGCTTGCATTGTACGCGTATTAACAGATGACAAAGCTTTTCGAAAGATACGCAAGATGCATTCGTAGCTTATTCCGATCAAACTTTCTCGGTGCTTCGACCATAGCAAAACTGTGACTTTGTTTGAAGATTTATTAATAGACTGCGAATGTTTATGCGTTCGTGGAAAAGTAACTTTCATCTTTCCGATTACATTTTTAAACGTTTGAAAGATCCGCGGTCTATTCGTTAAAACAAGTAATACGAAGACAGTAATGCCGTATTTAAATACACACCGCGCACATTGCACTAGTACAAGTTATAAAATTTACGAAGTCCGTGATACAGTTTAAATCTATTCCACCTGATTCCCCGTATTTTCTGTAACGTTAGCACTCGCGGGACGACGAATCGTCGGGTACCGATAAAACGATAAACGCGTAAAAGGTGAACCGGTAAAAACACGCGACGCGAACCAATACCGCGAGCCGTACTGCGTTTGAAGCCTTCAAGAGGAACACTATAATGGACGTGTTCCCGTCTTTCTTTCCAGTTTGTTGTCTCTCACCGATTCTCCCTCTCCTTCGACTTGACTGTATAAACAGGCGACACCGGTGTGTAATCGGCCGAGTCGTTACGATCACGGCGAATGCTTGCGTCGATTTCGCGAAATCGACGTCTAAGGGATCGCTCGTCGGAAACCGAGGAATACAATATATTTCTCATGATTTTGCGCTTTCGATTCGTTCGTTGTTATTCTTTCGTATGTTTGTCGCGTATTTATAAACTTTCACGACTGACTGTACCCACTCTTGCCAGTTATACACATTCTACAACTCGCAGAGAAATACCTTGTACACCCGAGCACCCTTTTTCATTAATTACTTCCCTCTTCATTTTGTACACAGGTTCTCCATTTACTTTTATTTCGATGTAAAAGGCACAATGTTTCCATTCATTTCGACATTTCCAATAGCCCGCCAACAAAGGAAATTCGCCGGGTTACTCGAAACATCGTGCGCAGGTTGTCAGGTGCACGATTTATACGCGAGGTCCAGGATTACACAAGATACGCCCGCCCTGCGCGTATGCCTCGAGTTCGATGCAAATGAACGTGTCATATAGACAACATCTTTACGCATCGTTCTAACCACTCCTATGTCGCGTGTCTAATTCCGTCGATCACGCGTGTAATTTCCGAAGAAAAATTAACAAACCTGTTTCCATAAACTTCAGATTCTCGATCTCCCTCTCTTTTCTGTTTCAGGGACGAATTTTTACACGTGTACGCCGTACCACGGGTACGTCAACGCTTTTAATGACACGGTTGCGAATGATCAAGACTGGAACGAGATTGACACGGATAATTGCCATCACGTAAGCGTCTTTGCTGTCCTCCGCAATGCCATTTCGAGACTTCAGATTTCTTCTCGAACGTTTTTGCCTGCGAGGGAAATTAGCCCTTTGCGCCCGAGAGACGACGCTCGGTCGCCACTTATTTTCACGATGAATCGACAGCGAAATTATAAAGCTTTAACTGAAGAATATCGTCTATATTCATCGGAGAAGGCTGAATATTTTCAAAATAAAATTGATTGCAATGGTGATTAGAATTCTTCGGCGAACATAAACAAATGTTTTCCAGAACGTGAATGTTCGCGAATGTAACGAGTGTCGCTGAAGGGCTTACACTCTCGACAGGATTGATCGATTCCAAAGGAGCCGAAGTCTTCGAGGCGAAACAGAAAACGTTTCTCGAAACTGTGCGCCGACTAAAGTACTCGATAACTTCGCTAATTGGCCCATCGGCGACGTTCAAGGTTGTTTCTCGTAAAATACGAGATCTCGGAGCGGCGCAGAAAAAGGTAGGGAAAAGAGACCGGAGCGCAAGAAATTGCAAACGTGTCGATACTTTGTCGAAGTTTCTTAGTCGGTCAAGCGTCTCTTAAAACCGGACGAGAACGTTTTCCCCATTAGTCGGCCGACAACTTGTCACAATGGAAATCATTTTCAAACTAGCTAAATGTCCTCGCGCTTAAGTATATGCTTTCAAGCGAATTCAAAATAATTAACGACCCCTTATAAATACTATCACTTAGTAATTCACGCCTTATTCCGACGAATGCGGTAAATCGATTGCGAAGTCTATCATTAAATCCGATAGAAGTACTTCAACACACGTGCAACATGGAAAAATATTGTGAAATGTCCCACGGATGTTGCATAATGCGCTGCAAGCCCATAATTAGACTGCGGTCTTATGAGATTACAGCATACTGCAACGTGAATGCAAGGAACGTGTAGATTCAACGAAGTATATAACAATGTTTCCACATTAATACGTTGAAATATTCACGTACGAAACTAATTAACGCGTAATTCTTGAAGCCAAAAATGCACTCGCGGTAAATGGAATATGGTAACGCCGGTTTGCATCAAAACCTGCACTCCGCCGATAACGTTACCGAATTACAAACCCTGGTTAAAACCGAGAGCTCCCCGGAACTTCGAATTCCAGTCGGCGAGGATGAACGCGAACGGCCGCGGTCGAAGAAACGTGTTCCCGTTGCCCCGTTCGCCATTCGGCGAATTATAAATCGCGGAGGAAGCGAAACGAACAAGCATTTCCGCGCGGTACAACGGAATACCATTTTGAACGCGCTGAATAATGAACGCCGCAACGCAGCATCGTATCGCCGCACTCCTAATCAAATCCAGTCTGTTATTTATTAACAATGCAAGGTTGACGAACAGCCGGGCGAACGTGTGCGGCGCAAACAAGTTGCAAATGCTTTCATCGGCAGTTATAAATACGCGGCAGATGTCGGTGCACTTATTTTTAATCGCGACTCAGCGTATTTATGCTAATGCGTGCCGGCCAATGTATGCGAACGTTTGTTTTATTCTCCGCAGTGGCCACTGGCGATCGGTATTCAATTAAAAAGAGAATGGAAACCTGAAGGGTAGGTTATTACAATGTTGCTAGTTAATTATGAGGCCACTTCTCTCGTAGACAATTCGAACTTAAATGCTTCGAACTCAGTTTATACTCGGAAAAATGTGACGAACGCTATTTCAACTTTGATTGTTCTATATCACATTTGAGTTTTCATATGATAAACAAGCATTTCCTCCTAGTGCCTTTATCATTTTTTTCATACGCAAGGCGCTCAAAGAATTTTTCCATGTCTCAGGAATTTCACTGTGAAGGGTTAACGGGCAAGCACAAATTTTCCACAACGCTATCGAAGATCAAAGGCGGCGACTCGTTTTCCGTGACATGGGAACGATAAATTTTCACGCACGCTCAAGCGTTTCGCCGGTGCTCGATCGCGACAATTTCCATTCTACGGTGTCAGCACGATTTGACGCGCGTTCAAGGACTTGCTGATAATGCCCCTGCGAACGTCGTGGCACGAGCCGCGTATCGCCGATCGGAAAGCGGAACTAGGTTGTAAACGTGTAATAGGAATGCCTCAAAGGACTCGTCGCGACGTTTCCTGGCCTAGTAATCGCGACAATTTTCATTTTAATCATTTCAGTGCAAACCGGCGTGGACGCATTTTTTCCGTAACACTGCTTAAAAAATAGCAGCCTATCGATTCGTAAAATCGAACTGTCTATTTACCTGCTTTTCTATTAATTATTTTTATTCTTTTTATTGCTTGCTTAGAAATGGAAAACGGAATGGCAGCGCCGTTCAAAATCTTTTTATATGAAAATAGGAAGGCATAATTCTTATATATATATATATCTTTTTATATAATTATATAAAATTATATATAATTTATATTGATATATTTATTGTTATATACCATATAATTGCATATTATTGTATACTATTATATTACATTCTAATGCTTTCTTGTTAAAAATCGATGTAAACCTGTCTTTTAATTTTTGTTCCCCCAGATCGGGCGAATACCCCACTGTACGACTGTTCTATCTTTTCGTCGTTTTCTTCGTTGCTCATCCTTCCCGCGGTGAGAACGGAAACTTTCCTACCCGCTGAAACTTTCTCGATTTCCCGGCTCGCGTTTAACACGTTCCTTGCCACGTGTTCCCGACGTGCGGTGAACTTGATTTCCACATCATTTGATACTTTTCTCGTTAAAGAACAATATGAATAAGAGGTGAAACATGCTTTCAATCTTTTCGAATTTATTCGATTCGGTGAAAGAGAGGGGAAACTCCGAAGATTACTTTGGAAAGACGCCACGGAGCCGGAAAACTCCCTTAAACGTCGTCCCGCCGCGAGAAGAGCGGGCAACCAGCGCGCGGAATCGAATTATGAATACGTGACGCTGGTGCAAAGCCGGTGACTTTGGGTTCGGCTCGTTTGAACGCGTCTCGAAGGGGTCACGTTTCGATTCGGTCGGTTCGTTGCGAAGGAAAGGCAAGGAAAATGTAACGAAGCCGGTGAAAGGATAGACTAGCGGGGACGGGAGACATTGAGAGGATCTTGCCGAAGCATGAACAGGAACGTTGCGTAGTAGTAGAATAGGGAATGGATCTGGCCTGGACGGAAATGGCACGAAAAGAAGAATAAAAGAATAAACGATAGAACATTATCGGAGCCCCGAGCGTTCCGATCACAACAACTGAAATTTAATTAATAACAGTGAAACGGACCAGAAGAACCAAGGAAGTTTCCACGCGGATGATAAACATTGCCTTCAGTGTTGGCTAGTCGTCGGGGTAAATAACGAAAGAAACTCCGTGAACCAAACAACGTCTGTTTGCCGAGGAAGCGGAAGAAAGGGAACGTTAAGAAGTTTCGTTACACGCTTCGCGGGTACGGAGCTGTACAGGCTGCTGAAAAAACGTAGATCCAAACTTCAGGTGGACGTTAGTATTCCTTGAAACAAGGAAAACAGTCCCAACAAGTTCATACGGTCCGGAGTTACAAGTTTGTTGGGAAGAGTATTATATGTCTCTGAAATACAATGCCATACTTTTTTTAACTTCCTATAGCAACGGTTACCGTCTCGTGCTAAAAATACAGTAAGAAACTCTGTTATCTTGGGATTCGAAGGGTGCTTTGATAATGGAGCTTTAACATTTCTCAGCAGGGGGAATGGAGAGGTTAATGAGGAAGGAGAAAACACGGTACATTCGCTCTTTGTTATTCGTGGCATCGGAGGAACTAAAATGGGATAAGAGTTTCTATAGCTGTCTCGTTATAAGCTTGTCGCCCGAATTAATTACGGGGAACACAACGATAATAACTTCACTTCGTCGAGTACATACAGTAATTAAAATTATGAACGAAAAACAACGCGAGAGAAACGTCATTCCCTTCGATGCAACGAAGGTATGTACACTGTACTTTTAACCTCTGTGGAATAGTGTTCCTATAAAGAAATACAATAGTGGCCATAGAAATTACACCACGTTAAAACGATCCGTGGTTTCGAGTTAACTCTTGATTTACGCTACAGAAAATATACAGTGATGTAACTTTATCGGTCACTGCTATAGAACAAAAACTCGTATCGCAAGATAAACGCAAAGGGAGAACCGGAAACGAGAATCCGTAGGGTTTAAGGTAGCATCAGGCGGAGGTCTAATTGATCACGTAGAAAGGGTATTCTCGTGCAGCTAATTTCACGTATCGAGTTTCCCTTAAAAACAAAAAGGGAGGAAGAACAGCTACACGCGGTCGTTCGCAGGGGGCAGCGAGATAGGGGTGGCAGAAATGTTCGTTCTCACCCTTCGTTGTCCTCCTCCCTGTCAGCATCTTTGTTCTCCTCGTCGGCCATGGCTCGCCGATACTTTCTCGTCTACCGATAGCGAAGACAGAGGCGCACGGTCGATGGAAGAAACATTCGGATACAAAACGACTGTCCTGGCACCTCTGTGCACCGATAGTTCTCCCGCGGTCGTGTACGCGCGCCGATAACAACTGGGATTGCAACGAAGAAAAAGAAAGACCGAGACGCTCGAACCGGACCGTGCGGTACTCGCTATCAAATTTTGCTCGACTGCCGCGCACAAAGTAGCCCAAGGCATCGTCAACTATTACGGCTTCGGAAATCCCGCAAGCACACAATTCTATTTTGTATAATGCCATAATGCCATTACGGGTATCCTATATCGGCGTCCGTTGTCCGCATGCGGTGTGTTGTTCGAACGCCGGAGCATTCCGTCGGGACGACGGAAAACGGGCATGACCGCTTTTAAGGAAAACAACGCACGCGTAAGACTTTAAGTTCCGATAAAGATCGTAACGGTGTCGGATTGGTAACGCTTCGAAAGAGAACTCGGGAACAGCGAAGTGAAACGTCGCATTTGTAAATCAATTAAACGATTTAATTTCGATTTATATATTGTTATTTACTATCGAAGATTCTCGTTTCCGCGAACGAATGTCCGGCGTTATGAATTTTTGTATGAGTAATCCGCAATCTGTTACTCTATCACGGATTCCTGGGATTCCATTAAACACCCTTCCGTTCCGAACTTCCACCGTTCACCGGGGAATCCAGAGCTGGGATTAAAAAGGGGATGTATGTATCGAGCGATCAGCGCAGAATGATGCAACGCGATAAAAAATCTAAACATCGCGTCCCATGGACGATCTGGTGATACAGATGCGCGAGGATTAGGGAGCGCGAAAGAATTTATTGTCTCGCGCTGAACGGGGCGGGCTGGGAATGCGCGTCGAAATTGAAGGGGACAACAAGTTCGCGTACGATAGTTATTAACGTTGATTCCGACACGGGCACGGGAATTGGAAAAATGAAGGGGATTTCAACGAAAGGCGGGCTTCCCCTAAAACGAACTGACATTTTAATCCAACTTATATAGAAACACTAAATGGCTGCCTGCCGACATTCCTGTTCACGTGCCACGTCACCGAATTATTATACGCGCGCAAGAAGATTAAGGGATTACGCAACTAACGGTTCTAGTCGGATCGCGGACAGCGAAGATTTTCTACGATGAGGAGTAAGGAAGCGTGATCCGATCGGGACGGTTAACGGGGGCAATTTCAGAAAACGCGGGACGTAATCTCGCTCGCGTTTCCGTTCGACGTTAACCGTAACGATTGCGTATTTCCACATGATTACGTGCCGCTGTAAAACTGGCACGTAGTCCGACCGACCACCTATGAAGAGAAGCACGTAAACGGTTCGTATTCCCCGCGCGAATTCATCGTGGCTGCGTACTACGAATACTGAGAGTTTGATCTCCTTTCGTCGCACAATGCGCACGCTAAAAGATCTTAATTACACGGACGCTTTCCCCGCATGCAAATTCCACGCGGTGACTGATTGCTTTCGCATCTCGCTCGCCTAACCTTGCGTAGAATCTTGACGCTAGAA
Source organism: Nomia melanderi (assembly GCF_051020985.1). Lineage (NCBI taxonomy): Eukaryota > Metazoa > Arthropoda > Insecta > Hymenoptera > Halictidae > Nomia > Nomia melanderi. The sequence goes on from NC_135008.1 coordinate 6,461,675, forward strand.
ACCTGAGCTTTCTAGGGAATTCAGTGAGATTTTCTATCAAGATTTAAGTTGGGATTTAACCCTTTGCAGTCGAAAGTTTATCGTTAGAAGTATTGAACATTTTCGAACTACACATCGATCATGTTTCTGGTAACTAAATTAACAACTCACATGAATTAAAGAATAAAATTTTACCACCCTTCTATGTGTTTGATTTTGTCCACTACCTGTATCAAGTTTGACGTGTCCCTTTTCATCCACGCTAAGTCTGACGATGCTATTATTTGTATACAGTATGCAGATGAAGTTTTCGTGACGCTACATTTCTTTCGTTAACATTTCTCGGTAGTACGTACTGCACCATCTTATCGTACTCACGGATACAATAGTACCCGTAGTTTCTATGGCCCGTAATGCCAAGGACAGGGTAACACTGTGCACACAGAGAGGCGCTATTCATTTCCCTGTTTGCACCACGGTTGACACTTTCGCTCGAGCGAATGCACCTAGACGACATCAGCGTTACGCGTTTGCCAGGCGTCGCGTGAGTCCTAGCTATTGTGAAAATGGAACGAACCATCGGCCGAGCAACAACCGATGCTCCAGTGACAACCAGTGTGTTCTTGTTTAATTTCCTGCCCGCGAAGCAACGCCGGACTCATCAATCGATGTTCTTGGGAGCAAGAATCTAGACTAGGTCCTTTTCACGGATGTTAACGGATAGGAAATCTCACTTCAACCGTTATCCTCGAAAGAACACACGATTATCGGTAATTTAATCTGGTTTTTCACTTAACGAGAATCTGAATCCTATCCATACATGACTTTTATCCACAAATTCTGATAGACATGTGATTGGAGATCGATCCAAATAACATTCGTTTTCACGCGTGAATTCATTGAATCGCGTTGGAAAAAACTGTAATCGTTCTGTTCGAGCTCCCATGATGAATGCAAAATTACGAAAAAATGAATGTTTCACTCAAACACCCAGTGCGCGCACCTCGTAATTTCGAACGGAACGCGTGCACACCGAGCGCCGCCCATCCTTTGTTAACTCGCAGACTCGCAACAACAGGAAATACGTATTCACGGCTCTTATGTATTATTACGCAACAATTTGCAACCTATATGGGTTGTATCACGGGCGATCGTCCGCAATTACGGGATGGTACAACGCTCCGTTGACTTTTAATCCCTCATAAGCGGATGCAACGCGCATTTACGGTACACGGGGAACGAGACAGTGTTTTCTCTCTCGATACTTTATACATAATTTATTTAAAAGCTTCTAAATGCAGCATCCAGTCAATCTTTCTATTTTCGCTCAAAGGATTGTTTTCTCTTGCACCGTGCTATTGGAGTTCTCGATTTTTCGCGTTTACAAAACTCATTTCCCGGCGCTTTCTATATTCCCTCTCGCGGCGGAAAATAACGGTGTTGCCGTTAAGGGTTTCAGTCAACATCCGTCGCGATATTCCAGCAGTTTCGGAGATCCGTGGAGGAATCTCGAATACATAAAGAGTAACATAAGGAAACGGAGTACGGAAATTGAGAATATAAGAGCATCCCAAAGAATAATTCCTTATAAAAGCTTCTTCCGTCTCGTCTTGAACTGGAAAGTAGGATAACAGAAGCTTCGATGCGAATTCATACAGCGCGGTACGTCCGCATAGAAAGTATGTACTTTCATCCCGAGTAAGGAAGGAGCTATGATACGGGATGCGGTACGAATGAGAGTGCCGCGAAAATGGCAAATGGAAATTCGTCAGAAACGAACGGGAGTCTGAATTCGAAAATGTTTTTCTATTGTACGAAACGTTACGAGGTAAACGTTTTCCATTTGGATTCGATAAACTGAACGAGAAAACTGAATTTCTATACAGTTCAACGCTAGAACTACCAAGCAGTCGAATAGACCATTCATCATTTCTTTTTACAGAAATTCTAATAGTTTGGCATATAACTACATCAATTTTTGTAGTAATTTCTCGGTAAAACATCTGGTAGTTCTAGTATTAAGGTTTTACAAGTGGATCTGTAAAAATGTAAGTTTATAAATGAATGAAGTTATATGACTAATGATATGCTGCTGGTGTACGTACGAGTCCTCGCTTATTAAAGTTCCATTTTGAATCCGGGTATAATTAAAAACAGTCGTGTACGAGATGAGTAATAAGCACGTAATAAATTAACCTATGCAAGTGACCCTGCAGCCTCAACAATTGCCTGGAATGAAAACGTGGCCTTCTCGTCGTTGTCGACTGCATTCTCTGAATCATTTACCAAACATTACGCACTAGACATCTGGGAACAATTAAGACCAATTAAAGAATTATCTATAGCGGACTAAACTTCAAGAAGCTGACGCAGTTTCCAGGTCAACGAAGCGTACATTGTTGCGTTCTGTTTGTATTACCTCAGGAAGATCATTAAAATTGTTCTAATCTTAGAGAAAGTTCAGAAGGTCCGTTTCATATGGGGTGCTAAAAAGGGAAAACAGGAACAGCGCGCAGTTTTACGATAAATCAATAATTAACCGTGCGACGGATTGTAGCCTTTAACGAACCTTCTGCACGTCTACCTAATAATAATATTAAATCGTACGAGTTCTGCAGATTGAAGGTCCGACCTTGACTTAACACTCAGAAGTGAATGTAAAGATGGAGTCAAGGACTCTTACGGTGAGTTGAACTCAACTTCTTTCGCGTCTGTATTTTAAATAATGTATTCTGCGTATCATTTATGCCGGCTACTAAGACGATACCAGCAAAAATAGTCAAAAATAATTTTCATATTACCACACATTATAGCCAGCTGAAAACTATAAAATTCAATTAAAAACCTGATTCACGCAAATTTCTATTTTACCATGAAACGACTATCAACCCGTTGTACTTGAAAATTTTTCACTGGAAATATTCAACATTTTCCGACGAAATATAATCGACATCGTTTAAAACTAATTTAACGATAATCCACAAATATATTAAACAATAAAGCTATTTTATTAAAATATTTCATATAGCGATACAAAGTTTAATTCAAAATACTAAACATTCAAATGCATAGTCTTGCTGTATCAAATAAAGTGACTTGACAGTCACCTCTCGAGTGCAAAGGGTTAACACGTTGAGTGCACAATTTTGCCGAGACAAACATGGGAAATGAAGATAATGTAATATCAACTTATGTAATTGAATTACGTTGTTATTATTGCAGATTTGAATTGTTGAATGTCAGTGCATCAAGTGGTATCACTTATAACATAGAAAAGTTTTCAAGTAATCACCGTTTAATCGAATGAATTATTATAATTCAACTTGATTGACGTCACCGGTGACCCCCGTGGCATCCAATGTATTAACAAGAATAAACTCGTGAAAAAAAGAAACGTGTGCCCCAGCATCTTCGAAAGTGTCACGCTGACCACTGTTTCCGTCATTTCGCAACCGGTGCGTTGGCGCGTACGGATCGCCACGACGCGAAGTAAGTCGAAGTACGTGTTCGGTCGTCCCTCGACAGAAATCGTCAATTTCCGTGGAGTTCCGGGTTACGCGCGACAGTACGGTCACAAGCATCGCGAAACGGATCGTGAAACATTCGTGGACCGCCACCGAGGCGAGAACGTGGCGACAGTGGCAACAGAGCGGCTGGCGTGACAATTGCTACGGGATCTGTCACTCGTTCACCGGAACGGCGAACCGCCTTTTTTTCGTCGTGATTTATTTAATAAAATGTACACACGCTTACCTCATCGAACGTTGTATTCTTGCGTCCGAACCGTCTTTTAATCAGCTCCTCCTCATTCTTCCCCTCTTCCTTTGCATGATAGCCAGCATGTCGTAGCCATGCGTATGAGAAACGTGGCCGTTACGTTCCGACCGACGATCACCGCCATGACACACGGACCCCTGTTCCCGCGTCGAGTCGCCGCCGCATCGTAACAGGCATTTCAACGATTCTCACGAGCACACACGCGCGACATCCAGCGGGATCTTTTTCGACGGCCGGCAACAGGTCCCGGCGCACGTTTGAACGCTGTGACACGCGACGTCGTGTTATTGTTTATTGTTCTCTCGCGGTCGGGACACGCACACGCACGGCGTCGATAGCGGCGTCTGTCTCGTTCTCTCGCGGTCGCTCTATTTCGGTCCACTCTCAGGTAGGAAAGGAGGGACAGCGCAGTCTGCCGCTCGAACGAATGCTTAGCGACACTATTAACCGAGCTTAAAGAACGACCACTGTGCCCCGAAAGGGAGGGACAGAGAGAGCTGCACGCGGCCAGATACGGTAAAGAGCGAGTGCGAGAGAGAGAGAGAGAGGGGACACGAGACTCGAGCCAACGGCTATACCCATTATAAATAGTTGTAGCCGGTAGGAATGGAAGTAATACCCTCGCGACCATCAGGTGGAACGAGTATCGCGGGATTGTATTCTTTTGTGACAATGTACAGTGGCTTGACAAATAATCGTACGCTTAGGTGCGTTGAGTGTAAGGTTACCTGTACGCGTGGATGGATGTCAACCATCAATATTTGTCAACCCACTGTGTTTACTAGTAGAATTCGATAAGCAAAGCGTGTCTATTGTTTATTTAACTTACCTTTTAACACTTGAATGATTTCTCTTTGTAAGATTCATGTACACTATGCAAAACACTTCCTCATTTACGGCGTTCCTAAGGACACTGCATCGTATAATTTAAAAAGAAAATGGCGCTGGGTCGGACCACGTGACCAATCTCTTATTGGTCACTTAATAGTTTCTCGCGGGTTCGATTGACCATTAAAGTCAAGTTTAAAACTAAAATGACCGGAAATGACGCGTTTTTTGTACGTTCCAGTTGAACGGTCAGTTTGGTGGGAAAGTGTTCTGTGGTGTGCAGTTCGGAGCGTGGGCAAAGTCTATTGTTTGAGAGTGCGAAGCGTCGAATTACTCCCGTCACTCGCGGTTGGGTCAGTTGGAAAGAGACGAGTCGAAAGGAGAAAGAGGGACGAAACATGCCGGCGGAAGTATGCGCGTGGGAAAGAGAGAGACAGAAACGGAAAACCGCCTAACGTTCTTTCCTTCTTCGCGTCATTGTTCCGTCACTGAGACCTGCCTTGAATTTTAACGGATCGCGGTTCTAACATGTAAATTCGTATGATCTCCTTTCGATGGTTAGCGGTTGCTGGTTCTGCTGTCCCGTCGATGAAACAATGGAAATATTCGTAAGTACAATGCTTTCGCACGATATTAATAAAAATACGGAACAATAATTGCCTGCCTTAGCAAAATGAGCTCTCTCGTTTGCGAATCGTTCGAGTAGAATGTCAATGTTACCTGATGACTTTTTTCAAAGATACGTCAACCACTGTCAGTTGTTTCGACTGGCTTAGCTAACTATACGGTACACGATCGGACACAATCGAAATGCGGCAGACTTTATTTTCATTCGACGAGGTATTTCTATTGACTACGAAATCACCTAAAGTACTAAAATTCGCGCGGCGACTATCATTAAACACCGAGACGAAGTGTTGCTTATTTTCGAAGCGGAACGCTTGTTGGCAACACTTGAACGTCTAGCTTCTGTTTATAAGTTTTGGCGCGAATCCCAGGTGTCATTACGTTGGCCGGATATTTGTGGACGAGTAATAAATGGATCGATATAATACACCAGTCCAGCGATTAGTCTACCTTTGCGCCGGTGTCTCTTTAACACTAGAACTACCGTTCACTTAAACTGACTTTTACCAATTTCTCTATAAAAACCATAAGCGTGCGTTTATTAAGACTTCAATTATGTTGTACTTCAGTTTCGCTATTACTCAATTAGTTTCGTTAATAATTTTTCGTAGAAGTGTCCGTGCCTTCTTAGTAATTGTAAAAGAAGAAATGAGAGATAAGTCATTTTGGCCCATTCGGTAGCTCTAGTGTTAATTGGTAAAACGGGATGCTTCGAGTGTCGTTAATTTACCGACGGTCGTATATACATAAAATGTCAATTATTTCGGGGCGGCTCGTTGCACCCGTAATGCAATAACGCATCGGCTAAAGGTTAAGTGCTGCCGGTAAAAATAGATCGCGAGGTGAAAAAAAAGCGCTACCACGATCATTTTTATGGATACGTGATCGCGTTTCATGGGCGCACTTCCGACACGACACCGGCAAGGTTAAGTTCGCGGAGCGTAATGACGCCGGAAGTCGTTCGACCACCTACGGGGAGTAAGTTTAAAAACAAAATTTCTTTTTACTTTGTAATCTTATAACGCCGCGCGTATCATGCGGCTAATAATGAAATTGAACAAATTAAATAAAATCACGGTTAAAGTCGAGATTTAAAGGAAGATATCTTTTATTTATGGACCTCTTGAACCATAACTTCATGTACAGTCTCATTAAAGATTCCCGTTAAAATAGGGGGGCAATTTAGAAGCAGATAGCATAACGATACCATATTAAAATTCATTTTCGTAACGCAAGACACGGACATTTCTAATGGGACTAGATTCAAATGCTGAACGTAAACGTAAAATATTCAAATACAAAAATTTAAATTATATCTACACGTTAACGTCTTTTCTTCTTGGTTTTTTTTTTGTCAAGCGAAACACAGGTGTAAAGTTGAATTCCGTTTCGTCTTACAACAATCAGAGGTAACCTTAATATTTTACAATGTACGAAGGTGAGACCCGTAACGCTCCTTCCATCATGGTTGATCCTAAGGCTGCTCGTGACAAGCCACAATCCCCTATCGGTAGGAAAAGCATCTGACGGAACAATGTTATACGATAAACCGTTTTATTTTAATAATGTGTGTGCGTGTATTTTTGTACAATATAATAATAATAATTATAGTAGCAATAGAAGTAGTAGAATAATAGTAGTAGGAGTAGTAGTAGTAGTAGAACAGCTGGTAAGTAGTAACAGCGTGTTTTATCTCGCCGGAATCCTCGCCGTTACAGGCTCGGTTCGTCGCAGACAAGAAATACAACGTGCAGACATCTGCCTTCGGATGCGGGCCTTTTGCTATCGTTCCCGTCTCGCGTAAGGTGCGAAACGAAAAGCCACCCATAACGACGGGATCCTGGCACAACGGCGCGCCATTGTTGCCTCTACTGCCGCTACGACTATATTCGATGGTTCGAAGGTTCTTTCGAATTTGCTTGATAATCGATCGATTGAATTGGTGGTTAGATGACGTTTCGCATGAAGAGTCGTCTATTCTTCCTCCTCTTCCTCTTCCTCTTCTTCCTCCTCCTCTTCTTCCTCTTCCTCCTCTTCTTCCTCCTCCTCTTCCTCTTCTTCTTCGCCCTCGCCATCCTTGCCTTCTCCACCCTCTTCCTCTTCCTCCTCCTCCTCCTCTTCTTCCTCTTCTTCTTCGAACTGTGGCTCCTCCAAGTCCTCGTCCTCAGCCGCAGCCTTCACGTCTTCTTCGCCCTCCGGTGACTCGGGGTCTCCAGGCTTCTTGCCCGGCCTCTCGCCGAACCACTTCGGCAACTTCGCTGTTTTTCGTTGAGAAAATAGATATGTTAGAAATACAGTGATTCGATAAACGAGAAATGTTCGTTAGGGTCGTTAGCAACGACAACGAAAGGATTAACACGATAATTTTATGCGAGGGGTTTGGTAACCGCGTAACGGTACGTTCCGAATGAAAACCAGACGTGAAAGGGATACTCCGGGATGCGGGAAACGTTAGCTTTTTCTTTCACCGGGAAACGGATCGAAGATCAAAGGTATCGAGGCTCGTTTCCAATTCCGCGGAATGTTTTTCTCCTCGCTTTTCGACGCGGTCCCAGCGAAACCGGCCAAGTATGCCTCTCTGCGACGGTTGCAGCTTTGACCCAGTTTCCAGAAAACGTTCTGGCTGGTCAGGTTTCACGAGTCGCGCGGCGCTCGAGCGGGCACACACGGGGATACGTGAAATAATAAACGCGGGATACAGCGGAACACTTTTTACCGCGGCGTCGGTATTTTAGTATCTTCGTGTTACCCCGATAAAAGCGACCGGCGGTATACTTCCGAACGGGACTCCAACCGATCCATAAATTCTTATAACACGAGACACGCGAGCGTAATATCATTTTATTACGGCCCGGGTAATATTCTTCGAACGATCCATCAACTGTTTTTCCTCTCCCCCGGAAAAATTCCCCATTCATTTTCATCCCGGAATCAATCCACGCGCGTGTCCGCCCAAACGATTGGTTCTTGCATACATACTCTTCTGGCGACCGAGGAATTGCTCCTTCTGCTGAGCCCATTGCTTCTCTATGGTCTCCTTTTGCTGTTCGGTCAGACCCTGAAACACCAACGGACAAAATCGCATGCTAGGATACATCATCACACGGGGTGGCCATTCGTTCGGACCCTCTTCTGTTTTCTACTCATTGCCGTGCGAATTACTGCGTTTCGTCGAACTTGTCGGAGTCACAAGGGGATTGGAACCTATTAACGACTCGCATTCACGCGCAGTCTGGAACCAGCTTCTAGAAACGGCTCTTCCCGGAACATTGAATCGCTTCAGGTGGTTTGGGGTTGATGGGGCAAGGGGGAGGGCATCGAGACCAATCAGACACCCGTTAGCTTGTTTCACCATTGTTAATGACGGGCTCTCGTTGCTTAGATTAATCTATCTACTGTCCAGTTACGCGGACTCAACGTTAGTCACTTGACAACGATGTCTGTGTTGTGACGAGTTTCGAGTGAGTATGTGTAGGTATAGATATAACAGTGTACATTTTATCGAGTGGATATCTGTGCTGATCCTTCATGTGACGCGGGCACGCGATCGAAGGATTCTTGAAAAGTATTCTACCGAGCTTTTCGAAGCATCCCGGTGCTTGCGTGTTGAGAAAGAAAATTTCGAGTAAATCGTTTTCGAGTGTAGAGAAATTGGAGAGTTTGTAAAGGAACTCACGATCGTTGTTTCGATAATAAATTATGATGAACATATCTGAGAAAGACGATGTGGATGTGTGGCAGCACTTAAGTGTTTCTATGTTGTAGTGCCATTATTTGGTAAACGGAGATCCAACACGAATTAGAAACACAATCGTTCCTACTATCTTGGGGGCATTTCGGGGCTACGGGTCAGGGAGGTCAATCAGCAATGCAAGCAAAAGGGTGGTACGCTAACAGAGCTCGATGGGACTCACTTTTGGTGCGCTTCATGAACTGTTCTGATTTCTGTTTCCACAGTTTCTCGTTGTACTCCGCTAGAAGCGTGTCATAGCCCTGCGATTCAATCGACATTCTTCACTGATCAATCGTTCAAATCCATTTTCTTTCTAGCTTCTACTACAAGTACGCTATTTGCCTAACAAGCTCTGTCGCTTATTCTTTGTCGTTCATCGAATTTCCGTCTTTACGTTCTTTTCTCTTGGTATGCAAATCGAGTTTATGAAACGAGATTCCTTTGATCGGATTGCTGTTACCAGCGGAATGCATAATAAATCTAGTGGCAAAGTATGATAGATATTTCTGTCGATCTTTTTTCTACATTTTTATATTTGGGTCGTCAGGGTCGCGTTACGAGGTTCGAAATGAAACGAGTCGTTTCGTAAATGGAACCTGAATTCCAGAGTCGCCTGGCTACTCGAAGAATCAGCGACTGATTTGATTGGTACAAAGGTATACTTACACCCTCGAAGAGCTTCTTCTTGTCATCGTAGGACCTGGTATCCACGCGACGTTCGTATTTGGAGGCGACTTGGATCTTGGGCTGTACGAACAAAATCATTTTGTATTTTTCTGAAAGAGGTTTATTTCAATCTTTGATTTGATTCAGTCATGTACTCACAGGGTACTTGCCGGTAAGGGCTTCGGGGTCGAGACCTTTCTTCAAAGCCTTGTGCCTCAGTTGCTGCTTCTGACGTTCCTTTAATTCTTTAAGCTGCAAGAGATCGAGAAGGATTACTCGAAACGATATCAATCACTGCTATACTATATTATCACTATAGAGTATTTTACGATTGATCAACGTGTAATTGACATTATAACGGTTCGTTTCTATGATGCTTACGTCATAGTCCTGACGTTTCTGTCGTTCCTCCAGATCGTATTTCTCGGTTTCCAACTTGACTATGGTCTCCCAGAGCTCGTTAGCCTTGGATCGGAGCTTCTCAATGGACAAACCATCCATTTCCAGGGGTTTGATACGGATGCTCAGCGAGATTTTCTTCTCCTCTTCGAGCTGCTCTTTCGTCTTGTTGCGTTCCAATTGCGCCGACGTGAGGTTGCCCTGCCGCGATTAAAACAATATTAATAACCCTTGAAAGGATCAATTACGAAATGACAAACGATCGGATCAAATCCCGCGAATCGATACCCACTGCAAGATCTTTCCTGGTGATGGTAAAGTTCGGTCCCTTCTTGCTCGCCTGGTCCTTCATCGCTTGCATCATAGCCTGGCGTTTCTTTTCTGATTCTTCGAGACGCCTGAATAATTGAACGTTACATTAATATTTCTTGTACCACCACCTGTATGGAAAGAGTCGATTCGCGAAAGGATAAAACGTACTTTCTCTTCTCTTCCATGTCGCGTTGTTTCTTCTCCTCTGTAAAATGCGAAAAGGGAAAGCGTGATAAGTTTCTCCAGGACAAAGGGAATCTAGTTGAACAAATTCCGAACGTTACCGATTTCACGTTGGCGACGTTCCTCCTCCTCTTTCTTTTTCTGGGCCAATCTTTTCTCCTCGTCTGCGCGGGTGATCTTGCGCTTCGCTTGCTTCTCCTGGAAAACAACGGATCATTTGGCGGATAGATAAAGTCACCGTACAACAATTCGAAGCATTGATAACGACTTTGTCTTCGCGAGACAATCCAATTAAGACATGGTATACGCGAAAACGATTTTGTTCCGCGGTTACGAACCTTCAATCTCTTCAGCTCCTCCTCCTCCTTGGCTCTTTGCTTCCGCCATTCTGCAATGTATTCCTTGAGCTGTTCGTCTAGGTCGCTTCGCTTCTGTTCCTGCCTCTGTGACCGAGAAAAAGGACACGGAAACGAACGTGAATGCCGCTGTTTCGGGCGAAATCTCGCGTGATATCGCGTATATACGAGATCACCGGGGGATCTCTCCTCACCTTCATAAACTCAGGATTCTCCCCAGAGTCCCTGATGTAGGCCGGAGCGAAAACAAAAGTAACTCTCTTTAGTTCCTGCCGCCTCGTCCTCTGAGAGATCTCGCAAGATCTTCCAGAACCAGAACGCCGTACGCCACTCTCACGTTCCACTTTCTATTATTTATTACACTCCATCCATTCTCTCTCTCGTAGCGAATCATTTTTTTCCTTCGTAAACCTTTCTTTTTTTTTTTCTTTTCTTTAACGTTGTTTTGCGTTTCGTCGTGTACGCGCGTGACAAACACGCAAACAACCAGACAAACAAACAGACAGACACGCAAACGGACGGACGTACGGACAGACATAATAAGTGTGTAAAGCGCTCGGAGAGAAGAAGATTAGGTGCGCAGTGTGTGAAAGAAAGTACAGACAGAGAGAAAGAGAGATAGAGATAGAGAGAGAGGGAGAGTATACTTCAGGATATAAAAGGAAGGGAGGCTGGAGACATTAATGAGTTTAGGGGAAGGGGGAGACCGACGAGTTTGCGGCGCGGGTGGAATCTATTAGACTCCCTCGGACAGGATATTGGAAAATTGATGGAGGGTTTTACCGTGAATTACGCGGTCACTTGAATTTAAATTTTGTTTCGAGTCCGGGTGAAGTATTGAAGTTCCCCGATGAATCGGGGAGCCCATAATTTCTTTGCGGTCGATCTCCAGTGGTTTTCAATATGAAATTTATTATCGCGTCGCTGTAACGTCGACCGATAGAATACGCTCGGCACTATCATTCACCGGGGGAAAAAAAAACAAAACGTTCCCACGGAAAAAATCACGACACCGCGCGAAGAGTGAAAAATATAAAGTATCTGTTTCGCACCTCGAGACGAAGTCGCTCGTCAAAGTCGTCGATCAAAAACCGGGCGTGGTTCGAGAGCAAAAAAATAAAAATACACGATTCTCCAATTTTGGAAACGCATCAAAAATCTCTGGTATTCTCAAGCACGTGGGCGCGTCGGATCGAATGACACCACGTGGACCGAGTCCAGGATCACCGAGAAAACGAGGGTAGAGGATCTCTAATTTTAAAGATGATTCGGTCGGTGACGAGACAGCTAGCGGCTAGCGCCGGCTCGAGCTCGTCGGGTCGCATGGGATCAATGATACGGGGACTACGGGTTCGTTCGTTTAGTGTTTAGCTGTGAGAGAATGGTAACACGAAGCCGCCCGAGAACAAGCGATTAAGCAGTTTCTTTTTATATAGAAGCGATTTGTCAGCGGGTGTCGAAGTGTGAATACAATCGGAGAAACAGCGAAACAGCTCGCAACGAGGACAAGAACAATCGTGCCTGAAAGACAACTCCGACGTCGTTGTCTGTCGAGGGAGTTGCACGGTGAAAGCCGGCTGTTAAATTTTGCGCAACGGAAACGTTCGCGTAAGACAGAAGAGTTTCGTATGCCCGCGTCCGGTGCAACGAAGACGACGATCGGGGGTGAACGGAAAAGGCATACGGAGCACAGAGACCCAGCGCACAATCTTCTTCTCGTCAGACATTTTCCTCTTCTTCTTTCCTATACGCGAGAATGCAAGCAACACACAGTCGCCATCGTCGGTGTCGTCGTTCAGATTCGTCAACGATTATCGGAAACGCCGTAACAAGCCACAGTCGAAAGCCAAGGAGCTGGCCAATGAACATTGAAAACACGGGAGTCGACGATCGTGTCATCGCGGTGGATCACTGAATCCCTCAAATCTACGTCTTCGTTTCGAATCATCGAATCGAGTTCGAACATCCGAGCTATGTTAGCGAGCGTAATGAACATAGACAAATTGTAATTCCTCTATGCTTTCGCACTCGTAAGTTTTCCAATAGAAATATTCAATATTCTCCGTTGAGATACGTGTAGATGGTACTCTCTTGAAACTAAGTAACGAGGAAACCTACGTAAATGAAAAAGATTTAAACACCACCACCGTAAATAACAGTCAATAACTTTGAACGTTCCAACGTCAGGAAGTTGTTCGCGACTCGATTCGATATTATAATTTCCAATTCCGAATAATCCTCGAGGATCTCTAAATATCGTGCGGAGGCAATCGAGTTCAATGACAAAAGCCAGGAAAGTGGAGCCGGGCACACGGGAGCCGGTCCAAATTTTGTCCTCGGTCAGTTTATTCTCTGATTCTCGCCCGCGGCGAAATCATAAACAACGTTCAACACCGTTGGCAGCGCAACCAGCTGTTACGCAACCGCGTTACGAAACGCGTCGGGCCGAGCGAGTCACGTCGAACCCGAGATCTCGTGGATTTCGCGGATTTCGGAATTCAGTGAACCCCCCATCCCCCCCGGAGGACGCCTCAGCTGATCCTCCTCTCGCGACGAAGAGATCGAAGACGACAGGGTGATTTGGCGGCGGTGATTATTGCTGAGGGTCGTTTGATTATGGCGCAATATCAACACGATTAACAGAACGGCGACATAACCGAGGTTTTGCGGGTGGTTTGGGTTTCGTTGATGGTGATTCTGATGGGCGGGGGAGGACACGAAGATTGGCGGGATGTAAAAAAGTAAAGTACAACATCAACAACAGCACGAGCCCTGAAAAGTGCAGGATACAAAACAAAAAATGAAACGAAACATGACACCAAGTGTGGGGTTCGTTCAGAACGGGATCGACGGTGGTCCGCCGATTGTTTATCGATTATGTACAGAGAGCCGTTAATTCGTTATTAATCGGGGCACAGAGAGACAAAAAGAAAAAAAGAAAACACCGCATTGGGCTGGGGCTGGGTGAGAAGGGGGTGCGAAAAGAGACAGAGAGAAGACGTGAGCTTGGTTGGGGGTGTGGGAGCAGTTGCTTCGAGCACTGAGCCACCATTGATTAGAGATCATTTTGGCAGGATCGAGACTTTGGTTGCATTCACGGGATACGGTCGCGATAACGTCGATGGTACGTGGCACAAACCAATTTGGAGAGAACATGTGACGCGTGCAAAAAAAAAAATGTCGAATGTTTGGTTGTAGAAAGGAGGATGTCGAACGGATACTGTAACGACAAAATCGTACGTATAGAACAATTGGAAAACAGAGCAATGGGGAAAAACACTGTAAATCTTCTATGGTCGAACACGAAAGGAACACTTTGGTAAACGACTATGTACGTGAATGGAACGTAAAGTGGTTCATAAACATAGAAGGAGACGTTTCAAATGTGTGTACAACATGCGGTGGAAATTTGAACGTTTACGGTTTAGAAAAAGTTGAAGTTCCAGCATGGTCGATCACCTAGAAGCAAAGAACAAATTCTCGTTCGGCCTCCTACGAAAAGTCGTCGGAAACTATCGAGAGGATATCCAAAAGCTGTTCGAAAGGGTAAACGTGTACCGAAATACCGTCGGTCGCGTAAACATCAAAAATTGGCATACGCCAAGCCGACAATGCTCCTGTTTTTCCGCCGAACCGTTTGTCCGTTAATTAGATTGCATCAGTTCGGCGCGCGACGCGTTCGCTGCGCGGACACCGCAGCTTCAGTATAAGAATAAACCACATTACGTTATCGTACACATATTTATGAAACGTTTGGCAATCGTCCAGCCGACGCGAGTTATATTAGTTGCATACACGCCTTATGCAACGGCCAGTCGTATAACACGGTCAAAAGCCTGAAAACTTTTCGGCTGAACAACAACCTTGCCGCCAATAAATACATATTCCCGCGGTGGCGCGCGATGATCGAACGCCGCGCACACGGTCAAGAACCTCGAGGTGGGAAAGTATCCGCATCGACTAGTCGCAACTCCGAAAGACCTGACCACAGCGAAAAAAAATAGGATTACCGAGAAAAATCGACGACGATCGTCTCGAATCGTTTGGAATTCGTTCGGGAGTCTCGTTCCCGCCAAATGTTCGAATAAAAGCGCGGACTTCAGGGTGTGGGGGGCAATGTGAGAGCGGCCGAAGAACAAAGAAAGTATTATTGACGTATATAAAGAGCTCGAGGTTTCAACTTACTTTTGGGACGCCCTACCCCTACAAAAAAAGAAAGGAAAGGCAGATTAATAACAATCGAAATATATCGTTCCTCGTTTTACTGTTGTGGGACTGCACAAAGCCGCGGGAAGTACGCTCGTTCGCCTTTCTTTCGCTTTCGTTCGTTCTTTCGTTCGTTCGTTCGTTCGAATTCGAATCCTGCCTCGATTGGACGGATAGAAAAAAAAAAATATATTGAAAGTGAAAAGCATCGTCAGCGTCGACGGACAGCCTGCCGCGTTCCATCCGCTTTTATCCACTTCCGTTCCTCCCTCGCTTTTACGGTGACGGGAGTCGTTCGTAGCAATGGCCCTGCTTCCCGTTCGCGGCCTTTTTTATTAGCTTTTCTTTTTTGTTTCTTTCTCATTCGCGTTTCTTTGTCGGACGTGAAAAGAGGAGAACTGGCAGCCCACCGTCTTGTTTTTCGATTCGAGGATCTTGTCACACCTAGCTGTCTATGGTACAGCTTCTCGCAGGAACCGAGTCCCAGTCGGACGGTTCCGAGGTGCGAGGAAATTAAACGATCGTCATGCGACAGATGCAACTTGCGCAACAGAAACAAAGAGAAAGAGAGAGAGAGAGAAAGAAAGAGAGAAAGAGAGAGAAACAGAAAGGAAATGAGAGAGAAACAGAGAGAATAAGAGAGAAACAGAGAGAAACTGAGAGAATGAGAGAGAAACAGAGAGAATGAGAGAAAAACAGAGAGAATAAGAGAGAAACAGAAAGAAACAAAGAGAATGAGAGAGAAAGATAAAGAAAGATAGAGAAAGATAGAGAAAGAAAGAGAAAGAGAGAAAAAGAGAGACAGAGAGAGAGAGAGAGAGAGTTAAGTGTTGGGAACTGTGTGCATGTGATCCCCGTGGCTCTGAACGCGGTTTCATTGAAAAGTGAAACTGATTTCATTTCAACTCTACGAAGAATCCGGATAAAGCACATTTACAAGTCGATCCGAGTTCAACCGTGATGAAAGGACTCTCGAATATTGATAAATCCTGTCCTACGAGAAGTTTCAATAGACACGCAAAAGCGTCAAAATCCTGATGGCTTTGATAATCGTTATCGACTATGAAAAGATCCGAATACGAAAAACCTTCGACGAAATGCACCATCCTTATAGACGGACGCCCGATAGATATCCCAGCTCGTACCGAACGGCGGAACATGCGTCATCGTTATATTCTGCCGGACAGAAGTCGAGGCTGGCTGTCTCTCGCAGCATCCATGGTAAGGACATTACGCCGGTCAGCGTATAAATAATCGCGTCATGAAAATTGACCGAGAATATTAACGACAGTCCTCGTTTCTGAAATTAACCCACGGATTAAGCCCGTCGTTTCACTTCTCAATCGCGCGTGTTTGTCTCGGCCGCGGACGTGCGAGAGGTTCCCCGTTCCATTCGAAACGACCAGCAGCGACGTGTGCGTGTGTCGGACGGGGGAGACAGGGGTTGGCAGCGATAGAGACAAATTCGTTTAACCATCGACACAACAACATCGACACACCATCCAAAAAATGGGACGGACCAGCAGCGAACAAAAAAAAATAAAACACTGAACAACAGTGAAAATCGACAAAAAAGAACGCCAGAAAGAACAAAGAAACGTGTGCGTGTTCAAAACACAGCCCCTCGATGCACTTCACGCAGGGCCGGCAAAATCTTTCTGTCGGCTGACGGGAACGACAGCGATAACAACGGCAACAACGCTGACGATAATAATAACAAAACCAACGACAATATAAAACATGGACGACGAAAAATGAATCCCGTGACGACGGCCGCGTGTAAAAAAAAAAATGTGTGTGTGAAAACGAGGAAATAAAAAAAGTCGAAAATTAAAAAAAAACAACAACAACAACAACAACAAAGAGACAAAGAGAGCAAAAGTACTCCGAAGCAAAGTACGGCGAGGAAACAACATAAAATACAACTCTCGGTAACGTGTACAGGCTACTGGCGATCTACGAACAGTAATTTTAAGTGCGGTCAAAATGAAAATGAAAAGAAACCAAAGAAGGGCAAAATGGGGAAGAAAGAGAGAAAGAGGGACGACACCAGCACGGCACGATTCGCTCCTAACGCCAAAGTGGAAGAGGTGATTTTTCATCGTCACGGTGGAAACTGGCGAGGCTTTGCACTCTCGCCCCGATGTCAGATTACGCGAAACGTTTAACACGTTGAGTGCCACGAGAACTTTGAGTTTCGTGTAATATTACTTATCCTTCCATAGTGAAAAAATAAATGAATGGTACCGTAATATTTCTTGAAAAATAATTATTAACAATCGAGGCACTGCATATTGAGAAATTTGGTATCACAGTTCGTACCTTACACTATTATCTGGTTACGTTATTAAATGCCATTTTTTATATCAATCCCATTGCAATTGTTGCCAAGCAACTCGGAAACGCCAGTCATCGGTGACCACCGTGGCAGTCAACGTGTTAACTCGAAAGTGCCATTTGCCCATACACGGAAGCAATTTGCCGGCGTTTGCGCACATCGGTCCTTCTTCGAGAATGGAAAGAATCCCGAGGGACTTCGCGGCGAAACAAGAAAACCGGGTCGGGAACGATGAAAGAAGCTTTTAAAGCGGCACCGTAACAGCCGGGGCCGCTGTTGCATGTTAATAAACAACGTTACTCCCCGTTAAACCCGATACGCCCGGTAAAAACGTCCTCGACGCGAAAAATCACCCTCTTCGCACGAATTACCGGAAATTAGCCGCGTCTATGTACAACGTTTACTGCTTGCGTGGCGGAAAAAAGAGGGACAGGGTACTATCCGGCTCCAACGTGGAGTTCATACATAATGGCGCGGTCGTAACGGCCGCAATATGGCGGACGCTTGATGACCGCTCGTTCCAGGAGAAAAACTGTCCCCGCATAGGCACGTTAAATGATTCTTTTCTCTTTCTACGTTAAACGTTCGTTGCGAGTGATCAGTTTGCAAATCAGGAACTGAGTCCGATGCATTAGAGAAACCGTTGCTCTTTGGAAATGGCGCGATCTCGATTCTGTTCAGGCGAAACGTTCCTTGGCGTCTCGATTCGAAAGTATTTATGAAAGTAAATGAAAGTATTTACAAACGAGAAGATCGTCTACCCAGACTTTTAACTTACGTGTGTTCTTTTTTATTTTTAAGAACTCTTTAATGGTAAGATTCTAGAAGAATCGACTGGCTCAGACGTTAAGAGAACATTCCGCGTGAACGAAATCCTCGCTATCGGAAAAACGTGTCTCGTTAATGAAAGGAACGTATTTATACAGAAATATGACAGTACAAGAGCAGAGTAACAGTAAGAAAGAAAGTGAACGGACATCTCGCAACAAAAGGTGTCCCGTACACGTGTGTGAATTAAAAAAAAATTAAGAGAGAGGAGAAAAAGAGAGGTAAAAAAAAAAGAACAGAGAAAAAAAGGAGAAAAAAACACATTGCGTGAATAGCGACCAGAGACAGAATTATAAGAGCGAAATAGCAGACGAACAGATACCGAACCCGTGAACAAGACAAATAACAACGATTGGTTAGACGATTAACAGTGAAGAAAATAGTGATAAAAAATAGAGAAACAGAGAAGTGAACACAGCTTTTGCCCGCGCAAGACAGGCGATTGTGCAGTGTTGCCGGCGAATAAAACTTACTCGATCTTCCTCTCCGGTTGCCTTCAATTTTTCGATTTTTCGATTCGCGTCGGTCGTTCGGTCGATGGTGATTCGATCGATCGGTTGGTATATATTTTGTGTATTGTATTGTGGAGATTTTCGGGCGAAGGGGGGTAGATTGGAGAGAGGCAGATTGAAAAAACAAAACAGAGAAACCAAGATCAGAGAAAAGCAAAGTCAAGAGAAATATATATACGGCAACCGGTTTGATTTCTTATCATTGGTCGACGGGACCGTGCTTGGGGCTGATCTAATCAATTTCGATTCCCTGAATCGTGCTCTCTTCCGTCGCGCGGAATTCCCAACGAAATCTCCCGAGAAAAGTATCAAACGGACAGATGAAACAACACGATTCGTCTTCCACGGTGTTCCCGCTAAATGAACTTTCGCGAAACGAACCATCCAGTTAATCGTGATGGAATCGTTCGAAACGTGTTTTCTTTTTTGCGTGTTTCGCGCAGACGAATGACGCTTCCGGCCGTGTTCGACGGAGGAACGTTTCCCTCGTTTTATGACAACGGCGAATTAATATGTAACTGGACGTTCGAACACGCGGCGCCATTCGTCTGCTCTATTTTCGTGAGAGAAGCACGACTGATCTAATTTTAACGATGGTTCGAGAGAGATCACTCTAGACCGCCGACGTGATTTTTCACAAGCGGTTTTCGTGCAAAAGATTCATTCGACGGATTAACGAAAAATTTCAAAAATAACAGCGACAACGAAGAGTTGTCCGCTTGACAGATCCTTGTTCCGATATGTAAAGTCTAGAATAGAACAGTCAGAGCGGAATCTAATTTACCGATCCTCGAATCTAGTCATTTTTCCCCGACGACTGATTTATTTATATCGCTAACCGCTGTCGGAATAAAAAAGATTCTTTTCCGATATAAATCGGTATCCAAGGGAACGCGGAGCGCTAACCGAGCGACCTATTTCTGTAAAAATGTCCGTTCTAATTCTAACCGGGATTCGTGGTGAACGCGTGTACCATTTAACGCGGCGGCGATGCGCCTGTGGTCGCAAAGTTGCACGGATGTCGCTCGGGAGACTGTTTCGTGGTTCGGTCACGTTGAACCGATCACTAAATTCTTTAACACGTCCGCGACCAGCGTTTATTTCAGTAATAATCTTCCTAGTTACAATATTCTATCAAATACAGCGAGTCGTTTTTATGAAATGAAAATAAAGTTCGAAAACTTTAAATAAAAATTTTAGATTTTAGACAAAAACAATATCATTAAACACCGATGCGCCGATAACGTCGATGAAAAAACATTCGAAAACGCTTCGGAAAATCGAGGGGAACAAAATGTCGAAACCCAAGGAACGCGTATTTACTGGTTTGAAATGTGAATTCCCTTCGGTGCCAGACGCAAAGGTAGAAAACGAAAAAGGAAAAATCGAAGAACGATCTCTCTCGAAGTCCGACGGATGAGCGAAAGCCTGATTTCGAAAAGGGAGGTGTCGAACGTCAAAGAGAAAAATCGAGACACGATGTCACGCAATGAAAACGACACGAGGAATCTCAGCTACTGTCGCTGCGACATTAGCCGACGAATCGGAGGCCGATGTTCTCGAACCGAGATCGAGAAAGAAAATAAAAAGTGAACAGGTGAGAACCAAAAAAATAAAGAAACTGAAACGAGAAAAACTGGAGATCCGCGGTGACTCTGCGCAGTAGTAGCAGACGTCTAAACGCAGACAAGCCTCTGGAACTTACTTCCTGAAATGAGAAAATGAGAGAACGTATGCGTTAGTCGTGTGACACAGGGGCGAAGACACGGGATATTCGGTTATTAGCGGACACTTACGTTTCCTCGACCACCTCCTCCTCGCTGCTGCAAAAGAGAAAATGGAAAACGACGTTTGTTAGCGAAACAGGTACAGGTGAACGTACGGGGGCCGGGGGTGGGGGCTTGATTGAGAAGAGAACAAACAAAAATCGAATAGAACACGATGAGAAAAGGTATGGGGCGAGCTATTACATGGCCGCACGCTAAAAACGCGTCTCCCGCGGCATTGAATAATCAACGCGTTCGTCCCGTATTCATGAAAGTTCACGGAGTCTAAATAAGGGAACACGGCGAGGATCTAATATGCACGAGCCGTGAAACGTCTCTGTCTTATCTCGACATTTTTGGACCCGTCTGTCCACCCAACTGAATATAGATCCAAGCGGATCCGACCGGATGAATCACCCGTTGATGTACACAATGTTCCCCTATATCTGTTCGACGAATTCTCACGTTCGCGAGGTGCATCGAATTTCTCGAGGCTTTCGCGGTTCTCCTCTCGTGTTGGAGGCACCCGAATGTTTACCGAAATCCTTTCGGAATCTAGATCTCGATGGGGAGAAATGTTTTTAGCGCGCGATTTTAAGGGATAGTATCGTGCAACGGTTAAGAAAATTTACTCAAAACAAGGGCACGTGGTAGTTGGTGGTGGTTGAGGGTGGGCCAATACTTTCACAGCAAAACTGGGTCTTCGGGGGAGTGCGTCGATATTTAGGGGTTGGACACAGTCGGGACACAGAGAGTGCGGTACATTTTCTTTGTTTGATCTTACGTGGACGTAATTCGTTTTGTTGGGTATTGTTCATAATGTGAGAACGATCGACACGGAGGATCTCGGTTTTATCCTCGAGCTACGTAGCGACCTGATAGCGTCGCGTCGAGAATACGACCCGATATCTTGCAGTTCACGAGCCTGCAAATCACCGCTAAGAAACACTGAACTTGATCTATCTACGACACATTTCTGTGTGACACTTCCCTGGTCTAACGTGTTAACTTTTGCTTAAAGTTACGCTCTCGCTGAAATATCTTCGACATTCCCTGCTGCTCGCCCGATTCCACGGATGGCCCGTCTCCCGCGACCATTTCCCAACCCCCTGTCCGACACACGTGCTTTCCCCTTACGTAACTTTCAGCTTGTGTCCGATCCATCGGACAGCGTACATCTTTTTTTCATTTCGAATCGAGTCGGACGAGTTCGACGGTCTGGGAGCGGCAAGGAATGTCGAGTGCTCGATCTGATTACACTTTAAAACTGTTCCGGAGACCGGTTGCAATACTTACGAGTATTGGTCCTCGTCGTCAGACATGTTTGCGGGTGGTTAAGGTGCTGCAACACGGAAACAAAGCGCCGATTAACACAAACTGTTCCCCGATCGAGTACTCTTAGGTCTGTACACGGAGCATTTATCACGATATCTCACACCGACGGAAAGAGAATGTACGATTGGAATCGTTACTCGATATTTTTCTTTTCGCTCCGAAGTATCTCCTCGAAATTAACTGAGTCTCGATCGCGTCGCGCGATCACACCGTCGATCACGTCCCGACGATGCTTCCCCGAGCAAAGAAGATACTGGGTCACGTGAAAAAATGATGAAGAAAAAAGGGAAAAATGTCCGAGCGATCGGATCGTCCAGCCCGCTCGTTCGCGCAGGCGCCGACGTGCACACGGTTCCCGCAGGAAATTTTCAAATAAACAAGTCGCGGCGAGAACGTGAGAGAAAGGGGTAGTTGAGGGTGGCTGCCCGGGCATAAATCGAACCTTGCTGGCGCGAGAGAAAGAAGAAGCTAGAAAAGAAAGGAAGTCGAAGGGGCGAGACGATGCACTGGTGCAAAGGTAATCCGATATTCTGAGACGAGAAAGAGAGTGCCAGTTTGCTAACCCTGGCCGCAAGCTCGACGTCGCAAGCTCTATAAGGAGCCATCCCCTTCTCTTCCTCGTCGCTCTAATTTTAGAAAACCGACTCTCTACTCTTCTCTCTTTCTCTCTCTTCGTTCATCTATCCAACCTTCTCTTTCTCGTTCGGTCTCTCCCTCTCTCTCTTTCTCTCTTTCTTCCTAGCTCAGTCTTCCTCTCTCCCCCTTTTTCTCTACGGCCTCCCTCGCTCCCTACGGCAGTGCCTCCGCCTCCTCCTCCTCGATCTCGTCTTCGTTACCGTTGTCGTCACCAAACTTTTCCGAGCGTTTCCTGTCCCCGTGAAGAAATCGAACTTCAGCTTCGAGAATCCTTTCGCACGCGCGACGGACCGATTCCTTTACCCGCCTTCGCAAACGCGCTTCCCAGTTGCGGCTGCTCGCGCGGAATAATTCGGTCGAAATGAAATTTCGTCGGGCCGATGGATCGATCCTTTGAAACGCCGAACCGAGGCGGACATTAAAAGTAGAACCGAGCTGCTCGCGCCGGAAAGGAATCCGAGCCTCCCCCGGCACGCGTGGGCGCGACGCGACACGAGACATAGAACAAGGAACAATATTACATAATTGTGTACGTCACCCACGAATGCCTCGAAACGGGATATCCGAGTCGCGTGCATAGATGATGCCACGGCGCCAACGCGATTCGCTTCTATATCGGTACCCCTTCCGACCCGCCATATTTAGAGACTTCAAAATAATTCGATTCTTCGCGCGTCTTCACCCAAAACATCGCTCGGAAACGGGAAACGTGAATCTACTGGTTCCCACAGTCGGTATCGTTACGAAAAGTACTCCAGAATCTCGGAAGAACAGCTTCCTGACCCGCTCAACCAGCTCGTCGGACGTCGAAATCGGTCTCTCGCCGTTCTTCCTTGATCATCGTCAACCCCAGACCCGTTTACCGCAACGAACTTGCTCCCCGAACTTTGCGAGCATGAATTTCCGAAACGAATAACGCGTCACGTGTCTCCGGTCGGTCACAGGCGCGCACGCGTGCGCGGCAAAATCTGTCCGGAGAGGAAACTTCCCCGTAGTCTCGGCAATTTTCCCGTGCATTGTTTAAACGTTCCACGGGAAATTTATCCGATCCCTCGCGTAAACTTTCCCCGCTGGTCGGCGAAGTTTCATCCGGAGGTCAACGATGCTCGGGTCCGATCTCTCGGAAGTTTCTCAGTAGATAAAGCGATGGCTTGGTCAGACGCCGCCTAGCGCTTAGGCACTTAGCTCGGGTCGCTCGTAAATCCTCGGGAACCGGTTATCAGCATCCATTTACACAACGCGTTAGGAGCCCATCCAGTTAACCTGTCCGACTCGGACGATCCTCGAGAAGATTTCACCCTTCGAGATACATCGCCGGCAGCTGGGATCCCTTTCCTGGCTCTACCGAAGACCGTTTCACTTTGCACACTTCCGATTCAGTTCCGTGTGGGATGCCCGGATAGTTCACGAGCGTACGGGTAACGAAGACCGCGAGGAAGAGGGGGCTCTAACGGTTGAGAACTCACTGACCGATCGATCACTGAATCGAACGTTACAACGTACAACGACGACGACGACGACGACGACGACGGTTGAACGGTCCTGCGAACTTTTCGCTGGTCGTGTCACTTGATCAATCGCCCGGTTTAAACGGTAACGGATAGCAAACGCATCGCAATCATCACTAATGAAAAATAATGAAACTTACACTCGTACGGTGTCAATGTGTGGCTATGTGTGTGGACGTGTGGGTGGGTGGGAGAGTGTGTGTATGTGGTGGTATGAGGGTTCGCCTCGGGGCACCAGCCGAGCAACAGATGCTTCCAACGACAGGCACGCACGAAGAGCTTTTGCTGGTGGAATGTGGAGTCCGCGACAGCTCGAGCGGCTCTGAAGTCCTGCGGGCAGAGTCTGGACAGCACCAAGACTCGGGACGATGCCTATGCGGCTCGGCCGACTCGATCGCTCCCTTTCGTCTCGCTATTAATAGAAAGCAGATCCACGTCCGTGGGGCGCGAGCGTGATACGATCCTGGCACGCTACTATTTTCGTCCCTTCTTAGATCCCGCCGTGGATCGCCCGCTTTTCCCGTGGACCCCTTTTCGCCTGTGTTCCGCCCCCGCTTGCCTGCCTGCCTGCCGTCCACGACGAATCGTCGATCCGAGAGACAGGATTGGTAGGGATAGACGAATTTTGAATACCTTGATTAGGAGTTTTAACGGCGACACTCGCGGACCTTTGCCGCTTTCTGAATCGGACTCGCGAGTCGACTGCGCGTCTCGCCAACTCGATGCTGTCGATTCACAGACTGATCATCGTGGATGCATGATTTATAGGATTCTTACTTGGCAACGATTGCCAACCGAATCATCCTCCGATTGCGATCTCCTGTGCGCTATCGCGGCGATTTGTCTTCTTCTTTACGCGTAAACTGTATTTCGCTTTTAATGTATCACCGGTTGTTATTGCATTCGTTTCACTCCTTGCGTTCTGATTATTGCTTATCTTTCGGCATTATCTTTGTTCCAGATAGATACAGTGGGAAAAATAAGGGAGAAGGAAATGGCTGAAGACGCGCGATTTCCTAGGATGTCCAACTTGGAGAGGATCGTTTATTATGCACAGTACAGAACAGGTTAGAAATCCTCGTTATTTTTATTTATAAGTTTAAAATGTTTTAGTACGTCATAGTACTAACACGACATTGAGACAATACTATGTAACTAGGCTAATGTATTTTTCTATGTACATAGATGATAAAGGTTCAAGTGGGTTTAATGTCTTGGCTGTAGCAATAGATGATCCCTACGCAACCGTTTTAGGGGATGCTGGGGATTGTTGATGGGAAAAGTTGTTTACTGCTCCCTTATTTCCCTTGTTTGTCGCGTACAGCGGAAGTTCATCAGTTCTGGATAACAGGCCACAACTGTTCGATGACTCCGAGGAACTTAGCCGAGTTCGTAATTTTCACTCCTCTTAGATTACATCTAGCTAATAAAGTTATTTTATATCCCGTGGATGAACGGTTAAAAAGGGACGGGGTAAGGCTCATGAATCTCCAGTAACTTCTTCAACAATTCAATTAGTTCGAACCACTTTTCTAGGTCGAAGTTAATTGGTCTACTGAAATCATATACGCTAATTGAATCATTCTCGACCTACTCGGCGATTATTAATCTCTCGTAACTCCTCACTTGTGATTGGATTGCACGGTTCACGTATCGACGTCATCATCCGCAGATTTCGCTGCGTTTTCCACCATTTTTTCACCTGAAAAATCCACATTTCACGTCTTCGATACTGTTGACCCATTTCAAGATTGGATCTCCGACCTTTCTCACCCTCGTTAAACAAGAATTTTATCCGGTGAATAACTTTAATCAATCAGAAAACACATAACTATTTGTTCGAAGATGCATCAACCGTTCGCGAACATTTTCACGCTTCGTTTTCGTATCCCTTCCGGCGTGCAATCGTTGGCAGAAAGGAAAGAGGAAAATGGAAGTGTATTTTTAACAGTCGCCTGGAAAATCTCGAGACCCGTAGCTCTACGGTCGTGCCGGCGAATGGAAGTAACGGAAATTGGAGCGGCTGAAAAAACTGTACCGGGAATGTCATTCGACCGATTGTCCATAGATTGAGCCATCGAATTCCAACTCGCCCTCTACATTTTCACAAGCAACCCCTCGGTCACGAGAACGCCTTATATTCCGAGGAGAACTCCACAAAATATCCAGTTCATGCGAGATAAGAGGCTCGATTTCTGTAGTGGGTCATAAAAAGTGAAATCTCGAGCGCATCGTGCATTTGCAATCTCGCGGAAAAAATACAGATTGCGGGACAGTGAATTGATGTTCGTAATTTAGTTAAAACTTTCAAGCGGCGTATACATACTCGGGTGGCGTCAGTCGCTTTTTGCCGGTGACGAAATCGCTGATCTCTCGGGAAGATCGTAAAATTGAAGTTCCAGATATGTTGTACGTGCGATCTGATGGAAAATATAGTTTACGTCGTAGTAAATATGACGTTACGATTTGCTCGAAACGTTTCGCAGCATTGAGTTAGCGAGAACGTAATGTCAGTTCTGATCGAGATTACTTTTCGTTGATAGTTGATTAAACGGCAACAAGCTCGTAAGGCACTGGAGAACAATCGTAGAAAAAAAAAAATGAACGTTGTATGATCGACTAAATGGAACAATGATGATCGTGATAAATTCGCCGATGCGTTTGGAAAAGTGACATTACCTCTTCGTCAGCCCAGTAGAAGAGTGGCAGGGTGCATCTCCTCGCGACTCAAGTTAGGAGGATGTAACAGAACGCCGTCTTTGTTTATCTCCCACCGTAACCTAATTACCGTCGAAGTGGAACACGCGAGTGCACGCGGTTAGCCGAGCTCCGTGTTTCCGAAAATTCAGCCATTGTCGCGCGGAAAACGGCACCAGGACCCGACGGCGAATGTTTCCATCGGCTGAGTTATTTCCGATGCTGATACAGCCACGATACGTATGTCCTGTAGCCATTTCGAATTTAAGTTTATCCACCCTACTACGTGGACACGGCACTAAATATACTCGGCCGGTAGCAATGACAACAACTCACTCCGGTTCCTTTTATTTTACTTACGGCCGACACGTGAAACAGTAATACTTATCGTGCGAACAGCGGGGAACGTGACGCGGCTCGCGTAACTTTATACGTCATTCGTTGTCGAGGAAATCGGCCCGCAGAAATTAACGTTAAACGGTTCTTTAACGCGTTCGGTGACAGCAGAATAATTCACTGTAGGCTTAAATCCAACTAACGCTATATATACTATATGTATGCGTCCTTGAAGGGGTGCAATTCTTTCTGCCAGAGACAGTACTGCCTAAAAGCATCTTTCTTTCCTAGCCCTGAACGAATTTCATCTAATCTTTCAACATGAACGAAACTAGCAGTCAATGACACATGCAATGTTGCGTACCGTCCGAATAACTCTACCCAAAGTAACTGTTCAACTTCTCTTACGTGTTCATCTCTATCGCGTCTTCGCCCTTAATACTAGGTTTACAGACATTTATCGTGCGTTCCGTAAATCTAGTATTACAGAACTAAACATCGTAACAACGTAATCCGGAGGATTCCCTCGAGTAATGCCTGTACTTCCTTCAGCTTTAAACACATCGGAGTGAAACTCCAAGAAGGTGTAGTCATCCGAATGCATCGAGTTGCCCGCGGAAAGGTCAGCGCGGCGTCGGCTCGCGTTCTCGTTGCACCTAGACACGGAAATCGACGCGCGATCGCGTCGAACGGTGTCCCCGAGTAGGAGACCGGGTTCGGGAGAGCGCGGCAGCTGTGTCCGTGAATAAAAAAAGCACGACGGGCTGCGTTGTGTTGTGGAAACGGGAGCAGCGGCCGAGTCGACGAAATAGGAGCCCGCGATAAACGAATGTGGGTTGGCCCTCCGCGGGACCTTGGCGATGCCGGAGGCGGCAGAGAGAGGTCCGCAGCAAGGAGGCTACCTTATCAGAGGCAGCCTGGAGGCTGAAACTTCGGCCGCGTGGCCGACGCCGAACCACGAGGCGGCTCCTTATATGGAGGGGGTCGCGCCAGAGAGAGGGCGCCGCGACGCTCGAGTATAAAGTTCCACGACGCTGACGACGTCGGCTCACACCGCGCCAGAAAGCTCGCCACCTTGGCTTTTCCTCGATCCTCGCCTGATCGCGGATTAATTGCTTCTCGCGTTTCTTCCCTCGCAGTCGATTCACGCCCACGCTCGGCACGGTGGCGAAGATATTTTCGAATTTCAGCGCATTATTCAGTTGTTTGTTGAAGATTCGTCGATTCCCGATTTCTTAACGGTAGAACCACCATGGGCGAACATGACCCGTTTCTGGATTTCTTCTAATTATTGAAAGACAATGAACGATTCTATGAGAGATTATCGAGAAAATTATTTTTAATATGTTAGCTGGATTATAAATCTGCCGGAATCTCAGACGGAGTTTTAGAGTTTCTATAGGAGAATTGGGAACAGGAAAAGGAGAGTAGATTTATTACTTTTTCCTGAATGAATGCTAGAGTTGGTGTCATATTTCTTTTATTTAATGAACAGCTATTTGTTTCATTCCGTGCTCAGAATAATTCCGTATTTTGGCTGATTTATGAGAGCTGTTGGGTAATTTGGTCGAAATATGTGCGTGCGTTTGTCTTACTCGAAATACGTTGCATTATTCTAGCAAAGATAACGTTCCGTTAATAATTTGTTAATAATACATTCTAATATTAGTATCACGTCGTTTAGGAAATATGCGGAATGTAGGACTGGAACTAATCAACGAGGAGAGCAAGGTATATAAGGATGAATTTTAGTCCCCGTAGTATTGGTTTGGTCAAAATGGAACTAGGTCCACTTAACGGAATCAAATCAGTTATGGTATCCCTCTGTCCGTTGCTATTACCTCGTTGAAAGTCATTAACCGGTACTGCGTTAATTGATTTCAGCGAAAACGAGTTAAACTGTTGGCCAGGGTTACGGAAATAGCTGCAGTCTTGATATTTCGAAACGATTCAATGGTTGAGTTAATATTTTCCGACTGAATAAAATTACCAAGGTAATATTAAACTTTTGGAAAAGAATAACAATTTTTCGAAGTAAACAAAACGAGCTTCAATCGTCTTACGTATAAATAGAATACGCTTTGCGAAAACTTAAGCTTCATTCTGAAAGATTGTTTTTTTATTTTAAACATGCTTCGTAAATATAGAAAACTAACCCGGGGAAATAAGTTGCGAAGGGGATTTGGCAGCGTCCAAAAATTTACGTAATGCGAGAAAAAATAAATTTTTTCTGAATGACATCAGTAGTGGAAACTTTAGAAGGTATGCATCAATAAAGTTCAAATATAACTCGGATTTGATACTGGAGCAAAAAAAGAACAAATATATCTTCTACGCGTACAGTTCTGTAAAGAATCGAGAAGACTTATTATATTTTATGGTAGCATATGTTATAAAGTTGTTTGAATGTTTATAGAAAAATGTACAAGATGTGCTGTTTTTACAATGTTTATTTCAAGTTTGATATTTTCGATGTAACGATAACTCTGTTTCACAAGATGTATTACAGAAGTTATTCTGAATGTGCTTAGAGGACAAATAAGAAAATACAGGTCTTGAATATTTGCATTGGACCACATTCAAAATTAAAACAGTTTGCAGGTAAAGTTTTCAGCAAGAACAAACATAATACAATCATACAAATAAATCGTTTTAATTGTTTTAATGTACAAAAAAATAAATAGTTCAGAAAGAAATGAAAATAAAAATGACTAAACACACTATGTTATTTATGATGCCTTATAATATTTGGTACAATTGGTTTTTTAAAAGGTCTATCTCTTCCACCGAATCTCAGCTGACCTGATTCTTTCTTGCCCCCAAAACCACCTCCTACAAAATTAAGAAGAATTCTGAATATTCTAACTACGCATAAGTTATAGACTATAAGTAATACATTTTAAACTAATCAGGCTCACCAAGTCTTCTTGGTTTCCAGCCCTTCATAGTACGACCACACTCGTAATCAACAAAAATTCTATAGCCTTTCAAGGTAGCATCCACAGAACGTCTAATCGCTCTTCTGGCTTCATCTTCATTTCTCATTTCTACAAATCCATAACCTTGAGATAGGCCAGTTACTATGTCGACTATAACTTTTGTTGATAACACATCTCCATACCTAGAAAAAAACTAAATTTATTAATGTTTAATATGAATGTACTATTGTTAATGTTATAGAAGCACAAGATGCATACATCTTTCAAGTCATATTTGGTAATTTTTGGACCAAACCTAGCTACAAACAATGTTCTTTCAGGTTTGGATTTCAACCCATGAGGCGGTTCATAATGTGCTTGCATTGCACGGCTGACAGCTTTATCGTGTGGTTCTGTGTCTGTGCCATCGATACTGCCAGCTTTCAAAGGATCGTATTCTTTGGCATATGGACTCCAATTCTGTAATGGATCTGCCTATAATTCGAACACACAATAACCATTATCACAAACGTCTGAAAACACAGGTATAACCTTAATTCGCCTAAACAATTCTCTGAACATTTAAATAAAAATTCATAAATAATTTCAAAAGAAATCATTATCCCCTACTTCAAAATGCATCGATTTCCTGCGTGAACTAATGTCATTCACTTACCATTTTATGTAGGTATCAGTCACTGTCAATTAACAGTTATAAAAACTAAGAAAATTCTAAACGTTTCTGATTTGACACATGGTGGAGCAATAACAAACCAACTATGCGCTGTATGCTGCTGCCATCTGAAGGGAATGGTTAGAAACTGCTTTGAAAATCATGAAAATTTGCATGAACCGTCGATAACTCAATACTATATGATAAAAAAGGTATTGATTCTAGATAATAACACAATATCGGTAAACTTTTAGCACCGACAAATGCATCATTCTTTGACGTTCTTACAATGAGTTAGTGCAAGGTATTTGGTTACTGTACAGATCTTCGGTGTACAAATATTTGACCCATTGTGTAGATCTTTCATCCCGCCAAATTTCATTGAAATCGGTTAAGACCAGATCTAATTGTGAGTCCTTCCATGTCAGTGATGAACGAAGAGAAGCAGACACGATTGGGGTAGAGACGTCAAACAACAGGTGGAACTATAGCTATTAATACAGTAGAACAGTGCGCGTCTCCATGCTCTGCACGACACTGTAGAAGACTTTATTTAAAGGCACGACTGGCGCGTTACATGCGTGTATTTACATAATACGAATTCCAATCGCGTGCGGTCCTCGTAAAATTCGCGATACCCGCGCCCCGAGGAATTCCGAATCCCAAGGTGTATATTTCGTTGCAGTGGCGTCAAACTCGACCTTCCGGCATTTATTGCGACTATTATGGATAGCCGACTCACAAATATCTACGTATTTACGTTACCATTGCACATCATAAAAGTGCAGACGTGTAAATTGACCATGACGCAAATGCCAATAACACTCGGTTAATTAGCAAATAGAAAATTTTATAATTATCATAGAAACATATGAAAATGTCTATATTTGTTTGTCCCATAAAGATGGGCGGTAGAATTTTTAAGAATCACGAATTAAAAGGTAGATTAGTGGACGAATAAAAATCTCCAAAGTCAATTTCTAAAACTATATTTATTTACAAAATAATCATTCTATGCTGATAAAAGCTTTATTAGATTGAACTTTGTACATTTCTTTTATTTGAGAAGACTTGTTTTGCTTATCTAGATCGTAATATATTTTACTAATTATAAATTAACGACTATATTTTGGTATATTCCTCTTAAAATATATCTATCAATAATCACGTATACGTTTGTCTAATTTCCAAAATTCGAATCACGCAGCCTATAGCACGGTGAATTCACTTTCGCGTTAATTATTCGCGTCGCAATTATAAAAGAATTGTTAGAATTCTAATCAGAAGTATACATTAGTATCCTTTCAAAATATAACACGGTAAATGGCTATTTAAATTACAGCTACTCAATTACAAAACAACAAGTGATATTGTACAGTCCTCTTTCGATCTGGCTTGCCTTTGGAATTATTTTTATCGTTCGACGCGACAGTGCCAATCTTATAATACTGTTGCACACATGTTGTACGCATAAATCGGGGCACTGTATTTGCCTTCTAAAATTTACAAACCATAGCGTGTTAAAATATAAAACAACATACGCGTAAAGAAGAAGAACGTTGCAAGCCTTTTTCGAACGATTCCGTTAAACACTGATACAGCCCAGACAGTGAAAGATATTAATACTTGAAATCGCAATTCTAGCCTATGCTTAAAGTTCATAATCTCGCTTAGAATGCCTCGCGGCGGCTTCTATATTCACGCGCTCGTCAAACGTCTAGCCGTAAAGATTAATTTACCAATTAAAAATAGAGTATCAAACTAATTCTAAATCTAGGTGGGCGCCCATTCGTTTCAACGCTAGTATGGTATTTACTGCTTTAACCCATCTCTTCTTGATGACATAACGCTTTAATCGGACTTTACAAATCGGGTTGTCCAAAGCGGCTTCCAGCCAACGGTGCTCTAACAGTTGACCTGCAGATGGTCTGTCCCTGGAGCAAAACAATGTATCAAATTTTTGGGTAAGCTCCCGTTTCAGTAATCTTTCATCTAACTAAAAACTTATTTAATAAGAGACGTACCTTCGCTGTTTTGAACAAAGCAAATAGTTTGTTAGATTTTCAGTTAGATATTTCTTGAGTGTGTTAGGTTTGCATTATTGTTAGAATTCACTTCAGTGCCGATTCAATTAGGCTGATTAATATTGATATAGACTGAGCCAGTTAAAACTACAACTTAAGACTGGCAAACATGGTTCAAACAATGTGGACAAGACCAAACTACAATCTACTTAAAACCAAGAAATTTGAGTTGGGCCAATCTAGTATCCACCCTGAATCCTTGATTCCGATGAATTATGACGTCGATACTTAGATCGGTACAAATCGATTTTCCCGGTCATCTCCGTGACCACTAGAGGAACTTGTGAAATAAAATTATTGAGGCTATACGTTTCACGATCTTTTATATTAAACATATAATATAAATAATACAATACAACAAGAATATATGCACAGACATATGATCCCTATGTGATCCGTGTGAAAGATCGTTACACAAGCGTGTAATTATTATATAATTTAGCTTAACATATAAATAATGCGTACAGTTACGCGTGCACATTTATTATACACAATAAACAGAAGTAGTTCTCGATTCTTCAGTCGAACTTCTAGCAGCAATAATCATTTGACGCGGTTGCCTTCCCACAGTCTAGAAATTTATCGCCAAAAATCCAATAGCACGCGCGTTCAAAGGGAGACAGAGGCTCGAAAAGGATATTCAACGAGACTACTTTATTCAAAGACCAATTCTCAATTCAGTACAAAGCAAGTTTCAAAAGCCTTCCCCCGTAGTCTCCATGAAGTTACTACTCTACATACACGAAAACCATTTTCCTTATGTAGATCTCCCGAGCGGAGAAACTACACGTATCAAACGATCCACCGATACCATTCTCCATCATTCAACGTTCCTCATTTTCCAGAACTCTCCGCCGAGGAACGAATCGTTCGCCGTCGTCAGCTTCATCCTGGGATGTTCTGGACGTATTTTCAACGATGTATCGAATTCGACGCGGACTGGTTCCCGTTGGGCGAGCTCGATTTCTGTTGCTTCGACTGGAAATACTCAGCTAGGGAGTTCATCGTCTTCCTGGCAACCGATTCCTGACCACACCAGTCAACGCTCACCGATTTCCTGCCTACACTCGACGGCCTGGTAGCCACTTCGTCCCATTCCTCCAGCAAATGGAGCAACAGATCCTTGCTGGTCGGCTCGTCGAGATTCAGATTCTTGTGCAGATTACGCAGCCCGGAGATTCGGGGAACGTCTCGACTGGTCTCCCCAAACACGTGCTTCACCCGGGAACGTCGCCATGGTGGCGTCAGGTCCATCTCACCTTCGGCGTATATTCTAACCGGCTCACTGCTCGCCGCGTCCTCCGTCGTCTCCTGCGAGGTCTCCGCTGCAAAGCTGTTAGGTCCCGTTACAACTTCCTCTTGAACTGTCCTTTCATCTGTCTTTACCTCCGAACTCTTGCCCTCCCCGTTTTGCTTCGCTTTCTTCAAAGACGCGAATATATTCGAGGTATTCGTCTCCGAAAACCTGTCGAAGCTGCGGCTACTGTGAAACGTTGTTCCATTCAGCTTCCTATGTCTCATTATGCTAGATAGCTTCTGAGTGATCTCGTTGGACTCATCCGTCGTGACCACTCCGTTGCTCCTCGAATGCACACCGTTGCGATTGCTCGTCGTCTTTTCCTCAAGCTTCTCCGTGGTTTTCTTGCTGTCCGCTGACTCCTCGTTGGACTTCAGGCACGTGCCCATAGCTATGGCCCTCAAATGCTCGGACAGCTTGATGATCTCTTCGGCGAGGACGATCTGACTGGCTGGATCGCTGCGAGGTTTCTCCATTGTGACTCCTTCCGAAGCTCTCCTCTCGAAACCGAAGCTGGGCACCGTCAGGAAACTCTGGCTGTCCAAGGAAGGTATTTCCGTGGTTTCCGAGGGTGTGCTGCAAATACTCGCGCAAGGGGATGGACTGTGACCCTGAAGGGACACTAGTTCTTCGTGATCGTGCATCAGCGAGGAGATACCAAGCTGAGGGAGATCGATCATGTAAGGACTGTCGGGATGCTCTCGCCAACGTTCAACGAACAGTCTCAGGTTATCCTTGGTCACGTCCAACTCGTCCACGTTGTTGTTGTTGTTGTTGTTAACCAGCACCCGCGAGATCTGCGGGATTTGCGTGACTGTTTCGGTAACGGGGTTCGGCTGCAACGCCGCTTCCTCGACCTGCTGCTTGCTCGTCTTTCTCGTCAACCAACGATGTTCCCTGCATTGCGTGGCCGACAATCGTTTTCTGAAAGATTCAGCTCCCTTGTGAGGATCACCGTTCACCCGCTTTCTTTCACTTCTTTCTTGCTTTCTCTCTCTCTCTCTTTCTCCCTTTCCCTCGCTTCCGACTTTTGCCCTCTCGGCGCAAAGGTATGTAGGTACATGAGTGTCTTTTATTCCGAGGCGAATGGTGTGCGGATGGTGATGTGGAAACGTGCAGGGATGCGTACGATGACGGTGCAAAGCGCGGGACCAATTTACCCGAGCCAGACGCGCGCTCCGAGCGATCGAGAAATTTACACGATGTATCGTCCGCTCCCTTTGCTAAAATTTCCTCGTCTTCGGACGCTCTTTTCTTTCGTTCTCGATTTTTTGTTCGTTCAACTCGAGGAAGTTGGCCACCGAACCCCATGGAACTCGTTCGTGAACGAACGGCGAGCGATTATTCATCCCCCTCGGAACCACGAACTCGAGATTCGATCGATCGCTTCGTTGGGAATTTTACAGAAAATCGTCACGTCGTATGGCACTTAGAACAGCGATGAAAGATCCAGCACGTTCGGCGGAAATGAGTCGTTCGTAATTTTACTTCTCGTTTGTTCCGTTCTAGCTCGGTCACGAGAATGAACCACAAAACGTCGAGAATGAAGAAAGCATGCTTGGGTATTAATCGGGCACAAAAGGAGAGAGAGAAAGTCGAAGAATCACCGCGAAAGAGTTGCAAATGTGGACGTAACGGCCCAGATAACGTTCTCGAAATTACATTTCCCTCGTAACTATATCGTAACCAGGTGGATAACAATTTTCATCGTAGATTAGTTTCATCTCCAATGAAATCCACGATTGGACTGTTATGTAAACTATCATTTCAAAGGAATGAAAATCGTATGTCGCTGTTGGAAACGTTTCCAGCGGTGTGCGGCGCAACTCGAACGATTTAAGCTACGGATTATTTCATCTGAAAGATTAAATAATCTAATAGAATCGTAATCTAAACACAAGCGAAAATTATTAGGATGCTCCGTCGAATTTTCTTGGCAACGATTCCGAGCTGCGCCGTGATTTCGTTATCCAGGCCGTTTATGTCGTTAATATTGTGCAAAAAAAGCCATCGGTGTCTATCGTTCGACGTCCGTCGTCAACGTTGATGACGTACGCGGATATTTTTGCACAAATCATCTTTCCTCGCGTAATATTTCGGACGATCGAACAAAAGAGGGGGTACGTACTCTTTGTCTTTGACCAGGAGACCCCGGATGAAGTCCTTCGCTTCCTCGGATATGTTAGTGAAGGCGTCATGATCGAAGTCGTACTTGGCGATGGTAACGTTCGCCATCGTCTCGATGTCCGTGTCACCCATGAACGGAGACAGG
The DNA here is from genome assembly GCF_051020985.1 of Nomia melanderi. Taxonomy (NCBI): domain Eukaryota; kingdom Metazoa; phylum Arthropoda; class Insecta; order Hymenoptera; family Halictidae; genus Nomia; species Nomia melanderi. The sequence continues at coordinate 6,497,941 of NC_135008.1, forward strand.
CCGGATAACCTGGAAATTAATTCGTCACGATGTCTTTATTACACTGTTAAACATATTGTCTTACATTATAATCGGGGAAAGTGGTTGAAGTTCGTTTCCATGAATATCGCGGAACGATTCGAAACTTTCAGTCGGTAGTCTGTATAATTGATATCAAAAAGATTGCGCGTTTTCAAAGAAACGTAGCCAAATTTTAAGGTAGACTCACAGTACGTAACAGATGACGCCTATACTCCACATGTCGGTGCCGAAACCAATCTGATCGAAATTTACGACTTCCGGTGCAACGAACTCCGGCGTGCCAAATAGAACCTGCAACTTCTTCTTCGGGTCGTACTCCCTCGCGAGGCCGAAATCAATGATTTTAATCCTGTTTCCCTCTTTAGTCAGGCACAGTATATTCTCCGGCTGTAAGCAGAACACTCTTCTTCAACGAAGAAAATACGTTCCGAAACAATTCTTTATCGTTCAGGCTGAAATTTAATCACGCGAGACTCGAATTTCGTTAAAAATTCATTCGCGACAGTTGCATTGAATTATGTGAATCGAAGCTACCAACATTTCATTTGAATGCGAGTCTGTTATCAAGCTTTGGATCAGGTGCAAAGAAGCAGCCTTGCCAAAAACGATAAGTTAATCGTATCAACTCTTGGCAACTTTCGTCGTGATCTTCCTGTTTACAATTTTCTCGATCAGTCAATGCGATGTTACAGTCATTATATCTTATTGGGTTGTATCGTACCTAACTCCATATCTCACGATCAGAAATAGTCTTATAAGAGCAAAGTTGACGCGCTTCACCCGATGATTTTCTGATTACCGGTCTGCCTATTGATTCTAGAAACTCTTCCATTTACCTTTAGATCGAGATGCAGTATGTTCTGCCGATGAATGAATTCGATGCCCTCGCAGATCTGTCGCATGAAGACGGCGCAACTGCGCTCGGTCAACACGAAGTCCTCGTCTATCACCCTCTCGAACAGTTCGCCACCTTCGATCCTTGAAACACGAAAATAGGTTGTGATCCCATGGACGACTAGAGACCACACGGTTGTGTGCCGTCGAGAGCTTACAGTTCCAAAATAACGTATATCTGTTTCCCAGTGTCGATAGCATCGTACAGCTGAATAAGTCTGGGATGTTGCAGTCGTCTCATAATTTCAACTTCTCGCTCGACCGCACGCCTGTCCTCCTTCTTCCCGGTGTTCACCACCTTCACGGCGAGCATCAGTCCGCTTGCTTTCTCCTTGCATCGATAGACGGTGCCAAATTTCCCTCTGGAAATAGTAACGATCCCATTTCACCGAAATTTTCTGGACTCGCTTTGGTCCCCGTTCATTCATCACCAACGAAACAATTCGCGCCGGACAGTTGTCCATTGTCTTCGAGCAAATAAGACAATGATCTATTACTTTGAAAACTTGCGAGATCTGACGAACGGTACGCAAGAGGTCTTGCATTGAAATTTCTCTCGCATCTTTGCCGAGCGGATTTAAAGTCCGTAGGAAAGCTGTTTATACGAGCCTAGCAGCATCTACCAAAACCTGGCAAGATTGGTCAAAGTTTTCTCATGCCATAAAACGATTATTCCAAACATCTTTTCTCCTTTCCGCTACTTTCCATTGGTCCCTCCCATTAATTTCCATTGGCTCCTCCCGCAAACTTTAGATCCGCTCGATATATCTGTATCGGGTTGCTTACATTGCGTTACAATGCGTTAGCACAAGCAACATACCGTACCCAATATTTCACGTTCAACTCTGACATTTATGATCGGCATGATGGCGACTGGTGACATTAACGACCGTTTAATCGAGCACTTCGAAAGATACAACGGAACAGGAATTATTAATAAAAGCGAAACTTGGCGTATAAAACATTACGGTCGCTTTGAGGAAACACATTTTGTTTGAATGTACACACTTTCGTGATAAACTCCCGAAGTCAATAAGATGCTTTTTTGTAGAGTGACAACCCGGTCCAAGTAAGAGAACCGTCTTGTGTTTTTCAAGCTTGAGACAGCGAGGAATGCAAATCGGTTTCTGCGAGATATAGAAGATGGCTTGTATATCGTCGGCGCCGAATTACGGTGCGCGCGATACAACAATCGCTACACTGCAACAATACAGGCTCCATCTAAGATTAACGCGATAAAAGCCACGACCACAGCTGCACAAACTCCGACTCTTGATTTTGTTCCGTTGTGCCAAGGAACGCGCGCAACATGGAAAATACCGTCCTCTGGCGTGAAATCTTTTCGGGCCGCGAATTCCGCTCTAAATATCCCGTCAAAACACAATTTCGCGATAAATATAAAGAAACGTCGAACCGTTTTGGTCTCTTTTCTTCCCCGTTCGAATGCGCGTCGGTCGGCCGTTGAATCCCCCCCGTTTCAAACGCGATAAACGAACGCGACGCCAGTCGTCGACGTTGCTCAGAGGAATTTTCATGGAGAAGAAAAAAAAAATCTGTCGCGCGTACAACGACATAAGCTGGAGGAAGTGCCAAGCTACCTCTTTGGCTTGTTAGAACGCAGTGGTGTAACCTGTATCGTGGCTGTCACTGCGCCAAGTTAGTGAGTCAGTGAGTTAGTAGAGCATACCGTAGACAACAGGGTCGCCGGAACGAATTATCAAAACGGAACATCTGCCAGGGAAACTGCGATATCGCTATCGCGAACGGATTCGATTAGAAAATATTCCTGAAGTCCTTGATTTTAAAAAGCAGCCTGCACATCCAAGCGTGCGCTTCGCTTTTCATAAAATTACGCGCGACTCAGCAGCTTTGTCTCGCGCGACGTTCACTTACGCTCGCACGGTGGAATTCTACGCGGAACAAAATCACGAGAGAATCACTTTCCACCGGGTTTTTTTTTTTGCCAATATAATCATTGGCGTCATATTCCGTTTCTTGATATCGAAGCTCTTATCCACAACGGTAGGGAATGATTATTAGACAATACTTGACCAACTACTTCAGAGTATTATCAACTGAAAGGTATAACGATATCAGTGAATCTTCTACAAAATTAACAGTAGGTTTACGGGCATTTACACTTCATTCTATTATTCCTAAAAGAATTGATGCTCGTTTATTTAGATTGTGGAAACTGGAGATTTGATAGTAGGTAATCGGGGTACACGTCAGTGTGATCGCATCAATCGAAATCGGCGTAAACATTTACAAAATAATATTTCTAAAATCCAATATGCGTCAATTTGACGCGTTCCGTAAACCTAGTGTTAAAATCTGTAAAAATGACGTTGCACTTTATTTCTAGGGAAGAAGAATTTTCCTAGAGGCTTAATGCGAACTACCGCGGATTAGTGTTGTCAAACGCCCCGGTTTACGGACACTAATCCGTGGAACGCCGGTCGGACCCTGGATACGAAAGAAGTTCCGTTCAAGGGTGCATGACGACGTTCGATCGAAGTCGAAGAGGCGTCTGGGCGCTCGGCGTCGGAACGACGTCCGACGCTTCGAGCCACGAGCGCCAGTCACTTTGAAAAATGCATTATTTATAGACACGCGGAGACGGAGACCTTGATTACGGGGCGAACGCGTGGAACGCGGGCTGCATTCCGACGTTATCAAGCTCGTTCCCGTTCCGATGATCCTCCGAGAGGACAGCAGCTCCTCTTCCTCGCGTTTCCTCCGCTTATGTCCCAAGCGGAATCCAATGGAACTTGGCCAATTCGAGGACGTGATTGGCGAAGTATCGCGGCTATTTAATTGGAAAACATGATTTAGGGGATCCGCGGAACTCGCCGACGTATCGAGGAACGACGAGTGATTCAACAGGCGATGTTGGTGTTCGAAAATGGAACTGTTCGAATCCGTTTAACCCGAGCGGCCCGGATGATTCATGGACTGGAGGCGGTTTCGCCGAACCTTCGAAGATGAATGAAACGTTGGCTTCGCGAAATCTTCACCGGAGTGGAATTTTCATTCTGAAGTAGTCGGGTGCGTGGCTCGGTTAGTAGGTTTACTATTGGCATCGGTTCGCGTTATCGAGCCCCGGTGTTATTGTCGTAATTAACATGCCGCTAACGGCGAAGTGTCCTTATCGATCTTGGAATCGCGTGTACTGCTACTTCATATGCATCGACGAAACAAAAGTGATGCGGACTCGTGACTGTTGAGTCAGAAGTAGGCGCACGTTTTTATCTCGATTTAATTGCACGGTTTGCCGTCGTTGCGTACGAACGCTCGTAGATGGTGAAATACACGATTTTTGTTCAAGTGTGTGGAAAGTACGGGGAATATTTTTATGAATATTCGAAAGAATCGATAATAATGATGCCAATTCTATGAATGCAAACGATAAATTCATTTGAAAGACCTCTCGGTGGTGTTTAGATCGGAGCACGCGATAATCGTATCTGTCGATCAAGGACAACCATTGAGAATTGATCGGTTCACTAATAGTTTGTCATTGGCATTCGGATCTTACCTTTGGCATCAGTCCATTCGTCAATACTTTTACCCGTGCTTCTAATGCGCGATCGCTGTTGTGACTCGGCGCTCGTTCGTTCCCAATTAAAAATAAAAATCCTACGCATCGCGTTAATCCGTAAATATGTCTTACAAACGGCGTCTGCGTCGCTGAATATATTCAATAAAATCTCGAGTAACGTTCACATGAAATTTTCAAGCTTAACGGACACCTGGTTCGGCAGAAGAAGAAAAATGTTTCAACAACCTATTTTATGGATTTACAGCGAGCAGTTGCCTCTCACGGGATCATTCAAGTCCGAGCCTCATTCATAATGGCGGACGCGCATAGTAACCGAAAGACTACGATGTAAACAAGACGAGAATACTACCGTTCGCCGGAAGGTATAAACACGTTAAGGTTCCAAACCTCCTCCCACTCTATCTAAATGACGTACAGTTCACATTTTCAATATTAAAGCCATCCATATTTCCTTAAACGTCTGTTCGTCTAGCATCGATCTAATAATACCCCGACATAAAATCCTTTCCTTGTTTCATTTGCCTTTTCGATCTTATTCCGTCGTTGTTATTATTCATTCTCTAAAGTATATGTCATTGTTTCAGGGCAACTTTTCTAATCATTGCGCAACGCCAGCAAGCATATCGTGTCAAATTCAGAAACAGCGTGGCCAGCCCTGCGGTTCGCCGCGATATTTGCAATGGTCGGGCTCAAACATACATAAACAACCATCCTCAGGGTTTGCACCGCGCGCACGTCACTCATGGAACGCCGACGCGCGAATTTTGCGTATTATTTCGTCACGAGAACGTCGTCGACGCGAATATTGCCAATCGACCGACCGCAATCGTGATTAATTGCCGATCAGCGATGTACGATCGAAGGTTGTTGTCGCAAACGGTTCGTCAACAATCAAAATATACTAAACTAAATCGTAAGGGATATCGTAATCGACTGACTCACCGGCCGATCTCGGATTGGATGTTGTAATGATCCTTGAAGTCCACGCCTCGGCGGACGGTTACATCTCGATACGGAAAGCTCGGCTCGATCTCTAAACAAGGGGAAAACCATATAACAGTGAGAAAGTGAAAAATGTTCTCTTAAATTAAAGTCCGTCGAACAGTCGTCTCGGGAATCAGTTCGAATCGGATCGCGTTGCATCGCGAGGGAGCCTATTCTATCGAAACGAAGCCTGATTCCGCTGAAACTCGACTCGTTTCCCTTTACAGGCGGTAATTTCCGGTGCCGTTCCGCGTCGCGCGACGTCCACGTGAAACGATCGCGATACCCGCGACGTTCGTGCAACGGTTCCGACGCGCGTAATCAAACACCTTGTTAATCGTCTATTTTTCGATGATCCTGGGTTACGAGGGAACCACGCCAACTTACAACTTCTGACATTCAGGAAGCTACCACCGGCAGACGAAATTGTCTCGCACGCGTATATTTAGCAATTTTTGTCTTTTCGCGCGGTCTCTGGCTTCGATATGAACACGCCGAAAGCGTCGGCGATGGTTTGACGCGCAAAAGGAAATCGTTTAGAGAACGTAGATGCATACTAACAATTAACACAACTCAAATCGAATCGTTTAATTTGCAATGTAAATGTTTTCAGATCAAATTGTGCAATTACGAAAACCACGATGGAACTACAGCAGAATTAACTCGGATGGCGAAGCTGTTTAGATTGCCGTCGAAAAAGCGGAAGCCCCTCGCGTTCCGCCACGCGTCCCTACGCATCATTTCGCGCCGGCCGCGACCTCATTTCACCCTTTTGTACGAGACAGCTGGCGGAACGGCGACCTCCAGCCGAAACAACGAAAGTGGGAATACACAATGCTCATCGGGACCGATCCCGTTCTCGAAGACTTTAAACGCTGTCCGGTTGAACGTTCCTTTTATCGGCTCGGATTCCAGTGAATCACCCACCAGCAAATTTATTTAAAGAAAAACCACGATCGAAGCACTGCACTCCACCGCGTCGGGAATGAAATCATCAAGCTCCTCGGTAACTCGGTCTCAATAGGAACCATTAGAACCGGTATCGTTCGATTTCTAATGTTATCATCCAAGTACAATATTCACTCGGCACAATGGTTTCAGATTCAAATAAGGCGACATGGCTGAAGGAAGCTTCATACGAGCATAGTTTCCCTGTCCGTCTCAATCCATTCGATTCTAAGAAAGAAGACCGTTGACCCGTTTCCCGATCACCGTCTCGCCGAATAGTACGCAATTCCATGAAACGCGACAGATTGAAGTCCAAGTGAACTGGCAGAAGCATCCTCGAGCCACCGTTTTCGCAATCCAGGATCTTACGATAAATAGTTTCACAAGATACACAACGGTAACGGTCGGTGTTACGATGGTATTCGCGGGCGACGTGTGCAGATAGTCTGTCCCTTACCGCCGACCGGGTCAGTTTCGTCGACGCGTATCATCCTTCTGTGGCCTAGCACCCTGTGCCGTCGAGGGACAGGTTGTTCCGTTCGCCGACGGGTCGGTGCACGCGGGCGACGAACGCGTTCGGTTTCCCTCTCGCCTCGACCGAACCGATCCCCGACCGATCCGATGCACCCTAAAGGCAATTATTGACTATCGCGTTCGCGGTCTCTCGGTCGGCGAGTCCCGGTGGCCGACGTTCGGGTGCCTCTTCTTCTCGGCTCGGACGGATTTAGATTTTCGGCGGACGCCGCGGATTCTGCTGGCGGGTCACGTGGCCAGTGGCGTTCCTCGAGGCCCTCCTGCTCCGCGCTTCGCCTCGCGACCGGCCAACCTACGATCGACTTGGTCTCTTAGCGCCGCTGCTCTCGTCTCCTCCATCCACGGCCTCGATATCGACTATGGATCGACAATAGGCTCCCTTCAACATCGCGGACCTCCGCCGGCCTGGAGGACGCCTAGCGTCGCCGCCAGACACAGGTTGAGAACCACGTGGACGCGCGAGGCGTCGCCGACTATTGGGGTTTTAGGGTGAACCAGTTTTAACGCAGATCCTCGTGGACCGCTACCGCTCTAGAACACCTTCCCGGCGTATTGTCTCGTCTATTTGGTCTTTATACATTTATAGCTTATGCTCCTGGATAAAGTTCAGCGAGACGCAGATTTAAGTAAAGTTCAACTTTCGTCTGCTTACTGTTTTCATTAATCGATGCTCGGAAACATGTAAATTTCTATAATGGAGTTAATGATGTTATACCCTTACCCAAGATGGACTATACGGGTAATATTGCAGTATGCGGATCGGTTCATCGATTTTCATAAAATTAACGAATGATGTGGAAGTTGATGTTTTGAATAACTTTTTCTTCGAACACGAATGTCGCTCTCGTTTAGTTCCCGAGATAATCGTGTAAAACTAAATGAAACCGGAAGTTATTGTTTTTCTCGTTTGGACGTAAAGAATTCTAGATTTTTTCGGACTTGCTTGAAACTTTGTCTCGGCGCTGTTGTTCTTGCGCATTTTTACTGGCAGCTGAGCAAAGTATTCCGCGATGAACGGGGGGTAACTGTTTCCCTAAAAAGCGATATTAACATACACATTTCTCATGCGACAGAATTTATAAAATACAAAGAGAATTTCGTTTGTTAGCATACTTTATGAAAAAGTAATTAATTTATGATATAAAGGCACTGGATGTAAATGAAATTTTTACCATAATCTTCGATACTCACCGCTCGGCGTAAAGAGCCACTAACGGTGCTTATTTTTAATTTTAAGTCTCTACCTTCGGCATTCGCTGAATTGCTTTTGGCAGCATTTAGACAATTTATTTAAACGGCGCATTCCTCTTACATTCATTCGTAAATTTCTCGAGTTCAAGAAAACGATTAAAGAATTAAACCACATATTCTAGAAATACTTATGTTGCGCCAATAACAGTGACAACAATTAGAAATGATCGAAAACGACAAATTTATATTTCTAATTTTTATTTTTTTATTTTCAGTAGCATTAATATAAAAAATTCTTAAATTACCGAAGATTATATTATTAAAAGATTTCAATGAATGTACAAAACACCCGCACGTGTTTTTAAAATTCTTCTATATAATTGAACGTAGCATTTACGTACATATTACGTTTAGTATAGTATATATTTGTGCAGATATAGCAGAAAGAAAACGCTACAGGGAAACATAACCTTCGAGTTATCATTTTCACTGGTTGTAAAATGTGAAATGTTGTCCTACATTAAAGTTTAATCAGAATTATAATAATGGCAGGAAGTATGAGACAATTAGAAGAAAGACAACTTCCAGCTGAAGTGACAAAAATGCAATGGTCACCAAAAATGGATCTCCTAGCAATTGCAAATGTAAAAGGTTAGATTTTTGAACCAATAAACAATGAGCAATTTTGAATTATTTTAATATTCTTCGAATTCTGATATTCATACTATACATTAATATTTATTGCATTAATACAATCATTCTAGGAGAAGTTACCCTTCATAGATTAACATGGCAAAGAGTATGGCTATTAAGTCCTCAAGAAGAAACTGATACTGTAGTAAATTTAGCATGGAGACCGGATGGAAAACTTTTAGCTGTTTCTTATGAAAACTCTAAAACTGTTTGTCTTGTAGATATTGAAAACAAAAACATTGTACATAAAACAAAACTTAACTTTCATAATGTAATTACATGCATTACATGGTTACCATTGTCAAATCCAGTGAATGACAGTTTCTCAAATAGCAACAAAGCAAACATGCTACCAACTGGAGAATATCTCCCACCTTTACCAAGTTTGAATAGAAGTTTCGGCCAAGAACCTGAGCGCAAAGAATTCCTATTTCAAACTTTAGACATACTTTTTGTAAGTTTACTCAATATTTCTTCATCCTCAGAAACCAATAATACAATGGTTGCTATAATTAATTATGTTTTCTAGCTTGGTTTAGATGATGGAAATGTCACAATGTTTGTATTTGGAATGTTTTACTGTGGCACTATTTCAGTAGGTCATGGTCGAATATTAGAAATTAGTGGTGGATCTAACAAGCCAATGTGGATTACATGGAAAGACAACAGTGGCATTAAAGTGAATAGATTATGGTGTCCATTGCTGGAACAAAATATGGCATTCTTGAAGGTTCTTTGCATAATACAAATTTTACCTGCATTATAAGAAATGATAAAACCTTTACAAAGATTTTATTTTAATACAAGGTAGCACAAGCCCAAGCTAATATAGAATACTTAATGGATTACCTTTCACGTACATTAATGGCCATTTCTGAAGCATGGGAAACGATTCTCTTAGAAATGGATGAAAAGCTAGCACGATATGCAAAAACAAATCCACCTGGAGGAGTTGCAGCAGATTTTTTAGAATTGTTAATGATTGGCATTCCAACCCAAAATTTAGAAAATTTTTTGTTGAGAGATCTAACTGAGAAAGGATTGAAAAAATTAGGACATAGTATTGAAATGTGCTACAGTAATATACAGGTACTTAAAATATGATCTTTATGTTTTTGAAGATCTGGTTAAAAAATAAATTGTTATGTTGCAGAAATTGGTTTTGAAAAACTTAACTAGTGTTGGAATGGCATTAGTATATCAGTTAGCTGAACTGAGAGGTATGGTAAGACTGGGTGGTCCTTATGAACTATTGGGATTAACAGATGAAGGTATAATAACAAAAGCTCTTCATGCGTCTGAAGCTTTCCTAGCAAAGTCTTCAGAAATACAACAAGTAATAGATCACAGTATGCGAGACTACAAAGCATTCTTCAGGTTGGTTGTAAAAAGTAAAAGTGCTGCCTCCAATCTCTAATATTAAAATATTATTTAAGGTGGTTATATGTGGTAATTCTAAGGCTAACAGACGAGAGAATACCGTCTGAAGTGAGCCGAGTCAGTCAACAAGAATTAACATTTATAGCGGAATTTTTACGTGGCTTTGATAAGACTGAACCAGGTGTTAGTGGCAGAAAAGGAGTAAATTTAGAAAAATTAGGCCAATATTTACGACGTGAAAATTTGAAAACTTGTTTGACCCCTGAAGGAAGTGAATGGGCAATGATGCTTGATGAAAATCATTGTCTCAGAGATCATCCACTTATCGTTAAGCAAGATCTTAATTTTTCATTGCTTCAATCTCATGCAAAATTAATTACCGCTATACATAATGTTTTTGGAGAGGCATATCAGGGCTTAGTCGATCATTTCACTGTATCAAGTATTCCACTGGCGCCGTCAATAGCATTTACATCTTCTCAAATTGCAACAAATAATGATGGTTTGTTAGTTGCTACATGTGATGTTGATCATAAAATATTACGATTATTCAAAATTGAGTCTTCGTATACAGAACCCGTTTCACTCAACTTCAAGTTGGGTACAATAGACGTAGATCATAGATCAGGTGCGTTGATACGTTTTGAATATCTACAGTATATAATAATTTACCTGTACAAGTAAATATAATGCAATATTTTTTTCAGAATCGTATTCTAAGACTTATATGGATGGTATTATAGTGGATTTGCAATTTTATACCCACGAATATCTTAGTCTATTATTCTTTAATAAACATAGTCAATCATCATTTCTTATACAATTACCATTAAACCATTCCCGAATTTTTGAAAATCAAGATAAACACCCAGTTAGCTTAACTGATCTAATAAGCAATAATTGGCCGCGACCGTTTCAAGGTATATCTGTTAGGCGATTAGCAGTCAGTGGTGCTCGAAAAGTAGCTGCTGTTTTAAGCGAAAGTAACAGAAAAATAAGATTATTAGAAACTGAAGTAGAACCAGAAGAGGAAGAAGATGAAGAAGACGATGAAGATGGTGCTAACGAGAATATGTTAGAAACTATGCATGAACCAACTGCAAGTACTTCCCAATAAACTAACGTACACGAAAGCATTACAGGTACGTCGCCACAAATGTATAAATGTTTGATAAAATATAGTGTTACTTTTTTATACTTGTTAAAATAATAATTTATTGAAATACAATATCGAAGAAAACTATTTAATTACTTATGTATATAATATACAATAATATGTACAGTCATGTATCCTCGAATTTTAATTTAATCGATATCCATTAAAATTATCTTTTTAAGCAGTTCATGATACTTGTTTTTTGTGAATAGTACAACTAAAAGTTTAATATATCCATAGGACATGATGATCTACTATAAAAAAGTGGCTCATACGATATATTACAAAATTATTACTTATTTCTGCATTTGTTTAAATACCCTCGGGAAATCGATATCAAGAGCTGAATTGTCAATACCACCTTCTTCTGATATTGTCGTTGGTACATTAGGACGGGTACTAGTATTTGGTGTATATTTTGTAGGTGAATTTTCCCTTGACTCCTCTAAATCTATAATAATAGTAATTGTATATTGATTTTGCACATCAGTATCATTCGATTCACTGTTCATTTATGTTAACTATTCAGAAAATATACCAAAAAATCTTTGATTTCGTCTTCTTTTCGCCGTAATGATGAAAAGTACGATTGCTATAGCAACAAGTATTACCATAACAGCAGCCATACCCCGCAATAAATTAGTCTAAAAAAAACACACATTTAAAGACATGATTGTACGCATGCTTTAATTTAATTTAATATATTTTAATATACCTCAAAGTCATTTTCCCAGACATCTTCCCAATCTTTTTTAACAATCAACTCAACAACATGAATATTGATAGAAGAATGATCTGCTATACCTTTTGAAATACATTTATAAAACCCAGATTCAGCTGTTGAGACACCCTGTCAAAGAATAACATACTTATAGGACTGAAAAACATAGTATTATATACAGATTTGTTTGTAACTGGAATTATCACTTACTCTGATAAAAAGCTTTCCAGTTAGCACCTCATAGTTGTACTTATTCTCATCCATAGGGTTTCCTGGCCCAATAATACGTCTATCATCTGTGAGTTGCCAAAACATAAAACGATGGTGATCATCACTGCTTAAACATGGAAGTTCAGCTAAATGTCCAGCTGGAACTTCTGCTACCGTAATTGTGCCACTGACATACCCATTTTTCAATGATAACAATGATAAACAAAATAATGCAAAAAATATTACGTTCATCTGAAAAATAAAATTAAACTATTTGAAAAGTTAGAAATGTAATAGCAAAAAAATCTTATGAATCTGAATAAAACTTAGTAAACGATGAATATTTCATAAGCCTTGACTATTCTACCTGTTGCATGGTATTTATGTACAAATTTTAAGTAAAATATATACAACTATGTCACTAACCACACACTTTACACATTCAATTTATTCACAAAACTATTTAATAAAAGATATTTTAAATCCTTTGTTTTCAATGGAACAAATATATTAGTATTACACTACGAAACGTATTCTGCCACCAGCTATGCTGGCCAAATGTCTTATGCTGTTAACGGGTCTTCTACTGTATGACAATTATATTCTAATTTCATTGATCACCTTTAAGGTAAAAATTTCAGTATCATAGAACCTGTTGTAAACGTGACAGATGGTTGCTAGAACAATTAGTCTATAAAGAATGCACGCAGCAGACACTCTTTAATGAACCATATTGCATAACTCAAAGGTAACTTTGGTCTCTCACTGTCTTTATAGTATAATACCTAAATGCACTTGTAGAAATTAGTGTTAAGCATGGAAAACACTGTTCATGAATGATGACAGTCCTAGAAACTAGTGAGGGAAGCTTTGATAATGAAACTACTGCAGAGTTACTTATTTATATCTTTGTCCTATTCATCCTTGTGCAATAGTATATTTATAGTGAGCCCAACTGGCATCTTGTGACTACCATACCATTGGAAAGTATACTATATTTCATTTGACTAATGTGAATACATTGATACGTATGATAAAACCTAATATCAAGGCATTGTTATCATTACATATGATATGCATATTTAAGTTATAAGGTATAGCAATATATTTTAAGTTACCAATCAAATAGCTTTTAACTTTTATTATCAAAATAATTGATCTAGGGTATTCCTCAGAGATATGGGCAACATAAATTAATAATAATAAATGTATTAATATAAATCTTATATGTACCATAAACACAACTTACACATTTATACAATTAATGACAATATAAAACTATGTTTATATAAAGTGTGACAAATGCTGCAGTTGCTCATTGGTTGAATCAATTAAGATTAGGCCTTCATTAAAACCGATGTTGTTGTATCAAATGTATAAAAACATCAACTGCCAATGCTGAAAGAAGAATCCAAAACGGTGCTAGAACAACTTTTGCTGGTAGGATCCAATGAGATACTTCCAATTTAATACATATCAAAATTTGGGCACTTAATTTCAAAAATACAGCTGTCATGTACCACACCTGTAAGGAGACAATCTTCAACTTCCATCAAATGTAACTATTGTCGGACTTCATCAAAATCATTATATTAAATCAATTAATTAAGTTATTAAAGTGAAATTTTTGTAGTTGTACATTCTTTTACTTTATTCATTAGAAAGGATATTATAACAGCCATTTAAATGAACATTTCAAATACATCATAATTGGTCTTTAAATGTTTGCAACTTACTTCGCGATGTAAATTAACAACACATCCATTTTTACAATGTGAAATCATATTGAAAACTATATAAACTATAAGGATGAGGTCGTACAACCACATTGGGATGAAAACTATAAACCAGTTCCGTTGTATCCTCTGTTCAAGCTTTAAGTTAAGTAATATCAGAAAAACTAAAAGATAAACCCATACACATAATGCACGATGTAGAATTGACATTGAAGTATAAAATTAAATACGTCAAAAATCACGAGGCAAAACGTGATCGCGGAACTATACGATCATATTGCAAATTCGCCGATCTGTTTACATCAACACCTGATATACCTAACCTCTACCATGAACAAATCTTATAAGATATAACCATAATTTCAAAGATGTCGCTACTGTCAAAGAAAATTTGACTGATGGTACTATGTATTTATGTTATGCAAATAATAATGAATGCAGCATTATGAAGCGTTTATTACTATATTATATAATTTATATAAGTATCGATTAAGAGTTTCAAATTTCTTTTAAAAGTATTCAAGGTTTTATGTTTAAAGATTCGATATATGTACAGGGTGTTTTAAAATTATATGTCACGACACCAGAGTGTGATTTTGCACCTTCTATTTAATAAAAATTGATGTAAGGAAGTTGTCGCAAAATTCACCGTAATCTTTAAAAAACAACAATTGGCAGTCTCTTTTTTCAAAGTCTGAAATGAGTTTAGCTACAGCTGTCTTACATCGATCTGTCAATTTGGACATGTAACATCACGCTGTCATAGTTTCAAACTGTAATTACGACACACCCAGTATATACTAAAAAAATATTATCGTAATTTTCTTGATAAGGTACGTTTTACATAACTTTGATATCCACGCAAAGATTGCATATATCTTCGATATGGAAAATTTTAAAATACATTTTTAATAGTCTACTCTTAATTATAAATAATTAGAATTCTTTAGCAATTTTATTTGTTCAATTATTGAAGTATCACAAGATTTGTATATTATAAATTATATATATTAAGTCGCATGCTATTTTTTGAAATTCTTGTTATTAACGTTATCACAAAGTACTTAAGAAGGAATGGAAAAAAATACATTGTTTCAATTTTTGTTCTGATATTCATATGTATCATAATGTTCAAGGTAAGTATTATGTAACAGCATTAGGCAGCAGTAAAACAGATACTATATATTGTTTTTGTAATATTCTTGTCTCGAGTTTCTTTCGTTGCCCGATAGTAGAAATCAGTTACAAGATCGATTCGTCCAGTTAAACAGTAAATTTAAATACGTGCTATTACTCGGTTCTTTCTTAAATTTTCACGAACTTTTAGAGATTAATCATTTTAACATGAATCATTTTAAAGACTCTTAAATCAAACGAAATAACAGGTGGTTCATTCAGTGACTTACTATTCATGAAAACTGTGTATATATTATTATGTCTATTATGTCTGAGCCAATAAGCAGTACAACATCCACAGATTCATCTGTACGTATATTTTTACAATAACAATTCAATACAATATTTTAGTATAATTTTATATTAATATATATGTACTTAGGTACTAGGTTCTTTGTCATTAAATCGTATACTAAACAATTCTGTAGGGTGTCCAAAAAAATCGTATTTAGATCAATGATTGTATAATAATTATCATTTTAAAAAATCTCGAAAAAATAATTTAACCAAAGAAGTTAAGATCTGTGAGTAACCATGAATTCATACGAATTTTTCCGAATATGTTACATGATGAGTATTTAGTTTATAAATATGGAAAAGTACGATGTAATTCGACGATTACTAATTGATTGGTTTGGCCATCGGAAATGAGAGTTCAAATGTCTCGATGTAGTGAATATATATTAAACGCTGAACAACATTAAGATTCAACGAACAGCCCTGTTAAATGTAATTATTTGAATTAGTACCAATTTTAATGTACTTATATCATTTAATCAGGAAAACTGACATAACTTATTATTTGTCGTTGAATATTAAATAAAACCATTTAAGATAGGGATAAAATATTTAAATATATTTTAATTACTGATATAGTTTTAGTACCAAAATGTCCAACCGAGATAACCTTTTAGTCGAATAGACATTTTATCGATTATATGTCTTCCCGAGTACAGTTAAAATGAATAAAGTTAGTTGTAATACAGATATTACAATATTCGTAATTTAATGTATGATTTCTCATACATATAAACCAAGAGAGAGGAATAATAATTGAAAGACGTAGTCAAGAAGACATTCCAACTTAAATGTTTGTCCTAGTTAATAAATTATTATAGAGACACAGTAATGATTCTATTGTTCCATCTGTACATAGGAATGAGCACATTTATCTCGCGTATGTAATACTACCGGTAATAATCTATAAATACTTTGGAAATAGAAGACCTGTTCTCGAATCAAGAGAAGTACATAAGATCTATTTTAAAGGGTTGCGCCTTCTGTCTGACCCCATGTAGAAGCCGGTGATTTCTCGAGGTGTACGCGTAAAAATTACTCGAAAGCCGGTAACAAATTGAAAATCGTTTCTGTGAGTGATCTCAATATACTCTTTTAATTGGTGCTCATTCTTCCTGCGGAATACTTCTTTCTTACTTATCCCCACTGTCCTATCTTACGATTGCGACCTTAGCCTCGATATTAGCATTCTTTCGCGGAAACGCCAGACACGTGTTATTTAATAGACAATGCCAAACTTACGAATGCTGGTAAGTCAATTTAAGCAAAGAAAGCAGCTTTAAAACGAAGCTGAGTATTACCTTTAAATTAATCGTTGATTCTAATTGTATCATTTAATAAGTTTAATTCTCACAGTACCATTATTAATAACCTCTTCTATGAATGAAATGTGCTAATAATGTTATCATTTAACATTACACAGCATTTTTATTCATACTTTTAAAAATTGATATGTAATTGTTGAGTTAGAAAAGAGATTGCAACAGTAATTATTGGCTGACATACGCTATTTGCTACCTTAACTTTTGTTTAATGTAAAGTTACATTTTATTTTAATTTACTTATTATAAATTACCAATTTATCGCGGATGATGTTAAAAAAATGTCTAACTTTATTTTTGTAATTAATATTTCGTTTTAAGAGTTTAAATGATTTATGACCTGGTAACTTATTTATAAAGTTAATATAGTTAGTGTAAATCGCATACTAGATATCTTGGATCAAGAGTACAATTAACAATCATTAGAATTGATATGGTAATGGATCATGAAATAGCAATAGGTTTTATAATAATTATGTTATAATGCTTATATAATGATGCTTATAGGTGTTCTTTTCTTGCTTAAAATTTTTCATTTTTCTGTGTGTTTTAGGTGCTGCCAGCACTAGCTGCTGTAGGAACCATAGTTGTAGTAGGATTAGCATTTAAATTTTATAAATCTTGGAGTACGAACAAGAAAAAGAAGTCTCCAATTTTATTAGTTGATACAGTTGCTAAATATAGTTTACCATTAATTGAAAAAGAGGTAATAAGTCATGATACAAGAAAGTTTAGATTTGGCTTGCCGACACCTGATCATATCTTAGGGTTACCAATTGGCCAACATGTGCATTTAACAGCAAAGATTGATGGAGAAGTTGTTATACGTTCCTATACACCTGTATCAAGTGATGATGATCATGGTTTTGTGGATCTTGTAGTCAAAGTATGTAAAAAGATAAATGATTATCCACTTGTGCTATAATTTTGAAATCTAAACTTTCAAGGTGTACTTTAAAAATGTTCACCCAAAATTCCCTGAAGGAGGAAAGTTGTCTCAATACTTGGAAAATCTAAAACTTGGAGAGACAGTAGATTTTAGAGGTCCATCTGGTAGACTTGTTTATAAGGGCCAAGGGAAGTTTTCTATCAAAATTCTAAGGAAAGATCCACCTGTTGACTATGCAGTTAAGAAGGTAACAAAATTTAAAGATGTATAAATGTATTTTATATTTATAAACTTCAAGATACAAATATGAATTTTTTATGTTGTAGGTAGTAATGTTAGCTGGTGGTACAGGAATCACACCAATGTTGCAGTTAATTCGCGCTATAATAAAAGACAGTACAGATGAAACTCAATGTTCTCTACTCTTTGCTAATCAAACAGAAAAAGATATATTGTTACGAAATGAATTAGATGATATTGCAAAAAATCATCCTGATAAATTGAAACTTTGGTATACACTAGATACCAGTGGCGAAAATTGGACCTACAGTACAGGACACATAAATGTAGATATGATAAAAGAACACATGTTTCCACCATCATCTGATACCTTAGTGCTTATGTGTGGTCCACCTCCAATGATTAATTTTGCTTGTAATCCAAGCCTTGACAAACTTGGATATGATCCAAAATTACGATTTGCATATTAAAGCAACAAATTATTTTGTTGTTGCATAAAATGTAGACTGCATTCGGCTTATTAGTCTGCTCTTTCATTAAATAAAATGTTCAAAAGTGTTTGAGAAAGCATCTTGCCATTTCATAGTACTTGTGTATTAAATGTCTGGTGCCATTTTGAAACTGCAGTATATGTGCAGTATCAGGTTGTATAATATACTGTAGATAGAAACATTCATGACAGTATTTCAGATGCTTAAATTTTGCAAACTATTTTATATTTACGATTTGAATTATTGAAAAAAAATACTACTTAATAGTTTGTTACAAAGTAAAGACAGTAATAATTGCATTTTTTAATTCCATGTTTTCTATAAATACCATTTTTGTTAATTATTAACTACATGTTTTTAATTTTTTATAAAATACGTCGCCAGTGCAGAGTTTAGTGAAAAACACAGTATAGGTTAAAGCATTTATTGATGTTAAACCTATTGTATTGTTATATAAAAATGATGATCACAAGTTGTTCTCATTATTTTATAAACCCTTTTATATGTTTTTCCAACTGGTAATGTAAACGTTTCGTATTATAGAATGACAGCATATACTTGCAAAAATCGAAGAATAATCAGTATATTAATATCAATAATTCGTAATTAACCTTGACATTTATCAATGAAGTGAATCATATTTGAAATCAAGTTGTTGATCATCTGATCAAAGAATTTATATTACGAAGCGGTGCAAACAAAATTAAAGCAATGAAAAAAGTACAGCGTATTTTCCATGATTAACAACGTCCACGATCCTTGACACGTTTCCTGGGCGCTGCTCGCAAGATATCATCCACACGTAAAATCATTTCTGCTGCTTCTGCCGCGCTAAGTAAAACTTGTCTCTTTACAACCCAAGATTCAGTGATTCCTAGTCGAATCATACATCCAACTTTTCCCTGCTCCATATCTGTTAAAACAAACAAAAATATTTTTACATATTGTAGACAGATGGATGTACTGGTTATTCGTTGTATATCGCTTTATAAATAGTAAGAAAATAATGTTTGTAACGACGTATACACTTACCAAGTCCCATTGTCCTTGCACCTGAATTATGTACAGCCCGAAGTTCGCTAATTAGCTGGGCTGAATCATAACCACCATTATCAGCAATAACAGTAGGTAGTTGTTGCAAAGCTCGAGCAAACGATTCCATTGCTACCGCTTCTTTTCCAGGAGTACTTGCCGCTGCTTTCATTACGGCACAAGCCATCACCATTTCACTACATCCTCCACCATAAACGATTCTAGATTCACGTACGGTAGCTGATAATACACACAGAGCATCATGCAAAGATCTTTCCGCTTCGTCGAGGATTTGCTGCGTAGCGCCTCTAATAACTATCGTACACGCTTCACCCAAAGGAACCTCGGAGAATCTCAACAGTGTATCTTCACCTATCATTACCTAAACATACGCACCTTTAAAATTGGTCCATCATTTTAAATAAATTTGAAGACATACCTGTTCAATGAGTTTACATTGTCCAAGTTTCACAGCATCAGGGTTATCAAAAGTACTAACAATTTCACCACCAGTAACAAGAGCCAGTCTTTCGATACCATCAAAATCTGCATGTTCAATTGCCATGATGTTAGCATCAGCAAATAATTGTTCTGGATAATTATAAATTAATTGTCTGTTGATGAACACGTTGCAGCCATGTTTTATGATCTTTTCAACTTTATCCTAAATTGAACATAGTTATCATGTAATTACTGATAATATTAGTGCTCTATGTGTATCAATTTGTAAATTACCTTCATCTTCTCCTTTTCTGCTGCTTCTAATTCTGCAATTTTCGCCATTGAATCAACTCGAACCCTTGATCCAAATACCTATAAATTAATAAGTATGTTAGTTGTAATGTTAAAATGAAATGTTATAATCAAATTCAAATTTATACATTTGTCACTAACTTTGATTTTATCAGTATCCATAGGTGTGTTAGCTATAAGTATTTTTGCATCAGTCATTTTTTGTGGCTGGTGCACTCCAGGTTTTTTATCCAATAAGAATCCACTATCAAGATAAGAATCCGCCAAAGTTCCTCCACGTTTTTTAATGATTTGAATAGCTGATAAGTTGCCTGATCCCTTAAGACGTAATACAGCATCCAATGCAAGCTTACTAAAGTGTTCTTTATGTTGAGCTAAAATCTTTGAGCTTAAAGTTGTACGTGAAATGTTTAATAACTCTTTGTGAAAACGTTCAGGATGTGCAGAGTAATCAGTTGCAACATTAGACAAAGCTGTTCGAGCTACTTCAGTAGCTTTTCTCCAACCAGAGATTATAGTCTGAGGATGAATTTTCTGATCAATTAACTTTTCTGCTTCTCTTAATAATTCAGCAGCTAAAACAAGAATCCATATATTTCATTAGATCCTTAAGGTTTTGTATATCAAAAGTTCCCTTAATAATATACAAACCAAGGACTGTTACAGATGTAGTTCCATCTCCGAATTCATCATCTTGAACACGAGACATGTCCACCAAAATTTTAGCAGCTGGATTATCCACACCAACACTTTTAAGAATAGTTGCTCCATCATTGGTAACTTGAACTTCTCCTGCAGATCTACCATGGGCCACCAATATTTTATCCATACCTTTTGGTCCAAGCGTAGATTTAACTAAGTCACCGATAGCTATTGCTCCTACAAATAAACTTAGCCTAGCAATTTCTGCCTTCTCTTCTTCCGCCTCATTCTTGAGGATCCTAACAGGATTCAAGGAAACCTAAAAATCAATATTCAGATTTAACATTAATAAACCATAGAAACATTTAGTATGTACATTAAATTAATTAAAGTATCATTTTCGCATCAACAATTTCACTACACCTATAAAACAATTTGAAATGCATTGTTTAATAACGAAATTCATCACATAAAATTTTTATACAATGCAATTGTACAAAGCACTAGTAAATTAACATATTTGAATGCCACGTGAACATATTTTCTTTATATAAATGTTTCAACAATCGAAATTAATATTAGTACTAAAAAAAATCATTTTAATGACACACGTGCGCCATTTGTCACACCTTTATATACGAAACCGGGCAACGAGAGTTGACCCGTTACTATTCCAATTTCTGATGATATTAATATAATACCGCTTTCTTATACACACTAGAATAACAAAATCAGTTAATTACCATTTTGAATCACTGTTGGAACGATCGAATACAATTTACCAGGGGATAACGTTACTTCAACTCTACAGCAACGCACAATTACAAGGAATTATCGTTCTCCAGATGGCGTTTCGAGGTCCACCATATATTCCTTGTGCTCGTTTTCCGTTGGAACTTTCTGTTATTGGTTAAATTGGTTTTTATAAATTGCTTGGAACAAATCAGATAATGGTTACAGGTCCCAACAAACAGAATACACCATTCATAACAAAGCTTCATGAGAAAACTCCGAGAACCTTCTTTTGTGATGTGCATATTTAGATGGCGCTATTACTCCAACGCACGATACTTTCGACGACTCCGAATTTAATTCCTTTTAAGGTTCGTAAAAGGTACAAGCGTATAAATTATTATATTATTTTTCCTCGTTATTAAAAATGGAAATATTATGCAGTTAATACTGAGTACTAAATGCTGAATGAATAAATAAGTAATGTGAATGTTCTAAACATATGGAAAATACATATTATGGTATTTGCAATGTAGAATTGATTCAATCGGCATCGTAGAAGATGAATGAATATTATGAAGTTACAGTTCAGCCTATGTAGAACATCGTTTAAAAGAACGTTACATTATAAGAATATCCCAGTATCATTATTCCTATTACATACATATATTACTAGCTGGGCAGTTTGATTATTTAAAACTTATCCCATTCGTGATTATTATACAAAATTAATTAATTAATTCAAAATGGCTGGTAATCAGAGATCTATCTTTCTCATTACTGGAGTAACAATATTAATAAATAAATTCTTACTGTTTGATTGCTATTTGTAGCAAAATTTATTGAATTTAGACTGAATACGTTAATCGATGCACGTGGCGAAAGCTTCCGAGGGAATCATCAGGAAATTTAAATTTCACGGATCAAATTTTTTTAAACGATTAATTCAAAATGGTAGGTAATCAGAAATTTATCTTTTCCATTACTGGAGTAATAACATTAACAAATAAATTCTTACGCTTTGATTGCTATTTATAAATTCAAAATAATTCATTAATTAATTTAAAATGGTAGGTAATCGAAGATCTATCTTTTCCATTACTGGAGTAACAATATTAACAAATAAATTCTTACGCTTTGATTGCTATTTGTAGCAAAGTTTATTAAATTTAGACTGAACACGTTCATCCATGCATCTGCACGTGACGAAAGCTTCCGAGGGAATCATCAGGGAATTTAAATTTCACCGATCAATCTGGACAAACGTTTACGTATGTTCACTACCGAGCGCACCTTTAAATAACGGTCCGCACCCAGCTGTCCCCCATTTTCGTTTGGATCTCCGCGCACAATAGGGGCTGTACGGACCCTTTCACTGTGGCCCTTAGAACTCCAGACGTCCTAGCGCATATGCGGTGTTCCGAGACAAAGACATTAGACATCGGTCGTTACAGAATACAGAGTCTCCGGATTCTCAATAATTGTCAAGTGACCGTATGTATGTACACTATAACAGTAAACTATAACAATTTCAAGTAAAATAATATTATTCTAACACGTTCACCGTCATGGTGGTCACCGATGAGCGGAGCGTCCAAATGATTTGAAAACAATTACAAGAAAACTGATGCTATATCAAAATATTTAGTTACGTAGGTAGCTAAATAATAGTACAACTCCAAACTATGATACCAAACTATTAACACTAGATTTTTGATAAATGGGATTTTTTTAACGCAGTTATGCAAATATGTATCCTAATTGTCTACTCTTAAACCTCAATTTTTCTAAGAACGAAGTGTACAGTAAATGTCAGTAAATCTAGTGTTAATAACTAAATCTAATACCATTTGCCTTCGTTAAGATACGATAAGTAATGTTGTACGAAACGCTCTAAATTTCCATGGTGGTCGACGTGTTAAAAATTTCCTACAATAGGGTGAACATTTCCTTCCTCGCTGAATGTTTCCTTTAAAGATCGTTTCGTCGACCGATGACTTCACTCGTTGGAATTTTCTTGGTAGTGGATAACGGATCGAAAGAAGCATTCTTTGAATGTGTAGGTGGTTTCGAAAGAGTACCAATTGAACGCGGTAATCCATTATTCGTCTAATAACAGACCGCCGAGAAAGACATTGTACGCTACCGAGCCTGCAAGCCATTATGGAAACCTGACTTTTACTAATCACAAATGCAATTTCAAGTTCTACGGATGACTGATGGAAAGCGAGATTATACAACTGTGTCGAATGAAAGGAAGAGCGTCTGCGATCATCAATTTGCATATGTAGCACCCGTATAATGGTACACGCATACCATGTGTACACGTTAACGCAAACGAAATTATTGAAACGCGAATACCGCGAGTTCTAATGAAATGCCAAGGTTGATTTATATAAAACTATGGAAGACAAAGGGATCGGGAATACCTCAGGCATCTTCGTAGAACAATGTAATTCATTTTATACATACATATATAATATCCAGTAGTATTAGCAGTGGCGGCTCGCGTATAGACACTGTAGAACTGCAGCACGCCCAATTTCCACTTGTTATTATCGATAACATTTAATACAATGAGTCCTTTTTTCTTTAACACTAGATTTACGTACATTTATTGTACAGTTTATTCTATTCCCAGAAAGATTGATTCGGTTTAGATCTAGGAAATAAAATGTTTAAAAATCTATCATTAGGAACCATAAACGTAATTGAACCAAAATCGACCCATTTACCAAATAATGTTTATATTCAATATGAGTCAACTTGACTCGTTCCGTGAATCTAGTGTTAATTCTTTCTTTATACTTGTACAATATATAATCCTCAAGCTTAATGTCAGTAGCCACCTCCAGTTTACGAAAACGATACATTTTAAAACAAAGGCTAAATATTTTCTGAAGCGCACTCCTAATCTTAGCCACGAGCCGCCATTGAGTATTAGTTTACTGATTGCCGGTACCACTGACGAGTCTATCGTATGTGTATTGTCGGAATGATTTTTCTTCTAGCGTTCAAAATGCAGAATGCGTGGTTCATTCCGTGGCTTTAATTTAGGATCAGACTTACAATAGTTCTGTGGAGGAGAGATGAGGGGGAGGAATACGTTACATCGGCGTCGTCCCGCATCGGACCACGGTAAATGCGATCACATTGGGCAATCGAATTGTATCGGAGATTACAGTCATAAAGGAACACCAGTTAGGTGAATCATCCACGAACACGTATGCGGGGGACACTCATCACCGAAGGCATTTTACGCAGATGGCCGGAGTGGCGCGTGCCCCTCGATCCGATGGTGGTGGAAATGCGGCTGGGGCCCGTTTCCACGGGGCAGAGGGGGAGCCCGACCCCCGCGCGTGCATATGCACGCACACGAGGCCGATAGGGAACCGGGAGTCACACCTGGCCCTTAAAAATAGCATTGGCGTGATTTTCTGACGTCTCTCGCGTCACGTTGCGTGCGACGACGTTCTCGATACTCTAGGAAATCGACAATTATTATTTATTATAAGTTTCAATCGTGGATAGATCGAAGTAGGTAATGCACAGTATAGGCTGTACAACGTGAATCGTTGATAGAATGACTGTTCGATCGCAATGACGTCAACGGAAGTCTGATCGGTTTTCCCAGCCATGATGATTGAGCGATTATTCGAGTCTTGTGGGAATAGAACAGTGTCGGAAGTTGATTTACAGTTGACGATTATTCCAAAACGCGAAATGGTAATAAGAATTTTAGTGAAATAATGTATAGATTAATTGAAGCTGTCATTAACACGTTGATATGGTCACCTGTGACCGGAGCTTCCAGGTTGCTTGAAAGCAATTACAATAAGAAAATTGATATCGAATCAAAACATGTAACATAAGAAGCTAGATAATAGTGTTATACGTGTACTATAATACTAAAATATTAATAATTATTTCTACTACTATTTTCCTCTATTATAAAGGAATTAATTTTACTACGACAAAACGCTCGAAATTCTCGTGGCAGTCAACGTGTTAATGTTAAGCTGTTCTATACCTCTCACGGTTAACCGCAATAATTCTCTGGAAGAACTTCGAATTAGATTAATGAACGATCAGCGACAATTAAGAAGAAGACTAGTCTGGAAGATTCCCTGCTCACGCCATTGCTTCCCAATCGCGAGAAGTAGAATGCGCCTAGTTACGGTACGTCGGTTACACATGGATCACAAACGCACGGAATTGCACGGGGGTACGCGTACTGGTCGGAGAGGTGAGCACCCCATAGAGGCGACAAAAGAGAAGGGGAGGAGCTCCTGTTTTCATGCGAGTTGGCTTACGAGCCCGAGAGGCGGGGAGGGAGCGCGACTTTACGGGTGGAAGTCGGAAGCGACACGATCCGAGTCAGTCGTTCGCGAAGCACCAATACGTTTGGATCGATCGATCCTTGTCCGCTTTATCGATCGGAAATCCGTAACTCGTTAGCGGTCATCCACGGAAATCTAAAAACACAACGAACCCCAAGAGTTTCACGCATTGATCGACTAATTCTATACATCTCTGCTATGTCCTAAGTGTGCACTACTTAAAACTTACTCGAAGAAAGCTTCACATTCGACTCGACTTTCACTGAAAGGTGTAAGCTCCGACGAACATGTTTCCGGCATTGACGCGATAGGCGATGATATCTTCACGGGGGTTGCGATGGACACCATAAGGTCCTCCGGGCACGCGACCTGTGGGAGGGTCGTTCCGCTCCGCTGAATCGTGAAACCACCCCGGCGTGCGATCGCATTATACAGAGGCTCATCCTCGTTCCTACCACCAACGGTGAAACTACCGAAGAAACTTTGAATCGTCCGAGACGCGTCGATCGAAGGAACTTCAACGTACGAAGCTCGGTTGCGAAGCGTGCAACGGACTCGATTGAAAGGCGATTACAACTGTGAAGTGTGAATCGAAAGGGAAGCTTAAGAATCATGAGTGCGTTCAAGAGGCATCAGAGCAAAGTGTTCTGGGGTCACATGGAAGCACAGGATCTAGACCGGCTGGATCCTTTCGCCGCGCGGAACGATCCCGTGAAAGCGAGGCAGAGTCTTCGGCGGAACTTCGAGCTTTGCGAGAGAGCGGAGCCGGAAGAATGCTCTTCCAGTATCAACGAGAGTGATACCGTCGAGAACATCACGGCGATCCACGTGTGTCCCGGCGAGAATAGGCAGGATTTATATTCCGTGGCATCGATTTGCGACGGAGACACGATGACTCAGACGTAAGTACAATTGACCTGGCAATGATGAACGACTTTGCGGCAACGTGCTCGTTTAAACGCCGTTACTTCGGTTATCGGTGTTCTCTTATCAATTCGCCACGGTCGTTAACAACCGATTCTTTCACTTTCGTGACCGTTAGTTTCTTTCGTAACTCTTGAAATATCGTTGCAGCGCCACGATGGACATTGGGGATGAAGAGAAGGAGGACGAGAACAACGTGGTTCTAGCGAACAGATCGTTCAGTCCCGTAAGCCAGGACCTCCGCAGCCTAGATTCCGGATTCTCCGATTCCGAACGATCGAACTGTTCCGAGCAATACGAGAACGAGACGCCAAGACGTCGCAGAAGGCGAAGGAGGCTCAAGGATCGGCGACACGGTGTCCATTCCAGAATCGGCTCCGTCTGGTTGGACGAGTCTCTTCCGAATCCTACGTACACGTCCACGCCTAAGGAATCCAAAATATTACCTCGAAACGCGGCATGCTTTGACGCGCATGCTGACCGAAGTGTGTCAAGAATGCAGAGGTGATTTTAATGCAAACGATTTAATTGGAAGGTGATCCTGGAGAAATGTCGCGGATCAGATACAGTGGTTTAGACTGATCTGTAGCATCGGGGTACTCCAAAAGTATTAAGGCTTTCCTTATCGCCCGTGCGACACTTAACGTTCGCACTGTACAGTAGAACCTCGATTATCCGTTTTAATCCTTTGCACTCGAAAGTTTATCATTAGGAAAATTTTAACATTTTCTGATGAGAGAAAGACGATATTTTCTGGAACTAACTCGTAGAGAAATACGTACATTGGGGAACAAAGTTATTTTATTTATATTTTTCACATTGATGCGTTATGTAGGATATAATATTAAATATCAAATTTTATAGTTTTACAGTGGGAAATCAGGTGGTGAGTAAGAGTCGCCTCTCGAGTGCAAAGGGTTGAGCAACTAACAGACGAGATACTATAGAGAATCGAGAAGAAATTTTTGAAATATATACAACCGAGGTTTATAAATATATTGAGTAATTAATTAACTATCTAAGTAACTATCTAAGAATCGGAATTACTAAGCTCTAATTCAACTGAAAGTCTAGACAATCTAGATCACAGAAAACAACGATTCACTTTCGAGGTCCTACTGTAATATAACATTTCGCCCGCTATACGATCAAGGTGCCCGTTGTTATGGGTACATATTATCTCTGAAACTAAGTCACACCTTGTAGGAAGCGATAAGAAGCGATGAATGTATGTTTTAAGAACATGAATCGTCACGATAATGTGCCCGTGCTGAGCCAAGCGATAGGAATGCAACGCGTAAGGCACTTCCCATGTTGTTCCCTCCGGCGTTTCGTAAACTCTCGTTCACCCCTATAAGATGGCCGAACCGCTCGCGCCAGCGCGTGGTCATACTCGGGTACTTGTTCACCAGGTGCACTGGAAGTGGCACAAGCAATTGCTAAGAATATTAAACGCCTCGATCAGACGCATAATAATGAAAAAAATTACAGTTAAATCGATCTCATCGAAGGTACAATCTGTTCATCGAGTGTGATTTCTAAACCACGCTTAATTTACTGCGTTCATACTCAATGGGCCGCACGTTTCATGTTGGACTCTACACTCTGATCTATCGATCATTTTCGTTATAAATACTTTTGATGCTTTCTTATCCAGAAACTTATTAATAGACCCTTTTACGAGAGCGATTATCGACGAGGAGTCTATTAGTTCTCTTTTGACCCTCGAGCCACGAGGTTCAGTCTCTTAGATCGCACCGGACGTTTTAAATACGCGAGAATCCCTCTGCGTTTGCGAAGACTGAATTTCTAGTGAGATCGTTTAACAGAAACGTTAAATCGAATCGAATACTTCGTTCAAATGTTGCCAGTCGGAAGAGAAATTCACTTCGAAAATGTTACATTCGTTGAATCCCTCCTGTCGAATCGAACGTCAAGTTTGCGGTGACTCTGTGCCGAGGTCTGTTTCCGTATACTTTTTTCGGAGTAGTTAAACAGATACGGCTCATGCACGTAGATAGCGCAGTTAACATTCAAGGAAGTGAACGAGGCGATCGTTATGTGCGACGCGTTCGGGAATCGTAGATCCGATTCTCGTTATAGACACGCGCGGCAAATCTACAACGGGAATGTAACGTGCGGGAAAATTCCGGAGTATATCATCAATTAACATCGATTAGTGTTCGTCTACCGATCGAAGGATCAACGACGCAAATTAGTTGCTCTTCGGTAGCGGGCAGTTGGATCACTCTAGAATGACGTTGCCAAGTACTACGAAGACGAACGATTTGCATACTTGTCCGTCGACAGATCTGCATACAGCGCAATTCCGCCTTTGACTGCACCAGAAGTTAATTGCACCTGTGTATACAAAACTTGATCTAATTTTATTGCTACAAAATTGACGTGAATTCTATCAGGGAAGCACTTAGTGAAATTCCTCCTAGAACCTTTCTCATTATCTTCAATTGAACTTATTCACCTAACTTCGTCAAGAACATTGCTTTATAAAAGCAAGAAAGATACTTGACAAATCGCGAATAACTCGAATTCAAGACTTACTAAATAACAGAAGGAAAAGTACAATATAAAAGGCAACGCGTTGCTAAGGGAAAAATGGATCTCCCCATTCGGTCAGCCGAGTCTGAATTTCAATCAGGAAACGATGATGCGCTTCGCTTTTCAAACGAACGTTTAGTGAAACGCCAACATTCGTGACTCACTCATCGCGAGGATCGAGAGGCAAGAAAACAAAAAGCATAAAGGAACAATTGAACAAGACGATTCCTGTTCTAGCGTTCTCAGAAACGAATTCGTAAGGAAGAAAGGGCTGAGTCCCTTCGACAATCGCGTGGCCAATCACGCGACACAAAAGAATACCCGCGGAGACTCATCGTCGGCCTGAATGCGATGCGTTTTCGTTGATGGAAATGATATTTTCCTTCTGTACCGCGTGTCCATTCCGTATTCGTCGCCGCGATCTCCTCGCGATAGATCCTTTCACGGACGGCAAGGCCGCGGGGCGCCTGGCGCGTCTTTTTCCCGACACCCTGTAGATTCACGCGCGACCGTACGTGATTCAATGCAACGTGCCACACGGGGAATACGTAAATGAAACAACGATGGACGCGACGTTTGACTCAACCGGGCTGAGGTCTCGGACGACAGCGAACCCGGCAAGAATTCAACCGCTACCGTGGATCGGCGCGCAGGTGATCGCGCTACCAGCGCTAGTTTAGTCTAAAGAAATGGGTTCCGATTAGTCACCGCGTTCGCGAGGAACGCGATCCTTGTCCCGGAGGTGACCGATTGTTAGTCATCGTACACGGAATTTTGCAGTCGCTCCCCGGTTTCTTCCATTGTTTCGGGAAGAAAACCCGTGCACCTGGTTATGCGGACTGGCGTTGGACAGTGGTTGGGACTTAACTGTGTCCCGACGACAGTAGTCGAGACTGCCGTCTCGTTATGGCGCGACTCAGGTACCGGAGGTTCGTTTAACCCATTCGCTACCAGCATTTCTTTCAATAACAGCCTCCGCGGATACAATATTTTATTAACACGTTGAATGCCATGGGGGTTACCGGTGTCGAATTACTATAGTTCATTCAATTAAACGATGATTATTCGAAAACATTTTTATATTATAAACAATGCTAGCTAAAGCGGTGATACTCAGCTAGATGAACATGTAATAGTAACGCAATTCAATCAAATGATTCAATAGTGTATTCTTTCCATTTTGTGTATTTTGCTCTAGAAAATCGTGCGGCATTCAACGTGTCAAATGAAATATCGTCTTTACGAAATACAAATCGAGAAATCTCTGCGATTTCCTCTACGTTG
This sequence comes from Nomia melanderi, assembly GCF_051020985.1. NCBI lineage: Eukaryota > Metazoa > Arthropoda > Insecta > Hymenoptera > Halictidae > Nomia > Nomia melanderi. The sequence continues at coordinate 6,528,652 of NC_135008.1, forward strand.
TACCGTGCGTTACAATAGTAACACGTTGACTGCCACGAAAACCGGAGTTCTATGTATCGCTTATTCTTTTGTAGCAAAGAGAAAGAGGAACAGTTACTTATTATTTGGTATCGCAATGCGTACGTTACACTGTTATCTAGTAATTTACACTATGAAATATTTCCATTCGACATTAGTTATCTGATGAATTGTAATTATCGTCAAGTAATTTGGAAGCTCCGGTCATCGATGACCGACGTGGCAGTCAACGTGTTGAGTGAAAACATGTAAATGTAATTTACTCTTCGTTGCTCGAAATATGAAACATTGATCGTCGCAAATACGCGATGCTGGTAGCGAACATGTTAATGCGGTCTTATCGTCTAGATGCACCTTAAAGTCATCCTGCAAGTTAGTTTCTTTTCAAATGGAATGGGCCTTACGGTATATATACTCGTACCTCTTCTATATGTTTCTATATACCTTTAACGTTAGTATAATATCATATTCAAATAAACAGGGTTGTCGAAGGAAATACCGTTAGGGTAAATTACAAAATGACGCATTGCTTTCAATACATTCATCGCTTCGACGAGTGATCTTGATGCCTATCGAAATGTCATCCTCCCGAATTCTTTTGCTCGAAGAACTTGAACAGTAAATTCACCGAAAGTAAAGCATTCGTATTTCGAATGTGATCGTTGACGATTCCCGATGTCGCAAGTGACTTACTCGGCGAAGTGGAGCGTTCGGTTGATTACTGACGCGTTGAGAAATGAATACACATTTTCGAAATTGAGGAAATTACATACTTATCCTCCTCGAGGACGTTTTTCTTGCGCAACAATGTTTCACCGATACTACCTTTATTTCATCAATCGAGAAGTCTATCGGGCTGAAAATAAATTAAACTAACACGCGCCGATTTCAGAGTGGAGGAGGATCAAATAGATGCGTCAGCAATCGCCCCGTCTGTTTCCCTGGAAGACGAGTGTTTAGGCGATTTCCTGTACACGTCGGAGCCACCGGAGGACGCGGTCGAGCCAAGAACCGCGAATTCATCGATTACGATTCACTCCGAATCCGAGCTATCCTCTAGATTTCTCGCGCAATCTAGAAACTACAGGCAATCGTCGTCCGTGAGAAGATGGCTCGGTGATCTCGCGATGAAAACAGAGAACGAGTGCACGAACACTCTTCAGAGCAAAGCGCTGCCACGCAGGAGGGATCGCGAGTTCCTGTCCGAAAAGGACGAGATGAAAGACTTGAGGACACTCGCGTCCTTCGCCACCGCTGCTGCGAATAAACTGCTAGTCAGAGCGGAGCAGTTCGACCGTCATTATCAGTATATATTCGAGTATGTATATTTATTGGATACCTGTATACGAAATATCAGATACAGATTTACGATCGGAAGGCTTTAAACGTAAGAGATATTAAGGATTATGTATGATTTAGTAAAGTGGCCCATCTGGAAGGCGGCAGATCTGAGAAGGAACTTCTACGTGCCATCGAGGATGATGCATTCTCTGTGTTGACGGAACTGGGTGCACCGCCACCTCGTAGAATTCAGCAGAGTAGCTTGAAAGGAATTCTAACGCAACTCGAAGGCATGAAGAACTATGTGGACGGCGCTGTGAACACGCGACTGGACTTTTACATTGAAGTATGTGGATCTAATTATTATCATTTATTCAGTTTTATGGAGATTCTTCTTTTAGTTTTAATTACATGTAATCTTGGTGTATTATGAAAGGGTTGAGTAGATGTGTGGTCTTAAACTCAGTGTGTATTTCCAGAGGATTGTAAGAGGACTAGAAGAGGCACCAAAGGATGACACGACGGTAGCTAGAGGAGCCTTAGCAGCATTAACAGCTTTAGGGTTAGCAGGACCAAGAGCTGGAAGTAGTATTACTAGATGTTCAGGCATCAGGGCTCTTCTAACATCTGTAATCACATCTTCAAAGACATCCACTGATTTCGTAGCTGCTTCTTTACGTGCGTTAGCAAGTGTCTGTTGTTCTGCTGTTGCTATAGATCAATTTGTCAAAGATGGAGGTCCAGAGATATTAACGGATCTTTTGGCGGCAAAGGATTCGTCTGAGAAGGATAAAATGGAAGCCACTGCATTGGTTGTACAGATAACAGCTCCTTGGGTCAATGCTCTAGGTCTGCCCCACTTGGAACCTTTTGCGGGAGATCTAATACCCTCCTTGAATCATCTAGTCGAGAATACTAGTTGTAGTCAAACGTTATTGCTTGGAGCAGCTGCATTCAATCATCTATCCAAGTCCAAAGCATGCGCTTCTGTAATATTGAAACAGGATACTGTGAAGAAATTACTGAAAAGTGTGAAAAAATCGGCAGGCAAAAATGTCTGGCTTATGGAACAAGTAGCAGCTCTGATTAGTGAATTGGCGCGCACCCCTGAAGCACGACCACACTTGGCGGAAGCTCGCGCGTCTGTTGCCCTGGTTTCCTTCCTTAGAATGAGACCACCGGGATTAGAAGACGCCTATAAACGTTTAGAAATTACTGCAGCGGCAGCGTTAACTAGACTTTGCGTCGATCCGGAAATTGCGAGGCAAGTCGTCGCTATTGGCGGTGCTGATTGCCTTCCGTCGTGCAAAGCCGACGATCTTCTTACAGAAGACGAAGAACAAATTGAAGCTGGATTACTGAGATACACGAAATCCTTAAGGAGAGCATGCAAAAGAGCTGCAAAACAGATTGACATTGCAAAAGCTAGCGACTATAGTGAATTGAGTTAGGTCACATATTTATTAATAAAATTAATTTTATTATATGTACATAATAGCAGTGTATAGCATATAGAATACTGTTTTAGAAAAATAATTAGTATATACTAATTATATTATTATACTATGCAGGTACTTTAAATTTTACAATAAAAGTGTAAATAAAAAGTATATTATATCATAAAAGTATATGTATTACTTCAATGAATATATCAAAATGTCTTTAAAAACGTAATTATTTTATTTACATTTCAATGGATATAACTTTCTATGTTATGTCATTGTTTAAATGACTTCTGTGAAATATGTCAATTGTTGTCTCTGAACACGATCTTAGTTCAAGGTCACAAGCACCTAAGACAAATTTTCCATCTGGTGCTTTGAAATAGTCTAAACCACGTCCTATTTTAATTACCCATCCATTACTAAGTCTGAAACAAAATTAAAATAGTAATGAAGTACAGGTAATTTCATTGAGCATAGTTTTGAATTCAGTAAGCACTTAAATGCACTTACAATATTTGTCTATCGTGTAAAGTATCAGAAAATGAAATATTAAAGGAAATAAGTTTGGATAATAAACTCTTCCTCAATTCTTCTAATCTTGTTATTTGATTTTTTCTATCTTCTGGATCAAAAGTAGTGACTAGAGTTATTTTAGACAATGCATGGCACTTTCTCACAGCCAATTCACAAAATCTCACAAAATTTTGACACTAAAAACAAATTTAATTTCCATTATTAATAAACCTATTTTTTTAAATTAATTAAACAAAACAAAAATTTTCTGAAACAACACCTGATGAAACGCCCTTATATAAGGGTCTTCAACATGAATGTAAGTAACTGTTGTATCTAAAAATCTGCCAAACACAGACTCATAACCATGTCCAATACTTCCATTTTCAATTTTAATCAATTCTCTATAGGTCCCAGCTGCCTTTTTTTCATCAATTAAATTTTTTATTTTCTCTGCTCTATTTAAGTATTCAGATGCTCTAGCAGCAAAGTGTTTCTGCTTAGCCATATCCTTTGTCTCTACATTGTTTTATTACTAATTCTTGAATTAATCCATACACTTGTGACAGAGAAGCAAGATATCAAAGAATAAGGTAGGAAGAGATTTAATACATATCATCAATGCATTAGAAGAAAAATGATAATATATACACAATATTATTAGTATTTTTCAACAGACATCATTAATCATTTAGCTTAGAAAGTAATAAAGCACAAAGCACATACAATAAAATAGGGAATATACCTTTCCTAGAATCTAGCAGTATTTGAATACCTTCCTGATAAAGTACCAAGGCCATTGTATACTGTTCTTTTGTATCCATTTCTACAGCTCGCTTTAGGATTGATGCAGCTGCACTCTCCATGGCGAATATTCTACTAAAAGATGTAATATAAGATGATTCTACTAACACAGAAGTGTTTTTACACCTAGAGTGCTTCTCACAAATAAATGTAACTAATTTTCCATATGTATCAGAAGCAGAATCAAAACAATTTTTATAAACACTTACCGATGCCAGATTATCACTATCGCCCTCTGCTACTAGAGAAGAGAACGTAAAAAAACCGAGAAATTTTCCTATAACCACGGACTTAAAATCGGTATAGACATTACATACAGTACAATTTTCTCTCTACTGTTCTGAAGTACCGCCAACGTTAAAAATGACTTAACACTTTAGCGGATTTTATGCGAATAGATCAATTAACAATTCAATTACTACATTCAGATCGAAGCGCAAAGAACATACTTCAAGAAGCAGTCATTGAAAGTGACAAAAGTTAGTGCTGATTCATTTAAAACAGAAATTTTCATTCTCAGCCCTCTGACGGTGAATCGAAGAAATAATTACTATGTCGTTATAATTGTACTAAATTCCGAACTGAAAATAATGAAAGTCTACCGAAATTCGTATCTCATGGTATTTCACCTGAATAAGTATTAATTTTGAAAATACGCGGTAGAAACTTCCAACTTATATGTTCTCCCGGAAACAGTTTATATTTAAGAAACCCATTTATCAAAATTGTAACTGTATTTGTGCGCACTCGAAGATGTCAGAACAAACTTATATTTGCAATATATTCTCAGAACATCACCAGATCGGATCGTGTTAATCGCCTGATTAAAGTATTCGATAACTGTCTTCAACGGTGTACATACCCAACCGGTTTGGAACCATGTCCATATTGTTGGTAACGTCTTAAAAAACACGAAATGATTGTTTACGTGAGAAAGACTGAAAACTTTCCAAGTCGTGAAGAAAAAGGAGGCGAATTAATTAATAATCTTGAACCTCGTGGAAATATTTTGTGTCGTCGGATCGTATGATAGTCCGGGTCAGATTAGGGTTCGATTATTTTTTTACATAATGCCTCCCAGCCGTTTGGATGCTGTTTACAGAAGTATCCTCCTCACAAAGTTCTTTACTAAGGGCTGGGGAAGCCCTCAAAATTTAAAAAGGTAAGGTACCAATGTTCTAACCTTGTCAAAATAATAGTTTTAAATATGGATCCAGTTTCGAGAGTGTTCTCCAATGTAGCATAACGTGATAAGTTACGTATATATGAAACACCTACACAATTTTACTGCAATTTTAGCTATGCATGTATATATCAGATTTCAATTCATAATTAGATGAAATTTTAAAATGAAGTCAGATAAGTTAAGATTAAAAATTTTGATGGTATTGTAATGTGAAGATTAATTTTCACTGTATAAAATGTTTTATTTTTATATTTATTAACAATTGGTATAAAAAATACGAGAGAATAACAAAAATTTATTTTCAGGATTTTTCAATTTAGAAAAATTGTTGCCAATAGAAAAGCATGCTACAACCTTATACCTCGTGATTACCCAATCAATATTACCAAGGTAACTATTATTAGACAGTGAAACTATTTTTAATGTTACTTTGAACAAATAATACACATTTATTAATAGCCATTTTTAACTGTGTGTATATACATATATATATATGTAGGATGAAGAGTGGTCCGACTGTCATATAATAGAAGGTTGTTTTGAAAGTCCCTTTCATAAACATCTTCCTGGAATAATGCCAGATGAAACAATAACTGCACATTTTCAATTGGTTCTACCACGCAAATGGCAATCCTATAAAATAAAACCCATTTGTTTACATCTTGCTGGTACAGGGGATCATGTAAATTACTTTGATCTTGGTCTTTTACTAATAAATTAATTATTTCTTTAATAAATGTATTCATAAATTGAATTTTTATTTATTAGTTTTTTTGGAGGAGAAGAAACTTGATTGCTAAACCCCTTTTAAAAGAATCTGGAATTGCCTCTTTATTACTGGAAAATCCATTTTATGGATTACGAAAACCTCACAATCAAATGTAAGAACATGTATTCTGAAGGTTTGTAATATGAAAGATATAAAAAATTCTCCAATATACTTGTATCCTTGTTAATATTATATATTCTTTTAGACGTTCTAGTTTAAATAATGTATGTGATATTTTCGTTATGGGAGGTTGCTTGATAATGGAATCAATTGTTTTATTAAACTGGTGTGAACAACAAGGTTTCGGGCCATTGGGATTAACAGGATTATCAATGGGTGGCCATGTTTGTATTTTTCTGTGATTCACTTTGGTATACCTTTTGTCAAATTCATATATTTATTCATACGTTTTTGTAGATGGCTTCTTTGGCAGCAACTAATTGGCCAAAACCAATACCTCTAGTTCCTTGCCTTTCATGGTCAACAGCATCACCAGTATTCACTCAAGGAGTAATGAGTGCCTCTATCAACTGGACATTGTTAGAAAACCAATACTTTGCAAATGAACTTTATCAAAATGATCTTGCCAAAATGGTAAGAATTATAGGTGAGGAGGTGAGTAAAATTCTTTTTTGTAAACCCATAACTCCTACATATGAGGTAAATGCGAGATAATTATTTTTACTTGTCTGATTGTAGGATGCTTTCCTAGCTGGTCAACATTTTGCTCAGCATTATCCAGCAAGTATGAATAGAGTTAATCAACTACAGGAGAAATCTGAAGGTGCTAATAAAGAATCAGATTCGTCTAATGCCACTCAAACTGTGATTGACAATAAATTAAATTATAGCTGTAATACTCAAATTGAAGACAATAATTCGAAAGACCAATGTAATGAAGAAAGAGCTGCGGCTAAAATATTTCCTTTAAATCTTATTTCTAATAGATTTAAATCAAAAGACTCAAATGCGCTCAAAGGCAGGTATTTCTACAGATTCATAGAAGCTAACTTACTGTTCCTAGTACTCCACCATTAAGAATTATTACTTCAAAATTAAATTCAAATATCCTGAATTCGAATGTAATACAGAAATGAACTAAAATACTAATACATACTGCATTACCTTTTAACATATCCTTACTAGTAAGTGTCATTTGTCTTATAAGCAGCATGTAAATTTAGTTTTCCTTATTGTTGTTACAAACCGCATATTTCAGTGTAATGAAGTAAGTTGAAAACATGATTTTCGATGTGCATGACTATTTCGAGTATTACTTTGGCAATAGGCGTTTGTTTATTACCAGTTCCAAGACATCCATTGTTTTCGAATTGTAAATGGCGTGAGAGGGAGGCGCTGCAATTCATGTGTGGAATAATGGATGAATGTACACATTTAAAAAATTTCGAAGTACCTGTTGATACTCATCTTATTATTGCCGTCTGCGCAAGAGATGATGCGTATGTTCCACGTGATGGTTGTATGAGCTTAGAGAAAATTTGGCCAGGTGCTGAAATTCGTTATATCGACGCAGGGCACATAACTGCTTATCTACTTCATCAGAAAGTGTTCAGGTATAATTCTTTTACTATTCATATTTTTTGTTAAGAAATACAATTATATTAAGAATTGCATCGATTACTTTCAGATCTACAATAATAGAAGCATTTCAACGATATGAGAAGAAATATTCTATAGAAATTAGTTAATATGGATTCAATAAATATATTTGGATATAGATTTTTAAATGAATCTAAACTCGATTTGCTCTATCACTGAATTTTGTATAATGTTTCATTTTGGAAAATTTTACAATTTCTATTGTTATCAATTTGGACAATCTTACAAAACTTAAGAAGAGAGAAATCATTTGTAATGTATCATTTGATATAAAATGAACTAATGTTAATTAGAATAAAAGGAGAAAAACTATGTACAACGAACATTTGACAATATGCAAATAAATAAATTGTAACATATTCTGTAAAAACATATATAATAAACAATTACTGTTACTAAAATCTTTGATATGATAAATTTTCTCTGATTTTAATCTTCTTATATTTATTTGAGAGAATCTACCACATTCTAAATCTTTTATAAATAATCGCATAGAGGATATTTGGATTACGCGGCTATTTGCGAAACAGGAAATAACGTGGCTCTACCTATCGGTGTAAAATTAGAATCGATCAAACCGGAAGCTTCGTAGCCGCTCGCGTAAAGGCCAGGAGCCAGCGTTGGCCACATGTGTTTTGCGGACCGCTTTTCCGTGGAAAAAGATCGCCGAAAATGCCGTGTTTACGTAATCCGTGGTAACGTGACGTTGAAAACGGTGCCTCTGAACTCGCTGCAATTGTGACAAAATTCCACGGCCTGAACACAAAGTAAATTGGGAAGAAAAAGAAATTCTAAAAGAGATCCAACTCGAACATAAATTACTTGTACCAACGAGGTGTATTCTGGTTGTCTGCTAACTCTCGTTACCGTACTGTGCACGTTTCGTATTCCCATGCACATTATCGGCAACATTTCATCCAGGAGAAAGGTACATCCAATAATCAGCGTTCAATAATTTTCTCGTGCCGGTTAGTTTTCGCTCGCCTCGTGAAATCGCCGAGTCAGCGTGTTCTTAACTACGCAATCTCGTCGCGCCTCGTGTGTTTTAAGTTCTTCGAACGTGTTCGACCATATCGACGAATGCGACTCCTTTAATCGTCATTTTTTCCTATTTATCGAATTTCGAGAGAATTCGGACACGTGCGGAGAAGAAAGAAACATATTTGGAGCATTGTTCGTTAACGACCGCGTGCGTGCACGCCGCGCCTTCTGGAAAGAGCGATCCCTCGTGACGAGCCTCTCAAGTGGGCGTTCTCTCGCGCTTCTGAAAGAACCAACGTTCGTAATTTAACACGTGTATTGCGTGTACTATTCTCTGTGAAAAATTGTACGTGTTCGTGCGCCATTGCACGGACTTCGGGGAGACATGCGTCCGGTCCACGACGCGGAGGATGTCCCTAGGTTGGTGCTTTAAAGCCGAATCGACTCACAAACACCTCTCGAAACTTACAATCTACTAACGAGGCTACTCGGCAGGATTAATGTGCTCGAGGGTGCTCGACGTGTCTTGGGACTCCTCGACTGCCTGAGAGGAAGCATCATCCTGTAAAAAGACTTTCGCAGTCAGATCCCTCGTGTTCCGGGACCTCGTGTTTTTGTCTTTCGCCGCGTGCCGTTCAAGATGGCGGCCAAGGTGGCCAGCGGCGCTCAGGGAAGTACCGAAAGAGAAGAGGGCCCCGGGGTCTCTTACGCAAGTATTCTGAACCCTAAAAGCGGTACTGAAAATCGGCCTTCTAATACTAAGGATAATAATAAAGAGAATATCAGTGGCCAGGTGGGTCAGCAGTCCATACCTATTAAGGATCGCATGGTTTCACAAAATCTGGCCGTCAAAGGCCAGCCTTATCAAAGAGCTGGAAGAAGATTCAATCCACAGGGTAAATTAGAAAAACCTTATGGAAATGAATTCTCATCTACGGAACAAAACAAACTGATCACGCAGAAAGGGATTCAAGTAGAGCATAATAAACAGGAGAATGTTCTCGAGAATGAGCAAATGAACGGCGATGTTGGAAGCGATGGAGAGTTTCAGACGGTAGCACCGAAGAGTGCTAGGAGGAAAGAGAAATTACGAGACCAACACAGAGATCACAGAGAACGACATAGACATAGAGATCATAGTCATCCTCTTCGTGGACATAATGGAAGTAATGAAAGATCTCATAAAGATCAACGCGATCGTGGAGATAGAATGGGTGCTGATCATATTGCAGGGAATAAAGAACTTTTGAAGGATAGAGACGACATAGAATCTGAATTGGAAGCTCGAACTCTACCACCGATTAAATATGTGGAGGCTCCTCTACCCACCATCAATCCTTGGACCAAAAGTAAATCCACAACGCAAGACCCACCTACGAATACTATAACCGCTGTACCTTCTGTAAGTTTAACGCCTGTGGAAAAACCAGTTGAAAAAGAAAAGAGACTATTGCAACCCCAGCAGCAAGAAGTAATTGGTAAGTGTTGATTTACATAAAAATTATGTATATTGTCCTTTTTTTATCATACAATTCTTTTATTAAAAAGGATTTCTTAAACTATGTTGAACATGTATTGCAAATATTTTGTAGGTTTTGAATTCAGATTATTACATCATGTTTTCTTCCAAACATAAAATTTGTTATTTTCAAAAGTATAGTTCATGTCTTAAACTGTTAACAATTTTAGTGAGAGATATTTATATATTTTTTTTTTTATTATTCCCTTGAGAATTCATAAAAGTTTAGAATCTCATGTTATGCTTACATAAAATTTTTATAAGCTTCGTGTCATTGGCTGTTAAAAACTTTATGTGTAATACTTTTTTTTAACCTTTGATGATTAATTATGAGATAAGACATTTGCATGTTCCAAAATAGTACAGCAACTGTAATGAATTAATGTAGGTATGCTGAGTGTGTAAACACAAGAATTAGTAAGTCTTTAAATACTTTTATTTCATGGTTTTTGTATCAAATTGGCCTTGTACTTTGTACACATGATGAAAGAGGCTCTTATCAACTTCAAGAATATGGAACTACCATCTTCAAAGGTATTGCTGATATGAATTTCATATTTGGGGGGTCAATGGAAACTTACTCAGAATATTACACAATTATTAAATACACAACAATATTAAGCCTTTATTATACAGAACATATACATGTAAAAATTCTATTCAAAATTCTATCAAAGTTCTATTAAAATTGGGAAACAGAGGTCATCCAATCCTATGAAAACTATACATAGTACAGCATTTTTATTAGAACTAAGTATAAGTTAAAAAATCACGCGAACATAGAAAATAATTTACAGAAGATATTACTGTACACGATTAATTTTAATTAACAACTCTTGCCAAGTACTAATAAAACATTGTACCGAATGTATCTAGTGAGAAATTGCATTTATAAAACGCATTTCTTTTTACAGATTACGAATAGTTTCTAAGTTTCTAAAAGAGCGGAATTATTCAGAATGTACCCGCCTGCAAACAGTGTGGAAGGTGTCTATACTAGGTGAGATACACATTACGAAACTCGGAACACGAATGGACACGTATTCGAATGTTTTGAAAAATTTAGTCAAATTTCATTCGAGCGTATATATCTTGTAACTATTCAAGAGTCGCACGTTAGTGAACTAGATTAATCGTGTACATAATATATTAAACTCGAGCACAAGTTGCGCCACGGAAAACATGTATGAACTTACATATATTTGTTTCTTTCTGAATTGCAGTTATTTTCGCGGCGAACGAAATTACGGAGGAAATCTAGATTAATTCGTTAGAAAGAAAAAGAAAGGCAGGATCTCGGAATGTTCCCTCAGGTATCGTGTCGTTGAAAGATGAGATCGAGGTTCGATGAGAGAGAAACCCGAGCAGATTCAACGCGTCCAGGTGTTTGATCGTTCGGGATGATAATATTAATGGGGTATTCCGTATGTCCGATTCGATCGTCTTATCTCTACATTGCCAACGAGTTTTCGGTGTACGTGGCAAAAGAAAGAACCATGTACGTAATCAAGGTCTTAACACGTCATTTGCCTGACGGATAGTTCGGTCTTCTCGGCGACCCTTTCTTCTTTTTAAGAAAGAAAAAGAAATAGTTTCGAGCACGTGGCTCGACTCTCGTCCGGTCATGCTTGCCAAATATCTAGCTCCTTTTATCAATTAACATTGATAAACTTCGGCCCGAAAAATATCTTCGACCTCGTGATCCGATAGTACTTCCGCCATATTTAGCGCTAGAACTACTCTTTTATTTGGCGAGTATTGACGTTAAAATCAGTCTGGTGCTCTTGGTTCCTTCATACTATAAAATAGAAACTCGTTAGCAAGTTTAATTGTTCATGCAATTTGTAGACACCTCTATAGCTCGAATCAAAGGCGAACAACATCCGATGGATATCTTTTTTCAGTCGCCTGTATAGGATAATATTGCTCGCCCCAGTAACGAGAGACATTGAACAAGTTCTAAAGCACCGCCTCGTATCGAGTAATGGAGAGAGTTAAGTAGAGGCCTAGGACAAACGTTAAATCTATTAGGTTGCTCGATAAATTTGTGCGGTTTCCAAGAAATCTAGAATTTTTATATATTTTTTCTTAATGATATTTAATGTAATTGCACGAGCATCAACTCGAAGCTTCATTATCAGAAAAACGAAACGGAAACTTACCGACAATTGCGCGGACATGCTCGACTGCCTAACAGTTTCGTTTATTACATCAGAATAAAGAAATTGAATGTTCCATTTTAACGGAGAACTTTCCGGTAGTGACGGGTAAATGATTATGCGTTGTTCTCTCGATCGTATAATCGAACGTATCCTTTTCAGTACCGACAAAATCTGTATTTACTCATTTCATCCGTGTCGATCGGTCGAATTATCCGATTAACACGTAAAATCGTCGAGGGCAACGACATTGACACTATTTCTAAGTGGTCGACAGTGGGTCGCGGCACGTGATGCAATTACCAGTGTCTCGTAACTGCATTACGTTCTTTGCTGTAATCCAGACATTCACTCTCGAATTCCTTCGGCATCTAATCGATGAACAGCGAACACGATCGTGTGCAATAGCCGCACACGACTACAGGAAATCGATACCTGCTTCAAAGTAATCTTTCTTTCTTTATTTACCGATCGTAAACGTCCACGGTATATTAACCGTAATCCCCGCCGCGAAATAACTCGTCGGGAACACCGCGAGTGCCAAAAATCGAAATTTTCAAGTTGGTTCATTTGTAATTGTTCAGAAAATTCGATACCGTTTCCCTGCCAAACACGACTAAAAACGCAATAACCGAATCGCGTCGTCATCCCAAGTCTTCGATTCGCACGTTTAATTTTAATTCTTCTTTTGTTCGTCGTTATTCCCGTATTTCCTGGAACATTCTTAACGCCAGAACCACCGAGCAATCAAACTGCGCAAAATGACTTTCCGTTATTTTTCTATAAGAATTATAAGACTGCGCTCATTGAGATTTCGATTGACTCGTATCTTAATTAGCGTGCCACCGAGTCAGAGATATTTCTTCGAGTAGCATTCGCGTCCTTCCAATAATTGTGGAAGAGGAGATCAGAAATCGGTTGTTACGACTCGTCTGTTAGCTCTAGTGTCCAGCGACTCGCGATTGGCTGCATCGTTCTGATTCTATGTGGAAGAATTGTCGTTAAAAGTCTCAGTCATCGATCTCCTCGTTATCCGAACGCTCGATACACATCGAAATGTGTCGCAGAAAGTGAGAGTGGTGAGAGGAAACCTGTTCCAGGCCGTAGGCCTTCTACCCTCGATAAAAGTAGAATCGTAAAGGCCAAACGAATGCTTTTCAACCGTAAACGCGTCGAGCGAGTAATATTTTCGAACGAGAGTAGAAACGGCAGAAACGAAGTGTCAAGATCATTCCCCCTTTTTCTCCCCTCCCTCTTTTCCATTCCGTGCCCGGTACACGTTGAAATATACGAAGATAGGCGGCAACGACGACGGCGGCGGCGGAATACTGATGGCCGCTTAAAATATTCACGCTCGAAATTATCCGAGTTCCGTTTCAATGTTCGGGACAGTTTGTCCCCTTTGGAAAACTTTCATCGTGCACGGCGGGGCGGATTTTTAATCGAAAGTTTTCGCGCCCGTTGTTTATGGAAACCATCCGCTCAACCCTTGCGCATGGTTCCGTCGAAATTGTTGCATCTCACGTTCGATACATCGTTGAACGTGTTCGCTTATTCGGGAGAATCACGTTATTTTACCAATTTATATTAAAATTCAGCGATGGAGTAGTTTCTGAATAGTTTCAAGAATTTTTATTCATATTTTCAACGAATATCTACGTTTAGAATACAATTAACATGATCAGCGCGACGAGAGGGGCAGACTGTTCATTTGAAGATCGATAAAACGGTGATAAAGAGTCGCAGATCCAGTTTTAAGGGTTCGTTGTAAAGGGGAGACCACAATCTTCGAATCTACGGTGGATTCGGTCTCGAGAAAAATTTTTTAGCGTCCGTGGAGATGAAGTCTGAAAATAGGAAATTTTGCACGGTGAAAACCGTATAATTTTTTACCCGTTGCGTAAAGAGAAAGCATCGTGAAAATTAGTTTGTGAGAGACGAAAGTAGATGCTTCACGGTTTAAAATGAGCCGACGTAGAATCTGGTATGACCTTTTATCATAATGTTACAGGAGTCGGAAGATCGACGATTTTTCGGTTACAATTCAGTGATCCTTTAATTTCGTGGAGCAGCGTAGTAGGAGGGACTCGTACCGCGCACGGGCTCCTGAATTTATGTATTGAATTGACCGGAAGCTATTAAACCCGTGCGTACGCGTACGTACCATTGTACCGGCTGGTTATCGATATAACATGCCGGGACAAATCGGTTGCCATCAGTGTCTCTGCCCGGTTGTTGTATACACGCAGGAGACATTGATTTCTTGTGCGTGCCTTGAAACTGGAAGGTACATTTGCTCGCGATATTAGCTCGCGGTAGTAATCGCGATAATGACGACGATATATAAGCTGCTTCTTCATCTCTGTTTTGCCTTTTATCGGTGCTTAAGCGTTTATTACTTCCAACATTGGGACTGCTAGACGAGTCAAAGTAAGGGGTTATTTATAATTGTGTATAACAATTTGTTAACTTATTCATATGTGAAATACTTAGTTAAAAATGTGCACTCATCTATCGTGACTTAGTATGCCTTCATTAAATCGAAATATAGTTATTACTTCTCTGGGGAGTTGTTAAAGGAAGTTCAATTGGCAATACGTAAATTAATCAATTAATTAAGATAGTCGACAGTAATTTTTTAAATAAGATAACCCTTATAGTGTTTACGTATACAGAGATTTGAGGATATCAATTCGACTGCCCGGTAGCTCTAGCGTTGAACGACATTGCACCGTTGGCGTTAACTGAATGAATAAATTAAACAAAATAGTCTGTACGTAAGATTGCCGTTATCTCGTCGCGTTCCCTGTTCTGGTTCGACCAGCATTGGACACCGAGAAATATGCTGGGCGAGGCTCGACAGGAACGGGAAAACAATGTTCACGAGCAAACACGGTCCCGGATAGAAAAGATATATCGATGGCATCGATTTTAATTAGCTGCCAGACTAATTCTATTATCTGCTTTGAGATGACGGGGATCAAGGCAAGCCGTAGTAATCATTTGGCTGAATTTCATGGAAATTGGAGCATCAAAGTATTAGCCGTGGAACACTGAACACATTAGTTGTGCACGCAGGGTGTCCCTGTAATTGTGGTACCAGTAAATATCAATTTGAAAAAAAGATTTTTCAAATTCCATTCTCCTAAGAAAAGATTCAATCGAAAGCGTGTTACGAAGTTGCAGAATATTTCTTCCTAATTGACATAACAGTCTATGAAGCTGTTCAAATGAGCGAAGAGAAACGAATAGGACGCGGTTAAGCTAGCTATTTTTATTATTTATTCTTATTTTACATAGTCCTTCCCCTTCGGACTAGGTTGAACTTCCTGTTTCCTATCTATTCACATTTATTTAACTCATGTACACTTATCTATGCTTTATCGTTGTTTGTACTTCTCCTTGGCCTTTCCTCTTTGGCTTCCTTTTCTTTGGTTTTGTTCTTCTCGCTCTCTTCGCGTTTCCACTCTTTCCCTCGCTCTTTCAGTATTCCTATCCCTTGGCTTTTCCTATTCAATATCGTGTCTTCTTTTTCTCCACATATTCTGCACCTCTTTTCTTCTATTTTCTTTTTCAACATTCTGTTGCCATAATCTTCTTACCACAACTATACCTCGCTAACAATTCTCTGTCCTTGATTCCCATCTCTTCGATTCTACCTTCTATTCATCAACCAGCACGCATTCGATTCCAAAATTGATTATTCTAAGAGCGCCGCCTTTCACGAGCGAATTATTTCACGAATTTTCGTGTTGCCTCGTAAGGAATGGCGCAACGACGTTAGGGGCTGCTCCACGATCGCCGGGCAGGCTGCACGGCCAGTAACGGATTTCCCCGACGAAATCGACAATAAAGGGATCAAAGCTGCATTAAATGCTGCCTGCACCTGAAAGGCTAGTGAAGCAGCTGCGGGCATTTACCGTGGTCGGTCGCTGCAAGCCTTCTTCGAATCTCCCTTTTTGCTAGGTGGCTCAGTGCACTGCTGACTTTCGAGCTGCAGTCGCGGAATCGACCGGCTGCGCGGCTCGCCTCGTCGCGTCTCGTTCTCACTTCGGAGAGCACTCTTCCTTTCCGTGTCCAGCGATACTCGGGTTGTTAAAAAACATTGTAAAACCCCGCGAACGGGCACGTTTTACGAGTGCAGAACTGCAAGAGACACTGTTACGATCGGAAAGATACCGCGGTTCGTCGATTCGGTGCACCGTTCCTCGCGCGCTGCCAGCAATAAAATTAGTTCTGTGTTAGTTCCGCCGGGAATAGTGTCGTCGTTCTCTAATTTTCGCTAAACCGAACGGGATTCTTCTTTCCTGAACGCACCGCCGACGAATAGGGTTTTCTAAAGTCGCTTAGAAGCAGTGAAGTACGAGTATACGGTTGATATAACACGTTGACTGCCACGGGAATCTTCGCTTTTACGTCACTCATTCTTTCGTAAGATAAATAGAACCAATTATTAACTATTCGGAATCACAGTTCTTAGGTTACGCTGTTATCTAGTTACTTACGCTGTTAATCCGTTGCACTCGAGAGGTGAGCCACTTGATTCGATACAGCAAGATCATAGAGACATGCATAATATTAAGCTGTGTACTATCTCGCGGATCGTTGAATGTTTCCAGTGAAATACTTTCGAGTGCCAAGGATTAAACATTCTTACGCAACGTCGATCGTCTTGCGTATTATACTCATTTTCGAGCAAGGTGCTGGGTCGCCAGGTGACCGCCGTGGTAGCCAACGTGTTAATCGCTCGAGGAACTCGTCTTTCCCTGTCTCGGTAGGACTCGAACCTATCGCCCATAAAGCAAGAAGTTTCGCAAGGTTCCCAACAACCGGTGTGTCCGTAAGGACGTCTCTCGAATCGAGTCGAGGAAACGTTTGATCTTTCTTTGAGCCGCGGGTCAGAACCAGTTCGCGCTGGTTCGTCGAGGATACTATTTTCGAAAACGAGTTTCGACGTCACCACGCCGATCTCTCCCCTTCGATCTATCCGATCGCGGATGAATTGATAACCCGTCGAGCGCGCGCGTCCTCGTTCGACGTTCGATTCGGATCCGTGGAAACGAAACGGAGTGCGCGGAGAAGCGCGCACACCTGTTGCACCATCGCGTCGAAGGTTGCTCGAAACTGCAACGGGACAAAGCGGACGGATCTCCTTCGAGTGTCGGGACCGGCGTTCCTCGAGCACGATCGTCATGTTTTTCACCGTTTCGCTCGCAGTGCGCGTCGAGTGTCCGCTTACCGGTGTGCACTTTTACATAAACGTTATGTAAAGGCCGAGCAGGCGTAATCCTTTGCGCGAGCTACGGGGGAATCGAGTCCTCGGGATCGATCGTCTTTCGCGGCAGAAGGGCTGCGACCACGCGCCATGAAGATCAACAGAAATAAAGTCGGCTCCGTTCACCGTGAGTCTCTCCCGTATTTTCTCTCCTTATCTTTTTCCTCGTTCACGATGATTTTCTGTGTAACGAACGTACGGATCGTTGACTTAACGCTAGAACTAACGAGAAATCGGATTGACCTTTCAGTTTTCCGACTGAAACTCCGAATGAAGAATGCATCTATCGAGACTTCCGATTGATTTACAGTTTGTTCTGTTGCCGGGTTGGTCTTTGATCATTTCTGGGAGAAGTATGTAATAGTTCTAGCGTTAAATGTGTATTCGTAGAGTTCGCACGACGGAAGCAAGTCACTTTTTAATGCGAGGCTAAATGAAATTCGCTGGTGATCTTTTATTTGAGAACGATTTAGATGTTGGCTATCTGTTCGTTGTTGACCGTCTGACAGTTCGTGTAATGATGGTACAGTGCTGTTTACTGTTTACCGTTCACGGGTTGACAGTTGTTGACAACGAATACGTTCGGGTTAAGGTGTCATTATTATTCCGGCGTAGAGAACGTTCGTCCCCCCGAGCCGACTTGGCAACAGGACAAAATTGAGGTAGCCAAGAGACCGCCAGCGAGTTAACGTTCTAAGATAGCTCTCGCGGCAAACGGCGCGTTCAAACTCGAGCCAGAGTGTATGAAATAACACGCTCGAGGTGTTTTCGGATTCCATGGAGCCTTTTGGGTCAGAACTAGACGGGTTCGCGGACGTTTCGACGAAGTATTTATCTATTTTTCGAAAGATTACGCCTCTTACGTAATCCGTCGTTTATCTCTTTAGCGAGCACTTTCGTTCATCGACTTTTTCCCGATAATCGCAACCTTGTGTCTATATGATTGAAATTCTTAAAAATATTCTGTAGATATTAGCAGATGATTATTGAGGAACGTTGCTCGTCGAGCTAAGGAATTCGCGTTAAGCCGAGTGGCACTAGTTTGAAAGTAGCTGGGCCCGAAGTGAAATATTGCACACGTTTTCAGTTATTGTTGGGAAAAAATCGACGGTATTCCCGGCGTAGACAATCGTTTCCTTAACTTACGTTCCACGTTCGAGCAACGCACTTCAGTGAAAAGTGTATTTCTATGTTTCAAAAGTGAAGGGGTTGTTCGGGTCAGTGATACTTTACTGTTTGCCGAGGCATTATTTCACGCGTTACGAGGAAAGGCAAACGTGTAATCCTCTTGAACGTAACTCCGTAGAAAGTTAATATCAAGGTACCAGGAACTGTTCTATTTGAGAAACACTTTGTTCTGCACTTGTGTGTTTGTTCAGAGTTGCTCATCGGCAGACCATTATTCAAATGCCGTTTTTTTTTGTGGGCAAATTTACGAGAACGAGCACGGAGTAAACAAAAGAAAAAGTAAACGATTAAGTAACAATCGTAAACGATTACCGGGCGTGACCTTTGATTCTCTCTTTCCCCCTGAACACCGAGCGTTCTATGCCAGTGGTTCCCAACGTTTTCCCTTTCATCAATTCCCGGTCAGCTCTTAAAATTCAGTTTACTGTAATAGCAGCTTAATAAGATCGAAACAGATAAAAGCGAATCATTTTTATTCATCTTAACTTTCACGTAACATTCTCTTTGTACACCGGAACTCTATAACTTTGCCGTTGCGTTTTTGTTTCAACTCCTTTCATTTTTATTTTTATTTCACATTATTTTCGTCTATCCCCAGTGAAAGTGTTATATACGCACCACTGGTTGGGAACCGCTGTTCAACGCGATCGAACATTTCTCGAACATAAATGGCGATCTAGTTGTGGACCGTTTTAATTTTCGGTCGTGTCGCCGGTACGTGTCCACGACAATCAAGACGGTAATACGAGCTGGCAGGTTACTTTCGCTTTCGCGGTGATTTGTGTTTTTGAAGCGAACGAATAAGATTGACTCGAATGAAAAGGGGTCAACGAGCAAATCTACGGCTGTGTATCACTTGCGTAACGCGCTGCGGTTAAAGCAGAGAGCTGTTTCGTTTCTGACACGAGCCGGCGTCGATTATTTATAGAAAATAAGGGAATCAACGATAACGTCGGATGTTTTCGTGGAAACGTTCGCTAGCCGCGCAGCGACACACAAGAAGACGTGGAAAAATGTATTCGTACACCGTTGACTTTTGCTTTACGCCGCCTAATGCCGTTTACCCGGCATAGCTTCGCCTTCGAGTTACAAATTATTTGCATCGCGCTGCGTTTCGCAAGAAATTTCCTTTCCGTGAAAGCGTGGGTGGATGGAATTGACATTTAACTCAATTGATACGGTGCAAAAGCGTGTCGGCAATTAACCCATCGCGGTCCGCAGTTTTTCACTAGAGATATTCAACACTTTCCGATGAGACGTGGCAGAGATTCTTAATATGTACATAAATCGGTAAAGTTTTTTCATTCGAATATTTCGCATACCGATGCAGTATAGAAAGCTTGATATTGTATATAAGATTTTATTATTTTATTATATCAAATCGAGCGACCGAGGGTGCAAAGGGTTAAACGCATACATCGTACGAATACTTCTTTTGTAACGCTGTGCGTACTAAAGGAAATTTGTGAAGGCGTGCTAAAGAATTTATGGAAAAATATAGCATATTGAACACATAGGGGTTGAAATGAAATGCAGGAGAATGAGTAGTTTCATGTTGTTTGAGATACATGATAAGAGAATCAATTTGCGCTCGAATATATCGGCATCCACCCGTATGCGTATGGCAATGAAATGAATATTGTTGATCGTGTGTTGCAGAAAACGGTATCAACGCCGGAAGTCAGCCGACTATAGTCACAGCTACAAAGGATCGAAGAAAATTCAACCAAAAGGTAGGCGACGCTTTAAAAGCAAATTTTTTTGAGATCTTCAAACCGTTGAATACTCGAGTTTAGCGTACTCGAACTTCGAACGATCACGAAGTTCTTCGGATAATCGTTCGAGTGTCCATTAGAAAAGCAATTTTCCTTATCTGTTGTCAAAGTCAACGTAGTTCTATGAGAATCAACGTTTTTATCGTTTTTCTCGATGATTTTTAGTGTGGCGTAGATTGCATAAAGATTAGCGGCGCGATAGCCAGCGGGTTTACGTGCGGAACGGTGAACGCGTTTTTCGTGAACTAACGTTATCTCGCGTCTTCGCGGCGTTTTCCCTTGATTTTATGGGAAGCAATTAAAATTTAGTTGGTACATTTAACAGGCGAGCGACTTCTCGGACATCGGCGATTGGCCAACCTTGGGCGCTCAAGGAGAGGTGGGTTAAATTTATTTATCGTTTTTCTTAGCGGTTACGTTCGAGTCCTTCGAGTAAATAATCTTCCTTTTTTTGTAAATGAGATAAACAAAGTGGCACCGGTAGATTTTTTACCATTGATCCACCTTGTTCTGGTTTCCTTTTGCTTGCGTATCCGACGTGAAACGTCGCCGAATTGTCTACTAATTGCAAATACCTCGGCAGTGGTTCTATAATCAGGTGCTTTTTAATAATAGTCGTTTAAAAGTTTCTTTCCATACGGTCATTTAGAATCAGACAAGACACTTAATTACTTCAAAGAAAATTAACGATCGCAAATGCTAGAACTCGTAGAATATTCTCATATATCTACGAGCGTAGAACTTTTGCTAAAGTAACATTGAATGCTAACGATTGAATGCTTAATGCGGATTCATCTAGTATCCGCGATGTGTTATCGCATTCCACAATAGCTTGCTTTATCTTGAAAGTTTCATAAAAGTGCGTAACGGCTAATCCTATGAGATTCCTTCTCGAATGTATCTACAATGGACGGATAATTTTTCTTTAGAAGAAGACAGCTGTGACGACACAGAAGCAAAACGGTGTTGTCGAATCAAGTAACGGTAAGGAAAGCACCGGAACGATAGAAAGCAGAGGGAAAGAAAATAAGGAGCAGAATCACTGCCAAGAAGACAGCGACGAGCACACGGAAAGCAGTGAAAAGAAAAAGAAAGGTAACCTCGATCGATCCGGGGAAAGGCAGTGGACAAATTTCCAGTTGCTTCTTTCACAACTGTTTTCTTCTAATTTTGGCTGAAAGATATATGTGAGTTAACGACGTATCTTTTACCTTGCAGTAAACAAACAGAAATGGGTGCCTCTGGAAATAGACATTACTAAGAACAGAAGTAAAAGGGAACGATCTCCAAAGTACTACAATCATAGGGAGAAAAATGGAGAAGGTGTGTCTTGTGTACTCCTTTCAATAATCATGATTAATAAAGTGTGAACTTTATGCGTGGATGTTAGCGGTATAATCATTAATTCTTCACGTTATTAACGATCAATTTCTGACCTATTGCAGAAGCAGATTCATATAGAGATAGGGAGCACGAGAGGACAGGGTATAATACGAGAGGTGGGCGAGGTGGACGAAGTTACAGAGGGAGAGGAGGACGAGGTGGCCGAGGCGCTTATCGGGGCACCTTTAGGCATAGGCACGACCAAGACTACCCGAATTTTGCAGCAGACTATATGCAGGTAACTATACTATTGAGTAAATAGAAAAGGATAAGCGATGATGATCATAATAATAATAATAATGATGAAACATCGGTGGGAATCTCTCCGAATATCCGCTGACGAACAATTGAAAGTAGACCTGATATTTAATTTTCTCGAGTGAAAGGGTACGAGTTGATGAATCAGTTGCTTTAAAATAGCATATTTTTGCAGATGCATAAATATGGACTTCCAGCTTACATAATGCCTTACATGGGAACATTTTATTTCAATAATACGAATTACATTAATAGAGATGATGTAACGACGCTCAAGGAATATATAAGAAATCAAATGTAAGCTTGAGAATTCATTTGATAGAACAGAATTCATCGTTAGCTAACATTGACAGTTTACAATTTTTATTTCGCAGAGAATACTACTTCAGCGAAGAGAATCTTTTACGGGACTTTTTCCTACGCCGCAAAATGGACGCGCAAGGATTTTTACCTATTACTTTAATCGCTTCCTTCCATCGTGTTCAAACGTTGACGACAAACGTGGGCCTTGTTATCGAAGCGATCATGGAGTCTGACAAGCTAGAACTGGTGGATGGATTTAAGGTAAAGTTTATTCTCGATTGTACACCTTTAACAGTGCACGAAGTATAAGTTCATCCGCGTTCTCTACGTGTGTTGGATTAAAAATTTGTGCTAAAGTAAATAGAAGAGGATTCGCTGACACCATTAGGGCTTAGGTCCGATGAATGGAGTTTGAAAGTAGACCTCCTCACAATTCGATACTCTAAATAAATTTAAAGTTCACTGATATATTCCACAAACCTCGTTCGAAACAGCGAAGAAGTTTTATAATTGCTAAGGGTTATTATTTCGATTCCTAGGTTAGAACAACCGTAGACCCTTTGAAGTGGCCCATCATAGACGCAGCTGGAAATCCTGTCTTTTCGGAATGGTCCAGTACGGATCCATCTCAAAACGAAGTAATACTCTCCTCGTCCGAATCCGATTTTTTTCCCGCTGCCAGACCTCTGTCAACGATTCCTATTCCCCCAATTCCACGTGTTCTTCAATCCAACCATGTTATCTCTACAGTAGGAAGACTCAGTGAATCGGAAAGCGTATCTTCGTCGATAGGAGAGAATTTAAATCCTGACGTGCCGGAGTTCATACCGAACGAATTGACAAGCAAGAACAACGAGTCTGTTGCAGCCGACAGCGGGAGTGATTCCACGAAGAACGGGAAACAGTCGGACCAAGCGAAAAGCATTCCAGCGGCATCATTGAGTAATGACTCGCCTTCTCACGCAAACGATGCTGCTCTCAAGACGGACGATAAGTCATCCGGGATGGTCAAGAGTTCTAGTCCAAGCCGAGCGCCGGGAGTAAAAGTCAACGGTGAATTACAGACGCCGAGCGATGACGTATGGAAAGAGGTAATTTCTTTTTCGTGGGCATACCAGTACCAATTAGCAAATTACATCTTCGGGTTCTTTTTTTTAATTCACAGAAGAAACTTCCACTTTTACAAGTTGTTCAAGATCTTAAATTGAACCGTATCTTTTTATCCTAGAGATATAAAGAATTCCGATACGATTTAACGAAAGGTGTAAATAGGATCTGTCGTTAATGATTAAATACATAATAATTTTTTCGAAACATCAGCGTTAAACGTTGACACAGACTGTGGGTCTATTTCGAAAGTTATTACTGTTAGCGATAAGTAATAACTGAGTTCATGAAAATATAATAGGTAAGGCGAAGGGTGAAACCGTCACATAAGGAGAGAAACGAAGAGAAAGAGAAAGTTGATAATATTAAAAGCGAAGAAAGGGAAGAGTTAGACTTTCAATTTGACGAGGAACTCGATACACCACCACCGACCGGCCGGCATAATGCGTTTTCCGAATGGTTTGTTGCTACTCTTTCGTCTTCTTCTAGACATTACTTTGTAATAATACGATGATATCCTCTGCGAACATACATTAACTATTTGATCAATGAATTACGCAGGTCTGAGGACGACGAGGATTATGAATTGTCGGATAGGGATCTAAATAAACTTTTAATCTTCACGCAAACAACGGTGCCTATATCAACGCGGATCCCGAAACACGAGGGTCATGATCGAACGGGCGATTGGACGACGAGAGTGAAAATGACTCAGGATCTTGAACAGGCCATTAACGATGGCTTGTACTACTATGAGGAAGATTTATGGACGAAAGATGGTCAAAGGGTAAGTGCACAATTTATTTACCGGTTTTAGCTACCTTGCACTAAGTTTTATTAACGCGCATAACACTTTCTATAGTATGGTTCCTCTTCGTCGATTGGAAGTTACAAGACCGTGAATGTGATTAGTCAAGAAGACTTCGAGAAAATGGCGCCCAAAGCACCTAAGAAGACTAACCCCGAAGTTCCTCCACCACCTCCGTTAGCGATAGACGATATTGAGGTGTCACAGTCGCTTCCAACACAGGTATTTGAATTGACCTTCGAATTGGTTTTATTTAAGGATTTATATCATTTTTCACGTAAATGTTTTTCTTTCGATGTCAGGCGTCAATAATGATAGATATTCAAGAGAAGAAGGATCGTCGAGCGGATAAGAACCGCAGAATCGACAAGTCCAGAATCAGCAGGAGCGGTAGAAGCGGAGTAGTTCCACGTTTCTTTGCTGTTGTTAAAGATGAACCTTCGGTCGATCCTAGGACACCACGTAAGAGGAAAACGCGACATAGCAACAATCCACCTGTTGAACATCATGTAGGTTGGATCATGGATGTCCGAGAACATCGGCCGCGCACATATTCTACAGGGTATGTTTGCAATATCCAAGAATAGAACAATTTAAGGTAAAATAATTGAATAATTCTGCATTAAGAAACTTTTTGTGTTACAGAAGCAGCGCGGGAACAAGTCCTAGCGAGGGTTATCTTGCGAGTAGCTATGGAAGTGTACCGCAATCTCTTCCCACTTTCCAACATCCGAGTCACGCCCTTTTGAAAGAGAATGGTTTCACTCAACAAGTGTATCATAAATATCACTCGCGTTGCTTAAAAGGTGAGAGGAATATACAAAGATTTATTTATTTTTCAAAGTCGAATAAAGATTTAATGATGAATCCATTTAATTTTGTCTTCTTTTCCCGACTGAGGAAAAATTGTGATGTGAAAAGAGGATCTGAGAACATCTTGAGCCACATTAATTACAAGCATATCCGAATAGTGAGAGTTTATCAAGATGTGTTTATCTTGTTTCAGAACGCAAGAGACTCGGAATTGGTCAGTCTCAAGAAATGAACACACTCTTCCGTTTTTGGTCGTTCTTCTTGAGAGAGAATTTCAATCGTACCATGTACGAGGAATTTAGAACCATAGCCAAAGAAGATGCCTTGGAAGGTTACCGATATGGTTTGGAATGCCTTTTCCGATTCTACAGTTATGGATTAGAGAAGAGGTTCAGACATCACCTTTACAAAGACTTCCAAGTTGAAACGATACAAGATTACGAAAGCGGTGAGTACGTTTCTTCTAAATTGCGTTGAGGTTATATATATGCACATGTAGGTTGTTCAGCTGTTCTACCTTCCAACAGCTAAACGGTTAAAGTGTGCTATAGTAACAGAAATGCAATGTTGATACTACGAAGACTGTTGTCTCGTGCGTGGTGTTTAGCATAGCAACAAGTGCTTTACTTGAAACTATACGGAGAGATGATCGAAAATTGAAACATATTACATAAATTTTCCTTCTTATTACAGGTCAATTGTATGGTCTTGAAAAATTCTGGGCGTTCCTAAAGTATTACAAACAGTCCAGTCAACTACAAGTGGATCCCAAATTGCAAGAGTATTTATCTAACTTCAAGAGCATTGAAGACTTCAGAGTTGTTGAGGTAAAGACACTTTATACTTTTCATTTGAATTATTGGTAGAATAAAATGCCATGAAACGTTAAGAATATAGAACAAATTTTGCTAATTATACTATGTTGCAGCCTCAAATAAACGAAATGCTTCAAGAATTTGCCGCGAATTCACGATCTCAGGCAGCAAAGAGGCGTAACAGGAGTGTATCGGAGAGCGCCGGCGGCGGTGATGCGTCGCCGACGAATCGAGTTCGCCGATTATCTGGTGGATCCAGCACAGTAACACTGCCAACCTCGAGTTCCGAGAATAATCCCGCCGCGCAAAAGTCCCGTACGGACTCGGTGAATCTTTCGCAGTTCCGTAACAGAGCCGGTTCGTTCGGCTCAGGACGATTGGGCCATTCCAGGAGACGAAACGAGGGATCCTCGGGTTTGTCGAGCAGTCAGAGAGATCTCAGCAAACAACAGCCACGTAGCAGACAGAATTCCAGTTCTTTCACGAGGCCCCAGGAGGTGAGCAAATTCCAGAACACTGCCAGGGATCGGCAGTCCGGCACCGGCAAGTCCGAGCAAAGCAAGTCGGTCACAATTAAAACAGAGAACGCATCTAACGCTCAGAAGTGATCGTCTCGAAACGGGAAGGGTAAGTGCACTTAGTGGCACTTGCTGGATTGTTAACACGGATAAGTGCGTCGCTCTCCTTGGGATAGGATACTCGTTCTAGCAAAGAGAACGTCCCATTTCAAATCACAAAAGAATCACACGCAGAAGTACAAGGTGTACCAGGTGTAATAGAATGAGCACAAAACTGTCTCAATCTTTGTATATAGAAACGAATGTTAGACTCGATGCTGAAAAACGTTAGGAATGATAAAAAGCGATATACTATTAAGTGATGGTAGACGAGAAATATATTCTACCGTCACAGAAAAAAAGTTCATGGATCTATTCTTATGATAGTCCGTTAAGGTTGTATTTACCGGCATATATGGCTATGCTCTTGCTTATCGGGATTACGTACTGAACTCGAATTATATTATGCTCAGTTGGTCCTCGGTTATGATGCTGACTAAATCCGTATAGCGGAAAATAGAAAGGTGATCTAGAAAGGTTATTGTGAACCAGCGAATCAGATAATTCAGGCACGATACCGTGTAAAGTGTTTGATACTGTTAATGAATTAATGCGCTCGCTTAACGCGTTGCTCTAGTAAATGATTTCCCGCGAGTAGAATGAAAGTTGGTAATACTCTTAATTCGCAACGGCATTGCCACCTAGTTATCTATGGAATTCTGTTCATTGATTTGTGAAAAGAATCGAACAAAATTTTTCTTGACTATTTGTCACGGTCCTTTTTGTCAGCAACCAATACGCCGCCGCATTATACTTTTTGAAAATGAAATTGGCCATTCCCCTGACCCCAGTGATTGGAACTTTACTAACTTTTAAGCGTCCCAGGTCGTCAATGTTACTAGATATTCGGGAAACTTTGAATCGCGTATATATTCTCTTCTTATTTCATTAGCAACGAAGAAGAAAGTGACTTCACTTAAAATTATTATTAACGAGAAAGGAGGAAAAGAGGGAGTATCACGAAATACTTGAGAAAAACTTGATCTTTGTCATGAAACATGTAAGTTGTCGAGATTTAAACGTTGGGACAACAAGAGAACATTATTACGGAATGTACAAATATTTTTATAGCGTCAGTTGCGCCAAGTTCC
This sequence comes from Nomia melanderi, assembly GCF_051020985.1. NCBI lineage: Eukaryota > Metazoa > Arthropoda > Insecta > Hymenoptera > Halictidae > Nomia > Nomia melanderi. The sequence continues at coordinate 6,556,380 of NC_135008.1, forward strand.
TTTCATTAAATTTGGAAAACAAGGTATATGCTTTATCATTCGAGTACCAACACACACGTTGTGCGCGGTCTAATTGTACGCTCTCAAAATGATGAAAGGAAGGGATGCTGGCCGTTTTATCGATAAGACAAATGTTCTGATATTAGAACAGGTTTTGCGGAGCGTTAACGCACGTTATTGCTGGGGCTTTCGTTTCGATCCTTTCCCTTTCGATTGAATTCCGAGATTTAATCTCTGACTTGACGCTCCGTACACGAAAGGATGAAAAAATAAAATAATTTCTATCGCTTTATAATGAATAAATTTGTGTAACAACAAAACCTGATTAGCACCTGAAATCCATGATATTTTTGAGACGTCACGATCAAGTTTGGCACTCGGAACCTCTGATGTTTCGGAGATGCCGTAACTAGGGAACGATTCAACGGGACAAAATCTCCGCGATCGATCGGTGGATCGAGTTTCCAAGATTAATTTACGTAGGCGTTACGATTAAGCGTACGTAGAGGTAGGATTAGCGTAGATTTCTCGGAATTTTTGGAGCTTTTACACATGAACGAGGCGAATTTACTGTAGCCTTATCGAAGAATTATCTAATTTTAGATCAATTGTATTATTTAAGCAAGTGTGAACTAAAGATTTGATTCGGTAGGAAAAAATGAATTTCGAAGCACGAATGGCTGGCTCATTCACGTAGCGCACAGATTTTTTGTTTTAGCTGATCGCGTTCTAGTTACCAGCGAAAGAATCCAATGGTCGACGTTATACCGCGTCAGATACAAACACAGCATCGACTCGTGCACTCAGGTGTCCGGAACCGTTTGCAAATCTGTTCTTGTCTTCCGTTTTCTTACGTTCAATGCCGAGTGAGAACCCATCATTAAGAATTAACGCGGCACGTTGAATCGGAATATTATTTTTATTTGCCGCTGCTCACGCGATTCGTATTCTTTTTTTCAATCCTACACAAACAGAGTCTGTTCGATTAGACTCTTCGCCTTTTGTAAAACTGCAAAAATCCAAGAAAAGGGAACACGCAAAGAAACATCATCGTTCAAATTATCCGCAACAAAATGGATTCCAGTTGAACAAAGATTTGTTTTCCATGATTATTCACGAAGGTCGAAGTAATTCATCTTGGACTGTCTAAACAATTGCTCCGGTCTTGAGAAATTGCACGGTTCGCATCCTGTTGGCACGAGAACTTTGCCTTTTCTCGCGTTTTCCCGAACGCACAAGAGAATAATCCCGGAGCTTCTGCCTTTCGAGCGTGAAATTCAGCTTGTTTATTGTTCTTCGAACGAATCTTTTATACTTTCTTACGTCCGAGAAGATCTTTAAAAAGAAACACGCACCGGCCCGAGGGACGTTGAAAGATGCTTTGTCGCCGCGAGACAGTTCACATTGTTCACCGAGGACCAGTGTAATTGTTCGTTAATAGAGAAAAGTTAACAGAAAATATCCCGACCGACGTGCAAACCGATTAGCGAGAGAAGATCGAGCCGCTCAGGTTCATCGAGTTCTATCGAATATTTGTTTCTTTCCGTGGTTTGAAAACGGAATGGGATGGAACTTCTTCGTGGAGAATAGATGAGAATTGTAGTTGTACCCGCAAGGGGGGGGAGGAGGGACGGGATGATGGTTTAACGATAGAATCAGACGCGAGAAAGACGACGCGTCGTTCAAACGAATGTTTGAAAGTGTTACCCTTCGAATCTTCATATTCCGAAGCCAGTAGTCGATTTCGATGTCGATCCGGAAATTGATTACTTTCTCATGTGTTCATAGGTTGTTTGGTTTAGAGATCAGTTTCAGTCGAGACGAACGGGTTGTGCTAAGAGTCCTCGATCCCCTGTGTGATACGCGTAACTCGGGTCGCCCGAATGCTCCGCCACGGAATCAAAGAATGATGAAAGAATCGCGTTCTGTGCAGTGTCCGTTCACCGTCGAAATAGCACATTATTATACGAGACTTTTTCAACATTAATTAGCGGGACGAGTCGGAAACTGTACAACGAATTCTCGTCGGCGCTGAAACGGTTTGGGGCGTCGATTTAGTTTAATCAGGGGACTATTAGCAGAACCTTCATTATCGCGCCGATGCGGATAATCACGGGAAAACGGGACATATACGGTTCATTCTCTTGTTTCTTCCCCCCAATCGTCTTCCCCTCGCGAATCTTCGCCGGAACCGGTGTTCCTGACACGTTGACTGCTGAGAATCTTCGGCGTTTCACACACCACTTTCGTAGGGACGATAAATAGAAATAATTAATATCCGACGCCATAATTCTGAGGTTACACTATCATATAGTTACTCAGGTTTCTAAATGTATCTCTTCGACATCGACTTCCTTGTTGCAATAGTTTCCGAGCTATACGAAATCTCAGATGATCGGTGATCGGTAGTCAACGCGTTAAGGTTCAAGCCTCTCCCTCCGAAGTCTATTGGATCAGACCGCAGGCGATTTGGTTCTTTTTATTTAACGCCGTATTTAATCGATAACTTGTTGGCTCTTCGAATGAATTCTAGTTGAACGAGGTTTACAGGAATATCCCGTTACACCGAGTTGCGAATCGATCGACGCGTGTCCGTTTTCCCTTTTACCCCCGAATGGAAGACTGTCTTCGTCTTCGCGAGTGATGATCGTTTAGAGTTCCTACGTCCGTTCGAATGACCATTTTATTTGTGATAAACGGTCGACACGTACAAAGGTCGCATTGTTCGTTTCCAACCTCCGGTTAACAGGTCAACCGTCGATGCATCCTGTTAATCTCCTCATGATGTTGCAATAATCGTCGTCCGCGTGTTCCGATTATGTCCAGGAACCGCGCGCGATATATTTATCGTTCCGATATACGCGTTCCGGCTTAGCTTTCGAAGTCCGCGTCTCACTTTTTACCACTTTGCCTTCGAAAAACGACGTCTAAATTGTCGAAACGAGCCGAGACACTCGGGGTCATCGTATTCGCCAGACCGTAAGGCTTTTATGGTCATCGTATCGAAGTCGTACAGAAAGCCAAATGAAATCGAGTCGTGCAACATCAATGTTTGATACGTTTGTTCTCCGTCTTCGCCGATAAACTCGAACCGATATTCACCCCTTAACACGTTAACCGAGGAAGACGATTTCTCCGTTGATCCCCCGACTGTTTTCCATTGTTCTATTTATTCGCCCATGTGGCTTGCTCCAATTAGATTTAACCCTTCGCTCACCGATGGCACTTTGAAGCGCCATTTTTATTCAACCTCATTACATTTGAATATTCTCCGATGTTCTTTTCATCTTCGTCGCGAAGGGTTAAGTGATTGTTATTCATCGTCGATTAAGCTTCCACGCGTGATCAAAGGATCATCGAGTTAACGAGTTAAGGGCGACTCCTGTCGAACGAAACGGCAGCTCGAGCCCACGCCGAGCGAGTCACGAGAAGAAGAACGAAGAGAAACGGAGAAAGAAAAGAGTCTCGAACGGACGAAGATCGATTAGCACAAAGCGAAAGAGCAAGCGTGACGAATGAGAGCGAACCAGCGGATCCGTCAGCGGCGATCGCTTCTCTTGTACACACAGCACGATCACGAACACGTTCGTAGCCTTCGTTTCGCCATTTCGAACGCGGCCGATCTATAGGTTTAGCTGCCGCGGCTTGCGAGCGAGCGACTTCGCACTTTGTAACGCGAGTAATTTCATTGAGAAAATATCGATACCACGAAAAAACAAAAAATGAGAGTGAAATGAACGTAGGCTTAATTGAGCTAAGTTAGATCTAACGGATAGCTTTCGCTAGGATTCGATCGTCGGGGTCGGAGGACGTCACCGCCCCTCGAATTAAGGGAGCAAAGAGGAGAGATCATCATCGTGGAAAAGCGAACGTGATCGTTTTACAACGTGAAATCTTTCGCGATACCAATCGTTCTTCGAATCGATCCATTGTGGATCGGGGACACTTCATTATGGACCTTCGAAAGGGTTGTTCCTGGGCATTTAAACTTTATCATCCCTGCTCTATATTCTAAGCAAAAGTTGAACGATTAGCGTCGAGTATATTTTAAGTGTCATCTAACCCTTTGAGGATCTACAGTTCAATGTTACAAACGAATGATTTCATTTAAACAACGAAAGATCACCGCATGGTTCTCTTCTTTCCTGCCACTTCAAGGTTAGATCCGCCATTTATTTTTCTAAGGGAAAGCTTTCTCATTCTTCGGAAGGTTATCCGCAAAGGGTTAATTCTGATCGATTAGCGCAGGGCGTGAAAAACATGTATAGTTCTGTGTCTCCTGTTCACAATGAGTCGGATCGTGAAGTCTCATTCGGTCGAATGAACGGAATACTCGATGACTGTCGAACGAACGTTGAGACCGGTAGGGGAAAGCGTATAATCCCGGCAGACATCCGTTTCCTCTGGCGCACGACGATCTTTGTAGTATAATACTGTAAATAGTTTCTACCGGAAGTCCTTGGAATCGCGTCGCCGAGACGATGTCCTCTTAGAAAGGAAAGAAGATCGCGATATACATATTGCGCATTATTATATTGTTACTTATATACATATTCTTGCTGGAAGATGTACAGTGACTTTCTCTATACCCTCTGGAACGGTCTAACGAGCACCATTGTTAGCCACGAATCGCCGAACGCGTTTCCCGTCATTCAAGAGAACCCTTCTTTCGCTTAGGAGACCATCGAAGGACTCGGGCTGGACACTTCGCTGGTAGACAGCGGACCTTTCACACTAGTACTACTCGTGAATTATTGTTTCACAATTATTGAGAAGACAGCAGACGCTTATTTGCGTAATTACTGAAGACATTGACTTAGCGCAAATTGAATCATAATTGAATTCAATTGAAATCTCAATAGCTGTAGTCTTAGAGTCCCTATAGAGAAATTTGAAAACCTCAATTTCTAGTGTTATTTTTCTAGTGCTATGTTTCTGTGGTTCTAGTGTGAAGCGAATTGAAAATCTCTCGGAACAATCAACGCGAGAAGGGTTCAGTGGAAACTGAATGTTTTTCTCGTACGAGCTTGAACGCGTCGAAAATAAAGTAAATTCTTACGAATCATTCGTTTACTTTATATTCTACGCACTCGTGCTTGCACCGAACGCATAGAATCCGCCGTCTATCAGTCGGAGAACCTCGCGTTACGGTGATTCCCCGCCGTAATCCAATTACACAGCCGCGAAGGTGAAATTCTCGGGAACCGAAGGAACGGATAACCGAGGCGCGTACCGAACGGGCTTTCGCTCGACATTCGAGAAACGACGAAGTCACTGTACTCGTCGCGGCAAGGGTGCACGCGTGTATGTATATAAGTGCAACATTAATATTAATCAATATTAATTTTACACCTAAGGCTTATACTAAATATACACTCACGTGGGTGGGGGGATATACCGGTGGAAGATAACGGGGTTGAAAAAAAATGTATAAAAAAAAAAGAGCGTTTCCTATAAGATACACTTTATACACGAGGATTAAGCCTTTCACCAATCTTATATTTTACCCTTTCTCTTCGTATTTATATAAACACGACTGTTCGCTTGTATTCAGTGTATCTTCGTTTTTTCTCTTGTCGTTTTAAGTATGCTCGTTCCGTTTGTTTTCTTTTTTTTCTCTCTTTTTTTTTTTTAGTTGTAAAATGATCGAGGAAAAAGAAATGAAAAAAGAATTGTTGACAGCACGAACGGTGGGTTTTAGCGACGGTGTCTCTAAACGTTCGGTCGTCCCCGCACACAGCCGATCGACGGCTCGCGAAATAATTTCCAGAAGTTCGAAGGGAAGCTCGAAGTTATTGATAAGTCACTTCGTAGATTCGAACGTCAGACGATTAACGAGAAACACGGAGAGAGCGTCGTTCGAGTGGGAAGAAGAAAGACGGCTTTTAAAGGCGTCGCGCGCCTCGTGTTCGCGCGGCGAGAGGCGGTTTTAGAGGCAACGTGGCGACTCGAGGAACGACCCAGCCGATTTTCGTTGAACATTACGCATTCGTTTTATCCTACTCGTTTCTTTTTTACCACTCGTTTGTTTATCGGTGCGCCGAATGAAAATGGTTCCAAGGTACGTTTCGATCGAGAACCGCGTATCAAAATCTCGAATCCCCGGGGAAAACGATATAGTAAAACGCGCCTCGAACACTCGCCGCGATGTGAATTCGAATCACACTATTTTTCTAATTGGTTTTTGATAGCGTGCGTCGAATCGTAGATTACAACTTGATCTCTTTTTTACGACCGTCGGGGCACGGTCACGCGGGACACGTCGCGTCGCGTAGCGTAGCCACTCGCGTTCGCGGACCCGAACGAACGAGGAGAGAGCGGTGACGCTCGGTAATCCTGGAACGCGATCGTAAAAATCCACGACACCGTTAGACTGATCTTCCCGAAATAATCAATCAGCGAGGTTACCCAGAAACTGTCCGTTCGCACGCGTTAGAAGCGATAGATCGATCAGGTGGGAAAGACTTGGTCGCCGGTTCATCGATTTCTCAGATTGGTACGTGGCCGAAGGAAGATCGAATCGACGCCGAAACCACAGTTCGTTCTTTGCCTAGAGAGTCTGCTTGATTTTCGAATCGTCGTTCGAGGGACCGGATGGTTCTACGACGAACGGCATCGATATTCACTGATATTTCTTTACGAGGTTGTGGCAAGACGAGCAAACTTTCATTCGCACGACGTTTTCGAATGAAACTCGATCGCTCGCGTGTTTGCTCGTCGGCATTACCGATTTCGCTCCACGCCGAGTAGAATGGGGCTTCTTAACGCGATCGCAATCTTTGAAAAGGAACCTTTTTTTTAAACCGTTCACAGGGAGGTTTCGGTTTCGAGAGCCTTTGGACAGATATCTGGGAGGAAAGCTTGCATCTACTTCACAATTTTTACACGACGTTTACGCTCGACCTGTACGCAACTAACGGTTCGACACGACTGAGAATTTCGAGATCGAGTGGAAGATATTCGTAGATGGGTTGTGTATCCCGAGAGATTCCGGCAAAAACTTCTAAACGATGCACACACCGATTCGAGATATATATGAGACATTAAAGCTCGTCGGTCCTTCGAAAATCAAGCGAGACGAAACGACTCCCCTGATCAACGTATCATATCCGGGCTTTTCGTTCAAGGAAACACGGCCGACGTATTTTTTCAGATTCAGCTACGAGTCACAATACAGTAGAGAAACAGCGGGGGGTTTTTTCATACTCTGATCCGACCGTACGACGATCTTTTTGCATGAAAGGAATCGAATGAATAAACCGCGATAATAAATCCTGCTCCGTCGAGTAAACTCGGCCTTGTACATACGATATACATATGTAGCGTGTAAGAGCAAAAGAAAAAAAAGAATAATTAGAGAGACAGGGGGATGCGTGAGTGGGGATGAGTGTGTACGAGTGTTTCGTGCGTGCATGCGGAAGAGAAAGTAAAATAATGCAGAAAAAAAATACAGACATATATAAATATATATTATTTACATAATTGTAGTTGTAACGCATCGCCTAGGGACGTAACGAGATATTAAGGGTGTGAAATGTGGTGAGTCGAGGGTGTGTTGTGCGAGTGATCTCCGAAGCCTGTACGCGTAGGAAGGTTGTAACGTTTACGAATGTATAAAATAAAACAAGAAAAAGGACAAAAAAACCGAGCTGCAAAAGAAAACGCATCGTCTCGTTTCTTCCTTCGTCACGAAGTTTTCCTGTTTTCATCTTTGCTCTGCTTATTCCCATGATTCCTTTCCTTCGATCGTAAAGAATAAGTAATGAATGAGTAATAAGTGATTAAACACATTGTACGCCGGCTAAATTTCAGCTACTAGAAACGGTGAGCGTCGGTGATTATATCGATATATTTTTAAACATCAATCAAACGGAAATTTGCAGCTTACGAAAAAATAAGGAATTCAATTTTGTAATTTTACTTTGGATTTGTGTTGTACATATGTGAAATGTTACGTTAACGCGTTGAATGCTGCACGATTTCGTAGAGCAAAATCTACAAAATGGAGAAAATATAATATTAAATCATCCGATTGAATTGCATTATTATTATTGCACGTTCATCTAGCTGAATGTCACCGCATTAGGTAGCATTATTTGTAATATAGAAATGTTTCCGAATAATCGTCGTTGAATTGAATGAACTATCGACGTATTAACCCTTTGCACTCGAGAAGCGCCTTTTATTCGCCATTTTTATTTAACCCAATAAAATTATAAAATTTAAAATTCAATATTAAATTTTTTATAATTTATCAACACATGGAACATCGAAATGAAATCGTTCCTTCACTTAATTTATGCAAGATATTTCTGTATATTAGTTGTAAAAAAATACCATTGATATTTCATCAGAAAGTAATGAATATTTGTTGAGAAAAATACTCTCGAGTGCAAAGGGTTAATCCAAAATTTCGAGAAAGTGAAGCCGATAGTAATCAGAGTTTCGTTGAAAGTGAAACTGTTCTCGAACGGTTCGAACGCGACGATTAACAATTCGGTCCACCTAGGAAGTGTAGAGAAACGAAAAAATTGAGAATGAAGGAAATTTCCTGGGAAACCCTTTTCCCCGATCGTGGAGTATCGATTTCTTCCACGGACAAAACAAGCAGCTCATTCTCTTCTCGGCTTACTGTCGGACCCCTTAATCTGCGGCCGCGTCTAGTAGTCTAGTAGCTGATGCGAGAAAAGAAGAATGTGAGTGGCAGAGGTAACGGTGGCCTAAGTAAACAGTGACACGAGCACCGACCGTATTTCGTTGAAAATTTCGGTGGTTCCGAAGAGGAACCATTCCAACACCCTCCTATCGCATCGTTAACCAATTAACCTCTTGCCCTACAACAACGAACGGGACTCACGGTAAAGATTTTTAACATGATTCAACAAATATATACAGTCAAACCTGTTTTTGTGCGGTAGATAAAGACCGCATAAAAAAAAGTGTTCAGAAATTTACGAAATAGTGAGAAAGTGCTTTCAGACAAAATAAATCATTAAATTGCACATGGCATCATTTTAAACAAATTTAATTTCTCATACATGGAGAAATTTTCACAATGCACATGATTCACTGCTACTCGTCATAGTCCAAAACACGCATCTTGTGATGAACTGGTTCAAAGTCACTTTCGTCACTTGAAAAACAACACCGTTGGAATTCATATACCGCATAAAAATCGTACAAAAGAAATCGCATAGAGAGGGACCGCACAAAAACAGGTTTGATTGTATATGTATATATTACTCAGTTCACTCGAATTCAAAATAAATATTATTCCTCTGTAATCAACTATTATACTTAAACGGAAATATAGGCATAACATATGCTTCGAATTTTTCTCTCTTTCCAATAAATTATTAATGACAAAGTAGCCGTATTGATCAGAGTTGAGGAAGAAATCATAGGCCAAGAGGTTAATGACTTAATAATATATTTTTTTCGTTTTGTGTACTTTGCTTTATGGAATCGTGTGGTATTCAACGTGTTAACTGAGTTACTTGGGCATCTCTGACGATCGAGCATCGATCGCATCCATTTATTCTTTTACCCAAAACAATCGAAATGGGGGTTGAAACGGGATCGAGCGAGGCAACTTGAAATATTGGCGAACAGCGGGAACCGACGACATCATTAACGACGGTGCCGTTTCAAGGGTTGCAAGTGCAGTCGCAACACGTGCTTAAAGCGCCCTTGGGACGCGCTCCCTTCCGTGGGAAAGCTACCCTCGTATTTTCACGAAAGCTTCACGGTCAAGTATCTAAAAAGGGCCCGCGCCGATTAACAACTCGGCCAATTGAAGACGCCGGTTTCAGAACCTCACAACTTTACCGAGTAATATTTTTTTCCACGTTTCTTTCTGCCCTGGAAGAAGTTCTCGGCAATTAGCAGCGTAACGGAGAAGACGTTCAACTTTCAACTTCGCCGGTGGTAAGTTCAGGTTTCCGGTGAAGCTCCGAACACTTGTGCCCTAACAGACGCTAATTGGTAACGTTCATATCATCGATATTAATATCATAATACCATTAAGAATTCTTTGACTCGTCGTAGCCGAGCAAATGCAATGAATCGTTGGAAAGATACGTGACTCAATTATCGTTCCTAATCACATTAAATATCGATAGGACGAGCCCACATGAGCCACTCCGCTCTTCTGTAGGGGCCTTCGCAGAGGATACCAGAAGCAACGCATTTGGTAATTGCGGAGAACCCGATGGCAGGTCGTGATTGCGTAAACTGGGGTGGCTGCAGAAGGAAAACGGAGCGGACACCCCGCCGAGTGGAACACAGGGAGTGGATTTCAGCCGGATCGTGGCATCGCGACAGGCATCGACGACGTGTGGTCGACATCTGCGAGCCCACCGTTTTTCCGCAATGGAAACGCGGGGAGGCAGAGGGACAAAGAGAGAGGGAGAGAGGAAGAGAGAGAAATCCGACATTCCCTTCCATGACTTATTTATGCCCTCGCCGACGAGGCAGTCCTTTTTTCCACGCGTTATTAGCATGCACAATGAGCCGCCGGGACCGTAAACGAACGGCGAAGAACGCGCACCGTTACCGAATTTATGGCGAATCGTAAGGGGGTAGAGAACGTTTACCGTTCGAACCGCCAAACCTACGAAAACAGATGTTTGCAACCTTTTTGCCGTTGCGTCTCGCGAACGGTGCTTTTACATACAGATTGCACATGGCCTACCCTTCTGCAGTTCTTAAAGAGAAAGCCGCTATTCCAATGATTTAGGATTGACTTCCTCAACCACTGTGACATCCTGTCGATTCAGCACGTTGACCAGCAGTTACCAGATTATACGACTAAACTTTTTCCGCTGAAGTATACTAAATTTGGTTAATACTGCGATTGAAGCGTTGAAATAGGAGTTAGATTTACACGGTTTCTTGAAAATGGAAAGTTTGTATTTGTAAGGTGAAGACACCAGTAACTGACATGATGTCAGTAGTTGATCGTTTGCCAGGGAAATGTGGAAAGTGAAGTTTCGAAAAGTAATAATCAATTTTTACCTGAATTGAACTGTTTATCGTAAAAATGACAGTTTATTTTATCGACGATGTATGCCTCCAATTTCCAACATGGAATTAACGCTTCTTCATTTGTGTTTCTCTTTTCACTTGTAATTTGTCATGGTCATTGCGAATAAATACTGTTAAAGTATTAATAATATTAGATCACCTCTAGTGTTTTTGGTTTTACCATAAATGGTCAACTGTTAACTAACATATGATCAATCACTAATTTCCTCGTTTTAAAGAACGGTCAACTTCTGGCGCAAGTAATGAATTTTCAAATACGTCTGTAAAATTTCGATAATACAACTATTTCAAAGTTCACTTTGTTGCATAATGTAAGAAACTCAAACAGCATTTACACGCGTAGAGTCTCTCCATTTAACAAAGTAGTATTAAAATGTTACTATTATTCACGCAGAAAATTTTTCTTAACACATTGCGTACCGGTTAATTTTCAGAAAACTGTATTGTGCGAATGGCAATTTTCACTGAAGTCAACTTATATCACTACACATAGAAAAACTCAGATATATTGTTATGTAATATATTTGAAATAGATAATCAATTTGAATTAAATTTTATATTTCTTCAATACTGTGGTAATTAGCAAAGTTCCATAGCTAAGTGTCTTCATATGAAAACGAGATTTCTCGTTACCGGTACGCAATGTGTTAACTAATTATTATTGGCGCACTCACCTTACCGAGAAGCAACTTCTCAAATAACGGAATGAACGCAACAGGCGTCCGAAGGAATGCAAATTCGACATCCGGCGCGAGGATCGCGGTCCGCCGTCACGCACCTTGCTTCCGTTCGTTGTCTCGAGTTTCCAGGGAAAATCGGATTGCCCTGGTCCAGGGTGTCCGATTTCTAGGACACCGATCCCGATGTCCCGACCTGTTTTTGCGATACATCGGGGCCAGGGAAAAGGAGCCCGCGATGAGACTGGCGCCGACCTCCCTCGTCGCTCGTCCTTCTCCTCGCCTTTAAACGATTTTAACGTGTGTCGCGCGCCACCGTGGAAGACAAGCACCGCAATAAACTGTAACCCGAAGCTCGGGGCACAATACGCCGCATCTGTGCACGCCTCTGTCCTCTGAACAATACACCCGACCGGGATACGTCGTCCTGCCTTTACGATCGAGCTCCGAACATTTCCCCGATGAAGGAAACACGCCTCCGATTTGTTATCTGGCACGCACGTGGATCCTTCCGGAGGATTCGCGCGATCTTTCGCGGTGCCTGATGTGTTCCTTTACCGTTGTGTTTGCTTCGGTGGTAGATCTTTATGGTTTAACCCTTTGAACTCTGTAGGCAATATCGCACCAGTTATAATATTAAATATTTTAATGAATCTCAGAGAAACTACCCTAGAATTATTCAATTTTCCACACATCCAAATTTTGCACTGAGGAGGAAAATAACCGATCGAAGAAATGTTATAGCATTTCTTATTTTCGCTAGGAATACTATAAGAATTAATTGCAGTTGCTGTTGATTACCAAACAACCTGGAGTGCTAAGGGTTGACACTCTCTTCTTTTAGTTAGTTGTTTATTAGCTTATTGGTTTAGTAAAGAACGTTTAGCTCGAAGTCCTCTATTTCTAGAGCTATCGGCGAGATGTGAATTCTACTTTGATGACGATAGCTGCAAACTTGCGAAATGTCGAGACGTTTCTTCGAGAATAATCTTATGCTTGCAAGCTTCGATAGCGAGAATGTATTTGTACGTATTCTTTAACACTAAAGCTGCTAGATAAGTCAAAATGACCCATTCCTAATCTTCTTCTGTTAGTTGTTTATTAGTTTATTAGCTTAGTAAAAAATATTTTTTGAAGTCCCCTATTTCTAGAACTATCGACAAGATGGGAATGTTACGTTGATGACGATAGCTGCAAAGTTGCGAAACGGCGAGACATTTAAGATGAGAAATGATTAAAGAAATTGATTTACCAATGCGCAAGCTGAACTGTTAATCAACCCAAGGTCTCGACAGATGCACGCTTGGAGTTTCTATAGAGAAATCTCAAAAAGTCAATTGAACTGCTTGGTGGTTTCAGAGTTAACCCCTTCGCCTGTGATTTCTTTTGGAGTTACACTAGTTGTGACTAGAGACTGAGATTGACCCATTTCAGGAATTTTATTTTGCAAGTATGTTAATTATAACGATATTTGCGAGATATTATAAAGTAAACTGTACTTTTATGAAAAATGAGAGATTAGTCGCTTCAAGTGCTTGGTGCTGATGCTTGTTCTATGTCTACGTTTGCTCCAAATGCTTACGATTGATAATAGAAAATTAATATTAAATATAGATTTTGAGAAAATAAATACCATTTTGCCAAATTCAGTATAAAATTTTTGTAACGAACCTGACAGGATATTGTAGATCAAGGGGTTAATGGTTTGCTGGAAAAAATGCTGAGCAATGGAAACGATCGACTCGTATTGGAATGATGCTGTCAATGATTTTGTAGGAATAAATATATCAGATTTCTGGCGGTACTAACGCTAAACATGGTATTTTAGGTTTCGAACGAACGACGTATTTTGCAAGCTCCCTCGACGTAAGGTTCGCGGAAATTGAACGGCGACGGTACAAGAAAGGGCACAACAAGTCCAATGGCCCGTTCGAGTGTGAAATACGAAGAGCCACCTATAAAAAGGTTCAAGTGGTTGCAGATGAGGGACGAAGCTTTCGACTACCTACGTCAGCGATTATTTCTTTTTCTGTTTTTCCATGCAGTGTTCACGAATGTCGAAGAAAAGTCGTAAATCACGGACTGGCGCCAATAGGAACTTCGATGGCTAAAGCTTCCTTCGCGAACTCATTTGCATTTGTAGAAAACGATTCACGTGAAAAGTGTTACGCTCGATGACACCGAGAACATCAGTCGTACCGAAAGTACTTAGATCTAACACTAGACTTGCTGGTATTGAATTTTATAAACATTATTTGGCAAACGTTTATGTATTCAACATAATCGTCTATTCTCAAAGCTCTAATTTGCACCATCTAAACGAACTTGAACTACTTACGAACAATGGAATAAATTGTACAATAAATCTCTGCAAACCTAGCCTCAACACTAGAACTACCGAGTACTTAAATTGACTTTCCATCATTTCTTTGTGAGAGCCACAAGTGTGTAGTTCTTAAGATTGCAATTGGCTTATATATCAATTCAGATATTACTAAGTCAGTTTCCTTAATGATTTCTCAAAGAAGTACCTGTGCCTCTTCAGTAACTATAAAAGAAGAAATTAGGAATCATTTCGACCCACCTGGTCTAGTGTTCAAGCATTGAATATTCAAAATGATTTTCAAAATAAATAGTTTCACTTGAATACTACAATGAACGTTTTATTATTATTATTATTATTATTATTACAATTATTACAATTTCCATAACGATTACATATCGATCTTATCAAGTGTTTGGTAGATCTAGCGTTAAGGAAACCGATTCTTCAAAGAAAATCTGTACTCAGAGAAGAATCCTATCTAACAGACTAAATCTGTCACGCGATCGATTGCTCATCGCGCGAACGATCGGGAATTGATTTCATAGCAGAGGCTCCGAGGCGCGGCGAGAAGTCTCGGTAAAAAGTTCGCGTATCGTTTAGCTACGAAAGTAAAAAATCTGTATCGAGTTTCGTGTAAGAGATCCTACCGATCGACGCCCACTGCCGTGACGATCTCATCGCGGGTAACCCGAGACGGAGGGCGTAACCGGGGACTTCTTTTCCTCCTCGACAAGCTTCTTCTTTTTCGTCTTTTGCTCCTTTCCGACTCTTCTTCGTTCGTCGGTCTCAAAATGGCGCGCACCGTTTTCACCGCAATTTTCGTAAGAAACGAACAATAACAGAGATATTGCTGAAAATGATGCAGCAAATATAAGTACACGGCAATTTATACTAAAGTGAAAAATGATCGATGTCACGGAAGTAACTAGTCGATAATAAATTTACTCGCGTTTCCGGCGTGCCGGGATTTAGTACGTTTTTAATCATTCCACCAGGGTTAGAGACTCGACAGGGAATACTCTGAGCCGCCAAAGGGATTCACCCTAAAACGATGGTCATCCCCAGGGACTTTCCACTGGCCGGGGCAACCTGTCGCATAAATATACGAGGCGGCACCTGTTTTCCGGCCTTCCGGTTTGTCACGGTCGCACGCCCGTGTTTTCATCCAGCAAAGCAATTAATTCTATGCAAGTGAAGTAATAACAAAGAAAATGATTGTTGTGTCGTTATTTTTACTTCCGTAAACGTTTCAATTAATATTGATTGCGAGTTAATGGTACGTGTCACTGAGAGACGCTACAGTTATAATCATCGAAGAGCGTTTAATCCAGTGCGTCATGCTCGTTAGAATCTATTACGAAGTTGGGGAAAATGGTCAATGGGCTAGAAAAAACTGGAAAAAATTGTAAGTGATAACGGGAGGCGTCTGGTGTTATGCTCGAATGTCGCCAGACACGGTATGCACGCTTAAGTAATTATTTCGTTATCGTCCATGCCACGGCTCTGTGAAAGAAACGCGACGGCCGTTATCGATTTCGATTGATCGTCGCTATAACGAAGAGTCGATCCTTTACACTCGACGGTATTTCTCATTATAAATATTCATCATTCTTCGATGGTATCGACGATACTTCTTGCAACCAACGAAAATAGGAGTCTTGCGTGAATTGATCCCTTGCTTTACGAGTTGTTTCTCAGCTATGATCAATACACCTACTTTGTCATGAACAATTTATTGAGAAGAGAAAAATTCTAGGCATGCTCCAGGTTCATGTCTGCTCTAAAGTATAATAATTAATGACGGAAGGATCATATGTAATTTAAATTCAAGAGAATCGAGTAATATTTATGACATGTTATTACAAGGCAAGGGGTTAAGGAACAGAATCGTTTTATTTCAATGTTTCATGAGTTGACGTGAAAGATTTTATACTGATTTTTTAATTTTACAATGTTGCTGTGTTCGATCAAACGGCGACGGAGAGTCGTCGCTCAACTGCAAAGGGTTAATTTCGTGTGACCCCTGGTTGTACAAGTTGAACGTTCTCCAGCGGAATTCCTCCCGCGCCTCTTTTCCGGGATTCCGCCCTGGCGCTTACCTCCCACTCTTCCCGTTTTTTCCTATTTCCTTTTTTTCCTAGTTCTTCTGGCAGATACCGGAGAAAGCGATCGGTCGAGTGGCGGGCTGCCAGTCTGGCCCGTAAGCGTCGCAGAAACTTCTTGACAGACCTCGAGACACTGTCAAAGGGAAATGCCGCGCGATCGGGGGAACCACTTCTGACGACGACTAATTTCTTCCCTTTGATGCTAGACCGATCGCTGCGCCTTTACCGAGAACTACATTTTTCCGGCGGGATTCCTGCGGCCAACCTGCTATTCTCTGTCAACCAAGAACATCGATCGACATCGAGTCGAACTGTCAATTCTAATTCGTTATCAACGAAACCACCCTAAAAGGAGTCAACGTCGCTACTTGAAGCACTTTACGTCCAAAGTGATGTTTTTATGAAAGCTCATTCTTCAATCAATGCAAGGATAAAGGATCGAAGAAAAGCCTCGTGTGCTCCGAAACATGTCAATATTCTCGCGCTAGTTGACAATGTAGTAACTAGTCAAAACTATAAGCTAAACGAAACTAAGCGAAACTAAGCGAAAGACTTCTCGTTGTCTTTGTGAGACGCTCGAAACTTTGGTTAGATCACCGATCAGTGGAGAATGCTGTTGCGATTTCCCAAAAAAAGCCTCGTGTTTGCTTCGAAAATTTCAATATTCTCGCGCTAGTCGCCAATACAGTTACAGGTAACTAGTCAGAACTACAAACTAAACGAAAGCGAAACTAAGCGGAACTAAGCGAAAGACTTCTCCTTGTCTTTGTGAGACGCTCGAAACGTTGGTTAGATCACCGATCAGTGGAGAAGCTGTGCATGCTGCGATTTCCCAAAAAAGCCTCGTGTTTGCTTCGAAAATTTCAATATTCTCTCTCCCGTCCCCAATACAGTTACAGGTAACTAGTCAGAACTATAAACTAAACACGCAGCGAAAAACTTCTCCTTGTGAGACGTTCGATGCTTTGCCTGGGTCACCGATCGGTAAAGAGGCTGTGCGTGCTGCGGTTTCCCACAAGCGGGGTAGAAGCGATTAAGAGGGTGATTAGAAGGTGTTCTGGACTGCGTCCCACCACCGCAAAAGCAGTCGGTCGCGGTGCTGTTTTCGAGCGGTGCGTGTGTCCACGCTCCCCACACGCCGCCTTTACACCCCCGGCTCGAGCAGCAGACACCGAATTCAACGACGTCGGCGCACTGCTGCTGATACGGGGTTGGAAGCTGCTTCTCCCTCTACCGTCGACACGGCCATGCTACGCACGCTCCTCGTTCCTCTCCCCGTTTTTTTATACGCTCTACTTGTGGAGCTGTCGCGATTATTACTTAATAGATGTCCCGCGGTCGACAGACTTCCGGTGATAACGATGAAGTGGGAGGGTTGCGGTGGAAGCTCGATTATCCGTGGCGGCGGGGAGAATCTCCTGATCGAGGTCGATTATCTGAATCATCGATTGGATTCTAGGCAAATCGTCGAGATGTTTTACGATGTTTATCTTCGGAGGAATTAGTTTGAATTGTTTGGTGATTCGTTGTCAATCACGAGTACGCTCGTTAACCCTTTGCCCTCTGGAGGCGTCTCACATTCAATTGATTTGACACAGTCAATGTATAAAGTTTGATGTTTAATATGAAACATTGTATAATGCATCAATATGTGAAATATTGGAAGAAAATGGTTTTCTTCAATGTATGTGCGATTTCTCGGCAATGTCAGAAAATGTCTGCGTTTCATTAGGAAATTGAGTATTTCCAGCGAAAAACTTGACTCTCAGTCACCACTTGATTTGATACAGAAAAACTATGAAGTAGGATATTAAGTATTCTAAATTGAACTTTGTATTACTACGTGAAATATTCAACTAAAACAGCTTTGCTTAATTTATCTGTGAATTATCGTTAAATTAGTTTCGAACAATGTTACATGTATCTCGTCGGAAAATGTTGAATATTTCCAGTTGAAAAGCTTTCGAGTGCAAATGGTTGAGAATGTTCTAATGTTGTTTAACGGGAGTTTGTAATTGAAGGATGCCGTATCCGAAGATGGCAGGCCTTTCCAAGCTGCCGGCGAGGTCATCGCGATCGGTGACCTACTTGGGGACAAACAGCTTTTTCGTCCTAAACGCGTGCCGGTCTCGTGGCCTCGAGTTTCCGGGGCCCGTGTTCCACTAATTATTATTTCCTCCTCCGCTTCTTAAACGGGCTATTTTTTTCGGTAAATGCCCGACAGACGTAAACAACGGGTCGGGCCACGGTGTTCTGCGCTCCGTCGAAGCGCAGCTACCGGAATTTGTTTATTTTCCGCGCGATGACACGTGGGTTCCTCTGCCCGTCTTTCTTCGTTTTCTTCGCGCCTCTCGCGCCGCGCCCCGGGGAATCCCGCTCGGATTCCGGATTTTGAGAATTTCTCTTGAAACTATGGACTAACGAGTCATCGCGGGATCGACGGTCAAAGCTGGCGGTTCGTCAATCTCACGGTGGAACTACCGAGTAACCGAATTTATTCTTCTTCACCTTCCTCCTAAACTATGGAACTGCGCTTGTCAAGATTCCCATTGGTTCACGCCAACGTTAACACTAGATTTACTGACATTTACCGTGCACTTTGTTCTATTGTTCTTAAAAAACTCATCCATTCATTTGTATCTTAGAAATTAAAGGTTTAAGAGTAGACAATTAGAATACATATTTACAGAACCGCGTTAATAAAGACCCAAACATTTATCAAATGCTTATAAAATTCAGTGTGAGTCAAATCGACTCGTTCAGTAGATCTGTTAAGGAATCCCACGATGGCACGATCATTAGCTCCATCGAAGACCGAAAAAGAATGACAGGCAAGCGAAAGTTCCGACGCAATTCCGAACGAGATCGATAGTCGTTAAAAGTTAATCTCTCAGAGAGCAGCAAAAGTTGCACGGGTAAATGGTGAGGTTCCGTCAGAGGAGGAAACGAGAGACAGAGAGAGAGAGAGAGAGGGAGACGTAATAAAGAGCGAGGGAGCGTGAAAGAGGCGGAAGGAAGAAGAGGAGAGCACGAGGGAGGGGACGCGCGGCGGCGGACCGCGAACCGAGAGGAAGAGAGAAATTCAGAGGGGCCATGTGGTGTTTCAGGAGATATCAAATCATACTACGTGTACGCCACGCCGCCCCCTAAATATAGTTTATTGCGTTACCGAG
This sequence comes from Nomia melanderi, assembly GCF_051020985.1. Lineage (NCBI taxonomy): Eukaryota > Metazoa > Arthropoda > Insecta > Hymenoptera > Halictidae > Nomia > Nomia melanderi. Next base: position 6,575,707 of record NC_135008.1, read on the forward strand.
TATTAATGGAGCTTCTATAGAAAGGATGGAGATGCGAGTGCGCGCCGCCGAACTCGTTCCTCCTCGGCCGAGCCGGGAAACCGAAAATAAAACCGTCGATCCCGCGTCGATAGCGGTTTTCTCTCTCACTTTTTTTTACTTTCGTTTCGCCGTTCCGTCGTTCGATTCCGCGAACGATCCCTTAAAAGCCGCGGGTCACCTTCGCGAGCTTTTACGAGGGCGAAACGCGACAAATTTATTTTCCGCGGTGACAGGACCGAACGATCCCGTCGGCGGGATCGGGAATCGAGGTTGCCCGCGGTGAATTCTTTCCGCTGAATTCCAGCTAGAAACGAACTCGCGGTTTATTGTTCCAAGCGCCCCTGTAAATGCAGCGAAACTGATTTACGGGGCGAACTCTTTTTAATGCGTCTGCTGTATCTCGCATTGTGTACCCTGGACTGTTTTCAATTAACCTGGATCTACCGTGATCGTTATTCGCGATAGATCGCCCGCCGCTATTTCTAAATTTAATCCGTCGGGACTTTCGACACTGCTCGGGGCTTCCTGCGCGTGTGGTCCCTGTTCCTTAATTCGGAAGGCGATCGTCGAATTCCAGTCGGCTCGGCTCGGTTCGGTGACCAATAATTATTCGGTGCGCCACCGTGGTAGCGGCGGAACGGACGATTGGATGATTGCGGCTGCGAGCGACGAGTTTATGACGGAAGAAAGACTCGAATAGAAATTCGATGGATTTAACACTCGATCGACGGTCATTTACTGTACAGTTCGTTCTGTCGTTCCTTGAGAAAAATCTTTGTTTACTTGGATCTTGGAAATCAGTTTAGAAGCAGACGATTAGGATACATATTCGCGTGACTACATCGATCAAAATTGACTCAAACGGTTACTAAACAATATTTATCAAATTCAATACAATTCACATTGACTCGTTCAGTAAATCTAGTGTTAAGGCAATGTTCACCGACATTTATTGTATAGTTCATTTCGTTATTTCTAGAAATATTGATATTCATTCATTTAGAGGTTTAACCCTTTGCGGACGAATATCGACATTTCGAGAATGTTTATGTTTCGGAGACCAAGTCGGAAACAAATGATTTAATTAGTCGAACAACAAGAGATCAACATATAGCTTCTATTTTTTCTATTATTTGAGCTATTGATATATAATTTAGCTTCATCTGCTGATTTTGTATATTTCAAACCATCTTCGGATTAAAAGTAGACAATTACGATGCACAATCGTGAAGCTAGCGTTGAGAATCTTGCTTTTACACGTTCCGATTACAGTCCAGCAAAATAGGCTCAGACTCTATTGAACGGGTCAGGATAATTAGGGAAAAAATGGAGCGGATGCGAGTTGCGGCGATTTTTTCGACGAGATCCACGATCACGCCAGATTTCGGATGTGTGTCGATGTCAAAAATTTCAAACATAAACACTAGGCATCGTACACGTGTCCTCTGTATATCATAAACTCTTCGCCGGTCGTCGAGGCAGCCTTTTCGTCTTGCTTACTACGTCCGCTCCTCGAGGTTCATTCATAAAACGCTGACAGCCCTTTAAACCGTGGGACGGGCTACAATGAACCCCTAAACGTAAACGTTCCTGTTTGCTCGCGCATTTCCTTTTCAAGGTTAACATCAGCCGCGTTCGAACGCATCCGATTATTGACCTTTCACCGCAGAAAGTTCCTCGATCTCCCTTTCGTTCGTCCGATCCGCCTCTTCTCTTATCATTCCATCGACTCGAGATCATTCCGGTGAGATCTAATTCGGCAAGCAGCTCGAAGCACACAGAAGACAGGAGAAAATAGAAGAAGACACATCGAAAGTGGAGGGGCCGAGACGATCGACGCGGAGCTACGGGGTGTGACGCATCGACGCCGAAGAAAAGTTACTCTTCGCTACTGGAATAATAAACAAACCCTTTTTGTAGGTGCCAGCCGATATACACAGTGGCCCGTTGTTAAGGGAGCGCGGTCCCTGATCTGGGTTAATAAAAATTGGAGCGGTGTCGCGTTTCAAGGAAGACCGACGCTCGAAATCGCCCAAAGGTCCTCTTTGACCGTGGCTGAAAAGGGTGAAGACGCTGCCCGCTACCGAAAAAGCGATCGTTCCCAGAAAATCCTCCTTAAATCATCTTTGTCGTCGTAAAGTTCACTTTGAACATCTCACGGAACGCGTTGGCTCCATTTCGACGGGCGCGTGTAACAGAATGTTGTTTACCGGGCCCGAGTGCAATAAAAGAAAAAAAGAAGATGATCACTCGAGGAGCCCGGGACAGGGTTCTCCTTTGAGGAACAAACGGAAGTTTCCCGTTCGAGTCACCTGCAGCGATCGCAGGATCCTAGCGGCGTTTCGCGTTTCAGCGCGAGATAAGAATATTAATTCGATTCGCTTGATAAACGACGAGCGCGCGAGCGAAAAAGCTGACAGAGGACGCGTTGACGGTGATCCACGGTGACAGAGGGAACTTTTTGCCATCCGGCGAAGCGTTGCCCTGGGAAAAAGGCAGATAAAGCCACTTCTGCTAGCCACGGCGAGCCAAGACGGGGATCATGCGCTGACCGCTACTATTTTCAGCTCTTTTTGCCGCTAATTACGGCGCTCGTGGAAGCGACCTTTATCGAAAGCCACTCGAGGGCCTGGACACTTCAGATTCGAGCTACGCTACGAATTTAAAATAGGCTGATTCAAAGAAACGCGTTCCGATACGACGGATGCACCCATTTTTCTTCCCGTTTAATTATAAACCGAGAGATCTTGCCCTAACGGTCAACGAAGCGATTGTCCCGATCGCTTCCATGATCGTCGTTACCAGACAACTCTAATAAATTCAATCAAACAAAACATCGTTACTCAATATCGAGAAACCCTTTCGATATTAATTCAACCGTTTGTGTCTAAACATTTCATACTACTCATCGCCAGAAGATACATCAACCCCTTGGCGTACCTACTTTCGCTACTAAACTCGTGCAACATTTTACTATCAACAATCTGGAAGAAACGCGACAAAATTGTCCATTCCACCCAAAGTGATTCATTTGAAGATAATAAATGAATAATAGCAAAATAGTTTGCTTCGATCCATGCGTAGTCATTGTTAAATTAATCTAGAAATCTTCATCGCGAGTTCCACTCGTCGTTGCACGGCAAGGGGTTAAAAGCAAGCTACGAAACAACTATAATAACTTACGTTATCAATATAGCTGTATCATCATAGCAACCGGATCTCGAAATAAGTAGATGTATATATCCATAGAAGGGAATCCTACTCACTGTCCACGGAACGTGGAATAACCCAAATAAGAATTTCATCGCGATCGCGAGAGTTCCTTCGGGAAGGGGGATTGGCGCGGAGGATCGAGCGAATCGCGGTCTATCGCGAATCGGGGGATACGATGGCGGTGCTGCGGCCCCTCGCGGCACCCTAAATCATGGCCCGCCGCCGCTGATTCCCGTTCAATTTACTAATTGAATCGAGTGGAGCCGGCATGGGCGTAGACCAAACGGGACTCCGCCCTTCGACCCGGCTCCGCGACCCTCTCCCTCCTGTCTACACCCACTGCGAACGTTCGAGCAGCGGCCGGATAACACGCTCGCTACACGCGACCTCCGCCAAAACCGAAAGCTCCCTTCTCAGTGGCACTTGGACAGCATCCGGAAACGTATCGTCGAGCCTGGATCAAGGGGTCGTGTCGCGCGTGTCGTTTTCCGTCGCCCTTGAATCCTAATCACCGATCAGGAACCGTTGTTTCAACCCTCAAACTCGACGTTCGACGCGAACTCGTCCCCGTTAAAACGATCCCTGTCCCTTCGATCGGCGGAATTCCTGTCGGAGAACGTTCCTCGAACCGTTAGTCGACGCAGATGGCGCACTTCTGAGACTCGGTTCGATTGTCAAGAATTCCAGCGGGAGGACAGCGGGACGAACTGATTCCGATCGAATTGGATTCTTGTGCACCGTGTGACAGTTTGTGGAAAACGAGCGCGATGATGCTGGGGGGCTACGAGTCGCAGCCGGATTACTATCCACAGTGGCATCAACCCTACAACTATGTCACGCAGCTACCTTACGGTGAGTCGGAGTGGATGTGGAGGGTGAATTGATTCGAAAGGTGCGCCTTGAGTCGTCAGTTTGGGATCTGTAGACATTTGGGATTCCGGGGAAGGGGTGGTTTCGTATTGTTAGTTGCGAAGCTTTCACTTCGCTGCCTACTTTTCTATCTATCTGCTGCATTGTCATTAGCGATAAACGTATAACTAAGAAACATGCGTCATTTCACTGAAACAAGGCTCGTATTCACTAAAAACAGATACTCGAATTAACACTAGAACTACCGAGTTCAATTGTCTTCTCGAAATTGTTCTGTAGCAATTTGAACAGTAATTATTGAGGCTTCAGTTTTTCTAATACTAAACCAGTTTCTCCAGTGCTTTTTCAGAGAAGCATTGAGTAACTGGAAAAATTAAATCAGGAATGGGTCATTTTACCCATCCGGTAGTTCTAGTGTTCCTACAAGATCATCCGCAGGAACGTCGGCTCGACGTTCCTCCAGCGACGGAAGATGATTCCATCCACGCGTTCCACGAGTGTCTCCGTTGCACTCGTCGACTCCTAAATTCACCAATCTCATCAATGATAATCGACCAGTAAGCGAAACACGCGATAACACGGGAACCATTTCGGTGCAGGTCCGTTGAACGTTCCCGACGCGGACAGCCAATCGACGTACTGGGGTGCGGATTCCGGGATCTCCGGGGGTAGTTCCGGCGCAGGAAGTCCCACCGCCTCGACGCCACCCCTGATCGAAGAGATCGGTGTCCAAGAGACGAGCTACTCCCCTCTGCAGCAATTCGCTCACCCCTCTATGAGCCAGCACTACCCTAACCTGATCTATCAGCCCCAGCAAGAGGTCCCGCATCATCACCTGCACCACCACCCGCATCATCATCCGCAGAGCCACAGAAGGGACAACGATTACTCCGCGGTTTCGTCGATGAGCCAGGTCGAGAGCGGGTTCCAGCAGCACCTGCGCGAAGGCGTGAGGGAGGGCGGCCTGGTGGTCAGACCGAAAAGGAGGAACACCGCGAACAAGAAGGAGAGAAGACGGACGCAGAGCATAAACAACGCGTTCGCGGATCTTCGGGATTGCATCCCGAACGTGCCGGCGGACACCAAGCTGTCGAAGATCAAGACACTCAGGCTCGCAGCCTCCTACATCGGTTACCTGATGGCAGTCCTCGAGAGCGACGAGGGCGAGGAACCGCAGACCTTCCGCGCGGAGATCCTCTCGCACGGCAGGAGGAGCAAAACGACTCAGGCGAATCAGGTTGGTGCACCTTATTGAATTGACTACCGATCGCGCTGATTGAGATTCTTGGGAGATCCTGTGGACCAACGATTTCCAAGATCTTTTTCACTTATGTTACCGAAGTAATTTCGATAGAATAGAGAAGTCATAGATGTGTTTGGTTTTTTTATTGATTATTGATATTTGCAAATATTATGACATATTTAGCGAGAAGATTTGAGACTAGAGTTACCAGATGGATCAAAACGATCAAAATGAAGTAATTTTGATAGAATAGAGAAGTCTGATGTGTTTGGCGTTTTTATTGATTATTGGTATTTGTAAGTGTTATATATTCAGTGAGAAGATTTAAGAGCTACCAGATGTGTCAAAATGATACAGTCTTGATTTCTTCTTTCGTAACTGTTGAAAAGATATGCTACTCGAAGAAATTACGAAGTAACTTGATTTAGTAGCAAGATGAGAGATAATCCGACTGAAATCTCGCTAAATGCATTCTTATGACTCTTATAGTAAAATAACAAAAAGTCTAGTGTTAAATAGCTCCGTTCCAGAGCCCTCGGATGTAAAGGGTTTTTTCCATGTAATTCTTAATACGTTGAATGTCATGGTAGTCACCGGTGACATAACCAAATCGAGTTACTATAGTTCACTCGATTAAACAAGGGTTATTTGACAACATTTCTATATTATAAATAATGCATGATGCGGTGACATTCAGATGTAATAACGGAATTCAATCAAATCGTTTAACACTAGATTTACAAAGGTTTATTGTATAGTTTATTCTGCTGATCTTATAAAAATTGTTGTTCGTTCATTTAGATTTTGAAAATTAGAGGTTCAAAGGTTATTACAAATCAAAATCGACGTGAACGTTAACTGAATAATATTTCTAAAATTCAATGTACGTCAAATTGACGCGCAAACCTAGTGTTAGTACCATATTTTCCCATTTTGTGTAGTTTGCTCTATGAAATCGTGCGACATTCAACGTGTTACCCAGTTAACTGTGTTTGACGAATATACATGTCATCTTAAAACTCTTAATGGTGCTAACTTTTTCAACGATGGATTATTTATATTTTGAGACATGTAATTCTTCTCCGTTTCCTTTAGTCTTTCGTTAAGATACATTTTAAGTGCATTTGGCCTGCATTTAACAAGTATACACTTCACTATTTAATTTTACTGCGCGCACAATAAGAGATTTTTCAAACTAAATTCCGCATTTAACACGTTGGATCACCGGTGACCTCAACCAAATCGAATTACTATAATTTATTCAATTAAACGATGATTATTTGCAAACCTTTCTGACAAGATAAACCTACAGTAATAATAACGCATTTCAATTACATAGTTTGATATTAGATTATTTTCATTTTGTATATTTTTCTCGGCAAAATCGTACGGCACTCAACATGTTCACCGGTTAAAGGGCACAGTCGAGTGCAAAAGGTTGAAAGTAAAGAACGCAACAGTTCACAGGGTGAAGCTGTCGATTTCTATGCGTCGAACGTTAACTGACATTGAATATTTAAGTTGGAGTTAATTGAAATCACCTCAAACAACGTACTCGACCAACGCCGATTAGTTTCACGGGAAAAGTCCCTCGAGAGCGTGCACTTCAGATTTGGATTTACGCTTTCCTCGTGGACTTTCCCGAATCTCTCGGAACACTTTCGTAAGCGTTGCCCGCGAGTAAACATCGCCTTCTTTAATTGGAGCCTCGTTCGTCGCCGCTCGAGCGCACTCGACCTTAAACTCGTCATCGTGCCTCGAGATCCGTCGAGAAAGAAAAAGAGGCGGATTCCCATCTTATTTGCGCGCCGCAAGATTTCAACGAGACGCGACTAACTGGCCTTTCATGCGTCGCGGGTAGAACTTCGTTAACGTTACGCGTCGAACATTCAGCTCGCTGCTAAGAGACCCGTTAGAATTTCAGATTTATTAACCCTTCAACTGCCGCGTCGAAGAAAGGTGGCGCACCGGGGTTTAACGGAACCCGTAAATTCGACGGACATGGGATTTTTTAAACTTTAGTAACAGTTTAACGCGTTCTGTAATAGCCTCACATATTTGTGACGGCCGTAATCTTATATTTTACATAATGAAGATGAAATTAATCCTGTAGATATTGTTATTAGAAATTATAAAGTACGACAGTATGTTTAGGAAGTCAATGACTCAGTTTGATTTTTCTAATATTTTGTTTACAAGGTTTATTGGATTGAAGAAAATTTATTATATTTTTAGAAGATTTATTGGAGTGAAGACAAATTTTATAATTGAGGAAACTAGTAGAGAACGTGTTAAATCGATTCTGATTCGTTCAATTATGCGAATACGCATTGCAATGCTCTTTGAAGGTACAATTTTCGCGATTTATATGAATTGTATGTATAAACATGAGTAAATCTAGTGTTAAGAACTTTAAAAGTTCCCTTTCTAGCGAAACATGGTATAATTAACACGTTAATTGCCACGAAAAGCTTTAGTGCTTTATATATCACTTATTCTTTTGTAGCAAAACTAAAAAGGTATAATTATCAATTATTTGGTAGACAATCATTAGGTTACACTGTGTCATTTGCGTTATTAAACACTTTCATTCAGTTATCTTACGAATTCTAATTTTCGAGTAATTTGAAAGCTCCGGTTATCGGTTGACCACCGTGGCAGTTCACGTATTAACATATTGCGTACGGTTAACGAGAAATCTCGTTTTTATGTAAAGACACTTAGCTATGCAATTTTGCTAATTACTATAGTACTTAGAAAAATATGAAATTTGATTCAAATTGATTATATATTTAAAATATATTACATAACAATATGACATCTGAGTGTTTCCATGTATAGTGATATAAGTTGACCTCAATGAAAATTGCCATCCGCACAATTCAGTTTCCTGAAAATTAGCCGGTACGCAATGTGTTAACAATTAGACAACAAGTAGACCGACTAACAAACAAGCATCATTCCTCTGCGTGACGAGTTCCACTGACGGACGTGTTTTCAACAGAACCAGACAGGATATCGACGGACACGAGGAAAAGAAATTTCGAAGTGATGAAGGGAACGGAGATTGCGGTTCGGATCGGCCAGGTATCACTGATCTTCGATCATTAGTTGAAATTGCTTCGTATAACGCCGACTCCGGGGATCCGCTTTTCCATCGGACCCTGTGGTTTGTGGTTTTCCCTATTTTCTGCGATTCCTCGCCACCCACGTAGGAACCGTGATCTCTCTCTCTCTTTCGAACGGTCCTCGACCTTTACCTATAATTCTCATCTTACTCGATTACAAATGAACCGGTATCTCTCTCGATGAATATCCCGTAAAATAAAAACATGTGTCTTGATTTTCATTGCAGAACGAGTCGTGTTTGCACCCTGTCTCGAGTCTCATGGCCGAGGAATCGTCGAAAGGCAAAGGACGAACCGGATGGCCGCAGCACATGTGGGCCCTCGAATTGAAGCACGAGTCGCAGGCTAGCCAAATACAATAAAATCACCGATCTCTATCTATTTCCGACGAAACTGCGGCCTCGCGGACCAGAGATGCCGAACGGAAGTCTGGTCCGCGGGATTGAACAGTTTGTCGAGTCGGTTTATCGAATTGCGAGCAACGAAGGACGTCGGTGACGTTCGTACCGGAGAACTGGGACGTTCAAGATATTTAATTTATTCGAATGGCCGTGTATCGGAGCAACGCGCGAAAGTCGAATAGGATTAACCCTTCGCACTCGATTTTTCACTGGAAATATTCATCTCCGGCGAGACACGTACATTTACTGGAACTGACTTCACGTGAGATCATACGTAAATGAAGGGATATTATTTTTTTATCTGATTTCAATGTTACATTGACGTTTTGTCATTATTTTACTTCAATATTGCTTTGGTATTTTATTTGATCTCAATATTACGTTGATATTTTATTTAATTTCAATATTACGTTGCTATTTTATTTAATTTCAATATTACGTTGATATTTTATTTAATTTCAATATTACGTTGATATTTTATTTAATTTCAATATTACATTGATATTTCATTTAATTTCAATATTAGGTTGCTATTTCATTTAATTTCAATATTACATTGATATTTAATTTAATTTCAATATTACGTTGCTATTTTATTTTATTTCAATATTACATTGATATTTCATTTAATTTCAATATTAGGTTGCTATTTCATTTAATTTCAATATTACATTGATATTTCATTTAATTTCAATATTATATTGCTGTTTCACTTAGCAACGTAATATCGAGGCCATTTTACTTCATTTCAATGTTACATTGATATTTCATTTGATTTCAATATTGCACCGCCATTTCATTTAATTTCAATATTACATTCGCTTCGACATTCATCAGTGCTTTCCTTCTTCAGTCACGCGCCAGAGTCCCCACTCGAGTGCAAAGGGTTAATCAACGTAGACTCGTCGAGATGATCGTATCGTTTCGATAATTCTCAGATTTCGATGATCACTCTACGAACTTTTCGGAGCAGACTAGAGAGACGACGCGTCTTCGCCAAAAGATTCTCGTTCCCTCTTCCCGACAGCATATCATAGTCCGTTTCGTAAGGTAGACCGTCGACGTCGAACGGAGCGCCGACGATTTCGTCCCGCCGAGATGAGCGTCGTCGGGTCCGCTGTAAAAAAAAGGAATAGGCGATCGTTTGTAAATACGCGTTCGTGATACGTCACGTGTGTAAATAGAAGTGTCCTGTTACGTAGTTGATAATTAATTGTTAGCCTTCTGCGTCGGTTTTTCCGTCGGGACGAGCTGCGCGCCGAGATATCAGCGTTCGAGCAATCGAAGCGAATTATTTCCGAATGAATTCGATTTAGAACACTCTACCCGCGAGAGTGTAACGCCTGAATATTCTTTCTAAACTCTAGTTTTAGAACGATCGGAATATTCACTAGTAAAACGTTTTAATTAACCCCTTGGCCTATGATACATTTCTCAACTCTGGCCGATACGGCTGCTTCGTCATTAATAATTCATTGGCAAAAGAGAAAAATTGCATATGCCTATATTTCATAAGTATAATTGATTACAGAGGAATAATATTTACTTTGAATTCGAATGAACTGAGTAATACATAGATTTGTTGAATCATTGAAAATCTTGAGTCTAACTCGTAGGACAAGGGGTTAACGATTGGCGCGGGAAAATAAGGGATGCAGAGGGCTATCGAATTATACAAGGTGAACATATATATCCATCAACCCATCGAGGGTTCTGCGAGGAGTAAAATATAATTACGAAGTAGCTTCTACTCGGGTTTCGTTCATTAGAATCTAGGAACCCGAACGGTTTGCGGAGGTACTTGGAATCTTTTGTATAAAGTGTCGTGTCAGCGATGTATAAAAAGTCATTAGCAATAAACGGAGTGTCGTAAATTTCATCTCTCCCTCTTGTTTCATCCAACTGAACATTCCCCGCGCGCCCAGGATCGCGCGATTCGTCGGAAACGTCGTCGAGACGACGTGGAGATCCGAAATCCGTCATTGTGACGGGTTCGATAGCTGTGACATCGAATGTTTCCCTTGGTCGGAGCGTTTCGTTGCGAGTGAAACGTGTTCTCTCGAGCCACACGCTGGGAAAGCATTGTTCAACGTCGGCGATCTCGTATTTCCTGGATGTCCTGGCGCCGGTGCTCGATCCGTGCTGTCTTCTTAACACTAGAACTACCGGATGGGTCGAAATGACTCATGATTCCTTTTTCTAGTTATTGAAAAAATAACGGATGCTTCTCTGAGAAATTACTAGGAAAATTGATTTAGTAATACAGAAACTATGCAAATCAATTGGAGTAATAATTCTGTTGAGATTTCTACACAAAAATTTCAAAACGACAAATTCTTTTTTCCAGTTATTGAAAAGATAACAGATGCTTCTCTGAGAAATTACTAGAGAAATTGATTTAGTAATACAGAAACTATGCAAATCAATTGGAGTCTCAATAATTCTGTTGAGGTTTCTACGCAAAAATTTCAAAAAGTCAGTTTAACTCGGTAGTTTTAGTGTTAATAAATTGTTAGAGATAATTTCTATCTTTTTAGTCATTGCAATGAGAAGGAACCATTTAGTTTCTACAGAGAAATTTCAAAAAGACAGTTTAACTGCTTGCTAGTTCCAGTGTTCATCCTCGCGCGTCTCTGATGCGAGATTCTAAAGAAAACGCGGTTCGTCCTAGTGTTTATTACAAAAAGAATGGCGAAAGGTGGCTGTCGAACTTTAGCTTCCATTGCACGCTTGTCGCAGCTATCGTTCTACCGTGCATAAGGTAAACGAACTGTCGCTCGATGACTTATCGAGACTAAATATTCGCCGTACGTTTCGGTGACATCTCTTTCTGACGCCACTCCGATGTTTTAGCGAATCGATAAGCGGTTGATGACGACATTGTTGGTGTGTAGACATCACCGGCGAGCGACCGTTCGCTAAACAAATCGATCGAAAGGCATTCGAGCTTGCTTGCTCAGTCAGGAAAAGCTAATAGTGGTAATTTAACACATTGCGTACCCGGCTACTTTTCAAAAAACTGAATTGTTCGGATGGAAATTTTCAGTGAGATCAACTTATGTTGCTATACATACAAAAACTCAGATATCATATCGTTACGTGATGTATTTTATAGATAATCGATTTGAATCAAATTCCATATTTTTCTAGGTACTATAGTAATTAGCAAAATTGCATAGCTAAGTGTCTTTATATAAAAACGAGATTTCTCTTTGCCAGTAAGCAACGTGTTAACTCGTTATTAACCCTTTGCACTTTGGAGGTGATTATAAAAATTGGAAATTATAGAATCTGATATGTAATGTTTAACACTATTTCTACCGAAGGTGTCAAAATTTGTTGATCTTTCAACTTACAGTTATTTTCCAAGTTTAGTCGTATATTCTCAATTGACTTTTCGACTTTTCCAATAACGATTAAGTATAAGAAATGTCTAAAATTCCATTGAGAAAATGATTAGACTGAGAAAATAATTTTAAGTTAAAATGAACTTTGTACAATACCCCAATACGTGAAATATTGGAACAAAATAACCTTGTTCCTCAATGTACTCGTGATTTTCCTTCAAGTTAGTTTCAAATATCGTCTCCGCCACGTCAAAGAATATTAACCCTTTGCACTCGAAAATTGTTTCGCTAGATATCTTAATTTCCTAATGAAATATCAACTAAGATTAATATAAACACTATAGAAATCAAGAACTATTCTATTTTAACGTTTCATGGATAATTACGTGAAATGAAATTTAATACAGTATATCAAACTTTAGAACCTTGCTGTATCAAAGCAAATGGCGACTCTGACTCCTCTCGAGTGCAAAGGGTTAACATACCTCCGAATGTCGAGTGTCTTTTCAAGGTGAAATTAAATATCACCTATCTCTAGGGAGCATTCGATCTCTATGCTAAACGCAGAATTCCTCTTTCTCTGGTGAACTGCAATAACACGGTTCCGAGGAAGATAATCTGACAGGAGATCGCAAGGCAAGGGGTGAACAACATTTGCGTAGGCAATTATCGCGAAAAGATTGGCCAATTAACGCGCGAACGGTACAGAATCCGCATCCGGATCGGAAATTACGCCCGAGACTCGGCGCTACTCCGTTTCACAGTGAATCCCGCGGCGTTCCCCTTCCAGCTCGCGTTAATGACTAACGTCGATTAAATCGAGAAACGTCAAGGCTCGAGCGTGCTCGTTCTCGCGCAAAAACCTCTTGCCTCTTTGGGCCGATCACGGCCGGCCGACCGATGGCAACACCCGAAGGCCGGTATACCGGCAGACCGATTGATGACTGTTTGTTTATCGGAATGCGCGTCGAGTGGCACTACATTACGTGCAGATACCCGTCGCTCGGCTCCGGAACGTATCCTACAGCACGATTCCGCCCTGTAAACACTCCAGTTTGCATCTTAACCCCTTGCCTTACAACGCGCGAGACTCGCGGTGGAGATTTTAAATAGAATTCAACAAACACGAATGTTACTCAATCACCTTGAGTTATAATTAGATATTATTCTTCTGTTATCAATGATTATGTCGCAGGGCAAACGGAGTCATAGAACATGCATAGAATTTTTCTCTTTTTTCAGTACTTATTGTAGGAAATGATAATACTTTACGCGAAATAATACACGTACACTAAATTAAATTTTAACCCTTTGCAGTCGATTCGACGCAGCAAACTTATAAAATTTTCAATTCAATATTAAACCTTGTGGAATGTATCAACACATAGAACATCGAAGTAAAATAGTTCTGTCTCTTAATTTACAGAAGATAATCAATTGTGTTAGTTGCGAAGAATATCGTTAATATTCGGTCAGAAAGGAATGAATATTTTCAATGAAAAATATTGTCGAGTGCAAAGGGTTAATAGAAAATGGTACACACGCGTTTTATTAAGGAGTCTGATTATAGTTACTCGTCGTTACGCTCGCACAACTCGACTTCATTATTTTAATACGCGGCTCGTCAAAATACACAATGCCCCGAAATTCAAGCGCACCCTCCATTTATACAATCTTATACTTCCATCTCGGTTGTTCACTTTCCAGAACATTCTTCCGTCGCCATGCATTAACTTCATGTTTATTCTGAATATTCTAGATTCATTAACACCAGAACTACCGTACCAGTCAAAATGACTGTTTTCGATTTTTTTATTTAGCAATTATTGATATCTTCGAAGCATTGAACATTCGAAATGATTTTGAAAATAAATAGTTTCATTTCAGTACTACAATGAATGCCTGAAGAAACTGAAAATAATCTATCGTTACAATTTTCATGGAAATTGCATGTTAATCTCATTAAATGCTCGGTAGTTCTAGTGTTAATACGAATATCATTAGCGACGAGAAAACAATAATTCAAAAAATCAATATATTCTAGAATATTCCAAACACCGTGAACATTCACGCGCACATGCATAATCGCTGTTCATCTATTTCCAAGCATGCTCATCATCCATTCGTGCATTCATTCTCACATTATTAGTGATGAAATTGCATCGATCACGGTTGGAAAATAAATAGGGCAAGGGGTTAAACTGCATCATATATTATCTCCTCCCTTCGTACCTTATCTACCAGAAATAAAACCTGCGGTCGTTCAATTTCCTACAAAATTCTACGTGTTCCTAGCAAAAACCGCTGAGAAAGAAAGTCGCTAGGAGAAAGAGGCACGCGCTAAGCCGGCAGAGGTGTTAAACACGAGGTGAATCGGTGCCGCTGTGTAAACTCTTCCCTTGACGAAGCCCAGAACACCTACGAGCCCCGAATCGACGATATAAACACTCCGCGGTGTCCAAGGAACTCGGTTATTCTGAGTAGAGGCGAAGAGATCGTCGCTTCCTTGTCAAAATGTTGCCCGGAACATCTGTTTCTCTCTTGTGAATCGCACGAGATGTAATACACGAAGAAACCAGAATTTGAAGGTATACAGAGAAATCAATGGAACACGCGTTCGTCTAATTGATCGTGAGCTAGGGGATTCGGATCATCTATCTGGATGATCTGCTCCGTTCTCCCGATGTTATCAGCGACACTCCGACAGTCGGCAAGCGATGGATCGCGACCGAAAGCTAATTTAATTAAGAACTCGCGTCGAGATCTGATCGGTGAGCGTCGAAGTTTGACAGTTTCGCCCCTCGCAGTTTATTTCACGAACTATCGGATCTTATCGAAATTCGGGGTGACGGATGGTCGTCGAAGCGCCAGCCTCTTCCGAGTACGTGGCGAACATCGAAAGGGAACGAGAGACAAAAGCGAAAGACACGCTCACGTGGGAACGTTTCCGAGACACCGACACGAGGAGGCTCGCGTGTGCGCGCGACACGCCAACACGCGTACGCTGACCGAGAGGAAAAAAACATGAAGCAGACGTTTGTTTGCTTTGACGAGTATCGAAGGTCCGCGTACGAGGAGTCTAAGTACAACCAACTAAGTACGACTCGGCCACTTAGCTGGCTCATGAAAAACTGGCCCGTGCATGTGTCGACTCGCCCCCTAATTGCCCGGGCACCACTCTTCTGTTGGAGCTCGCTGTCGCGGGAACAAAGCTGTCGCAGCTAATGGCGAACCTTTGTTCGATCTTACCAGAAATTTTCTCCGACGATTAACCCCTTATCGTACAATGACGAGTGAGGCTGGCGATGAAAATTTCTAGAGTAATTTAACCAGTTAACTGTGTTTGACGAGTATACGCGTCATCTTAAAACTCTTAATGGTGCTAACTTTTTCAACGATGGATTATGTATTTTTTGAGACAAACGTGTAATTCTTGTTCGTTTCGCTTTAGTTTTTCGTTGGGATATATCTTAAGTGCATTTTGCCTGCATTTAACGAGTATACACTTCATTATTTAATTTTATTGCGCGCACAATGAGAGATTTTTCAAACTAAATTCCACGGTTAACTGGTTAACAACCAATGTTCATAGAATTATTTCGCTATTGTCAGTGTATTATTTTCAAATGAAATTCCTGCTGAAAGTAGGATGGAAAATTTTGCTGCTTTTCTTCTAAATTGTCGATAGGAAAATGTCACGCGAGCTTAGCGAAGGTAAATAGTCAAGGGGTTAACTGACGAGCAGTGGAATCGACTTGGTTTAATTTCCTAGTGAGAACTCTGGGAAATCTATTGAAATGTCGAATCGTTTACAGCTCGGTTTAAACATAACTGAATCGACTTTGGTAACTTCCCAGAGAAGCGATGGTTACCTTCTCGATAATTGTGAAAAAGAAATCAGGAATCGATCCTTTTGACCCGTCGGATAGTTCCTGTGTTAAGATCTGTTCGCTTAGATAAATCGATACAGCATCAACGCTGAAACTACGGAGCAGTTGCATTGACTTTTTGAAATTTCTCCATAGAAACTCTAAGAGTGTACCTATTGAGAATTTTAATCGATTTACAGTTTACTTTGCGTGTGGATAAATCAATTTCTTCAACAGAACTACCGGATGGGTAAAAATGACCCATTTCTGATTTCATTTTTCCCAGTTATTCAATATATAACAAATGCTCCTCTGAAAAAGTACTAGAGAAACTGATTTAGCAATACACAAACTGAATTGCAAACCAACTGAACTCTCAATAATTCTGTTGAGGTTTCTACAGAACAATTTCAAAAAGACAATTTAACTGCTCGGTAGTTCTAGTGTTAATAAATTGTTACAGATAACTTCTGTTATCTTTTTAGTAATTGCAATGAGAAGGGACCACTTAGTTTATACAAAGAAATTTCAAAAAGACAGTTTAACTCGCGCGTCTCTGATGCGAGATTCTAAAGAAACGTTTCGACTTGTCTGATGGTTTTAGTGTTATTTCTAACAAGTATCTAAGAAGTCAGACGACAGATAGTTGGGACGTTCAGCTCGAAGCGATTAGAATGTTAAACGGAACAAACGAGGTGCACCGGATTCGTAACACCACAAATCTTCCCGAGCCGTTTACGCTTCGGAACTACTGCACGTCGTGCGTAAACAATACCGTTTTCCTCTGGCATAGATTATGTCTTCTGTCCGAGAGTCGAGATTTAATGTCCCGCAAATATTCGAGGCTGACACTCGCGATCCTCGGAAGATCGTTAACTTATCTGTAATTTATTTCTGTTGCTATCGGCGAACCATACTTTGCTGGTTAACGTCGTTGGTTAACACTAAAACTACCAGACGGGTCAAAATGATCCATTCCTGATTCCTTCCTCTTGCAATTATTAAAAAGATAACGAATGTTTTTCTGAGAAATTATTAGAGAAATTAGTTTACTAATACGCAAACCGAATTGTAAATCATTTAAAGTTTCAATAGATGCACTCTTGTAGTTTCTATACACAAGTTTCAAAATGTCAATTTATCTGCTCGGTAGTTTTAGTGTTAATATCATTTAATATCATTTAACACTAAATTCAAAATTCCTTTCAATTTCAATAAGAAAACGGACGTCGAATAAAGATACTTAGTAACACAAACAGCTAAATGATACTGTAACACATGTATTGTAATGCCAAGTCATTAATATTTATTTGCCACAATATTAATAATATAATAATACCATTTGCCTTTGTTATGAGAGAATATGTATTGTTACAACAAAACGTTGGAAATTCTAGTGGCAGTCAACATGTTGAGAAATTACTAAAGCAATTGAAATCTTAATTAATTCACGTTTATAACTTCTGTAGAGAGATTTAAAAAAAAGACTGTTTAAGTGTTCGTTAGTTCTAGTGTTAAATTGATTAACCTAATTTCCTTCGTTCCTTAACCCTCTCGAGACAGCTGGTACACATTTGTTCCACTACCTTCTAAAACGTAATAAAACTTTAAAACCGCACTGTAAACGGTTCACATAAGTATCACATCATGGTTTACGGTTTAAAAAAACGGGAATTCACGGTTTAACAGAATTTTATTACAACAGGTGCATTAGCATCGCAGTTCTTCGATTGAGACTCTCGAAAGAAGTCACTTTAAATTTCAACTCTGACTTACGTATTCGAAGGTCGACTCGAAAGGGTTAACACATTGAATGCCATGGGGGTTACCGGTGACCCTCAACCAGATCGAATTACTACAGTTCACTTAACACTAGAACTACCGAGCATCTAATACAATTAATATGTAATCCATATAAGAATTCCAACAATAGATTATTTTCAATTTCTTCAGACATTCACTATAGTGTTCAAGTGAAACTATTTATTTTCAAGATCATTTCGAATATTCGATGCTTTTAAGATATCAATAATTGCGAAACACAGAAATCAAAACCTGTCGTTTCGACTGATATACTAGTTCTAGTGTTAATTAAACGACGATTATTCGAAAACGTTTCTATATGCTATGACATGCAGCTAGATAAGCGCGGAATAATAATAATACAACACAATTAACTGATGCAATTATATTTTTTCTATTTTGTGTATCGTGCTTTATGAAATTGTGCGGCGTTCAACGTGTTAAACGCAAATCCAGTTGCGTCCTCGCCGACCGGTCAGCCGCCAATGCGCGAATCGCGGAGCAGAGCCGAGCTTTTATGCGAAACGCCGATCGACTTTCCGCCCGCCTCGATCTCGTTGATCCCGAAATTGAATTGGTTAATTGACAGGCTTAATGGAGAACAGATTGTGCCGCGGGACGCCCGCTGCGCTGGCTCCAGCCGACAGGGGGCGGAAAACGCGAGGGTGCTCCAACGATTCCGCCTGCCCGTTAGATTTTCCGACACGAACGAATCGTTGCAAGTCACCCGATGTGCATTCATCTCCGCTTGGACCCTGGAAAATCGTGAATAATCGCCTATGCTCAATCATGTCCCCTAATTGCTTAGCGAAGCTCCTTAACACTGTGCGGACGCGGATTCTTCGAAACATAAAACCTTCAACGCATGAAGCTAAATTATATATCAATCGCACAATTAATGGAAAAAAGGGAACTACGTGCTGATCTCTCGCTGTTCAACTAATTAAATCATTTGCTTCCGACTTAGTCTCCGACACAAAAATTCCATCTCGAAATGCCGACATCTTTAAGATTTCTAGACCAATTTTACAATCAATGTTGTTCATTGCACGCGGATCAAAGCAAACTATTTTGCTGTTATCAGTGTATCGTCTCCAAATGAAATTTCTACTTCAAGTAGAATGGAAAATTTTGTTGCACTTCTTCCAAATCGTCGATAGTAGAATGTTACCCGAGCTTGGTAACGAAAGTAAATGCTACCGCAAGGGGTTAAACCAACGTTTTCGTTTTGAAACGATAGCCCCGATCTTCCTCGAAGACCCACTGAAATTCGATGTCAAGATATCATTCGCGAGGATATGAAAAATACAAGTAAACCGTGCAAACAGCGTTGCGTTCGAATTGTAGAAGCATCAGGGACGAGCTCCAGAGGGAAGCTTGGAGTACGGCTAACCGAAACGCTCCTACAGATTGAGATAAACAGGACCGCGTTACTCGAACGCGTAATTCACCCCTCGGAGGAGGGAAAGCGGCGAACGTTGGCGAAATTCCTCTAAATCCCGGAGGATCGGCCGGGCCGAGCGGTGGAATGGTTTCCGGACATGCAGGGATGGAGGCGTACGGGGGCGGATGACGCGTTCTCCCGACGCCGGGGCGC
Source organism: Nomia melanderi (assembly GCF_051020985.1). Lineage (NCBI taxonomy): Eukaryota > Metazoa > Arthropoda > Insecta > Hymenoptera > Halictidae > Nomia > Nomia melanderi. Next base: position 6,595,199 of record NC_135008.1, read on the forward strand.
ATCCTGCAGCCGGGATCCTCATTAGGTATGGAGGACCATGGATCTCGGATCGAAATTGAGACAAATCGCTGAATGGGCCGGCGAGATTGGCCCCGGCGGGGCTGATGTTTGCGTATCGGCGACTCGAATGAAATGAACGAGAGAAAGGGAGAAAAATAGTCTCGGCGGAGGACGGAACGAGGTGGACAATCACGCGCGTAAGCAACCCGGGAGGGTGGCTCGCATCCCTATAAAACCCACGGAACCCGAGCGTATCGACATCATTCGACGACAAGTCTCGAGGTACCGTGCACTCGAAGAAGCGATGATCGGTTCCGGCGTGTTCACACCTTTCTGCCTAGCGACGATCTGCGCTCTGGTTTGCCTCTTCTGCCTGGCGTCCTGCACCTCCGGCGAGTACGGTACGTTATTTACCTCTTCTACGAAGAATCCGACGGCGGAACTACTCGGGATCACCTGTTTGATCGCGAGTAACGAAATCCTAAAGGTTTCTAGCGAGAAATTCTTCGAGTCATTGGTATTCGTAACTTCGATCCGTGCGGATAGAACGGTGAAGGTCTCGGTTAGGTTCGAATGTGCTGAAATGTGGTTTACGGGGATGTGTAATTTCTCTTTTATCAGTGGGAAGAGAACCGCCGAGCAGCGTCGCGAATGATAGGACATCGGGCAATGAGTTTGGCCCCTGCACTGACGGCAAGTGCGTGAAACGCACCCCGCAGGATATCACCGGAGGCATGTGGTTCGGACCGCGTTTGGGCAGACGACGAAGGTCGGAAGGAAGGAAGTCGGAAACCGACCCGGAATTCGATGCTCTGGCGAACATTCTCGACGGTAGCCGCTGGGCAGTCATCACCATTCCAGGTATACGTCGCGATCTTGAAGTCCCGAGGATTTTCTTAACACTAGAACTGGATGGGTGAATCACTTATTTCTGATTTCTCCTTTTACAATTACTGAAGAGGTGCGGATACTTGTACGAGAAATTATTAACGAAATTAATTCGGTAATAGCGAAACTGAAATACAACTCAATTGAAATCTCAGTGAACGAACATGGTTTTTATAAAGAAATTTGTAGAATTGATCGGTAGTTCTAATGTTAACACGTTGACTGCCACGAGAATTTCGAGCGTTTTGGTATAGCAATCCTTATTCCTTCGTAGTAAATGGTATTGGAAGTAATTAGTAATAATTTGGTATTGCACTCGTATTACGCTATTATCTACCTGCTTTTGTTACTAAAGACTTTTATTCGATATCAATCTTCTTATTGACCACCATAGAGTCAACGTGTCAACACTGAAACGAGCAGTTAAATTGACTTTCGGAACTTCTATAGAAACTTCGAGAGCGCATCTATTGCGACTTTAATTGATAACTCAATTTTCATATTACTAAATCAATTTTTTCACTGATTTCTCAAAGAAACATCTATCTTTCGAATCGTTGCAAAAAGAAGATCATTCTGACCCATCTGGTAATTTCAATGTTAAAGAAGACAAAAGCATATGGTTCTATCGAAGCTTCCGAGCGTAAGCGTATTCTCGCCAAAGAAACGTCTCGACGTTCGTCAAGTTTGCATCTATCTTCATCAAAGTGGAATTCACATCTCGTCGATGGCTCTAGAAATAGGGGACTTCGAGCTAAACACATTTTATCGTGAAACTTTCTCGACGATGACCTTCCAGGTGGAGAAAAACGACAACCGACTCAGTTCACTCCTCGGTTAGGGCGTGATTCCGGCGAGGATTTGTTCTCGTACGGATTCCCGAAGGATCAGGACGAGCTGTACGCCGAGGAGCAACTGTTCCCACCGCTATTCGCGCCTCGTTTAGGACGTCGGCTGCCCTGGACACCATCGCCGAGGCTTGGCCGCCAATTGTACAGCATCTTCAACAAACCTAGACAGTACGCCGACGACTCACGCTTCTGAGACTGCTCGCTTTGACCCGCCCGGAACGAAGACAGATAGCCGAAGACATAGTGTAATTAACTGAATAAAGGACTTGTATTTATTTGTATTATAAAAGACATCGTTCCCTTCAATTTCGACCGTCGTCTCCGAGTTGTTTGATTCTCGATCCACCACCCAGTCGGTTCGTCCTTTTTCTTTTAGAATTAACCCTTTGAACTCGAAAGTTTTTCACTTGAAATATTCAATACTTTCCAACTAGACGTAGACAAGATTCTTTGAAATGAATTTATCAAGAAATCATACATAAATTAGGGAACAAAGCTATTTTCTTTCAGTATTTCAAGTATTGATGCAGTGTAAGTTAAACGGCAAATATAAAAATTTATAATTTCACTGTATCGAATCGTCTCGCACCTGAGAGTCGCCTCTCGAGTGCAAAGGGTTAACCCTTTCCCGAATGCCGCCATAATGGAGGCTCCGAGCTTGGATATTTAATTAAGCTGCGAATGAATAATTTAATTATTTGACGTTGACTGCCACGGTGGTCGATGACCGCAGCTTCTAAATTGCTTGGAAACAATTACAATAAGAACATTGATATTGAATCAAAATATTTAGTAACGAGAGAAGCTGGAAGTGTAATATGAATACTGTAATACTAAAACATTAATAATTATATTTAATACTATTTTCCTCTATTGTAAAGGAATAAATCTTACTATAATAAAACATTCGAAATTCTCGTGGCAGTCAACATATTAAATAACGAGAAATTGATATGTTCTTTTCCCTGTATTTAAGATTTCGTTGCATAACCTAACTTTTCTACGAAACAGGGTTTTAACACTATTTCTACCGAAGGTGTCAAATGGCAGCTTCTGAAATTTTCAATTCAATTTTTTCAAAAATTCAATTGAGAAAAAATTATTGAACTAAAATAATTTTAAGTTAAAACCTCAAAAGGTGTTCAGCACCTTCGGTGATGTATGAATAATTTAAAAAATCATCCGCGAGGTGTTAAAACTGCAGCAGACCGTAATTAAGAATGCGGTTAGAAAATTCTTGTTTCCGGGAGTGAGGGATAATCGAAAGCTCGCGCGAGAGAGTCGGCGCCGGTGTGTTATTCCTGTCCGTTCCGATAGTAAATGATTACTCGAGCAAAGAGAGCCGGAAAGTTAACTTGTATCTGTTGGCAGTGTTTCCAAGCTTTATGGTTACGAGCGGAGTCTACGCTGCCACATGGCCCGCGTTAGTTCCGGTCGAGGAATTACAAGCGTAGTCTTGTACTTCCCTCACGCCCTTCTACTCTGCCCTCCGTTCTCTTCTTTCCGGAAGATATTGTTCCCTTTCGAATTGCTCGGATCGCGGAGTGCGACGAGTAAAAGTCCTAATAGAAGACGCGGCGGGAACGGAAACCGCGAGAGGATAAAGCTGAAATAAATCGGAATGCGAGATGAATGGTTCTTCTTTTATTCTCGCTGAAACGCGACGTAACGCGACGACAGGAATCTTTTCTCGTGTGAGTTTGTGGTCCGCGTAGCGTTAGGTTCAGTTAGTAATTACGAAAATATTCAACGTCACGCTCGTTACAAGACGGGATCGTATTTAGAAACATGCACCGTGTAATCACAGGATTCAATTATACACATAATACTGTAGCCTGTGCTCCGTAAACGCATCACTGACTATATTAGTTCGTTATCCTCTATGTTATCCGTTCTAGAACGAAACGGATCTACCAGGTAGCTTAAATAATATTCGCTTTATAAATACGGTGTAACAAAGTTAGCAGGTTTTTCTGTTAGTCTTAATCCTAAAACCACGAAGCGGCGACGGCTAACAACGACCAGTTACAAAAATAAACGCCAACATCGTGCGCGCGGTAATTATTAACAAGCTTTATTCGCGGGATCAGGTAACTCGCTCGAGAATGAGCCTTCTTCAGACTCTGCTATCGGCGGATCGATCGGAAACAATGAAAGACGACTTAATTAACCTCTACTCCACCGGGACTCGTCGACGAATCAACGTCGGCTTTCCAAATCAAGCAAACGTGTTGTCCGCTGAAGACATTCCCTGTCTCGATATTTACAACGACAATGGACAACACTCTAATCGTTAAAGGCTTCTACGCGTTACGATACGTGTACAACGCTCAAATTGCCAGACCTAAATTCATCGAGGCGAATCGGTTCGAATGTCTCAAAGTAATATTTCTCAGCTCTTGTTTCGCATTTGAGAAACGATGAAGAAACGTCCGAACGTCGTTCTTCACTTGTAAATACTAACGTTTAACCCTTCAATGCCGAACAACGATATATCGCTCTTAGCAACTTTCAACGAGTTCAACTTTTCGTTATCTTTCGCGATGATACCGAAACTGTACACCCTGGATAAGGTATTCGCTACGAATCATTTTATAGTTACTTTTATAAGTAACTTCGTAGCAAATAACTGGAACAGCAATATTTATGCTTCACACTACGTGTCCTGTATCAAGCTAAGGCCAAACCATGATCTTTTTCATTCGCAAATACTGTTTATACAAGAAAACTGACATTTCCATTTCTTCCGATGACTGAATCAATATTACTAGTACGATTTTCAAGAAATATTGAAATGGAATTTAATTCTCTCCCTTAATTTCACAGCGTAATCCTTTCTCAATATTCTAGACATCATTTTTACTTTTCTTTAAAGATCTTTTTTCAACCCTTACGGGATTACATCAATTTCGGTATTCCTCACTTAGGCAGAATTCTTTCGTCCGGCACTAAAGAGGTTAAGTACTCCCCTTCACCGTGGAGTACAGTCCGACTCGTCTCCGACACCGAATCGCAACGCGTGAAGGCCTTAACGAAGCATATTCCGCAAATTTGTACAATATCATAATCCTCTTCTCGTCTCGCGCGGTCAACGAAGCTCGTACACGCGTCTCAGCATCCGCGCCGCGGGGGTCCGCGCGAGCTGCTCGACCAAGCTGTCGATCATCTCCGAGACGATCAGTATCAGCAGATCGTACCAACGCATCGTTTCCCTCAGCAAGCTCCATTCGTTGTCGCCGGTATCTCCGTCGTCGGCGCGTTCACCGTTCTCCCTGACTTCGTTCCCCCCGTCGCATAAATTATCACTTGTCCAGCAAGTGCGCTCGGACCCGATGGACGATTCGCTCCATCAACTGTTGTTTATCTTGTCCGACTCGTTCGCGTCCTCCTGCCTGACCGGATCCTCGCACAGGATCGACTCGTAGCCGCGGTCCAACCGGACGTCGAGCTTCGACTGGGACGCGTCGTCGGAGTCCTCGTCGAACCCGTTGTTCTGGTGGACGTTCCTCGACTTCGGCCAAGTGTCGCCGCCCTCCGAGCTGCCGATCACGAAGATGAACGGACACCTGTCGCCCTTCGCGTGGGACTTCAGGTCCTGCGAGGAGCCCGACGCGTAAATCGCCTGCTCGTAGCTGACGTCCCCGGCGGAGCAATAGACGCTGTCCTCGGCGGACTTCTGATTGAAGTTGTCCTCGCAGCCCTGCGAGATCGTCGACGACGACTCGTTCGTCGACCGGTAGATCTCCTTGCTCGAATCCGTCGACCCGAACATCTTCCCCTGGTTCGGCTTCAACGTCGGTTGATTCTCTCGGCGAGTCAGCAGCACGCGGTCCAGGGTCATGAACGGCATCTCGAAGCAGAGAGTCCATACCGCTGACAGCAGCATCGTGAGGAACAGGTTGCTGGTGAAGCTCCGAATCTGGAAATCGAAGGATTTCAGAGTGTGAAGGTTTTCGACGGTGGTGCTGGATTTCGATCGAACTCGCATTGTTGGGGTTTTGGAAGTTCTTCTAGAAGGAGAATTCGGAATACTCACGATTTGTATTGGGCTGAGTATGGTGCTGGTTCTCTCCGCGCCAGCATTCGACAGCATGAACACGTAGTGACACAGATACGCGCTGTAGGTCAATTTGCTGAAGGGAACCCAGCCCCTCCATGAAAGACAGTGGTTCAGGAAACCTTTGGACAGATACACGGACCTAAATATTCGGGATTCATGACAGTTTACGCACCGACGTTTAACCTTTCGCGGACGGATGTCGACATTTTGCTGAGATTAAACTTACATCTTTGGGATACTGAGTTGTAAACAAGTAATTTAACTACTTACACCAAGAAATTAGTATATAATTTCCTTATTCTCTATTGCGTAACACTTGAATTATCGAGCACTTCAGCCGTCTTTTTAAAATTTCTTTATAAAAGCTATAAGCGTGAATTTATTAAGATTTCAATTGGCTTGTATTTCGGTTTAAGTGTTACTAAATCAGCTTTAAGACGTTGGATGCCGCGGGGGTTACCGGTGACCTCAACCAAATCGAATTATTATATTTCATTCGATTAAACGATGGTTATTCGAAAATTTCAAGAGTTAACCTTTTGCGGACGAATGTCGACATTCCGGCGAGATCAGATGTTCATATTTGGAAGACTAAGTCGCGAACAAATGATTGAATTACTCGAACAGCAAGAGATCAGCACGTGGTTTCCCTTTTTCCTATTAATTAACCCTTTGAACTCTGTAGGCTCCAACATCGCACCAGTTATAATATTAAATATTTTAATGAATCTTAAAGAAACTGCCCTAAACTCGATTTTCCACACATCCAAATTTTGTCCTAAGGAAAACAAAAGATCGAAGAAATGTTATAGCGTTTCTAATTTTCGCTGGGAATACTATAAAAATTAGTTGCAGCTGCTGACAGATTACAGAACAACCTGGAGTGCTAAGGGTTAAGAAATCGATATATAATTTAACTTCATCTGCCGATAGTTTCGTACATTTCAGGGAATCTTCGTCCGCGAAGAGTTAACACGCACTGTTTAAATCATACCTGCGTATCCGTGAACGCAGCAGAAAATGATCCAGGAGATCGACAGAGCGAAGACCTGCCTGTGCATGCCTGCGTAGAAGCTGGCTTCCAGCCTATCGTAGACATGGTCTTCGAAGTACATCCACCGTGGGCCGACGAAGACGAACATGCCCGACAGAATGGCGACCACCCAGCCGAAGGCAACGTACATCTGTAAACCAAACGAATGAAGCAAACTAACGAGAAAGATGATAAATTCAGAAAACGTGTGTTAAGTACTGAGATCAGTTTTCCATTATCGACGAGTAATCGTCGACGCCGAATCCTCGCGAGGGAACTTTCCCGCTGCAGCGCGTTGAAACGAACGGCAAGCTGCTCGAAGGTTTCGCGAAAACACCGATTGCCGGACGGAACGTGCGATGCTTACCGGGTGTATCTTGATGACCCTGGTCCGAGTCTTGTGCAATATGTATCCGAGGGCCAGTCCGATCACGTAGGATCCGTATCTGTTGTACACCTTCGTGTAGATCTGCACGTAAACTTCTGCCACATCGTTCGACCTGATCGCAAAGAGAAAGCGGGGAACGTGAGCGAGGGATACATCGGTCGCCGTGTCGGAGGGGGATCGAAATTCGCAACGAACAAAACTGATAAATCCCGTGTACGATCCGCAGGAGGACCGCTCGCGCGATATAAGTGATCTCGAACGAAATAAATCAGACGTGGAAGCAATAACCGCGGGGGACGAGCGAAACGAACTGACGTTTCCTAAAACTCTGTGTACTCACTCCTTGTAGTAGAGCATGGTACCGGACAGCTTGAGGGTGAACGTAATTAGGAACGGTATGACGATAGAGGTAACGAAGCCGATTGCGATAACGATCCAGAAGAATATCTGCCGCGTGAATTTGAGCATGGGGTACAGAAATATCGGCGACAGCCAGACCAGCTGCATATCGGTTGCCAAGTACCACGACTGTGACAAGCACTGAAACGAAAAGCAGCCAATCATGTTTCACGTGTGCAGGACAAATTTCCAGTGGACGTCGAGCTACGGAAAAACTCTGTACTCGAACTTTCTTTCAACGACTATCACCGCCGAACGGCGGATCTTCGTGGAGACGTTTATCAGAATAACTCCAGTGAACTATTGAACAGAACACTGATATCTACTCTTGACAGTTTGGACAAATTGACAATAAATCATTCCGAAATCCTCGCGAACATCTCTCTGCTTCGTACTCTATACACTAGTGTTTATCATAAGCGCATGCAATCCGTTCGATTGTCATCGTACGTACTATTCTGGGCAGATTCACGTAATTGTTCACGTAGAGCAGGTTGGTCCACCAGTTCTCCCGGCAGTAGTCCCTGTTCGCGCCGACCCACTGGTCCCATTGCGGCCCGGTACCAACTTTGTAGAACAGCGTGGCGTAGAAGCCGATCATCATCGCGTACGCGGGCGTCAGCCTCAGGTACCGATGCATGTAGAGGCCGATCACGTCTAGACGCCTCTTCGGGTCCTTCTCGCTCTTCGTCATCATCGTGTACGCCATCAGCACTCCGCTCAGCAGGAAGAACGAGTCGGTGATTATGTTCGAGTTCAGCACCAGCATGTTGCCCCAGTTCAAGTGCATCTGAAACGTTGCACGGAGCGAATCAGCTTCCTCGCCGAACAACGGGAGGAATCGAAAGTCACGAGCACACGGTTCTGCGGAAGATTTTCGTCCCGCGGAGGAACGAAAATTGACTTGTACTACTGCGCGAGTTTCGCAGGCTCCCGTTCGCACGATGGCTCGCGGAGTGGATCGGGTTCGTTGATAATCAATTGTTATTCTACTGTAAATCCTTACCATAGGGACCTCGTTGAGGTTCATCTTCAGCCCGACGATCTCGGAGTAAACCGTGTGGCCGCAGATTATCCAGCAGATGCTGAGGTAACGCAGTCCGTCGAGACATTTTATGGAGTTCCTGGACCTGTCCGTGTTCAGGAGATTCTTCCCGTTGGTGTAGACGGAGAAGGAAGTGAAGAGCACGTATTTCGTGTCTAAAAGTTGCGACAGATCGCTGGTACCCACGGATCTCGTTTCATTTCTCTCGATTGCGCGTTAACCCTTCGCGGACGAAGATTCTTTGAAATACACGAGACCTTCGGCAGATGCAGCTAAATTATACGTCAGTCGCTTGAACGATAGAAAAGGAAACTATGCGCTGACCTCTTGTTCGAGTAACTAACGCAGCTGCGACTTAGTCTTCCGAATATGAAAATATTCGCCGAAATGTCGGCGCTCGTCCGCGAAAGGGTTGAACGTCGAACGAGCATCGAAACCGGTTGGATCGACGAGCACGCGGCAAATGGATTAGGCAAACACCGCGTCCTTAACACTGATCGTTATCGATCGACCAAGAATCGTTATCGGTCACGCGTGATCTCGCGATCCGATCGCTTTCCTGACATCGTTCCGCGAAGAATCGATAAGCTGACCCACACAGAGCTCGCGGGGAACGATCGTTTTACGTAACGTGAACGAGCAACCCACCTTTTCGGTTCAACGTGCTCAGACGGCCTTGCCTGGCGATGTCGTAACTCGTGCTGGCAATTATGATCACTGCGAATATCGCGAGGATCGATCTGCAATTAAACATTATCATGCATCGTGCACGTTGGCGTGTCGGCGTAGGAGTTACCGCGTTTCACGGGGACCACGGGAAATTCCTCCGGCGGCGCGTTGCACGACGCACGGAGAAATATTCCTCGTCGTTCTTTTTCTTTCCCCCCCGTTCCGTGGCGAGAAATAGCTGGACAACGTATGAAACTTATTTGCTCGCCTCTTCAGCAGCGAGATTGTGCCTCGATAATCTCGATGGTGTCCCAATTTTTCGAAACAATAACAAAGACGCGATCGAGAGCGATAAACACGGGATTGCCCGTGTTTGGGCGGCGCGCGAATGCGATCGAACGGGGAAACAACGGTCAACCGATACAGTACCGTTGATAATTCCTCGTCGGTTCCAGCGAACGCTTTCAAGTACGCTCGCGGACGGGCTATAATAATCGATTCGTAACGTTGGCGTGCATTTACATGCTCGCGATCTGACGCGCGTTGCCGCGGTGACGCAACCGCCGCGGCGATAAATTTTTCCGGAAAATTTTACACAACTCCCGGCTTTGTCCTCGAAATCGCGGCGACAAACAACGAATCCGTTGATCTTGCGTTACTCTATACTAAAACCGCACCCGTTGCAACCCGATAACGATATTTACATGTAAATCCAGTCGGTTACGTCGAAGACCGGTCGATCCGTTTCTGCGGTGCGACAGGAGCTCTCGGGAACCTTCACCACCAAGTCCACGCGACCTTCCACCTTGAGAGGGTCGAGGACGATTTCTAGCGCCTCCTGGACGTCCGTGTGATTGCAGCTCGACGGGACGCACCACATCCACTCGTAGATCACGGACTTCTCTGAATTCCATTTTATTCCCTGAATCAATCAATCTCTTTGTCAATCCTTTTATCGTTACTTACGGACTACGAAGAATTCGAATAGAAACTAATCCCGAAAACACCAAGAAGATCGACGAATAATATAATTCAATGTTCGCCGTGTCGAGTCGTTCGTTCGTCAAATCGGTTAACTCGACTTCAATGGAAAATACAGAGGTGACCCCCAACTAAATCGAATTTATATAGTTTACTCAATTAAACCATGATTATTTGAAAACATTTCTATATTATAAATAATTCTAACTAATGAAGTGACATTCATGAACATGCAAGAATAACAATGCAATTCAATCGAATGATTTAATATTATATTTTTCCATTTGAAGTATTCTGTACGATGAAATCGTGCTGCATTCAACGCGTTAACGAGATTACACGTATGCAAACGATTTAATCGGTTAAAGTTAATCATTTCGACCTGTGGACAACTCGATCGTCGAACGGATTAGTTTATCTTGTAAGGTTGATAGAATCGATAATGGTTCCCTCTGTATGAGGATGGAACGTATGAAAATTCGTATCGATCCGATCCGATTAGGAGACGTTAGCCGCGTCCATTCACGCTAATAATAGTGCCTCGAGTTCAAAGATAGAAGATCTCGGTGCGCGCATACAGCGACGGTCGTCGATAACGGTAATCATTAATAAGATCGGCCGGCGATACGTCGTTCCCGAACAATGACCGATAAAGGTGTTAAATGAATTCGAGTTCAAGCGCGTTATCGTGATGAACGAATAAAGCGTCTTATCGGCGTGTTTCACACAACAGCGTTTTTCGTTCGACACCGTCGGCCGTCTCGTTCTTCAGAGACTGCGCGTTCCAATGTACTTTGCACCGGGACGATTCTTACATGTTCTTTCACCTTGCAAAAAACTCGAATGTTTTTCGATCGATCTCCGCGCGATATCGCGACCGTCGGTCGAGAGAAATTCTAAAATTACCGGTACAAATATTCGACGGGCTGCACGCTAGTCCTCCGTCATTTCTCAACCAGATACAATACAAATCTAGACGTATATAATAAAACAATTGGAAGCTTTCTCAAAGAAAACAAGTTTCTATTCAAAGGAATACTTTGACATTCGAATACTTCAATGTAAAAATATAACAAAGAAACCGCGCGGGCTTTCGATGATAATTTATAAGAAAATTATTTCAGTTTCTCGCAGAATTTCCATTGTAAATCAATTTCCTTGTCACCTAGTTGAAAATTAAGTTCAATAAAGAAACAAGTGATACCTTAAGGAACCCTTTGCACTCGGAAGGCTCCCAGTCATTTGATTCGACGCAAAACTAAAATCTGATACATAATGTTGAACTTTGTATAATGCCTTGATTGTGAAATATTGGAATAAAATAGCTCTATTCCTCGATGTACTTATTTCGCTTCGAGTTAGTTTCAAAGAATATCGTCTTCGCCTCGTCAAAAACATCTCTAGCGAGAAACTTCCGAGTGCAAAGGGTTAAAAGGGTTAAATTCTATGTTCCAAGGCTCGATGGTTTCGGATCGGCGTTGACGAAACAGTCGGTCAGTCAGTTAGTCGGGACTTATCTGCTTACGTGTAATATAGATTATCGAATTGAATATTGAATCGAGATTCACTCACCGATGTAAAGGCTACGTTAAGAAGTAGATCGCCTATATCGGGTTCGCTATGCTCGCCGCGGCTTCCCGTGATGTCGAATTGCACCATGCCGGTGCAAGCCTTCCCCGTGAATCCGTGTCCGCTTTTCACTCGCAGACACTCGTCGTAATTGCCTAGCTGCTTGTAATTGCCCGTGATTATGCCCGATGGAATTTTCACGGACGCGTCGAACACTGGAATCCAGAAGAAGGTCTTTGCACTTTCCTCGTAATTCCTCCCGCTCCTTCTTGCTCGGTCGTGCAGTAATTTCCATTTATTTTACCGACAAGCCGTAACGTTTTCAAACATTCTCTCTTAACGAAATGGGTTGCGCGTTAATAGACAGGAGAAGAGTTTTGCGAAAAGGTGTATTGACACGTACGCCGGCTAAATTTCAGCTACCAGGAACGCGAGCGTCGGTGGGTATATTGATACATTTTTAAACATCAGTCGAACCGAAATTTGTAACTTACGAGAGAGAATAAGGAATTCGATTTAATTTCACTTTGGGTTTGTGTTGTACATGTATCTAATAATTAAACGATGAACTAAAGATCCCGCATTATTGCGGAACCGGCGCGCAATGTGTTAAGTTTGAAGCTAGGAAAAACGATCAACCCTTTGCGGACGAGGAATTTTTTAAAGAAGGTGAATTGTACCTGGTATACTGAAATATTAGAATCTCTAGAGCAGAGTCTATTGACCTTTTGTTATTTAAATCATTCGACTAATCGCTGGGGAACAGATATCGTCGATATTCGTTCCCGAAGGGGTTAAGGGGGGTTCCCGTGGTCTAAGAACTCGTATCTGACGGCAACGCGAGGAATTCCTTCGAAAGGAACTCCTCATTCCCGTGGAAATGCCAAAGAGCGTGAAATCAAAATACGGAGCGCTGTTATCATCGAGAAAATTGAGGACAGAAGAACTCCTTGAAGCGGCGAGCGTTCAGCGACACAACATCAACCGGTTCCATTCGATTTGTTGTAAAGCCGATTGTTAAATGCCAACGCAGGATCGGCACTCGTTCCCAGGAATCCGCTTCGTTTCTGACTTAACCCTTTCAGGACGAACGTCTTCGTATTCACGGTGTCCAATATCCACAGTGATCCGATTAATTAACCCCTTGCCCTACAATATCGTGTCAGACTCGCGGTGAAGATTTCAAACGGAATTTAACAAACATAAATATTATTCAATATGTTTGAAGGCAAACTGCATATTATTCCTGTGTTATCAATGATTATACCATAGTTTCAATGAATCATTAATAACAAAGTAGTTAGATCGATCACAGTTCAGAAAGAAATCATAGGGCAAGTTAACACGATGAATGTCGTGGGGGTCACCGGTGACCTCCAACCAAATCGAATTACTATTACTCAATTAAATGATTGTTTAAAAACATTTCTATATCCTAAATAATGCCATCTAATTCGATGACATTCAGCTAGATGAACGTGCGATAATAATGCAATTCGATCGAATGATCAAATATTACATTTCCATCTTATTTTTCTCTACGAAATCCTCCGGCCTTTACCGTGTTAAGTAACGAAACATCGATCTATAGTTTCCTCCTTTTGTAGTATTAACACTAGAACTACCAAACAGTCAAGTTGACTTTCCAAAATTTTTCTATAGAAACCCCAAGAGTGCATCTATCGAGACATCGATCACTCAAAATTTAGTTTGCGTACTATTAAAACAATTTCTGTAGAAATTTCTTAGAGAAGGATCTATTGTTTTTTGAATAATTGTAATTTTGACTCATCTCGTAGTTCTAGTGTTAATAGTTCAGCGTATTTGAAAAGGTTCCTGGTGTTTCGAAGCAATCTTCGCGCGAAGGGTTAAATCTACTGGACGTATCGTTGTCTCTTCGATACGGATTCGTATCGAGACGGTTCGTCATTCCCTTCGATCTCGCGAGCGCGAATCGCGTAATGGCCCAATGTCGTGTTAGGCGTGTTTGCGAACGATTGCATATACGGAAGTGCAAGATACGCGCACGGGAATTGCGCGGTAACGCAAAATTGCGAAACGGGTCGGTCGATAAGGGCGGACGGGGAAAAATCTGGCTTCGATATCGGGCATTTTTCAGCGATGCCCGATAGCGAGGACGCGCGGGCCCGCGAGCCATTTGCGAGCGATCGCTCGCAAATAATCACGCGTCGATGGGTGACCAATCGAATCATTAGTTCCCCGAATTAATGGGTGGAATCGCGGAGCTCGCCACGGCGTTATCCGTGCTCGCGGAGTTAAACGCTCGCCGGAATCTGCTTAACCCCTTGCCTTGGAATAACGTGCGATGGTGAAGATTTCAAACAGAATTTAATAAACGTAAATATTACTCAATTCTTGTGAATTCGAATGAAATGCCCTTTTTCTGTTACCAATGATTATACTTTAGAGCAAAAGTAGGCATAGAATATGCATAGAATTTGTCTCCTTTCTCGATGAATTATTAATGACATCGTTGCGATGATTACAGCTGAGAAACAAGGGCAAGGGGTTAACTTCGTTGCAGTTTCACCGTTTGCTTCGACACGACGAAGATGTAAGATTGAATGATGAATAAGTATTCACCGATTGAGGGAAGAATTATTAATTAATTCTTTGTAATAAGTACGTGAGAGACTCGAGGTTCCCGCGGTAGCCAACGCGTCGAGCAACTCTCGATTCCGAAGTATTCGCGGAACAAAATTTTCCACATGCTCGTTCGTGGCGCAGATTTCTACGACGTCAGGAGTCCTCTACCTCCTCCGAAGATCTCGAGATCATCGACTTGCAGAATCACGATCGACCTTCGCTCGAGGTTCGCGGGACCGTCGCGGTTTTATTGTTTTCAAGTAGGACTTTTGCACGGTGCGTCCTTCGGAACGGATGATTCTGATTTCTACGCCACTTTTTATCGATATATTTACTCGGATGGGATCGAATACGCTTTACAATAGACGCACGCGTAAGCGAGGAGCGCGACAAACAGCCAGGGTGGCGTCAAATGAAAAATCGCGGAGGAGCAACGTGACAAATGTGAACGGCGCTTGTATTCGATTTGGCGGCAGATTATCCTCCAGCTCCGCCGCCTGCCGCGAAAGAAGAAGGGAAAATGGCTGCGGAGACGCGATACGCCGATCGCTCTCGGTCGTCATCGATGAAGATATCGACGGGGAAGCAAACGAACTCGTGACCTTAGAATGTCAATTCCTTGGAAATGCGCATCTGAATAAATCTCCGGCTCCCGGAACGATGTGTTATTAACCCTTGCCGCCACTGGAAATATCGTTTACTATCTGCGTCGTATTCTACACATTGACGTCATCTCTCCTTTTTCCTGTTTGCATTCTGAAGCATTTTTGCTAGGCGAGATTAACAACAACTTCTCTATTTTCCCTTTCCTCGTTTTTCCAGCGAACGGTGTCAGGACCGCGTCTCCCGCGGCGTTGATTACCGCCAAACTGATTTTCGCGCGTCGCCGACGAACTCGATCACAGGTTAAAACCGCTCGGGTCACAGGTTAATGACATTTCGAGGCGCGATTCGCATTCTCTGTTTTGTGTTTGCAATTTAGAACGGAGCACAAAATAGTGCCGGCCGTCGAGGAGCGAGTCGACAAAGGTGAAGTGAAATGTTATGCGCGCACCTTCCTCTCCGAAACGATATGCGGTTTATCTGTGTCAACGTCGGGTGCAATTCGTCTCTTTCGGCCGATCCCCGGCGTATGCTAAAAAGAAGAGATTCGAATAACCGAAGGACGCGCCGTCGAAACGTCCAGGTAAAAGTGCGGCCTTGCGAAACCCAAAACGCGCATCCAAAAAAGAGCGGCGCACTTTCGTAAGGCGGTCGAGCGGCGCAATGGCGGGAGCGGCGGCGGCGGCGGCGGCGGCGACGGCGGCAGGTCCTCTAAATCTACGGCGCTGACACTTCTTGCATCAACATAATTCATCTGCCCGTAGCGTCGTTCAGCGTTCAACTATCCACCGCGTCCCTCTTTCGGAATAAAAAAGGAGAGCTGCATAAACGACCAGCCTTGAACCGCGCCATGACGCGTACAGCCTGATCCTCCATTTTTTTCACGCGCAGTTTCGCAAGAACGATCCCTGGATCCGCGCGCCGCGCGATCGGTACGCGGAATTTGAGTTATTCGACAGGTATCTGATCGATAAAGTCATGAAAATTTCAGGGAACACACCGCACGGTGATTCCGGCGCTACCAGCGAGAGCGAATCAGCGCGATCGTACCTAGGAACACCTTCGAATCGCATTCCACTGGGCACGATACAATGTTTGGTAATTATCCGAGCCGGCGCGGACAATTTAAACTTCCTTCGGCCGGAATGCGACTGGACTCGCTGATTGCACACGCCAATTGCGATTTATTCTGGGACGGAACAGCGACGGTTTTATATAACTGGAAACAATAATCAGTGATTTAGTATCGCAATTATTACGCTGTAGTATTGTCCGGTTACTCGCGTTACTGAATGTCTTCATTCGACATCGATCGTCTTATAATCGTTTCCAAGCAATTCGGAAGCTAACGTGTTAACCCTCTATGAACCCGTATGACTTTCATGTTTTATAGCAATATATCAGCATCTTGCTGGTTTATTTCATCTTGCACGGCAAAGTGGCGAAGAAAATTAACTAACTTCAACTTTTATACGCTCAGGCCTGAAAGTTCGTCATTGTAATTCCAAAGTTACAAGGTATGTTCGCTTCGATGGAATTATTAAAACTATTGGATAATTTGTATTTACAGGTGGGTATTTGTTAATTAATTAACATTTTATTCTACACGCGTTTTCTTATAATCGCGAGAAACGATCTGCCAACAGAGGGTTCAACGTTGTAACGGTTTACTTCTTTCTTCGAACGGAGCAATCGAATCTGGAAAATGCAGCCGAAAGTACCTCGGCCGATCGCGATCCGTGTGAAGGAAGCTTAAGAGACGCGTTGGTGTCGGAAAGAGGAAAGATCGATCGATCATCGGTCAGCGAGCAAAAAGACCGGCTCCGATATACAAGGACGGTCATCGGCACCGACGTTATTCCTTGTTGACCCAGTTCGTGTGCGACCCGTGACGCGCGCACCGCGATTCACAGATTCGTTCGAATTTCTCGCCTCGTTCGGCTCAGGTAAAATTTCACGATTAAGAGAGACTGCCGCGGCTCGCTAGTAAGATCAGCCGACGCGTCGCTCGGCGAAAATAAATCGAGAAAAGACGAGCGGTATCGATTATTATTTTGTTGTGCAGCTGCGATTTGTCGAAACGCCAGCAAGATAAATGGAAGGTCGGCTAGCGGAAAGAAGCGCGGAGATACGCGGCTCGATGAATTAGCTCGCATGCGCTATTATAATCTGTTTTCTTGCCATTCATACGTTCAAGTAACAACAAGTCCCTCGATCCGATCGCCGCTTATATTTAGGCGAATCTTGAACTATTGGCGCGTCAACATCGCTAGAACGCGATACCGATCGTTTCGAAAGTGAGAGTCTCGATAGCCGACGCGTCATTGTAGATTCGCCTTGTTCGACGAGAGGACCTGATCCTTCGATTTAACGTTTCGCGAATAACTATCGGGAAATCTAAGATTCTCCTATCCCGATGGACCAACGATAGAACGATCGAACGGAAAATGAGTCGCTCGGAAGGCAATGCGGTTAAAGAAAGAAAAATTGTGAAGATGAATGTTTTGGCTTCGGAAATGATTGTACAATATATTCAGAAGCTACGAAAGAAGGGCTTTCTGACCTAGGAAAAACGAAGAAACGAGTAGATCCTTTAACAACTAGAAAGAATATTATCTATTCATAGGAAGCATCAAAGAATCGACTTAACCGCATTGTCTTCTAAGCGACTCGAGTACCGAGCGGTGTTTACTAAACTTTCGATTGACTTGTGCTTTAGAACGCGCGAATCGGTGAATCAGGTGAATGATCAATCTCTCGAGGAATGATCTGTGTCTTCGAAATAATTGTAAAAGAAGAAATCCGGTAGCTCGAGCGTTAAGAATCGTTCTTTTAGCCTGCGTATGAAATATTTTCACAGCGATACCGTGTTATTTTTACGACGGTCGGCTTCAATTGCGGGTCTCCTGAGTTCATCGCGTGAAACTGCTTCAGGTATGTTTATCTGCGACCGAAGGAGCAACTTTCGCGTAAAGAAGCTCGTTAAACGAGTGTCACGGGCATCTCTGCGGATTCACCGGGGTTATCCGAGCACTTCCGGCAGATTTCGAGGCCGCCGACAAGGCGTCGCGAAAACGAGGCGGACATTTATAAATAAAAATCACGGCGAATTATGTAATCGTAATCGCCGGCGAGATTCCGTCTTTTCTCTTTTTGAACGCCAATGTCATCGGTGTTGCATCACCGGGCCTGCAACTTCGCCATGTTCTGAGAGAACGTCTGGCAGCTGGTGTGATCGCTAATGCCGGGCGTTCCCTTTGTTATAGAAACGGAACACCGCGAAAGAACGCGCCGGATATCTCGACGGAACACTCGAACCTTCTTTTCTGGAAATAAATATGAAGCGTGGGTCGGATATCAGCGCGGAACGTTATGCAATTGAAGCGATGTGCAATGGACAGTATCGGCAGCAAGTGCGCAAATTCCATTTATCGGGGTGTTAATGGATTTACGGGTCAGTGGAGCGCGCGGCATGTGTAAAACCACTGAAAACACGAGCGGCTAATGTTGTTTTTATACGGAGATGACATTGTTGTGTTTCACGGCATAATTTTCTTACGCCGTATCGGCGTCTTCATTAGTTCGATTACAGTCAAGACTATAAACACGGTCACGTACGTACGCTTCGCGCGTTGAGGAAGGACGAGCTGATTGCGTTCCGTTCGAAATTGGTCGATTAAAAAAATGGGGGAAAAAGAACGAGAAATCGAACGGCCGTAAACGGAAGTCGAGACGGAGAAATTTCGAGCGAAATTCGATAAACGTTGCGCAATTTCGACTTCGTTCGCGGAGAGAAAAAACTTGCAATCTTCGAATCGCTATCGAAGTCACCTCGACGGTATATTTTTACGAATGTCTCGCACCGTGTACTTCGAGCCCGGGTGGGATCGCGCGAGAAATAATTGTGTTATTGGAAGAGGGACGGGTAACGTGGCCGACACCAAAAACTGACCAAGTAATCGCGCGCTTCCGGTGAGGGGCGAATTTTTAGCGGTCGGGATCGCAGGGTGAAAGTCGGTGAATTCCATGGAATTTCCACGAGGAACGGTTTCCACGATCATTAATGGTTCGTAACATTGGAACTTGACCTTCAGCTGGCGCGTGCAGTAGACATCCGCAGGAACGTAATCTCTGGAAGTATTACAAATGGCGCTACATGAAGGCATCATTGTTGTTGAATCACGTAATTCGTCGATGGGAACTCGGTTAATTTTCGAAGTCAAACGATAACGATAATCTTCTACTCGCGGTTCGGCGGGGTCAATGCCGATGTATCGACTATTTTCGGAGCGTTATTGTCAACTAACGGAGTTTCCCCGGAAGTGTCCTGAAAATATTTTCATCGGTGACGCACGCCGGGCGCGGATTTAAAAAAAGAAGAAAAGGGAAAAAGGGGGGGGGGGGAGGGGAATCGCGTTCACGGCTTAACGGCCGAATACGCGGTCCGAACGAAAAAGAAAAATCTTGCGGCCGACGTGACGGATTAAACGGTAAAACGACCGATGAAACTTCGTGGAGCCCGTGCCCCGCTGCGAACAATGCTCGTCTTACATGAAAGAAACAGGCCCATCGAACGATTCGTACTAAAAACGCAGGACGAGCGGTCGTTGACCGCTTAAAATGAAATTTCTAGTCCGTGGGAGTTCCCAAAATTTTTTTCGTTCGAGACCGCGTTCGTCATCCGGTGTACCTTTCACCTACTGTACACAGACGGTCGGTTCCTTTCTTCTTAAATGTCAGCAAGAATCGTTCACCCTTTGTGGGCCAGGTTGTTCCTTCGGCCGGGGAAAAAGTGACTCGAATCGCTATCTAATTCTTTGGATGGTTTCAAAATAGCATGCTAGAGGTGAAGGACCTCTCTTTCTCTCTCTCTCTCTCTCTCTCTCTCTCTCTCTCTCTGTCTTTCTCTCGTCGGCCAGACGAGTCTGCGAAATCGTTTCACGGAGAAACGAATAGAGAAGAGAGACGGACAGAGAAAGGGAGACGCGGAGAAATCCAGGCGGCAACCTTTCGACACCTTCTTTCATTTTCTTTCGAAATTTCGAAATTTCGAAAACGGAACCGCTGCTCCCGATGCGGACGGATCGGTGAAACGGTACTTTTACGAGCGCGTCTGCGGCTCCCTTTCGATCCAATTGTTCCTCTCGAATATCGGGGAGTCCGTTAGACCGGCGTCGTTAGATAATCACGCGCGAATACGTTAGGACCGATCGCTCGAAGCATTTTTATGGCGGCGATCTCTATTACTGCTCGCTTTCTATTCGGGAGGACCGGTGTGAGAGGGGTCAACGACCCGCGAAACCAATTGAGCAATCCACGAAACCGAGACCGGCTGCATCAGTCATCGGTGCCGGCCGAAAAGAACCATACGTGTCCTAAAAACGTACAACTATTGCCGCTGGCGCGTACGCCTCGCCCGTCGGGAGGGGATTCACTCGAATCCGGTCTTTGAATTCAAATTTCGCGTGCGTCCCCTGAAATCTTTCACTCGCTAAGAACTTTCAAATGTCGGAGACCCGTTTGAACCGGCGCGTTTTGTCATCTCCATGCTCCGCGGGCGTGAACGTCGATCGAACCGATTTCAAATTGGTTGCCGAACCTCTGGAAAATATCATTATCTGGAGGCAATTGCACCCAGTGGAAAGAAAATATTTTTCTCTCGTTGGAAAACCCGTTCGGACGTCGATTACGCGTTATCTTCGCGTATCGCGCGCGCGTTCGAGGATGTAATTCTCTTTTCTGGATTTCGTCAAATTACGCGTGATTTCTTTCGATCGGTACGAGAACTCTGAGGAATCGTCTGAAATGACACCGCCTTCCGATCGGTCCGAATTGTTTCTCCTCGGAATAGAGTTGTCAGGGTAATTGAACGTAGCTTGCGTCGCGATTCAATTGCAACTATTCCACGTTCGCACCGGCAGATTTTCCTATGGACGATATTGAAATCTCTTGGAATTTTCTAGGTTAATCCGATAAGAGGAGGGAAGCGGACACGACCGAACCAACGCTTGCATGCTTGCGACATGTTCACAATGCAGCTCGAACTTGCTCGATAATTCGGTCAACCAACCCAACCTGTGAACTCCTGAACAGCGCGATGATGCATCGCGGATTCTTTTCTTCTCCGCGATACGAACAGATCAACACGACCTTCTTTCCAAGAATCAAACACCTCGTGATCCCGCGTTCTTGGGGGAGCCGCGCATTCGAAAAACTTCGCGAATCATGTAGCCTCTCGATAAACTACCGAGGCAGAATGCAGAAGCTAGGGCGATCTCGCTAAGTTCCCTCTTCTTGGAAATTGATTACAGCTGAGCGTGAAGTTCCGATTACCGAAGATTCATCCGAGAAAAAGTATTTGATTCCGATCGTATTGTTGCCGTGAATGTACCAAACGAGTTGTTTAAATTGTAACTGATTGCTCGCTGCTTATCAACGCACCATTGCACGCCTTAAAGGCTCGATCGAGCCTTCGATATATCTTTGAGTACTTTATCGACCGGTAAACTGTAATTGATCGACGTCATGACAATTACGTATCTCTCTCTTCCAAATAACGCGTCTTTCGAGAGCACCGTTAGCACTGGGAGAAATTCTTTTAGGCGGTGTAACTTTGTCGATAGCTACGGAAATAGATATCCACAGAAACCTATGCTACTCTGTATTCTGCCAGAAGATTTCGATCCACAAAGCCCCGTTTCATCTTCTGCCAGATAAGAAGATCCATTTACAACGTGTTTACTTTCAACATCTGACATAACAGTCAAAACTGTTACAGCCAAATTTCTTATCGTATTTTTTCGGCGTGCGCTGAGTAAGTTGACACTTAAACTTCGTGACACGCCCGACCGTTCGCAATCAGCGTCGAATTATCGGTGACCATTGTTTTTCGAACGAAAGTTCCTGTTGCTGACTTTTAAACCGCGCATCCAAATGTTATCTACGCTCTTCGAGTCGTTCGAAAAAAAAGAGCAACGCGCAACCGTCACGATCAATCGATGAACCAGTGACTCTGATCCATTTCGCTAGGTCTAGGGTTCGTTAACTTCGATTCAAACTTGGCCCTGGACGGGTGAAAGTTTACGGTGAAAGTGTACGCGGTAACGATCGGATAAACGAAAAATCGACTTACTCTGAAGAGCCCAGGGTGTGTAGCGGTCGACTTCTTTCAAATAAAGGGCGCTGTCCCGGAGGCATTGCTCGGACGCGCCGTCGGAGGGTGCGAAAGGTTTCGCAAGGAACTCGAGGACGGTTTCCGGTCTGACTGCGCCGGCGAAGTTCTCCGAGGACGCGACGAGTACCAGAAGATGCAGGAGAACCGGCGAAAAGAGCCGTGGGCCACTGGAGAGCCCGACGAGAACGAGGAAACGCATCGTGGTCGCGTTCGATGGAATATAGTCCGTGTTTCGGGGCCGAAGCACGTGGCGGCCGCACGGGTCACGTGTCCACTGGTGGCCTAGGTGTGCACGCGTCAAAGGAGGCGGCAAAGTACGAGACGTCAAAACGTGAACTGTACGTTCTGTCAATCGCTGGTGCATTTATATATGTTACTGGTGGCGCTGGCACGATGATGGGGGTAAGAGCATTCGACTCCGATGGGCACCTCTTATCGATGCGACCGAGGATTACGCGCTGCGCGTAATGTGTCTCTCCTCCCGGCACGCCGGACCGGAGAGTGGGAGCGCGCGTGTGTGCCACCGTGGTAGGAATTCGACGATCGGAAAGATCGAACGGGGATTCTCGCCGCGTGAAAGACGACCACGACGGCCGCTACTTCCTCCGGCCTTTCGACGGACTTTTTCCGTCGATCTGCACCGAACCGAACCGATCCGCGGATCCACGTTCATCGTCCACTGCCTCGTCTTCGCTCCCTGACAGAATCGTTTCGTGTCACCGCGAATTAACCAGTTCCCTTCGGACGATCTCTCTCTTTCTCGCGAGCGATCGCGATCTCCCGATAAAAGTTCCGAAGAAAATCTCCGAACGTGTTTTATACTCCGGCAATCGTGCCGCCGCTGTGTAACTGGGAAATGTAATACGCTCGTCGTCGAATAAGTGCTGCAAAATTCGAATGGCCGGAGACGGTTTAAGTGGTCGATTAGATTTCAAGTGGTTGAACGTATTTTCGGTTATCGCTTCGACCGAGGTGGCTTTTTTTTTTACTTGAAATTCAAGTGAATCTTTATTTTCATTCGCATGTTTTCTTCTTCGTAGTTATCGAAGATACTTCGTTTGAACAATGACTCGTTCGATGGTTTGTTTTCTAGGGTTGTATCTTGAGGGTTAATCGAGGGATTACTGTAATTCCTTTATACCCGTCTCACCGGACCCGGTTTATTGCACGTACGTGACTAGCCATCTTTGAAGGAAATTTGGACTTTTCGACTACTTAGTCATTTGAACTTTCTCTCGGAATGGCCTGTTAGTTAGTTTAACCCAGGTATTTCGAGGGACACGGTTATTGTTAGCGTTTGGTCGTGAGCGAGTTTACCGCGTCTGAAGGGAATCCCTGTGTTTGCCACTTCGCAAACTCTGAACCTCGCCCCCGCTACCAAGAAGGGCACTTTCGAGTGAAACAGCGATGGGTATACGAACTCGATTATATGAATTTAGAAACGATACCATCGACTTGAAAAGCTGAAGGGTTGCGTTGTTTACTCGTGACTTATCTTCAGGTAAAACGGAAGATAACCTTTGATGACGAATTTCGGTAAATTGCAAACAGTTGACTGAGCCTGGAAGAGAGACCTCGCTGTCAATATTCTAAACTCTATCCCCTACTTCTCGTCTTTCTCATCGTCGTGAAATGAACTTTTTCGGTAATATCTAAGAAAAGCTTCGGTGTCTTTGGAACAATAGCAAAAGACGTTGAGCGATAGAGAATTTGGTTGATCTCGAGCATTTTGGTAGTTCTCCAGCATTAACCCAGACCCGAAGAACGCTTTTGCAAACATGGTCCGCCTCGAGCCATTCGTCTTGAATTCTGATCAATGGTAAGTAAAATGAGGAACGGAAAATGTTGGCAACAACGAGGAAAAGGTGAGCGAAGGGAACAGGGTGAGCAAAGCGGGCGACTTTCCTGGTGCGATTGGAAATATCTTTAGACTCGAGGCGAAAGGAAAATTTTCTTTGCTCGAGGAAAGGTGTTCTCGAAATTGGAAACCTAACCGACAGCATAGCAAAGAAACACTTTGACACGTTACGTAAACATGTTCCGCGTAGGTGTTCCGTTGCGTCCAATTTGAGGAAAATACTGCGGAAAGCGCGCAACAGGTTCGACGACCGAAATCACGTGTACCCGCGAGCGTATCGAGCAAAACAATTTCTATGAAAAAGAGTCAATGTTCCTCTGGTAAACCGTGACGGTCGAATATGCGCGCGTGTGAGTACGTGGATTTACGTACGAACGGAAACTCGATGAGACTGACGCGCGAAAACCGAGAGATTAAAGAACGCGGTAAATTTCCTTCTGCCGTGCAACGAGTCGCAGAGGACATTGTCCTGAAATTAACTCGATCCGCATAAAGATAATCTCCTAGAATAACTTAAACAATGAGTCGCGCGCCTTCCAAGAATCGCGTATTGCGACTGTCCGATCGTCTGTTCCGGCGGCCGCCGATTTTCCTTCGATTTTCATGCCGCACCGCACGAGGAAACACAATTTTCCCCGGGGATTATGCACACGTAAATATTTCACAATACGATAATACAAGCGAAACAGTGTCAGAATTGATATACGCCACATTAAAGCGGGAAGAGTTTCTTGCAACGCGTATGTATTAACCTTCGAAAAGGTTTCGAAGCTTGTTATATAATGTTTCGTTGCTTTAAAGCAGATTGGAGTGGCTGCGAATTCGTCATGGGAATTAACACAGGAAACGTGTGATTTTTTTGTACGCGGCACGTACTCGAAAAATGGCCGAGCGAACGAGCAAGTCAAAGAGCGAGGACCATTGAGCGTAATCGATAATAGTTCATTGATCCCGCAATAGCAATGTATTTTTCAGGGTTATCCTTATCTCGCGAATGTGTCACGCTGACGAAAAGAAAAGAGCGATCGATCACGATATCGGGAGCCGACAACGTCGCTCGCGATTTCCTGATAATACCAATCATGGCACGTCTCTGAAAATTAAGGCAGATCAGAGATCAGAGGGAGAGCACGACCGATAAACGCTTTTTTCGCGCGATGATTCTGATAATCGATACAAGGAAATTGCGGCGCGGTCATTAGACTGAAAATTCTGACGCGTAATACGAGTTTAATATTGAACAACGATGTACGAGTTGCGGAAAATTCTGCGAAATTGTTGGCCAACCTCTTATAAATGTCAAATCCATGAGCGAACGGACGTTTTCGAAACGGCCAGCCGTGATTGGGAATATAATTGATCGGTTATTCTATTATACGCGAATCGTTGTACTGGAAATGATTTAAATAAATAAGATTTATAATATAGAAACGAACACTCGAACAGAATTTTCATTGAGTACCGGGCCGAGTCTCGGGCTACCGGATTATTTTCACACGTCAAAATTTCTCGTGGCGGTCGTGGTACCTACCTCATTAATGATACAGATTTCTGGCTATCTCGATGAGAAAGTTGAAAACGGGTCGATCTTTCGACGGTGAAGGCACATTAACTTCGGTAACACATGGTGGCGGGGATCGGTTTTATAATCGGGCAACGAAAGAAGTCAATGCTCTTTCGATGCAGAATTCCAGCTTCCTCTTTGACTTTTATATCAATTTACAAATAATCGCTCGTCATATTCAGATATTTTTATGTCGGATTACATTTCGCCGAAATACTCTTTCATTTCGTTCTCGACAAATGAATTTTTTTTTTCTTTATTCGATATTATCTGTGTTCTTCTTCTTCTTCTTCAATAAAAAGTGGCTGTACGGTCGTTTTCTTTTTTTGGTGTTAACATGAATGGAGGTCATTGCCTTCAAATTATTGTTGTGCTTTAAATCGTTAGGCGGCTGATTCTCCTATTACGCGAATACCTATTAGAATCCAATCGAAGATGAATAATATCTATTACCTTGTAACAAGCTACCTCTAAGTGGTATAGTTAACATTGAAGTATTGTTAACTTAATACTTTAAGCAATAAATCCAATGAATCGTCGTTCTGATTTATTCCTTTCTTTGTTGCCTAATGAAACGAGTCAAGACTAACCCAGAAATGTTTCTCGGTTCTACTTTGTAGTTCGATCAAAGAACTCTTTCTCTATGATGTATACAGGGTGTTCCAAAATTACAAATACAAGCTTAAATAGCTGAAAAATAAAAAAAAAGGGAATGCGTGTAGCGTACGTACTATTGAACACTGGAATATTTGCAACATGATGTATTTATTACTGGGAAATCAAAAGGAATTTATATATTTTTAAAATATCAATCACGTCTATATTTTTCGAAGTCATTCAACTTTGTAGCCTGACTGAGGAATTCATCTTCTATATTACATACCGGGTGTCTTGGAGTTGTAGGAAGAAATTTAAGGAGTCGGTGAAAAATATTTTCACCGACCGTTGAAAATTACTTTACATTTGAACAATTGAAAGCGATCATATGAGTTTTAGGTATAGCTATTATAGATTTATGTGTAGCTATCACATAGCTAATATAAATGAAAAAATCTGCACTTTTAAATTTAATATGGTTCGCATTTATAAAATAAATGTTCTTTTAGCAATTGGCGCCTACATACTACCGGGTTCTATGTGTGCTACATCGATTGCCATTCTACAGGGGTTCCCTGATTTGCAATTTCAATGTACAGAGAAAAATTTATCTGATCCATATAAAATTTGGATACTGAATGAAATCACGGAATCGTTTATTAACAACGAGAATATAATTCATTTATGAATTGTGCATAATTATATTTGATGATAATGAATGCGTTTTATTGATTTCTTGCAAATACTTATCAGAAGACATTATTAGTATTAGAATTGAGTATTTGTAAAAGTTTAATTCATTACCCGTTTTTTTTTTATTTGTATTTTACACAACAGTAATCCTTGTATGTAGTGCAGTTATATTATTTATGAGTAACAGTAAGATTACGCTTATAACATTGTATTAAAAAATATTTAATGTGTTTCTATACAAGCATTGATCAAGGATGCAAAATATTTGCTATGATTTATACAAAATTATCCCTGATACATTTTTAAAAGGGAATGCACAATAAATCTTATACTATTTGTAACATATAAATGCTGACAATGTACATAAAAAGAGAAATATAGCCTAAAGCTCTTTAAGAACAAAACTTCATTTCTTTACAGAAAATTCTTCTATAAATTATATAATATGTTATTTTAGCAATAAAATCATCATTAAATATAAGTGCAATTTAAATCTCTTTAAGATTGTTACAAACTTTTTTATTAATTGGATCCCCATCCTATTTTAGTTAAAATTTCTGAAGCATCCTCAGCTACCTTTTCTGGTGTTTGCATACTATTTACTTTATACATTGAGTTTTGCTTTTCAAAGTATTCAACTATTGGCAATGTATTTGTAATATACGTTTCATGTCTTTTCAGCAAAACATCTTCATTATCATCCGTTCGTCCACTTCCTGCAGCACCACGTTTCAAACATCGTTGTGTGCACACTTCCTTACTGCATTCGCAGAATAATACTCCTTTTACTATACATTTATCGGTCATTTCCTATTAATAAAAAAACATTAAAATGAATAGAAACATATTCATTACTACTATCATTTATTATCAGAGTTAAACTATCCATTTCCATACCTTGTTCCATCCATCAAGATTATCTTGATTTCGTGGAAAACCATCAATCAGGAATCTTTTGTGTGGACTGGCAGAATTTTCCATGGCCCGGTCCAAAAGGCTACAAGTAATCGCAACAGGCACAATCGTTCCATTTTTAATATGATTCTCAATTAGTTCACCATATTCTGATTCTGGTTTCATACGTTCTTCTCTCAATAAGTCACCGGCCGACAAATGAACATAACCATATTTTTCCATAATACACCGACCTAAAGTACCTTTACCAGCGCCAGGACCTCCCAAAATAAATAGAACCTCGAATTTTTGGATTGCAGACATCCTGAATAATCGCAGTCCAGCTGTAAACACGTTGAACATTAAAATATAACTTTACCGCATTGAGCTTTAATTACACAACTAAATCAGATAGCTTTTCTTCGAAGCTTTATGGCGCTACCTTTTACTTATCTACTCAACAGAAAGTTTCGTAATATTTAAATTTCAATTTGACTTCATAAGTTTACGTATACACTAAAGCTTGAAATGATATTCTAAAATTAATAGATTAATGATAAATAAAATAAAATCATACCACACAAAATAGGACAATTCTGTTTCTACGAACTGCAACGATGCATAAGCCACAAAAGTCTTAATATGAAGTCGATGTTTATTGAAAATTGTTGTAGATAAGAGATAATCTATAAGTATTTATTTAGATACAGTATTTCACTTATATTCCATTTACAGCACCACACCCTATAAATTATCAGCAAATGTATTAACATCCACGTACTATTTTGAAAATATTACTGTAAAAGAGCTGTATTAAATTATAGCACTTTGTTTAAAGAAAAGAGCCGACTAAAATCGAATACTTCAATATTTTCTAGCGAGAAACACGTTTTTATGGTTTATGATTTTGTGCTTTAATTGATTTATTGCTTATGAAATTGTTTATGAATTTAATTTAATACTCTTGACAAGTAAACTGTCTTTTAGTAGGTACCTACATGTATTTGTATAAGTACAAACGTAACTGTTTGAATGCCTACACTTGAAAATCTTTTTATTTAATTTAAATTCATATACTCTAATCTACGTATTGAATATTTTCTACATGATGCAAAATTCTCTACGTAAGAAATAAATCCATTATATGTTTTAAAGTACTTTATTATTGCTTATTGAAATTTTTCCTTACTTACTTATTTAAATTAGTAAAATAATATCGACGTATTCAAATTTGTATAAATTTCAGCAAAACTTTAAGATTTTAAGTACTTTCTTGACACGTCCATATGTAAAACTATCACTGTACAAAAACGTAAGTAATAATGCGCATATTAGAATATTATACAACGAGTAAGTACCTATATAAGCATGTAGTTCTTCCATAGAGCATGACTATTTAACCTTGCGCTGCAGTTTACTGAATTAATTATGTAATATGACAAAGTGCCGGTATGCGTCTTATTGTAATGACTTGTAATTTGTGAATAAAAACGTAATAAATACAAGTGTTATATCACGTATGATCAATTGTGTGTAGAACAAAATAAATTACTCTAAATTAAAGTTGAGGTTAAGCTAAATTCATAATATTTATTTATAATAGTTAGAAGACGGAACAATGATAATAATGAAGAGATGTCAACAATTTATTGCATCTGGAAAACTATTAGTATCCTGCTTACAATCTAGTCAAGGATTACACGTGGTTAATCAATTACATCCATGGACTACAATTCATACTTCGTCGTTCATTCATGATAAATATAAAAGAAACTATATATCAACGGAAAATCTGTCGAAGCCTGCTGAAGTTTCATTAAAGCCAAACGATGAGGTAGTACATTCTTTAACATCAAACGTGCAATCAAAGCAAAATGTAACATTTGCTGTGAAACTAGTTAATAATAGTCCATCTAAAATCCGACCATATTTAAAACTATTGAGGATGGACAAACCAATAGGTGAGATAACATAGCCGAAATTATACAATTTATTGTAGGTAACTATGCCATGTACTTTTCATAACGTTCATATACGAGTAATGTTAGTTATTAAAGGCTTATATATGTAGGATCATGGTTATTGTTTTGGCCTTGTGGTTGGAGCATAGCCTTAGCAGCACCAGCAGGTTGTTTACCAGATTTTCAACTTTTATCCCTTTTCGGAATTGGTGCATTTATCATGCGTGGAGCAGGATGTATAATAAATGATATGTGGGATCAAGATATTGACAGCATGGTAATATCAAGTTTACAAATATTCAAGATTCAATATTATAAAGACTTTTCAATGTCAGGTAGCGAGAACAAAAGATAGACCATTGGTTACTGGAGAAATTTCACCTCTTCAATCATTTGCTTTTCTTGGAAGCCAATTAACTTTAGGATTACTAGTGTTGTTACAACTAAATCTTTATAGTATTATATTGGGTGCAAGCTCATTAGGTATATTTTCCTAATTTTAGTACGAAACAGTATTTCTCAATTTTTTTAACAAATTAAAGCAAATTCTTTCAATCTAACTGAGTAACTTACAAGTTTATAAATAATGAGAATGTATTAATATTTATATTCACTAACCATAACAGTCTTAGAAATTTTTGAATGTCCACCATTTAAAATTCAGAAATACTGTAAAAATAAATATAAAAACATATACATATACATATGTTTTTATAATATATGAAATAAACATCACATTTTTATTACAGTTTTAGTAATGTTATACCCAGTTATGAAAAGAATAACATTTTGGCCACAATTGATGCTAGGAATGACTTTTAATTGGGGTGCACTTTTGGGCTGGTCTGCAGTGCACGGATCATGTGATTGGTCAGTGTGTCTGCCTCTTTACGTTGCTGGAATTTGTTGGACACTTTTATATGATACTATATATGCACATCAGGTAAAGGTTTGCTGTCTATTTTAAATAATATCATTTTATTATTTATCGTTGTATTGCAGGATAAAATAGATGATGCTATAATAGGTATAAAATCAACAGCTTTAAAGTTTAAAGATAACACAAAAACGTACTTGGCTGGATTCAGTACAGTTATGATAAGTAGTTTAATTACATCAGGTATTGTAACTTCACAGACTTGGCCATATTATACAGCAGTTGGATTAGTTAGTGCTCATCTTTTGAATCAAGTAAACAATTATTATTATAATTTAGTTCAGTCGTACATAATTATAAGATTTGAATAATGTTAAACATAATATATATTTATATTTAGGTTTACAGCTTGAATATTGATAATCCAACAGACTGTGCTAAAAAGTTCATCTCCAATCACAGGGTAGGAATGATTTTATTTGCTGGAATTGTGTTAGGAAATCTAATGAAAGATTCTACTAACAAACCAGATGACAACATCGAACATTAGGTCTATCAGTTGTAGATGAATTAAATTGAATTATTTTTGAAAATATATTACACATGAAGGCAACAGTAGCACATTTTAAATTATGCAAGATAAATTGTGTAAGTAACTGGCTGGTTCTAGTACACTTGCATAGAATTTGTTTTAACAATTCCATACATATAAATGTGCCATGTAACAGCATGAATTCTTAGTTATAATTTATATTATACCATTCTTCAAATTGAAAGTGATACAATTTGATATTGACACAAATGTTGACATTAAAATGGTCTATGTTTAAAAAAACAACATAACTTAAAATTTACACCAAAGATTACACCATTAATCAATATTAATAATAATTATAATTAAAACTACTGTTACAAAATAGTTGTTGTAACTGCAGGAAACATACAAAATAAATTGCTTTTCTGTATTTAAATACTCATTTTTGTTTGAAAAGTAAATATATGTTTATTAAAAACATAAATAAATAGTACAATTGACAGTTTCACACATAAAATCAACTTTTTATTGGTAATGTAATTTGATCCTGTGTGGAATTTAATTGCGGATTGTTATTTATTGTTTCTGAATTATTCTTTATTGAAATTTCTAATTGACTTATTGTATTCTTGCGTTCTAGCATTTCCAAGTCATATTGTTCTTGAGTTAATAAAGACTTTTTCATTTTATCCAATAGGTTTATATTTGGCAATATTATGGCTAAATAGCCTCCCTTGTGTGGAGGTTCTAATAAAAGTTTTGGATTTTGTAATAATGTTTCATTCACTTCTACCAATTTTCCAATTATGCAACACTTTATGGTGTAAGTTTTACCATTCGAAGAAGATATAATACAAATATTAGAGTTTGCTTGTAAAGGTTGGGCTCCATGTTTGCTCTTACCTGAAACCTTATTCAGAACTCTATCCAATTTTTCACTGACTTTGAAATTAACTTTTGTTATTTCTTTATTACCTTGTAAAACTGTATGACTTGGAGCTAAAGTGAGCATGCAAATACGATTACTGTGCATTAGAATGCAAATGTCATCATTAGGACTTTGTACATTTAATTTATAATAAGCAGTAAAATATCTCTCTGTGATTGTTGGAAATAAACCACTATAATGTACTTCATCTAACATGTCTGCAACATTATCATTTGGTGGAAATGAAAATAAATGATCATCGTCATCATCATCATCCTTTGGTAATGAATTTTCTTCTTCACCTTCATCATCAGTTAATTCTATGTTTTCTTGACATTCAGAATTCTTCTTTATGTTATTTTCATTATGAAAACTATCCATTTTTCTTAACTTTTCATTGTCATTAGAAATATCCTTGTCCAAATTAACAGATTTAATTTTTTTTGGTATTGGTTCATTATCTATCTCGGCACTCATTATTAATTATTATAATGAATGAAATAAAAGTTCATGAGACTATAGAGATATTTTTTATCTATATATATTTAATAAAAATAAAATGTTTTCTATTGTATACACATCTAACAATAACACATTTTAAAGCAATCAGTTTATATTGAACTTTTACTTTCTTCTTTTTAAATATTATGTACTTTTCCTAGCTTTTCGTAAGACAATTGATTTTTTGTTCTATTAATTTTTAGCTAAAATAAAACATTAATTAATATGAGAATTATGTTTAAATGTACAAATTAATTTGCATTTTAATCCTTACCTAATAACATGTATAATTTGATATACGTATTTACTACTGTTTTCAGTAAATAATCAATGAAACTTACTTGTTTCTTTATGCAAAATATCATTTCTTTTTCTACATTGTTGTAATAGCCCAAGTATTTATGAAATGAATGCTACAGTAACACACAATTTTTTAGGTTATGTACATTTTTTACAGAGTACATGTAAAGAAGATATTAATGCATTACCTCATATTGACAATAGTATAATTTGTAGAAAACTTTATTAAAAGTAAAATTATAAGCTATTAGTGAACTATATTTTCTTATAATATTATGTCTTATATTCGTTATACTATAATAGTGTAACATTAAAAGTACTCAGTTGTAGTACTTTAAGAATATATTTTTTGTATCATATATAATTGTTTATATAAATAAGTAAATTTGAAACCAGATATTTTTAAAAATAATTTTATGCTATTATGGAAAAAGTACATATTTTTTCTAAATAATTTATATATACTTATATATACATATATGTATATATACGAATTATTATTGGCTTAGAAGATTAATTTTGTCAACTAAATTGTATAGAATACAAACAGAATATTTTTTCATTATCGAACAAATCGTAATAAATTATAAATTAAATTCATATATTTTAAAGGTGAATTTCAAAGAATTCGAAATGTTAATTCACAATGTTCCTAGATTTGTAAACGTATCATTGGCTAAATACGTACCCAATATAGATACAAAAAATCAAACAATGAAGCCACACTAAACCGCGGAAAAGGAAGTGGTTTCTGCAAATGGAAAGTCCAAAAAATAGTTAAACAAAACGTAACGAAAGAAACCTTCTATCAGTATTTCTTTGTACCGTGGCCTGCTTTGGTTCTTTAGAAAACAACGTGAAAATATCTGAGGAAGTTCCTGCTATTGTATCCGTTGTTATGTTCACCCTACGTTTGGCTAATTTTAATACGTATGCTTTTGAACCGCAAACAGTGCTTTGTACACGGAATCCGTTGGAATTTTGTAAATGACTCGGCAAAACGCGACACTATTTTTATATACACACAACATCAACC
Source organism: Nomia melanderi (assembly GCF_051020985.1). NCBI lineage: Eukaryota > Metazoa > Arthropoda > Insecta > Hymenoptera > Halictidae > Nomia > Nomia melanderi. The sequence goes on from NC_135008.1 coordinate 6,629,210, forward strand.
AATCGAGACGGAAAAAGACACTTTAACGGTAAAATATGTGTTCATCCGTACGTTTAACATCGTAATACAATTAAAAAATGTCAGAGAGAAAAGTGGATACAGAAATCGTGCGAAAGGAATACACAAACGATGTGAGCCTCATCGATGAAGTTGAAATCATTGACGTGTCTGTTTCAGATTTTAATGATACTGATACCTGGTAAGTAATTTGATTAGTCTTCGATTAATTTGAAGCTTTTCGATTACAAATAATTTCACTCTGCAAATGTCACTTATAGCTTCAATTGAATTTAATCTCTTTTTAAAGATTAGCCAAGTCTTTAGCCAAGAAGCCAGCCTTAAATTGAATTTAAGAATATCTTACCCAATGTTACTTATTCTAATGTAACAATATATTTTAAACAATATAATACACAGAAACAGTTTTTCAACTGTAAAACGTTTTTTGTTTTACTTTCATAATAATTAATTTTTGTACAAACAACAGAAGTACAAATCCTTAGAAAAATTCAGGTATAAACTTACATCAGTTTTTATTCCTTTCTGTAGGTTGTATATACCATTGCAGTATCAATCTGAGGCTTCAGTCCAAAATTTGTACACCTGGTTGAAAAATGAATCAGAGCTAATTTTACCAGGTACTGAAAATACTACGAATGTGTTGTTATAACGTATTAAAATTGGTTTCACATAATTTCATGTTTAAGTTTTAAATATAATCTTTCTATAGGAAATAGAAGATTCATCGATACAAGAACATTTACAAGACCTAAAAAACGAACGAGTAGAAACAACTTTGAATCTATTTTGGAAAATTTATCTCCACCTGTATCAAGTGTATGGAAAACTACATATTCAAACTTTTCACATATAGGAGAGGATGTAAGTTTATTTGTATGTATATATATTATACATATCTTTGCACTCATTACATAAAAATTTTAACCACATGATTTTTTGATATAGTTAAGTAAACATTTAACTAAACCTGCTGCCAATAAAGAGGAAACTGTACATCCAATGTTAAAAATGGCACCTAATACAAATATCAGTTTTCTTTCTGATGAAGCATCAATAACATCAGGTCAAGAAAGTATGGAAATTTTTTTGAACATGTCTCATTCAAAGGGAATTGATTCATTCATTAATTTAGTTGAACCTGGACTCAGTGATCCAATTATGAATGTGTCTCAACCTTCAATATTTTATTCATCTATCACTTCATTGCCTAGAGATGATTCTTTGCATAACGCAGATTGTGATAAAGAAGATGAACCTGCAAATTTAACTCATTCTTTGAATCAACAAGCTATCATACACAAGGATATTAAAAATCCACATGTGAATGAAACATTTTCAATGGTCGATGGAATAGACAATGAACCAGACAATAATAAAACTCACTGCCTGACTCAAGCAAACAGAACATTTACCAATAAATCTGATAACATCGAACTAAATGAAACTTATGATGCAGAACCTGCTTCTTCAACAGTTATATTGACAAGAACAGATAAAGATAGACAGAGTACAATTAATTTGTCTTCCACATTTGTAAATAAAGATGATGGAAATATAAAGTTATTGCAATTAGAGGATGACAAGAAGAAAGAATCAAGTGCTCTGAATTCCACATATTCTACTACAGAAGTTAAGGATGTAATTACGAACGTAAATTTATCTACTAAAAATGATGCACAAGATGAAAAAGTTCAGGCATGTGATCCCCACAAAAATACGTCTACCATTATTCTTGAAAATGTAGTCGAACCTATTTCACCTGTTGCAAATTCAACTTTTTCATTGGTGCAAAATAACGCTTTGGATTCTACATTTAAATTATCTATTCTTCCTGGTTATCAATCAACCCCTAAAAATCCATTAAATTCGACATTTCAAACAAATAGTAAACATTCAGAGAAATCATCAATATACAATGCAGCTGTATCTTCAAATTTTAAAGCATCCACATCACTGAGAAAAGAATTGTTAGCAGAAATACATAGAAATACAGATCATAAACTCGATGGTACATATAATTGTGTGGCTAATGAACTTCACACTAGAAAGACTGAGAAAAGATCATTCGATGAGATCCCGAATCAAAATACCAGAAACAATATATCTATAGAAAATAAATACAGTACATATAAAAAGGATCAAACAGTTAATAAAATTAAAGTCGAGACTGAGATAGTAAATGATGCAGAAGCATGTGTTCAGAATCTGCAGGATAAAAAGTATTACACTTTTACAAAAAAAAGTAACATTCATGTGGGAAAGACTGATATGGAAAATGCGGAACCTTTGGGGAACGTGGACGCTACATTTGTGAAACCACTTCCGAAACTGCAAAAAAGACAGCAGCACATTCCGCGAATGCTTTCAAAATTACCACAGTTCCTTCAAAAATCTAATCCAAATCTTGTATCTAATTCTTTGAAAACTGTTAACATGGCAGGATGTACAAATGCATCTACTATTGGGTATATGAAAGGCTCACAATTGAATATTGTTAGAGATGTTGAAAAAGGTGTAACAAATAAATTGTACAGTTTAGGTAAAATGAAAAGTGGTTCTGAGCAGCGACTTTTAGAACTTAATACAGGCGTAGGGGAACTCCAAATGATGGGTGCTGGAGGATCTACAGAAAGCATTGAAAGTACACAAAGTGCTCACAGTGCACCTGACTTAGATGACAGACTTAGCACATGTTCAGATAGTAGCCATAATTCATACACTGTGCAGCCGATGAATATTGAACAATTGCATCAAATAGTACGAATGCAAGAAGAAAGTAAGTAATGATTTTTCTTAATACTGAAGTGAGAATTGAGACTTTTATCTTTAATTATTTTAATTTTCCTTAGGTTTAAAACAGGATGCAGCTCCTGTTTTAAATAAACATGTTATGGAAAGCACTTGGACAGACATGAAAAAGAACTTACCTTCTCCTATTCTAAAAAATGGTACTGATGGTTGTGAAAGTGATTCTTCTTCGTTAACAAGTATGGACTTCAATGTTAAAACAAGCTCTCCGCTAATAAGTCCTACTAGATCTAGTCAGTCCGTAAATACCGATGGTAAATCAATATTTCATATTTACAACAGATATTTTTCGTATTCTATATTTTTGTATGTACTCATAATTCATTTTTAAGATCATTCTACGGAACGTAAGCTGAAACAGGAAAATGAAACAGATATAGTGAAAAAAGCTGAAGTAAGTTTGTTATCAAACGTAATATGTACAATTTTTATTAAGGAAACTTAATTTTTTATTATTCGTCTTTGCACTTTGAATTAAATATATTGAATTGTAGGCGTTTAGTAAACCAACAATGAAATTCGAAAACAAAACTAGACTGCGGCAACCCACGAATTGGAATACTGGAAATAGAACTTCAAATATGCTTAGCGCTATTCCTAGACCACCATCGCGTATACCAGGCCCTAGGACAATCAGACCAACCATAAAGAATACCCAAGGTGATGTAAAAAGAGGATACATGTAAAAATTCAAGGAGTACTGATAATCACAGGAGATACGCGTTTCTAAATAAGAAGATTTGATGATTTAATTTGTATTAAAGATGGTATATCTTCAAAGGAGGAGAACTCTTTTAAATGTGACAAAAGTTCAGTATTATTATACTTTCTTCAATATGATGAAAGCTATAATTGAAACAGTCTCAAACATTTCTGTTTCGGGAAAACAACGAATCTAAGAAAAACTTTCAAAAGAAATTGAATGTTATAAATGGTGAAAATTTGTCATGTTTTTAGGAATCTATCATAATTTTATCATGAAAGATTTGTTACAAAAAATTTTATTTTAAATTATTTTTCTCAGAAAAATATAAAAAAGTATTGTTTTTAAACCAAACGTAGACTGTCAAATACTGATTTTAATCTTAATTATTCTGATTCGTCGTGACAATGAATTGGTACACTTACAGTATAAGATGATCCTTATTACATATGTAGATAAATAAAAATATTTTTTTTATAAGAATACTATTACATACGAAATTATATTGTATTTCAACAAGAGCATCTGTGCGTGATATGTGCATTCCATTGAAAGCATTAATGATATACCACTAGCATACTGTGTATAATTATATGTAGGTAGGGTTTTGAAAGCCAAATTTTGTACAAATTTTTTGTCATTAGGAAATAATTAGAAAGTGCAGACAACTTACATTAAAAACTTTAAAATTGACGAATTCTTAAATACAGATAGTATAAGAAATAACTTGCATTTCATATAGAGAATGAAAATAAATCTATAAAATGGATATGAAACCAATGAATATTTATAAAATTTTAGAAACTCGAAGTTAGATTTATAGATTTTAATAAGTAGTAAACAAAATATCTCAAGGGCATATGCCTTACATTATTAACAATTACAGATAGGTTGCAGAAATAAATAATATTTTTTAAGAAAATAGTAACATACAGAAACAGTGTTTCAAAGTAAATTTTTATATACAGGAACAAAAGTTTAAGGTTAAAAGATAAAATCACATAAATTTATATGCAATTTTGTAGATACTGGAAGAGCTATTATCTTTTTTAAGAAATCCAATGCAATATTTTTTTATATAAACGGCCTATGTAGAATCAAATGCACAGAGCCTTATGGTATATTATTAATTCCATGCAGCATATCTGTACATTTGGAATACCCTTGAGCGTAATTGTCTTGCTGATCTGCAATACATATATTTTTAAATAATAATTTTTATATCCATTGATACATCCTGAAAATTTATAATAATTTTAATGTGCCGAAATTAGGACAACTTTATGTGCTTAGATTTTTTTAAGATTTAAATTGTAGTTACCAAAGAATAATTACAAAATTGTTTTCATATCACAGAAAGGTTGATGTTAACTGTAACGTTAAGAATGTAAATTTTTAATAATTCCATTCATATATTAAAATAACAGGAAACTACATTTTGTACGCTGACAATTGACAGTTCCGAAAATAAGTATAAAGATGTATATAAACTATTTAAGACTGTAGACATAAACCATGGTACATACCTACAGTATCTTTTCATTGAATAATAGAACATATAATTGATTGTGAATTAGGAACATCAAAGGTGCAAAATGCATCTGTATTTAAATATGAAAGTTTTATGCAAGTATAGACTCAGTAAGTTTTTTATATCATCAGAAGAACACTATCAATAAAGAATTTACGTTAGTAAAGAATAATATGAGTAACATCTGAGTAACGGTAAACGGTGTACATGATAAGTAATTATATTTCCAATTTAATGTATGTTGCTATATTTGAATCATTTATTCAAATTTTAAAATTATGCATTCAATCAGATAAAATAAATAAAAACGCAAATCGGTTTAAAATATTTCGGGACGTTGTAATACTTGTATTGGTAATCAATTGTCATATATTGCATATATACTTTTGAGTTCCGTCCTACAGTATTTAATTTCCATTGATGCAAAATCTTCAGAGCTGAAACATATCACAGCGTACAAATATTAAAAAAAAAATTATATCTTAAAAAATATACATCAATACTAAGGTTAAATAATTATTAGAATTATTGGTATTGTACTATTATGGAAATATTAAATATTAAAACCTTTATAAACATGTCAAGGGAATCGGAAACAAATAATTATCATATAGAGTATATGTGAAAAATCCACTAATGATAAGAAGGAAATTATGTTTATGGACACAGAGTTTTGAAAATTATTTTTGGGGAATGTTTTTATTACATTTAACAGGTATATCTTCAGGAAGTTTTAAAACTTGTAGAAAAAAGAGTCAAGAATATCAAGCCATTGTATAAACTGTTCCCATTGTTATAATTAATACAGTGCTTTGTAATATTAATGACTCTTCAAAAATATTTTATGTACATAAGTACATTGTATGCAATATGTCTTTACATTCTTTATGAACGATTCGCATTCACTTTAGCGTTCTCTTTAATGCTCTCTTTAGCACATCTCTTCTGTATTCTTTGCTTAAAGCAATGACAGCAAGAGAAAATACAAAGTGCTTGTACATTAACCTGTTTTCCTGAGTATTACCAATTTTATGCGTATAGCCGCAATTTGTCCACATTATCATTAAATTTTAGTGCTACAAATTCTACGATGAAACGTTGTGCTTGTTGTGTTGTGTTTAAATTTTTAATGATACGAGCATGAATATACAGTTGCTTTGTAGCATAAATAAGACAAGGAATGTACTTGATTAAAGATGCCAATAATTCTGACATTAATTCTGACAATTTAATGCAGTAGCTATGAAATTAAAGACTTGAAAAAGAAGAAAATAAGTTTCTTCATATCTAGAAAATACATTGAATAATATAAAAATGAAAATTATATTCCTTTGTCACCTTTTTTTTCGTTAGTTGATATTCATAAGAAAAGAATTTGAAACCTTGTATTCATGTTGTAAATAATAAACAAAAGTGATAGTCATGTTATATATTCTTTATTTATATCTTTAAATGTTAGACCTTAAGTGCCTTTATTGTATTACAATACAAAACAACTTTTTTATATATTTCAATTATAGAAACTAGATAGCTGCTAACTAACTATACTGCCCAATATTTAGTAAACAAATGTAATGTGATCTTTTTTTACTAAAATCTATAATAATAAACGTTTTACAATACTAATATAAAAATTAATTTCATATATTTCCTATTCTATTTTTATCAGAAAACCTATAACATTACAATGTTCAATTGCATTATTACGTATTATGTAACATTCTTAACTTAAAAGAATCAATATATAGATGAAAAGTGAGATTAAAAGTTTGATCAAAAATACAGTATACATTTAAACAAATTATTATAGTGAAGACTGTGATTTATCTAGTTAATAATCTAATATCTTAGTATACAACGAGATAACGTTAGGCTCAATTATTTCCAATTGCTCCATACCAAACATGGCGCAAATGATAATATCTAAAATTGCTCTCTCAGCAATTCGAAATAGTAATCGTGTAATAGTGCGAATACCTGTGCCTGTAAAATATCAACGATCATGTTTCCATACAAGTTGGATTCTCGATGGTATACACTTTATTCAAAAGTAATTTATTAACACAATTATTCTTGACCGTGTTTAGGTTAACATGCAATCATTTCGTTAGAACAATTTTTTTTCAGTATAACATTAATTTCAATATAAATTATAATGTCAATAATACAGATCAATGGGTTTTTTTCTATTTTTACTAGTAACAATTCGTAATTACTTATTTATACTGTTGATATACAGAGTGATTATGCAATCAAATAATAAATGCATGTGTGGTTCAAATATATTTAAAATTTTGCTTTGCTTTAGTAAAAGGGAAAGAGGTCTTAATGCCTTCCTTGTCGCCTACCATGGAAAGTGGTACTATTGTCAAATGGTTAAAGAAGGAAGGTGAGAAAATTGAGGCTGGCGATGCACTTGCTGATATTCAAACCGATAAAGCTGTTATGACAATGGAAGTTGATGATGAGAGTATTCTTGCAAAAATAATTGTAAGATTTAAAAATGTTTTTAAAGATGCATAATGAAATTGTCTTGGTATTTACTTTCAAAAAATTATTCTTATCTTATGTACATTTTAGTCAATAAGTTTTTTAACTTTTTGACTAGATCTTATTTTGTATAGTGTAAATAAACACATTATATTGATTTACTAGATACCAGAAGGAACAAAGGATATTAAAGTAGGAACACTGATTGCCCTTACTGTTGAAGCAGATGAAGATTGGAAATCTGTAGAAATGCCAGACACTGCTTCGAGTGCATCTGCAAGTACTCCACCAACACCTTCTGCACCAGCTGCTGCTCCTGCTGCAAGCACTGTAGCTGAACCACCTCCTGGCCAGTAAGTTCTCATGGTAACAAAGCTATATATTTGAAGGACTATTAATGTGTTGAAATTAAAACAAAGAATTATGAATTTTTCAGAAATAATGTCAGTATGCCTGCTTTGTCACCTACAATGACTTCAGGTACAATAGTAAAATGGCTTAAAAAAGAAGGAGAAGAAATAGAACCAGGGGATGCAGTAGCAGAGATACAAACAGATAAAGCTGTTATGACATTTGAATTTGAAGATGAAGCTGTCTTTGCAAAGATTCTTGTACATTATTGTCAATGAATATTACATTATGAGAGAGAGAGAGATGAATAGTATAAATTTAATATATACTTAAAATTTTATTTGCCAGGCTCCTGAAGGTAGTCAAGTTGAAGTGGGACAATTGATTGCTATTACAGTTGAAAAGGGAATGGATTGGAAGAATGTTGTTATTCCAGCAACTACAAAACCAGCTGCTGCAGCTGCTCCAGTTGCAGCGGACACGCCGGCCGCACCAGGAGGAGATGCAAAACCTGCACCAAGTGGACAGTACGTAAATTTATTCTTCTTCCTGATTTTAAAGCAATTATTTATATATTACGTAATATATTCATTTCTTATAATTTCTTTCTTACAGAGTTTATGGTTTAGCAGTAAAACGATTGTTAGAAGAATATGGCTTAAGTTCTGGTTCCATCAAAGGAACTGGACGACCCAATAGATTATTAAAAAGCGATGTATTAGCCTATATTGCAGCAAATAATGTACAAAAAGTTGCTCCAGCAGCCGGTATGTATTAAGAATTGTTTTTATTAATTTCAAAATATTATACTATATATTAATATGGATATTTCTATTCGCTGATACAGCTTCTCCTCCAAAATCCGAAGGAGATAAAAAGGATCGTGCCAGTTCTTCGAAAATTCATGTGCCTGTTGGTCAACCTTCTACCTATGAAGATATACCAGTTTCAAATATACGTGCGGTTATTGCTAAGAGACTCGGAGAATCGAAGGTAAATTTAAATATTTTTTTTGTATGATCAAATGTCATAAAAATTTGTACAAGGACACATGTGATAATTACCTATTGTTTCAATTCATGTAACATTTTTTTTAGAGTACTATTCCGCATTCTTATGCTTACGTCGATATTAAACTAGATAAACTGAATGAAATTCGTAGCGAATTGAAAGCTGACAATATTAAAGTTTCGGTAAATGACTTTGTTACGAAAGCAGTCGCACATGCATTAGTCGAATGCCCATCAGTAAATACATTGTATCAAAATGGTCAGGTAAGTGCAAAAATTGCTTTAAAAGCAAGAGAGCATATATATGTAAACACTATTAACTATGACATTTTATTAATAGATTATACGTATGCCGCGAGTCGATGTATCTGTAGCAGTTGCTACAGATACAGGTCTTATTACTCCAATTGTTTTTGATGCCACGGCCAAGAGTTTGTTAGATATTGCAAATAATATTAGAGAATTAGCTGAAAAAGCTAGAACTGGTCGATTAAAGCCAGAAGAATTTCAAGGAGGGACATTTACGTAAGCTGATAAATATATATTACACGCGAATTATGCATTATAAAATGACTCTCACATATTACTTTTGATATTGTGTTTTAGAATTTCCAATTTAGGAATGTTCGGTATCAAACAGTTTAGTGCTATCATAAATCCTCCACAAACAGCAATACTTGCAGTTGGTGGCGGCCGAGAGGAAATGGGTAAATATTTATAATTATCGATAAAGTAGAGGAAATTCTAATATATTGTTTTATAGATGCTACGCTACAAAAAACAACAAAAATGTCGGCAACATTGTCTTATGACAGAAGAGCGATTGACGAAGACCAAGCTGCAGACTTTTTAGCTGTTTTAAAGGCTATGTTAGATGATCCTTCTTTCCTTGTTGCCGGAAGATTACGTGCGCTTAGGTATGGGCAGAATTGACCTTTAATTAAATCTTAATTCTGAAATGTTTCTTGAAAAAATGGCTTTATTATAGAAATCATAATATTCTTAAATATTAATTTTATTTAATATAGATCTGAAGAATTTAATTATTTTAGTATTGATGTAAAATTTAATTAAATAATTCTCGAATTTAATATGAAAAGCCATTTTTTCGAATAAATAGCTGAAACTATTTGTAGCTTCAAGTGTTGACATATGCAAACTTTAATTTATAAAATTAGAATAATTATGGAAAATATTTTACAATATGTAGTTCTTACTGAAGTAAGCAATACATTTTCCTGTTTACAACTGCCATAAAGAAATACAAGATAGTAAATAATTGAATGGTAATATTTTTACTTTTAATATGTGTATACATTTTTAGGAGAAATGCAGAAGGTCATTAAGTTTAAATTAATAAAAATATGTAAAATATATTAGCCACGCAATGTAATATATGTATATATAGTACTAAAATATTCTAAAATGTTGTCATTTCTTCTATATTGCTTAATGCCCTTTACATTTCTGTGGCACTTGTTGAAAGTTTATTTATTTGGACATATTTATGTACGTTGAATACATATTAAAGGTATTTATATCAGAATAGTAAACAAATGCATAGCAATTATAAATTAAAGAAAATTATAAAGTGTTCAACTATCAAATAATATTAATGAAAATGAAAATGCGTATGTTTTACTTTTGTGTATCTAGAGAACTTAAATTTAATTAAATGAGCTATTTAGTATATTTATTTCAATAAAATAGTTGCCACACTGTAGTAATTTCTATCATACGACATATCATTATACTACACAATTTTCATGGTATCAAAACAGTTTCAAAACAGAATAATCTAGTCTTATTTTTACCATAATTAAATATAGAACGAATATAATGTAAATATATAAATAAATATATAGTTAATTCTATTTATTAGTATCACTTTGTATGATTAGAAACTTCAGTGTGGCTTAACAAATTTTTGGGAATAGTGAAATGTACAAGATTATTAATTTATCTTGTAAATAAAGTATTTATTGTTTAAATTGATGTGTGATGTTCTTTCAGTACATTTTCTATACATTTTATGTAAAATTTTAAAAAGATAAACTTCTTTTTCTAATAATTTTCTATTAAATCATTATTACATTCCTCATTATCATGTCCTGTTATTACTGATAGTAATATTAGTAAGGCAGTTACCATAGAATCATAAGTATTGATCTGATAAGGCACAAATGTTGTGACTGTCTATATATAAATCATTATACATTAAAGTTGCTAACTGATCAATGCGTGAATCACATAATTATCTTCCTTCGTGAATTATGAATTTTTTAAAACACATTAATTACTTAATGTCAAATTATATTCAAATTACACACACTACTGTTAAGGAAGCAGTAGTTTACAATGTGAAAATCACACACTTGATCAAATACAGTAATATAATATAATAGGACTTGATTTCCCTTATCACAGTTGTGATTTTACTTCATATTACTGCTCAGGCCTTAAAGAATTAAATAGTCTATAGCAAAAATTCGGCTATTTTTCTTTATAAAAGGCATTGTAAATATAAAGTTATGTATATAATTTAATGTATAATATTTCTTACAATTTGGTATTTGGTTTGAGCAGTATTAAGTTCTAAAATACGAGTACAAAAGTTTTTGAAAAGTGTATATTGCAATACTCAATAAAACCTTATAAAACTAAACGCGTCTTTTAAAACCTTTCAAAAATGCATTCTGTAATGTGCGGTATTTTAAACCATTTACAATACTTAGTCATTAATACATATGGTTATAATATTGAACCGTAAGGTTCAATTTCTCACTATTAATAAAAAAAGAATTCCTTTTTATAAAGGATTGTAAAAGTTTCTATAAAAAGCATTTTTTTGCTTTAATTCAATGGTAACATATTAATCAAACATATTATACATACAAAAATACCCAATTTAAATATAAATTGTTTGATTTGTAGTGTATGGCTTAATTGGTTGATTCTTAGATGTATAGAATCCAAAGTAACAAAAGAATACAGTCAAAGAAAATGTAAATACTTAATACAAAATATGTAATACATTGTATATTGTTGAAATTTGAACTGGATAACATTATTAGATTAATTTGTACTACAGCAAAATGGAATTTTTAGTTTTCTTAGTATACCAAAAATTGTTGAGTATGAAATTACTTGTGAAAGGTTCCTGATAAATGCTATGCGTGCATACTTTGCATTTTCAGTTTTTGAATAAACTAAGTACAGTATTTATAATAATTGTGTTACATAATAAATGCAAAATATAACTGAAAATACAATCTTAACTACCTAGAAAATCCCACATGTATCTTTCTAAGAGAATAATAATGACAACTCATTGTTTTTACATTTTCCTCCTTACTTGCAAATTGATAGAATAATTCATAAAAGAAGGGATCATATATAAAAGCAAATCATGAAACTTACATAATAAATATTGCACATCAAATCATTACTAACTTATATAACTTTCACTGACTCAAGCAATAGACTGAATCTATTGTGACATTAAAATAGATTTAAAATGCAGAAAAATGAATGACAAAAGACACTTTGCAGTAATCTGTTTGTTACTAGAACTTATACTAATCATACTATTAATTTGGTAATACATTCATACAAACATAATAGTTAGTCGCATATCATAAAATATGTATAAGAATTTGCACTGCACATATTCCTTGTATAATATAAGAAATACTTTTCATTGTATAAATTATATCAGTGCATTGCTGTATAATAATGCGACAAGACAAATTCATAAGAAAATCAATACAAGTATTTTACCTGTATTTTTAAAAAAATGTTCAGTAATATGCTTTATGAAGTATTTGTTGCGCCGCTCGAATCAGTGGTGTAAGGGTTGTTAATTCTGCACAATTCTCTAAAAATGGATGAGATAGCAATTCATCGGCTGTTGCTCTCTCATCGACTTCAACAGCTAGACATCTTTCTAAAAAGTTTTGAAATGTAGGACTTAAAGTATCCCATCTGGGAATAGAAGGTTTACCAATAGCAGCTATTAAATACAAAGCTCTTAGAGGTGTTTCTTTCATGTAAGGTGGTTCACCCTCTATCATTTCAATAGCCATAATACCCAAAGACCAAATATCCACCTTTTTACCATACTGTTTTCTTGTTACTACTTCTGGTGCCATCCAATAAGGAGTACCAACCATAGTTTGTCGTTTCTCATCACCATCTATATTAGCACAAAAACCAAAGTCTGTAACTTTCACAGTACCATTCATTCCAAGGAGCACATTGTCAGATTTAATGTCTCTGTGAATAATTCCCCTTTTATGTAGAAAACTAATTGCTTTCAAAACCTCTCTACAAACTGCAGCAATTTGTGCTTCTTTCATTATTGTTTCCATAACAACGTCTGTCAGTGGTCCGCCTTCTAATAATTCCATAACTACCAAAAGATGTTCATTTACAAGGTATGCATCTAAAAAGTTGACCAGATTGGGATGCTGAAATTCTTTCAGAACTTTAATTTCAGTTAATATGAGTTCTTTCTTTGGTTGCTTTGATAAATCTATATCTTTTATAGCCACTTTCTGTTTCGTCTCTGAATCTGTAGCTATGAATACAGTACCTGAAGCACCAGCACCAACCTCTTTAGTTCTTATGAAACGTAGATTGGGATTTCCACTTTGACAGATAGTTCTGAGTTCCTTGAAGACCTCTTCGTCGCTAAGCTTCACCCCCGTAGAATCTGTTTTTCTTCTTAAAATAGGACTCTCCTCTGTCTTGTTCGGTGTGTTCTCATTCTCCAGTTGTTGGTCATCTTCAATTTGGTATGTATTCAAATCTTCTAAAATCTCTGTCAAAGTTTTTTCAATTCTATCAAGGCATATTCGTGGTGTGGGTGCTGAAGTTATGTTCATCTTGGGTGGAAGTTTCGGTAACTTTTGTTCGTCGCTGTCCGTAGAACCCGTGGAAACAGAACCATCCGAATCCCTGCGTTTGCATTTTTTTGCTAAGATCTTGTCGATTTCTTGAGACTCCTCCTCGATAAGATCTTGTGTCACGAAAGGCTTAAACACCTCTTCCTCTGGTTTCCGTTTAATTGAATAATTGTAGAACTTGATGGCCTGTAAAGCGGCGGCAGGATGTTCGTCCTGCTCCGATTTCGATATTTGGGTGTTGAGCAACCGAATCCAAGATTCGGGAAGACCCTCCAATTGTCCTGTTTGCTCATTTCTGCTCACGTGAAACTGATGGGAGACGTTCGTGGGTAAACCGATTTCAGTGGCGACCGTGTCAATCGGGCCAGGCCTTTTCCTTGAAAACAACTTCGATATGTTGAGGCTCATTTTACCGCGCAATCCTGCGCCCTACCGTATGTACGTTGATTGATTCGTTACAACTATTTTTTTTTGCAAGAAAAACGACTATGAGAGGGGATAAACACAGTCACTTTTTAAATCGCGATTCTCATCATAACATGACTCGCTTGTCCGTCTGTCGCGACAATACATCAAACACGAACGTAGGCGTGTTTCTCTCGACCTTACGTCACAGTGCTGAATAGATGGCGGTAAAATTTGAAAATGTGATCTCGGCCCTTTCGTTGTTATTCAAATGATACAGGGTGTAATCCGATTAAAAAGTTCCTTTTTCATTGGCGTACAGGAATTATTGGTGTATACTATTGAAAATCAATCAATTAATTAAATAAAGTTGTACACTGCGACATGATATAAAAATGACAGTTTAGATGGCTGGAATCGGCTGGATCGGTAAATATCGTTTTCATAATACCATCATCGATCGAATGTCATTTCTCCTATCTAAATATCTATATCTTATCAGTTTTGCGTGTCAGCTGTACATAGGGTGATTCCTATGATTTTTGAAATCACGTGTGCATGTATCACCGCTGACGTAAGTGTCCATACGTTTCTTCCCCCGCCTCTAATTCTTTTCTGGTCAAATTAATCTTATCCATTTTGCCGTTTTTTTTTGCATAATGTATTCGGTACTATAGTTCTATATGTTTCCCATTATCGTACGATAACTAAGTAACAAGCGAACGAAAGGGTGAGAGTATGCGCAAAGAAGCAGCTATTTTCGTCATCGTTCTATTATCACGGAATGATGCGACAGACATCGATTGTTGAAATAAAAAATCTTACTTGGTAAAAATTTCATAGTGACGTAGAGATATCACTGTTCCTAACAGTCTGTTCCAGAAGTTACACTGACTATGATGGTGCATCGGCAACCGGGCTAATATGATTTCTTCTAGCCTTTTTCCCGTGCCGTCGATGTTCGACACAGGTGAAAGATTTCGCTTCGATTTAACGAAAGATAGGAAAATACTCATTTGAAAAAACACACGACAAATTCTCGAAACTAATCGCTCAATTCGAAACGATTAACATGTTCCATGGCATGTGTACCATTTATACGCGCCATTTTTATAAGGAAACATTTTTTGTGAGAAATTCGTTAAAGAACAATGGTACACGTGGCGAAACAACAAAAACGTAAAGGAATGATACCAAGATATATTAAAAGTCAGTAAAACCTTGAATGTAACTTAATCTATCATTGAAAAAATCAATGCGCTTTATAAGCAAGATATAACCGAAATTTCCGGTGCCAAACTGTTGTATCCATTACAGATTTGTTGTTATTTGTAATTTATTGTTGAAAATTATGAAATAAATTAATTTATTCGTGTACATGTTATAAGAAAAGTTTACGCCGATAATAATTATGCTATAAATCAGATGGAAACCGTACGAAAATGAATGACGAGAATGTTCAGAATCGACGAAAACAAGTATCAAAATTAGTTGTTTCGAAGTCTTGTCTCTTAATCTTTGTTTAAAAACGGAACGCAAAACATCTGTCGAAACTTTAGTTTTGCCATTCGCATCTATCTTTGCTCTCTGTTTACATGTGAAAGTTTAATAAGAGGAATTATGTGTTGGTTGTTCGCAATGTCATGTGTTCGATGCGATACGTTAACTTCCACGTTCCGTTACCATTAATGGACAAAGATGTTTTCATAAATCGAATTTGACTTAGCGCTGCATCGGAAAAATAATTGCAATTCGCAAGTGATTCTCAGCGAGCAGTTCACATTCGAACAGTTTGTGTACGAATGTTTGTTTCTCTATCCGTATCGGACCATCGAGTTATCGATCCATTATTTTTAAAAACTGAAATCGCAAAAATATTCTTGCGATTCAAGAATACTTTTGGTTAATACAGTTATAATGACAGTACTTTTCCGATAGTGTCGTAACCATAGATAAGAAACTGCATTTGTTAATTATAATAACTCTAATCGGAATTGTGTTTGCACAAATCTATTGAAATTATGTTACATAATGAAATTCATATTACATACTTACACGTTTAATTATTTTATAGTTTACGTTTGGTGCGATGGATGTAACGTGGTCTTCTTGAGAAATATCGAAGATATATTTATTACACGCAAAATTAACACGTTGACCCCGGCGCTTTTTAGACCCCTTTTAAAAAAGGGCATGTGTGATCCACCGGTGGATCACGCCAGCGTCAACGTGTTAACCAACGATGTTTTTATACCTCACTTTGAGCTTTTACTTTTATTTTCTAAATATTTATATACTTATAGCGTAATTTTGCAAAATACTTACATTTAACAGGTCGTTAAGAATGCATGAATAAATATTTTTGATAATATTCTAACATGAATACAAATGTTCCTCTCGTCACTTCACTTTTTCCCTTTTTTCCTTGAAACAGAAGAAAAATTATTGTAGTTAAAACGTAAACGATCTGCGCTCCGATCACTGTTGTTATGTACTATCTAAATTCATAGGAATCTAGTGAGGGTCTTGAACGTAGTATGCGTGTGTGAAAATATTATTGCAGGACCGAGGATGTGTTAGCTCCGAAAACGTAACACTACCATCCTCTAGTTTGACGCACGCGATAAATATTTATACGATACTTCTGTACGATACTTCGAGAATCAAGAAACGTTCAATGTTCTTAATAACAACGCGCGTGCTGTCCTTTCTTATCGCGCAAAGAACCGCATTATCAACATGTTTTCAACTCCTTACCTCCCTCTGCTCATTATGTCCCACACCAGAATTTTTCCTCCCCTTTCCCGATCAAACAGCGTACAGAAGATTCTTCACTCATCTACACGATGTCTCGAAAAATGCTTTTCTCGTTCCATATGCAATTTTCCCTGGTAGAAAGCTTCGCAGTTAGGGCTTTTCATTTAATTTTACATTTAAAACTACATTTTGCTTGGCATTTTGATATTCTGATATTTTAACAGGAACATTAATCATTTCGAAGGTAAATTCATGGCGGTAAACATTAAAATTCGAAGTATTCAGTCGTGACGAGTGTTTCGATGGACGATGAACGTGTTACAGCTTCTTTTTAAATGCCAGTGTGTTAAACAAAAGTATGCTGTAAGAAATAGGGATGATGCGGTAGTAGTACATTCATAAAACTTCGTATTTCGTTAAAAACCAGGATCGCATTCGTTTTTAATGACGTCGGTGTAATTTGATTAAGCCAGTTTCTTAAAACTGGAAACTAGAGGCATTCTGCACACTGCGTACAATTAAATGCATATGCTAAATTGATAAATTCCTCCACTCTTCTATTCTCGAGGAGAGGGGGTACTTTACTCCTCTCTGTCTCTCCCTCACGCCCCTTTCCATCTAATAAATAAAATATTAACCGATGGTTAATGCAAAGACACTATTCGAGAGTGCGCAAGGGAACAGATACATTGAGTTCAATTCGAGTAATTGCAGTCAATGTTCACAACTCTAATAATACATTTTTCGTGTCACCTGTGAATAGTAATAGAAGACTGTAACATTTTTCAGCAGTTTTTTTTTTATTTAATACAACTATTGGAATATTTTTATAGTTTATAGTATATAATTTATATACTGAGAGGCCAAGTTTCATATCTTTTTTACGAAGTGTTAATTCTCGCGTTTAAATTTTTACCTAATGAACATTGTGAACTTGTCAACGACTGTTCTGGATTCTTAAATATTTCCTTGGTTTCGATATATATTCATTTAACATGGTGCATTTACGTCGTCAGGTAAGTCCTTGTTAACAATGTAAGAAAAACTCAAGTTCTCCAAGCGTTATTAGCCGATTCAATTTAGTGATATTAAATTAACGTTAAAATTTCCGAGTACAGATTGCAAAAGACTTTAGGATTCCCCTTACATCGTCAACTTGATATCGTATCATTTTGCGGATTTAAATTTAAGATGAAAAATTAACGTGAAGTTTCGTGTTCGCATGATCTTTTGTAAAACTTGAACATTTTATCTCAGTCTTCTGTGTAGTGATGCAACATTCTTGTTTACGCACGTATATTTAAACGCGCGATTTATACACTACTGTTTAAAATTTGGAAAATTCTATACGCGTAAAAGATTACAATGTCTTTTTTTTATCAGTGATTAGAATCCTATGTACGTCAATTGTCTTATAAATATTCTACAACGACATAAAGTGCTTAAAGTGCCACGTGCCTGAACTTTGTTTCGTCTGTAATTGGTAGATAATACAAATTCGAGTAAATGGGGCAAAAAGATCTTAAATACATGATTTCTGATTTTCGCATGCGTATCATTCATCCCTAACAAATAATAAAAATTCATGAAATCGTACTACATAATTTCATTGACCCATTGTTATCTTTGCTTCCGTAAGCAACTTATCGTAGTTAACGATTTATGATAAATCACCTATCATGTTAATTGTCGGGTGCGTAGCGGATTATTCGCGATATCTAACAAGTTTATCGTTTTCTTTCTTTTTTTATTTTATTTGTAAGAGATGCTCCACTTAAAACAGATACTCGTTTGAATAACACTTTCGTAATTTCGATACGGACTAAATTAAATTTCACTTTCGCTACAACTTCCCGCTTCTTATGATAAAAATTCATTTTCGACTATTAATTAATGCTACTGTTGAAATCGTAGCTATGGATAAATTTTAAATTAATAATAAAGCCTATTTAATCATATTTATGGATGTTTCTTAATAAATTCTTTATTTGCGTATATAGGAAATATTAAAGTATAAGAACCATTTTCACAGATTTTGTCCTGCGGGAATTTATTAAATCAATTTCAGCCTAACGTTAAATGGAGTTCGGCAGTAAAAATTAGGGACAAAAAAGTAATACAACCGGAACGTTCCTTTAAGGTATAACATTTGTAAGGATGTAATTATTAAATGTATTTCGCAGTATCTACGGTTAAGCCTATAATTCTTATATTTATAGTATGCAGATTTATCGGTCCGTCTTGCAGGACCAGAACAATTACAGCCTAAGCCTGATGTTAGTGCTTTAGTCTTTGGAAAATACTTTACAGATCATATGTTAAAAATATTTTATCATGAGGCATTAGGAGGATGGCAGGTGCCAGAAATCACACCTCTTGAAAACTTAGTCATTCATCCAGCATCAAAAGTGTTGCATTATGCAATAGAGGTATGTGCAATTTGTATGTAAAGTCACTATAGCTTAATTCCACAGATAACATAAAATATGTATACATTTTTTTAGTTGTTTGAGGGTTTAAAAGCATACAGAGGAGTAGATGGAAAAATAAGAATGTTTAGACCAGACTTGAACATGGAACGAATGAACAATTCAGCAATGAGGACTGGCCTGCCTACTTTTAATGGGGAAGAACTAATAAAATGTTGTTGTAGATTACTTAGTATAGATCAAGAGTGGGTACCTCATTCTACTGCTTCTAGTCTGTACATACGTCCTACTCTTATAGGTATAGATGTAAGTAGTAACTTTCTATTGGACTTAAAACTTTTTCATTTGGAACGAAGGTTACACAGATATTTTGTACAGTATATTACAATTATTTTGTTAATTGTAATCATTTATACGATAGGAAGATACTTATGTCACAGACACCATTAAGAGAGAAGCAGAAAAGTAATCAATGTATTTCCCAATACCAAATGATAATATGTGATAGACGGGCATGATGCTCTTTTGTTGGGGCAGGGCCGTAAGATATAATTAGATCAAAAGTTATATTATGATTGATACATGCTATTACAATACTGTACCACATATGAAGCAGCAAACAAAGAACTGATGATGAAAGCTAAGGACTGTTTTGCTCATAAGCTAGATTCCATTTATAATCCATATCTATTTTACAATTCCACAGTATATATTTAGTATAAAATAATGAATTATATATTATTTTGTTTCTTTTACTTTTTTTATTTTTCTGTTTGTCAAAAGTATACATATTACCTAAAATATATGTTAAAAGTGAGACTTATACCAATTGATTTTACTTCATTCTTTTCAGTTTTTCATAAAGAAATGGAATATAATAATAAAAAATATGTGTAAAATAAGGATAGAAATGTAATAATAAGATAACAGTTCTTACAATGTAAAATAATTCTTTTTCTTTGTGTTTGTAGCCTACACTTGGAGTGGCATCTTCAGAATCAGCTTTACTATATATTATTTTGTCTCCTGTGGGCTCCTATTTTAAGAAAACAGATGAAAACGTTGGTATATCTTTACTAGCAGATCCTCAGTACACTAGAGCATGGCCAGGGGGTTGTGGTAGTTATAAAGTAGGTAGCAATTATGGACCTACCATTTATGTACAAAGAGAAGCTACAGAAAGAGGCTTGCAACAAGTGCTTTGGCTTTTTGGAGAAAATAATGAAGTAACTGAAGTTGGAACAATGAATATTTTTATGTTCTATATCAACAACGATGGCGGTAAGCAAAACTTTCTGTCATGTTTCATCTGATTGATTGAGTTATACAAAAATATTTAAACATTGTTATTTTAAAATCTTAGAAAAAGAATTACTGACACCGCCTTTGTTGGATGGTTTAATTCTTCCTGGGATCACAAGGGCATCTATTTTAAGTTTAGCTAAGGAATGGAATCAATTCAAAGTCAAGGAACAAAAATTCAATATGAATGATATTTGTCAACTGTTATCAGAAAACAGAGTAAGATCATTTTCTGATTATATATTGAACAATTTTTTTATTTATAATTTATGTAATTTTTATAATTTAATTATTATTGTAGCTGTTAGAATTATTTGGGACAGGAACAGCAGGTATAATTAGCCCTATATCATACATTGAATACAGTGGCCGACCTTTACATATACCAACGTTACAACACTCAGAGCCGGTTTATAAAAAGTTCCTAAAACATTTAATAGACATACAATATGGTGTTATACCGAATCATCCATGGACGATATCTATTGAGTGAAAGTAGAATAATTTATTTGTTTATTTATTATGTAATCATCCTTAGGGATGAACTGTGAATGTTAGCATTCGCTGAACTGGATGCTAAATGACTTAAAAATTGACTTATCAAAAATCAGTGTATCGCTATTTTTTACGTGAATAACGCTTTTATTTATTTATAGTATCAAGTATTTCTAATAGATTAGGTGTGAGCGATTTTTTAATTAAATATTTAATAAACAAAAGTATCTGTCTGAGATAAGACTCAGGGATTAGAAGCTTATTATTGTTGATAAATTAATTGTTGAGTACCAATTTGACAATTTGTGTTTTGTGTATGCGTGAATGTATATATGTATATTCTTTTAAACAGAAGTGCAATACAAAGTATATGTATGAATAAATAAATAAATAAATAAATAAATAAATAAATAAATAAATAAATACATATGCAGATATCTTTTTCACATTATTCTGCAAAAACTTACGATAGCGAGTAAATAAGAATCAGTACAAAAGAGATCTTGGTTTTCATGACAGAAGCGTTGTATTCCCACCTGCCTAATGTACCTTTAAAAATGTTAGATCGTTTTGGAATACATCATTTTGTCTTATATAGCATAGACCCAAAATACGTACAGATTATACGTACAATGTATTTTTCTGTCTATTGTTCTGAAATACCGACACTGCTAAAAATGCCCCGATACATTAGCGACCTCTACCTAAATCAATAAGAGAGCGATAGAATTTATGAAAACCGCGGAACTGAGAAATCAAAGGGAAGATACATAGGGGTTGTTCAAGAGATGTGCCCCGTAACACCACAAGGGTAAAAGAGGTCTCTCGTTAGGGATTTTGTTTATGATTCTGATTGGTTATGTCTAACCATACTGATAGTTAATAAATTAGTATCAAAAATGATATGAGAAAAGATGAAAACTAACCAGTGACGCGCATTTCAGATTACTATCAACTCTCGTGCAACGGGCGGACATGCGCATCAGAGTTTTAAAGAAAGGTATTAAATAAATTGAAAATTTAAAATATTTAGATAAATGTTTAATTAGTTTCATGTTTAAGTTTACTTTAAGAAATGTAATTCATAATGTTAGCTGAATATATATCTGATTAACATAAGAATAATTTTGTGTCGCTTGAGATGCGTTCCTAAAATTTTGCTGACTTTCTCTTCTATGTCCACAGTGTTCATTCATTGACGTTCTTATAAAAGAATAGATTCGTTACTTGCAACTGTGGCGAGATAGTCTGAAAAAAGAAGAAACATGTTTGCGGTTCAGAATTTAGCCAGGAAAGCTCCACAATTATCGAAGCCGTTTTTCAATCAACACAGAACCATCCTTTCCACACCGCCTAGAGCTAAAGTATCTTCTGCAGTAAGTGTTCTTATCAATATCTCCAATTATGTAATACGTAAATTAAAATTTATAACTAAATACGCAATGAGAGAAAGTAATTTCATAGTTCGGGCTGTTAAAAATCTATATTTGCGTAAACATTAACAGTCATATGTTATTTGTACTTAGCATTTCAAACTTTAGTCATATAAAATATTGATTCGTTATTGAAACAAGGTGGGTGATATACTTATGTTTGTGGTTTGTGTTATTAAGAATTTCACTTCTTTTGGCTAAATATACATACATATGTACATGAATTGATGTAAAACATGTATATACTTAAATATTTGTAAGTTTTGTTTTTAGAATCTTTTTTGATTGATCGATTGATGAATTGTTAGTGAAAATTACTAACACTAGTATTTTTCTTGCAGGAACTTATAGGCCTTGGTATTGCTCTATGGGTGGGAATTATGGTGGTACCAATATATATTAGTTGCAACGTAACTAAATATGCTGCATCGAAAAAGTGAATTTGTATTAATTGTATATTTATAAAGTTAAGACCCCAATAGAACTTCAAAATGTAACTATTAAATTTTGAAGATATTAGATTAAATGGAATTAATATAAATTTTGGTTTGCAAATTCTTTACATATTATTTTCATCCACATTAATTATGCTTTGGACGAATATCTTTTGAAGAAGTATTTTATTTTAGAGGAAATGATTATTGGAAAATTGTCATATTTCTATACAATGCATAAGTTTATTACACAAATGACTGCAGTCTTACATTTACGATTGTACAAAAATAGAGTACCATGTAAATATAATATTGGTTATTATAAAAATACATACAATTAGACTGTCATAATACAATGCAAAAATTTACATTTTAATAAACAAAGCTTTGTTGTTACTCTATTCTTTTCAATGCAAACAATTGTTTTCATGTATAAAGTTTTGTTACTTGGCACAAGAATTAAAACATTTCTCTGTCTTAAACTTCTTATTCTAATGATCATTTGTATTCTAAGAATATCTTTAAAACAGTAGTAAGTCTGCAACAGTAAATATAAAAGTTCACTTTTATATATATTTTTTCAATTAAAAAACACATTAAATTTCTATATACAAACATTTGCACATTGTACGTATTTTAATCTTGTATTCGCACTGTTAGAAACGTTATATCTGCGAAACTATAAATAGTGTTATTGATCTGCATCATTAAATCAATCTATTTAGTACATTCAAAAATTACTCCAACATAATCGAAATGTCCATATTAATTTTAGCTTGTATAATCTCGTAATAGTGCTTGCATTGGAATGTCCAGATATATTTGTGAGTCTCCTACATTGTTCCTTAATTTGAAGTCATCTTTTAGGCAAAATATGTACGAAAGGAATGTATGGAATTTACATTCGCAAGGTGCGATAAGTTCTTAAAGTATTGAGAGCATTTTTGACAAACACTTCTGGCGCAACAAACTTATTATCGATGCGCTGGAAACGTCAAAAACAAACTGGGACGGATTGTGTTTCACGGAAAAGCGTTCTCGCATCCGTTGAGTCGGCGTTCGCTGGTCCAGGTGACCTATTTGTCAATCAGTCAATCGTCGAGGACGTGTCTTTTATTGTGACGGCCGTGTCTGCGTTTTTTGAAGCATGTAGCGCAACATTTCTCTTGGACGATCGATGATACATCGCACATGCGTTTATACGTTGTGCACACAGAAGCTGGGACAATGGTGTCCTTGCACTCTGAAACAAATACGGTTCTTACTCGGTATAGTAAAAGTATAGGTAATTTCTTACCTATACTTCGATATCTAATAAGAGCTTCTTAAGTATTAAGAACATATGGAGTGGTAATTTTCGTTAACGTATGCAATTACCGGATTTATCGTTTGCGCATTGCCGCCTATAATAGCAACGTCTCGTATCGATTGGTCTTCTTTCGGGGTTGCAATCGTCGGACAGTAAGTCCGTTACACGGTCACGACATTCGATTTCCCTGCGCTTTACTCCGACCCTTGCCAGACAAGTCGAGTTGCAAGATCCCCATCTTCCTGTAAGCATGCTCATAAAGATCGATGTTTTACGTGCCTGATCTTTACCACCGCATCCCTTTGGCAGAAGGCCAGGCCAGGCCACGAGGAAGGTAAGTTAACGATACGGCTAAATTATAAGGTCGCGTTACGATCACGGATAAATAATCAAATTATTATGAAAAATAGAGTCCCTGGAAATACATTAGAACAGAGTTTACCAATGAATTGCTTTTTAACATGTTTATTAACAGAGTTCATAATTATCTTCACTGAACGAGATAGAAATGAATAGCTTACCTGTAATCCACCTTCCACCCTGGCAAAATTCAATGGCGGCCGGTTTGTTCTCCGGGTTACAGTCGCCCTGAACGGAACAGGTCACTTTCCTGCTCCTCTTTCTGTTCGCGCAGTGACTCCATTTCGAGACAATCCATTTCGATTTGGTATTGTACATAGAATTGTCCGGGTTCTCGTCCACGACGTTGTCGAATTCGAGGATCTCCGGCTCTTCAGTGGTCAGACCGTCGACAATCGTGATGCCGTCTTGATCGTTCGAGCTTACGTTGTAGAAGGAAGCGTCCTTATTGTCCGCGTACACGATTAGAGGCGCCTCCGTGGTCGAACCGCAAGGAGGTAAATTGGGACACGGGCTAACTTCCTCGGGTCTCACGTCTCTGTTGCAATCACGATCGGGCAAAGCCAGATCTGAACGATCCGGACCCATTCCCGAGGAAACGCACATCACCGAACGCTTCCGAAGCGCGCCCTCTCCGCATGTTACCGGGCACATTTGCCACGGGCCGATCCACCATCTAATTTCATTGCGCAACGTATATTTCCAGAAACGAAACGATAATTCGTACAATACCAAATACGCGTTTTACCTGGCGGGACACGGATTTAAGTTGCACTCCCGCAGCATCGATTCCGGCATCTCGATGCCTTCGCAGAAGTGATCTTCGACGACTCCGCTCTTCTTCTCGTTGCAAAGAGCCTTCGAGACTTGCGTACCGCCGCCGCAGGTCACAGTGCAAAGTGACCAGTCCGAAAATACCCAAGAGTATTCCGGCGCTCGGTCAGGCTCCTTCTTTGGCACGGTGTATTCGTATCGCAGCCCGAAATTGCGGTAGTGTCCTCTGGAAATTAACTGAAGTGATGGGATAACGTTATTGAGAATGAGAAGAAAGTGGCTAGAGAATTGCGAGAGAATTGCCTATTAACTAAGTAATCGACAAACAGTGAAATGGGCGAATAAAGGTGACGAGATGGACGAAACGCGGCGCAAATGACATTTAAAAGAATCGTGGAAAGCGTGATCAGATACGGTTCATTGAAACTTTAACGAGACCGGTCTGTACTGCAGTTTATCGATTCGTTTCCCAAGTTTCGATCAACCGTTCGGACAGGCTCCGGGGTTGTGATTTTTCGGTGAAAAAGTTAGGGATGACGATGAATACGTACGTAAACTGCGATGTCCTCTTTAATAGGACCGGGAATTCTGATCTTCTCCCTGTCGCGGTCTCGCTCGTACAAAGCTGGTGTTCCAGCTACCTCGTACTCCCCAGCTAAAGTGATCTGCCTATCCGATTAGAACAAGGATTTCAAATTGACGCGTACATGTAAATTGAATTCCTCCGTGATTTCTGTTTTCAGACATGCTCACCGTTTCCCATTGAGGAAGTACTTGTCCGAGTTAGGCACACCTATGCCGATGTAATTCTTACTGTTGCCAATTTCCTCGATTTTAATGTTTCGCGATCCAGAAGGGACAACGACGACCTCTTTGTACCCCGGCCCGTCGTTTTTATCGTAAACGCCGCCCGTAGTTTCGCACTGAGTCCCATCCCCGTGGCAAATCCCGCAACGGTCCTCCGTGGCCTCGGAGTCGACCGTCCAATCGCAGCCGACCTTCTGCAGTTCGAAATCATTGCTTTGTAACGAAGAATCGATTGAACGCTAGATAATTGTTTATCAGAGAACTGACTCTACAGATTCCGGCGATGCACATGTCCCTGGTGCCGACGTTGCAGGGTGTACCATCCAGAGCGGCTTCACCCCATGGGACGATCACGCTTTCCTCTGTATCGGTGCAATACAATTCGCAAGGTTCCGCTTTAATTAATACGATCGTTCAATGAAAAGTTACTTTTCAGAGAATCACGAAGTGAAACAAAGTCATTTTGCGAATACGAGTATTCCGAGCCGGTCGGTGAAAGCAGCTTACTTTGATCAAAGTACGGTAGCCACGTGTAATTTTTCCCCTTGTATTCCTTGCCGTCGTAATTGCTGCATTGAACGGCTCTAAAGCTGGGCGTGCCCTCCGGGCAGGGCTGCGTGTTGCAAATTTTGTATCGACGCCTTTCGCCGATGCAGAATTTACCGCCGTGCGCTGGCTCCGGATGATCGCATTTCCGCTCCACGATCGAAACACCCGCGCCACAGGATCTCGAGCACTCGCTCCAAGAGCCCCATTCACCCCATCCACCATCGATCTGCCGTGGCCTGTCCACGATCGGCACGCACTCTTGGTTCTGACACCACTGCAACAGAATTAAAGCTCTTGTTCAATTTGGGATCGATTCGTTTTAAATATGCTTATTCTTGATGCTCTTGTTCTCTATTGATCTTCGATGACAAATGAAGCAGCTGTTACTTTTAATATTTCGTGTTCTGTATCTACAATAGAATAGGTGTAATCTCTAATCGTATAGTCCGTTCTTGATCAATACAACTTATTGTTCGAAAAGAATTCATTGAAATGCTTGCAAAGGAAACAATTTAGGGGCGGGTTTGTGTCTAACAATAAGTGATAGTTACTCTCCGACGGGAATGTTTGAACTCAAGATCATTTGAAAATTACTACTGTCTTCACACCATGTGTTTCCCACAATGGGTTCCCGGGGCAGCCGGATGAAGCATAGTGGTGCAAGTGCCATCCACGATGCACCACAACTTCGAACAGATCTGTAAAGAAGATTGCCAAGCTCTATTCATCCGCCCAGAATTGTCTTGCAATCAATTTTCTTTTGTTCGTCACCTCCTGCAACGGAGAACAGACGGAAGCTTCCCTGACGCCGAACTGTAGCCTACACTGATGCTCCGCATTGTACATCGCGCCGGGTGGCAAATCCGGATACGCGTAATCGTTGTCTGCCGGCTCGTCCTCCAAACACTCGCCTTTCCCTTGGCTGCAACAATAGGAACCATTTTGATCATGTCGCGCCACAACAGTTGACTATATTTGTCCAAACAGAACTTGACTGCACACGCGGAAACTATTGTCAGCCATCGAACGCTTCCTCTCGCCGAGCTATACCCCACAGTTTACTCTGTTTACTGCGCTCACGCAGATCCCTATTTTTACAGTTCACTCAAAAGAAACTAGGATAAAAGAAAAAATGTTTCGTCTATCAATTCTTAACGCTTCCTGGAAAAAACATGAAATTTACGAATCTGTCTAGCAGCATGTAACAGAGTCAAGTGTAACCGAGACGTTGTGGTTGTTGAACGTCTTACTCCAAGAAATTCGTTATATCTCTTCTGGAGCATCTCGACCAAGCGACTCCGATAGTGTCCACTTCGAATGTCGGTGTCATCACGTGCAGCGTGTCCCCGTCCCGCTTGCTGCAGCCGATTTTTTCTGTGTCGTGGTACATCCCGAAACTGGAATTCAAATAAAAAACGACGATGTATCGCGTTGTCAACTGAAACGAACGAACGCAGAGAAATGCCAGCACGCGCGTGCTGGTTCACGACGCGACTGTGGCCGAATACACGACAAACGCGATAACGAGGCCGCATTACCGGTTAATAAAAACAAATCGGTTCGCACGGCCGACCGAATTCTCGGTTCGCCGGACGAGTTGCGCGCGGAAGCAGCGTCGACTTTTTGACCTTTCCGGTTCGTAGACTCGCCGTTTCCGAATTGTTGAGAGAATGTTTCGGCCAAAAGAAATCAACGAATCATGAAAGCACAATGGTAGAACATGTAACGCGGTATTTGACATTATCCACGGATGTTACGATTGATGTCGCGTCGGTTGACGAGGATTTTACTCACTTGTGTCCCAATTCGTGCGTGATCGTGTGCGCCAGGGTGATTCCATTGTCCTCGTTGACGCTGCAACTGCGGTCCGGTTGGCACATACCGGCTACGTGCGCTACTCCCAGGGTACTGCATGGAGTGTTAGCCCTCGAGCAGATGTCCTCCCTCGTCACTAAAATCGCGACGTCGTGATGATTCGGATGCGAATCGTCCGTTGGATTCAGCTTCTGTTGCCACTTGCAGAAATTGTACAGCGTCCTGTCCGCGTTCACCGTGATGTCCAGCCCTTGCTGAAAGAGACGTCATCGTGGCCATTTTGCGTTTCGTTCAGTTTACCGTGATCTCTCGCTGTTTCTCGGCTAGCAAATTCTGGGAATCAATTACGTTCACTTTCATCTGTTTTTTTCTTTTCTTTCTTTTTTTCTTAGAAATTATTAGCGCTTCAAGTTGACGGCTCAAGAAAAATTGAACGTTAATAACGGCTTGATCTACATTTCTTCGGAGAAACTGATAGTCGAAAGTTTGGCAAACTGGCACGCGGACCGATATGACTGACGCAGACATTAAGCCTTCCAATCGGGAAGGGATGAAGTTTCGAGGAGTTACTTCTGACGCGGTCGAGTAACTTCATCCATGGGAAGATGAAATTTCAAATGGATTTTATAAAGCCTGACACTCTTTCCGGCGTAGGATTGTTTTCTCGAGTCGAGTCGTAAGGGCGCGACTACACTGCAATTTTCTATAAATTTTTCGCGTGCATGTTCGAGAGGGGACGCAGGATTATGCAAATCACGCGAGTCCGCACGTACTTCCGCCTCGTCCTCCTCGACGAGAATTATTCTGACGACGACGACGTTGATGAAATTCCCGATGGTGGGGTCTAGGTAGAGCGACGACACCATGTTCATGATGGTCAGCAGATACGTCTCGACGTCGCCGTCCTGATGAAAAGCCATCATGGTCGTGTCAGCGACAACGAGGGCCTCAACGTGACGCGGTCGGCTGATCGATCTCTTGGAACGCTGCCATCGTTTCGTTTGATGGTGTTTCCTTCGGCCTCGTCCTTGAACCTGAACGAGACCCGGTTGCGTCTGCCACTCGAGCCGCGTTTCCGTCAATCGTCTCGGTTCTGCGAAACGTTATTAGTCCGGTCACACACGGAACCGAATCTTCGGAAGCTACTACAACGCGTCTTTCAAATCAAGAGACTCGAAGCACATCGACGATCACAATAGTTGTTCAGCTTATTCCAATCTCTCGCGTGTCACAAGCTTGGCATGGCTGGAATACGACGGACATCTGTTATGAGCATCGGTGCACTTCGAGTCTTTTCTTTTTCGTAAAACAAGCTGTAGAAACATTTATTTTAACGTTTCCTCTTGAAATAGAAATAACTTCCAGAAGAGCAGGATGGGAACAGCGTTTTGGAAGATTAATGTAAACGATTCCCTACGGTCTTGGTCAGTTTCAACAATGGATCAAGTGACACGCCGATAGTGTTATGTGTCGCGTGGTGATCGCCGAGAGATAGGTTGGAGAGATAATTGGCTGACCAGTTAAAATCTCTGGTCGGTGATTATTGATCCGCATCATGAACAGGGCACCTTTTAATAGTGAACAATCACGCGACACCTGATCAAGCCGACAAAGTGTCGGGATTTTCTTTTTTAGAAGGGCGAGACTTTCGTTCGAAAGTCTCGAGCGTGAATGTGCTAGAATCATGGCGGGAGAAATGGCCCTCGATGACAAGCTGACATCGACCCCATTACGGTCGACCAATTGAAATTCCGATCAAGGATAGGAGCGTATCACGTATCGTAACTGAGTTCAATTTTCGAAAGGAATTTCATCTTCGACGGTATAGATGCAGTTGGTGGTTGGTAGATGATTAATTGGCGCTAGACGAGGCAATCGATCGCTTGTCGGATTTTGGGTATCGGATGTGGCGAACGCGATACGCGGTGATCTATGATCCCGCGGAGGTGTCGGCTTACGGAAAAGGTAATTCACCGTTCTCAAAGCGGTAAAGCGAAGTTACGTAACGCCAGTTACAATTGGTCGGAAAAGTTCCCGCCAGAAGTGACAGACGCGCCGAATGGGATTTACCCTTCCGCGGACGTGGATTTTCGAAAATATTAAAATCTCTTTCCATAGAAAGGTAAATTAACGCTAGCTTTACGGACATTTGTTCCGCAGTTTATTCTATATCCTAGAAAAATTGATGTCTGCTCATTTAGATTTTAGAAATTACAAGTTTAACAGTAGACCAGATTTACCAATCAATCCTTACGAAATTCAATGCATTGAATAGACACGTTCCGTAAACCCAATATTAACATAAAAGAATTGTTCGCTTGCAACTTCCAATTCTAGATGAGAAAGCCCGATGTCAATATGAAAATGTTCATCCTCAAAAAGTTGATTACCGAAGAATTCGTTAAAACGGCTCCGCGAATTTGATAGGCGAAACTGGTGGCTACAGGCTGGGATCGTTGAATTTTCGCGAGAGCTCATCAATCTTTCTCGGTAATTCGGAGTTCGAAATTGCCGGTGGTTCGCCTATGAACGAAGCGTTACGCGCGAGCCTGCTATCTCGAAAAAGACGTATACCTGGTAGACACGTAAGACGCGTAGCCCGGGGTCCCTTAAGTTATGCAGATTGGTTGATCGTAGGCGTGCAATTAAGATTTCATTCGAGCCTATCCCGATAGATCGGCTGGTTTACCGAAATGGATATTCGTTGTAGTTAATTACGGTGTACCAGCGAATTGGATTACCCCCGCGTTAGCCGAGGCCACGGTTCGTTCGACGAACCGCCGCCACCTATCAACCGAGTCGATCTTACTTCTATATCGGTCTTCTCGCAACCGTTTAATCCGGTGAAACGCAGGGTCGTCACTCGGTTAATAGGTTCAACTTGGAAATTACGTGGAAGACCGGTGAGCGTGGGTCAGTAGTTTCGAAATTCGTGGCTAAATTAGTCGAATTAATCGCGTTCGGTCGGGACACGGTTTGCACGTGTTTATGTTCGCCTCTATTATCACTGCATGCGGTTTCCCTGCAGCATTCATTAGCGGAAGGTTCCGTATTAAATTTACAATTAAAATAATGCAAGGAAATCGTGGCGGGAATAAAGAAACAATTTTCTTTGCTTCGGTTCCTCAACTTCCTATCGTGTATGGGAGGACTTTGGATATTCTACAGACTCCTGCGAGAAGCTAGCACGGTGAGACTGGAGTCAAGGGAAAAGTTAGTTTCTCGGTATACTCCGTTCCTATGCTCGGTCTTTTTACAACACTTTTAGCTTTATGCCATCCAACTTTCCACGAAAGCATTCAATATCCCAAGTTTGACGGTTTGAAAACTTCGCCTTTATGGAGAAGGTTATACGCGTCGCCGTCGAGTGGCGCCACTGTACGTTTTTCTGAATTTCGACGAGTTTTGGCGCCTAATTCCATTAGCGGATGTTCGAACGGCTGCGAGCGTGGAAGGATGGATGCTTTTCTGAGTAAGTTTATCTAACGATATGTTCTTTGCAACTGCTTTTACCAGACTCGGTTCACAGTTAATCTTTCAGATAATGAATTCTTCGGGAATAGAAAGAGACGAGCTGAACTTTTACTTTAGCTTAAAACTTATAATTTTAAGGTTATGCTTAGCGATATCGGTAGCTTGACCCACAGCAATGACACTGTTAACATCATTCTCATTATCATTTGTATTATCAATCTTACCATCATTAGATAAAATATATAAAAAAAGCAATTATTAACATCCCCAATAAGGATAATGTCTATCCCGGAGAAAATAGAAATTCCACTAGAAAATAGAATACCGATTCACCAAAATGGCGGGGTTCTCGAACGAGTAGTTCAAATATACGATAAAATTATTTAACGGTAGGAGACTGATCAATTCCGTGTCGCGTCTGTGGTTGTTGTAAGTTTTCTTCGCGGTGATATATTAATGGATCCAATTTCGCGATAATTGGTGGTAGAACGGGTACGGATCATTTGCGGGTTCCGATCGAGGAAGGTGGCGGCGGTTGCGGCCACCCGGACAACTTCATAAATATTGAATTTTGATTTTTACCTGGTAGGCCTGGTCAAAGATGCTCGCGCCGGTAAAAGGACGAGCCGAAGACGTCGTTGGAACGCCCACGCTCCGTATCGCGTCGCGTCCAATTACATTATATGCGTAGACGGCATAAATACTTGTAATACGCGTCGCTTCAAGGAAGAACAAGACGCCGGGAGTCGGATGGAACACGTTGGGAATGGTCCGCGAAGGTGGAGAAGAAAAAGGAGGTGTCTGTCTGTTCTCGCCGTAAGTGCTGTTCGCCCTCCCTTCGTTCTCGCTATTAATTACGGCTGCCGATGGGATCAAGCTAGCGATGGGAGTAATGTTTCTCGGGCATTAGTAACCATGCCTCAACGAGAAAATAAATTTCTACCAGCGGCGAGATGGCCGCTTCTTGTACGGAGATTCCTTTGCTCGTAGCAATCTCTTAACACATTCGGCACGGTTGGAAACTAGTTTCCAAAGTGAACGAATCTCAATCTTTTATTGCAGCTTCCAACTATAGTTGCCAAGGCAATACTGTAATGCCCAAGGCAATTGTGCAGTTCCTAAGGTGATTCACAATTGTGAGATTGGACTAACATGAAATTTTCTTAGTCGTGCCGAATTTTCCTACGTCTCTGGAATTGTTGGTTTCTTTGCGGAGTTCCTTTGAATTTATTAGAGAAGCATATCGGAAGCGCATATTGGACTAACATGAAGTTTTCTTAGTCGTAGGGCTATGTCTATAGAATAATTGGTGTCTTTATGGAGTTCCTTTAACACTAGAACTACCAGATGGGTTAGAATGACCCATCCCTGATTTCTTCTTTCACAATTAAGCAAAGGTACAGATGGTTCTCTGAGAAATCGTTTAAAAACCTGATTGAGTAATACCAACACTGAAATATAAGCTGATTGAAATCTTACACGGTTGTAGGTTTTATAAAGGAATTTGGAAGAATCAGTTTAAGTGATTCGTAGTTCTAGTGTTAAATTTGTTGGAGAAGCATATCGGAAGCGCTGTTCGGTTGATCGCTACGAATGCAGGAACAAGCCGTTCTTCCGATGGACGAATTGTTTCAGGCGACCCTAATAAAAAGTTCCATTAAAGACTTTCGAGTGAAATCTCAGTCGGGTCGACCGAGCGGAACGTTTCGAAACAGGACGAACGTTTCGAAGAACGTAAACGAAAGGAGATAAAATATAGCAGTAATATTTGTTAAAGCTGATTTACGGTCGGTAGGTTGTTCACCCGGTAGTCGGTTGACAGAGAAATACCGTAGTCAAGCTAATTTGTCGGTATTATGGATTTTCTATAGCTTCAGGCGAAAAAGATTCCGGTCGGTAGACAGTTGCAGCTATTAAACGGTCAGGAAGTTGAATCCGCGCGAATGATTTAAGATACGCGTTAGATTCGTAAGAGATATGGGTCACTGTGATTACCATCGGACAAAGTGTCCAAGTTTGAAACCTTTCCTGATACGTTTCACGGTAGGAAGGCTACCAACCCGGGGCGTTTGAGGAATAGCGAGAACGATTCGAATGAGAACCGTCCGCGTTAATGCCGACGACGCGATCGAACAGCTCCATGCGTTTGTTTGAACGACAAGCCATAAATTATTTCTTAATCGAGCTAGTCCCGACGAAATCGCGGAAAACCCGTACGCGAAGAACCAGTTGCCGGGATTATTAACGAAGATGACAGAGGGTTCACTATAATCCGTGAAACATTGCGATCATTTGCCATTAGAATATCTCACGGTAACATTATCAAGCCGTACAATTAAAATAGTTAAATTCACTACGCTCATAAATAACTGCATCGATACGAAGATAGGCGGTTGTACGCGTGTTTGCCGGGAACCGGGACCGTAACGGCAAAGAAGCGGGGAAAAATGGCACCGTTTAATTAGGGACCACTATATCCACCTTCGCCGTGTATCAAAGCAGCCTTTAATTACACGGCTCCGCAATTAGCGATGGGAAAAAACGCCGAATGGCAATATTTGTCGTATACCGGAGCAATTTCATAGATAAGAAGATACGGTTCGGCGTCGACACGCCCACGCTTTGCAGCTCGTGTATCCAATTACCCTGTGGCCTTAGACGCATAAATGCACATAACGAGAGAAATCGGGTGAAGAAGGGACCAACCGAGCGAACGAATTAGACGGGTGCCAATGTACCGCTCGCTAGGTGACTCGAAAGGTATCTCCGGTCCGTTTATCGTGGAGAACGAGTTCACCAGGCGGCTGCACTCAACCGCATTCTATATTGCACGATAATATATCGAACAACTTAACTCGC
Organism: Nomia melanderi; assembly: GCF_051020985.1. Lineage (NCBI taxonomy): Eukaryota > Metazoa > Arthropoda > Insecta > Hymenoptera > Halictidae > Nomia > Nomia melanderi. Next base: position 6,664,233 of record NC_135008.1, read on the forward strand.
ATTACGCACCTTTACTCGAGGCTACATCTACATCGGTCGATTAACAAATGAAAGTACCCAATACAAATCTAAAGTCCCGCGACCCGGAGGAACACACTGGTTACCGTCGATGCAATCCTATACGCGTTCCCGGTGGTACCGCGACTGCTGAGACACCCTGTATTTTAAGAGCCCCCAGCGAGAACAATAAGAAGAAGAAAGTCGGGCGGACGAACGCAGCTAATAGCTGGCTTTCGTCGTGCCCCCCAGAGGAAACAATTCTCCACTGAAGGGAGAAAAACTAAGGATCAAGAGGTGTGAAATGAAAAGGGAAATGATATTGAGAGCGGAGAAAGAAGGGTTCGTAACAGAGGAAGCGGAGGTGTGGTGCCGGGGTATAATAGGAAGGAGAGGAACGGGAAGAATAAGAAGAATGAGAAGAAGAAGAGGAAGAAGCGAAAGGGGGAAGGAGAATGGTGCCGACGGATTCTCACCGCGAGTGCCACAGTTTCTCTCGAGTTTTCTCTTCTTTTTTCGTCGGCGTCTGGTGCGGCCGGCGGCGCCGATCTCGAGCTGCGGCTGCTCGACGGACCTGCGGAACACGAGATGCGGCCTACCGGCCAGCGAATGGAGTTTCCGGTGGAGGCCGGCCGAAGCGCGGCCCTCGGCGCCGGCGTCTTCCAGCCTTTCCTCCAAGCTGACTCGTTCTTCTTCCGGGGACACGGCGACTGGTTCCAACCAGAACTCCCCGTGCTCGCCGCGCAGCATGCCCGCCTGAAACACGAAACCCGCTATCGTGTTACTCCGACGACTCCCTTTGTTCTACCTTCACTTCGCAACTACCACCGGCCTCATCTTAGAACCGACACGAATTTTCCCTCGCGTTTCTGCTACATCGGATATACGTCTCACTCGCAACTTATAAATTATCAGCGCGACTTCTATCACGTTTCCTCTCTCCGGGCGCCAAACCGTTTCGATCCTCTACCTCTCGAAGCCTGGCGAACGAGAAGTAACGAAGATATCACCGAAACTTCTGTTTCATTAGGAAGCGTGTCTTGCACTTTGAAATGTGTTACCTTCGTATCAAAGTTTATCATTACTGTCGGAACGTTCCACACGAAGATCGAGGAATAACAGGTTAGAAGGTATACAGAGAACTTCTGCAGATAATTTTAGGGTAGATCTATTCTCTGCAGTCTCTGCTGATTAATCGAGAAATCGAACGCGTTTCGCGATGAACTCGCGTATCGTTGAATCGTCACTTTGCGATCAGACAATCGGTTGTTCAGAGCGACCCAGTGGTAGGCCCGGCACGCAACACCTCCGAAATAAGAAACGGTACAATGTAAATCGGTTTCGATCCTCGTACAGATTACCATGCTTATAGGAACGCCGCGTCATTAATCATTTCCGATCATCGATAGCATTCACCATTCCCTGTCAAGTAGCAATTGATTGGCGGAACACCCATCGTCCGATTTCGATGCGATCCTCGTTCCGCGTTCACTCTTTCTCTCGTTCTTCCGTTATCTCCTTTTTTCCCCGTCCGCTCCCCTTTTATCGCGTTGATGCCAACGAGCGACAATTTGACAAGCGTATTAACCAACGCCATTTATATTTTCGGACACTGAAATCAGTTTTTCACGCCCGTTTTTCAGTGATCTCTATCCCTTCGTGGCAGATACGAGCAGCAAATTCACAACGACCAGCGAAAGCATCGGGGGAGAAGGTTAAGCTTCTCTCATAGCAAATAATCTAAATACTAGCGCCATTGAACATCTCCATTCGACATTAATCATCCCGCGTATCGGAATTACTTTCATGCAACTCGGATCATCGCTGACCAACGCGACGGTCACCCCGTTAATCGCCGACAAAATTCGAACGGAATAGGTTTCGCGAAGAGAAAGCCTGCCCGAGAAAGCTCCGAGCAATATTTCTCGATGGTCAGCGATCGAGGAAAGTCAGGGACGTCGTTATCTCCCCGTGAGAGGCGGTGGATAAAGAAATTTCCCGTAGTTGGTAGGCTGCCTCGGACGGATACCAGTTTCAACGGGAATATAATTTATCCAGTCGGCAATACCGAGAATCCCAGAAACGAATCTCGGATTCCGTGGGAGCTCGATGAAACCGTAAATGCCGTGTAAAAATAGTCGGGGAATAATCGGTTCGAGGTGAGGAGGCGGAGTGGAGCGAAGTTGAAATAGGAAAGAAGGACGCGGCGGGACGAAGGGCCTGAAATACGCGTCGAGCGAGCGAGACTGCCGGTGCCGGCGGAGCCGTTTCGACTATTCCCCGACGTCGACCGTGAAAAATCACGGCGCCAGCCTCACAAAGCTGGGCTCGAAGAGGGGTACCGTCGAAGGACCTCAAAGTGAAAAAGGTCCGAGCGTGATTCAGCGCCGCATGGGGCCTCACGGCTTCGATCTCCCTTCCCGTTCGCCCTTGCGTCCTCCCCTGCTCCCCGGCCGTTCCTCGCCGTCCCCGGTCCCCGTCTCGATCTTCCTTTCCCTGTTCCGCGATCGCTTCTTCCTTTTTGCGCCGTTTCTTTTCATCTTACGCGCAGAAACTCCGATCGACTATATAAGGAGTGATTTGTTGCCGCGATGGCTTCAACCACGCCGCGAACACAGTCGTCGGCTCGGTTAACGATCCACGCGATTTTTCGACGCTCCTCTCGGCCGGCGATCTTTATTCCCGAAGACGATCTCCTTCGGCCTTTCGATCAAAGGACGGCAACGCGCGTTCCTTCGATCGCGGAACTATTAATCAACTGTTCGTCGCTTTACCGATTGGTCGCCTCCTCGGGAGACAGTACCATTTATCGATGGAAATCGCCTTGTTCCCGGGTTAACGACAGCTTCCTACATCAAAGCAACAGGGTTCCTAATAGCCAGGATTTACAGCGGACGTTGCGTGTTGTGTAAGGACGCTGTCGCGTTTAGATGTTCATTAAGCGCTAAATTTATTGTAATCCAGATATTTCTTTCTTCCCCGTGCCCCTCCACCCTGCAACTGGTCGGATATACATAAATTGCCCGCCACATAAATCCAGTAAACTGTATGCTATTCATAAGAGGAACCGGTTGACTGCTAAAAGTATTATATTCACTGTAACTTCATCCCTCCGCGATGAACCAATTTCCTTTCGTCCGCTTCGTCGAATTAAGCCGGATTTATTTCGGTGTGCCATGTTTCTATTCTATCAGGAAAACTCAATGACTCGACCCTTTGTAGACCTTATTTCTCTTACGCGACATTAATTGAGCTCCATTGTTGCGCTCGAGCCGAAAGATCGAGTTCCTTTTCCCTCGGAAATATGTCTCCGGCTATTGTTTGCATTCGGAAACAATGTACGGTTCGATCGAGGGGTTTATTTCGCGTTCTCCATCTGTCTTGACCTACATAGTACTTATTAGATCACGAATTTCACGTAGAACTTGTCAGGATAAAGAAATGTCGGATGTTACGAGTCGTTCAAGCGATGAAATGACACTCTGTGTGTTTTACTTGACAAAAAAAGGCCGCAAAAAGGAATAAAGCACAGATACACCGCAACAAAATAGTATCGATCATGTAGCTAGATCGAAGTGGTATCCTGATCGAAGAGATAGTTCGCTGGCAGAGGGAAGACGATCGGATGTCGCTGTAGATCATTCCGGTCTGGCGTTAAATAACGATCAGGCCGGAGGTTCGAGCGGAACCCGCGCAAATTAAGTAATTTCGTTCTGTGCGGGGTGTTACTCGAACCGGTGAATGGAAATGGATGAAGACATTATCGATCCTGCGATCTGCCGGTCGTTCGTTATTCGGTGTCCAGTCCATGCGTGCGTCGCGCCGCTGGTTTCGCCGTCGGTTTCACCGCTGGTTTCGCCGCCGGTGCCTGAATGCATCCAATCACAAGTAAATATATTTCTATGACGGTCTAGCCGACCGCCGCCGGTCCATTTGGACGTCTTTGTTCGTTTAATTGGCGCCCGCGCGTTCTGCGGTCCGATCCTACGGGACCGAATAGGCACCGACGGGGTCCCGTCTTGCCGTTCGTTCCTAGGATCCGATTAATTCCGCGCGTCGGCTGATAATTTATGGCCAGCTATGTGTTACGCTCTGCACCTTCCTCTCTCTCTCTCTGCTCGTTTCACGGCGAAACCTCTTCGTATCTGTCACACCTTCCTCTAATTGCTCCGAACACGCGAGAATTGAGACCGGAACCCTGGAGGGTGGGGACCACTATCCTTAGTTGCTCTTTACGCGATTCCAAGAATATCGACGAATCGTAGAAAACTTGATCGCTGGACTCAACCGACGGGAACGACGAACTTCGAATGGGAAAGGACTCGGCTCCAATAAGAGGATACGGCTCCTCATAATTTATGGACGGGAATTGTTACCCTATTCTCGTTCGGTGACCGAAATTGGCCCTTGATCAGCGAATTCGTGTCGGCGAATCCCTCGTCCGAGAGCTGTCTAACATTCTTGCCACTTCCTTTCGTTGGGTATCGAGAAATAAATCTATTTGTTCGTGTCGTGTAACGGCCACAGAGAACCTCGATGAATGACTAATTATGACCCGAGGCGCTATCGTTTCGATGAACGCGACCGCCAGGAAAATTTCGACTCGTTTCGTCGCAAAATATCCTTTTATCCCTCGATCGCGGACCGTTGATCCGGATTCCCGTTTCCGTGTAAACCGCTGGTGCAATTAGCGCGCGACCAGCGACCGAAAGAAGCTTGACGACGTACACCCGGGGAAAATCGGGGGGATATGGGGACACCGCACGGTAGGTGGGATTAGCATAATGCGCGGAACCGGCGATCGGACGTGGAACAGCTCGATTGTGGTTAGTTAATGGCCGGTCGAGTAGTCATTATTCTCGTGCGGCAATACGCTGCGATCGTTAAGGCAAACCTTACCGCGCAACCTAGCGGCCCGATCGCATATATAAATTATTATTGTGCGGCCAACAAGGTGTATCGATGGGCGGTCGCAATAGTGTCGCACGTCGACGCCCATGTTCAGCTGTTCAACACCGTGCCTTCGCCTTTTCACGGCGCGTATTTACGCGGCCCGCGTAAATCGCCGTTGCTTTTGTCGCGGCTGACCTCTGCGCGCCACCTGTGATCTCCGATAAAGAGGGAAAGCACGCAGATAACCAGCCGCGATTAACTCTTTCCGTTGTTGCGCGCGAGATGGAAAAGTTCCATGCGACAAATGGAAAGCAAATGTAACCGTGATTCGACGACGACGGATAAACGAGCTTGACGACGGTAGTGTAGGATTTTATTGTACGACATTTTTATAGGATGAACAGCCGTTTAGAGACGCGAAGCGTCTATCGTACGGCAGAAAGGAGTTGGGAACGTTCAAAATTTGCTAACGGGATATCAGAGAGTTCGGCCCGTTAGTCGACTGAGGAGCTATTATGTTTCGTAATAATAATATTTTCATCCCCGAAATTGCTGGAAAACATAGAAATGAAAACGATCGTGTATCCACCTCGAAAACCGTAGCGAAAGCGCCCTGGGATATCATTTTACGGACGAGAAATTGAATGTTTCATCTCGAATAACGATGCCCAGCGTGAATAACGAAATACACGTCGATATTTTATTTCGATGGAACATTAAAACTCCCGTCGCCGCGTTACCGATACGCGGCTTCAACGAAAGTTTTAGAAAAGTCCACGGGGGAATGCGGCGGAAGTCAAGCGTAACGCGAACGTTCGCGATTCGTTATGATCTATGAAAGATCGATAATCGCAGCGAATTCGCGCGAACGGTCTCTCGTTAACTTTCATCGATCGGCCAGGTATGCGGAGCCGATTTGTCACCGGTCCCAACGAATGTCAAAGCTAATTGAATTTGATCGGTCGACGACTCGTGAAGTATTACGTTACGCCGCGTCGCGGCGACAATAGACATGATTTGTCGCCGTTGCAATCCTCCGTTTCGCTCCTTTGTTTTCTATCCATTTTCATAATTGCGCGAGGTCGTCCATTGTCGATTCACAACGGTCGATCCTTCGCTCCTACCGCCTCTTTCGTTCATCGCAGCGAACGAAAGCGACGCGGCAACGTTAACGAGTAAATTCGTCTTAGAAAATTCCAAGCAGCGGTTCGCTCGTGAAAATGGAAACGCGCGTTCGCGGCGATTATTATCAATCCCATTCGGTAACACGAATCGCGATTAAACCTTTCGACCTGCGGGTTTCTGCAACGTTGCGACAAACCACATTGCGGAACGCGAATGAACCCTTCATCGTGCGGGCCAGTGTTCCCGCAACGATTATCAACGAAGTATCCGATCCATTGGAAGAGCGTCCATAACTATTAGAGTACCGATTATCTCGCGGCGGACACGTGTGGCCGCGTATATAAAATTTGAATTAGAAACGCGTCAACGGCCCCGCCGATCGATAGGGGGGTTTTAAATCAACCGGCGTTCCAGGGGATTCTCGCCTACTTATCAATTCGTACGCATGGACCCTTCGTTCCCACGCGGCGTGTAAAAGCTGCTCGCCAGTTTCATCAGGTTCGAGGAAGAAACGTGATTCTCTTTCACCGTTCCTATATTTTTCGAACTATCTCCGCCCGGAACTTTCAGCCCCCGAAGTGTCGACCCAGATGTAGCAGATAGAATTGTTCGAGTACCCGGCGAAAGCTCTACTCGGCTCGAATACATGAACAGAGTCGAGGGTTGACATAGTTCTGGACGCTCTCGGCCCGCGGAATCATCCTTCCTCCCGGCTCAAATTTCAATTCGAGTTGAATTTAGGCTAGTGGTTCTCGACGAGTCTAATCGGCCGGCTCGATTCACGGCGGGACCGAGAGCTTAATTGTCGTAATCTCCTCTTTTCAGATGATATTATTCGTAGTTCGCCGGCGATAGAAGCCGCGCCGGGGAGACCGGGCCGCGACGGACCCGGGATTCCGAGATTCCGAACGATTTTCGATGAAACGCGCGCGACAAGGCCGCTGCCGGCAGCCGCGCGCAATCGGCGCGGCAGAAGTGGCAATCGCGAAACGATATATCGAACCCGGTACCGGGATTATGCCCTTCCGCCGCGGCTCGATTTATTAACGAGCCGATAAATTATTCTAAATGTCAATTGCGCGATACCGTTCGCGCTGCCATTCGCCGATTAATCGCGCGAAGGATCGCGACAATGACGTCACGCGCCGCCGATCGATCGGTCGTTCCTCTTGCCAGAAGACAAGACGCATTAACAGCGAACATGGGTGTGTACACTTGTCACGACACCACAATAACGCCGGGGACGTGGAGGGAGGCCGGGGTTGCGTCCATGAACCCCACCGAGGAACCCTTTTGCGCGGAGAATCGATCGGCGTGTTGTTTCCTTTGCAGGAATTATAAGGGTGCGCGCACCGAGATCACAATTGATTCATATTTTAGTTCGCGCGTTGTGAAACCGATTTATTTAACATGTTCACTGCCACGGTGGTCACCGAAGAGTAGTTACTGGGAAATAATTGTAATTCGTAAGACAACTGATGCCGAATAAAAATGCTTAGTAGGATAAATAACTAAATAATGCTGTAAATATCGATATAACAAAGAATCGATGATCTTCCTTTCTATCTTTGCTACGAAGGAATAATTGATACGTAATAATTTTTCGTGGCAGTCAACGTGTTAATGACTTCTTACAGGAACATCTATCATCTTTTCGATAATCCCGAAGAAGGAATCGGAACGGGGACGACTCGACGTACTCGGTAGTTCTAGTGTTAATTTCTCGAGTTCTCTGTCATCACCGCGCTCGTTAATCATTATCAATCGACGGCTGAGATCGTTTTCTCGTTACGAATTTTCATTTAGCCGTCAAATGTCTGGTTCGGACGGTTCAGAGTTCGAGGAAAGAAAAGTCGAAAACAATCGGTTCGCGTGATTCTTTAGATGAATAATTCCTGACTAGATTCCATCGGTTGTTAGCCGTTTGTTTGCAAATGCTTAACGTTGAATGGTAGATCGTCGATCACCGTAATCGCGTTCGTTGATAGAAAAGTGATCCATCTGTCCATTGTCGTCGCTTAACCGTGAACGATCCGGACATCGATGAACCGCGGTTTTATAAGCTTCGGAGTCATTCCTCAAGAATCCGTGCGGTGTATCGGAACTCATTCACCTTCGCCCCTTCGGGGCATAAATCGTGCGCGCCTTCCTTTCGTTACACGCGTTTTCTGTCAGGTACAACAGGAATACAAAGCGACGAGATCGTGACCGGTGAACAACGGTCGCGTTTATTTCATCCGTGACAGTAATCGGTCCATTCAGCATCGAGGAACGTAACACCTTGATCGGTAGAGTTCGCGGAATCCGTACCAAGGCGGACGGAGCGAGAGTAACGAGATCAAGGAATGCTTCCATCGCTTTAGCGAATCGTCGCGCGAGCATCGATCGCTCTATAACCACCACTTCGACGAAGAAACAATCGTACCTAGAACCTCTTTATAATTCCAGGCGCAACCTGGAAAATCGACGAAAAGCTAAAAGCTCGAACTCTTAATAAAAAGTTTCCGAAACGTTAGAAATATTCCCGTCAAGTCTATCGAACGTGTCTTTATTAAAACTAGAGACAGACTGTTATGATTACTTGTCGGTTCTGTCGGACTAAAAATAGAACAACAAGAAATTTACCGGGGACCTGACTTTTTTGAAGCAGTGACAAGACCGCTGAAACTACCCTACAGCCACGTAGTCATTACTGTAATTAATTACGTCGTCGATCAATCACGGTGACATTAAAAACGACGCACAGCAGGGACGATCAAGAGTGATCGATATTGGGCCCGAGGCCATTAAACTAATCCCTAATAAACACACGAACGAGGGTCGCCTTTTTTTTCAACAAAAAGGAAAAGGAAAACAGCAGTCTTCTCAGCTTCGCAGTGTCTCTCCTCGGATTCGCGGAGCATACGTTCGGGATCCGCAATTCGTAATGCTATCGAGGGAAAAGGAGGTTCTTGTTTGTACGTTGCGAGTGCAATCAACAAATTTAGAATACACCCTGCACCGATGTTCTCATCGCGTTGATCCCGAATAATGGGTCCCCAGCTGGATCCATTTGAAATTATATTAACCGCGAGGATACTAAAAACGGAGAATAAAGCTTCAGCTTCTCCCGCGCGGCGGAACCTCGTGATTTCTAGATAAAAGGCACGCGAGTTCGTATTCCTTGGGGTTGCTTTCACAGGGATGGCACGGTGAATAGAGCTGCATAAAGGGCGAGCAAACAGAGAGAGGGATACCGAGGGGATCGACGTTGGAAGAAGAGAAGAAGAGCAGCGGCAGAAGGAAGAGGCGGATGAGGTGGCGGCGGCGGTGGAGGAGGAGGAGAAAGAGGAAGGGGGCAAGGATCTCGATGATGATAAATGCTTCCTGTGGAGGAACGTGATTTATGCCGTCATTAGAATAGTCGCCACGAACCTCCCGTGTGGGTGGTACATAATGATCGCTACCACGTAGTACCTATGTACGTATACGTTCTCGTCGGCTATTCGAGGAGCTACCGCTCGACAAAAAAGGCTCCCGTTGCACGATGATTGCGACGCCCATAAACACTGTCCGCGTCGTTGCATTGGTCGCTTATTACCCAGCCGGCGTTCCGTCAGATTTTTCGGATCCCCGTCGCGTTCCCATCTCCGCTGCTGGCATCCGCGGCGATCGTTTCGTTCGAGGATTGTCGTCGACTCGACCGCTCCGAGACGTGGAACCCTCGGATGCCTGGAATTCCGGATACGTACGAGCCGTTGGAAATATCCGTGAATCATGACGATTTTCCTTTGTAAAGTAGCTACGCGCGTTCTCGAAACGTTGCCTCGCTAACAACTCCTGTCCAGGCGGTCGGAATGCAACTGCGACGGAGTTCCGATACGATTTAATCCGGGCCCCGCTGAAATCGAAGCGCCCGCCGGGTGTACCCCTATCAGGATTCCTCGGAAGAGAAAAGTGGCGCGTTCGATTCTATTTCGAAAGGGAGGGATCCCGAGTAATTCCTGGTTACTGGAGCCCGTTCTAGCCCCGCTTATCGAGGATTACCGGACTCCGGTGTGTTTCGTTTATCGTTGCCCCTCGATCGGCGCAATACAAAGATGACGTCGATCCATTCGCCGGGCTCTCATCGACGGTTTTTTCTTTTCGCCGGCGGAGGAGCCGGGTTTGGACGGTCAATTAAAAGGGTAATTGCCGAAAGTAATAAGGACCACCCATCGTACCTTTAGATCCGGCGGAATAGATACGCGTTAATTGAAGGAAGTGGGCAGCACTTCCCTGATTACCTATTACCGGTAATTATATGTTCGCCGAGTGTGTTCGAATCCGTCGCGGCGCGGCGCTCACTCTGAAACCAGTTCCCCTACAGCGGAGAACATTGAATCAAATTGCGTGCTCGTGTGCACGCGTCCTGTACACGAATTCACGCCTCCTAACCTTTCGCTACCGGGTAGACGCACTCGTAAATAATTGGTCCGCGGTGTACGTGGTCATTGCGTGGACGCCGCCGCCGCCGTTCGCTTTCGGTTCGACGTCGTCCGTTCGGAACCGGCGCGGTCCGTTCCGAACGGAACGGTTCTTTCACGACCGTGGATCGTAATTCAATTTCTCGCTCGGCGGCGAATTCGAGGACCGACCTAACTTCGGCCTGTATCGATCGACCGAGAGGGACAGAGAGGGAGCGCACTGGATTCGGAGTAACGTTCCACCAACCTTAATATCCCTCGCCAGCGCCCACCTCTCATCCGAAGTGTATTCTCCTCTAGGTAGCAAACAACAAGCGGAGAACTTTTGTTCCAGCTTCGCCCTCGGAATACGAAAATACGGTCGCATAACTTCTTCTTTACGGCAAATTGCCCGGTTAAATGCAAAGCAAAGGTTTATTTGGAGATTTACGTCGCGCTTCCTTTAAACTTCGATATTTTTTCGTATTTACGGGGACGTCCGCGCGGCAGCTCGGAATTTCATTCGTGTAGACTGCTCGATGCCGGCGGCAGTATGTAACCGGAATGCGGATTTTTATGCGTTTATATCGAACACGAGTACCAGAAACATGATAAAGCATAAAATACTTTTAGCTCCGGCGATTTTCTTCTTTCATTCGTTCCTTATTTTCCTCGTCCCTTCTGGAACGTCTAATAAATTCCGCTTTCCCTCGTCAACCGTCTCAGCGTCCGTAACTTCCGTCGTCGAGCCGTTGAAGAAGCGATTCCCGAACGTGACCATTTATCAAACCCGCGGATGATTTAGGCCGGGGCTCGATGCTACAAACTTGGAACACTTTTCAAAGCAACGTCGTGATTCACGTTTAAAATAGCGACGCCGTCGGCTCACGTTCCGCGAAAAATTCCGGAGAAATTAAATCAACGAACGATCCCGGGTACGATTTAGTGCCTCGCCGTCTCTCGTTACCCCGGGGTACGTAGCCGTAAATAACCGAAGCGGTTTATTAGATCGGGTTTATAAGCAGTTTATAAACGCGTCATGTCGAGCTTCTTGTTTTTCCGTGACCCATCTTGTGTTTCAATTGGCGGCGGAACAGAATCGCCTACAACGGTGCCTTGGCTTCGGGCTGCTGTTAACCGTGAAATAATTCCCTCGAGCGGTAGTCGAAGAGCGGCACAGTGGTTCGCAAACGTCGCTTTCCCTCTATCGTGGCTTTAAATTGAATTTATCTGATGGATTGCGAGGGAAGGCTGGCCAGTAAGTGCAAAGTTCGCCGAAACACCTGGCCCGATTCTTAAATTCGTTGATTTCGAATTTATTCGAGCGATACGTTGGAAATTCAGTGACAAGCTGGCACCTAGCTAGTCGAAAAGCTCTGTTAACCTAGCTAGCTTAAGGGCATATTCTCAAATTAGAGTCGACCTTCTCTCGAGCCCAGTCTTTAGCTCATTGTCCTCTTTCGTTCGGGGATCGCGAGGATTTTCCCTTGTCCCGTTGAACTTTCAGCTTGTGGATAGTCAACACGGACGTCGGAGAACTATTATACCTCGATTCGCGAGCGTAGTTCTAATAATTGATCTTCAGCCGAGCCTAGGGTTGAATCCACAGTCTAGTCTCAACCTACTTCTTCCCGACGTCGTTCAGTGGATCGCGGCGAATCGGTTGGAGCGTCTAGTTGTTCGTCATTCGCTGCGAGGGAAGCGTCAGTGGCAGTAGATGCATGCCCAAGGCGCATTTCGCAGTCGTCGTGACCGAGCCTATCGCGGCTCGCGATCATTCCTGGAAATTTAATAGACACGTCCTGCCTCTCCGGATCCTTGATCCTTCGACGACGATAGGCCGGCGTCAGGGACTCGGCGCAATTCGAGATAACGGATAAAGAAGCCACACCTTTCGGGCCGCCGACGATGCCCGCCGCCGCCATCCTCCGTCCCCCTTTGTTTGTTATTTTCCTGGCGCGTGAATCGTCGCCCGTAGCTCCGCGCGAGCGATCGGTCTGCCCTGCGAAGCTCGCGTGCACGGGATTATCGTCGCTGATAACGGTACAGCAACCCGTCCTCATCCGATACGTTTGTTCGATAAGGAAATTTGTTACCGCGCGGATCGCCGGAGCGGTTAGAAGGAAATATTCGGTTTATCGTCCAGCGACGGACGCGGACGTTCCGATCGAATTACGATCGGAACTTGTACACCATCGAACTCCACGCGCGTCCGACGATTTCCGAGACACGTCGTCGTATTTTACCGGCACTACGCGCCACTCGGTAATCTCAGGTCGATCCGTCGTGCTCGAAAAGCGAGGCGATCGGGCGATAGAGGTTACCGGGGGCCAGGTTGGTCCGATTGGATGCCGGTATGGAGACATTATCGTAATTGACTACTCCTCCGGCAGCCTCGAAGTTGCCCCGACCGTCCAATAAACGTAATGTCAGCTTTTGGTGTGTCCCGCGGGCCACGCGAGGTGACAAAGGATTCACGGTATAGCATCTTGCCGTGGATCCCGGCGAGAGGGTGGTCCGGGGGTGTCAAATTCAATTCTAACTAACGTTAAGCGGTCGGAATCGGGGGCACGCCGGTGAATTAACCCGGCAGATAATGCCATTACCATGGGAAGCCGGAAATTACTGAACATTACGTATCGACGCCAATTACACTTGCATGCGCACAGATGCCTGCATGCGACCCGAAACGATTACTTCATTTACATGCCGCGTAAATACACGCGGATCTGCCGGCCGCGGCTGCGCGGCCGTACGGATCGCGGCCGATCACGGGGATCGAGGCAGCGCTAATCGATTCGCCGGAAAATTATATTCCGAAGGAGACCTCTTGTCCAGGGAATACGACGGCGCACAAACGGATTTGACGGTCACGCTGCTTATTATCAGTCGTTAAACGCAGGCCCGAATTAATGCCTCCCGCGGCGTCGCATTATCATAACACCACGGGCTGCAGCTGTTGCTGAAATTTCTCACGGTCCACACACGTCCACGGTTTACTGTCCATTGCGAGCGCCATTCGCTCCGCGGGTTCTTCGTGATGTCTCGATTCGCGCGAGATTCGCGGCGTTTTCAAGCGAGTCGACCGACCTCGCCGGTTCCAAGGGGATAAATTTCACGACGCGTCTACGATCGTTACACGTTTTAATCCCGCGAGAAACGCGCGCATCGACGCGTCCTCCGTCGATTATAAAAAAGGTATAACGCCGGTGCGTAAAGCATCGCCGTTGCGAAATCTAAAAATTCAATTGCGCCGAGGTCGAAATTGAATTTATTAATGGCCGATATCAATTGCAACAGCAACAATAATTCCGCCTGCTCGAAATTCGATGTATCCACGTTGAAATACGATGAAATACGCATCCACGGGAAATTTACATTTTCATTCGATCCATTGTGCTTCCCGATAAATATTTTACAATGTCCGGGGATCGTAAATTAACGGGGAAGAATGGCAGATCGATCAAACCGGGCGCGAATAAAAACGGAACGGTCCGAATTTTGCCGGGCGTGCCCCGTTGACGCGGGGCCGAGACAGGTGCTTAAATTTGTCGAGATTTCAATTGGCGCGCTTTACGATTAGGTGGAATTTAGAGTTCGGTTGAGCCGCAAATACGACCGGGACTCGCGATGTTAACTTTTACTGCAGTTTCCCCCTGGTGAAACGTCCGCGCGCGCGCACTCTTGGCGTCTCTGTTCCGACGGGTTTACGGCGCAATAAAACGGAATATCACAGGTACAAGAAATACGTGATACCGTGGGGAACTGTTACGCGTATCGGATGCTTGCACGTGGCCACCGGCGATTTCAAGGAGAAATTAGCAACAAAGTATGCCGCTACTGTTCCTTCGGCAAGGATCTATGATAATTTTTCGCGTGCAGCACCTGCCGCGCGCCGCGAATTACTATTCCCCCTACGTCCCGGAGCCAGCTTAGCGAGACGCTATCGCGATTCACGCGACTCCTGCGAGAGATATGATCTTGCGATCGAAAATTCACGGGGCGAGAAAGAGGTGAGAAATTTCGCACCGATTCCGCGATAGACGACCGCTCGAAGGGAGCTCCTCGCGCTCTCTACATCTCCAGAGGGTGTTTTAAACTTTCACGACTGCACCGTCTTATCGATAAAGCGTTTAATCTTATCGGCTTGTCTTCGGGCTTGTCGGGTAAAGAAAATTTCGGATTCCCGCGATACGTTGCCAGCGCCGAACGTGGTAGGCGGTGTACGCCGCCGCGGGAAAATTGAGCAATTACATGGTATTGCGTGAGACCATGTCCTTTATGTAAACGGGTATTTTCTCGGCTTGCCTGTGTTCTCTCGTTGGCAAGCTTTAGTCACGCGTTGCCGTCGAAACGAACACGAATAAGAAATCCGTACACAATAGTACGCTTCCATCGCGTATCCTTCTGTTTCGTAAAAACACTCGATGATAATGGTAACCCTCGAGCAAGATTATCTAATCAAATACTCGATACCAAGCTTCGTGTAATGCATCAATTTCCCATTGCATCACCTTCGAAAAACGTCTTTCCTATTTCATTAGAAAGCGACACGTATTCGTTGCAATACGATTTGTCTACCAGGAGGGTTAACAGACCGCCGCTTCGTTGCTGCGATCGTCGCGGTTGATAAGTCCGACGATCTGTTCCGCGCTCACTCATCCCGAGGCGGCGTGTTGCAGGACAACAAGGAAGCGCGCGGAGTCCCTGGAACAATGGGAGTCAGTATTGCAAACGGAGGCTCGCAAAAAGACACTGGCACGAATTCGCCCGGGTGCCGCGAACGCAGACGAGTCGCCTCTAGGCGTGTGCGTTTACAGGTGGACGTGGTCTAGGTGCGCCGTCATAAATCTGCCAAGCCGTGGCAAATTAAATCATTATCTAGAAGCTGCGAGCAATTTGCGCCGATGCATGCGCCGTGGCTCCTCCCTCTTCCATATCCGCTCGCTCCTCTTTCTTCTCCTCGTCCTCTCCTCGTTCGCCTACTTCTTCTGCTTCACCTATTGTTCTTCGGCTCCTTTTTCCCGCGTTCCTCGCTCCGCTAGCCATCGCCGCCTCCGCACTCTTCCCTCTTTCATCTTTCCTCTTTCTTTAACGGCGTTACCGCGATTTCACGCTCGCCCCCTCCTGCCCCCGCCGCGCCGCGGCGGGTCGAACTTTCCCCGAAGTTCCAGCCGCGTTACCGCAGCAGCCGCCGCGTGTACGGGATATGCGTTAATATTCGTAAATTTCGCCTTTCGGTTTTGCAACACGGGGAAACTATTCCGCGCGCCCGCCCCCACCTCCACCGCCTCACTTAGAAATGTAATTTCGCGGAGCCGAATCCGCGGGATCCGTGCCGTTTTAAGTGGAACTGCAACTGCCACCAATTGGGGCTGCTTTATAGGCGCCCCTCGACTGCCGGGAGAAAGAAACACGACGGCGAGAAGATTGCTACGGTGTTAAATATACGCCGGAGACGTTTGAATTCGTTACGTTTCGGAAACGAGCAGGCGTGTTTACTTTCTCGACCCCGTTATACGAGGAGAGGATATTGTAAGGGAGAACGGCTCTCGCCGGAGACGAAAGTCGAAGATTGCCGCTGCGAGCCGAGCGCACGCGGAATGTCGTGTGGGTTTTTATTATGAAGTTAGATGAGTACAGAGATCGAGGATTTTTCAGTTGGAATTTTCATGGAAAGTTGATAATTAGTAACGATAATGCGGCGATGGAAAGCGTCCACGAACACGAGCAACGTCAACGGTTGAGGGATTAGGGATTAGTGAAACGAGAACGTTCTGGTCAGACCACGCACGGGAAAGTCGCGGTGCGGAGCGAGCGAGATACGCATACTCGCCGGTCTGATGCGCATTATAAATTTCATGGGAATAAACTTCCTTCGAGAAGGTACAAATTAGTAATCATTTATAATTTCACGTTATCTGCGGCAACCTTATAAACACGATGTATCGTGCGCTATTCGTTTTAACGATCGCGTGTGTTTTCTTTGAAATTCGCCTCCCCGCCACGTACTAACTTTAGCATACGTTATCTGGCACGTAACGCCGCGAACGAACGTAGATAAAGCGCAAGAAAGACGGAACGGGAGATCGAAAGTTATTTTGCCCAGGCAAGATAGATAGCTGCGCCCCCCCCGAGTCTCTTAAATTGAATAATATTGCGCCGGGGATTGAAAAGTTGCCTTCGCTGGAAATAGTTAATTGATATTAACGCCGGGACTCAAGCGATCCTTGAAAATTGAAGCGTTTAATATCGTTTTAATCTTCTCTTTGTATCCGTACGTTCGAGGCAGCCGGCGAAACGATACATAATACAGCGTTTCTCAAATAATCAACGACCAGCCGGAGTAAATTGTTTCGTTCGTGTTCAGATTACCAGCGGAGTACGGCGCGAGGTGATCTTTCCGGTCGCGGAGAAAATTTAAGTAGAGCATCCGTACGATACATCGGACACCGGGGAAACGAATGCCACTCCCGTTGACCCTTTCTACTCGCGTGTCGCGAAGGCGTTGCGTATAGAGTTCGCGATCGCGATGATCCACCGTCGACGGATCTTCTGTATGAAACGGCGAAGAACGATTGCAGAGAGAAAATAAAACTCACCAGACCGTCGCAGGCGGACAGGGCGACTTGGGAGTTGATCTGGCCATGAATGAAGCCTCGATAATGGCACTTGCTGGAGCGATTTTTCGGTCGGGCGCGCACGTGCACGTCACGTTTCCGTCTTTCGACCACCATCCCCGGCCCAATGAAGTTGTCCACGGCGATCAGCTCGATATGGTACTCGTTACCGGCGACTGACAGTCGATAGTGAACCACTGGTCCATCCTCGTGGTGGTGGTGGGTCACGTTGTGGGAGATAAGCTCCCCCCTGTGGGTCACTTTCCGTGGTATCACGATCTCGTGCTCGTGAACGTGTTCCTTTGAAGTGTATATACCTGAAGCGAGAACGATTCCAGTGAGTTTCTGTTCGCTGCTGTTTCCCACCGGTAACGTAAAGCAGCGGTTTATACGAGAGAAACGTTGACGTTAAGACTACTAAGACGACCGACCGCTGACTTCTTTTATAATGATCGAAAAAATACAGCGGATTTTCTGGGAAATTTTTGAAACGATAACGTGCCAATGAAACTCGATCGTAATCTCAATGAATGTATTGAGATTTCATGGTTTGAAAGCAACGGACTAATCGATTCGACTGCTCGGTAATTCCCAGTGTTAACCGTAAGCGGATCGAGGACATTTTTTCGGCTCCCGAGAAGCGGCTTTGCTTGCAGTGAAAACATTCGGGTAATCCAAAATTCAGCCCTGTCAACTTTCACCCCGATCGTTTAAAACGAAACAGGTTAACGTATGGAAATATTATTCGCCGCTGAAAGCCGGCGTTCTTCGGTGCGGCGGCGTTAAACCTGTTCCCTCGGTGTGATCGAAATTGAATATGAAATCGCGCGTGCGGACGCAGGGCCAGCGAGCTATTCGTCTTGCGGCGGGGCGTTCGTTTCCCTTGAAATTCATTTCGAACACGCGATAAATCTCGGTCGAACGTTCCGGCGAAGAGACAGCGCGCAGATAAAACAGTGTTATATATTTATTGACTGTTTACCGGCGGCAATATCGCTCGGGCCACTCTAGATAACGTTTATTGTAGCTCGCGTAAGTGGGCAGACCCGTAAACGCCGGCCGAAGGAGGTGCATTCGACCTCGGGGAAGGGTGTGATTGATTGCGGACATATGATGCTGCTCGGAATGATATCTCAAATAAATAATTGCCGGGACCGCTTTGCTACCGCTTCATTCGGACAGCTGTCTCGACGCGTCTGCAGAAAGATCGGATGAAGCATCGTCAGTTTCCGTTACGAGGCAAGTGATCTCCGCTTTTTTTTTCCTGTTCAAGTACACAAAATCGAACGACCGAGAGTTCCACCGCGAACGATCGTCCTTCGCGTTGAGATTCCCGCGGCGTGATCGTTGCGGGATTGCAAGCTGCGCACCGTATTGTTGTAAGTCAGCGTCGGCACTAACGACATTAACATTTTCGCGTGAAATGTCGAATAATGATTACCGTTACCGCCAGCCACAATCTCTCATTAATTCTCGTGTTCCGCACAGACAGCCGGGACACTGTAATTTGTTTTTTTCCCCTATTCCGACTCATAGACCTCGTTACGAGGGGAACTCGCCGTTGAATAGAATGTGCGAGCCAGGCAACAGTATTCATAGCGGTGTTGGATTTTTTTTCAACGTTCCTTTCCAACTTTCCTTCGACCTAACCCAAGCGGCGTTGCATTGAAAGCTACACCTTCCTCTTCTCCGTGACTCCGGCATTTCCACGTATCTTTTATTTATTCCTACCGCCTCATTACAGTCCTGTTCCAGCCATTATGGCACGCGAATGAATTAAAAATTCGGTCAGCCGGACACTGAAGGGACCGCTACGTGAATGCCGAAGGTGTTTTCCTCGCGGGCCGTTCGAGTTACACGCGGAAACGGGAGAAAATGGCTGAAACCCGCGAGAAAATGGCGACACGATCGCGGGAGCGATCTGAACGACTATCCCCACGATATCAGCGGCGTCGAGGTCAAAAGTGATGCGGAACGATGGCGCAACGAGCACAATATGAAAAGCGGCCTGTCGATCGTGTCGTGCCGGGCGACAACGCGAGGGCGAACGAACGACAGTTATGCACCGTAAAACTAGTGTAATAATTTCCGATTGATTTAATGGGTCTGCACACGTGCCCGAGTGAGAACCGTTTAGAAAGGGACCGCCGCGGATTCGATTAACGCGCCTGTTTCAGGGTTGCCATCGGTTTTCACCCGCGAGCTCGCCTTTTTTTCCCCCTTCGGCCTACAGCTCGCACGCGCGCGTGCGCACGCGATCCAAGAGAATGTCCTTACGCGCAATTTGTCAACGCGGCGTCCGGTCACCGATAAATCTCGATCGTAGATACGAGGTCGAAGGACGGAGAGGTGTTGGAGGAGTTTGAAAAGCGTTGCGCGACAGGGAATTATAACGTGTTCTGTCGTTCGCGATGTCGTAAACGGCCCTCACGCGTTGATAGATCGCAGTTTGTTTCGGTGGCCCGACTGTTTGGGCGAACAAGTCATTGTCGCTGGCTTCCGCTACCCGATATTCGATCGTCTCTTCGTTCAGCGCGGAGTTCCGCGAATAAACTGGAAGCTCGATCACTGGGCATCGTTTAGTTTTTTCCTGGTTCGTCTGTTTTCTGGTTTCTTCATTTTCTGCTTCGTGGAAGTATGTGTGCAACTAATATTCGGTTGAAATAGTAGATTTCAATTATTCATCTGCGGGTAATTTAGTTGAAGAACATCGATTTCTTTTAGGACGTTCAACCGTTCGTCATAGCCCTCTGTATAAATTATCATTTTGTTATGAATATGTTTAAGAATTTAATATCTGGTTCCGCATAGAATATTATGTCTTCAATTTCGTTTCACCGCGAATGAAAGGTTGCTCGTCAAAGGTCTCGACGTTGTAAACGGCGAACCGTCTGCCCGTCAGAAAAATCTGGAACGGTAGCGTCCGTTCCATTGAAGACGATATCCGATCTCGGTATGCAGATCGGATCGCAGCGACGTTAATTGTCAGGCCGTTCTTACATGAAGACATATTACCGGCAGCTGAAACGTGGCTGCATTCTCGACGTCCTTTCCCCGCCGTTCTTCTCGGGCAGAGGTTAACCACAATTATTCTATTAGACGTTAGATCACCGTCGACAATAGTGAACGGCCGGCGCGATCGATCGGTGTCTTTGACGAGGAACGATTCGCTCGGTGACTTCGGTGCTTCGGTTGTTTACGAGCGGTTTTTACGGTCGCTAATTCCGGAGACGAATCGGCGGAAATCGATAACGAGTTTCATTTAACGGCCGTTCGCTATTTTTATTGCTGCAACTTTACGGTCCTCGCTCTTGCGCATGAATTCTTTTCAGTATTTCTATTTACCTCATCGACCGATCGATTAATTTATTGTTTCTCGCTTCTCCTATCCACCGTGCGCCAGTAGCGTACCTCAATTTGCTTTCGGTTTTACGTACCATTGGCTCCGGTTTTCGTTTACAAACATTCATTCCCGTTGTTACTGTTTTCAGTATAGATAAAACACGCGACATTGTTATCGTTACGATTGCTACCGAAATATTTCTACCGTTAAATACTCTTGAAAAACCGAACGTTCGTTTTCTGTTCAAATACATTTAACCCGGTGCGTTGGATTGAAAAAATGGTTTCCCAGAAATCAGCAGCATTTCTCGGTGAACGGGATGCTTCACGCGGAAAGGTGCAATAATCGTGTACTCGTTTCGCACTGTTCGTCGGTTAATTTCATCTTAACATTACCATTGCCTGATTTCGGTGTTGGTAAGCTAAAGCCGACTCTCGGCGGCATCGATCTGACGCGTAGCCCGGAGGAGAATTATTCGCGCGGCACGCGGCTTATTACGAACAAACCGGAAACAGGATCTAAAATATCCCCGAAATTCCGGCGGCTTTTCGCGCGTATAAATTCCCCGCAATATATACGCTCGTCGACGAATGATAAATGTAAACCGGAGTAATTAATGAGGCGCGGTAAAGACGCGGAATTGTACGCTGCCCGTGAATGGGATTATTGCGGAATAAATGCGGATGCAGCTTGCCGCGCGAAAGAATAACGCGCGCCGTGGAATTTCGATAGAGCATCTCATCGTATCGACCGATTGATCCGCGCGTCTTCTTCCTTTTCCATCGTTGTTATTCGCGAACGATCCATTTCATCGCGCGCGCGCCCCATTTACATGTATCTCTGTCGAGGCTATGCATTCCGCGGATTTTATTACCTCGCTCCGAGGTGGTCGTCGAGGGAAACTGTGGTACTCGTAAAATGACTTAATAACGTGATCGGAGTTACCTGTTCGGCCACGGAGCAGGTAGCTTAAAGTCTCAATAAGCGGGGTATCGAGAATCTCCGAGTTCAATTATCCCCGTTCGAGTGGAGTAACGAGGGTTAAGCGCGGGGTATCCGAGGGTTATAGGGGATAATTATCGTCATGATCGGCGAGCAGCAGTCCCATCGATCTCGCCGCGGAACGCCGCGCTGTTATGGAATAAAACGTCGGATTCCCGTAAAATTCGTTGCGCCTTCGAGCTCGGATCAATCCAGCGTGGGGTGAGCGGCGGAGCTGGATGCTCTGTCGTTGATCAAGATATCGATCCCGACCGTAAAAAAGGGATTTACGACGGTTCGATTTCCATCGCGATAGTTGGTCTCTCGCGGGTGGCTGGGATCTCCGGGCCTGTAGTGCAGTAGCTTGTCAGAGAAAAATCTGAATCGACCGATCGATCGATCGATCGGGGGACGACGCTGGTGATGGTAGCGGTGGTGGTGGTGGTGGTGGTGTCGGTGGTGGTGGCAGCGGACAGCGGCGGCGGTGGTGGTGGCGACGGCTGCGGCTGCGAGCCGCTTTCCACGCTCGATACAGGTTTCTGCGATGCGGATAAATAGCTCGAGCCGGGAGAAAGAGAGAGACGGCGTCTAGTGCGTTCGGTGAACGGTATAATCATCATTATCCTATTATCATTAAAGACGGAAAAATGGCGGGCGGACCAATCAGCGTGCGCCTCGAGCGAGTCGGGGGTTAACTGCAGGTGGGGACTCCGATGAATACTCGGACCTCCCATACAGTCTCTACCTACTGCAACGATCGTGTTCACGATTCAGGACATATGGGTGCCGATCCTTCCCACACCGCGCCACACGACGCAACGTAACGCAACGTAACGCAACGCAACTCTATGAGCACCGCTCGCTGCGTACACTCGACTCGTTTAATTACATGGAATAGGATGACAGCGTCGCGTTCCTGCTTCACCTGATTACACGCTACTTACGCGTGCGGTTATTAATTAACCGATTCCACGCGACCACGGTCCTGTTCCCTTTAGGTCGGAGAATTTTTCGCGGTCGTACAGACCCACGGTTGTCGCTCGAGTTGTCGATACGTAATTGCCGATCGTAAACGTTTTAAGTACAGCATACCAACTGCCGCGCCGCGATCGGCGTTGACACTTTGCCGCGAGAATCTCGCGCGATTTATATGGCAGTACTGACTCTATCGTAAGAGTGGATTGTATTGGAACTAATTATTAATGATTTGATACAGTTATCGTCTAGCTACTGGGTTAGTGAATATCTTTATTCGACATCAATGTTCTTGTTGCGATTGTTTTTATGTAATTTGAAAGCTTCGGTCATCGGTGACCGCAACGGCAGTCAGAGTATCAATAAGTGAATCGCCCTGTAAAAAAACGTTTCGCATCGCAACGCAGGGAGTACCGAGAGAAACGTCCCTCGTGAATGAATAAACAAACCCCCGATAGCACGTCATCCTACAATCTAATTTCCGATTACGGCTTCCAACCGTCGGACGTGTTTTCGAAGAAAGTTTCAATCTTGCGAGTATAAATAGCGGCGAACGCTGGGAGATCGATGCGCGGGCCGTTCGGACGGACGTGTCTAATGCGCCCGTGCATCCGTCAAATCGAATCATCCCATTTCCCGGATTAAATTTCTCCGAATCGAAGCGAGCGGCGTCCCGGTTATGCCATCGGGGCTAGAAAAAGGCGCGACCCACCGCCGGCGGAGCGTCGAAAATAAACTCAGCCGTTGTCGGGAGG
This sequence comes from Nomia melanderi, assembly GCF_051020985.1. Taxonomy (NCBI): domain Eukaryota; kingdom Metazoa; phylum Arthropoda; class Insecta; order Hymenoptera; family Halictidae; genus Nomia; species Nomia melanderi. The sequence continues at coordinate 6,687,346 of NC_135008.1, forward strand.
CCACCGGGATGTTCACGCAACCTTTGAATACCGGTTGCTCGCGGGTCGTAGCCTCGAACTTCCAGGAGTCAAAGTTATTAGGCGTCGGGGCGATACTTTATCGTTGATACCTGGAATTACGGCGGAAACCAGTTCCCTCGGATGACTCACTCCCGGGCCCATCTCGGGCCAATCTCGCCCCGGCCCCGCAAAAATCCTCGCCCGCCATTAGCATATACCTACTTATCGAATTCATTAAGGTACCCGCGATAGCCGCGGAAACACGCTGTACACCCGGTACCTCCCGGGCTCCGCCCCCTTCCATGCAGGAGACGTTTTTAATAAGCGCCCCTCGAACGGGAACGCTCATTTTCAGACGCTAATTGAACTTTTATAGTTATCTCGTTAGTCTCGATTACCGGGGCCACTCGCTCCGTGCCCCGGATCAGCGATCTCTATAATTTTGTGGTTTGTAAGAATTATCGAAGCGTGCAGCTCGACGTGCTCCGCTTTTCCCGTGGAATCCGACGCGTGTAACGACTCGAGCAAAGGCGACTCGGGAAACTATCGTGTATTCGCGGAACGAAGGTAAACGTGATGAAACGAATCCAACGTGGAAGTTTTCGATCGAGTTATTTTACTCTTCGCGTCTTTATCTCGCGGTGCGTCACCGATTTGCGTTGCATTCTTCGCAATACAGGAAACGTTCGAACGATCAACGTTCCGCAGAATGGATTGCGATCGATTCGACTCGGTCGGAGATCGGTAGCGTTGAAATCGACGTAAACGATCCTCCGTGTATGAATCGAGAATCATGGAAAGATCGATGCGACGGATAAGATGCTCGTTGATGCATTAATATCGCGGAGCAGGCTGGAAATAAGTATGATTTGACGAGTGAATGAATTAGACACTATTTGTAACACAGTTAAACTTTAATAACTGTGACAAATGCGCTCTCCGTGTATTGCGAGTGATTTATGCGTCCAGATGTCGACTATTCGACGATTGCTAGCGTCCTATCTGCTCGTGTATATGCGCGTCGCACGAATGTCGACACGTTCGTGTTTCTATTGGTAGTTGTACGTCGGTGGCGGTGGAAATGTAGGAGTGGTGACGTCTATTGGAGAGGGAACGCTCCGGTGGAAGACTCGTGCGTGCTGTTCGAGGATTCATGGACATCGGCTGCTTAATAAAAAATGTGAAATTCATTTGCACGTGACGCGCAGCTGCCTCGGAACTCTGGTTAACGTCTGTATCGGCTCGCGCGAGAGGACCCAAGGAGCCGACAAGAAGGAATTCCGTTTCGAGTTCGAATTCCGCGCGAATTCGCGTGTACGCCGAGCCTCTCGTCGAATTTTCTATTGAAACGGGTCGATTTTGCATGATCGTGTTCTGAATGCCGGTTTCGATACGCCGGTAGTCCGATTAACCGAGCCGAGCGTTGAAATTAGCGGAACGCCCGATGTTGGATAAAGTTTACAGTATAATAGTCAATCGGAACGCGCGCTGTAACTCGTAGTTCCGTTTCTAGCGGGATTCCATTCGTATTCGGACACGTATTCATTTACAAACGCCCAGCCGGAGTTAGTTTAACAGGTATTGAGTTTGAGCCGTCACAGCTTTAAATTTTACACGTCATTTGCGCGGCTGCGACCGTGGCCGCACCGCGCTGGACCGTCTACTGCACTGTTCCAAACTCCATGGCTCTATATTAACGCGTAACGAGTTTCAGTTAATCCATCAGCAGCGTTGCAGAGTTCCTTTGACGGGCACGCGATTTCGCGAATTAACTGCGTTATTGGTTCCCCTCGCGCGAAGAAACCGGTGCACTTTTCCGGATGGTAATTGCCGGGTAACCAGTTAATCGAATGAAAATCGCGAATTCGAAAGTACCCGGCCCGCTGGTCACCGTCGGACGTAATGGTCTTCAATCTTCCTGCGAAATGTCTCGGAAAAACGTTCAATTATTACTTGTAGAATGCGATTTTCATGTATCCGCGAGAACGGCCGGCTTCGCGTGTGCTTCGTGCGCCGCGGAACGTGCAATTATTCGCGGTGGAATAACTAATCACTGCCTCTTACTCGGAGTGTAATTTATTTTTCACCGTTTCAACGATTCAGAATTTCCTCTGTTCGCGACCTTTGGTCAACCGACCGAGTCGATCCGAGCGATTCGCTAAATACGTGCGAATAAACCTCGGGATTAATCGTTTCAGGGTAAGAAGCGGACGGTTATTCAGCGATGAGGCATTTCTTTGAACGAGTGGCAGCGCGAAGAAATCCAGCACTCGTTTCCCGTGTGCAACAGATGGCTTCGCTTATACGGGGAATTAGACGATTTCGATTGAACAAATCACGCCTCAAGGTTCCCCTCGCGTCGGCGCGGTTCAGCGCGACGCTCGTCCCTCGATCTGCCGCGATCCAAGAAACTTCGCGAAACTTTGGCTCAACTACGCGAACGTTCGAAGACCGCAGGTATGTAGAATTGTCTTCGCGGGTGGACTGTAAAATTTTCGAGCGTCGTTAGAACTCTGCAGACGGTTCGCGTCTGGGAAGTTGCGAAGTCGGCCGGTCTTAGGATGCACTCTTATCCTTTAACTTGTTGAGCGTTTCCGGCAAGAAGAAGACGTTAGCTTTAACGCCGTTAAGCGATCGGCCGTTATCCTAGATTTCTATAGTATCCTTTCAATCAGTTCCCGAATAAACGTGTCACATTAGAGACGATATCTGACGTTGGATAAGTCTCGGCTTTTAACCGGTTCACTGTGCAATTTAATTACCCGATAAACTTCAACATACAGAGTTAAAGGGAAATGACGGAGAATTACATGTTTGCTCGAAGAAATAAGCGATCAGTTGTCGAAAAAGTTAGAATCGTTTTAGGTTGCAAGATAATCAGTAGATCCGTTGAACACGGCTGTTCGGCTCACTCGAAGACAGGTTTCACACGTGAGAAAATCGGCGTGTCGTGGATAATATTTAGCGACAAAAGGGCTAATTTCAGCCGACACGGCGCGCCGAGAACGGAACGCAGTCCGTCGAGCAATTTTCCGGGTATTCATCGCAGCTCCGGTCGGAATAGGGCTGGGTCAATCAGAGACGGCGATTAATCATAGCGATACAACTTAATTATTGTCTACGCCTTCTTTAACGCGAGGCAGCGCGCCGCGCGTTCCGCTGGCTCGCAATTGTTCCTCCTCGACGACGGTGCAGAAAGGAGAATTTATCGTTCCGTCGTCGTATCCCTCGGGATCGAAGGATGGGCGATGCTTTAATGCTTTTAGAGAGCGTACGACAACTGTAAACCGTAGAGTTGTAATGTAATCAAAGGTTCGGCGACGATACGACGATGCTTTATGAAGACTGACTCGCAGGAAACACGGTTATGCAGTTCAGAACTTACAGTCGCGAGCCTCGGGGGCACAGAGGGACTGTATTCCGAATGCATCGGTGTACTCCGCGCTCGGAGATTATTCAATTATCAAAGTCGGTTTATCGGAAAACTCGGCGATTGGACGCTGGACTCGGGGAGCGTGATCGAGGGTACTTTAAGTTGCCACGAAAAAGTTACAGAGCGAAGATGAGACGAGAAGCGCCAGCTAGGTACAATATGATAAGCTTCAACATGGCTTCTCGGGGATGCTCGCTTTCAAGGCGAGACATCCGACGTTAAGTCTCCATCGTGACTATGTCTATTGATTCCATCAGGTTCACCTATGTATTGGGTCATCCTGTAAATAATCCAGTATTTTGTATTTCTTCTATTTTTTAAAATAAAGACGAACGAAACTTTTGTCAAAGTAATTGTAAGGTGTTGATAGACAATTTATAGATAACGATGGAGTATATGTTACGATTAAAAACAGTTTTGTTGATATTTATTTCTCGAAATAAAAGAAACGCGATGAACCGTGTTATTTATGGGATTGCCCAATACATTCGAAAGTTGCAGTGAAAGACTTTAATTGTGTATAATTCAAAGGGTTAATTTTCGTACGTCGTGCGAGAGAAGAGCGCACAATGATTAATTTCTTTTTAAAAGGACGCGGACCAACGGGGGTTCGCGTCGACACGCGAATTTCGCTGGATCGAAGTCCGGCGAAATCAATCCGGATCGGTTTTTTCCGAGGCCCGGCTCGCCGTTCGCACGTGGGTGGCTGCGAAACCGAGCGCAGTCCCGGGCTGTCTCGACTCGTTCCTTTTTCATTAATTATCTTAGGCAGTTCGTTAGATAGGATCGCGCGATCGAGCAACTTTGACACGCGAAAAGTGGGAACTTTCGGCTTGATGGATTTATGGGGACGCGAGTGGACTCTGTAAACCGTGGCTTTACCCTCGGCCGAGAAACTTCGATTTATATCGGTCCGCCAATGCGCGAGCAGCACGTTTCCTCGAGAAAAGGGAACCTGCCTCTCGAAATTCACGCCGGGGGAAAGTGGAAAAATGTGTTTAATAGGTTCTCAGCAAATACCAGTCTGACCTTTCGATTCCTAATGGATCTACGACACGTCGTGCGGCTTCGACTATCAAAATTCTTATTTATTCCGTGCCGTAGCCTATCTCGAAGCTTCGTGAATTAAAAAAGGAAGCCGCGCGAGGTCCTTTCGCGTAGACAAAATCGCGCGCTCCTTTGTTCCCCGGGCATCTTTCGCCAAGCCGTTATCGTGCATCATTCTTATCAGCCGGAGGGACTTAAATTATGACGACCGGCTGACGAATTGTTATCGCCGTGGCGTCGCGCAAGTGCGCCGCGCTGTCTTTGCCTCCGAAATGCATCTATCTTTCGCCGGGCTAATAAATCGCACGTATAACCGTCCATTTACGCGGGCGCACTTAGGTGTCCTGCAGCCAGTCGGCTCGACGCGACACGAGCGCGCATCTTATCTCGCTAACCATTTTCACGGGACAAGAACTCTCGAGATATTCTTCACGAGAATCGCCGGCGTCCTGTCCGGATAACGTGAAATCCCGCCGTTCGCTGTACCCCGACGTATTTGCCATATTTTATCTAAATCCTGTCCGTAACAAGCGGCATCGCGATAAGGGTATCCCTGTTTCGCCTCCAACCTAAAATGCTACAAATTTCGCGTGGTAACCTTACGCCGCCCCTTGTCCGCTGGACGATATCGGCGTCGATCGCCGGAACAAAGCTGGGCAACCAGTCGCGACCGGGGGAATGCTCGTACCATGAAAATCTCGGGCAATTTAATACTAGAATTAGCAGACAGGACAAAATCGCTCATTCACAATTTCCTCTTTACACAATTATTGAAACGGAACTATAGAAACTGATTTAGCAGGGCTCCAACTGATTTGTGAATCAATAGAAATCCTAATGGATGCACTCTTCGAGTTTTCACAAAAAAATTTTCAAAAGCCAGTTCGACTGCTCTGTAGTGTTAAGATCGTTGAAAGAAAGTTGGAAGTATAGCGGTGATGACACAGCGGCAGGATTAACCTATTTCGTTCTATTTTATTAGTAAAAACTGTCCCGCCCTTTGCTTAGCTTTTTATACATGGTGGGATATATTTTAACCCACCTCGACAAGTTGTAGTCACTGATAGTCATACAGTTTAATATTTTATTTAAGGTTTTTCATCCGGTTGGCAATGCTATGACCTAAATAAATGCGTAAATAAGTGGAAGCAAAAATGCATACACGTCAAAACGCATTAGCAAGTTGCCGAGACTGTTATGAATTCTGTGCAGCATGGGTTGTCTTCTTGTTTAAAATCGTGTGCCTCGAAGAGTTAACGCGTATATTACCATCAATATCTTCAAGAAATGTATATTATTCTTTGTTTCCTTCAAACGTCTGAAAAGTACAAAGTACACCGAAATTCAATCTTGGCCAGGTCGCTATTTCAACAGAAAGGATCTCGCCCGGTGAGCCGTGTTATGAGTTCCGAATTACTCCTCGCGAACCGTCGATTATAATCTACCAGCGAGCGAGCGAGGTCCGTTAACGACGGGGCCGTCGATTAATTCCGCGCTGGACCAACATAGGACGAAGGATAGAATGGAGGAGGTCCGTTCTGGGCAAGACCGTGAGCAGCAAAGTTTGGCGGATCTCGTCGAGCGTTCCTACGGGCGGGTTCATTGACGCTCGCCGAAATGTCCCCGCGTTTCCGGCGCTGTCACTTATCGAGCGTGTAAGCTAGCTGCCGCGTGTCCGCGACGAGTCATCGAAACGACGGGTCCAACGGTTCCCCGTGGGTCGTCTGCGCGCGATATCTCCCGGCAGAGTGGCCGATAAACTGGTCCATCGCGGGGACAAAGGAAGCGACGTTAATTCCCTCATCGGGGGCGGTGAGAGAAACGAACTGCGCGATCGCGCAGAAGTCGTCTTTCTTCTGCCGGCGGGGCACCGTTTGACGAACGCCGTTGCAGATTCCGCGGCGGACGCGCGACGACGCGCGATAAAGCGACAACGGAGATTTACGAGGGGCGTATCTGGAGCGCGGCCGCGACTACGATTCAGCGTTGAAACCTTCGGGAACCGTGCGCCTCGCGATCTCATCTCGAAAATAAATTCGCGGAAGAGTTAATCGAGCCGCCCACGCTTCGAGTTTCGAGCGGAGCGGACCGGGAGGCGGCCGAATATGAGACAGGGCTGCGCCGGCAGATATTTCTGCCGATAAAGGCAGGAAATCCTGGTCGAAAAAAACAGGGGGGATGGCGCTTCGGCGTGGCGCTGCGCGACACGCGCAGAAGCCGGCCGATCGTGGGTGAGGGCCGCGGTATCTCTCGAAAAGGATCACACTCCTGCAGCGCTCGGAACACTGGTCCGCGTGGGCTTTATTCGTTATTGTCGATCGACCGGGCCCTGGCCCACGCGGCGAGCCGTCTTCGTCCTGTCTGCCCCCGCACCTGCGGATCGCCCGCTCCTCCTCGAGCGTCGTCGTCCTTTCGCGCGGAGATCAACTTTTACCGGTAGGAAATTTGTGAAACGTGAGGCGACGCGTGCTCGGTAGAGCTGTGTTCGGTGTCGCATGGGTAGACAGTGACAGGACGCGATAAGTCGTAAAAGGATCGAAGCGATAGTCTCGTCTGAGCGACGATTAATTCTCTTACTTGCCGCTGAACGGTAATGGATGAAATTGCTCTATGATCTCAACGGAATCTTCAATGTTCCCGGAGTACAGGCTAATGTATTCTCTCGGTGGAGCATATTTTCGTACGGTCAGCTTGCGACGCGTTCGGCCAACTGCGTCTGAACGTCTTCAAAGTGAAATTAAGTTTGCAGTTAGCGTCGGGTGTACCGCGGTTGGGGCGAAGCAAAGCTTCCCGCAAGTCAAATAATCTACTGGTAATGACTGTAGAATAATAGGACGGAGAGGACGACAGCGGCGACGGCGACGACTGCCACGGCAACGACTACTGCTATCCGCGTTATCGGGATATAACCAAATATTCGCACGCGTTATGAGCAAATACGCTGTGCTAATATTTGCCCGAATACTCGCACAATCCCCCAGTTAACGTTTGCTCAGCTCCTTGGATACGAAATCAGGATACCGGCGACACACGGAACCAGCCTTATTTGAATATCACTCTATTTCGGGTCTTTAAACATTGTTCTTCTCCCGGCGCTGGGTCGCTTGCATATTCATGCTGCTATCATGGAAATTAACGTTCCCGCGGATTGAAATTTTTAAATTAATCTCGAACCACGGGTCAGTCCGCAACCGGAATAGAGCTTCCGACTCACCGACAGTCGGAGGCTGTCTAAATCAAAACCGCTCTAAATATTCTAACAAAGTACCATTAAGATCCTTCGAACCATAAAAAGCCTCTCGACGTTACACGAGAGACGCCCGCGCGACTCACTCGCGAATGAAGTGTTAATATTCCAAAGAGAAATATGAAAAGATCACCACAATGATCTTCTCGCCTCTTCGTACCGTGCAAAACTTGCACAGGAAGCGTAACAGACCGGTGAATCGTACGCAATGGTTTCAGCCAGGTTGTGTTATGTAACGATTTCGAATACAAGAATGGGAGAAGCCAGAACGAACGCGGAGAGGCTGTTCGGGCTGGCGGTGTTGAATGAAAATAAAGATAACGCTTCGTCATCGGGTGCCTACGCGAATCGGCCACGGGTACGGCTGCGATGGCGCGGCAGTCGCGTTTCAGCGTTTTCGGATTTGCACGGGGACGCCAACGCGCGTCATGCCTTTTATTTCCTGCCGCTTTCCATCGCATCAGCGGCCGGGCGGGCCGAGCGCGGCGAGAAAACGAGAAGGAAAGACAAAAAGCGAGCGTGTACCGTCTATTGACGGCGTTGCCCACGCGTTCGCCCGCGCGCCTGCATTCATCGAACATCAACCGAGCACCGGCACAGGTGCGCGTCTCTCTCGATCCCTGTTACGGGACAACTTCTCCCGGCCTTCTAATTCCTCCGCGCGACGCTTCGGAAAAGTTTTCTCATTCCGAAAATATCTAGTGCAACCCCTCTTATTTCTCGCCGACATTTTTAAGCGCACCTGTGCTCGTTTAATCAGCGATTATCCCGCGCAGACGATGCATCCCACGAGCGGAACCAGCCCGAATCCCGGGGCGAACTTCTCGAATTCGTTACAGCTTGCTCGGCTTTTTTCCCCGAGGAATCGTAAGCTCATTACGCGAACAAATACCCGGCGCGGCGTTACGGTTCCGTTGGGAAAGTAACGTTTCAGCGACGCCGAGACGTTCCATCCCCGAGGCTTAAATCGAAAGTTCCGCGGCGAGCGTATTAGCCCGCGCGAATGATTTTTGAAGTTCCGGGAAGCGTCCGCGCCCGACCGAAACAAACAGAATCTCGAGATCTTCGATCCCCCCCGGTAAAAGTTGCCGCCGCGGAACTGTGTAATTCATGGACTTAAGATTTTATATCGGCTTAGGAAGTTCGCGGCACCCGCGAATCCCGAAACCGGCGTAACTTCCAGAAGAGACGTCGCTGGAAGTTCGAAAATTGAAAGTTCGCGATCCCGGGGACACTTTTGAAATTTTGAACAGTTCATTTGTTTCGGGGAGTAACGCGGCACCGCGCGCCGTTCCGTAAACTTTCCTGGGACTGGAATCTAATTAGGGGGTCGGGAGAAGTTACTGCAATCGTTGGTTCGCGTGACCGCAAAGATTCTACGAGTGCCGGGAATCTTGGGAAGTTTTCGAGTCGGGGGATGTGACTCGCGGAACTGCTGAAAAATAAACTGTGCAACGGTCGTTTCGAATACAACACAGCGAAAACTGCTGTCTCCGAAATAATTGAACGTTGTTTCGCGAATGCTTGTTTCTCCCTTTAACGACGAACGATCGAAGCGGTTCGCGTGCTGGATGTGTCTCTCCTCGAGCGGTTATTCAGCGAACGAACCAGCGATTTTTCAACGGGTTCGAACCATGAATGGGCGGTCGGCGTTGCGGACGAGCCGCGCGAGCCTTCCTTTCTTCGTCGGTTTTGCGGACGCTTGGCGCCATCCCAGGGACGCCGGTTTTTCTTCTCCGACAAAAAGTCGAAAGACGTTCAGAGTCGAAGGTTCGAGTTCGCGCGAGAGTATCGCGGAGTCGCTTTCCATCTGCGGTATATCGATCTAAGCGCGATTCCCAGGAAACCGTTGAAGATCGTATCCTCGATAACTCGAAACAACATTCTTCCGCCTCGAGTCCCAGTGAAAAAACTTTCCTCTCCCCGGCCGTCCCACCGAAACGTCGACGAAGCTGTTCGAAACTCGACGGCCGACTCTTTGGGAAGCTTCTCGAAACAACGGAGCAACGTCATCGCCGCGGTAATTTCATTGAAAATCTCGTTCCATCGCGGTAACGCGAATTTCCAGCGATGGAGCGGTTTCATAGGAAATCGATAAACAACAGCTGAGCGCGTCCAAATTCCTGACAGGGAACAAACAACCTGAAATTATGCTCACAGGCTCGTCCAACGGATCGTTCTAAACTTGAGTCCAACTTCCGCCGCTGGCTGAAGTAGTTTGGTCGGGTCCGTGGCTCGTGTTCTCGTTAGATCTCGGATCGGTGAGAGGCATAGCCGAGACAAAGCGCAAAGCCTACCGACGCCGACGGTTTTCCTGCTCGATCACGATAATTGAGCCCTAACGACAGACTAATTTCGAAACGCGTCACCGTTTCGCGCAGGCTAATTCGACCCGGTTCGCATTGTCCCCGCGCCCACAAAACGAATAAATATTTACGAGCCGGCTCTCGTTCGAGTCGCCGAGCTATCTACATTGAAAAGGTACCCCGGGGAGCTAGCTCCGTTCTTTCCGTCACGGGGAGAGAATGGCGGCGCGAGACCGCGTCGGCCGACTCCAGTCGTTTCGGACACGCCGCTCGTGTCCTCGGAACGAATTCTACCGTAATCCACGAAATGAATGGGCAAACTGTGCTCAAGACGAAGAGAACACGGCGAAACAGACGTCAAACGAAATCGCTGTGTCAACTAGCGCGCGCGCGGGGACAATACACGCAAAGTTCAACTGAAACTTTGGCCAGCACAGCCCGGGCGCAAACAGAGACTCCATCGTTGCATTGTTCAAATCAATGGCGGAAAATGTTTCCAGAGGTGTTTCCACGACCCGGCGTGTTCCACGGGGACGCGATTTTCTCGGGAGCTACCGACCGGCCGGTATCTGTAAGTCGTCCGATAAAGCGACGTCCGACGTCGCGTCGGCAGCAGGTGAAAAATGACAAAAGCAAAGGGAACGGTAGATTCGATTGGTTCCCATCGCGCCGACCACCTTTCTCTCCCTCCATTGCCCTCGATCTATCTCTCTTCCTCTCTCTCTTTCTCTCTCACTCTCTCTCTCTCTCGGGTTACTTTTGTTCGAGGAGTTGTCATGGCCAGTCCTCGAGCAGAAGCCTCGCCTTTGCCAGAGGCGGTTCTGCTAAGTGCACAAATAGTGTCGTGTTACGGGCTAGGGACGTAAACGAAAAGAGATTAAGCCGGATAGCGACGGTGGGAAAAAGCGCACCAGTGTGATCCCCTATCGTGAGTATCGTAAAATGCTAATCGAGCATTATTTATGCCTCCCCGGTACGCCTTTAACGGTTATTAGAAGCCAACAGTTGATTTTTGATTATGCCGATAAATATTTCGTGTACGGCCGGCAGAGGCGGATAGCCGTGTAATTGATTGTAATCCCGCGACGCTCGGCCGACGATATAAATGCCACTTTTGATTTGCTTCATCTCCCACCGTGAGATTCCGCTGATCTTATCGGGATATCGGCGCGACTGGAATCCGTCGTCTGGCGGTCGGCCAATCGACATAATTTTTAGCCGCGCCTTCCGAGCATCCAGCCGCCGATTCGGCAGAAATACGACCGGCTTCCGCCATCCAGATGCGCGGGTTACGTCGAATAGTTACCGCCGTCGTTACAACGCCGGAACTGCCGAGCAATCGGATCGACTGATTTGTCATTCGTCTTTTTTTTTTTTCACGTAAACTCCGAGAGAGCGAATTCATCGAAGTTTCGATTCGTGTCCGGTCAATAATCGTAACAGGACAATTCGATGGTCCGACTTGTCTCGGCAGTTCCAGCGTTAGCTACCGCTTTTCCGTTCCGCGCAGAAGCTTTCATCGTGTCCCGAATATTTCGTTCGGTCGTCTGACAGCCGCGCCCTATATTTATTTTGAATCGAATAACGGTAAACCCGCCGGTGTACAAGATGGAACAAGCCCCTGACAATAAACGGAAAGTCCGCGCCGACTGATGCTACCAGTTGTCCCATCGTTATCCTTATTTTATCGTCGTGCACCGGAGAGCGGTTTTCAAACTCACCTCTGACGTTCGGTCGATGCAGCCGGGCTTCGGGAACGATGTTCACAACCACGATGAACGTTTGAAGCATCAGTGTGCAGAGCATGGTGATGGATAAACGAGAAGCGCACCTTGCAGTATTATGTACGCGACCAGCCAACAGGTCGACGAGCTCCCGCCCTTTAGCCTGTTACTCTTTTTTCCTATAATAAATTAAAATGAACGTATTTTTATATACTTCGCGGTTATTCGTTAGCGCGGCATCGCGTTAGTTCTCTTTTTTTTTTTTTTAAGCACAGCTGCTCGCTCCGCGTTCTCCACACCTGTGATTGCATTTTGTAAATTTTATCGCGCGAAAATTAACTATTCATTCTCCCGTCAACGGACCCGCGATTAAACGAGAACTCGTTTCCAGCGTATCGTTTCCGCGCGGAGGTTCCGCTTTGTTCGGTTTCGGTGGATCCCAGGGCGACCGCTCTTACTAATTTAGAGTAACTCTTCCGCGCAATATTTTCGTATTGTCGGGTAAATACTCGCCTTGTTACTCGAGGTTTTCATGGTCCGGTAAGTAGCGGTCGGTAGTTATGGTAATCGGATTCGGTTGGGTCGTACTAGCTCCATGATTGGACCTGACAACCGTACTGGCCCTTTCTCATAGTTTCTCGGCGAACAGTCGGATTTGCCGGCTACCATGATTTACGCGTGTTCCCGCGAATTATTATTCCCGGGATTGTCCGGGAAATTTAACGTTAACGAATCGGGGGAGCCGCCGATGCGAAAACTGACTACGTAATTATACGGAGCGCCGATATAGTTAGACTGTAAATACACGATGCTTAATAATTCGCAGCGGGCAAATATGAATTGGAACTGCTCGTTATAGAGCCGTAGGAACGTAGCGTCGATTTAAATAGATCTAATTAGAAATTACAGACGCCGCGAACTGCCATCAGCGGTTCATCATTCCCCGGGACGAATAAATGATGATTATTCGCGGAACGATAACGCGAAACGAGCATCGGTCCTGTCGCGGTATCGACCCGGTGGAAAGCGAGCGCCGGTCGAAGCTTGATAAATACGTGGCTTGTTTTCTACCGGTCGAATCTGCGCGTCGAAACCCGTTCGCTAGATCGGATCGGATCGGAACGGATCGTATCGTATCGTATGGGATCGGATCGGATCGGATCGGAGCGTTTTAACGCGAGCGAGCAAGTACGCGTTTAACGAACAAACGTCTCGGCCAGTATCTGATGCGGCCACTTAGGACGCGACACCGGGGAATATTTATAAGAGAGGGTTTTAAAGCGTTGCCTGTCTTATAGATTGAGTTGTCACGCGTGTAATATGCCACACAGGACGAGGACATCGCCAGAGATTAACGACGCGAGCACCGTTCGTTCGTTCGTTCGTTCGTGATCAGGAACGGTCCCAAGTTCGCGTGCAGGCAGCGCGACAATTGCTATCTTTGCCCGATGTTTCTCCATTCATTAGTAATTTACGGCACGACTTCTTCGTTAGCCGCGAGGAGTTTTCTCTTCCTCTTTTTTCGCGCGACGCGAAGTCAATCCATTCGGTTTACTGTTAGCATACGCGTTTCCGTAATTCGATGGCCGCGATCCATCGTGCGCGCGTGTTTCGTTTTCACAGGGTTTCGCTGTTTGGCCGGACAAGCAAATTACAGCAACGTGATTGTAAACTAGAAACACGTTGCGCGTTTCTCAGCCGCGGTGCACGTCCAGAGGCAATTTCTATTTCTCGGCGTTCTCGCGCAATTATCGATACATTATCGGTTTGACCGGCGGCGATGTCCAATTGGTTCCTCTGAAATTTCAAAACAAACGTTTCACCGGAATTGTGTCGTAATTCGCGAATATAATGCCGGTATGCGGGCGTACCTCGATTTTCATTACGTCCCGTCGTTCCGTTCATCGATCGGCCGTACGCGATACCACTGTTCCAATAGAACGAACAACGCCGCGCAAATTTTTCTATCGTAAACAATTTCCAACGAGAGTCCGTCGCTGGAGTTAACTTCGACGAGTGACGAACGATTTCGATCGCGACTTTAATCCGTCCCGAGCGTCCCACGATTACGACGACGTCGAGTATACTTACTTCTGTTTTTCGACGCGTTGAGAACGATTGCCACATCGCGCCGGATATCACGTGACAATTAGGCTCGATGGTTTTTCGACGAACAAGCGAGAGGAGAGTCGAAGAAAAGAGGGGCACGTGGGCAGGACGACGCCGGCGAAGATGGCGACAACGCGAGGAAACGCGAGGCAAAGTGAGCGGCACCGGAAGTGCGTTCGAGCGAATACTGGAGCGCGTGGGTAACCGCGTGCGAAAACGCGTATACTCGAGGGAAAAGGCGCGAACGCGAAACCATACAAGCGGAATGACCAACGAACCCGTTCGAGCGGGATTTACTCCTACGAATATCGTATCCGACGCTCGCCTCCGACTAATTCGCCGATGTTAATGGCAGTTAATTGATAAGCTGCCGAGACCGCAGCGCCGTCGTCGGGTCGTTTCGCGGGACGAAAACGGCTAGCATTGTGCAACACGGATATACGCGGCGGCTGTTCCGACGGATTTTTACGCGTTTTTATAGAGACCGCGTTCGATGAATTTATTTCTTTTTCAACACGCCAGCGACCGTAATCCGGTCGGTTCGAATGAAACGCGAGGCACAGGCGTGTGGGAATCGGCACGCGGCAACGCGTTGACCGTCCATTTCATGTATCGCTTATTCTTCCATAGCAAAGACATTACGATCAACAAGGAGGAATTGTCAATTACTTTAGCAACTGTTCCCTGCTTACGCTATGCGGCATGGTTACCCATCGGAACACCTCGCGTGTCGTAATCGTTTCCAAACGATCCGGAAGCGCAGGTCTTCGACGATACCGTCGCAGTCTTGTTAAATGCACCGTGTACACGAGATTTTTTATCCGTTTAACGCGTGATCGTAAAAACGAGAGTCTCCGACGACCTCTAATCACTTTCATTCGCGGACTGGCTGACGCTCGTTTCGCCGGGCGTAATAAAGATGTCCGGCAGAGATGAATGCGGAACTTTAATTAATATCGATGAAACGTAAGAAGGAGACGCACCACCGGTCACAGGGACGCTAGGTTGCCCCGGTGCTCGGGGCGATGATAATGAAGCCACTCCGTGTCGGACTACAATCGTGATTCCGCACTTTATAATCCTCCTTTCAGCGGGCCCGATCAACTCCTTCGCGTGCAGGGGACGCTCCATCGTCTCTTCTTTTTCGCAATTTTAATCCTGCCGCGCGGACGGCCCTTCCTCGCCGACGTTTTCTCGTTTCGCCTCGTCTCGCGGCGTCTTCCCCGCGCCCCGCCGCTCCGACGTACCTCGTCGCGGAGGAAACTTCAAATTAATTTACACGCGACGAATTTGCATCGCGTTCGGCTAACGCAATATACGACGGTTCGTGCATAATTCACTTCGCCGGAATGGCCGTTGGGACTAAGAAACGTCCCCTGTGAATGAAACGCGCATGGTCGCGCCGAGGAACACCTCGGAAGAAGTCGGAATTTATTCCTCGGCTGAGTTTCTTGCGGGACGACGCGTTTGATCGTTCAATCGTCGTTTCGATCGTTTAATATGGTTCTTTTAAGAATTATAGGAACCTCTGGAGATCCGGAGGCATTCTTATTCGTTTCCTTTACAATTTCTCGAGAAAACTTCATAATTTCAGTAATTATAACATAAACATTCCGAGGTGGATCACTTTGGCTCGTTGTCAGTTGTGCTCTCAATTAACCCCTTGTTTCTTTCTAAACTGTGATCTAACTACTTCGTTATTAATAATTCATCGGAAATAAGAGAAACTTCTCTTATTCTGTCAACGTCTGCTTCGAGATACAATCATTGATAACGCAATAATATGTAATTCGCACTCAAACGAATCGAATAATATTTACGGCAAATTCTATATGAAATCTTCACGAGTCCGGCACGATATTGCGAGGCAAGGGGTTAAACTGGTATCTCCGTTTCATCGTTTACCTCATATTTTTAAGGACAGAAGGCGCGACGGAACAGGCGGATGGGAGCAGAACTAGAATCGTTGAAGGGAACACGAATCGAAGGGTCGTATGGGGGATCCGCCTCAGCTTGGGTCTCGACCGCAAGTACGGAGGCGATCGTGTTGTCAGGTAAATATTCCCTTGTGATTTATGCGAGGTGCGCGGTCACGAAGCGCATACGACGGCCGAGGCGCCGCTGCCACGGCACGACTCATTGTTTCTCGTCTGATGGATCGAAGTGGAACAGAAAGGTTATTTACGTTTTCAAATTAATCACGACCACTCGCTGTCGTCCGTCCCCGGAATGCCGTGACGCCCCTTTTCTTCGGGGTCGCCGCGCCTCTTCCACGGACCCGAGAGCGTTTATTATCAACGGGTTATTATCCCTTCTGTATTAACCCCTTGCGGTCGAATGTCGCCGTGACAGCGACTTCGAGCATCGATATCTAAAATCGAAGACCGCAAATGAATAATTTAACCAATTGCCGCACACTTTTAGCTTTAAAATCGTGCCCAGGAACGTAGTCCTTTTTTAATTGTTTGTTTCGACTTGTCCAGGCTATGAAAAATCGTGCACAAAATAAACTTACATGTTATCTAGACTGTTACGTTATTTTTGTTCAATGTATTACTGAAGAATAAACAAATAAATGCAGCAGTACAGTCCGTAAAATGGACGGCTATAGCCGTCGTTTGCAGCAATGGGTTAATTATTCGATTAACGAGAGATTGACACGTGACCTTTTTTTTTAGTATTTAAGAGTTCGATACATCATTCAGTGTTTTATGAAACGGAATGTTAAAAGTTTAAGATAGTCCAGTCGCAAAGGGTTAATAGAAAATTGTTGAACGTTAAGGATCAAAGTGTTTCCTCCGATAGATTTTTTATTACTGTTATAAGAATTGAACCCTTTGATCTGGGCCGCATTGAGAAAGAAAAGTCATCTTAGGTCGCATATAACGAGTGTTTACAAAGGATTCTATAATCTCTTTCTTTTGTCAATCAAATCTGTACACGAAGAACTCCAATCGAGAGTCTCACACGTAATCATATTAACACTAAAACTACCGAGCAATTAATATGAATCTTCAAAAATTTCTTAATACAAACTCTAAGAGTGCATCTATTGAGACTTTAATTGATTTACAATTCAGTTTGCGTATGGCTGATCGATTTCTTTAATAATTCCCCAGAGAAACGAAATCTTTTTAATAATTGCAAGAGGGAGAAATCAGTAATGTGTCATTTTCACTCACCCGGTAGTTTTCGTGTTAAAACGGTATAATCTTTTGGGGCCACAATGTTGCGTATCGCGGACCGCCTGGCGTACGCGTCTAGTTCACGAGCCCGTATCGGTGTTTCAGTCAATCCTTTCCGACCGGAGAAAATTGTTTTGTTAAACCCGCGGGCCGGGAATTTCGCGGGCGTGCACCGCTCCCCTAAATTATTTTCGGAACGGAAGTGTTATTCTCGCGGGCTCGCGATTGCGCGGGCAACGGTCGATCGCCCATTAAGATATAACGCACGAATTTCGCATGTATAATTTATGCGATGTTTATCGCGCTTACGTGGACAATTATTTCAAGCACCGAACAACGCGTTAACGGAAACGAAACGAATTCGCGCGTCGTCCGTGGTCTTCGAAACGTATTTACGCCCGCTCGAAAGCCGCGCGGAAGATAATTCATCGATTTGCCAGTGTCCTCTTTCCCTCTATTAACCCGTCGTGCATTTTAACCCTTCGGCTACGACAGAATTCTGCGTCAGCAATGTTCCTAAGAAAGTCTATTGAAACCATAACCAACCAAAATAATCACATTTATATGATTAACGGAAGATACGATCGTTGAATCAGAATTCACGTCCGATCTAAGCGAGCTTTGCTGCAATTATTGTCAATAACATTTTACGAGCGCCTATAGGCGCTAACAGTACACCGATATTTTCAAATCGTCTTTAGGCAACAGTAGCCAAGCGGTTAAACGAGCGGTCGCCTCGGCTCCGCAATTTTTCACCGGGAAACCGTTTAAACGTGCTTTTCCTTTCGAGTTGCCCCACACGAAAGATCTCGAAACCATCGGAGACGGATATCTACGAGATCGAGATACAAGGTTGTCTAACGCGTTGACTGCCACGGTGGTCGGTGACCGGCGAAAATAATTACGATAAGATCGATGTCGAATAACTGTATTCACCAACGTGATGCTAAATCAGCAATGATTATTTCCAGCGTTATTTATCCGTGATCTTGAAAGAATACGTCATAACGGAAATCGTTCGAGATTCTTATAGCGATTGACGCGTTGAAGACGAATAATAACTTCAACGAGGACGCGATTGAACGATGATGAGTGAAAAGGTGAAGTCGAGAATTCGTGTGGCTAACGAGATAACCCGAAGAACATCGGTGGAAGGAGGTAATTGTCGGCACGGTTGACGACGAAAGAGTATAAAATTACTTTACACGGTAACGATAATTTCAAAGCAAGTACAGGTTCGGCGATATTACAGGATCTCCAGGGCGGCATCGCGTATGGTACATCTTAACGATCAAATAATTGCTCGGGTCCCTTCGCATTCGAATCGAGTCCGTCATTAAGCGCAGCGTGATTCGTTACACCGGGATTCGATACGCGAGCCGGATCCGCGCCCTCGGTTGACGAGCACTGGCCCCCGGTCCGTCTGTCCGCTCGCTTTCACGTTATTATTACCGTGTAACAGTATAACGACGCGAGGAAAGCGTCCCGTTCGCGTCGATTAGCTCGCCGGGGGATACGATAATTAACGGGTTCTTGCGCGGAACAAGACATTAGCCTATTTCGCGGCGAACTTCGAGCGGTATTCGAACGTCGCGCGCGAAACAATTTCTCGCGCTTCCGTTGCGTCCGTCCGGCGAGCCGAAGATTTATGGAAGCTCCGCAAGACGGAATAAACTCCGGGAAGCGCTTTAACTTCGTAAGAAACTTCTCGCCGGAGCGTCCGTGCTTCGGAGGCTGACGCTAAAAGTGCCGAGCAATTACGGCGACTCACTTAGAGCGGCTTGTAAAAATTGGTATTCGAAGAATTCCCTATCGTAAACCTTGCGAGCGCAATTACAGTGACTCGTCCGGAATTATGAAAATCGAGGGACTTCGCTTGCGATTCAGTGGATTCTACTTATCGCTGTAATCGTGCAAATGCTCGAAGTTATTTTAACCCTTTGCGGACGAAGATTCTTTGAAACGTACGAAACCTTCGGCGGACGAAGTGAAATTATATATCGATCGTTTAATTAACAGGAAAGCAGGAAACCACGTGCTGATCTCTTGCTGCTTCGCTAATTAAATCATTTGTTCGCCACTTAGTCTTCCAAATATGAACATCCGATCTCGCCGGAGCGTCGACGTTCGTCCGCAAAGGGTTAAAATTCCCCGGGAACGCGTCCTCGTGATTTCCACGATCGTACAGTGAAAATTTCGGAACGGCTGATTTTGACTCCGGCGGTTGCAGTTGATATTCGGTGGTTTCGGTTGAAGAGTCTTTCCAGCGCATACCAGCGGACGAATTCGAGTTAATTCGTCTCGAAGCTGAACCATCGGGCATCATTTCCCTCCGATAATTCCGGCGTGCCGAACAATCCACGGTAATGTTTCCCCGGATGTGGCCTTGTCTCCCGCTCGTTACCCGCGCCGCGATAATCCCCGCCGTTTGTCTGGACGGTCGCGCGAAACGAAGCTCCCGATTATTTAAACTGACACCGGCGTGTTTATTCGTCGCGTGTTTCCTTTTGCGCGCCGCTATTGTTTCGTGCCCGCAAGGGATTTCGTCTCTGCGAATCGGCTGGCGGAAATTGTCCCTACAGGATCCAGGAGCTGCGGGTCATCCGCACGCCCCCGCAATTAAGCTAATTTCGTTTATCGTAAACGGACACTTGGGAATTCATTCGGAGAATTTACGCGCGATCGTTTCGCGACGGCGATGGGAACGTCGAGGCGCTCGGGCGGACATTGTAAGCGGATTTATAAGCGGTTAAGGGTTTAACGTTTAATCGTAAAGACGGATATTAAGCGGAGCCCCGTCTACGATGTCTAGAGGGGCAGCGACGCTGCGCGTTGCTCGTTAAACATCGGGAACGATAATTATTGGGCGTGCTCGTCTTGTCACAAGCCATCCCTTTTCTCGGACCCAACTTCCCGAGCCGTGCAGAAGCACGACGAAGTAGCCCGTCGTCGGTGGTCTTTTCCTGTCCGACGAATCGCTTTACAGCTTCGCGGAATATCGCTTTAACCGAGATCGCGTACGGATATCGAGCGGAACATCGACTTTCCGCGAAGATTCTCGTTCGATCGGATTCCGCGGAACATGCCGAAGAAAGTAATAATTGTGTCGATGGGTGTCGTCGTTCGCGACGACCCGCTCTTCCACGAACGTTTCGCGTTCGTCGCGCTTGCGCGTACCATAAATAAACGAGCGTTCGAGATTCGTTTAAGACATCGTTAATAGAATGCCTGTGTCGAGAGTTAATTTGCGCTCGGCGCACTTGCGAGATGCTCGTATCGTTATTACTTCGAGGAGAGAGTCGTTCGTCTCGTTCGCGTGCGAGGGGGACGTTTTTAAATACGTTTAAGAGTCGTCGTCGTAATGACCGTGGAACAGTGGTTGATATACTCGACGCGAAATTAACGAAGGAAACGAGCGCGATTGCCTATCGAAAGAATCATCGGGATTGAAACCAGACTGGAAACTCCTTCTCGAATTAAAACCGCGCTACGCGAGTCGGAATATTGTACCTACCGGTTTCACGAGGGAAATAATTAATAATTGAAACGTCTACCGGTAACGAATCGATTACTTTCTCACCCTGAATGGCATGCTCGTTAACCCCTTGTCCGGTCGTACCGGGTCCCACGGTCCTTTGCGTAATTCCCGGGTAACGAGGCAATTTTGTCCTCTAATTACTAAATAAGCAAGCAACAGAGTGTCGAGAGACCCGACGGCAGGTGCTCCCGGCGAGATTAATCCGGCGCACGCTGCGATCGCTCGACCGTGCGCGAAGAATATCCGTAATTCCGTTGATTATTTTCGGATTGCCGATTAATCGCGGCGCGAGACGAACGGGCTCGGTCGACGGCGTTGACGGTCGGGCGCGCGACAAATCACGCGAACCCCGAGCAACTACCAGTTGCGTCCCAGTTGCCGTTTCGTCCGCTTCTTCCGCGATTCGACGCGACGAGCCTTTCGTCCCTCGTCCGTCCGACATGTCGGATAATCGTCAGCCGCGTTTCGGCCGATAACAATTGCATAATTATCGCGAACGCCGCTGGAAACGATGAAATCGCGTGATTCGCGAACCGGGAACCACACTCCGGCAGCCAGTCAGAATTATTAAAAGCGGAGATCACGGGGTCTGATGGGTGAGCAACGTAATTGCGGGAACTTCGTTACACGAAGAGGCCTCGGCCTGCGTAATGATTTAACGTTACCCGATGGTTTGAATAATTTAAATAACGGTCGGCATCCCCCCCTCCCTCGTCGGCCCAAGAGCCGATTATTTTGCTGATCCACATTTCGCGGAATATGATTAATATTACTTCGGCCGCATTATACGTTCCTAACAATGGCAATTAAGCTGGAGTGCTATTTAATTGGGTTCGCCGATAATTATGATTTACTCCCGGTAAAATTACGGTAAATGCGATTTACGGGACGCGTTTCGGCCCTGTATCAGACGAAACAATTCAATTCACTCGATGTATATACTCCGTCCGTCTATTGTATTATCGGTTACGCGATATATTCCCCGCAGAGGAGATCGCGAATTGGTCGATCTTTCGCTGCAATGCCGTCGATTTACGATGCGCGCTCGATTCTCGCGGATCGAAGTCTCTCGATCGGGTTCGGAGCGGTCAACGATGGGTCACCGAGGCTTCGAAGCGAGAAGTTCGTATCGCTTCGAGTAGCATTCGACAGGATACAAGTTTTCCCAATACTCGAAAGTCTTGAAGCAGAGGCAATGCCCCGGTACAATGTTTCACCGTAGCGACGGGCCATCCGTGTCCGTGGAACTCGCGCGCAATCGTTGAAAGCGACCGAGATTCGGCTGGGATTCGAGGGTTTCGATAGTGGGATCGTCTAAAATTTCACCGAAAGCGACTCGAATTTTGATCGCCTCGAAAAAGTCGACTGGCTTCTGAACCGAGCTCGAAATGGCCGACGCCAGCCGATTCCAGCGACGGCCCTCCCGGGAATAGGACGCGGCAGAACGCGGTGGTTAAATTGGCGCGACCACGGTACGTACCCATGAATCGTCGCGTCCTGGTTGGCACGTGGTAGCGGTGACGGTGGCGCGATTCACTATCCCGAAACACCTGCGCGCACGTTCTCCGCACAAACGATCCCGAGGATGTAACACCGCGGAGGACAGACACGCCGAGGTGTTCCGCCTCTCCCCCGCTTCTAGCCGAGCGTTCCCGCGCGACGGATCGTCGGCTCGCGCCGGTTCATCATCGGAACGGTTCACTTTGCGCCGGAAGTAGCGAGATCTGGATCACACGACAACACGGGTCCGCAGGGACTCGTGGGGGAGGGCCCGACGCTCGGGTAGGGGCAACGCTTGGGACCACCGCGACCCTCCCGGATGGAGGGAGAGAGACAGAGAGAAAGAGAGAGAGAAAGAGAGAGAGAGAGAGAGATACCGCTAGAGAGCGAGAAACCGAGAGAGACGTGGTAGGGAGCGGCAACTCGGAAGCGGTGGAAGGAATCACGGAGCGATCGGTTCGTGAAAAAGGGAGGATCGGGGACGGAGATCCTTCGACGACGACGTGTCCCTCGCGACGCGGAGTGGTGGAGACGCGTTAGACGCGAATTGATAGAGAAGAGAGCGACGGGGAGGGGAACAGAAATGACGAAACATGGATGCCGGCCCGGCGGAGAAGTCGTGGGCACGATCGCCGTCACAACACTAGTGGTCTGCTGGTACACTCTTCCGATGCTACGTACACACGATCCTCCTCTCCGTGTCCCTGTTCGGCCGGCGTTCCTCCGACTTGTTCCCTCTCGGTCGGCTGGCCCTGCACTCGCCCTCCTCCCCGCCCATCCCTGTCCATCCGTCTATCTATCTCTCTTTTTCTCTCTCTCTCTCTCCCTCTCTCTCTCTCTCTCTCTCTCTCTCTCTCTCTTTCTATCTCTCACACACGCACGCTTATTCTGTCTTTCTCTCTCTATATACCTCTGTCCCTCTCTATGCACGCGTATATACGTACTTGTACGTACGATACACGGATTACGTGTGCCTCTACTACGAGGCCCGCGATCTCGCCTCTCTTTTCTGCCTCCTCCGGCTCGACTCAACGGAGAGAACTCAGTGGTTCCCTCCTACCTTGGACGGCCGCAAAAGCACGGACCGAGAATCGAGACAGGGCAATCTACTAGGTAAGACTAGTTCCTCCACCCAGTCGTGGACCCGTTTTCTGTCCGGCCACTCTCCCTCCCTTTTTCTCTCGGCCGGTCTCTCTCTCTCTCTCTCTTTGCCTCCTTCCATCCTTCCCTCTTTTTCTCTTCGTCCTCTACTCTCGGACTCTCGCCTTCCTTTCCTATCCGTTGCTCTTTTTAGCCGGTCTCTCTCGTTCCTCCCTCTCTCTCTCGGTCCTTGCGTTTCTCCGTTGATCTACCTCGCCCTCTCTTTCCGTCTCCTCCTGCGCGAGGACTTTGGCTCTCCTTCCCGCGTCTTTCGTCTTCGGCCCGAGGAATCTGTCTCCCTTTACTCGTCGCCGCCCGTTCGCCGCGCGGCTTTATCTACTTCGACCTCTTCGTCCGCTTGGTCCGCTTCGGCCTCTTCTTTCCCAACGCGCCCATTCCCTTCTCGCGCCGCCTTGGTCCTCGTTCTCCTCGTTCTCCGGTCCCGGACGCGGTCTCGTACTCCTCGTTACCTGCTCGTCGCCCGTGCAACTTTGCTCTCGCCAATTTATTTATAGGTACGCGTCACTGTCGCCCGTTGCGAAATTTCCTCCCTTTCTCCCGGCGCCGCGTCTCGAGTTCCGCTCCAGCTTCGTTTTGTTTCTGGTCTCGTCGTCGCGTTCGCGCACGGCATGTTTTCATCGCGTGTATCGTGTATCGAGCTCTCTCTCTCTCTCTCTCTCTCTTTCTCTGTCTCTCCCCCTCCCTCTGCCTCTCTCTTCCTCTCCCCCTCCGCGTTCTTCCTCCGTTTTTCTTCGTCGAAATTCGTTCTCGCTTGTTTCGCCTTCGAAATCGTTTTGCTCGCGACCAGTTGCGTGCGCTCGCGCGTCGCGCGCATAAATCTCTCCCTTTGCTCGTCTTTATTCGCGCATTCGCGTCGCCCGCGCACCGTCGCGACGTTACACGCGAATGAAATCCGAGTCCCGGGGACATTCCCGCCCCTCCGCTCCCCCCCGCGCGATAAATGGCCCCCGATTCAACCGTTTCCTTCGAGATCCGCCTCATTTCAGGTGAGTACATAAACATCGGCGAACGATCGATTGTCTCCGGATCTCGCCGCGCGCCGCGCCGTTTCGCGAATTAACATAAATTCACCGGCGCGTCGTTATTGTCGTCGACAATCGCCTCTCACCTTTCTCATCGCCGCTGCCGTTCGATTCGTCGCGCGTCGTTCTTTAAAGGGATCCCGAGTATTATCCGTCCCGTGCAAATTGCAATCGGCTTCGCAGCTCTCTTACTCGTTTCCGCGCGTGGAGCTGCCGGTTTCTCGCCGTTTCTCATCGGAGACGAGTCCGCTTCATAAATTCGTCCGCCGCGCCGAGATTCAATGGGAACGACAGCGGGTACACGATCAAAGTTGACGCGGGCGAGACCGATACACCGTGCCACGCGAATTTTCCGCGCGCCGTCGCGTTCGCTGAGACGGAACGTTGCTCGACAGCGTAATCGTGCATTTCAGGAATCCCATGCTACACGAATACGACTACAGAAGCGTCGCCGGACGGCAATCTCCTTGGGGCCGCGTGAGAAAAATACTCGCGGTTGCGACAGAATTAATTGTAGCCGCGCGATCGAAACGACGTTTTAGAATAAATATGACTTGCGACAAACATCCGACTCGCGACACTGGGAAACTCTTTTTGCGCGGTCGCCGCCAGCGCCGCGCAAACGCCGGGGACAACGTATGAAAATTCCTGCCGGTGATTTACGTTCCTCGCTCCTCCGCCCTGCCCCCTCAAAAATATTGTATCCGTCAACCGATGAATGTTGCGAAATGGAATTTCAACGAACCGCGTCCTAGTATTATTCCTGGAAACGCGGGAGACCGTTTTCCGTCGCTGGGTCGCGTGGGAAAGTTTAAGCTCTTCTTACGTCGCCGCTCGCGCTCAGCGTCCTTTGATCTTCCCTAGATAATCACTTATCTGCCCCCCCCCACACGCCCGCCGCGAAAAGTTAGTTCACCAAAAACGTCTCGTTTCTTCTCGCCTCTCCATTGAATCCCATTCGTTCGTCGCGCGCGTTACGGTTCCCGGCTCTCGCCTTTGAGACCCGCTCGGTTCCCTTTTCTAATTTCCCCGTTTCGACGTCGTTCCGCTCGTTTGTCGCGGAACACTGTTCGCGACGCGATAAATCTTCCGCGGCGTTTCAATGGAGGCCGAAACAGTCCCGCCGTTCGAATGCCGGAAGATTTACGAAAGCCTGAACGGGGCCGCGTTTAAAAGGGTCCGCGACGTCTGATCCGGCGCGAATCGGGAACGGCGCGGCGCCCGTAGATCCAGATTTTCGGATCGACGGAAGGGTGCGCGGGGGCGGACACGAAAGCGGACGGACGATACGTTACGGCGGCGTAACGCGCCGTGAAGGGGTATAAGCGGCGTCACAATGAAACTGAAAGCTATCCGTTTCAAAGCGCATCGCGTCGTTACGATATCGCGTACAATGATTCGCGCGGCGCACAATGGTCCGTACTGAAGGATCAGACGGAGCGCTGTTCCGCGACGTTGAAACAGCCGTGCCGTTTTGTATTCCCGGCGAAGGAGTTCCCCGTAACGAATCGAGGAGGCTTCGAGAACGTATGGCGTTGCTTGCCTACGCCCCGTTGCCTCGTTCCTTCGAACTTAGGGTATGTTTACAGCTGAGCTGCGATACTCGATCAGAGCGGAGCGTGCAAGCACGTGCTTTTGTTTTATAATGGAAGCGTTTGCGTTGGAGCGACGCGTACAGCTACCGCTCGTGATCCATCAACGATACAAGTAGTACAGTGCTCTACTTTCGTTTTGCGATATATCACTTCA
Source organism: Nomia melanderi (assembly GCF_051020985.1). Lineage (NCBI taxonomy): Eukaryota > Metazoa > Arthropoda > Insecta > Hymenoptera > Halictidae > Nomia > Nomia melanderi. The sequence continues at coordinate 6,713,367 of NC_135008.1, forward strand.
CGAAGCTTGGAAATAATGGTTGGATTGCTGGTTCTTAGGGAAATTCAAGTCTCCGCGAACGTAATTGGCGAAATAGAATGACGATTGGAAACGGTTTTTCTTAATAAATACCGTGGAAAGCACTGTACTTTGAATGTATTATACATGTTTTCGTATCGTGTTGCGTTTTGTGAAACTTGGCACTCTCAATGCTCCTGCGGATAGGAATCCGCAGTACGACGATGATATTTCTTTAGCTTTAGCATCGAGGAATGATACTTTATCGCGACTCTGTTCGAAGCGCAGCCCTCCCAGCTCCTATCGTTATAAACGTACCCTTACGAGCTGAACGCTTGGCGTGCGGCCACTCGAAAGAACGCTCGATCTAAGAAACGTAATCCGAGAAACGATTCCAGGCGGGACGTAAAAATCTCCCGAGCACGAGGGAGCGGCGGCCATTTCGCGCCGCTCTCGCGAACACCGCCGACTAATGAAGTATTAATTGTCCTCGGAAGATGTACGGTCCCGGTAAACGACTTTCGTGATAACGAGCACCTGGTAGCTATTCAGACGGCCTACGAACTCGTTCGCGTGGGTCGACCATCCGTGGATTTTCGAATCGGTTGGATACGACCTTCGGCTGCAGCAGCTGTGTAAGATCAAGCGGAGCACCGGCGCGTTTATTATGCGCTCGCACGACACTTCAAATTGCATTAAACGCGTCGCGTGATATTACTTCTCCCGTTTATCCTGGATACCTGTCGTTGAACGCCCGAGTAGACGTAAACGCGGGAATTGTCTCGAATATACGTTCATTATTCGGAAAGTACAAGGATTCACGAAGCAAAGAGATCCAATTGGAATTACTCTGAACGCAATGAATCTTGCTCCTACATGATTCGATCGAGGATCGAACGATTAACACTAGTACTGCCAGGTGGGCCGAAATGATCCACTTCTGATTTTTTCTCTTTCCAATTATTGAAAAAGCAATGGACAGTTCCCTAAAAATACTAAAGGAATTGACTTAGCAATGTGCAAGCTGAATTATAAATCAATAGAAATCTCAACAGACGCGCGCTGGGAATTTCGACAGAAAGATTTCTAGAAATTAATTTAACTCCTCGGTGCTTCTAGTGTTAATGAATGCCGCACGGTTTCATAGAGCAAAACACATGAAATGCAAGAAGTATAATATTTAATCATTCCATTGAATTGCATTATTATTATCGCACGTTCATCCAGCCGAATGTCACCGCGTTAAGCATTGTTTATAATATAGAAATGTTTTCAAATGATCATCGTTTCGTTCGTTATCTGTACCGGATCACTCCGAATAAAGATCGATCACCCAAAAGCATCAAGATTCATTCGAATCACGCGATCGAGTCGGTTGGAAGCGGTGATTCCCGAAGCGCGGAAAGAGGATATTCGTCTCCCGGAGCTCGAGAAATTTGTTTCCCGACGTCGACGGCGAGCGAGCCGTGGAAAAGTAAAATGGCGCGGCGGGACCACCCACTTGACGCACTCGCTATCGACGTCGTTTCCGCTCGACTCGACGAAACGCAACCGAACGCAATGCCCCGGATCCGGGATGTAGAATTCGTTCTCCGGCGTGTGACAAACGATCGGCCATAACGTCGAATTAACTTCCAACCGGTCGGTGTACGTTTGATTGAGTCCGCCGGACCGTATCCGCCAGGATGCATTCAGCCCTCGTTCCAATGCTCGCTAGTAATCAATCGACTGTAAAATACTTGCAAGTAGGGTAACGCGACCGAGTCGGTCGTCGGACTCTTTTTTTTGCGCGTGCGACGCCATGTGTCGGATCCATTTGCAGACGTCGCTCGTCGCCTCGTCCCGATCCGACTTTTTCCCAGCGGACCCTCTCGGCGCTTCGACTCGCTCGGCTGTCGGGGATCGAATTATTTCGAAGGCTTTTTCTGCGGGGAACGAATAGGAGCGGAGGCCACGGAAGGAATAAATAACTCGAGAGAGATAAGGAGGGGACCGTTTATCAGGCGTTTAATTTAATTTCGCAATTCGTGCGTTCGCCGGGGAGACCGCGAGCCGTCGTGAACCGCGCGAACGTTTACAGCCGGTAATGAAAATCCCGGACGCAACGGGCAGAGGAGCAAACGAAACCTACGCGGCCGGCGTGAGCGTCCACGACGCCACGGAACCGCGATGGAAAAAAAGCTCGCGACGCTTAAAAGTAATGGGGATCGCTGTAAAGTAGCTCGTAAACGGGGACCCGCCCTCGAACTTTTTGCCGGGTCCTCGATCGTTAACCTCGCGACTGCGAGCGACGCCGAACGTATCGACTTTAATTTCTCATCGAGACCGATGGCGGTTATAATCGCAAATAACAGCCGGCCGGGACAAACGTCGGTAGGATGTCGCGCGAAACCAGCCGGAGATACCCTCGTTTGTTCGGCGTCGCCGGTTCGCGCCTACACGAACGCGTCGGTTCGTTTAAATCGCCGGTATCTCGTATACTTTGTTGGAGTTAAGCATTTTTACGGATCGAACGTTGAGTCTCGAGAACTGAAGTTCATTTAGCCAACGACCGAAGTTATAGCTGAGAATATTATTCAAAGCAGTTCCACAGCTCCCGGTATTTACGTTCGAAAACGATTCCACGTACTCCGAGTGGGAACTTGGAGCAATAATTGTTCCGAAACACTGTAAATCTCCGGCACGCGGTGTCCGCGACACAGAAGCGAGACTCGAACGCGGAGTCATTAGGTCGCTGGACAAACGAGACTGCGAGCTGCCATTCGCTCGGAGTTATACGACGAATTGGACATGCTATTAACGTCGGACGTCAAGTCCGCGCCGTGCCGCGTAGGTAATTAATACCGACAAGCATTTTTTTTCGGACACCGTAATATTTCTTAATCAGCCGCGGCGTTATTGTGAGTTAACGCTATCGCCGGCTCCTGTCATTTCCAAACCGGAACGACGCGCCGGGTTTACTTTCGCGAACCGCCGCGACTCTTCCGTGCGCGCGTAATTACTCGAACGCTCATTGCGATCCATTCAACGAGCCGAGCGGATTATTCCGGTGCATACCGTTATATTATAGCGAGGCGGGGATCGTTAAACTCGCGTGTTCGTTCTTCGCTCGGCCTAGGGAGCGGAGCTAAACGCGCGCCGCCTATTGCGTTTGTCTGCGAAATTGAATGAACGCGTTCGGCACGCGCGGCGGCCAATTAAATTCCAACGCGATTTATCCTTGCCAGACCCGACAGCATTCCGTATTACTCTCGGTCATTTTTCCATGCGGCGTCGCTCGTGTCCGCTGCCGTTCCGCGCACCTCGCGACCGCGTTCGATTAGCCGCCGGCCGAAACGACTTCGATGAAGACATTTCCGTCGTGCGGCGCGCGTTGCGATCGTAAGCTCGGACGGATCCTCTTAAAATAGATCGCCGCGAATGGGATCGCCTTCTATTTTACAGCGAACAAATAAAAATACTCGGGCGTTTACCCTTTGCGCTCCGAGCAATTTTTAATATGACCTCACATCAACTCTGATTCACTTTTGCTTTGAGCAACCAGCTGCTCCAGGAGGATTTACAATGGCGCGAGTGTATTTCTATGGAAGATTGAAGATCTTGCTTCGTCGTTAAGAAAAAACGCGTGTACGTTTTGAAGTTATGATTCATTGAAGACGGAGTTGTCAACTTATCTTACAATGTCGCCGAAAAAGGATTTTCAAGTCTTTCCTTGCCTTATTTCGATTCTCTTAGGTCTACCTTAATTAAACGATGCAACGAGTTAATTGAAATGCGGCGGCACCTTTCCTATCCTGTCAATAGAGTGCTACTGACACAGTATTTTACCTATTTGTACGTACCGGTTGTTACCTCTAACTCTGACTTTTCATCCACTTGCAGCCATCTGACATGAAAAAGTTTCGAACAAGAATTGAGAATTACAGAGTATGAAGTATGCCATAGGTATCAGTAAAACAATTTCGAAAAGAGTGTTTTCATAGCGAAATTGAGGTCACCTTAGGTTTTACAAATAGGACATCTTTTTTACCATATTGTAGAGGACATCGAAACAACTTCGGAACACATATTACATATATTTTTACTAACATATTACCCGATGTACAGTAGTGGAAATCTGAAATATTTACATTTGACTCTAACAGAGTGCAAACATTATTTGATACTGAAGATAACTGCTGAATATAAACGGGCGACTGGAACATAAGAAAACCGTAGATGACGAAACGCTCTCCCCATGCTTTAACCTTTTCAAATCCCTTCCTCCTTGCGTAATATATTACAGGCCACCACAAAAACAAGGGAGAGAACGCGTGAAAGCTCCGATACATCGTTCAGCGTCACTCGTCCCGCTCGCATCCGTCGATCCTTGCAATTTGAATGGCTCTCTTTTTCCCTCCGTTCGGCTTGCAGCCTTAATTATTTCCCGGCCAATGACCGGTTGTCATCGACAGCCGCGGTGACGAGCGCAAACGGACCACCCCGAAGCTTTTACCATCCAGTTCGAGATATCCAGCCGCGCTCGCTCTCTCCTCTCTCTCTCTCTCTCTCTCTCTCTCTCTCGTTCTCTCTGCCCCAGCTTTTCTCTCCGTCTCGCCGGACTCGCGGCTCGGTTAAATCCGGCCGCGTGACAGAGAGGAGCAAGTAAAACTGGAGCGGGTTTTACGCTGCTCTGTTACCGGATTACGTAAATGGGATGCGCCCAGCCGGCCGAGTCTTTTTGTTTGTAATAAATCACCGCGACCACCGCGGGCTTCGAATGGCGAGGACGTGAAAGCGAGAGGTAGAGGTAATTTGATGTACCGGTGACATTTTTGCGTGTCGTCGGTAATACCGGTGTGTCCCCGCGAGGCGCGCCGGCCAGCTGCGGTAAACGGGGACACTGGCCGATTTATCTTTTAAATTATTCGAACCGGCCGCCCGAAGAATCCTCTCGTGCCCGCGCGGAACTAATCCCGAGACGGGCGCGTCTCGAATGGCCGCGAGACGAATTTCCAAGTTCAAAGATCCTTTTCGCGCGGACCTAAGCGGACGCGCGTCCTCGCCAATTATCGTGTCAATGAACATATCAAAGAAACGTTCTGGTGGCTCTCGGGCTCCGCTCTTTAAACGGAACATCAAAGAAGCCGCGTCGCCGGAGCGAAAGTCCGGCGAACAATCATTTTTGCGCGGCCGGTAACGCGATCGCGCCAAAAACAGCTAAGAGTCCCGGCGGTTCCAGTCGACTCGAGGTGAGCAAAAAGTCAACCAAAATTGACCTATCAGACTCGATTCCGGTGCCTGATTGAGCCCATATTTGGATCGATCCGAGCGTAACGCAGCCATAGGAAGAGCCGCACGCGAATTCGACGTACCGGGTGACCGGCTCGTCGATTCGTGTCAGCTTCGCCGGCGCGTCTGCATATTTCATCCGGTTACTCGGCTCGGATCGGATTAGGTGGTTTTTTTTTTGTATACCGGCGAGGCTCCGATTAAATATTCGCGAACTTTCGCAACGATGGTCACCGGTTCGAATCCATTTTGCATAGAATAACACGCCCGCCGTGCGCGTTTCAACTTTCCGCCCGCTGCGATGTCGAACGGTTATCGTTGTAGGCGGGGAATCGTAATGGCGCAGGACGAATGGTTAATTACGCGCTCGAAAGATAGCGATGACGCGCGATTCGTTCGAGACGCACCAGAGATTAGGAAAACGCGCAACGGTTTTGCTCGGCGAGCGAGACGCCGCGTCGAATCGGTTGTTTCTAATTGCCGGGTATACGGGCAGCTCGATTGCGCGCGCGGTCAATCGTACGTCGCTCCGAATTTACTTGCCGTTTCGAGATCGGGACTCCCTAAAAGGATCACGGGCCGCTTTGTAGCGCCGACGTCGGTGTTCCATCTGCCCGTACGCGACCGTCTTCGATTGTCGCGATTAATGATTCAGCGGCCGTGATCGATCGCTCTTGCCAATTACGATCGCGAGACGATACTGCCGGCGAAAAATCGAGCTCACGGTCCGACGCGTGTACTAACGATTCCTTCCCGCGATTAGTCCGGTCGATTAACGGTCGTTAACACGTTCACCGCGACGAGAATGAACGTCCTGCGTATTACTTGTTCTTTCGTAATGAAGGCAAGTGGTATTGGGATTAGTTGGAACCTAATTACACTACGTACATCGACATTTTTATACACCTATCTCCTCCGACACGGTTCAATTTGAGTTATGAACAAAAACGAATTTTCTTTAAAAAACAACTTAAACGATATAAGCTTACAGAATGATCTTATAAAAGAAACTATGAGATGTATGGATAAAAGTCAGTACAAGTGGTAGAAAAGAAATGGTTAAAATTACCCGATGAACTTAGTGCTAATGATTTGGTATCGTAGTTCTCGAGTTACACTATTATTGCTTGTGTTATTGAGTATTTTCATTTGACGTAAGTTTCCTTCGTGTAAGTGTCTTCAAGCAGTTTCTAAGCTCCACTCATCGGTGACCATCATGGCGGTCAACGCGTTCACGTATCTATTCGCGTAATAAAAGACGCGGCCGCCCGCGAAGCAGCGAAATTCCTTCGGCGACGAAGAGCGCGCACGCTTGTCGTTCGGATCCGAGCCGAACGCAACAAGTGTACTCGAAATGATTGCCGTGAACCGAGGCTGAGCGTAAAATTGAACGAGCATCGACGTCGATAATGCGAATGGTAATATCGCGGCGCTTTTCGCCGCGTCGCACTTAGCTGTGTTCCTGGCTCGCCGAGCCGTGAAACGGCCAACGGTGGACCGCGCCATATCCAGTTCGCGTTTCAATTTATATTTACCTTGATACGCGCTGCACTTTTAAAAGGCTTTCCCGTCGAGAGAGTATCGGCTCCATTCGAAAACAAGCCAATCGACACACCGTCGATCACGCGATGTTCAATCGGATTGTTGTGCCGCGCCGTTCGGCTTGGCGAATTTGCTAATTCGAAAACAACTCGTCGGGCCCGAATGATATCGCGCCAGCCGCGCTCACAATGATCCCGAGCGTGAATATTTGACATAAAAGGCGTGACATTTAAACAGCGGACCGTTGAATTCAACGGTAAATTAAATTTCTCGGGTTTATCGCTCCCCGCGGCGAGACGAGCGTCGAACGATCTTCAAAGTTCGAGCCCATATTTCGTCGACACCCCGTACACCGGCGAAACCAGCTGGTTTTCGCGTGATTAATTCGAACGATCGATTACGCGCGCCGGCAAGGAACACCAACGTCCGGAAACCGATCGAGATCCCCAGAAGTTTCCCGAACGTCGACGAAACGGCACGTTTAAAAGAATCGTCCGAGCGGCGAGCGTATTTCTCCGCGTTCGCTCGCCGTGGAAACAATTGCGCGGGAATTTCGTTGTTCCCGAGCGTCGACCGACTTCAGGAGGCGACGCACGAAAAACTAGTCTGTCATGAACGGATTCCAAGCACTTCTGACGTTCCTCGGCGTTCTCGTGATCGCGGTCGGAGACCGGGACTTGATCGAGAAGTACACCCGTGCCACCGGAAACGTATACCATGGTAGGTAAGTGCATTCGCGGGCTGCGCGACGGTTGTCGATCTCTCGCCGGAAAATCCTCCGGTTGATGCACTCCGGCACGCGAACCGTTCCGCGCGGCGACAATTTCATCCGGTCTCCCGTCACCAGTTTCGATTCGATCCCCGTCCGGACGCGATATCATTGGACTTTCCTTCCTCGGGCACCTCCTGTGACATCTCCCTTCCCTGACTCGACTACGCGAGTCTGGCATCTCGATGACAAATGCTCCGTGCCTCTCCCGACGCGTTTCTTTCGTTCCGCGTCGTCCTTCGGGTCGCGCAACGAGCCGTCGCTGAGGATTTCCCTTCGACGAACGAACGACTGGCCCGACTCCCGTTCGAATTTACGGCTCTTTGTCTCCGCGAGGAGCTCTCCTATTCGCCATAACAGATAGGTGGCGAGATTTATCGCTGCGACATACGCGATACGTCGCGTCGTCGGGATTTGAAAGGACGACGGCAGTCGGCACCGCGATACGGGGGATATTATAAATTCAATTAAACGATAAGGACGCGTACAATAGAACCACCGTTGTCCGGCTTAATTGGCCGACTAACGGTCCACGCGGATACTCGATCCTATAATAATACACCCCACGATAATCTAAGAATCTGCATCGAATTCAGGAATAATAAAGATTCTAGATCTAGGTCTCACGGAACAGCGTCTCGATTAATCGTCGCGTGTTATCTGGAGAATCTCGTCAGGTCCGCCAAGACGGATCGCGATTTTTCCCAGCGTCTAATTCGCTGGAAAATCGTTCAGTTACTTTCCAACCGTCCGGGAATGCCTTGATTAACGCGGCCTTAACGAGTTCGCGAACTTTATCGACGCTCAATTTACCTCGGGGAGTGGCGTTCGAATATTAATGGAATGCTCCGAAAAATTTCGTTGCCAGGATGTCTCGATGGTGGATGATACTCGCGTATCCGCGAGAAGGTTCTCTCGCGTGCGGCCGCGTTCGCCCGTTGAACGCCCTTTAATCAAACTTCCGTTCTCCGGCGGCGGTGCAGGTACACGAGAGACGTCCACGAGCCGGAATTCCTCGTGCCGAGGAGAGTGTTCGAGGATGGCAGCTTCCACACGTACTCCCTGCCGAATTTCTACGACCGACGGGAGATCGCCGAGCGCGGAAAGAGGTCGGCCGAGGCAGGGGAGAAGGAGCCGGAGACCGATAAATTACACCTGGTGCTGCCTTTCAACGGGATCGAGCATCACGTGGAGCTCGACCCGCACCACGAATTCATCTCGCCAGACATGGTGATCGAGACGAGGGGCGCAGGTCTGAGCAGCAACCTGAACGAGGCGATACGATTCAAGAGGGCTCCGGATCAGCAGTGCCATTATCGGGGTTTCGTCAGGGGCCACCGTGGATCCAAGGCTGCTCTTTCTTTGTGCGACGGCGTGGTTCGTGCTTCCTCCCCTTTCGTTCCACCGCGCGATCGAGATTTCGAATTCAGAAAGTAATAGGATCCGCGGGGCCGGCCAAGAGAACGCGGGTTGATTATACCGAGGATACATTATTCTACTTACAAGACCGAGCTGCGAAAAGTGTCCCAATCGCGTCTTCCGTTGTTCTATCGAACGGTCGAACGGGCGGGCGAGCTATTTCCGACGGCGTCGAGGATTCATTGAAAATGGATGATCGTCTTTGCCGGCAGAATAGACGGCGAACTCGGTTCCACCGTAGGACGACGAGGCTTTAGCGAGCTTGTGCTCGCCGGCTCGCGACTAATCAAGCCTCTTATTACGTACTTAAGCGCATGCAAATGAATATATAATGAATTTACATATAGATCGACCCGTAGCTCGCCGATGTCGTCGATCCCGCCAGGCTATCGATCGTAAATTTCGGATTAAACCAGCCGACGCAACTTTGCGCCGACGTTCGTAGGTTGCCGTTCGAAACACCGGTATATCGAGTGATCTTTTAATGCTCGTTCTTCGAGAATTTGTCCGATAAACAGCGCGGGCAACAGCCGTGTCGCGGTTTTCAGATCGACGCAATTTCCGCGGCGCGTCGCGAGACGCGATCGAGCTAATCGGCGTCGCTCGTTTGCAACCGAATGCGCCGGTCGTTAAGGTCTATCGGCGACCGTGTTTCGCCCGGAAAGCGTCGCGCGTAATAACGGCGGAACAGGCCGTAGAGCGGAATAGAATGCTTTAGATTATTTTCCGCCTCGCGACGGCGCAACGCGCTCTCCGCATTATCCCCTTCTGATCGTTTTTTTTCCCCCGCAGTTTCCTCGGCCATTTTAATATCGCCTACCTTTCCTTGCTGATTACATTTTCCGTTCGCGGATTCCAGTAGCATACGCTCCAACGTTTACCGTCCATTCGAGTGAATCTTGTTTAAGTGTATCGCGGATCCGCGGGCGCCGACAGCGCCGAAAGTTACGCGGCCAGGCAACCGTAAAGGGATCGAATCGCCGTGTAACGCGTTATCGAATCGGTAAATTTCCGCGGGTATCAGCGCGCCTCCCCCTCCCCGGCGAGCAGACCACAATTCCCGGCAAATTATCGGGCTTTAGTTTGCTCGGTCCGCGCGCGCGGGGCGGGCGCGCAACCGTTTTGAATTATGCTGTTAGTTCTGGCCGGGGATAAATGTTGCACGCGCAACCGATCTCGGTAATTGGGATCGTTCGATTGTAATTTCCTCGGGCCTACATGTAATTCCGTGATTCGCGCGGAATTTCATAGAGCAACGAACGAGGCCGGGCACGATGGCTCCTACGTTCCGCGGATTAATGCTCCCCGGAAAGCGAAACTCCAATTATAACTTGTACGGTAATCGACGTTCTTCCGGGCGCTCTCGCTTGGCTGGCGAAAGCTCGCTCCAGCTCGCGATCGCGCGTTCTTTCGCGAGCCGCCCCCGATATCTTATTTACAATAACGTTGATTAATGAAAAAGCCGGTAAATGCGTGCGGATCGCGTGCAGGCCGGCTACGTGCAGACCGATCACGGCCGGTACTTCATCGAGCCGGCGCACCAGGCCGAACCCGAGTCGGATGGCCGACACGTGCACATAGCTTACGAACGCAGTATCCCGCACGGAGGGCACGGGAAGGATGATCACGCTCCAAGGAGAACCTGCGGCACCAGCGGTTAGTACACGTATCGATCTGTCGTCGCGTAACCTCTTCAAAGATACTGGCACGGATATATTTGATTTTAGTTTAACTCCTTGCACTCGAAAGTTTTTCGCTTGAAATATTCTATACCTTCTAATTAGACGTAGACGAGATTCTTTGAAATGAACTTATCAAGAAAGCACATAAATCAGGGAACAAAGCTATTTTCTTTCAATATTTCACGCATTGACGCGGTGTACGAAAGTTAACCCTTTGCACTCGAGAGGCGCCTCTTAGTCGACATTCGATTTGAACCGAGAAAATGATAAAATTTCAAATTCAATATTAAATTTTCTATAATGTATCAACACATGGAACATCGAAATGAAATAGTTCTGTCGCTTAATTTATGGAAGGTATTTCTTTATGGTGGTTGTAAAAATGTCATTGATATTTCATCGGGAAATAATGAATATTCTTTGAGAAAAGTATTCTCGAGTGCAAAGGGTTAATGGTAAACACCGAAGTTTATAATTTTGCTGTATCAAATCATCTGTCGACTGGTAGTCGCCTCTCGAGTGAAAAAAGTGCCAGTCGACGTGTACTAAATTTGATAAACATTCTTCTACAACTCCTTTGCCAGTTCTGATCGACGCGGTTACGCGAATACGAATCCTAATCGATTCTCAGAGCTCCGATATCCAAAATCTAAATGAACATCAGTTTCTATAGGAATGATAGAATAAACTGTGAAATAAGCGTTCGTAAACCTATCGTTGAAGTCGACAATAAATTGTTCGGCCGATCGATTAAAATAATTAGACCAGCTTCTGTCCGGTCATCCTCCGCGTTCGCGGTGGGGCCGTTTAGTACGCGGTCACGTCCAACCAGGGCTCCTCGAGCGAGTGCTGCCTTCGATGTCCGCGAGCCACGCGAAGCCTCGTAAAGGGGGTTCCGTCGAACAGGGATCGCGTGTCAGCGGCGCTCGAGATAGAGCCCCGCTTATGGATTGCCACACCGCAAGACCGTGCCTCTCGGGGAGAATGACTCGCCTGTCGTGTCGCTGTCGATTCTCGAAATGTTCGAAATTGCCTCGCGAGAGCGTGTGCTCGGACGTGTCCGATTTTGCGCACGACACTCGGGGATGTTCGCTAACTCGCCGCTGAACCTTTCGCGATCTACGAGGAATGCTCATCGGCGATGATCCTCTTGATTAGATAACTGGGAGGCAGCGTGGGCGGAGGCGTTGGCACACCGCGAGAAACGGCTGTCGCAGGGAAATTCGTTGGCATCGAAGAGGGAGACGCACCTCGGCGTGACCCACAGCATACACCGGTACCTAACGGTTGCGCTGGTAGCCGACAGGATGTTCCTGGATTTCCACAACAACACCAACTACGAGCAGTATCTGCTGACGATCACGAATATGGCGGCCGACTATTACCACGACGTGTCCACCGGCAATCAGATCGACTTGATCCTCGTACGAATGATATACCTGGAGAAAGAAAAGGAGGAGGTAACGCGAAATCAGGGAGAGTTATAGCCCCGCGCCACCTGCTGCTGTGAATTAGCCTTTTAACCTTAATCGTACCACGTGTTTTTATAACGAATCACTCCACAATGTGACTCTCAGTCACTTATGAGAGTAAAAGGAACGACTCACCCTTTGCGGATGATGATTATTTATAGTGTACGGAACCTAAGGGAGATCCTGTCGAATTACACATCGAATGCTTAAATAATAGAGAAGAAAAGAAACTTACTGAGCTTTCGCTGTTTCGGTAATTAAATTGTTTCTGTGCAACTTAGTATTACAAATATGAGAGTTTGAGTTATAGTGTACGAAACCTAAGGAAGATCCTGTCGAATTACACATCGAATGCTTAAATAATAGAGAAGAAAAGGAACAACTTACTGAGCTTTCGCTGTTTCGGTAATTAAATTGTTTCTGTGCAACTTAGTATTACAAATATGAGAGTTTCATCTCGGCGGAGTGTCGACATTCGTCCGCAAAGGGTTGAAATGCTATTGTTTTTGTTTACAGGGCCGAAATTTTCAAAGCCCGTCAAACTTTTGGAAATGCAATATGAAATAAAGTTTTTGATTATTTCATACTTCCAAAAGTTTTGTAAATTAAGTCTAATGAAGTTTAATTGAATGAAATTTTTTGATCAAGTGAGAAGTTCAAATGTGACTCGAAGTCACATCGTGGTCCGATTAGGGTTAAGAAATTCCGTCGTTCGATTATTCTCGCGCAGCGTCCTCAAGTGTTTTACCAACACGTTCTTCCCGTAGACAGATCTACGCATTAGTCCCGCGGCCGAGGAGGCGCTCGACAGCTTCCTGAAATGGGCGCACAAGCTCAAGCCGAAGGACGAGAACCATCCGAATCATTTCGACGCGGCCGTCCTCATCACCAGGTGTACAGTCTGTCCGCTCAGGCAGTAAACCTAGAGAAAAATGTGCAGTAGCTATTTCAGCTTACCGAGATAACCGTACGCGCCCGGCGAATGTTTTCTTTACGTCCACTGCCTGGTCCCATTGGATAAACCATAGTTTCAGGAAGTCGTTCCCTCTAGCGAGCGGCGCGATTAACCTAATTCACGAAAATTCGTGTCCCAGGTACGACATTTGCTCGGAAGGGACCGAGTGCGGGCTGTTAGGGCTGGCGTACGTCGGCGCTATCTGTATTGAGCACCGGGGAGGATCGATCAACGAGGACAACGGTCTGGCGCTCGGAATCGTAGTCGCTCACGAACTTGGTCACACGTACGGTCCACCGCGTTCCTCCGTCGAGCTTAATCCTTTCGCTGTTATCGATGCCTAGACGCTTCCGTGTTAGATAGTCCTTTCCTCGGCTATTCACGATTCAGTTACCTCCTCCAGACGATCCTGTCGCTGCAGGATCCCTCGGAGTCGGCTCTCTTCGAGAAGTTCGAGTCGGGTGCAGTCTGGCGAATGATTCTGTAGCAGCGAAAGGGTTATGAAAAGGAAATCGAAAAGAGTGAAAGTAGTTTCTTGAATGTCCCTTGTTTATCGTGGAAGACAAGTCGTCGCGAGAGGGAGAGAAAGAGAGACGAAAAGTGTAGGGGAGCGATTTGAAATGTATTCTTCTTTAGGTTGGGCTGCGGTCACGACGAAGGAGGGCCGAACGCGTGCGATTCGCAGGACTCGACGGACAGTAGCTACTACGTGATGGCTCCGGTTTGCAAGTACTTCACGATCCGATGGTCCCCGTGCAGTAGAAAGTTTATGACCGAGCTGTTCGAGTAAATTCTCCGTAGATATTAAAACGGTTTCACCGACTGCTCCTCGGTATTCCGCGCGCGGATCATAAACGTTTTGCACCGATGCTTCAGCCAGGGGCTGGGCGACTGCCTGAGCAACAGCCCGCGAAATCCGCCGCAGGACTTCAAATTCCCGGAAATGTTGCCGGGCGCGATGTACGACGCGGACTTTCAGTGCCAGATGGTTTATCCCGGCTCGAAGCGTTGCACAAACATGGGGGTACGTTTGAACCTGTTCGCTTCAACGAGAAATTCCGGCGATGTTCGCCGAACGAAAAATTTTCTGTTGCAGGCGTTCACGTGCGAAAAGCTGTGGTGCAATGTGAACAATTCCTGCTTCAGCCGCGGTCATTCTCTGGCCGATGGGACGAAATGCGGCGAGAACAAGGTTCGGTGAACAGACATCCGTTGGCATCGCGGCGTCGATCTTTTAACTCGCGCGCGCGTTCTCGACGTTCCCGAGCTCTTCTTTTATTTCCCTCGCTCGGCCGTGGCTCCTCGCAAAATAACAATCCGTCTGTTTGCGTTGCACAGCCGTCGGGAAATTGTACAGAAATTTCCATGCGGCTGCTTTTTCACGGTCTCCTTCGTCCCTGTCCTTTGCGAGAGATTGCGCGGAGAGGATAAAGGGAGGAGAGGCCAAGCGGCATGGAATAATTTAAAATTTCCGAGACGCGAACTCTAATTCGCGTACGGGGAACGCGCATAGAACAGTCCGTAACGCGATACGAGCGTAAACAGGAAATATTTATGCGAACGTAAAAACCCCCGCGAAGTCTCGATGAGAGTTAGGAAGGAACGCGAGGTATTATCGCGCGGCGGACTTTCAGATTTTTATAATATCCGGCGCAACCGGGCCGCCGGCGCAGCGGTGAAAAATGAAAATCCGCGATATCGCTTCGAAAGGAAAATATCAGGCGGTAGATTGAATTAACCCATTTCCCCCCTAACGATTCGTTTTGTTTTATTGTATCAACGAAATTTAGCTTTTATTTCCACGTAAAACCTCTGCGCGCAATCTCCGTGCGGAGGCCGGAGACGGGGACGGTTTAAAATTGATTTCGTGCAGTTTGAAATTCTGATCCGCTCGATTAACCCTTTCCCGAAACTTCCGCCGGAGGAAGCTGAATTATACACCGAATTCTAAAATAGAAAAACAGAGAACTATCCGTTGATCTCTCGTTAGTCGAGTAACTAAATTATTCGCTCGCGACTTTCTATTTTAAGTATGCAACTCTAATATCGCTGAAACGAGGACGTTGCTTTTGAAACGGGTAAGACGCCAGCGTCCATTGATTTCACGAAATAAAATTCGCGTATTTCGAAAATGATCTGACATACTGTGCCGGATCGCGGAGCGGCGAGTAAAGAATGCGCGTGTATGCAGTGGTGCATCCACAAGCAATGCGTGGAAATGGGCACTCGACCGAAGGCGGTGCACGGCGGATGGGGTTCATGGAGTCCCATGGGCAGTTGCAGCAGAACCTGCGGCGGTGGCCTCAAATATTCCGAGAGGGAATGCGACAAACCGACGCCGGCTAACGGAGGCAGATATTGCATCGGAGAAAGGAAGAGGTTGACCATTTGCAACACCCAGGTGAATCTCGCCTCATGCTCGTTCCCTCCGTTTCCCCTTTTCTCCAAGTCCCTCGCTTTTCAGTTTTTAAGCTGACCAAAGGAACGCTTCAATATCTCCGCT
Source organism: Nomia melanderi (assembly GCF_051020985.1). NCBI lineage: Eukaryota > Metazoa > Arthropoda > Insecta > Hymenoptera > Halictidae > Nomia > Nomia melanderi. The sequence goes on from NC_135008.1 coordinate 6,728,977, forward strand.
GTAATTATTCCGGGCTCGCGAGTTCCTTTTACAGCTATATAATTTTCCCCGTTGTCCTTTTGCGTAATTTCGAATAAGAATTCCGTTTATTTCCTTGCCGGCGTTCGGAATTAGATCTAAAGTGTAACGCGCACACCATTCGGCATTCTCTCGATGTTCCCCGTGCAAATTCAACGATTTTCCTCGCGCAGCCCTGCGACCCCAGCAAACCGCCGTTCCGAGCTGTGCAGTGCTCCAGTTACGACACGGTAAAGAAGATGTCAGACGGTCTTCACACGTGGAAACCGATTCTAGACAAGAACGCCCTTTGCGCGTTGTACTGCGTCAACGAAAAGAACCAGAAAATGAAACTGGCACGGGTCGCGAACGACACGACACCTTGCAGACCCGGGACCAACGATATGTGTGTGGCCGGTATATGTAGGGTAAGGGAATTGTTTCTCCTGTCGCGGCTAGGGACAGCTTAAGTCGTACATCTGACCATGCGACGTTAAATTATGAACCCCGGAACGTTGTCAGACGGTTTAAGAGATAGCGCGAGGTAGGACAATGAAATATTACCCTTTAAAAACGAGGTTGCGATGCTGTAAACCAAATTGCCTGCGATTATACGTCTCTTAGTGGAGATTACGAGCGTCGTATTCCTTATTCTTGCCTGAATCTCGGCCCGGCGTCTGCCAGAATACAAACTCTGATGTTTTAGAAAGTGAGCTGCGATTGGATCTTGGACGGCACGGCTGTCGAGGACAAATGTGGCATTTGCAAAGGCGACGGCACGAAGTGCAAGAAGATAGAGGGTCTGTTCAATGCGACGACCTCAACCAGCCGTACGTTTCAGCTTTTCAGTCGCGAGGTTGCTCAGGTTCGAAGCTCTTATTTAATTTTACAAATGCATCGTACGTTAGCTCGCGACGAGATCGTGAGGATTCCTAAGGGCGCGACCAGCATCACGGTGGCGGAGTTGCTGAAGAAAATGAACATTCTGTCGGTGAAGACCGTGAAAGACAACAAATACTGTCTTAACGAGAAATCGTAATTATCCCCGATTAAGATGGATCCGTAGTTTTCAAGGTTAAGTTCCTAAGGAGTTTCTCGATCGCAGGACCGTATATCTGGCCGGCGATTACCAGTGCGCGAACTCGATGCTGATTTACACGCTGCCCGAGCCGCAAAAGGAGCAGATCGACATAAAGGGTCCGATCGGCGAGGATATTTCAGTCGAAGTACGTTATCGCCGTTTCCAAGGACAAGCTCCAGGAGATATTATTTATTTATTCAAAACTTCGGCGACGTTTACGACCCGCGAAACGTATGATCCAGCCGTGGTCTAGTATTTAACAATTGCTGTCACGTACGATTCCAGTACGCATTCTTCGGGTACAACGCGTACAGGCGGTTCGAGGTGATTTACACGTATTACGTGCCGTCGGCCAATCCTTCGTACACTCCTAAATACCTGTGGGACTTCACCGAGTGGACCAACTGCGACGTCAAATGCGGCGGTGGTACAATGGTAACTCAAATATTATCGGAACGATTATCTGGGGACTAGGTGTATCAGCCTCCGACCGGAAGCAACTTCCTCGTTGTTTGCCTGCACCTTCCCGGCCCGATACCCTGTCAAACATAAATCAGCCGGCTCGATTAGACGTTTGCCCGGGAATTTATTTCCTTCTGACGCGTTCGGGTCTCCTCTGCTCGTTTACTCGCGTGCGACCGGGCCACTAAATCAGCGGGCCAACGACATCGATGCGGGAAACATCGCGAAGATTGTTGCGAACGTGTACCGTGCACGAGGAACGTTTCGCGACGTTAAATAACATCGCGTTTACAAACGGCGCGCAACGGTAAACAGGATCGCGCGTATAAATAATGGCGTTAAACTTCATTCCGCTAATCTCAGATCTCCGAGGCGGCGTGCATCGAGGAGAACGGGGGCAAAGTCACTCCAGTTTTCTGTCAGAGTATGCCCAAGCCGGAAGCGAAGAGTCGCGTGTGCAATATGGAACCCTGTCCTGCGAAGTACGCGCGATATTTCATCCGTCTCTCATCGAAGGATTCTCTAGCCTGCGCTCATCGCTTAACACTTTGTCTTAATTTAAAAGAGAAATCGCTTGTGAGGCGGAATGAATTACGATACCATTTGAATCCTAACAGCGCAATTAGTTGGCCGTTTATCACGACTCGAAAATCTCTATTTGCTAAGGTGGAGAGTGAGTCAGTGGAGCAGGTGCAGCGCCTGCGACGGCAAGACGGGTTGGAAGCATCGCAAAGTGCAATGCGTGAAGCCGGCTTCGCGTTCCGGCGAGGACGACGTACAGGCAAACTTTGACGCGTGCAAGGGACGCGTGCCCAAGCAGAAGGAGGAATGCGTCGGTGAGAATATTGTTAGAATATTGCTCCTCTGCGTTGCCTTCCCTTTGTCCCGACACTTCCGTGATCGCGCAATTACGCGTTCAAAGGCAAGAGGCCGTGCAAGAAGACCTGCCCGAAAGCGACGAGGAACGTTGACAAAAACCAGGAGACCGCGAAGGGGATGATGTCCGTTCCGATGGAGAAAAGGGCTGAAATGATCGACGCGGTCGTGGATCTTAGTTTGGCGAGGTACCTAGGGAAAGTGTACGGAGTTTCGAGCGACGAAGACGAATTGGGGAGGATGAGCGACTGGACGGACACCGAGGATGAGAAGATGAAACGCAGCACGACGTGCACTCCGGGGAAGAACATAACTACACCGAGGCCTGGCTCGTTCGTCAAAGATCACGAGCCGGTTGAATCCGTGGTCCTGCAGGAAGCTCCGTACTTGAACGAGAATCTTCAACAGAATCTGTCCGACCTGGCGTACCAGCAATCCGGCGATCGCGTCGGCGTGAGCCTCGATACCGCTCACGAGAAGGTGTACCAAGGTGAAGAGGCTATCAAGAAGATGCAACAGCTAACCGGTCAGAACGAGACACGCGTTGCAGCGTCCCCGCCGACGAACGGTAACGAGAAACTGACGTACGATCGACTGGCGAGACTCGTGGATCATGAGAATCAACGATAGCCGTGTATCATTAGTTGTTGAATTATCCGTGTGGCAAGGGATTGTGTTTCGATCACCTGTTCCGCGAGTAATATTTATTTCGTTTGTGAACGTGTACGTTGAATAAACGTAGGTATCCTGTTCACGAGAGTGGTAGAAGTTGAGATCTCGCTGTCGTGAAAAATTCCATGAATATTTACGATCTCCGCGTATCGAGCGGGTAGCGCGAGTGATCTGGAGCTACGAAAGAAACGCGAGTCCCCCTGCGTTCGTCCGTGTCACTGCGCGCGCGCGAATGGAATTCGCCAGCAGACTATCTGGTTTTTAATTGACGTGTATCGTTATTCGAGCAGCGATTTATTACGAAATTACGATACGTGTTTTCAACACTGTTGCGACTTAAGATCGCGATCGATCATACCGCGAAAGTAATCGAGTCCTGCGGCGCGGATCCTGCGGTTTCCGAGCGCGGCAGGTGTGCAGGATAAAGCAGTCGCGAAGTATGATCTGGATTTAGTTTTGTCACGTATAGAAATTACAGTGGCGGCGCGAGAAACAGCTCAATCGCGATCAGCACGCGATCACACGTTACGTTGCCTCCGAGGATCTGGCAAGCTTGACATTTCTCGTTTCGCCGCGCCGCTCGATCCCATGACTCGGCCGTAAAACGACCGATAGCCTTTCAGCAAATGTTTATATTCGCTGCATTATACTCTTATCGCGAAACAATTCGCCCTACACGCTTTCAGTTACTTTTTCTATTCTTCATATGCAGCTAACCCCATTTCGCCCGAAGCAATTCCATGCTGTTCGCGGACGTTTGACATTCAAAATTCTACGTCGCGTTCTAAGGGAATGTTCAACATCAAACTTTTAACACTGGAATTACCAGAGAGGTCGAAATGACCCACTCCTTCTTGTTACAATTATTACAAAGATAAGAGATAATTCTCAGAGAAATTACTGTAGAATTGTAAATCAATAGAAATTTCAATAATACCACTGGCGGTTCCTATAGAGAAATTTCGAGATCAATTTGCCTGTTAGTTCAAGTGTTAACGTTCCCTTTATCCATTGCTCTTCTTTTATTCGACTCATTCGGTTTCACCGTCGTCCGAATGTTATAATTCTTCTATTCTTGTTACGATTCTTTCACGTCATGTACTATCAAACTCATATTATCTCCATGATCAAAGTCCTTTCAGAATCTCCTAGTCTGAAGCTTTCTAATCTCAGACATTCCCAGTGTTTATCGTTCTAGGGTTTAGTACGTATTTTCCGTACACGTCGATGTTCCTAATTTATCGCCTAGAACCAGAGTGGTAGTGACTCGGGTTTCGTACCTAAGCCGCGAGGCTTACGATCGAGAGACACAGCGTTGGCGTGTTCGATGGTATCTGATAATCTCCGGGAGGGAAAATCACGGCTCGTACTTTTGTTCTTCTCTTCGCGCGGCAGGACGAATACGTCTCCTGCGACCGGACTCGGCGCAGGACTCCCGTTCCTTCGGCTTCGGTCTCGGTCCTTGACAGTAGCTGTCAGCGATAACATCTACATCCTGCTCGGCGTGGCTGACGGGACGTACGCGCTTGACGGCTCGTCTTCTCTCGCCGCCGGGAACGCAGGGCGTGCAACCTTGCCAGTCACCGATCATCCGTCTGCGATCACGGTGATTAACGTATCAGTAAATTAGATGCGTACAACCGATCAGCTCAGCCGGCCAGCGAGTAATGAGAACATGGACGATGACACGCCGACGATTCAGCGATTCCTCGGGAACGAATGGAAAGCTTTTAACCTCCTGCGCTGGGAAGCCGACAGGCGGTACTTTTGTTCCAAAATTGCCAATGGCGTTTCATACGCGTCGATAGTTTCGTTGCGTTACGCATACCAGATTGTTTCGAAATGTACCCCTCTATACGAAGTTATTAACCGAGTGTCAAGTCCAAAAGTGCCAATCGGTTCGTAGAATTATCAAGTTTATCCACTTGTTCTCCTAATCATTCATTTTTACTTTTGTCATTACCAGCTTATGAATGGAAAAACGGAACGATCGCGCTATTTACAATGTTTTTATAGAAAAACAGAAAAGCGTAATTCAGTTTCTCAACCAAAGCGAAAGCCCGATTGCGCCGCTTGACACATTTCACCCGGGATCGCAAAGACCCGTGGTACTCGAACGCTTAATGAACAATATTACCCTACATATCTCCGTGAAATAGGTAAAAACATTCTCCGCAAGGTCTCGCGAAAGCTCTGAATGGATTTCCAGCGGAGGAGAGGTTAACGTAAATTATCGAGCATGCGAAGTTAACGAACGAGATGGGAAGTTGTATGGACTCTTCCCGGCTTACGGAACGTCCGCGTGTTCCCATTAATTCCGGTTTTTAATTTTCCACGGGGAGAATCTCTTATTCGAGATGCAACGCTCGCGATGAAAAGATTAGATAAAAAGTATCGCGTGCATATCCGCGAACCGAAAGGGCGCGGCTGTATGAATATTATCCCGCAGATTGAACCCCGCGATTCGCGGCCCCATTGTAATTTAGATCCGCGTCACCGGGTGTCCCCCATTCAGCCGATTTCCTTCTTAATTAAAAGTACTTCCAGAACGAGGAAGATCCTCCGTTAACCCAGATGACACGGTCCGGCTTTTGCCTCGGGTCTCTGGATGCTCTCGCGGAACGTCTCATCCGCGAGGCCGGCGACTCTTTCCAGACAACGAGGCTCGGAGATCCGTTCGCCGGGCCCGCAATTTGCGCTACACTTTTCCCAGCCGACGAACCCCCGCGAGGATTCCAGCTTACGAGGGCTTTTCTCTTTCAGCCCCGGCGGATACTTCACCGGCGCGGCGCGTTCTCTTTCGGCGGAACCTATTCGATGGAATGACTCCCTCGGCCATCAGTGTTACGCGCAGTCGTCTAGAATAGCATCGCTCCTCGAAAGTCGACCCCATTCACCGGCCGACAATCGTTTATTCATTCGGCGAAAGAAAAATCTCGCGGGTACACGTACCGCGGAGAAATATGAAAATATCGGGAAGGTTGATCCCGCGCGCGCGCTCTATTTTTCTTCGCCTGTATTCGCCCGGAATTTCCACTGATTCGATTCCGCCCTTTTACGTCGAACTTTACGGGATATCGATGCTTCACCGTAAAGCGGAAAGAAGTAACACGGAGAGGACTCGAAGGAAAGCGGTTAAGAGCGAAGAGCATACTCGTTCGGAAAATGCGTTTCCGAATTCTGAATAATAATCTGCAATGGCGTTGTGTAACTCTCTAAAGGATGTAAGAATACAAAGTTCCCAGAACGTCGGAGGGCGTACGACGCGAAACGACCGTACGAAACGCGTCCGGAGGGGAACCTAATTAGATTTGAGTAACGTTTCGCGAGTCGGTCGCGTGTTCCCGGCGCCGCGAGGTGCATAGCGCAAGGCGCACGGCGCGAGGTACAAAGCACAAGGAGACGTAGACGGGCAAACGAGGTTCGTCCTAATGAACGGATGCGAAAGTTTCGCGACGGTATGCCGCGTAGGTGTAACTGGCCGTAATAATAGCCGGTGTACGCGTATCGCGTTGTCTCTTAACAGCAATTAGACGACGCGCGGCTCACGCGAGAAAGCTCTCTTCATTCCGCCATCGCGGCGAAGGTGTTGGCGCAGCCAGATAAGAACTGTCCACACCCGGACACCTTGTTCGAGATACCTTATCGATCTGCCTCCGCCGGCTAATTAGCGGGCCGCGTTCGTTACCAATATAAGCAGCTCCGCCATCGCTGGTCCAGGTATGTGCAGAGCCTCCTGGCTACGTCTTATCGTTCCTAGCCACGCCTTCGTGCCCGCTGCGTCGAACATTCCTAAACGATCCCTCAAATATTCATGGATAATGCTCGCGAATGTCTTATTCAAGCCCGCCTTTGTTCCCATCTCAGGAAGTCCGAGATTAGCTTCGAAGACCTCTTTCGGGACACGGTTCTCGGCCGAGGAGACTGTTTATCGACTCGCCCTATCCCAGAATTTCCAATGGAACGCTGTTCGTCGATCAGACGCCGCTGTTGGCATCGTGAATCTCGAGCTGGCCGTTCGACTAGGTACGCCGACTTTCGATCGTGGTCAAGTTTAACCGATTCTATTTACTATTTAATCAGTATTTCACGGAACGCCGTTCAAGCACGGGAAAAAGTGGCCGGAGTTTTTCGAGGGAGTCCATTTACCCGTCAATTAACGGCTTCCCGTCCGCGGCACGGACCATTATCCCGGATTTCGTTGGTTCGGTTTCTTCCACTCGGGTATTCGTCGGGCCAGCCGGTACGTCCAGTATTTTTCTCGGTCCTGTCGTGGAAAGTTTTCCCTCTCGATTGCCAGAACTTTCCCGCTGACCGGAAAGCGGGATATCGATTCCGAGGATCGCGAATAAAAGATTTATTCGTCGATAAGAAATATCGCCGGGGTTCGGAGGCTAAGGGGACGCTGGAGATTCTTCGGGAAATACCTCGCGGAAACTTGTAACACTTTTTCGAGATCTAGTGCCCCTATCCGCGCGGAATTTCAAGTTACCCGCTTTTCTTCCTCTCCCTGGGAGATTCTTTCGCGTCCGGAGTTCCTCTGATATTTTTTTCATTAAACAGCGTTCCCGAAGATCCTCGTGCTTCGGAATCAAATTTTAATCGTTCGATTTCCTCCGGGCGCACACCGCGAAATGCTCGCGACACCTGAATGTTCTAAACTTCGTCGAACGTAACGTTGACGGAGTCCTTGGAGAAATCGTCGTTTATATCGAAATAAGGTGGGAACTTGAGAGATTTCAATATGGGTTAACATTGTCTAACACGTTGATTCCCACGGTGGTCACCCGTGACAGGAGCTCCCAAATTTCTTGCAAACAAGTACAATAAGAAAATTCATATCGAATCGAACTATTTAGTAACACGAGAAGCTAGATAATAGTGTAATATGAGTACCGTGATACTAAAACAATAATTTCTAATACTAGCCATTATTATAAAGGAATAAATTTGACTACAATAAAACATAAAATCCTCGTGGCAGTTAACGTATCAATCAAAAATATATGAAATATATAATTTTTGTTATTTATCCTTTGGTTATTACAATTCTCTCGACTTTCGGTCTCGAGAGAGCCAGGCACGTCTGTCTCGCTCGCACAGTAAAGGGCGTGCGGATTTTCGGAGGTCTTTAGGTCTGTCCCAGGAGCCACCGCGCGAGTCCTTTAGGGAACCAACTTTCGCGTACGTTGTCCGACACCGTCGAATCCTTTTTACGGGTCGACAGTTACTTTCTGGGTGATCGTACGTCTATCGCTGAACGACCCCGTCTTCCGCAAGATCCGGTTGTCGAACTCGCCGCGCCGGACGTCGCGGAACGACGGCGCGTCGAGGTCGCGCGGCAGAACGCGACGGCGTTTTACTGCCGCTCAATCTTTCGTTTTCCGCTTCTAATTGCAAGCTCTTTTTACAGTCGCGTCCGTAACGTGGCATCTTAAACTTTTAGGACCGTAGAGATTCGCGAATTTATCGCGGTACGTGCAGTACAGGGACTTGTGGTCTTTCTCTGCGCTCTTTGTGTCACGCGATGGGATTAGTATCTAAGAGCCACAAATGCGTGAAAGAATAGGAAGATAGACGAGTTTGTTGTCAATCCGACCATTTTGACCTGCTCCTCCCGAACTAACCAGCAAGTCATCTTACGTCGGGTCTGAAAGGTATTAGGTATTTACGAACGTTCGAAGCGCAGATTTTACGGCGTTCACGGTCACTGCGATAGTAGGTGCCGCCATTAGACGGCGCATCGTCTGTAAGAGAAAGCCACTCCGGAACCACAGCTATGGGAGCATCGAGTTGAAGGTGACCAGCCGACGTCCACGGCTCCTGGTCGCTGGCCGACCATCGGACACTTCGACTAGCAACGCCGGTGTGCAAAGTTAATTAGTTAATTATCGATCGAACCTGCGGGACTCGCCGGCCGTGTTCGAATTAATCTCGAGACATCGAATTTCCAACGCACGCCCCTCGATTTCCCTTTGCGCCGCCGATGCATTATGGATATTTACGGTGCTCCGCGGCGCGGACGGGTCGGGATATCGATACCGCGGTGCGCTTTCCTCCTCGGTCACGTTTTATTCCCGAAAATAATGAAGTACGAGCTCTTTCGTTCCGCCCGCAGCTAATACCGTCGCGAGAAAACGGTCTCCGATGATCTCGAGTCGCGCGGCACGTCTCCGAATCATTTTTCCTCCAGCCGGGGAAATCAATTTACCGCGAGAAGCACCGGTTGCGGTCGTTTGATCACGCCCCGCTACGTGACGGGTCGGGGCCGAAAATATTTTTCGATAATCGACGAATTCGGGGACACGGGGGAAAGCCGCAGGAACGTGATAAAGCGGCGCCGATTGCAACCGTGCTCGCGCGACGGAATCCCTCGCGTTCCGACGATCGGATTTTCCCGTTAAATGGGATCGATACGCGTCCTCGATCGTTACCATTAGACCGCGGACTTTTACGCGAATTCGAATCTCTAATATCTTTCCGCGTTCCGAGGATTCCGCGCAGCTCGCCGCTCTCGGGTTCCCTATAAACGCGTAAACATCCGCAGTCTAGTTATCGTCTTCGCGTTCGGGTAACGGGTAATTTTCTGCGCGAACGCGCCGCGAGCAGATTCGGTCCGGCGTCGCCGGCAAAAACGCGCGACCGAGTTTGTTTCGGCCGATTCGCCCGATCCGATTGCGCCGTACTTCGGAGCAGCGTTATGAGCTTGCACTTCTCCGCGAAGTTCTTGCTCCCATTTGGTAGGCGGTAACGCAAAACCGACCGACCGGTTTCGAACCGTGTCACGGAGATTCCTTGCTCTTGTAACACGGTCCAGCGAAAGTTTAACGACCCGTTGTTCGCGAGTTACATTCCCAGGCTCCGCCGTGTTCCGCGTCTCGTTCCCGAATTGTAATTCCCCGCGCCGACCCGGACACGCGAACCGTGAACTTCCACCGATAGAACGGCGGTGTGCCCTCGATCATAGAAAACTCGTGTCCGACCGGCCGCAACCTTTCCGCCTCTTAAACGGCCGGCGTAGAGCGCGTGCGAGCCGCGCGAAAAACTGCCGGTCGCATGTCTCGGGCACAATGTCTTAATCGGTGCCGCATTGAAATTCAAACGGTCGGCAGCGAGATTTTTATCCGGCTCGCGGCGGCGGCGGTTTCACCCGCCGGATCCTACTAGACCAGTTTCTTGCAAAAGTCTCGCCGTAAAATGTTTCGTGACGTATTTATAGAGGATTATCGCATATCTAAACAATATGTATCATTCCGCCGGCGGAGAACGTATAATTCTCTCGCAATCGGCCACGCCAGGGAACATAAAGCTTACCCTCGTCCCTCCGACGTCTCAGATCGTTAACCCTTTTATGCTCGCCGTTACTCGAAAAAGCTTCGCGCCCTTTAGATATGTAAATAGCCTCGTTAACGCCGCGAAATACGGATCGTTCGGTAAACCACGGACGGCGATCCGCCGCCGGAAACGTCGCGTTCCTTCGTTCTAATTAGAGTGCCGCTCGCGATACGCCGTCCATCATCCCTTGTCCTCCGCTTTGAAGCGCGCCGCGTTTTTCCTTCCGCGTGATATTCGATGTTTTTTCCATTCCGCGCGGAAGGGAAGGGAAACACGGAAACAAACGGTGGCGTGAGCTCGGCGAAAAGGAAAATAGAAATTTTTTAATTAACTCCGCTCCGCCTTCATAATAATTTGTTGCGGGCTACAGTGTACTCGGTAAATGTAGCCGCCGCAATAAAATTTGAGCGTAAAAGGGTTAAGCTTTCGCAGCGTTTAGATGATCTGAAAGGCAGGGGCCGCACGGGGTTGGTCGGCCGGCGTTTCTCGCTCGCTCGCTCGCTCGCTCCCTTTGGAATTTCATTAGCCGAGTAAAATTCCCGGGCAGCGTCGGAGATCTCCTCGAGGATACTCGCTAATTAGCCTTTGTATTTTTCCAGGCGATAATCTACCCTGCCCTCCCCGCGGAGCGTGCCCTCGCCGGCTGGTTTCTTGGTAGACACGCAACCCTTTCCCGGAATGGCGCACCTCGGTGCCTCGCGGCTCTGAAAATGAAACGCGACCGCATTGACGGGGCCGGATAGTAGGGGGCTGTTTCGTGCCGATTGCGATATCGCGAAACGATATCCCGGCCCGGGCTGTTGCTTATCTAAATGACGCGCGATGCAACGTATTTTCTTAAAAGGATAAGGTAGGCAGCCGGCGCAAGGTAGAAGGTTGGCCTGGCGAGCGGCAGATGGTGCACCTTTACGGCCGGCCTCTATCTACAGCTATCTACCAGTGCTTATCGCCTCGACGCGGCCGGCGTACGCAGATCTCTCGATACGCTCAGCTGGAAAATGCCTTGTCGAGCTTTCGCGACTCCTCTACGTTTCTAACACGTTCGAGTCCCTAATGTCGTTCAACCGGTACCAGGACTGGTTAGCAACGATCACGGCGAGGCGCGAGGTAAATCTGTCCTAAGAACGATTTCGTCTACGAAACGTGTGGACGGTCGTTACTTGGTTTCTTTAGGCGACACCGTGACGGTAAAAATGAAAATTCCAAGAAGCCAAGAGTCGCGGGCGAGAAACGTTCGGGTGTTGCGAATTCGCGCGGCGGCGTGCACGTGTAACAATTAAGTAGAAGGGGAAAAAACGGCCCTCAGTTAGCCCCGGTTTTAATAACTCCGAAAAAGGAGCGGTAGCATTTTCTCGTAGGCGTCTAGGGCAATTTTATGAAAGCCGTACAGCGGAGAGGTCGGCGCGTATTCACGGTAGCGACTTTTTGTCTCGCTATGGTAAACAAACAGGACAAATTTAACTAATTTCGTATGCGCGGCGAGCTTAATTAACGCGGCGAAGTCGTTGAACAAAGCTCGGAAGTGTTTGCAGCTGCCGCTTTATAGCGGCCGCCGCTCTTACAAATATGAATAACTTAATGAACAAATGGAATGCGTTTAATGAGACCGCCCGGCCCGGATCCGCCCGTACAAGGCCGACATTCTTTCGCGAGATGAGGGGAAAAAAAATAGGCGAATCTTTATTTCGTTCGGGCCGGGCGTAAACACCGCCGCGGACAACAATGGCCCGTAGCCGACGCGTTTATTGCGTGCTCGCCGGAAAACAATGCCGTTCGATAAATACACAGGCCGTCCCTCGAATTTTCGTTAAGTTCGTTAGTAGTCGCGCGTCGATTGCGCACTCGCGCGCGCGCTCGCGTTCGTGTACGCCACTCTGCGCCCGGGACCTATGTTTTCGGATTTAATTATAAAATTACAACCGTCTGTTTGTCCGTCATCAATGATTCCGGATGACAAAATAATGAGACCGTTGAAGCAACGGGAGCCGCCGTCCGATTTGCAGCTGCGAAACGGTGTGCGCTCGTTAAATCGACCAATGAGCAACGCTAATGCGTTTCGACGTTCTTCGGTTGATGGATAAAAGCGGCTGAACGAGCTTTCGCGCGGTGCCACGGCGCGCGGAGTCGCCCGGAATTGTTTTAGACAACGCTCCCCCGGCTCCGTGTAATGGGACCGCCGTTTTACGCCCGCGATAACGAAGAGGTTCCGTTTTTATGAAAATGTTAATCGGAACGGCGAACTTCCCGCCCGAGAATACCCTTAATTTTTACTTTTGGCAGCCACGCGAGACTGCATACATATTTTCTCCGTCACGGCGAAATATGACGGGAATATAAAGGACGGCGAGCTTCACGTCGGCGCATAATATTACGCGGAAAATAAGACCAAGGAAGAGAGTCGCGTAACGTAATATCTCGCCGAAAATTGGAGCGGGCCGTGAGCCGCGGTGTCACTTAAAAAAATGGCAAAAATTCAGTGATACTCCAACCCCTTACGATTCCTAGATCGCGCTCCCGCGCGTCCCGATGATAAAGCAGTCGACATTGGTCATCCGCGTTATACGTTACACCGGGGAGCAGTTCCGCGGTACGGAGGTCGTGATCTCGCGGCTTATCTTCCAGGCGAAATCCTAAACCAGCTCTGCATTGAGCAATAACTTTAAACTGGTACCATTAATTTGACGCGATAAGCGCGCAGACCTTCTTCGCCGTATTTTTAAACGTCGGTTTCTTACCGTTTAGCAAAAACTCCGAGATCGTTTCCTTTCGAGCGCGTTGAAGTGAAGACGGAAACTGCAGTTAAACGCTTGGTCATCCTCGCATCGCAATTTTATCATCCCAACGACGCCGAGCTGCGGTACCACCGCAGCGTCCTGTAACGATCCTGCGATTCGATGGGAACGAGTGAAGCTTAATTGTCGCGTCCAGCTACAAAATGGGCCAATTAAACGGAAGGAGAGGAAGCAACGAGAAACGAAGCAGGACAAAGCGACCACCATAGCGAGCAAAGTCGGCACATAATTCTCGACATCTAGGTTCTTGCGATAATCGAGGACGGTCTTGTCGAGTACCAGCAGCAGCTCCGGCGTGTACGATTTGCCCCGGTTCTTAGATGGGTGGGCTCTCCGCGAGTCGGAAGCACGTTTGGCAATGGTTTCGGCCATATCGCCGGTGACGTTACAGAGAATCCCGCCGCCGGTTCCGCATTCGTTCGGTATCTTTTTGCAGACGACATGCGGGCGCTCCGCTTCTTTGGTGAAGTCGTGACCCGCCACCGGCTCGATCGTGCACCAGGATCGTCGTTCCGTTCGGATATATCCGGCCTGGAGATGAGAACACCGAGATTCCTCCTAGTCAGATTTATCTTACGCTTCGGAGAAGATCGCGATATTTGTTCGTTCCACTCGTTTGAAAGCCTTATCCGGCAGACTGCCTCCCGTAATCGATTTAAAATGTTGCTCCCTTGTTTCCATTTCCGTCTGGCCCTCGCGCAACGAGATTCGACCCGGTCGCTGCGAATACACTTATTTCCCGGCGCGGAAAATCTTTGGATTCGTCACTCTGACACTCCACCATGATACATGGGAGTCGATGGATTGTATCAGCACCTTAACACGTTGAATGCCATGGGGGTCACCGGTGACCCCCAACCAAATCGAGTTACTATAGTTCATTTAATCAAACGATGATTATTTGGAAACATTTCTATATTATAAATAATGTTACCTAATGCAATGCCATTCAGCTACATCAACGTGCAATAATAATGCAATTCAAACAAATAGTCTAATATTACATTTTTTCTATTTTGTGTTTTTTTGCTCTATGAAATTGTGCGGCAATCAACGTGAAATCTCGTTTTTATATAAAGACACTTAGCTATGCAACTTCGTTAATTACCACAGCACTGAAAAAATATAAAATTTGATTCGAATTGATTATCTGTTTAGAATATATTACATAACAATATGATATCTGAGTTTTTCTATGTACAGTGATATAAGTTGACCTCACTGAAAATTCATATCCGCGCAATTCAGTTTTCCGAAAATTAGCCGGTACGCAACGTGTTAATTTACTACCGGACGTTTCGATTAGCAAGCTTCGGAGAACAAGTTCGCACGATCTTCGAAGGATGAGTACTTTTATACAGGCAGGAAGCATCGTTTGTGTTTCAAAGGATCGCAGAATCCAAAGATGTGTTAATACGTTGACCATGAAAATTTTAAACATGAGAATTTTTGTATAATATCACTTGTTCTTTCGTAATGAAGGTAAACGGTACTCCAATTGGTTATTAATGGTTTAGTACCATTGTTCTTGGGTTACACTATTATTCAGTTAGGTATATCATTGAATATTTTGCTTCGTAATTGTCTTTAAACAGTTTCGAAGCTCCGATAATCTGTGGCCACCGTGGTTAATGTTAAGATTAAAACGAACAGGTCAAACTGACTCACTTAAGATTTTTGATTTCGCAAGTACTTAGACCATGAAAGCGTTTCTGCGAGAGATTTGAAATTAAATTTATGCATTTATACAGACACAAGACTAGGCAATCCTCCGAATTTCGTAAAATGTATCGTTCTAATTTTGACAAGAAATTAGAAATGAGTCACTCTAATTGCTCGGTAATTTTTATGTATCACTTATCCTTTCTACAGCAACGACACAAAGCAAGAATTGTTAATTCTCTGATATGAAAATTCTTGTATTACCCTATTATCTAGTCATTTACATTACGGAAAATTTGTATTCGAGACCAATTATCTTCCAAGTCATAATTATTACCTTGTAATCTGAGAATTCCGGTCATCAGTGACCGTGGCAGTCAAACTGTCAACGAGTCCACGGTACGCGAACAAAGTGCTGTTCGTCGTCCGATCATGAACGCCCAATGCCACTGAGAATCGCGTATTCGTGATTTCAAATCGTTCGAGAATTCGCATTCTCCAGACCCTCCTCGGCGACGGCGCCTGAACAATCCTCTCGAGTCTCCATGAATCCACTCGTTCTTAAATTTAAATTTAGCTCTTGAAAAAAATCCTCTTCCCCCTCTTAATTTTCGTCGGGTACATTATCACGGCCGGATGACTCGAGGGAGATTCTTTGCTCGCCTGGAGCAACTTGGCGATGATTCGGACGAAGCTCGAGGCGGTGTTCCTCGCCGCCGGTCTGCAAACGGTAGTGAACGGCGTCTTCGGGATCCTTATCCGTCTTCGATCGAGAAGGTACGCTTCAAGCGACGAGGTATCTGCTGCGACACGAACTTTCCATCCCAGCTGACTTTCCTCGATTCCTCCGATTAGCTCGGCGCAGCGCGTACGACGCTCTTAAAAAAATCAATTCGCCATTAACAACCAGCCTCGCCTCTCCACGATCGAACGCGAGTTCGATCGATTATTCGAAGGAAGTACCGATTTCCGCGCGGCAATTCGCGCCGCGTATGGAATGAAAAGAACCACGCCCAGCCTCGCCGTTCCTCTTCCATATCCCCGATTCTATCGCGCTTCAAGCGATTCCTCCGTGTTTAATTTTCTCCCGAGGACCGGGTCTCGTTTTATTTTCATATGAGAGCGACTACGCGCCCGGAAACGACGAACGAATCGTTCAGCGTTAACGAGTTCCCCGGGCAAAGACGAGACGAAACGAAACGCGCGAGGAAAAATATTTAACGTCCTCCCCATCGTTCCTCTAATTACGCGGCACGGCGGGAAGCGCGAGGAGCGATCGGCTGCGATTGCGTGACTCTATCGAACCAAAGAACATTGTCAAGCGAATCGGGATGACGAGGCGGTTTCTCGTTCGCTCGACCTAAAATTATCCGCCGGCATCGATTCCGCGTATCAAGCCGCGGATCGAACGTTTCAGAATACTTTATTTATTAAAGGGAGTGCCGGATCTCCTTTTGTCACCCATCGAACCGCCGAGAGAAAAAAAGGAACCTGTCACCGTTGCAGGGAGAAAGCTCGATGGTGTATTTTCCATCTCGGTGTAACTCTGTTTGCGCGCGCCGAGCTTCGACTACAATTTACGCGTCGTTCGTTTCGTTTCGTAGCGTTTTTGTTCGACGCCCGCGTATATGTATATATATATATATATATATATATATATACATATACGTATATATATATATATATACATACATACACACGTACGTGTATTCCGTCGCTTTGTAATACCCGACCTACTTCCGGCCTGTGTAACGAAAAATCTTGTGCGCGCGCGAGGCCGTGCTCGCGCTAATGAATCTGGTTTATCGCGGGAAGTGCTCTCCGCGGCTTAATTTCCCGGCCGTCCGATGACGGAGAAAAATTTCATCGCGTCCGCCTTCGATATCTTTTTGATTCCTGTGATCGCCGCCCGGCGCGATATTTAAATAACCCGGCCGCTTTGGCCGCGACCGGCGCGGCTCGCCGATACGCGTCGCGACCGGAAAATCAATTAGCGGAATATTATTCCACGCACAAAGTGGTCCCGCGCCGTTCTGCATAATCCGATTCCGAGTGGTTACCCTTTACCGTCTCGTCCCGATGCGCCAAGTATTCAGCATTTTTTAGCACCGCCGCCGGATAGCAAAGGTCCGAAAGGGGTCACGGAGCTTTGATTAAAATTTATAAACGCGCTGCTGAATATGTATTTAACGCTGTACACGGTTCATCTTACGGCGAAGCTGTCCTTTATCGTTGAAACTACCGAGCGATTCAATTGATCCATATACGTGTAGTCGTGCGTATGTCACCGGCAAACGTGTTTAACGTGGGCATTTTGTAAAATGACCGGGCATTGTGTCGAATGCCCGTTTGAGAAGGCATCGAGCGAAATGCTCGTGACAAGTTTCGGTCAATCCGTGAAACGTCCGGTTATTGTACAGAACGCCCGGAGGTTGGTCGATTTATTGCAACGCTCTGAAAAGGGAATTAAGGAATGTGTTTTTTATTGCGACGATGTATCCTTGGTGAAAATTTATTGAAGCAAGACAAAGAACTGTGGTACTCGGAATTACAGAGCTGGCCGGTAGCTCTGCGCAACCAAGACCTAACCAAGACTTAACCGTGGGCATTACATAAAATGTCCGGGCCATTCGTGAAATATCTCTCCATTATATACATTGTTCAAGAAATTGGTCATTCTACACAATGCCCGGTCATTCTACAAAATGCTCACGTTAAACATACTGCTCGCAACGTATATAAAAATCAGAAGGGTATCATTAAAACTCAAAGGTGGACATCAAATTTCTGTAAACGGTCAGTCTGTTTTATCTTTCAGTGTTACACGCCTTGAAATCTTTGGTTTTTCGTGGTTAGGGACAATCTATAGAGGGAGAATATGGAACGTACATCTTCGGTGATCGTTTGAAGTACCGATGAAAGTGTAGTCGTAGTGTATCAGCTCGTCGATGGAAAGATATGCGTCGAACGTCGGAAGTTAACGATCTGAAGCGTCGGGAACGTATTCGGATCGTGGCCAAAAAGTGGTTCCTCCGTGGACTAACTCGGTAAGTTCGAGTAGCGTCGGTGTGCCTTCTTTCAAGAAGTTTCGAGGAGGTTCGAGGAGGTTCGAGGAGGGAGAATCGATCGAGCGGACGAGCGCCGAATGAACTCGACGTGCAACGACATTATTGCGGGGCGGAGCGGCATTCGTAACGCGTCTGGTACGCGCCGGCACCTAGAAATCGGTGTCAACGCGTCGCCGGACGCAACATCGATAATAAAATCTCAATTTCGTTACCATTCGGGGCAGAACGG
Source organism: Nomia melanderi (assembly GCF_051020985.1). Taxonomy (NCBI): domain Eukaryota; kingdom Metazoa; phylum Arthropoda; class Insecta; order Hymenoptera; family Halictidae; genus Nomia; species Nomia melanderi. Next base: position 6,747,151 of record NC_135008.1, read on the forward strand.
GCGGGATACGCTTTCCCAGCGCGTAACTGCGCCGTTCCTTCCACGCCGCGAAGATACCGAGCAGCACGACGCTACGGAAATAAAAAGGAAATATGGCAGAACGCGAGATATCTTTTAATTGCCGTTCCATGCACGTAGCGAACGAAGAAACGTAAATATCGGCTATACGATATCGCCGGGACTCCGGCCGGGAGCGGGGCGCGGAACGGCCGGACGAATATTGGGAAATCAAGAAATGAAATAAAATGGAACGAACGCATAAAATGCAATTTAAAATGCGAGTGTCGTCGGGCGGCTGAAAAAATAAATCAAATCCGAGCGGCGCCGGTGATTTCGAATGAATCGTAATTGATTGCCAGCCGGGAAGGAGCAATTGTTGATCATTTTCGGGGAATAATTGGAAGAAACTGAACGAATTCGAGATGTTGCGTGCCGGCGTTGAAACAACCGTCGGTTTTCAGCTCGCCCGTTCCCCGCGAGTACGAAATATGGCCGCCGCGCCTCGTCAAGACCCCGGGAAGCTTTTCTTTGATAAATACCGGTTACTTTGTCTAAGCGCGGCGAGCCGGCTGACAGAGGAAAGAACCGGCGACTACAAGCTACGCGCGATTCAACGTTGATTCGCCTAGCCCCGTGAAAATTCTTTCTCCGGTTTCACGAGGAGTTCCGAGCGCAAAGGCGTTCGTAATAACGAGCGCTCTTCTTCGAGGGCAACGTCGCGGGATGAAAGGTTCCTTGATCCCGGGGCGAAAAACGGATCTGTTAACGGGAAAGGCGAGGACGATGGAAAGCGCCGCCGTAATTTCCACGGGATCCTCTCGCGGAACAAATCTTTTCGATTTGGGGAACGCGGTACAGAGCGGAAGACAGTTTCCCGTTTTCCCTGGAAAAAGCTCGGGCATTATCGCGAAACGTGAATCGGGCGAAACGAATGGACCGACCGCCTATAAATCCTGCCGCGTAACCGGCAATCGGCATTCGGTCGCACGCCCCGTTGAAACGTTAATGAGTAGCCGGGCCGTTAAAATATTTTTCTGCGCGTCGCGACGCGGCGGCGGCCGCGTGCGCGCAGTTTATCATCGATTCCCGAAAAGTTACCGTTATGCATGCGCGCCGAATGTTTCGCTTTGATGAATCGCAATTAAAACTATCGGGCCGCTGCGCGTCCGCCCCTTCCCTCGCCGGGCGGGTTGAACGATTCGACGCCGGCGAATGGCGGGTGCCGCCATCGCGTAACCCGAAATAGCGTCGATCGATCTTACGGAGCGTTGTCTTTCCGAAGAACGCGGGAGGTAAGCCTGGCTACCTGCGAGCGCGCCGCTGATTCTCCCGCAACGGAATAGGACGAACAAACGGAGACAGATGGGAAAAATCGTTGCACGCTCTGTCATCGTTCGCTCCGCCGGGAGAACTCCGTTGCAGTTGCCTTCCTTGGAGAAACACTAATTAAAATTGACGAAGTTGGGAAGGGACGGGAAATATTTCCGGACCGTGCGGGAAATCGATTCGGTAACAACACAATCCCACGAATAGTTTCTCTTAATTAATATCGTTCCTGTTATTTACCGATTCGACGAAAGGTGGAGGTTAAAGAAACGCGCCGGCTGCAGCGGCGAAGCGGGTGCAAGGGGCCGCGGCACAATGGTCGCCGAGGAACTCTCTTTTTCCTTAACCAGTCGATATTTAATTCCATTTTCAAGCAACGACCGTGCCACGCGGGCGGAAAAAAAAGTTGCTCCTCGGAGCTGCTACGGCAAAAGGCACTCTCCAGGCCTCCGAGGTGACTTACAATGGCCGTTTGATGCAATCTCTTTATCGTAAAGTTCAGATTTAAGCGGTAAAAAGTTTTTTTACGCTCCCGGCCGGAGAGAGTTCAGTCGCCCGCAGCGATTCTTCTCGTTGGCGACTCTTTGCCTCCGCTTTGCCACCTACCCGCCCCCCGCTCCTTCCGTTTCCCCCGCAGCCCCGTTCGTGCTTCTTTTCCATTTTTTCGGTTGGCACCGGCACCGGGACCGGTATATTTTCAGCAATCTGTCCGGGATCTCCGCGAGGTGGTATAATTGCCAGCGATACGGACGATTAATAGCGAAAACGGAGCGGCGACTGTATCGGTGCGCCGCGCGCTGTTCCTCTCGCGGTGCCTCGAATACCAGCTTCTCGAGATTTACGGGAACGATACCGGCGTCCGACGAGCGACCTTTTATTTCCACGGTGTTCTCAAACCGAGCGTCGCGCCGCTAATTAATGGAATTCCGCGGGAACCGGGGCGATAGCGGTTCGGTTCGCGGGCAACGCGCGCCGACAGGTTCGCGCGCTCCGAACGTTTCTGCCCGTTACTTCGCCTTATTAACCCGGAAACGTATTAGCTCCTCGAGTTTCCAAAGGTCCGCCGCGGAGAACCCCGGAAACTACTTGGGAACTATTGCTTTTTTAATTGTTCCATTCTTCGGCGCGACAATTACGAGTTCGCTGAAAAATATAACAGCAGCTGGAAGTGGCAACGGGAAGGAACGAGAGATTTAAACACGGCCTGCGCGAACCGTACGATCCGACAGAGACGAGACCAACGACGGAACGACAACCGGAGAGTCTGGAACATTTTTGCTCTGCTGGAGACATCTCGTGGACCCGAGGGTGTACCCTGGAAATAATGGCATCTCGGTGAGCAGACGTGTTCCCCGTGATTCGTCGAAAAGGAACGAGAAATATTTTAAGTTCCGAAAGCGGGAAATTGATTTTTTGCCGTCGAACGTCCGCGCCGCTGTCGCGTCTGGTTCGGAGGCGGGCCGATGTGTCCGATAGCTGGCCGAAAATTCTGGACACAGCGTGGAATTGAAGGCGGACGGAGACGAGCGCGGTCGGAGAGGCCGCGGCGTGTTTTAATTAAAAACAGCGGCTCGGTTTCTAAAAATATTTCTTCGCCGGTGCGCCAGACGTTCCCCGAGGGAACGAATGGGGGGCCTCCGCTGGCGAGATAAAATTGTCAAACGATGCGGAGGGGAAGTTAATGCGCGCCGCTGGAACGGCATTGTATCTGGTGCACGTACGCGCCCTTTGTTTCGTCGAGTTGGGTCATTCGTTTGTTCGCGACGTGGCGTGTAGCACTCGAGTGCGCTCGCGGTGCACGCGCGGATGCGCCGATGAAAGTAACCTCGCCCTACGCTGCGGCCCGCAACGATTCTTTAACTTTCCCCGTTCCGTCAGCCTCGCGTTGCGCCGCGGATCCGCCTCCCTACCGGAAATCGCGTCGGAATCACCGCAGAAATTGCCGGTACAACGCGAAATTCCTTTCCGCGCGGATCGCCGGTTCTTCCCTCTTGAATCGCGTCTAGGTTTTATAGCCTGCTCGCTCGTCGATTAATCCCGGTATTCCGCCGATGGACTAGGCGCCAAGTATCGCGCGTTAATCGTCATGGAAACGAGGCTCGATTAATCATCGGCCGTACGTGTTATGCATTTTCGGGTGGAAACCGGAACTCAGGATTTTTCGATCAATCAGCCACGCCGACCGGGCCGAGGCGGAAATTTAATTAACCTGTATTTGTATTTTCTCACGAGCATGTAGCTCCGTACGAATGCAAATATACCGATAAGGTCCGCCCGCCGGCGGACCTTCGGTTGAACAACGAAAAAAAGTGGCGAACAAATATTACGGGTGAGCCAAATATTGACTGTTCTATAAACAATATGTACCCGCTCGTTCAATTTTCATGTTTTGAAAAAACCCTCGCGGTCGTAGGGTCACGGCGCCGCGCGTCGGTCACCGTTGCTGCGGTGTTCTTTCCAGAGCGCTCGGTAATCGAATCACGCGCGATTCGTTAGGAATTCCTCTATTCCGCGTCAAACCTTCACGCGTTGACTGCTCGATAAGCTGCTCACCAAAATCTCGTAAAACCGAGACTGGCTTCCTAATGAAACGGAAATTGAAAAGTCCAGATTCCACGAACCGATCGCTCCCTCTCTCCCTCTCTCTCTCTCTCTCGATCTCCTCGGATCTCGAGATCCGCCAGACTTCGATTCGTTTGATGCGACATCGAGAAGGTTCATTTTGAAATCTATACAAAAAATCGTGCTCGAGAGACACGGAGGTTGAAACGTGAAACGCGCGAGCCACGGGCGCGATGACTATCCGTGGATTCGGGCTATCATCGAAAACTCTTTCCATCTTCCCGCGGCGCGGTTCCGGGGTTAAGCTCGCGACAAGCTTCTTAAGACGGAGAGCATTCGTGAAATGATTCCGGCGCCGCGGGACGAACGGTTGATTTTTTCGCGTGGGATCCCCGGCCGGGGGCAGAAGAAACGGTGCCTCGAATGACAGGGGTGGCCGGATCGTATGCAAATCCGGTGGAACCGGGACGGGGCGGAAACGGAGCGGAGCGTCGACAGCTAGAATCAGCAGCGATATCAACTGCCGACTTATTATATTCGGAATAATAATGAGACGTTGCTTGCATTCAGCCAGGTTGCGCCGCATCGAGATTTTAGCAATTCAAACTATCTTTTGGACTTCTTGTTTTCTTCGTCCGGAAACGTCGGGAAGCCGACGTGGCGGAAGGGAAACCGGCAGCCGCGGATCCAGACAGGATGCTTGATAAACGTCGCGCCTCCTCGCGCAAGAGAACCCGCGGAGCCGTTGACGGAAACGTTGTTCAGGGTCAGCGTTTCAACCGTCAACAGTTTCTCGCGTACAAATCGGTTTGTCTTTCGAACAATGCGCGCGCTTTCAGGAAACCGTGCACTTCCATAGCCCGCCCCCCGACTTTTAAAGCGGAATCTGGATAAAACGTCGTCGTCGTTTCTCCTGTACAATAGTTTATCGCCACCTTTGACACGGGCACGATCAGTTTGCCCGGTACTCGTGCCCGATTCCATTCGACACACGCTCGCTGAACGCATTGTATATTAAAGGAGCAGCCGGGAGATTCTGTCCCCCGGAATCGAATAACATTCCTGCCGTCTACGTATCCGTCCTCCTTCATCGGGGAGGAGGAAGAGAGCAAAGAAAATTAGGTCGAGGCACGGCAAATCCAGCATCCATCTCCGCGTTTCAGGGACGCTTTATATTTAAAAGATATTCCGGACAGGCTGTTCCGGGACGGGCGAGTGCAGGATGTCGTCGAAAGGAGCAACGGGGGCGGAGAGCGGCGAGACGAGTCGGGGAGAGAGGCCGGGAGACGTCGCCGGGAAACAGACGCGTTTCGAAAAGCTCCGCGACCACTCCATTTCCTTCCTTTATTCCCTCCTTCCGTGCCCGACTCCCGTTTCCCTGATGAGTCCAACCGACCGGAACTCCAGTCGTCGTCGTTGTACTTTCAGAAAGCTTCGGCTGAAATTCGAATTCGCCCCCGTGTCGGGCGGCGAACCGCATTCCGCCTCGTATCGGTTCCAGTAACAGTCGCCGGTGCTCTTTCAGCGAAAGACACGCGCGCGTTGTATCCGACGATACGATCGGGAAGTCTTTGTCTCGCGGAATCAACTCGCTTGAATTTCTCTTTCCCCCGGAACGCGCGTCGGACCGATCGCGGTCGCGGGATACCCGGAATTTACGCGTTTCAGCGGTTTTCTGCTCAAATACGCGCGACCGTATCGGATCCGAGCGCGAGCTCGCGACGGCGTCGCTCAGGGACATCATGAAAATCCTTGCAGCCGGTGCGGGAGTTATGACGACAGGTACCGGGCAAATGAAAATTTATCTTTCTTACGCCGACGCGCGACATCGCGCGACCCTTTCGCTCATCCGCCGCTCGGCTCGCGCTTTTTCCACCTCCACGCGTATATCAACCTTTCGCGACTTAGATTCCTTTGAAATTTTTCAATTATCTCGTAAACCGACTTTCAACCGGAATTTTATAAAGCAAATCGACGTGATCACTCCGACCAGTTGTTACTTCTTCAAATGAACGTGTAATTTCTTTTTTCTGTCTCTTTAGTTTCTTATCTTATAGTTCGACGCATACGTCGTCGGTTTTTAAAATCCTGCACGATTAACCGGAGAATCCGATGGTTTCCCGACGATCGAGTCGATTTTATGTGCCACTCGAATTTGTCACAAATCAGTTGAAAGGTCAGCGTAACATCGCGGAGCTCTCCTCATCGAGACTTATCTTCCGACAAGCGGAGGATGCGTTTCTCACGGGGATGGCTGAAAAATGGGAAATCTGCAGTGTCAGTCGGTCCCCGATGGCAGGACGGCGATGTGCCGGCCATTATCATAAACCGCGGATTCGACCGGGCGAGTTTATGAAGATTGAATTAAATTGCGGCTCCTTCGAGAAAATACCGGCGGCTCGGCAGGGGGCAAAGGGGGGCGGGGGGACCGTCGCGAAGAGAAAGCAAAGAGATGAACGGAACGGGAAAGGATGGGGTAGGGAACTGGAAAGGGAGGGTAGCGATGGGAATGACGCGCTCGCAAGTGGTATCAGTGCTTCGCGACGAGTGATACTCAGCCGGTCGCACTTCCGCGGAGTGGTACCGATTATTCGAATTTCGGGAAGCGTTCTCGGTTACGTGTAATCGTCGCTGTATTCCTAAGCTTCGCTCGACGCTTCGAGCACCGGATGAATCCTATATTAACACTTGAACTGCCGAGTGGATCAAAATGACTCGTTTCATGTCACATCTTTCGCAATTATGGAAAGGGCGCAGACGATTTTCTGAGGAATTATTCGATAAATTGATTTAGAGGAATACAAACTAGAATATAAATCAACTGAACACTCGATAAATGTATTTTTATACATTTTATAGGGAAATGTAGAATAATCAATTTTACTGCTCGGTAGTTCTAGTGTTAACACTAGTGAGTGGATCAAAATGACTCGTTTCATGTCACATCTTTCGCAATTATGGAAAGGGCGCAGACGGTTTTCTGAGGAATTATTCGATAAATTGATTTAGAGGCATAAAAACTAGAATATAAATCAACTGAGCACTCGATAAATGTGTTTTTATACATTTTATGAGGAAATACAGAATACGGTGAAGTGGGGTAAGTGCATAAACGGGCTCTTATTAATATGATATGAGAGAAATCGCAATATCTAATATGTAGTAATCTACTCAAAGTTAATATCATCCTATCCACGCAGATGTCGCCCAATTAACGAGGGGAATCCCCGATTTATGCCAACCAGTTCAAAAGCACCACATGTAAAGAGCACGTTCACTTATGAAATACATTATATAGTATGAAACAACATATTTGTATGCGGTAAAAACTATTTTATAGCAAACATATTAATAGTTATACTCTTGCCTCGTAGCATATGATATAAGGCTTCAAATCGGTTTTAATGGTCGGTTGTGCACACGCCCCATTTTCGGGTAAAGTGCACAGTTGTTGGATTTTTTACAATTTTCTTAAAAAATTAAAATATACAAATGAAATTGGCATTTTTGTCAATGTTAATTAAAGCGTATTAACTCAAGTATTCGTTGATTTCAATGAATGTGAAAATATTATAAAACAAACGAAAGATATATGGGTTGAAAGTCAAAGTTACTAAAAACTGGGGTGCACTCACCCCACTCCACTTTAATCAATTTTACTGCTCGGTAGTTCTAGTGCTAACACTAGAACTGCCGAGTGGATCAGAATCTCTCAATCACGATTTCTCCTTTTGTAACCGTAGAGATGCGGAAGCTTTTCGTAGACACTAAGTATCTCGATAAACGTACGACTTCTACGAAGGGATGGAGAAAATTTGTCCGTTCGATAATTCTAGTTAACACGTTGACCGCCATGAGAATTTTGCGCGCTTTGTGTGTCACTTCATTCGTGATGAAGGAAAATGGTATTGGAGTTTGTTAGTAATAGTACTTCTCGAGTTCTACTGTTATTCAGTTACTTGTGTTATTGAATATTTTCATCTGAAGTCAGTTTTCTTTCTGTAAATCCGCCTAACACACCCGAAGTGTTAACACTAGAACCACTGAGCATTTAATAAGATTGATAAGTGATCCGTATGAAAATTGTAACAATAGCTTATTTTCAGTTTCTTCACACATTAATTATAGTATTCAAGTGAAACTATTTATTTCTGAAATCATTTCAAATATTCAAAGTTTTTATAATATCAATAACTACAGAACAAAATCGAAACCTATTTTTCCCAGTTCTAGTGTTAATACTAGAAGTATCAAGCATTTAATATGTTTAACATGCAATCCATAGAAAAACTGTAACAATAGATAATTTTCAGTTTCTTCGTACACTAATTACAATATTCAAGCGAAACTATTTATTTCTCAGATCATTTCAAATATTCAATGCTTCTATATCGATAACTACGAAACAAAACCGAAACCAGTCGTTTTAATTAGTACCGTAGTTCCAGCGTTAATTACGCGTGTGACGGTTTCATTGACCGTGATCGTCTCGCATTTCCAGATGCCGGGCTCGGCGAATGCCGCGACGTTCTATAAATTCGCATGAATACGCGTAAATTGCAGTCGCATCGGCATAAACGGAAAGGAACTGGAGGCTGTAATCGAATCGGCTCCGCCGACGGAGTTCGGGAAATCGGCGCAGCCCGGCGTCGTTCCGCGGAGAGGTTCCACCCGTTCGGCGGAGCGTGTTCAAATTTGCGAAATCGTGGATCGGCGTCAGTTTCTGTCGCGATTCGACGAAACGCGCGCCCGCTCGGCCATTGTCTCGGTCGTTCTGTAGTGTTAGGTTAAACGAAACCGTTCGGCAAGTAAGTACTTACGCGGAGAGACTCGCCTCGTCGCTGTGGGCGTCGGATCGATCGATTTCCGATCCCCCAATTACCGGCGATTCGATATTTTTACAGCGCGACGCATCGCGAATTAGAGGCAACGGAAATCAGATATTTCGCGCGCCGATTAGACGAAAGATCGCGGATATTTGACCTTTAACCGTGGAACTCGGAAACGTACCGATTAATCCTGAACATTCTCGTTCGCAGCGAGCGATAAATAATAAATAAATGGATCGTATTCATTTGTTTTTATTCGTTCGAATATATCCGTACAGCAACGGTATCAATTGTAGAACGAAAATTCCAGTGGCTTGAAAATCCAGGATATTTTATACAAAGGTCCGTCAGCCCGCGCGTCCGTACTTGAAGGTTAAAACGCAAATAATCCGCGCCGTTCCGAAGCGATCGGTTTAATCGCGTTTCCGAGGTTTTTCGGTTCGAACCCGCCGGTGCGTGAGATTTTTCTACGCGAACGATATTATTGGAGACAGACTCGCGTTATTATATTTCCGGCATTGGGAAGCGAATAAGCCCGAAAGATTTCGAGCTTTTCGGTCGCTAAATTATTACACGGTCAAAGCTTTACCCGCTCCGCTGTATTATACAAACTGTTGCATTTTCTTGCGTGGCTGTTGAATAATTTTAATCGGGGATAAAGAGCTTCGACGGTGAGCATCAATTTCGGATGAAGCCGCCGGTCGGTGAATGGCATTGTATTGCGGTTGGACGTCGAAAAGGTGGCGCGCGACCGGCACGCCTTTTTTTTTATCGATTCAACGATGGAAAGATAAATATAGATGCGTCCATAAATGCGGAGCCGTGTCCATCGCGGACAGCGGAGGAGCGTATTTAATTGCGACCGCAGCCGCTGTCTCGAAAATAACAAAGTCCCGGACGGCGGGGATCGGGAACGGTGTGGATTCGGGATCGGGTTCCTCGACGGTCCCAACAGGAACGCGTAAAAGTTGATTGTCCGTTTAAAACGTTCGGTACAGTCGACGAATGTAAATTCCAGCGTCAGCTGCACCCGCGACAGGCGTACGGGATCGTCGTAATCGCGGCGGAGTTCGTCGACATGCTTGAACGATAACATTTAATGCCGGGATATTACGCGAAATCGAATCGAATCGAATATAATAGAATGTAATTGAATGCGATCGAATATAATCGAATACAATCGAATACAATCGAGTATAACTGAATATTGTCGGACGCAAGCGAATGTAATCGAATATAATCGAGCACGATCGAATGTAATCGAATGTTATCGAATGTAACTGAATGTTAGCGAATGTTATTGACTTGAATTGAATTGAATCGAATTGAATCGAATTTTGCCGGGTTCAATCGGGTTGAATTGGGTTCAATCGAATTGAATCAAATTGAATCGAATACAATCGGAATGAATCGAATTGAATTGAATGCAATCGAATACAATCGAATTGAATTGAATACAATCGAATACAATGGTATAAAATCGAAGTCAATCGAATTGAATCGAATTGAATCGAATTGAATTGGGTTGAATCGGGTTGAATCGGTTCGCATCGAATTAAACCGAATTGAATCGAATACAATAGAATTGAATAGAATTGAATCGAATTGAATCGAATTGAATCAAATTGAATCGAATACAATCGAATTGAATCGAATCGAATTAAATTGAATCGAATTGAATCGAATTGAATCGAATTGAATCGAATTGAATCGAATTGAATCGAATTGAATCAAATTGAATCGAATACAATCGAATTGAATCGAATCGAATCAAATTGAATCGAATTGAATAGAATTGAATCGAATCGAATCGAATCGAATCGAATCGAATTGAATCGAATTGAATCGAATACAATCGTGTCGAATCGAAATAAATCAAATCGTATCAGATCAAATCGGATCGCCCGTTGCCGTGAATATCAAAGCGCCCGAACTTTCTGGCCTCGCCGTTGTTCGCGCTCATCTCGGGAAATTAATTTCACGCTCACTGCTAGAGAAAGAGGATTGATCGGCGGGCCGATCGTCGTCGAAGATTAATGACCCGTGCGATCCTACCCACGGTAAATACGTATTTAAGAGAATCAACAATCCATTAATCCGCGAAAAAGTTCGCACGGGTTACGGGAACACAGTGACGGATGTTCCGATTGTTGCGTTACCGAGCTGCTTCGACTCTTTATCGTCATTGTATCATCGATAAATTATCGTTAAACCCGGGATTTCGATGAACCAATCGAATTCAATCGGATTTCTTCGTATACTCGCACTCTTCTGCTTTTTGCACCCTTTTTCAAAATTTTTTCTATCTCTCTTATGCACGAGAACATTTAACTCCGTTACAAGTCCCTTTCATTGAAAACCGATTTTCATATCAAACTCTTAAACACTAGAGAACAGGAAAATCAAATACCGATCTTTCGCTGCTTAACCCTTAAAATGCCAAGTGGAGTCCTATAGGGAGCCCAGAAAGTATGTTTCCTTAATAATTTTATTAATTTTTTATAATTTTTCATATCTTATCTGTTTTCTCTTTCGTCATCGGCAAGTATTGATGATTTGTCTATTCTAAAAACATTATCGTTATTTTGTTTGTAGCCATGAACATACTGGGGTCTCCCGGAGGACTCCACTCAGCATTTTAAGGGTTGAATAATTGAATTGTATTGTGCAACTTTCAGTTCCACATGCACGAACCTGAGGCGGCCGATGGGACGTCTTCAAAGGGTTCGGAACCGCCGCGCGGCGCAGCTGGAACACGTTTCTCGGCCCATCGGGTCCTCGAAAGTTTATTTAGCCGGAGGAGGACACAAAAGCCCGGAGCGTCCAGATTTTTTTCCGCCAGGACTTCAACCGCAAACTGCGGTTTCGAACGAGCGGCCCGGTAACAAGCGGGAAATTTTTAATGAGCCCCCCTGTCTTCGTCGATTGCTGTTGTTTCCCTCTCGTCGCGCATCCAGCGCGCGACCTCACGGATTCGAATAAAATGTACCGTCGAACCTCCTGGCCGGCGAGCAATTCGAATTCGCGCTAACGTATCCGTCTACCGCGATTCAATAAATTACGCCTCGGCGTGAAATGCGCCGCTCGATGAAATTGCTTTACGCGTCGCCTCTGCTCGGCTCGGTTCGTTTCGATTTAGACCGCTCGACGTCGAGCCCGCCCGTCGCGTTTCCCTCGACGGAACGGCGAGTCGTTCCCGTATTTCGACGAAATAAACGGTAATCGAGTGCTCGCGAAAATAATAAGTTATTAGATAAACTCCGCTTCATAGGAGTCCCGTGCTCTCCCCCGTGTTTGCCAAAGAAATTCAGCGTCCCCGTTTAACAATGACCGACGCGCGCAAATCTGATTTCAGAGCCGATTGTGACTGGCAGCGGTTATTTTTACAGATTTTCTACACTCGAGGCTGCTATCAGCATCGTACGAAACAACGGTATTTCGAGACCGTTGCAATTTCATGGCATAGGAAAGATGGAGAATGAACGTGTCTCGTCGCGTTGTGTTTCGTCTAGTCAATTGCAACCTCGGAGCACCGCGTGGACCGATTAGCGGTAACTGTGGTTTAATTGAAATTAATTTCTGGATTCGATTAGTCACAGTTCATCGATAGTTTCCTGGCAAATAAGGGCGTTTCCGCCCTTAAACCGCAAGGCGCTGGCAACCGGTTAATCAAACAATTTGCCGTTCAATTAATGCATTTCACGTGGCACGCGGCTAAATTAACCGTACCGTTCCTGAGCTCGGCGCTTTGATTGAACGCGACCTTTCTTTTTGCCCTCCCATGAAAAAAGAGAAAGGAAACATTATCGATTCCCCTGAATTTGCCATCGTTCGGCGGAATCCGAACGAGCTCACGGAATTGAAACGTCCTTCCGCGGTGCGCGGGTTAAACGATTCCAAACAATTTTTAATCGAACGCTGAATATCGATATCGTCCTCGCGACAGAGGAGACACGAGCGGTACCGTTCCGTTCCTGTCGTTCGGGACTGCGAAACTTAATTAACGATAATGCAGTTGTCCCGGCTACTATAATTACCAGCCCGATTTTAACACTCGCTCGTATAATGCAGAAACGGCGTTCGATGCACACGCCCGGGCGCACTTTGGGCGCTTCGGAATCTCCGCCGTTTTATTAAATATTTTTAGGGACGCCGATAACGTCGATTATCCGGGGAGGGGTTGTTTCGATGAATCCGTTTAACGGGCTCCATTACCGGCCGCGTAAAGCAACGAAAAATATACCCTCCTCCGGTGAATCAAATTCGCGTGGTTATGCGAAAAATTGATAGCGGCTGGTGTACGGAGGAAATTTCAGACGGCGCTGGCTCGAGGGGGAAACGTACGCGAGGGTGGGACAATAGAAGGGGTGACGCGAGAGGCAAGAAGGGCGGAGACCGAGTATAAAGGGCCAGGATTCTGAGTGGGTGGATTTTAATAAATCGGAGAGGGTGGCGTAAGAGGGATAAAGGATCGAGGACGAAGGAAAGCAAGGCAAATTAAAGTGAATCAAGAGAAATAGGTGGATTAAAATGAATATAGACGCGCGTAATGAGTGTTGTCAGGGAACGGGATAAAGACGTCGTTAACGATTCGCGCGGAGGCGCATCGAGCAGCTCGCAACGAAAGGAATTAGCTACACGTACTCGGGGACTGTTAATTCTGGTTTATTGGAGACGAGTCCGCCGAGGTCTAAATTAAAGCGTCTACTTTTAACGGACGACATCGCTCGTTCAGCGGGCCAGCCTTGATTTACTTCGTGCCTTCCCTTTTTTCCAGCGATCGTATGTGGGTCACGAAACATCGCGAGAATAGCGCCGACGCAGGGCCACGGAACACGGCCGAACGACCGAGGAAGCCAAGAGACATCACGATTCGTGGCAAATAGCTCCATTTCACCGAGATTTGTACCTCCATTAAACTTCCATGGCCTTCCCCTAAGAATTCCCCGGACCTGTAATTTCGTTGCTCTTTCGATTCGTCCGCGGCTGTGCGAGAATCGATTCGACCGACCAGCCAATTCGAAAATTCGACGTGCGAACGACGTGCCCTGTGTCGAATGAAAACTGGAACGAACAACAATGTTTTCCGCTTAAACAGATTCGCCGATGGTGTCGGTTCCTCCGGCGAAGAGCGACGGTGTTCTTTTCCCGCTCGATAACGAGATTGTTGACGTAATTGGTTCTTTCTACCGCGCCGTTACGTCTTAATTGGGACTAAGGTGGTACGGATAGCCGTGGAATAAAGTGATTAACTTGATCACGGGAAGGTAAATGGAAATTACATTTTTTAATTCATTTCATTTGTCACATTCATCACACTTTATTATTTAATACATTTAATACAATTTAGTACATCGTATAAATACTCGATACTAGAACTACCGCACCGGTCAAAATGACTGGTTGTTGTTTCGTTTCGCAATTATTGATATCTTCGAAGCATTGAGTACTCGAGGTGATTTTGAAAAGAAATACTGTTACTTGAATACTATAACGAATGTCCGAAGAAACTGAAAATAATCTATAGTTACAATTTTTATAGGGATTACATATCAATCGTATCGAATGCTCGGTAATTCTAGTGTTAACACATTGACTGCCACGGTGGTCATCGATGACCGGAGCTTCCGAATTGCTGAAGAACAATTATAATAAAAAGCTTGATTTTAAATAAAACTTACACGCCATTTGCATCGTTCCGTCGTCTAAAATCGTCAGAGACCGTTCGACCCTTTGGAGGGTGAACCCTTTGGCAGCGGTGATCGAACGAAACGGTAAGCGCCGTTCCCAACACACATACGTATCGGGGCGAGTCGAAGGACTGTTATCTTGCGGGTATGTACGCCCGCCTAAGTAGATAAGGGCCGTTCCGTCTCTAAAGCTATTAGATAGGCGCGCGTGCGCGGCCGCACGGACACACCTAACCCTGGTCAAATGTTAGCAACCCCTATTTCAATTTTACGCCGGCTTCCCCGAAAGCCCATCGCCAGACGCGAGGCAGCTGGAGGATAATTGTGGCGCGGATTTATTCGTCTGTCCCGCCGTCCGGCTCTCCGCGCCCCATATACCCCGTTAATGCGCTCCGCGTAATAATGGCCGGATCTTTCTAATCACTCCGGAATACCTTGGCCTCTGCTCGGATACCGGCTCATAATACGGTGCAGGCGGCCGTTATCCTGAAAGAGTGCGCCTCCTTTGAAACCGAAGTCCCGTTTACCTTCCTTCCGCGTCGGGCTCGCCACTTTGAGCGGTCCGTAAAAAAGAAATGGAGATTCCCGGTAATAAACGATCGTCGAAATGAAACGTCGGATCTCGATAGTAATCACGACCTCCCAGAGCCGTCTGTACCGCGGGGCAATCATTTATGGATTAAAGACGGCTCTTTCTTCCCGATTCCGACGTATCTTCATCAAGCGCGCGCGCTGAAAGGGAACGCGCTGGTCAACGACGCGTTTACATTTCCCTCGCACGAATTCAGAAGAAGAGTCTGGTCAGTAGACGCTGCGATTTTTATTATGTTCCCCGTGAATAACATTTCAAACGCTGTCCCGATGCGCGCAGGACGATCACGCGAAAGGCGAACGATCGAGCCGCGAAACGCGAGTAATTGAATGCTCAAGCGTCAGGACGAGTCGATTTAAATGCATTAGGGTCTCGAGAACTTTCTTATTAACTGAAAGCGACCGTGATCGGATTCGGCGAGCTCTTTGTATCCTGAATACTTGATGACACGAGCGGCGAACGCTCCCGGCGACGGGATCCCTGTATACCCGTGTGTGCGCGTGTCAATCGATGCGCATCAAGTGTATCGACTTCAAACGCTCCGCCCTGTACGTCTCGCCGTTACGACAAATTCTCCCTCGCCGGGGATCCCTCTCGGAAGTTAATTTCGCAGGTACGGGCGCGAGGGTAATCCGCGGAGTAATTTTCCCCGCGCGCGAATCATATTTTTGACTCGCGAGCAATTCGTTCCCGAAGCGTCGCGATCATCCCGGATAACTTTGATCCCCGTTTGTTCGCATTCCGTTGTCGTTGTCCGTTTACCTGGCGTCGCCGCGGCCCGCCTGTTATTACTGTACCGTTGAATCTACTCGACGAATGTCGGCAATTAAGGATTAGAGGGGAAAATCCATTCGACCGTTTCCCGTGAAGCGGTTTACGACGTTACCGGGGGGCCGAGCAACGCGCAAACTTTTCGTGCCGTTCTTTATCCCCGCTAGTTACGAGAAGCGCCTCGCGTTTGTTAGAAATAAAGCTGCGGTAAATGGTAGAATTAAGAGTGGCTTACGAGGCGGACGGTCGCGTTTGTAATCTTTTTCCGTGGCGCGGCTCGTCGACCGTGGACCGACGAGGTCGATAAGTCCTCGTCCCGGGGTGAAAATGTTCGTTTAATCGACGTCGGACCTCCTCCGCTCGCGAGCGACCGCCCTAAGTCAATCTTTTCGTCGCGTGGCCCGGCCTCTTGCTTCTTCTTTTCAATAAATTCGAAGATGGAGCGGGGCTGATGGAAACTTTCAACCGGCCGGTCATTTATCACGATCGAGGCTGCTCGACGAACCGGGAGGCTCCGAGTTTAAGTGCAATCCGGGCCGATCGCTCGCTCGAACACCGGATTCCTCGTGTAAAGACTATTCATTCTAGCCCGACGCTCGCGTAGAGTGTCGTGTTTATTTAACCCTAATCGTACCACGCGTTTTTAGAACGAATCGTGCCGCGTGACTCTCGGTCGCTTATGAGAGTAAAAGGAATTACTAGAACGTCATTGTTTTCGTTCATACCCAAATTTTAACACATTGCGTACCGGCTAATTTTCAGAAAACTGAATGGAACTTATATCACTATACATAGAAAAATTCAGATATATTGTTGTGTAATATATTTTAAATAGATAATCACTTCGAATTAAATTTTATATTTTTTCAGAAAACTGAATTGAACTTATATCACTATACATAGAAAAATTCAGATATATATTTGTGTAATATATTTTAAATAGATAATCAATTCGAATTAAATTTTATATTTTCTCGATACTGTGGTAATTAGCGAAGTTGCATAGCTAAGTGTCTTTATATAAAAACGAGATTTCTCGTTACCGGCAATGTGTTAAAAGCCTAAAAGAACTCTTGGAAATGCAATATGAAATAATAAAAAAATTTATTTAAGAGTTCAAATGTAACTCACATCGTGGTCCGACTAGGGTTAAAAATTTGCTCGACGCCTCTCCCTTATTACCGCTCGATCGTCGGATCGAATCGTTCGGGGCGCGATCGAAACAGGACACCGGCGCAGCGCGGTTTCTTCGTGGAATTCACAATTTTTGTGGAAACGAAGAGATAGCCTATCGGCGTTTAACGTTGCGTTACGCGAGCTGACGTTTCCGTCGATACGTGGCTATCGATTTTCAGTCACGATATCTTACCATCTGCGGGAACACATCGGTCGCAGGCTTCACTCCGTAAATTTCAGGACAGGAAGTCCCCGAAGTGTCAAGACTCTTAAACCGCAACGAATCTACCGGATATCTATCCACGTAGCGGAACGTGTATGATAGACAGAGTTCGGGAGTCGGTGCCGTAATACCTCAGGAGTGACGTTTGTGTATTTCGCTCGGCGTAGCAATTTTTTTCGCCCCCCGCCCGCAAAATATTCGCCGACCTTTTTAAACGTTCGTCGAGCTTCGGTGTCTCTTAATCGCCGCCAGTCGACGTCTCTAGCGTCTAAATCTATCGGAACTTCGAGAGATCCACGGGAAAAGCAACGCGATCCGCGCAGCAGCTGGATCCAGGAATCGTAGCTCGAAGGGGGAACGTCGGCTGACGTCAATGCGGAAACACGAGTGGAATTTCACGTTCGTCTCGCGAGACTGCCGCAATTCTCTTCGCCGTCGATTGCGCTATCAACTCCGCGGGGCGCTACGCCACGTCAATGATTCCTCTTCCGCGCGATGATCTTGATCCCTGCGAGGGAAACGCCGGACGGACTCGTCCAGGAATAACGTGCGCGCGTCCGTCGGTTCGAACGCGAAAGGCATCCGCGTTCGAGGCTGGATTCGCCAACGTTGAGAGTCCTTTGTGCGCCAGTCTCGAATTTTTCGCGAATCCCGCGGCGGATGTTCGAAAGAAACAATCGTGAGTCGAGCATCGTTCGCAACCGAACTGCTGTAATTTAACCACTTGCGCTGGAAAGACGTTCCCGTTGCAAAATTCTCAATTATGTCTTTCACGCATTGACAATTTTGTTGCGTTACACCTATTAGATTGTTTTGAAATGTATCTTAATACAGAATGATTAACAAACAAAATTGGTGTACTTGACGGTCTCCTCAACTATATTTCCTTCGATCCAATAAATCTAAACGAAATATCAGAAAAATGAAACCGAAACGAGTCATCGAGTTCCTAAATACACTGCCGTAGTTTATAATTTCTAACAACAATATCTACAGGACAAATTTCATTTCCATTACGTAAAATACAGGATTACTGCCGTGACAAATATGCGACGCTGCCAGCGAACGCGTTAACGTCCAGCCTCGCAGGAAAATAATCCACTCCCCGTCCGCCCCGTCGCTCTTTACATTCCGCCGCGGAAAGAATGCTCCGTAAATATCTTGTCTCCCGGCGAACAGTGGTTCAGCGCGAAATTGATTCGACCGCAAGCGACGGGGAAAACGTTCCGAATATCGCAATACTGTTTGCGCTCGCCGAGACAATAGGAACGAAGCCGGCAATATTGACTTTTATTATCTTACGTTTCCGCCGATGGCGGATGATACTTTCCTCGGAGAGCCTTCCGATTGCTTCAATTTCGTCTCGCGGCGAATTCCCCGGGAGCCGCGAACGTTCGTTCGTTCATCTCCGCGGAGCCGGCGAAGAAAGCTTCCATGAATCACGCGAGCCCGCGCGAGGAGACAAGTATTTATAACGCGTTTAAGCGTATCCTTCCGAGGAAGGTTGTTATCCAGAAGGGTATCGTGAATCCTGCCGTAGCGAGGGGCGACGGCGGCAACGGGGGGCGAGGCAACGCGATTCGACTCCGCTCGAAGACGGCCGTCGGTGAATCTGAAATTCCGCCGACATCTACCCGCGCCGGCGGCTGATTTCACCCAGCTCACGTACCCGGCCCTACTGTAAACTCCGTCCGACATAACGATGTATTCCCGGTCGATATACAAAGGCGCATCTAAATCCTCGGAGCTTTGGCCCGATAGACGCTTTGGCCTAGCCCGGCGGCTTAATAGAACACGAAACTCGGATCGGAGCAGCTCGTCGACGTCGAACTGGAACCGGGAGCAGCGTCGGCGCCGGGACCACCCACGATTGCCTCCGCTCCTCGTTCGAACAACCGGCTCTCTATGTAGATAGATGGTAATTCTGACAAACATACCGTCACTTGCATTTTAGATGGCCGAGGAAATTGCCGATCCGAGAAATCATCCGCGAGCGGCGCGCGACCGAATCCGCTCGAACGTTCCGAGAAGAGCCTGGAGACTCGACGGACATCGATATCACGCGCGGAACCCCCGCGATAAATACGATCGATACTCCGTTCGTGCGTATCACTTTTGAGTTGTAAATCCGTAAAAATCCGTGTATCGAATGTACACACTGTCGGAGGATCGAGTCGCGCCGGAGGATCCCAGGGCTGTTTGAAGATTCCTCGAGTGTTTCAGATTGGACGACGGAAACGGCGGACAGGGGTAAGGTTTCCCGCGGAAAAATTGCCGAATCGGGGACTCGAAGGATTGGGATTCCGGAAGCACGCGGACGCGTCGTTTGTTTCGAACGGACTCGGCGGCTTTGCATCCCGAAGCTTTCATCCTTGGATATTTTCTGTTGGCTTTAAGGGGGAGTAATAAATCAGTGTTCATTTAACCTCTTCGAGGATACTGGCGAGGATTTGATTTTAACGTTGACGTCCGTAGAATGGACACTTTTTCCGAATGTTTTTCATAATTATAGTGCAGGTATCACGTTAGCTAAGTTGTCTTTAGGTTTCACCCTTTGCGGTCGTATTAACCCTTTGTGGACGAAGATTCTTTGAAATATAGAAAAATGTCGGCAGATGAAGCTGAATTATGTATTGTACTGTTGTTTTAGTAATTAAATCATCCGTTTGAGATTTAGTGTTGCAAATATGAACATCTGATCTCAAAATGTCGACGTTCGTCCGTGAAGGATTAACCCTTTGGACTCGGAAATTTCTCATTAGAAATATTTAACATTTTTTTATGAAAACGATATAAAATTAACTGAAAGGCAAAGCACAAGTATATTAAGGAACAAAGCTATTTTATTCCAATATTTATTGAGGCGTTATACAAAGTTCAACATTAAATATATTTTATAATTTTACTGCGTCAAATCAAGTGGTGACTGAGAATCACCTCCCGAGTGCAAAGGGTTAATTATATACGTATGTGTGAACGATAGCAACGTAATGAAACGAAATATTGAAATATTAAAATTGCATTAAGCTAAATTAAAATGATAAACGAAATGTATTATTTTCTTAAAACTTTAGATAGATTTCATACGATAATAAAGTTTCATTTAACATAAACATTAGACTGTATACGTCTGGAATGATGAGAGAGCTTCGGTGTCTAAGAAGACACACGATCGCAAAGGGTTAAAAGTGAAGAGGGCGAAGGAGACTCTTCACTTTTAAACCCATCAGCTAGCATGTGACTCTATCTTCTTCCATCTTCGTTCGATTCGTGTTAAGTTGAACAAAATAAACCGCAGTTAAATGGAAACTAAGATCATTTTCGTCTGTTCTCGAAAAGAATTCGGCCCTGAAGAGATTAACCCTTTGTCCTACGATATCGTTTTTAAATAGAATTCAACAAACATAAATATTCAATCTGTTTGAATACAAAATACATGTTATTCCTTCGTTATCACTGACTATATCTTATAACACACGTCGACATAGAATAAGAATAAAATCTCCTCTTATTTTCAACAGATTATTAACCCTTTGCACTCGAGAGGCGACTCAGTCGCCATTTGGTTTGATACAGCAAAATTACAAAGTTTGATGTATCGTATAATATTAAAGTTCATTTAACGTGATTATCCATGAAATATTAAAATAGAATAGTTCTATCCCTTGATTTCTATATTATTTATATTAATGTTATAAATTAAGGTTCTAATTTCATTAGAAAATGAAGAATATATCTAACAGAACAATGTTCGAGTGCAATGGGTTAATAAGTTAGATCGATCAGAAGTCGAATGGAAATCACAGAGCAAGGTGTTAACTAAGAGTAAACACCACTTTTTTTCAGTACAACAGCTCGCGACGTAGAAACTACTTGTCCTACGAGCACCATCATAGAAATCGATACTCGTTTTTCCTTTTAATGGAGCACAGTTTCCTCCGGCCGAGTCCACGGACAGCTGTCATTGCCAATTCTCTTTCTAACATTTCCTTCGTCGCGAGCTACCGTATGCCGCACCCGAGGCATCCCGACACACACTTGAAATTCACGTGTTGCGCGGAGTAAACCGATTTCCCCGAAGATAAACGTTTCTTCGAATATCGATGGACGCGCCGCGGTATCTCGGGGGCGTCTCGTTAGGCCGGAAGCGTCTGGTTTTCCGAGGCGGCGCAAATAAACGCGCTCGAAGAACGGAAATATCCCGCGGAGGTAAAAACAGCGCGCGAACACGCCACGTACTCGAGGTTTCATAGCGGCGGCCCGATGAAAACCGCGGACGGCAATAATTCTGTTTCGAAGCACCCTTCGATCACGATCGATTCGGTGTTTTATGCCCGCCGCTTTATGTCCGTCGCGATTCCGTTTTTACGACGCCAGCCTCGCGATGGAAGTCACGGAGGAAGCATTACGCGGCCGTTCGTGTGCATTAGAGCGTGTAACGGTGTAAATCAATGCGGCTGAATGTTTTTCATCGTTACCCGTGAACGTTGTCGCCTCCGGGGGTTAAACGAGCATCCGGATCATCGTTCGGATCCGTTTTAACGACACGGTGGGCGGCGCGAGTTCGAGCGGCGATAAGATTACGAGAAGCACACGCGAAAATTCGCAACGGTGGACCGGAGTCCGGTGAACGGTCGAGGTAAAAACTCGCGACTCCATTACCCCGGATGTTTACGTTCTACGGGGACCGTTTCGAAGCGGGTCGGGAAATAAAGAAGCCGGTTTAAGCGGAAAACCGCGCTCGTTCGGACCGTTGCCGGTCTCTAACGGAATCTTCGCAGCGGCGTTCGTCGCATTCGCCGCGTTCGTCGCGCTCGTCGCGGCTCGCGAACCGGAAAACGGGCTGGAAGAAAGAAACGGCTCGCGGCGAGCTTCAGCCGGGCGGACCTCGTTTCCCTGGGAGTTATTAATGGCCGAGATTTTATTAGAACGACGCCGAACAGACGTATCTCGTGTTTACGTTTGCCGCGCGAGCCCGCAAATTAAATCGGATCTGCCGACTTCTCGTATTTACGCAGGCAGGTGTGAAATGCTTTCGCGCACGCATCCTTGCGTGCCTCGGCGCCCTCTCGGCCGAGCGGCCATTCGTTCTTCGGCCTCGACCGTCCCTCCAGCCTTCGCGCGGAAGCTTTTCACCGTTCCCGCTCGCGGATAATCGAACGACCATCGTCGAACGTTTACGATTCGCTGTGTTACCGTCGCGTGTAGGGTTTGACGGTTGGTAGGTTTATACTCCGCGTTTCAACTGTTTGTTAAGAAGCAACTGTTAACGCGTTGCCTTATGATATATGTTGTTCATGCACGCTGTCTAGGTAAATGTTAGTTGGACGTAGCGTAACACTTTCACACGCCGAATTAACTTTGTGTGAAATGGTTGGGATGAAAACAGGCCTCCTCCTTTTATCGGTTGATAGTGGACTGTATTTGTTGATTGATAATGAGTGTGTGTTTGTCCAGTGAGTACAGCGTGATTTGTAATTAACTTGCGTCGACTACATGTCTGTCTGCCTCTATCGTCAGTCTGTAACTCTATATACAGGCTGGAAATTATAAAGCGTTACAGTCGAATATATGTTAATTATACGCAAAAATATTTCGGAAGAAAGTTCAATACCGAGAGGGACGTCGCGTGGTGGAACTTTTATTTTTCCTGGTGGACACTCCAAGGTGAGGTGAAGGTCAACTTTCTTTTTTTTAAATGGAATAACATGTTCTTTTTACCCACCATCAAATACTGCGTTTCAAGACGAATTCAACGACCTATGACTCAAGGTCATTCAAACTTGCAGGGAAATGGAGAAGGTGTGACTTAAAGGTGCGACCTAAAATATTTTGATTTCTCAAATGAAAATCATTTCGTATAGACTATTTAGCAACACATCGGTAACCTTCAATTCTCATTATGCGAATACTCGAATTTTCCGATTCCGCCCACAGGCGAGGCGCGTCGGTTCAGCTTATCGCGGTGTTCCCGCGGCGCGGAAACTGTTTCGACGCTGTCTTCTCGTCGCCGGTATCGCGCTGGTAATACTGTGGCCTACCTTCGACTGTCATTGAGACAACAGTTTACCGCCGGTAAACCTCGTTTCAACCGCGTCGCGAACGAGCGAGATTTATCGCCTCGTACCAATCGGGGCGCCGATTTATATGGATAATTGCTGCCGGAATCACCGCGGTGGAGAGTTTGATCGGCTTCGATCCTTGCGGATCCAAAGCGGCGCGAACGCGTCGAATCGTTCGCCGCGTCAATTAATCGGCGCCGCGGTCCGAGCTTCAAAGATCACCGGAAAAAAATGTGCGCATGAACCGGCTTCGCCGGGCGGCGAAGCTAATCCTCTTACACGCAGGTCGGCCGGCGCGCCCTTCTTTACGCCTTCGTTATTCCATATTAGCGAAAGTATCGGCCGGATTAATTCGCGCAAATGGTCGTATCGATTCATTCAATTAACGTGGTCGACCGACCGTTGAAATACGTGATTAATAGGGCCGGGATGTGTTTATAAGCGATCGCATCTGGAAAAGGGGCGTTCGGAGCGAACGGCCGCCGCCGCCGCCCGTCCCGCGCGTCTCCCTTGCCCTCCTCGCCTTTCCCTATTACCGCCGTTTTGTTTATTTGCTCCGATCGATTCGCGTCACGTTCCGACGGTCGTTAACGTTCCTGCGCGGACCGCGTTGCAATCGACACGAGTCGTGTCCCATCCAAGTTTTTGACGAATACGCGGTTCCAGAAGTTCCCTCGGATTAGCCGGCGCTCCCTGGACTTCCGGGACAGTTGTCTAATCTTCGGTGGGACAGCGGTATCCACTTGCGAGGAGTTCTTATGAGATAACACCCGGTGGCCCTATACTCGAGTGGATATCCGGTTTAACACGTTGTCTGCTACGAGAGATTCGAGTATTTTGTTATAGCGAGATGTATTCCTTTATAACAGCGGGAAATAGTATTAACCCTTTGCACTCGACGATATTTTTCTTTAAAGATTACTTTCTGACTATCGATATTTTTCGCAATTAACACAATTGATTATCTTCTATAAATTAGAGACAGAACTATTCTACTTCGATGTTTTATGTGTTGATACATTACACGAGGTTTTATATTGAATTGAAAATTTTATAAGTTTGCTGCGTCGAATCAGGTGACTGTAAGGCGCCCTCGAGTGCAAAGGGTTAAATGTAATTATTAATGTTTTAGTGTTACAGTATTTATGTTACAGTGTTATATAGCTTCTCGTGTTACCATTGTTTTGATTCAATAGCAATTTTCTTATTGTAATTGTTTTCAAGCAATTTAGAAGTTCCGGTCGCCGGTGAATACTGTGGCAGTCAACGTGTCATTATTCTTAAAGTTTCTACGAAATAACTTGGAGTTTGGACAAGACCAAGTTATCTCGTAAACTTCGGGGCACAAAGGTATTAACCCTTTGCGAACAAATATCGACATTTCGGCGAGATGAAATTTTCGTATTTGGAAGACTGAGTAGCAAACGGACGATTTAATTATTTGAACAGCAATAGATCAGCACATACTTTCCCTTTTTCCTGTTGTTTAAGCGACTGATGTATAATTTAACTTCATCTGGTGGTTTTGTATGTTTCTAAGAACCTTCGTCCGCGAGAGGCGACTCCTAAAAATGATTTGTTACAGGAAATTTATAAATTTTGGTATTTACCATTAACCTTTGTATACTGCATCAACGCGTGAAATGTTGAAAGGAAATAGTTTTGCACTCTAATTTATATGATTTCTTGAATTAATTTTAAAGAATTTTGTCTACATCTAACTAGAAAGGGTTGAATATTTCAAGTGGAAAACTTTCGAGTTCTAGTTGCCAGATGATTTGATACAGGAAATTTATAAGGTTTGGTATTTATCATTAACCTTTGTATACTGCATCAAAGCGTGAAGTATTGAAAGGAAATAGTTTTGCACCCTAATTTATGTGATTTCTTGAATGAATTTTAAAAAATTTTGTCTACATCTAACTACAAAGGATTGAATATTTCAAGTGGAAAACTTTCGAGTTCTAGTTGCCAGATGATTTGATACAGGAAATTTATAAGTTTTGGTATTTACCATTAACCTTTGTATACTGTATCAACGCGTGAAATGTTGAAAGGAAATAGTTTTGCACTCTAATTTATGTGATTTCTTGAGTTAATTTTAAAGAATCTTATCTACATCTAACTAGAAAGGGTTGAATATTTCAAGTGGAAAACTTCCGAGTGCAAAGGGTTACTGTTCGATGCACCCCACCGCGAGGAACTTTCCTCTCCTGCTCTATCCTCTAAGCGGACTATACGAGACAATCAACGCTACTCGCCGTCAAATGAACAAAGGCGATCGATCCGGTGGTCGAACGTTCGATCTGGCGCCGAAGGACAACCATCATCCCTCTCCAAGCGGGTTGATCCAAGGTGAGAGGGCGTTGACACATAATCGAGGGATGCACTCGACCGTACGTGATGTTGGGGAATTAGCGAAGCGTCTCGAGTCCCGTAAAAGGACTCGTCGGAGCGTCGCGACGCCCGGACAGGGTCTACGTGACCGGATACATAGACGCGGATCAGGCGTCTGCTCGAGAGGTCGGTAGTAGTCTTTGCGCGAGTACGCGGCGCGGAAGGGTAGACGGGAAAGGAAGAAGAGGGCGGGAAGACACAGCTCCGCCGGTTCATCCCCTTTCGGCGTGTGTTCCGTTGGTCGCCCGAATAATTAGGGACACGGGAGTCGGCACGATAATAATTTATTACAGCGAACAGACAGTGGGACAAAAAGTATTTGCGCACTTCGAAAGGCGCATATATACGTCCTCACGAGTCTATCAATATGTACATAATATCTAAAAAATGAATATTTTCGATGCTATCGAGTTTCTCGATGATAGTATCCTGTGAGAAGGTAGGAGATTTGTGTGGTATGTATTTTATAGGATACCATTGTTCCGAGACAGAATGTGGTCGTTTACCATCGCAATTTACTATTAATATTGTATGTATTATAATACATTACATTACATTACATTACATTACATTACATTACATTACATTACTATTGCTATTGAAGGAAATTATTACATTAGATTACATTACTATTGAAGGAAATAGTCCACTTTCTCAAAGTGCGCGATTTCTCGCTAACTCAATTTCAGACGTCATCTGCGTCTCATCAAAGAATACTGAGTATTTGCATTGAAAAACTAGAGTGCAAACCCTGAAAGAATAACACAACAGAAACAAAAATTTCGAAGAAATTACCCCTTTCTTCTACCGGATCTTATCACCGAAGAACTAAGCGAGCAGATACTTTCTCGAATAATTCTCAGGTAGACGTAATCGGTTCCAACAAAGTGGAAACTTTATAAATATATTTGTTAAAAGAAATTCGTCGGTGTAGTTCCTAAAAGTCTATATCCCCGGCGAATCAACGGAACACCGAGCGGTTATCGAAGAATCGGTTTGACATGGTTTGCCGAGGCGGGTTTCGCGCGGCGTATATCACCGGCGGTCATAACGCCGACAGAACGGATAAGGTAAACGAAATGCAGATTCCGGGACGTCGAGGTGGCCGCAAACAAGCGGCCAAACGGAAACCTGGCCGAGCGGAACGGAGGGAAGCGGAGGCGAACGAACGCGGGCAGAGACGAGTGGAGGCGAGCCGAGGCGAACGGAGAGAGGAAAGTGGCGGCGAACAGTGCCGTGGGTGGTGTTTACACAACGTTTACCGGCCAGGGTAATTACCCGCAATACCTGGTACTCCGGCTCGTGCTGCGAAACGCCTTCAACATCGATCACCTCTCCTCGCGATAGGGACCGCTGAGGTACGGCCGACTGCCACGCGAGTACACCGAATCCTGGCTGGCGCGTTGTCGGGGAAAAAACGGGGTTGCTTTCCTTCCCGCCGAAGGGACGAATCGACGAGGGGCAAAATCAACGAGGGAAGGCTCGAACGTCTCCCCTGGAAGCCGAGGAGCGACGAGTCTAGCACCTCGAGGATGTCTCGACGCGCCGCGTCTCCTCGATCGCGCTAACAAAGGGGAGCACCGAGAGCGCCGGGGAACGCGGACAATGAGACGCGGGGAAAATGATCCTCCTAATGAAAACGCACTTTCCACCGGGCGAATTCCACGGTAATCGCGGTAATCCGTTTGCCCGGAATTCTCGGCGAACGGGGACGTCGCGCGGACGAGGAGGGAAGTTTGGAAGTTCGTTGGCAGCGCGGAAAGAA
Organism: Nomia melanderi; assembly: GCF_051020985.1. NCBI lineage: Eukaryota > Metazoa > Arthropoda > Insecta > Hymenoptera > Halictidae > Nomia > Nomia melanderi. The sequence goes on from NC_135008.1 coordinate 6,774,544, forward strand.
GACCCGGAATTTTGGGAACGCGGAGCGCGCGCGCGCAGCGGGCGAAGCCGCAAATGACTGGCGGTTATCTCATTTTTAATTTGAACGTTACAAACGACGCCCCGTTCCCGGAGACCGCGATCCATCAATTTCACGGTGCCGTGCGACCGGCGAGCTGATATTTCATCGTTACGGCAAAAACTTCGGGACTCGAAAATGAATTTTTTTTTCGGGAGGCGGGTCATTGTCGACGTGAAAGCGAATCGGGTTCCATTTGTAAACTCAATTAGCGCGGGAACTATTAATTTCCCGGCGAGCGGAATTAATTGACCGCCGTTGCGACGATAAAGGGGGACATTAAACGCAGCGACACGCCGACACCGCGATCCGCGCGATGAAACCGACGTCCCGGCCTCTGCGAGCGTTCTCGACGGTCTCGGCGTCGTGAATTCGTCGGCTCGAGACGCTGTCGCGTCGTGGATGCATATGGAACTATTCCGCGACCGGGGAATCATGGGTAACTGCAGTTATTAATCCGCAGTTATCAATATATCGTATTGTTGATTCATTTCGTTTCGCAAAATAACGAATCGAAGTCAGTAATTATTGAAAATAGGTGATTCAATAACGAAACAGTATATATTTTACAGCGTGACTTTATTTTAACGGTTTTGAAAAACTTTCAAATTCTCGAATGCGGATGAACACCCAAAAATAACTTGGGATCCGCTTTTCTTTACCGTTTACGGCGTTGCCTGGAGAAAAGTCTCTAGCCTCCGCGTGACAAAATCCAGACACATCTGTTCGCCTTTCCATCTTCGTTCAGACTGAAAATATAACAACCGTTGGGCATTTTTGCTTTCGCTAGCATCAGTAATAATTCAACAGTAATTAACACCGAACCTACCGAGCAGGTAAATCAACTCCCCGAAATACCTCCGTAGAAACTGCAAGAGTCCGATCCGCTAACGCGTGCTAATTTGGCGAGTTTAAATTTTATTCTTACCCCATCGCGCGCACGGCGACAGAGGACCCGGCGGGCCACGGGTCGGGCGTAAACAAGTCGAAAAGCTTTAGCGCGCGGCGAATGAAATTATAGCCGGGATTATCGGCGTTGTTTCGAGCCCGTGGCTGCACCGTGCCGGGGAATTAAGTCTCAGATCCGTTTACACCGTTTCCAGCCATTAACGAATTTCACTGCCTCGCTCCTCCGTGTCGGGCGAATAATAACTTCGGTCTCGACACGGTCATCGCGAGCCCCGCTCGTCCGCGAGCGTGCGAGCAGCGCCGCGGATCGCTCCGAATAGACCGTGTCCCATGAATCATCGCGAACCGGGTCATTTCCTGATGTTGATGGATCGTCTTCGATTACTCCCACGGAATTTATGCGTTCGTCTTTCGGGAAGCGTTGCGTGGCCGATGCGAAGCTCTCGCGTAATCAGGTCGATGAAACGGTTCCGACGCTTATCTCGATGTACCTGGTCCGCGGTCGTTCGATCCGGAGCGGCGCGTTCCTCCTTTGACCGGTCGTCCGTTACTCGGTTCGTACATTTCGCCATCCCCTTCGATTTTCTCCCTGTCCGGTTACCTCGGACAGTGTTTGGGCAAGCGCGCGTTTATCCGCGGCGATCCGGTTCTTCGCGATCGCCTATTAAAGTTCGCGAAGTTTACGCTCCCTTTGAGCGCAGATAAGAAACCGGCATCGAATCGGAATCGCTTCTCCTCGGGTTTCGGCTCGCATTACCTCTCCGCTCCGTTCGACGACATTCTTCTCGATTGGCCGTGCCCCGCCTCTGTTTATCTCGCCTCCTCGCAATTTATTCTGTTTTTCTTAACTCGCCTCGCCGTCCCTGTTTTCTTTAATTAATTCCCTCCCGACCTGTTCTCCGCGTTTCCCCGTTCAGAGGGAACGCGCACGCGCTTGGAAATTACTTCTCTATCGTGTCCGAGGATCCGACAGGCCGCTCTCGTTTTTCCTTTCGGCTCGTGAACGCGTCGACGCCGTCCTCCTGTTCCGTTTAATCGGCCGTTCTCCGATTCGATACCGATCGAAGATCCGAACGCCGGCGAAATTGAGGTATCGACCACCGGCCGCCGTCTTTTCCCGTCAATTAAATTATCCGTCAATTGTAACGGCCCCGCGGTTCGTATTTTCCCGTGTTATTTTTCACCGGTCCGCTCCAGCGGTCTCCATTTCAGCCGCCGACTTCGTTTGTGCTCCGCGGAAAACGGCAATAGCGGGCCGGCTCCAATACGTTCCGTTTCGTTACACGCCGCGACTCGCGTCCCGGCTATCCCCAATCACAGCAGGCGTTCCTAGCTGTCTTCGCGCCGCAAAAAAAACCACCCCGAAATTGTCAGCCTTTCAACCGGCGTTTCGAATGCGGCGCCGCGTCGCGGAAATCGACCTCGAAACGCGGGCCAGCCGATGCGAAAAAATTCCCTCTTCGAACCGGCCGGGAGACGGTTTGCGGGGACGCTTCCGCGTTTTTCGAGAGCCGGCGAGAATCACGCTCGAGCGGGCCGAACGTTTCCATCGTTCCTTGTTTTTCCGTTCCGCCGGTCTCGTTCCGAGCGCCGACAAAGGATCGCGCGTCGAATTTCGTCCGGAATTTTCCCGATCGCGTCGCTCCGGCTGTCCTCGCCGGGAAGAGGCGAGAGGGACCCTCCGGCTCGCGATCGCGCCGATTCTTCCCCGAAATCTGCGCGTATCTCTCGCCGCTCGATAACGCAATAATTTCGGAACGCGTTCTACCCGCCGGCGGAAAGTTTGCGCCCCGGAGTCGTCGAGAGTGCTTCGCTCAAGGGGATAGAGCGATCCCCTCCGCCCCGGCCCTCCGCCAATACAGAGAAAAATTGCTTTACTTCGCGCGCACACGTTCTTCCGTGAGCAAACATTCATGCAGTTCTAGACTTTCGCGCGCCGTTTGCACAGCACACGCTGCATTTTCCATGACGCCCCGCGTTTTTTCGTTGCGACTCAACTTTACCGTCCGATAAAAATTTCAGTCTCTCCTGAAAGCTCGAAACTTATTTCCCGTCTCGCCGTTCTCCTGCGGTATCTTGCTGCCGCGTGGTCGCGCCGCTCTTTTTCTCGGCGGATCCTCTTCCCGCGTGAATCCTCGCGCGACGTCGGATCGAGCTCTCGAGGATTTCTAGGCGACGATGACGCGATAGGCCGCGAAAAGGGAGCTGCTCGTTTAATTACTACGCTGCCGGGCCGATAAGTAGGGGCTGTCGTTGACTTTGATCGCACTATTAATCCGGCCTCGTAAACGGGCAGGTCCGCTCGGTGGAAAATGCTAATGACCGGGGCCTATAATCGTTCTTATCCGAGACGTGTGCACGCGCGCGTGTTCTCACGCTGACAGATAGGCCGGCAAGAAGAATCGCCGTCAAAATGAAATTATATTATACCGAGGATCCGGCGCGGGGATAAGATTAGCCGGCTGTTAAAAATGGTCACCGTATCGCGCCTTTCCGCGCTTTCCGTGAAAAATCCTGCCTGCGATCGAGATCCTGCTGGAGAGATTTAAGGCATGCCACCGCGTTAAGTGCCGAGTAAAGCGGGTTGCGTTTCATTAAAGCTTTTCCCGGTTAAACGGGCCGATCGTGATTGCTCGGCAGATTTCTTTCTCCACCTTCGAGAGTCTTATGGTCTTCGTGGTCTTCGATTCTGTGGGTATTATATTTTAATACCCTGTTCGGCTTTTAAGCTACAGTCTGCTACAATGCGTTTTATGCAACTTTTCTTTGCGTTCGACTAGTCGAGTTACTGCCGATCGTGTGGAATGTATAGGTTCAAATCATTCTACAATACGGAGAACCTTCGAGAACCTTACTGTTCTCATGGTTTTCGATTCTCTAGATATTATATTTGAGTACTCTGTTCGATTTTTTTGCTACAGTCTGCTACACTGTCTTTTATGTAACTTTTCTTTGCGTTCGACTAGCCGAGTTACTGCCGATCGTGTGGAATGTATAGGTTCAAATCAGTCCACAATACGGAGAACCTTCGAGAACCTTATGATTTTCATGGTTTCCGATTCTGTGGATATTATATTTTATCACTCTGTTCGATTTTTTTGCTACAGTCTGCTACACTGTCTTTTATGTAACTTTTCTTTGCGTTCGACTAGCCGAATTACCGTCGATTGCGCGGAGAGTATAGGTTTAAATTAGTCCGCAACGCAGAGAACCTTCGAGAACCTTATGATTTTCGTGGTTTTCGATTCTGTGGATATTATATTTTATCACTCTGTTCGATTTTTTGCTACAGTCTGCTACACTGTCTTTTATTTAACTTTCTTGCGTCCGACTGTAGGGAGTACAAAAGTGAGTAGATTGTCGATTGCGACGATTCGAGCAGTTCTTCGTGTACTGATTAAAGAATATTCGCATATTAAAGATGTATTTCGTTAAATATCGAATAACCTCGCGGTTTATACTTACCATGAAAGCCGAGAACGTTTCAGAACCTATGAAACACGCGAAATGTGTCTCGTTAAATACTAATTAATCATCAGTAATCAGAAATTTCGATGCAATCCGTCTCTGTGTAACAATAAACAGAATTCCGGAACAAATATACAATATACAAGCGCCGTTCCAAAGCGAAATTTGCTGTATGACCCTAGATACAGCAATGCTCTTATAGTTAATAATTTTGAACGCTTGTGTCTCTGTACCTACGTACGTCAAAATAACAGAAGTTCACTGTTCAAATTTTAATTTCCTTATTTAACCATCGCTACGAAAGACGCATGTATACGTCCTCACGAGTCTAACAATGTACACATAATATCTGAAAAACGAATATTTCTAATTCATTTGCGATTATAATTTCTTTAAACCCTAAAAATATCAAATCTCCGGGTACTGTTTTGGTCACTAGTCAGTGGACAACCAATCGCGATTGACATGCAAATAACGCACCGTCCGTATTAACACGTTGAATACCGTGGGGGTCACCGGTGACACCCGGCCAAATCGAATTATTATAATTCAGTCAATTAAACGATCATTATTCGCAAACATTTATATATTACAAATAATGCTATCTAATGCGGTGACAATCGTCAAGATCAACGTGCGATAACAATAAAACGATTCAATAAAATCATTTCATATTCCATTGTTTTCATTTTGTGCATTTTGCTACGTGAAATTTCCGCGTCCCATCGAAACTTCGAGAGACCCCCATACTCGTACTCTGCGCTCACCCCCACTCGGAAAGGGGGTGGTTAGAGGGCGTTAACTAGTATCTTGTAACAACAGAAAAGATACTGATTGGAGTAAACCAAAAGACGTCTCAACGTACTCGACCCAGCACGAGGTGTCGCGGAGACATTTCATCACTTAGCACGAGTCATCGGGACAGTCCTCTCACCACTCTGTGCGACGGTCACCATAGCATTACAAATTACAACATTTCCCACTAGCCAGTGGTGCAGTCAACTTCCCACGATCCAGTGGAGCAGTCAGCTTTTCACCACTTAGCGCGATAGTCATCAAACGTACAGTCCACTTATACATAATCGACAGGACTTCGTCCGTTGAAGTTCCTCCGCTTCGTTTAATCGTCGCTAAGATAATTGTCGACGCACATACGACCCCTATAACGTGCAAAAAATACAACCGTACACTTAGCTCTACCTTGCAACTTCTGTCCGAGGCGTTTCTTCTGTCACTCGTACTCTCTAAGTTATCGAGTTTCGCCGAGAAACTGCGCGTCGTCTGAGTCCCGTCGCAATAACACCGAAAGAAAACTCGTATAAAAGGGCGGACGATCGAGAGCGGCGTTTCGGGGATCGCGTGGGCGCCCCTCGTGCTCGCCGAACGAGAAACAATAAATGCCGCATCGGCCGAGACGCGTCTCGGGAAACCAATTAACGAGTACAATTTCGTTCTCGCGTTTATCCCTTGCACGGGAGAAACGCGGCCGACGTCTAATAAATGTTAACGTAAATTATATAGAGGAGCCAGCGGTCTTTGAGCCCCGGCGGATCAAAGGTAACCGAAAGGCAGCGCACGTCCGCCTTTTCAGCGAGCCGGAATATCTGCAAGGCATACGAAATATATTTTCGTTCTCCGCGAATCAGCTTTCCTCCTTTTTTTCGTGCGCCCCAGCGAAAGGCGAGGTCGAAATTTCGTTGCCGGCTGAAATGTTTAAGTAATCATATTCCGCGGCGATCGTCGGATCCTCCGACGGGACTCTTTCCGCTCGGCGCGACGCGCGGTGCTAAAATCGTTTTGTTTCAGGCTTTCGCCGCTGGAAAACTAAGAGAAGTGTTCAAAGTTTCCGAGCGCAAGCCGTGTCCATTAGGAATCGTTTCCCGACTTTTCGCTAGCACTTGCTGCTGGCAACATCGGGGTTTGAGGACTCACTGACGTTGCTTCCTATGTAAGCATATCTTGCTCGGAGTTACGGATGATCAATTCGGTGTTTTTAATTGAGCTGACTGATCATTCACGCGTGACTCTGAACAAGGTATGCTTAAGTAGGAAGCATTGATTCTGGATAGACAGTATCAGTGAGTCCTCGGTTTCCCGATGATGTTAGCAACAGTGCTAGCGAAACGTCAGGAAACGATTCCTAATGAACGGCTTGTATGCGGAAACTTTGAGCGCTTCTCACTAAAATCGTTGTTCCGGGATCAACGTTGTACACTCTTCGACGTTAACGGGAAACGAATCGCCTCGCGATCACGGAAACGCGGGATCGACGACCCTCATAGCGGTGGCGTTCCATCAATTTTCCCCGGAAACGCGTCAATTTCGAAGTGCGACGCGCGCGATTTGACGAGGAGCAATCCTCCTAAGAATGATGTATCGTCTTCCATGGGCCAATACGCGATACAGGATCAAAAGGGGAATCCCGTGGAATAAACCGGTCGCCGGGGAATCGGAGTTCTCGTCGAACGTCGGCCGACGATCGAGAATCGTGGAACAGGGAGCCGGGATTAGCCGGGGCGCGCGGGGTCACGGTGATTTTCGTTCGGCTCGGATTTCGAAAGGTTTCCGATAAACCGGAAAAGATAATAGCATTATTTTAATTGGTCGATTGATCGAGGGGGGAGCCCGGGAACGCGACGATCGGCCGGGAGGAAGAAAAACGGGGGAATTTGCGCGACGAGCGGAACGGAGCGGTCGGCCGCGATCGATCAGCGCGAAGCTAATTAAGGCTGGCAGGTGAAAAATCACCGGATGGCCACGTGCATAATGCACGGAACTGCGGGCTCGACAGTTTTCTGGACGTTTTAATAGAGAACACGCTAATTAGAAACCGGATTGCATTACTTTAAATTACAGCGGAACACGCCGAGAATGGCGCAACTGCGCTGGTCAAGCCAATTAACCGAGTCTCTCGATAATTACGAGCCACCGGCCGGTCAGTCGCTTCATTTAAGCCGGCCGCACGATCAATCACCGGTCTCTGCTCCCAGGAATTCAACGACTTTTCTAATTACACGCGTATCCCCGCGTCGAGCCGCCCGCGCTTTCCGGTGCCCTGCGAGTCGACGATTCCGTGATCCCGAAATTGCTGGGTTCTACGACCGTTCTCCGGTGTTCCCCGCTCTCCGCGCTCGAAAATCGACGTCGTCCAAGACCCGTGTCACTTTACCGAGCACGACACCGCGCGGCATCGAGCGCGATACCAATAGACGATAAACGCTAAACGTCCAAAGGATATTGCAGACTTTGAGGCGGACTGGCCGAGAGACGGAGGCCAAAGTCCCCCGCTCCGGGAAAACCGCCGCGCGACAGGAAAATGTTTGCACGTTCCCCGTCGGACGGGCAGTTTCGAAACTTCCGCTCGTAAAGACCGACTCGAACGGTCGTCTGAAATAATTGCGCGACCGACGACGTGCGAAACGTGCAAACTCGCCTCGTCGACAACCGACCGGGGGACTTTAATCTCGAATTCTTCGGCTTCTCCTCGATCATCTCTAGCTCGCGGCGCCGCGCGCGGCTCGCCCCATCGTCGGGAAACCGGAATTCCGTTTACGTTCGATAACGGGGAATGAAACTGCGAGAATGACAACTCGCGGGGCTCGCTGCGACCGGTGCATCGCGACGGATGCGCGTCCCGGGGGAGAGTTCTTTACGTGCGACGGAGGAACGCCTCGATACTCGCGGAAGAATCGTGACAGCCGGCGAACGAGCTCGTAACCGAGACGTTGCGTCGCACAGTCTGACGATTTCGCGTCAGACAATGGGCGTTTCATTGAGAAATAATGGTTTGTTTCCGTGCTGATATGCATTACTTTTCCGCGTTTACTGTTATCGCGAATACGTATTTGCAAACTGAGACCGTATTTTGGTAATTCAGCTTTAATTTGAGATTTTATAAATTCATCTATAACGTTTCTTAGATTTTTATTTGTAGGGAAATATTATCCTTCTAAAATTAACGTTACAATCGTTTTCAGTGTTTCTTCTAGTGCAGAGTATAAATACTATTTTTATGAATTTTTGTCAAATTACATTTGAAAATCATTTTGTATATATCGTATAATTTATCGACACACTGGTAACCTTTAATTTTTCTTATAAAAATAGTCGAGTTTTTGGGTTTCGTCTACAGGCCCGTTTTCTGCACGAAACTCGATAACTTAAGAAATACGAGTGATACAAACAAATATTTTAGACGAAAGTTGTAAGGTATAGAGCTAAACATATGGTGGTTACATTTTGTTACACCTTATTCAGAGATTATGGACTCTCTTCAATGACAATGGATGTTTCGTTCGATTGAAACATTATATAAACAGAGAAACAGAATTTACTAGCACGACATTTTGATATTTAAAGATCATTTGTACAGCAGAGACCTCTTAGCAACGAATTGGTAACCTTCAACTTCCCCCGTACGAATAATTTTCATGTTCCGTCCACAAGCGGCCGCGCTACGCGTTCTCGCGCGAAATGAACAAGAATTGTTGACCGAGGAATTAGCGGCAGTTAGACTGGAATAGAGTAATAACGTGGGGCGAAGCGGGCGGCGGCTAGAAAAGTAAGAAGAGCCCGAGCACGCGGTTCCGAAACTGCGGAGCTTGTTAATGAAATTTTGCGCTTTGTTCCGGCGCAACGCGGCACGCGGGAGCAGAAAATTCCGTAGGAGCTTATAATGGGTTCTAACGACGACTTTAATCAGTGCAGGAACGAGTAACTGCGAGCACGGCGGATCGAGTTCAGCTCGCGGCGCGCGTACCACCTAAAACGATGGCTGTTAAACGTTCGCGCCAAGTTTTATGGTTGACTTCGCGCTAATGCGGTACACTTTGTCGCGGTGTTTGCCGGCCGTTAATGGAACCGCGGATTAAGGGGACCATAAACGTTGCCAGAACCAGCTGCCGGCGTTGATAAGTAGTCGAAAGAATTGTCCGTTCGGCTGCGAGGCCGCCGGGAAGCCCGTTATCGAAGGCAAACACCTTCGAAACAGATTTTCCCCGATCGCCCGGCGACATTTCACCGTGCGACCGGCACCGTGCACGCGCGCGCCACGATGTAAAGCACGATTTTCGCGCAGAAAAAGAGACTAATCCGACGAAACGGCGGATAGTTCATCGGAAACACACGGCCGACCGGAGTAAACGTTATCGATCGCCTGTCGTTTAATTTCCTGTGTTCGCGGTTAAACGTATCGGAGCTGACGCGACGCGAGCCGAACACGTCGGTCGTGCGAAATGAAGAATTTATAACGAGGAATATGAAAAGCCTGGTATCGCAAATAAAGTGGATTAATTGTTTACCCGGGTTACGCGGCCTCGATTGCATCCGTCACGCCGGATTTATGTTACGTACGGAATATCGGGTCTATTTGCGCTGGATTAATATTTATAGATAAACTCAACTAATTAACGGGAATTCGATAATCGAATTCCGGCAGCCCCGTTCCTCGGATATTCGAGGATCGATGGAATTTCCGGAAATTCATTTTTCCGTCCGACGGGCCGCCCTCCCTTCCCGCGCCGTTCAATTTATAATTCCAGTCGGGGAAACACGCGCTGAGTCGATGAGAGCGTCAGAGGGAAACGAACGGGATGCGAGCCGGGAAACAACGAGACCGTTATGCGAAATGTTCGACGAAAGTTTGCGCTGGGGGAGAGGGGGTGGAAAAAAACGGCCCGGCCGCGACGATTTAAATCCGAGCGACACCCGGGAGAGCGGCGCGAAAGAATTCGGGAACTATCGCAACCGCGTCGGCCGAAAATTTCATAGTTTCCCCGGTATTCGAGGAACGGGGAAACTCGGTTTCGACCTCGCCGCCCTCGCGAACGCGATTAGCCGCGCCGGAAAGGCGCTTTAATGAAAGTTAGCCCCGTTCGATCGCCGGCGCTTCGATACTTACGCGAATTTAATCCGCACGGTGGCCGGGCAACGGAGACGGCCGGCGGGTTTCACGGCGAAAGCGTATCGATACGATTAAATGGGAGCCGACCCTGCATGATACATCGAAGTGGATACAATTTTGTCGTGTCCGTCGAAGCCGACCGCCTCGAGGGGTCGCAAGGTTCGAAGGGTGGCCCGTACAGCGCCGAGAAAATGGCTAGGATGGAAGGCCGACTCGTGTCCCGGTCGAATGTCATAAATCAACCTCCCCTCCATTCATTTAACACTGTCAATGGTATAGCTGTAACGTCCCATTCGTAGCGGAACCGTCCCCTTTTCCCGCAGGACGCGTTGCGGTTGAGATCATTCGAGTTTCAACCCCTTGCACTCGACGATATTTTTCATTGCAAACATTCGTTATCTTCTGACGAAATATTGTGGGGTCTTCGATGTGTGTACTGTGTAGGAGAGGTGTAAGGAGCAATGCTCTTTGGGTTTTAATACACTTTTAACCGTTCGCGGACTAAGATTCTTTGAAATGTACAAAATATTCAGCAGATGAAGCTAAATTATATATCAGTTACTTAAATCATAGGAAAAACAAAAACTACGTCCTGATCTCTTGGTGTTTCGGTAATTAAATTATTTGTTTATGACTTAATCTTCGAAACATGAAAACTTCATCTCACCGAAATGTCGACATTCGTCCGCAAAGGATTAATACTTTTGATTCCTCCAACGCTTGTCTCCGACTGCCCTTCCTCGCTGCCTTCACGCATCTTATTTCATTTTCAATTATTTGATCTTTCTCTTGCACTCACCCTCTCACTCACACAGTCTTTAACCAGTTAACTGTGTTTGACGTCATGGAGAAGTTGCAGGATTTTATGTCATGACGAGTATACTCGTCATGGTAAAAAGTAGTGACCATTGGCTATTTAAATTGTAATTTCTGTGAAAAGCCAATGGTCACTACTTTTTACCATGACGAGTATTCTCGTCAGGACACAAAATCCTCCAACTTCTCCATGACGAGTATACTCGTCGAACACTGGTTAACCCTTTGAACTCTGTAGGCTCCGATATTGCAACAGGAATAATATTAGATATTTTAATGACTCTTAAGGAAACTAAGGGAAAATCAGTATTCGAAATAATTATGCAAGTAAAAATTGTTTTCTTATAATCCGAGAGCTCCGGTCAGTGACCGCGGCAGTCAAAGTGTGAACGGGAATTTCCCGAATTTCCAAAGGCGAGAGAACGGAGGTAAAAGGAGCGGGGGCAGCTCGGTAAGCCTTCTATTCGGATTTCATGATTGTGTAGAGCATCAGAGGAATACACCGAAAAGTGAAACGTTTCGAAAGGCTCGCGAGAGGATTGCACGGGATTTAGCGTGCAAAGCAAATATCGATGTTCTTTTCAATATCCCTCGAACGCGACTCGATCCGACGATAGCCGCTTCGGTCGCGGCGATAAACGTTAACCGCAAAAATGGCAGCGCGGCTCGGTTTCATGCGACGCTACGCTGCGCGGCGCGTCATTCATAATCCATTCGGAATAACCCGGCGAGCGGACGAGCGTGACTTTAATGAATATTCGAATATAAATTTTTTTAGCTTAATTCGGCGCCACTCGCGCGGTCTCCATTATTAATCCCCCGGTCGGTGCGCGCGCGCTAGCTGAAACGCGCAGTCGGAGTTCATTATAGACGATATTAGAGGGAGAGCAGCCCGGCTCGCCTTTCTACATTTTTAATTAACCGCCGGATATTTTTTTCACGGGACGCGGCTCGCCACGCGCGTCGCACGGTTGAAATTTCTTTTTCGGCGCCGGCTCGTTCGGGGGATGCGCCGCGACCCGGTTCCATCGGACGAAACAAGCGGGTTAATGAAACGTTTACGGCCGCGGTTAAGCCACGCGGTCCGTGAAACGCATCGACTGCGACCAAGAAAACTTTCCGCCGCGGCGCTAACTGCTTCGCTCGGGAACTTCGCGTCACGCAACAGCCGCGCGAATCCTTCGCGGATTAAACGGGAAACTTACGAGTACTCCGTTGTTCTCGTTACTCGTTCGATCTCGTTGGGAGATTAACCTTTCTCGAGCGGAGCATCCGCGAAAGAGTTGTCGCTCGATGGAACTCCATTCGATCGCAGAGGAGAGCATTAGCCTTTAGCAGTCCTATGTCAGACTCGACATTCTATTTTATAGCAACCACTACCCGTTTTAACAATTTTTCTATATTTATTTGCAGTATCGCAATTGTACCACTTAACTCTGCGGACGAATGTCGCGAACAAATGATTGAATTAGTCACACAAGAGATCAGCATGTAGCTTCTATTTTTTCCCGTTAATTAAGCAATTGATGTGTTATTTAGCTTAATCTGAAGGTTTCGTATATTTCAAAGAATCTTCGTCCGCGAAGGGTTAAAGGTAACATTTCAATGACTCGCGAATATTCTTGAATAAATAAATAGAGTATCGTATTAAGCTGTAATCGAATGAACTAACGTCGTCGTGAACCTCGAAGCACTTCGGACCGCAAAGGGTTAGATTTCGGCGTAAAAGATCGAAGCGATCGGGTTTGATAGGCGTGGCTTCGTATTCTCGATAGATACGATTACGGCGGTGGCTGCTCGACGGAGTTCGAATGCGTGCCAGCTACGAGTAATTGGGTCGCTTTACGTCGCGACGTCCAAGGGGATCCAAAGGAAATAAAGCATCCTCGGGATGCCGATTTTCCGGGCGCGGTAACGAACGCCATTCGTCGCGCACACTTTCGGGAGCATTAGCGACCACCCTGAGGTATCTCGTTCCCGATAATTAGCGAAACGAGCTACTTCCGCGGACGTTCGGGGTGAAATTAGTCGGCTGCTTTCATTTCCCCGTGGACGGCCCAACGATGCAGGCCGGCCCCCGACGCCGAAATCACGCAGAAGCGTAACAGCGTCTTCCGGAAGTAGCAAAAACGAGGCGGAATCACCCTCCTGGGTGTCGTCTCGTTCCCGGAAGGGTACGCCCGGTACCTTTATTCCGAGGAATCGGTGATTATCGTGATGCTCCGCTCGCGGGGTTTGCTGACAGCGCGGTAATTAAGCGCCGCCTCGACCGCCTTCGCTTCGTTATTGTCCTCCCCTTTCCAGGGGCCGCGAGCTCCTCGAAGGACTCCTTGGGAGGAAGCCAGCCACCGGGAAAACACCGGCAAACGCGACGAGTGTCGCGAGTCTCCGCGGTAAATGCCGGCGCACAGTGCCGTCTGTGGACGAAACCAGAAAATTCGACTATTCGCGTAATGAAAATTGAAGGCCAATGTGTGCCTAAGTAGTTCATGCTGTATAGAATGATCTTCATTTGGAAAATCAAAATTTAGTGCGAGTAAATGTTTTTTTATTTGTATGACGTTGGAATCTTATAACATCCATATTGGAATTTCATAATATCCACAAAATGTGTTTGGTATACCTTACAATTTTCGTCTGAAACATTTCTTTGTATCACTAATACTTTTTCAGATATTGAGTTTTGTCCAGAAAACGAACGTTTGGTCTCACTGTGGACGAAATCCCAAAAGTCGACTACTTTCATAACGAAAACTGAAGGTTACCAATTTTGCTATGTAAAAAAATCAAAATCAAAAATCAAAATTCTGTGCGAATAAATTCCGTTTCTCCATTTATACACCGTTCGAATCGAACGAAACATCCATTGTCATTGAAAATCATACTATCCCCACAAATAAACCATAACCACCATACGTTCAGCTCTACACCTTACAACTTTCGCCTGAAGCATTTGTTCGTATCACTCATACTTTTTCAGTTACTGAGTTACGTTCGGAGTTTCGTCCAGTTCGGCCGCACCAGACTTTCGTAAGTTCGATTGGACGACTGAAGAAACCTTAATCGTTCCGGTACATTAACGATCGATAACGCGCACGGTGTCGGGTAATGGCTCGGCTGCGTGGAACTGGGATTGTTTAGGGGTTGAAGATAAAAGGCGGACGATCGGTTTTCACGGTACTTTATTCGTTCGAACAGTACAAAGTTCCATTCGCGTATGACTCCCGGCGCAGAGGATAATAACAATGGGATCACGTCGCGACCGAACGAACGCATCCCGTCGTTCTTTCCGTTTTATATTCCGGTGTCGCGCTGCTCTCGTGATAAAATAAATAAGGGCTTAGCGAGTTCGCCGTGGAACAAAGCTGAGAAGCGTATAAAATTAAACGTCTTAACGAATGGCGGCCCACTCTCTTGTTTCCCGGCAGTATATTTTCACCGGAAATCTTACGGGGCCAGTGATAAATGCGAATCGTAAAACTGCGCGAGCGGATCCGGAGACGTAATTAAGAAGCGTGCAGCTGTAACGGGGCAGCGCCGCCGTCTCGGATCACATAAATCTGCGAGCCGAACTAAATTGAACTTTACAAGGCTATCGTCGCTGGCCAACGAGTGCCCCGTGGAAAGTTAACCACCGGATATCATCCCTTTGAACACCGCCGTACGCTCTGCTAATGGCAGATCTCTTCGCGAGGCAGGTTTTAGTCTCGTAATACCTTGTCCTCGCGGTACGAACTTCAAATGGAATCTTATATGGTCAACTCGAATGTTGTATCCTCGAAGAATGATGTACTCAAGTTTTTAAGGAAAATTGTTGATTTATGTAACACTAGAACTACCGAGAACTTGAACTTTTTATAATTTCTTTAGAGAGGCTTCAATCATTTCTTAAGTGTCTGTACCTTTATAGTAACTGTCAAAGAAGGAATTAGGAATTGGTCATTTCGACCTGCCTGGTAGTTCTAGTGTTAATAAATATATGTTAGTGATTAACACTAACCATACCGGGTACTTTTTCTACCGTAAGTCGAATAACTATAGAATTGAGATAAACAAATTAGACAAATTTCTTTTAGTGGAAACAGAAGCGAAAGAAAGGATGAAGATTGGAAAACCAATTAATCGGACAATTAGGAATTGAAATTAAACGAGCAGAAGAAAACGCAGAGTTTGACATCCGGTCATTTGACCGGTTCTCAGTATAGTTAGTGTTAAATTAGTGAAATTTAGCAAAATGGGTTAAACCTTATTTTTCTACTATTAGTTGTTAATCGTTCGAATAACCATACACAAAACGAACAAGTAACTCTTTTTCCTTTCTTAACCCCTTGTCCTACAACAACGAGTGAGTCTCTTGGTGAAGATTTTCAACATGATTCAACAAATATACATATTACTCAGTTCATTCGAAATCGAAGTAAATATTATACCTCTATAATCAACTATTATACTTCAAAGGAAATATAGGCATAACATATGCTTCAAATTTTTCTCTTCTTCCAATAAATTATTAACGACAAAGTAGCCGTATCGATCAGAGTTGCGAAAGAATTCATAGGCCAAGAGGTCAAGGCTCCCATGGAAAACGACAAAACGGACAGAGTGAGAAAACACAGGTTCAAAGAGACGGGGAGGAGCGACGGCGAAATGGCAACGATTATCGTTGCACGTAGCCGAGCAAACAATTACCTGAGTCTGCTACTCCCGTTTCGATAATCTCCTCGTCTCCTCGCTGCTACCGTCCGTTGCACCGAACCTGGCACTCTCGTCTGAGTGGTCAGTTTCGAGGCGCACGCCTTCCTCGCACGAATCTTCAGCTCTGACGTATGATTCGCTGCGGCGCTCACGCACACTACTCGTGTCGCGCGACGAAGAGTGAGGAGAGTCGTTTCCAGACTCGCCATTGGACTTCTCGAAGCGACTGTATCCGCCCCTGTGACGTCACGAGCGTCAGGTTCTCAGCAACCGACGGTACGACTGTACACTCGAAAAAGGAGGAAGTAAAGAAGAACGGAAGGAGATCAGACGCGAGAGACGGGACCGTTTAAACGACACGTGCGTCGACGCGATAAGGAGAACAACGAGTCGTCACAAGATACATTATTATTTGCTGAGAAAGAAATGAGAAAGAAATCATAGGCCAAGGGGTTAATAAATGCTTACCTAGCGCTGGAAATGGATTTAGAGATTTGACAAAGCGATGAATTTTGTTTTTACCTATTTTACGCAGATGTGCACATTAATTTCGTTTGTTAAATTTGTATAGAGTGATACATTTCGAAAGAATCTAATATGCGTAATGCAACAAGATTATCAATGTGTAAAAGACATCGTTGACCATTTTGTAACTGAAACGTCTCGACGTGCGTGGCGCGTCTTTCCAGCGAAAGAGGTCAACGATAAAGCGATTCGATCAAATGCACTCGCGGGAGAATTCCATTTATTTCGTTTTCGGGATAAACGCGCCGCGCAAATCGACTTAATTCGACTTAATGCCCGCCGCGGCGGTCTCGGATCCGATTCGTCTATCCGAGAACGGCGACGGCTGTTGTGCAGCCGCGGATAAGGACGGGTATATTTTCGTTCCGTCAAAGCGTCTAGCCGCGCTCGCAGTCCGAAAAGTAATTCAATTGGCCGAGCCGCGCAGCTTAATTCCCGAGTTAAATGAAATTTCGTCCGGGTGCTTTGTCCTTGCGGCTGCAGAGACAAAGCGGCTGCTCTTGGCTGCGCGCGTTCTCGAGGAACGCGGAAGATCGTTAACGGTGATTCTGTGTTTAAATTTCGCGAGAGCGGGACCCGAAGTTCGCCGCACGGTTCGTTGCCGATCGCGGAAGCCGAGAGCTTATTGGCTGACGCCGGAACAGGTCCCCGCGGTCTCTAATTTATTAAGCCGTGAATTTGTCAATGGAGTTATTCGATTCTCTTCGTCCTGTTAGAGTGGCTCGTCGTGCGCAACCTTTCGGTGCTGCCGTCGCGGATGCATCGGAATTCCGAGTGCACGGTTACATAATTGCAGAAGTAAATTGCGCTGCGAGCAGAGATATTTTCGGGAATCATTGTTGCGGACGCTCGAAAGCTAGCACTGGGAAAACAAACGGTTTCGCTCAGTCGCGTCGAGATACGCGCGCGTAAAAGAACACCCCGCACGACGGTCGAGAGGGAAACTCGTTGCGCGCAATGTGCTGATCGGTATCGCGATCAACGCTCGAACCAGCCGCGATCAATGTCACGGCGATTTGGCGCTCGAGCAGCTAATCGAGGCGATAGAATTCCAACGAGCCTCGCGCGATTGGTATGTAATGATCGGGCGCGTCCAGCGGCGAGGGATACTTCTGTCACAATGCTGCGCTGGAACGCGCGCTGCGACGGGTCCATTCAGCGCGGACGCCAGCCCCTACGTGGACATACGAGCACCCGCAGACGTCTGCATGCTTCTACTGATTGACCCTTTGTATTAACCCTCCGTTAACTGGCTGAATCTGCGATAATGTTCGATCCGCTCTCCATAGTGGTGAAATTCACTTGTGCTGCTTTTCGGCGGGACTGAAACGGACGAAATTCGGGCGAGATAGCAGCCGATTTACTTTCTGCGCAGGCGGTCGCACGTAAGTTTCATCAGAAATGTCAGTAACAATCTTTGAGGCACGGAATGGCACAAAAGTTGGAAATTCGGAGAACTTAAACGAAACACAGTGGCTCAAAAGATTGTAAGCCTAACGATCTGGGCGCTCAAACTACAAAAGCTCGCAAGATTGGGATTTTGTAGACTATGGGAGTCATAAAAATGACTCAAAAGCTCGCAAGCTCACTCATTGAGATGCTTAAATTTAAAAGGCTCTCAAAAATGTGATTTTACAGACTGCGGCAGTTGTGAAAATGGTTCAAAAGTTCGCTAGCTCATGAATCAAGGTGCTGAAACTAAAAAATCTCTCACGTTTGGGATTACACACACGAAGGAGTCCTAAAAATGGCTTAAAAGCTCACAAGGTCTCGACTCGATGTGCTCAAACTAAAAGAGCTCTCAATACTGAGATTTGACATATTCTAAGAGCTGTAAAAATGGCTCACAAGCTCGCAACCTCTCTGATAGACGTGCTCAAACTAAAAAGCTCTCAACATGGGAATTTTACAGACAGGTAGAGCGGTAAAAATGGCTAAAAAGCTCGCAAGCTCACATACCAAAGTACTCAAACTAAAAAAGCTGTCGAGGCTGAGATTTTATAGATTGCACGATCCATAAAAGTAGCTTAAATGTTCGCAAGCTCGCTGATTGAGGAGCTCAAACTAGAAAAGCTGGTGTAACTAGGATTTTTCGAATTGTGAGCACAGTGGGAATAAGTAAAAGCATCGCCATCTCTCTAGTCAAGGAGCTCGAGCAAAGAAAGCTCGAATACTTACCTCACTTCATATTTATGGTGCGGGAAAAATGGAGGTAGGAAGTGCAAGTACTCCGGGAATAGGGGTGCTGGTAATGCAGGGAATATAAAAGAAACGCGTATGGGATACATGCAGAGTGGAACTGAAGCAAGGGGTTGGAGGACAGGACGAAGGAAGCTTTATCCATATCAACGGATGAAGTGGACGTAGGACTTAGCGTAAAGAAGTGGGAGGGTAGTAAAGATAGATGAGGAACAGAAAGGAAAGGGGAAAGATCGAGAAGTGTCCGTGAACCCTCAAAGGGCTTCTAATGACAGCAAGAAGTCCCTCGAGTCAATGGTAGGACCTCCGGTTATCCCTAAAGAGTGACCCTAATGAATCTCTTTGTAGGGACGTTAGTAACATTCAGGAGAACCCGGAGAGATCCTCGAAGAGTCTCCAGTATCCTTCGAAAGTCCCTAGGGATCCTCGAAGCGTCTCCTGTGACTGGCAGGAATCTCTTTCGTGGTCTCGAGACCTCTGCGATTTCGAGGAGCTGTCTCGGACCTTCGCGCTCGACGTCTAAAGGGCTACTGATCATTTTCGGTGACCCACATCTGTTCACCCCTTTACAGTAACATCCGCGCATCGCTGTTGTTCGATTCATCCGATGTAATCGTGAATATTTATGCACTACGAATTTATAAACCGCGATCGATACAATCGTATAATTGTATCCTGTTACGGATACCTGAACGTCGGACGCGTCCCGCATATTTAGTCACTCGTTTCCATGAACGTGACTCGTTCCACTTGGCTGCGGGACTGTAGTAATTTAGGAGGAAACCGTAAAAATCCGAGGATACCGAGTCCATCCTCCCGAATTAGGGTCGGTTAGGATAACGATACTTGAGACTTCGAGCTGGAAGACTCGCCGCGAGGATTCATGGTCGATGACAGCGATCAACGGGGAGGAGAGGAGAAACTGAAGCAGGGCCGAAGGAAGTATTATAATTTCTTCGGGTTTCTTACCTTCGCCGCTCCGAGTTGAACAAGAGTTGTCTGTCGGAGTCCCACTTAGAAGAGGTAAGGTTATTTCCCGTGTATGCATATCGAGCAGCATCGCCTACGAAAGAGTCGATCGCTCGATCGGTTCGAGCGTGTTTTCTATGGACGAGCGACGCATTGTTTTCGCAAACAAAGGGGAGCGGTCCGTCGATTCGAGTCGAGAAATTTGGGTGGACTTCAATTAGCCGCTGTTGGTTTTCCTTTCGGGCGTAGTTCACTTCGGTTAGTTAATAGAGTTAGGGGAAACAATGTTTAAGAGGTTTATCGGGGGAAAATTGGCGGGAAGTAAACTGACGGATCGGCGTTAATTCGAGTTCCTGGTCGGCGAGATAATGCAGAAGGTAGAACCGGCGAAGCCCCGGGATTCCCCGGGCGAAAATAAAAGAATTCCGGAAAATAATTGCGCGGAACACAATCTGTCGGGCTTCCAATTAGAACTTCCTTCGCCGCGGCTTTATTTGTTGCTCGGAACTTCCCCCCCAACTTTTTAATTAAATTTTATTCATTAACGCGAATGTATAACGGGAATGGAAACCTCGAGCCGGTCGCTTGATAAAACGTAAGATGTCCCGGGGAAAGCGCGGGGAGTTTATTAAACGAGACCGTGCGTCGGAAATTGGACGGGGCCGGGGATTAATTTTTAAAGAGCTCTCCGGATTCGCGGTCAAATCATAATAATTAAGCCCCCGCGCCGTCGCCCGGGCCGCGACAAACTCGATACACCGGAAAAAGAATACACGCGCGCGAAAGTAACTAGACGATCCGACGGGATCCTCGCCGGAACGTTCGTGGAATCATGAGAATTCCCCTCGTAACAGGGGATTTGTATTTAATTCAGGATTTTTAGATCCGAAGAGCCGGTCGGTGCCTTCCCTAGCGTGGAACAGTTAAAGTTTCGTTTAAATAAAATGTTCCGAATGGAATTTCAAATATACATCCAGCTCCGTGAAATTTAGCGAACAGCGTCTAGGAACACGCTCGAACGTGAACGCGGAAGCGTTCCGAGCTTTTCCTCGCGGACGACGATCCCCCGGAAAAAATATTCACGGGGATCCTCTCGGTACAGGAGCGATTCAGCCGGCGGGCTCGTCGCTTTCGTTTGTCCTTAAAAAATGCAAAGAGCCCGCGAAAGGTCCAGTCCCTTTCGATTCTTCTCGTTTTAATTTCAGCCAATTAAAAGTTTCCGCAGCGTCCGCGAACAATCGGCCGGGGATCTTTGCCGACTCGCGGGAACGTCGGAGTTTCCACGGACGTCCTCCTCTTTCCGCAGGAAGGGCCGCGATCGCGGTTCCCGACGAAATTAGTATTATACTTATTTAGAGGCATTGTAGGCGCCAGCGACGCTCGCGCCCCCGGCGGGGCCGGCGGAAGGGGAGGCGAGGAATATTAAGAAACGGCGCGCCAACGGTATTTGCCCGCATCATTAAACCGCGAACAAAAAAGGTGTATATAACCCGGGACGGAACGGGAGAGAGGAGAACGGCGAGGAAGCCGAGGAGAGCCATGGCGCCTACGGACGGCGAAATCTAACGGAAAATTGAAGAGGGTGACCGGTTCGTGTTACAAAGCGGGGAACGCGCGAGAAAGTCTCGCCGGGAAGTGAGGTAATTAGCGTCAGTCGGCTCACGGATTAATTAAAACGGCACCTCGAAAACGCAACGTCTATGGTAACTTAAAACGCCGCGAGGAAAGGGGCTCGCACCTGGACGGCTATTTCGCCGTCGTTTCATGGGGACACTGTCGGATAGAATCGCGCGGTTTCGCGCGGAAATTCCGGTAAATACGGGGAGACCGACGGGGAAATGATCGAGACGCTCCGCTTTTTGGGTTTTCGTTGTCTGCGTTTTATTATAATATAACATTTCCACGGACGGGGATAGAAATTCGCGATTTACAATGCTCCCCGAAAATCACTCGAAAGGAATGACTCGCCGCGCAGTGGCTCCTCTGGACAGTACTTGATGATTCGATTGTTCGTGTGAGAACAATTGAACGTTATCGATCTGTTGCTAAGATGTTCTGCTATACACGATGATTTTCAAAAATCAAAACTGAATTGAACCGCAAACTATCCATTGTCGTTGACATTAGAAGTACCGAGCAGTTGAACTAGAAGTGCGTTGATTAAGATGTCAGTTAAATTTTATTTAAATCTGTATATTAAAAAATCAACTATTTTAATCATCTCTTGAAGAAGCGTTTATATGCTTTCAATTATTATGAAAGAGTAAATGAGGAATGCGTGACTTCGACCCATCTGATAATTCTAGTGTTAAAACTAATATCTTCATAATATCCGAGTAATATAACAAAAATATAACCATCACGTGTTCACCTCTAAACCTTACAAGTTTTATCCGAAGCATTGCTTTGCATCAATCATACTCGTCAAATTACCGAGTTCTGTCCAGAAAACTGCCGTTCGTCCGCACTGTGCGCCGATTCGTCTCGAACGAACCGGTGATTCCGTTCGATCGGTTCCAAGAACCGTGTTCCGCCTACCAGACTATCTGTTTAGCCTACGTGTGTCGTTACAACGAAGAGGTGAGAGAGTTCCCTTATTCATTTACATCCGTAAAAAATCTCTTACACAGCGAAGACTCGATCTAGCGGCGCGAGCCGCCGCATCTTTATACAAACTACGAGACGTCGATCCTCTCCGGTGGGTTCTATAAAAATTGCTTACGGATACAGCGATATATCGTTACGGGCGAGTCACGGTGAAGTACAATGAAAGAGTTTACTCGCTAATTGTTACGGTTCGGATGAAAGACTCCGCGACGCGTCGGGGCTCGCAGGTTCGCTGCCAGTACCTACCATTCGGCGAAACAACATGATCCTTTTGCTTTGTACTCTGAACACTTGCTTCCGCGAGCATCGCGCCCGTCTCTTTATTCTACTCGTTCAAAGGGCGTTCTCTGCGCTAATGCGGCTGCAACGGACACACCCGGGGAAAACTGAGAACGCTGCCGGAAACTCGGCATGCGCGACAGCGGATCGGCACGAAGATCGTTGGCAGCGCGCGCGTCCTCTTCCCTCGCGTTCGATTTTCACTTTCGCATCCGTCGATCACGGTAATCGGACCATCCGATTTCTCCCAAGTTTCCTGGTCCCTCGGGCGCAACGGGAGAGCCGCCATTGCGAATGAAAAGTGGCGCTGATCGGGACGATCGAACTCTAGCTCGCATCCTTTCACAGGCGAACGCGGGGAAAGCTGCTCGAAGCATCGCGGTCGACGCGTGGCGTCGATGAACGGGACAAAGGTGCCTCGACGGTTGACGAAGTGGTTATTTTCATTTCTATTCCAGCGGAATGCGCCGGCACGATTACTCGGTGAATAATTTCATCGCGAAGCGGTGTCGTGCAACGAAGCAACAGTGACGTCTCGGGACTGAGGAAGAAGCTGGAAGAGAAAAGTAATCACGGCAGTTCAAACGGTTCTCCAAAGGGAGCGAGACTGAGTAGTAATCAGTACGAATAGCCGTACACAGCTTAACTCGGTGAACCGTTCCTCCGTCTGTTCCCGTAATCCCCGGCAACGGCGTTTTTCCTTCAGCCGTGAGCGCGCGATCCTACTCGCCGCCGTTGCGCTGCAGCGCGCAACTTTATTTCCAGGAAGGAACTCGTTTTCGGATTCTCGCCGCTGTTAAGAGCTCCGCGAGTTTCGTCGCGTTATCGCGATTCCCCGCGCGTTTCTCCGCGAGGAAAAAGTTCAGCGAGGATTCGCGCCACGCGCAATCAACGAATCGAGGGCGAGCACCTTCGTCGCAGACAAACAACATTTTCGCGATTGCGTCTCCGCGCTAACGACGATAAACTCTTCCAGCGCGGTTCAAACGTTCCCGACGGAAAAAAAAGGTTCGTTACCTCGTTCCGAGTACCGTGACGCGCTCTCTTTCCCTGCGTTTCGGCTTGCTCGTCTTTTCCCGGGTCTAACCCGCGCCGCCCCTTTTCAATCGATAACTCGAGCCTCGAAACTGTCGCAAATTGCTCCCTTTGACGCGCGAACGATCGAAACCATTCCCCGATTGCTCCATAAATATTGATTCGAACGGGAACCGATTCGATCGGAGCGCGCTGATTTCAAAGGGAGCGTCGCGCTCGCGATCCCCCAGCTGCGCGAATTAATTGTCTCCGCGAGCGGCGCGGTCTACGCGTTCCCTCCCCTCTCGAGCTGATCGCTCGCGCGGGAGGGAAAAGTTTTCGCCGGGACGCGCGAATTCTATTTGCCGACGACGGCGAACGGAACGTAACAAGTTCGCCGTGATATCGCGCGCACTTCGAAGTCGCTTATTCTCCGCTGGGGGTAAACGCATCGAAACAACGGAACAATGCGGAACTTTCAAGAACGGCCGGCGAGTTTATCGGGCACGTCGCCGCTCTGCGAAGGTCCGACGGTGTTTCGAGCGTGTTTTTATTTAATTAAATGCCGACTCGATAGCAGGCGCGCCGTTCTTGCTCGGTTACCAATTTCCCCGTGACCGCCGGTCTGCAGGAACACCCGCGTCGATCGAGTTTTCCCGGTGATCACCGAACGACTCGCCCCGCGGAACTGAATCGGACGGGCTTCCGTTCGTTGAGCCAATCCGCCGAGAACGATAACCAGATGAAAGATCGCGCAATTTTCTAGTCGCGTTCGTCGACGCTTCAACGGTCCGCGCGCGATTCAGAAGAGCGACTGGTATCGCTTGGTCCGACGAGAATTAGGTCCGGGTCGACGCGAGTTCTCGAAGGAGATCGGAAACGGTCCGTTCCAACCGAGCGTTCCCTCGTGTTTCAATTACGTCGAGATCAGAGCCGGGCGTTACGCGAATTGTTTCGAATAAACGTTCGCCGGGGATAATAAACTCCTGTTAGTCGATTATTCGCGAGGAAGGTTGATCGTAAAAACCGATACGGAGGGAATTACACGATATTCGGCCGACTATTCGTCCATTAGCGCGAAATAGAGTTTCGCCGGATGAAATTTCATCCGTCGCTCTTACCTTTTATCCGTAACTCGAACACAATTCCGCGTAGCGTTGTTCGAGGCTGCGCAGGAGGAGACGTGGAAAGGGAATGATCGTGACTCTTATAAAAAGTGGACGTTATCCGATTAACTATTTACAATGATTCTCGAGCGGTCGCCGGGGGTCGTCGAACGGTTACACGATCGCCGAGAGGAGGAGAAGAAGAAGCAGAAGATTGAAATGGGTCGGGTCCGCAGATATTTTTCGGCTTGCGCCGTGGTGCATCGCTGCTGGATGTTCTGCAACAAAAATCAGATTCGCTGGAGTGTGTTACACGACGAGGAATGGACTTTCTCGCTTCTATTCAGGTTTTCGGACCTGCCCTTACGCCATCTACCAAAAATCGGCACGAACTTTCTGAACAACTCAATACGAAACCTCTGTTTTGCGCGGATAAATTCCGTTTCTCTATTGATGTAACATTTGAATCAAATCGTAAAACATCCATTGTCATCTAAAAAACTTCATAATATCCCCATAATGTATAAAAAAATATAACTTTTGTCTAAAACATATCTTTGCATCACTCGTTCTTTTCAAGTTATCGAGTTTTGTCCAGAAAACGATTGTTTCGGAAGACTCGAACCCATCGCTTGTAACGATGTCCGCATCGCCGCGGGTTTCAACACGTATCGGGGCGTTTACCGACGAGTCCACTAGTAGATCCCGGACGAAACGCTCCCCCCTCTTTCCTCATGATCTTTCCGAATTCCTTCCTCGTTCCGTAACATTACAGGCCGCTCCAGGAGAATACCGCAACGCTCGCGGTAACGAGGATGTATCCCGGGCCGATGCGAACGCGTCAACGTTTCCACTTAGTTTGCGTAATTACGTAATATTACGCGCGAACAGTGTGCCCTAATATGTCGGAGTGGTACGTAAATGAAATTTCGGAAACTCCCGAAACTGCTCGGAACGCGGCCTGAGCGAGCGAACTCTTCCGCAAAGTTTCCCGGCTCCTTCGGGATCCCGTCGCGCGAAAGGGGCCAACGCTGGTGTCACGGCGCGCGCGCGAGGAAGGGATAAAAATCAAAGACAAACTCGCGAAATTAGAGCGTATTATCTGAATTCGCCAACAGTGCACTCTTATCTAGAGAGACATCTTGCTCGGACGGTTCAGAGATACACGACTCGCGGTATATTCCGTTGAACCGGGTTCAAGAACTTAAGAAGGATTTGCAACAGAGGAGTTAAGCTTCAAATGCCCGAGTTTATTAGGAACACGCTTCGCTCTTATACAGTCAGTTATCTCGAGCACAGTAGCAAGTGATCTTCAGAACCCGCGAAACTGGCGTCACCAAAGATTTCAGTTTGATTACGCGACCTCGTCCCGCGTCGCGTTTCTACGGATCGTTAGGTGCGCGGTAACAATCGTCCCCGTGATTATACGAGCGGCCAATCTCCGCGACGCGCGATCAACAGGTTAGACGTCGGAGAACCGTTTCGATTCCGGAAAAATCGAACCAGGCCGCGCCGCTGTCAATCGAGAGCTTTCAACGCGTCTGTCCTCCCAGCCGCGACTCTTTCACGGGAACGCGTCGCATCTTTGTGGGAGAAACAGTCGCAGCTCGTCCGCTTGTTAGCTGGAATCGAGCTGTATTTTCCTCCGACTTTCTAGCTCGAGCAACAGAAGCCAGTGTTCGATCGCGGCATGGAAACGGAGCAATCGGGAGCACTCGTAAGCAAGGTTTCCCGTTTGGAACGGGACAGATTGACGAGAAAAGACGATCTACGTTTTCCCTTACCGTTGACGATGTGGACTCGCGCGCTGTACGGAAGAGTGTTGCTCGGCGAGCACGTGTAGAGGCCGGAGTCCTCCTTGGTCGCTCTCTGAATGAGCAGACGGCTGGTGGTCACGGGTCCCCTTTCCGTTACCAGACTGATGCCGCCCCTTGGCGTGTCGAAGTTAATCTCCTGCGGAAGAAACGAGTCGAAGAGCTGCGTTCCGAGATAAGTGGCGCTACGGACGGTCGAAGAAATCCGGAAAGGACGACCGGCGACGCGGCAACTCCCCTAAAACTCGTTCCTTATCTCGAGTCGCTTCGCGAATGGGCTCTCGCGCCACGCCATCCTCGATTCTCGCGATATTACGGCGATATCCCGGCGATACGCGTTCCCCTGGTACAGCCACTTTCGCGGAGAACTCGCGGGCAGCGTGCCCGATTTTCGCGAGCCAAATGCCAACGGTTCCCTGCGTTAAGGAAGGATTTGTTCTCGCGGATTCGGACCGCGCTCCAACTCTGCCCTATCGATCGAGGCTCGCCGCGCGCGGATTACCCGTAAAGAGGTCCGCAACGTCAAGTTTGCCGCAGAATACTACGGTGAACGCGAACCGGAAGAGACGCTTAATCTGCCGAGGCGCGGGGAGACAGCTTAAAGGAAGCGCGGAGGAAATGGAAAGAAAATAGAACGGCTTTCGATGAGTCGCCGGCTCCCCCGACGCGCTTGCCCGCGTTTAACCTTTGTTCCCTGTTGATCAGCCGCGATCGAGCTGAATGGGAGGAAGAACCGAAGCTCCTTTCTGCGATAAATCTCTGGGGACTCCCCGATCGTTCGCTCGCCGACTCTCATTCCCGCCGCGAATAATTTACGCCCCGAGGACGAAACTCCGAAATTCGACTGTTGGAATAATGAAAATTGAAGGCTATCAACGTGTTGCCAAGTATAAATGCGTTGCCAATGTAAAATAAAAGTTTCGCGCGGATATATTCCGTTTCTGTATTTATATAACGCTGGAATCGACACGGAAAATATCTATAGTTATGGGAAAAACTTCATAATATCCCCGTAATGTAACGAAAGTATAACTACCGAATGTTTAGCTTTATACCTTACAATTTTTCTCTAAAATATTTCTTCGTATCACTCATACATTTCAAGTTATCGAGTTTTCTCCAAAAAACGACCGATTGATCACTCTGTGAGACGCACAGGAAACTCCAAAATTCGACTATTGACATAATAAAAATTAGTGGCTGGCAATGTGTTGCTAAGTAGTCCTTGCTGTCCAAAATGATTTTCATTTCAAAAACAAACGTTTTGTGCGTATAAATTCCGCTTCTGTATTTACGTAACGTTGGAATCGAATCGCAAAGCATCCATTATCTTAACCGAGCAGTTGAACATTTCTTTCTAGAAACCATAGAACTGCGTTGATTAAGATGTTAGTTAAGCTATATTTTAATCTGTATATTAAAAAATCAGCTATTTTAATAATTTCTTGAAGAAGCATTTATATGCTTTCAATTATTATGAAACAGTAAATGAGGAAATTTTTACCCATCTGATAATTCTAGTGTCAAAAGAACTTCATAATATCCCCATAACGTAACAAAAATATAACCACCATGTATTCAGCTCTATACGTTACAACTTCTGCCTAAAATATTTCTTCGTATCACTCATTCTTTTCAAGTTATCGAGTTCTGACCAGAAAACGGCCCGCGCCGCGCGCGTATTCAGCCGCAGTTCGCTTCTCTCAGGGACAATCGGCGCAGCTTGTCAGGTTTCCCGAATAGCGGCGACGTCTCTCGATACCGCGCGGCAACAATGGCGCTATTTGTCGCGACGGCGCCTCCGACGCCTACGAAAAACGGAACGCGAGTTCGCCGCATCGTTTACCTCGCGATCGTGGCTCCACCTGATCGCGCTCGGCGGCTCGGGCGCGTATTTGACCAGGCACGTCAAGTTTATCGTGCTGTGCTTGTTGATGAAGAGATCCGGGCCCCCGGCGATCTCCGTCACTGGTTCTGCAATCAGAAAGCATCGTCTCGTTTACCTTTAGCTAATAAAACGCGCGCAAACGTTTCGTATTCCTCGAAACCGGGGGGGAAAAAAAGCGTTCAAGCATCGCGCGCATGACGAGCCAAAGGTAAGAGTCGACGGCGGAAGAATGCCGATGTCCCGAGGGTTTCTCTCCCAAACGAAGAAAAGAAACCGTCGGTCGCACGGGGGACGTTTGTTTTTGCCCGGCGCTCAAATTTAATCTTATCGTTACACGAGGCAGGGGGAAACGCGGCGAAAGAGAGAAACAGGGAGAAGACATGGCCGAATAAAATCCAATAACAGACGGGGACTCGTCGATGCGACGTATCCGATATCTGCCCCGGAAAGCAGAACTTGACCGAGAGAATGCCGATCGGATGAATTCTATATCCGCGCGGCTCGGAATTTCCTCTGCGAGGAATCCGCGTCGCGCGCAATCAACGGAGGGCCGGGGCCACTTGTCTGGAAAACCGTATCGTTTATCGAACCGTTTTGACGGGACGTCGTCTCGCGTATCGAATAAATTTCGCCGAGCTCGCTCGGCGACCTCGTCCCGTTGCACCGTCGCGATTCAATTGTCCGCGACGCTTCCCGTTTCACCTCGGAAGCTGTTCGATCGGCCGTCCCGGAGCGTCTAATAATTCTTCCGAAGTCGCGGGACTGTTCCGCGGTCGCAATACGCGCTCGCCCGGCAGTCCAGCTCGGATTATCCGCCGGTCCGTTTCAGCGTTTCCCCAGTTTGCTGACCAAGTTGCGCGGTGCAGCTGACAGCTCGGGGACCCTCATTTCCTCTCCAGGAATACGTCTCTCGCCGGCTGAAAGCAGCGGAACGTCCGCGAGGCAACATCGACGACAACTGCCCGATCCCCTTTCACCGGCCGATCCCTTTTTAATTTAATGTTCCGCGTTGTTCCGCGAAATAACGGAGTTCCGCGTCGAGGGGACGGGTTCGACCGCAATTTTCGAGGTGAACGCGGTCGCTGGGAACGTCGACCGACCGTTTCAGCTCGGAAAGCCGAGCTGCTCCCGCGGATGACTTCACGGACCGGCGACGCGGCACTATATCCTTATCGCGGATCGCTGGACACGAGGCAAACATTGACGTTGGCAATAATCCGGGGAGTCCAGTCTTGTTATTCCCGTGACATTTCGTAGGTAGGAATAACAGGTTTATCCGCAAGACTGTTTACCGGGGCGAGGAAGGACGACCGGTACCCCGGGGATTCTCCGAGTTCCCGGAGATTCTCGAATTCTCTTTGGTCGGCCATGATTTGCCGACCGAACCCCGTCCCACCCCGGCCGCCCGTGTTCGGTCAGGTTGGCTCAACGGTTTGCGCATTCTTACGCAAATACATCTCGGGTGAAAATTGACTCGTTAGCCGGACGAAGCCCCAACGAACTTGCAATTAGTTGCGACGGTTGTTGTTCCGCGGTATTTCGTCCGCGGCGCTCGCCTCGTTTCGCTTCGTTCGACGAACAATTCCAGCGATTCGGATGGAACTTTCTCGTCTGGGTTGTTCTGCTCAGAATGCGCGTCGCGTAAGTCCATTGGAGCCGAGCAACCGGAAGTCGAATATTTCTTAGAGGTTATTAGAGACTTGGCCCGTTGACTGCGACAAGGTGTGCATTTCTGAGAAAGTACATTAGAATGATCGAAATGAGTTCCACCGCATTGAAACAATGTTATTTGTTTCCTTGTGTTCCGCGGTGAATTGTTAGCGTACATACTGAAAATTAGGATTAACATTTCTCCACGATGTATCTAATAATTTAATAACGCAATATTTTTAACACAAACTACCGGATGGGTCAAAACGACTCATTCCTGATTCCTTGTTTTTACGACTATTGAAAAAAGGACAGATGTTTCTCTGAGAAATTATTAACACGAATGCCGCACGATTTCACGGAGTAAAATACACGAAATGAGGAAAGATATAATGTTGGATTACTGAATTGAATTAGGTCATTCATATTGCACGGTTATCTTGCTGAATGGCACTGCACTAGGTAATATTATTTATAACAGAGAAATGTTTTCAAGTAATCACCGTTTAATTGAGTGAATTGTGGCGACCTGATTTGGTCGAGGGTCACCCTGTGACCCCCATGGCATTCAACGTGTTAAAGAATTTGATTTATCAATACGCAAGCTGAATTTTAAATCATTCGTTCTTTATTGTCGTTAAGTTCTCATTAAGTTCTTCGAGTTTCTACAGAGGAATTTCCAAAAAAATATTTTTAAGCGCCTTTAATCCCTTGCCGTACAATGACGAGTGAGACTCGTGATGAAGATTTCTAGACTAATTTAACACTAGAACTACCGAACAGTCAAATTAACTTTTTGAAATTTTTCTGTGGAAACTCCAACAGTGCTACTATTGAGATTTCTATTGATTTACATTTCAGTTTGCCTATTGTTGAATCAATTTTAATAATTGCTCAAGAAGCAATAAAAAATGATTGACCTCTGTGGTAGTTCTATTGTAAACAACAGTCAATGTTCATTTCCCACAGATCAAAGCAGAGAACTATTTTGCTATTATCAATGTGTCCTCTTCAAATGAAATTTCCACTTGAAGTGGAATGGAAAATTTTGTTGCATTCCTTCCAGATTGTCAGTAGTCAAATATTCCACAAACTTAGTAGCTGTGGTGTCGAATTGGTCACCTCGAATTAGGTGACTTGAATTCGAACAAGATTACGAAGAGTGTTTGTAAAACACACGTCGGAGAACAACTCGTATAAAAAATGGCTTAGGCAGTCTCGACTATACCTAGCTGGTGATCGAGAAAGTTCTATTTTTCTTTTTTTTTGGGTGCCCTTGTATGGTGTATAGCAGTGTCTTTTGGACAGTGTCCTTATACCTGCAAATTTACTTAAGGCGTTTAGATTAGTATGGTAGCTTGAGGTTTTATGTCTGCAAAGTGTGCCCTGTGTTGTCTGCATAGGAAAATTTTCAAAAAACCTATGATCTTGAGTGAGTTAGAATAGTGGTTGGGAGTTTAAGAGTTAATGTGGTTTGGCAGTCGGACTTTTGCTTTGAAAGGTAGGTCTTGTAGTTACCTATGAGTTTTATTAGGGGATTTGGGCGATTGGGATCATAAGCTTTTGTGATGGAGTGGGATATGTATTCTTTAGTAGTGGGGATGTTTGCCAGGAGATGGAGCTGTGTTATTGGGGTTTCGTAAGGTTTGTTAAGGATAATCCTTAGGAACTTGTTTTGAAAGTTCCATTCTTTTCCCGGGAAGAAACCTTCCCTTATATTTCCTCGGTGAAGGAATAGCGATGGGGGTGAAAAGCGTTGATTGGCTCGTTTGGATCTTTTGGAATCGGTAAAGGGAAGGCAGTCGGTTTATTTCATTGGTTAAAGGTTGACGAGTCTTGGTAACCGCCTCCAATCTAACGGTTGTATTGAAACTTAACACTTATATAATTGAATTTACCAGAACATGCCAAATTGAGGAAACTACCGTAAAAATACTAATCTCATGATAAAGTAAAAAAAAGCCGCTATTGCCTCTAAGCAGGCTGTAAAAAAAATAACGTTTCCAATGGTTTCATAAGGTTATTTCTGCTATGGGTCAGCGTCGCTAAAAACGGTTTATCTGAGAGCTAATTTAAATATCGATTTTACGTATCTTCCACACGCAACAGTAGCGAAAATAAATAGTACGCCAAGGGGTCGACGCTAGAACTACCGTACCAGTCATTTAGACTGAATTTGTTTCAGAATTACTGATATCTTAAAAGCATCGAATAGTCGTAACGATTTTGAAAATAGACAGTTTCACTTGAATACTATAACGAATTCCCGGAGAAACCGAAGATAATTTACTGTTACAATTTTTGTAACGAGTACATATCAATCGTAAATACTCGGCAATTCTAGTGTTAAGCGCCTATCACAAGCGATTGCCCGAGCGTCTTCAACCGCGAACAATAGTCAGAGGGTTAAAGTAATTCGGTCTACTTTCCATCGACGAACGCGACACGAGTCTAAAAGGTTGAGCCGAGGAAAGAGGTCATCCGTAGACGTCGGTCGGCTGCGCGTAAGCATCTCGAGGGGTGGAAGGTCGCAGGTTGCTCATCGCCGCTGCGGAGGATCACGGTATCTGCATTTTCCACGGTGACTCGGTCCGCTGTCCGCTCGGGCTGATCCCGACAGCGGCGAGAGATCTTCATTTCCTCTGGAGGAGCGCGTCCCTGAGCGTAGGCGGCGGCGGTGGCGGCGTCGCGCTCCCTGAACGGCATATTGCTTCTCCTCGGAGAACTTTCAACGGGTGCGGCCGGGGTGGAAGGGTGGAAGGGTGGAAGGGGGGCCGTGGATATCGGTATAGCAGACGTTTTACGAGGTAGTAGCGGCGCCTCGAGAATTCACTCCTCCAGGAATAATCCATCCGTTCCTTAGTGGCTGCCTCGAAGGGGATTCGCCGCGGCACCTGCAAGGCTAACCGATCGATCGCGGGCCGAACTTCAACGGGACAAATCGACGCAGTGGACTAGACTCGATTCTGTCCATCGATCACCGAGCAACGCTGCATATCGCCTGCGATTTCCACGAGATCCGAGGGAACCGCGAGCCGTTCACTCTCGCGGCGACCGCGAAAACTTGCCGACTTCTGAGGTAGAAAATCGGACGACACCGTCGGCTGGAAGACAGTCAATCACACTAGGAAACCTATCGATCATCCCCCGTTCCCGGGATTGAATTCCGCAACGTGATTCCGGACAAACGGAGAGAAACGAGCGCTTTGAACAGCCGCGTCCGAGCGATCCGTGCAAGGTAGCCGGTTGGTATCCCATTACGTATTTCGGTCTCCGATCCCTATTATCGTAGGGTATCCCGCCGATAACCGACTGCAACGTCCGACCGATTCGCCGAATTAATATCCGACCGAGCCATCGATCTTCGGCCGACCTCCAGGCAACGCCGGGAAATAAATCGAGGAGGCAAACGGATACGTAATTCGACCGCGACTTCGGCCACAATTGAATCACCGCTGCTCCCGATTCCACGCAAAAAAGGCGAACAAGTAGGGAGATAGTAAATCGACGCTCCGCTCGGAATAGAATTCTCCCCGACGTTGATACACAGAAATCCCGAAACCTAATCCCGTCGATTCTGCGGTTTCCCGGGGAATTCTCCTCTTCCCTCGATTTGGACTTTCAGCGGTTCCCTTCCGAGAGCCGAACAGACGAAATGAAATACACGGCCGAGCGCGGGTGACTTTCGACAGCGACTCGAGCCCGTGCGAATTGTTTTATTCCTCGAGCCATCGCGACGGATCGGCGCGACCGGTGGCGTCGACCGATAGCCCGTAATTTCTCAACCAAGTTTTCCCGGGGCGGCCGTGCCTGAAATTTGCTCCCCGGAAGTGGGACCCGTTCGATTCGGTGTAGGGTTTCATCTGGAAGCGGACCGGCCATCAGTTTCCGCGTGACCCGTTCGAACAACACCTTCCCGGCCGGCCAGATAAATTATTCGGGAACGTGAAAAGAGGCTGGGATCAATGATGAAGCCTCGGGCTGTCCCACGGAAGCGGGAAGCTTCGTTCGAAAAGCGATTTCCATTGCGGCTGAAAATCGTGACCGGCGTTCGGGAGGACGATAATGCCGGACTCGCCGGTGTCCTTTCGTCGTGATCGAGGACGTCAACGCGACAGATATACACGGCCGACGGTATTCGGTGTGGCTTAACCTGGAACGAACGCAGGACGAACGCGAGACAGGCGTGCAGCCGGCGCGTGCATTATTACGGTTCCTCTTCTCTTCGGTTTCAGGAGCCGGGCTCCATGTGTTACGCGCCATATCCACGCCTGGTCCTTCTATCACCGGGATGAGCATTCCTCCGGCCCGATAATAATCCACCGTCCACGCCATTACCGATAGAAATTGATTGCGTCCCGCGATATATGGACACGCTCGCCGATAGTCACGCGGTTTTGCGTGCTCGCCGGCTTCCTGACGGACGTCGCGTCGGACGGAGAGATACCGATCGATCCACCTTTACGATTGATTTCGGAAGGAAATTTATAACTTTTCTGATTGCGTTCAGTCCTGACTGAAGCACTGCGAGATTCGTTTCCTCGCTTTGCGACGAGTGACGTAGAATTTTTAAAAGTCTGGTTAAAGCTTGGGAATGAACTTCTCGCTGGTGACAAGTTTGTTTGCGGATTAGGTACCTTGGAGATATGTATATGAGGATGTGGAAGGTTGGGTTAATCACTTCTACTTGCGAAGTTTCCGGATTGCAAAAATTTGCTGTCATTGGTCAGTTGACTTGTGGTTAGACGTGATTTTATAGAATGAAGGATAAAGCGAGGAAGTTTTGAACGGGTTTGGTGAATTGAATTTTGTGATACGGAGATATTTATGGAGGTAAGTAGTGTTTTTTAATAGTGAATTATATAAGACAGTTGAGAGTTGCGGTTTGTAATTGAAAAATGTGGCGTAAGAGGGAAGAGCTTGAACGTAATGGATATTGAATGTGTGAGGTAATAGTTCTTGTTCAAGCTTGTTTGTGTTTCTATGTTAGAATATTTATAGAAATCAGCTGAAACTAGGTGTCACACTAGCTACGAAATTTAGATGATTCTGAATTGTGTTCCAGTTAGACCGAAGATGATGAAAATTCCAATTACTTGCAATATTTTAATTATATTTATATAGAAAATATCTATTTCTGTATTATATTATATTCTATATTTTCAATTTCTGTAATAAATTTGTAAATATTCAGTTTCAATCAAATTCTTAATATCACTTATTAACGATTGCCGTTTAAATATTAAATTTATATTCATAATCAGCAGGCCATAAAACATTACCATATTAATCCGCCATTTTGAATTCCCCATTCCGTCCTTGATAATTTTAAGCTCGGATACATAATCACCAACCCAAAAAACATTACCATATTAATTTTTTCAGCGGTGCCAACAATATTCCGATACACAGATCCGCCATTTTGAATTCCCCATTCCGCCCTTGATAATTTTAAGCTCGGATTCATAATCAACAACCCGAAAAACCGCACGACACAGACTTTTGATTCGATTGAACTATGTTTCGGGTTTTCGGCCATGTTCCGTCCATTCGAGACCACCGTGCGACGTTACGCGGCATTACGCGTGCTTTCCGCAACCATAACCCAGTTGCGACTCCGTTAGGCTCGCGTTTCCTGCAACGTTTCCACGCGGCGAATTTGCAAGTCAAACCGGAAAACGTTACGTCCGTTGATTTGCCGGTCGTGCCGCGGCCATCGCGGGAAACGAACGCCGAGATCGTACGTGATCCGGCTTCCCTTTTTATCGACGGTAAAGCGGGCGCAAGAAAGAAAGGAAAACTGGAAATCGAAACGCCGTCGAGCGAGCGCGGCGACGGTGTTCGATCGAGTTACAATTCCGCGGGAACTGGCTGCAGATAAGATCGTAGAGCTCGCAAGAAACTTGATAAAGCGGTATTTCATGGTCTCTTATCTCAGAAGAATTCACCAAGAAAATCTCTCCTTCGGTCCAATATCGTCGCCTTTATTGAACGAAGAAAATGATTTTAATAACCGGCAGTTAAGAATTTCATTAGAGATCGCGCCCCCGGATAAAGGGAGTTCTACGGACCCTTATCTTCCATCAATTTCGCAAAGATATTTTCAGCCGTAATTGAATTCTCCGCTAAATTACTCGTAACGACGGATACGCGTCGGCCTCCCGGGATGGAGGGACTTATCTTTGAAACGTAAGCGGAAAATTTTTCGGTCGCGCTTCCATCGCGATCGTATTTCGTCCCGCCTGGCGTTGGGGATCGTAGTTCGGGCTCGGTTTACGCGACGGCTTTGCCTCGGATTTAGGAAATTGGTACGCTCCCCGTGGAAACGCACCGATGGGGGAGTAACGATCGCGAAAGGGTCCGCGGAAAGTATTCCCAAGGCCGCGAGCGGATCCGTCGTCCGGAGACGTTCCATAATTATTCCATTCGGGACGCGCGAGGCTAATAATCGAGCCGCGCTTTCGCCGCCTCTCGGAACTTACGAGTCTTGTAATATTCCGTACCCGAGGACGCGGAAAGTTCTTTGATCGCGCCGGAGCCGAGTAACAGTTTCAAAGTGCCATTGAATAATCGAACGAGCCGCCTGAACGATGACGGAGTCGTCTCGCGCGAGGGAGTCTTTTGTTTCTTCCTCGAAAGACTCCGGGGACTCTGCGCGGAGGTGCGAATAGTTGAAATATTTCGCGAATTAACGTCTCCTTAATAACGTGATAAGATGCTGGTCGCGTTTCCCCGGTGAACGCTCGCGTTCCGACCGTGTTGCCGGGGATGAGACGACCGCGCGTTACGACGCGCTCCCTGGAAAACGGTTCTACGGAGCTCGTAAGGAAACTCCGACTGAACTGTTCAACAAGAGCCGTTCGCGCAAAAGCCCGTGATAACGGTTAAGATAGCCCGACTCTAATGCGCGACCAAATTTTAGTCCGCCGAGAAAGGCTACTGAAATATCCATGGCCTAATAAGGCGCGATCGTTGCGACGTTAACCGCGCGAAACGACCGTGTCCTGGTCCCTGGATGTATCGGGCTACAAAGATCACTTCCCACTGATACTCGAGCGATAACCAACCGTACCAAGTATTTTTCTAATCAAGTTAATTAGACATTCGAAGCTTAACCGTTTGAGTGCTGAATCTTTTGTTGTGCCAAAATTGCGGAGCGCACGGAGGCGCTTCTGTTTATCAGTATCAATTATAATTTTCTTACTATGTTTTTCAAGAAATAAATCAGAGTAAATTTATTTGAATAAATGTTACTTTTTGATATTTTTTTGCAATAACACAATATTTGTGATCTTATTAGATAACTACTCTTATTAATTTTTTCGTATACACACCCAATCACTTCCGCATCTTTGGTAAATATCCACAAAAGTTGTTTAGCATCCAAACGGTTAAATCCTCTGTTTAGAATCCTCAACCGTTCGACTGCCATGGGACTTTGCAAACGCTTATCGTGTCGGAAACTGAATACTTTTCTATTTTTACATTGTAAAAAAATGGATTTTTCCATTTCTAAGTAGGCTATAACAAAAATAAATAATCAAAAGGAGAAGAAATGTCTGAAAGTGATACTATGATCCGATAGTTGGCAATTTTAGACAGTGCAACGAAGAGCCGAGACCGTTTCGCAATGCAACGGTGAAGTTCTTGGACCAGTTTAACCAGAATACACAAGTCGCGTATCTCCAAATCTAAACAAGACTTCCCTCCAAATAAGAGTATACTATTAGCAAAATTAGATACATTCTAATTCCGCGAATCCAAATTTCCCTCGTACCCCTTCGCCACGCTCCCCGTAACAGATTCACCGAAGGCAACATCGCGGCGTCGCGTTGCGAGCCCAGTTTTCGAGGATAGACCGACTTCGCTCCCCATCGGCGAACCGGATTACCTAACGTAACGTGAAATTGCGACGCGAGCCGACCCATCCACTTATTTTCTCGGCCGCCGCGACCGCGGACAGTTATCGGTTGGCGAACGGCACGCGACGCAACGCCGGAACCCGCGACAAGTTCCGCGATTATTCACGGAACTTTGAGAGCGGCGATCGATTAATTGCAAATATCCGTTTACCTGGAATGCAGTGGGACAAGCGTTTGTCGGCGGTTTGCCGGAGCAAGCCGTAATATGTTCTCGCGACGGATTAATCACAGCCGAACGATAAATTTCCACGTAACATCGCGCCGTTCGACCGCGAGTGCAATCCTAATGGAAGGCCCGGTAAAAGCTCGGCGGTTATTTTCGACCACCGTCGGCTAACGATCCCCTCGGATCGTTATTCCCGGTCGCGATGACGGAGCAGTTTTATCGTTCCCGTTAATCCCGAAAAATAACGTCCCTCCCCGCCCTCCTCTTCCCGGCGACGCACGACGGACGGATAGACGTGATCGACCAGAGGCCCAGAATCGGACCTCGGGGGTCGGCCGGAAGCGCCGGGGACATTACTCGCGGCAAATTCTCAATATGACATCCTTTATTTCGGTTTAACCGAGTGGAAAGAGGTTGGCGCCTCGCCAACATTGGAAATCATTCGCCACCGTATTGAACTAACGAAACCTTCTATCACCCGCATCCCCGCCGAGCCGCGCGCCGTTTATCCCGTTTGGTCGTTTCCTGTTTTACAGGGACTCGCCCGTTCCAGCCTGTCCCTGCCATCTTTTCGCCCTACCTTTTCGTTTCCCCGTTTATTCGAGAGCATACACCGCGAGCATCCGGTGGCGTTCACTGGCAAATAATAATGCATCTTGTTACGACTCGTTCTCCTTATCGCGTCGACGCACGCGTCGTTTAAACGGTCCCGTCTCTCGCGTCTGATCTCCTTCCGTTCTTCTTTACTTCCTCCTTTCTCGAGTGTACAGTGGTACCGTCAGTTGCTGAGAACCTGACACTCGCGACATCACAGGGGCGGATACTGTCGCTTCGAGAAATCCAATGGCGAGTCTGGAAATGACTCTCCTCACTCTTCGTCGCGCGACACGAGTAGTGTGCGTGAGCGCCGCAGCGAATCATATGTCAGAGCTGAAGATCCGTGCGAGGAAGGCGTGCGCCTCGAAACTGACCACTCAGACGAGAGTGCCAGGTTCGTTGCAACGGACGGTAGCAGCGAGGAGATGAGGAGATTATCGAAACGGGAGTAGCAGACTCAGGTAATTGTTTGCTCGGCTACGTGCAACGATAATCGTCGCCATTTCGCCGTCGCTCCTCCCCGTCTCTTTGAACCTGTGTCTTCTCACTCTGTCCGTTCTGTCGTTTTCCGTGGGAACCTTAACCTCTTGGCCTATGATTTCTTTCTCAACTCTGATCGATACGGCTACTTTGTCGTTAATAATTTATTGGAAGAAGAGAAAAATTGGAAGCATACGTTACGCCTATATTTCCTTTCAAGTATAATAGTTGATTACAGAGGAATAATATTTACTTTGAATTCGAATGAACTGAGTAATATACATATTTGTTGAATCATGTTGAAAATCTTCACCGTAAAGATTGTAGCGAATAAATGATTTAACACATTGTGTGCCGGCCATTTTGTTCATTTCAACTTATATCAGTTACAGTTAATTTATTTATTTATTATTCAATATATTTTCGGGAGTATCCATAGAAATACTTTCAGTCATACGCGAAAGGAATCACCTATCTACTTTTATCAAAAATGTTAATGAAGTTGTACAAGTATTTATTTAACACGTTGAATGCCGCGCGATTTCATAGTGCAAAATAGTCGAAATGGAACAAATATAATATTAAATCATTTGATTAAATGGTATTGTTATTATTTATAATATAGAAATGTTGTCAAATAATCATGGTTTGGCTACTCGACAATACATGCAAATGGTATTTCTACATTTTCCGCGTACAATGCGTTAATTATTCGAACAGCAAGAGATCAATATACACTTTCCTCTTTTCCTACTGCTTAACCCTTTATAAATTGATGGCACTTATAGATGCCACTTTCATTACGGGTCAAATTACAGGGACTCTTCACCATTTTGATCCTTAAGGCAAAATCGGTTGGTGGCACGAATAGGTATCACCATGAAACAAGAAATGTAGGAAAATTTTGAAAAAAATGTCCAATAATAATTGTTTTCTAAAGTATTTCTAATATGTATAGGGTAGGGAATACGAATTATCATCAAAAAAATAGTTTGCCCTGTAAAGGATTAAGCAATTGGTATGTAATTTCGCTGCATCCGCTGAGGTCTTTCTATAGTTCGCGAAGAGCGAAACCTTAAGGTTCACGAAATCGGCGAACCGCCTTCAAATTACCTTCGAAACTGACGTCCCGTTTACGGGAGGATCGAAGCGCCGAAGATACGAGTAACACGGTCGAGGATCACAGCAGAGGAAATTGGTTTACGACTCGGAAAGTTTTTAGAGACAAATCGCGGCGACTAGAGATCGGAATTACTTTATTTAAATCTTCCCTTTGATTCCTTTGAAATCGCTTGGTTTCCCGTTAGCTTAATCGGGGAGTTGCACCGGCGAGTGTCCCGACGGCGGAGGATTATCGAAACAGGATTAAGCAACGGTCCTGTAGAAATCACTTCCGTTACCGCCGCCGCGGTGCCCGTGACGGTAACAGACACACCCGACTCTTCCACGGTCGTTAAAAGCTTTTCCCATTGCCACCGGCGCCCGGAGCTGAAAGCTCGCAAATGAACACCGCGAAAAATTTACAAACTCCATAAAAGAGGATCAGTTTAATTCTCGACGTTCGAAATCGTGGAACCGGCTCGTTAACTCTCCTCGGGATTCAGACCCCTTCCCGAAAGGATCTACGTGATCCAACCGTGCCGCGGATACTCTTTCCTCGGATCGCAAGAATTACAACGGACGAACATCGTTACGGTCTGTCGGCTCGTTGCAAAGTCTTCGGAGTGCAGTCGAGCTGCCCATGGGGAGAACTCGTCGGATGTAATTTCCATGCGGAGTCCGAGGTCTCGCGCGCGTCCGGCGACGCGCAGTGCCGTTTTCTGGTGAAAACTCAATAACTTAACTCTTTGCCCGAAGTGCTTTTGGCTTCTCACTTTGAGGTTCGATGTTATCTCATTTATAGCTTAACACGTTCCCTGCCACGTGTACCACGCGTGGTACACGCCAACGTTTGTAAGAAAATATTTTTAATGGATATATGGTCACGATCGGCGGTATACGTTACGAAGCAGTGAAAACATAAAGGAACAATATCGAAATATATAAAAATGACCAGAAACTTGAATATAACTTATTATTTTATTGAAAAATTCGATACAGTTCATAAGCAAAATATAACCGAAGTTTCCGTGGCACGGGACGTGTTAACACTAGAACTGCCAAGCACTTAAACTGACTTCTCAAAATTTCTGTATAAAACTTATAACTGTGTATTTATTAACACATTGCGTACCGGCTAATTTTCAGAAAACTGAATTGTGCGGATGGCAATTTTCACTGAGGTCAACTTATATCACTATACATAGAAAAATTCAGATATTGTTGTGTAATATATTTCGAATAGATAATCAATTCGAATTAAATTTTATATTTTTTTCAATGCCGTGGTAATTAGCGAAGTTGCGTAGCTAAGTGTCTTTATATAAAAACGAAATTTCTCGTTACCGGTACGCAATGTGTTAAGATTTCAATTGGTTTATATTTCAGTGTAGGTGTTAATAAATTAATTTCTTTAACGATTTCTGAATGAAGTATCTGTACCTCCTCAGTAAGTGTACAAAAATCAGGATGATTCTGACCCGTCTGATAGTTCTAGTGTTAATGTGATGATTTATTGAAGAATACTTGGGAGTCATTGAAATGGTACCTTCAAATGGTACAATTGCGATACTATAAATAAATATAGAAAAAATTGTTAAAATAACTAGACGTTGCAATGAAATGTCGAGTCTGACTTGATATAGGACTGCCAAGGGTTAACACGTTAAGCGCCATGTCAGTCACAGATGACGGGTGCTTCTAAATTGAAACGAATCGTAAGATGCAAGATAACCGATGACCAATGAAAATGTTCAATAACGTAACTAAGTTGACAATAGTGTGACGCAAAGATTGTAACACTAAATAATTAATAATTGTTCCTGCTTTTCTTTAATATTAACAAATATTAAGTTTGTTCAATAATAACAGATATCTTGCATTTCGATGCCAACGTTAAATATATAGAGAAACGAGATTTAAAAATTTTGATTTCCGACATGAAAATCATTTTACACAGAAACTGCATAGCATCGATAACCTTCAATTTTCATTACACGAACGATCGAAGTTCAGAGTTTCGTCCGCACGCGGCCGCACAGCGGCGACGGATCGAAGAAAATAAAAAGTTCGCGGGATTTCTTGAGCGAATTATTCGACCGACGGCAAGTTTCCCTCGGCCGACGGAGAATGTTGCCGTGTGGCGGCGGCGAGCGTGAGTCCTCGTATTTTCACGAAAATAGCACGTTGCACTTGGTAGCGCGAGGGGTAATTACAATAGCACGTTGTTACGGGGCGAGGTTCGAGTATTGTTATCACGATGATCCGGTCTCCCCTTTTACCTTGTAATTATACAGCGCGGCTCGGCGCACGCGGGCCCCTATAGTCATTGAAATTAAAGCTTTTTGCATTTTCAACGGCGCCTCGTTAATCCGTCACGATGACGGGTACGTGGCGCGTATTAGCAATAAATTGCGCGCGGCGTGCCGGCTCCTGATTTTATCGAGGAACAAGATTCCCCGAGGCGAGCCGCCCTCTGAAGTCCAACGCGAAACAATTCTCCCCCGAATTAATCGCTCTTTAACGTTTTCGTGGCTCTCTTCTTCCGGCGGTGGTAGTCGCAGTGCGGCTTTCCGGAGCGTACCGACGCGACGCGACGCTGCCATGCAAATTAAACCGCGCAAAGACCGCGGCTGCCTTGCCATCTGGAACATTAGTTTATTACGGATATCGCTGGCGGTGCTCAATTAAGAATACTTTGAACGTAAATCTCCGCGGAACGATTCCCGAGAGTTCCGGAGCTCCCTGGAATTGATTGAAATTCAAATCAGGTGCATGCTTGTCCAACGATCCTACCCTACTTCGCCGATCCTTTCGGAAGATCTCTTTGAATAAACTTTCTTCCGCTATATTACTCGCTCCCGACGGTTCTACGCGAAGTACGGGGCTCCGTAGACTTCATTGTTCTCGGCCACGTCGGGAACAGACGGAATAACGTTGCGCGGATATATCGCGGGCCCGTAGGGGTTAAACATAATGGTATTAAATCAAATCGGGAACGACCGTTCGGTTCACCCTCTCGACCCGCTCTCGTTACGCCCGGCCTTTAAGCCCCTTCTAGAACGAGACATTCTTTGCTAATGGTACGGGCTTTTAACGGCGGAGAACTAACTATCGAGATTTTCGTAATCGTTGCGCGTATTTCACTCGATTCCATGCCCGAGCGACGTACCAGCGAAATTTCCCCGCGATTCCGCTGGAATTCGGTCGCCCTCTTATCTATATTCTCAGTGAACGACTGACTCGTGCTCGCGATTTTCCTTTTTCTGTCGTCTCATGGCCACTTCCCGGAACGATTCGAAATCATTTTAGTCGCGTCTCGCGTCGATTATTCGGATTTACTGTGTTGCATCTTACTTTAATGAGCACCCTGTGTATTCATAATAACTGTTATTATTATTATGTTTATGTTCTCACGGTTATTACCGGGTACTGCATCCGTACGGGTTTGCACAAAGTATGGATGTGTTCTTATTTGTGTTTGGGGATTCAGGAATTTCCTCACTATTGCGCGTGTATTACTGTTACTATTATTATTACATTATTATTAGATATATTACTATTATTATTGTTGTTATTATTAGTATTATTATTACTATTATCACGTTACGTGTCGTACCGTTTTTTTTAAACTTCCTGTTCTGGCTAAGTGGGGCTTTTACACTTTTACAATTAAATGAAATTAAATAAGCGCAGTATACATGATACTAAAATGCCTATCTTTGACTTTTTAATAAATTTTCAAAAAATTGAACGTGTTATTATCGGATCACTTCTATTGCTATCCCTTTTACTAAGTTTAACTTCAACGTTCCCACCATAACAACCATGCCCGGGTACATCAAAGCGTGTTCGTCGTCGGCTCTATCTAAAAATAACAGTATACATACACCGAAATGCTCCATTAGCATTACGTCTATGCGTAAATCTAACCACTCCGAACATCTTGTACGTTCGACGAAGTGTAAACAGAGCCAGCAGCACACCGTCTTTTTCGGGAGTACGCATTCCTCTCGCGTGTTCTCTCTAAAATTTCGCATCTTTCTTCGGTGTCGATCACCCCCATAATCCCTTGGCCTACAACGACGAGTGAGACTCGTGGTGAAGATTTTCAACATGACTCAACAAATATATATATTACTCAGTTCATTCGAATTCGAAGTAAATATTATTCCTCTACAATCAACTATTATACTCGACACATTAGGCACCGGCTAATTTTCAGAGAACTAAATTGTCCGGATGGCAATTTTCAATGAGATCAACTTATATCATTACACATACAGGAATTCAGATACACTGTCGTGTAATATATTTTAAATAGATAATCAATTCGAACCAAATTTAATATTTTCTCAAATACTGTAGTAATTGAAGTTGCATAGCTAAGTGTCTATGTAAAAACGAGATTTCTCGTTACAGGTATAACATATGATTAGAATGTTTCTCTTTTTCCAATAAACTATATAGTATTCCCGGCTGAGCCCCCAATTTTATACTGGGGCTACTATTATTATAGATATCGAAAAGGTAGATCTTCAGTAAAAAGAGAATTAGGAAACAATATGGACAACACGTAGAAATACAACTTAATACCACGAAGGCCAACACACTCTCTATCACGTACAAAAATGTTCTCCGCTGTCTCTCACCAAAATGTCCTCATGCACGCATTTCCACTCGCTTTTAACACACCCCCATTCGCTCTGTCTTT
Organism: Nomia melanderi; assembly: GCF_051020985.1. Taxonomy (NCBI): domain Eukaryota; kingdom Metazoa; phylum Arthropoda; class Insecta; order Hymenoptera; family Halictidae; genus Nomia; species Nomia melanderi. The sequence goes on from NC_135008.1 coordinate 6,819,419, forward strand.
CTCACCCTTGCACCCTACTCGCATCTTTCGTCCATAGTCAAAATTCACGCAGTCACGTACACGCTTTTCTCACGGTCCAGTCGCTCAGTTCCAGACACTCTTCCTCGCATTCTTTCAGCCACTCGAGATTCTCTAAACGCAGTCACACTATTTTCCAAACGTCCCGGCGCCGGTCCGTCGCAATACGACTTGGTCGCCCTTACGCACGCACAACGAACCATTCATCCTACAATAAATATTCTAGATACTACAATTATCAATGACAAAGTAGCCGTATCGGTCAGAGTCGAGAAAGAAACCATAGGGCAGGGGGTTAAACCGGAACGCGCAGTTGCCGAGTAGCCGTGGTTTAGCGCACGATAATGAAATTGGCAAACGTATCGCGTAATTGCTGCATCACATAATTGAGAGCCGAACTCGTCGAGACTCCGCGGCGATTACTTCTCACGGATGCATACGCGTGCAATCTCCGCATCGCAGTATTTCCTGAACGAGTGGCTCAGCGACCGCGGGCCGGACGCTCCGGAGCATTAACGACTCGACTGTGCCGGACTGTTTCGAATAATTATTTCGTTTCTCTGATACCGCGTCACGCGGCGATATAAATCATGAGAGCGGGAAGCGCGTACTCCGGCATATTTGCGGTAAAACGCAGCCCCGCAGTTTGCAGCTTAAACTAAAGTTATCTCGGCAATTATGGGTCCGTTGATAATCTATTCTGGTTCAATTGCAGCGGCGAGTGTCGTTTACGAGGCGACTGCGTGCACGTTCATCCGTGCTCGCCGATAAGCGTTCCCTTTTACGTCGATTATTTAGCCGTCTGTATCGGAGACTTCGTACGCGAGTGGTAAGCTTTAAATTCGAGCCACCTCCAAGGAGCATTCGACTGATCGCGTGACGCTTCGAGAGTCGATCGACGTCAAGAGCGCGAAATTCGCTTTCTGTTCGAACATCGAAAGGAATCCGCGTTCGAGCGTCGTTCGGCGAGAATTAACGCGACCCGAGGAACAAGTCGACGAATGAAAATCGCTTCAGCTAATTCGAAACCGTCGGGACTGAATTTTAACGCTCCCGGTATTCGACGACAAATTGAAATTGCATTCGATAGAGGCACGATTCGTTTAAGCGGCGTCGTAGTTCAAAGGAGCAGCCCGGGCAGCGTTTATCGCGAATAATTCGCCGCGATTGTTTCGAAACGATCGCGATAAACGCGACGAGAGGTTCGCCCGTGAAGAAGCTGTAAAGGCGAGCGATCGTTTCCCGTAATCGGGGATTCTGCTCGGTAGGTTTCCGCTGAAAAAGCGCGCACCCAATAAAATCGGAACGTATCGAATCGAACGTTTCACCGAGGACAGCCTTAGATTCTGTTTTCGAGCGATAAATTCGTTACGCCCTCGTGAAAGGTATTAGCCGCGATCGCGTTTCGTGAAAAAAAAGGAGAAAAAAAAAGATGACGGAATGCTCGGAGGCTTTCAGAGACGAGCGAAAGGGGGGAAACGCTGCGGCAACGGACGCGTTCGGGTTCGACGGTAGAGAGACTAACGTTATTCTGTCATGGAGCTGCGCAGTTAAAATGTTTAAATACCCTCTTTTTCGGTCTGGCTCAGCGAAAACGAAGTTCGTTTTATGAAATTAAAAGCGGGACGGAGGAACGCGGAAAAAGTCGAGGCAAATGTCGTCTTGACTCGATTTCGCAAATTCAATTTCGCGGGGAAGCGGGCCGAGAGCCGCGACTGGAAATCGGACGCGGAAACCCCGGGAAAAAATACTTTCGTTCTCGTCCCGGGGAGGTTTCCGCGACGATTACGAGTAAACGGGCCGATTTGTCCGCGCTAAGCAAGAAACACGTTCTCGTTCCTCGAGGGACCGCACGAAACACCGAAATTCGAGTATTTACACGATGAAAGTTGAATGTTACCAATGAGTTCAGCAGTCCCTGCTGTACAAAATGATTTTCATTTCAAAAAACGATTTAGTACAAGTAAATTCTGTTTTTCCATTTGTATAACTTCGGCATCGAACCGCAGAATATTCATTGTCACTGAGAAAACTTCGTAACATCGACATAATGCAAACAAAATATAACCGCCATATGTTTAGCTCTATACTTTACAACTTTCGTCTGAATTCGGCGTTTTTCAGTGAGATCAACTTAGAAAAATTAGAAAAACTCAGATATCAATGTAATATATTTTAAGTAGATAATCAATTCGTATCAAATTTAATATTTTTTTCAATGCTGTGGTAATTAGCGAAGTTGCATAGCTGAGTGTCTTTATATAAAACCTAGATTTCTCGTTACCAGTAATGCGTTAACGACTAACAAAATTGACCTACTCCTGATTCCTCCTTTGCGCAATGATTAAAAGGATAACAGCTGTTTCCCTGTGAGATTCTTCAAGAAATTGATTTAACCGAGCTCAAACTGAATCGTAAATCAATGAAAGTCTCAATAGACCGACTCTTCGAGTTTCTCCAAGAGGAATTTCCAAAAGTCAATCCAACTGCTCGGTAGTTTGTGTTAAATCACTGAGTTTTGTCCAGAAAACGGGCTGCGGCCCGAAGGGAATTTCGACGCACGTCCATTCCTTTCGCAGGAGTAACGGAGTCTATTATTTGATTCAACGGCTAAGCTCTCCCGATTGATTTGACGGTATACGCCGGGGATCCCGCGTGATCCCAACCAAAGGATCCGACGATCCAGCTTAGCGAACTAATTTCTCCGATAGACTATAAATCACCGGACATCGAATCCGTCTTTTTCCAATCTACCCGGCGACGTTTCCCCGGCTCGAAATGATTCCTGGAGAGTCCTTTCTTCTCGTTACGAATCAACGTCGACATTCTTCGGAAGTCGTTTCTTCTGCGCGGTGACCTTTCCCCTCGCTTTCTCGAGCGTCGCGGCCCTTAAGCTCCGTTGCGTCTACGCGGGAGAATAAGCTGATCCTTCCCCCCGAAGTCTACGCAAAGTTCGATACTCGGAAGCTACGATTCCTTTTTTTCCACGAAGTAATCCGACGGGGAGCGGGAGGTCCTTTAGTACCGGTCTTTGCAGTATATAAGGACCTTAATAGGTCGGCCAGTGTCTTGCAGAAGCAAGTCACGAACGGAGCCAATTATCGGCGAAGCTAATGAAGCTATTCCTTCCGAAAAGAAACGAACGAAGAAGAGTCGTCGGAATCCGTCGGTCCCGGCTCCTTCGATATCCCCGGCTTCCTCTCATCGATCCTCTTCGTTCGAACTTCTCCTCGTTTGTTCTTCGACTCTTTCGCGTTTAAATTCACGGCCGGAAGAAAAAGCGTCGTCGCTCGGGAGGAGACGTCCAACGTGCACGTCACGCGGATTCCGTCGCCGCCGACTTTTCCTCCGTTGAACGCTCATCTCGATTTACACTTGTTGATTTGCAATTCCTGGAAACGTTCGACTCATCCTCGAGAACCGTTCCGAACTAGCGTTCGTTCGCGATAGAGCGCGAGTTTCATCGAAATTCGAGTTTATCACGCGGCAGTTTATCTTACGCGGAAGATTTCATCCCACGTCGATACATTCCCGATATTCTGAGGGAGAAACAGCTACAATCGGTATTCACTCGCGTCAACGAACGGCGAAAGCGCGAGCAGGTGTTGAGGGTGAAATTATTACGCGACTAACGCGAGTCGTCGCGATAAACTTTACAACCAAACAGATACCGCGGCGGCGAAGCGGGTATCGGTGGTTTAATCGTACGCGTAACGAGACGGCGACATGAAAGGGAGCCGCGTTATTATTCCGACGACGTAATTATACGAACAAGCAAGGAGGCGTATCGAGCGTATTCAAGGGAATACGCCGGGAGGGCGCTCCGTCGCGAACGGGGGCATCTTCCGGAGACGCGAACGCAGCGAGACGAGGCGACGTCACGAGCGGAAGCGGCACCGAACGTATGCGCCGAAACTATCCGACAAAACGATCTATTAATTTCGAGGAAATTCCTGCCGGAAGGTCGCGGCACGGTTGCTCCGGCGTAATCATCGTTTCGTACCGGGGAATTTTACGGCGCCGGCGTTCCCGTTTGTTACCGCCGCGGATTAGCTTCCGCGAGACGCGCCGCGATAATCCGAGCTCGATCAAACGAACGGCGGATATCTCGTTAAAAGCGGGACAAAATGATCGCGTTACTTTGACGAGCGCGGACCAACGCAATCGGATGGAAGACCGTACACCGAGCGGTGTTCATCCGCGTCCGAACCCCGTGAATCGTCCGCTTTAAAGTATCGATCGAATAAAACTCGCCGCGGCCGTTCGACGATCGGTTTCCGATTCGGCCGTGACGTTATCGCGATTATTGTCCGCGATAATTATTAGGTAATCAGCCCGGAGGTTCGTGGCACCGTTCTCGTCGCGTCGGTACGCCGGTTTCATCGCGTCGCCCGTAACCTGCGCGTACGGCCGAATAAAGGACGCCGGAGACTTCGCGGCCAATATCCGAGCGCGTACGCTGGAACAGGATTTTCCGGGCTTCCCCGTGACCGGCGGACACACACTTCGCGGAAATCTCGAGCGGTAAATTGCGCCGGAAAGAAATAGTTCAGATTGAAACCGAGCGGGTGTCTTCCGGTTTAAGCGACCGCGGTTGTTCCGCGAAAACGAGCGAACCTGAAGATGTTGCCGCGTTCGCGACTTACGAGCTCCATTAACGACGGACAATTGAACAATCGCGTGACGCGAACAATGACGATAATAGGTAACAAGCAGAAGTTTGCTCGCGATGAAAGCGCGGCAGGTAATCGAGCAATGATAGCGATGAGAGGGAGCTCTCAGGGATTAAGGGGACATTTCCGTGAAGAAACTTGAGCTGCCGCGAAATTGCACGTTCGTTAACGCAGCGCCGACCACGCGATCGGGCGCTTTTCAAATTGAAGCTGCCGGGAAGCATGGGAGACCCTTTCAACGATAGATAATGATTCGATATCGATTATTCCGTGTTTCATTGATTAACTATTAACGATTCCCGTCGAAGATTCAACGAATAATAAAATAGACAGTAGAGAAGTGTAGTTTGCACTCGACTCGGTCACCACTTGATTTGATACGGCTGAACTATGAAGTTGAATATTCAATGTTTTAAATGAAACTTTGTACTGATATGCGAAATATTCAAATAAAACAGCTTCGTTGTTTAAATTATCTGTGAATTATTAAATTAGTTTCAAACAGTTTCGTCTGTACCGTCGGAAACTATTGAATGTTTCCAGGGAAAAACTTTCGAGTGCAAAGTGTTGACCCTTTACACTCGAAAGTTTCTCACTAGAAATATTTAACATTTTTCGACGAGGCGAAAACGATATTCTTTGAAATTAACCCTTCGCGGACGAAGATTCTTTGAAATGTACAAAACCTTTGGCAGACGAAGTTAAATTATATATCGATTGCTCGATTGATGGGAAAACAGGAAACTACTGTGCTAATTTCTTGCTGTTTCACTAATTAAATCATTTGTTCGCGACTTAGTCTTCCAAATATGAACATCTGATCTCGCCTGGATGTCGACGTTCGTCCGCAAAGGGTTAACTCAAAGGGAAATCACAAGTGCATTGAGGAACACATCTATTTTATCCCAATATTTCACGTATTGAGTCATCAAACCAAGTTCAACATTAACACTAGAACTACCAGACGGTTCAAAATGACCCATTCCTGATTTCTTCATTTCGCAATTACCAAAAAGACATGTTTCTCTGAGAAATTATTAAAGAAATTGATTTAGCAGTACACGAACTGAATTATAAACCAATTCTCAATAAATGCACTCTTGAAGTGCATAGAGGAATTTCAAAAAGTCGAGTCAACTGCTCGGTAGTTTTAGTGCTAACCCTTTGCACTCAGAAGTATTTCGTTAGAAATATTTCAAATTTCCTACCTAGACACAGACGATATTGTTTTAAATTAACTCAAAGAGAAATCGCAAGTGAATTGAGAAACAAAGCTTTTTAATATCTCACACACCGATGCATTACACACAGTTCAATATTGAATATCAAATTTTATAGTTTCACTACATCTAATCAAGTGGTGACTGAGTCACCTCTCGAGTGCGAAGGGTTAAATATCAGACTTCCTAGTACCACCGCGAGCGCAAGGTGTCAACTATGAAAAGATTCGATCGCTTACCAACCACGGTGAGCTGTACAAAATGTCCGACGGGCGGCGTGGTGGATATCTGGCATTCGTAGATACCGGAGTCTCTTTTTTGGGGGTACCGTATCCTCAGTATCCATTCCTCGGAGTGCGGCGTGTGCACCGCCTGGAAACGCTGATCGCTCGTGTACGTGTAGCGTCCGCTGGTCAGCAAATGGATGTCCCTGTGCCTCACCCACGACACCTGCGATCAAAGCGACGGGGACCGCTTGAAAATATTATTCCGCGAGCCGTTAGCGGCGGACGCGAACGACCGTGCAGGGCTCCGCCATAAAAGAGCTTAAAACCGGGCGCGAGCGGAGGAAAATATAATTGAAAAATGTCCCGCCGGCACGTTCCAACGATCGACCGGCCTAATCGTTGTACGGGCTGTTTTTAAACCGGTCGATACCGCCGGCCAGCTATTTTTAGTGGAGAAGATAACGGCCGGGTATCGTACCGAACATAAACGAGTAAACTGCGGGCGTGACCGTGTCCCTATCCGCTGTGTCCATTTTTAAGGGTTGCCCGGACCAACCTGACCCGAGCCGAGCTCGCTGCCGCGCGCGCGGAAAAGGTAGGTCAGACCGCACTCCGGGGATTAATCGACCCCCTAAAACACAAAAATGATTAGACGCTCGACGATCCGGCGAACCGCGCGCGTCGACCGCTATTTTTCTATAGTGTTATCCCGCGATATCGTAAACATCGCGGCGTACTCGCAAAAATGCACCCCGACACGCGCGTGTCCCCATTTTTCCACGTTGAAAAGCGCACCGCTGTCGCGCGCAGCTTTACTTAACCGCGGTATCGATAACAATACAACGTCGCGTCAGAAATAGCGACGAAACAGCGAGTATCCTCAGGCGTAGAAACACCGTATCGCCAGCAAGCCGAAATAATTCCTTCCAAGGCGAAGTTCATCCGTCGTCGAATAAAAATACCAGTTTCGAACTTCGTTCCGAGGATCTTTCCTCGGCCGCGAGAGAGAACCGTGTCGGCGTCGCGCCGTAGCCGCGGATAATGCACCGCGCGAAGCACGTTGCATTATGTTCCGCTGAACGCGCTCGCGTCGGCTTATTACCGCTCGCACTTCGTTCTTTACAGCATTGGACCGTAGAAGTTTAGCGCTCATTCCTTTTTCCCCCTTATTGTTCGCCGTTACGGCGTCATCGCTCACCGTGAAACCGTTAAGCCAGCACGTGGCCCGAGCCTCCACCGGCGCGATACGGCTCCTCGCCGAATCGTTTTACCCGCTATCAACGTCGACGCGCGTTCGTTGACGCCTCGCGTGACTGAACAGTGTCAAGACACCGGGTCGATGCACGTGCGTGCGTATTCGCCGGTGTTCCCGGTTGTTTACCACTTAATTCGCGCGGAAAACACGCGCCCGCCGAGGCGGACGGTTCCGCACGCGCGTTAAGTAATTTCTGGTGTTTTCGTTAAAATTTCAAATGGACTCCGCCGGGGCGACATATCGCCGGCGTCCAGTTAATTTCTCATTTCTCGCCCCGGCAATTGCCGCGGTACGCAAACGCGGCCCGGTTTCCAGCTCGGACGTGGCCGTTTTAAAGCGAATCCCCGGGCTTCGCCGCTCTCAACTTCGAAAATTCCGTTCCAGCGATCACTCGTCTCGCGGCCGACGGCGACGCCGCTCGCGCGCAAGATATTTCAGCGTGACCGGTCGCCCCGGCTCGTCCGGACGGACTCGTAATTGTCCGGCGTAACGATGACGAGTGGCGGTCGATCGCGACGATCCCGAGACGAGCGTCCATTCGAGCGGGGATAAGCGAATTGGCGAAGTTCCAACGAGAGGCGTGCGAAACGGCATAAGGCGGGTTCGGCTGATACCGGCAACTTCTCGGGGCCGTTAATTAGAACGGGATCTAATCGATGATCCCGAGCCGTCATAACAGCCGTAACCCGAGCCATTTCCTACCGACGGCCGGAATCGTGCCGTAACGACCGTCTCGCGGCTTAAAAGGCAATTTCGATCGTTTTTGCCCGGCGTAATTTAACAGATTACTCCCGGCCGTTCGCCGGGCTGCGGCCAAGCAATCATCGCTATCCTGACTACGCGATCCGCATACGATCGCTGGAAAATCGAGACCGCTGCTCATTCATTACGACCCGCCCCCTTCCATCTCGAGCGGCGTTCGATGCGCTCGTTGCTTCCGACGCCGATTGCCTCGTTCCACGATCGTCGCTGTCGCGACGCGAATTCTCCGAAGGAAATCTATGAACCTACCGTTCGCTGGACGAGTCTTTTCGCCGTTGTATCGTCCGACGAAAGAGCGAACGATTGGATACACGGAAGACGTCTAGAGCGGCGTACAAAGGGGTTCTCGAAGGAAACGCCATTCGAAAGGCCTCGGAGAGGAGATAGTCGCACCGTTGAAAAGTGAGATCCTTCGCGCGTCGCCCGTCGCTTTCGAGCCGCGGAATGGAAAAAATCCGGTCCACCCTCGAGCGAAGTTTGGTCGGCGCGGTGATACGGTGTCGGGCGAACGCGTCCGCGTTGTACCTCGCGTTCGGGCGCGAGGTGTTCGCGCGTCACACACCGCCGTGACGTTACACGCGCGAATGCGAACGGCATCAACGAAATGCATTAGCCGGTACACACGTACCGAACACCGCAGCTGTACGTGTGAGCACATGCTTTGCATAGAGATGAGTTTCGGGATTAAAAATGTAACGCGCTGGCTGCACCCGGCCGGAGGTGGGGCCAATCGTGCCTCCTCTTTTTCTACTTAATCTACGAAACCGCTCGTAAGGAACCCTTGAACCGGACGTTTAATATCTGCGCCCATTCTTTCGGCTGGCGTTTATTCGATATCTTGCCTGGCGCGGACTGAATTAGAGTTTGAATAAAATCGAGCGATTCACGCGCGCCGGCAGGCGGATCTCTCGTCGAGAGATCCATTCTTCCGCGCGATTATTATTCCGCATTGTACCGCGTGAATCGGGAGAAAAATAAACATAGGATCAACGGAGAGTCTCGCATCGTTTATCTATTCTACGCTCGCGTTTCCTTTATTGAAACCCATTCAACGACCGAACGCGGCCGCATCGAATGTTAACGATGTTGTATTAATCGAATAAAGGATTGCTTTATCGTCCTGCACGCGTAACCGATGGCGGAGCAACTTCGCGGAACGAGGCGGGTTGTAATGCCGATGCGGTGCTCGAGGTCAGTCAACGGACCGCTCGAAACTCGGGGTCGGTTGATAATTGCGTAACTAGAATAATCGCAAGTTGCTTTTCGACGCGTTTAATTCGCGAGGGGATCGAGCCGGCTTCCCCCTCGCTCCTTCAGCTACCCCGGTTGCCGGCACTGTAAACACGCCGTTCTCGTACAATTTCGTTCCCCAAGCGTTTACATAGAATTTACGAATTAATTCTACTCCGCGGAACGTTTCGCGTCGGCCGGTTATGAGAGGAACGTTCGCCGTCGCTCGTTCTTTAGGATTTCGGGCTAAGAAACGAACGATTCGACGAGCGGCCGAGTCTCCGCGCGGAATCGTTTATTCGGGAAGTGATCGAGAATTTTTGGCGCGTTTCGTTCCAGAACAATGCTTGGTAACTCTTCGCACTATGGAGACGCCTCTCAGTCAGCAATCGACTTAACACAGCAAATCGTAAAGCTTAACCCTTTGCACTCCGAATTTCTTTTGCAGTTTTTCCTCGACGACTCTGTATTATTACGATATTTTGATTGAAATGCATTTTAACTCAATTGACGGTTATTTACTGTAGTCTGTTCTATCGTATCTTGAGAAATTGACATTCTTTCATTTAGATCTTGGAAATTAGAAGTTTGAAAGACAATTAGGATGCATATTAACGTATCTACATAATCAAAATCGACCCAAACGTTTATCAAGCGATGTTTATAAAATTCAATGAGTCACATTGACTCGTTCCGTGAATCTAGTGTTAAAAAATAATTTGTAGAGAGTAGTGTAAACGATTCTTCCTAATAATATTGAGAATAACATAGTAATGTAATATATTTTAAAAATATCTACAAAGAATCACATCTGTGAATAAAACTGATGTCGAGTCAAAGGGTTAATTTCATTGAATAATCCGCAATATCTTATAACGTATTTCGGAATGGTTCGCGTGAGAAGCCGGCGCGTTTCAAGAGCGCGCGAGTGGATTGGTCTCGAGCGAGCCGAAAGGTTCGAGGTCGCCGGCGAATCGGGTAGGAGCACTTACGGTCCTATTTCCCAGGTTCTTCACTTTGCAGACGAGCTGAATGGTCGTTCCGACGAGGCCCGTCACGTTCGACGGGATCGTCGTGTCGAAGTACGGCTCGTTGTCCGGCGCCCGGCGCGTTTCGAAGGTGTCCGCCTCGAACAATCGATTACTGTGCACAGCTTCCTCTGAAAACGAAGAAAAAGAAGAGTCGAGTCATTCGCTTAGCTACACGCCGCGCGATAAATCCCCGGGGAATGCGTTTGATAAGCGATCGCCCCGTGGAATCTTTGTCGCGTCGCGTCCTTTCACCGGTCGCGAGCCGACGAGCGCCGAGCTTTGCGAAACGGATCCGCGAAATAGTCCCGGCGACGTTCCTCCGTGCAAGCGCCGCGGCCTTTTTATTTATCGCGCGTATTTCGCGCCGTTAAAAGCCTTCTCCTTTTCATCTCGCGCGAAAATTTTGTATTCCCTCTTCCTCCTTCTCACCCTCCCTCTGTCTCTCTCTCTCTCGTGCGCGCGGCGGTCTCCCTCGTTTTTTTCATCACGGCCTGTAATTACACACGGTGCGGTAAACGGTACTGCATGACCCCCGGACGGGTGAGAAATAATTTTCTCGCTGTGCCGCTAGACGCATTTATTAAAATTATACCGTGCAAAAGGAAAGTATAGAGCGATCGTGTACTTTGAGCCGTGTACACGGCTGTACCGGTGGCACGGTGCTCGAACAACGTTGTCAGGAAGCTGTTCCGTCGCTTAGGAAAATATTTGCCGCGTTGAAATCGATAACTTCGTTCTACGAAATTAAGGTCGAGGTTTCGTCACGCCCTCATAAATTTCACAATTTCAGGCGAATTTTACGAGCTCAATCGAGCACTCTGTACACGCTGAGTTAATAGTCTGAGCTAATAATATCGTTGCATAATATATTGTTTAATCTCTCCCTCTCGTAACAATTCTCTCCGTTCGGATTCCATCGGGAACCGTTCTTTCTCTTTCCCTGTTCCTCTCTCTCTCTCTCTACTCTGGAAAACCGACGTTCGTTCCACTGGACTTTGATAGATTCCCGATTCCTACGCACGTCGGAGAGCACCGACCGATCAGAGAACAAACAGGCTCGGCTCCGCGTTCGATAAAGTCAATTACAAGCGTAATCGCGCATTCGTTCGCGCGGGTTCGGACAACGCCGAGTTTATTCGAGGAATTTCGATCGGTTCGGAACGCATCGATGTCCGGGCTCGGCTCTCGCGGCGCGGAGCGGAAGTACACGATGAAACGACAGGCGCATAACTATCCAGCTGCCTCCGCCTGTAGTCCTGCACTGCGGCAAATACGATCGCGTTCGCGCGAGTGGGTGTAACGAGATACGTTTACACTGCTGCAACAAGCCGCGCGTACCGCGCGCGTCGTTCTTTTGCCATTCATTCCGGGTCGGATCGCGCGGAAGATACTTGACGTAGATCCGATGAAAAGAAGCGCGGATCGATCGCGCCCCATTGTCCGAGCCGATCGGAGATCAGCTTTTAACCCTTCGCGTTCCCGAGCCACTTTAAGCTCCTCTTATTTTCCCTCGATTCGAGCGTAATAAATAAATGAATTCATCGCGGACGGCGGAATCAAAGGGAATTCAGCCGTGTTCCCGGGTAATTCTTCATTCCCCTCTTTGTGCATCCACGGAGCCTGTAATTTGCGGAAGAACCAACGGCGAACGGAAACATCGCGTCAAAAGTGCCTTCCCATCTCGAAGTTACGCGGGGCAAATATCCTTTGAGAGGGAGACGCGTTCAAAGCGGATACCGCGTTAATGAAGTCGGATACTCGTGGAAGCATTAAATTATCCGGATACGACGCGGCGCGGGGAGCCCCGGCCAGTGACGTTTCTCAAACGAGCCTCTCGCAATTTCAATTCGACGAAACAAAGAGCCGCGGAACAGATTTTTAAATACGCTTTTTCCCCCGCGACGGGCCGGCCTTCCTGGCGGAGGCTTTCAGCGCGAGCGTATTTCCCATTTGGCGGTTCCTCCGCGGAATTGGCCCGTCCGTGGCTCGCGCGAAATATTCCCGGGCTACGTGCTCGCGACAGCCCCGGGGATTAACCGTTTCCAAACGCCTATAAAGTATCTCTGGTTTCTGATCGCGGCGACGCGATACACGGCCCGATTTAACCGAGGAAATATTGCCTCTGCGACGAATTAATCGATCATGAAACGACGAATATTACGATTCGCCCGGCAAACCAGTCGCTCCGTCCCGAAAACAAACTTTCCCGCTCAACCGGCCGCCGCACTGTGTGTAGCTAAGTACTTCCTGCTGTACAAAATGATTTTCGTATGATAAATCAAAATTGAATGCGAGTAAATTCTATTTTTCTGTTTATATGACGTTGCAATCGAAGCATAAAACATCCGTTGTTATTGAACGAACATAGAAAATTTCAATATTTCAACACATAAAAAAAAACATTTTTGACATAGAAAAATTAGAGAAACTCAGATATCATATCGTTATGTAATATATTTTAAATAGATAACCGATTCGAATGAAATTTTATATTTTTTCAATGCTGTGGTAATTAGCAAAGTAGCATAATTAAGTGTCTTTATATAAAACCGAGATTTCTCGTCACCAGTACATAATGTGTTAACAATTAACGAAATGACCTACTCCTTCGTGCAATGATTAAAAAGATAACAGCTGTTTCTCCGAGAAATTCTTAAAGAAATCGATTCAGCAATACGCAAACTGAATTGTAGATCAATCAAAGTCTCGATAAACGCACCCTTAAAGTTGCTATACAGGAATTCCAAAAGGTCAATTTAATTACTCGGTAGGTTTAGTGTTAAGTTACCGAGTGTTCTCCAAAAACCGGCCATTTGTACGCACCGTGCATCACCGTGGTTTTCCCTTTTCGACTTTCCCTTCGTGTCCAGTTTCGCGCTTCTAGCGCGGCCGCGATGAACAGCGCCGTTTTAACGAATTAATTAGACTCGCTCGTACACGTTATTTAATGTTTCACGTATCATTTCCACCTGAAAGTTTCCAACTGCACGTGCAAAAGCGAGCACGCGAAGCAGCTCCCCGTGCTCGCGCCCCAAATCGGCAACGGACGTTTCGAAAGTCGCGGAACCGCCGACGAAACCCGCGGCAACGCGAATTTTCGCGCGAGGAAGCTTTCCGCTGTTCCTGCGAGCTTAACCGCTTGGCCTATGATTTCTTTCTCACCTTTGATCTATACGGCCACTTTGTTATTAATAGTTTATTGGAAACAGAGGAAAATTCTAAGCATATGCCTACATTTCCTTTTAGATATAATAGTTGATTACAGAGGAATAATATTTACTTCGAATTCGAATGAACTGAGTAATATATATGTTGAAAATCTTCGCCACGAGTCTCACTCGTTGTTGCAGAGCAAGGGGTTAACTCGCCGAGCAGAAGTTACGCGTTAACCAGTGAACTGTGGAATTTACTTGGAGAAATCTCTCGCTCTGCGCGCAATAAAATCGAAGAATGGAGCGTGTACTCGTCGAACGCAGGACGAACGCGCGCAGAGTATATTTTAATGAAAGATCAAAGCGAAACAAAGAAGAATTACATGTTTATGTGAAAAAATAAAGAATTCGTAAAGAATCAGTATCATGGCTTTACGATAACGTGTATACTCGTGAAACACCGTTAACTGGTTACAGGAGACGGTCTAGTCGTTGGTACTTGGAATGTCTTTCGCCCGCGACGAATAATTGAATATTTCACGACGGGTTCGACGATTACGGCGACACCTTGCCGGATTTAATGGAGCCCGTCAAAAAGGGTTATAGCGCGTTCGCGCCGCCACTGGAGACGGGACAGGTAAATTGCCAGGCTAAGGGGCCAGGGTTTCGAATATGTATCTTGGAAATTGCATCGGGAGACGCTCGGGTCCCCTCGATGCGCGTTTATCACGCGAGAAAGACCAGGGGCGGACAAGAGGGGCGAAGTAACGCGCGCCCCTTTAAGATATTTACTGTAATAAGCTCGCCGAGGCCTCCGCTCCGGATAGGACTGCGACTCGCAAATTACTCCTCCCTCATTGTCCCCTCTCTTCCACCGGCTAACCTCACGGTTTTTACAACTTCAATTATTCCCGCCGTTTCCACTACGTTGGAAACTGAAGTACCGTCAGTTGCTGGGAACCTGGCACTCGTAACATTATAGGGGCGGATACAGTCGCCTCGAGAAATCCAGTGAGTCGAGAAACGGCTCTCCCCACTCTTCGTCGCGCGACGAGTAGTGTGCGAGAGCGCCTCGTCCAATCGTATAGCAGAACTAGAGACTTGATGGAGGCGTGCATCTTGGAAACTGACCACTCAGACTGGAGTGCCAACTTCGGTGCGGTATAGTCTGGAAAAGTATTTTCCACAGGGTCCATTCGTGGAACCAAAGGTTGGAACCACTAGCGGTTTTTGTCGCAGCTACAGGTTCATCGAATATTTTTGTCGCTGTTTTTTTTTAACCGTTTGAGTACCAGAGGTGTTTATGTTCTGATGCGAGAAGATCCAAGCAACGCGACAGCGCTTGTCTTAACACTAGGTTTACGGGCATTTATTGTACACTTCATTCTATTATTCCTAAAATCGATGCTCGTTTATTTAGATTGAAACTGGAGATTCGATATAGTAGGTAATTGAGGTACATGTCAGTGTGATCAATCAAAATCGGCGTAAACATTTACAAAATAATATTTCTAAAATCCCATATGCGTCAATTTGACGCGTTCCGTAAACCTAGTGTTAATCTATGTTAATACTATTACATGTATATATTAATTTATAACAGGTAACAATGAAATACAAAATGTATTACTCGGATTACTTATATACAAGAAAAGTAGCGACGCGACGTGCATGCGCCCGAAAAGTTGAGCGCGTTCCGCCAGATTCTGAGCGCGCCGTCAGTTGTCCGTATCGTTTACATGCGCTGGGGGTTTTCGACGTGAAATCCGAAGAGCGCGAAAACGGCGCGTGGGATTCAAACGGCTAAAAGGTGGTCGGGGCAACAGATTCTTTGGCAGTCCGCGCAGTCGGCAAAATTATACGCTGCGATCACGTTCTCCGTTCACCGCACGCCTATCGAGAGTGCTCGTGGAACGCCGATGATCGGCGCACTTATGAAGCGAACTCCCGATCGTTCGGATAATGGCCGAACGTGCCAAACGACGGGTCGTCCTGTATTTCAAGTCGACTAATCGCGTTTCCCTGCTGCGCTGTTGCGCAAATCTCGTTCTTTTTGATCGGTACGCCTTCCAGAACGAGCCTTCTCATCCGAGTCGTCTACCGTTGAACAACGTCGACGCGTACAACCTCGAGAAATATTTCTTACGTCGACGTAACACGCTCGGGCCGCGCAGGACGTTCCCGGCGTTGAAATTCCGAGGACCCAGTGCCGCCGTCTCGGAAGTAAGTAGGACAAAATAGCCGGCGAGCTCCGTTATTAACGATATATCTCGTTCAACGGTTCCCACCGCGAGTAATCCCGCGTAAACGAGACGGTTCGTGGAACTTTGAAGGTGTGTTAAGACGGCGCACGCCACTTGGAAGCGTAACTACGGCGGTCTCAGCGCGCCGAACGCGTTTCCGGCGCAGTCGCCGCGCCGCCGACGGCTGCTCGCGAAACTCGAAAAATTGATAACCGCTCTACACGGTTTTTCGGAACGAGAGAAATTCGCAACGCGCGTCTTCGCCGCGACAGCGCCTTTGTTCCTCGCGACGTCCCCTCGAAGAATCGTTGCATGCAACGGTTACAACGAACTTCGCTTTCAACGACAAGAGCGCGAGGCCAAATTGGCCGAACTCGTTACTGACCGGATTTATGTCTTCCACTCTCATCCGATTCGGCTCCATTCGGTCCCTCAAATCGCTAGCTCCCCCGGAGGGCAGAAAATTTTGGCTCTGCCCTCTTGCTCGCGCGAAAATAACGTGGGTTTTCGGATAACCGACAGTTTAATCGTCGGATTTGCGCCGGGGAGCACCGTGAAAGCGGAAGATCTAACGAGCCGTGAGCCGAGCGTACGATTCTAGGACAAATTGCTCGATAATCGCGTTAATTAGGATCCCGATTTTACGTTAGAAACGTAAGTGCAGCGTAACGAACACCCGAATCCCAAATCGCTCGGCCCGGCACTGTCGGT
Source organism: Nomia melanderi (assembly GCF_051020985.1). Taxonomy (NCBI): domain Eukaryota; kingdom Metazoa; phylum Arthropoda; class Insecta; order Hymenoptera; family Halictidae; genus Nomia; species Nomia melanderi. The sequence goes on from NC_135008.1 coordinate 6,835,941, forward strand.
TCCTCGGGTTTTCGAGGGCGAAGTAACTCGATCGTGGTATAATATATCATTCGCGATTCACGGAAACGGTGGCGTCCAGCGATTTCGAGGATTTCGATAGTTCGGAGACGTTTTACGAGGACTGGCCCTTTCGAAACGGCCGACCTAAAAGCAGGGGACGAATCGACCGTCTTATCGTGCGTTCACGACTGACCCAACTCGTGATGTACGGTCGTATAAGAAGCCTCGGCCAACGACGGAACTCGATACGAGAGTAACCCGGTGTCCCTTACGTTTTACAAGCGGTTTGCTACAACGTTTCGAAACAGGGGACGAGAAACGGTCCGGCACGAGTGCTTGCGCGAACCTCTCGTATAGGAAGTCCACGTCGAAGATCGAATTCGAGATAAATATTTCTAGAATTCTATTTTACTGTGTCTCGGCTACGTCTAGAAAGATGGAACGAGGATACGCGACGAGATTACCTTCGATCCGATTATTCTGAAGCACGTCGAATTATCCAGCGACTCCCGACGTGATCGATAAAGAAAAATTTCTGTACGTTCCAATTGTTCGTTGTTCAGGAAACAATGGACGGAACGCTCGGTAGATGGTATGACGGATACCGCGAGGAAATTGACAGCGATCGCGTGGCGCAGCGATCGCTCGGCGAAATCGGTAGAGGGTGTTCGTTTAACGAGGGAAGCGTCGCTCGCGCCGATACCGTAAAACTGCAGCGTACGTCGTCGCCGTTGCGACCGGGAAATATGGGAAAATGCGCGAGCTAGGGAAATGTCTCGGCTTTTAGCGCGTGAACAATATCGCGAGGCGTTGTAACCGGGAATCATCCCTGCTCCGCTCGAAACTTTTATCATTTTTCCTTATTCCGTAAAGTTTTCAGCGCGCTCGCGAGGCCGTCTCGCCGAGTGGTAGAAGCCCGGTCGGATCGTTTATTAGCGGCGTGACGGCACGCTCGATATTATCGTACCCGGCAACTTCGCTTACACCGTTCAGCTATAAAGTTCCCGCCGTATCTCCGACGACTTCGTTAAATAATATCAAATTGAAATCCGTATCGATCGATCGAGCAATAACGCCGCTCGGGTTTTACGTTCGTTCGGGTATCGAGAACGCGAAACACGCCGAGGCGGCGGGGACGGAGCTTTCCCCGGCGCGCCGGGGACACCGGAGTTACTCTGAAACTAAGAGAACTCGGGCGTACGAGCCGCAACATCTTTTTCAAGCTGCCGTCTGTTCGCCCGGCGAAGAATGTCGTCGCGGGACGGCGAAACTTTCGAAGCGACGCGACGCCGTAGAAATTGTTGTCCCCGAGAACCGGTGCTTCCCAATAAACTCGGGATCGCGCCGAATGGGTTTCCCACTTCTCGCGAGATCGAAACTTCGGAAAGACTGACGACGATCGGAGGGGTTCGATCGATTCGTTTGCGAATCTAACGGGTTGAATGTCGCACGATTTCGTAAAGGAAAATACGCAGAATGGAAAGAACGCGATGCTACGTCGTTCGATTGAATTGCATCGTTGTTATTGCACGTTCTAGCTGAGTGTCACCGCGTTGGATAGAATTATTCATAATAGAAATCTTTTCGAAGAATTATTGTTTAACCGAGTCAACCATGGTAATTCGATTTGGGATCGCCGGTGACCTCCGTAGCATTCAACGCGTTAACCCATTGCACTCCACGGGCAATCTCAATTGATTTGACACAGGAAAATTATAAAGTTTCATGTTTAATGTTAACCCTACGCACTCGAAAGTTTTTCAATACAGATATTTAAGATCCTTTGACGAGGCGAGGACGATATCCTTTGAAACTGACTCGAAATCACAAGTACATTAACGAACGAAGCTATTTTATTCTAATATTTCACGTATCGAGGGGTTATACAAAGTTCAACGTTAAATATCCGATTTTATAGTTTTACCGCGTCAAATCTAGCGGTGACTGAGAGTCATCTTCCGAGTGCAGTGTTAACCCTTCGCAGACGAACGTCGACATTTTGAGATCAGATGTTCGTATTTGCTACGCTAAGTCGCAAGCAAATGGTTTGATTACTAAAACTGTATAATTTAGTTTATAATTTAGCTGTATAATTTAGCTTCATCTGCTGACGGTTTTCTATATCTCAAAGGATCTTCGTCCACAAAGGGTTAAACGTCGTACAATGCACCCATATTTGAAATATCGAAAGAAAATAGTTCGATTTATGTGCGATTTCTCGTCGAGTCAGTTTAACCCTTAAAATGCTGACTAGGTACCTATAGGGAGCCCAGGAAGTATTTTTCCTTAATAATTTTGTAAGTAATATTTTGTAATTTTCCACATTTTATCTATTTTCTCTTTTCTCGTCAAGTATTGTGGAGACTCCCCTCCTGGAGAGAGATAGGTTAGTACGTTTATAGCTAAAAACAAAATAACGGTAATGTTTTCAGAATAGACAAATCATCCACGATACTTGATGAAAAAAGAGAAAATGCCATAAAGTATGAAAAATTACAAAAAATTATTTACAAAATTATTAAGGGAAAATACTTTCTGCGCTCCCTATAGGACCCCACTCAGCATTTTAAGGGTTAAGCAGCGAAAGATCAGTATTTGATCTTACTGTTCTATAGTATTTAAGAGTTTGGTATGAAAATCGGTTTTCAATGAAAGGGACTTGTAACGGAGTTAAATGTTCTCGTGCATAAGAGAGATAGGGACGAACGGCGCGTTGAATTTTGAAAAAGAATGCTGGCATCTCATTAAGAAACGTCGGGTACTTCCAATGAAAAACTTCCGGAGTGCAAAGGGTCGACGACGGTTTCGCTAATACGAACGCGCGGCTCTCCCGAATTCGCCGGAAGGACTTGACGTAAATGGCATTTTCCTTCGGATGCACTTTTTGTGCATCGGTACCTGCGCCGCCAAAGGATCCGGGGGCCGCGAACGCGTCCCGTGTGTCGACTTCGATCGTCAACGTCACCCGTCCCACCGCGTAGGCGTCTATTTCCGTCGAATTTCAGCCGTATTTCCGCCTCCAGGATTCCCGACGTACGCCGACGATTGCGTTCATCCGAACTTTCGTATTCCGAGTCGCACTTCCTACATCTGTCGTTCAACCTTTCCAATTTCCCCCCCGCCCGTTCCCGACAGGCCAATTCGTCCATGGTCACTGGATTTCCCGAGATACCTCGCGAGAACGCGTCGATATTAACCACCGCGGGTCTTCGGCTTCTCGCCGCCGATCGCGATGGATCAATTAAAAATTATACGAGCCGAGTGCTACAGGATTCAGAAATTTCTCTCGATATATTACGCTGATATTTTCCTTTGTGCTTCGTATAATTTCAGGGATGCAATTTCCGCTGGAAAATTAACAGGGCTCGAACTTTTCCCCATAGAATTTGTTTCCCGCTCGCAACGGTCGTTCGGAAGAGCACAATAGAAATCCTCGATTAAAAGGAGAACCGGCGGATTCAGTTGTCCTAACTTCGAGTATTTAAACAATTTCGTTATTTAACGTTGCCTCGGCACGGTCCATCGGTGCCCCGATTGCGATGCTTCGATAGCTCCGGGCAAGTTGCTCGCGAAAAAAACTTTGATTAATAAACGGAAAAGGGAGGAGGAATGTTATTGTTGCACAGCCGCGATTCGCGGGTTCGCCGGGCGGCGAGCGCGCTCGGCCCGCTTGATCGCGTTAAAAATCCCGTGCTTTCGCTCGTAAACTTAACAAAATTATTTTAATACCGTCCGCGATTTCACGGGGACAGTGGAAAAAATGCCGGGAACTGAAGCGCGGAGCTCAACGCCCGTTTTCCGTTCCTCTATCTCGTATTTCCGCTGCGTCCCTATTTACAGCCCGCTGGAAAATTACGCGTGTACGCGTAAGTATTTAAGAGTGGACTCGAAGAAATGCGCTTCGGATCGCGAGGATCCGGAAACACTCGCCTGCAGTCGGATCAATTTTATTAGACGGAGTCGGACGGAACGGCCCGAGCGGGTCCTGGAGAAGTTATGACCCAGGTTCTCTTGGAGCCGGGAAAAACGACGATGATTGCGAGCCAGTAACGCCTATTGCTCACCTGTGCAACATTTTACGATGACCTGGATACGCTCAAAGGTCCGCGAGATCGTCTGCAGCTAAAAGTTCGTTACTCCCCGACAGACTCCGCGAGGCCGTTAGCTTCACGAGCGCGAAGCTCAACTTTGCGGCCGTCGGTACGATACGAGAACTAAATTTCATTCGTACGATGAACCAATTCGCCGGGTCGGCGGTCGTTAATAAATATTATCGTTGTCCTCGTTATCGCCGTAACCAGCGATTAAGAAAAATATTATTCTCGAAGTTAAGGCTGCTCAGTTTCGGGCGAATAATTTGAACACGGAACAACCATTCGCCGCGATCCATCCGACGACGCAGTCGAGCTGCCCGGCTACTTTTCCTGCATTATGGAAACACGCCGAACTCATTTGGATTTAACCCAGTTTCGCGGAGACTGACGCCACGCCGGGGATCACGCGGGAATACGCTCGTAAGCGAACAAACTGCTCCGAGGGGCGAAACAGCTCCAGCGAAATAATTATATTCTTCGCACTCGTTGCGAACAGTTCTTTCAGCCCCGACCCTTTCCCGGCGGTTCCCGCGTTGACCGCGGCGACGAGCGCGCGTGTTCGAACGCCGGTTAAATGGAGCCGTCGAATTAACGTGAAATTAAATCGAGCGTCTCCTTCGAACTTCATCGGCCGCCGGAAATGGAAATTCGTCGGCTGGAAAAATATATGATTTCCATATATCGCTCGCGACATTAAACTCCGAGCGTCGGTCGGCCGGAATTTCGAGCAACGGTTGCCCGTAGAATCATTGAAATTCTTTCGGGCACACCGGGAGCCGGCAGAAAATGTTCTTTTTCCTCCGTTGCAATTTCGCGGAGGAAAAAAGTTCCGCCGTGCCGGCCGCGGGTACAGTTAATTCGAAGCTCGAAATTTCGGCCGACGTTCCCGTGACCGTTTGCTCCTTAATGTATCGTTGTTAACGCACTATCTCTTCGCGGATAATAACGCGGTCGTGTCGCTCTATTGGCGCAATGCCATCCGGCACGGCAAAAAGTATATGACGGATGAAGTGCACGCTCCCCCCTGATACTGCAAAATTCATTTCATCGCTGCGGCTGGAGGCAACATCGCGCCCCGACCCATTCCCAGCCAAGACCAGCCGCGGTGTAAAACATTATTCCACATTACACTTCGCGAGCCGGCGAGCATCGGATGAATTATTCCCTCGGTTTCTTCCAGCCGGGTCGAACGCGCGGCCGCGACGCCCGCGAATGCTTAAACGCCGGAACGAACGGCTGCCTCCAACAAATTAACCCCTAATAGCCACCCTATAAATGCGGCAATTTTTTGGAACGCTCCGAACGCCGGATAATTCAGCGGGAGAGCTGCCCCTCGCGCTACCGCGACCGCGATTGCCTTTCCCCTCCATTTACCGCTGTCGAGTTTTTGCGCGTCGCGGGTCCGCAATGTCGAACTCGTTGCGCGAATCTGTCGACATTCCCCTCATTCCCGACCCTTAAATTCTTTTTAGAAGCGAAAGGGAATACGCTCGTCGCTCTCTTCGCCGGAGATTCTCGCGATGAACGCGACGAGCAACGTTTCCTTTATTTCGCCTCTATCCGCTGGGAAAGAAATTAAACCATCCGCATCGAGTCGGCGAGCGGTTCTAACGCTTCGCTAAAGCGTTTCCACGTTATCGGCTTTCAAAACTCATCTTAAGCGGACGTTCGATTACCACTGAATTATTCCGTCCGTTATTCCGTCGGATACCAGGTCATATCCGACTGCGCGTTCGATCGATTGGATCGAATCGGATCGGGAAAAAACGTTCCGGCGGTCCGGATATCGGAAATTTCCAGTTATTCAGCGGATTTCGGGAATCCCCGGTGTTTTCCCCGTGTACTGTTCCCACCCAGTTTCCGTCCCGCGTATCTTCGTTCCGAAGTGGATCGAAATTTTCACGCTAATGGAGACCGAGATCCGTTCTTAGAGGCTCGGAGGGAACTAGTTTACGGCGTAACTCGTGGAAAACGCATTTTTGAACTCTGTTTATTAGCCATCCTTCTCCTGATTGCTTTTCTCCGTCGTTCCACTGGCGTGCGCACGTCGCGCGCCGCGTTTTTACGACGTCGAACGTTTCGCCCGGCGAAATCTCGGAGGGCGCGCTTTGAAACGCGGTACAAAGGATCGGAGCGCAATTTAGGAAGAAGAAGGAAGCGGTAACGGTTCGATCGAACGAAACGAACGAGAGTGTCGTCGGTAACGAGGAGAGCCTGTAACAGCCGGGGGTTGATATTAATACGAAATTGCTGTTGGCCCCTTTGCAGCCCGGGGACTCTGCCTTGTGCGCAAAATTGCCTCAAGTTATATACCGGCAATCAAGCATTTTCCCGGCGTACTTCCTTCCAGCCGCTAAACCCCTGGTAAGGGAACGAAATTTCTCGTTGCCCGTACCCCCCTTCCGATCCGCGAACAGACGAGTTTCACGGATTTGCCATAAATAACCACTTACTTAACCGTCGTTGAGTCTAACGGGCTCCATGGGCCGAGTTTGCGCGGCGCATTCGACGGGGCGCGACGTAACGTCCCCTTTCCAGCTAACGAGAACCATTAACGTCCCGCCGAGGTACCTTATTAAGCGGACCTTTGAGGTTTTAATGAAACACCGTGCATCCTTTTCCGATAGAAATTCGAAGTTTTCAACTACTGTTACCCGGCCGCGCGCCCTTTGATCTCTCGATCGAACGCGGCCGAACGACATCTTCGTCCACGGTAAAAGAGTTATCCGTTTATTGGAATTGAAACAACAAGCCGAACGACGGGGAGGCAATGAAAACTTCGTAACGAGTTGTAAATCGACGAGGATTATAGGGCCGTGATCCAATTAGTTCTCCGACTGCGTCCGACCGAGTCTTTCGGCGCAATCTCGGCGGCGCTGCGACTTCGACAACTCCATTAAGCGTGCGAGTAACTTAATATCGAAAATCTGTTATGGAAGTCGCCGGAGCAGCCAGATGAGCACGCACGGTAATCGAGAAAACCGGTTCCGAATCTGCCCGCGCAGAATGGATATTTCAAAATGCGATTTCTCTCGAGTCGCGTTACACGGATCCCGTGCCCGGCGTCCCCGTTCGCTTATTCCGCGAGCGCGAGAAGTTCAACGGGAACTTCGCGCGGCGACGCACACGCGGATCCGGTTAACGGGCCCGACATAAGTTACCGGGACAATTACGTGGATCGTACCGAGCTGCGAGCAACAGCTGCTTCGATCACGCCGCCATCGCTTCGTTGCGTCTATCGACTTTCGTAACGACGCCATGATTGTTTCACCGTTTCAATTCGGTGCTCGCGGAGACTTTGATGGCCATAATTAATTTTCCTCTTTGACGCGTGCGTTCATACATCGAGTAGTTTATAGATCCAGTTTTGGGCGCAGGGGCAAGGTGCAAGTAAGAAGGGATGCACGTGGAAGAAAGAAAGGATGATTAGGGGTGAATGACAGAAGAGAGTACGACGGGAGAAGCGAAGAGAGTGTGAGAGTCTAGAGAAGTCTATAAAAATATCTTCTTTTACTATTAACCCTTTGCACTCGAGAATATTTTTCTCAACATATATTTATTATTTCCTGATGAAATATCAATGATAAGTTTCACGACTAACATAAAGAAATACCTTGATTAAATTAAGTAACAGAACTATTTTATTTCGATGTTCCATGTGTTGATGCATTATAGACAAATTTAACACTGAACTTTAAATTATATCATTTTCATGGGTCAAATTAAATGGCGACTGAAAGGCGCCTCTCGAGTGCAAAGGGCCTTTGCGCTCCTGTGTCGAGCTCGACATCGGTTTTATTCACAGGTGTGCTTCTTTCTAGATATTTTTAAAACAGATTATATTATGCTCTTCTCAATATTAGTAAGAAAAATAATTTACACTGCTCTCTACAAACTATTTTCTAAAATACGTCTCAAATAAAATGTAACAATATAGTTGAGGAAAAATTGCAGAAGAAATTCGGAGTGCAAAGGGTTAATTATTTAACTGTTCGTCTATATTTATTAAACACGCTACGACATCCTACATAAATGAGAAGAGTAAGAATTCGTTGTGCAATTCGGTGAAAAAGATTTCAGCGCCTTGGAGATTTTTTAACCACAAAGGGGAACCGTTGCCCACGTATTCGCAGCGGAAACAGTTACAAATGGTTTGTGGGTAGGGCAGTTCCGTGGGCCAGCAGGGAGCCGTAATTATCGAAAGTTTTTCGACTGCAAAAAGGGACGAGCATCCCCGTCCCGCGAGTTTGCCGATTTGTTTATGCAGATCAAGAATTAGACTCCCGCGGCCGGATAATTGGAAACGCATTACTTTTGCATACCGCTCCGTGCCCCGGTAATTAAGCTGTCGTTTGCACTCTCGCGGTTTTTCATCAAAGAGTTCCCAGCAGTCGTCCGCCGGATGCTTTTGGATTCGTAAGAAATGGAACGCGTCGTACCTCGTTAAGTCTTTCCATCGGCGAACGATATGCAAATCGTCTCGATGATTCTCCAACAACAGGAGAAAGTCTCAGGTGAAAAGTCAATTTCCAAATTCCACCTAAGTTGTAAAACTCCTGCTCCTCGAGGTAGCTGAATGTGTGTCTTTTTCATCCGTGCACTCATAATCTCGCGTGCTTTGTTGAAACTTCGGAGCTTTCGTTGCTCACGGTTTGCTCTGCTAATTCTTCCACACACTTTCGCTTCCAAAGAAATTGTGCACACTTTCTTCGAAATGAAAGTTTCTCAAGTATGTATATACTAAGACCATCTCACCATTGTCCTAAAAAATCTCGTAAACGCGCGGCTATTTCTTCGTTATCACGGATTTGGAACCGTTGAGGCCCTTGGATTCGAAAAATTGGAGCAGGGAAGAGAAGGAAGTGCTGTATGCTCTCAGATAGAGAGAACAGCTTCTGATGCGCCGATTTTCGGGTCTCGAGAGCATTCGTAGGCGATGGTCAACGAATGGCCAACAGCTTCTTTCCCCCGTTTCTACTGCGAAATTCATATCGTCTCGTGGAACCGTCCCGGTCGAAACGGTGGCCGTGTTCCCGCAGACTCCTGGCGGGTTTCTGAAAATTCATCGAGAATTCAACGGCGCGCTCTTCTCGTCTAACCAGCACGCGACGTATGTATTCTTGATTCGCAGGGAGGTTCGAGCACGTGGGCGATTTCATTTCGCCATCCGCTCTTCGAGGTACACGTACCTACTCGCTTTTCCTCGTAAGGAGAATATGAGATAAGGGGGTAACATTTTTGCATCGTTTCCAGCGAGGAACGGTTCCGTCGCGACCCTCGGGAAACGCGGAGACGCGGTTGGCCTCTCGTTTCTTTCATCTCGCCGAGGGAAACTTAATTTCCCCGTCAGCGTTGCTCTCTCGCGCCACGCTGTTCCATCATATAAGCAGTTTTTCCAAAATCGAAAGAGAGAGACAGAGAGGGGGGGGGGGGGGAGAGGGAAAGAGAGAAAGATCCGTCGCACGATTAAGCGAAATCTGTTTTCTCCTTCGCCGTTCTCGCGAACTTTCCCACCGTTCTTCACGGCGAGTTAGAAAATTTCGAACGCTCGAGCGAAAACTGCAAATTCGATAAATTCCACCGTCGCAGGGAAGAACGTCGGCGCGTACGTTACTCCCGCATAATTGGGAAGCATTGTCCGCGGGGATAAACTCGGTCGGGATAACGAGCGGGAGACAAACTAGGAGAAGAAGCGCGGAGATACGCGCGGTACTCGTTGGCCCAAGTCCGACGATATCCCTCGAGGATCATAATGAAAGGAAAAATTCCGAACCGGCCTGAGTTCGCGTTATTCTCCGGGCAAAGGTATGGAGATCGCGAGGAATCGCGAGCGAAGTTCAACCGGCGCGAGGAAGTCGGTCGATAAAATTGGATCCCGGCGCTGCGCGATTTTCGTTGTTCGGCTTTGTCTTTCATCGGCGACGGTGGCAACGAGTCCCGAGCGCTTTCGGGACGAGGCAGTATCGGTTCGACGAATTCGCTCGATGGAGGCAGTCAAGCATACCCTTCGAAGCGCGTTTTCCAGAGGAACGCCGCTAATGTCGGTCTCGCGCGCTCCCGCAACAATGCGCGGTTACGCACACGCCTGACAAACAACTCGTCGACGTCGGCCCTTCTCCACCGACCCGACGCCCGCTGAAATTACCGTTCCGCCGAAACCGGTCTCATCCGCCGTTATAACGCGGAATTGTTATCATTTCCGTCGAAACGCGTTTCGCGAGGCCCGCTATCGCGCCGATTACCGGCTACTCGATTTCACCGGTTATGCGAGATTCGAGGGGTATTCCGGGGTTATTTACGAGAAGAATTCCCGGCGAACGGAACCGTTATTTCACCCGGAATCGTTTACGGCCGAGGGGAACCGCGCAAAAAGCGTGTATCGCGCGGCTATCCGTTGTACGTCCCGAGCGATAGAAGAAAACCATCTTTCCCCAAAGGAGTGACGCGTTTCGAGGAATATTTCCTTGTCGGGAAGACAGACACGCGACGTTGTATTAACTCGGCGAGAAGACGGTTTATGCGAATTCGCCGTACGCCGTTCACGCGTGCCGAGGAGACTGAAAATATTTGCGCTCCCTCGCAGCGGGAGCCCCTCGCGGAGGTGTGTATCTATTTCTGCGCCCGCCTCGCCGTTTGCTCCGTGTTTTCCTATCTTTTTCGGGGCAACGTCTGCTTAGCCGGCCGTGAAACGAGGGAAGAAAGGAGTACGATCGTCCTCCTCGCTGTCATCCGAGCGAACTCCGAGGGAAAAATTACGGGAGACGGAGAGAAAGGACCGAGAGAAAAGGAACAGAGAGAGAGAGGGAGGGGGGAGATCCTTCCATTGCGTTCGAGAAATCGAGGTTCCATTTTAATAAGGAACAAGGGAATAAAAGGTTTTCTTCTCGGGAGAGAGTTGTCGGTGGGGTTCACCGGCAAAGCGCGAAACGTAGATGCGAAAGCTTTCCACGGCAACGACTACTTTTAAGTAACCCGCCGCTATTATGGCTCGGTCTCACCATGGATTCAACTTTCGAGCTCCGTTGCTCCGCGCAAATATTTGTCCTCCTCCGTTGGGAACCGCCCGGCCGGACGGAACTTTCCGAAGGGATCCAAGAACGCCCATAGGTTTCGGGTCAGCGTGTCTTTGCCCGGCGTTAATACACTTTTAACTCGATCGATAAACCGAACCGGACCGCGGCGCTCCACGCGCGTTTATGATGCCCATCGGGTTCACCGGGTATATTTCCGTTTTATTTCGCCGTTCGCGCACGCCACGGAGTTCGACGTTTGGCTGGTCGAGTATCGCCGTATCGACGGAGAGACCGGCAACGTCCTCGATTCCCAGCGTGCACCGCCCCCGCTTATTCGAATCTCTTATTGGAAACAGTTCCCCGTCGCCCCTGAATTTTCATGAGCGACTTATACGCAACCCTCGTCGCTTTAACCGGCGTGTCCTCGGTATTCGGAGGTCGTAAGTTTCGAATTCAAAAATGAATCTTCCCAGCGACACGTCCGACGAACCGAGTTCCCTTGGATCCTCGAGACGCGGGAGGCGTCGGGGAACAGCTGCGAAAACCGCTTTGATCGCGCGAGTAACTCGATGAGCGCCGTTCGCCGGTAACGCGTTAAACCGCGACGAGCTGCGTCCCGTTCGTACGAATTACGGAGCAGCTGGCAATGGAAATTCACCGAGCAAGACGCACCGCTTGAAATCGCGAGCGTGGTTTCCAGCGCGGAGGCATTCAGCCCTGCACGGGGCTCCATTCGTTTGAAAGAGACGCGGAACGCGCTCCCCGCGACATGCACGAGCCAAAGTAATCTCGCGTTCCGCCAGCGTCGTCTTCGTAGCCGTGTAGTCGTCGTCGGAGCCATCTAAAAAGGACGCGTCCGAGGGGAAGAAAAATAGCAGGGACGTTGAACGCGTACTCGGCGCGCTTATTCAAAGAAACGTTAAGGCAGGTTACATAACGGAGCGGCAAACGACTCGAGATAGGACTGGAAACGCCATGCTTAAGACCCTCAAAGGGGCTCCGATTTAATTAGACGAAATAGCATCAGCGAACGTTCCTAAGAGCCCCTGTTCGCGAAACTAGGCGAACCGAGGGCTCTTTTTCTCTCCTGCAAAATCTGTATGGTATATTTGTCTATGTATATACATATATATACATATATATATATATATAATATATAGTATATAATATATATATGTATGTATATATATTCGCGTTTCTCTTTCAGGCCAGCCAATTACCTTAACCTCGCAAAGTGCTGACTGCGATTGGTCTCCGTCCAGATCGTTGTCACGGTGGACTACTCGCGAGGAAGCTATTTCCGCTGCGCCGAGCTCGACACGGGACACGGAAGAAGGAACCGTTTTTACGAGTCTCCGCGCTTCCGCGGAAATCGTACCGTCTCGTTTTAGTTATAGAGTCGAGTAAAAACCCCTGGGGCGAACTTAACGAAATATACGTTTACGGTAGATGATAATAAAATCTCGAAGTACGCCGTGTAACTCCGAGGACAGCTTCGAATCGGTATTCCAACTCGACTCCAGGGGAATTCGTTCGAGCCGCACGCGTTCGACGGATTATTAACGATAACGATCGTTAAGATCGAAACCGTCGCCCCGCGATTTTCATCGACGAAGGAACTCGAACGATCGCAACCTCGTCGTTGCCTGTTTCCTATTAGGATATTCGGTCGAACCGATCACCGAGCGACGTCGGCGATAGCCGACGACAAGCTCGGCAAATAGTTTCCCTATGACGTACAACCGGCTTTCATCGCCAACGTTCGCCGGATTTTAACGGGGAATGCGCGGGACGCCCGGCCTGGGTGCTTTAATGAAATGTTTATTAGCCTGAATAATTAGACGGAACTTCTTTCGCGGATCCCCCTTTATGAGAATATAATCTCGGCATTGTCCTTGCACTGTAAACGTATTTTACGAAGCATTAATTAAAAGCTTTACGGGGATCTCTACCGTGCATTTTTTACGGTAATGTAATTCTCGCCGGCTTTTGTCCCCGTAATGCGAGCAAATTTCTTTCGAATATTCCGAGCAATCGTTTCACGAACGGGGAGCGTCGCGAAACGACCCGGCGGTGTATGAAACTGCGTATTAATTGGAAGCTAACAGGCGTATCGGGAGGCCGGGGCACGCAAAAATGAGCGTAACGAAATTAAAGAAATAACTTTTGTCCGACGGCTTTCACCGTTCGCCTTCCTCGACGGAATAAATCCGACGGCGTCCCTGCGAGGGGGCCGAGGGTAAATCGTCGCTTCGACGAGCCCATTAAAAAGTCGAAAAAGTTCTTATTATCGGAAACGAGGCGGACGGCCGACGGGAACGCAGACGGTCTCGCGGAAAATTGCTTGACAACCGCAGACGTGTCTTAACGATAAGACTCCGGCAATGCATAAGCTTCTTAAGGGCTTTGTCGTTTAATTAAGACGAAGAAGACGAGAAAGAAAGAAGATACAGAGAACGCGGACAACATCTTTCCCGGTGATCCTTGCGTACAGAGTGATCCTAGTCAACGGGGCGGTCTGCGATCACGTTTTTATCGCTGATAAAATCATGACCGATTAAACGGGAACCGATCGTTAACGAGGTTCGACGACGTTCGCGTGATTCCCTCAGATTCCACGAAGAACGCTCGAACGGAATATTCTTTCCTCCCGTGTTCACGTCACGATTTCCAGGTCGCTCTGGTAAATAATTCGGAAGACTACCCTCGAGTTACGTACTCTGAATCTCGGTTCACCTTCGTGCCCGTTATCCACCGTTTTCGACCATGAAATTACAATGAAATTACACGGTTCACTTAGGGAGCTCGTAACAACGCAATTATTCCGTGCGACTTTGTAGACTTTGGATTCCGCGACGGGAAAACAACTCTCGTTATTACGAGCATCACAGGGAAGGTTTGCACTTTTACGAACCTCGACGTCCGTTATTCGCGTCAACGTCGACGGACGAAGATTACCGCCGGCGAGTGATAATTATTCTTCGGTTACGATCGACTCGGTTTTCGGCGAATCGACGAATGTATACTTTCGATTACACGGTGGATCATTCCTAAACATCCGTCTGTATTTACCGGTTCGTTTCCATGCAAATCGAAGGCACGTTTCCAGCGGAGCGCAGATGAAATATCGTATCGCGCGATAAAGCATTTTCTATCGCGCGCTGATCAGCCTCCCAGCCGGCAGCATCGAACGAATGACGCGGCGCGGAGTTAAGTACGACGGCCGAAGCCGGTAGCGAGCTGATCGAATCGAAAGCGCGGAAGCTTTTCAATTTACTTTCCAAAGGAGAAACCGAAAACGACGGTGCGCCCGGCACGCTCGTCTCCCTCCCGCGGCGGCATGGAAATTTCTGGAACCCGTATAAACTGTTCGGCTCATCTTTCTTCGCGCGGAGGCATTCCCCCTCGCGAGAGTCACGCGGGGCGCCTCGTTCGTTCGCGTTACACGTCCGCCCGACGCGCAGTTCAGGAATATCCTGGAAATCTCGCTCGTACGCGCCACGTCCGACGATACAGCCTGAATATTAAAGGCACGGACGTTCCCCTAACCCCGAAACGTACGATTCTTCCTCCGCGGCGCGCCGTAAACTCCCGGGAGATCAATTACCGCGAGATTCGGGATGTCTCGGGGGCGCGGATCAATCGATTCGAGGAACCATTATCTTCGATCGTGCTCCCACGCCAGCGGTATCACTCTTCGGGACGTTGTTTTCCGACGGAATGTTAACGTTCTCCGTTGAATCACGGTATTATCCGCCGCGGAAGGATAACACCGCCGGTGTTTTTCAGCGCGAACATTTTCATCGGGCTGTGTAAACTAGAAAATGGAAATAAGTAGTGTGTCGGTTTCGATAGGACAACAGAGTCGGACGGGTCCCCGTGTTTTCCGTCGGTTAGCAGCGAAATTTGTTTATTATTGGTACGCGGCCCGTCGGTTTCCCGTGCGCCGACATCACGAACAGACCGGGGTACAAATTAATAACGTCTGCGCGTGAGATCCCCGGACGCGCGAAACATTTGTCAGCCGGTAACAAATGATCGCAGAAACGGTCGCCGCGCTGTCATTTTTCACGTTTTCGTTATGATGTCCTCGTGCCTCGGGATCGACCCGGCCGCCGATCGAAGCTGCGTTACGAACGCGGCGCGATGCCGTCGCGTGTCGGCCGACGCCGACGCCGCCTCCCTCTCGACTCGGTCGAATGGAATTCCTCCTGCTGCACGTTTCCGTTCGCGTTCTTCTGCGCGCCGCAGGAAGTCGGGGAATCGCGGTTCGTTCGGGAAATGGGTTACGGGGACGCGCCGCTCCGCATAAGAAACTGCCGCGGATTTCGATCGCGGGACGCTTTCGCCGAATCGGCCCGTTTATAGGGCAAACTTGTTAAATCTAGTTTTTCGTTGCTTCTCATTCGTGTCTGTCGAAAGAAAAGTCATTTATAGTGTAGGCGTTCCGTGGGAAAGGGGAAGGGGAAACAGAGGAGCTTACGTTGCTTGTAAACTACGGCTCGTGCAGAGAGCGAAACCGTTGCATCGCGCTGTTTACAATGGTTCTGTGTAAAAATGGAGAAGTGTAATTCAGTCTCTGAACTGAAACGAAAGGGAAGTTCTCTTGCAATTTACCTGTAAATTTTGTAGGATTCAGTTGATACGTTTGAGCGGTGTTTTATTAGTTAAATGAATCGAAGGAATTTCATTTCGAACCTTTCACATGCACATTTTTCTGGTTATACCGACTAGTTGAAGAAAAAAAATATATGAAATATATTTGTCGAAGTTAATGTATTTTGATAAATATAAAGTCTGTGAAGGATAATAAATACAATACCTCTCGATCATAAATTAACACTGTACTCGGAAAAAGAATATGCCGCCATATTGGCAACATCGATTTCTCAAACAAATGTTAAATGTCGCCACTGTGACACCGATCGCAAAGGGTTAATCGACGCTCCGATAATGTGATTCTCAGTCACCACTTGATTCGAAACAACAAAACCATGAAGTTGAATATTTAACCCTTTGCACTTGGAAGTTTTCCACTGGAAATATATTAACATTTTCTAATGAGACGATATTTTCTGGAACTAACTCACAGCGAAATCATAAGCACATTGGGGAACAAGGTTATTTTATTTCAATATTTCTCAAATTGATACATTATATAAGGTATAATATCAAATAACAAATTTTATTGCTTTACAGTGCGAAATCAGGTGGTGACTAAGAGTCACCTCTCGAGCGTAAAGGGTTAACATTTCAAATTAAACTATGCATTGCTACGTGAAATATTTAAATAAAACACCTATGTAACTTAATTTATCTATGAATTATCTAAATTTTCAAACAATATCGCCTATATCTCGTCAGAAAATGTTGAACATTTACATCGGAAAACTTTCGAGTGCAAAGGGTTAATTACACTTTGTCCAATCCAGAGGTTTGATCGGAAGTGTAGACCCTGAAGGATCAACAATGAACGTTCGCGAGCGAATCGGCGTGCCCTTATTTGTCTGGAAAATCCGAAAGAACGAGCGCTCGCGCTTGTTCCTGGGCAACATTATCCGCAAGGGAATTTCATCGACTCGAGCGCCTGATCCCGTTATAAATTTCAGATTTGTTAGCCCGCCGCCGTTCTCTCTGTTTGTTTCGACGGCGGGAAAGGGGGAGGGCGGGAAAAAAGGCTGCTCCGTACCCGGTGACGTAACAACATCGTAAATTGTGCATTGATATATCGGCCCGGCTTGGATGTTGTGGGGCTCGGTGTTATTTGTCGCCTTGATCTATGCGTATTTTCTCCATGCTCGTAAAAAATTCCGTGAGCTTGTCCGTCCGCGGATATTTATGTTCCGCGGATGAATTCGATTGTAACCGATTCTGAGATCGATCGCGTGTAATTTCACTTCTGAACGTTTCGACGGAAGGTACCGGTTCGCCCTCGCGCGCGAAAGTTTTACGCTCGCTCGCGCGTTCCGGCGAGAAGCCTGTAGGAAGGTCGAAGGGAAAATCGAAGACTGTCGTCTTCGATCGATCGACGACTCGGATCGGTCGTCTGCGTTTCGTAAATGCGTACCTTCTTAATCCACGACCATTAACCACTTGCACCGGCAATGAATTTAGAGATTTGACAAAGTCTCGCGTGAATTTTGTTTTTACCTATTTTACGCAGATGTGCACATTAATTTCGTTTGTTGATCATCTTGTATAGAGTGATACATTTCGAAACGATCTAATATGCGCAATGCGACAAGATTATCAACATGTAAAAGACATCGTCGACCATTTTGAAACTGAAACGTCTCGACGTGGCACGTCTTTCCAGTGCAAGAGGTTAAGGGTTAATCCTAATCGTGTTTTTATAACGAATCATACCACGACGTGACTCTGATTAAAATCTTATTGTGTTTGTTTATAGGGCCCAAATTTTAAAAGCCCAAGAACACCCTTGGAAATGCAATATGAAATAATAAAAAAATTGAAGTAAAATGTTCAAGTGTGATTCACAGTCACATCGTGGCTCGATTAGGGTTAAAGGTCTCAATTCGGGTTGCAATATGCTGCGATGCAGGCATCGCTGCGAGCGGTGTGTTTGAACCTTTTTCACCTTCTGTTTAAATGCAACATGTATCTTGAAAGCTTGAAAATTTCTATCGCTTGCAGAGAAAGCGTTCTCGTGTCTCGGAGTGCAACGAACAGAGCGAGACTAAATACAGACTTATGTTCTAAGACTAAATAGTCCCTTTACCAGAGTACTCGTTTCCTATCTATCGAAGTGACAACATCGTATTAACCCTTTGAGAACGAACATCGTCATATCGGCGACGTTAAGCCTCCATATTTAATGACAAGGGATCAGTAATTAGTTCCCTTTTCCTCGGCATTTAAGACCTTGATGTACAATTGAGTTTCCTCTACGGAACGTTTTCAATACTTCAACAAATCCTCGTAAAAGGTTAACCCTTTGCACTCGGGAGGTGACTCGCAGTCACCACTACGTTCGACACATGAAAACTATACAATCTATTTAATATTGAACTTTGTATAATGTAATACGTGAAATATTGGACTAAAATAGCTTTGTTCCTCAATATACTTCCGATTTTCCTTCGAGTCAGTTTCAAAGAGCGTCCTTCGCCTCGTCAAAAAGCGTTAAATATTCCTAATGAGAAACTTCCGAGTGCAAGGAGTTAAAATATCTCGCGATTTCATACAGTTTCATTGTATTCACGGCCACAGTTCTACAGTCCGTCGTTCGATTATATAAAAATAATCCATGAAACACCGAACGAGTCGATAAAAATTCCGATGTTACAAGCCCGAGAAGCGGGGCGTCTCGAAATAACCGCGACCTTTCCATCAATTATGACATCGACGCCGAGAACTCGCGTCTCGATCGATTCCCGATCGATTCCCGAAAGTAACAATTGATCGCGTTCACGGGCCGCCGATTCGAACAGGCAGAGATTCGGGCCGCTATCGGATGACTGGCGAAACGCGATCAACCGGAAATTTATAGATAACCTCGAGTGTTACAATCGAACCGAGACGAACGATAGTCCCCGCCGTTCCGATGAAACGAACTGTTCGATAGAAAAATAAGCGCGGAGAAGCTTGGCGAGCTCGTCTTTCCATTATCGCGGGTAAAGCTGTCCCCTTTCGCGGCTGAAATCGCATCGAGCCGGCGTCGGGGGGTGGGGCCGGAGTGCTCTTTCATCGAGCTAAAGTCCCGGAAGTGCTCGAACCGTTTAGAGTTTACCGACGTCGTCGTTCTATTTCAATCGCGCGATCTAATTATTTCACAGGTGAAGGGAGCGTGGGGGGCCATCTTGGATGATTGATCTCGCCCCGACGAGAGTATTCTCTTCGCGACTCTGCAGGGAAATGTCCCGCAAGTGGGTCATTTGCCTGCCGGGAGTCGCGCGCTGCAACTAAACCCGGTATATTAAATTAGCGCGGGTCTCCAATTAATTAGTCGCCTTAAAGGATAATCCGTCTTCGTCCGAGTCGAACTCGCGGCACGGTCGCCGCGGGTTTGTTAGCGTTTCTCTGCGCACCGTCGCGATAAAAATACTTCGATCGCCATCCGCCGGGGTTCCCCGTGTGTTTTCGGCGTATATAATCCGACCTCGATAACGTCCGATCTTTCCCGGCGCTCTATACGAGAGGACACCCCGGAAATATACGTGGAATCGATCGGACGGCCGGTTCTCGCGAAACGGAATTCGAACGGCCCGTCGATTCTAATCGCGCTGCTTTTGGCACCGATCCTAAACCCGTCGAGCATGTCCGCAACTGTGTCACCTTCGCGATACCGCGCGAACTCGAGGATCCGGTCTAAGTCCTCACACGAAATTCAATTTGCCGGTATCCGTTCGCCGGTCGACCGACGCGCATTTGATTCCGCGGAGTTCGAACGCGTCGGACGGACGCGGCACCGTGAAAAAGAAAACGCGACGCGTCGCGCGGGATTCCGCGGGACCGCGGGGAATTCAATATACCGCTCGGTACATTAAACCGCGCACAGGGGATCGGAAAAATTCCCGGAGAAATCGTTGCAACGATTCGACACGGTGGCGCGTTGCGCGACCGAAATTCGACTCGAGGCGGCGGCACGCGACCGAAAACAAGCGATCGAGGAATATTTCGAGTTCCCGCGGACGATGATCGACGAGCGGTGGAACCTCGATCGAATAATCGACATCCGCACGGTCGACCGCTCGCCACCGACGCGGGATCGAATAAAAGTTCGCGACTTTCGAGGCGCGCGGTCCGCCGCGCACGGCCGGCAAACTTTTCGTTTCTTTTCACGGATCGCTCTCCCGTCTCGACGCTTTTCCCCGGTTCCCCGTTCGGGCCACTCGCCTCTAAGCGCCTCGCGAAGGTGTTACCTCGGAATGAACTTCCGATCCGATAAAGATTCGTCGGGAAAGTGGGGAAAAGAAACGGCGGTCGACTCGAGGAGAAGGAGGACGAGGATTCCGTTTTCGCGTCTTTTTGCGGCGGGACGAGAGCGGCGACCGATAATCCGTTAAAGTAACGATTCATTTCTTCTCGCGTGCTGGAAGCGTCGATGATGGATCGGATTTCTGGGTTCAACGGTGCCCGGTCGATGGCAACGATGGATTAATTCGAGCTTTTTCCCAGCGAGCCTGAAGCGCGAACGGATCGCGAGACTGAACGCGACGCGCCGATCGAATCGACGATCGCGCGATCTCGCTCGCGTGCATACGATACACGTTCGCGTCGTTCCACGATTACCGACCATCACGGTGAAGAAGTCGTTCGCGTTCCAGTTTGATCACCGGAGCGTTTGCTTACTCCGGAACAGCGAGCCGAAAAGATCCCGCCGATCAAAGGGAGCGCGGCGTACGCTGGAAACCGAATTCTTTTCGATTCCGTGGCGTTTCGAGCGGAACGCGTATCCTATGCAAAGCGAGTCTCTCCCGGTGTTTGTCGAGCTCGAGGATCGAGGATAGTTGCGGTGTTGCAGTACTCTCGTCAAAGAGAAACCGAAACGCCGAGCGTAAACCGCATTAGTCGGGTATGAATCGTCAACGGCTCTCTGTAATGCTGCCTTCGCGCTGTTAAATAAACCTAATTCTAGGCGTCAAATATTGAAGATGATGCCTGCGCGAGGGAGATTCGGAACCCGGCGTTCCCTGCGTAAATTTTTCGCGTTCGAAACGATCGTCGCGCCGAGAGTTCTATATTGACTTGCCTCCCGACCGTTCCCGTTGTCCGCGTTATTTCCTCGACGTGCTCCGTGTAATCTGCGCGGGCAGCGTTCAATAAAATCCGAGAACATTTGCGGTGCAACTTCGGCTCGCAAAGGCTACCGAAAATTACGTTACATTCCTTGGAAAGCTCGTGGCCGGTTCGGCCGATCGCGTTTCTCGGATAACCGGGCTTTAATTTCGCCACGCCGAGGATTGCGATATCCCGCTTAACGTTTCCGAGTGTACGCTTCTTCGAAACTTCCCTCAATTATTCCGTGTTCCATCGGCTTTGCGTGCGCCTGTATCGCGTAATCTCCATTAATATCTGATGCTTCGGAATGAAACGACGCTCTTTATTCCGAGCGCCCATTTTTATCGGCGCCGCCAGCAATCCTTCGTTTTTATCGATCAACGTCGTAGCCGCGCAATCGCACCGATAACACGAATCTACGAAATCTTAGCTCTACACTCGCTTTCTCCGTTCACGTTGGATTACATTTATTCGGACCGCCACGAGAATCGTCGCGTTTTCGCGACGAGACGCTGAGAGCAACGTATCGTTCGTTCCAAACATCGTTGAGGAACGCTGCTCGCGACTGTAAAGTTGCTCCGAGTGTCTCGTTAAAACGGTAACTGAGAAACCAAGGGATTCGATGCACCCAGCATTCGTCTTATGGTACTTTGCAAGCTATTAGGAACAAGTATTTGGACGTCGCTGCCTCTTGCTCGCGGAGCACAGTGCGCTTTCGCGGAGAGTTGGGCCGTTCCACGGTGAATTCCGAGTAATTTTCAACTGGACGCTACGTAGGAGTGTGGCAGCGACAAGCCAACATCTTCGCCATTTGCTTAGTTTTAAGGCACAAGTGTGTTTGGAACGAATGCATCGGGTTGCGATAGTTTCGAGAGGATGTTTAGCTGATTGGGTCGAGCGTGGTTAGTTTAGAGTGAAAGCGAACCGTGATAATGAAGAGGGAATGATTTTCGTAGGGATAAATGAGCGAACGAATGGAGGTTGAAGATAGTTCCGGTTGATAAGTCATCGAGAGCGGTCGCGCGAGCTGCGCGGGTTGTACCGACGGTCTTCACAATAAAGTTTAGCCTCGAATTTTGCTTTCTGCGGTAACGTGAATCGAGTAATATAAAAGTCAACAGAGCGCAAACGCGCGCTGCCTTGTTCCATTAACGTAGGAAATCAGTTAATCGAAAAAACAATTACCCCTAGATTGAAATGCAATGATTCACTGAAGCGTGCTGCTTAGTGTTTTCTCCGGAATAACTGTGCCTCGCTGGGGTGTGCGTGAAAACAGAATGGAAGTTGCACAGAGTGGAAGCCGCGACAGCGGAAGCGAAGGAGCGGAAGAAAGAATCGAATTTCCGCGACGGCGGGGAAGACTTTCGAAGAACGAACTCTGCGACTGCACCCAGTCAGAGACAACGTATGCGCGTTTTTCGGCGTAGCTCGCGAAAGCTGTTGGATCTCGGCGCGCATCCGGTGGAGAGCGGTCGAGCGAACAAAGGGCGTTGGAGGCGCAACAGCCGCGCCGCGACGCGACACACATTCCGAATACGCTCCTTCCCAATTGTATTTAATGTTTATTCATAAGCAGCCGCGCGCATACGGCGCGACGGCGAAAAACGTCGCGGCGCTTGCGCCGGCGAGCGGTACTTTCGCCGGGGAACGCGTCGCAATTTCGGGACTCGCGCGACACGACAAAGCGCAAAGTTATGAAAGGAACACATCCTGAATTATTAACGGGCCTCGCGCACACGGCGCAGCCCCGCGAAGCGTGAATTCACCATTTTCCGGGTTCCATGGCGGAACCGGGTAAAATTAAACAGCCTCCGGCCCGTAAGCACTGCCGCCATTTGCGCCGAATGCTCCGAGCTAACGCAGTTACACGCGCCCCATCATCGTGTCATTATGTCCTATCCCGTTCGCCTATCCTCTCGCGACAGAGACGCCGCTCTCGCAGTCGGCAACTGGATATTGCCATCCCGATACCTCGATACGAGACACGCGATACACGCGGTACACACGACTTTCGGGTGAACGCGTTTATAAGCGAACGGCCAGTTTCCTCCGGAAACCGTCATCCGACAGCGACAACAGCCCGATTCCTATCTGTCCGTACGCGTTCGCTCCAATCTAATAAAACCGAGAACCGAAAGATCGCATCGACAGTCGTTCATTTCCATTTTCCGCCTCTTTCCGCTGGTTCTCGCGATGTTTAAATGTTCGCGATGCGGCGCGAATGAAAACAGCTATCCGTTCGAATTTAGAACCCAACGTACGTATATTGGTAGTTTCCACGTTCCTCGATTTTCTATTGATTTTCTTTCTTAATTTCTGATATTTTTGATCTCTACTTTGCTGTTCACCGATACGGTTAACGTAACCAATCAGAGCTATAGAACCGTCAACTAGAAAGACACCTCTTGCCTTTGTACGGTCCCGCTGAACGTCAAACCATCTCCCAACTTTGCACCGTGGTCGCTGGCCGACCGCGACAATATTTGCAAAGCAGCCGGAGCGACGATAGTTTCCGGCAGCGCATCTTTCCCGGTTCGCCGCGGGCGGGCCCGTTGCTTTTCGCGTACTGATCCCTTCCGGCGCACGCTTTCCACCACGGAACCGGCCGCTTCCAACGTCGGCCGTTATCCTCGCTGAAAACGGAAGCGGCGGAACGAGCGCGCGAACGGGAGTCGACCGACATCAGCGAAAATTTCGCGGCACGCGAGTCGCTCGTGTGGCGACAAAGTGTTTCGCGCACGGAACCGCTCGGGCAACTCCAGAAAGAGAACTGCTCCGGGATTTTTTAATTGCGTCCGGCTGCGCGGTTTCTCGTCAGCGACCCGCCAGCCACTCCCGGAGTTCAAACTTCGCTTTCCGGGAGGAATCCCGGCCCGAGTGTTCCTTCATCTGCACGCGTCTTACGATGGAATTCTCCCGGAGTTCCCGGAACTTTTGCGCCGCGAACGGCAGCAGCAGATCGAAAAACTGGGCGAACTTCTATTTTGTAACAAGCGGAAACTGCGAAATAGAGTCCCTACAAGATCCGGCGATAACGATGTTCGAGTGGGCGGTCGGATCTTCGGCAAATCGGATAGCATCTCGGCGAGAACGTTATACTCCGCTCGACGATGCTCCCGTGGAGCCGATCGAACGCAGTTCCCCGGAGAAGAACCGCGCGGCTTGTTATCCGCGAAGTTGTAACGGATAACGAAGAAGTTTTTTGCGCGGATCAGGGACAAATCGAATCTCGCGTCGACGGTCGCGCGTATAAATACACAGGTCCCGGTTGCGCAGCGGAATCTGCTCGCGATTGATCATTAGTTTCGCGCCGTTCGCCCGCGTCGCTGAAACGCGCGGATTTGCGCGAAGGTTGGCCAAGTCGACGGGCCGTTCTCCTTGGCGTACGGCAATCACGGCTGATTACACGTCCGTCGAACGGATGGAAACCCGTGACGAGAATTTCAATCGGCGAATCGATATCGAGATAATTGCCGTTGCAAGAATTAACCCGATAATAGAGACTTACCGTAACGAGAACAGCTAGTCAATAGTTGCGCCGATAGTTGACCGCGCCAAACAGGGATTCTAATTAACGAGGGACGAATGCGCGACCGTTTTCATCCGCCCCCCTCGCCCCTCGGATAAATCGTGCGCGCCAACAGCTCCAATAAACAGGCCCGTGCACCGGCAGGAGTCGCCGACGAAAAAGTAATTGAACCGCGAGCGTACGTAGTGGACCGGAGGATTTGATTTTTCGCGTTCCGCGGTAAATTAAACGATTCACTGATTTTTGCGGATAAAGTGTTCCCCCGCTTGCCCTTCGACTCGTTGACAGCTCGGGTTACATCGGTTTTCTGCGCCGCCGAACGCGTGCGAAGCAATGAATCATCGAGTCAACGTTGCAGCCGATTTATCCTTTGCGTCTGGGTCGCGTTTTCGAAAACAACTTAGCCGGGACAGTTACGAAACCGACAAAATCCCGAAATTCGAGCATTCGCATAACGGAAATTCAAGGTTGTCAATGTGCTGCTAAATAGTTATACAAAATGATTCTTATTTCAAAGATTTTTCGCGAATACATTCCGTTTTTCTATTCATACAACGTTGGAATCGAAACGAATGTCCATTGTTTGACACTAAAACTGCCGAGCAATCAGAGTGACTTGTTTCAACACTTAATAAACATTAGAACACGTTTCTTGAGATTCGATCTGCTAGTCGTATCTATGCAAATACACGGATTTAATTGAAAACCTTCCGCAAGAACGCTTTCATAATTTAAATACTTGCGAAATGCAAATTCTGAGATGGAGCAATTCGACCCTCCCGATGGTTTCAGTGTTAAACAACTTCACAATACCCCCATAATGTAACAAAAATACAACCACCACATGTTTATCTCTGTACCTAACAACTTTTGTCTAAAGCATTTGTTTATATCACTCATACTCTTCAAATTTCCGAGTTCTGCCCGAGAAAACGGACGTTTGTCCGCACTGTACACTTAAACGGCATTCGTGTGTGCCATATTACGAACGATCGTTTCGACGAGACTGTCAGAGTTTCGTAGTGTAACAAATACGATTACATACTTCAACGATCAAAACAAAATCGAATACCTTCGCGAGAGACGAAAGATGATACCAATACGACGAGAAGTGGGAAACCTGCGTCGCGCTCGAACAAATTGAAGACTGATGAATAGACGAACGTGCAAACGTGTTTTAACCGTTTCAGTCTCAAGCGGCGCGATCGCGCTTCTCCGTTACACTGCCTAAAAGTGGCAGTCTTTCAGTTCGCAGAATCACGTGAAGCTTATTTACTTCTTCTAATTGTTCATTTTTAGTTTTGCCGAAAAGCGTCATTCAGTTTCTAAATTGAATCGAAAGAAGCGCGATCGCGCCGCTCGGCATTTTTGGGTCTCAAACGATTAAACTGAACCCCTCGTTACTATAACGGCCATCTTTTACTAGAACTACAATAGAATATTGTGTAAACAGTACATCGACGTACCGTGCAGCAGCACAGCGAAGAAGAGAACGCAGATCATCTTGGTCGACGTGCACCAGCCGCTCCCGTTGCCACCGCACCGTAAATCCATTCGCAGTGCCTTCACGGTCCATCCTTTCCGGTTCATTTCGCGTCACCACTTTCCAAGTCGTGCCAGCCCGAGTGCAGCGATGCGTCTTTTCTGTCGACAATAAACAGAAGTTCGCCTCGCGCGCCGAATCGATCCCGACACGCGTAATGGATCACGTTCCCCGTGACGTGCCGCGAATGTCGAGGTCCTGCCGCGCTCCGCGCGACTCGCGCCGCTTATCGAGGCGTCTAATTAATTCAACCACCCCCCCCTGCGCCTTTTACAATTCTCTCGTCCGCGAACGAGAGAATCGCGCGGAACGTTTAAGAATGATTCCCCGAACCATCTCGCGCTCGTTTCCTCTCTACCCGCTGGGACGGTTGAATAAGCGGACGACGAACGGGTGTTCGTTATCGCATTAACTCGCGCGAGGAGGACCCGCGCGTGAAAACATTGTCGAAGGAAACAGCGGTCGGTAATTGTAGAATTCATTGAGTTCCGCGAATCAGTTCGCAACGAGCGTTGAACTCGCTCGGAATTAATGGAAAATAAACGAGAGTACGCGCATCGATACTAATAACGTACGATCGTGTAAGATGCGTCGCATCGATTACAGCAATATGTTGATTAATAATATTGGCAAAACAATTTGCGACGACGGGAATTCGATGAGATAACGAGGCGGCAGCCGATCGCGGCGTGTTTATAATTTCGATTATCTGCCGGCGGATTTATTGCTGGCCGACTGTTACGCGTGCAACGATCATCCCCCGTTGTTCGTATGCGCGCGGTGTCGCGGCCGGCGGCATGTTTCTGTGAACCCCGCGGACGCACAAATTGAAATCAAGCCCGCGTATAACCCTATCAAAAGGTGATGCCTTTAAACGACCGTGAAAGCCGTTTAGATTCGTTTGTCGGTCGCGCGCGCGCGCGTACGCGGCGATCTCCGTTATCGAATATTCATTCGGTCGTCTTTCCGGGGAAACGCCGACCTTCCGGTTACTCGCGTTCCCGCGTCTACGGGAATATTTAATCGCGAATTCGATTTCCATCTGTATCGCGTTCAAGGACCGACGGCTGGTGCGCGACGAGCTTCGTCGCCGCGTCTAACGAATGCGCATACATATTAATACCATAAATATGTATGAGGCGACGTCTCGAGACAAAGAATCCCTTCGCGGTTTCAATTCGCCTTAACCTCGATTTAATTTGCGACCGGAATATTTAATCGAGCGCCGGCACGACGTCGCGCTGGAAACGATAATTTACTTTTTTACACGACCGCTGTTTAGCTTCCCGAATCTCGACGGACCGCTCGAATTTGTTCGCCGGCGTTGAGCAAATAATCGCCGATGAACAGAGGATTTATCGTTGCCTGTTGATTCGTCTCGTAACATCGAATGCCGATGGCCCGATAGGATTTCACCGCGTTCCCCTTCCGACCGACGAATTTGCATGGTTCATACGTGTTACCCGGTTTACCAAACGCACGCCCCAATGGAATCATAATGCTAGCAGGAATTCGTTTAAAGCCGCGCGTGTAAATTCGCGAACGCAGATTCCGACGCGCGCGCCAGTATTTGCCGGTTTTCGGTATTTTCATCGATTGTTCCGCTGGAAATCGTTTGCAGGCGAACACGAGTCGACGCGCCGCGATCGCGGGAAGAGGCGGAGGACGAAAATCCAGCCGCGATCTTCCTTGTCCGCCGCGCTTCTGTCGCGGGGAACGTACCGTTGTCGGGGGAGCGGCTCGTGTCGAACACCGGTTGTTGACTCACTGTCACCAATAAAGCTCCTCTATTGCGTCCGCGTCGAGGCCACGTGGTCCCTCGCCTTCCGGTGCATTTCTCTCAATATCGCACGAATTTCCAGGCAGCCGGCGGGGTCGCACGGTGCGGCGTGCATTCCTCCGTGTGGCTTCGCCGAAACAACGTTCACCCTCTCGGGGTAAACGCGCTGCACTCCGGTAACTCGACTGTCATCGCGTTTATCCAGCTCTCTCCACCCCGCTCGCTCCTTCAGCGGGACACTCCGCGATAGAGACGCCGCGCGACGTTCGGCATGACGACACGCCGCCGTGGGAAAGCCGCTCAGTGGAGCAGATCAATGAAAAGGTGACCGCGGACGGCACGCGTCCAGGCTCCAGTTAGAGCTGCCCGAACCTCCGGGAAGCATCGCTCGGAAGTCTCGCGGACCAATTCAATTTGACATTCCGATAAAGGCTGGATACGGCGCGCGGAGCGATGAATCGGATGGCCGGCGGCGCCGTTGAAATTGAAACAACCCGCGAATCTTCGGGATCGGAACACGCGTTCGCCCTCGGCTGACCGGGCACGCGGAAATGTTACGAGGAAAATTGGAGCGAACGTTTCGTCGGTGACGCGGTTACACGTACGCGCGGCGCAACGGGGTTTTAACGAGTTCATTCGTCCCGGGCGAACGGTGTGCCACTGATCCGTGCGCGAGAGACCGGGCTCCGATCAACGGACACGGAACGAAACGGAACGGGAGGCCGCGACACAGGTTATTAGTCGGCGATCACCTTCCAGTTGATCCGTCCAGGGAGGAACGTGAATCCTGAGCGCGATTTCCACGTGACATCCGTCGGCGTCCAGACGGGCCGACTCATCGGCGTGCTGCTCCAACTCGCGGAGGGATTCGCGCGACACCCGGTTTCCCGCGGTTCAGCCGGTGTTCCCCGTTCCGTTTCCTCGGGTGCCACTCATTCGTCATACGACACGCACACTTCGCCGCGCGTATCCACGCATGGCCGATACCGCGGGCGACGCCGACGGAGAAACTGGAATCGGACTGGACTCGCCGGCCGAGACGGAGACAGAGATACCGGGAAGGGGGTGAAACAACATACAGAGCGGCTGCACGGGGAGAGGGAGAGGGAAAAGGCGCGCCGGGGTGGGACGTTCAGTCGAACGGGGAGTCGAACGAGCGGCGGGGGAGGGGAAACTGGGGCCAGGTAAGACGGATCGGCGGATAAGCGAGAGGAGACTGCGGCTTGGCCGAGGGGACGGCGGGTGTCGACAGTAGACGCGAACCAGTCGGAAGAAAAACCGAGCGAGCGGGACGGGGTTGCGTTAAGAGACCGGTGAGAGAAATGCTGCCGTGGTGGAGACCGCGATCCAACTGCGCCCGCGCTTAGCCAGATATCAGCCCCCGACCACCAACGCCGTCAACTCTCGCCGCCACCTCCGCACGCCACGCCGCTCCACAGCGCCGGGTCCACCGCCCTCGCCAGCAGCTCTGCCAGCAATGCCAGCACCGGCACTACCACCACCACCGCCGCCACCACTACCACCGCTACTACTACCACCGGCAGTACGCTAACGGCAGTCGATAGCGGTTGTATTATTATTGCGATGATCGACGGCTCGACCATTATGCGCGACATCGTATCCGTTGCCTGTTAAATTCGATAACGCGATTGCTTGTTACTATCACGCGTCCCCGTGGCAGGACTCGATATACCGGACGATTCCACCGGCCAAGATTCCGAATGCAAACTGCCCCCGATAACCCTCCTGCCCTTGTTTGCGACGGATACTATGTCGCGGCCAGTTTTACCATGGATTACTCGGCTGGCCGTTCTATTTTACGATTAATCCGGTCCCGATGCTTCCACTCGCGAATCGGGAAGATCGCTTTGGAGCGACCGCCCTACGGTTGAACGATAAAAACGATCGTAACCTCGTTGTTTTGAAACGATCCGAGCTGGATCGGAGTATCGGTATCAAAAATTACCGGACCGTTCTCGCGGCGGGTCGAAAGTTTCGGTAGGGTTTGATAGAGTTCGTCGCGTTTTATCGGTTTCGATGGGGACCCTTCGTACTTGGGAACAACCTTCACGTTTCGGAGACACTTATCGAGTGGTCGGGCGCAATCGGGATGGTCCCGATATCGTTGCCGCTATCGCAGCCACTTTGAGGAAGATCACAAGCCGCAGCTCGATGTCGCGCGGTATTACACGCGGTAATGCCCCGTCGCGCGATCCGCCTTGTCGCCAGCCACTGTTATTGTTCGCCGCATTTTCGTCGCGTAACAAGCCTCGCCGCCGCGCCCGACTTCGGTAACCCGTTTCGGGTACTCGTAAAGTTTATCGCCTGTTATCCGGGCCGCGGTTTTTGACTTTCGTCCAAAGACGCGCCGGTTGAACTCCGCGGTGGGACGGCACGACTATTTTCGAAAAGCGAGTCGGTGCGGGACCCGTTTAAATCGCGGCAACAAATTCCTGCGGACCGAGCAGCGCCGTTAACTGCGGTGGATTCAATTAGGTCCATTGTGACTCGAACGTTTGAACATCGGGCGGACGTCGCTGGAAGCTTTGTCCGGTCGAAAATGAAATCGCCGATTTGCATAGAGAGAATGATCTCACGAGGTTACGAGTGAACGTTCCTTCTGGGGAATCGAGTGAGACGGCTTTAAAGGACCGTAATTTTACGGTCCCGGGTTCGCGTGTGAATAATTGCACGTGACGGTGTTCGGTGTTGGGTATGTAATAATCAACTCGCGCCAAGGATGCACGGCTTGCGCGGATTATAAATTTCGCCCCGCGCCGAACAGGTAAGTAAGCGCCGGATGGACAAGAATCACGGAAACGCGGGCTCACAGATTCATTTCCCGTCGTCGATGATTCTAGTAACGACAGACGTTGCGGGTGGTAATTAAAATTTATGCGTGCACCTGACGCGTTCGCATCATCGCGTCGAATCCGATCCGTTGATGTTCCCGACGCCGGTGTAAACAGTCCTATGTCTACGCTGTTGACGAATTCAGCTCGGAGTTGATGCGAATTAATAGCTGCTCGACAAGTTTGAAAGCGTTTCGTTCGAACAATGGCGAACAGCAGCCCCGCGAAATAAAAGGACGGCGAGCATCGCGTACAGCGGTCGAATACGTCGCGTGAATTATGGGACGAATAATTTTGCCGGCTTTTTAGCAACGAAGTAATTTGCTCCCGGCGAGCGTTAAACTCCGTAATGGCGCTGTTCGACGGAATATTTCATAAGCGGCGTGAATCGGCGCGAAATGGTAGACGTTTCTCGCGGTTATCGATCATTGTCGGGTTCAGAGATTACTCGGCTGGCCCCGATTTTCGTTGACGGTGGTCTGCGCGTGTCGCGAACTCGTAAATATAATACAAATGGCGGAGGCTGGCCGAGTATATCGATCAACTGGCCGACATACTCCTCTAATCCTCTCGTCGTTTCGAATGTTTTCCCGCGGAATTTCCAAGGGAGGGGACACCTTGAAGGGCCGGCATTCGGACCGGAGCACCGTGTACGCGCGACATCGAGCTTCCGGATCGCCGCGGACGGATCTTTGTCGCCGTTAGAAGCGTCTATTAAATTCTTTGGCCTCCCCTTGATTTACCGGGCCCGTCGTAAGCCGTGTTATAGGCTCGGAACTTTATACGTTGCAACTTCGAGTGTAAATAAATTGGTTAAAAGCTTCTCCCGTATTAGTCGGGAGTTTATTAAGTTAACGTTATCTCTCCGCTCTTAATATCGCGCTCCGACGAAAAGTATGACTTTATTACGGTGGCTCGCGATGTTCTTGTATTTATAACAGCGCACCTTTGTGGTAGTTGAATGCCATAATAATTCCTCGTGCGTTCCGTTGTACGTGCGCCAAAAGTAGGCTATCTCTTTAATAATTCCTTAAAACGGGGCTCATTACTTTGCGATGACCTCGTTTAACCGTGAAAGATATTTCATAGGTCTCTTCTTCCGGCGGCGTTTCTCGTTCGCATACATTTCCAGAGAAGCTGGCGCTCGCTGTCCGCGTATCCCCGTTCCGAAACCGATCCTAAAGGAACATCGCCGATTTCGTATAAGAATATACGCGTATATCGACGATAATGTTACTCGGTAGATCGTAGAGTTCGCAGACCCGACCGTGCACCTTCTAACCGAGCGAACTCGTGCCGGATTCTTCGATCGGAGGTTACAGCGTTGCCGATCGGGACGATCCACGAATCTCGTCGGGCGGCGGAGGTAATTTGCCGAAGAAACCGAGTGACGTTCGGTTAAGATAGTTCGTGAACATCATGCGACAACAATTAAGCGCATTAGCAGATGGGACGGCGGTGGAAAGCAGGTGGAAAGTTTCGCAGCCGACGCGGTGGCTGACGGGGAATTAGCAGACAGTCTTCGCGAGACTAACTACCGTTGGCTTACGTGGGCCAGCAACTTGCCACGATCGAGGATCACAACTCGGCACCCTGTTAACGCTCTTATCTAAGAAAGGGACACGACGTGCCCGTGTCCGTGACTCGACTATCCGAGAGTTTAGTCGGCACCGACGAGCCGTAAAATTCCCGTGGTGCCTAGGAACGTGGCCCCGGCGTGGCACTCGTCGCGCATGCACCGAAAGAATCGTGCCCTGCAGACCTTCGAACCCGAATCCATAAGAAGCAATCTCATCTCCCTCGTCATCCGATAATTTTCCTTCCCGCTTCCTGCCGCCTCGATCGCCTCTCCTCCTTCACCTTCTTATCGTCCAATCGATCTTCTCCCCGCCAAGCCGTTACCAATCACTTTTCGAGTCGGCCGCTTCGCAGTTTTCCACTCGCCTTTATGCATCCGAACCAGCACGGCATTTGATTATCGCTCGAGCGGCCTGCGCCGCTCCTATTCCCCCTTTTTTTCCTGCGCTCCCCGCCGCTCCTCTTTCCGTGTCGAACACTCGAGGAGGCGCGGCGCGGTTAAGGAACCGGAAAAAATTTGCTGTCCGTTTCTAGAGCTCCTAGAGTGGAATCTAACGAGTCGCGATTACCGTCCGTCTCATCGGTTTACCCCGAAAATCCTGGAAAACTATCGCTCACTCCGGACTCATTAGCATTTAGAATGGTCGGGGATTTGGTCCGCGCCTGTGACTGCTGGATCACGACGCGATATGCATGGAATTATCTTCGAGCAGCTGGACAATAGTGACCTAATCCATTCACAAAGAAGACGAGGTGGTTTCCTGTCCCCTCTACTCGTCACTCGCCCGGATATCTGCATTCCTCTTCCGACTTCTGCCTTCCATCCTTCATTTTCATTTTCGGTTTCATTTTCATTTTCATTTTCAGTTTCATTCTCCTTTTTACGCGGCACGTTGCCAGGTCGTAACAAGAAATAAGGAATCCCAGCAACACCGGCGCACCTCGAAAACCCCCGACGCTCGATATTTACTTCTTATTCAGACCGTGCATCCGGATTACTCTTAACGATCGCGTCACGAGGTCCCAGCTCTTTCCGATTAACGCTCTTTGCAATTAATCACTGTTCCACGGCTAGACCTCAACGTCTAAACGACGCGCGTGCGACTCTAATGAAACCGTAGCCACGGCCAATGACTTCTGCATCGCGAGGTTAGACAACTTTCCAACGTTGGCACTCTCGCGGACAGAATTTCAACGTCCATTTGCGACGACAGATGAATTCTACGCTTGCTGGGAGAGATCCATACCGCGCCAGGGAGCTCGGATTCTATAAAAATAGACCGATCGACTTATCGACAGCCTACGCGATACGTTTCGAACCGCCGTATCAGCGGCGGCGCGTAAAAATTTCATAAGCGGTCCAAGGAAGGCGTGCTCTAAATTCGCAGATTTAGAACGGGATCCGTTCTGGGTACACGAAAGTCGCGGAAGGACGACGTGGAAAATTTAAAATATCCTCTTGGTCCGATCGAAAATCCGTGTACCGTTTTGTCGATCCCGTTTTAGAGCCGCCGATATTCCCAGGGAAGACGCTCGCGGGACTCGCAGCGCGCGTTACCGGCAGCCTCATAAAGTCTTGGAACGCCAAGTATTTTTTCATTCCTCCGCGTTACCGCGGTCGTCGCGCCGCGTCGGGTTATTCGATGCGCCGTGGAGCTGCGGGGCTCCGCGGGGAACAACGGAAGCACCGCGATGCCGCGAGTTACTGCACCGACGACCGCATTACCGCGTCTACTCGAATCTAGTCGAACGTGCTAGTCGAATGTACAGCCGAATGTGTAGTCGAGCCGCGTCTGGTCGCAAGTTGAGCGTGTAAACGCAGCTGCTTTGTATTTGCGGCCTGACCTCGCCGAGACGAGCGATTATATCACGGTCCGTGGAAATTCCAGTATTCTTGGTGAACGCCATCTGCCGCCAAGCTCGGCTCGTGCTCGTGCTCCGCGAGGCGCGAGGAGTTACAGCTTTCGTTCGAAATGAATTGTCGTTAGGTAACTTCTACTTTCCCGCTGCGCGCATTCCCGTTACTTAAGTATCTGCACTTGAGTGCCCTCCAGTCGGTACGACCTCTCGCATACTCGTCTCCTGAACTCGGGGAGGAATTTCAAGACGCGGAGAGGCCAAACAACGCGGTGGATTCCATTCGACGCGTGGTTGTTGTACGACGATTTTCGTTTCTTTCGGATCGAACCTAGTTTCTCGTCCGTGGTATTTACGGGCGTGGAAAGAACGTTGACGACCAGTCGTCAGGGAACTTCGACAATCGAGTTTGAAGGATACTCCTGGCTGCACGGTCCGTCCCCTTCCAATAGGGAAATTAAGGAGAAGTTAACAGAATCGGAAGTCCTCAGGAAAGCGACCAGAAGGCAGCCACGGTTTTCTTCCCGAGGCCGTAGTTTGTTCGAATGAAAGTTGGGGACGCGGCATCTCGGCGTTCAACTCGGGAAACGGCGGAGTTCCGCGTTTAATCTCTAAAATATTATATATTATTCAGCCGCGAGACTTCGCGTTTCAACTGCGGCCGACGTTTATCGAATTAAACTGGATCGTTTTTTCAGCTTCGGTTCTACGTAACGAGTTCGTTTCTCACGCGCGCCGCCGTTATTTATTTAATGAGGCGGGCGAAACGCTCAATTAAAATCTGTTTAATTATTCTACGCGCAAGCGAGCGGTATTATCGTGAAACGTTTTGAGATACCAGTTATAATCATAACTCTCTCTCCCTCTCTATCTCTCTCTCTTTCTTTCTCTCTACCTGTTCGCTCTTTGTTCTTCTAATTGCCGATCGAACGATACTATTTGCTTTGAGCTTAATCCGAGCCTCTGGCAATGTATCCTACGAATTGAATGCATCAATTTTTCGTGATTTGCCAGTTAGCCACTGACGTTAATTCGTCATTGCGAACGTAGATATATCTCAATCCGCGAAACTCACCGAAAGCATGACATTCCAAAGAAACGACGACTTTAATTGGATCAAATGGATTCCGATTATAATTATTTAGCCTACTCGTTTATAAACAGCTGTACGCTAACGCGCGACGCGAAACCGCAGAAATTCTCTGGTCCTCGCCGTTGGCGCGTCACGCGATCGTGGAAACCCGCGAGAAAGCGATTCGACGATTTCAAGTTTACCGATGAATTCCGAAGGTTGCCGGATAACGATCGGAACCGTCGGAACTTCCCGTTTGTCCGCGCGCCGCGCCGGGGACAGGAAGTATGTTAACCTTATTACGATCCGAACCGGGGTAAGCGGTAAGTGCATTGGTACGGGAGTCATTCGCGTGTTACGTAATATAGTAAATTGTTTGGGAACTCGTGTAGCGTAACATTTGCATAACAACGTTAAGCTTATTAAGCCACGCCGGTATCATCGATCCATCGGAATCGAACACTTAACGAGGCTTCAACTTTGTCCCCGTGGCGTTGAGTCGAGTCGCGTCGCGTCGTCCGTTTCGCTCGTCTCGCACCGACGCGACGCGACGGAACGCGTCGTCCTGGCCTGCTGCGCGCTGCTCTGCCCTGCTACGCCCTGCTATAACCTGCCGCACCGGGACAATGCTTCCGGTTTACAAGGGAATTTGCGTGATCGTAATTTATAGTTGACCAATCGATCGAACCCCTCCATCACGATAAACGGTTTAGCCGAATAAATGGCTCATCATAAACAATCACGAACTCGTTCGCCACGCAATCGGTTCCGAGGAATTTATCAATCCCCGTAACAACTCGAGTCGGCCAGTCTATCGGTAAGCATGCGTTAATTTAATTGATACCGGCAGCGTCCGAACGCGAGCCGCGCAGTTGTTTCTATATCATAAAATTTCAGTCTATTCGGTACGGTAACAAAGCCGCGGATGTTAACTCCCCGTTGCGAACGGAATCGAAGTTGATTAAAAACGCTCCCGGTTAACGGGAACTTGAAAACTGTAACGGTTTCTACAACGAGCTAGTGGCACGGCAACGGATAAAAGCCGTTGTCCGAGCGCCGCGCGGACCTTTCGAAATCAATCCAATAAATTCGACGGCCCGTGCGATACGTAAATATTTTCCGTAGCCCGATGGAAAAAAATACCAAGTGCTACGAGAAGTTGGTGCATTTTTCAAAAATCTCTCGAGCCGAATTTATCGCGCCCCATAAACCATGGAGCGCGCCAGACGCCCGATAACGCCTGTAACAACGATCTTTCGCGTTTCGTTCCCAGTCGGAAACTTTCGACAGTGTTGATTTAACACCGACCATTAACCGAGAGGCACGCTCGGCACCTACATAATTCTTAATCGTTTCTACGCGCGACTCGAGCGAGGAGCAAGACAAGCGCGCGCGCGTTCCGAATGAATTCTTTAAGAGTCCCCGCGCGGCGGTCGGTCAATATTCTAATCTCGACGAGTGCCGCGACAATAACGTAAACGGTTCGAGATCGGGAAAACGCGTTTCCGAGCGGTCGCGATGAATAGAAACGCGGCGTGCCTCGCGGAGAAGACATGGAAATGGTATTATATCGTAGCCACGCACTATGGGTCGATGTTCGATAGGTGGCCTCGGTTCTTCCCTCCTTTTAGGATGTTCTCCGGCGGAATTCCATTTGCGTTCGTCGATATCGGAGCGCGCGTGTCGCGCGTGTGCAACCGGCGGGACAAAAAGACCGCCGGGTCGAACGGAGCCGAGGAACGGGGACACGCGAAAACTGAATTTTTCAGCCGGCATACGGCAAGGTAAACGCGGAGGAAAAAATCGAGGGAAAAATGTGAAACGGGATAGCGGTGTCTGATCCAGTGTTTTCTTCGATTCTGTCGCGACTGCTTCCCTCCGTCTCGTTCCGTCCCCTCCCGCCCCGGGAATACCCACGGCGTTTCGTTTCAACGAGATACACGCGAAATCGAGGTGTGCGTTATGCAAAGTAGCCGACGCTCCCGGCAAGCTGCCCTCTCCTCGAACGAATCCGCCGTCGAGCGATACCGGAGCGAGCCTCGCGCCGAACGAAATTTTATTCCTTCCGCGTGGCGCGCTCGATGAAATTTCTCTTTGATCGGTCAGGCATACCGCGACATTCTTTCCGCGCTGTCGAGGGCGAAAGTAAATACTCGCCTGTTGTCGATGCCTTAAACGCGTCACGCGCCGACGCTTCGCTTCTATTACGCTGCATCTCGAGAATGAGAAGCATAGTTTCGTCGGTTAAGTTAAGCTCCCTTCTCGCATTGGATGTCGTTGGGCTAACAAAGCGGTCTGACGTGAGCGAGAACGGGTAATCGGAGAATCATCGGACGGATCCTAGAAGATGGGAAAACTTGAGGACTCGCCGGTTTTCATTTATGAAATAGAATCGCGATCGTTCCCGGGATGCAGTCTCAATTTCGGTTGATCGTAAGCTTCGCGCGTAGCTCTCGCGTGAGGAAGTTCGCGCGAGTCGATCGGACGGTTTCGTGCGTCGAAAACTCACCGGCATGAAATATGTATCGGACACGGTTAGGTCGTCCGGCGGACTCTATAAATTCCAGGCCGTTGTAGGCGAAAGTAAATTTCGCTGATCGGATCGAAGCAATCGAAGAGGCCTTAGAAAATTACTTCCGCGAAGGAAGCTCTGATACGCCATCACGCAGCGCTCTAACTACTTCCTGCTGCTCCGAGTGCGCCGCGGCGTGTTAGGAAATCGAGGAAACCCGGCCCCTTTATTCCACGACGTGAAACGAGAAGAAGAAAAACGAGCTGACCGTATAACGAGCAATAATTATCCGCGAAAGATGCTAGCAGCGAGACATAATGGGCTAAACCCCTTTGTTCGCCGTTTCGTTGAACCGTTTACACGTAATTGGAGTCGTCGCGGAAAACTGCGAGCGGAATACCCTTCGCGAAAATTAACGCGGAACAATGCGATGGGAAATTTCGAAGGGGGAAGACGGGCGGAGGCTTGACGGGGCTTTGTAAACAGATCCGTCGAGAATCGGAGGGTAAAGCTGAGAATGCTACACCGCTCTTTGCAAACAGCGGAACCAAGTCCGCGGACAAGCAAGTTGTAGATTTCCTTTGCGAAACTTCCCGACCGCACGGTCTGAAGCGAAACGTCCTTTTTTTTAGAAATCTCCGTCCACGGATCTCGTCTTGGCACAATTATCTGCACGCCTCTCCTCCGGCGGACCGAACAAAAGCTGGGGTTTGCTCTCAGGGCTATCGTTTTCGTCCCGAAATCGTAGAAGGGTGACGGGACCTGGCAAATGGTGGATCGGAATCATGGCGCTGATCCCTTTTGCTGGCCTCCGAGCGACTAAAGTAGCGGAAAAAAGTATCGATATCGCGGCGGGCGCGCAGGGGGCGGGGAAGATGAGACGGAAGGAACAGAAGCGACACGAGAAGTAGTCGAGAGGAAAGGTTTTCCTAGCTGTGGGTCCTCGTTTCTTAGCCGAGGAGTGGAAATCAAGGGGAAGCGGAAAAAGTTGGAGCGAAAAAGAGAGGGAGCGGGGCTATTGTACAGCTTTGATGCAATTTGAAAGACTCATAACTGACGTTCAAAGGAGCAGCAAACGTCTGTGTGATACCGCTTGGCCATCGTCCAGCAGTCGGTCCGGTTAAACGAAGCGAATTGTCCGTGGTCGAAGCCACCGGCAGAGATGGTCACTCTCGTCCCGGCCCTCGCTCCTCCTATCTTGTAGGTTCGCACGGCCAAACACGACTCCGCTTGCTTTTCTCTCGTTTCGTCTCGCCGCGCAGCCTCGACTCGAATCGAGACCCTGTCCCGCCCCGTCTTACGGATAAACTCGGACGCTCTATTGGCCGAAAGCGACCGAAAGCAAATTGTCTAACAATCTAACAAAGGTCGCGCCCGACCTTTATACCCTTTACACCACTTTGCTCATTGCAGCCTTTCTTTCTGCTTCCTTCCCGCCGTTCGATTGTTTCTCTGGGAACTCGTTTAAACCGTTTTCCCTTTCTCGCGATTCGCTCGCAACTAACACCTTTTTCTACCGCACCGTTGCTTCCCTCGAAACAACATTCTTGTCGAAAAGGGGGAACAAAGTTTGTTAACCGTGCGAAATGGTTGCGGATCGAACCGATTGCCGACGAAAATGATGCGACCCGATGTATCGAACGAGACTCGGCGCACTATAGAATTTTCGTAGCTTCGCACGCTAAGCCGACGGAACCTTTGATCTGTAACGACGAGAAACGATACGCGAATCGGTATCCAAGAGCCGTTTAGCTTTGAATGATAGAGACACCACCACGGACCAAGCGACGATTAAAAGATCAACAGAGAAGCTGGAGCGCGGTGACGGTGAGCCGAACGAAAACCGCGAAGTCGATAGTCGGATGGCATCCGATGCTGGGACCGGTTAGTCCGGGCGCTGAAATCTGGATCACTCGACGACGCCGAGGGATTGTAACACGAGTTCAACGGAGAGGAGCTTAGAAATTCACGGAAGCTTCGGAGTCGCGTGTCTCGGTTCGCGGTGCTATGAATTATGGACCGAACACGACGGGAAATCGTATTTTCGTGGTTATGCAAAATGTTTGCGTCCATATCTCGCGGCTGTCTGCGGGATAGCAGTCGGTGTGTCGGCGTCGGTGTGGGAGCACCCTCGCGTGCTGTCGCTCCTCGGGTTTTAATAAAAGATACGTTCTCAGGCGACTCGGCGATCGATGCAGACGATACGTCGATCCGTTCGAAAGCTTTCGACCGTTAAAGTATTTTTCCAAGAACGGAACGCGCTCGCAGCTTCCGCGAATCGTTGTTCCCCCGAAACTATCGAGTTTCGACTGCGGGGCGAGAAAGGTGGATACTCGGAAACAAGTAAAGCCTCGAGCTAATTACCCGTAATCAGTGGCGCGAGTTTATCGCTGATGTTTGCCGTTCAATAGAGCGCAGTGTATGGCTGCGTCAAGATAAGCGACAAATATCCCTTCAATCACGACGAGGGTTGAAATTACGAAAGGCAAACTCGATTGCCGAGAGGGGGAGGGCCGCTCCGGGTAGTCCTCCGAGACTAATTGCCGAGTGTACATAATTAATTAGTAGGCCGATTCGATGGGAAGACATCGAGCAGCGTCTTTGATCGAACGGAGACGGAGAGGGCGCGTGACACGGGTCGCGTGCAATCCAGCCACCGCGGTCCGTTTCTAACGAGCGTGTTGGTCGAATATCGCGCCAAGATATTGATACAACGGCAAACATAATGCGGCCTGGAGCACGGCCAGATACGGGTCAACGGTTATTGCTCGTAATAACGTCGTAAATCTGAGAGATGGACGCGAAAGCGAACGAGCATCCCCCCGGCCGACCCTCGAATTCCATACGCGTACAAGTTCTATCTCGCAATCGTTTCGGGTCGAGAGCATGACTGGCTCGCACAATCTCGGCGGAGGTCGCCGACTCCGCATCATCGAATCTCCAATGAACCAATAATTTCGCTAATGACGCTCGATCAGAAGCTGTTTGTCCTACACCTGCGTCCGATTACAGCCGGCACGTACGCCCGCACTCCGAGTCTACCGTAACGACTCGTGCACACTACTGCCCGTTAATCAACGACCTTACAAATTTCCGAATTTCCTTCGAAGGAGTCAACCGAGCTTCTGAGAGGCGCCTCGTGCCGTTTCGCAATAGTTTCCGAAACGAAATCGATCGATATCCTTCGCTTAACACGTTGACCGCTGCGAGCATTCAGAACGTTTCGTGCAACATTATCGCATCATAACGGCAAATGGTATTTGAATTAGTTATTAATAGTTTGGTATCGTGGTTTTTAAGTTATACTACTATTTAGTTACTCGTGTTACTAAATACTTTTACTCGATATCTTTCTTCTTGTAGTTTTCTAGTAGTTTGAGCGCTTCGTTCATCGGCGACCACTCTGGCGGTGAACGTATTAACGCTAAGTCTATCGAATATTTGTACCGAATTCGTAGCTTCTCGTAGAAATTAGGAAGCTGCACGTATCCAGATTCGAAGCAACTATCATTACCATACCCATGCAAACAGACGACGTTGTTTTAGTCTCTAACAGAAACATCTCCGCAACTTCGACAATTGTAAATCGGAAATCTTAAGATCAGTTTCCGGTAGTTCCAGCGTTGAGTGTTCTCAACTTCGATAATTGTAAAACAGGAAATCTTCGAATAGATTAGTTTCCGGTAGTTCCAGCGTCGAATATTCGTATGTAGTTCCAAAACCGCGTCCTTCGAGAAGTTCCGCGGCGCTTCGGCG
The DNA here is from genome assembly GCF_051020985.1 of Nomia melanderi. Classification (NCBI taxonomy): domain Eukaryota; kingdom Metazoa; phylum Arthropoda; class Insecta; order Hymenoptera; family Halictidae; genus Nomia; species Nomia melanderi. The sequence continues at coordinate 6,877,268 of NC_135008.1, forward strand.
GGACGTCGCGGAATTCCCGAAGAATTAACGAGTTCGCGAAAGGAACTCCGGCCGAGCCAGAACCGGGCGTGTCCTCCGTGAAATCAATCTATCCCGCGGAACAGGGTGCAATGTACGGGTTGCACGTACCGTACAGTCATTACGCTCAGTTGTTTTCGCCGGGACCGCGGGCGGACGAGTTGCTGGAAAGTTGGACAGGAGCGGCGAGCGTGCAGGGCGGACACGCGATCGCTCGGAAAATTTTTGCACGCGATAGCGGAGCGCGCGTCCCGCCGCGAAGACCCGCCCATACCTCTCGGGATTCTCCGGGAGCCAGCCCGGCAAACATAATCAACGGCTGTCACGAAGAAAACCGCGTTACGAACGCCACGGGGCGACCTAACGCGAATCAGCCACGATTACTCGGCACCGAAGCAACGGGACGGAACGCAGGCGTGCCGCGTGCCGCTACGGTCCCGCTGGAAGAAGCGCGACACCTGCTCCGGCGAGTGACAAATTGCCCGAATATATACCGGGAAATACGCGCGGCGTGTCTTGCGACTTGCCACGGACGCTGCCAACGAGATCCGGCTGATTCTCCCGGCAAAAACAGCTCGAAAACGTTGAACGACCTCCTCTTTTTCTCGTCCGAGGATCGTATCTCGCATCCGCGAGGCGTTTAAACGCGAGAACGATGAGCTTGAATCCGAGACGTCGCTTCTAATTTATTCAGCATCCTTTACTGCCGAAATAAAGGTGAACCTCTTTGTTCGTAATACCGGGAGGATTACTTATTCCACTCCATTAACCGTCCGCTTTTAATTTATCGAAAATAGCCGCCGGGCGAATGTCGCGAAATGTCAGCGGTCGAGACCGCGACGGCCGCTCGAATAAATTAGCTAATGTTGGAACGAATCGAATTTGCATCGGGAAATCGATGAAGCGAGCCGGCATAGGTTTCTCGAGCACCGCTCGCGCCTCTTCCTCTTTTGTTCCCGTGGTTTTTAATGTTCGCGGGAGCGTGAAAAATGTCACGGGAAAGTCGGGGAGCTAACTGGGAACAATGCTTAGTAGGGTGTAGCGGCGAAAAGGGGCGAAACGTTTCGGTACTATAACTCGCGCTCGTTGAATTATGTTAAGGAAGCCTGGCAATGTTTACCGAGCCCGGTAAATTCTGCCGCGCGCTACCTGGCAGCCGCGCTTCCCCGCTGGGACGGGAAATAAAGTAATTCCGTTGCATCGCGCCGATTGTAATTTCAAGTAAATTGGCTCGAGTTAAGGGCGGGATTTCGCCGGGGAACGTTAAACGTTCGGGACACCGTGGACGGATCCGGGGGATTCATTTAAAAGAGATCATTGGTAATCGAACGTGACGAGCGACGATATCCGATGATGGAGCACGGCTCTTGCCGGGATCCTGAAAGGGATGACGAGAAAAAGATTAGGGAGAGGGAGCGGAAGGTGTAACGGCGTCTCGAAAACGGTGAAACTGCAGAAACGAGCCGGGAGAGTCGCGCCGGTGGCCTTTGAATTGCTCAAGATTACGTTTTGCAGGCCGCGCAGTTTCTCCGGTTCCGTGGGCTTGATAAATGCTCGGCGGAAAAAAAACGAAGCCAGGACCTTTAATTTTTCACCGGCGCGGAAAAGAACGACGTTGCTCCGAATAACGCGGTGTACGACTCCTGAGAGTCGCGCGGTGGCCGAGCCAGAAAGAAGAAAGAGCCACGGATGAGAAAAATTTTCACGATTCTTATAAATCCCGCTAACGACCGAGCATCGATTTTATGTTCGCTCTGATACGAAGTCTCGCTCCCCGGCCGCCTCGCTAGGGAAGAGGATGCTGATTTTTCATTGAACAAAGAACGCCCCGCTAAATCGATATCCATTACGCAACACCGGCGCTTCAACATTCTCGGTTTTTCCTCCATTTCGTCCTTAGTTAGCGAATCGGGACCGTAGGTGCAGCGGATATCGCAAGCTTCGTGGATTATCGAGAAAACGGCGGAGGCACGTGTGATATAGTACAGTGTGCGCGTGTCTGCTTCGCGGATCGAGAGAATAATGAAATACGAGAAGCGTAACGAAATGTATTGAGAATAGTAAGTTCTTTAACACGTTGAATGCTGCGCGATTTTAAGGTGCAGAATATGCGAGGAAAATACAATATTAAACTATTTACTTTAACCGCGTTGTTTTGCTGAATGTCACCGTATTATGTAGCGTTATTTACAATATAGGAGTGTTTTCAAATAATCATCGTTTAATTCAGGAAATTACGGTAATCGGATTTGGGCGGGGGTCACCGGTGACCCTCGTGGCATTCGACACGTTAATAATTCTTCGGAGAAACGTCTGTTATCTTATTAATAACTGCGAGATGGAATCAGGTATGGGTTATTTTCACCCGTTTGGTAGTTTCAATGTTAGATGCACACTTGTTTCATTTGTTGATTAGTTTAACAATGTCGCATGCTTTTAACACTAGAAGTACCAAGCAATAAGACCGAGCTATTTACAATTTGTTATAAATATTAGAACAGAGATTTGAAGATCTTCCTACTGCAGTTGCAGAAATGTAGGAATTTAGTCTGAAGTTTCTCACGAAAGCACCTTTATCATCTTAATAATGGCGGAATAACCTTGAAATCAGTAATTTTAACAAGTCTGGTGGTTCCAGTGTTGAACTTCGGAATCTGCGAAATTAAAAGTGTAATATTAAATTATTCAATTGAATTCCGTTATTATCGGTTCCCTTGCCAAATGTCACCGCACTGTAGCGTTATTTACAGTGGAGGAACGTTCTCAAATAGTCATCATCTAATTGAGGGAATTTCAGTAATTGAATTTGGCCACCGGCGACCCCGCGGCATTCGACGTGTTAATAAACCTTTGTTAACATTAAATCACGCTGCGGTGAGCGAAGTCTACACGTATACCGCTCGGGGACGAGCGATAGCGGTAAGAGAGAAAAGTGTTAAGGTAATGCTGGGAAAAGATCGCGGACACGGCCCGGGCATGGAAAATAATGGAACGGAAGGCGTTCGAGGGCCAATCGAAACAACAATTCACCGGCAGCTACTTTTATCTTTAATGGCGACGGTCGGGAGATCCGATAGAATGGACCGGAACCGGTTCTATCGCAGCGTCGTTTCCCGATGCCACCAGAAATTGTGTCCGATTCCGATTCCAACGACCCGGAGATTCGCGCCTTGTAGTCTTTATCTCGAGCGAACAACGGGCAGAAATAACGAGAACCAATGCAAATTACTCGCCGGCGAGGAAATTCTTTCGGATACGGCGCGACAATGATTTCGCCGAACTATGCGGAACTCAAAGCAGTATTTTATTCCGTGCCTCTCGGAACTTTCGGCCGTCCCGGGTAGAACAACCGGAAAAAGTTCGTTAGATAAATCGCGGCTGTTATTAACAATAGTTCGGTAGGAACGTTTCCCGGTACCGCGGTAACATTGTTATTTAGGAAAGAAACTTTTTCCATTATTCCTTGTCGGCGAACGGTGTGCAACTTACGAGAGTTCATCGCGGTTCGCTACATAATTAACAATTACGATCACGCCCGGGCAAAGGTTGATTGAAAATCACTTCAAGTTCCGAAGCGCTTAAACGAGTGGAGGGATAAATTAGCATATACCCGGGGAAACTCAGATTGTTGCAACTTCTTGTAAACTGTATGCTCCGAAGATCCAAAGTTATGTCTATTTACCGAGGAGCGCGCAAGAGCCGTAACGGTAACGAGATTTTCTAACGACTTTTATTAACCCCGTCGGATCTGAATCTTCCCCGGAAGTCTCGTATTTTTCGCTCGATCGCGGTATTGGCTTGTTAAATTTCATCTCGCTACAGGGAACCTCAGCGCTCGCTGATTTGAATTTAAGAAGAGGCGGAGTGGGCACCGACCGAGAACGATTTCTAGCTCGCTGAAACAGTCGGTGACCAAGATGTTCGACGGACTCGCCGATAGTTGTTGCCACGAGAGATCCCAGCGACGAGGATTCCCCGGAAACCCCGCACGCTCCGCGGATCGTTTGCAGTTTAAATTACTGTCGGTGAAGCGATCAAAGGTTTGCTCCTCGTTTATTTCGTTTAGTCGTCGGCTCCTTTTTCTTCGGATTGTTCGCAGTATCGTCGCTTTCACGGCCCAGTTGCGAGTTCTAACGATCTAAACTCCATCGTGTCGTGCTCGTGTTCCTTCGTCCCCCGTGGCCGTTCCTTTCATCTCGCGAAAGGAAAAAAAGACTTTGACCACGAACATCGCGCACGACGATTCCGAAAGATTACGGGTCCCGAATCGTCCCAGCGTTTCGGCGAGCGGAGAATACAGCGGGCAGAACCGGCGAGCGAAATTCCGGCCGGCGATCACGGGAGAAATTACGATTTACGACTGCAACGAGGGGAAATGGAAACAATGAACGCTGCAACATGGAAAACGCCAAAACAAGGAAGATAAATCTTTACTTTCAATCTGTTTCGAAATAGGAAAAAAGCTACAACGAGGGAAAAAATCCGCAATTTCTGTTACCGTTTTATCTGCTTTCCGCTCGAGTCCACGTTTCTGCTTTTTGAGCGCGATACAAATCGCGGCCGGCTGATTTATCACCGAAATCCAGACTCCGGTCGAACGTGGGAGCCTCGCGTGAGTGGTAAATTAACCAATTCCACGGAGCGCCAGCCGAAAATGGTCGACGCTCGACTTGTTCCTCTCTGGAAGCTGCGATCGTAAGAAACCGATGCACAGCGCGGCCGACTGTAAGACCTCGAAATTCGACTATTCGCATGAGGAAAATTTAAGGTGATCAACATGTTGCTAAGCAGTCCCTATACAAAATGATTTTCATTTCGAAAATAACAATTCTGTGCAAATAAACTCCGTTTCTCTATTTTTATAACGTTGCGGTCGAAACGCAAAGTATCCATCGTCGTTTAACGCTAAAACTACCTAGCAATCAGAGTGACTTACTTTCACCTTTTTATAAAAATTAGAACATGTTTCTTGAGATTCGAGGAATCCACTAGTCTTGCATTTAGGCGAATACACGGATTCGATTGAAAATGTTTCGCAAAAACGCTTTCATAATTTAAATACTTGCGACATAGAAATTCTGAGATGGAGCAATTTGACCCTTCCGCAGGTTTTAGTGTTAAATAACTTCACAATATCTTTATAATGTAACAAAAATATAACCACCGTATGTTTAACTCTATACCCAACAACTTTTATCCGAAGTATTTGTTTGTATCGCTCATAATTTTTAAATTACCGAGTTTCTCCCAGGAAACGGTCGTCCGGTCGCACCGCGTGGCTCGAACTCTTTCATAAACCTCCGCTCTAATATCTGCCCAATTCGGGGCAGGCTAATCTGTATACTTGCCCCAATAGGAATTCAATTGTACGAAGATATCTCGTCGTCTATGCATGAAAACGCGAGCAACGGATTTCCCGAGTGCCTCTATATTTCATAATTTCCGTCCTGCCGTTCGTCGGTCGATTTTTACCCGTTTCATTCTCATTCGACGTTTGATGGACCGTCTTGCCGTGGAAGAAGAACGTTTTGCGAGATCGTTTAATATACGAGGAGAAAACATACGTTATATCCCGAGTTCGGAGCGTCGGAAAGTCGGGGCAAAGTTCAAAACAGAATCAGTGGAACAATCCAGCAGACAGGCACGAAACTAGTTTCACCCACTTCGCCGGGGAAAATTTTGTAAGAACCAACTTGGAATTCGTGTTACGGTGAGAACCTTTTAGAAGGCTCGACGCGTGAATACCTATCCGGAAATATCTGCGCACAAAAATCTTCCACGGCGGTGTAACAACTATTGATTCCTCGAGCGCGGATATCACGTTTCCGGGCGATTAATTAGAAGGAGAGCACTTCACCCTCGCGTAATATGCAACTGAAGGATTCCATTGAACGAAAGTGTTATACAGCCAAACCTCCTTCTGTGCGGTCCTTTTTTATGCGGTATATGAATTCCAACGGTGTTCTTCAAATGACGAAAGCGACTTTAAACCAGTTCATCGCAAGAAGATGCGCGTTTCTGACTACGTCGAGTAAATTATGTGCATTGTGAAAATTTCTCCATATATGAAGAATTAAATTTTCTTTAAATGATTCATGTGTAATTTAATTATTTATTTTATTTGAAAGCACTTTCTCACTATTTCATACTTTTACGCGGTCCCTATCTACCGCACAAAAACAGGTTTGACAGTACTGCATTAGGCTGAGTTTAAGAAAAGAACTTTTAATTGAACAGCCTACGGCTATGGCGGTACAACGTTCTAAGAAACAGAAGAGAAAAGATCCACGGCCAAGTTGCGTTTCAAATGAATCGAACTTCCTTCCTTCGTTTGAAATAAAGTTAAAGAAGTATTTAGATCATCGTTCTCCACAGGTCCGAGGAAGAAATCGCAATTAACACGTCGCCGACCGGTCACGAGGCAACTCGTGTTTGCACTTATTGCCATTTTAATTTTCGCAGGACAGTATAAAATGTCGCAAAAGCAAAAATGTTCAAAGTTATACAAAATACATATGCAAAGCTTCATTTCAGTTCATTATGTCCGAACAAACTATATTGAACTTTATTGAGATTGTTTCACTTTCGTGTTTAATCACGTACTAATAACCGGTGACAGGGGATTTAACAAATTCACGGTTCGTAAAATTGCCGGTCAATAGCGCGTTAATTGCGCCGCAGTTTCGCGCCGTAGCGTGGACACTGCAGTGGCGGCGATGAATAGGAGATTTCGGGCGCGGGACGGTGGTTTCCTCGCGAGGAGAATGATACATCAAGTCCGTTCGATCCCCCGACATCGCCGTTTCATGGAATTAGATGGGATCTTTTCGGATCGGTGTGGATCTCTCTGGTGGGCGTATCTATCCCGCAGCCGCGAGTCTCGCCGAGGAAAACCTTTCGCGCTTTGACGACTCGAATGGTCTTCCACGAAACAAGTACAGTCAGCGCAGTGATTTATCGCGGGGGAAACTCCGCTCGAAGGAGCGATGCAGGCACGCGATGCCCGCTCGATACCAGATAAATGGCCGCGGTGATGCGTTACGCCGCTCGATGCGCTCCGCTCCCAAACTTGCCAGTTTTTCCCGTCGAAGCGACGCGTATCGATTTCTGCGGGTTGATTCCCATTCTTCTCGGGGGGAACCGGGAAACCGGTTTCACGCGGAATCACGCAGTCACTGCCTTATTTCCGACTGCCGGAAAACTTCGGATACCTCCCGCCGGAGTTACTCTCTCCCCGTGTTTTCCTCGTTCCTCCCCGTTTCGAATGACCAGACCGACCGACGCGCCGATCAGAATTTCCCCTGAATCCCGTGCAAAGGTGATGCCTCGAATTCCGCTGGAGGATACGTGTCCCGTTGCAGGGCGGAATGGAAGTGGCACGTTGCTTAATTACATTTTTCATTGGAATAACTGAAAGCCTGTCTTGGAGGCGACGGTGGCGAGGCAACGGTGAACGGCGCGCATTTGCTGCAGCTGTACGCGCTACCCGTGTACGGGGGATGTTATGCATATAGCGCGTGTAACGGATGCGCGGCTGGATGCATCCGATTTCATCTTCTCCTCGTTTCTGCTCGGATGGACGCTTCCGTAAATTCATGCTCCATTCGCTCCATTTCGTTATCTTTTCAACCTCTCTCGTCCCGTGTATATTCTTCTCGGGAAAGAAACCGTGCCGCGTTACACTCGGAAGTCGGGCTTCTTTCGCCGCTAGAAATAATTAACCCCTTTCGATCCAGATTGTAAATCACGCTGGTCGCAACGTCACGCGTCGCGAGGTATCGTCGAAGGACGATGCGAATAAACGAATCGGTCGTCAAGATCTTTAACGATACTTCGCGAAATCTTTCCGACGGGGAATTCTGGGTCAAAGGGGGAACTTCATTGGAAAAATGTACCTCGAATGTAACCAGGAAAATAACCGTTCCTTTGTGACCGAAGATCGAGTGTACAGAACGGTGAACTCTTAATGGATTTCGGCGCCAGCCACGGGGTAAAATGGTAAACTTGGATTGCGTAACTTTTGGATATCGCTGTTCAAGAAAGAACGTCGACTATGCTTACGAGGAAACTGCGAGGACAACTATTTCGGAAGCTCTTAACGTTTCCCTTTCGGTTGCTGCAGCGGATCTATCCTGCTCTGTTCACGTTCCAGCCCTGATTTCAGTTACGCGGATCGATCGGCTATCGGATTATAGAGAATAGCGTATAAAAACAACTTGGACAACTTTTTCCTTCGCCGGCGCGAAGTAGATTGACTCATGGGAGATCGGGAACTAAACTTCTTTTATATCAGCGCTTAGGGAAACGCTCGCCCTGATAGAGAACCGCGTTAAATCGTTTCTTGCAGAGAACCACGTCGGACATCGAAAACGTCAACGGGAGTCGGTGGATCGAAAATTCTGTTTGGTCATCGATCGTAATACCGATCTCAGCCGTTAACTCGTGCGTGCGACGAACTCGGCATGAAACTTGTGGCATATAATGAGGCTCCTTGAAATTTCTCAGTAGTTTAGACACTTGGCAGGCAATTACTACGTTAACCGTCACGAGAATGTTGAGTGTTTCGAATAACATTACTTGTCGCATAAACGAATGGTATTAGAATGAACCGGAAATGATTTTATCGTAGCTCTTACACTATTATTTATCTACCCACGTAACTATATATTCTAACACGTTGAATGCTTCACGATTTCATTCAGTAAAATATCTAAATTGAAAGTATATGATAAATCATTTGATTGAATTGCAATATTATTGCGTGTTCGTCTAGCTGAATGTCACCGCATTGGGCAACAATATTTACAATATACAAATCTTTCCAAATAATCGTAGTTTAACACGTTGACGTAAATGACGTCTATAGACGTCCATTGCGTGTGCTTGTAGATGCATTCCTATATTTTTAGTATTATAAAACAATTGAAAAAATCTATATCACTGTTGAATTTATTAGCCTCTCAAACCTTTAGCCTCCTTTTAATAATTGTTGAAGAAAACAGTTACTCCAGAAAACTCCTCCAACAAAAATAATTCCTAGCCATTATAAAGTGTTGAGGCGTTCATGTAAACCGCAGCAGTGGGCACGCGATCAACAAGGGAGTCTGGGACGCGTTCGCGTGCAAAAATAAAGTTATGTTTATAAAAATATACCTCTTTCATTTTTCCCTAAATTATTTTCAAAAAATCATTAGATACCAAAACGTCTATAGCCGTCTTTTGCGTATCAGAGAAATCGAAGCTGTGAAAAACAAACTTCCTTTTTTAGGAAGGTTTATTAAAAAATACAATAATTCTAATCTGTAAGTATGAAATCTTGATCGAACTCCCCAACTAATCGACGAAAAAAAAGAAGTATGTTTTTGGCAGCACTCACCGATTCCAAAATGAGCGTCAACGTGTTAACCGAGTAAACTATAGTAATCCGATTCGGTCGAGGGTCACCGGTGACCCCACGGCATGCAACGTGTTGATACACCAGTTTCCCTCTAATCGTTTTCAGGCAACTTGACTCCAGTGACCACCGTGCCAACGCGTTAATAAGTAGTCGGTCAAGTGCCGTAATTTCAGTTCCGGCAGCCAAGAGGAGCACGGTAAATATTTCAAGGCGACGAGACTCGCCGTTTCGAGTAGAAATCGGGACCGGTGAACCGAAACCGAGCGTATCTAGCCGCGAATACTCTGTTCCCCGTTGCCGACGCGAAAATACGTCTGCATCTTCAACGATCCGCGCCGAGTCCGGAGACCTACTCGTCCCCGGCATTAAGGCCGCCTCCTTTCCGCGTGCCGTTTGCACGGCGGAACTCTCGCAGTCCCACTCAAGTGTAACGATACACAATTTGCCGGAGCGTTTCGTACTTGAGGCGGCGGCGAGTACTCTCCGCTCGGAGAACGAGTCACCTCGGCGGCCGCGTCGCTTCGTCCCGGCGAGCTGACGCGATGGATCGCGAGCCACCGACGAGAACTGGCTGTTGCCACTGCAGCTTCGCTGCGGACTTTTCGTCCTCTTCTAATTAATCGCGTCACGCACGAGCGGCGCGGTCCGTTGATTATAATACTTGGCGAACTTCCGTCGAGTTCCCGATCGGCGGTCGTTTGAGAATCTCTCCGAAGACCACTCTGTTACGCGAAGAGCTTTTCCAACGATTACATTCGAAGGGAGCGCAGTGGCTTTTACGGTGGAAGTTCTTCCTTCTAAAGAAAGAACTGGAAACGCCAGTGTTGTACAGTCACCGTTTACAGGATCCTGACACAGTTCTTTGTGGCGCAATCCCGTTCCGGAAGGATGTTCAGGATGGCCACAGATTTATGCGCTCGCTCGGCCACCGTTGAGCCCGTCTTTCCTATGCAAATACCCAGCCATCTTGTTTACGCGAAGCTGGAGGATATCGCAAGGCAAAGACCGTATTCACGATACGTATCGCCTTGCCCGCCCGCGCGCGCGTTTGAACATCGTGGGAGGTGGTTCAGCTCGAATCAAGCCGCATTCGTTGAAATAATGCGCTTACCACGGCGCTTTCGGCCGCTCGACATTCACCGGCTACCGAAAATAAAGTGTTTGCTTATCTTCGCGGCGGATGATTTATTTCGAAGATCGCTGTTCTCTTCACTTCCTTTGTCGCAAGACGCATAGTGCTGCTTGTGGACGAAACATCGGAACTCGACTATTCATATAATGAAAATTGAAGGTTAAGCGTTAAGTAGTCCCGAAAATACAAATTTTGTGAGAATAAATTCCGTTCCTCTATTTATATAACGTTGGCATCGGAACGCAAAATATCCATTGTCGTTTAACACTAAAACTACCGAGCAGAGTGACTTATTTTCACCTTTTTATAAAAATTAGAACATGTTTCTTGAGATTCGAGGAATCTACTAGTCTTGCATTTATGCGAATACACGGATTCAATTGAAAATGTTTCGCAAAAACGCTTTCATAATTTAAATACTTGCGAAATAGAAATTCCGAGATGGAGCAATTTGACCGTTCCGCAGGTTTCAGTGTTAAATAACTTCATAATATCTTTATAATGTAACAAAAATATAACCACCATATGTTTAGCTTTATACCTTACAACTTTTGTCTGAAGCATTTTCTATCACTCGTGCTTTTTAAGTTATTGAGCTTTGCCCAGGAAACAGCTGTTCGAAAGGATTGCGCGACGATCGACGGGTTAGAATTTATTTTTCAGTGAAAGTGATGCTCGATCGAATACCAGCGTCGACACTTTTTCGTCTGCAACGATCTCGCTCGAGCCACTCGCGACTCGTCGAAATCGTGATTCGAGCAATATTTGGCGGAGTATTATCAAGCCGACATTTGTATCGCGGCTGATATTAACCCTACGATAACCCTATGGCACCGCGTACCGCTCGGCGAGAAGTTTCTTGGAGCGGAAGGCAGCCGTGTACATCGGAACTGGAAGTTTAATTGCCGTATTAAAATTCATTGAACTTGGAACTTTTGCATCTGATTAACGCCTTGAATCCTTTATTAGTCACCGTGCCGACACGTATCCGAGTTATGAATTCAAATATTTGACGACGTTATTAATCTTGTCGCCGGTTCGTTCGTCGAACGAGCAGGGAAACGAAGAAAGCGTGACGGAAATATTTCTACCCGGCGAATGTTTGAAAATATCCGCGGAACACTCGCGAAGAAAACGTTACGGTTAATGGATTACAGCGTGAACCGTATTACACAGGCTGTTTAACTTGCGCCAGTTATAAATGAAGCAACTTCTCAGGAGTCAGTTTAGGGAGGGCAGCGGATTCCGGGGCAGCTCAAGTAACTTCTTCTAAACGCCACTTTGGAAAGCAAACGAACAGTGAAAGATGAGACTCTTGTTAATTCTAACGGCGAACAGATTTCGCCCAACTCGAGGACAGAGGAACGGGCAACTTCGCTGCGCTTTGCTGTCCGGCACGACCGTTATTTTGAACTTTTAATTTCGAACTTCCATGCCTGCTCCGCCGGAGAATGAATCGCGTTAAGCGCGATACGTACCTCCGCTCTATGCTCCGCGTATCCTTTAGAAAGGTTTGTCCGTTCTCAGAGTTCCGATCTCGCCGCTTTCAACCTTCCAGCTACGCCGGGATTTTCCGCGGCACTGTATCTCTGACAAGCTTCAACGCGGAAACTGTATATGACGCTTACCGTGACATTAGAAACGTTAGGAAACGTTGTGTACGCGAGACAAATGTGAAATGAAGGAAATCATGAGAGCCTCGTGACATGTTAACGCATTGCATACTGGCAACGAGAAATCTCGTGTTTGTATAATGACACTTTGCTAATTATCACGACACTTAAAGAAATATTCAATTTTATTGGAACTGATTACCTGTTTAAAATATATTGCATAACAATATGGTACTTGAGTTACATGTATAGCAATGTAAGTTGATTTCACTGAAAATCACCATCCACCCAATTCAGTTCTCTGGAAATTAGCCGGTACGCAATGTAATAACCTATCGCACGTTTTTAATTTTAAACTCGTGCCCAAAAACACAGTTTTTTCAAATTATTGCTTCCGACTCGTTCAGATCATGAAAAATCGTACACAAAATCAACTTTCACGTTATCCAGACTGTCGCGTCTATTTTGTTACATACATTTTGTTCAATGTATCACTGAAGAATAAACAAATAGATGCATTAGTACAGTCCGTAAAATGGACGGCTACAGCCGTCGTTCGCGGCGATGGGTTAAACACATCTACAGACAAAGTGAGCCAATTCAGTGGCGTGCCATTTGAAAACACGATATCCCCGAAAGCCAATATAGTGATGTATCGCTCGAAAGAATGACTTCGCCGCTACACCGGCGAACAGTAGCTAAAAGACTAAACAAGATCCCGGAACAGCTCACGGAACTGTAACCACGAATACAAATATTTCATCCGCCGAATCTTTTCCGGGAAGTAAGCTCCATGTTGCGAAATTGTTTCTCGATACTGTGCGCGCGCGATGCATTTCTCAAACGCGGCGCGCGGCGCTCTCGCAGCTATTTTCGCGAAATCCCGCGAGAACCGTGCGCGTACCGTTTTAGTTTCCAGCGACGAGGGGACGCGTGACCGCGCAGTTCTCATTTAAATACCGAAGAGCACGCGTGAACCGGTCGGTTGGTCGCCAGTAACGCGAATCCGAGCCTAAACGCGACCGAGCTTCGTTAACACTAATTTAACGGATATAAACACCCGAAGAACGACGTTTCGTTCAATTGCGCCTACACGCGCCGCTGACCGCAGCGCCCCCGGGGTTGGCAAAAAGTTGGGAGATAACAATCGGGCACCGTGCGACTCGATGCGAGGGCGTAATACGATAAACCGACGAAAACGTCGAGACTCGAGTATTCGTTGTTCCGAACGCTCGCGTTCAGTGTTTCTAATTCAGCCCGTGAATCGAACGGAAAAAGTCAGCTGGAGGTTCAAGTTGCACGCTCGATTACGAGTGGTTAGAATATTCAATTCCGAATCTATTTCGATAGGAACGAATGGTTCAAACGCGGAGCACTTCGACATTTATTCCTGACGCGACGAGGGGGAATTGATGACGCTATTAGTAGATTATCTCCCGATCCCTATGCAAATCGGGGGGATCCATCGACTTTGCTCGCTTAATCGTTAACCTTCGTTCCGTTAAATAGAACAGACTGTCGAGTATTCCTTCTCTAGATCACTGCGTTAATAATTCCGACGAATGTCGAGTATTTCTAGAGCGAGGAATGGAATAAAATCGGTGCCAAAGGAAAATACCGACGTATAGACCGATACAAATTCACGCTGTCACCGAAGATGACCGCAATTTTCCCCCGCTCTTCGATCATTAAGCGGTCCTTTAACGAGGTTCATTCATCGGCGGGACGGTCGGCGTATAAAAATTCAAGTCACGCGGTGCCCGATCTCATCTGGAGCGCGGAAAAAATGAGGAAGGACGTTCGGCGGGTAGTAAAGCGCGGGTGGACGGTCGTAGAAACGGAAATATCATCGGTGAAAAACGTTAACGGCACGACGAACGCGTGAATCCGCGGTCTTGTGTGACAGTCGATGTTGCAACCTGCGAGGAAATTGCGCCTCCGTTGTAATATCCTCCCCGGCGGAATTCGAACGGAACGCCTTGTAATTAAATGGGTAAATTTTCTAATAAACCATGCCAATTTAAGCCGCGCATCCTTGTAACCGTTTATGACGCGCAGCGCTGATCCGAAGGCGAAACGGATTCGGAACGATCATCTTGCGAAAAGGGCGAAAAGAGAGAGAAAGAGGAAGGGAGGAGGAGAGCTAGATTCGCGACGCGAGACAGACAGGAATGGACACGAATAAAACGGCCGACCCGATGAAGCGTTAATAGCAGCATTGATACTCGGGCACGAATTAAACGACGGCGCTTGTTTCATCTCCGAGCGGAAATTAATTTTGCCCGTCTCGCTAGCTGCCAGACTGGCTACGGATTGAGTGTATTTTAACGAGAACGCCGCGTTCCGTTTTACGCTTCTCCGCGACAGATTAACGGTAACGAAGGACACTGCGCCCTTCTCCTGTTTGACTTCGCATTTTCCGAGCGGACCAACAAGTCACGTACACCGCCTTCCAATTCTCCTCCATCGCGATACGCGAGACCGTAATCGCGGCTCGGCCGAGATAAGGGACGATCCGGATCGAGCCGAAAAACGTATATAAAAGCCGAGCGGAATAGCTTCGTAAATACCGAACGAATCGAGCCCGATTGTCCATCGATACGCGTTACCGCCGCGAGGATTCCGGCAACGTCGACAAATGACGATTAAACGCTGATTAACGCGAACAGTATCGATCCCGCGGGCGCGCAATGGAATATACGATAAAAAATTAGTGCCGCGAGAAATTGGAAACGTCAACGTTCGTTTCGCATCGAAGCGGGGTAATTGCGAGTTTTGATTTTCCCGGTACACGGTCGCGAACGGGCCGCGTTCGCAATTAAACGAAACACGCGAAAAATATAATATTGCCTGATGGTTATACCGTACGCCCGGGCGGAGCGAAATGTTGCGAGGCGAGGTGTCGAGTGCGGAACGCCGCAGCGGAACTACGAAAATTCGAGTAGAACGTACTCTCTGGACATCTATCGAGACACGTCTCGCGGAATTTCGATAATTAAAGTCGAAATAATGGGAACACTGCATCGTGTATAATCGATCGGGGACTGGGCAAATATGCGGAGAGAGGTATCCGGTGAAATTAATACGATTAAGCGGTCAATTATGAAAGGCAACTCGTATCGATCGGTATCTTTTATTAGGTTACCGTGGAAATGAAACGGACGCCGGCCTCGAGAAGTCGACGCGGACCCGAGGAGTACGACTGAAACAATTGAAAAGCGAATTAGCCACCAGGCGCCGCAATTAGTGCAACGACAGGAAGCTATCCGGGAATACGCAGAATCGCGCGAACGATTCGAGGGGGAAGGTAGCAATTCATAGGAAACACATCTCGCAAGATGAAACATAAAGATAACACGAGGACTGTAACTATCCACCTGGAGCCTGGGTAGTTCCGCTGCATAATGCAACGCGCGTACAAGCGGAATCTCGTTTTATGAGCGACACGCACGGGACGCGATACCTCGCCGAATAATTCTTGCCGAAATAATAAATGTCCGCGTGTATTTCTTATGACAGCGAACCGAACGCGACTTACTCGTGAAATATCCACTCTCCCGGCGGGCCGAGGCGTCGAGCGTTCCGGCTTACCGGCGTCGCGTCTGTCCGGACGTTTCTTCGACGAGACAGCGGAGAATGTAGTACGTAGCGAAGGTAATCTTGAGCCGTTAGAAACAAACGTTGTTGCAAGATACATAAACTCGGGTACACGGAACTTTGAACAACGAAAGATCGGACAACGCCGAGGACCGCGGCGCAAACAGGAAGGAAGAAGACGCGCGGATTTCGGACCGGGGGGATTTTGCTTGTACGGCAAACAATTCGTTAGAGGGGGTTAGAGGGTTGTGTTTGCTGGAAAATTTCTGTCCCGCGGACATCGTTTGTTCCGTAACGAGCGTACAATTGCAGTGAATTATGTTGCAACCAGCCGTGAACCGCTTATCGTTCTACCCGCCATTCCGTTCCGTACTCCGCTGTGTCGGTCCTGTTCGACGTGCTCGATGCAGCGACGATGGTTCGGCAATGGTTCCCCCCCTCCTTAATACTCGAGTCGCTCAGAAGCCAATACGGTTGAGTGCATTTCTAGATATTTTCTGATTTTTCTAAATTTTAACCCTTTGCGCCTCTACGCCGAGCGGGACTCGACATCGGTTTTATACACAGCTGTGATTCTTTGTCGAGATATTTTTAAAATATTATATTATTATGTTATTTTCGATATTATTGGTAAGAATTACACTGCTCTCTAGAAACTATCTTTTAAAATGCATAAAATACATAAAAATTATCAAAAACTTGAATATAACTCAGTATTTTATTTAGCGCTATTTATACCGAAGATGTGAAAAGACACATTTGGAATTTTTAAATTAAAATTATTTTAGTTTAGTCGTATATTTAGAACTGACTATTCGACTTTTCCCGAAACGATTAACAATTAATTATAGGAAATGTCCAAAATTCAATTGAGGACAAATGATTTAACTGGGAAAATCATTTCAGTGAATATTTCAGGTGACTTTTAACACGTTCGGTAGAAATAGTGTTAAAAAAGCAATACAGTTCATAAGCAAAGTATAGCCGAAGTTTCCGTGGAAGGAACGTGTTAACACATTGTACGTCGGCTAAATTTCAGCTACTGGAAACGCGAGTGTCGCTGATTATATTGATATATTTTTAAACATCAATCAAACCGAAATTTGTAAGTTACGAGATAGAATAAGGAATTCGATTTTGTAATTTTACTTTTGTGTTCTACATGTCTAGAATGTTACATTAATGTGGGACCAGCAATTAAACGATAGAGTAAAAATCCCGCATTATGTGGAATTTTTTATATATATCCTACAAAGTGTTAATAATTCGAATAATTCGTTCGCGTCACGTCGTATCCGGTTTCTATTTTCCCTGCGCCACACGTCCATTTCCGCGTAATCGAAGAGTGCGCGGCGAGCGGACAGACAGCTGTTCAAGGGAATAAAGATTTAAGAAGCTGGGAAGATCAACCGGTTATCGGGGGAATTTAAACGCGAGCGCGAGCAGAAGGGCATCGATATCGGGGATGGTTTCCGAGACGGTTGTCAGGGAGCAGGGATGCTTGATAATTCAAACGTTATCTGAAGGGGACAGGCGCACTCGCGTCGGAGGCGGAGGCCGCGTTCCCGTCTCTGCGCGAAAAGACAGCTTTCCCACGGCCGCTGCACCGCATAAATGATACATAAACATTGGTCTGTAACTGTGTACATAACCGCGAAGCCAGACGGCGAACAGTGATCCCAAGTGGCCAAAACCTCGAAACATACTTCAATGGAGTCAAGTTCGTAATCGAGTGCTTTTTGGACCGCTGATTACGAATCTGAACTTACAGTTTTCAACGACAAAATGTCGAAGCCAATATGGAGGATGTGTGTATGACAAAAATGATACCACTCGAAAATTAATACTGTAATATCCCTTCCATCTCTGATTACGAATCTAAATTTAATGTTTAACAGAATTATTAAAACGATTGATTATACATTTATTATAAAAATTTGAGGCAGAATATACTTCGTTCTATGAAATCGTATTTAACACGACGCACAGTGAGGTCAGTTGGTTATTAGACAAAACTCAGTGATTTAAAACGTATGAGTGATACAAATGGTTCAGACAACAGTTGCAAGGTATAAAGCTAAACATATGGTGATTATATTTTTCTTTAGATTATGGGGATATTACGAAGTTTTTCCAGTGACGATGGATTTTTTGTGTTTCGATTTCAACGTTATGAAAAGAGAGAAACCGAATGTATCTGGACAAAATTGTTATTTTTCAAATGAAAATTATTTTTATACCAGGCACTATTTACTAACATCGTAATCTTCAATTTTCGTTATGCGAGTGGTCGAAATTTAGGGTTTTGTCCGCAGAGGCGGCCGCACTGCGCGACGACTGCGTGACTAATGACAGCGATTTTTGCAGCGCCCAGAAACTTTACACGTAAAACCGATTAACCTCTTACCCTTCCATATCCCCATAGACATAAATTCACGGTACCTAATCCAGAAATAAACTTGTCGCCGGCGAAAAGTTCATTCTCGCGGTTCCGGCCAGGTTTTAGCGACTCGAGAGCACTGCGACGCCGTTGCGCGTAACAGGACGCTCCACGGAGTTGAGCAAACACATATAGAAATTGGAAACTACACTCGCCTCTTCCCGAACTTCCTCGCTTCTCCTCGGTTCAATTAATATCCACGTCTTCCGGGTGTTCTTCTTCCGGCACTCCTGTTCCCTTCCATTGAACGCGAAAAAAGCTAGCCTCCCGAGGCACCGGGACGACGCGTTCCACTTAACCGAAACCGAATTTGATCGAATCTGTCGTTCCATTTAAACCGAGGAAATGATAGCTTCTTCTTTGTTCCTGCCGGTAGACTATCGATTCGCTCGACTGTTCGCGAGCGAAGATACGGGATCGCGCGCGTACATTCCTTTCGTCGTATCTCGATACCGGAAATGTATTCTCCCATCTCGACGCGCGCGCGGCAAAATAAACGTACCCGGCCAGCAACGTTTTTACACCTTCCAACGCGGCACGAAAAAGAAATGAAACGCGGTCGCATAAAGGACGGATCGACGTCGAGAAAGTTCGCGTGCCCGTGTTCGGTTGCCGCTTCGATACTCGCGCCGCGTCTATGGATCTCCTCCGGCGGAGAAAGAACGACGAACCGTGCTACCTCGAAAGGAGGAAAAAAAATCGTTCGAATGCAACTGCTTTCAGCCATGCAAGCGCTCGTTCGAACGTGCACCAGCGGCTTTTCGTCGACGTTCCCGGCAACGTTACACGGCTGCCGTTCGTTAATCGTTCGAGATTCACCGGGAAACCTCGCCCGCGTTTCTCTACCGGCGATCGACGAAAGGGGGTTCGGAAAATTCGAAACGCGCAGCGTCCCCGTAATCGGAGCAGCCCGAGCGAAGCAGCGGGAGCATTGCAAACCAAAATACATTAGCTCGGATAATGCGGCAGACAATAATAATAATTATTCGCCTCGCGGTGCTCGTAATTGCAGTGTAACTCGTGATTCCGCGATGTCCGCCGCATGCACGAAGTTTGCCGGCGTTCGCCGGTGTTCGCCGCGAGCGCGGAAACTTCGTTCGTAACGCGGTTACGCGGAGCATCCCCCTCGCCGATCCCGGCGAGAAGGCGCAAATAAATGAATTCCTGTCAAACGAGCCTCCGGACGCGTAAACCGCCTCCATTCGGCTCCCCCGAATATTCCGAATCCCTTGCCTCCGGCGAGCGACGTAGCCAAGTTCCAGCATGGCCACGATGCCAGCGTACCTCGGTCTTTCTCTCGTTCGGCCGTTAACTGGCTGCATCTCGCGCGATAACACCCAGATTATCGCTCGGACGGTTAGGGGTGGCTCTGTATCCGAGCTCGTTTTACAACTACGAGCAACGCGGAAAGTTGGCGGATGGTAAACGGTAACGAGGCGGTCAGAGACGCGGTTCGCACTGCGAAGAGCTGTCGGACGATCGCGATACCTTCGATAAGGCGTTTCATTGAAACGTCGATTAGCCTGTCGCCGGAGGGAGCAATGAAAAATCGGACGAAGCGCGCGGACTCGCTTTTAATTATCTTTTTCCGATGCTTCGCGCGGCGGTTTCGAGTTAATCCCTGCTTTCCCGTCTTTCGGGAGCTTGCTCCCAGATCGCTGGTTGATTTTTGCCTCGGTAAACGGCGAACCTGGCAACGTACGATAGAAACGCGTCGCGCGACGGAGTTTCCCGCGGCAGGAAGATCGCTGCGCCGCACCGAAAATATTTGTAACGGAGTCGTTAATTATACCGCGGAATCAAAGTTTATTTAATTGTATTAATTATGCAGCAAACGTTGCGGCGGGTGTGCCTCGGCGGGCGCGGGATCGTCGCCGCTGAACCCGAGATTATCCGAAATCTGAGCAACACGCCAACCGCTACTTCGTAAGTTCAACCGTAGCCGAGCTCTGTTTATTCGCCCAAGATCGCCCGCCTAACGCTAAGCACACCCGAATCCGCAGCCGCCGCGTAAGAAAGTTTCGCGAACCGAGCGAATTATCGCTTCCGATTTTCGCGACCCGCCGAGCGAACGTTCTGTTGCCCGGATTTAAGGATTCCCGTCGATCTCGTCGGGGGACGACTGTATTAGGAACTGGCTGGCCGAATCGGCCCGAGATAAATGGGACGCGTAACGAGGCAAAAACAGAGATAATTGAGACGACGCTCGCGTACACCGTCTTGGCGGGTATTCAAGAACCGGCGGGGGCGAGGGGCGTAACACCGTCTTGGCCATCGAGCCCATCGACATAAAGGAGGATTTTCAATTAAGATATAGCGGTTGCCGCGACGGATGGGTTGGAAACGGGAGGAGGGGCGCGTCGGCTCCGCAGAGCTGCTCGGGCGCAACCCCGTCGTCCGAACTGCGGAAGGGGAAAAGAGACCGGCAAAAAAAAGCTTAGCTTAACGCGTCGAGGGTGTAGATTAACTGACACGGCTCGCACGCGACTCGGCCGGCAATGGGAAACGATGCTTAGCTACTCGAGGAGTCTGCCGTCTACGTCCTCTCCGGATCCGCGCAGCTCCGCCCGAGGGTCTATCACAATGGACCAGCCGTAAGTTGCGCGCCACCCTCTTCATCCTTTAGTCGAGATTAGTGGTTGCATTACCCTGTCATTCGTTTCAACTCTCCGCCGGTGTAGTACCTTTGCTTGCACGTCCGCGCACGTTTCTCCGTTCTCTCCTTTCCCTTTCCTTCCTTCTCTCCGCTCGCTGGTAGTCTTCGAAAATTTCCGCTCGAATTTCGAAGCTCTGTCGCGCAAAAAATACGCGTATTTACACGATCGACGCGACAGTAGGGAGGGACGCGCGGCGACGTGCCCTCGCAAATCTACCGGTTCTTTTTTTCCGCAGCGGTTCTCCCATTCGTATTCATGCGCCCTTTTCATCCGCTTTGTCTTCTTTTCCCTCCGCGCGGAGGATCGTGTTCCGGCTTCTTGCTCCTCCCTTTTTACGCTGCATTTCTTCATTACGTCCATCTTCGTTTCCCTCTGTATACGGAGTTACGTCGCGGAGCTTACGCGAAACGAAGCGCGTGCGAAAATTTCTCGGGCCGCTTTAATTTCGAATGATAATCGAATGAGCGGGCAGATATCGTTCAACGAGCGTCGCGCGCTCCGCGTGGAAAAAGCGACGAACATATTGGAGATATTGTTTGTTATAGTATGGTAATTTTACGAACTCCGTCGGGGTTTCGTTTGGATCGCGCGAATATTTGCTCGTCCGCGGGGCGCAGTAGAGCCGAGACCGCAATGTTCTCTCGGCAGCTTCCTTCGGAGGTAGCGGAGGTTAATTAAACGAAATCACGAAACTCTCCAGCTCGGGATCTCGGGACGCTAAAGGTATCGAGAGGATCTCGGAACGATTCCGCGAACCGAGCCAAACAGAGATAGGGATTGCACAGTGGACACATTAACGGGCTCTTTGATACAGGCGAGGACGCCGCATTGTTCTCGATAAGATCTACATTGTTAATCCCACGGATTAATCGGAGAGACTACACCGATGTCTTTCCGACGCGTCCTCAAGGAACTTCGCGGCGAGATAAATCCGTATTCCCGGGTTCTTCCCGACCGGTTCGCCTGTTCAAAGATTAAATGTTCAATGTATTAGAAACACTCGCGGAACCTCGTACATTCCGAGTCGCGGTGAAGCGATCGAAAAGAATGCTGGATAATTAACAGAAACTATTCAGCGTTATCCATACGCGACGGAAACGCGCGGGGATAATGGGAGAATTTTAAAACGAAGTATTCCCGAGAACAGAGAGAAAGTTCAATACATTGTAGACAGTTTCCGAGTACCCGGTGAATTACCGGGGACGCGATTGTTCCCCCGATTCGTTTCGAACCCATTTTCTTGCGAGGTAGAACGGGGAACGATTACCGAACGCGGTGCTGCACCGAATTGGTTGGCTGTTCCATTGTAATTGGGAGATTAATCGTGTCAGTGACGATTCTATTTCCTCGGGAGCGCCGCTGGTAGAACGCCGGAAGAGGAAACAAAGTGGTTTGGCGTGTCGGGGGATCGCGTGGAATGAAGATCGCAAATAATAGAGACACGTAGCTTTTCTTCCCTACAATTAATACCGGCTTGTCCAAAGCGAACCGAATTGTTCCCGGCCGAGATACCGAAACAAAACGAGCCAGCCAATGGAAAAGGCTTGTCGGCGGGGGAACGACAAAAAGGCCGGGTTCTTACACCCGGGGACCACCTCGACTCTTGGCAATCCTGATCTACAGGATTTCTCCATTGCACCTCTCAACGTTCAGGGAATAACAACGGTTCTGTTCGCCGGTGATCTTCGGGCCGTTGCTTTCACGATTGAAGCGTATAATTCGCAAAGGGCAACCGGCAGGGAATCGGGACAAACGTAAGGTGCGTGCAAACCATCGACGCTACATACTTGCACATGCGTTAACAACCATCGCGACTCTTTTATGCACAATGGAATCCGATGTGACCTAGTATTCGAAATGATTCCAAGAGAGTCGAAGCAGCTTTTATTCTCCGAGCAGTCGAAAATATATTTTCAAGGACTCTTCGCTGATTAACATCGTCCTATTCACTTCTCCTTTGACGTGCCCGATCTTTAATGTTAACGCACCCGAAGCCGGGCAAGGTACAAAGCGTGATTGTGCCGAGGTGAAACGAGAAACAAATTTTTTTATCGTTTCCACCTTCGCGGTTTTGTCGCGCTAGATCGCGTGCCGCGTATTCGCGATTACGTTAATTACAAAAGCTCCCATGCAAATGTGAAAAATTTCAATGCGCTCGCGGGGAAACAGTGTTTCGTTCGTTCGTCGCTTCCGTTCTTCCCGCGTTACGCTTAAAGGCCAGGGGAATCGATATTCCCGCGATCTCCGATAGTGTTGGCTGAAAAAAATATGCAGCCAACTGATCCGACAACTGAAAGTTCGCAAGCGACGCGAGGAAGTCGTCCGAAGAGAGTGCGCCGAAGTATGCCGAAGAGTTCGATCTTCGCGAACAAATAAAACTCCGTGAACTCGCGTCGAGCGACAGCTTGCGGAGCGGTAGTTTCCATCGAAGTACGCTTCCAAGAGAAAAGGGACACCGCCCGTAAAGACGCTGAATTCGGCGCAATAGGCCAGCGAACCAGAGTTACGGAGTCGTAAGATAATACCGTGCGAAATGAGAAAACCGTTTCTCTCCGGATCGCCACAGCGCGGCCTCTTGTGGGCGAAACCCGAAAATTTGAGTATTCAGATAACGAAACTCGAAGGTGACCAATATGTACTAAGCAGTCTCTGCTATACAAAATGATTCCTATTTCAGAAATAACAATTTAGCGTAAATAAATTCCATTTCTCTATTCGTATAACGTTGGAATCGAAACGCAAATAATCCATTGTCACTTAACACTAAAACTGCTGAGCGATCAGAGTGATTTTATTCGACTTTTTATAAAAATTGGAACAAGTTTCTTGAGATTCGAAGGATCTCCTAGTCTCGTATCTATGCAAATACAGACTTCATTGAAAGTCTTTCGCAAAAACGCCTTTATAACTGAAACACTTGCAAAATAAGAATCCTCGGACAGGTTGATTAGACCCTTCGTAGTTTTATTATTAAATAACCTAACAATATCCCCGTAAAGTAACAAAGATATAACCATACGTTCAGCACTATACCTTTCAACTTCTGTCTAAAGCATTTGTATCTATCACTCACACTTCCTAAGTTATTGACTTTCGTCCAGAAAACGACCGTTTGACCAAACTGTGCACCGTAGGTCGGCGACACGATACGCGAGCGATAAATCGAATCTCCGCGACAATGGCGCAATTTCGAAACTCAAATGAAAGGAACTCGAATTCCTTCGAATCCGGAAAGTTCGGGGAGCAATCACGACGGCCTATAACCGGCTGCGACGGACTGCGACGAACTGCGACGAGTCGCGGGGGTGCGAGCGATCCGGGAAACGGACGTGCTTAACGCTGGCTAGAATATTTCTATGGAAATAAAGCGAACTGAATGGACTTACAAGAACTCTTTGATGTCGCTGTGCCGGTACATGGCATTTCGTCGTGGCGGGCGAGCCAACGTAAGCTACTTTCTCGGAGAGGCAATTCGTACACGTAAATATATACATCTCATTCATCCCCGTTGCAATGAAATTGAATACGTAGTTTCGGCCGCGTCTCTTTCATACGGTCGATTCTCCCTCTCTTTCTCTTTCAGACCGTTGGTATCTTTAAATCTTTCCTCCTCCTTTGCCTAACGTTTCTTCTGTTCCCTTTCAACTTTCTCTGTCTCCTCCATACAGCGGCCCTTTCTTTTCCTCCTATTCCTGTGATACGCTGGTAGTCAGGCTGGCGAGGTAGGCAGACAAGGCAGACAAGGCAGACAAGGCAGCCTGGCTGGCAGGCAGTCAGCCGACCAGCCAGCTCGTGGAACTTCATTTCGTAGAGCAGACGTTCCCCAATTATTATTACGAAGGCACAGTTCCAGCCACCACCTTCAATTATATCTCGTGGAACTAATCCGTAAGTTTCTTTGTTAAATTTCGCGCTCGCAACTGGTAACAGGATTTTAAAAGCATAACTCGGATCCGTGGCTGCCGCCGTACGCAGTCACGCGAACCGAGTTTCCGATGGGAAAGGGACCGAGCAAAACGGCGCGAGTTATAGCTTCTCCGTTACGCCCACGACGGCATTAAGGACCGTCGTTTCTCGCGATTAATACGTGCCCAGTTCACGGACGCGACGGTTCAACTTTCATCTAACGGCGCCGAATTGGGCCGAAGATTTCTCGTAAAACGGCAACCGATCCGTCGGCTCGGAAAACGCGGTGCAATTACGAATCGAAGGAAACGCCCAGCAGACGCGCGGCGGATGCGGACGAGCAACTCCATATTCAACGTTCTTAGAACAACAAGGCGGGCGTCGAGGAGATTTTCAAATCTGCGATGCAAATTGCACCGGCCCTTTTTACTTTCTCAGACGACGGCCGTCCGGCGATTAGCATAGTAGATTAGTAATTTCTTATCATTCCCCTGAATTTTATAATCGGCCGGCGCGCATACACTTGAAAACACGCACACCTTTATCGCGATCGCGCCGAACTGCGCCCGTTTTGTTTACTCGCGAGATGTTTCCACGGCCACGCGATTTATTCGAATCCCTGTAGCTCGAAGTTTATCTTGACAACGAGTCTCACGGAGCCCGAACAATTTTCCGAGTTTACATCGCGCCGAGAATATTATGACGCGGGTTAACGCTGCAAGAAAATCTGGAATTTCACTCGCGCGAATCTCGGCTAATCCGTTCGAGGAACTTCTTCGAAACGCCGTCGTTATTCATTCATCGCGCGCGTCGATGTAAACAGTAACGACGATAATTTGTCGCCAGCTTCGACGGGGCGGTCCAGCGTGTAAAAAGCGACGGCGAAAAACAGGACGATGTTATCTGGTTTCGCATCGATCCGTTGCGTCTTCGGAGAGACGGCGTTAATTAACGGCTGCTACTTAACGATCGGAAGGCCGGTGTATCGTTTACCGGACACGGTACCTACCTTGGTTGTTCCTTTGGTATTTTTGCTCGGCCGTGGATCGGCCGGCTCGATAAGCGTGACTCGGTGAAATGCGTTACGTAAGGGGAAACACGCGAGAGATATGTGTTTCTTGGCTCCGAGCGCGAAGGCAAGTAGATGTTCCCCGGCGAACTTTCACCAGAATACCATTCTCTCCTGCATAGGCGCCTTGCACGATTCTCACGAATATTTGCTACCCACTCCGCTCGGCTACAGGCATATTTACACATTCGATACATTGAATACCCGTGTATTCGTCAAACGCGTTCCCGCGCGACTCTGCAACCTCGATTACATTTAGCCGTACGATACCCGCTCGAACCTCCGGCAATCTTTCCGTTTACCTAATTTCCTTTCACTCCTGTTTCTATTTCCTCGAACGAAATGCGGTTAAAGGTAGCCGCCGGATCATTTTTCCCGCAGCGGAACGCGTTCCGGTTACTCGCACGGTAAACGGGGGAATAAAGTCGCGGCTCGTCGCGTTTCGTCGAGTTGCTCGGCCGAGCAACTGTTCGTCGATGTCCCGGGGTTTATCGACGCGATAATTGAATCTCACGGTGGGTACTTGAAAATGTTTCGAGCTGAAACTCCCGGAGTTTACGCCGGCGAATGGGTACCCTCTGGCCGGTATCTAGTAACAATGCTAATTACCACGGCAAATTACGATTCTGGACTCGAGTTTTACGAGCGTATCGGGTGGCCTGGCTTCATTGGTTCGCTCTCCGCGGAGGGACGGAGCGCGAACGTGTTTACTCGGCGCGCGAGATGGGGAATAAAAACGATGAATAACATTAACCGGCGCGGTTGGAGATGGGAGTGGAAACAAGCGTCGCTCGTAAACGGAGATTAAACTGACCTAGCTAATAACACCGACGCGGATGGACATTTGAAATTAAAACTGGCCCTCTCCCGTGAACACGCCGGGAATACTTTCTCGCTGAAGGTACCTAGAGATTCTTGCGCAGTCCGCGCGACCGTTCGTCACCTCGTTACGGTAAACCTTTCCACGTCCCCGGGAACAGGAACGTTTAACAAACGTTTCGAGATTCGTCCGAGCGAACACCGAATCGGGACGAATCCAAGGTGCGCAATTCAAGTGCGAATCTTCTTTTCAACGTAATGTATAATTGATGGAGGAATAGGGGACAGGGTCCGATGAAATGGCTCCACGCGGCGGCGTGCGACGCGGTGGTTGCCTTTCCTCCTACGCAAACCTCCCCGCCAATTATTCGGTGAGCAGTTCGAGAAATACCGTTGACCCGGTCCGCGAGACCAGCATTCAAATGAACTCGTTGGGTCCTGGCGTTATTATACGGTTACATTCGTGCCACGATTTCAACCGAGGGAAGAGAGGAAAAAGAACAAAGATCGTACTTCCGTTCGTAAATGATGTCTTCTTTTTAAAGGAGCAGAACTTCCTTCGAGGGAAATTACTTGGCGTTTTAGCGAGTTAAGCAAGCTTCCCCTTCGTTCTCAGCGAATACAGCGCTCACCGACGTAATGCTTCTCGAGTCCCGAGTTTTCGAAAACCTTCACGGGCGATGCGTACACAAAAGCGTTCGACTTCTAAACTCTTTTCTCGCTTCGACTCGAACGATTCGGCTGGAATACGTAATGTATATCGGAAGGAAAGAACGAGCGCGTTCCATACGTTTCACGGGGGCATTCACGGCACGCTACGTTCGAAGCAGAAATTGTTGGCCGCTCGAGATCGCGTCGCGATCGTCTACGCGTCACCGCAAACATCGAGATAATTGTTGCGCAACTAGGATGGAGTAAGCTTCCGCTTCGATCGTGTACCTCGTCAACGATCGACTCGACTTTCTCTTCGTAACGTCGCTCGAGAGGCCAACAATTCGATAAACGTCCGCGTACATACGCGTCACGCGGGATGAACCTAATAACAATGGGCAACCACCTTCTGAAAAGTGAAACGTTGCAGGAAGCAGCGTATTACCGGGAGATTACACTTCCGTATATTACGGACGATGTCCTCCGGAATCTCCTCGGAGCTGGAATTTCCTCAGAGTTTACGGTCTCTGATGAAAGCACGGTGTCTATAGAAGAACGCGGCGAACAGTGCCGCCGCGAATACGAAGAGGAAAAGTAGTCGAAAGATTTTCACGAGCCAGATATTGGTCTGGTCGACGCAATGCTTCCTCGCGGAGGCGGCTGTGCAGAGTACGTAACTCTCGATGTCGATTTCCGTGGCAACCGGAAATGCATCTTGGTCTTCTCGGGTGAGACGCTGCTGCAGCAGATACACGCGATTCCTCTCTGCTGACCACGGCCTCGACGAAATTGACTCAAGGGATCGAAGCGCATTACGAACTCTCTCGTGCTCTCGTAGAAGCCTGCGGAGAAGCAAAGGTTTTTACCGGGACGTCTGATCTCCCTCCAGCCGTCGTCCATCGTCTCCACTCCTCGGCTCGCAGCTAACCTACCACTTGCTCGAAGCTTCCGTTGCTTCGTCACCCTTCGATTCGAATCTATGTACAGTGAACATTGAATAATCGCAATATCGAGACTTCTCCATAATCGCGACATCGTCGTTACTACCGTATCCTCGCCAGGTTCCATCTAACGCATCACAGCTCTCGACGATAGACCAAATTGAAGGGTGTAACACTGATTATTGTCGAACTCGATAATTTATCGTCTTGTTCTTTTCTATTCGCAGTCGTTTTCTATATCCGAAACATCAATCGCTTATTATAGAAACGATTATGATCGTAATCCTGTTTGGTGTCATTTTAATTAGCAAAGCATAAGAAACGTGATAGTGGAAGTTGCATTCATCGAAAGTCAAAAATAAGAAAGTTTGATGCTTCAGTTAAAGGACGCAAACTCATCGCGAGCCTTTAACTCTCAGTCTCTCCGTCATGTTGAAATTGTTTCTTAGGGTGGATCTTTCCGATCCTACCTCTTCGTAATTGCAACTTTCCGAATCCGCTGAGTGTGCAATTATTCAACGTTCACTGCATTCCTTTCCATCGGCTTTAGTTTTATCGCGGACACGTCGTGTTGCGGTTTCCCTTCTGTTGTAACATGTCGCGCGTGCATACTAATTGATCGATTACTTCGTGGTCACCGGCAATTGATCCACTCCACTTTCGAACGTACCAAGGAGCAACCAGCGGAATCAGAAAACTACGTAAATGTCACTAGAAACTACGCGAAGCTCGCGGTTAATGAATTACAAACGCTCCGAAGCTTCCGCTCTCGAGGAATGAAATCTCTTCGACGTCGACTAATTAAAATTTCGTTACATCTTATTAACGCCCCTCCGCCACATTCCTCTTTAAACTTTTTTCCCTGTCTCCCGGTCGACTCTTCGAGGTTGACGAAATAAGACAAGCTTCGCGTCACCGTGCCGATCCGCCCGGGAGGTGCGGCCGAAAGTCGTCGTTATCGATTCGTTCGATCGGTTTTGCGAAAAGTTTCGAACTTCCGATGGTAAATCAATTACGAACGTCGAATTGATGCAGTTGTAACTACCTGTTCGATGAAAACGAAAGGCAAAAGTCGCGAATCGCGCGCCAATATCAAGTTTCCGCAGTTTCCCGGGGAATTGTCCGTTCAAGAATGCCGCGGAGATGAAAGTAGAGACCGCGCGGAGCACTTTCTCGTCCAGCAACGAAGCGGATTTCAACGAGAACGCTGTCAAGATTTTTCGGGAAGTTTCGGCAACCGCCGAACCGCGCTCGCGATTTTTAAAAGCAATCAGAGAACGAATCCGCAAGTTCGCCGGAGGGGAAACGAGTTTGCTTCCGGCTGTTTGTCTTTTCGACCCCCACTTCCACCGTGCGATCTCTTACTCTCGCTGTCTAGTCGAATACCGCGGTGAACCTGTTTACTTTGGTATTCGGCTAAATCGCAGTTCGAAATAACTTTTACTTTCCCACGATTGCACCCCCACCTCCCCTCCCGCGACCGATCGTATCCCACACGCGTCTGCAAAGGTCGCGATCCAGCTTCCCCAAAAACTTTCCTCGATGTTTCTTCCTCCGACAAGTTGTTCCGCCGATTTCCTGCTCGCCGCGACGTTACCTCGACTCGATTCGTTGTTAACACGCCAATCTCTGGTACTTCGATTCACCCCTGGATGGAAATTGCCCGAATATTCCGAATCGAGTGGCATTCTCGATCGTGATTGACGCGGGGCAGCGAAAAGTTCCCCGGAAAACGCGAACGTTCTCGTCCCTTGAACTCGACGGTCGAACGATCTTTCCGTAAATTCCCGTGGAACCGTTTCCCCGTGAGCACGCGAGCGTCAACAGAGCCCTCTCGACCCGGCGACTCAAGAAAATCTCGAATGTCGCGAATTTCCAGTTCGTTATACCTTTTCCTCGCTCCGCAGAGGCCGAGAATCGTGTCGCTAACTGCGGATGGCAACCATTCAAAAAGCAGCACCAGAATCCAGTGCAAGACTGCCGAAGACGTCATACCGCGGAACCCGAAAGTCGGGTATGTAAACTTCCGGTTGCCCTGTCCGCCCTTGTTAATCAGCTCCTTCCACGTGCATCCGATGGGCACCGCGTTATACACCACTGGTCCCTGCACGTTCTTTCTGCGAATAAAAGAGAACAAACTCGTGGGTCGATCGTTGTGCATTCGCGGAACGACGAATCCGTTACGAGGTACCTTCTCAGCATACAAACCGGTTCACCGGGAAATCTAGGGGAACGCAGCGAAACGGCAGTTTATATTTCCGTTATTATTTCGGATGAAATGAATCCCCTAGATTGAATTTCCTTCCCGAATCGCCTTATTAGCCGACGGCCAAATCACCTTTTTATCGGGGCAAAGGAAGCGTTTGATTAAGAAATGTCTACGTTCAAAGTCGCCGGGCAAACGAGCCGAACTGCTTCAAGGGGTAAGGCTTTTTTTCATTCGCGAAGGAAATTAAAATGCGATAAAGGCCGCGTCTCGCCGCGCGGATGGAAACGACGGATTCGTTTACGCGCGCAAGCAATGGCGAAACGATGTTCGAGAGAACTCGGAGCGGAAAACCGCCTTAACGCGACTACCGATCGCCACAGCTCAATGCTCGAAACGTGCGCCGGTACTGTTACGTTTTTTCCGATCGCTCAAAAGAGATTTGAATGCTCCCGCGTAACGGGGCCGCGCTCGTTCGCTGCGGACCGTGCTCGCAACACGATTTACGTAAACGATTTACGCTCGCATAAAGTTGCGCGATCGCCGTTAAGGCCGTCCCCTTAATCGTTTCGCGTTGCTCTCGAATCGCTGTCTATTCATTTTTCATTTATCCTCGGTTATACGACCGAGTGTATATACTGCCGCGTGAGCGGTCGCTTTACGTAACCTCTTATCCAACCCGCAACGCGATTGTTATTGCGTTACTTTCTCGCTAGGAATGTTTTGTACTGGTACTTCGAAAACCGTGGCACAGAAGGTGAAGGGGAAAGTTGCGTGCGCCTCGGGCAACGCGCACGTATTAGCCATATTTTCTTCGTCTTCGTCAAGTTTCTCTAGGTTCGGTTGCGCCGAGAGATTACAATGGAACGGGCGACAATAAAAATTCTACGAATCAAACGATTGATCCTACCGTTCCGCGATCCTCCTCGGGACATACCGTTAACCGACAGTTAGCCTACGCCCAAGAGTTTCCTTATCCTTTTTCTGTAAGACAAAAAATCTTTGTTTCAGTCACTCCAAATCGCTGCAGGATCGCTCGCATGCACAGATCCTTATCCTGGAACCATGCGCCTTCGATCTAACTGTTTAGCCGACTGCTCGAATCGAGCAGGTCCTGCTTGCAAGCCTTGGGCGACGTTTAACCCGAATCGCGTCGCTTCGGTCAAGATGGGACGCGTCGAAGAGAACAGAGGATCGGGGCTAGTGGAAGGACAACGGACGAGAGGTTGCGGGATGAAAGGGGCGGAGAAAGGGGAGCGGGAGGGAGAGATAGAAACGGAGAGTACTTACGCGGTGGCTCGTTCCCAAGCAACGGCGATGAGGGTGTTGACCGTCAGGTCGATTGGAATGATTTCCGCTTGAAACTCAGATTCGCCGAGGGCGAGGCCCGCTCCCACCATAAAAGCCGCCGGTCCTTTGAAGTTGCCGACGAAGCCTGGCATGGGCTCGTGGAGCGCGGGGCCGACCAGCGGCACGCGGAGCAGCGCCAACGAGCAGTCCGGCACGCGTTCGTTCTGCAACGCCTCCGCGATCGTCCCCTTGTGACGAAAAATGCAGGAGATCGCGACGAGCGTCTCGAGGCGCGGCAGCTCCTGGCAGAACTCGAACATCGCGTCGTGCGGCCCGGCTGCGTGAAACGCGACGCTCACGTTCTGCAGCAGCTTCCGGTCCTCTTCGCTCATACCCAGCTCATCGGCCATCAGGTTCCCCTCCAAAGCTTTCACGCGAGTAATCGCGTTCGGATCTTCCTGCCGCAGCCTCTCGAACCTGTACCAAATACCGAACGAATCAAAGGAATCGCCTCGACCGTCGGTTTGGACGCCGGCCAGCTCGGAGTCTCGAGTTTGGAACTCTTGCCAAGCGGGACACGCGTAATCGCCGGTGACCGATTCAGCCGACGCGTATCACGCGGCGGAACAATTACTTTGCCGGATTCGCGCGATCCTCGGGACCCGATACTCTGACTCGCGAGCATCCTGGCAAACCATGTGCCGGGGGTGTTTGCAATAACAGTGGTTAAGGTCGCCTCGCTCTCCACGCCCCTAACTGCGGGGTAGACTATTATCGTACCGCTATATACACCGTAACCGTCCGCTTAATCTATCGGTGGCCCGTCGCCGCGAACATCGCCGATTACCATCACAACGGCGAGATCCCTACGTGCTTCCGGACTGTATATCTCGGCATTGTTCTTACGAACTCGCGAGTTTCTTCGGGGCTCGCCCGGCTCTATTTTGATCTCGTGGAAACCGAGACTCGTCCGGGGATTCTCGAGCGACTCGTGAATCAGAGGGAGCGCTGAAATTCATTGAAAATACATGGGAAATGCAGCGAGAACGCGCCGAGGATGCGCCGACGGGGAAAGCCTGCCAATGAGGATAAATTTCGAAAATACTCGGCCCCTCGTAGTCACGGTTGAGTTTTGCCTCGCGTGTCTTGCGATGCAGCCGCCGACGTCGTTACGGTGGACGATCACGTAACGCCGCAATCCAATTTATACGTGTACGCGCGCGTGTGCCCTCGAAGGCATCGCTGGAACGACGTGTTCCGCGCGATACTACTCCTGTAAAACGGATATCGTGCGAATTTGCTTCGGACCCCGAGCGTTTCCGTCATTCGAAATATTTCCACGGGTAAAGTGTTTTTTTTTCTTCTTCGTTCGAGGGGTAAGTACGAGTTTCGCGTTATCGTCTTCCGGCGGCAGGTCCATCCCGACGAGGGTGGTCGGTGAGTCATCGAGGCCGGAGAATTCGTGTCGGGTCACGAACACGATGGTACACTATGAACCGCGAGCGCGAGATAAACGAGCCGCCGCTCGTTTCCATTTTACGTTTCAGACGACGCGATTATCCGCGAGATAATTTGCCCCGAAGCGGGCGGGTAATTATTTGCCCGAGTATCGTACACAGGAATATACCTCGGACAGAAATTTGCCCGACCCCGAAGAAACGCAATTAATTCCTAACGGATTTTTTGCTCGACGCTTTATTTCCGGATCACTTGACCGCGAACCATCGCGACGTTGCGACGTCGCGACACTTTTGACGTTTAATGCGACAGCCTCGGACCGTCCCCGCTGTCTCCGTTCCAAGCGGATCTCGCGCGCGTCTCCGAATGACGGTTAATTTCGTTCGTTTTTGATCGCGTGCATCCACGGAACGGAGTAAATAAATTGACGCGGATGCCGGGCCGCCGGCAGACACTGAATTTCTAATGAAAAGCTAATCTGCGCGCGCTCCCGTGCCTAATGAACCCTTGATTAGAATGGAACGCCGCGCCATCTAACGAATGGATGATTAAAGTCAGCCGCGATATCTAACGAATATGCATCGCGCCATGCAACGAGCGACTGATTACGATGATAGGATACGCCGCCGCAGCTCGTAGTCGCGTGCGAACGGAGACCGGCAACGCGAATCGAACGACCGTCACGGAAACGATACCGAAGATCGCCGGGCGGCTTCACCGGAACTCGTCTTTCCTTGGAAAATTCGCGTCGAATATAAACGAGCTCACTTCATCGACATTCCCTGATTTTCGAACGGTGACGAAAATGAAAATAATTGCGCCGAATATGGGGCAATTAATATGTACGCTGGCACCGTGTTTCCCTTCCGATTACGGCCGGGAATGACAAACACGACGGTTTGCATTAATTAACCGAACAAACACGCCAGTTTTCCATGGTTTTCGGATCGTTTACCGCGTCGAACTTGGATCGCTTCTGCTATTACCGCATGGGACGCGATCGAACGAATCATCGACCCTTGAAATTAATATGCGCGTAAACGCGCGGCGGCGGGATCGAATAATTTTTACGCGGAAAAACATTCCGACGTCGCGTCGAATGTCACATGCGAGTTTTTCGCGCTCGTACCGGGGCGTCGAGAAGATCTGCTTGATTCTGTCGTCTTTATCGGATCCGTTGTGAGATCTGAGCACGACGTACACCGTCGCGTTGCGAAAAGAGCGTAGAATCTTCTCGATCAACGCTGTCCCCACGTCGCTGGTCACACCGGTGAGGAGGAGCTCGCGGTTCGCGTACCACTCGCGCAGAGCCATACTCATTGACTGACCGATCAGAAAAGAAAGCGACTACTGTGCGCCACGTCGCAGCCAGCTAGCTGCCGGCGAGTTTAACGAGATCTAATGCCGCGCCGTGGCATTCTAAAGCAGCGTCCAGGAAGGGGATCGCGGAACGATGGTGCTCGCCCGGTCGGCGTGTTGCGAAACCGAGGAAATTTCGTGGCCGGCGCACGGGAAAGTTCCCGGCTGACAAATTGGGGATACCGCGGAGCTTCGATACCTACTTCCGATAAAAATCCCAAGTTTCGACGAGGCTGAATTAGAGTAATTCATTTTCGACGAGAGTGAATTAAACGGACTATTCAAACTAGACCGCGGAGGTAAAAGTTCCGCTCCGGGCAATCTGTCCGCCAATTTGCCGCATCGACGAGTGTCCTCGAGCTATCCCGGAAGAACCGGCGGCGACTCGTTTACCGGTCAAGCTACTCGAAACCCCGGAGGTTCCCCGGAATTTTCACATTCCGGGCTAATAACAAAACTTCCGGCTTTTCCAATACTACATCGGACATATTCGATCCGATTGGGCATCGGTGGTTCGAGATGTTCCCCCCTTCGCGGGTCCTGGTTAAAACGCGGTGCGTCGACGACGCCGGCGTTGTCGCGGTCCGACCTACTACGTCTCGAACGAGAACTGCTCTTGATCTCGCGCGCAGACATACCGCAGTCGTTCGGAACATCTTCATGTAAATGAGAGTGCCGGTATGGTTACCAAGATTGCGAACAGCGCGGCGTTTGCACGGAATCGAACCCAACCGC
This sequence comes from Nomia melanderi, assembly GCF_051020985.1. Classification (NCBI taxonomy): domain Eukaryota; kingdom Metazoa; phylum Arthropoda; class Insecta; order Hymenoptera; family Halictidae; genus Nomia; species Nomia melanderi. The sequence goes on from NC_135008.1 coordinate 6,912,556, forward strand.
GGGACGAAGCGTTTCAACGTCAGGCGTTACGCGTTTATACACTTGCAAACGTCTCTAACGTATAGCTGATAGCGAGCTTCGCGGCATTATCGTCCCAGATGGAGGCTGTACGCGCTTTCGCCCCGTGGAAACTGCAGAGAGCTGCGGAACGCACCCTGAAACTCTGTTCCTGCGAACACGCCGGATAACAAGCTACTTGGGACAATTGGCTGCCGCGAATAACAACATAATAGCACCGGTTTTCCTTTCTCGGCGCAATCTCTCGTTCCCCAAAGAGCAGCTGTCACGCGAGAACTGACCTTTACACCTTTCTTCGCTCGTTGACGGAACATTCGTCTGAAATCGCGCTGCGGTGCGCAGTTCGACGCGATGCCATGTTACACGCGGCATACGAAGTTCGATGATATAATTCCAAACCGTTGCCACGAAAAACGTGACAGTGGTAGTATACATATAACTAGTGAATGTCGCGTCAACAATGGGGACGACCCGCACAAAGTTATAAATATTAAACAGTCAGTTACATAGAATTTGTTCAACAACGCACTTTGTTCGTTAAATAACTCCGTGGAAATGCAACAATCATTAATTTGCATTCATGGAACGGAACGAGCGGCGGGCGCGCGGACTCGTCGGGCCGCGTTCAACGAATCGACGTCGTGACGTCGAATAATTCGAAATGCCGCGACTGGAACACGAGAACCGTCGGGTTTTTTTGGCGTATCCGGCTAGTCGACGCGCGATTTTTCTGTAACGTTTCCGTCTCTGTATGCCGACCGCTTTCGCCGAGCCCCGGCTGTATTTCCATCCATGAATATGTGCATTTTTTTAAACGCGCGTGTTTCGCCGCGTAGCAGGTTGTTCGCGGTTGTTCGAGGCTCGCGCCGCTGGTTAAAAGCGTACATTGTTTGCGGAAACCGCGCAGCTGCCGGACCAGAAGACGCGCCGGCGTTTCGCGTACGTCGGCTTAACGGGGCGCGTCGATGCCTATCTTTCGATCGATGCCGATGTTTCGTATATACCCTGCGTCGCGGGTCCGTTTCGACCGAGTCACTCGCGGACGACGTTTCTTCGCGTGTCCCTGTGAAGGGGCGTTTAACCCTTTGAACTCTGTGGGCTCCAATATTGCACCAGTTATAATATTGAATATTTCAATGAATCAAAGAAACTACCCTAAAATTATTAGATTCTCCGCACATCCAAATTTTGTACTGAGAAGGAAAATAAAAGATTGAAGGAACGTTATAGGATTTTTCATTTTCACTAGAGATACTATAAAAATTAGTTGCAGTTGCTGATAGATTACAATACCATCTGGAGTGCTAAGGGTTAACCCTTTGAACTCTGTGGGCTCCAATATTGCACCAGTTATAATATTGAATATTTCAATGAATCAAAGAAACTACCCTAAAATTATTAGATTTTCCACGCATCCAAATTTTGTACTGAGAACGAAAATAAAAGATTGAAAGAATGTTATAGCATTCTTCATTTTCACTACAGATACTATAAAAATTAGTTGCAGTTGCTGATAGATTACAATACCATCTGGAGTGCTAAAAGTTAACCCTTTGCACTCGAGAGGCGAGTCTCATTTGCCATTTAATTAAATACGCCGGAATGATGAACATTAAAATTCAATATTCAGTTTTGTATTAGGTATCAATACATGAAACTTAGAAACAGATTACCTCTAATACTTAGTTTATATAAGATTTGTAAAGAAATTATAGTACAACATAAAACGAAGGGCTTTCTGACCTAGAAAAAATGCAGAAACGAGTAAATCCTTGTATAACTAAACAGAATATTATTCATTTCATTAAAATTGATTGCAGCATGAATATGACCGTCAACTCTTTATTTGTATCCCACTTCGTATTCAGTTTAATTTGCGACTTCGTTTACGCGAATCAAATAACAAAAGCGGTCGAAACCGAAGGGTCGACGCTCATCGCGAGTGAACGTGCCCCGTTGTCACACTTGTCCCTTCAGAGCTAAGGACATCTGAAGAAACCGTCGTCTGTGGACAATACACGTGTAAGTGGAGTCCCTTTCCATATCGACGAATCGAATGCCGTTTCCACGTCGCGGCGCGAATACGAAATCACGTTCCGTCTGCTTCAACGGCGAAACCGAACGAAGCTGTGGAAGGTTTCACAAAGAATCACGGTACGTAGAACACATATTTGATAGACGCACGCGCCGCCGATTATGAATGGGACGATACTCGTTATAGAACTGGGGACGCGCTCTAGAATCGCTGTCGCAATTACCGTAAGCGGTTTTAGGATTTGCAATTCCGATGGCGCGCCCGACTCGACATCGATCGCTGCTTAATAGAACGTTGCTATCCGAGCGCGGGCCGAGCGAGGTACGAAAACTGGGAAGAGCGGTCGAAATAAGTGGGCGAACGCTCGAGCAGGAAACGTCACGACCGTGTAAACCGACCGAATCGAGAAAAGAATTCAGCGGTCGAGGGTAATTGACAACTGGACGCAACGTCGACGCGTGCGTTAAATTCGAAAATTCAGACACAGCCTCGGGTAGCGCACCGTATATCCAGCGGTACGAAAACAACGAGAAATCGGCGGGATAAATTTTCCAGTGTTTTCAGCGCGGAACGCGCGAGCCGTGATTCACGCCGACTATTACGTAAGTTACCCGATGCAACGTGCACGTAAGTTAATTATCGGGAATTAATAAGCGCGTCGATGCGACGCGAAATTACCGGGAAAATGATGTAAAAGAGAAAATATCGTAACCGAGCGAAACGACGTTCAGCTGGATCCGTTGTAAAGGCGGAACTCTGATTTACGGGGAAACGAGCGGACGTTTTCAGGTGCAATTTCATACCGTAATCACGTTCTAAATCGCAGTTTCCACGGTTACGCATATATTTTCGGAAAAATAACTGACCGGCCTTGACAGGCCAATCACCGCCGGTCTACGTTAGACATTTCCGCGTCAAACGCGAACGCGGAGAATCGTGGGAAACGAACGCGCGACTACACAGGTTGAGCACAGCGTAGCAAAAATATCTCGCGTTGCACGCGAAATTAGAATTTTAAATCCCGGCCGAGCGTAGCACTTCGGGGAGGGAACTTTTTACAAATTATTAACCCCGCGTCAACTGCGGGGATGCAATTACGGGACGCGCGATAATAAACAACGGGTGGGGGGGGGGGGGGGGGGGGACGCATCGCGTTTCAATCGAACCGACGCAATCCTGCCGCGCCGGTACTGTCGATTACGCAACTCGTTCCAGGTCGAATCGAAAGTGTTGATCGTTACTCCCGCAGTGTTCGCGTGCCACCGCGTGCGGCAGGACGCCGATCTATCGACAGAAACAGGAAACTCCTAATCGTTTCGACTGAAATACCGTTTTTTTCCGGGCCATAGAACACCGCGACTCTCTAATCGCCGGAGATCACGGAACAGAGAGGTTACCGATATACTAATCAGTTCCCCACTTCTCCGGTTTCTTGTCCCCGATACGCTTCGGTGCCTTAAAAGAACAACAAACGTTTCCATTCGAGCACGGAGAAAGTGGAAACGTTCGGAAAACGATTCGCACGGATTAAGCCAAGGAACAGACGGTTGCTTCGAGCTGCTCCAAGTGGCATCGGATCGTACCGAATTCCTAAAAGGCACCGGGACAGAAGCTCGAATCGGAATTCGGGTGAATTTTCAATCGGGAACGATTTACCCGGCGGAAAATGACCGGAGCCCCCTTTCGCGTACCTCTCGACGAGAGAGCGCTCAAAGGCTGGAAAAGGGCTAATAGCGCGCAAAAGTAACGACGTCTTTAGACCCGCCTACGCATCACCTGCCTAATTCCTTAAAGTGCTCTCGTCTGGCACGCTAAATCACTTTATCACGCGGAGCGGTACACATTCCTTTTCCGAGCATGGACTTCATTCTGAATGGTTAAAACGCGATATAAGAGTCGACGTTGAAAGATCGCCCCTTTCCGAGCCATTAGCGGCGTGCCGCGGCTGCCGTTCGAATGCGGTTCGCCCTTAGAATTTGAACGCTTTCCTAATAACACCGGATCGTGAATCATCCGCGATACGTTCCTTCCGCGGCAAAAATCGAGACGCACGGATCGATTTTTCTTGTTACACGTTTACTGCTATTCACGTACACAGGTTACATAAGCGATCGCTATCGCCGCTGTGCTAATAAGACTCGGTGAACTTTCATGAATTAAAAAGAGGAGCTAAACGTTTCAGTTCACCTCTCGCACCTTGCCGCTTCCATACGCGCTTATTATGCTAAATACCGGAAATACTAGTAGCACCGTGGTTTCTCCGATGCCGGGGCTAGCAACCGTTGAGATGGGCTATTCGCGATAGCCCATAGAACGCATGGAATTCCGCTCTGAGATTAAAATTTGAAGTTTAACAAGTACAAATCTCCGTGTTGCGGTTCTCCAACATACGTCGCAACATTGTCGCATCAAAAATTGGTCTATTAAATATAGTTAATTTCCGCATGCATAAACACTCAGTAATGGCATGGATACCGTAGAGAAAACAATCCGATCGATCACGAGCCGATTTCCAGTCGACCTCGTGATCGTGTCGATGATCATCTCCATAATGTTCGTCTTTTTTGTCTCGTTAGATTCGGTCTGATTTATCGTTAACGCTTCTTGTACTACGGAACTAACGATACAGGCTTTCAATTCTGAGTCGTACGCGTAGCCGAATTTGCAGACGCATTCGTAGCCACCCGGCATGTTGAAGCATGTCTCGCCGTCTTCCAAGGAACAATCGTGCAGTTTGCGCGTGCACTCGTTCACGTCGATGCAAAACCCGAACCTGGAGGACCACTCGTAGCCCGTTTCTGGGCAATAGCAGCTGATGTTGATCTGATTAGCTATCAGACTGAGAAAATCGTGATTCTCCTGTCGGTTCAACGTGCACTCTCTGCGCGCTGTCGAATAACAAGAAGACAAAAAATTATTCGACGCGATAAACAATAATCGGCTGCTCAAAGACGACGATTAGTCACGCTCGCGATGACCATACAAAAACGCAACGCGTAAGAAATGAATAAATGATACTCTTCCTAAGGAAAGGTCAGATTGACCATAGCATGTTCCGCTGATTCATTCCGCCTGGCCGGCCGGCGTGAGACAAACAAGATGTAAAAAACGGGAGGAACGTTGCATCCGCGGGAATGGCGAGCAAACTGTAAGCTGAACCGGTGAGTCGTTAAGCGAATCGCTTAATTGATAAATATTGCACTGAGAATACTACACGCCGCGATAACTCGTTAACGCGATAACGTGATAACGCGATAACGCGATAACGCGATAACCTGTTTCATGGCTGATGAAACACAATATTCCGGAACGAGATTAGCTGAGAGACGTTCGGCTCGGAAACGGAAGCGATCCTCTTAGGACAAGAGCGCCAGGCGATACTTCTACGCACATGCTGTGTTCCCAGCGTGGCAAGGGTTCCGCGGCGACTGATAACAATCCGACATGGATCTGATGTGCTTCAACGGGCAGCAATGATCGGGACAGAAACTATAAAGCGCGCAGGCATACGGTTTCGCGTCGTTGGCTCGGGGATCACCGTTCCCACCGTCGACCTCGCAGTTGGCGTGATTGTCGCAGGATTCTCCGAAGATACTTAGCTCCGGCACACCGAGCATCGTGTACCAGCACATGTAGTAGCTGACCGTGGTGCGCCATTGGAATCGTTCTAAACGCAACACGTAATTAGAGCCTATGCGCACGAACAACGCGATCGGTTGACGCTGGCTGTTTTACGTATATGTGCCACATATAGAGCAAATTTTATGTTACACAATATACAAAATTTGAAAAACAGGAAATACATATATTTGTCGTCTTTGTCGCGATCCGTTAATCGGGCGGTGTCGCTGGCAATCTTCGCGCGATTGACAAAACAACGGATCGCGACAAGGATGAGAAATACATGAATTTTCTTTTTTTAATTGTGTATCGTTCAGCTTAGAAGTATCGACGACTGACAAAACAGTAACAGAACTCGACAAGGATAACAAATACATGTATTTCCTTTTTTTAATTGTGTATCGTTCGGCTTAGTAGTGTTGACACAAGGGGACCATTCCAGTCCCGACACTCGGGCCGCCATCGTCGTTGACGCATGGTTGGTATTGGCTCGCGACAGTAACACAGGACGGAAGCAGGATGGAATACGACAGAGTGAGATGTAACGATAGAAAACAAAATTCTCTATAGTTCCTTCTCATTCTGTCACATACGGTCTCGCCTCCGTCCTTTGTTACGCCGTGCGCCGAAGACGATGGCGGCTCGAGCATCGGGACTGCAAGAGTCGCGTTGTCTCCCTGACTTCTCGTCTTCACGGGGAGCCGCCAACACTTCTAAGTCGGAGGATACATTGTGTAAGATGAAACTTACTCTGTACATATGGTGCATATACGTAAAATCGCCAACGTCACCGCCACGAGATCGCAGCGTGATCGCGTCGCTCGTGTGCATAGGCCCGAAGGAAGCGAAGCAATTCGCGATTGTGACGGGAAAGTCGTATAGCAGCGGAACGGATGTTCCGCTCGGGGTATCGATTCTTAACTTTCCTTTCATCTTTCTTCCTTTCGCTCTTTCTTGATTAGAAGATTCCCAGAAGAGATACGGGCACTTGCCTATTGGACCCTGAAAGGGAACCGCGGTTAGCTTGTCACGCCTCTGCGCCGCCTGACAGTCCCTTTGAACAGCCAGGACCTGCTTAGTATTGCGCGCGAGATTCCAATTCTGCTCTTTCATGATCGTGACGGTGTCGTCCTCCCGCCTGAGGGCTGCGAGTTTAACGTTTCTTTCGAGATACCTCAGGCACTCGGCGAAGCTTGCCTCGCAATGTCTACGCACACAATTATCGATTTCTGCGTCGTCGGCATTGAAATTCGTATCGTTCCCGTTTCCCCCGGTTCGTTCCCCGATTTGCATTTCCGAGCACCGTCGAGGAAGAATCGCGCATCTTAGGATACGCGTCCGCGAGACGATCACGCAACCGTCACGAAGAAAGCATAGTAATCCAATCTAGTTTCAGTCGAGATTTCAATAACTATGAGCGATCTCCCGCTGTGATGATTCATAACTGTTACAATGCATCGATTAAATCACGAAGGAACTCGATTTACACTGTTCAACGATGAAACGCAACTCTTACCGAAACTCAAGCCGAAATAGAACGCGAGTAAAGCGGGAGCGCTTCTTTTCCCATAGAATCGTTCAACCCGCAATCATTGCAAGGAATTCGATTAAAGGGTCTAAACAAATAACGAGTCCCGTTTTTGCACGGAAATGAAGGTAAACCGGCGAATCATCGCGTCGCTACTGCATTTATGAAATAATAGTAAGACGACAAAGGATGCGGATCGAGCTTGCGGAGGAAGCGATGCTACCTGCGCACTTCCCAATGCAAAGATCTCAAAGGCCGCTTCGGGAACTCCTCGTAAAGCCTGCTCGGCGAGTCCTCGAGCCTCCGGTAATAACGGCGATCGAAGTCCTGGAATTTGTGAGCTCGGATGTAATACGCGACGTCTCGGATAACCTTGTTCGCGTCCCAGTTCGCGTCCCAGTCATCCTCGGTCTCATCCACGTCCGGCACGATGGTTATTTTTACGTTGGGATCCATAACCTGTTCCGTCATCGGCACGGACTCGATCATGGCTTCCTCTTCCTGCTCCTCCCCCTCTGCGCCCTCGGTGTTCTCTTCGGTAGCGCCTGTCGCGGTACTCGCAACCGTCGAGTCCACGTTCTGCGCCGAGCAAGATATCCTTACCGCGTACAAATGGAACGCCACGTACAACACAGCGTACCGCCTCATTATTCGCGACTCCCGTGTCAATTCGATTCTGTACTGTTTGTCGCGCGCTGATCGATCCCGAGGAAAGAGATGCAACCCGAAACTCCCCGGCGGATGTTGATCGCGCGCGTTCAGGGAAACAATAATGGACACCGACGCGAGACCGTGGCGGAGTTGGCGGAAGAGGGAATCCGGATCCCGACGCCGCGCCTGGTCTCGATTTCTAAAACGGATCGAAAATATCGAAGTTGCGAGTCGACAGCCGGGGATCCCATCTGGTCGAGTCTCGTTCGACATCGCAGGGGCGGTCGGTTCTTCTTGTGGACGTATTTCGTTCTTTTCTCAGATTGCCGAGCAAATGTTGACCCAGTTTCGGCTTCGGATTGGACGTTACTCGCTCTTCCGAAACTGCTGACTGGAATACGCGATCAGCGCGAGAAGCCAGGATGGTTGTTACGCGGCGTCTTTCTCCCATGGGGAGTGAGAGCATCGACCGCTTCAACATTCATGCTGGGAATACAATTGACGAATCCCGAACGCTCCCCCTGCAAGTCCAGCTCTTTTTCCTCTTCTTTGGTTTCGCGGCCCGGGCAGAGCTAAACCGCGTCAACCTGTTGGCGATACACTTCGACTACCGAGTCTACGGGAATGGTTCTACCGTTTCGAGCGAGTTACAGGGATAATTTCGTATCGCTGCGAAACAATCGTTGCATACGAACGCAGCCTGTTCCTTCGAACACCGCGGGGGAACCTGTTCGTACGTGTATCCCGTAGTGCTTACGCTCGCCGCAACAACGTTGAATTGCTCTTTAATCGGTAATTTCGACTAAAATTGAAACGGACAGAGCAATGGGAAGAAGGTACCGTTTCTACGTAGAAATCAGTCTAATGAGACTGAGCGAAACCGCACCGTTCGCGAGGTACCTGCTCCCGTCGCGAGACAGAGGACGACCGTAAAGCATGGGAAACGGTTTATCGCTGCATAAAACTCTCCGCGCTTTCGTCGCGATTTTCACCGACGGAAGATTCGCTTCTCAAACGTCGGTGTCGCGTAAGGAGCTGACGCAACACGTTTCATTTAAAACGATAACATCTCGCGTAAGAGATGGAAGTTAATCAGGGTTGAGTATAATCGGAGATCGCAAAAAGGCAGAAACGAAAGAGATCTGTTCGAATGTTTAACAGAAATAAAAATAGCGGAACGAACGTACAACCGGTCGTCGCAACGGCGAAATCCATTTGACGATTGGGAGCTGCCGCGCGCTTTTGATCCATTCCACTCCGCGCGGACAGCGAACAGTACGAGTGCGCCCATTTTCGTTAAACCTAAGCTCGCACGGACTCTCGCGCGTCCGAAGAAATTCTCGCAAAAACTTTCCGACCCCGGAGGAACAGGGGAAGCAAGTTTGAAAAGAAATGCGTGCTATTTAAACTGACCCCGACTGGAAGAATATCTTTTTCTCGAGAAAATTTTCGACGGAAGGCAGGAACGAAACTGAAATCGTAAAGATAGGGAGCTGAGGAATTCAGGTTTCCCTGAGAACGATGTTCCCGTCTTTAGTGAAATTTCGAAATTAGCCGCGACGCTTCTGACGAATGTTCGGGAATAATTCCGAGCGAGGTTCGCTCGGTCGGGACTGGAAAACAGATGGAAAATACGAGAAACGTGTCACGTAGATCCAGATAACAGCGATGTAACACATTTGGAAGATGACACGGGTGTACATCCTGGATGAAGAAGCCCGAGTTACCGGGAGGTTTTGTATTTTTCATACCTTTCCCGTCGAAACGCGATAAATTGGGAAAGGATTCATTTCACGTTGGCAACGGTCGTTTGTTCGTTTAATGCGATTCGTTCATGTTCCCGACGATCATCCGCAATTATATAAGTAAAATCGACGTTAGAACGATTGCATCGGAGCCCGAGGTGGTAATAATAAATAATCGTGACTGCGAGGGGAAGAGGGGAGCAGCGCGTTACTTTGATACGTACAAATGGACGTTGGAATCACCGTATCGATCGCCGGCCGACACATTTCCGTGGGAAGCTACATAGATCAACCGGATATCTGAATCCATGCGGCTGGCGAGTCGTTGGAACGACTCCGAGCGGAAATTTTGAAAACGCGCTCCAACTCTAATCCGTTTTAAAGGATCCCAGCCGCGTATCGGTATACCAGGCATTGACTTTCAAATCGGTCGATAAAAATTCGGACGAGTTTCTCCGCGTAAATACGACTTCGCTTTCCTCGACGTTATTTCCGAAACTTTTTAAATATCTGAATTTCCGATTCGAAATCGCGGTTAAAGAACTCGAAAATGGTAGGGCGGCCGAAGGGAACAGGGACACGGCGAGGATTTCGCTGCCGGTTCGAAACCGAATATTCGTTTTACAGCGAGCGATGGTTCAGTTTGAATTTCAATTACATTACGATAAGGTGTAATTAACGGTGAAACGACTTTGAACGTGGATAACCCGCGTTACGATCACGCGAAGTGTCGGGAAATATTTGATTCCGACGATCTTTGAGATAGTAGGTGTGCACGAGATCAAGCCTCGTCGCGTTTGCGGCATGCACACGCTCGTTTCTGCTAAGATCGTAGGCACGATTATGCATTGTGTGCCGAGGTAGTTGTTCGCGCATAATACCCTCTCAAATATCCTCGTCCCCGGAGCGTCGGCGACGATCTCGAGCTCGCTCGACATATGCCCCGTCTTTCTTTTCTCCGCCTGCGCCTCGAGACGATATCACTGCTCTCGAGAGTGTCTGTCCGCCGGTACGTGATTACACGTTAAAACGAATTCCTCGGCTTTCAATTAATTCAACGAGCAATTAGGCTCCCCGAGGAGCGGCACTTTCGAGCGAAGATGTCCCCCGTGAAATTCCTCGGCGCCGGCCGACGCAGCTTCGCTCCTTACGGCCGGAGGTAGCTCGCGAGATTTTTTCAAACGGTCCTTTCATCCGGCGACGCGATGCAAATGTCGCGAGAGATGCTCGAGCTGCGCGAATCGCCGTCCGCGGCTCTTAGGAGCCGAAGAGTCCGTCCGGAAGGAACAACGAGCCTTCGAAGCACGCGCCGAGAGGTATCGTCGCGTATCGAATTAAGGATCCTCCGATAAAAATGTGGAAGAGAGGCGAGGGCCGCGCTGCCCCGCGATAGACTGAATTAGTTGAAAGGCAAAGGCCTCTTTAAAGCGACCTCCTCGGCACAAGTCCGCCGATAAGTAACGGCGAAAGCCGCGCGGAAGAACGTCGGACGGAAAAAGCGCGAAAGCCCGGGAACTTTAATTGCTTTCGAATATCGAGGAGCGTCGCGAGACGTCCTTTAATTTGAAAGTCAATTGTGAAACGTGAAAGGCGCGAGCAATCCCGGGTATTATTTATTCGAGCTCCGCGCGAGAGCGATCGAGAAAGCGTCTTTCGCGTCCTCGTAACTTTGAGGAAGAGCCACGTGGAAACATTGATCCGCGATATATATAGATAGATAGATAGATAGACATATATATGCACCTACAGTTTAGACGAACGTTGTTTTCAACGACCGTTTCGAGTGGCAAATCTGTTCGAGTAGTTCATCTACAACTTCTACCGAAACCTTCCCTTCTAACATCGTTGAATAGGAACCCTCAACGTTTCATGTTTCATGTTCGGATATCTTAAAGAAGCTTACAGTTTAGGCAAACGGGAATTACTCGGAAGAGCTATTCCTAACGGAGGAAGGGTGTTAAGGAGTTGCGGGCAAATCTGTTATTATCATTATCGATTATCGTTTTTATTAATTGCGATAATCGTACCCGCGGCGGTTTCCCCTTCTCGCCGGCGTCGCGGCGCGAATGGCAAAACCAAAGACGCAGTTGTCGTCGGTACGGCTGAAACCGCCGCGGGCTTAGCCGAAGAAAAAACAAGGAACACCGATAGTCCCATTATCGGGAAAACTTCTCACTCGTCGAATAATCCTGCGCTGGCGTTGAAGGGAAATCCACGCTTGAACGGTCTTAACGCGCGAGAATGAGTCGTTGCTTTTAACTCATTCCGATTAACGCCGGCGGAATGCATTCGGTCTCCACGAGCGGGAACGAACCGATTCACCGGATGGTTCGTGGAAATATTTTCGAGCGCGATACGAACGGATACGTCGTTACGTTTGACACCGACCGACAGTTTCTACCGATGAATTTTTAATTGTCCTCTTCGATCTCTCGCGCGCCCTAGATTTCGCGGAGGGCGAGCGCGCGAGAAAATTGCTTCGGAACCGGGTCCGACTCGGGAGACGGAGTGCGGGAGTTTTCATGAAAGATGGCCATAACAGTAACGAGGGCTTTGCCGCGTTAAGTATGGAATTTAGTTTCGAAACTCCCTTACTGTACGCGCAATAAAATCAAATAACGAAGTGTATACTTGTCAAATGCAGGTCAAATGCACCTAAGGTGGAGTGGGGTAAGTGCATAAACGGGATAAGTGGATAAACGAGCTCTTATTAATATAATATGAAAGAAATTGCAATATCTAGTATGCAGTGATCTACTCAAAGTTAATGCCATCCTATCCACGTAGATACCCAATTAATGAGGGGAATTCCCGATTTATGCCAACCAGTTCGAAAGTACCACATGTAAAGAGCACGTCTACTTTGAGGTTATCATAAATGTGCTGTAGTTTTCAAGGAAACTGTGTGTTCTGTGTTATTATTTTTGGTAAGTAATAAATAATATTGTTTATATTTCACTTTAAATAAATAATTTCCGTTGAATTATTGAAATTTATTGAGAAAAACAGTAGTGTGCTCTTACCTCGTAAATATTGAAACAAGGGGCAAGTGCATCCCTTGCGGTGGGATAAGAGCATATGGCTGTGCACATGCCCCAGAAAACGTCCTGCTTGATTATTTCTTGTTTTACATCTCTGAATAATATACTTATAGTAATTAGCTACGTTGAATAAGTACGTTTCACTAATTCCTTTATATTTATTTATTTATTTTATTTATTTGCTTTACTCCAAAACGAAACAACATATTTGAATGCGGTAAAAAGTATTTTATAGCAAACATATCAATATAATAAATACTCTCGCCCCATAGCAGATGATATAAGGCTTCAAATCGGTTTTAACGGTCGGTTGTGCACATGCCCCATTTTAGGGGAAAGTGCACAGTTGTTGGATTTTTTACAATTTTCTTAAGAAATTAAAATATACAAGTGAAATTGGCGTTTTTGTCAATGTTAATTAAAGCGCATTAACTCAAGTATTCGTTGATTTCAATAAATGTTAAAGTATTATAAAACAAATTGAAGATATATGGGTTGAAAGTCAAACTTACTGAAAATTGGGATGCACTTACCCCATTCCACCTTATAATATATTCTACCGATAAACTGAAGCAAATCGAAGAAGAATTACATGTTTGTTTAAAAAATTAAATCGTTGCGAACGTTAGCACGATTCAGAGTTTAGATGTGTATACTCGTCAACCGCAGTTAATTGGTTAAAATACGTTTGTATGTACAACAATCGTCCATCGATTGCTCGACACTCGTCGTCACGCATCAGTCTATGAGAACCATTATACAAACAATAATGATCGTAATTGTATCATGTTTGGTGTCATTTTAAACAGAGAAACATAACAAGCGTAATAGTAAAAATTGCATTCATCAAAAGTCAAAAATAAAAAAATTCGATTATTCAGTTAAAACTCTCAACCTCGTCGCGAGTTTTTAACGTTGCCGAACGGTTCGACTCTCAATCTACTTTTTCCCTTCGTTCGCATTGTCCTCTTCTACACTCACAATGCCAAAATCTTCGTTTCTTGCGATAGATTCCGCTCTGCCTCTTCATAATTACAACTCCCCGGTCCCGTTGAGCGTGTAATTATCCAATGTTCGCTATTCACTTCCCTCGTCGCGAGCGACAGTGCCCGGCTTTATTTTGATCGTCTGAGCGCGTAACCGTATCTGTCACGGAAGGGAGAAAGAGAATCGGACGTCCATTACTAATCTTGTCACGCGGTAAACGCTCGGGGGATCCGAGTTGGTCAGCCATGCCATCCGAAAACGTTGTCTAGGAAGCGCAGTGCTGCGGCCGGTCCAGCTCTCGCCTGCCGAAGCGGTAGACCAACCCGGATGGACACCGCGGCAGAGATGCGGCAGAGATGCGGTGCAGATGCAGAAGAGAGCTGCCCGCCGGACAGCCCATGACTTCCATGGGATGTCGCGCGTGCGAGCCTGTACTATTTTGTCGGATATTAATGGAAGCCGGCTTGATAAATGAGCTGGCCGTGGGAGGCACGCGAAAAGATAGCGGAGACTCCGGCTTCCTCCCGTCGTCCCACGACCACCGCCTCCGGCGCTTTCAAGAGAAAAGAACCCAGTCCTGCCGCCCCTCCTTCCGTCTTTCCTTCTAAACTCCAGTCGGATGCCGCGCCGGGGTACTCGACGGATTATGAGCTTCCTCCGCGCACCCTTTACGTTTACACGCCCATCCGACAATCTGTGGTTCAAAGTAACTTCAACGGGGAAACGACATATTCGAATCGATATTTTGGGAATCGTAAGAAATATTATACTGTGTCGGAGAGACACTATTGTATAGTACTCTCAATAAGTATATTTGTCTGCTTAATCAGTATAATGTCGCACTATGTACTCGTTGTACTATGGTTACAGGAATGCGCTAGTACTCATAGAACTATGATTACAGGAATGCACTAGTACTCATATTACTATGGTTACAAGAATGCACTAGTACTCATAGAACTATGATTAAAAGAATGCATCAGTACTCATAGTACTATGATTAAAAGAATGCGCTAGTATCCATAGTACTATGATTAAAATAATGCGCTAGTACCCATAGTACTATGATTACAGGAATGCCTTGAGTCCTTGTCGTCGCCCCTTTTTGAAGAGAGACTCCACCCTCCCAAGATCTCTAGCTTTCCCTGAGAACGTTCACAGGAAAAGCGTCCTTATCCTCATCTGTTTATCCCTCGTTGCAACAACACCTGCAAGCCCTCGACGAGCATCGACGGCGTTGACGAAGGACATTCTGGCCTCGAGATGTTATTTATTGGAACCCTCTCGATTCCGAATTAGATTTCCAATCATTTCGTACAGAATATCCAATTTATTTCTGTTGTTGTTACTAACCGCTTGGAAATGGAAAAATGGAACGACGGCACTATTTAGAATTTTTTAACGTAAAAATAGGAAAGCGTAATTCAGTTTCTGAATAGAAACAAAAGCGCGATCACGCCGCTTGGCGTTCTGCAGAAACCCACGGTACTCAACGGGAACCTTGACCATGATCACGATTCGATTTACGGGAATTGCGACGGAAGCCGGAGACGATGAAACAAGAACGAAGACGAACAGTAATTCTTCCGAGCGCGATTTTTACGGTCGTCCCGAAAGATATACGCGCGCCAGACTCTCGCTGCTTCGTGGACGGTTTATCCCCAAAGTCGCGTCCATTAAAAGAAACTTAAAACATGGGATTTAAAGGGGACGGCTGTTCTCATCTTTCTTGATCGCCCGTCGTGCCGCAGCGGCGGGATTTACTCGGTCGTTTATCTATAAAGTATAATGTCTGAGGAATAAAGTATGTATAAACTGCCAGGTGTACACGAATTTCACGCTTGCGAACGGCGCGCCGGACTGGATAACGTCGGGCATTACAAGGGTGCTGCTTAAACCTCCCATCCGAGGATTTCGCCGCGAGGAGCCGGCGACTGCGCCGTGAAATTGTGAAAAACGCGGACGACTCGGCCCGGCCGAATGGAAATGCACGAGTTAATTTTGAAATGCAGACATTCGCATTCGCAGCGCGAGCTTCGCCGTTTATTTCTATCGAAAACTCGCGCACGTACCGCGACTGTAATAGAAATTGACGTAGATGTGCGACGTATGCGCCGCGAAGCGCGCATGCCATCCGAACGAACTAATTACACGTGTATCGAGTAACGAGACAAACCCGTTTATCGATTCGAATTAACGAGAAATTCCGAATCACCGGAACGAATTCGCCGAGCCGCGGTGGAATCCCCTGCCCGTGGACGGGCTCGTTCCAGCGACTTAACGGAGAAGCCGATCGTTGCTCGCGCGCGAAAAGGAAACGGGGCGAGCTCACGGCTAAGGGAAAGAAACGGAAGGAAACGTGGATGTTACGCCGGCTCGCCGAGTCCGCCGCGAAATCGCGTTAATTAACGTCACGCTGTGTCTATCGGGCGGACGCTATTAAAACGAAATTGTTCGTCGCGCGAAACGCAGCCGTCAACGCGACAGATTTTCACCGTTAATTATCAACCGGTGATTCTTCGAATAATCCATACCGGAGAGAGAAGGAGAGCAGTCGATTTGCATGTTAATCGCGGCGTCCCATCGATTGTCGAACCGTCGATACGGAATGCCGATAATTAACGGCGCGTTTTCAACAATTTTTCCACCGCGCCGGCTCGATGAACCGATCGTTCGCCTCGGACGGAATGAGACCGGAGAGGCGGATCCGTTAGTATACACACGCTAACGATGACGGAGATGATTAACGATATAATTACCTTTCCGCGTCGCGTACCGCACAGCCGTCACACGGTGCAGTATTAATTTTCAAGTGGCTGAAACTACCGAGTTAGCCTCGTCCGATAGTTCCATGATGAATTGAATTTTTTGCGCGGAGCCATCCCGGGAGGAAATCCTTGCTTTACTCGGCTTGTTATCCGGCGTGTTCCATTGAAAAATTCGATAGGCTCCCATCAACTTCGGGCAAACGAGTCGCGGCTTAACCGAGCATCGATGAAACGCATCGCGAGATTCTCACTTTTCCGAATCTAATTGGAGGGATCGGTTAAAATGAGCTTAACCGAGGGACGCGGACGAATGAATGCAAATTACCGGCGCATCGGTTCCCGTATGATCAAATAATTACGACGATACAGCTCGCGTCGAGCCGCCGAGCATCGTTATCGTCTCTTCAACGAGCTTCCTCCGCAAAGCGGCTCCCCGAGGATTCGATCGCCGTGAAAGGTCCTGTCAGTTTCCGATTTAGCATAACATTTGCGTTCTGATTGGGATGTAGCTGCCGTTACGGTATCGCGCGTTACATCCGCATTGTTTCTGCTCACCAATTCGTACGAGCACGTCGTAATCGGTTTTGCGCGAGCCGAACACGACGACGATGACCGGTAAGACGCTGCAGCGGATCAAGCTCCGATGAAACGTTCGTTTCGTTTGCTCGCCGCGTAACAAATGGAAGTTCGAGAGCGGAATCTCCGTTGCGCTACTCGGTTTGTGGACGGCGACCAAGTCCGTTATATCCACCCGCGATTCCCAACTATTCGCAGAAATTCAGCGTCAGCGTGTTGGCGCAGCTCCGGGGAATACTAATCAAGTTTTCAGATGATTCGTAATGGGAAGGCCGGTATACGGGAATTAATTCCAACTTCAATTAGTATCTATGAAATGCCGGCCTGAATAATTTCAAAATTCCAATACGACGAGCGCTCGCTTTGTTCGCCGAGGTACCGATCGCGAACGATTCCCTTCTTCGACGACTTGGTGCACGCTTCGAGTCCGCGCGACGCGTTTACGTCGGAGGAGTCACAGCCGCGCGGCTGTGAACGTTAACAGTATCGCGAACTGTTCCGGCTCGTGGAAATATGAGTTTCGAAGGTACCGCGAGGAACCGGTTTCAAGAAAATGCTGGCGCGCCTGTCTTTCCCGGGACGGAGCATCGGTTTCGGTCGGGCGAAAACTCGACGTTTCTCGGTAGGAAAAGTCACGTTTCGAGGAACTCGAGAGGCAGACGTCGCGGGCGTTCCGACGGCGCGTTACTTTTCGGGGGCAAAATAACACGTTCCGCCGCGCGGAACACGAATGGGGGGAGACGGGGGGATCAACGAAAGATTTAATCGCGATGAGCTCGGTTAGCCCGGCCTTCTGAAATCGGTCGCAGAGGGGAACGACGGTCCCATTAAACGGGATCGCGTCGTTTACGCGACGCTGGTGCCGCGATCAACGTTTTCCAGAACGACGGGATCGGGCCTCGCCTCTCCGCTCCGCTCCAATTTGGCTGTCCAGGAAGGAGCGCTCCGCGGTAATACCCTGGACAGGCTGGAATCGTGCTTGTCAGCTCGGTTACCACGAATAATGGATGCGACGGTAACTCACGTTAATGAAGCGCACCATTTACATCTCCTCCACCTTCCCACGCTGGCAACCGTTCTCGCCCCGTCCCGGCCGCGCGTTTCATAGCTGCGGAAACGTCACCCGCGTGGAACTCGAGCGCCATTCTTGGGATAACGGACGCGATCGGCGAACGAGCTCGTGGCGCGTGTCTTTTCCCTCGTGAAAGTTCACCGTGGCTCGACGCAAAGTACCGCGAGACCGTGTTTCCGCCACGGTGTCGTGACTTGATCGCGGGGGGATGCTCTTTGCCCGAGACGGAGACGCGGCCTGAACAGAGTGACGGAACGAAATGGCGCGGAACGGGTCGCTAAAATACGACAAGAAACCACCGACAGCGTACACCCGACTTTCCGCGGCGATCTCAGTAGGAATCGGGGACAGGAAGATTCTTTTCTTCGGAAACAAGCGAGGAACACGAGCGTGAGGTGACCTGCGACCGTTCGGAAAGCACGAGCACGAAATGGGTGGACGCAAAACGAAGTGCCGACTCCCTTTTATCCCCAGAAAGCCTCGGAAAGAACGGGAAGCGAAAACTGCGGCAGCAGCGTCCTTTGCTTCGCCTTCGTGCTTTGAGAAAAGGGTGCGAGGAATCCCGCGGACTGGCCAGAGACCAAAATAGAATGCGACGGACGTCGTCCCCGAGGCGTTCCAGTCGAATCCGCTAGGAGAATACTTTTGGTCCGCCGATTTCGTCGCCTAAACGTCCCTTGGGAAACCGAAGAAATCCTTTTAGACGCGATGACGAAGAAACGGGGAAAATATCCCATCCGTTGTTCGTCGTTTCTTAAACAGAAGTGACAATTTACTCGGGGAAAGGATAAAACGAATCGCTTCACTGGCGAACGCAGCGCGATCTTTGCACTATCGATCGGCGGGCCGTTTGAAAGAACTCGAAAATACACGGCACGGTTAACCCGGTGCTCGACCGCATTCAACCGATCCCCAACACGAATCCCCGGATCGGCGAACACACGGAACGCCTAGGATATATAGAACCTCTAGGTAAACCTGGATAGACCTAACCCATACGTCACCCAGACGTAGCTAACGCATGGGATGCTTGCGTGAATCTAGGTAAACCTAACTCATATCTGATCCAAATGCAGCAATTACGCGAGGAATATGCCTATACGAATTTCGATTAGTTCAAACTCCGAGTAACTTGTACATTCGTCGGAGGGGGAATTAGCGCTTTAGAAGTTCGCCCGATTGCAATTAATTTGGAAACAAGTATTTACGACGCTCCCGCTTAAATTTCAATGGGAACGTCAATCGAGCGTTTTTCGAGTCACCTTCGTGAAGACTACGTGCCGCCGGGAAATGCCGTCAGAGAATAATCTGTACTCCGTGAATAACATTTCTCGCGAGGCGTGAGTCAAAAAAATTCAAACATTCCACAAAATGGAAGTACACTGCGGAACGAGGATAGCAACGTTCTCCGAGGTAAAATCACGAAAGAATTATTCTCGCCCGACCTGTACGCCCGCTTCGAAAGCGCGCACTGAAGGGCTAAGGCGAATTCATTACCGAAACATAGTTGTATTTACCGTTGGAACGATAGCCCGGGCAGGATGCACCGTTAAGCGCGAAAACGGTCGATTCCCATGGAACGAATTGCGTTCGTAAATCAAGAGATTTACCTGTAGCAAGATTCCATGGGGAAGTATCGAGCGTTTAAAGGCGTATATATAACCGAGCTGTGTTCGCGTCTTGCGTCATTCGTAACGAGCAGGGGCTGTCGCGTCGCGACCTATCTCGACCTGTCTCGACCTATCGCGACCTATCGCGACCTATCGCGCCGCATCGCGTCGGCGCGGTCGGTCCGATCGCGAAATTATTTCGCAATCAGTGCCCGAGTAAGATTAATTCGAGCTTCGGGTTCGACCGCATCCCCTGAACTGCAGCCACCGTCGGTCCGTCGGAACGGGGAGACTCGTTCGAACGAGAGCGGAGGGAGCGGGACGAAATCCGGAAACGCGGAGATGCCTACCAGTCACCGTCGCGTCGTGATCTATGCGTTTTAATTCCGCGTTGTGGCCGTCCTTTATTTATTGGCTTTCGTTACGGGATATTGCGACAGACTTCGTCACTCCGCACGCCAGCGACTGCCAATACCTCTATTCTCTTCTATCGTTCCTTGCCAGCCTGCTTTCAATCCGATCGAGTAACCGCACGTGTATCTGCTGCGTGGCTATTTTCGCATCCGAGTGTTCTCTCCTTGCCACGCTTACTTTTCTCTTCGTTTCGCTCGACACAGGCGCGAATAAGAAATTTCGGGGTGCGATAGCGATAATAACATTGAATCGTCTCTCCTCGAGCTTTAGCCGCGACTATCGTTAAATCTTACAGCTCCTAACGGCTCCTGCCCTTCCACTCTCGTTTCATTCTCCGCGAGTTTCTGTTCGATCCCTCCGCCGCGTTGTTTCCGTCTCCACAGCTTTCCGTCTTTGTCCCGGGTCCGTTCTCCGCTCGGCACGCGAAATTTGTCGCGCGTGCAATAAATCCCACCGTACGCGCATACGGGTTAACCGAGTAATACGATTGCCCGCGGCGAACATTGGCGTCGCTTCCTCTTCTCGTCTTTTTCACCTTCGTTCCGACCCCTCTGCCTGCCAAACCCCTGCCTCCGACGCGCGTTCCCCGCCGCTTGGTGGCTATTTGTCTCTTCTCGGACATTTTTTGCCGAATGAAGATATCGCGGGCAGGGTCTAGCGTATTCGCCGGTTCGCGAGAACGCGACGAGCTTTTGGAATAATGTCGAGCACAGGAAAAATTTCCTGATTTTTACGAACAGAAGGTAATAACGATAGCAAGGAGAACAATCGTTGCGCGACGCGGTAAGAAATCGTGTCTGTAAGTATCGACGCATCGACCAGCCGGATGTGCGATCGAATTTCGCCGCACGTCCGTGACGACGGTCGGAACGGAACTGCTACGACAAAGGTGGTATCGCGAACGTTTTATTGTCATCGATACGAGGAAATTTATGGCGAATGATTATTGTCATCCACGTGACCACTTAGAAAACTGCACGCACGCGACTGTACTCGTGCCCGTTGCACTTTGTCCGACAGTTTCCGTGATACCCGGCCCAGCTATCGGCCATTGTCCGGCAATGAAATTCTACAACCGGCGGAGCTTCGCCCGGTCCGAAAACGTTACGGCGACGATGGAACGATATCGTTACATTTATCGTTGCACGTGTACCCAACGCGTTTCGGTTTAAGGAACGAGCAGCCTTTGCACGCGTAATTCGAAGCGCGGTACACGGAACGTCGCGGCGGAGTAGTTACGGTGTCGAGGTTGGATCTAGGAAACATCGACCCCCATTATCCGGGGGAAACGTAACCGATCCGATATCGCGAAAATTTCTACAAGAAGCCCTATCGAGTACAATAACGGGCAACGCTGTTTATCGGGTTGAAAGGTTCGCGTAAAATCGATTAACATAATTATATTCGAGAGATGTTTCAAGAAGACGGACCCTGATGGCACCACCAAGTAATTTGCTTTACCACTTACATTTAAGTGCCCTCCGACGTATAATCGACGAATTCTATTAGCGTCGTGTGTCGCTCCCACGTGAGAACGGAGCCCGAGAATCGAGGCGGCTTCCTTTCGCTATATTTCACGAACAACTTCCACTCTTCGCGATCTAATCTCGTTTAAGGAAGGGACAGCCCCGATATTTTACCATTTCGTCGCCGAGAGAGCTTTCCCGGTAATCCATTGCGCGGAGAGATCAATGGATCGTAAGAATTTCGGCCGCTCGTTACGATTACAGTGGACGCGCGATGAAACAACGCTTGAAACAAGGCCCGAACGCACCGCTTCTCCTATGCTAGACACGATTAAAAGGGAAGTCGAGGTCTCTAAGGTGGCCGAGAAGGCTGCTGGAACTGCAGTTTCGACTATACGTACACGATGACCGTATAAATCACGTCCATACACGAGATGAAGCTCAGCGCGGCCCGACTGACCGCCCCGTTTTCTGATTTACGATCCGAACTTCGTCCCCGGTCTTATCTTCCTAGATATTTTCGCCTGCGAAAAACCGTCCACGCCGGGCATATAAGGTACGATAGGGCCGACAAAGAATTTATAGTCCTGATTAACATTTTAACGATCCATCGTCCGCCTCGCGTCGCAACTTACAACCCCGTCACTTTTTCACAGTAATTTTCACTCGAAGTACTGCGCCGCCCTCGGACAGCCGCCACGCGGCGAGGACGATAGCAACGAATTCGCTATCGAGAAACGAATAATTGTTTCTTGCGCGTGAGGCTTCTTCATTGAGACGCGACTGCGCGCAATCGCCAGCCGGGGATATTAGCGAGTGGTTAATCGGCGTGTACGCGTCAACGGTACACGGGTACGCGCAGTTTAATTACATTTCGAATAATTTCATGTTAAAACGGGAGGCGAGCGTAATCGCGCCGCAGGCCATACGGAACGTAGCTAAAGATTAATGAAAATCTTAATCATGAAAACCCGTTGGCTCGCTCCGAGCTTGTGCAATGTCGTCTTTCGCGGCCACTGAATCTCGGCCATTAACTGGGATCGCGCGATTAAACGACAGCCTCGCGAGAGAACGTTTTCTACGCGACAATGCCCCGGCTCCCATCCATGCCGTCGTAATTTCCACAGTTATTGCGTTAATACGCGTGCACCGACATATATATATATAGATAGATATATAGATATATATATATATATATATATATATATACTATATATATATATATATATACACATGTAGATATAGATAGCGAAACGCGAAGAGCGCAGGTGCACTATATTACACGCAAGACACCGAAGGAGAACCCGAGCATCTCCAAGGTTCGCGTGCTTTCTCTCTCCCGATGGCGGTTCCGATCGATTTTATGGATGGCCCCGCGACGCGATCGATAAATTCGCCTCTGGCTTAATTAATCGGCCGTAATTTAATAATAGGTCGCCGGATATTTTCGAAACAAAGTCGAGCCACCGGGAACAGCTGCGCCTTTCTCCTCGGGTGAATCCGCGCAATCGCGGTCGTCGGATCTCGGATCTACGAGGAACTTTCGGCTCGGCAATTTATCGACGAGCGTTTCGGTCGCGAGGCGACGGAAAAGCCGTGATCTAAGAGTTAAACAAACAACGCCAGTCGCGAGCCTCTCCGATCGTATCGCGGAGCGCTCGTAGAAATTTCAAACGAGGCGAGTTTCAAATTGCACGCTTTACTCGTACCAGCCAATAGTATTCGCAAACAATATTTCCGACGACAAGCTGGTATTCTCGATTTACCGGGAATATTGGAAACACGCGCGGAAGGAATAAACTCTAGCGAGCTACGCGGAGAATATTACGCGAGCCCGTAAAAGACAATTCGGCCGGCGTTATCCGTTGCCTGTTCTCATCGTTTTCATCTTTTTATCTTAGGCACTTCCGCTGACCCGCGCGTAGAAGGGCTATTACTTCCGAGATGTTTCGGAATCAATCTATTCGAATAGTTTTATTGCGAACGGGGGGGGGGGGGATCGCTCGTGAAACCGGTAAACGGTGATCGTAAGGGGCGAATGCTTTGTGCGGGGCGGCACGTCGAGGGGTTCGTGCCGGAACATGATGTAAGGCGACCCCTCGAAACAAACGGCGAACGGTAACGGTGGAATAAAAGCGTCCCCTCGTTTCGGGCGCGTTCCATCGGAAAAATCAATTTTCAAAATCGATGTAACGCCCATGCATTCGATTAAGACGCTACGCGAACGTAACGAACATTGCAGACACTGCCGGAGGATGTGCTGGAAGAAAGTGGAGGGTGATCCTCGCGCGAGTAAGGGATCGTATCAGCGTGGAAGATGGAACGAACACCCGCCGCAAAATATCTCGGAGGGATAGGATAAATTCGCCGAGAGAAAAATGAGAAAAATACCGTACACGTGTAGCGGAAGATTTTATTATATCCTCGACTATCCCGAGAACGGTAATACATATTCGTCCATGTATATTCGATCGCGAACGAACCTCGAATCGATTTACCCGAGTCCACTTTTCGCGGACGAGACTTCGCCCCGAAAGATAGGACCTCTGCGGACCCGTCCTACCCCGCCGAAGGAAATCCTTTGGTTTTTGTTTTATTCGCATCTTACGTTCACCTCGTATAACGCAAAAAGTCCCCGCGCGGAGGCCACTCTCCGGTAAACGTGAAACGAAATCGCCGGCGAAACATTCGAGTTTTATGTGCCGGACACTTTTCGAAGGAAATTGAAACGTTGCGAGTCTGTTACGGACCTTCACGGTAGAGAACATTTTACGTTAATAGATGGTTTATTCGTTTCACGGTGGGCCGGGTACAACCGTGCGCTCTTGGTGCGCGAGATGATGTCGCGTCGATATTCGACCCTGGGAAACAGAATCTTTCCGTTGAAACGTCCACCGAAACATGGGTGCTTCGAACAAACTTTGGCTGAACCCGGGATTACGTTTAAACTTGCAGCATTCGAACATGATTCCGGTCTCTCGGTATCGCGTCGTTTCGTTTGAATGATGCACGTGCAACAATCGGGTCGACCACGTGTTTGTCGGTGCGGTCGCCCCGTAAAATCACTCGCTAATTGTTCGCTACGTCGCTTAATCCCGAGAATTCTGCGCGAAACGGATAAAGCGGACCACGTTTCTAAATGTAAAATGCGCAAGCTGAGCAACAAAGGAACTGTGCCGCTAAGAAAAACAAGATCCGTCCGAAGCATCGCGGAGGGAAGGGTAAAAAGATGATTCGAAAGCATCCAATAACGTCCTTCGATGTTGTTCGTTTCGAGTCAAGTCATGAAGAGTATAGCTGCTAATGCTATTTTCAGCCGGGAAGTAGCCTTATCCGTATACGCGGGTAGATTATTCTTTTGTTAACGACCGTTCGCGTACCGTGCCAGTTCACGATTGTTATGTTTTTAAAGCGAAACAACGTTCTCCGCGTGTGCTTCGCTCGTTTCTCGCCATCCAGCTATTGTCCCGATAGCTTCCGATCGTCGCGTGAAATCCATTTTTCATCGCAGTAGAGGATTTGCGTGGAAAATGGATTGCTCTTGCTTTCGCGGAGCAACAAAGCGATTACTCCTTTCGTTCGAACGTTTCAAAGTCCCTGAATAAAATGAAGCTCCCGTATTTACGTGTTTCCTATTCCTCGTATGGTGAAACTTTTGCCTGGAAAAATGCGAGAAACGGGTATGTCAATGTTGTATAAATTTCCATATATTTGATTTATTCCCATACCAGCAATAACCCAGCCGGAACATTTGTGTGGTGGAATGCTATTAAATTAATTCATTCGTGCGTAGGTTTTGTCCGGAACGATTTACCGAGGCTGCAATCCGAGATTACCCAAAAAGCATGCATTA
Source organism: Nomia melanderi (assembly GCF_051020985.1). Taxonomy (NCBI): domain Eukaryota; kingdom Metazoa; phylum Arthropoda; class Insecta; order Hymenoptera; family Halictidae; genus Nomia; species Nomia melanderi. The sequence goes on from NC_135008.1 coordinate 6,937,941, forward strand.
TTAATATTACATTGTTAATAAAATACACGTTCGCCATAAAAATCTATAAGTCGGGAGTTATATATCGGGAGAAATAGCCACGCCTATGGAAGCCCGGAACGTTATCACTGCTAGACCCTGAATTCGCTCGAAAATGGTACACAGAAGTGTACCAAAGAACCGATCGTTCCAACGAAACTTTCGATATCACCTAAGGGGTTCGAGTTCCGCGTAACACTTCCAGCAACCCTCGCGGACACGACTCATGAATATTAAGTCCCCATCAGTGGCAAATCGGGTGCGAGCGGTCTCCGAAAACCATCGGGAACACCGGCGTCGATGAGCAAACGTAACACTTGTAGCGGTTCCATTCGAAAACGGGAAACAGAGCGCCGAACGAAAAGAAGAATCGAACCGTTGACGGTAACTCTTAACGATCGCCGATCGAGAATATCGGACGGTCGAACCGTTGCCCGTTGTCAACGAGATTTTCGGTTCGGCACGGTAATTACGAAAGGCTCGAGGATATTTGTAGGTTTCATGAAACCCGATGTCGCGACGTGGACGGGTTTCGAACGATACGTCGATGCAGCGGCGTGACGCGGCACGCCTGAAAAGGGCGGACATTTCGTTGTTCCCCAAAATTGATTTCCCAGCGTGGTATACGTGGTCGCTCCTTTCAGAGTCGACGTGGCACAGAGCGAGCAAGCGAGCGAGCTAGCGAGGGCGGGCGGGTGGGTGGGCCAGGTGGCGCGAGAAGGCACCGGGACGACGGAGAAGGATGGAAAATCGGTTGCCGGGTGGCACGTCGAAGTGAAATGGTGAAAGCACGGGAGCAAAAGGGAAGAGCAGAGTTACCTCGTTCCCCATAAATAACAAACAGATTGGACATTATCCAAAATCAATGCCGGCGAACAACCCGGTCACGAAAATCGAGGAGAAACGAGAGTGCTATTATTTCCGGATTCCGATGGACGCGGCGCGCGACGCGGCACGGCGGGTCGTTCACGAACGTACAACCGTACGACCGAACGCCGAAAGGAATGAAAAGAGAAAAATGGAACGAGCATAAGGAGGAATATAATTGGTTCGTCGATAAAGTCGAGCACCGAGCGTTGCCCGAGCGTCAATCGGGTCGGAACTTAATTTCGACCTCGATCCATCCGAGTTTCCTTTGACTCGTCGCCTTCCGTCGGGATTGGCCCGAATTGAACGGCCAGGAAACTTTTGTCGACGAGAGCTTCCGATACCAAAGAGAACCGAGTCGATCATTTAATCCGCTACGACGATACACCCACTCAACTCTTAACTTTACGAATCCCTGAAATCTTCGATTCTTCTGTCCTGCTCGTCGAAGAGCCGACTCTCTCCGCATTCCTCTCGTCCGTTTTACTGTATCGGAATTCTTGCGTATCGGGTAATTTCCGATAATCCATTACACAGCATTGTTTTATCTCGCGCGGCGCGTGCCCCGTTGAAACGGTGGAAACACGGATGGAAACGCGAAGAATCGGTAACGCGTTTCTCGCGATCGAATCGGCAACCCGTCGAACCGCATAGTTTCACAGGGAACTAATTAAGGGAGCAATTAAAATGAATTTCACGCGTTACCGGGCCGAAGTTATTCGCGTGCTCGACGCTGGACGGGCTCGTATCGCGGGCAAACGCGAATTCGTAAATAGAAGGCAGCTAGGAGTTGAAAAACAAACAAGAGTTTAATGTTTCGGTGTTTATAGGGACTCGACGCAACTAATAAATTCCCCAGCGGTCGGTAAACTTTCTTCGTTCACGTATTTACGAATGTAGTCCCGGTTTAGAAGGAACCAAAAACGCGAGTTGCCGCCGCGCGATTCGATTTTGAAGAATTAACTCGCCTCTCCTGAAGGAACATCGGCGTCCCGCGACGGCGCGGCAGCGTCGGGTGGGAAAAGACGGTGCCGCGGCAGCGTCGAAGAGTTTCTGGAACATTTCGAGCACCAATGTCCTCGGGTTATGTTCCGTCGTACAAGGAAAGAAGCTTACCTCGACAGACGGGCGCGTCTCTACTTAACATATAAAATGGTATCTGTTTCTGAACTTCGCGATAAGGTCTGCGCCACGGACGCCTCGCTTCGCCGCGCCTAGTCGCGCGTAAAACAGCCGTTTGATTGTTCGACTCGCGGCGCGAAGCGGTCCGCTCTATCTTTCCGTTCCACTCGACCGGAAATAGAAATTCGACGAGCGATAAGAATCCAGAAATGTGCGCGGAACCGAGGTACCCGCGTAAGAAAGTTGAGGGAAGACAAACACGCGGACGGGGACGAATGGGAAGAGGAGCCGCGACAAAACGCCCGGCACGCTTACGCAAATGTTTACCCCGGCGGAACGTTACGTCGTGCTCGCGCGGAACGATGATTTTAAGTAATCGCCTCGACGTTAGAAAGTTACGACTTTAATTCCGTCTCCTCGGCGTTCTCTGTTTGCGTACGTAATTGTTGCACATCGCAGGTTCGAGGACAGTAATTTACCTAAATACACATCGGTCGGCCAAATATTTGCACGACACGGCGAGGTACGGTCTCGCCGAGGAGCAGCGCGCTCCTTCATAACCGAACCGAAGAATCGGCTGCAGGGACGATGGATTCGAAAAGAAGCCGCCGAGTCATTTCCCGGATTAAATCGAGAGAACGAAAGTCCCCGAGGTGAGCAGTTCCCCGGTACGTTCCGCGACTGGTGAGAAGGATGGCCGCCTTATTGGTCCCCGTTCGTGGTGCTTGCTTACGTACCTTGTACATCCGGCTGACGCGGCATGCCCGGGCAGACGAATTTCGTGGCGCACGAGAGACGACTGGACTTGGTCGAATATTCTGGTCTTGTAGAGTTTCAGCCGCTCGGTCAATAGAGGCTGTCGCTGGATATTGTCCATTGCGGTGTCTCCCGAGACAACCGCGTCGCTGACTCACCTAGGTACCTACCTACATACATTCGCGCGGCTACGCGACTCGACTCGATTCGACCCGGCCCGGCCAACGGCTAGCTCCGTGTGCTCTGCGCACACACTCCGCTAAACTGGAACGAATAATGCGCGGATTTCGCTCCTCAAGGGTATTCAAAAGTTCGCGCAAATGTCGAGACCGGGCGGCACCAAACGCTCGTTTATCGTTAACTCGAAACTCGCGCGGCGGAGCTGCGCGACGTCGCTTGGAAAAATCATTCCCAAATGTTAGTTCGCGAAATCCAGTCGGAACAACTTGTTGTCGCGACTCGGGCGTACGCGGCCATATTCGTCGGGGAACTCCTGTCATCTTGCGGAGCTAGGGACGCCGGGCTAGGAATCGCATGTGCAAACGCAACGCGAGTGTTCCTTTCAGCGTTACGAGAAATCGTTTAACAGACGGTAATAAGGTGGCTTTCGAGAGCGGAACGAAAAGACACGCGATGCCCGTAATCGATGTTATCGGTTACTTACATGCGAGTTTCCACTGTGACCCCGTGGACGCGTATCGTCGTGGTATTCGCCGCAGCCTGCGATACGGTTGACGCGAATTGAAGACACGCGACGCTACCTTTTCGCGGCGGCTTTGCTCGTCGCTGATAGGAGCCTAACGCACTCGACAACGTCGCGGCCGGGGTTAATGCAATCTCGCTAATGCGCTGCGTTAATCCTGTTTCGACGGAAATGTTTCGCGTTACTAAAATCCCGCCCTGACGCTGCGCTAATTAATTGCCATTAATCGTGGAGCCGGAGTTAACGTGCACCCGGCCGAGCAGCGTCGGAATCTTTTCCGAGCGCTTGAACACGGTTTGTAGAGAATTTCAAGGATTCGTTAACGGGTAAACAAACTTTAACGCGGATTGAGAAAGAGAGGAGAGAGTTCCGCGATTCTAGTTTCGGTCTTCTAGCTCCTTTCAGCTTTGGAACGAGGAGAATAGCTATCGGAAATTCGGTGAAACTTTTTAGGGGTATCCTTTAAGTAGAGCTAATGATAGAACGAAGAAAAAGTGACCGAGTAAACATAATTTCACCGAGACAAACAGGAGGGGAGAAAAACGGCAGTAATCGATGCTTCATAGTACAACGCTCTCCCATTTGTATTCAAGCAATAACGAGAAAAAGCCGCGAGTTTTTGCCGACTACTCGTTATCGTTCGCACAGAATTTTCGTTTTATGCAACGCCGGCCGCGTATAGGAACATTAATCTTTCGCCGGCTGTAAGGATTGCGTTCGGAGACGGCGCAATAACAAGGAAGTTAACCGGGGATCGATTCGTGAATTTTAACACGGACGTTCCTAACGTTTGTTATTCCTCGGAAGACATATTCAGTCCCGAATAAATTAAAGGTTAATTTCGACCCTCGATCCTTCCGTAGAATATTAACATTCCGTTTGAACGTTATTCAAAGTCCGCACGATTGCGAACGACCGCGACGATCTCCGTTCCCACGTCGGTCGGCGCAATCGGCGTCCGTCCCGATGCACCACGCGATGAATGTATCAAAGACGCGCGAATATTCTTCAGTCGCGCGGGATTAATCGTAATAAACATTCGGCTTTTTAGCCATCCGGTAATTTGTCGATTGAAAAACCCGTTGGAACCCTCGAAACGGTCTGCAGGTTTTTCTTTGAAGGAACGCGAATTCATTAGGGAACCACGGGCCGAGAGGAAAAAGGAGGAAGGGAAATCGCAAGATTGTTAACCGAAGCCGTGAGTCGGCCGAGATCAAAGGTGCAATCTCAATTTTCCACATCTCTTTCAATTACATCCTGGAGGCATTAATCTATGCGAAGTGGCGCCGAGCTCCGAGCCGCGGCCATAATAAATGCGAACGGCTCGACGTTACACGATCAATTGCGAATTTCCTCTCGGATTGCAGAAGCGACGGAACTTTTAACGCAGAGAAATATTCGGAATATCACGCCCAGAGGGAAACTCTTTTACGCGAGGCGGACTTTAAGGATCGAACAAAACGAAGGATCCCTCCTTTAACGTGAATGAATGTCAGTTAAGTACGTCGAAAGATGCTAGATTGCCTCCGGCGCGAGCGATCACTGTTGCGGCCCGAGCACGGATAGGAAGGCGAGCAATAAACCGAAAGAGTTTATCGGAAAACTGAGAATATGGAAATGTTCGAATGGACGGCGCGGCGGCGATCGGGTCGAGCATCCGTTGATCAGCTTGTACTCGGTTACGCGGAAAATCCTCCTCGGCTGATACTTCATTGGATCCAAGGAAACGAAACAATTGAACAGCTAATATGTCGGAAACAACGAAGGGAAAACCGGTGCAAGGGGATGCGGTCGAGAAATGCGAGGCGAATTGAAAAGTATTCCGAGAACCGAGGTATCTCGGGTAGCGAAAAGAATCGTCGTGCCGCGAAGCGACGCCCCGCGACGCGCTACGGGGAATCCGACGTTTCAGAGGTGTCGCGAGCGAGCTTCTTAGCATCAACGGAGAATAAATCGTGCGAGAAGAAAGAGGAACTCAACGGTTGACGTTGTCGCGAAATAATACATCTCGGTGCAAGGGGGTTGGCATAAATAAAATGAGGAGCCGCGCGGAGCAAGTCACGCCAGACGCATCGCCTCGCTGCGCGTCGCGTCTCCGCGTGTCGCTTCAATTTATCAACGACCAAGGGAACGCGCTGCGAGCTGTACCTTTCTTTAACGCCGTAATGGAGTCTAAACGATGACTCACGCTATCCTAGCTTCCTAGCAATCTTCGTTCGCCCATTCAACTGTATTTTGCGGCGAATGCATCATCAGTCGCTTTTCCGTGGATTCGCATACCCGTGGTCAACGAGGAACTTCACATTTTTCCTCGATTCGACATCGTCTCGCGGTACCAGTACATTGCAGCTAACCTGGCACTCATAGCGTCGTAGGGGTGGATACAGTCGCTCCGAGAAAACCAATGGCTGGTCCGGAAACGGCTCTCCCCACTCTTCGTCGCGCCACGAGTAGTGTGCGCGACCGCCCGAGCGAATCATAAGTCAGAAGCGAACATTTGTCTGACCACCTTCGAACCTGAACACTCAGACGAGAGTGTCAAGTTCGCTGCAACGATACAAATAGACATCGACGCGATCGAAACAAAAGGAAGCGAGACGAGGAACGAGAACTCGTAGGACGTGGCACATATTTTTTCAAGCTCGGGCCCACGCCGAGGGGAGAATCTCGCGGACGGATAGTTTTATAGAGACAGACGGATCATGCGCGGACGCGATGGTTATTTTTCCACAGACGTGTGGCGCGAAGCTGTAAGAAATTAAATCGGAGTGGAGCGGCAGGCGTTTCGCGGCTCGTTCCATTTTCTTGGTTGCTATCGCAGTTGGTGCAGTTGCGAGCTGCAACGGGCGGTCGGGTTGTCGGCCGACCATCCGTTTTGTACGCGAGCGGGTTTCGTTATGCAGCGCCGGGCCGGATGACATCTCCGGTATTAAAACAATACCGAACGACGCGTGACGCCTGTAGCCGCGCTAAAATATGGTTTATATGCAAATTACTGCCGCGGGCAAACTTCGAAGTTCGAACCGACACGCGTTTTTCCTTTCGAGGGATTCAATGGCATTTTTCATTCGCACGCGTTCGTGACTCGACGCTGCTCTCTGAATTTCCGCTCCCCGGTTCGCGCGTAATTTGTTTCGTTCAACGTGGAAACCGTCCAAATACGCTGCTCTCCGTTTTCGAACGGACAAGCCGAGCAGTGGTTGTCAGTTTATACCGATTTCAATTTGCATCGTCACGCTTGCGGGTCATGGGAGGAAAAACAAATCGTACGTGTCTGAGATTGCGTGTATCGGGATGCACGTGCACGGACCCGTTCGCGGATATATCGGTTAAAGAGATCTTCGATCGGCCTTTCGAACCTTCGGCGCTCTCGATTCCCGATATTCCTCGCTGCAAACCGATAACGGGCAACGGTAATTGATTGTTCGGATGATACATCGCGGCCCGGCAAATAAATTGAAACGCAAAAATGGCAGGGACTCGTGACCCGGAATACTAAGTCACGCCGTTCTCGCGGTGACAACGAAATTGGTCTATCCCGGCGCACAATTTACTTCGACGCGCGAATCGCGCGTAAACTACTTTTCTTCGGCATGATCGATGCGACGGGAACGGCCGTGATTTCTCCTCACGTTCCGAACTTCTCCGGTTCCCGGAGAACATTTTTAAGACATGCCCCGACTTACGTTCAAAGTTCACGCCGGCCGCTTTCTCTCGTTCCCGCCTCTGTTCCTTTGTATAAACGAAACCTTGTCATCAGCATTGCGCCTCGACGCAATCGCGCGAGACGGGAGAAACGGTTTCGAAGCTACGCGACGTCTCTGCGCCGAGATTTGCATCAGACGTTCAATTTCAATTTCGAAACGAAGTACACCGGTAAACAAGTAATTAAGATTCCGCCCGGGCGATGCGAGTAATCTCTCAATTGCGTGCATCCGCCGGATTTAGAAATAAACAAGCGCGCGCGGTCTTCTCGATGGCGAGATACATGATGAGATAGCGTATAGAAAAGGAAGGACGGGAGCGCGAAACGGTAATCAATTTCCGTGGCGCGGCAAGGAGCAGGGCGCGGAAAACGCGGTTGCGGTCGAGGCACAAATGGATTGAACACAGAATCTGGAAAGAGCCGGCAATTACGCGTCGTAGCTACACCACCGCGAATCATCATTTAACAAGCCTTCTCTCTCTCTCTCGAATCGAGATTGACCGATGGCCCTTCACTGTTCGATAATTACGGGAATTAAGATGCAATCGATTAACGGGGACGCAATTTTCTATGGAAGCCGTGCGGCCGTCCCGCAATACTTCTATCGTGAATAGACCTGTCCGATGTGTAAAGCCAGAGACGGCTTTAAACGGCAATAAATCGATCAAGTTCCTGTTCGAGGACTCGTTATCGCGTCTTCCCGTAACGAGGGCTCTTAAAAGGGGAGGAACCGTTCGCCGAATGTTCAGCCTCGTACCGAATTCATTCGCCGCACCGCCGTTTATATTAATAGACATACCTATGCGCGTGGTTGCTTCGATCGTATCAGCCGCGCACCGGAAATTGATCGCGGTCAGGTCGAATAAATTTATATATTTAAAGCAACGGCGATCAAAGTCGTATGTATATTTAAAGTAGTGCCCGTTGAAAGTATTCGTTAATACCGACAGTGTATAAATGGAATACAAAATGGCGAAAAACAGACAAATAGCGATCGCGTGGTCATTGTAAAAATCTGCGCCGGACAGCTTTCGAACTTTTACCGAGCGACCGATATCGTTACGCTTCCATGGTCAGTTCTTAGCCGGTCGCGCCATGAAAAGGATGACGCGGCTTTCCGCGTTTAATTATCTAAAGCTCCTCTTCATAGCCATTTAATTTAAAGTTTCGAACATTCCGGCAAAGGACATGATTAAAGCTTCAACAGGGTTTCGCTCTCGATGAGCTCTCGTTTGCCAGCGTGCGCCTCGGTACGTATATACCCTACGTCCAGTACCCGCGGAACGTTTCCGGGGGAATTGCCACCCCACTTGCACGTTAAAAAATTACGCAGGCCCGCCTCTTTGCTTTACGGAGAACGGAATCCTGCCGAAAGTTAAAGGACACTCGTCGGGGAACACGCAAGGGGAATCGTTTGGTGGCTCGTTATTCTGCGCGACTGAAACTTCTGGAGAGAAACGGAGCCACGGGTCTAGCATCGTCGATAGTACTTTCTTCAATGAATCCGACGCTTTGATCCTACCTCCTTTCCCGTCCCTTCCCCTCCCCTTAACATCCATTCCTCGCCCTTCGCTCGGAAAGAAGATGATATTACCGCAGCAGGCGAAACTGCGTTTCGTACCATCTGCCCGCGACAAGCCGTGCAAACAAACCAGCTAATTCGCTCCTCTACAAATACCAATAAACGCCGAGAGGTCTTTAATAATCGATGGCGCCGTTATTCCCAAATAAACTTCGAACGGCAACTTGTTATCGCGACCGTTTCGAACAGAGACGGAGTTAAACGAGCCGCCGCGGGAGCCTGAAATCGCGGGCAGTTTCTTTTCACGATTAATTAGGCTTCCGAGACTTTATTAACGCGACCGCGTCGATAGAAACTTATCCGCGACAGTTTTTCAAGGGGAAAATGAAATTCCAATTGGTATTAAACGTTGCAGCCGATAATTTACGACCGGTAATTAAGTTAATCGGGATTTGTAGAACGGAGTACAGTCGAATTACCACGTTTTGAGGTTCGATAAATTTGACCGTTATGCTCGGCATTTCCATAATCTCCTTTATTATCGCGCAAAATCGAAGTTGTCGTTGAACGGTACTTTTCGAGCGTTATCAGCGCCCGAATATTTATACACGTGTTCCGGGTGAATCGTGTAATCCAAGTATCGCGAGCGATCCTCGGTGTTATTTAACGCGCGAACAAAATCGAATTCAATTGTAATCTAATGGAAATTCTAACTGCAAACATTAATTTCAGCCGCGGCGAAAACTGTGCGTCCCATCAATCAATTCGAGCGACGAAGAGAAAAAAAGGAATATTACGCTCGGCGGATCCCGCGTGACGCGTATGAATATCAAAATACCCGGGAAAATTAACATTGAAACGTTTCAGGCCGAATGATGGGATATCATTAAGCTCGATGACAGAATCGGGGGGTTTTTAAAATTCATAAGTTCAGGTGTCGCCTCGAATAGATGGAAAAAAAGGTACTCCGGTTCAACGGTAATCCGTAATATCTCCAAATGCGAGCGACACACCCCCAGGGTTTTTTGAAATTCATGTATGCGCGGCGGCCGGTGCAGCCCCGGATACCATATTTATTTCTCGCGTGTCACGAATCTGACATATTTACACAAATTACGCCAATAACGATCAGTTATGTCCGTCGCATAATTCGATTCGAAGTTAAACGGGCCCGTACAATGTCGGCCCGACGCAATTACTACGGCAAATATTCTGTTAACGATCCCGTTATTAGGCAATACGTGATACACGCGACGTTTCGTTGATCGATGAACCAACGAGAATCGAATCCTTTGAACTCGCAGATTCTCCGTGCAACCGCGCGCGGAGGCGCGACGTTTTACGAAGCGATCGTGATCGAAACATTGTAATAGGGGACACCGATCATCGGACGATTCGATGACAATATTTGTGAACGATCGTGGACCCGAAACAGTTCGAGGTAAACTATGAACTACGCGATCGGGCGAGTCGACAGGCAAGTTGACCATGCGGTTAATTATTCGAAATGCCTAAATACCTGGATGTATTTCATAGGAACGTACCGCACTGGCCGAGGTCAGGCCGGTTGCGGGGGCGTACTATTTCACCAGAGATAATTAATGGAGACTTCAGACTAATAGCAGAGTAACACGACCGCATGACGGGGTTACAATGTAAATGGCCATTACTGGCTTTTCACCGAGGAATTAAAGCGACTCGCGTCGCCGACACCCGTGCCTGAAAAGACGTTAATTAACAGCCGAAAATTTCAAGGAATTCCGCTGGCACCGGTGAATGCGCAGGCTCCCTTTGAAGTCCGTACGGCTCGCGGAATCATCCTTCGATAAAACGCTCCTTGGAAAAGGAACACGTCGTCCGTGCCGCGTTCTAGTCTTATCTGATCGTCACCTTCGAATAGATGAAATATTAAAAGCCGCGCACACGTATCGCGTGGCATTCAAGCTTCCCCGTGTTTCCCGCTGCGTGCTTCCAAATTGCCAATTGTGAATGATATATATTTCGAAAGGATATTCCGCCTCGGCTGATACGGAACGGCGAGACAAATGGAGTTTTGATTTCACGGTGCCGTTTAGCATTAACCGAACGGAGTGCGGTTGGTCACGGAATCTCGCGGCTCTCGCCTTAATTCCCATCATCGCCGAGGTTTGATTGAATAGCAGTGATCTGGATAATAGCGGTTCGTTACAGGAATCGTGCTCTCAAATTTCATCCCGCAAGAAATCCCATCGCTTTGCGCGACACCGTTCGTCAAGCCGGTCACGCTCGGTTTTGGCAGACGCCCGGCTTTGTCGTTTGGTAATTCGACTAACGAAATTCTCGTCGAATCGACAAGGCCGACGTTACGATTGCGATACGCGATACTGCATACGAGACACCAGCTACACGCGAGGCATACGATCCTCTACGGAAGAACCGTCATAATAATGATCTCGATTACGTTCGTTCGTTACTCGTATCGCGAATGAAAAATTTGCGAACGGAGACGTTAAACGGACACAGTTCACCGACTCGCAGCTGCTTGTAGTCGGATGACTGATCTTCTAGCGCTACTGTAGGCATATTAGCCATTTTTGATAGTCGCAATCGCTCACGCTTACGCGTCCGAGAAATGATGTAACGTTCCCCGCGTTCCGCGAACCGCGCAGCTGTGTCCCGGCCGCGCGACACTCGGCGGCCCTCGGCGGCTCTCGGCACCCCATAAAATTTCCCGTATATTTCAACGAGCGTGTGTCCCTGTGCGCGTCATAAATCATACAGGGAAACGCGCGGTTCAGAAACGCTTCGCCGTTCCTGTCCATCATCGAACAATAATTAGGAGAGATCGACCGTCACCGTTATCTTTCTCTGTCAATTTTTTGCGCGATACTTTCGGCTGCCTCTCGCTCATCGCGAACAGCGACTCTAGATGGATTTCAAACCGATCCTACTGTTTCCCATTCGCGACGGAAAACCCACCGAACGTTCGTCGACTCGGAGAAACGCCTGAGCGGCGATCCAAAAGCAAAAGAGAGGGAAAGAAAGGAAAGGAAAGAAAATATGAGAAACAGCGGTGCGAGCAGAGAGAAAGTTGCCCCCGACCAACTATGCGAGCATTAGTTTTACGTAGCACTTATGAAGCACAGTGTACAATGGTGGCTACACCTGCTGGCTGCCGACATCTGCGCTATTGCCCTGTTCTTGTCCTCGCCGATATTGGCTCCAGCCGGCCGAAGCTACTTGGAATATTTCGAATTTTCTACGAGAACTAATTTTGCCCAGTCACGTACCCGTTCTTCCAACGGCACTTGCGATTAAGTCCGGGTGATACCGCGTGTCGGGAGTGTTCCTCGAGCATCGGCGTTCACGGTTGAATCCCGGCGCTGGACAGAATTCTGAATTTTTCCACGTTAAGCGATCCGAGGCTGCAGACCTTCGAATGAAACCGTTCGAAACGATCCATCGACGAGGATTGAACAAAGATCCATCAGCCAACTCGTATCCCGACCGTCGCGAGAATTTCGTCATCGAGCTGATTGCGGAAAGAAAATGAAGGGAGCCAGGAAAAATTCGAAAGCATTGTCTACTTCTGTGAACGGCTTGCGGATTAAACGCGACTCGAGAGTGGCGAAGCGTCCGAATACAGAATGAAATTCGAACAGCGGGCGGCTGAGTATTTTCGGAACGATTAAGCGAATAAGCACGGCTACTCCTTCCGAGTGAACGATAGTATCGAGCACACGTCGAGAGAGCCGGAGAGGTGCATCGAAATTGGCGGCTACCGGCGATTTATGGCATGCGATTCGGCCGAACCAGAGTAGGAGCAAAGCGACTCTCCGCGTGGCGCGCACGTAACACGAAAGGTGCAATTACACGGAGATATTCCGCACCCCTGGCTAAACGGCGACCCCTATACACGAGCAGCCGTCTAGAAAGATCGCGGCCGCCCAACCTATGCAAACGATACGGTGCGCGAGCTACCCTATTCGCGGCACAGGACTCGGCGTACACGGTGACTGCGCACCGGAATATTCATACTTTCGGTCTCGCGTTTTAGAGCTCGGTTGATCTTTCCGTTGCGCGGCCTCTTCGTATCTCGCGCCGGGTTCTCGCCGGTTCTTACGCCGTTTTCGCGAGCGACATTCAAATTTCGTCGCGACCATGGAAACAGCATAACCGTACATTTGATTTCATCGCCGTTTCATCTATTTCGCGTTCGTTTCCTCTGTATCCGGGTATCTCGGGAATATTATTCGATTTAACGGACGCCTCGCGAATATATTCGCGTTCCGAGACGTTCTACTACATCCGGAATACTTTACGATCGGGAAGGTCCTGTATTTTTAACCCAACGTTCACGTGCCGTTTGGTAGTTACCAAAGTCGAGCAAGGCTGCGTTAACCCCTTGACGTATTATTCGCTCTCGTTACTAAGCTTGTGATATTTTACCATCGACAATTTAGATGAAACAAGAAATTTTCTGTTCCATTATAAGTGGGTCATTAATAGTTTTTCGGTTCGATCCAAGGATAATGAACGACGTTGGTTTTTATTGAATTAATATAGGAAGCTTCGTCATGGGTCTCATTCGTCACTGTATGGAAAGGGGATAAGGCGTCGCACAGTATTTTTAACGTTCCTTCTTCGAGACTACCGGGTATATCTCAAGGAATGTCGGCTGAACGAAGCACGAGCCGGAAAAGGGCTCTCCGGTCCGATGATCGCGCGATCCGTTTCCCGTTAAGTAGCGTAAACATTCTCCGCGCAACCTAATATTACGTACAATGTGTACGAGACGTATGTATGTATCGACGTTAGAGGGTGTACAAATATAATATGCGCGTCACGGAGTGGAACGTATGAGCCCTGAACAAATAATGTGGAAGATACACAGAAACGGGCACGTGATTCGTGGTTCGGGTTGTACTTGTACAAGTAGAGCCACGTGTAATGTGTCGGCAAACATACGTCCCGAATACGTCCCAAAAGTCAGGCATATAACTTTACCGGATGGTTCGTGCTCTTATTGCAAGGTAAACTGCGGTTCGCTCGAGCAGAAAATACTTCCCGATCGTTATAGTTGAAAACGTGCGCGAAGAAAGAGCATCGTAGCGTTGCGATGTTTGGTTTTCGGTAAACACAACGAAGCCCGCGAGCGGTAAACATTTTCGGGACGCCGCGGCCGACCGTTTTCATCGGGGTCTCTGGGAAACGTAAATTTCACGGCACGAAATTTCGTTGCCCGGTGTTTTCTAGTGCCGCGGCTGTATCGATTTTTATCGATTTTAATTGCTCGCGGCCGTGCTTACCGAATCGCGCGTGCCAGTGGTTAACATCGGCCGTTGTTTACCGAATTCCATTCGGGACGCTGCGCGCTTTGATGCGGCGGGTGTCGCCGCCGCGGCCGACAAAACGCCGAAGAAACAAAATCAGATCGTTTCGCGCGATCGCGCGGGACGTCGCCGATCGAACGCCGCGATTGAAATATTCACCTAACGAATTGAGCGACACGTTGACCGGTAATTTCCCGAAACTCCGATACGATTCGCGTGAACGAAGAGCAATGGCACGCGAGATCCCGAACGATTCGCGATAAATCGTTGCGATCGTTGCAAGCATCGTGTATTCAGAGAAGCGTAATTTCCAACGTTCTTTTCCATTTTTCACATACCAGCTGTCCGATAAATGAGAACGCGAGAGCTTCACGTTAAAGAAATATATCAGATTCACCGATATATTAGGATGAGTCCGTCGGAACGCTTGTTCGGACAACGTCCGTTGGAGTTACGAACGACGAGCGTGATTAATGATTTACTCGTACTACTGGCGAGCCTGGCCGCGAAGAAACCTAGCAAGGTACAACGCTAGCGAAGTATCAAGCGGACGATAAAGTTCACCGACTCGAGCGAAATCAACGGGACACCGTAATTGCTTACACGAGAAGTAACATCCGAATAGTTCAAACTTCGGTATATTAAACATTCCGCAAACCCAAAAATGCACAGCGTCCCATATCACGGGCAAGCCCTCGAATGGAGAAGATGAGGACGAGGAGAGGTCTCGTATGAACAGGATTCAACGCTGAGAACGGAGGGTATCCCCAATTATGCGACCACTCGAGTCGTTTCGTGTCCGACATAACCGTTTTCCGAAAGTGCCGTTCCAGCTTTTGCCCCGTAATTCTGACCGTAAATGTACACATATAGACCTAACACGTTCCCCGGATTCGATACCGGTTCGTGGAACTTTAGCCCCGAGTTAAAGGGAAGGGGACTATTAGCCCGCATCAGGGCCGCTTCCGGTGGTGCACTTAATGCAATTACCGGCAAAACTCGCGCGAAGAACGGCTTTGCTCGTTGAACCAGCCGAACGAATAAAGAAGGCCGAACTTCTGTTCTAGAAACGAGGACGTTCCGCCACGTTTCCGTTTCGCAACAGCGATAACGAGTCTCACTGCCCTCCCGCGAGCGATAGCATCGCTGC
Organism: Nomia melanderi; assembly: GCF_051020985.1. NCBI lineage: Eukaryota > Metazoa > Arthropoda > Insecta > Hymenoptera > Halictidae > Nomia > Nomia melanderi. The sequence continues at coordinate 6,953,097 of NC_135008.1, forward strand.
GATGGAAAAACCGATCGCCCTTGCGTACCGGATATATTCGATCACGCGCAAAACTAGTCGACACGTTATCGGAGGCCGTGATACAATGCTGCGTACCCAAATGAAATTACCGATATTATCGTCCGGGAAGCGAGTCTCCGCCGCCGTTGCCGTCGTTGCCGCCGCTGCCGTCACCGCTGCCTCCCGAGAGTACGATGGGGCGTACTTTATATTCATGGTAATTGCCCGAGCCGAGAGCGAGATGTCGAGCGTAGTTTATAATTAATTCATTGGATGAAATTTTACTTCCCGTAGCTAGTATGCATTACCCCGCGTCCTAGCTTCTTTCTCGGTCGGGTTTCCCTCCTTCTTACTCGAATTTACGCGCGGCCGAGGCCAACCCTCGGCCCTCCGCCGCCGGCTTTATTAACCCCTAAAACGAACCTATCCCTTTATCCGATCTTCTTCTTTTGCTATTCAATTACGTATCCATCGAACGCATGGCAAGTTCCCGAGCGTTCGCGGAGCCTCCTAAAAGTCGATCTAACGGCATTATGAAAGTTTGTTTCGGTAACTTTCCCATTGAACAGCGGTAATTTCGGGCGCGGACGAATGGGGAACGACGGGAGCGCGAGCAAAGTTTCGACCCGTAACTCGTGCGTATAAAATATCTTCGAAATGCGGGCGACGAGAGGGCTGGGTTTTTTTTAAAACCGACGGACGTCCCGACCGTTTAACGCGGTACGAACACATCGTTCTGTCGGCCAGTCCGAAGACAATCGAAGGATGTAATTCCGACGTGTATGCGGTATTAAATGGGAACGGTTTACGTAAGCGGTTCACGTCTCGCCAGGGAGAGAAAAGTTGCCGACACGCAATTACCGAATAACGAAGTAGTTTCTAGTTCGAAACTATTTTCGTGAGAATTTCACTGGAGAACCATCGTTTATCGGGCGAAATCTCGCGCAAACGGTGCGGCGCGTTCTATTTTTGAGAGCCGGCCAGGAATTCCGGCGCGATGCTCATTATCGATGACAAACGGAAGAAGAGTAATCGCGGCAGCAACCCGATATTCCGTTGGAACAGCATCGAAACGGAAAGGGAACGCAAAGTTGGGCCGCCGTGGAAGTCACAGATATTTGCTACAGACATTTGATACGCGTTTCGTAAATGAAATCAGACTGGTAACCGAGGAGCAGCGATGGCTCCCAGTCTTCTGGAGGATCCTGCCGCGGAAGGCACCCCAGAGAAACACGGCAAGAGAGCAAATTACGAAAGTTCGTTACACGATCTTCGAGTTTCCCTCGAAACGTCGGATTTGTCGCGTATCTACGGTTCGGATACTCTGCGACGAAATACTCGGTGCGTCTAGAAAGTCCGGGACTCACCGAAATATCCCAGCCAAAAACGCATCTGTTCAAGACACTCATGGCAATATCAATACTATTGCGACCACAGGATCGTTGACCGTGTTCGGGGACACTTATACGCGCTCTACACAAGAAATACTAAGTTGCGTTCGAGTACTCGCCACGAAGGCTCGCCTGAGAAGGCCCCCGTAGGCGTAGGATTTGGATTAGGCCCAATCAACCGAGGCTGAAGCCTCAACCAGTTAACTGTGTTTGACGAGTATACACGTCATCGTAAAGCTTGACATGATACTAATTCTTTCAGCGATGAATTCTTTATTTTTTCACATAAACATGTAATTCTTCTTTGTTTCGCTTTGATCTTTCATTAAAATATACTCTACGTGCATTCATCATACGTTCGATGAATACAGGCTCCATTTTTTTTATTTTATTGCGCAACGAGAGGATTTTCCAACTAAATTCCACAGTTAACGCATTAACGGCGTAGTCTCTCGGAGATGTCGAGTCCCGTGGAGGTACTATAGAAAAATTCTTCATAGAGAACTTTCTTTTCCACAGTTAGGTTCACTCCATGGCATTCATTCTCCCTTACATATCGCGTTATTGCCGCGCGCCAATAATGATTATGCGTCGAAAACTGAGGCGACCGAAACATCGTGAGTTGAAGAGTCCCTGACTTCTCGGCCTCAAGAAGAACCGCCAACACTTCTTAGCCCGAGAATACTATGCGCCTCTCGCGTTAGCTCCATCGGCCTTAGTTTGAAAAGTGCTCAGGGGCAAGGGGACTCTTCCACTCACAGCGCTCGGGCCTCGGCGCGCGTCTACAATGACCATGCGTCGAAAGCCGGGCTGCTCGAGCGTCGTGAATGGAAGCAGTGGCAGTTCGTAGCTAAAATTAATAGAGGTGCTGCTCTAGAAAATTTGTAGCCTATGTTTTAAAATGTTTGTATCCTTTTTATAAACTGGGGGACGGCTACTGACATTAAGGATTATATATTGTACAAGCATAAAGAAAGAATTAAAGGAAACAGGACTCATATTAAATGTGGTCGATAATATCAAGTGGACACTGGCCACTGCTTAAACTCTTATCCCTCTGCACTCGACAATATTTTTCATTACAAACATTCATTAATTTCTGACGAAATATTAACAATATTATTTGCAACTGACATAAAGAACTATCTTGCTAAAATTATGGGGCAGAATTGTATTATTTCTATGTTCCATGTTTCAGTACCTCATTCAATATTGTAAACTGAATTTTTCATTTTACAATTTTATTCTGTTCAATCAAATGGCTGAACGTCGCCCCTCGAGTGGGTCAATAGCCTTATCATCATTTTCGACGGTTAGAGAAAAACTATCGACATGCTCGTATACTCTTGAGCCAGGAACAATATCCTGCAGCAAATATTGAAACTCGTCCTCCTCGATCATCGTGGCGTTATTTATCTTTTTACACTGCGACCAAAATGGCAGCCGTTCTTTTATATGACCGCCAAATTTGGGCAGCTCGATTTTCGACAGTTTCAATATTTTCTGAATAACAATCGACGGCGCGCTCGAATGATGCCGAACCGGGAGCGCAATAATCTGATATCTTTACCTTTGCTGTTATAAATTGCTTCTCGTACGCATCATCCGATTCCATTTTTGCGATTTCCTCGACCTCCATCTTGGATGAAAGAATCTCTTTCTCGTAAGCAGCCTGTACAACGTCCGCTTCTGTCATCTTCATTTCAAAGAATCAAAACCCCTCTACTTTTACCTCCATCGAGTCATCAAAGCATAATTTCGGCAGAAAAGTACCGTATGCATTCGTAAAGGAAATACGATTTCCCTGTTTCTTCAATGCTATATCGGAACTCTAACCTCACTTGCTGACGAACTTCCCGATCCGCGCTTTCTCCTTACTTCATTCGAAAAATGTGTCTCACCGTCACAGTCGCCAAATGTTCTAAATACATGTGGAGAGATATTCTCTCCGCGGGATCAGGGATCAGGAATAAAATTGTAGATTATGCAGAATACACTCCGCACTCACTCGGCACGTTTCTTTGTTGCGACTCCTTCATCACGGTGCGCGCGCTGCCTGCGCTTCCGCATAGTTACAAACGCTACTACGTCACAGCATGCGTGCCCTCGATCATCATCCTACGAAACCAACACCATCACTACGAAGCCAACACCAAATGACTAGGACGGTGAAGCTGCTGTGCACCCGGACACCGTAGTACCAATTATCGCAGGTCTATTGGTGTGGCCTGTATGATTTCTTATACAAGAATAAGCAATATCTCCCGTATCTAGGTATCTCGTCCATACTAGAGCTTGATTAGCCCAGCTCTGCCACCTTGGGATTGCCAATTCCCATACCGCAATCGCCATGCAGCCCCTGAGGGTACAAACGGATACAATGCAGCTCTCGCGTTAGCTACCGCGACCTTAGGTTTAACACTAGAGCTATCAGATGGATCAGAATGACGCATTCTCGATTTCTTCTGTCGCAATTATTGAAAAAGTACAGATGCTTCTGTGAGGAACCGTTAAAGGAGTTGATTTAGTAATAATACTGAAATATAAGCCGATTGAAATCTTAATGAATACACAGAAGTTTTATAAAGAAATTTAGAAAAGTCAGTTTAAGTGCTTGGTAGTTCTAGTATTAACACTAGTAAAATTGGTTGTTCTGCATTTTCTTATAAAACTTATAAAAATACATTTATTGAGATTTCAATTTCCTTATATTTTAGTTCGTATCTATCTAAATCAATTTCTTGAATAATTTCTGAGAGAATCGTCTGTGCTTTCCCCATAATTGCGAAAGAGACCAAAAATGGGACATTTTGACATATCTGGTAGTTCTAGTGTTAAAAGTACATAAAGACTATACACTTGTAAACCTAATTCGGCTGATTCATCTTTCCATTCTTCTCACCTAATTTCCTGTTGGTATCTCCTAATTACTGACATCTTCGATCGCTAATATGCTATCCGACAATACGGTTACGTGTAGCCAATCAGAAGTATGAAACTGTAAACCTGAAGGACATCTCTTACCGTTGTACCGTTTCGCTAGACGTCAAATCATCTCCCAACTACACGTGCATTCACTGTTGCAGCCATCACTGAACTACTTCGAACCACTCGTATCCACCGTGCGTAACGCGCATCCCGCTGCCACGTAAGAAAAATAATGAGAAGAACATAAGAGAAAAGTGCGCGTATCCCCGTTCAAAAACACAAGAGTACTTGCACATCCCAATCGAACGACCTTCTTGTGTCTAAAAATGTACCCGTACGCGTCTCTCGGAGGAAAAGGGGCGACCGAATCGAAATAACATTGACTGGAACGGCAGAACCAGCTGCGACGGCGGCGGTGGAGTCGAACGAGTGGAAAATTAGAGCGGATCGACGGCCATTGAGAAGTCGAGAGTCATTCCAAGACCCAAGTACAACACTTTTCACACGACGAAGGTCGAGAAGCGTCAAAGGAGGGCAACGTACCCTTGATCGCGTTGAAACGTTCCAGGGGGGACGCAAATCGATCGCTCGTATCGTGCTAGCTAGGGACCTCGTTATTCTCGAACGCATCCGGCGCCCTGAATTCGAAATTACTCGAAGAAACCGCGATGCTCCGCCACTTTTCGTGAGCTGAGCGTTCAACGGTGTTCAATTGTCGCGCTTCGTACAGCCTCGTCGTTAAACCGCGAATCCCCGTGAATTCCTCGGAGCCGAGTTACGGTGTCGAAATCGCCCTGCAGGTTTATACGGATTTCATCGAGGGAAGAATTCATCCGGTAAATTTGAATCAACGGTTATCTGCTAACATAACTTTACGCGACGATCGAACGTCCACGCTAGGTTGGTTCGCGCGAACGCTTAGCGGACGATCGTGTACGAATTTGTGCGCGCGACTATACCACCTGCGCGAAGCTATTTTTGTACGCTTTTATAAACCGCTTTGAAAAGTTCAACGCGGCATTTCCGACATGGCTATCGAAATTTTAGCTGATACGCTGTGCGGTAAATAATTGACGCGCTTCGAGAGTTCCTCGTCGGAGAACTTTCGTGGAACATTTACCTTTTGCCCCCGCTTTTCCTTCTCCCGGTAGCTGCAGACCTAGATAGACGTTACCCGGTAGATCGGAAGCAACTACGGAAACCATTCGTCGAAATTCTTTGTCGACGACACGAGCTCGTTACAGACGGAATGTCTCGTCCGCGTGAATATCTTGCTTCGCGGAATTGAACGCGTGCGTCTGACAGAACGGATGTCCCGGCAACCGTCTCGCGCGGACCGGCCACTAGAAGTGACGCACGGTGTAGATTTTCGATACTTATCTTATTTACGCGGCGTGACAATCGTGTCATTCCATTCTCCAATCGGCAGAGCTTCCTCGCTCGGCTACATTTTCATCCGTGAAAACACTTTTCCCGGCGCGATTCGTAACAGGCTTCCAGGCTGTTTTCGCTTTTTCGATCCTTGACGTGCACCACACACACCTATCAGAAAAGAACAGAGAAACGAGGTTACGCGTACAGGTAACACGTCACACGGCCAACTTGCGAAAGCTCAATTTTTTATTGGGGTCGCCCGAATGCCACGTTCGCGTTAAATTTTAATTTAGGACGCTCGCACTTCGCACCACTTTGCACCTCTAACTCCGCCCTATTCGAAAATAATTCCTCGTATCGATTTCCTCGTCGGGAGAAATTTCGTATCGAACGGCCGATAATTTTTAATACATTCCCAGTCATTCCGAAAACCCATGGGTTTCACGGGATATTTCGGCGAAGTTCTCGCGACGTTTATCCGTCCCTCGTTACGTTTTATTCCCCTATCGGCGACCTACATCCATCGATATTACTTGATAGGAACCGAAAGAACGACGAACGAGGACCAACGAAAAGCAGAGGTCCCCCTGGCTCGTTATCATTTTTACGATACGCACCGATGGACGGCTCGACGGAACAGTCTTTTTACATTTTCGCTTAACGGCGCCGACACGCGCTTTAATGCCGCGTAAATCATCCACCGAAACAGTCCCATTTACGGGACAGCTCGCGGAGCGCGGAGACGCTCCGTGTCCCAGTTGCGGATGCCTTTCCGTAAATCGACGGTTACATCTATTTCGTACTGTTCCGATGTCGATTGTAAAATCCGAACGAAACGCCGATATATCTATTCGCGCCAGGGTCGAGTTTAATGGAACGATCGATAGAGATCTTTACGTGGGGCAGGTATTCGCGGAACTGCTACTTAAATCCGATGTTTAATCTACCGGAGGAAACAGTAGTCTCCGGAAAGTCGAGCGAGTAAACGACGAGAAACGAGATAAGGGGGAAAAAATGGCGTCGGATTTACGATATCTTGATCCATAATACTAAAAAATATCCTCTGGCACGGGAGCAGTAACCCCGGCTGGATGCGTCGATATATCCTCGTCTACGTGCCGTAGTTATTGCTTAATAGCACAAGAGTTTTCGTCGTAGATGAAAATCCTCGGTTTTCCTCTGACCGATTCGTCCCCTTCGCTTCCGTACGAGTGCGTCGCGTGAAATGGCGCGGGCACGCCACCGTTATTCAGATGCAACGATGCCTTTAACTCGTAATAATTTAATGGTTTCGAGCAGAGAGAATACTCGAAGGTTCCCACTGCCCCGAAGGAGATGCTGATATTTGTATTCAGAGTTTATTTCAGTATTCCCGGCAGCGAGCGCTCGTCTCTCAAGATGCGGAAAGTTTAACGAGCATCTTCTTGTATATGATTTTTCCGCTTTCCCGTGGACGCTTTAAAAGCTCATGCGTAGTCGATTCACGGATTATATCGGTAAAAGTACACGCGGCCGGTTCGCGCGGTAAGAATATACATACAGACTTCCCGGGTAGAACGCTCCGCAAACGCGCGCCCCGCCGATCGGATCTTGCCCGATTTCCATGGCCGCATGATTTATTTATGCCGACCTACCGGGAAACAGCTAGAATTTTATAGCAGCGAACTTTACGAGTTGCGCCGGATCCGTCCGCGTTCCTCCGTTCTTTGAATTTCATCGTGTCCGCGTTCGATCTTGCGCGATCTTAACGAAAAGAACAGTATCGACGAACCGTGGCGTAGAACGGCTCAACTTGTTCGCCTTTAATAGATCGCCTCGCCCGCCCACCATTACCGCCACCACTGACACGTTTCAGTCGGCATTGCCGGGAATCTATACAAAGTTTAAATAATAAAATCGTTAAAACGTCAAGGTGCGGTCTATAAATTAGTCCGTGACGCGGGCCTGTCGAGAAACGCGCGCGTGCGCGAGGAAAATGGCAGGGAGACACCGCGATTTCCGAGAAAACGGAGAACCGGTCGAAAGCCGATCGGAAGGAAACTGAAAATCGCGTGGATGGCGGTGTAACGGCAAAACGAAAAGGTCGAACGGCAGATGAGTTGGTAAAAGGTTTGCTGACAGAGCTACCACGTCGCGGAAGCGTGGCGACTCGTCGCTCTACTTCTTTAAACGGAACATCAGAACTTATTTCGAAGCTTCTTCCCGACGAGAGTTCTCCGTGCTTGTTCTCGGAAACGCAGATGTCGTCGGTCTCGGGACGCATTTTGCAGGAGAGAAAGAAACAGAGCGTAGCTCTATCGAGCACGGTTATCAAACTATCGTCGCGAGAGTTCGATGGAGTTAGCGTACGAGCGGCCGCTTCTTATCGAACGCTCGTGTTCTTCCGCTCCAGCGAGCGTTCAGAAATCTTATTCCTTAGTTGGAAGACATTGAAATCCTGCTTTTCGTCGCTGCTTAACAGTCGAAACGGAACCAGTCGACATCGTAAGGAATAAAGATTCCGGCGACGCCGAAAAGAACGCCTAAACGTCCGCCCGAGAAACTCGGTCGAAGCCCGAAACAACTGGTGCTCATCTACGAACACCGATGAAAAAAACAGTACGAGAACATATGGAGCAGGCTCGATGCTGGGAACTATCAACGGCATAGACCAGCTAGGGAGATTGGCGTGAAAGCCGTAAAGCCCGTTCGAACTGTTCGTTTGTTCTCCGATCGGTGAATTCGACGATGCTTTCCCTTCCCCGAAAGAAAGAGAGATCCAGCGATCCTTTCCCTTTCCTCTGTCCGCTAACGAGTCCGTAGCCGCGATCGATTCGCAACGGGGAACGGAACAACGAGGCCGTTCGAATATTGGCCGCGCACACCTAGAAAATCGACGCTGCCGCATCGGGCGATAACAGAACAATTATCGAGACTTTGTAATGGAATTAATACAGTTGTCGGGTTCGACGAGTGCGTTCCTTCAGGCTTACGCGAGAATCGTGCTGCTTCTTCGGGCCAAGATCTATGATATTGATTCTCTTGCTTGAAAGTGGAAAAAATATAGCTGTCGATCTAGAATCTTAGAAAATAAGCCTTCAAAGTGGTTCGCGAAATGAGAAAATGCGTATGAAATTAACGATGGAGTCTAATCGAAACGAATGGAATGCAGTTTGAAAAATTTCAACCGGTCAATTTCGAGGGGAATTCGAGCTTCTATGTCCACCGCCGAAATATGCCTAGTGTAATCAATATATGAGAGTTCCCGCGAACAAAATGAAATAGTCCATTCGCGCCGAAACTAGAAACGTTAGCGAAACTCAACTTTGCAGCCTGCATTTTGTTCCGTAATTGCGTTTGAGCGGAGTGTAATTGCGGCACGTCCCGCAACCGTGTTGGATAGAAGTCGAAATCAAAATGCGCGATGCAACTGCTGGGGGAAAGTGCAACGACTTGCGCGCCGCGATGCCGGCCCTTGCCTCGTCGAACGCTTCGACCGAACAGATGTTTCGACGCTTCGCAAAATACCTCGGATCTTCGTGATCAAACTAGAACAATTACTATCGGGAAATCTTGTTACGCGTGATCTCGATTTGTAAGAACCCGATCGCACTTTCGTTTCAACTCAGAAACTGAGTTACGCTTTTCTATTCTTACATCAAAAAATTCTAAAGAGTTCCATCATTTCGTATTTTCATTTCTAAGCAAGTAGATACAGAAATGAAAATAAATAATTAGGAGAAAAGTAAATGAATAAACTGAACTTGATTCTGCGAACCGATAGGCTGGCACTTGTAGGCAGTGTAACGGAGAAGCGCCATCGCGCCGCTTGGGATTCAAACAGTTAATTATGCGCCTAAAGTTAGAAGTCGATCGTAAATTAACGTTGATTTAGGTTCACAGGAAACCGGAAAAATAAGTGTGTCCCGCTCACACGAAGTTGGCTTTAGTACAAAGAGAGACACAAACCGGGAGCCGAAAGCGTAAGCGACAAGATGGCTTCCGTCAGATGTTCTCTGTGGTAATCGCGGCAGCGCGGCGTTGAGCGGGCGAAGAAAGGAAAAGAAACAGCAGGGGATGATAATCAGGACGGCGCCGCGAGCGAGTAATTGGCGAAAGGGGGAGTAAGAAAGGAAAACGTAAACCTGGAATATATCGTGCAGAAACGGACCGCGTTTCTGGGTTTCCGTGCGGCGATACGCGGAACCTTGACGACATTCTGTTAAGGCCGGATCGAGGAACGTCGAGCAAAGCAAGAAATCCGAGGGAAGAGAAAGAGGGAACGGCTAGGCAAAGGAATCCGAGAAGTCGCTAAATTTTTCCGCGCTAAAAATTGCTGCTGTGAGCAGCAGCTCGACGAAACGGCTTCTGGCCTGTTCGGGGAACATTTCCATAAGACGGACCGTTTTGGAAATTTCAGACGCGGAAAGAAACTCGACGGAGGATAAAAACCTCCAAATATTATGCCGGAGCTTCCACGCCAGCCTGCCAAGAATGGCTACTTACCACTTCCCGTAGCGATATCCGAGTACTTTTTCCTTTCGCAACGCTTTCGAAACTGTTTCAAAGGACAGTGGTCACGCGATGAAGTCGTATCGTTGCGTCCTTATAAAAAGGTTAGCGCAAGTAGACTCCACCGTTATTTGATCTTTATTTAACAGCGGAGTCAATTGTCAAGTCGAAAATGATCATTAACTGTCGCGTTTCGCTGCCGTAGAATGCGAGTTACTTTCATTCCGTGAAATAAGCGTCTGATGAATCGCGTGCAAGTAATAATGTTCACCGAGTAATTCGACCAATCATTGCTTGAGTTTACTCGGCGCCGACCAACTTCCGGACACTCTGATTCCACCGAAGAAATAATAATTCCGGTCTGCATAGGTAAGCAGTTTGCGAAATACTTAGCTGGACCGTTTTTACGACGGTAGAGTCATCAGTGATAAGATCTTTAATTGTCTCGAGGGAAGGAGGAACGATCGATACTTACTGGCTGTGAAAATGGGGTCGAGCGAATCGGATCAGGAAGAAAGATCTCCTAGAGAAATTACGTCACGGGAAACGTAATTTTAGAACGTTGCTCGCACGAATACAATCCTCTTGCCGTTGATCGGACATACAGAAGCTCCATTGTACGCACGCATATCATTTACGAAACCGATGACAAAGCTCCCGTGAACTTCCGTTTCAATGGTCGTAATCTCAACATTCTGAGCGCTCTTAACGCTCGTTAACTCTCGCGGCGGAACGATTCGTTTCTCATCGGCTTGGAATCGGTTCGGTCGACAGTAGTTGATAACTATCGAGTTGTCTACGGTCTGCGATACGCGATAATCGGAAGGTAATAGATTTGCGGCGCTGGCGAACGATGCACCGACCGAATCTCCAAACTTTTTCCATCCCTAACAGCGGGCTCGCAAAGTTTCGGGAACGATGAATAATAACGCGATCGGATGCAGCCCCGGTTAGCCCGCGTGTATCACGCTTGTGCCATCCACTTCCTTCTCCGCGCCTCGAAAAACTCGATCACGAACAATGGACTATCTCTTAGAAGCTATCATCCCTCGCATAAACGTACACCGGGAAGTCGGTTGCTCGCCCGTAAAGCTTAACGCTTCGATCGAAACGACTATAGACAGCGAAGTATCAAATATTCGAAAATCCTCGATTTCCCGAGCGATCCGAAAGCGGGGAGTATTCCTTCCGTTCTGCGAACATTACGATCGGGCAACGCGGAGAACACACCTCTCTTTTCGTAACGTTTAAATGGTGTGAATTCGACGGGGTTCGAATGACGAGACAATAGGGTCAAAGAAAACACAGAGGGCAGAAAAGGTGTGTGAAAAGGGACGGGAAAAGGGCTGGCGGCGAAGCAGGGACATTGAACACGAGTAAACGCACAAAGGCGTGCGTCGTGGCCGCGTGTTGCTTGTATTGTGTGTTACGTGTATTGTGTGTCGTGTGCGTTGGGTGGCATAATAATGGAGGCACATAATCGCGTGTTTAGCGTCTCATGATGAGGCGCGGTCCCGCAGGAGCGGTGCATTGCGGCGATCCTCTATTCGGAGAATGATAAATTGACAGTGAACGCGTACGCCCGCCAATGGAAATGATCGTCCGTGTAAAATTACGTACCGCCAATGCTGAATGCTCGACGCATTAGCGACGCAAATGATCCACGCATCGAATTAAACGAACTAAACGAATTAATCGACCGCCGCGAATCGCTTCAACGTGATTTCCGTTACGCTAACCTCGAGTCAAGCAACGGGTCGCGAAGACGAATTATTCTGGAACGCGAGGATCATCGAAAGCTCGATCGTCGCTTGTCACGCGATAGGACGCAGAGCGCAGCGTTGAAAAGAATCTGTAAACGTAGGTATTTAATATAGACTATCCGTCGACGATCGTCCTTCCATTTGATTTCGTTTTTCGAATTAATTTTCAGCGTTCCTGCGTCGGCGATGAAAATCGGAATGTCGCGTCCGGGCATGGAAATGCGTGGAAAAGCGTGGAAAAGCGTAGAAAAGCGTGGAAACGTCCGTTTCCGCCGACGGTTAATTCGGCGGGGTAAATAGCCGCGGTTTGTTAAATGTTTCACGGAAAATCAGGCTCGTCTACAATTTTGTAAAACCGAGGGCATGCAGCGCAACGTATTGTCGGGCCGTATCGATAAATGCGGGAGTTACGCGCGCGAACGCACCAAAGTGCAAATGACGTACCGCATTGTACTTTATTGTGCGCCATTGTGTTGCAAATCCAAACAAACCGAGGCCGAAAGCGATTTGTTTATGAATGGAGCTCCGCTACGTCATACATATTTATCTAACGCCGTGGCTGTTCACCGTTATTAGCGCGTCACGAATTTACCGGGCGCGCGGGCGCGCGCGCCCTCGCGAGCGCTAATATCGTTTCGATTCGAGCGCTGTGTATTTCGAATCGAACGACGTCTAACGCGTTGCGGCGAACGGCCGACAGCTCTCGCGAAAAATCCCCGATATCCGAGGAAATCTAGCGGAACGGTCCCGCCTATAGGGTAAATTTAATTGAACGCCGGCGTGCCCTGCTATAAAATACCGGGGCAGGTGCCAATCTACAGAGATGGCCAAGCTAGCGGCGGCGGTATTTCATTTCAACGACAAATTTGCTTTCCTCGAAGCAAGCAATCGAAAACGGCTGCTACCCTAAAATTGCTAGAATCGTTTTTAACGGTGGTTATCCCGCGATGGGTGCTAGAAACGGTTCGCGCTTCCTGCACGCAGCTATTCGATGCGATCGATAGAACTGCGACAGAGACGGGACGAGAGAGCGAGAGGGAAACCGAGTAATTCAACGTTAGCAGGGAACCAGAGAGATTACTCGAGAATCTACTACGAACCCTTCGCATTCCCCTGCCAAGTTAAACAAAAAGCAGTTTCAACGACGCTGAAAGGGAACTTGAATTTCTAATACACTCCTCAGGAATATTAACGTATCGTTAGATCGGATGATTCGACGGGATGCAAAGGAATACGTTCGCGATCGGAAATCGAGTTTGAAAGTACACACGGGAAACGAGCAAACATCCTGCCCTGTAAAACGTCCGTTATACCCGACGAGTCTACCCCTTTGGATAAGTTTTCCTAAAGAAGTCTGCTCTGAAATATGATCGAAGAAAGGCCGGGGAGAGGTTCGCCCCGGAAAAACTGACACCGATCTAGCCTAACAACCCTCGGTCGTCACGGTACACCATTGTAGAACAGACTCGAGATCATAATTCACAGGGACGTCCAACGGTGCGCGGAAGGTGTCACGTCGGAGAATATCTTAACCCGAAGCTGAAACTTCCGATGTAGCGTATATGCAAGTGCAACGCTCGTATACATTGGCCGCAGTTTCTCTTTGAGAAGTTCACTCCTTGATCCTGTTTTGCGGTCCACTCTACTAAGTTCCTACCACGAGCCCATTTAAATATCCGTGTATGCGCGGGCACGCGTAACAGTAGACCGCACCGAAATTCCACGATTGAGTAATTACGCGATTCGGCCGTCTACAAATTAGTGGTGTCATTGGGCGCATTCCTGCGTAACCTTGCGGCGAACTATAATTTACCAAAGAGCATTAGCGGAACAGGATGCCCAACTATCGGATTCGACAACGCGTCGCATCGATTCGATAAGAGACTGTCCCGGTATGCCGACGCATCTCGGAAAATAGTTAGGAAAGCTGAACCGACTATGATACCTGCGTAAGATGATACACGTAGATCGTAGATTATCAGACGATAGCTTTGTATACATGATTCTCATTAAGTTATACTCGTTTTTACGTTATTTTTGTTCAATGTATTACCGAAGAATAAAGAAATAAATGCATTAGTACAGTCCGTAAAATGGACAGCTACAGCTGTCGTTTTCAGCAATGGGTTAAATGAATATAAGATAGTTCTAGCGAAGGAATGTCGAATCTTGGTCATCTACGTTTTGTCAAGCGGTTTCTTATAGAAAAACGTCCCTGAATCTCGTGTAACAAACAAAGTGAGAACCACGCCGCCAAGGAGTTTTCCGGCTAAACAACATCAGATTAAAAGAAGTAATATTCGAAACAAGTTTTTCCCACTGTATGATATTACACCTAAACAGTTCGTCGTACAATAGGTAATACAGTTATCTCATGGTCTTCTCGCGAAACTCTCGCGAGTATTCTTTGTGTAGCTAATAAAAACATCACGATTCCAAGTATCCATCACTTCATCTGAAGCCTATAAAATCTTGTCTCAAACGAGAGAAGTAAGCCTAACAAGCCTAATGCGATACAATTCGAGATCACACCTAACCGCGGAGTTAATTGATCAGCGCAAGAACAAGAAAACGCGTGTAACGCGGCGGGGGGCGAATCGAACCGGTCGCAACTCGGTATAATTACCCGCGTGTGTAGAGCATAATGCTGGTCGGTTTCTAGGCCGACATTAGAGTTTACTTGGTGTCCATAGCGGCGTCGTGTTACCTGTCTAGAGTTAATTAACTTAATTAATGGATTGGCCAGAGTTTACTTAGCGATGCCGGGCAAGGGTACACAGCAAAGCCGGCAACAAACATCAAAGATAAATCGTCCAAGTTCGCGGAGGGGCCTATTGAGAAACGCTCCTTGCGTTACGGATATAAACAGCTGGCCTTGTCGCCGAACGAAGTTTCAATTACTATCCCGCCGGTGTTCGAAGACGACCGCCATTGTTCGGAATGAAAGACGCTCCCGCCAGCCGGAGCCCGATCACGATCGCTATCGCGATCAAAGTCGCCGCGGCGCGGTGTCACGCTGACCGGTCCGCGTAAATCCGTCTTTTCGTCCCGAAGATTAATACGCGCCGGATAATTAAACGGGCCGGCTTGCCTGTTTCAATTTCGCCGGGCTTCCTCGAACGTTCCGTTGATATTAATTCAAGCGGCGCGGCCGTCAGAGTCCCGTGCAATTACCGAGCATAAAGTTCGCTGTCCCGACGTCTTTCTTACGAAATTAATCTCAACGTTAACCTCAAAATACTTCTCGTAATCGCCGCACCGAGGACGAGAAAAGTGACCCGGCCCCGTGAAGGTGTCCTTTCGGCTGAAATTGCGTTCCCAGTCATCCCGAAGAAAATACCGGGAGGGTCGGGATCCTGAGGATTTTGTCCTAAGCGTGCCATAAATCGAAAGTTTTCTGCTTGCCGCAATCGTACGGCAAATCGGATTATGAAATTGAATAGTCCTCGAGCCAGCCTTTCCTCCCTCTCTTTCGCCCCCGCCGCCCGTTCCCCTCTCCGACCCGCTAACTCTTCCGCGCGTGTGTTTCGATTCAAAGGAGAAGGGGAAATTTTACCTTCCGGCTGTTCCGGCAGGATTCGCATCCTCGACGGTTTATTTGTCCCTGGTTCGGTGTGTTCCGCCGATGGATATTACGTTAAGTAAATACCGCAACAAATACAAATTGATAGGAGGACGACCCGAACCTCCAGGCTTTTGACCTAATCTTGACCGTAAATGGGTTCGAATCGGCGGAGCCTCAGCGGCGGGAACACGTTACCAGTCGGATCACGAATCGAGGGATTTCGCGTAAACATTTCTATCGGGAGGTTACACGGAAATATTTGGGCACACCTTCGCCGCGATTTACCTGGTCCTTCACCGAACAACAAATATTTGCCGATATCGCGTGCACACGTTTCTCCGGTAACGCTTTCTTGCGTCGCATCGTTAACTTTGACTACTGTTGCCGCCCAAAGACGCTTGAAAATATTGCTATGGTATTGGGGCGTGTATAGACGCTTAACACTAAAATTGCCGAGCAGCTGAATTGACTTTTTGAGATTCCTTTGTAGAAACTCGGACGCATCTACTGAGACGTCAATTGATTTAAAATTCAGTTTGCGTACTGCTAAATTAAATTCTTTAATAGGTTCGCGGACGTGAACGCTATAACATTGAAATTTATGAGCCACATTGTCATGAATTTAATTCTGTATATATGTCTTTTCAATAATTGTAAAAGGAAGAAATCAGGAATGATTTGACCCGTTTTGACCCGTCTGGTGGTTTCAGTGTTGAAAATATTGCTTTACTAAATTATTAAATATATCGTGAAGAAAGATGAATGTTAATGTTCAAGTTTCAGTATGCACACAATTCAACGCGGAATACAAAAGAATAAATAATATCGCTTTAACGCCTTGCCCTATGATTTATTTCTACGATCGATACAACTACTTCATCATTAATAATTCCTTAGGAAAAGAAAGAGTTTTGATTTTTGCTCTATGTTCATGTTTACTCCAAAGGTTAACGATTGATAATAGAGAAGTAACGTTTAATTTATATTTAAAGAGAATAAATAACACTTAGATTCCTTAAATTCAGTTGAACATTTTTATCACGAGTCTGATGCGATATTAGGTCAAGGGGTTAACGTAGTAATTTAGTGATTCAGATTATTTGAATATATTTCCTCATAGATGAACACTTAATGTAAAGTTTCGACGTTCTCGGTGTACGTCGCGACTGAATTCCTATCGTACAGCTGGTGCGTCTCAAAGTCTGCCGTAGTTAAAGGGTAAAATCTGATCTTTCCCGTTTAATAGGTCGTTAGATCGTTTCATTTAGGCGCCAGCGGTCGATTTCACATCAGATTCTTGAAGAACCACGGAGTAGATGCCCCGATGAAATTACAGAGCACGCGGATCGCCTAGGTTCGCAAGGATATCGAGCGAAAGGATAATGTAAAGGAAATTGTTACGCACGGACGCGTCGCCGACAGCCTGTCACAGCGCGCCGGTTGTTCACCGGCCGAGGGAAATCGATATTTCTCGTAATAAGTTGGCAAACAAGACACGCCAAATATTATGTTTGCAACCCAATTACTCGCGCATGGCAGTCGATGGAAAAGTGTTTACCGTGATCGTGAGTTATTTCGCTTCGGTATCGGCACGCGGTCCAACTATCGAAGGAACACAATTAAACTTTCAGGACAAATGGGGAGGATTATGCAAATGTTGCCACACCGGCGGAAGCTGCGCCGCGTTGCAAATGCGAAAAGCAAATTCGAATTGGCGATAAGCGATCTACGTACACCTAGAACCGGCCGCAATTCGAAACAATCCGATCAGTGATTTTTGGTCGGTTCGTTCGTACGAAAAATCGGGAACGGTCGACTCGGCGCCGAGGAAATCGGCGCGATAACTCGTCGCGCGGGATTACGTTTGCTCGAAAACAATATCGAGGCGAGCGCACTTCCCCGCGTCGATCCGAAAGGAAAATTAAAAGGACGATCGCGGTCGAGGGCAGTGCCGATCCTGCGGGACGATACGTATTGTTTCATAATCTTGGTTATGCAAAGCCGGGATTAGCACTCGTTGGAGGGTATGCTCGGATTCGGGAAATCTATTACAATACCAAAGTAAAGTGATGAATGTTCGAACCGGAAGGGAAACTGAGCCGGAACGGGTCGATGCGAGGCTTGTTTCGGTATTGATTTCCATTTCAAATCGGACGCAGTTGTAGTGCTTATCGGATACTGGTGTCTCAGGTCAGGTCAGGCTGCACGCCGATGTATTTGCATAGATACGATCTGATTGAAATAAGGTGAACACTCGACTCGATATTGCAAAGCATTTCCCCTTTAGACTCGATCGCGACGCCTCGATACCGCGTTCAAAAGAAACGATACACGCGCCTCGATCTTCGATAACTATCGCGCCTTCAACGGTAATCGGTCGGTCGCTCGGCGCTTTGTTTACCGGCTTTAAAAGCCTGCCACGATAGACGCGGCACGTAATTCACGCTCTAAAGGCGAGCGCCGCGGTGAATTATATGGAAACAAAGAATTACGGGGGTTCTCGGTATCGACAAGAACGTGCTATCAAATTTATCAATCACAAAGGCCGCGTTAAAAGGCGTCAGCCTCTCGATCTCCGTACGCGACGCATAACTCCGAGACCTCTAACATTTCCCGAAGCTCCGATGCGCAACGCGTTTCGCAAGTTCGCGGTGTCCGGACAATTTTCGCGTTCCACGGGAGGCTCGTATAAATGCGAGTAATAATAATGAAGTTGCGCCATATGTTTCCGATCGCGCGGTCGGGACGATTAAAAATACGCAACGCGTGCCGCGCGTTCCAGTCCATACTTTGCATCTTTATAGACGGCACGTGCCGTGAAATTATTTAACGCACAAGGAAGACCGCGGTAACGGTCATCTCTTTTTAAACCGCCACTTCGTTAAGCGGAAAAACGGGCGGCGCTTATGAAGTTTCAAATGTAATAACTAGGTTTAAACAGGTTTCGTTGAATCCATTTATCAAATGCAAACCCGCCCCCGTAAAGCAGCGTCGTTCTCCCGCGGCTCTCGCGATGCTTCGAATTCGTTAAATTTCGCCGCGAGAATGCACAATTTAGACAACTAAGTAGTTTTCCTTCGAAGTCTCGCTTCCGAGCCGACTCGTTCTCAACGAGTTCCATTGGAAGCGGGGAGAAGAAAAGCGAACGACAAACCCGCTTAAGATTTCGATGAAAGCGAAGCTCGGGATGCGTGTTTGAACGGTTGAGGGAACACCGATCCGCGGAGACTAGGGTCATCGACTTTCCTACTGCGTACCATCGAATCCCGAATAATGGATGGTTTCGAGTACAAAGGCGTCGCCTCGTCGGAGCGTCGCTTCGACGGATCGAGCTCTCCTTCGAGCGGAGATCCTTGCCCGGTCATTACTACGTGCCCGGCATTCCCGATTACCCGTGATCGCTTAATTGATCGTTATCTCGGGACTTCTTCGATAATGAATGCGAATACGCTGCGAACTCCCTTGGAAATTTCGTCTGGCCGGGATCCGTTTGCCCGTGAATATCCCATAGAAATAATCGGAATTCATTGGTTTACACCAGGACGGGCGAATGGCGATCAGTTTCACGCCCGAGAAATCGATGGAGATCGCGCTTCGGATCATTACAGGCTCCTCCACGACGATCGGCTACTGTATTGTACAATGTAGCATATTGTAGTATATAAATATAAAGTATATTATACGCTGAACACGCATAACGGCGATTCTTCGGATAGGATTCTGATAATCCTTGCTGATATTTTATACACTAAAATAGTCCTCTTGAATCAATTTTCAATCTAGTCAATCGGACGCATACTGAATGTTATAAACATTAGTTAGTAAACATTTATGTCGACTTTGATTGATGCAACTACGAATATGCATTCTAGCAGTTTTTTTAAATTCTGCATTTCCTGGATCTAAACTAATGAATGTCAATTTTTCTACGAACAATATAATAAACCGTGCAATAAACGTCTGTAAACCTAATGTTAAGTAGCCTTGATATCTACCAAGGCCTTTTTCTAACCCCTTGATTATTATTGACGCCTAAAGCTTGAAAAATTTGGTTTCTCTGCGCCCGTGAAATGTTACTAACAATAATTATAGCAAAGTCCGCTTACATCTGACGTTAGTGAATTCTAATTCAACGATTACATCTTCCGTTAGTCGAATGTTCTATAAATGTGATTATTTCAGATCGGTTTAATTTAGTTCGATTCGGTGTTTCGACGGTTTCGATACACTTTCCTAGAAATACGCGAAATTCTGCCGTAGCCAACGGATTAATTATATTCCGCAGGTTATTACAGTGGCAATGAAGAAGGAATAAAGCATGCGCGATCCCGCCGTGACCACCGTGCGCAATGAAACACGCGACGGAGCACGGCCTGAAATCGGCTGAAACGGAGCGTGACGACATCGTCTGGCCTCCAGCCAATTTTTCGAATAATTTGAACAATTTCGAAGGTCACATATCGGCGAGCGAGAGTCGGAGGAGCGTGCGACCGGTTGCAAGTGACGGGCTCGGTGTACTTACCGGCCTCGTATCGGATTCCGATCGTTCACTCGCATTACGCAGAACTTTTTGCACGCCTACGGAGGAACGGCCTCTCCCATTTTTCACGGAAGTCATTTAAATACGAAGATTTGTAATTTCCACTTTCGAGGAAGACCGCTCGATCAATCTGAAATCTGCAGTCCGAGCTGTTCGTCGTTCGGATCGGACGTTAGAACCGAACAGAAGTTACATGGTTCGACTCGGATCATCTTAGAGACTCCCTTTTAACCGTTTGCGGACGGATGTCGGCATTTCGGTGAGACGAAGTGTTCGGATTTGGAAAACTGAGTCGTGGACAAATGATCCAATTAGTCGAACAGCAAGAGATCAGCATGTAGCTTTCTTTCTTTCTATTAATTATGCAATTGATAATTTAGCTTTATATGCTGAAGGTTTTGTATGCTTCGAAGAATCTTCGTCCGTGAAGGATTATCCAGAAGCGAGAAGTCTTAAAGTTGAAGCATGTCTGTCGTTTCGCTCGGGAACAGAACTCGGTGTACATCCCTTAAGAAGACCGCGGAAAAACGGATGAAAAGTGGTATCGACTGCTCGGAATTGAGAAATCGATGCGGTAGATCAAACTAGATTGGCGAACCATAAAGGATCCTGTAACACTCGGGCGTGCCCCCTCAAGCCTCTCTTCGTTGCTCACCTGTAAATGCGATGCGGGAGATTAACGAACACAATGGAACGTTTGATGGGTATTGAAGTGAACACACAACCATGTATTAGTCGTTCTCCTGGGGTCTGCAATCGGGTAACACGAAACGATCGATTTAACATTTCCCAGCGAGGATTTTCGCCGTAGATTAAAGGCTTCCCTACGATGGAACAGTCGCGTCCTCTTTTCACTTCTCGTTCCCTGTCAATTTCGGGAGGTTGATTGCTCGCAGATTCCACGTCGGACGTACCGCCTAGGCACCAAGTGGTTTACAAACTCGTTACAGCGTCGGGAAAGAAAATACTGGGAGCGCGGGATCGGGAAGAAGCGGAGATCATTTTCAAAGGTTCCGTCGAAGATATCGAGGAAACGATCGACTTAATCGTACCCGAGGGACGGGTTCAGCCGACGCGGGGCATTAAGTGCGTCCACAAAGAAACTGGATATCTCGATCGATCTCGCGGCACGGTTACGCGATTCGTCGGCTGTGTCTTCCGATCAACGTCGACGCGACGCGCCGCGAGGTGAGCCGAACATTAAACGCGCGTTGATCGTGTGAGTTTCGCAATGATAAACCAACGGGGCAACCACGATCGCGTAAACAATCGTACCGGCGTTACCGTGCTCTGATAAATACGCTTATCGGATATCTTCAGCGAAATATTTAAAACGAGGCGGTGGAAGATCCGGACACGGATCGCGATGGAGATAACGATAGCTCTGCACGAACGGAGCGCACGACTCGCGACTATTCTTTGCGGAAACGTATATTCTGCGGACGTCGGGTAAGTCAGAGGAGCAGGACGCTCCTACGGGATCGTGTAACAAGGCTGGTTCTATAAAACGATCGATGTAATCGGTCCCGCTGGACAGGGGAACCAACCCGAGGCGGTATGGTGCACCCTGAGAACGAGCGAGGTAAGCCGAAAGATTCGCTGGCTCCGAGAATAGATGCCATCGGTTTTCACGGGTGCGCCCCTCGTTCCCCGGATGCCACTTTCCTTGAAATATCACCGTGACTAGACGCAAATTCGTGCACCATAAATAACAATCGTGTAGAATTCCTACGACGTCATTGCCCGTTTCACGCTCTCCGGCTGGGGTCGCCCCATCGTCCCGCGTTTTGGGTTCGCTGCCAGCGGTTCGAGCTTCCCCAACCCGGCCGGCACAGCTGTCCAAACCCTCCCGAGCTATCGTTTGCGATATTCCACGCGAATCCAGGCGTTGCTCATTTCGAACCTGCTCGAATCCGTTCCGAGTCCAATCGAATTAAACTACCAGCATGATTTTTTCATAACAGCTGCGCTACTAGAAACCGCGCGGCGCTCGCGGGCCAATCCTGTATTATTGCTTAATAAACGAGATACCGTTCCGGTTCTTAACGCGTGAAAGGTTACACGCGAAAACGACATTGTTTATGGAACGAGACCGTATCGCGTTCATCTCTGACCGTTTCGCGATGCATAGTATCCCGTTTATCGCTCGATTCCCGAGGTTTTCCGCGTTTTCGCTTTTCGGTAGGGAGGATCGTTCGGTCTGATATAGCCGTGGAAGTACAACGGTAACCGTATATATTCCATAACCCGTAACCCGTGGCAAGTTTCGGTCTGACCGTATAGTGTGAGGCGATGCATGCTTGTACACCGTAAGTTTCGCTCTTGCGGAACTTTATTCTGGGGTATATCGGCGGTAAACTTGCCTCGACTCTCGTAGAATCCGTCCCAGGGCCGCGTATCTCTTTCGGCGTGTAGTCGCGACGAAACGCCGCTCCGCGCCCGCGTCGTTCTGCAAAAATCTATGCCCTCTACGCTGCCCTCGACCTACGAATGCTCTCTCGCCTCGCAACTGTTCCTGCGAATATTCACAGCTTCCTCGAATAATTGATCGGCTCCGGAGTATCGGTCGTTGATCAACTCCGCGGAAGCGCAGCGTTGAGAAGCTATTCCATTCTTCTAGCAACGTAACTACCGACCAATGTTCCCGAATGAAAGGTTCGAGTTCTCGATCGTAAATTCGGCCACGCTGGAATCGATTCCCCTCCGTCGGCACGCATCCAAGAGTCGCCTCTGCGTGGATCTAACGAATATCATTTCCATGAACTTTAGCTCGGAAGAGGAAAGAACGTTCCTCCCGGGAGGAGATCATCTATTTCTACTCGACGCGTTGTAGCCTTCCGTCCGGTTCGAGCCGAGGAAACAGCGGTCGCTGGGACTCGGAAAATTACTTGGAATCGATTAGCGCCCTGGGACCGGTACATTAATCATACCAACGGGACGGTTCTTGCGAAACACCCGCCGCAAAAGTGAGAGCTCGCGCGTAAATACAGCCCGATGAAAGAAATATGCTGACTCTCGGCGCGGCGACTCAACCCAGCCAACGTCAGGTTCCGCCGTTTATTAACGATTCCGAATCCCGTCGTTCACGACGGTCCCGGTATTGTCGACCCTTTTTCTCCCTCCTGCTCTCCGCAATTTTCCTACAACTTATCTAGTTTATAGCGGCGATCCCGGCCGAAGAATATTGTCTCCGGTATTGTAGAACCAGAGATGGAAGTCACTCGATCTTCGAGTAACAAACTCCGGCGATTTCAGCTGAGATTTCGGTATCGGCGTACTTTCGGTTCCGTCGCCGAAGCGAATAACCGTTACACGCGACGTCATATTTTCGAAGCCCCGAGTCCCATACACCGCGTCCCTGATACGGTCCCCTTCTTGTCCCTTGCCTCGGAAAAAGACACGTAAATTTGCTCCCTTTGCAGCGAGTAATCTATGAAGCCATTACGCCGGTATGTATAGCACGTATGTGTATACGGTTTAATGGCCTCGGGCATTTGTATCCTTCAGCGGCGTGTCGCGAATGGGCCGTAAACTACGCGAGTCTTTTCAATTTTTATAGAAAGTGGAAGCTCGGTGAACGCGCTTCAACCGAAAACACAGATCCTTCTGTAACATCGGATACCGGTCCGTTGAAAGGGTTTCCGCGGCTCGAACGCGCACGCGGGAATTTTCCGGTCGATGGAAAAAGTGGTATCTCATTCGAGTCGAATGACAAAGCAAATATTCCATCTTCGACGTCGCGTCGCGAATATCCACGCACTGCGCGGCGCGCGGAGGCGGCGCTAAGATGAATCGCCGCGGAACATTTATCGCGCTAAATTTCCATCGCGCGTCGTCCGTCAAAATTTCGCATGAACACCGCGCTATCCGTTTCGCTGTATTTGCCATTTAAATATCCCGCCGTGCGAGTTTGTCTTCATCCGTTTGTTTAACTATCGAAGCATCAGCAGTAAAATCCACGCAGATACACTCCCGATACTCGCGTTATCTTTCGGCGAATAAACCATGCCCGTTCCTCTTCTTTCCGTTTGAAACATGGATCAACGACGGATACACTGATTTCCCCGAGTCGAGTTTCGCGTGCAGGATTTTTCTGAAAATCCGGCTGTAGACTCGGCGACGAGGTCATCTGCGAGCTCCATACGAAAAGTATTTGTTTCGCCCAGGATATAGAGAACGCGGTGGCTAAATTCCAAAGTGAACGAACAAACGGTCGGTGGCGCGAGGAATATCTTTCTCCGAGTTTTTTCTCGGACCAGTTCCCTGGGATTTGCCAGGCGAGGATGCTGCGACTGGCTAGGTGGAAACGGAGCGAGCGAAAACCAGACTGCGCGCTGACGCGGCTGCAAATAAAACTTACCGTCCCACCTTCGTAAATACATCGGCCCATAATAGCACCCCTTATCGCGTCCTCACCGCTCTCCTCCTCCGACGAACGTGGGCTCCTATTCCTGCGGGCTACGACTGCACGCGCGTCACCGGAATATCGGCGACGATCTCGGTTCTCCTCCTAAATTCAGCTCTCCTCTATCCCTTCTGAAGTCAGCTGCCGATTATTTCATCTGCTCCTCGGGAAACCACCAGAAATGCGACGTTACGAACGAGACTCCGCTATGAACGAGAAGCAACTTGTTAGCTGATCGTTTGATATCGTCGCGGGAGAGGCAGTCGATGGTAAATTGAAATTCAGCGCATAGTAGAGCCGAGATTTTTTACGGCCCTAAGTTGAAAGGGCCATGCTTTTTGATTTAATGTCGCCTCCCGCAGTTACTGATGAGTTGGCGGGGATCCAGTGGGCTGAATGCTTTCTGGAGCATCTTCTCCCTATTGTGCCAACCGGCAAGCAATCCCAATAGTTTTAAATCATTTTTCACGCGATATCGCGAGACCGGTCGCACCTTGAATCGTTCCCGGCGGAATACCGTGGGATTTCTCGACGGCGTCTTCGCCGGATTCGAGAATGAAACGGTGGATTACTAAATACCGAGCGCCGTTCGAGCTTCCACATATCTTTCGCGTAAAGTGCAACAAGTTTTATCGGTGCTCTTTCGATTTCCTCGTTCGGAAGATTGCCTTTTCCATCGCTCGACGGAGTTCTGTATCCACTTAACCCCCATTCTAACGTTCCCTGAAAAGAAACGGCGCCCGTAACTTGTGCAGAATCCTTTGTCGACAAGGCTTTTCGTGAAGCACGGCTTTAATTTCCTAAAGAGGCGTCACACGTAATTAAAAACATTTGCAACGGACATTTTCGTCGCAGCGTGAAAACATTTTAAGGGGCCGAGGAGGATTTAACGACGGAAAAGAACTGGGGCTGCGCCTCTCCGGCTCTGTCATATTTTAACTCTCTAATTTATTCTTCCGTTACGAGAGCCCATTTCCATATTTTTGTCAGAAATCTCGCGATCAGCGCCATTCGGAGGTATTAATGAACAGGATAGACGACCTCGGTAGCGATACTTCTCTCGTCCGCGTTTTAATCGATCGATTAAAATGACGAATTGGAACGTTTAGATTGTATCGAACACTCCTCCGAGTTAGTCGAAGTCTTATCGGCGTAACAGGCGAATCTTGACAGTGCATGGATCATCCGAAACAACGAAATTAAGCTGGACTAACCAATTGATGGGTTCGGTAGACGTGGAAATGGAATTTCGAAGCTTGCCGGGGAATTCCTGCGCCAGTCTTAAGGCGGATATTGCCGCCTCGGCGTTCCTCGTTCCTTCCGAAACGGCCAACGAAAACGAGGAACCGCGAGCGCTCGTGACCGAAAAAGCTCGCACAAAAGTTGCGCGCGCCCCTCGCTCGCCATGATAGACGAAGAAAAAAGGAGAAGAAGGTCGATAGGAGTCGCGAGTATGAATAATGTTTCGCTAGCCTCGAGAAAACGCGTTAGGATAGCGAGCATTTATCACTCCTCTCCTTTCGTCGCCGTTCGTTTATGCGACACGCGGCTGGGAGGGGTAGCTATTTTCACTTGAAACGTTTTATCGGATCGCAGGGCCACGTACGGCTGCGAACACTCGCAATTTCAAGATCTAGTTAGGAAACTCGTTAACTTGTGCATCGAGCAGTCCATCAAGTTCTTTGGATTCGACGACGCGTCGGTCGATAGTCCTCGGACTACGCGAGTTCCCGAATTCCGACCGGATTCTACACACGTCTCCATTCGAGCTCGGCTTCGACCAGACTACACGGTGGA
This sequence comes from Nomia melanderi, assembly GCF_051020985.1. Classification (NCBI taxonomy): domain Eukaryota; kingdom Metazoa; phylum Arthropoda; class Insecta; order Hymenoptera; family Halictidae; genus Nomia; species Nomia melanderi. Next base: position 6,979,351 of record NC_135008.1, read on the forward strand.
CTCTGCTTCCCTGAGACTACCGTTAACCGTAAAGTACGAGCGTGTAACCGAGAGTACGCGATCTTTCTTCGAACGCCGTGGATGGCCAACTTCTTTCGCAACTGTATTACCGTCTCGGAATCGAATTTTGGTCAGGTACATAATAAGGTTCCGGTGGCCCAGTTCCACTCGCACTTTATAGACAAAGGTTCCCTTTGAAATTAAAATCGCACCGTCCCGGGAATGAATTTTCGCGCCGGTAATGAACGATTTTCGTTTCGAGTTTCAATGAAATCGCGACGGCCCGTTACGTCCGCGGGATTGAAGCGGAGGACCGGTTATAATTACAGCTGCCCGTTGAATAACGTTCGAAACGAATTCCTCGGATCCTCGGCGATCGAAGTTTCGCCCGGTGAGCCACGGTTCTTAATGGGAACGGCACACCGCGCCGTGTAGAATGGCTCGAGGCCGCCGATGTCTCCCGTTAACTTCACATCAATATTTCTCGCAGGGTTCTTATCCGATCCCGACGAAATCCGATAACAAAGGACAAGCCAATTCGTCCGTCGTCGCGTATAATACGTACCACCAGCCATTGTCTCGATGAAATAAAAAGCGAGAGAGACTTTTCCTATCAGGCCGGTGACAAACGTATCTCGAAAGCGTCTCATCAGCGAACACCGGCCCTCTCTCTTCCCCGCTCGCGTTTCTCCTTGTCGGTCTCTGTCTCCTCGCGTAATGTTTGCAAAAGCCTGTGGGCTTCCGGTCGTCCCGCAGCGGCGCTCCCGCACGAAGACTGGTCGGGCTGGGTCGGGTTAGGTCGGGACGGGATGCCAGTCGGTGGAAAGGGAAGGTTACCGAAGGGTAGGGATCGGAAGCCACGGGAAGGGTAGGGAAGGGAAGAGGCGAGACGAGGCTAGCCGAGCGGAGAATCCTTGTCTTGCAGTCTCCGCCATCCCCGTGGCGTAGACTACGTCTCTTTATTTCACGGCTACCTTAGAGATAAGAGCACCACGGAATAACGGCTCTTTATTATATACGGTAATAGGCGAACTTCAAGCCTCGAACTTAACCGTGCCGCCCATTTTCCGCGGGATAAGATGCTTCCTTTTCCTCAACGTTGCGAACTTCATACTAGCCCCTGTACACCGACTTTTGCCCCGCATGCTGGCTTTCAACCATTCACCCATGAACACGGGTCACGTAAGTCTAACACCGAAGCGACGCGGAATTATACGCTCCGAGTCCTCGCCCTGTGTTTCCCTAACAAATGATACCGTTCCCACGCGAGACCGTGGATTCAGGTGAAACTAAAAAACTTGCCTTTATCTCGCCGAAACTTTCGTTCGCGGCATCGGCGCGTGCACTTGTACATCCGAACGTTCACCACCTGTCATTTTGTTCCGATGAACACGTTGAAGGACGTTTAGCTTGCAGGTAGCCGCTCGAAGAACCGAAGAAGGGAGAGATTAGATTTATGTTGGTACCCCCAGGTATTCCGTGTTGAATGCAATGGGCGATGTATGGAACGGCGAGGGAGGAACAGGGAGGACTGAGTAATTAACGGCCGGCGATAGAGGAAGTTGGGAAGAACGCGGCGCGATAGAGAAAGTTGGAAAGAACGCGGAGGAACAGACGTTTGAGTATTTCGTGGAAGGATAATATCCACGGGATACGGGCGAGAGCGATGGCTTTGAAATGGAAATTTAATCCAGTGTCACATCCGCAATTCGAATTCCCCATATATCGACGCGGCGATGTGCCAAATCCGTTGAAATTTCATAAACTCTCTTCTACTCGTTCAAATTAAAATACTTCGCAAAGTCGTTCGGATTGCCGGACCTGTCGATTTCATGGGTCAATTAATTTTTTTAATTTTCACCTCGGACAGACGGCTCCGACTTCCAACGACCTTTATCCGGCAATTTGGATCGGAAGCTACGTACCTCCGTTCAAGGACAATGACAGTCGCGCGGAAGGCAACACGCATCATCCCAGTAGCATTCGAAGCGGGATTTACGTGGATTACATTCCCCGTGGAACAACGGAATCAGAGATCACACGAGAGATTCTCCTATCTGCCATACGAACAAGATTATTTCTGGCGATGCGGCCGATTAGCTCGGAACATTGGACGAATCAAAGTCCGAGTGACGTTTCATCGGTAGCAACGGTTGCGCGCGCGGGAACCTACCGAGTTCGCATTATCAGCTGCGAAAGTAACAGTCGTGTCGTATAGAAACTGAAAATACGGATCGCCGAGGACCTCTCGTTCGGCGCAAGTCGGAGCAATTGCTCGGCGAACGAAATATCCCGAATTCTCCATTGAAACATTCCATCGGCCTATCGCCGTCCCTCTAAGCAGTATTCCAAAGTACTCTAGCGCAACAGATCGGAATCGACAGCGTATTCTGAAAATACAATACGGTTGTTCGGAATCTAGTAAAATGGCAGTAAGTGGTACGAGTCTGAGCTCGGTCGGACATTCTCGTACGAATTTCAGTACAATACTACTTACCTTCTTGGGCAACGAAGGAACGACCAGGATCGGTTCACGTTCACATCCATCGTATCGCGGTCACGTTAAAATTCCGTCTTAGAGACCGTATCGGATCGCGTCGGGTAGAACTTAAGATGCAGAAAACCAGTCGGAAATGACAAGCTCGCAAAGACGTCCGTTGATACGCGTGTCAAATCACCAGAGGCCTTTTAAGCTTCTCTTTCGTCAGGTAATTAACCTCACCCGTTATAATGGAACGAGACTTGTGCGATGAATTAATTAACTGATACGGAGCTAACTAGACCCACGAACTACGAGGACAGATATTGTCAAGCAACGAGGGGTTCGAAGATTAGGCGGGCGAGATTAAACCGGAAGATGGACTAATTCCGCCTTTCGTGCCGCGTTCTTCGCCATAAAGCGACAAAAATCAATGTCCCTACGGTCGAACGGTTACGCGAAAAACCCGTTCGCCGTTCGTTCCGTCGAAGTAGTTCCAACTTCGACGGAAGCACCTCTTCCTCCGTCATCGCGTGCTTCGAGATAGATTATTTCAGACTCGGGTGTTCTATAAAGCGCAAGAAACACAGCGTAAACGCCTGAAAACGTTAACAGAAATTCTTCAAGTTCGTCGGGAGGCAAAACGAGTCGGGCAGCGTTTCAGTCAGCCTTAATGGATGTCGTGTCCGGCGGACGTTCGAACGATCCGTCTTTAAATAAGAATAACGGAATGGCCATTCTGGCAGATAGAATTAATGAATTCCATTAACGGTTTGAAACGCGAACGGACAATGGTGTCTGCAAGTGACTGGCGAAGATAACGCGGTATTCCTCGAGCGAGAACGAAGAGCATCGAGAGGGGAACCGAACCTCCGCGAACTTGACTCGCGAGCAAAGATCCGTCGCGCGTGCGATCGTTGTTTCGGTCGACAATAGAAATCTCCGACGCCCTACGTAAAATGGTTCACCGAGGCAATCCGACGCAACATTTTCTCGATAACGAAGCCGCCGGATCGATGGCAGTTTCGGCGCGTGTACAGCCAGCGAGATACGTGAAAAGCCTCGGTTCGTCGCGGCGCGCTCGGCGTTCGGTGTCGAAAAATTGTCTGCGCTCCGATCGATCGTAATGCAGCAAAGAAAGGCTTCGGAGCCGGATCGTGACGATATACGGCAAAGCAAGAACACTACACTCCGTTAAACTTCACCACCATTCTGTGCCTATAATTCGGTGAAAGGTGCAAGTGGTTCGTCGGAAACTAGAGCACGCGAATATAGCTATTGACCTCTCTCTTCCTGTCTCACCGCCACCCTTCTCCGCGACCCGCCTCTTCCCTTTTCCTCTTGCACTCGTTCGGCCTGCCCGGCGAAGAATGACGAAGCTCGGTAACATCATCGTATTCCCACGTTTTACGATCGACTGTCGCGGCGGACATATAAAATCATTATCCCGCCTCCTTTCAGCTCGAAGCGTGTAATTTATCGTAGCCTCTCGAACGATATCCCGCTCGTTCGGCCGAGAAACGTTTTAATCGCGGGAACGCTGACGGACGAGACGACGAACAGAGGTGTCTTCGGTCGAACTCCGAACCGCCGTCCGATTTCGTTTTTCGTTTCTCCGAATCCCGGCGTCGTTACGGGAGATTCGAAAGTTGAAGGGATAGGTGGGATTCGCGGTGACGGTATCTTTTTGTTTCAACGGAGAGTCGCGCTAGCTCGATGCGAGCGGGGTGTACGATTGCCCGAGAGCGGGATCGCTCCATCGACGAAATTGCGTCGCTGGTTTTGGAACTGACGTAAGTGCTTCCGTTCACAAATGGACGCGACCGCGTAATAGCAGAGCTGACAAACGCTCCGCGCTCACCGTTCAAGCCGTCAAGAATACAAATTTCATCGACATCGACGCGGTCGTTCGGCTAATTGTACTCTATCGCACGGAGAAACCGGGAATACTAAAACGATCCCTCCTTTTTTTCCATTGTTTAACGTCGCATCGACTTCTCGATCGCCAGCAATATGCTCTAGTTGTTAGTTTTCCTTTCGCAAATCTATCGTTTCGAGAAATTCTATCAGATTGTTGTTCTAGTTTCGTACTTCGACTCTGCTGCGATTAGCTTCCAGAAGATGTATTCCTGTTTCTGCGCATAAGATCACCGGAACTAGTCGCGTACATTTATTCATCCGATGCTACCGAAAGCATCGGCCAGCGAGAAGGCCGCTCGACGAATCTACATATTTCTTCGAGCAGTTTTCCCATCCGCTCGTAAGAGCGAACGGTCGAAATTTGCGAAGCGTCTCCTCGTAGATACTCGGATCACTTGCCTAGTAACTCGCGGATTCATCGAAGATTCGCTGATCTTTCGTTTCGCGGATAAGCGTAGATTGCGTAGAGAACCGGAGCAGCGGTATTACATAGGAATGCGAAATTCTGGCCATCGGTTTCTCCGCACGGTGGCCTGTTCTCTAGCTCCGCCGCTGCGGCGAGTACATCTGTGCCCCTCTATACGAAAGCAACGGATACAAATGATTCTCTCGTGCCGCGGCGCTGGTTATCACGCATCTCGATCCACCGGCTACGAATCGCTACACGATGCGAGCGTGAATAATACGCGGCAGGAACAAAACGCGGTAGTACATTACGTAATCTCGTGGTTTCCCGCAGCGAAATAGTTTTGACGTCCTCGAACGTGATCGCAATTCCATGAGAATATCTCGAAATCGTCGATACCATTTTACCGGTTGCGCTCGGAAAGAATCGCCGCGCACCGAATACCTCACTTTCGGCGACTGCGCGAAATTCGGTCATTCGAATCGGTGTTCCCAAGTGCAAGTGTCTTCAAAAGAACGTTACCGCGGCGAACGCTAAACGAGATTCGCGCAAACGGTCGAATTATCGGAAATAATTCTTGAAACTCGAGCGAAACGGGATTATTTCGAAATACACGCGAAACGCGCAATAATAATCCCGCTGTCCGGCGAATCGAATATTCGATTGTTTCGATTTCAGTTCGGCCATGACTCTTGTTTACAATACCGAGGCGCATCATATTTTAGTTGTCGCGATGTACCTATCCGCTATCAGTCAATTTGATTTGTCGCGGCGTGCAGCCGGGGATAACGAAAATAAACCAAGGTGAAAATCCTTCGATATCCTCTGCTACGAGATCCATTCGATCCGCGGGTATCTGCGTTGTTTCCGTCGATGAACCGCGTCGTGATTCGCCCTCGAGAGCCGAAGACGGATGCGTCTCGAGAAGCGCAGGCGGACGCGCCTGAACTGCGACGGGCCGGTGGACAAGGAAAAAATAGAGGAGGCCGAAACGGAATGGTCTATCGAGGCGAAAGGAGGATACAAAGACGAAGGAAAGCAAGGTTGAATACACGCCGACGGAGGAGCAGGAGCGATGCACCTGAGGAAAGGTGAAGACGGAGAATAAGAGAGGGATGCGAAGGAGAAGGAGCGAAGGGAAGAAGAATGAGAAAGGGGTTGCGGGTGGGCGACGGTAGGTGACCGGGCTGATATACATATAAGCAAGGTATAGACACGCGGGATACAGGTAAGCGCGCACGCGCGCGAACGTACACCCGCGATCGGTGAGAAGGAGAGAGGAGACACGGACGGGGGTTGTATAGCGGTCTCTGGGAGCGGAGTTCGGAGAGGCTGCACGGGGCGGCTGCGTGCTCGAAACCCGAGCGGCGCTCGCGCAATGTAGTCCCTCGGCTATCCTTGACGCGGGAGCATCGTCGTTTCGAAAGAGCCGCGACCTTCCGCCGTCGCGCGCGTTTCGTGGCAACGTCCAAGGACCGACACGCTCCGCGACGTCGGCCAACTCCTCCCGGAGCCGTTGATTTTCGATGGGCAGACCGCGCGATCGCGGACGCACCCTCGATCCTATCGTTTCCCGCGTGTCCCCGCTCGTTTCCCTTGCCCGTCACCCCGATAGAATCCGATGATCGCGGACGGATCGTGAAGTGCGCGCGTGCGACCCTGTTATAGATACCGTCGTGATACGGAGATGCGTTGCAGTGACGTAACCGGTGAATTGTGATCCGTTCGCCACCGATCGATGAGACACGGACGCAGCCCTGCCACTGACACGGCCAACGCGAACCGTCTTCGACGTCGGCCGTATTCTACCGCTGCGATCTGGACCGTCCGTTGACGGATTTCGAGCCTGGACCACGGACAACTCGCGAGACTGGGAATCGACCGTGGAAATCGGGAAGTTGTCCTTAAGAATCCCGATCGATCCTCGGGGAAGACGAAGAGGGACCGAAGGCTGTACCAATTCGCGAAGCCACAACTTACGGCGGTGCTTACCGGTGAACCTTCGAGTTCGCTGTGAGAGGAGTTAGGAATCGAATCTCTGGTCGGAAGATCGAGAGGTCCGCGTAATCTACTGGCAGAAGCGCGCGGATGAAACTGGGTGAGATAGGAGCGATCGAACTTGACGCCGACTTTCCGCCGCGATTTCCTTCGAACGGTTCGCGGAGAGAACTCCGTGCCCCGATACAATCGAGCATATCGTTCCTCAGCTTCGGGAGAAGCGACTGTTCCCCGCGACCGGATGCGACGGCACCGCTACGGAACGGCAAGAGGAAGACAGGCCCTATCGGCCGTGATCGCGATCCCGACGGCGCGCGGACCTTCGCGACTCGCTTCCGCTCGAAGGGAATAATGTTTGAAACGAGCATTCCGTTCGGTGAGCGGAACGTTGAATTTTACGGTGCACTTTCGGCCAGCCGCATCGGGTACAGTGTGGACAGTGTTGCGGAGAGACGTAACATGTAATGGGGACGTGTTAAATGATAGAGAAACGAGTGTCGAAACGTTTCAGTGCAACGGGGAGGAAAGCGGTCGAGTCGCGTGGGATGTTAGAGACGAACGGTGTCGTTGGATCACAGCGATCCTGTCGTACAGTGTCCGTGTGCTTCCGTGGATCAGCGAGACTCCTGCTCGCCGTGAATCACTGCCGTAACGTAAGCAATCGTGGCCGCGTCGCAACGGAACACGACCGACAGGATAATTATACGGTGACCGATGCGGGAAACTATTAAAGCCGATTGAAAGCTTGCCGAGTGGTCTCGATCGAACGGCCGATCGGTTCAGGCGGAGTCGACGTTGCGAAGCATTATGGTTTCCGGCGACGATTAGGCCGTGCACCGGGAACGGAAAAGACGGAGCTCGGAAGAATGCAGGGGGTACTCGGCGGGATGCACGCAGAGAAACTGCGAGAAAGAATGATCGATGAAACGTCTAGAGCGTTGAGGAAATTACTTTAACGAGTCCCGCCTAATGCATCGCGAACGACTTTGCGGTCGTCAGTGCGACCAGAAGCATAATAGCGTCCACGACCACCTTTTCTCTATATCCCGCTATCTCTCTTCCCCCCTTCTCTCTCCCCTTCTTCTATCTGTCCGCCTTCCGTCTCTCTCTCTCCCTCTTTATCTTTCTCTCCCGTTTCTGTCCATCCTCGTGTCCGTTTCTCTCCACCCCGATCTCTTTCTCTAACGCTTCGACCAACACGGGATAACGCCGTGCCAACGCCAACGAAATACTCCTGCCGTTAATTGCTTTCATTAGCGAATATCCCCGACAACGTAGCGCCGAGTAAGGTCGCGCTTTCTTCCGCGACCGCCGGGAAGCCACCTGCCCGCGAGAAACTTCACCTGCGATCCACAGCCACCGGACGACACGGGGGGAACGAGGAAACGAGGAATCGAATGAAGTTGGCGGAGCCGTGCGATCGGAAACGCAGTGCACGCGCCAGCCGGAGGTTCGCTGTTCCCCTCCTTCTCGATGCAAACAGTGAAACAGTGTTGTCGTGACGTTCACGCGAAACAAACCTCCCGACCGTGAACCCCGAGAAGGAACTCGCGGAATTCGGAGATCGACGAGAGTCGCGTGAAATGCCACGTCGTTCGAGCACCAGACGACGCTAGCAAGTTTCTCTCGGGACTCGAGGCGCGATTCGGCAAAACGTCGCGAAATGCGTGTGAGATAGTATATCAGTATGTGAAAGAGCCTCGCCGAGGAAAAGCGATGTCTCCTTCTCTTCCCGTACTCGTCTGTTTTATCGTTTCTTTTGGTAAGTCGAAGGTCACACAGCTTCTAACGATAAACTACCAGCTCTCCGCGCTCCGGAGAATTCGCGAGCGGTTCGAATTAGTTCCTCTCAGTTACTTATCACGGTTTTCTTCGTGTCGTCGTGACTGATCGTCGCACAGCCTCGACGAACGTTCTTCCCGTTCGAATTGCTAATCCGACGTTTACGATACTTTTATTCGCGACATTCCGGTGAATAGCAATGCTTTGCCACAACATTCCGCCCCCGGCGAGCTTAGCGTATAACAGGGTGGAGCCCGCGTATCGTTCGGTTCGATTGAATTCGATGAACTCCACCCTAGCGAAAGAAAGAGGAAAAACTACCCCCGGATTTGCTCGCTAGTCCCCTCGAGGCGACAACCGCGTATACGAGACTCGACTAATCTTGTAAAGATTGTCACCGTTGTCGCTGTGTTTCTAGTAGGTGCGAATGAGAGGAAACAACTTGAAACGTTTGAAGACTTGTCGCTCTATTATCAGCGAAAGCGCAAGATATACTCTCGAAGGAAACGACGCAACTAAGGGGCTCGAGTTGCGATAGCTCTTTGCTATTCGCTGTAAAGAACATCATAGCTCCGCTATTTTCCAATTGGAAGAGGGAGAGAATGCTCGTAGATCTCCGCTCGACACACTTCCCGTAAACGCTAGGGAAAGTGGGTGTATACTGTTTCAATGATGCTTCCGTTTATCCTTCACATTTCTCGCAATATTCTTTTATACGATTGTCCGGGGAATCTTATGAAGGAGGGTCCGGTGTGTTCCGCGCGAAGCAGGAACAGAGGGTCGACGCCGGCACGACGATTTAATGCACAAATAACTTGCCGTCCGTCTTTAGCCGCGTTCCCTTTTCCTCGCCCACCTGCTGTCGCTTCTTCCCTCTGGAGAGCTTGCCCCGTGAAAAGTTAGAATAGTTTTTTCCCGAGGAACTCGCCATGATTGTTACGATTGTGAAAGGAAAGCACGCCCTGGAAACACGATTTTACACAATTCTCTGTCTCGCGCCTTCTTTCCTCTATCGCATTACTCGCCACTTTTCCCCCTCTCCTCGTTTCGCTCCTCTTCCGCTCCCTTTCGCCGTTCGCGATAGTTCTTCCGCGTTGACAACGTGAAACCGCGTGAAATCGATCTTCACCGATGCACCCTTGCGCTCGGGGTTCTCCGAAATTAACCGACGTCGCGTCGTTTCGCCGCGAATTTCGGGAATTACTCGCAGAACGTTCGACCCGTTCGAAAATGAGCCTCCGCCCAGATTCGACGACTGGCCGACGTGAAAAATTTTAATTGGCGCTCGTGATTCGCATTGAAAGCGGTATCAATTCAAAGTGCACGGCTCGTCTTGTTTAATCCCGCCGGATTACGGGGGACAGTGAATATTGAACTGACGAATTCACTTTGATCGATCATCCATAGACCGGGTCGCGGTCACTGAATTGCCGATACGAGCCAGACTACGAGCCGTTTATACGCCGATCGAGACCGTTGAACGTAGTGTTCGCGTTTATGACGTTGTGCCGTGAAACAGCGCACCTAATTCCAGCACCTCGCCGCCGCTGCCGCCATTGCCGCCGCCGCCGGCGTGTCCCGCCGCCGACGCAGCGCTTCGCCACCTGTTTCAACCGCTCCAAGATTCGTCCGAATCAAAGCGACGCCTTAACGAAAACAATCTTCTCGCAAGTCGATCGTTGTCTCTAGTGCAAAAAGCCGTCGGAAGAAAGTTCGTCGACGAAACGTGTACCTGCGTGGACTCGGAAATAAGTTTAACCATTCTCGAACGATTTTCTCGCGTACGACAAATGCAGCCTGAGAAAGCGAATTCGGTAAAATTTAAAACTGCTGTCGGGTAACCGTACGAGCGACCGAGAGAATTGAACCGTTCATTTGCTTTTCGTTACTCGCCGACAACGAGGTGCCTGCGCGTTTGATTTAAGCAACGTTTCTTCCAACCAAGATTTCATGTTAGATGAAACATCCAACTCGAATCTTTCGCGACAACGCGTGCAGTTTCTCATATTCGGCGCGAACTCAACGACAATTAATTGACGCCCAACCGTGCGAGGAACGGTTCAAACGGCACCGCGTCGACATTTATGAAATATTTTCCGAGGCACGCCCAGGAAGCGAACAGTTATGTAGAAAATGCGAGCCGTTCGCCGGAAACAAAAATACGTTGTTAGAGAGTTTTATTGCCGCGCGTAACGCAAAAATATCATCCGAGTCGCGACGTAAGAAGATCCGAGTGGCTTTCAGAGAATACGCGGAACGCGTTTCCCTTCGGGGCACAAGAAATTCGATTTATATACGTCCTGACTGTCGGTAAAACGGGCCAGGCAAACTGGATGTAAACTCCACGGGAGGCAAGTGTTTTCAAATACAAGACGAAGCGTGTGTAAATTTCCAGGAAGGTTGCGAAACGATAAAACACGATAACGTCGCCCTGCGTTGACCCTAAAATTACGTAGCGAATTTATCTGTATTTACCGAAATAAACTGCGCTGCACGCTATCGTCCGTATGCGCACGCAGTTACTGTCTTCTCTCTTTTTTCATATCCATTCGGGCAACCGAACTTCACGAGTTATTTGCTCGATTCACAGGCTCCGCCGTCGTTCGGACGAAAAAGTTAAACGGTTCCCTTATCCTCTCGATCCTTCCGATCAGTTTCCAATCGCTCTCGTCGCTCTGCGCGAAAGTTTTCAAGAACGTCGACCAGACTCGCACCTCGTTTCGTACTCGGAGTTGAACCGCAGATATGCGTGCACTCGCCGAGTACCGCGAACAGGGGAATTTGTCCGAGTTGAACGGCCGAACCGCATCGTACGGACATAAACGGGAGTCGAATTCTCGCTCATCGACGCGACGTTCGCGAGTGGCAATGGGAGACGTATACTTTCCGAGAGCGCCTTGAACGGTTCTTAATCGAGGGGACGAGGAGTTTTTTAATTCTAATGTCTTCTTTCGTCGTAAGAGAGACAACATTCAGATGTATTTTTCAGTGACGATCTTCTCAATTGTAACGTTTTATTCGATAATAAATCTAAACAAACTATCGAAAAAATGAATTTGGAACGGTTCATTGAATTCCTAAATATAATCACGTTGCTTATAACTTTAAATAATAGTATCGATAGGATTAATTTCATTTTCCTCGTGTGAAATATAGGATTGCGATCGTCACAAATATGCGACGCTAGTAGGGAACGTCTTGAATTTTATTGTACAAACGAAATTCAAGGAAAAGAGCAAATTCAAATTATTCAGAGGCTCGAACGGTTAATAGTAACTCCGACGGATCTCTTGGGCGGGATGAAAGAAACGCTGGAACAAATAACAGAGGCGGACAAAGACGTGGAAAAGTTGAAACGGATGGAAATGACGTTAGCAAAACAACCGATGAAAGTTGCTCCTGGATAGAAGGGATAATGGAAACGAGAAGCGCGGAACGGGATGGAACGAAATAGGATTTTGCGGTGAACAACCAAACCAACCAGCGGGTTTCATTGCCGAGGAGGCCGGCCCTGCGATAGTTAGCAGTGACGGACAAGCGTCAGCCGACGGTCGTTGAAATAATTATAAAGCTGGTAGCGCAGAGTCATCCGGTATGCCGTACCAGGCTCCAAAGGTTCTTCGAAAGTTGGAAGACAAGGGTGACAGGGATGTGACGTGTTATGTGGCGGCGAGGAGAAAATCCGCGTCACCGTTTCCCAAGAAGCTTGTTCCCCGGGGAACTTCTCTGGCTCTCTACCAGTTATTACGTATTCAACGATCTCGTGACGAAAATTTGTTCAGTCCACGTAACTTCCGAGGAAAAGTGCGGCCGCGTCGAAGGCGGCACGAACCGCCGCGCGGCTCGAGGCAGGGAATGTTGTATTTACGACTATCTGGCCGAATGTCGTTTACGTGGAATGCGGAAGGGTTCTCGATCGAAGGACAGACAAGGGTACAAAAGAGAGACAAAAGAGGTGGGTGATGTGGATGATAACGATCGTGTAAAAATCCGCCGAGTGTAAAGGTTTTGTATCATCGCTGCGGCAGATTAATGTCCGTTCGCTATTTTCGGTTCAGCGGAACCCACCGGAAGCGGGAGCCGGCAGGGGAAAGACCGTGCTCGGTAAGTCCAGCGTGAAATTAATTCATGAAAACGCGGGTACTCGGATTATCGCGTCCCTCGGTGTTTCCACTTTTAACTCGTTCGCGATCGAGAGACCGCGGGATAAAGCTCGCCAAGGAACCAGGTGGCCGACGAGAGAAAAGCGAAGGAAAACCAAGGCAAAGCCGAGCGAAAACCCGGCGGCCGGGATGACAACCAGACATATTTCCCAGACAACGCCCGCGCAATTTCGTCGGCAGGGCGAGTCCGGGGGGGTTTTGGGAAAAGTCGAGCAACGTCGCGAGGAAAATTCAACCGCAGTGTCTCGGGGACAGAATTAATTCTCTCGTCGAAGTGGAACCGGCGGCGTAGCAGTTGCGGTTACTCGCGGCGCTCTTAGCCGGCTCGTCTTAACTCTCGTATGCCCGCTCGAAAGTTTAAGAGTCCAACGTCACCGGAGATCCTTAAATGTTCCCACGGGGGACGAGTTCGCTCTGGAAACGGTTCTTCCCTAATGCAACATACGTTCCGAAGCGCAGCCGGGGAATTCCTTTACCGCACGCTGCGCTGCTCACAGGCTGGATTTTAATTACTACGAAAGAACGCGCCGCCATGCGTTGCGTCTCGCGAAAGGAATTCGATCATTTTACCGATTCACGGTCCGCTACGTCCTTTCGAATACCGAGTACCTACTGTTATTAACCCTTTACACTCTAGAGGCGACTCTCACCACATGGTTCGATACGACAAAACTGAAGTTGAATATTTAATATTTGAAATTAAAGTTTGCATTGCTGCGTGAAATATTTGAATAAAACACCTCTGTTGCTTAATTTATCTATGTTATCGTTAAATTAGTTTCAAACAATACGACCTATATCTCGTCAAATGTTGAACATTTTCATTGAAAGACTTTCGAGTGCAAAGGGTTAAAACTGTTCGGGTAAATGGGAACAAATGATCTCGATCTAATCGTACAACTGAGGGAAAGAAGGTATTGTCGCGTGAAACCTATCGTACCGAACCGCTGAAACATTCGGGGATCGTTTCGTTCTATGCTTTCTCCGGAGAAATTGCGACCGACACTTTGTTCGTTATCATTTTGTATAAAAGAAGCAGCGGTTTGAAAGGGGTAAGGTGGGAGGAGTGCATCTTCGACGGAATCAACGTTTGCGGTGCAAAAGTAAACGTGTATCTTGGCCTGGTGCTTACTTAGGGTGAACTCGTCTTAACCACTCTTGGACTGGGAAAGCTCCGAAGTGTAGCGTACGAGTGCATGGTCTGGTAAACTAACGAAAGAGAATATTCCATTGCGATAGTGGTTCTTCCTACACACGGCTGATTCTAGAGAGCAGTCGCAAAGAAAAGCTCGCCGGCATTCTTGTCCGCGTTTCAACTTCGCTCCCGCTGATCCCGGGATTTGGACGCGCCTCTCGATTTCCGCTTCGAACCTTTGATCGGATTCCGCCGATCGAATCCACGATTACACCGCACCGCCAGCGCCTGTTCTTTCTCCGAAAAACAAATGGATCCCCGGTGGATTCGCGCGAGCCCGAGCCCTCGAGATCGAGCGCGATCGGCAATGCGACCCGATCCGATACGATACGGGCGCGCCACCTGGCCGAATCTCACTTGGGTTTATTTAAATTTCAGTTGTCCCGTGTCTATCGATTAAGCTCGCGTTCGGCCAATGATCTCGTTGCCGCGTCGCGCCGCCTCAGGTACCGCTGTCCCGAAAACCTCGCAGAGACCGAGAGTAACGCGATCTGCGGCGGTCCGCCGATCGAACGCATACAATTATCCCGGAAATTCGATTTCCCGCTCTTTTTATGGACCGAAAGAGGGTTTTATTCTTCGTCACCGTTCCATTCTATTTTCGATACGACAATTACGAATGTACAATTGAATCGAGGCGCGCCGCGGCAGCTTTTCCGGCGACAATTGCGCGCGAAATTCTCGCGGATAAAATACGATCGTCGCTCCGAGGCGGAATCGTGAAATGCGTTCAAAACGATTGCTTGCGTTTTTCGTTGTATAATTTAAGGGGATAGCAATTTGGGGCTGGCAAACGGCGCGAGGAGAGGAAGGAGAGTCGATCATTCGTGAACAATGGCACTCTATGGATGTTATTCCGCTAGAATAGGAGGAAAATAGCTCGATAGTCCCCAAACTGTCGGTCCGGTTACACGCTGTTACTCCCGCGGAACTGCCCCCGACTCCTCTTAACTCGCGTTCGACCATCGCTCTGTGTGTTTCGCTGCCAGCAAAATTGACCGGAAATGTTTTTTCATTGACGCCGCGTTTCCGTCGACGATTTCCACCGGCACCACGGATACACCGGTTGTACACCTTTAATTTTTAACTTATATACGCTTCACACTTTCCTCCGTGCCAGCCGTGTTTCAAACGTCAACGTATTGCTAATTGCAAATCCGTTTTCCCTCCTTCCTTCTCTGTTGTTTCTCCCGTTTCTCGCTGTTTTTCCCCCGTCCCTCCCGGCATTTCGTCCGAACGAATCGATCGACCGTTGGAACACTTCCACCGTTACTAAATCACGGAACCGGCGATCCGGTATCTGCGCCCTAACGTACCAGTGACGCACGTTCGAACGCGTTACGCATCTTTCGACCAATAATGGGCCATCGTGGAACGTAATAAAAAAAAAAAACGACGATCGAGAGCGGTTCATATTCGTTACGAACGCATTCTGTATTCTATACGCGACGCGCTGTCGATTTGACTCAGTTACGGTACGCTCAAGTGGAAAATTGCAGTTGATGAAAGGACGTTTCATCGCGAAAGCGGAACGAAACCAAAGTAAACGAGAAGCGGCGAACAGATTTTTCTCGAATCGCGGAGCGCGAATGGAGACTTAACTGGCGATAGTGCAAATGTGTTAGCGTTTACTCGCTCGCGTCTTTCAACGATGGGGAACGGTAGTAGAAACATTGACGCGCGCAGCGATGCGACGGCGGAAGCATACGAAGACGTCGACAAGGAAATTGGACATTCTCCTAACGTCGACGACGAGTCCGCGAGTCAACGTATTTTAATTCTTCTGAAAGTTTCTAGCTTTTCAAAGCGTTCCGCGTCCCATGGCGTACCGACTTTACGTAAGCTCTCGGGAGATCGCTTAACCGAATAGCAGCCAGTTAGCTCGAGATTATTTAATTCCTCGCCCCCCTCTCCGCCGCCCGCCTTCGCAATTTTCTCTATTTTTGTCTCGGCAGTTGCGTGTCGGCGAGATTAAATCTAGATGGCGTGCCTAATAAATGCAGATAATCGTGGAATTTTCACGTCGCCCGATTTTTAAAAGTATAAACGCCTTTTAGCTAGTTCGCCGGTCGCGTCGATTAACTTTTACGAACCATATGACACGAAAGTGGAAATAAGCAAACTCCGGCAGCTTGATACTTTTGCCGGCGAACTTGTACGGTGAAAATAATTCCACGAGATTCCAAGAGAATGACGATTAATCGTTCGTTGTTTTCCAGGTGGTATAGCATCATGTTTAAGAAATTTTCGAACCGACTTTCTGGAGGAGTGGCCGACCCCTGGAACGGGACCTCATTTCGACACCTCCATGCAATCAAACTTTACCGGATTGGTGGGGAAAGAAGTGAATCTAATCTGCAAAGTGAAAAACCTCGGAAATCGAACGGTGAGTTTCAATGGATTTCCCCTGCTATCGAACAACCAACCGCGGATCTCGTAGATCGCGACCCTTCGGGATCCCGATTCAACCGGGAGCCCGTTAAATGAATGAACGGCGAATGAAGTTTTTCATTTTTCCCTGAAAGATCGAAGAGAAAGGGTCCCATTCGAAATTATTTTTCTCCTGGCACGGCAGCTTATTCGCGGTCGTCCCCTCTCGAGCGAGCTCGAGTTCGTTTGTTCTGCGGATTGATCGAATCTCTCAAAGGAGTGCTCGATAAAGTTCGACAAATAGGATCCTCCAAGGAAGATAGAATTTCTGAATGGCGGATAATGTTCTCGAAGGCAAACGATCCGGTTAGTTAACCGGGCAACCCGGATTTCTTCGTTATTTCGAATTACGAGACCATTTCGGTTCACCCCGGGAAGTTTGATTCTAGATTACCGTCGGCATGTAAATACGAATTCAAAGGTTGATCTGTTTGGACGCGCGGTCTCGCATTTATAAACGATCGTTGGAAGGTGGAACAGTCGGTCGGCCGCTTACAAAGGCGACGGGCGCATAGTCGAGGCGTGTTCCGTCGGAGCAGCCGACAACACGCCGTCGATACACCGTCAACGATAATAGCGGTCTCATTAGTAGGCGTATAAAGACTGCGAGCTAATCAACGGTAGTTTCACTTCGGCTTAAAGCTTCTCAATGGGAGCAATCGCAATTTTCTCGGGTTGAATACCGTGAAAGCCAAGGTTTCGAACGCGTACTAAAAGTATTTCATCGTCGCTCGCTCGTTTCCCGCGAATTCCTGAAATCAATTTGGCCAACTTCGAATCCCCGATTTTTCGCGAAACTTTTCGGATACCTTCCGGCAGTTGTCGCTCTCTCCTCTTTTCGCCCTCCCTCCCTCTCTCTCTCTCTCTCTCTCTCTCTCTCTCTCTCTCTCTCTCTCTCTCTCTCTCTCTCTCTCTCTCTCTCTCTCTCTCTCTCTCTCTCTCTCTCTTCTCTCTCTCTCTCTCTCTCTCTCTCTCTCTCTCTCTCTCTCTCCTCTCTCTCCTCTCTCTCTCTCTCTCTCTCTCTCTCTCTCTCTCTCTCTCTCTCTCTCTCTCTCTCTCTCTCTCTCCTCTCTCTCTCTCTCTCTCTCTCTCTCTCTCTCTCTCTCTCTCTCTCTCTCTCTCTCTCTCTCTCTCTCTCTCTCTCTCTCTCTCTCTCTCTCTCTCTCTCTCTCTCTCTCTCTCTCTCTCTCTCTCTCTCTCTCCCTCTCTCTCTCTCTCTCTCTCTCTCTCTCTCTCTCTCTCTCTCTTCTCTCTCTCTCTCTCTCTCTCTCTCTCTCTCTCTCTCTCTCTCTCTCTCTCTCTCTCTCTCTCTCTCTCTCCCTCCCCCTCTTCCTCTTTTTCTAATGCGCTTCCGTTGTTTTTCTTTTTCTATTTTCTGTATTCGCGTGCTACGTAAAAAGCTCGAAAGGACTCCCATTTTTCAAGCTACAGCCAACCTGCAATAGCTAGGAACAAAGCGTTCGACATCATTACACTGTTCCGCGCGTATCTCCGTAGGGCAGGAAAATGCCAGCATGTACGGCCGCGTACGGATAGACTCACACGCAACCGGCACTCTTTTATCCGGACAAAGATCGGCGAGTCCTTATTTTCTCGACATCTGCCCTCCGTCTTCTTTCGATCCCATTTCTCCTCCTACGTGCTTTCACGGAGAGAGCTTGTAATCCCGACGAGCATCAATGGGAGCGGAAGTCGGCGAACGAACGAACGAACGAACGAACGAACTTCGAGTGTTCTCCATGCAAACAACGTAGAAATGGTTAGATCACGTCGCCGCGCATCCGACTGACTTTGTACTCGACTAATTATTACAAGGTTGCCCATAATGGGACACGTAACGGTCTTTATCTTCGTGTTACGTCGTCTGATGTCCTCGGAATATCGTTAACGTCGCGCGGGATTGCGTAACGTTAATGTGCTTATCGAATAAACAACGGTGTCCTCCGCTTCCCGAATCCAAGTTCGCGCGAGCTACTGTCCTGTTCGTCCGTCCAAGTTCGCGCAGCTTCGGATCGCGCTCGTAAATGAATGTTCGGTTTAATGGCACGACAATTTCAAGGAGACGAAAAGACGATAAAGGGAGACCGTAGCAGCGCGGACAGCGCGATTCAATTCGGAAAACGGGAAAACCGCGAATACTCGCTCGACAGCGCCATTCGTAGACACTTGGCTCGTCGCAGTGGCTCGGGTCCTTTCACCCGCGAGTAAAATGCGCCACCCTCGCGAGTCGCGGTGCACCGTGGAACACTGGGAAACGGCGCTCGCGATCGCGGGGACTGCATAGATTTCGGTTGGATTTCACCGAACAATACCGAGACTAATGCCGATGATACAACGCACCGACGATGCCATCTCTGGAACTCGTTGGCTCGTCGCATTCGCTAAATCCGCGGCCGAGCCAGCGGAATATCACGACGGAGTCACACTTTTCTCGCGTGCGATACTATTAGCGTTGCGAGAAATTAGTGTACGCGCTCGCGGTTAAGGAATTAAATAACGCGTTCTCTTGTTCGTCGTTTCGCGTCTTCTCTTTCGAAAATGGCTTTCGACATACCAGTAGACGATGGGTTTTCGGAGAAACGATAAATTTCAGTGAATACCACTTTACGGCTGCGAACACACGGATACGTAACGTCGTACGATTTGTCCGAGTCTCTGGTCGTTCTTCGGGCGACAATCGGGGTCAATCGGATGTAAATGTAACTCGAGGAGAATACACGGCGCAGAACTGCGTTCACGATTCATCGATATCGCCGGTAGATTGTCGCGATTTAAATATCCGCGGAAGTCGGCCGATTTGCCCCGGAATGAACGCGACACGCGTGGGCGCGCGTCAAGATTCGCGTATCAAGTTTTTCATCGATTCCATCGAGAGGCATTTGCTCGATCGAGTAACCGCAAAAATTGCCGGGACCAACGGGTCCGACCTACTTTCCCCCGTGCACTCGAAACCCGCGAATAAAAGAGAGCTGAAATAACACGCTTCGCGATGATTTTTCGCTTTGATTGATAATCGCCGGCCGGAATCGATGCGCGAACCCGTCGCGGCGCGTCGGGGCTTTGTCCCCGGATAATTATTTCTATTAAATCGGTCGTCGGATGATACTATGAACCTATCCGACCGACGTTTATGCGACTCCATAATGCGATAATAAGATTTACGAGTGATTCTAGATAACGCGCGGCGTCGTTCTAGCTCATAAAATTCGAAGCTTCTTTCGATTTGTTTCCTTGCAACCGGAGCTATCGTTTCGCCGCCGTGAACTGGAAAATCATTCCGTTCTAACATGGATTCGATGCAGAAAAACGAGGAGGGACGTTCGCCGGTTTAAGTGAAACGGAACGAGGCATAAAGCGATCCGAGAAGAAGACTGTGAAAAACAAGGAAAAGGAGACAGAGGGAAAGCAGAAGACGAGGAAGAAGAAGAAGAAGAAGAAGAACACTTTAAGAAAAACTTTGGACCAATATTCGTATTTTGCTACAGGTTTCCTGGGTAAGACACCGGGACATACACTTACTAACGGTCGGTCGTTACACGTACACGAGCGACCAACGCTTCGAAGCTGTGCACTACCCACACACCGAAGAGTGGACGCTGAAGATACGATATCCTCACTGCAAGGATTCCGGGATTTATGAGTGCCAAATATCAACGACACCGCCTATCGGCCATCCTGTTTATCTAACGATAGTTGGTGAGTGAAACGTTATATATATATACATACGAGACGAGAAATTCCGTGCGCCGGGTATCGTTTCACGTCGAGCCTGTCTAAATACTTTCATCGTACTTCCCCGTTTCATTACCGTTCATCGAATTATTCCTTTCAAACGGGGATCGATCCAACGATAATCAGCCAGTCGTCGACAGCGACTGAAAATTCCGCGATGCATCGCGCCCGAGGATTCGCTCGGTCGGAATCGGGATTGTTATTCGCGTCGAAAGTTGACACGTGTCTCGGAGGCATCATAAATACAAGCAGCGGCGCGCGGTGTGCACGCGTGTTCATTTAACACCGATATCGGCGCCGATTTAATGAACCGAACGTTATGTGGGTCAATTATTTTACCGATTCCGACACGTTCCGGTTACTACGTCGGGACCGTTAATATCGGATAACGACGCCTTGTTAAACTAAAACGCGATTTCATACGATTCGAACTGCGCATTTCGGATCTACGGAAATTTCTTGAATTCCCGGCATTCCCGAGATGCGCCGAGTGTCCCGGGAAAAGCGGGTTATTCGCGGGGAATCGCGTTCGAAGGGGTCAGGAGCGAAGATGGCGCGAATGCGAAACGAATTTCGGCGGTCGCCGGGTAGGGGGAAAAAAAGGGATACGGGTGGAACACGTCTACGAGCGTGTCCGCGATCGATGCGTTTGAAATTCAGTTCAAGATTGATGCGGAGACGTGTGTAGCGATGCCGCGTGAAAGGGGTCAATCGAGGATACGTATGAAATCCATACAAAGATTTTCATGCGGGTATTGAAACCAGGTGAAATCAGGCCGTTCACGAGCTCGTATATCCTCGCAGGTGTACCGTTAATGACTGCTCTGATACTTTAACCGGGGCGCACTATTAAATGAGAGGATCTTATCGCACTGGTTTGACCTGAAAACGTTACCCAACGCTTGTTTCCATTTGTCGCTGTGCGATAAAAATGTCGGCCATTTATACAATATTTCACGCGGACCTGTGCATACCGTTTTGTCCACAATGTACCTTCATCCTGATCGCATCGTACGATCGATCTTCGTGTTGCGAACAAACATCTCGACAATAAGTTTCCACCAATTATTCTTTAATCACTTGAACCCGGAACAGTTGAACGTTGACTGATTAACCTTTCACGGGCGAATATCAACGTTTCGACGAGATTCTCATATTTAGAAGACCAAGTCGTGAACGAATGATATAACACTAGGTTTACGGGCGTTTATTGTACAGTTTATTCTATTGTTCCTGGGGAAGTTGATATTCGTTCATGTAGATTTTGGAAATTGTAGATGTAGAAATAGACAATCAGGATTCATATTTGCGTAAATGGATCAACGAAAACCGATTGAAACGTTTGCCAAATAATGTTTATGAAGTTCAATCTCCGTTAAATTGACGCGTTCCGTAAACCTAGTGTCAATTACTCGAATAGCAAAAGATCATCATGTAGTTTCATATTTTTCTATTGTTCAGATAATTGATATATAATTCAGCTTCATCCGTTAACTCGTTTGCATCATACGAAAAAGTGGAAAATTGGTCCTCACAAATGTTTCCATTGCATCGAAATAAGAATGGTTCGCAACGTATGAAAAAGTAAGAACCTATATAGCAACCTATACATTCCCCTCTTTTATGATATACAAATTACACAACGGCGGCGCGCCTATATGCGCTTATGATGCAAACGTATTAAGGGTATTAATGGAAGCTGCAAATCGAAAACTGATATCTTCCGCGTTGAACGAATTTCGTTTAATCGACACGAATCGAAACGTTTAAATAATTTTCAAGCACACCGCCGCGTCCACCGCTGGCCAACGATTCTCAATGGAGACCCGTTGGAATGGAAATAAACGCGTCGCCTTGAATGTCACCGACCAGCACCACTAGCCGCCGCGGACCGTTCGCGTCCGAAGTTCAATAAATACTTGAAATTCGATTTTTCAGAGCCAGTTACCATTATCGTCGGAGCTCCCGATCTGTTCGTCAACAAAGGTAGCACCATTAACCTGACCTGCGTGGTGAAGTACGCTCCAGAACCGCCGCCCTCGATGACGTGGAGTCACAACACGGAGGTGAATATACCCGCGTCCCGCGAGACATTCCCGAGCGATGATAAACCAGGATCGGAAAGCGATTTTTCATAGGATTCGAACGGAGAGGCCGCGCAACGCGGCGACGCGCGAGTCTGCAGCCGTTAAGATGGCGCGGCGGGAGCATTCTGCGTTCATTTAACGTTCTCGCTGGGTCCTTTGTGGCCGTTCAAAGGGAACACGTCGAGGAAAACGCGGCGCGTGTAAATACACTGCGGTGTGTATCTTTTTACCATTCTTCTCGCGAACCGTGAACCAAAACACCGTCTGTCTTCGCACGGAGCAACGATATTACATGCCACCGCGAGAATCCAGCGCGGAAGCGCGGCCTCCACGGGAATATGAAAATGCAGCCGCGGCACCTTTGAGGAAATGATTGCGATCCGTAGACTACGTCGTACCCGTGGATCCAATATCGCTTCTTTCTAACCGTACGCCTGAATTCAACGTGCCGTTCGCGTTTTCGAAAATACGCGGACGTTCGCCGTTTTCGAAAACATCTCTCGCGTCGGACGACTCACGGTCGAGTATCAGACTGAAATTCCTCGATAATGACGGGACAGCGGAATCTTTCGACCGGACTCGTAAGTTTCATCGTTTCTCGCGAAGCTTTTAAAATTCTTTCCACTTGATTTTCCTCTCCGTTTCTCACGCTTTTCCTCATAAACCTCGTTCCATTTGCGCTGATTAAATACCGTTCCCACGGCGTGGACGAATGTACGTTCCCAATTAGGAAACCGGATAGTCCAATTCCATCTCGGTTTAGAAGGTTTTCCCGTCGAGTCCGGTACAATTTGTGACCGACAGGTAAATGCAATTCTTTCGAGGAGCGCGAAAGCAATTCAGACGTAATCCGGGAAATAAATTGAACCCATTTCGAGTCTGTTCCCCTTAATGTCTGTGGTTCTTACTTTTTGGAAGGTATCGTCGATTATGTACCGGGTTCCTCGCGAGGAGCGGCCGGTGTCGAGGAAACACGCTGGAGCGGCCTGGAGAATTTTGTAACTCGCGTCGACTCGGTTTATCGTCGGAACATTCGGATCTTTTTTTTTCCGTGTAATGAGTCGCGTTACCGGCCGCTCCGGCCGCAGCCTGGTAAACGCGGCTGTGTAAAGGCAATTTTATCTGTTCGTCCAGATAATTAATTTCGACTCGCCGCGCGGCGGTATCAGCTTGGTGACGGAGAAAGGGCCCGAAACGACGAGCCGGTTAATGATCCAGAAAGCCGTGCCGAGCGACTCCGGGATCTACACCTGCGAGCCAAGCAACGCGAATCCCAGCAGCATCAAAGTACACGTTGTTAACGGTCAGTCCATGGTCGTGAAATATTTGAAAGGAACCCGCACGCGTCGTTTCTTCGTTCCGTCGTTTCGCTCTTTTAATTCCCGAATAAATCGCGAACGTTCTCCTATGGAACGAGAGAAACGCGCGCCGGGACGGTTTAACCCTTGGCACTCTAGGTTGTCTTGTAATCTATCAGCAACTGTGACTAATTTTTATAGTATCCCTGACGAAAATGAAAAATACTATAACATTTCTTCGATCTTTTATTTCCCTTCTCAGTACAAAATTTGGATGTGCGGTGAATCTAATAATTTTAGGGTAGTTCCTTTAAGATTCATTGAAATATCTAATATTATAACCGGTGCAATATTGGAGCCTACAGAGTTCAAAGGGTTAACATCGATTCGAGTCGACGCCAGTTCGAGCGTTTCTGCGCGCACCGGTCCCTTGAAAGCCACGAGTTTCGCACGGTTTATCATTTTCAGTAACGAAGCACCATCGGTCGAGCGAAACGTTCGTGTAACTTAACACATCGCGCACCGGCTAATTATCGGGAAATTGAATTGTGCAGATTTTCAGTGAGATCCACTTATATCACTATCTATAAAAAAAACTCAGATATCATATTGTTGTGTAATGTATTTCAAACGGACGACTAGTTCTAATCAAATTTAATGTTTCTTTGAATGCTGTGGTAATTAGCAAAGTTATGCAGCTAAGAGTCTCCGTGTAAAAACGAGATTTCTCGTTACCAGTACGCAGTGTGTTAACGATCGAACGCGGTGTGAACGTTTGACGGTATCGCTCGCATCCTTACGGAGAAATATAAAAGAGAAATGACCGCGGGGAACGTTTAGAGGACGAAGATCGGTATACATCCGGCGGAAGACCTTATCGCGCACTGAAAACGGACACGTGCATTCAACGATAATTCGAAATGAGTTGAGCCAAGTTTCCGGTACGTTGTTTATCAACTTCAAGCGTTAATTGCTCGGTAGAATGACCAGTACAGCCTTAGTTGACGCGAATGCAGATCGATGCGACACGTCGGTGCGCGCCGGTAATTTATCACCGTCATCGTTCTAACCGATCCGCTCGCTAACGTCTGTTTGCCCGTTCTTTCTCTTGATTGTCCGAAAACGAACGGAGACGCGAACCTCGCTGCGCGGACGAGCCGATCCCTTTCGGCCGGCGGTATCCCGCGCGATTACGAGGTGAACGATTTATGTTACAGAGGAACATCCGGCAGCGATGCATCACGGGGACGGAAGTTCGTCGTACGTCAGGGCATGGTCGATCGGTTTTATAATTTTAGTAATAGTTAACGTACTATTTATATAAGAGGAAAAGAGCGCAGCCCTCGGGCGGAACTGGCGGAACGAGCGAAGAAGAAGAAGAAGAAGAAGAAGAAGAAGAAGGAACACATACTTACCCGACACGATATTGCATCGAGATCCGAAAGGATCGCGTCGCCTACCGATCGTTTGCGTTCTTTCGATAAATATTTGTGCAGGGTAAAACAGAATATTACCTACATTTACATTGAATTTCCGTGACCAAAACAGTTTTCGAATATCAGCACGGCACAATAATCGGTAAGAGCGTAGTATTTTGTTAAGATATATCATCAAGAACGAATAACTTACGACGTCTAAATTTATTGTATTATTTGTAAATAAATTTATTGTATGTACATATCAATAAAACGATTGTCTTTATCTTTCGACTTGTTCTTTGCACGCCACAAGTTGCATCGCCCTCTTTCGAACAACCCTCTTTTTCTCTCTCTTTCACTTTCTTCCCCTCTCTTTCCCACATTCTTTTTATTTTCGTTCGTACCCCGCAAGCGGAAGTTTCTTTCGTTTCGAAACTCCACGCGTGAAACTGGATTCCCTCGATCGACCACCGCGAGCACATTCAGCCAGTATTTCCCGCAGGAAGTTGCCGAAAGAAACGTCGACGCAGCGACGGCACCGCCTAATGACAACGTTAATTGCTTCGTCTATCTTGCGGCCATTAATTACACCGCGGTGCAACTGACTTTTCCGGGAAAGGTACGTTCTCGCAACGCCGGCCAACAAGAACCAGTAAAGTACGAGCAACGTTCCCGAACTCGAAGAACCTCGAGGTAGAACAGAATTCCGTGTCCCTTTGTTAAGAGCTCTATTAGCTACTCGCGGTGACAAAAATGTTAGTTATGTTTTTAATTGCTCGGGATGAAGTTCAAGCTTTCACGTCCGTTCAGACCAGTCTCCGCGGGAAACGGTGGCCGACGATCTGCTCGCGGAACTCGATCGACCGTGTCCCATCCGATTCGACATTTTAAAGTTTACCAATTAGCGACCGGCAACGATTGGCTGCGTGTAACGAGGGTAGGGCGCAGCCGTGCGCGAACGCGCGAGCGTTTGCCCCCGTTCGTATCAATTGGCCGCGGTGCAGCGAACGGTGTTCAAGTAGTCGATCAAGTCAACTATTTGTGGCTCTCTCAAGCGCGGAATGATGGGTGGAGCGGTCCATGCTCGATGATGTTGCTGTGTCTGTTGCTGTGTCTGCTGCTGCTGCTGCTGCTGCTGCAATTTCGGCCAACAATTGTTCAACTTTCCCTTTTTCTTTTCTCGCTTTCGCGGACTCTCCTGCAGCGTTATCGATTTGCCGAACACGAAGAGACAGGGACCGAGATAAGGTCGGAAGTCGGGTATACTTTGCTTGTAGACAAGATTGAAACCACCGGTGTCAGCCATCGCGTTCACGGGTACGTCCATTACCACTGTAACAGAATTGGAAAGGATCTGAGTAACTCTTATTTAGTCGGTTCCTTTACTTATCCCATCGTGAACCCATTGTTATGAGCTTCAGATCCTTGTTCATCTTTATTTTCACCCTAATCGGACCACGATGTGACTTTGAGTCATATTTGAACTATTTACTTAAATTTTTTGATTATTTCACATTGCATTTCCAAAAGTTTGTATGGGCTTTCAAAATTTGGGCCCTATAAACAATAACATTTCAATCGTTCCTTTTATTCTCATGAGTGAGAGTCACATCGTGCTATGATTCGTTATAAAAATAATTAATTATTCGTATTCGTTAATATAGCGATGCAGCTGCCGCGCTCCTTTCTATCGGTGAGATAAGAACAATAGTAGAATACTTTACTCTTATTAGCGATATATTAGGTCGTCCCATAAGTTTGCACCGCCCTATGATACTTAACATGAAATTGTGTCATTTTAAATATAAAATTGTTGTAACTTTACGACCTGTCTCGAATACCTTCCACCGACTAAACTGAAACAGTTCAAAATTGCATCGCCTGTGATTACAAAATGTAACACGAGGAATATATTAACACACCACGACAAGAACCATAAGTTCGTTCCCATAAGTTTGTACCGCTCATTCTTTTCTATTTGATAAAATGATACTTAACATGAAATTGTTTCATTTTAAATATAAAATTGTTGTAACTTTACCACCTGTCTCGAATACTCTCCACCCACTAAACTGAAACAGTTCAAAATTGCATCGCCTGCGATTACAAAATGTAACACGAGAAATATTAATACATTAACACACCACGACAAGAACTTACGAGACGACCTAATAATATCACCTCTCTAACCGCTAATGCCGTAGTCATTATTCGATAGGAGAAATGAAGAATGAGAGACGAGGAAGACGTACGGACGCACCGGTCATGAAAGTAACGTCCCAGCGTGTACCAACGAGAAGAAAGCTCGAAGGCTTCCCGTTCGACCTAGATCCGATCAGAGAAAATTAAGGGTATTTCCGTGGGAGCGTCGCGAATGTGCCGAAAGAGTCGAAGGCTGGCCCGCAGCTCGATTCGTATTCCCCACCGGGAAAGTTGTTTAATCAGAGACCGGCGGGCCACGGCAGTCGATACCGGCCGATTTCAAAAGCTCGTTCGAATATTCCGAAGGAAACATCGCGGGTCATGGTACTCGTTGTCCGCTCCGATTTCCATTCACCGAAACTTTCACCCGCAGCCGCGGCTCCTGATAACTTGCTTCTGTTTGCGATTCCCCGCGGACCGTAGTTTACCAACCTTTAACCAAGCTATGGAGGACACTGGAGTAGAGTCGCTTGGTAATTCTCGAGCTGGGCGGGTGCATCCGTGGGTTCGTGTTGATCTCGATCAGCCAGACGGAAAGATCCTCCATCACGACGAAATCGGCTCCGTACAGCTCGAAGCTGCAGCGTCTTCTGTCCATGTGCTCCTGGGAGGCCAGCATCGTTAGAACTATAGCTTCCGAGATCCTCGGGTAGATCCTCTCGTAGTACGGTTCACCGTCGAGTCCAATTTGCCTGTCGAACGCAACGGGCGTTTCGGTGCCGATCGTGAAAAACGATGCTCGGTTAGGATCGCGCGGTGTGTCGCGAAGGATTACATTGGCCCCGATTTAAAATGGGGAAGAACGGGTGGGCGCGACCGACGTCGGATGTACACGGCGGAGGGGGGCAGCGGACTTGGACCGACAACGAAGTACACGGTTCCTGAGCATATTTGCGCGACGGACCTATCAATCTCGAGATCCATCCCTACGGGCTATCGAGTGTAACGAACGGATAACCGAAACTTCTCCGTGGAACGAGTAGACCGGTCGGGCGAGATTACTTTAAATATTCGTTCAGCTTCTCGCAGTCCCATCCTTGATCGCGAACCGATTTTACGACTTCCTCCGAATACCCGCGCCTCCTCCTCCTCCGCCTCTCCTCGTCGTACTTCTCCTGAATGGCGGTATTGCAGATATGAATCGCTTCGTGATAAGTTGAGAAAGTGTAGGGCTTCGAGCTGAACCGGAGTAGTCCTTCCCTGATGGAAGAGGATAAAAAAGGATGGAGGAGGATCAGGAAAATTCTTTGATGGAATCCAGCCGAATCCCCGCTGCGGGGAAATACTTTCGAGGAAAATTCGACGGCGTCCTCTTCCGCGTCGCGAATTGATTCCGTGGAATCGCTTTACGAGTGCACTCGTCTTCGCGCTTTTCCGCCGGTTAGCGTGCATCGTTAAAGTCTACTCTACTTGTCCCGTCGCGGGGAGACTTACTTGAACAACCATATTGTCAATGGGAACGTGTTGGTGACCAAGTACCACTGCCTTATATCGAACTTCGTGTCGTGAATCAATAGCGGACGTTCTGAGGAGGAAGGTGACGCCCAGCGTTCAAGCCGAATGGAAAGAACGGATCCGCGAGGAACCACGTTCGAATTCGGGGATACGTACCGATGTACTTCTGGACGATGAAGTAATCCCTCGGTCTGCTCCTTACCTTCCGGAATATATCCTTCAAGTTATGCGATATGCTTATTCCTGTGCCGCAACAGAGCTCGCTAGGCTTTAAAATCCACATGTTCCTCATTCCGTTCAGCTCGTATTGCGGATCGACTTCCTTCAGTTTCGAGAGTGTCGATTTCGCTGTCTCGTAACACTTCTGAGGAAAAACCCCACCGGAGACCAACGTAATAAACGCGACATCGTAACCGAGAAACGTGTATCTCAAAGTATACGATACAAAGATAGACAAGAGAGAGAGAGAGAGAGACGGAATTCTATGATAGATGCTCGATTACAGAGAAGAAACGAATGCGTCGCAAGTGTACCTGTAAATGTTGTCGAGCTTTCTCGGACGTGTACTCGATTCCGCCGCCTTCGTGAACGGCGGCGGTGTAATCGTCTAAAAAGGAATTCCATTCTTCTTCGGAAAGCTCGGCGACAAAGTCTTCATCTATGTTTCGGTGGTTCGCGCAAGCAATGAATTCCTCGCAACGCTTTATAGCGCATTCCAGTCGACTCATTGGAATGGTACGTTGCCCGGGGTCGACGGTGTCCCGGTCATCTCGCATTCTTTGTACGAACCACTTCAACAGGCCAGCGGCAGCGGTCAGTCGAAAATCCTCGAGAAAAGCTTTCGGCTCTCCGGTGAGGTTGTAACTTCGTGGGAACAGCACGCTCGACACGTCTCTCTCGTGGAACCAGTGCGCTTCGTCCAGTACACGAGCCATTCCTAACTGCATTTGTCGTGATCGCAAATACATTATCAACCTCTTACCGAACCCGGCTCGTTCGGCTCGCGAACGAATCGAAGGTGAACGCGGAACGAATCGCGAATTCCCTATTCTCGTTCTCTGTTTAAAGGGCTTAAACGGGTGTTAACCTTGGATGTGTAAACGGAAGGCTTTTGATATCTGTTCAGTAGAGTATTGCTACCGAGGCCACGGTGCCAGTCGACAAAGTCGTTTCGACAGTCCCATATAAAGTCTGGCGATTTGTGACGTAATAAAGCGAAAATCACCGCTTTCTCGTTTAACGTTCCATCCGGTAGGGTCAGATCGCCCAATGATCTTGCCTCCAAGCTGGCCACGCTACCTAAAGCATCCACCGGAGTTTTTACAATATTGCGAAAGTTCACAGCGGCCGGAACGCTCGGTTTTATTTAGACGTTCTCCCGGCATTTACGCGGTTAATGTTTAATTAAAGAAAGAGAGGAAAATGCGAGGCGAGGGGAAAAAAATTTAATCAAGAGGGCCAAGGAAACTAACCGTAACGCAGCGTTCTTGTTTTCGTGGCTTCGTATTTCTGCACCCAACCTCTTTCCTCTAGTGCTTCCTTCAATTTCGGTAACTCGCCGCGAATCAGAAATATTTTGTGTCTCTGGAAACCGGAAATACGTTTTCTTAAATGCCTCTCCGTCGGACGTCGGGAATTATCGAGATACATTCCCTTCGTACGATTCGATCGTCTTATTTCGGTCAATGTGAGTACCAGGTTGTTCATTTTCTTTAAAGATTTCTACCTTGACAGCCCTGTTCACTCTCGCTTTAATCGTCTCGTAGCAATCTTTCCTCTCCCAATGAGCTTTGCAACAATCGTCGTCCTTCGCGACGACGTTCCTATAGCCGACGATTCCACTCGCATCGCGTTGCTGGCTGTTATCGAAGGTCTCCCGAGGGCAGCAGGAACACGTGTCCATGTACGATTTCGAGAATGCACCGCAGTCGAGTCGCGGCAGGCTGTTAACAGCGCTGATCTCATTGTCATCCGTGTCCGGAACTGGCCATTTCGCGTTCATTTTCGCTGAGTCTACCCGATTGTACGGGTTCACCGAGCTCTCCTTCTTCTCCAGACTAATCAAAGGAGTCAATTTACAGCCGGATTGGTTCCCTCTATCGTCACCGCTGGAGTCCATCGCCGCTGGTTCGCTCGCGATCTTAACGTCCCTCGATCGATGAAATCGAAACGTCTTGAACTCTTCCCTGTCGATGATCGGGGAATCACCATAAACTGTACTTATTGCTCGGTCGGAGCTATGTCGCGATGAAAATCCGTCGAAGAGTCATGAAACGTGCATTCGGCCGAGGAGTGAATCCATAATCGTATAAATAGAACCCGTGCGATGGTGATTCGTCGACTTCGCTGAATTTACGTCAGTTCCTGAACAAACGGATACAGCGGTTTTAATTCTTTAAGCACAGTGTTATACGCGTACCACCAGCGGGAGATTAAACTTTTGTACACAAGCTATATTAAATGAACGCAACGTTTCTTTCCCGGCGGAAAATTTGAATTAAGCGAGACGCTTAACGCAAATATTTATGAATGCTCTTATACTTTGAACGCCCGACGGTCCAAGCGGTAAAGGCTAAATCGATCAGCCCGCTTGTTTAACCTACTCGCCTTATTGTCCGGCGAGCGTCCTAATCTCCCAAGTAATTAACCTTTTATGGAACGAACTTCGGGGAAACTGTCGTTCGCCGTTAATAAAAGGGACCGCATTAATTCCACACGAAACCTGCGCACCCTTTTAATCGCGAAAAACAGTTCAGTCGCTTAGAAGCCAATGCAATTAAGTCGATTTCTTTATATTTCCTGGTTTTTGCAAATTTTAATGGAATAAATAATATTCTTTTTAATTATCAAACTAAACTAACTAACTTACTCGTTTCATCGTTTTTAATCTAGGTCAGACAGCCATTCTTTTTATAGCTTCTGGATATGTTGTATAATGATTTCAGAAGCCAATGCAATTAAGTTTCTTTATATTTCTTGGTTTTTGCAAATTTTAATGAAGTAAATAATATTCTTTTCAGTTATTAAAGAATTTACTCGTTTCTTCGTTCTTTTTTAGGTAAGAAAGCCATTCTTTTTGTAGCTTCCGGATATGTTGTACAATTATTTCAAAAGCCAAAACATTAATTTTCCCAATTTTTGGTTCCTAGGCTCATCTACATTCGCTTCTAAGCGACTAATTTACGACCGAAGGGTTGAAACGAGTACAACGCCGAATTCGCGAGCATCGGATCGAAATATTATTTCAAGTATATTCGATTCCGCCCGGCGCGTCACGTATTTACAGCAAACATACGGAACGAACCGAGTCCCGATGGAACTTTCTGAAATCTTTCCTCGGTAAATACTCGCCATTGTAGCCGGGACGAACAATGTTGGAAATGCGAACTTCATCTCATCGTTCGTAAAATTGCCGGCATCCAAGGCTCTCCCGACGTGCGTGGAAATGTTTCGCGGAACTTGCTGGAAATCGTCCGGACATGCACTTTTACGAGTTCCGATGTCCCCCTAGAGTTTTATCAGTTTACGGGGTTTGATTGGAAGCTTCTTCATTGGATGTCGCGGTACCGTGACTCCCAGGATTCAACGGTAGCGTTGCACGTAAGGGCGAGACATACGTTTCAACTCGAAAATTTATTTCATGGTTCCTTTAATCCGAACGAAAGTTCAACTTTAGCGATTTCCTGACATTTCATACGGTGGACATGTTGCTTTTCGCCGACCGTCAATTTTTTTTTTATCAGCCGCCTCGGCGGAACCTTCGATTCCCGAGCACATTTGCGAAAATCCGTTGCGTATAACCAAAAACCGTGAGAACAGCA
The DNA here is from genome assembly GCF_051020985.1 of Nomia melanderi. Taxonomy (NCBI): domain Eukaryota; kingdom Metazoa; phylum Arthropoda; class Insecta; order Hymenoptera; family Halictidae; genus Nomia; species Nomia melanderi. The sequence goes on from NC_135008.1 coordinate 7,011,737, forward strand.
CGAAGATTGAGAATCGTGCCGGAGAATCGTACTTTCGATCCAGCTTGCTGCAGGAACGAACGAGTTAACTAGCTAAGTAACCGCACCCACTGCACTCTCTAATCGCCAAAGGTACCGGGAATGCTTCTAAACTTTCCACCGACAATTACGCTCTTCTTTGCATAGAGGTTCTTCCATTAGATCTTTCGTCATTCCAATTATCACGGAATTGTTTGAAACGCGCGCATCGATGAGATTCAAGGAAGTTCGACTGTAAAGATTCAATGAATATTTCAAGCCGTCGGATCATACGTCACAGTATAAAAATTCTATTTATCTTCTCACTGAAGTACCGTCGTCGATTTCCAGTGATTTTCGAACAAACGTACGCACGCCACGGTATAGAATCGGACTAACTTCGGGAAATAGGCGAACGAAAGAACTTTCGAAAGAACGCACGCGATCGCGGGTTTCGAGCTTTTTGATCCATGTATTTTTGTTGTATCGGACGTTTGCGCTTTATCGTCCCGATGGCAGAATATATAAGCTACAAAGTCTACCGAATAAAAAGCTATTTCTCTCTGGTCGGGGGAAAACTAATTCGAATATGGACGGAATTTAACGTTAAAAGTTTTCAAATTAATTGATTTCATCGAAAATGATCAAATCGGCGCACAATGCGTACGCCCGCGGACAGGAACGCCAAAAACTCGGCTATCCGCATAACGAAAATTGAAAGTTATCAATGTGGTGTTAAATACTCCATACAATACAAAATGATTTTCATTTCAGAAATCAAAATTCAGTGCAAATAAATTCCGTTTCTCTATTTATATAACGTTCGAATCGAAACGCAAAATTTCTATCGCCATTTAGAGAACTTCGTAATATCCCAGTCATATAAAAAAAATATAATCACCATATATTTAGCTCGATATTTTACAACCTTTGTATAAAGCACTTTTTTTTATCACTCTATACTTTTTAAGTTATCGAGTTTTATCGAGGAGACGGCCGTTTGGTCGCACTGTGCGGCGAAATCAAAAGCTTCAACGGTTGGCGCAACGACAATTATAACGCAGAATAAAAATCGCAAGATGCACCGCCACGGTGCGCGGATTCACGCGTATCACGATGCAACTATTGCGCGAATCTAACCGCGGCGCATTGCGCCATAACCGAAATGGACTCGCAGTTGTATAAATCTTATTACAAGGTGATCTCGTTTGAAAGCGTCGGAGTACTCTCGTGCTTGTATCCCAAGGATTGTAGACCTTCCGCGACGCATTTTTCAACGAAGGAACAAGTTACGAAGTTCCCCGGTTAAGTTCGCGACGCCGCAGCCTCGTTTCTCTGCATTCCGCTCCGAGACCTTTCTGCTCTGATCCAATCCGCTTTTTCGAACCTTTAGAAATGTAACCCTTTGCACTCGAGAAGTGACCCTCGTTCACCACTTGATTTCATACAGTACAAAGAAAACGTAATATTTAACCACTTGCGCTGGAAAAACGTGCCACGCACGTCGAGACGTTTCTATACCAAAATTCTCAATGATGTCTTTCACGCATTGATACTCCTGTTGCATTACGCCTATTAGATTACTTCGAAATGTATCACTCCATACAGAATGATTAACAAACAAAATTAGCGTACATATCAGTGTAAAATAGGTGAAAACAAAATTCGCAGGAGACTTTGCCAAATTTCTGAATTCATTTCCAGCGCAAGTGGTTAATATTATACTCCGTGTAACGCATCAATTTGAGAAATATTGAAATAAAATAGCTTCGTTCCTCGATGTACGTGTGATTTCTCTTCGAGTTGGTTATTCACAAAATATCGTCTTTACCTCGTTAGAAAGTGTGAAAATATTTCTAGTGAAAAACGTCTGAATTCATTCTCTTCCATGTTTCGACATCTCAGTATATTCTCCGAATGTCTGAAATTGTCTCAGTGAAATAATTCGATTACACTAATTTATTTGTTGGATTTACAGTATATCGAATGTCGGCGAACATTAGCGAGGAAATGATTCTTTCTACCTCGCTCGCATAATTTTCCTTCCGGAAGTTGTACGCGCGGTTGTAATCAGTCGCGCGGAATGTCACGTATGGCCGTGCGCGCGGCCAAAAATTTTATTCAAATGTGCCCTCTTTGTAGATATTTCTCAAAGAGAACGACACCGTGTTACAGATTGCAGCGTCGAAGAGAACTCGCGCCCGCGCCAAATGTTATATCGCTAAAGGGACCTTTGTGCAATTTAAAGCAAAGTCATGTATTGCGTAGATTCTTCTTTGAGAACTATTTTTCTGGGGGAACTGCTCCGCTCCGCGTTCTGTTGCTCTACTTCCACCTAACGTACACGAATTCAAATCCGACCAGTAAAGTTTCCATCTCCCGGCGTGTCCGTATTGTCGCAGCCACGAAGACCTTTCATACCTTTCGCGCGTTCAACGGCCGCGACTTTTATGTCTCCCTTTTCACGTTCGCCCCGTCAAAACTGTGGGATTAACTTACTACTCCCCGGGGAACGGTCGCCGCCATGTCGTCTACGTCTTTAACACTTTGCGAGGTAAACGCTCATCAGAGCTCCTATGCAGTCGGAACAGTTTGCTTAACCCTTAGCGCACCCGGTGGTTTTGTAATCCATCAGCAACTGAAACTAATTTTTATAGCATTCATAGCGAAAATGAGGAACGCTATAACATTTCTGTGGTACAAATGGAATTTGAATATGTTTTATTTACAAAAGAAACATAGGAATAGATAATTGAATAGAATACAAATAAATAGAAACGATATAGCTCGCAGTGTACAGGTCTTTTCAATAAATTCTCAAACACACCCTACTCTCACCACCACGCACTCATCATCCTTGCTTAAGCATCCCTCGGGAGAACCCAGCAACCCTTGGGCCCGGTCTCCATGAGTCCCTGTCTCTTTTATGGCCCTCAGAATACTCGCTGTCCAACTGTCTTAAAACTATGATACTAAATTTCTTCGATCTTTTATTTTCCTTCTCAGTGCAAAATTTGGATATGTGGAAAATCTAACGATTTTAGGGTAGTTTCTTTGAGATTCATTAAAATATTTAGTATTATAACTGCTGCAATATTGAAGCCTACAGAGTTCAAAGGGTTAATAAAGCAGAAACTGGAGGGTCAAGATTTTTCATAATTGTTAAGGGTACATGTTGGACGCAGGTTCTTTATGCGGAATAACAACGCAAGGGCTTAGTGAAAAAGGAGAGGTAACTTATACGTTGATATACACTTAGGAAATGCAGACAGAAATATACCAGGACTTTCTATGTCCTGTTCCACCGACTTTTCAACGTCGAACTGCCGGAAGGAATGCAGCCTTCGATACTGTAAGATGGGTATTGTGAGTAGGGATAGTTAATCGTGACGAACTGATTAAACGTATAAGGTATTTAATGTAAAATATATTATAGTATCTAGAATTCTTAGCGTAGGTTAAGGTATTTTTAAGAAGAGTGAATGTAAGAATGAGTTGTTACCAAAATTTGTAACTTACGAAAAAGAATAAGGAATTCGATTTTGTAATTTTATTTTGGATTTGTGTTACACGTATCTAAAATGTTACATTAATGTAGGACTATCAATTAACCCCTTGTCCTACAACGAGTGAGACTCGTGGTGAAGATTTTCAACATGATTCAACAAATATATATATTACTCAGTTCATTCGAATTCAAAGTATATATTATTCCTCTGTAATCAACTGTTATACTCAAAAGGAAATATAGGCATAACATACGATAGAATATTTCTCTTTTTCCAATAAATTATTAACACGTTGACCTGACGGTGGTCACTGATGGCCGGAGCTTCCGACTTGAAAACAATTACAATAAGAAAATTGATATTGAATCGAAATATTTAGTAACACCAGAAGCTATATAACAGTGCGATATGAGTTCTGTAATACAAAACAATTAATAATTATTTCTAATACTATTTTCCTGTGTCCTAAAGGAATAAATCTCTCTGTAACAAAACGCTCGAAATTCTCGTGGCAGTCAACGTGTTAATGACAAAGTAGCCGTATCGATCAGAGTTGAGAAAGGAATCACAACCAATGCGTTAATTTCGAAAGGCAACGTAATCGTTACATCGTTCCCAGAGTATCCCTTCGATGACTCCTCCATGCGCCGCGTGATGAGAAATCTCGATGATCGTTCGAGAAAGGGAATCTTCAAATTCGATAGGTGCGCACACTCCGAAAGGTTCCGACAGCGAGAGATCAACGTTCAAGCGTGAAATTCTACTATAGATGAACGCCAGTGCCAGGAATACGAATAGCTAATCAAGGTCCAAGTCGGTAATCTCGTTTCCTTTCGCAGTTATAGGACAGGTATGGAGTTCTAGGGTAAATTCCCGAGATTTGTCCGATTCGACAAAGTTTCGTCGTTAGAAAGTTTACATTGTGGTCACGTATTTGAAACACGTGATCCGTCCGTCGCTACAGTAGCAACGCGCGGTGCCTGAAAACGTCAGAACACTTTTACGGGAACAGGTGCACGCCGGACACAATGCGTCGCCGCTCCGTAAAACGTACCGCCTGTTCTCCTCCTTCTGCAGGTTATAAATGAAAAAATTGAAAAATCGAGAATCAAGAACGAGCTCCCGCACTTATCTACTCGCTTCGGAGTCGTGTAACGATACCGTTGCGTTGTCCTTAAATGAGCAGCACGCTTCCGGAGCCCAAACAGCGGCTATGCGACAAAAAGGAACGCAAGGTTAATTATTTTGCCTTGTTCCAGGGAAATCGTCTTTTTCGTGTTCCAAGCAGAACCATTTCCCTTCTTTCCCGGAGTCGTTTCTTACTCGAAGTGGCTAATTACGTGAGAAAAACATACTCCCCCCCTTCCGCTTCCCGGCCGCCCGGCCAGTCCTCCCTCTCCCCGCCGCGAACGTAAGCAGTACTTTGTAACGATCCCGTTTTAAGAACCGAGAAAACAAACGAGACGGCAATTACTCTTGTAACTGTACCCTTCGCATTCCTCTTTGCATCTCGGGCATCACGTGTTCCAGAGACAAATAACGTTCCTCGGTGCCGAGACTTGAGGCTTTCCGCGAGATTTCCCCGTGTCGCGTTCTCGCAGACGTCCGCGAGAGAAAAATGAGACGCGACGGGCTGTTTCGCGGCAGGATAGGGATCATAAGCGTAGAACGTAATCGTTCCTCTCGTTAGTACCCTCTTCGGAGGAAACGTTTAAGCGAAGGGAGCTCGAGCCTCTGGAGGCTATGGAGGAATCCCAATCGATCTTTACCACTAACGGTGAGCACCGGATGGACTGACACGAGGGACAGATGGACGCAGCCGTATGGATCCTACGGATTCGTCATCCGATTCCGACCGCACGATGCGTGTCGGATTGTGGACCTCGCTTAATGCACCGCCAATTGCGCACGGGCCTCGTAATCTGACCTTCTCGGGCTGGTTCTGCGCAGTTGCGGTACACGCAGTCAAAGTCCCATGCACGAAACCCGGAGTGCAACATCGCGAGCCGGAATAAGTATTTTCTATCGCCGATCGAGCTTCACGTTGCACGTATCGTCCAGAGAACACTCGTAACAATCTCTGCTCGGAATCTTATCGAGTGGAAACGTTTCGCAGGAATCAGCCGTCGATTACCGCGTTAGTACACAAGAGATAATCGGACTCGCTGTCGCAAAAGCGCGTTCGACGGAGCTTCAACGGAGGATCGTCTCTGCGAAGGTGAACAGTTTCGAGCATCGATCGAATGTTTTTCTGTAGAATACTGAACAGGTTAGTCGAATACAGTTTAATCTATGCCATTGACTCGATGAACTATCTTGCTGTGTCGAACGAAATTATTTTCCTCATCGATTCGATGCGATTTTCTTGAAAAGCGTCAACGATTTTATCTGGAACTATGAACTCCCCCTGCCGATACTTTCAATTATATAACGATCGGTACGAGAATTCATTCGTCGTACTTTATTCTTCCGACGCGCGAGCCAACGACAGGTTAATGACGACGTTATATTGAACTCGAAGTCCGTCGATTAATCGAATTAGCGTCGCAGGCGACCGGCTCGGCGATTATCGCCGGCGATAACGGTGCGATAGCTTTTCTTGCCATCGGCGCCGATAACGTATGCGTTTCGTCTGGCCGCTTCGGTGAACGGATACAGGCGACGCACGGTTCGCGCACGCGCTCGCGGATCCGTTGGACCATCCGTTCGTCTCTGTTCTCCTAGCGTGACGTACCGTGTGTACATGCCTCCTGGCTATGGCGTCCGACTTGATAAATGTATCCCGCGCGAAAAACCGGCTGCAGTTTGCCGCATAATAACCAGCGAACGGTAGAAAGAGACATTTAGTGCACTTAGATGCGTGATCTATCGACCGTGAGGCTGAGCGAGGCCCCGGGCTTCGACGCTGGACGCCACTCCATTCTTTTTCCCCCGCTGTAACCCATTTCCCTTGATCTATTAGCTTCCTTCGAATACACTTTCCGCGTAACGACCTCCGTGACACGGGACGCGGCGTCGGTTCTCCATCGCGCGGGCAGCTTCTTCCGTTAACTACTCGATCACGTTCATCCGACGGCGATCCCGTCGATTCCCATAAACGCGAGATTTTTAACGACCGCTCCGAGCGCGACGAATTACTACCGTAGGAATTATCCCGTACGAGCCCCCGATATTTTAGGAATTATCTGTACTGCAACGTCTGTACGGATTTCTAAACGCTCGCTCGCTGATCGCGCGAAGTCTCGCCTCAAAAATCTCGCACCGAGTGTCTCTCTCAAAATGTGTCTCACCGAATGTCTCGCTCGAATGTCACACGGCCACGCATTTCCACTCGCTTTTAACCCTTTGCGGACGAACGTCGACACTCTGCCGAGATCAAACTCTCATATTTGTAACACCAAGTTGCACACAAACAATTTAATTACTGAAACAGCGAAGGATCAGTACGTTTTCTTTTTTCTCTAGTATTTAAGCATTCGATGTGTAATTCGACAGGGTCTGCCTTAGGTTTCGTATATTAAATAATCTTCGTCCGCAAACCTTCTGACTCGCACCTTTCGTCTATAGTCAATACTTTTCTCACGGCCCAATCGCTCGGTTCCAGACACTCTTCCTCGTATTCCTTCAGCCACTGGAAACTTTCCAAACGCAGTCACACTCTTTTCCAAACATAGTACGAATCTGCGGAAGTTACGTGAAATCGGGAAGAATCTGAACAGGCAGCGCGAATCGAACACTAAACTTTTATTGCTGGAATACGTGGACGTATACGAGAATAAACTGTTGAATATTTGTTTGCTAAATAAATACAACAGAGTTTGATACTAAGTACACGTTTATTAATATTGTAGGAGAATGAGGATATTTTTCGGAACAGTATAATTATTTCATCTCGCAATTAAACAATCCGTACCGATCAAACAACGCGCGCACTATTTATACACTCGTATGCTCTCGTCTCACTCGCACACTTTCTGGAACACTCTTTCATTACCATGCATTAACACGTTGAATGCCGCACGATTCCATGCAGCAAAATATCCGAATCGAAAAGATAATATTAAATCATGAATTGCATTATTATTATTGCATGTTCATCCAGCTGAATGTCACCGAATGGCAGCATTATTTATAATATAGAAATCTTTTCAAATAATCATAGTTTAACTGAGTGAATTATAGTAATACGATTCGATTGGAGGCCACCGGTGACCCCCACTGCATTCGACGTGTTAACTTCACGTATATTTGGAATATTCTAGATTCATAAAGAACGAGCATCATTAACATAAAAGTCAATATAGAGGAAATCAATTTGGTCTCGAATATTCCAATGCTTTGAACATTTATTCAAAACGCGCTCACGCACACAGTCGCGTCGTTCATCTATCGCACACGCATTCATCGCTCATCAATATATCTATTCTGAAATACATCCGTTCCTGCAATATATATTTTAACAAAGTGATTCACAAAACCAAACAGGAACGCTGTTCGTTGCTTGAACGTTTACTGTGAACCACCGAACGACTCGAAAAAAACCGGAACGCTCAGGTCAAAATGGTTGCCCTCGGGTAAAACTGACCCTTGCACTTTTCTTACCATTAAAAACATATTTAATGCTAACTCTCAACATAAATATCATTCGGTAAATGTTTGGGTCGGTTTTGATTGATGCAGTTATATAAATGCGTCCTACTTTCGAATCTCTTGTTTCCAAGATCTAAACGAACGAGTATCGATCTTTCTGAAAACGATAGAACAAACTGTACAGTATTTCCGTAAATCTAGTGTTAAAGTTATAAAGTTCCCCGAACAATGCTAAGTGCAGATTACCGATTACATTTTCCGTTAAACCGAGCGCATAAATACTAACGAGAGGATTTACGAACTGCGATATTGTAATCGATTTATGTGATGTTAAACAGACACCGTTTCGTCAACGCTGTGCGTATGTCACCGTTATTGTCTGGATTTATATATATGGAAAACAGTTTGCACATCGATGAAATTTAATCTCTCGCTGTTTTTCTCCGAGTTTATACCGGAGGCAGTAACTCTGTCGAATCCGGGGTACTCGCGATGGCGCAAGTTCAACGACCGACGACGTCCGTGAATCAGTCCCGGGAAGTAAGTTTCGAAAGATTTTTATCTTTATGGCAGCCAGGAAACAATGCTGCAGATAAATCTCGAATAATTTATTAAATTCCTTAAGAGATACGCAAATAAACGGAAGCGGGATTTTGCCAGTCACGCGCCGGGACTTAAAGTAGTGCTCGTCGAATGTAAATGTTTGCTCGACAAATAACCTAAATTAGGCGACTTCGCCCATCTCTCGAAGCAATGGCGATATATTCTTCACGCTCTAAATACGTGTCGCAAGATGATAAATACTTCAAATGATTCCGGAGCTCTCCCCGAATCCGGCCGAAATTCCCGGCGTTACACTTTGATCCTTTTACCAACGGGAGCGCCGCGTCACGTTTGAACTTCAGTTTCCAAGTATTTGTCGGACAAACTCAATTAACAGACTTTACGCGGCGCGTTCCTTTTTCTGACGTTCCGGTGCGTATCGCGACATTTCCCCGCGACCGACATTCGCTCTCCGGGCGAATATATATATATTTCTGGAATACCGATGAATCGCGTTTATCGGCCGCCGTTAGGGGTTCGATTAACTGATCCAAATGAACCAATTTTGGGAGCGCGGAACGTTATGGAAGCGTTGCGCGTCGGGCGACGACTTTAAATACGATCCGAGGTTATAGCGCGCCGGGGCGCGCGACGAATCTCGTTTGAAGCCGGTTCATGCATGCGCGATGGATGCGGCGAACTAAAGGGATTGAACTTAAACGGGGTAACTTCCTTTCAATAAGCTCTTCTTAGCGGCTATTAAGAAGCTCCCGGAGCATGCAAAAGCACTACGAAGTTTCCCCCCGAACGGTTTTATCCAGATATTTCCAGCGAAACGAAGTTACGACTGAGCCGATTCGACTGTCTATCGATTCCGAATCCAACCGAGACTCAACGGCGATAAGAAAATTGCTTCTCCTACGCGACCGGCGTAAACCTTCGCGCGCTCCTTTTGTGCGAGGTGACTTCCGCGCGACACGCTGGAAGCGGTGCACGCGTAATGCACGCTGCCCACCGTTCGGCATTCTGTTCCATTCGTTGCGGCGATCAAACAATGCGAGCGGAACAATTCCGATTGTAATCGGCGCGCGAATTCCGACGAAAACAGTTGACGGTCTCACAATCAAACTCGATACCGCGTTTCGTTTTATTATTCACTCGCGGCTTTAACGGAGTCTCCTTCAAAAACCAGTCCCTATCTTTCGGATGGAGAAAAGGAAGTCACGAATCGAATATATTTGCCGATACTTACCATTGTGCCGCGCCGTCCTCGTTTCATAAATTATACATTCGAAATGGATGCAATGCCGGCACATTTTGCATGCAACAACGTAGGAGAATGTCGCGCGCGTAAAGTAGAACGGACACCTGAAACGCGGGTAAAGCCTGCTAACGTTTCTGGCAACGTCAGCTTTCGAAATGTTAAATTACGATGTAATAATTCTGCCGTCGCGCCGCGATTACTCGCGGGCCGAGCAGGGATACAAAGACGAAACGATCGAACGATTACTCGGAAATTACGTAATTCCCATGATATAAATGCATTCCAAACGCGACGCGGTCGCGTCGCTCGCTTACGCGCGAATTCGCCTTTCCGACGAGGTTAAAAACGACGAGCGCTCGAATAGTCGTATAATTAGTTTCGTTAGAAGATAAGGGCGCACCGGGAAACGACCAGTATAGCGTGTTAACGCACGGTATAACTATCATGGCGGTTCGAGAAGATTTCGCGAGTGAGAGGTCCGAACATGCTTAATAAGTGCGCTGTAGTTAAAGTGAAAGCCGCAATGTAGATCAGGCATTAGCTGTGTGCAGAGGGAAGGAGAGGAGCCACTGGTAATGATTGGCGCGCAAGCGAGCTCCCAACGTTCGGCCGAAGGGGTGAGAAGTTTGAATAGGTTGCCCAGGGCGTAACAACGTTCGGGGCATGTATGCATCGCTTCTCTTCGCTGCGCTTCACCGCGCATCGCCTGGCATCATCTCGTCTCGTCGACACTCAAGTCACTGTACGTACACGACGACGACGACGACGACAAAGAACAATATATCCGTCTTGAACAATACATCACCTCCTCTGTTGTCATTATAGTTCAAGCTCGGACCTAGCTGACCGAGACAGCCTCGAATTAATTTACAGTAAAATCAACGGAACAAATGAACGATCGCTCAGCTACGCGCGATTTTTCATGCGGGAGAGATCCATTCTGTTCCGGCGCAACGGCGTGCACCGTGAATCGTATTTCACGGAGAACAACGTACGCGTTTAATCAATTTTTCAAGCGTCTCGTTGAAAACAACGGCTCTCCCTCTTCTGTTCTCCTTTAAGAAATCCTGGCGAACTAGTTATTTTTCCGGGGAGAAATTGTCCCATACCCGGTTTTTGAAGTTCACCCATAACCCGGCTTTTATAACCGCGTATCTCGCGGCCTCCATAAATTCCTTGATTTTCAATTACTCGGTGCTTGGCTCATGTTTCCTCCCGTTTTATAGGTTTGCGCTGTAAACCCACGATTAATCGAACTTTAATCCCGCATTCCCTGCAGCTACTCGTCGAAGCGGGAGATGACGAGCACGCGATGAAAGCTTGCGAAATTTACAAGTGGTTCGTAAACTCTATATTCTTCTTCCCGAGGAGGCGATGAAGTGGCGGACGGTTTCAAGGTGAACCCGTGCGGTGCATCTGTTGTGCCGTTGGCCGGCATTTCGGTCAAAGAATTCTCTTGTTACGACCCAATCACCGCGGCATTTGAATCATTAGATTTGAACACTCGAGCAAACTTGTCTTCTAATCGGATTCCGTCAACCACGATTTGCAGGCCGTAATTGCCGCCCGCTGTTGCTGGTATATCGGGGCAAACATTGAACGGTTCGATGCATAGTTGGCCGGACATTGTGCTCCGGAAGTTTGCTCGCATAGTTGCGTCCAGCCACGCCACCCTTGCACACGCGTCTTCCTCCGAGTTTACCGCGCCAATCTTCCTCGAGAGGAGTGCGCGATGTTACCACGATGCACAAAATGCACCGTATTAAAGCTGGAAGAGATCGATGTCGTTGCCAATCGATTTTCAATCGACTTAATTACGCTCGATAGGCTTCACTTTCTACGCTTGTTGTGTCTTTCGTAACGATTGGAATACAGCGTTCAAAAGTTCACGACCAGATCGTTTTTGAAATTGAGTCCAAGCTCTGTGATTTATTTTTCAGTAATAATTTGTTGGAAACAAATAAAAATTCTATGCATATTCTACATTTATGTTGACCCTAGAATATAATAATCGATAACAGAAAATTAATATTTAATTTGAATTCAAGGGAATTGAGTAGTATTTATGTTTGTTAAATTTTATTGAAAATATTCACCACGAGTCTCGTTGTAAGACAAGTTAATGCAAAGAATATGGCCAGGAAATACTGAGTATAATATGTTAAATATTATACATTACGTTATTATTATAATAGCAAACGAGAATTATCTTTTTTAAACACTCTAGCTGAAAACCTTCGAACACGCAGGATTATTTATATCTAAAAAGATATAAAGAATAAATAGTTTTGATTTCTTTACAATATCCTCTCATGCAACATGTCCTTTATATTATAATAACAAAATGTCCTTAAAATCTTTACCTGTAAGAGAAGTTCGAAAACGATCTGGCCTAGAACTTTCGAACGCCACTGTAACTCTCAGAAATTGTACACGAATGATCATCGTGCAGGAAGAATACCGAAGAATTTCGATAGTGTGCGAGTCTTACCAAAATCCAACGGCAAACACGAACGATGGAACGGAAAGATACCAGACGCGAATGACAGTAGAATTTCGTAAACGATGATAGTAGATTGTAGACATTTGACTAGCTTATCGAAGCTAGTTCCGCGATCGCAGCTCTACGCCTTCGAAGATCTTGGGCTGGAAGAAGGTATAGACTTACGCTTCTTCTTCGATAGCCACATTTCTTTCACATTTTCATCGCGCCACAAAGATACAGATTTAATTTCTGCTTCACCTTTGAATCTCCAATATGAATCATCCGCACACATCGAAATTCCTAACGAGTTCCAAGGATTCGAGTTCCCCTTCGTCATCGCGGGCTTTCGTTCCGCGAGTCTTTTAAGCTTTCAACTAACGGTAGCCGCATAAATAGAGGCGCGGGCGGAAGATGCCGATACTATGCAGTTACGGAAGTTTCCAGTTACCGTTCGGTTTCCGCACTTTTGCAGCAGCGAATGAAGAAACTCGCCAGTCTTGCCTGCAAACTCATTCCAGTTGGTAAATTGTATTTGACTTTGTTCCTTCTTGCTCCCCGCGAGGCGTATATTCCCCGTGCAACCGCGACACGCTTCATCGAACGGCGTTTCTGCCACGATCATTCCGGCAGTATCGATGTACAACGTGAATGCTAAATACCGAGGCAAAGTAACGAAGTAATTTTGCTGAGCATTCATAAGAACTTCTCCAGGAAACTGAACAGCTGCAATTACGGTCGCGATTACCACCGATAGCGTCGAACGACTAATTAATGTCTTGCTACACTATCTCTAATGACTACGTAACTTCTGATATTACGTGTCAGCCGTTCAACGTTTAGCACTCACACGTCGAGGAGAAACGTTTCTTTCTCAATTACTCTTATTCGAAGGCGATCCGTACAGGAAGTTCCCGAGAAAGCGTTCTCGGCTTTCCGTAGCGTCAAGTAGCGCGTTGCCGTGAGCCGCAAGCAATCAAGAGTTTATCTTGGTGATCGTTCGCTCGTCTCTCGTGTCTCTCGATATCCCTTACACGCTGTTGCCGTCCGGTAGAAACAAAGGTTCCCAAACGAGGCTTCATTAAGCCGTCGCTCCGCCGACAAAGCCGGCGATAGTTTCGGTTAAATGAAATACGGGTCAGCTATAAATACCCATCCATCGATGGAAAGTTTAACGTCGACCGTTTACGTTAGACCGCTCGGCTTCCTCGGATAAAGCCGAACAATACACGCTCCGATGGCTAACTTTCATGGTTAAAATCACTCCGAGCATCCGCAGGACGCGTACGGACAGATATTCGGTGGCTCCGATAGATCGCCGGTCGCCGCGAAGGTTAAACCGGGTTAAGAAGTTCCCGCGGCGAAAAAGCGAACGGAATCGCTGGTACGCGGGAAAGGAGAATCGAAAAATTGCGAAATTTTAAGGGATCCTGGTGAAACGCGCGGAGACAAATTTAAAAAGGAAGTTCGCGCCGGGTGTTAACAACAGACGCGCTGAATTCACGCTAACAAATTTGATTTTCCGCTCAGCGTTGCTGACACGCAGACAATGGCCAGTATGGGCCTGGAAAGTGGTGCACTCCCTCGGGCGTTGGAAGTCTAATAGCTTCCTCGTAATAATCGGCATAAAGCAGCCGGCTTCCCTTTTCGTCGTTTCTCTCCGAGCTGCGTCACGTGGCTCTATTAAAGTATTTCGTCTAACTTGGTCCTTTGCGGACCAAAGGAAGAGAAACGAGATGCTCCCTTTTCTCCTTCTTTAGCCCTCTTCGTCTTCTTTCGCGGCTTGCTTCTCCGTTCCTCGTCGTCGTCGACGTCTTCTTCGTCTTCTTCTTCTTCTTCGGCACAATACGTAACCGGGAAAGCTTTCCGTCGAAAGGTACGTCGCAAGCGGTTGTACAGGAGAAAACCGAGTAGCTTTCAGTCGCGACGATTCTGAAGGCGCACGGCTGCTTTCCCCGTTGTCCGTCCTGAAGTAGAAAGAGCGCGAGAGCCCCTGGCGCTGCGACGTCGGATGCTGTTCCGAAGCAAGCGACGGCGAACGGCTCGAAATCCATTTAACTGTAAATCAGCTGCTCGTCGACTGTTCCCGCGTCGCGAGCAGCTCGCCGGCTCGGCGCACAGGCAAGATGCAAAGGGTTTCTCGGCAACTTTTTTCGTCTGCCTCGTGTCTCGAGATGAGACTTTTCTGCACGCATAAAATGCACGCGCCGCATTCCCCTTTGCGCGTCCAATCGAGAAGCTTCCGCGTTGTCCGGCGAAACCAGAAGAGACAGCTTCCGAGCTCGAATTTTTAAGTGCGAAACGAAAGCCTCGTAGGTGCGATCAAAAAATGAATAACAAATCGAATCGGAGCAAACGGGTTTGCTTGCCGAATGGAAACGCGAATAATCTCGCGGAATTGGGAAAAAGAATTCGCAGCCGTGTATTGACGTTTCGCGTGTATTTTCACTGAACCTACGGAACGTGTGGCTCGTAACACGTAACGCGTTACGCGGACCCGACGCGGAACAGTACGAATCCCGAACTCTCTGTCGGACTTGCATCTCCGTTTACGACTGGCTCTCGCGCGTCCGCTGGAACGAGATACATACGTAAATAAGTGCGCAGCGTGCATAGACGTCAACTTCGCGGTTAAGCGGGCACGTGCGAGTGCTTCCGTTGAATATCGGAAGAGACGAATCCGCGTGCAATAACGACAGTTTTACCGGAATAAGATCTCGTTGCGGGATTCGATTAGACGCGATCGAATCGAGCACGCTCTCGTTACATTCCCGCGGAAACTTCGATACCCGAAGAATAGAAGGAGCGGAGAAACAGAATCAGAGTAATGCGATCGCCGTCTACGGTGTGGCTCGCGAAGCGTCAGGGAAACGCTGAAATGCATGGACGTCGAGCTTCCCCAGCAGTTCGATATGATATCGATCCCGCGGGGTTCCACTCGACGGAATCGAAGCTGAATCTGCGGTGTCCAGAGAAAAATAGAAGAGAACCGGCGGAACGGAACGGTCTTTGGATTTTAGGGGGCTCCAAGGATCTATTCGAGGCTTCAGTCTTTTTCCCCAGTTAATTTCCAGCGCGAGCACCACCCTCCATAGCCGTCATAAATATCATTGGAATTCTTATAAAAATCGCTGGTAGAAGATAAATAAAGAAGGAAGATCGACCGACAGGGAAAGGCGATACGCGCGTTGAAGTTGGTTCCAGTACGGTCGGAGGGATGCGCGTTCGGATGAATCGTTCTTGACAAATATCGAAGGCTCGTGTAAGTACGAAGACGGTCAATGTTCCGTGTCTGTCGCTGCGCGGTGGTGTGCGTTCAAAGACCGATCGTTGCGGGTTGTTCGACCAACCGTGCTTAACGGGACACGGCCGAACTTTACGGCGGATCAGCTATCGCATCCACTAACTGACGCGAATAAATGCGACGTACCTTATACCCGTGAGATTGCGTTTCTTCCGAGCGTCCGTGTCGGACGGATTGTCCACGGGAGATCGTCCGCCGTCCGCTAATCCGTCTATTCGAGATGTACGCTTATGGCGGCGACAATTCGATTCTCTTTTCGCCCGCGCGGCCGGAGCTTCTAAACGTCGAGCGACGCGACGCAATTGTTCCGAGCGAGAAAAAAGTGAGTTTACCAATAACGCGTCGAACGAGAGGTGTCCCAACTTCGCGCGCAGCCGGAGGAAAGGGAATATTATATCCGCTCGCGATACACCCGCGTCGCCGTTGTTTTTCACACTTTCAAGCGTTACAGCCGAGCCATCGTCTCTATTCAACGCCGGCGACAATCCGGACGCTCTTTCCGCGAAGATTTACGCTTTCGCTGCAGTCCCATCGGAGAATTAAAAGGTCGCTATCGCGATGGCATTCGACTCTCCGGGGAGCAGGGCGTGACTTCGATCTCCGTGACACCGTGGTGTCGCGGAATCATTTTCCTCGGCCCGCGCGAAATGTTAACGTGTACGGCTAGCGAGGAGAAGAGTCTCTCGGATACGTGTGAGTCTCGCCGAATCATCTTTATCCGATCTCTGAATGCGAATGTTCGCGATTCGAAATTCAGTGGATAGAGTTCCATTAAAATGCCACAGAGAATGTTCATGTTGCGTTCGTTGTCCGCTACAGCGATAACGCCATTAATCAGGCTGCGAATTACGCGAATTATGAACAACGGCTGGATGGTAAACTCGTTTAGCCATGTTAATGAGCTGTTAATGTTTCAGCGGGAACGAATTAAGACTTGAAAAAGGAATTGCGCTGCAGGAGGTACAATATCGCGAAAATAGCCTGCCGCTTTCGAGTTTCCTCTCTGCAACGGCGCAGAGGAAGAATACAGTATTTCAAATCCGTTTGAAATCTACTCCACGGACGTTATAAAATGTTCGTAAAAGGTGCACTTCATAAATATTAATTGTGTCGCTTTCCCGGCGCAGCGCAAGCAGGATTCGAGCAAAGGGACGTCGCCGCGTGGTTCTTTTCGATTAAACCGAGAATTAAAGCATTCCTTCGAATCGCACAGACCTCAGAAAAATTCGCTGTAACGGCGAAGCATCGTCCATGGAATCCAATCTCGCGCTGTAAAGGTGCTTTGGTCGTTGTAATAAAGTATATCCGTTTTTCTCTCGACAAGCATACGATTTATCAAATCGCGATCAGCTTTCGTCCAAGGAGAAATTCAAGAAAAATTCGAAGAATGTTAATCGATCGTTATTTGCACGATTCTCGGTAAGAACATAGTCTGGGCTAAATGCTATTACTAATTTCGTAGTGCGTGCGTTTCGATCGTTCGGTGTCTGCAACGCGAATTTCCTGTTTATACAAACGTAGGCAACGTTACCACAGTAGTAGAACTATCGTGCTATCTATTATTAACATCTGCTTCGTTTCCGATGTGCTCGAACGACTTGGGAATATATTTACGTCGGTTCTACGTTCCCAACCAGCCCAGTTGTATTAACACTAGAACTATCGAACAGTCGAATCGACTTTTCGAAATTTTCCTACAGAAACTCCGTCAGTGCTATTGAAATTTCTATCGATTTACAATTCAGTATGTCCATCGCTAAATCAATCTCTGCAATAATTTCTCCGAGAATCATCCGTTATCTTTATAATAATCGTAAAAAGAAGGAATCAGGAATGGGTAATTTTTACCTCTCCGGTAGTTCCAGTGTTAAGTGTACCTACTCGGTTGCGGTCTAACGAAGTTGACCCTTTTCGAGTCAGGTTTTTTAATGAAATCATATATATTCTACCGGAACGCGACAGACAACGTCGGCAGAAGCCTCGTCGTCGTCGTCGGATCTCCCAAGCGTAATAACTCTCGGTAGTATTTTTGCATCGGCATGCGTCTCCAATTAAGGGTTACGCGCGTGCACAGCAACACTCGAGGAACGAACGAAGTGCACTCGTAGGAAGACTGTACCGACACCTACGCGCCCTCAGAGTCTCGTCGGGGAGCCTCTTCGCGTGTACCTCGCCGATCCTCGTGGAGCCTTTCGGTACGGTAGTCGCGTTTGCCACGGGCTCGTAATTCGGAGGGATAATACGCGACGCGCGAAGGGTAGGAACGATTCGAATGATTCTTACCGTTCGACCCTCGTCGAATTACGATTGACTTACCGCGAGCGAGACGTTCGAAGGGAACGAGACGTTCGAATCGGCGAGGCGATCAGCGAGAGACGGTTCCTTGCCGTTGGCCGATGCGTTGTGAAACGAACTGTTAAACGCCACGACGTCGACGAGCTCTCCCCGCTCGTTCCACGATGACTCGCGCTCGAGCTCGCGGTTGCGGGAAACTCCGAGGAGCCGAATGCACGCGGCCTCGCGGATCCGCCGCGGTCCTCGAATTCGCGACGCGGGATCCGTACGCTTGGTAAACACGGAGTTTTCCAGCTCCTATGTACTTCGCTTTCCTCGAAGTTCCAACTAAAACGTCGCGGTTGGTTCGCGGATAACAGAATAATTCGAAGACGATCGGACGGGATTCGCGACGGGGCGGAGAAGCCATGAAACGTCCCGGCGAAACCGCGTAATTAACCACGGGAAACCGGGTCACCTGTTTCGCGCCGAAAGTTTTTCCCTTTCGCCGAAGTGCTAAAGCTTTTCATCGTTTTTTGCGCGGCCTATCTCGTAATCGGGATGAAAATGGCCTAGCCAAAGCTGGGCTACCAAGCAGCGGTGCGAGCAGCGGCCTCAGCGGTGGTCCGAGCGGTCCAGATGTGAAACGAGCCGCGGCCACGGCATTCGCTGCACCGTTTCGAGGTGCACGGACGTGAACAGGTCTCGGCCCTCGCCGCGTAACACCCTTGGCACGAAATAAATGGACGCTTCGTCCCGCGGGTCCCTTCGGAGCGGAGTTTTTTGTGCAAGAAAGTTTTTTCATTAGCCACGGACAGTCTGAGATACACGGATAAGGCTAAATACACGGGCCGCACATACGTGCATCGCATGGCAGACGGATGCGACCGGCGCGGCGTGTTGCGCCGAATCTCGACCGCTTTATTACATCGTATTCTCCATTGGTGGACACGAATCGAACCTGCCCAGCGAGCGACTCGCCCGCTCGGCGCAGGCAAGACGCAAAGGGTTCCTCGGGAACTTTTTTCCCCTTTGCGCGTCCAATCGAAAAGCTTCCATGTTATGCGGTGAAACTCGAATGGACAGCTTACGAGGTCGTGTTTTTGAAACGAAAGCTTCGTAAGCGCTATCGAAAATATGAATGACAAATCGAATCGGAGCGAACGAGTCCTTGCGTCCCTCTCCTTATGAAAATCTTCGATTGCAGCTGGGCGAGCGAAGAGAGTCAATGAAAGGACGTTTAAAGGTTCTTAAGCGACGAGGGAAATATACACAATCGCAACGGTCCCCGTGCCAGAAAGCGGACTGTGGTTCTAACTTTCCGATTACCCGTATAATTCAATTTCAGCAGCGGCGAATGGTAAAGTTCCGCGTTCGATCGGTTCTTTAGTCACATTCCCCGAGGCTGCCGCATTACGGGGTCGCGGGCACGTACCGAATGCGGCCGGCCGTAATTCACGATCGAAATTGAAAGAGTTTTTCCAGCTGCGGACAAACGAGATCTGGGAAGTGAATCGACTGACAATGGATCGCGGGATCTTACACCGAACCCGGGGATCCCAGTCGTGGCTCATGCATCTCGAAAACTTCTGATTGGCCGGCTTATTTCATCGCGTATCGCGCACGGTACGTATCGCGCGGGGGCGTGCAAATATCCTGCCATCGTTCGTGAACTTCGGTAACGACTTGCCCAAAGAACTTTTAAGGGCCCAGAAACGATGCTCGCTCTCGCGCGGGGAAGTCGTGACGGGAATTCGAAGGGTCAACGAATATCAGCGAAACGGTTGCGCAACCGTCGATGACGCGTCCCGGCGATGAGTGTTCACCGAGCGCTTATTCAAATTGTTAATGAAAATTCAACGGCGAGACAGAGTTGCGGTATCGGTCGAAAAAAGTGACGTACGCTGACATTTTGCAATCTAGTATTTATGCGCGCACGATTTGAATAATACGTCCATTGTATTATTACATCATTATTCGAGGAATATTACAAGAATCGTATGCGCGAGCGTTTCTAGTTATAATAATTCGCTTGACGGAAACGGTACCATTGATTACTACGAGCTCGCTAATTATCAGTGAATATTGAAATTCCATTGAACCGCATACGAGAACGCTCGAAACGACGGACGGAGTATAATGCAACCATACAAACTACATTATAAACAGGCGATCGGTATCACGTGTTCGTCGCCCCGCTTATAGTTACCCATGATCGACAAATATACACGTAGAGCCGCTCTGTACCGTTGCGTCCCGTGCACCAAGGATAAGCCTGTGCAAATAGTGACAGTAATTGCCGACGCGTCGTCCTATTTGCATCCCATTATTCAGAATAATTGATTACTATTGGTAGCCTATGCGTTGAAACTCGTTAGCATATTTAACGCTTTGTACGCCCGGTACCCTACACGTTCTACGCCTTTACGTAAGTCCACCTTTCACAATAAAAACTGTCGCAATTACTCCCGACGTTCCTGTTATTACAATTCCTTACTTACGATTATTCATCAGACACTGGCATGACGATAATTAAATGTGATTGCGCTCGCGGTGTTCGTTAAATGGGGTAACGTTTCAATCGTATTCATTACGGTGAATTATCGCTGACAAAAGTCGCTCATGCGAATGTTACTTGTCATCGATAATGAAACCCGTCCGTGCCGACACCGTTGCGTTGCGCCGTGCCGCCCGCAGATCCGTTTCTACGAGATCGTTTCTGTTATTTCGCGCGGTTCAAATATATAATTCACGGCGAATTCACCGTCGCCGCGCTGTTTAGTTTCGTTGCCAGCCGAGGTATTGGTTTCGAGAAAATAAATACACCGAACGGCGATTGCTGACCGGTAAGCGACCACTACTGCTACCGTTATTCGAATAATAGGCACAACGATCGTTTCAGTTGCACGGCCGCGGCTCGACAATTAATATTCCGCCCGTGAAAAATCGGATTATCGTGCGAACCTCGCATACGAATAACGCGAAACGGTCGAGCCGCGTTCCGCGTAACGATCGAATCCGTCTTGGTCGTTGGTAATTTCGTCTACTTCTTTATCTCGCCGGGCATCCTTGGCAGCAGGGAAACTCTTTCATTTACTTAAATTTTTCTCGTCCAACTAAAAAGCATGCATTAACGTAATTTATGTCCCAAATAAATCAACCGGCCCACCAGCGAGAATAATTTCACGAGAGGAACCGGGGGATCACGCTTTTCTCCGAGCAGAATTTTATATGCTCCCGCGATTCCGCGGCGTACTCGGGTTCCCGTACGACGCGGTGGTTGGATAGTCCGGCTTCCAAAGAACGCGATGCGTGCGATAACGCGTTATCGTCGACGCCACGCGTTATCGCTGCGTCAATTTCACCAGGCTTCCCCAGGTTTCGGAAACTCTTCGATGCTTGGACTTCCGAGCGAAACCGATAGAAACATAATTATGGAATTGGACGATAAACGACAATGATGATCCGAGCGAAGCAAGCGGCACGTCGCGTGACCCAATTTTCATCAGATTGCGATCAGGCGACCGTAAAGGCTGCGCCGAGAGAATGCCAAAAAGGATTGCTTGGGATTCGAACGGTTGTCCAAGCTGGTATCGTATTTACGATATCGCCGTGTCGCGCGGTAACTGCTTCGCCGTACGACGTCGTTTGCCACGGACACGGGAAATAACTGTATCCGTTGAACGAGCCCGAAACTTGCAGTTGTCCGAACGAAACTAGATTTCGCTTTTGTTTTTTTTCGACGTTTCGCACGCTGTCTACGCGCTCGTCGCCTCGATTCCCAACGGCAAATATGATGGTTAGAAGCGTATGCGGATACGAGTCACTTTCGCTCGATTATTTCGTGAAAATTCGCGAACCCGAAAGGGTGAAACATTCAGCGTCACACGTCGATCGCAGCGTTTCAAAGGAAACCCGGTGAATCTTCGTGGTTCTTTTTTTTCCTTCGGAAATGCATGAACCGTATAAACCGGCGGGAGGAAAGCCGGTTTGACGAGTTAAAAGTAAAAGCGGCGGGCGAAGCGATCTTTCCTTTTAAAAACCGTCGCGAATCGAGGTACCGGCGTGTGTCGGCGGAACGAATAGCGACGGCTCGAAAAATTCTTCTGCGTTCGATGTTTCGCTGAAAGGATCGAAAGTGTCAATCGGAAATCCTATTGGCGAACAGGGAAGAGCAGGAAAACGTTTCGGTGTTTCGTTCGACTGTAGGACGACGCCGCCGCCTATTTTCCGGTGAGTTTCTGCATTCCGTGCAGTTTGCGTTCGCGGAGATCACGTAGGTTAGAGTAAATAGAGAAAGAGACCCGCCTGGAGCTGGAGAAAGACCGACAACGAGAGTGGGCCGCACAAACCATCAGGATTCGGTCAATTGCCCTCGCCATCTCATTTGACGGCCATTGTTCCGCCGCGTGATAGATTCTGCTCGTCGGAACTTTCGGCAATCGCTTCTTGATTATCTTCCACCCCCCCGTTCGAACGGAACCGGCGTTCTTCGTACCGATGATAGAACTCGGCTACATATAGACGCAACGCGTATCGTTATCGATAAACAGCGACGGTACGAGAAATCCGCTCGAAATCCGGGGATCGTCCTCGGGCCGTCCTCTGTTTACCGACATTTACGCGTGCGCCTATCGAAAATTAATTCGAACGCGAACGTTACTTTTGAAAATGAATCCCCGTTTCATCCCGATGGAAGTTGATACGAGGATGCGTTTGCGATATACCTTAAAAACCAATATACCGCAGGGAGCGGCTCGCGGATACATATTCGAAATAGAGTTCGAAAACTGGAGCGGCACTCAGTTTTATTGCGAGATCAAATTTATCAATGGGAACGCAACTCCTCGCTTAATCTCGCGCGGCGAATAATTCCCTCCCCCGGCCGGGCCGTGTCTCCGACGCGGCGGGAGTATCGATATTAGTCGAAGGCGTAACGATTCTATTACCGTTTCAACGGTATTTCGTTCGTTCGCCGCGAACAAAGTAATTGAATTCTAATCGATGTAAATCGAAAATATAGGCGCCGACCGAAAGAAGGAACGAAGCGGTTCGAGGGTGAAACACAGTGGTGAAATTTCTGTTCCTCTCTCGACACGGATTCCGTGAAGGGTGCACAGATGTTTTTGTCAACGACAGCTAAGAACTCGGTGAAAAGCGAGGCGCGCGACGCTTAACGAGCATTACGCGTTATGATACCGGGCATGTCGAAACAACTACATGCATGGCACACGTAAATGTATATATACACACATATATGTATATATATATATATACATATGTATACACGTAGATCAGTGGAATGCAAAAGCGTGCGTCTCGCCAGACGGCAGGCAACTAGGTGGGTTTCGAGTACGGGTTTATTTACAAAAACAGCCCGTTAATTACGTCCGCAACATACATTTCTCCAAGTAATTCATTACAGACTGAAACCGGGCGATTCGCAACGGTGAAACGGTGAAACGGCAAAACGCTGACACGTTGAAACGCGGAATTCCAAACCGATCTTGCTGGAACTTCGGCTCGCATTAATTATTTTTCGCGCAAGTGGGTTCCCTTTCCGGCGGATTACGCCCGAAAGTAAAATCCATTCCGTAATAAAAAAAATAGAACGCGCCGTATTATCCGCCGATGAACGACGCGCCGCCCCCGGCGGATACGTTTCCGTCCGTCCAGAAACGCAAGAACAGTTTTTTCGGCGGTGAAGTGTTAAACCTTCTCGCCCCGGTACATGAATATTTCACGAGCGGAGACCGGAGCGGTACGCTAGCCGTGACATAAATTTCCCGTGGCAGCACTTCGTCGTTCCTATAACTAGTCCGGAGACTGTAAAAAACCGTCCTCGAACGGTCTATTCGACGACGTCATGAACGACGGCTCGACGCATCGGTGAGAACGGATCGGGCCGACGACCACCGCCGAAAACGGAAGCGACGCGATCTCGTTCGAGCGCGAGCTAACGATCGCTAGCGATTCCGTTGATCACGGAGACCCGACGGAACGCTTACGTTGAAACGAAGTCGGAACGCCGAGCAAGACGAGCGGGAGAAACGAAGCGCGAGTTTCTTTCAATGTTCTCCTTCCCTCGGTACGCAATTGCGCCGTCGAACATGATGCCCGTCGCAGATAAATCAAATTGAAATGTGGCGGGATTTATCGGCGGTATTCTCGATGGAGGAATTTCGTAAAAGTATCCACTGATTCGTAAACCATAAAACACGAACGAGGAAATAGAAGTTCCATTGGTTGAGCTTCGTATTACGCTGAGGAACATAAAAACTGCAACCGAGGGCACGTATAATTCCGCAAGATTTACGTCAGGGTGTTTTCGAGACCCGCTGGAATTTCTTACGAGGAGGAAGGTTCCGTGCGCCGGTGGACGGGAAACGAATAAGGTCCGTCCATCGTGCGCCGCCACCAAATCCACAATTTAACGAACGAACGAATGAACGAACGTTGCAAACGGACCGATCGATTCGTTCGATTCTACTCGCTGTACAGCGCCGGTTGCTCGCTGTTGGTCCCCCTTCTTCGACGAGCTCTCCTCGTTCGGATAGAAACGAACCGCGACTTAACTCGTCGTTTAAAAATTCTGGATGCACGTGATTTCCGGCAAGTAAGATCGCCGTTTTCAAGACGTCCGCGAAGATTTATTTTCACTTTCGCCTTGGAAATGGATTTAAACCCCTCACGTACTTACGTTCGGCTTCGCGACATATTTATTGGCGACGGAAGCTACGATAAGAGAGATTCTTATTAGCGAGACCCGGGAGAGGGCTCTTATAAATATCCGTTACGGAATTCCGGAATGGGACTGTCGGGCAATTCATTTTTCTCATAAATTTTTATGAATCGGAGCACTCGGGATCCACGGAACTCACTCTCGCCCGTAAAAGGTGAAAGACGTGCTCGGCGTACAAGCAGACGCCGGCGAATTCGGCGACGAGATTTTTTCCGCGGCGTACGCGGCCTACCGTCTCCTAATTCTGTCCCGGCGTCCTGCGCCGCCTCCCGCGTCGCCTCCTGTCCTCCGGAGCTGTTCCAACGGGGAGACCGTACGAGCTGCCAGCTGCCAACTGTCACCTGCCACGCCGAAACCCTCGCTCGGCCATCCTTTAGACTCAGCCCGTCACCGAATCCCGGCCTCGCTACCAACAAGATTTAACTTGCACGCGTGAAAATTCTCCTCGGTTCACCTCGGCAACTTTTCTCGCGAATCTCCAACGTGACCGGCAACGGGAAAAGCTGGAGTTATTAGGCTGCCGTACGCGAAACTTCCTTCCCCTTCGGCCATATCGTTCCCGCCCCCGACCGGATTTACCCGGTCCGCTCGCCGTCCGATTTTTTCCCCGGAATATTGTACCTCGGCGCGAAAAAGACTTTCCTCGGGCTCGGGGGAAAGTTCGCGCGCGGATGATGGATCGCGCGAGACAACGAGCTACGCCGCGACGACGCAACGCCGCTAGAGGAGTTGTAGCTCCCGAGGAAATAGAAACGTCCGACGCCGAACCAAAGACGAATGTTCCGATCTGCGAAATGGCGATAGCAGACGGCCCCGTGAACGAACGTCTTCCAGCGTTCGACACCGCCGATTCCTCCCTAGTCCGACGCGATTCTTTTCCCTTCGTCTACCGGCGATTTCAATTCCCAGATCGCGATTCCGCGTCAACACGACGGCCAACATTAGTATCGAATCTATTTCCTTTCGAGTCGCGCTCACCTGCAGCCTTTAAACGAGAGATGCGCCATGAAAATTCATTGTTCGCTGATTCTTTTAACCCCTTGCCGTGGAATCACGAGTGAGACTCGTGATGATTTCTAGACTGATTTAACGGTCAATGCTGTATTACCCATGGATCGAAGCGAACTATTTTCTTACCGATGTATTATCTTCGAATGAAATTTCCATTCGAAGTCGAGTTGATAATTCTGTTGCGTTTCCTCCGAATTGTCGACAGTAACATATTATACGAGCTTAGCAGCGATTCTTTCCAGTTTCCCAAGTTTCCAAGTCTCCCGAGGAGTGCGTGCAATTTCGTAGAATGTCCGTGGCCTAAGGAAACGATCGCGACGGTTCGAATCGCGTTTCTGTGTCGCGAAGCGATACAACCGATTGCTTCGTCTAGAATTATCTTATGCTTTTTTAACGGGCAACTTGAAAACCCGTCGGTCCGAACCGACCCGAATTATCCAATGAAAACGAAAATTCAATTTCAATGGAAAATTTACTGCGCGCGGCGCACTGGTGACCACAGCGGTTCCAACTTCGAACAGGGGAATCCGAACGTTGTCGTAATCAATGGCCACCTTTCGTCTTTCAGCGGGACAGCCGGAATATCTACGCTGGCTTGGTTCGTGCTCTCCCAGATTTCAATTTATCCTACGAATATAGGTTTCTGGGAATATCCGTTTGGAGGAACCGAGAGAGAAACAGAGAAACAGGAAGAGAGAGAGGGGTAGAAAAAGAGACGGTGAAAATCAAAGTAACTTTTCTCGAAGAGGACGGTTATTTACGCTTTCGCAGCGAGTATTTCGATTGGAATGGATCGTTCGAACAGAGTTTAGCCGAATCCTTCAACCCAAACCGTGTCCCGGAATTTCGACTAAAAATTCCAACCTTCGCCTAACCGTACCGGTAAAGTTAACATCGGATCGACTAGACATCTTCTCGATGACGCTTTTCAACGTCTACCAACTGTCGCGTGAACTTGCAGCTTTCCTTCGACCCAACTCATTGCAGCATATTTATGTATTTTTCATAGCCATTGTAATTCACTGTAATGCAGGAAAGAGTTTAAAGGTTAACCGCGAAATAAATGAGTCAGATCTCGATCGCGACACCGGTTGTACAGAAAGGAAACGCTTACGTAGTCGCAGTGAGCGTACACTGAATTTAAGCAAGGGTGCGCAGGTGTATTTGAAACGTGTACCGATAGAAAGAAGAAAACACTGTTGCTTCTTTCTGATTACGAACTTCGGCTTCCTCGCGCTACGTATTTCGGCCAAGGCGAAAAAAGTCTCGTGCAGCTGTCTGGAGTAGACTTAAATTATTTCTCTTGTTCCGCTGTATTCCAAAGTGCAACGCGTTGCTGGCTAATAGACGTAGATTCTTCGGAAAACCGTGCATTCTGTCCGCTTTCCAACGGCGGCGGTGTTGTATTATTCAGAAGCCTTATCTTTGGACGCCTGCCGTAGAACCGTCGCGATGAATCTACATTACTCTTTGACAACAGCCGGGGGGAGGAAAGGAGAGACTGCAGAACGGAGAACGAGCCTCGGGCGTGCTTCTTTCACGACGATAATTAACGCGAACTTTTGACCAATGGAAACGTTGCGGTATCGAGAATCGGCGAAATTCAATTGATTTATAGACACTCACACAAACGTGTAGATACAGCGGCGTTCAAAAGTTCCTGGCCGGATCGTTTTTGGAACTTGTACGCGATAAAGGCTTTAAGAAATTTTATTAATTGTATAAAGGACACATTGCGCGAGAGGATACTGTAAAAAAATCATCGTCTATTCTTTATACGTATGTTTTCAGAAATAGATAATTCAGCATGTTCAAAGGTTTTCGATCAGAGTGTTTAAAAAAGAAGATAATTCTTGTTTTCTATTGTAATAATAATTTAATGTATGGTACGTAACCCTTGACCGAAAGGCCCCAATATGGAGACGTAAAAAGAATTTAGTTTTCATCATTTATTTATCATCGCTGTAGTTTTCTTTATCAAATATTGCAACTTATTGCATCATTGGTTTGTTGATCATGCACTGACAACAAATATTTACCGTAATATGGGCGAGTATTACAAAAAAGCTCTCGGTAGTTGACACTAGATGTACCAAGCTCTTAAACTGGTTCTTCCAAATTTTTTTATAAAACTTACAACCGTGTATTCATTAAGATTTCAATCGACTTATATTTCAGTGTAGGTATTACTAAATCAGGTTTTTAAACGATTTCCCAGAGAAGCGTCTGTACCTTTTCAATAATTGTAAAAGAAGAAATCAGGAATGGGTCATTCTGACTCATCTGGTAGTTCTAGTGTTAAGGATGAACATATGAGTCGCTCAGAAGCTTAATCTCTCTGATTTTTGTAAATTTTCATGGAATAAATAATATTCTTTCTAATTATTAAAAGATTCACTCATTTCTTCGTTTTTCTCTAAACCAGCAAGTCCTTCCTTTTACAGCTTCTGAATACGTTGTATAATCATTTCAGAAGCCAAACCATTAATTTTCTCAATTTCTGTTTTCTCGACTTAACACTGACACTTAGAAATTTGTGGCCACGCCCTTTGCATTAATGACAGCGGCGCATCGATGTGACGAATAAAATACATCGACTCAATACCAAAAACGATCAGGCCGAGAACTTTTGAACGCCGCTGTATATATGTACGGGGGACAAGTAATGGCACGCGTGCTCGCTACTTCGAAAAGAATTCGCGTGGAAAACACACCGCGCCACGTCGCGGTGATCAATCAAGCGCCATTCAACGAATAATAAAATAACATGCCGCGACCAGCTGCTTTTTTATCAGTTCCTGGGCCCGCGTTACACCGATTCGGTTAACTGAATAGCTATTCAATGACTTTTAACGATCAATGGCATCAAGAGAAAAACGCAAATTTCCCCTAATCCTACTCCCTCTCCCTCTCTCGTTGTCTCTCTCTCTTCCCATGCCTGCACTCGATGCCAAAACCAATCAACAGTGTAATTAGGACGACATGCTCCGAAACGATTCATGTGAGAAGTAAATCGAGAAGCTGGTTTCTCACTTTTTCCGCTTTTTTTCACGCTCGCCGTTCGTTATGCACACGCGATAATGAGCCATGACCGTTCGCGAAAAATACGTGAGCTCGTGCTAATTTGCTTTCAAGCTGAATTGCAACGGTGAAAATATTCCTGCTGAACGCAAACACGAAAGCGGTGAAATAAGACTAGCTGCGTTTACGATTCTCCTGATACACGGTTTTCCGCGATATCCGGCGACGAAGTTTCCCAGAATTCCGGAGAGCGAACAGTGGCGTCATCCGACGGAATTAACCATAACATTCTCTGTTAAGCAATAATCGTCGAGCTTGAAAAATCAGGAATATCGAACGTTCTCGCGATAACTTGCTTCCCATAACGCTTGGACGAAACATTTTCAATGTTACGTTCAACCGATCGTTCGAACGTCGAGGAAAATTTGAAAATAATAGAGGAGCGCATTATTGATTTTTAATGTACGTTCATAAGCCTTATCAAGCATTAATGTAAACGTCATACTGTTCCACTGGCCGCTTATTAACATACCTTTCATACATAAATACATAATAATTCCTGTTCGGTCGTTTTCGGCGGGGTCGTTATGCAAATCGTACGCGAGTATCAACAACGATCGCGAATCGCGCTGAACATGTTTCAGCTTTGAATGGCAATGGAATAACGCTCTTCCGAAATCCTCTGACGATGAAAATATCTCTAAACGCGCTTTCGATTAAGGGATCCGTTCGACATTAAACCTACAGTTACATTGACTTTCTGACATTCCTGTATAGAGACTGTAAGGGTGCATCCATCGAGACTTCAACCGATTTGCAAAGCTGCTCGCGTATTGCTAAATCAAATTCTTCGATAATTTCTCAGAGAAACATCTGTTATGGTTTGAACAATTGTTAAATAAAGAAATTAACACGTTGAATGCCATGGAGGTCGCCGGTCACCCCCAAGCAAATCGAATTACTATAATTCACTCAATTAAACGATGATTCTTCGTAAAAATTTCTATGAACGTGCAATGATAATAATCCAATTCAGTCGAATGATTTAATATTGTATTTCTTCCATTTTGTGTATTTCGCTCTGTGAAATCGTGCGGCGTTCAACGTGTTGAGGGTTGATTTCGATCCGACTGGTAGTTTCAGTGTTAAATAAATTTACTCCGACACTGGGTAGAATAGTAGCGGTTCGCATCGAATCGAAAGAATCGGAACAGAAACGATCATCGATAAAAGCGATGAATCGACGCGTCGACGAACGGTTTTCGTGGATTCCTGCCGGCTGTAATCTCCAATAAGCCTCTAGGAATCGCGGAGCATGCTCGCAATATAACAGATTAAAATCGCATAAAAGATTTTTCTAGCGGCAGCGCGTTACCTGCCCTGGTATCGATAAGTTACGGGAGTTTTCATGCTACCCAGGCGCGACGAGACGGGAATAAAGCGATATCACGGCGGGCTCTATAATCACGGGACATTATTCTTATTATCTCTCGTCGCGGCAGCGACGGCAAATTAAGCCGTAAAACTTTGCAGTAAAGCACAAGTTCCCGCAACATGTGTTCGTCTCGAGAGTTTCTATCTCGT
Organism: Nomia melanderi; assembly: GCF_051020985.1. Classification (NCBI taxonomy): domain Eukaryota; kingdom Metazoa; phylum Arthropoda; class Insecta; order Hymenoptera; family Halictidae; genus Nomia; species Nomia melanderi. Next base: position 7,042,058 of record NC_135008.1, read on the forward strand.
TTATTAATTATTCGCTGTTCGATCGCTCCCGTTTGCACGGAAAACTTCGGTTGTTCGTTTGTTTTGCAACGGGCCAGCCTAACTGTGCGACTAAATGCATATATCTGCCCCCCTAGAGAAGATAGAACCTCGAGTTCGTTTAACCGTTTGAGTACCGGAGGTTTTTAACCCTTTGCACTCTGTGGGCTCCACTATGACACCATTTATACTATTAAATATTTTAATGAATAAATTTAGAACTACCCTAAGATTGCTGGATCTTCTATACATCCAAATTTTGTATTAAGAAGGAAAATAAAGAGATCTAAGAGATGTTACGATATAACATTTTTCATTTGTGCTAGGGATGCTACGAAAACGGCTTGGAGTTGGTAGATTACAAAATCATCTGGAGTGCTAAGGATTAAAGGAAACACAGTCCGAAAAAAGTCGAACAGCTGAATAGCGCTTTCTGAATGGGAAGCGAGAAGATCCAAGCGGCGCGATGGCGCTCCTTTTATTTCGTGTTGAGAGAAGCCAAGCAGCGCGTCAGCGCTTGCCTTAATCTATGTTAATACTATTATATATATATTAATTTATAATAGGTAGCAAGGAAATACAAACTGTATTACTTGGATTACTTATACACAAGAAAAGTAACGACGCGACGTGCGTGCGTCTGAAAAGGTGAGGGCGTTTCGTCAGATTGCGAGTGCCCCAGCAGTTGTCCGTATCGTTCAAATGCGCTGGCTTTTCTCGACATGCAATCTAAAGAGCGCGAAAGCGGCGCGTGGAACTCGAACGATTAATGAAACACGTAAGATGAAAAAATACGTTAGCGTATCGACTGATAAATTAAAACGGAGTAGACCCGATGCGAAGTGATTCCGCGTTATGTTGCCCATCGTTGCACCGAAGAGTACTGTAAATAGAAAATGCATGCAAACTGCAAGGGAAACATGGTAAACTCGGATGACACCGGCAAGTAAAACTATGCACTTTAAGAGACGGCCGCCGTATTGAAATTCCCAACATATTGCATCCACCTTATCGCAGTGAACCGGCTTCCATATTACGTGCATACGTTGCATCCGCCCATCGATGCGTGTCACCCTTGCAAATAGACGTACACGTTCCTTTGCTTTGTCGTTGAGTTTGCTCGCGTATCGGCGACGACTGGAATCGCATTCACAGCCCGACGATACTCGTTCGGCAGCTTGCTTTCGAGAAACGATCTAGACATCACCTTCGACAACGTTCCAGCGAAGGGACGCGATAAACGGGGAGCCGTAGTTTCGGTGGATTAGCCGAGAAAGGATGAAACCGTCGGTTAAAAAAGGGAGAATCGAGAAACCCCCGGATGGTATACTATTTTTGCGCGAGGGAATTTGAAGGTAGGAGAGGTCGCGTTCGCTTCAACTGCAATTCGCTTTCTATACCATTTGATCTCGATCTAATCCGGGGGTTTCCAGAGGGTCGCAGAGGGTTGCGTTTGACCACGCGCTCGTCTAACCACTCGCCATTACCTCGAGTGGCCTCGCGACAAACTTCGATCATTACCAGAGTGGTTTGTTTTCGCGCATGCCAACCGTTCTACTCCGGCATTCCTTATTATCAGAGTTTCGAGATTTCAGTCCGTTCTCATTACGGATTCAGCGCGAATCGCTACGCCACTTATGCCAATACCTTTCCTCTGCACGAAGGCTCTAGTTGCAGACCCGTCGCGCCGAGCTTTCCAACGGTAAGGTAATCCAATTACGTTGCGGTAATTACTACCGGCCGACTACGAGGATGCATCTTATTCGCTTCCGTTCGATCGCGCGGTTTACCTTCGATTTAAAAGGGAAATACGAACCGATGTCCTCCTACGAACAAAACTCCGCGCCCTGTTTCTTTCGTGAACCCGATGAAACTTTTCGCCGGGCGACGCTTAACAATCCGTGAAACCGTTGCCTCAAAATGGAATTTCATTCTAATACACGATGCGAGGGAATTCGTATTTTCGTGACGTCACCGTAAATTTTGCGCTGCGTAGTTAGCAACTTATTATTTGATAGCGTATCGTCAAATTGACGCATTCATTCTTGTCAATGACATTTCGCGATGAACGCATAGATAACGCTTAGTCGCGGGCAAATTTCTCTTACCGCATTTTTTCGCATCAGAACACTTTGTTACGTACATCTATGCAAAAACAAATTACTAGCGATAGCGCTTTGAAGAGATAACGGCAGCTCTATAAAAGGTATTAGCTTCGAGCAATGAACATCAGAGCACTCGAGGAGAAGTCGCGTTGACAAACGATCGCAACGAGTTAACTTGGAAAAATGAATCCACGTAGTTACCTGATCCTCGCAGTCCTGGCTGTCGTCTGCTTCACCACGGTAAGAATCTCATAAAGCTTGTTAATCCGAGAAATCGTTTCGGTATTCGCGACTTGAACGCTTCGATTCGATTGAACGTCTCTTGTGCGAATCGCGTTATTCGGTGAAGATATTTCAACGATTTGAAATGCGGAATTCGCGTTCTTCTTATACGTGTGCTGCATCCTCACTTATTAATCTTCTTCTTGAATGCACGGCAATGGTGTAGCTGACTAGCGTGGAGGCAAATAGTACGACTGAGGTGACAGCGACTCAACCTTACCTCGTCCAAGTATGTATACTAGCAAAATTACTCCGTACAGAGTATGATGAATCGCGAAGAGTATGATTCATCCTCTAAAACATGGTGAACTTTTACCCATCACTTACTCTAATATATTTTCAGATTGTCTCCAATATACTCGGACTCGTTTCAAAATTACCTTCTGAATTGAATGACATTCCAGCGTTAATCAAGGATGTGATGCAAATACTTTCCTCCGTCCTCGCGCTTATAGAGGCGATTGCTTAAATGAAATACACTCAATGATCGCATAGTATAACCTTTTCTGATTATTGACCACCTTCCAAACCACCGACCAAAAGAGCAACGCTTCGCTTCGGTGATTCAGTTCTTCGAACGAAAGATCGTCCCTCTTACAATTAGAGAAGAACCGATTCGCTTAACAAGCTGCGTGCGTCGTCGACGCGATTTCCGCCCCGCGTCTCGTGCCTCGAAACGAAGTGTGCTTCAAACGCGACTTTTCCGATGCAACGGAGGGACTCGAAATATGTATATCGACGATCCCGATCGCCGGACAACGTGTCACGCGGACGTTGCAATCGAATTCCATGAAATTTCGTTCGTTCCGAATCGGCAATCTGCCGCGTCACGCTATTACGCGACACTCGAACGAGCCGCGTGACGCGGTAAAAGAAAGAAACGCGCAGGTCTGCAACGAGCGAATTGTTCTCGAGGAATAGTTTAAATCGGCGGCGTACGTGGGAAAAATGCATACCGGTCGGACCCATCGAAATCTTCGAAAATCGAGGAGAATTTACTGTGCCCGCAGCCGCGCGAAATCGGGCGAACCACGAGGGTGGAATCAATCATGAGCCAACTCGCAACGAAACACCGTTAACCGTATTCCCTGGTGCGCGCGTTCACCGCAAGCTTAAGCGCTTACGCGGACGGCGGTGCCGATTTCCGGTCGCCGATTGCTGATTAGCGTAGATTCTCGTGAGAATGAGCAACGACGCTCTCTCTTATTCGTGGAAAATGAATACCGAGCGTCGTCCGACGTGGAATCTGCTGTCCGTTGGCTGCTCTTTTGTATTCGACAGCTGGTAGTCGGTATTCAGTATTCACTGGCGAGCCAATGGCTCTCCTCTGTTTGGCCAGAATTCTGTATTCTGACGTTGATGACGAGCCATGATAGATGCGTCCTGCATCCATTACGAAAAGTTGGACCAGAGAGATCGAGAGGCGAAACGCGCTCCAGGACTGTTGATCCCGTGGTTCTGTGGTATCGTGTATACCCGTGCGGAGAATACGTCGCGTTTCACCTGTCCGCCTTCGAGATTGCACAACGCTCGCAACTAGACAATTTTCGTATTGCATTTTCGCGTTCGCCGCGGCCTCTGCGCATCCTATCGGGCCGTTCCCTTTTATACTTTTATGCACGCCAGCTTTCATAGACTCGATACCTCTTTATTCAACGCATCTTATCCACTGGTTACCTAAATATCAATGAACCATCCGACTTTATTCCGTTTAGATTACTTTATTTAGCTAGTACCGTTTCGCGTGTTGGTTGAGACGAGGAGCAAGGTTCCATAGAAGCGGTGTTCGTTCCGTTTTATTTGGAGCCGCAGAAAAACCGTGTTCAACTTCGATTCGCTAACGAAATAATGGATCGAGAAATCTATAAATCATTCGGCGTGTAATACGAGGAGAATAGATGCACGGCGTGTAACGTGAAATTCAAGGAAACGCGCGTTATTCTCCCCAGTGCGAACCATTCGACCGCGATCCGTGATTAATTTCCTATAAAAACGTTTCCTTTGTTAAACAGTCTCCTGTAGATACTCCTCTCTCGCGGTGCGATCAGATAGCCGTGCGTTTATCGGCGAACTGTAACTCTTACATCGTATTAGCCCGGATCGTCCTGGTCCCCTTGTGTTCGGGAACTATTGAAAATTCAATAGTCATCTCGTTCGAGCTACCTCGGATCCGAGTGCCAAGGTGTTCCCAGGGAATCGTTAATATTTAGAAAGTTTCGCTCGAACAAGTTTAATAGAGTCGCAGGTAGCGGAAGTTCTTCGTACATGTTAAAGCTGCGTGAAAGAGACGCGAACGGTTCCAAAGTGCGTTCGGATCTAAGCTCGAGGAACCTCGAAGAACGGACAGCCTAAGTGTCGAATTGCAAGGAGCTTTAACGCTTCCCGTCAGAACCGAACGAAACGATGATAGCTCGTCAGTCACGCTTTTAGCCGGTACTTTCCGAATGACGCGCAATTGTTCAAGTACCGTGCGATAACCTTGTCGCGTTTACGACGCAACCTTTTCGATGACTTCCGACCGTGCCACTGAAAAACCTGTCACCTTTTAGACACGCTTTTAACCGCGATCGCTGTCTTCAGCTACGTTTCGCGGAATCGTTGCGATTCATATTCATAAGTCGGAATCCGAAAATGGCGGAGCGAGGGAGTCGTGAATTGAGATATCGGAAGTCGCGGAATAACGCCGTCTTTCACCGAATACACGAAACGAACGGGAAGGGCGGATAACGTCAGGATGAAAGGGAAAGGGGCAAAGAGGACCGCGCGTTATTATCGTGGCTACTGTATCTAGTCACCGAGCAAATATGAATGGGTTTAATATTCCGCGAGCACGAGGGCGCCACTTTTTAAAGTTCACGGATATCCCGCGCGTGACCGGAAAATATTACAAACTTCCAGCGTCGCGAGCAACGCCGGAAGGAAGTAGAATTCGATGATATACGTATACATATATAAGAAGAAGCGGTGTTTGTCTATAGAACCATGGCTTGATGACAGTCCGTACTCTCGTTTCCAAGAGTCCTCTCCGTAAACATCTGTCCATCTGTTTATATATCCGTTTCGCGTACCTTCGGAACCGGCGAGTTTGTCCGCTACAATTCCCTCTGCCTCTCTCCGCCGTAATATCCATATTTGCAATGATTTCGTATCGCGATACGCGCGTGATTTATAGAAGTCTCTGCATTCTCGAGCCGCTGAACCGGAAATTAATTTGAAAGTGGCCTTCTTCTTGGTAAGTAACGCGTAGCAGTCGCGAAAACGAATATGCAGTAAGCGTGCCGCGCGAGATCAATATGCGGCCGAACGTTAAGCGAATGGAAGAGTTACGAGGTTGAGCGCATCCAGCTTCGTTCGTGAAACTATGCAAATCCGTTCGAATGGAGTCTCGTTCGAGATGACCGGGACAGAACAACAACAACGAGATTTTTTCACCGTACCGAGCAAATTGCGACGGATAACGATCTCAAAATGAAATCTTCCATCGACCCTGTAGATTACACGGATAATGAGTTCCGCAGTTTGCCGAACTTTACTTAATAAAAGAACTGTTTCGACCAGCGAGAAGGAGTGGTTCAGCGAACAGCGTTGCTGTATCCGACGGCTAACATTTTTTTTCCCCCTTTCTTTTATATTAAACTCGAGCACACGATTACTATATACGGTACGCTTTCGGCAAACCTTTTCGGTGGCTCGAGGTTCCCTTTATATTAACTCGGTGACCTAAGTTTCAGCCGGTATTAGGTCGTTCGAATACAAACGAAATTTTCCTTTAGCATTTCATTGTGGAAACTTGAGCGCAACTCTGGCGGGCACCGCCCGATCGTTCCGGTGAAATTCGTTGACCGTGTTTAACGCGAAACGAGTTGTCGCACGCATCGCGATAACTACTTTGTCATTTCTATTATCGGAATCAATTCGCCGGACCAAATTAATGAATATCGAAATGCCTGTACCGTTCTCCGATGAACTTGCGCGGATCTCCGACTTCCCATTCGAGTCGAATAAATTTTCGGCAATATGCAAAATTTATGTAGATATCACCGTGTCATTTCAATTATCGGCATGGCGGAGCAAACAATCGGAAGATATCGGTTTTGCGCTTTAATCGCGATCGCAAAACTGGTCGAATGAATCGCGACGATCATCGATGAGTGCGAGCCAATTATTCGGACGAGATCGCGTCGCCGAAAATAATCACGAATCACGAATCACGAATCACGAATCACGAGTGGTTCTCTCTAGAAACCGACCTAACCCGGCCCAAGTTCCAGGCCATGTGTATTTATACATTTAATAGGGACCTAACCGTCGGCCTGCGCCTTAATTTCGAGTAATTTACATTTCACGCGTTCGCAACAACGAAGCCAGCTTGACACCGTTATTTATCTTGGTCGAGTTTAATTTCGGTTCAGCCGAAATTAAAGTAACACGTATTCTAAGGCACACCGAGCACCTTTCCAGAATAGTCCGGGCTAGTATTTTAAGGATCAATATAAATGCACGTCGCATAAGAAGACGCTGCAACTTATACAGCTAATAACGAATATAAATCGGTGTTTCGTCTCTACGAATAGATACTCGGAGTACAATGAAATGAATCATGCATCGAGGAACTGTGACAACCTTCTGCTAGCACGCCCCTTTCTGTTCAAACGTCAACTCGGTCGAACAACAGCGCAACGGTTAAGACTCCGGCGACCGTCCGAGAAAGCAACGAGCAAAAAGTCGTTTATTATCCCGCTGTAAGCGCGACGGGTATCGTACGTTTAAATAAACGCGAAACGATAAAGGAGGGGAGAAGGGACATTCGAATGCAAACGACAAACCGCATTAGATACTGGATGTTACGCCGAAACGCGGAGGCACCGTTTGATTAACATTTTCATCGCATCACGAAAGTTTCGAGTTGTTAGAAAATTCGAGATTACAAATTTTCATTAAAAAGTTTCGCCGGCCATTTACATAACCGCAGGATGTTGTCTTGCACGCCGTGCGACAGGCTACGCAAGATTAAGCGTGTCGCTTTTCGTGATTTCTCCGTAACGCTCAGCTCGCGGAATAAAACGGAGGAAACTATGATGCGTGCGCCGAAAGAAGCGTTTAACGCGACAGAGCGTCACGGTTCTCCGGCTGGGAAACCAAATACGCGCGATACCTGCGCACAAATGGCTACTTATAATACCATTTACGGGTTTACGGAGGAAAGTTTCCTATATGCTCGCGGTCTGGCCATACCAGTTTATTCTACTTACCCGTACGCTCGGGATTTCGGGGCTAGAGCACGCCGGAAACGGAGAAAATGCTCGAATCAATCTGAATCCAGGATGAAATTTCCTTATCGCCGACGGATGGCGCAGATTAGGGAAGTCGATCTTTCGGATCGTACGCCGCGCGACGAAGGGTGGCACTCTTCGATTTGTTAAAGCTCACGGACTTCCCTCGGCCGTATCGTATCCACTTATCGAACTGTCCGCGTCCCAAAACAATCCGTTTAACGCGCGCATAAAACCTATCCGTTAGCCTCCTGTTACCCCTCTGGTTTCCCCGTCCTCCGGGCGAGTAATTTCGGAGGGATTTCGCTGTCTGTTCGCGCCGCTGCTTCCGAGGGGGAACGAATTGTCCCGTCCGTCCGGCCTGTCCTCGAGATCTCAGTCTTCTATTTATCTAAAAACCGCTTCCTGGTCGTCACGCTACGTTAGCTCGGTCAAGGCCCGTTAAATTCCACGAATAATTCGAGCGACGCCGAATGCCCGACGCGTTTTCGCCGTCGAATGGAAAAGAACTCGTTTCCCAGTTACTTACCGCTCGCCGAATCCGTGTGTGCGTTAATAAGTTTTCGAGTCTCGGTGAAAAATCGTATTGCAGTACAGACTGTTACTACCGTGCTTTCCCCGCGCAGCGTAATCTTTCGATCTCTTGTTCAAGTCACCGTCGCTATCACTGGTGAATCGAAGAATGCAAATATTTGCGACAGCTCATCCGAGATATCGGGTTTATCTTAAATATATTCGATGCAATTGGTAAAGTTCGAAAGTTGTAATGTATGTATCAGCGAGAAACGGCGTTTGAGCGGAACACCTGATGACTGGTTAAAATCGAAATGTAATCTAGGCAAACTTATTGAAAAATTCCTGGTAAATCACTCGAAAAGGTGTTTGCTCGTTTGTCTGGCGTGTCGGAAGAACGGATGGAAGTTATAGGATTAAAACGCTGCAGATAGCTGTCGTTATCGAGCAGATAAACTAAACATTCTTATCGTTCGAATTTAAATATGGAAAGATTCGGATGCAAACGCCTGCTGGAAAGGTCGTTCACGTTACGTTTGCTTCGATGGAACCGAACCGCGGCCGGTCCAAAATTTCCAGATGGTATTTTAAAAATAACAAATGGAAACACCGGATCGCGATATAATTGTTCGGAATTTGATTTCGCCGTTCCGCTGAAGTATCGGTGGTTTTCTCGTTTGTGTTGCGACGGAATGTAAATTTGACGTTGCTATTGGAATCGATCGAATCGTTAAACGCAGCTGCCCGACTTTGCGTAAGGATCGTTCATTCCACGCGGCACCTATACACATTGGAATATCGTCGTTGCAGCCGTGATACCATCGAGCACAGACTTTAAACGGTTCAAGAGAATGTACCGCTGTGATCGCGCGGTTTCGTTTCGTCGCGATAACGCGCCCGAGATTCCCGCGAGTCCCTTAAACGCGTCCCAATGGACTCCGCGAGCGTTAAACGTTTCAACGCTTACATATTGTTCGTTCACGTTCGGATTGAACAGAAAAGAATACCACTCAAAATGAAAATACGTCTTAAACGTCGCATTAATCCATCGAACAAAGGATGGGGGCGGCGTATTGTTCCCGAATAACGTGAGATTTAAAGAAAATCGTTAAAACCGTGTCTGAAAGAAAAGTCGCGGCGAACGTCGCCCCTCTGCTTAAAGTCTCATCCCGCCGATTCTTCGGAAAATTGAAACAATTGACTTCGTCAGAATCGATACAATACTGGCGCGCGGAAGTGAAACCTATAGAGCCCACGGACGCCGCGCGTCGCATAGATTCGTTCGCTCGTATCAGTTTCTTGCGGCCGTCGATTATCGACTTGGTATCGGATCCTCCACAGAGAAGTCAAAAACAATCGACGATAGCCAGTGATTGTACAAAAGTTTCGATGCGAACGCAATAACGTTGTGTAATACTCGGATACACTGTTGTTGACACGTTGACTACTACGGTGGTCACCGGTGACCGGAACTTCCAAAATGCTTGAAAACAATTACTATAAGAAAATTAGTGTTAGAAATAATTATTAATGTTTTGGTGTTACGGTACTCATATTACATTATTATCTAGCTTCTTGCGTTACTAAATATTTTGATTCAATATCAATTTTCTTATTATAATAGTATTAAAAATAATTATTATTGTTTTGGTATTACGGTACTCATATTACACTATTATCTAGCTTCTTGCGTTACTAAATATTCAGTAACATTTTCTTCTATTATAAAGGAATTAATCTTACTACAACAAAACGCTCAAAATTCTCGTGGCAGTCAACGTGTTGACACAGTTCCGTGCCACGGAAATTTCGGTTGTGCTTTGCTTATGAACTATATTGATTTTTTTAATAAAATATTAAGTTATATTCATAATTTTTATATATTCTGATATTATTTCTTTATATTTTCACTGTTTCGTAACGTACACCGCTATCCGTGACCATCAAAAATTTTTTCCTTATAAAAATTGTCGTGTGTCATATGTGGTACACATGGCACTAAACTTGTTAATGTAATCATAATTACATATTAAGTACCGGCACCGAAGGTGACATGTGACCACTTCCTTGCACATTGTTTATAGCCAACGATAAACTTGAATATGTTACGGAATGAATATTATCGTTGAATATTCCAGAGTACATATAATTTGCGATGTTAAGTGAAGGTCTCCGATAAAAGCAATTTTTAACACGGTTAATGGAGAAGGGAGTGAAATCATGTCTAGTATAAATATTTCCCTGATTCGAGTTTCAAGTATTCCGCACAAAGTGAGTTTCGCGTCTTGGCCAAATTAACCCTTTGCGCTTCCATGTCGTAGGTGGCTTGCAATCGAAGTGTGCTTCTTTGTGAAGGATATTACAAATACAATATAAATATCTTTAAAATAGATTATATTATTATGTTATTTTCAATATTCTTAATAGAAAGAATCGTCTACACTGCTTTCTACAAACTAACTATTTTTTTAAATGCAGTTCAAATTAGATGTCGTAACAATACAGAATTATCGAGAAGAAAGTGCTAAAGAAATTCGGGGTGCAAGAAGTTAAGCGGGCAGAAGTGTAAGATGAATCCACAAAATCACAAAATTCGCATAACGGGAATTGAAGGTTACCAAAATTTCCAACAAATAAGTTCCGTTTCTCTACATAACGTTGGCTTCGAAACGCGAAATATCTATTGTCATTGAAAAAACTTCACACCACTGTAATGTAAAAAATCTAACCACCATATGCTCAGCTCTATGCCTTACGACCTTTGTCTGAAGCACTTTCCTGTATCACTCATAATGTAAAAAAATATAACCACCACGCGCTTAGCTCTAACCTTACAGCTTTTGTCTGAAGCACTTTTGTCTATCATACTCGTTCAGTTACCGAGTTTTGTCCAGAAAACGGCCGAAATGAAATCCGACGCCAATGTTCGTTGCATCTTACTGAATCGCGTTCAATTCCGCTCGCGTGCTTCGTTGCCCGACTCGGCTAATGACAAGGGAACGCTGAAACAGAAGTGTCACTGTTGCCATAATTACCGAGCCTACTCTACCATTCTAACTTAGCGTACATTGGCCAAAGCACGAAAGCCGCACAGTATGAGCCTCAGTACGCCTGAGACTTTTCCACGGACATGTCCGACCAATGATTGTGCGAGTTTTTCATTGTTTGTACGATACGTTGAAGCGCTCGTATCTAACCGCGCCTAAAGCCCTTAATACGAAACGATCATTTTTGCACGCTAATATGTTGTCGCAGCTAGATCTGACGAGTTAAGACTTCTAACGTGTAACCGTGTGATTTACTATATAAACACTGTCGACTCGCGATAAACCAATGCAAACGTAGAAAGATTAAACAGGTGTTACTCGAATAAGTCTGTCAACTTTTACGATGGCAGTGTGCCATAAATAAAACCGTATTACGTAAATTGCTGAGCTGAACTAGAAGATAACGAAAAATTACCGTAAATTAGGCGATGTCATATAAATGGTACATTTGCGCACGAAACATGTAAAATCCGGCAGTTCCTCGTTTCCAGTAATCTCGTTACAATCGTCGCCGAAGAAAGATCTAGGACCATGTGGAAAGCGGCGCTGCTGATTGGCTTCTTCCTAGCCGAAGGTACGAATAATTCACGTGAAAAGAATCGATTCAAGGTACTGACGCTCGACTCGTCTAATCGTAGGCTGGTCGAAGGAGTGCGTGCCCCGCAGCTTCGGGCACAACAAAATAGTATGCGTCTGCAACTCAACGTACTGCGACACAACGCCGGATGCCGATCCGAAGGTGCCGCCGAATGGAAGATTCTATTGGTACGTCTCGACGAAGGACGGCGAACGATTGAGCTTGAAGGAGAAAGAGTTCGGCGACGCTCACAGCAACCTTTTTACTTTGACTCTAACCGTAGACAGTACGGTTAGATATCAAAAAATCCTTGGGTTTGGCGGCGCGTTCACGGATTCCGCCGGTATGCACATCACGAGTCTCTCCAACGCGACTCAGGACCAGCTAATGAGGTAACTACTGTAGATTGTAAAACTGCCACTGAAAATCTATACCCGTTGCGAAAATAATGAATCCGATTGCTCGTAGGGCATACTTCGATACGAAAGAAGGAAGCGGATACATGTTGGGTCGCGTGCCAATCGGCTCTTCCGATTTCTCGACGAGAGTGTACACGTACGACGACACCCAGGACGACGATACACTGGAACATTTCTCACTCGCCCAGGAAGATTACCAGTACAAGTTGCCGCTTATGCGAAAAGCACACGAACTGAATCCCGAGGTGAAATTCTTCAGCGCCGCCTGGTCACCTCCGAGATGGATGAAGACCAACGACGAAATCAATGGATTCGGTGAGTGTCGCGACGGTCGTGCATCATCGGATAGATGTGCGTAGCATCATCGATTTCTTTGATCGAGACCAAACGATTTCGCAGGTTTCTTGGACAGGAAGTACTATGACGTTTACAGCAATTATCTCGTAAAGTTCTTGGACGAGTATAGGAAGAACGGTGTTAACATATGGGGTATATCGACCGGTAACGAGCCGATAAATGCGTTCATACCTTTCGACAAGCTGAACAGCTTGGGATGGACACCGCCAACAGTGTCGGAGTGGGTCGGCGAACACTTCGGTCCAATTTTGGAAGCATCGGATCACAACGATACAATTATCATGGGCCTCGACGACCAAAGGATTTTCTTACCTTGGTTCGCTAAGAACGCCTATCCTCGGCACAACATGTCGAAGTACATTGCGGGTACAGCCGTCCACTATTACGCTGATGCGTTAGCACCGGCGGGCTTATTGGACCTAACGCACGAAGCGTTCCCAGACAAATTCATTTTGATGACGGAAGCATGCACAGGTAGGCGTATAAGTGTCATCTTCCTTCTGGACAGACGTTAATTGCTTCATTCGTTGCGCAGGAACCGTGCCCGCCCTTCGTCACGTCGACCTGGGATCATGGGATCGAGGAGAAACGTATATTCTAAGCATACTGGAGGTAAGCAAAAACGTTGTTTAGATTTCGTTCGTGACTATTACTCGCGTACTTGTGTACGATGATCATTAACCGTTTGAGTACCACGCGCCGAGTTTGCGCTCCTCAGATTTCACGTCGAAAAAACCCGGCGCGTTTGAAACGCGCGCAACTTGTCAGACGCATGTACGTCGCAGCGCTACTTTTTTTGTATGTAGGTAATCCAAGTAATACATTTTGTATTTCCTTGTTGCCTACTATAAATCAATGTATACATAACAGTGTTAACATAGATTAGAACAAGCGCTGTCACGCTGCTTGGATCTTTTCGCATCCCATTCAGAAAACGCTATTGCGCTGCTGGCTTCTTTCGACCGTTTTTTCAACACGTCGACTGCCACGAGAAACTTCAGCGTTTACGTATCGCTTATTCTTTTGTAGGAAAAATAGAAAGGGATAATTATCAATTATTTGGTACACGATTATTAGGTCACTATCCAGTTATTTGAGTTATTAAACATTTTCATTTGACGCCGGTTATGTTACGAATTACAATTGTTTTCGAGTAATTTGAAAGCTCCGGTCATCGGTGACCACCGTGGCAGTCAACGTGCTAAAAACCTCTGCTACTCAAACAGTTAATTAGCTGCGATGTAATATTCCGTACGTTTCCAGTACCTGAACCATTGGTCGGTTGGATGGGTCGATTGGAATTTGGCGCTAGACAAGAGCGGTGGACCGAATTGGATTAACAATTTCGTTGACTCCCCGATTATCGTGAACTCCACGTCTGACGAATTCTACAAGCAGCCAATGTATTACGCTCTCAAGCATGTCAGTAGATTCGTTGTGAGAGGTTCCGTTAGGGTTTCTATGACCGATGACGTCATGGTTAAGTCTGCGGCATTCGTGACGCCATCGAACGAAACCGTCATCGTACTCTACAACAAGTAAGTTCTGCCGCTTTCGGTTGTAACACTTAACACGTTAAATGCCTATAATTCATTCAATTAAACGTTGATTATTTGAAAACATTTCTATATTATAGATAATACTACATAATGCACTGACATTCAGCTAGATGAACATGTAATGATAATAGTGCAATTCAATGAAATGATCTGATATTATATTTTTTCCATTTTGTGTATTTTGCTGTATGAAATTGTGCGGCGTTCGACGTGTTAATGGATTTCAACGTTCATACGGGACGGAGTCGGAAAATGAATATACTTGTATGCTTTTCAGATGGAGTATACCAAGGAATGTCGTTATCAAGGATACGAAGAAGGGTCCGATTCATCTGGAGTTACCAGCACAATCTATGAACACTATAATTTATGGACAATAGAAGATCGATTCATTTTTGTATTCTGATTAATAAAAATATTGCTTTTTTAAAAGTGAACGTGTAATAGAATTTACTTTCCCATTGTACCCACTTCTTGCTTGCTTCGACGTTGGAAATATTTAACATGTATAGCACCGGTACATGTAATTGTTTCGAAATTAACATACGTATCGTTCGAGTATAAATTTCCTCTAAGCACATGAGGAAGAAACTAAATGATAAACACGAATGTCACACGTCGATGGACAGGCCGATAACGGCGTATCAACTATATTCGAATAAATCCGAAACAATTAGTACGCTCGCTCGTCGAATGAAACCCGTGGAAACTAAGGAGTCTCGTGTATTGTCTTTTCAACGAATTAGCAAAATTATCGGACACGGTAACTTTTTGCTGTGACTGTACTGTTACCTTTTGTTCCATCCACGTGAAACCATTTAGCCTTCCGCGGTTACAGCAATTAATCACTTGTATATCGCCAAGTCTG
This sequence comes from Nomia melanderi, assembly GCF_051020985.1. Lineage (NCBI taxonomy): Eukaryota > Metazoa > Arthropoda > Insecta > Hymenoptera > Halictidae > Nomia > Nomia melanderi. Next base: position 7,057,076 of record NC_135008.1, read on the forward strand.
ACCGTTGGTAATTTGGGTTTTTGAAATTACAGAAACAATTCGAAGGGCATTTCTGAAGGACGTTCACATTATTATGTATATAGCACGGATGAGAAATAAGATGCAAAGTTGAGAATAGATAAAAAAGGATAAAATTTAAGTTTGAAATATACCAAAAAATGCAGTCATCGACAAATTTGTAATGTGATAATGAAATATACAATTTTCCTCTTGTCGTTCAAAGTACAAAGATACCTGAACATATAAGTTCCGCCGGTCACCTTTGTTTCGTGCAGTTCAGGGATTGATACTAGTGACAAGCAGCGGACGAAAACATGTTGCGGCTATTGTTTCTAGTTGTCTTCGTTTTGGTAAAAAGTAAATCTAATCAATTCGGCATTCTGTGAGAAGTTCAATTCGATGATCGAAAATCGCAGCCGCTATAATGTTTGTTATCGCTTACAGGTAACGCGAATGGCTGCGTTCCTCGTAGTTTCGGAAACGATGGGATCGTATGCGTTTGCAATGCAACGTATTGTGATAATTTTCTGGAAAACGTGAAAAGCCCAGGCGGGGGAAAGGTCAATTGGTATGTTACGAACAAAGAAGGGCAGAGGCTGTCGTTAAAGACGGCACAGTTCGATACTGAAGAAAAATCGTCGCACAATATAACCATAGACATAGATAGCTCAATAAAATATCAACGGATCATTGGTTTCGGAGGTGCAATGACTGATTCTTCTGGCATGAACATAATGAACCTTAGCCCGGGGACTCAACAGAAATTGCTTGAGTAATGATCAATATTCAATTTATCGAATAATTAACAGTTCCTACGAAAGAAAAGATTATTACTGTCCACGCGATAGGTACTATATGTCGAATAATTAAAATAAAATGTATGATTTCCGTCTGAACAAGTATAATAACAAATTATCCTTATGTTCGGCTGTTTAAAGGAATCGTCGTGTTCATTATCAAACGTAACTCTATAAAGACTTCGTTCTATATTGAAACGGCACGACTGTTTACGCGAGTTTCTTCGTCTATAGATCATATTTTGGAAATTCGGGAGCTAAATTTACAGTCGTCCGCATACCGATCGGTGGTACCGATTTCTCGACGAGAATTTACTCGTACGACGACTACGACGACGATGCCTCGCTGGAACATTTTGCGCTCGCGGAAGAAGATTACAAGTATAAAATACCCCTTTTACTGGAAGCTATGAAACTAGAACCAGACCTGAAGTTTATTGCTAGTACTTGGTCTGCGCCGGCATGGATGAAAACGGTGGACTCGCTCACCGGAAATTTCGGTAATTGTTACATCTACGCGTACGGCGCGCGCATGCATCCGTATATTACGTGTGCGTCAGGAGAATTGTCTACATCGCGCTCTAATAATTATTGATTAGGTCTCTTGAAGATGGAATACTTTCAAGTCTACGCCGACTATCTGGTGAAATTCTTGGACGAATATAAGGCGAAGGGAATCAAAGTAGCGGCTATTACGACAGGCAACGAACCGTCGACCGCTTTTTCAGTCAAAATTCTTTTGAACAAAATGGGATGGACACCCGACAGTCTGGCCACGTGGATCGTTGAGAACTTGGAACCAACTCTGACCAAGTCCGACCACAACGACACGTTGATTCTGGCCCCAGATGATCAAACGCCTCTAGTACAATCGTTTATGGAGCAGATGTTTTCGAATGAAAAGGCAAGACAATACGTTGCAGGTATAGCTACCCATTGGTATAATGATGCAAATCTAGTGGATGCAGTTTTCACCTCGCTAGAAGAGGCGTTCCCCGATAAGTTTCTTCTGATGACGGAAGCATCCATAGGTAAGACATACCGAGATATCTGTGAAGCAACGGTACGTACCTTCCAGTCGCCTAAATCGTTAAATTGTATTTGTACATTGCTCAAGAGAAATAAGTAAATTACACCCACGATTGTAAAAATACAGTGGCGTTCAAAAATTCTTGACCAGATCGTTTTTGGTTAATCGAGCCACGTCGATGTGCCGCTGTCGTTAATGCAAATGGCCGCAAAACGCGAAGTATAATATGAGTCGCTCAGAAAGCAATGTTAAATTGAGAAAACAAAAATTGAGAAAATTAATGTTTTGATTTCTGAGATGATTATACAACATATTCAGAAGCTGTAAAAAGGACTTGCCGACCTAGAAAAAACGAAGAAACCAGTAAATCTGTTAATAATTAAAAAGAATATTATTTATTCACTTAAAATTGAGAAAAATCAGAAAATATCACAAAATTACCGCATTCAATTATTATTATTATTATAGAAAACAAGAATTATCTTCTTTTCTAAATACTCTGGCTGAAAACCTTTGAACATGCTGAGTTACCTATTTCTGAAAACATATGTATAAAGAATAGACGATGTTGATCTTTTTACAGTATATCCTCTCATGCAATGAGTCCTTTATATGTCACAACAAAAGTTCTTAAAGCCTTTATTGCGTAAGAAAAGCTCCAAAAACGATCTGCTCGGGAATTTTTGAACGCCGCTGTATTTCTCATCGTTTGATAAGTAGACACATTAGTTTTCGTAAACGAGTACCAAGCGTTTCCAGATGAACTTTATACCGTATCATCGTTAAATTACCTGTATAACACCTATGTTCGCACAAACAGGAGTCTATGAAACCGAAAAAGTTGTGATGGGATCATGGAAGCGAGCGGAGACTTATATTACCAGCATAATACAGGTGAATCGTGTTTTCTTGTTTGGTTCGATTACGAGTAAAGGGATTAAGTGTTTCTTTAAATAAATAAAATCGCTTCCATTCAAGTATCTTAGCCATCGGTATGCTGGCTGGATAGAGTGGAACATAGCGCTGGATACGATCGGTGGGCCGACCTGGTCTAGAAATTTCCTTGACACGTCTATCCTCGTCAACGCGGATGCAGACGAATTTTATAAGCAACCAATGTATTACGCCCTCGCGCATGTGAGCAGATTCGTGGTTAGGGACTCTTATAGAATTTCCATGAACATCCATTCCGACGACGACCCTATCCAAGGCTTAGCCTTTACTACACCATCCTCTGAAACTGTTGTTTTGCTATATAACAGGTAAGAATTTATTCTTCCATAAAGATATCTAGATTAATCGATCTCTCGTTGTTCTGTGCTTTACTCAACGTTCCATTTTATATTACAGGGATGTCGTCGCACATAAAGTGGTTCTGAGAGACACAGAGAAACATAATCTTTCTATACAATTGTCTCCAAAATCGATAAATACTTTAATATACAAGCTGTAAAAATATATTACACAAGCCGCCATGGTTCTACTTATCAAGAATATATTTGACATAAATGGATAAAAATAAAATTTCCTTTTTCGTTAACTGTATTTACGACTGTTCATTTCGTTCCCTATATTTCTCCTATTCATAACTCTTTCTTTATATAAATCTATAACTTCATGTAAACCCAGGCACATAGGATTTCGGACCAATTTGAAGAAACTTCGGAATATTGAGAAGATGTCCGAAGAGTTTGTGACTGGTCTCAACGCTCAGATACCCTATCACCACCTCTCGTTCTCTTGTTATTACCTTCGAGTGTACACGTTCATTTCTTCTGGTTTCAAAATTATTTTATTTAAAACGGTCACCCTTTCATTAAATTTAATGACCCGTGTATCGCGTGATTCATCAGTTCTTAATGGCAAATGTTTGCGCGAACGTGCTTAAATCGATAACAACGACGCCAATTTAGGAATGTACACATTTATTGGACTAAATTCAATAATCTGTCAAACGTATTTTACATTCGTCGCGCTACCTATACGCTGAACATCTGCTGTTAACGCATCAGTGAACAAATTAGCATACATCTCCTATCCAATTCGAAAATACTCTGTCCGCGGGTATATAATAATATGATCCTCAACTCGATTCAATCAGTACTTCGATACGAATCACAAGCATGTGGAAGACACTCCTGCTTACCGCGATCCTCTTCGCCGAAGGTACAGTTGAATAATTTTGATTTCTCCGTAAACTAGATTATATCTACACGATCGAATCATACTACGGCAACTTTGTTGATTATAGGTAACACGGAACCGTGTGTACCTTATACCGTCGACAACACCCTGGTCGCATGCGTTTGCAATGCAACATATTGCGATTATACACTGAACGATCAATCACTCACCCTGCAAGAGAATGAATATTATTGGTACCAAACAAACAAGGCTGGACTCAGGTTGGAGCAGTCGGAAGGGACATTCAAGGCGAAATCCAAAAAATCATCTTCCAAAGTGAATTTAGTCCTCGACAGGAAGAAGAAATATCAAACGATTCTCGGTTTCGGTGGTGCTTTTACCGACTCCACCGGTATGAACATCAATAAACTCAGCCGGGCTACGCAAGATCAACTGATGCGGTAATCACAAACACCTTCGATCAGCGCAATTTTAACATTGCACTGGGGAATTTAATAATATAAATGTTCTGTTCTATTCAAAAGCACCTGGGGCATTGATAGTTTTCTTTGTTCACAGTACATACTACGATCCGAAAGTAGGAAGTAACTATAACATGGGCAGATTCCCGATCGCTGGTACCGATTTCTCAATCAGACCTTACTCGTACGACGATGTCACCGACGATAAGGCGCTGCGATTCTGGTCTCTCCAGCCGGAGGATCACAAATATAAAATCCCATACGCTAGACAAGCTCAAAAACTGAATCCTACTACAAAATTCTACGCCGCCGCGTGGTCAGCACCCGGTTGGATGAAAACCTCCGGAGAATACGCCAAATTTGGTAAATGAGATTATATATTAAAATACTGTTGCTATAGGAACAAAAATGAAGGAAGCTTTTGATGTCGGTGTGTTTGTTTAGGGTTCCTGAAGAAAGAATATTATCAGACGTTCGCCAATTACTTGACTAAATTTGCGTTAGCATATCAGAAACATGGTCTCGATATATGGGCCATCACCACAGGCAACGAACCAACGATCTCAACGCAAATCAAATCGCCGTATGTAATTTCTATGGGTTGGACACCAGAAACTATGGCCGAATGGGTTGCTAACAACTTGGGACCGACTTTGGCTGCATCGAAGAGCAACCAGACAGTCATCCTAGCTCTCGACGACGATAGATATTTGTTACCAAATTTCGTGAAACCTATATTAGGGCAGAAATCGTCGTCAAAATACACCATCGGAACAGCCGTTCATTGGTACTTCCCTTACGAAGCTCCAATCACTGTACTAGATGAAACTCACGATCTGTTTCCAAATAAAATCATACTCATGACTGAGGCGTCGCAGGGTGAGTGACAGTCTTTTGAAAATTTAGATATATTTTGATATATGTTACAACGTTTCTTTGCCAAATAACACAATCGTTCCATGTTGTATGCATTTAGGCCCCACATATTGGGGAAGACCCACTATGGCATCAGATATGTGGGATCTAGGAGCACGGTATATGTTAAGCATAATGCAGGTATGACGAAACAGCTTGTTTAACTATTTGTTACTTACGCAGTGGCACGTAAGCCCGAGTCTGTTATCAAATATGATTTTTTAACCATCGATATCATGATATTCTTTCAGTATTTGAACAATTGGTCCGTCGGATGGGTAGATTGGAATTTGGTTCTAGACAGAGAAGGTGGACCAACTTGGATGGACAATACCCTCAACGCACCTATTGTCGTGAATCCAGAGAAAGATGAATTTTACAAATTACCTATGTACTATGGTATCGCGCATGTCAGTAAGTTCGTTGACAGAGGTTCTGTCAGAGTTTCTATCGACGATACGGACACTATCAAGACTTCAGCGTTTATGACTCCGTCGAAGGAAGTTGTCATTACGCTTTACAACACGTAAGTCGATAAACTTTTAAATACTATTTCATCTGCAACATATTTTACCCCTTTGAAAATCGACTTGCCCTTCCATGTTCGCGATGTAATCTTTTTCTTAATATCCTTTCCTTTCGTGTTACAGAGAATCAACTCCGAACTCCGTAACCATAACGGATGCAGAAAAGGGTTCGATTGAGCTGAACTTGTCTCCCCTTTCTATGAATACTGTGGTATACAAGCAATAATTCCATATGTTTTATATAATATGCATAATCCAGTATAATTGTATTACTCAATGAAAATAAACGTCTATTACTCTTTGCTTGGTACATAAACGTTGGCATTACTTATGAATCCTAAATCCACAATGAATCATCCCGTGTAAGCCTCTTTATTATTATATGTATAGTACCACACTGTTTAGTGTGCCAGTATTTACTGACTACAAAACAAATTATGTCTATCGATAACCAGTCGTTTGCTATGAATGTTAATAGGGTTTCAAAAATTCTGGGAAGTCAAGGAATTATATACGATATAATTATGCGCGCCACTACCGCCGTAAAAACAACGAAATATAGTCTCAGTTGTAGCATCGTGTCAGCCTCAACAATTTTTTGCCTAACAGACACAAAAATGTACAGTAACGTGTATAAATACGGCTACCAATCCACTGGCTATCTCGGACTTTTTTGATGTCGCCTGCACCAACGAATATTCAAAGACATGTGGGGAACATTCCTCGGTTTCGTCTTTTCCTCCGTTACAGGTATATATGATATATAATCATATATTTCTACAAATATGGTTCCGTAATACTTCTGCAGTTAATGTAAATGTTCTATTCTGGTTTTCTTTTTCTTCTTCTTCCTATTATTATCGTTATCGCTACCAGCACCATTCGAGAATATCTCACAATGCCTCCCTAATTTGCAGTTAGTGCGAAAGATTGTGTACCGTACACTATCGACGGAAATGTAATCGCATGTATTTGCAATTCTACGTATTGCGATTATACACTGAACGATCAGTCACGCACTCTGCAAGAGAATGAATATTATTGGTACCAAACAAACAAGGCTGGACTCAGGTTGGACCTGTCAAAGGGTACTTTCCAGTCAAATTTCAAAAAAGCATCTTCTAAAGTGAATTTAGTCCTCGACAGAAAGAAGAAATATCAAACGATTCTCGGTTTCGGTGGTGCTTTTACCGACTCCACCGGTATAAACATAAATAAACTCAGCCGGGCTACGCAACATCAACTACTGCAGTAATCACAAACACCTTCGGTCTAGCACAATTTTAACATAGCACTGAGGAAATTAACAATACAAATATTCCGTTCTACTCAAACGTACTTGGAGCATTGATAGTTTTCTTTGTTCACAGTGCATACTACGATCCGAAAGTAGGAAGTAACTATAACATGGGCAGACTCCCGATCGCTGGTACCGATTCCTCAATCAGACCTTACTCGTACGACGATATTATCGACGATAAGTCCTTGCGATACTGGTCCCTTGCGCCGGAAGATTACAAATATAAAATCCCATATGCGAAACAAGCTCTAAAACTGAATCCTACTACAAAATTTGTCGCCTCCGCGTGGTCAGCACCCGGTTGGATGAAAACCTCTGGAGAATACGCCAAATTTGGTAAATGAGATTATATATTAAAAAAAGAAATAATGAAATACTGTTGCTATAGGAACAAAAATGAAGGAAGCTTTTAATGTCGGTGTGTTTGTTTAGGGTTCCTGAAGATAAAATATTATCAGACTTACGCCAATTACTTGACTAAATTTGCGTTAGCATATCAGAAACATGGTCTCGATATATGGGCCATTACCACAGGCAACGAACCAACGATCACATTACAAATCAAATCGCCGTATGTAATTTCTATGGGTTGGACACCAGAAACTATGGCCGAATGGGTTGCTAACAACTTGGGGCCGACTTTGGCTGCATCGAAGAGCAACCAGACAGTCATCCTAGCTCTCGACGACGATAGATATTTATTACCATATTTCGTGGTACCTATATTAGGACAGGAATCGTCGTCAAAATACACCGTCGGAACAGCCGTTCATTGGTACTTCCCTTTCGAAGCTCCAATCACTGTACTAGATGAAACTCACGATCTGTTTCCAAATAAAATCATACTCATGACTGAGGCATCGCAGGGTGAGTGACAGTCTTTTGAAAATTTAGACTGATATAGGTCACAACGTTTCTTTGCCAAATAACACAATCGTTCCATGTTGTATGCATTTAGGCCCCACATATTGGGGAAGACCCACTATGGCATCAGATATGTGGGATCTAGGAGCACGGTATATGTTAAGCATAATGCAGGTATGGCGGAACAACTTGTTCAACTATTTGTTACTTACGCAGTGGCACGTAAACCCGAGTCTATTATTTTATATGAATGTTTAACAATCGATATCACGATATTCTTTCAGTATTTGAACAATTGGTCCGTCGGATGGATAGATTGGAATTTAGTTCTAGACAGAGAAGGAGGACCATCTTGGGCCCGCACGATCCTCAACGCAGCTATTGTCGTCAATCCAGAGAAAGATGAATTTTACAAATTACCTATGTACTATGGTATCGCGCATGTCAGTAAGTTCGTTGACAGAGGTTCTGTCAGAGTTTCTATCGACGATACGGACACTATCAAGACTGCTGCGTTTACGACTCCTTCAAAGGAAGTTGTAATTGTGCTTTACAACACGTAAGTCGACAAACTTTTATATACTATTTCATCTGCAGTAATTATTACTCTTTCCTTTCGTGTTACAGAGAATCAACTCCGAACTCCGTAACCATAACGGATGCAGAAAAGGGTTCGATTGAGCTGAAATTGTCTCCGCTTTCCATGAATACTGTGGTATACAAGCAATAATTCCGTATGTTTTATATAATATGCATAATCCAGTATAATTGTATTACTCAATGAAAATAAACGTCTATTACTCTTTGCTTGATACATAAACGTTGGCATTACTTATGAATCCTAAATCAACAATGAATCATCCCGTGTAAGCCTCTTTATTATCATATGTGTAGTACCACACTGTTTAGTGTACCAGTATTTACTGACTACAAAACAAATTATGTCTATCGATAACCAGTCGTTTGCTATGAATGTTAATAGGGTTTCAAAAATTCTGGGAAGTCAAGGAATTATATACGATATAATTATGCGCGCCACTACCGCCGTAAAAACAACGAAATATAGTCTCAGTTGTAGCATCGTGTCAGCCTCAACAATTTTTTGCCTAACAGACACAAAAATGTACGGTAACGTGTATAAATACGGTTAGCAAACCATTGGCTATCTCGGACTTGTTCGATTTTACCTGCAACAACGAATATTCAAAGACATGTGGGGAACATTCCTCGTTTTTGTCTTTTTCTTCGTTACAGGTATATATTATTCTTCGTTACAGGTATTTCTGCGGATATTATTTTGTGATACTTGTGCAGTTAATGTAATTATTCTGTTCTGATCTCATTTTCTTTTTGTTAACATTATCATCGTTATCGCTACCAGCACCATTCGAGAATATCTCACAATGCCTCCCTAATTTGCAGTTAGTGCGAAAGATTGTTTACCGTACACTATCGACGGAAATGTAATCGCATGTATTTGCAATTCTACATATTGCGATGATACACCAGAAAACGAACCAATTGTTCCGGAAAAAGGAAGCTTCTACTGGTATGTCTCAAATAAAGGAGGAGACAGGCTACGAATGACAACTGGGAAATTTAACTCAAACAAAACTTCCTCTGTTTCCGGAGAACATTTAATCTTAAACAGTAAAAAAAAATATCAAACGATTCTTGGGTTTGGCGGTGCGTTCACTGACTCTGTTGGTATTAACTTAAGGAAACTTAGTCCGGCTACGCAAGATCAGCTGATACGGTAATCAGTTATTATATTACCGTAATATACATTATCTTATATCTGCCGAAAGCGCAATCGATTGAAATTTTCATTATCCGTAGGACATACTATGATCCAAAAGTGGGAAGTAGATACAATTTAGCTCGTGTCCCAATCGGTGGCACCGATTTTTCAACGAGAGCTTACACGTACGATGAGCATATAAACGACACTTCATTGGAACACTTTCAACTCACGTACGAAGATTACGAATATAAAATTCCTTTCATAAAGAAGGCTCGCGAATTAAATCCTACTACGAAACTACTCAGCGCTGCATGGACAGCTCCAACGTGGATGAAGACTAACGGTAAATATAATGGATATGGTAAGTATCATATAGTATAATAATATAATATAATAAATATGATATACAATAAAACGATGGCATATTTTAATTTCTCAACTACCACCTAGGTTTCTTAGAGAAAAAATATTATCAGCTTTATGCTGATTACTTACTGAAGTTCTTGGATGCATACAAAGAAAATGGTCTTGACATGTGGGCTATTACAACGGGTAACGAACCGACAAATGCTTATAGACTCCATTTTCCCCTTAATACCATGGGGTGGACCCCTCAAACCATGGCTGATTGGGTCGCTAATTATATGGGTCCCAGTTTGGCGTTATCGAGTCACAATGAAACATTGATCTTACTCCTTGATGACAATAGAAATGTGCTACCCTGGTTTGTATCACCAACATTTACGGATAGAAATGCATCAAAGTACGCTGCGGGAACAGCTGTTCATTGGTACGAAGATTCTAATACGCCAGCAACTGTGTTGGATTGGACTCACGATAGTTTTCCAGATAAAATCATTCTCCTGACAGAAGCATCACTAGGTAATATTTCTATAATTTGCAAAAATTACCAAACATATTCAAGTAGACTAGAGAAGAAACAGGTTACCAGACTTTATACAAAAGTTTCTTAACATTTATTGACAATAAAATCAAAGGACCATCACCTGATTATCTATTTGTTTAGTACCGCGAACATGGGGAACTCCAAAGGTCGTATCAGAAATATGGAAGCGAGCTGAAATGTATGCTTCAAGTATTATTGAGGTAAAGAAATTATAACTCGTCGTAATTTTCTTAGCATAATTTCTAATGAAAATATTTTACTTGAAGTATATGAATCATTGGGCTGTTGGCTGGATGGACTGGAATCTAGCTCTTGATGAAAGGGGTGCACCAAATTGGCTCAATAATACCAATGACGCATCCGTTATTGTAAATCCAAGCAAGGATGAATTTTATAAAACACCTATGTATTATGCTATTAAACATTTTAGTAGATTCGTTGATAGACATTCCGTTAGAATATCTATCACCAATACTGCCACCATTAAGACGACCGCTTTCGTAACACCCTCGGCAGAAATTGTTGTTGTACTGTGTAATAGGTAATATTAATTTCCTTCACTTTTTAATTTTACATTGAATATTACTATCTTATTTTGACACATGAACTTACCAAATTTTTTAATGATTCTATACCGTAATCCAAATTTTATATACATTCTAGGAACAATTCTTCAAAGACTATGACCTTAACAGATTTGGATAGAGGTACTATGCACTTGACGCTATCCCCGAATTCGATAAATACTGTGATATATCAATAAACAAAATTATATTTACGTGAGTACAGTGTGCTTTCGTAAGTGTTTAATTATAACATTTGAAATAATGATAACACTAATATTATAACGGTTATTACAATTAATAATATATAAATGAACTATCAAAAAGTCAATAATTTATGCCAGTACCAATAATTAACAAAGATATTTCAGTGAAATGAAACAAACCATATGTATTTAACTGCTTTATTTTTGCATCAATTAAATATTTTATGCATCTGGATAATACGTTTTTGCCCAACGTCCTATTTTTCGCTTATTTGGATGGAGCCTAAGACATCTTGGTATATAAACAGGTGTATGATCGTCCAATCTTCGTTGAGATGGTTTAAAACCGAATTGCCATGGATCTCGTCTTTTTTCTAGAGGTCGTGTATTGTGTTTAATCATGTAGATCTTTTGCCAATCAGGTATTTCAGGTACTCGCCTATACATCAGAAAGTAATGAATTATAACTACAAATAATGGTGGGTGAATGTTCAATCATATTATAAAATTACTTAAATAAACTGATTACATACAAATGTCTTGGTCTATTAGTCATAAGATGCTTGAAATGTTTTTCTAACCATATTCTTCGCTCATTGTCTGGAATATCAGCAATATGTTTCACAGACTCTCCCAAATAAGGCTTCAAATTTACGCCTGTCCTTTCTTGGGGTGTATTAATATAAAATTTGATTAATGTCTTTAAAGCATCTTCATTAAAGCCATGAATTTTCTCATTCTCCACTGTATCAAACAATATCTCAGGTTTGGTTATCCAGCATGTATTGCACATAGGATTCTCATCCATGAATGGTGATCGTAATAATGTTGTATTTAATTGATAGGTACAAAATGACCATGATTGTCCATCTGTTATAACAGTCTGTGATACTAATGGGTATGTAATTTCGTTCAGTGTAGAAAAACCTGAAATCATCATAACATCAAAAGCAGTTCCATCTTCTTTTGTATTAGTTAAATATGGTTTTTTAATGAAATATAGAAATTATTAAACATTTATTTATACCTTGATAACAAGCTTGTGACAACAACCAACCATAGGATGCAATTATAGCCTGAACTGTGACTGCATCCAATGTATCATCCATAGTTTTTGGTCTATGTAATAAATTATCAGTATAGTGATAAGACAAGGAACCAAATTCATCTGGATCACCAGGCCAGAAACCAGGTATACTGGTAGCATGCTTATATAAAAATGTATGCCCTAACACTTTAGGATTTAAGTTGAATTTAGGAACATTAAATTCCAAAGTGTAAAGTTCATTAAGAGAAATGACTTCTTTCAATGGAAATTTGTTCCTTAATTGTAGAATTGGTGAACCCACGTATTGTACAGGCATATCTTTTAATTGGTATTTCTTGAAAGGTTTTGGCTCTACTTCTGCTATTGCATCACTTGCAGAACCTCTAGGAGCCTTACCTACAAACCAGAATGCTTCTAGTCTTGGTTCAAAATCTACCTGAACCTCCATTAAATGTGGAAAAAATGACGCTAAAGCGCTCAATAATATTCTATTAATTTGATGAACAACTGCATTTGCACGAAGTTCAGATATTTTCTCCACTGATTCTTCTGTTCTTCTGTAATGGAGATAATATATTAATTAAATGAGCTATTGTAACTTTAATTTACAAATAAACATTTTAGATGTATCATAAAATTTATTACAACAAATTCATGCTTTATTTATGATTATTACACATAATTATAAATCTAAATAACGATGCAAAGATTGTTAAACTGCTCATACTCACAATCTGTTACAATATTCAAAAATAATAGCATCTTCTATAGGCGTTTTTATACTTTGTACTAATGTATCTAACTGTTCAGATGTAATTAATTTGTCATAAAAATCGGGTAACTTATGGTCACTTGCAATATGTGTTTTTGTGATATATTGGGCCATACCCAATGAATTATATGCAATATGTTTATCATTTAAATCTAAACACCTCCATCCATAATAACGAGGCATATTAATTCCAAATAATTTTTCTTCAACACTTTCCAGCTTTTTAATTTTATTGTGCCATTCCTCCTTCTCTCTTCTAAGCTGCTCTTTTTTACAAAGATCCAGTATTGGTGGATAAATTGTTTTATCTGACTGATCGGATTTGGTAACTGGAAGAGCATATTTACGTATGGGATTCTTTATGACAACGACAGAACATTTAAATGAGGATTTTCGTATTCTAGCAAACATTATTTAAAATCAATTAAAACAAATCAAACACTTTTTTCTGTTATTGAGGTTATAAGTATATTAAAACGTGATTGTGTTAAACTATAGTGCTTTCACAAATTAAATTCATAATATGATTTGCTGATAGCGTAATATAACAGACTATTTTAATCTGTAATTGCAAATTATCATTGTTTACATATCTAAGTAAACAACATTTTAAATACAATAAGATGCACTCTAGGCTGTCTGCTTTATACCACAAAGTATTCTACACGACTCTCACGACACCTATTAAATATAGAGAACAGTGCCAACGTAACCTTAATGCAATACTTAAATAATAATAAGAATTGCCTACCAGGCAAAAATTCGCTAACATCGGTAGTAGCGCCACGGATGGTGAATTCCTTAAGGTGATAACAAATGAACACTGACTTAAATTATGTACCGACTTACTTATAGTAAGTAGCTTCGCGCATTCGGAGTTCGAAAACATGACGATACGTTTGTATACTAGTTTACCATTTTCAGACAGTAATTCAGAACATGTGACACTGAGTCCCATAAGCTTGCAATGTCTATCCTATACCTTATCTGTGCCCTAGATAAAAATTCCCATAAGCTGCAATACCAAAAATCCTTCTCGCAAACATTTCTATCTAAAAGGAACTTATATACAAAATTTCAGTCCCATTAGATTTGTCAGGTTTTCGGAAGTACAGCCCCTGTGCAATTACATATGCAACCGAGTGCAGAGAGGAGTCGAAAGTAGTAGAGAATAACGACGAAAGATGGCGAACTAATGATCAGGAAAAGTTGGGAGAACCAGTAAAAAGCACTCTTAAATCTCTGTAATGCACAATCAGTTCGCCGTCAGTCTTTGTGCGCTTGACAGCTCTCTCTTTTTTTATCTAATATTAGAATTTTTTTGACAGTATTGGGTTTTATTGGACAGTGTTAAACAATGTTGATGTTATTTAAAAACAAACAAAGGATAGATCTATTATTATTTTCCAAACATTTCTAATAGTTTTGGAATAATCTTACTAATATTTTGTAATTTGTTTTATAACTATCTTACTATTGTTTATTTTACACAACATAATTTTACAATATAACATTGTAATTCTTTCTTATATTTACTTATATTTGCATACTTCTTTATGTAGACAATTTCAGATTCAAGAACGGAAGCATCGCCGAGGGATACCTTATTTCTTGTAATTCTTTGTTATAATTTTTTCTTGTATTTATATCCTATAATTCTTTCCAATGTTACTCTTTATACTTGTATACTTCTTCACTTAGGTTTAGGCTCATGAAAGAAGACACCGACAGATTTAACTTTACGCATAAAAATATAAACAATTAAGTTGTATGATAATTTATAAAAAAATAAATGCACATGTAAAAACTTTATGTTCATTTATTTGTATTATTCAATAATTAACAGCTTTCCACTCTGACGGATTTTAATGATCCGAATGAAATGTTCAATCGATATTATCTTTTGCATTGATGACATAATGTAATATTTCGTTTGCATAAAAAACAATATGCGCTAATCACCTACGATTGTTTTTCCTTAATTTTATAGAGAACTTTTGACTCATTGCCAAGAAATCATAAACATAGTAATAACATCATGTGCTTGGAATTTTATTGGTTCAATTCGTTCAGGAATATATCGTGCCAACAATAAGTCCACGCATATTGACAAATGGTCGCACACTGTCATGTATTCAAACTATCCTATAACTATGCAAAAAATACCCCACTAATATTCGTTTCAACAAATCAGTTGAAACAATGTTTTTTCCTGGATGCATGTAGATTTCTTCGTCAGTTTTAGAAAAAATTAAGATCATAAAATAATCTAATCTACTTTAAAATGGCACGCAAAGAAGAAACAATAATTAGAAAGAGGAATTCCTTTAAGGAATCGGAACAATTTGTATTCTTTTGCCAAAGTCGAATTTTGGAAGTTCAAAAATCTTCAGAAGAGCATTTCACATGACTGACTTGTTTTATTAAATATATTAAACGAAACTTGTTTTATTAAATATATTAAGTTTCGTTTGATCGATCAATTTTATTTACTGAATCAACGTTCACTTCGTTTACGACTGTATTGCAAATGTTATTTCCGTAGTTATAGGATTTGCCTCAATCTCTTTAACGAGCTATTGAATGTAACAATATTGGAAACGTTCCTATCTCAAAGTTCAGTGTAACGCGGCGGTAAGCCGTACGATCAAGCTGCGCACGTCACCTGTTTATTCATGATCGAGGAGCCGTGCAGCAGGCGTGCAGAATGCAGGCCTCCGCAGAGGCTCGCGGTTGTTCACGTATTTTTGTCTTGTGATTCGACGGTAAAGCAAAAAATCAGAAAAATGTTCGACACAGCCGTTTCCTTGAACAAGTTCGAGTTTCTGTGAACAAGTGTCTAAGGACTTTCTTTCACGGTACTGTCGTAAACAATGCTACTACGTCCGAGTGCAGCCGATGCATCGCATTATCACGCACATCAATGATTAATAACGATTGTCATTGGGAAAGGCATTTGGGAAACAGTAAAAGATGAGCTCGTTTTACTCGAGCGCGACGAACATGGGGAAAATACTTCTGCTTCTCGAAGAACTTTGCGATCTTTCATATCCGCAAGTCCAGCAGAAGCTGAATAAATACGTGAGTAACGCTGATGTCCTCCTCTGTTGAGTGTGTGCGTGCGCGCGTGTGTGTATATGTGTACAGTTTATCGCGGCAAACATGCCCCTTTTTAAAAACGTTCCGTTTCGTTCTCGATGCAAAAGTTTAGTTTTATGTTGTTTAATGGTAGAATGGTAGATTTTTTAAATGACGTTTTAATGTTATAGATACAAACCGAAACAAATGCGAAAATATCTTTCTTGGCACCCATTCTAGTAAAATCAGAAGAGATGGTGATTCATGTGATAGGAGAACAAATTTTAGAGAGAGAACTAAGATTGCCTGTAAGTATTAAGTATATATAATTATATATCCGTTTATATCTGTATTTAAGTATATACAAATGTTTTTCTTTTTTTAAATTGTGTATAATAAATTTGATGTGCATAATAATATATGTATATTAGAAGTACGGTCTTTGAGTAAAAGAAATGTGTTATCTGTTATTTGTTTAAAGTAAAACTTCAAATGAAATTTAGAGCTTGAAAGCGAATAGTTTCAAGGATTGTCCTACATTGGTAATGTAGTATGTTTGACTGACAGTGGCTAATCCGCAAATAGAATACGTAGAAACCTACATAAAGGAAGCCATAGATGAGACTACTATTGATATAACATTACCAAACTTACACAGGTTGATGAAAGATGTTATCAAAGCTACTGATATAACTTATCATTGTTTATACTATTTATTATTTATTTTTATTGTGTATGAGTAGCTCTTTTGATAAGATAATAAATACTTCTACCTTAAAGAAAATACATGTAGAAATAGAAGTTTTAATAGATAAATATCTTGTTCAGAAAGATTTATTTATGAAAATAACTAAAATTTAAATAAATGTTTTTTACAGGTATTAAATAATATTTTATACAAGACTGTACAAAATAAAGAACCAACCACCATGGATATCACATTGCTCGATGAAGAAATATTACGTCATCTTCAATCAATATGTCCAATGCCAAATTCATTCTTAACAATTCCTATACAACATCCTAAGCAAGACTACATAGCTTTGGTTGTTTCTTTGGTTGATGATAACAAAAATGAAGCTGCTGACGAATGCACAGAAATTGTTCAAGAATGTTTTCGGTGAAGTATCTTTTTTGCTGCATGAAAAATGAGTCAATAAGTTTGAAAAAGTAAGACTATTAGATATTCTTCTTTTATATAGATTCTGCTTAGGATTTCTTCTAAACTCATTTACATGTTATGAAGAAACTCGACTGAAGCGTCAGTGTCAAAGCTTGCTTGCTGTCTCTAGGAAACTTTTTACACATTTAGGTAATGTTTCTTAAATATATATAATACATACATGAAAATATATTACAATATATAATAACTACGTTAATATATGCAACTATATGTACTGTGATTCAATATCAATGAACAGGAGACTTTTCCGATCTTTTGCGGGAGATAATGGCAGAAGTAAGAAACCTAACAAATGCTGAGCGATGCTCGTTATTCCTTTTGGACCCTGATCAACAAGATTTAGTCGCTAAAGTGTTTGATGGTATTGCGATGAAAGAAGTGAGTTGAAGTTTCCATGATGAAGATCTACACTTCGTAAATATAGTTTAAGACCCGATTGTTTCTAGTCTGTGAAAGAAATGAGAATACCGATAGGGCAGGGTATAGCAGGTCATGTCGCGACTACTGGTAACTTACTTAATATTAGAAATGCATATGAGCATCCTCTTTTCTATCGTGGAATAGATGAAGTTACAGGCTTTAGAACTAGAAATATTTTATGCTTCCCAATTAGGGATGAAAATGGAATTGTCGGTGAGTGAAAACACAGTTGTTATTTGTTGTAAAAGTATCGAATGAAATGTTTCTAAATGTTGTAGAATAAAATAACGACATTGCAATTGTTTTTCGCTGAAGGTGTTGCACAGCTCTGTAACAAAAAGGATGGATTATACTTTGATGTCTTTGATGAAGAAGTTGCAACAGCATTTAGCATTTATTGTGGAATTTCTATAATGCACAGCATTGTTTACAAAAAGATGCAGGATGCTCAAGCAAGAAATAAACTTAGTAATGAAATAATGATGTACCATATGAAGGTAGAATCTTAATACTAGTTATAATCTTATAGGAATTTAGTTTAGCGGCGCTAAACGAAATGTTGTGTTTTCAGGTAGAAGAAGACGATGTTCAGGCATTATTAAATTGCAAAGATGAACACAATATAAAAGATTTTAACAAATTTCAATTTACACCTAGAAGTGTACCTTACAAACACATGCCATGTTATACAATCAAAATGTTTAATGATTTAGGTTTGATTAAACACTGGAAGTTGAAGCTATCTACGGTGGCTAGGTAATAAAATGAAGTGTTTGAAAGAAAAAGAACGTAATTAATCAAAGAATTGATATACACAAATTTTATAGGTTTATACTATATGTGAAGAAGGGATACAGGGATGCACCCTATCACAATTGGATGCATGCATTCTCTGTAGCACATTTCGCGTATTTACTAATGGAAAACCTACAACTTATTTCAGAAAATTATATGACACATTTACAAGCTTTGGTTTTTCTAATGTCTTGTTTGTGTCATGATATAGATCATAGAGGAACTAATAATTCATTTCAAACGAAATGTAGTACAGTACTGGCGAGTCTTTACAGTTCAGAAGGTTCAGTAATGGAGGTAAATTTGTATTTCCAAAAATGAGGAAACGTTACGAACAATTTTTTTATTAATAATTTTAATTTATGT
The DNA here is from genome assembly GCF_051020985.1 of Nomia melanderi. Classification (NCBI taxonomy): domain Eukaryota; kingdom Metazoa; phylum Arthropoda; class Insecta; order Hymenoptera; family Halictidae; genus Nomia; species Nomia melanderi. The sequence continues at coordinate 7,076,197 of NC_135008.1, forward strand.
TATTTAACAGAGACATCATTTAGCCCAGACTATGTGTATTTTAAATACAGAAGGTTGCAATATATTTGAAAATTTCAATAGCAAGGAATATAGTGAAGCGTTGGATTTGTTAAGAAATAATATACTCGCGACTGATTTGGCAGCACATTTTCGTATTGTAGAAATGCAGGAGGAGATGATAAAAAATAATTATATTAAAAGTGATCCGAAACAACGTAAACTATTCTTTGATATGCTTATGACGTGTTGCGATCTTAGTGATCAAACCAAACACTGGAAAGTTTCAAAAAAGACTGCAGTAAGTAGAATATCAAATGTTCAATAATAATCAACTGATAATGTGTTAGCTGAAATATTCAAGAGTTAAGTACATTCTATGATTCTTGTATTTTGATTTAGGAAAAAATTTACGATGAGTTTTTCTCACAAGGGGACTTAGAAAAAAGCATGGGCAGTTCTCCTATAGAAATGATGGATAGAGAGCGCGCATCTATACCAGATCTTCAAGTTCAATTTATTTCAAATATAGTTCTTCCTCTTTTTAGGTGAGTATACTTTTATACTAGCATTATTTATAGCATTAAGAAATATAATTTTTTCACAATTCTCGTCGTATCGTTTTGCACCTGTAAAAACAGTTTCATTGTGTATATATTTTTTGTCTTAAAATTGTTTTACTGTTTCTATTATCTTGTTTTATAGTAATCTTGCCATATTATTTCCTGTGGTACAACCGCTTGTTTACGTGCTAAAAGAAAATCGGGACTTATGGGAAGCGTCCAAAGTTACATTTCAAAAGTACACACAGTCAGGAATGAAAGGCATTGCTATTTTGCTGGATCCCACTTTTGAAGAAGAAGTACTACAAATCTATGCTGAAGGCAATAATGATCTGTCAACGGGGACTATGATCAAATTAAAATTAAATGAAACAAAAAATAATGTTCAAATTCAAAGTAATAATGTACAGACATAATTTTCAAATTAGAGATTCAATATTATTTTTGTTATGAAAATGAAAATTTGTAGAATATATAGGAGAATATTTAAAAAATTTGAAGGTAGTAAAAGAGCTTATTAGAATGTAAGCATACGAAAATAGTACTAAATTTGATTGCTAGAAGAGCGCTGGCGTTCTAATGTTATTTTATTTATTATATGTAACATATACATATGTATGTATACGTATACCATTAATTATAAGAATTGTTTCTTATTTTTCTAAATATAAATCTCAGGTATGAATTGTCCCGGTTTTTACTTAATATTTCATATTTAATATATTTTTATTATAAATTGAAAAAGTATAGTTCTTAATCTTTTAGATATACTTTGTAAGAAAACAAATTATACGATTCATAATACACAAAAGAGAAATTCGTATAATTTTAAAAATCAAATACATACATATGTATATGAATACTAGTAACTGAAGTTTATAGTATATCTTATATTTTATGTTCTAATGACAGTGCAATATTTTTCTCTTAAAAATGAAATTGTTAGTACATGTTGCTAAACAATAAACAGTTATTCATGTTTTATACTTATTTAAATTTTATAACAAGTTCATAAATATCACTCTGCTCAAATTTATGAAATGCTGTTGTAGTTATTACTTATATATATATATAAACATTGTTACTTAATGTAAGATGAAATGTTCCAAATTTATTATAGCTATGATTGTAGTAGGGCAACTAATAGATAAATCTATGATACTACACAATGTTAATCAAACTTAAAATATTTCCATTGATATCTTTGTCTTCGCTGTTCAGAAAGACTAGTGGAAAATTCTCTATAGTTCAGCATTTGTTACTTTACACCTTTTAAATATATGCTCACTTAATAATAGTTATGAACAATAAAATACAGTTTGAATAATCTTTGCAAACTTTTGTATTATATTACAAAATATGAAGCATTTGGAAATATTTACAAGGCTATCAACATTTGTAAAAGTCGAACTATTAGCAGATCAAATATTAATACTTCTGTATTGTATACAATATTAATGAAATACATGCAAGATGGAAATCTTCTATTTTAAATTATACTACATAATTACAAAGGATTCTAAATCTTTTATAACATATGAATAATATAGAAATAAGTAGCATACAAATGTATATTCAATAAAGAAAAATGTTGATTATAAAGTTATGTTATATTCATTGGTAGATTATAGATGTTATACATTTGTGGTTTACTAAAATTGATTTGTATCTAACGCCTAATTTTTTTAATCGTTTCATAGAAGTATAAAATTGCATATATATTTGCAGTCCATATTTATTACTTTATTAGTTTCATATCCTATTTTTTTGTACGTTTCTAACGTAGTAATGGGTACGAGCGGATTTATGATGCGTTCAAATAAGTACCGTAAGTCTAGTAATATAATTCATTCATCTCCTTAATGTTGGTATCACTTTTGAATAATGTTTATACTTGATTCGAACGCGTCTATTATTGAAACGAGTAAGCAATAATTAATTACCTGGTACTGTTGTGAAACATAATAGACAAATGTGCTCGTATAATAAAGGAGAAATGATTATTCCAAGAAAAGAAATGGTTTTAATAAATATGTTAATTTGATAAAATTTGAATCACTAGTGTAATAATTTGGTTAGATGATTATTTTGTAAATATAATATACATGAAGATTCTGATCAGTTATATATTAAAAAAGTATTGGAGAGGATACTATTTTTATAGTTAATGAAAATGAATACAGAAAACGATTATAATGTTGCTGTCAGATATAGAACTGTTCGTAAGCATTTAGATAGCTTAGGATATAAACATTCTATAACTTTGGATGCACTACCTTTGATAGAAAAACTGCTAGCCGATCTTCTTCAGACAACAGAAAGTTTAAAGCATTTTAAGAGTATTGCTCAAGAAAATATTGAGGTTTGTATAACATTAGATTGACAAGTGGTTTGGTATATTATCCAAACATATATTTTTGTATCACCCTTTATGTAAAACAATTAATGTAAATCTAGGCACATTCTCAATTGCAATCAGCAATAGATCCTTACAAATGTGACAATGCAAGACTGGTAGAAGAATGCAACCAGCTTCACTCAGATTTCTTAAAAGCAAAGGAAAGTCATCAGAAGCAAATCAAGGATCTTAAGAAAGAGATACATAAATTGGAACATGAATGTAATGATCTCCAATTGGCATCTTCTCGTAATTTACAAAAAATTAAGGAATTAGAGACTGAATCATCCAGAAAGTCTAAAAAAATTTTGGAGCTTCAAGGGAAATGTTTAAAGCCAACAATCAGTAATGTTGGATTAGGTATTTTAATATTTATTTTCATATCGTAGTTGTAATGGTAAATGAAATATAATCACTTATCCAGTCCAACATTAGCATGTTAGTGACAAATATTGGGTTAATGCAAAAATTTTGGTTTTTTGTATGTGGGTAACAAAAAAATTGTTTTCTTCTAAACAAATAACATCTGTTTTCAAAGTATTATGATATGTATAAAGAGTTGAGAACTTTTCTTTTTACTTCTTATAAAAAAAATGTCAAAACTTTCACATCAACCCAATACATAAACTTAATTGAAAACTGTTTATTTCTTTTCATGATTGTTGAATTCTTAATTAGTGACACTTAATTTTACTGTCCTTTCAGCTTCTAAAAAGCGTCCTTGTTATCCTCTTCGAAGAGCAGTTTTAGAAAGTGACCCGCTACCAAAAACAGGATCTAAAAGTCAGCCTTTGCCGAATTTGAGTACAGTGGAACCAAAAGTTGTCGATTTGTTAAGCATGGCGGATCACAAAATGAACTGTTTGTCTCATGAGGTAACAAAACTAAAGGAAGAACTTTTATTACAAACTGACAATGTGCAAACATTGGAAAGTCAGGTATATTAATGATATCTATATTAATGTGACCTTGAGAAATTCCTGTCCCATTTATGGAAATACTTAATGTTTATTGCATTGCATGGGTTTGCATGTAATTAGTACAGAGTGGTTATATATGTATATACATACTTTTATATTCTTATAATAAAAAGTTTTCATCATATGTATGTTATGCAATTATGTTTGCAGTTAACTGCTAAAGAAAAAGAAATCATACGACTGAAAAAGTTGTTGGAAGGTGGTAGACCATATTCTGCAGTTTCAAAAGATTGTCCTTGTAAAAAAGTAGAAAATAGTTTTATGCAGTCCACTGATAATGTAGATCTTCACGAGTTAGAAATTCTTCAACAAGAAAAGTTTGAGTTAGAACAACAATTAAAAGGTAAAAAGGAAATTATTATAGAGCAGAGTGTACTATTGACATGTATTTATTATTTATAGAAGCTTTAAATAAACAGCACGATGCCATGACTCAAGCACTTAAGCTTGCTGATCGAAATGAAGAATTGGAAAAGGAATTAAGGGATATAGATCATATAGCTTTAGCTGTGGAGGCTGACTGTAATTCTGTAGTTAAAGAAAATAATGAAAGGGTTTCTAAGCTTCAAGTAATTTCGCGATATTTGTAAAATTAGATTATTACTGAAATTGTACTGAAGTATTATCAATTTTTCATTTAATTTATTTTCACTTAGCAAAAGTTAGAAGATGTAATGACTCAAGTGCACAATTTAGAAGGAGAACTGACAGTGGAGCATAGAGAAGTGCAAGAATTGAGAGCAGATCTTGAAGCTTGTAGATTAGAGAAACGTAATATTCAACGCAATTTGGAATCCGCGTTAGACGAGAAAAAACATATGATAGATAGAATAAATGAGCTAACAGTGATTGGTATGAGATTTTTATTTACACTTTATAATTAACAAGTCAATATTATTGCATTTCATGAATACTTTATAAATAATTTTATAGAAAAGAATTTAAACGATGAGATAGAAAGATTAGCCAGAGAAAATGAGAAACAACGACAAGATATCATTCAGTTACAGTATAGCAATAAACTATTAAAGGAACAAATGCATATAAAAGAAATGTTACAAGCTGATGATGGAGGTGGTTCGAAAGAGGCGAAAGAGAAAGGAACGAAGAATGATTTCAATAGAGGTAAGACATTGAATAAATCATGAATTTTAGAATAATGTAAAAATATTTTATTTTTTGTGATAGGTCAGAATGGAATAGACATTCAAGATATATATAGGAGAGATGTTTATAATATAAATCGTGCTGAATATGAAAATATACGTAAACAATTGGATGAGAAAGAATCTCGATTAAGTAATGTATGTATTTTAACATGAGCTATTTTCTGTATATACTTATTAGATGTAAAATACTTCAAATGTTATCTGAAAATTTCTATAGTTGGAACAAGGGGTTGAAAAGTTGAAAAGGGAAAGAGACTTTTACAAGAATGAATACAATAATATGAAAGAGTATCATAACAGAACAATTGAAAAAGATCATGTAAGACATATGATTGTAATTGTTAATTGTATTTCTTGACACTTTTAAATATCTTTTATAAATATACATTTATTTAAAAAAAAAATAGGATGACCTGTGGTCACGAATTCGAGAATTAAAATGTCAGTTAAGTGAGAAGGAAAGTGCGCTGGATGAATTGCAACGGGAAAAAAATGAACTGTTTCGGGAAAAAACGAATTTAGAAACACGATTACAAAGTTATAAAACTGAGCATAAACACCCTCATCGACCATGCAATATCTGCAAGCGTGGTACTTCATGCAATTGTTCTCCTCCTACTTTCAAAGATACCAACAAAGCGAAGGTAAAATTGTGTAAATATTTTCATGTAGCTAGATTTTATCTATTTTATCATTTCTGTAGAGTATTATTGAACGTTTGGAACACGAACGGGATATGGCCCGAGGAGATATTGAACGACTAATAGAAGAACGTGATGCATTGCGTGAAAGACTCAAGGTAAATAGATTCTTTCCATAACAAATTAAGATATAACTTTTATACATTATATATTAAGCATTATTTTTGTAATTAGTTGGCAGCAGAAGCACATACATCTGAACAACGTCGATTGCGAGAGAATTTGACTGAGGTAGAAACTCGTTTGAAACAAATAGAGAAAGAACGACAAGAGCTTCTGTTAACACAAGGAGCACGGAGAGCAACAATAAATGGATTAGAAGACCAATTAGAAGACGTACGAGAAGAGTTAAAGCGAACTAAGCAAGAATTAGCCAGTCAGCGTACTCAGTATTTTCAACTTAGGTATTTTTTTATATCTTATAACACCTAATAATATCAATTAATGTTTATAAATCTATTATTTACTTATGAGGAGAGTAAATAATTACGTTGGTTAGTATATGCTATAATTGCAATATGTAATTTAATTTATATGCATCATATATATATATGTGTTGAATTCACTGTGTTGTGAAGTAACATAAACTAATACACGCTTACAGAGCACTACAAGATCAGACTGATCAGGCACTGGGTGACACTCAGAATCAATTAACACAATCAAAGTCGGAATTGAATAAGGCATTGGATCGCAATAGAACAATGGAGCGGCAGCAACAGCAGCTTGAAGATCAGGTGAAGGATTTACAACAAGAAATTAACAATTTAAAAATAAATATGACACACTTAGATCACGAAAAGGATCAGTTGTTGGTGAGTAAATTAAAATTTAACTAATATAGTAATACTTACAGTGAATCTAAAATCAGAAAATCCAATAATTTTTGGCAGATGGTATTGGACGAGAAAACGGAAAGAATAGCTGCCTTAGAGAGGGAAATGATGTTGAAAGATCAGCAGGTACTAGGAAGCGATCAACAGATCCGAGAATTACAGCATAAAAACGAGTAAGTACTTTTTATCCGTTTGTTAAAAATAAATTTCTTACGGTTCAGAATGTGAGTATAAATTACATATATTTACAAAATCATTCTTCTATACTAAATAGAATTTCATAATATCTGTGGCTCGAGTACGCTTAAATATTTAAATTATTTGAATTGTAATTGAAAAGGAAGTAATTAGTATAGCAGAACTTGAAATGTCTGAATTCAGATCTATATTAAAATAAATAGGAATATTCTTATGACGCTTACACGAGAATATTAAAAGTTTTTTACGCGGAGTATTTGTACATTGCTATTTACATGTTTCGCAAGCAGATGCGCAGTTTGGATTTTATATCACCGGCCCACGTGCGAGCGCATACAGTCTTCTTTCACTTAGAAATTAACTGACTTCACTTTATCATTGAGAAACTTTGCTAAACTGACTGCAGGTGGTTGACAGCCACCCGGGGAAAGGAGATTGTTACTTTCTAGTTCAGACACTTCTGAATTCTCTGTAATCCTTTTGTAACCGGGTCTACATTCGCATCTAGCTCTGGGTTGGGGCTCTTCATTCTTCCACAAAGTTGGTTTTGGCATCCTTCTCGCGACCAACCATTCTCCTGCCGTGCACGGACCCTGTGTGTACAACTTGTAACAAGTTTTATTCATTATCACCATCCCTGGTGTAGATTCGCAGCTATTAGTGTTGTCTTCTGAACACTTTTCAGAGTCTCTGAGTGCATTAGTGCACCCACATACTCCGTTGTAACTAATTCCATCGATGGACGGACGCGCATTGTAATCGTACAAAACGATTTGCCCACTTGGGCACGGACCTTTTGTTCCCACTTTATAACACGTTTTCTCTTCATGAAAATACAGTCGTCCTCGTTTACAGGGCACTTGCACACAAGTTGTCGAATTTATTAACATCTGACCATATTCGCAAGGTCCTCTTGTATAAAGTCTATAGCAGAATCCATCCTCATAGAGCACGTGATCTGGTTTACACACACATTGAGCTTGAACAGTTTCTTCATCGTTCATTGGACTTGTTATAACAAAGTGATGTCCTTTTAGACACGGACCGATACCACCTATCAATATATTCATAAATTATTTAAGCCTCGAATCAGATAAGCAGAATGAATTTTCACTATAGTTTGTTAGCATCTTACCTAACTGGTAGCACATTCCAGTTGATTTATGATAATGAGGTAGTTCATGGTTGCAGCCACATATACCGCCTGGCAAAAATAATTCTCCAGGTTCAGTGCATGGACCTTTAGTGTAATGCTCGTGGCAGCCTCCTATGCTTCCTGGCCAATGATATCTTCCAAGTTCACCCGTCGCTGAACAGGAACACACTGTTAGTCCATCTTCATCCGTAGTGAGTAATTCACCTTTTGGGCATGGTCCTCTGGTGAATTTTGGGTAACACTTGTTGTCCCTAGGCCAATACACTTCTCCTCTTTCTGGACATGGTTCTGGATCACGGCAGACTCCCCATCTTTATTAAAAGTAGCAAATTATTTCTTAATGATTCTTTGAAACATGTTTAGGTCTTAAATCTCCCTAAAGTCCTTTTATTTGTTTAAAATACGAAATCCGTCTCTTTCAAGCATCTTTGTATGCAGCAAATGCATACAAACTTTGATTAGAGACATTGAGTGCTATATTACCTAGATTTTCCAGTAGTCTCTGGCACTGGCGCAAAGAACTGTCCCTTTGGACAGGACGCTCGTGTGTAAATTGAATGACAGAGCGCATCTCTAGGAGACTGTGCAGTCCCAGGAGGGCATCTGCACTCTGCTACAGTTCCACCTCCACCCGCAGCTGGTCCCAACTCCATTGTCTCTGGACATGGTGGTCCAATCTACATTGAAAGAAATTCATTAGGAGTTACGGAGTTCATTGGAACCGTGAGAAAACGTTGAAGAGAAAAGAATTGAAGTTTCTTCTAAATTGGATCTATTAAGAGAGCACGATTGGCCTTTAGAAAGAGAAATGCAGCACATGCCTGGAATATTTTGTAACACTTTCCATCCGGCGGCCAAAATAACAATTGCCAGCCACGTGGTTGGGCGGCGCAAGGATTGCTCGAGGGATCTGCCCATGGCGGAGGCATGATCGCCGATTGAACGTTGATCGATGCGAACCAAACAGACAGCAGCAGACTCCCCAAAGCTCTGAAAAACATTTCCATTATTTAATTAGCTGAAGCTTACGGTTGAACAGCAACTGATAATTTACAGGCATAAGCAGATTTTGAGCTTGGCATTCTTCGATAAAATTTTATGATGTACCGAGTACAAAGGAAGAAATGTTTTATGGGAAGCCCGATGTGTTTAGATAATTTGATCAAACGTAAGTACAGGAAAGCGACAATCGCGATAGAGAATATTCTAACACGTGTACACGCTCGTCAAGACCGAGGGAGCGGCAGGGAAGAGCAAGATAGAAACGAAATGACCATACTTTCACTGTTTCACTATGGCAATGGCATTGTCCCTGGTAGCAGGGCCCGGGATGACGACACGCATGTAAAATAAGAATACCATCCCGCGCGACCGCTTCACGACTTGCAAACTGAAAGCAAAAACACTTTCCTCCTTTCTTCTCTCTTCGTTCGGCCCGGTCATTCTAAATCATCGGCGATGTAAAAGCGACGTTGTACAATTTAATGGATCAAGAAGAGATATCACATCTTCCGAGTGCGTTTCTTCTGTGCACCGTCTCTGAACGCTTATACAGTTCTTTTTCTTCGTTTATTTCAGATAAAGGTTCATTTCATTCCACGACACGAAGATGAAAGTATCCGAACGAAAATGAAATCCTCCGTGCACAGAATCTAGAGCATCCTTAGAAGACTTTTCTGTCGGAAACTTTTTACAAAATCGTAATTGAAGTTTCAATATTTCATCTGACAAGTCTAAAAAAAATTTATGGAAGTTTGATCATCGTTTCTTTCGGTAATTTTCGGTAATCATCTAGGATTAACCCCTTCAGATCCGGCGCACATGATAATGTACAATGTTTCACTATTTCAATATCTGACAAAATATTAAAATTATACCGGGCAATCATATGAGTTGCTTATTTTGAAAGTGACTTAAGTCCATCTGAAAAATTTGCTTTCAAATAAACAAACAGTACAGAATTGTAAGCATTATAACCAGTGACATAATTGGTTTTTTTGAAAAATGGACTTAAACCACTCTCAAAATCAACAGCTCATATATACCCCTTTGCTTTGAGTCTATTTCTATGAGAAATGTAGTACACTACCGCTATATTTTATTCGAAGTAATGTTACTGATGGTGCATTAAATAACGGCCAATTGTTGTTAGATGTGCGAACTAAATTTTCTACAAACATCAGGTCTGAGGGGGTTAAAGCTGTGTACAGCGGTCAACGACGTTTGCCAAGGAGACTGCACATGTCCCCACTTCCACAGTCAAGGAAGCGATTACAGGATGCAAGGAACCTTGGCATCTAAATTCGACCAACAGCTGGCCCGACAAACTTTCTTCCAGGACTTTCCACTTGCAGTGGTGAAACGAGTTCCATGGGTGTCCTTGGTGTCGTTTTATTAATTACATTTTCTCGTTAGTTGCTCCAGTTACGGGCAGACCTGCTCCGCGGTTCGGGTGGTCTATGCCCGGCCAACGGGTCCGTTTAAATGTCCATTAGCAATAGCATCGATCGATTTGTTTTTCTTCATCTCGCTTCCCCTAATGCGAAACAAACTATCCCGCGCGGTTTCGCTTCGAACGAGATGATTGCCGAGAGGTCGCGTGTCGTCGGAGGATTACCGCGAATTGCGGAACGTCGCGCTTCCCTTTCCGCTTCTAATTATCGCGTACTCAGACTGGTGCGACCGGTTCATGCGAATCAAAAGTGAGAGTGATCGCGATAAACTCGGAGAAAGAGGATAATATAATAATTCAATTAAAAATACAAATTGAAATTAAAACATTAGAAACTGAAACTAAAATTACAGAATTTTTTTGAAAATTCAAAAATTTCAATCTAGAATTAGAAACTAGTAATAATATTTAGTTTATCATCGCGTGTCTATATTCATCGTCGCTCTTCCGAGAACATTCTGTAAACGCTTTCATGAGTTATGTATTATTCTGTTCAAAAGGTGGAAGAAATGATTCGAAAATGGTATTGTAATCTTTTCCTGATAGATTGAGTAAGAAGTATTGAATAATTCATTGGAAAATCTCATTGAATACGTAATGTAGATCGGCGGTTACGATAAGGCGATTTGATTCACGACCGCCGTCGATAATAAGGGAGCTGCTCGCACGTGATTACAACAGGGACTCGTTTCCCGGGTAATTGCTTTATTGTGGCTACGAGAAGTAAAAGTAGACCTTTGTTCGGACCTGGAATTCATAGGAGCTTACGATCCTCGTTATCGTCTTCCTTAACGTGGGTGCCGTCTTAACGCTTAATCGACCCGCTTTTTCAAAGCGAATTATTTTTTCTTTATTTGGAGATTCCTCTAATTGGGATATAGTGATTTATATGTAAACAATATTTCATCGGCCTTGACACTAAAGTTAGCAGCTCAAAATGACCTACACCTGGTTTCTTCTTTTACAATCATTGAAAAGATACCAGCGTTTCTCAAAGGAATTACTAAATGACCTGATTTGCTAATGTACGAACAAAACTATAAATCCGTGGAAATCTCAATAAACAGTAATATCCCCAGAAGTTAATCAAGACGAAGCATTGATGTTCATTAATATGTTGCCGGCTGGTTAAGTGGTAATTGATCGGTCGTTGCGCAGTCATTTAATTATTGGTCGCTCGGTCAGTTGGGATAGCAATTGAGTTAACACTTTTACGTTTTAATCCCGTACTATATGATTCTCTTCCTCATCAAGGTCACGAAAGTTACTTCATTTTGTACGAATTCCCAGTGAAGAAGTAATTATACAATCATCGTAGGAGTGAATTTGGTGCAAGGGTTACAACTTCGCAATTTTGTTCATCGGTCCACTATTTTTGAAACGTTTAGCCGTAAACAATTGATTGATTGAATTCGTGGTCATGACGACAGGGTTTGCCATGATGATGGCAGTATCCGGTGCAAAATTCTTCGTGTGCGTACAATGCGGTCCCCGTATGAATGACGAGCGTACAGAAATCATTGGCGTGAATTTTTCTGACGAGAATCATGGATCCCGTGAACGTTTGCTCGCATTGCTGTTCACGTCATAGCGACGATAGACGATACAGGTACGATCCTTTTTCTTGAAGTAATTAATTTTGAAGGAATTCATTAATTATTTGCATAGAAGGATCGACTCACAAGGAATAAGGATTATACGAGTGTACAAGAGTATAGATTGTGGCAAACTACGGAGTTATACGAAGATTTTGGTAGAGGTTCTAGGTTACTTGTCAGTTGAATTGAAAAATTGAACAATTAAAAACGGTCGGATCGGTGATGAATTTGAATACGTTGAAATTTACAGGTTCTTTTTATGAATTAGCTATTTTACTGTATTTTAATATTTTCCTGTGAAACAACGTGTCAACCCTTTGCAGTCGAAAGTTCTTCACTCGAAATTCAGTAGAAGTATTCAAGATTCTTCGATATTTTGTTATGTGCGCAATATTTTTGGAAATTAATCAAGAAACCACACGTAAATTAAGGAACAAAGTTAGTTTATTTCAATATTTCGCACATTAATGCATTAAGTGAAGCTTGATATTAAATATCAAAATTCTGTTATTTAACTGCATCAAATTCTATAGTCACCTCTCAAGTGCAAGGGGTTAAACCTTCGCGGACGAAAATTTGTTGAACTTCTAAAAGTCGTCCCACGGAAATCTGGAATTATGCATCGAGATATTAAATATTATAAAACAATGAGCCACATTTCGAACCCCGTTATTTGAATAATTGAATTATTCAGTTGCAGCTTTCTATTTCGTAGATATCAGAGTTTGAAGTCGCCATTATTACGGCATTCGACCGCAAACAGTTCATTCAAATTTGGAATTCTAGTGTAACACTAGATTCACGGAACCTGTCAATTTGACGAATTTCAATTTTTATAAATATTATTTGGTCAAGGTTTACAGCAATTTTGATCAACATCCTAATCAACTATTGTGGAAGCTGTAATTCCCGAGATCTTCATGAATGAACCCCCTATTGTTCCAGGAACAATAGAATAAAGTGTTCTACAAATGTCCGCAAATCTAGCTAAAGTTTAATTAATGTTTCGGATTATATTCGTCAAGGTGCGAAACGAGTTGCTGGGTGTCTGTCTTCGAGTTAATTCGAGTGTTGCGTCCTCGACGATCCTCTCCTCCCCCGGCGTGAACTACTTTCCATGATGCGTTCACCATTTCACGTTTAGACTCCCTCTCTCAGTTTTTACGAGCGAAAATGTTGCGCAACGCGGGCCGCGTAATACGCGATAAAAATCGTCGGCGTTATGTCATTAGCGGAGCCTCTTTATTGTGGAGCACAGGCGTTTTTTCTTCAAATAGTTCGAACTCGCTGTTTTCGAATTCGAACTGAACCAACCCCCTGCGGCGTTCCTCGGTTCGCCAGTACGCTTGAAACGTTTTCTATCAAATTCAACGATATTCTTGAACAAAATTGGAATGCAATTAAACAGTGAAACATTGAACAAATGAGACATTCATTCGCTAAAGTGATTAACCCCGGAAAATGAAAAGTAGACAAATTTGTTGGAGTCGAAGGAACCAATTAAATAGTTTGCCACCAACATTTGAAAACATTTGAACAATTTCACTCGCAAATGACTCGGATCTAATGAGATTTTCGTAAATCCGTTTATCAATCTGTAACTACTAGATAGCGTATCTTGATATTTTCATTTCACCTTCACGTTTCTTAATTCTTAAAAACTTCATTAGGAGAATAGAATTTCGATAACAAAAGACATTCCCTAGTAATTATAAGAAACACTGCACCTTGAATATTTTATATATCTTCTCGTACCGTGTGCATTTTGTGCTAATTAGGTGCGATCTAATCTAACTATCAATGTCCTTCCGACGTTGAAGCAAGAGCAAAGTTTTAATAAACCAGTTTCAATAGCGTAATCCAATCAATTTCGATCGTCCATTGCCACAGATCATCGGTGAACACCGGATGCTCTATTAGACTCGTTTCAAATGGAAGACGTTGCGCAACGAGACTCGGCGACCGAACGAAACAACGAATAATGAAATCGATCTTCAATCACGACCAAGGATCCGTCGTTAAAGATCACGTCGTGGCATTTGCATCGGTGAAACTGGCAACCTTTTCGAGTCCTGTAGCCATTGTAATTGTGCAATCGACATTTCTGCTTATAAACGAAAGGAGTACTCTCTGTTGACGCCGATGATTCGAAACGTCCAGTGTATTATTCCGAGAAAGCGGCGCTCGAATTCCTTCAGGGGCTTTTTACGATGCATTCGGACGCTTTAATCGCGTCGTTACATTTCCTTTTCGTCGATGCGTTACTCTCGATTCGATATTCCCCGCATAGATCCGTTTTCGATATGTCTTCCATTAAAACAAATTGCTTGCCATTAAACGGGGCGATCGGCTAACGCGTCTGACCATCGCTCGTCGATTCCACTTACTCGAATTGCACTTGCGAGAGGATTAGTCGCATTCTCTGCAACTTGCACGTTTCCAATACATTATTACAATTACTCGTAATTCCATATTTTAAGGAGAATTTTCTGAAATATCAGTTTCAATCATTCTGAGACCATCCGGAATCTTATGTCAACGCTGGAAATACCAAACCAGTCAAATTGTCTCATGAATCACATTGTCTCATTATCACTTTTTCGTAAGTGTCGTTTATAGTCTTAAAATCCTCGTGGCTGTAGGTGCAAATGAAGGCAATGGCTGTCCTACGTTCTTAGTGTTATATATAAGAAAATATAATATATTATTCTGAAAGTATGAAACCTTGATCGATCTCCCCAGGAATCAACTGATTAACAAAAACAATTGCTTCTGTCGTCCATCGCCGATTTCACAGTGAGCGTCAACGTGTTAACAAATACAAATATCCCTCTGTTATCGACTATCAAAGCCAAACATTGTTCTCCACTCACGAACTATACAGACTTCATTCTCTGCTGGAAAATCACTAACACTGACCCGATTCTCGCGAGTTTAATTACGAAGAACATCACGGGACAAAGTGTCGAATTCATTCATTCGCCCATGCGTACAACAAATTCTCAAAATCTTTGTGAACAGGCCATTGAAAGTTTCAAATTTAACACTAGAACTACTAAAGAGTCAAATTGACTTTTCCACATTTTTCTATGGAAACTCCAACAGTGCTACTATTGAGATTACTGTTCATTTACAATTCAGTTTGCCTATTTCCGAATCAATTTCTGCAGTACTTTCTCAGAAAATTGTCTATTCCCTTTTTAGTAATTGTTAAAGAAGCAACCAGGAATGGGTCGTTCTGACTTTTCTGGTAGTTCTAGTGTTAAAGTTCAATTTTCGAGCCATTTCGAATTTCCTAGGCTTCGCAGTGTTTGTATAGCAACAGACGGTTCGAGTCTTCGAGTTTAACCCCTTTGACTATAACATCTGAGACTTGTGAAGATTTTAAATGGAGTTTAACAAACTTAAATATTACTGGATGCTTGTGAATTCAAATTAAATATTATTCCTTTGCAAATATAATACTTTATAGTAAACATAGACATAGAACATACCTAGAATTTCCTCTTTTTCTCAATGAATTATCAATGACAGAGTACTGCCAATTGTTCAATTGTTTAATTCAACGGACAAGTAACCTAGAACCTCTACCAAGATCTATTAAACTTCGTAGTTTGCCATTTGCTAAACGTTGTATCGATCATGGCTGAGAGACAAATCATAGGGCAAGAGGTTAAAGACGTTGAAGACTATAGCTTTCGAAGCTCGAGGCTCAGAGCCAGGTGTTGGAAACAGTTATATCAGTTTCGGTTCTCCGTATCTTTCGGAACCGATACATATCTAACAGTTTCGAACAGCTATTTCCAGTACCATTTCAATCCCTACTCAGTGCTCATTTTATTAAGTAATATTCGCAATACCATTAACCACCAGAAAAAGTTCGTGCGGGTTCCAGAATCAAAATTCCAACCCAGAAAACGTTCTTGTGAAGCCATTGTATTTCATTTAATGCACTTAATACAAATCTCATTCGTTAACTCTTTGAATGCTGAAACACTCCCAGCAGAAACGTTCCGCGTGGACGGAGTATTTATTACTCACCTGAAGATCAACGAACCACGTTAATTTATACAATCAATTCAGTCGCAATTCAATTCTAATTGTAATCCCTCAGTCTCACCAAATCGAATGACGCTAAGAAACCCGTGTATGAATCCATATACTCATAATCATCACCACTACACGTGAGATATAAAACGATCGAGAAACGCATATAATCCACAATGACTTTCGCTGGACGTATATACGCGTCCATAGCACTCAAAGGGTTAAACCAGTGAAACGACTGCGATCGGACCTCTTAACGCGTTCCCTTAATATTTCCTTCGGTCCAATAGATCTTCCAAACAAGATATTAGAAAAATGAAACTGAGTCATTCAGTTCCCAAACATAATGTCGTTTATAATTTCTACTAACAATATCATTAATTTCATTTTCATTATGTAAAATATAGGACTACGAGCGTCAAAAATATATGACACCGGTAGCGAACGTGTCAACTCATCGCCAACAAGAAAGCCGCACGAACTTTTTCCGGCACCGAATACGTGAACTTACGGATTAGCTTCCATGGTGACAGTCTCGTCGATGGGAGCGAAAGTGGGCGGGTTCACGGGTTATCACATCACAGATAGAACACTGAAACGGGGCTGAAGTTCACCGCGTCTTTTTACATTGAGCGTCGCTCGACATCACGTGTATCTGCGTCGCGGGGCACGCGAATCGTTGGAACGGTGCTTTCGTCTCGGGAACCGTGCTCGCACTGAACCGAGCGTGTGCCAGCGGCTCGACGGCGTCTCTCCGTTACCTAACCGCCCCGTGACAAGAACCGAATCTCTCTGCTCACCTTCCCGTTCCTTCCTCTTTTCGGCGGTTCGCCGGCTGCCGGGAAAACCGGGAGGGAGAGACGGATCCGCGTCGTTTCCACGGGTTTCTTCGATTATGTAAAATTTCGCTGTTGGATAATCCAACGATTATGCGAGCGAAGATCGCTGGAACACGGTGATCGACGACCTGTTGAGAAATCGCTGGGTTTAGGAGAGTGGTCCGTGTAGGTGTCGTTTTAACCCTTGGCACTCCGGATGGTTTTGCAATCTATCGGCGACTTCGATTTTTATAATACCCCTAGCGAACATTAATGATGTTATAACGTTCCTTAGATCTTTTGTTTTCCTTAGTACAACAGTGTGTGGACAATCGAAGAATCTTATCCAGTTAACTGTGAAATTTAGTTGGAAGAACCTCTGGTTCTGCGCGCAATGAAATCGAAAAATGGAGCGTGTACTCTTTGAACGCAGTACGAATGCACGTAGAGTATATTTCAATGAAAGATCAAAGCGAGACAAAGAAGAATTACATGTTTGTGTGCAAAATAAAGAATTCATCTCTGAAAGAATTAGTATCATGTCGAGTAGTACGATGACGTGTATACTCGCCAAACACAGTTAACCGGTTAAGTTAGCTTTGTTTTGCTTGTGAAATTGATCACTGAAGAATCCTTTGTGTTATTAAGTTACGTTCGAGCGGAAGTTTCATTGATAAACTATATTTATGATATAGACTATGAACGTTTCGTGTTCCCTTCTACGTTTCTTAGGTTCGCATGAAAGTATGTTAGAAGTTCGGTACTTCTATATCGATACACGTTTCAGAAGTGAATAATTCATGCGCAGCGAAATCGTAACGCTGAAGTTTGAATATAACTACGGACATTTTGTCGTTCGTAAAGGGTTGACGCTGATTTCCCAGGTCTGGAACACAGAAATGCGATCGGACACGATTGGGCCAAGGAAATGCGCGCTCCTCGAGAAATATAGTACGGGTGACCTCGGCGAACGCCGCGTAAAATCGACACGGCTGTTCGATCTGCGGAATCTTCGTCGTTTCACACGATCGCAGAAAACTGCCTGAAAACGGTACCCATCGGCCGCGCATCCGCCTCGGTGTCCCTCTAACGCCTCTCGGATCCGCAATAGCGGATCGAGAAATGGGAAAGAGCAGGGCGAGCGTCGCGCGTGGGCTTTCGTAACGGCCGATACACAATGGAGTATGAAATCACGAGCGAATATGTTTCCCAATAGCATTGGAACCCGCTCGATCTAGCGAGCCATTGTCTCAGGGAACTCCCGCGCAACAGGATGGCAGCGTCTCGAAAAATTGCAACGCGAGCTCGTGCCACGTGAAACTGAAATGAGAGGTCGGGGAAAGAGACGAGACGAATGATCGTGAAAGCTCGAGTGCAACAGAATCAGTTGTGATAATAATTGCGATAACAATAGTTGGAATAATAGTAGTTGCAATGACAATGGTTGCAAAATAAAAAGTTCAATGGCAATAAGTACAATAGGAATAATTACGATAGTAATAGTTACGATTACAATAATTTCAATGGCAATAATTACAATAACAATAATTAGGAAATTGCAATGGCAATACTTGCAGTAACAATAATTAGGAAATTGCAATGGAAATGCTTGCAATAACAATAGTTATAATAACAATAATTACAATAGCAATGATTACAGTAACAATAATTAGAAAAATGGAATTATGGTAGATAAAAAGCACTGCAGACTGGGTGTTTCATATATTTTTCCGTATTGTGTGCATTCTATGCGATGTTGTACTTTCAGATTTCCTGTAAATGCATAAAAGTCTCCAGTCTAGTGATTGACTTTTCCGTGAAGTACCTTTTAACTTTCTTCATCTCATTCGAGCAGGAGTATTGCGTTACACGGATTTTCCTGATTTTCTACATGCGTCAAAGCGGAAACGTGTCGTAGGAATGTAAGGTTGCAGAGGGATTGCTCATAGTTCACGCAATTGTCTAGCGTATCCGCTTCGCTCGTGACCGATGATTGAACGATTTCGTGAACTCCCTTGAAAATTCCCGGTTACGAAAGATTTTGCGCGCCGATCACTTTCGTCGGCAATGGTCCGACCTCCGAAAGGCCGCTGCGATCACGACCAGCTGCTGGGCACGCAGCATTGGACTCGAGTTGCATAATTTGAAAAGAATCCAGACAAGATTAGAATCTCTCAACCGTGAATCTCTAGCAACAATCGTGCCTGACACCTATAGAACCTTCGAAATTCCGTAAAGCATTGAGATTCCAGAATCTCATGAAATTCTATAATTCTTCTTCACCTTTTCTAGAGACAGATATAATCACTTAGCTCTATCAAAATTCGAACTTGCTCTATTACATCACCCACTTGACACGCAAGTTTCAAAAGAAATATTTCAAACTTACCCTCTTCGAATCAACGCTCGTTCACCTTTAAAAGTTGCAAGCAAGCCCAAATCATTAAACTTGAAAACAGCTAAATGCACGTTACCAACTATCCCCAAACTTACAATACGCAAACGAAGCATTCGAATTGTTTCTATATTTTCCAACGCGAATCTTATACAATCGGATTCTATATTACAATCCTCGGTTTAACAACCAGGACCAAAGGTTACAGCTCGATGCAGCTTGCAGGAGCTTCGTCTTACGTCATATGACGTTCCAAAGGTCCCGCTAGATGACAAGAGCTTCATGGAAAAACGAACGTAACATTACGTGGTGCCGTTTCCCCGAGATGCGGAGATAACGAGCGCGGTCGCGTGAGATCGGGCGCTCGCGCAACGGTGCCGAAAAGATGGCGGCTCCGCCGGAATCCGGAGCAATAGCGGTCCAGGTATCGCTGCGCATCGCGTATTCTCTAGGAATACGGAGACAGCGGAGAGATTACAACGGTTCTCGCACGCTGATGGCAGTGCCGAGTGCTCTGACTCTCGCGGCTGGCAGGAAGGTTTCGGGGAACCGTGCAATGCCCTTTGCCTGTAACGGTAAAAGGTGAACGGCACCTGGAAAAGGGCGGCCGTTTTGACATCGGGGGACGTAGATAGAATTCTGGACGATCGGTATAGGTTCTCTCGCTGTCTTTCACTCGTGGTCTCCCTTCCTCCTTCACTCGATACTTCAACTCCAGGGCGATGCACTCTTCCGCCTGCTCGACGATTTTCAGCTGTTACACAGGACGGGTCATCCGATGCTAACATCCCCGCCTGGCTAGGGTCCTCGTTCATCTATGCGCTCGAAGTTTCATTAACCCTCCGTAGGCCCATGTAACTTTGAAGTCACGTATCAGTACATTGGAATCTCGTCGATTTATTCCATTTTGCACTCAAAGTGGTGAGTAAAATTAAGTAATCAGTTAATTTAAACTTTCATACGCTCAGGCGTGAAAGTTTCGCGTCATTGTAGCTTGAAAGTTACAAAATATACTCGTTTGATGAAATTATTGGAACTATTCAATACATTGTTAACTCGTATTCATATGTGGATACTTATTAATTTTGCACTGCATAGATTTTGTTATAATCGCGAACAAAAAGTCGGCCCACAGAGGGTTAACACTGGAACTACTGAACAGTATTTCGAATGGAATTGACTTCCTCGAATCTCTGCATGGAACTGCAAGAATGTTTCCAAGAAGTTTCCACTGGAAATACTCTGTATTTTCTAATGAGCTGCAGATGACATTTTCTGACGTTGACTTAACGAGAAATCACACGCACGTCGAGGAAGAAAGCTATTTTCTTTCAATATTTCACGTATTGATGCATTATACGAAGTTTAATATTAAACATCAAGCTTTACAATTTTGCTGTATTAATTGCTGATTGAAAGGAGCCTCTGGAGTGCAAAGAGTTAAAAAACATTGCTACATTTTGAAGAATTGCGAAGAAGAAAATCAGACATCGTTTTGACCCATGAGTTCCGGCGTTGAGCGAGTCAGAGCAAGTGAGCTGGTAACTGGCTTCTATTTTCGAATTCAAATGTTTGGTTCACCTATTTAAGATATCATTTAAAGGAACACCCTTCTATTCCTCTGAAATTCAAAGGTATTTGAACAAAATGAACGATCGCCATTAAACAGAAGAAGCCGAACGAACCGACGCTAACGAAAGGATGTCCAAAACGAAGGTTCTATGGTACCGAGCTCGTTTCTTCGAGATCAGTCATCGAAAGATGACTCAGTACTTTGATCTCCTCCCTCGAAGCACGAACTTGAACAGAATCACGTACGCTACCGCCGCGTCCTCGGGCTATCGAAACTCCTTTCCTTCGGGTTCACAGAAAATCGAGGATCTGCGTGAAGATTCGTCGTCTTCTGAACAACGCGCGACCCAAGGACGCCGATTTCTTTTTATCACCGGCCGAATGTCAACTTCTCCGAATTGAAATGACGCAGCGAAGCTTTCGTAAGTCTTGCGAAAGGAATCCGAGGTCCTCCGGCTGGTTGCAGCCGAGGATCTCGAACGGGAGCGACGGCGTTCGATTTCATGGACATTCCTCTGGATGAACGAGAACGAAAGTATGCCTCGTTGAATGGCCGGGGCCTAACGGGACGAGACGGGCGCGCGATCGACCTTCGTCGACGCATCGGAACCTTGAATTCGACTCGAGGCGGGCCTCCATCGAGCTCACGCCTCTTTGTTCCCCGCTCCTTTTTCTTGTCCGTCAACGCGTCCGCTGCCACGAAATACTTCAGTGTTTCGTGTGTCGCTTATACCTTTGTAGCGAAGATACGAGTGTGACCATTATTAACCCTTTGCACTCGGAAGCTCTCTCCTAGAAATATGCAACATTTTTCAGTGAGATATAAACGACATTCTTCGAAACTGACAAATGAGAAAACGTATATAAATCAAGAAACGAAGCTATTTTATTTCGATATTTTACATATCGATGCATTATACAGATCATAATGTTATATGTAAGATGATAGTTTCGCTATATGAAATCTAGTGGTGGCTGAGAGTCACCTTTCGAGCGCAAAGGGTTAACCATTTGCGCTCGGAAGATTCTGATAACACAAAGTGTGAAGTAAGGGACAAAGCTATTTTATTTGAGTATTTTTCATATTGCTGCATTGCGTGAAACTTAATATTAACACTAGGACTACCGAGCATTTAATACGATTAATATGCAATTCCTATAAAAGTTGTAACAATAGATTATTTTCAGTTTCTTCAGACACTCATTATAGTACTCTAGTGAAACTATTTATTTTCAAAATCAGTTCGAGTATTCAATGCTTCGAAGATATCAATAATTGCTAAACAAAAAGATCGAAACCAGTCATTTTGACTGGTACGGTAGTTCTAGTGTTAAATATTGTTATTTATGATAATGAGTTTTAATGTTAAATATCGAACTTTATGCATTTATATGAGTGGAAAGGGTTAATATCACAGGGTTCGTATTACACTACGTAATATATAATAATAGTTTAACATTAACCATACGGACACTTTAACGATTCGTTTGATTCAAAACAGAGACAGAAGGAAGTACGAAAATTGAGAAACCGATTAATCAGACAATACGGGTTTTAATATAATATTAAATGAACGAAGAAAAACGGAGAACTTTCGATCGAATTTTAAAACCGGTCATTCGACCGGTACGTTTAATGTTAATAAAAACAGTTGCAAAAGTATAATATTATATTTTTATTCAACGTCAATTTTCTTATCGCGATTGCTTTTAATTTGGAAGTAACGCTCACGACTCTCGTGATAGTCAACCACGCGTGAAATTGTCAGGATCGAAGGCCTTGGCGTGGTCCACGCCGCTCGAATGATTCCCGCCGGTCGAACCGTGAGATCGGCGCGCGGAAACGGCACGAATCATTTGGGCAACAACGTGCATATGTGCGCATCGATTTCGTGGATTCGCGCCGCGCGAACGGAATACGCGATCGATGCTGTCCGATCGGCACGCCTCCCTCGTACCGATTTGCACGTTGCGCAGTTGCATTGCTAAGCGGCGGTCGAAAGAGGATGCACCTAAATACCGAAGGAAATTCTTCGTCGCGGTTGCGGTGCTATCTGTTCATCAGTGGTGCAGTAAATCACTGGTTTATTCGATGATTTCTTGTGCGAACTTCGATGGGAAAGATTAATACCGGATAAGCCTGCTAACGGGAGAATTGCAGGATGAGTCAAAGTGACCTATTTTCGAGATCTTCACTTAGAATTAGTCGAAGGATTTGAACGGTTTTCTGAGAAATGAAGTGAACGATGAAATAAAGTATACGACGAGAGAAACGATGGAATAAAAAAATAAAATATTAGAAATCAGTCGAAATTGCAACGGACGCATTCTCAGAATTTGTCTAAGGGAATACGAGTTTACTAGAATTTCCATTATTATTACATGTACAAAGTTGCATAAGAAAATGATGAATAATCGATTTGTCCACTCGGTAGTTCTAGTAATAATAGTATAATATAAGAATGTATCTACTGAAGTTTCGATTATTATTACACACAAATTTGTATAAGAAAATTATAAATAGCCGGTATCTATTATAACATCCGGTTTAAATATCGGTCGTGGTAGGTAAGACAGACTACAAATTTTTCTCAGAAAAAAAAAACAATAAAAAAAGGTGTGAATATTGAAGAATGTTTTATACATATATTTTAGAAAAAATCGTGAAGTACAAAGGCGATTCAATTACGTTGTCTATAGGAAATTCTAATCGAAATTTTAAAAACAGCCATTCGACTGGTTGCGGTAGGAATAGTGTTAAAGGTAACATTTCAATGACTGCCAAATATTCTTGAATAAATAAACAGAGCGTCATGTTAAGCTGTAATTGAATGAACTAACGTAGACGCGAGCCTCAGAGTGAGAAACCAAGAGCACTTCGGACCGCAAAGGGCTAAAGGATCTAATCCCTGCAAAATTCGCGAGGGTAATCGCGGTGTTGCGCAAGAGGCCGGAACGGTTGCGCGTCTTTCCGACTTTCGTATTCCTTTAGAAAGTGCTCCCGGATATGCTCGTGTGTTCGCGCTCGCGTCTCCCGTTTTAATCGGATTCAATTATGATCATGACCCGGCGATTTTGCGACGTTTCCTTCGTCCCGATCAAATTTCCCTTCGCTATATCCGAGGATCGTCGGATTCCATCGTGTTACAATCCATGAATCATCCGGTCCTAACTCTTCGAAGTCGAACTCTTTGACGATAAAATTTTAACCCTTTGACTGCTGTGGGCTCATACATGCGTCCAACGAAAGCTATCGGTATGGACTATGACAATTATAAGTGTACGTGATTAACACTATTTCTACCGAGATGTTGACAGACACCTGTCGAATTTTCGACTTGGAACTATTTTCCAACCTCAGTCGTATATTCTGAACTGACCTTCGACTTTACCAATAACGATTGCAACATTCACTGCAGGAAATGTCCAAAGTTCAATCGGGGGAAAATTGTTAAACTGAGAAAAGAATTGCGTCTTTTGACACCTTCGGTAGAAATAGTGTTAACTACCCAGCAGTCAAGTTGATTTTCAAAATTTTTCTATAGAAACCCCAAGAGTGCTATCGAGACTTCGATCACTCGAAATTTAGTTTGCGTATTAGTAATAAAAAACTTTAGAAATTTCTTAATAATTGTGAAAGAACTTAGAAATGGGTCATTTTGTCCCATCTGGTAGATCTAGTGTTAATACGCGCGTTTCTTAGTATTATTCAATTTAGTGAAACGGAGGAATTACAATCGCAATTTAATTCAGAGGAGTAATAATACCTAGTTAGCATTGAAACGAATAATATCTATGTTAGTTAAATTCTATTTGAAATATTCGCCACGAGTCTAACACAATATTATAGGGCAAAGGGTTAAAAATTCTCATTCGACGTTAGTTATCTGACAAATCATAATTGTTATCAAGTAATTTGGAAGCTCCGGCGGTAGTCGTGTTAAGTAGCAAATTAAATTAGCAAACGAAGTACGCGCTAGGAGCATGATCCCGATCAACAGGATTATCACGCTGACAGAAAATACCAACGCAAAGAGGACCGTTGAAACGATGAAAATGGAAAAACGGAACAATAGAGGCGATAGCGCGACACACCGTTATGTCACGTGGCAGCCAGCGAGCTGGCCAGCTCGCGACCGATAAGTCGTTCGCTGGGAACGCGATTTCTTTCGGCGAAAGAGCCGATCCTTTCGATTACAACGGTTACTCGCGTTTCCGCGCGGCAAAAATCCTGCTGCCCAACCCAAAGCAAACCCCGGCAGCTTTCTATGACACTGCCGCGAGTTCCTCTCTCGCTCCTAATGTCGACGGGTTAACTTTCCTTCGGCCGAGCGCGAATTCCGCGGCGAAAGGGAAACACACCGGCGGACATCTGCGTCGGATAGAACGAGATCGACCGATTTCGCACGGCGACAGCGTTCACGGCAGCCGAGCGGAGACGGCGTTTCATCCGCGTGCGTGAAATGCCTCCGGATCTTCCGCGTTTCCGCGGTGTTATCCGGTGAACCTAGAGGAAGTTGATGAAACGATACGCCTCAAATTAACCCCTTGCCTTACAATAACGCGTGAGACTCGTGGTAAGGAATTTGAGTAGAATTTAACACGTTCCGTGCCAGACCGTTTTTCGAAGACTTTCCGTTCGGGCCGCGTGGGGCGTATAC
Organism: Nomia melanderi; assembly: GCF_051020985.1. Lineage (NCBI taxonomy): Eukaryota > Metazoa > Arthropoda > Insecta > Hymenoptera > Halictidae > Nomia > Nomia melanderi. The sequence goes on from NC_135008.1 coordinate 7,101,738, forward strand.
GCTCCACGCTTTACGATCGTATTGTTTTGTTTCTGGAGTATGCCTTACAATGATTAAAATAATGCAAAAATCATAACTATCAAGGAAAGGGTGTATAGTTTAAGATGCGTAACACAGCAAAGCAATGAATTAACTTTTTAAAAATTTATTCTATGTCTCATACGTTGATACCATGCGCAGAATGTAACATTGGATTTCAAATTTTACAATTCTTCGTTGAATTACAGAAGAGTTGCTTTTCGAGTAAAGGGTTAACATGTTTGAGATTGCTTTCGTAATCGCTGGAATTCTTTCGTCGATTTCCTTGAACACGCGAATCGATTGTGTTTCTTGTGTTTTCTTGTACTTAGGGATTACAATTGATCGCGTGACGGAACGGTATCGTTGACGGTAATTATTAATCAGTTGCGCAATTCGACGTATTGAATTTTAAAGAGGTATTCTTCTCTCCGCGGGGTCCGTGACACGATTCCGACAGTCTTTATGGGAGTGTTCCGATCGATCGTTAACATTGTTCTGTTCCGAGGACAATGTTAACGACGCGGTAAATCTGATTCTACGAGCTCGTCGCTAAAATCTGAGGAAATTAAATCATCGTCGTCACCATTTTTCAACGTCGAATCAAAATCCTTCGATATTTCCCAAGTTTTACGAAGCTTTCGAAAGACAATCGAGTTGTAGAATCTCACTTGCCGGGGAGAGAATCAAATTATTGAACCTTGAGTGTTCGAAGGACAATCGAATTCTTGAATCTTAAGTATTCCAAAGACAATCGAATTCTTGAATCTTAAGTGTTCGAAGGACAATCGAATTATTGAATCTTAAGTGTTCGAAGGACAATGGAATTCTTGAATCTTAAGTGTTTGAATTCTTGAACCTAAAGTATTCGAAGGACAATTGAATTCTTGAATCTGAAGTGTTCGAAAGACAATCGAATTATTGAATCTTAAGTGTTCGAAGGACAATGGAATTCTTGAATCTTAAGTGTTTGAATTCTTGAACCTAAAGTATTCGAAAGACAATTGAATTCTTGAATCTGAAGTGTTCGAAAGACAAACAAATTCTTGAAATTTAAGTGTTCGAATTCTTGAATCTTAAATATTCGAAAGACAATTGAATTCTTGAATCTGAAGTGTTCGAAAGACAAACAAATTCTTGAAACTTAAGTGTTCGAATTCTTGAACCTTAAGTATTCAAAAGACAATCGATTGAACCTGATGAAACAGGATGCATTAAAATGCTACACGAAATCACGATCAGATCATTAGCCGCGACATAAATAAACTCGATCGCGAATATTGCAAATATAAACGTATATCGAAGAATTTATTCACGACTCACTGCGGACGCGGGTAAACATGATCAACAAAAATCCGTCTGCCGTTATAAACCTCGCGCCGCTGGTTCGCTGCTGGCGTGAAACTAACGATAAACAGATTAAATCGACTTCTATCGAACTTATTTACGTTACGAGTCCAACAGTGGCACGTTAATTTACGAGTCATTCGCGATTCGTTAATTTACTCCCGTAAATTAATTCGCGAGAACTGGTTCGCGGCAGTTGTCGACGGTTCTTTTCACTTTCGCGCGACGAGGGAAGGAGGAGGACGGAAAACTGGACACGGAGGATCGAAGGGAAGCTGCCGGCGACACCGAGGAAGGACGCCGAGACGAGAGAAAGTCGTCTGTTCGGCGCGAGCACACCTCGCTCGACACTTTTTCCTTTTCGAAGCGCGGCGTCAACCGCTTACGTAATCGACGTCAGCGTAACCGGCGGTCGGGGAGGACCACGCAGCATCCTTCGAAATACCACTCTCGATTTCCGTCCCAATCCGCGGCCGATCTTTTCCGGTATTCGATTTAAGCTCTTTTCCTATCGTTTCTTTCGCAACTGTGCTGGATGAAACCACTTTATCGCTAATAATTAACGCTAGAACTACCGGATGGATCAGAATGACTTATTTCTAATCTCTTCTTTTACGATCGCTGAAAAGGTACAGACACTTTTACGAAAACTTGTTAACCAATTCAGCAATAGCAAAACTGAAATACAACTCAATTGAAATTTCAGTAAACACGCTTATGGTTTCTATGAAGAAATTTGTAAAAGTTAAAGTGATCGGTAGTTCTAGTGTTAGATAGAAATAAAGTATTTGATGCTTATTCTGTGTACCTTTACCCTGGAGAGAGATCTGCCGAACTCGGTTGAAAATTTTCGTTACGAGTCGATATCGAATGTCTCGCATACGCAAAAATTTTTGTCAACTTCGTTAACCCCTTGACCTATTTCTTCTTCCATTATGATCAATACACCTGCTTTGACGTTAATTTATTGAAAGCAAGAGGAAAATTCTAAGTATATTATGTACGTTTGCTCTAGAGTATAATAATTGATACGAGAAGAATAATATATAATTCGAAATCAAAGGAATCGAGTAATGTTTACGTTAAATTTCGTTTGAAATTGTAATGATATTGTAATACAAGGTAATACATTCGGATTCTCACGAATGTGTACATCCTCCGAGTAGCATCGAATAAGTTGATTTCCTTGTTCTAGTAGACTTTTACGAGAAATCACGGACAAGTCGTTCGTGGTTGAAGCGTTAATCGGTATCCCAAGAGACAAGGTCTCTTCGAGAAGCCACCGACAGCTTTCTACCCGATTCCACGTTCTGTTCCTTACGTATTCAGCGTTTAGCCCCTAATAAAGACGCTGCCCGGGCTACGTGATCCACAAGCGCAACGAAATTTGTCCACGTAGATGTGTTTTCGAATGGGGATTGGGCAACGCTCGGTTCACGGTGGCCGCCTAATTCGTGGCCAGCTCATGGTGTGCCCTTGTCCTCTTTCTAGAACGGTGGTTGCGCCACGAGGGATGGCCGCGCGATTCGCGTAATCGAATAGACACGGATTATAAATATTAATACTTCGATGTTGCAGCCACGCGAGCCGATAGGTTCGGTGGGAACGTTTCAGGTCTACGTGACTGACCGTCGACGGAACCTGTTTGTTTTGAAACCGATGCAAGTGCAGTTCTCGAAAGGATGAAACGAAGATAGCGCGGAAAGAATAGGAAAACTGAACTTGCGTGGTTTCAAAGATAAACGGTGCACATTGTAGAGGGAATGCGTAGGCCGCTGCGAAAGTTTCAGGGATCCGTTGTCTTATTGTTTGTTATGCCCGTGAAGCTTCACATTTTGAAGTTTGGAAAGTGATACAGTACAATGGAAATGTATTAAACCTTGGCATTCCAGATTGTTTTGTAATCTATCAGCAACTGTAACTAATTTTTATAGTATTCCTAGCGAAAATGAGAAATGCTATAACATCTCTTCGATCTTTTATTTTCCTTCTCGGTACAAAATTTGGATGTGTGGAAAATCTAATAATTTTAGTTTCTGTAAGATTCATTAAAATATTTAATATTTTAACCGATGCAATATTGGAGCCTACAGAGTTCAAAGGGTTAACCCTTTACACTCGAGAGGCGACTCACGTTTGATTCGATACAACGAAATTGCAAAGTTTTATATATAATATTAAGTTGTGTCTAACGCATCAGTGTGTGAGATATTCATATAAAATAACTTTCTTTCTTAACACGTTCGCTACCAACGCTTACTTCAGTCTCCTCAATTATATTTCCTTCAATCCAGTAAATCTTTTAAACAAAATATTAGAAAAATGAAACGAGTCATTGAGTTCTTAAATGTAACGTCATAGTTTATTAATTCTAATAACAGTATCTATAGGATTAATTTCATCTTCATTCTGTAAAATATAGAATTACGAGTGTCACAAATAAGTGATGTCGGTAGCGAACGCGTTAACGTTCAAGGAGAACATTTTGGCAAACAACAATACCATTAGGTCGAACTTCGACTGTTCTCATTCTTTTCTGAAACTTCTGCAGCAACCGGCATATCACGATAGGAATTTCGTTGTCGCAGATTGACCGTCGAGCAGGCTGCCGAGCAGGAGAGGCAAGTTAGGTCGATACAGATGGAGATGGAGAATCTTCAGCGGCAGCTGCAAACGGCTAGTTACGATCGCGAGAACATCATTCAGGAGAATCGAAGGATCCAGGATGATTTGGCGGCATGCACTTGCGAAGTGAGGAATCTGCAACGCGAGCTGGAAGCCTCTCGAGCCGAGTCCTTTGATCTGAAGAGGCAACTGCAAACTTACGTTAGCGAGGTTCGCCGGGCTGAAGAGCTCTTGAACAGGAAGGTAATTCCTAAAGGCTTGAGATGGTTGGCCGATGACTGCATAACATTCGCAATCTATCAATGAGAATGAGACGTCTTTTTAACACGTTGAATTGCGTGGGGGTCACCGGTGACCCTCGACCGAATCGAATTACAGTTCAGTTAACACGTCGAATGCCGAACGATTTCATGGTACGAAATACTTGACATGGAAAAAATATGATGTTAGATCGTTTGATTGAATTGCATTGTTATTATTGCCGGTTCATCTAGCTGAATGTCACCACATTAGTTAGCATTATTTATAGTATAGAAATGTTTTCAAATAATCGTGGTTTAATTGAGTGAACTATATTAATTCGCTTTGGTTGGGGGTCATCGGTTACCCCCATGGCATTCAACGTGTTAAACGATGATTATACGAAAACATTTCTATATTATAAATAATGCAATTCAATCAAATGATGTAATATTATATTTCTTTCATTTGGGGTATTTTACTGTATGAAATCGTGCGGCATTCAGTGTGTTAGTGGTAGAAGACAAATGAATTTATATAGAATAAATCTTCGAACGGTAAAGGCGAAAGTAAATTAGTAGGTATTCAAACAAGGGAGAGTTAAGTCGTCTTCCATTCTGTACTTTGTTTGCTGGACATGTTTTGATTTGCATGTCCGACACTTGGCACAGTTCACGCATTCCTACTTCACTGTGACCTTGACTTAGCTGTAGGTGTCCATTTGCATAGGGTGAAGAGCAAGCTGTAGAAGCGTAGTGTTTGTTGAGCTTTGTACCTTGATTGTAGAATAATTATCTTGAGGCAAACTTGAATGAAAATAAGGATAGGTTTTCGTCAGCTATTTTCAATCTAATGGGATCACTTTACAGGAGAACGAGAGGACAGAGATGCTGAATCACTTCAGAAGTTTGAGTCTGGAGGCGACTGTTTTGGAAAACAACAATCACAGCTTGGAATCTGAGGCAGCCGAAGCTAGAGGGGCGCTTCAAACTGCTAGAGATCGTTTGATGGATTTGGAACGTCAGCTGGCTGATAAGGACAGTCTAATAAGTGGTTATGAGACACAGGTTTGCATGACAGTGCCATTTACAAAAGTAGGAGTATACAGAATATATCTGAAAAGAAAGAATACTCATTTAACTTTTGGCTATTTAGATCAGTGAGTTGACTCAAAACGTAGCTAGTATGGAAACTCAGTTGCGCCAGCATGCAGAACAGAGACAAAGAACAGAAGCTGACTTGACTGCTGTCAGAGACCTGTGTGTAAAGCTAGACCAGCAAAAGGATACCCTTATGCATCAGCTGGACGACAAGGATTCACTTAAAACACAAGTAAATACATAGATACACACGAGAGAAAAATGTGTAAAATATATAAATAACTTGTATCTATTCTTTTAATTTTCAGTATGACATGCAAATTTCTAAACTGAAAGCGGAGCAGACTATAATACAAGATCAAATGAGTAGAGATCGTGCAACAGTGGAACGTCTGGAGATTCTTCTAGATCAAGCCAGGCAGGAATCCATAACTGTGCAGGCTAATAATCAGGAGCTACAGAATGAGATGTCTAGATTGAGAACAAAAATGTCTGAACTCCAAAGCAAATTGTAAGGAATATTTCTTTAACTGTTGCAGCGTGTAGGATAGTTTTAAATATATTTTATTCAATGTTACAGATCTTCAGAGTCGGCGAAACTTCGACAATATCAGACACAGGCTGCTGAATACTGTAAACAGATCAGTGAACTTCGTAGACAGGTAACGAATGAGAGGTTTGATCGTGCTAGAATGGAAGAAGAAAATCGGAGGTATGTACTCTAAAAATCTTTATATCTGTACGTACATATTAATGAATAGATTGTAGATCAAATATAATCTCTTAGACATTCAGAGTCCCATGAAGATCCATCCAAACAAATCACAGTTCCACTCCCTAATAACAGAATTCCTAATGGTTCCAACGATACGGCATGCAGGTAAATCTATCTAAATAGTCTAATAACAGTCCTAAATGCAGAAATGGAGGTCCTAAGATTCTTGTTCGTTTTCTCCACTTTTGCATTCTAGTGTCCACTCGTATTTAATCTAACGAACGAAAATTAAATCTGCCAGGCAAGTAGACTGGCTGAAGAAACCATATACTTCGGTTCCCAAACACTCCCACACACTCACACCTGCGCGACATTCCTTTCCGTTGGATTGCAAGTGTTTACCCTCGAAAAAGGTTTCACAGATTGCACCGTCAAATAAATTGCCAATGGTATCCTCTGTCTCAAATCACCGTGCAAATGCCTCGAGGCAGAACAGTTCTAGCAATGCCAATAAGCGGTCGAAGCTTTAATTCTGTATAAACAAATTTATGATTTTTAATAACAATTTTAGCATGAAATTTTTTTTTAACGAAATATTAAATAAATTTCAATTTAACGATGATTGAAGTGAGACAATAAGTTTATGATCATTTTGTATCGATACAGTTTAGTCGTAATTGGTATATTGTAGAAAACGTGTTTTTTTTTTATTTACAGGTCTTTGAATTCCACGCCTGACAGTTTTAACGTAGATTTAAATGTGGTCGTATAACAGTATTGATTAATATGACTTGATCGATAGATCTTTACAGAACGAGAGAAACGAAGAGTACAGTGCCATCAGTCACAGCAACCGAATGAAAACAGTGAATTCTTTTCCCCTATCGCACTCCGCTTATACCGCCGAGTCAAATGATTTTAGGCGTGGCCATCGAAATGAAATTTACCGAGACGTTCCCTGTGTTAATATAATATTACGTTCAGATTGCACTATGAAATCCACTCAATACAATTGCTTGCAAAAGAACACTGATCAAAGTGAGAGTAAAATTGTAAAGCAGAGTAAAGGGGATACAGAAACCACTCTGGGCATATCAGATTTTAATTTACCTCAGGAAAAATGTGAACACATTGCTGTTAATACAAATGAATCGCCTAATTTGTTACCCATCTCAAGAGTTCAGTGCGAAGGAACGTCTGCTCAAGACAGAAAAGCAGTGACTTTTACTAGTATTCAAACAATACCACATACAAGTAGTGAACTACCTTCTTATAGATCTAAATATTCTAATGAAACGTCATACTTTAACCAAAATCCACTGGATTTAGTCAGGAAGAGATTGGTGTATTCTGAGGCAGAAATTAATACAAACAAAGAAGAAGTTGAAGGTCCCATGAGATATAAAGAATCGATATGGAAGACTTATCCTGTAATAAAATTGGAAAACAGTACGAGGAAAGTGTATGGAGATAATGTAATTTCTACAAAAAAAAGTATCTCAACTTTTATGGAAGCAGATGAACCAGTGAAGCATATTACTGTAACTAAGACTGTATTAACACCTACAAAACAGAAGTCTGCTAAAGACTGTTCTTGTATATGTTCTCATGCAGTTCCTTATTCTAATCAAACTTTAATGAAAGATAAAATGGTTGAAGGCAATATACAATTAGGGTTGCTTCGTGATTACGAGAAAAATGATAAAAAACAGGAGGCACCGTTTGATTATGACAAAAATGTATCTGATATAACTACATCTAAAAAGGCAGGTGAAAAGAATGCTAATTGTGGCATTAATGCAACTTGTGATTCAATGAGGTATTCTACATTGAACATGGAACAGAAAACTGAATATGAAAGTTTAACTAGAGATCTAAAATCCAAAAGCAACGCTACCGTTAAATTTTATCATAGTACACCGGAACGGAAACTTGAAAGTCCAGTTTCCAAGAATTTATTATCCGAAAAAGATTTAAATTATTGCACTGATATAAGTTGTAATGCAATTAATAATCGCACAACAGGTTTAATACGAGACACTAAATCTGTGAATACAGCAGTCAGTGTCAAATCTGTGGGTACAATTACTAACAACACTTTGACAGCGCAAAAAGATTTGTATTATAGTAAAGTAAAACAAGAACCTAAAGGTACAATCGATACTACAATGAACACGCTGGAAGGAATACTGACAGGAATAAAATCGTTGAATGATAAATCCATCACCAAGCATAATGCCCACAGTTATCAGGATGGCAGCATAAGGTGTAAAGATATGGATTGTAATGTGACAGGCATGAATAATAAACTGTCAACGGGATGCATGAAGCCAGAATGTCTTAGAATGTTGGAAGAAATAAAAGAGTGTACAAAAATGTTGGAAGAACAATTAACAATTATGAATAAAAATATGAAAACTAAAAGAAGTAGAAACAGTTACGGCGATAAACAACGAAAAGACATAATTACACAGAAACCGGAGAAGGAAAATGTTTGTGTACAGGAACCTAGCTTGAATAATTTTAAACATATCAAACATATGCAGAATCTTCGGATGAAACCAAGAAATAATCTGGATGTTCAACAAATTGAACTACAAGATAAAACTTATCAAGAAACTGGCAAAAAAACTGCTTGGACGAAAGAGACCCTTCAGATACCTAAATATCATGGGAAGCAGGAGAGAAGTGAAAGTTCTAAGAAAATGCTTCACAAATTTGAAAGCAAAAATAATTCTAATATGAATCAGTCCAGTAGCTTAAAAGGAGTAAGACAGAGAGAGAAAGATCAATGGACGAAGTCATATACCATTGATTTTTCAAATTTTGAACCACTCGCTGCATCTACATTCAGAGATAAAGATCCATCAAGCGGTAATAGGCATGTCTGTCCAGCTATTGGCCAGACTAGTATTGTTTCTAATAGAAACTCGGAAAGATGGCAAAAGAAGGAAACCAGATTGACTGAACTAATTAGACACCCTTCAAAAAGGCGGGAACGTACAATTAGTTTGGGGAATGTAAAAGGAATGCAGGGGTGTTCAAGTTGTCCAGAGAAAACTATCGTAATGTTACTCTTAACAAGAGGTGTACATAACTCATATTTGAAGTCTAAATATAAGAGACTGGAATTCATGAATTTCAAACCTAAATGCAATAATGGGGATCAAATATTAAAAAGGCGTAAAGCGCAAGCACCAACTGTGTTCAGAGAATTGAAATCAGTACAATGTAAAATTGAAAACTGCTCTAATTCGGCTGAGAATGCTTATGGTAATTTTACAGATAATCCGACAGTTAATTCTAAAGTGTCCAATTTGTGGGCGACTGTTTGCACACAGTCGTCCAATTTGTACATCACAACTGCTACATCAGTTTCTGATGTTAATTTCATGAACTACTCAAGCAATTGTATTAAAGCAAAGCCAGCCAGATCAGGAACGTGTATATTGAGTTGAAAAGAAAATTAAAATGAACGTTTGACGCGTTTCAAATAGATATATGTCGTTTTAAGGGTTTAGCGTTTAGACGATTTGAAAGAACTGTATAAATAAAAACAAGAAGTCAATCGTCCCCTGATCTCCTAGTGATGCCTGAACTTTACTTCTAATTATGAATTATTATTTTATAAATTCGCGAGCGAATGTATCAGTTACAGTAATATAAAATACAAAATAAAGAATATTTAATGTGTAGCAGGAAATGACTGTATGAATTATGGTGATAACATGGAGGTGTAATTATAGATATCGGATTAACAAATTATAAGACTGTATTAGCGTTTAAAGTAAATTGTTACTGTGTTGTAGGCATGGCTAATATTTTAAGGAAATAGCTTATTCTATTGTACCATGTTTTATATTTTACTCGCTGAACCAATAACAATATAGTTCGTTTATGGAACAATAAAATGACTCAAAAATTATTTCGCATCGTTCCCCGTGCCAGCAATTGTTCAGATGCACGTCCTTCTTCGATATAAAAACACAAATAAAAAGAAAAAAAAGGAGACGACTTAAAAAATAATTCTCCGTTTACAAAATGAACAAAAATTTTCTACGAAGTAACCATTTAAACACGTAAAGACCTTCTTGGCTTCGTAACGAGTCCGAAGAGAGTGAATAAACATCCATATGATTTGTATGTTCAGTTTTAATAGTTTCTCCTTCGTATTCAGTAATTTATTATATCATTCTTTTATTCCTTTACACATACGTTTATGATCTCGATGATCGTACGAAACGTTGAACATGTAAACTAGGTAATTACAAATAATAAAAATAAAAAGCCTCTCGATAAGATTTTTTTCTTTTTCTCTTCCGTCCTAAACGTTCAGCTATTCAATTTGATTTATGTATATATGTATATGTATACTTGTATGTATTTTATATATATATACGTATGTGTCCTGTGTGTGCATAATTTATATATAAAATACATAATAGAGGCTCGCGCAAAGTTTTACAAGTTTTACGGATGTTGTAATCATAAAGGTATCGGCTTCTTCGTTACAATCGCTGCCAACCAGTACTTTTTTTTCTTCATTTTTCTCATTCTCTCCCTTTCTCTCTTACCCTTTCACGCGCGTTCTCTCTCGCTCTCTCTCTCTCTCACTCTCTCTCTCACACTCATTCTTTTTCTCTCTTTCTCTCTCTCTCACTCTCTCTCTTTCTCCCTCTCTCTCTCTTCTCTCTCAATTTTCTCTCTTTCTCAAAGTTTACTGCTTCATCGGTTCAATTAATTACAAAAAGATCTCATACCTTGCAACTCCTACGTTTTGTCATAATCTAATATAATACAAGGAAACTTTCCCGCTTTGCTCACGTCATAGACGTTTCGTAAATCTTACACTCTTAATAAGAAATTTATACAGAGCTCGGTTTAACATCGTGAATTAAGAAATACAGGCAATTATGTACAAATATTTATAATTATACATATATGTATATATGTATAGATAGTTTGTTTCCTTTACTTTTCCTTTTTTTTTCTCTCCAAGTATGATCGTCTTAATCGTAATTCGCGAATACGAACGAGTACCTGGGTAACTCGACGAACAATACACACACATACGCGTACGCGCACGAGATAAATGCGAATTCTCCACACGACACAAATAATTCCGACGTCTGATCACGGTAAAATTCTCAATGGGTTCATTGATCGTTCGAGAAACGAAATAATAACGTGTTTCCGTGAAATCGATGCACACGAGACGTCGCGTTTTCCTCTCTTTTCCCATCTTTTAGAATTTCGCGGGCGCACAATTCTAGTTATACATAAAATCGTATTGAACGTGTCTTGGCTCCAGACAATCGCATACAATCGGACATTTAAAAATAAATGCATAAAACTCGCAAAAATCCGTTTCGACCGACAATCTTTAATTTATGTAAATTTCCTCGACTCATCTCGTGTACACCGATCCGACGGGATAAATTAAAAGCTACCAAGGAAGATGAAAGAATTTGGTCAATTTTCATTCTGTTCAACCCACCACGCAGAACAACATCGAAATCACCATTTCATGGTAGACTTCATTTCCCCAACGGTCATCTCATTTTTTTTTTTTATACAGCTTATAATACAAAAAAGTAGTCGACGATACTTCTAAGTTTGCAAAAAAAAAAGTAACAATGAGAGGAAAAGAAATAGAAATAAAAAAAAAATGAAAGAAAGATCAATGCGAGGAAACGAGAAGAATCTAATAACTATTAAGCTACGAATAGTGTTCTTCGTTGAAAAAAGTTTCATAAAAGCATCGCGTCTCAACGTTTCCGACAAGATAGGATCATACCGTTTTCAATGTGAAAAACCAAGAAAATCGAAGAACGCTTGTGACTCTAACACACATTGACGAATGGAAGTACCGGGTGGCGCATTTGAAATCACACGATCGTGGCATTCGATATCAGAGATCCAAGTGAACTTATTCGGACAGCGGGCATTTCTTCATCGAAAAGCGTATCGCAGATTAGAGATCGAAGAGAAACGGTTAACATGGGAGGTACACTATCGGAAACGGTTCCCCATGGAAAATGGCGTCCTAACAAGGTTCCTCCACTTTAGTTCTGAAAATTTGAAAAACACTGGCTTCAACGACATTTAGGCCTTTCTAATTCTCAAGTATAAATATACTTACGCCTGTGTTTATAATACGCGGTCAACTCGGAGGGCAAATAATTGATCGTTTTAACACCCGAACCGAATCGAGGCTGCGGGTTTTTGTGGGTCACCTCGTCGTCAATTCGCAGAGCTCCACACCTCGTACAAACCGAAACACGTTACTTTCCTCCTTGCACGTACAGACCATCGAGAAAAGAGCTACTTATTTTCGATACGATGCGCAAGAAAAGTGCAATGTCGTCGCGGACCTTGTAGGACATTTTAGAGCTAAGCGGGTGCAGCAATTTCTATATACAGATCCGGCCAACTCTGTCATTCATAGGCAACGCAAAAAGAAAAGTCAATCTTATAATCTTCCATGATGTTGAGATTTTAAGATTGACAGAATTTTATCTTGGTAAACAGTTCTATAAAAAGGAAAGCTGCGAATGGAGCTAACTGGAATAACTGTTGATTATTAAGTTGCACAGGATTGCATTAGTACCTTTGAAGTTACAAAGAGTTGGTAGTGAATAAAGAATATACAGAAATTATTCTCTTACGATATGAAACCTTTCCATTGTGTATATAAAAAGCTGCAAGCTTTATGGTCCAAAAGTCCTACAAGATTGAACGTTATACCTTTATTTTCCGAGAAACCATAAGAGTTCGCTCGAACTGAAATTTTTCGATAGTTCTCGTGATTTTGAAGTTGATTTAAAGCAGAAGAAGAATTCTTAGATTCACGATGGACTATTTCCACGGCCAATGTTTAATGCCAATGTTCAATACGTTTCATCTAATATGCGATGCCTTACCGATACACTTCCGACAATAAGTATTACTTGACAATAAAACAAAAGAGAGACAATAATATAGCCATGTAATTGCAATATGCAATTATAAGCAAAAAAGAAAAATGATGATAAATTCCTAACAAATACATTTCATAAAAAGGTTTCTTTATAATCTAGGTTTTCTTTCTTGGTGACTTATGAAAAACATACAATAATAATAATAATAATATTAATAATAATAATTAATAATAATTAATAATAATATAATATAATAATAATAATAATATAATATTGATTGTAATTAACTATAACGTCCATAAAGTATTTTTCTTCGCCCTTTTAGTATTTTTTGTACACGATTACTAAAAACATTTCTTCCGCTTTCTTGTTGAGAAAATAAATATTAATATTAAATTTGAAATATTATCTCGTTTTTCTTTTTCTTCTTTTCATTTTTTTTTGTTGTTATGTTATCACTGATCCTTTGCATCACTTCAACTACTGTCTTTCGTTCGTGGTTTAACTAGTTTTCAGTACATTATTATAGTCTAGATCGGCAAATTGGCTTGCCTAGTAAGTTTATAGGCCTCTTTTTATTAATATGGAACATTGCCGTGTCATTCTCTTCATCATCATCATCAGCAGCAGCAGCATCATCATCATTATCATCATCAACATCAGAATCATCATCATTATCATCATCATGTTCTTCTTCTTCTTCATCATCTTCTTCTTTTCTTCTACTTCTTTGAGGTGCTGTTCACCTCTTCCTATTGTTCCTCCTTTCTCTTGTTTCAACTGCACAATCACACTTTTCTTTACTTCTTTATTTGCAATTTATCGCAAATCTCATAATCTTACATTATTACTTCTGTTTTCTCCATCTCTTTTGCTCTCTCACTCTCTCTCGTTCACTCGATCTCTCTCGCTCTCTCTTTCTCTCTTTCTCGCTCTCTCGCAATCATTCTCTCTTTCTCTGCCTCTCTCGCTCTCTCTCTCTCTCTCTCTCTCCGTGTCTCTCTCTCTCTCTCTCTCTCTCTCTCTCTCTCTCTCTCTCTCTCTCTCTCTCTCTCTCTGTCTCTCTTCCTCTCTTTCTCTCTCGCTCTCTCTCTCTTTCTCTCTCTCCCTTTCACGCGCATTCTCTCTCTCTCTCTCCCCCTTTTATTCTCACTTTACACTAAAATTTAAAGTAAAACAGGTTGATCGGTGCTCGGAGAACATTTAAAGAGCTTTCTCTTAGAGGCCTGATTCAAGAGGTCACCTATGATGACTGCTGCTTTGATCGTTCATATCGTATAGAACTTGTGCGATTGTTCTTGATGATTCAACGTTACTTAATGCCACACCCGCCAAATGTGGTTCGTATGCTCTAAGGTGCCTAAAAAGGAGAGCCAAGAAATTGTAATCATTATACCAGTGAAATCATAAATATTCAGTCGCATTAGAAGAACGTCGCTAGTAATCTTTATGTAATAATTCGTAATACAATCTTACCTTCTGCCATGTGTTGAATATATGACTAGGTTTCTGAGAATAAGAGCTGCTGTCAAGCGAATACTTTTGGTCACTGGACCTTCGTTGTCATCCTGTTGAAAAAGCGTAAAGCAATTTATAAATTCAAAGCATGATTATCTACAAATATGCAAACTAAAAAAAAAATATACATCTGTGTAAAAGATAGATATCAGCTAGTCACATTTTTTAATCAATGTTTGAACGAGTATTATGTGTACACACATACATGGTAATTGTTTAATGACGTCTGAATTAATTGCAACATCTTGAACACATCGTGAAAACAAAATGAAAACACGCATCACTTCAGTTTAAATAAAATATTATAAACAAGATAATGTGTGGACTCTATACGCTTATAAATCACTGCAACAAACATTAAGGTACAAGCATGTCACACGCTAAATTTCTAAGTTTTCAAAAATGAAGTTATTTTATTAGCATGCCGAATAAGATAACAAAGAAAATGTCTAGTTAAAAACTATTTATAAAAATATACAAACAAACGTTATGAATCTATATTTGATATTTTTGAACAACTTTCAGATACTGAATTAGAAATTCAATTCTTTCAAATACTGAAGAAATATTGTAAAACTAAGAAAATTGTGTATTCAGTAAGCAATATTTCACGCTTGTCAATACTTCATACTTCATATTTGTTGAATGCTTACCAAATTCTAATCATAGCAAGAACTCTAACTCTGTTCAAGTACAAACGTGAATGGACCGTCTCTTAATTACCAATTTTCATTTTTGAATCAACAATTAATGGTTTAAGATGATACACTTCCTATATATATATCGTAAGCACAACAAATATGTTCTACTTTGCATTGTTTAAAATAAAAAATATTACACCAACACCCTGCCCATTATGAGAGCACTTCAACTGCATAAAAAAACATAAATTACAGCTGCGCTAGCTACTAAAATGTAAATAAAATGAACTCCATGCTAAAATATTTATTAAAAATTATTAGATATAAAGGATCGAGCATTTCATCCCAGTAACTAATTCATCCTTTTTATTCCAAGAATATATCCATGGCTTTAGGTTACCTCAAATAACGAAATATTACCTTTCATCGCGTAACTATTACAACTGATACAAATATCATTTGAATTACTTGCTGATAAGTTTATAGAATGTGTTTACCTTCATGCAGTGTTCTGCTTTAGATATACTCTTGTAATATAAAAAATGAATCAGCGATGTCAATCGAAATACTTCAATGGTACACACATCCTGCGTATCAAAGGATGTATAAAGATTAACAATTACAAAAAAAATATTCAGCACGGTGCGAAAACGAAAAAGGAAAAAAAATAAAGCGCAAAACAAATATGTAAGGTGGCAGGTAACAGCACACAGGAGCTGTGGCTGTGAAATGGATCATGAATCCTTTTCAATTTTTGAACACGTTTATTTTTACCTGTTCTGGCGGAGGATTTTGCCCAGGTCTGGGGGAAGAAGAGCTTGAGGTGGCTGCAGCGGGCTTGGTCGGCCTTTGCTGCTTCGCCAAGAGAGAATCAAAGAAATTTTATTACATTAACAAAACCCTATAGACTCTGAGAACCGTGGGGCTAGAAAGGATTCTTCGAAATTACGCGGATTACGGACATTTTTCTCGAATAAATCTTCTAGAATATTTTCGATCGTGTTACAACAGAAAACGGAGAAGGCACGTTGTGCTTTCGACACTCTTAGCTAGATTTATCGCTCAGGTAATTAGCTAAGCGAACAGTAATATATCATTGTTGCGCAATAAGTACGGCTCAAAATTCTTACTAACCATCAACTCCTTCGGATTCACGAATTCCAAGGCGTGCCGCTTAATAGCATGGAATGCTGCATTCGGTGCGTAGACAGGATGATGAGGAGTCGGCGGTGTCGACGTGGAAACTTCAGTCTTTCCGGTCACCGTTAATTGTTTCCTTCTAATCGCCATTGTCTGTGAACAGGTTCAAGTTAAAATGATTAATTAAAACATTGCACAGGGTAATTTCCATCAGCTATTTCAAAATATTACAAATTATTCGTAATACTGACCTCAGCGTTACAATGCCTATCGTACAGGTGTGTCATCAAGGAGAACCTGCGCCTCTTTAGGACATCGCAACTCGCCCAGAGACATAATATTTCTTCCCCACCAGTTGGACAATGCGCTTCGCATACGTGAAGGTAAACTTCGTGTGGTGTTTTGAATTGCCTGCAAAAGCGTACAGTAAAATATAAATACAGTATAGTTAACAGTATGAGGAGAAACACACATTTTTCTAACACCTAATTTAGAGGCTGATGTCGTAGAGGAAACCAAATTCAAATTACCTCAAACATCCCCGCCATTCACACAGATAGGCGTTAGGATCAATTTTGATCGTGATAGTCTTATTCTCCGGCTGATTATGACTCGTAGACGGTTTAGATTCTGGCTCCGTGGAGGTAGAGGAACTGACAGTCTTTATAATTTTCGGGGGTTGCTTCACGGTTAATCCGTGGGTGGCGGCCGCTTGGTGGGGTGTTGTTGGCCTAGTAGGTGGCGGCGTCGAAGCCGGCGTGGGTGTTACGACCCTGGATGGCACGCTGGTCGACACAGGCGTCTGTTGCGCCATCGCGGGAATTGTGACAGTGACTGTATTGGGATTCGTCTGCGCAACTGAACTGTTCACTATTATAGAGGTCTGCGGAATCGTGCCGGACGTTGGAACGAGCGGCGGTGGTATATTTCCCAGCGCGGGACTCTGCAAAATGGGACGTGACACCTGCGTAACAACCACTTGTTGCCCCTGAGGCGTGACCGCGACCATTTTTTGCTGCGTCGGTTGCGCAGTCGCTTGGGGTTGTAGGATGATAATGGTTTTCGCACCGGTCCCTTGCTGTTGCGTTGTCTGCGCCACCAGGACGGTCTGTGCTTGTCCTTGAACCAACGTTGTTTGTGGCTGGGCCAGAACATAGTTCTGCCCGGGGACACCGCCGGAAACAACATACTGCAACTGACCTCCGGCTCCCTGTTGCAACAAGACTTGCGGCTGAGACTGCGCTTGCCGCGCTTTCATCGATGCAGCTGGTATTAACACCTGGTTGTTCGGCTGGATCGTTTGTTGTACCACTATTTGTCTAGGAGCCGTGACGATTAGTTGTTGTTGTTGATGTTGCTGTAGCTGAGGAGGCTGTTGCGGTTGCGGTTGTGGTTGTGGTTGCGAAGGTAACTGTGGCTGTAGCTGCGGCTGCGGCTGTGGCTGCGGCTGCGGCTGCGGCTGAGGCTGAGGCTGCGGTTGTGGTTGTTGTTGCGGTTGTGGCTGTTGTTGTGGCTGTGACTGCGGTTGTAATTGAAGTGGTTGCGACTGTGGTTGTAATTGAAGCGGCTGCTGCTGCGGTTGGGGCTGCATCTGAGGCTGTTGCTGCGGTTGGGGCTGCGTCTGAGGCTGCTGCTGCGGCTGTTGAGGTTGTTGGTTAATCTGATTGACAAATATATCAGGATCATCCTTTATCGTTAGACCTGAATCTTCTTTAATCACGTGCTCGTCGATGTCGAGCTCATCTTCTATGCAATCAGCAGCAAGCGCCGCATACAAGTTCGCAGCGGTAGATGAGACGGTCGCTTTCTCGCTGTCCTTGTCGTCGTCTTGCTCTTCAGACTTTATACTCGAGACTGTGGATTCGGCTGTCGTCGAGTCGACGGCGGGATCCGGCGACATCGTGCCGTTTGAATACTTTAGCTTCTTCACGTCTATCTCATCGGATTCGCTTGCAGACCTCTTTATTCCTCTCGGCGCTTCTATCAGAGTGTCCTCAGACACCTCTGTCTGCAGAACATTACCTTCCTCTACTTCGACTTTAATTTTAATGTCGGTTGGAGATTCTTTTAGTACTTTCTTAATGTGATTTTCTACTAAATCCATGCCTTTCTCATTGATAGAATTCTTCCCTAAGACACCGTTCAAGATCGGTTCCTTCCTCTCTAACAGATCTGCGAGCATCATGCTTTGTAACGGTTTCTCTTTAGACGTTACACTGGACGAGTCCTTCGAAGATCCATCTTCTTGCGCGTCGATGTCCATATTGTTCGGCGCACCATTCAACAAGATACCCTCGAAACTCGTTAAGGAATTGTCCTCTTCGACTCCGACACCGGAACAATCCCTGCTACCGCCTATGCCGCTACTAGAGGCTAGAGAATTGTTCGTCGAGTCCGAGTCCTCCGCGATCGATGTACAGGTGGATCGTTGAGTTGTCTTGTTCGCGGTGGTTACCATTGTCGTTGGAGGCCGGCACACTTTGATCGTGGACGATATGTGATTTTCCGCCGAGTTCATTAACAGAGAGGAAGAGTTCGTCGATATTGCAATTTGGTTGACACTCTCGTTATCATTTATTTCAGTCTGAAAAGGAATGGTTTAATTTATTATTTGCGCGGAATGTTAGTTAGTTTGACTGTTCAGTATTTCTAGGGTTAAACAGGATATTACATCGGCATAAAGAAATGTGAATAGTACCTTGTCACAATTATTAGTCATAATAAATTTGGCTCCGTTAAGCCTTTGTATTTTTTTGGCAGGAATGGGTGTAATAGCTGGCTTTTGTTGTTTTGAGTTGACATAAGTCTTTGGGAGTATTGTTGATGCAGCTGTTGTGGTTGCAGGTGGCTGTGATACGTTTGTTAGCTGTTGCTGCAGTAGCCTTTGCTGCTGTTGACGTTGTGCAACCTGTGAACCCAACGTCGTGTGAATGAACTAAAACTAACTTACTGCTTTTTAAAAGAACACTTTTGTTTAGTTTATATTTCTTTTTACTACCATTGGGGTAAAATCAATTCAAACTCAAACACACCATGCATTTGTTAGTAAGATATAAATTATGAATCTCTTGATTTGAATAAAAAATGTTCACTTTTCAGATATTGTTGAGAGCTTGAATATTAAATAAAGAATGTAAATAACAAAAGTATATTTAGCAGAAAAATAATCACAATGTTTACTTTATAATATTAACACTAGGAAACTCATTAGAATTATTGAAACGTACGTTAACAAAATAATTTCAGATCAGATTCTGTAAAACAATTTTGAAACCCCATTTAAAACCCCCACTCCATTACAATAGTTTTTACATCAGTAATTGTTTCAACATTTCATTTAAACATGCATTATTTCAACGTTCTGAAAATTCTACCTTTGTACTGATTTCTCATACATAACAGAACTTCTCATTCATTCTACACTCATGTTTCACTTGACGATTTAAAGGAAATATAACTTTCAAAAGATTATAATCAAATGAATTTTCTGAATAATATCATTGTGAAACAAAATATTGTATCAAATTCAACAACTTACAATTCAGGGGGGAAAAATAATACTACTGTTTTCATTGTTAATATACAAGAATAATACTTGGTTGCTGGTTATTTGCTATACAAAATTATCGTCAAACAAAATATCACATCAAGATCAACAACCTACAAATCACAAGAAAAAATATAATACTACAGTTTTTCATTGTTAATATACAACAATGATACCTGGTTGCTGGTTATTAGCTGGTTCGCACTGATGCTGGATGCGATGCTAGCAGTAGTGTTTGTTACACAGGCAGTAGGGGTAGACACACAAGTCGCAGCAGTACTGGGCATGCAGTCGCTGCTGACCGTTACCTTAGTAGCCAGAAGGCTTTTTATTATGGAACTGGATGTAGTACCACTTCGATTATCTTCCTTTGCAACTACCTGGACAGTTTGTGACTGTTGTTGTACATGCTGTGGTTGAAGTTGTGGCTGTGTTTGGGATCCACTGGATAGTAACGCTTGACTCAAGTGAGGATGCGACACTGACACCTGATCAACAGTAGTTGTACCAACTTCAGTTCAATTTTCAAAGATTAAAAATATTTCTTGGCAATGTTTACATATTTATTTTAAATATTAATGATTGAAGAAGAAATTTAAGTTTGCTGTAAACTATTTAACTAATCGTTTTTACACCTTTTGAAATCGATAAATTATAGTAGCTTTGTATATATTACTAAGCAATTGATCAAGTAAGACAAGTTAAAGTTGATAGCTCAAAAATTAACATTTGTTATAATATATTAAGATAGAATATCATATTATGCTATGATATAAATTACAGCTTTATGAAAAGAATCGAAAAATATACATACATGAGAAACGCACAAACTACTTTAATCATGCAGTAATAAAGTCTCGTCGCTAATATTGGACTCAATAATTGTTGAGTAAAAAGTATGAAATGGGCTGAGATTATAAGCTCTCGAACGTATAAAAATGAAAAATATATAAGCAAATCATGTTTTTCACAAACGAATAATTTTACATTGTAAAACTTAGTTTATGCAAATCAATGTATTGTTTCACGCAAAATAATCAAAGATTCATATATTCGATGTTTATTCTCAAAATAATATTTCAATTGATACTTGTATTTTTCTATTTCAATTTACAGACAGGTCCCACTTATTTGAAACAAATCAATGCCAAGTATCTTTCCCATACTTTTTATGATAAGGTTCATCTTGCATAAGTTTTGAAACACATATTAAAGACAACCGCATGTTTCAATAAGGTGGACTGCACTGCATATACGTTTCTAACTTATCTGCATGCATTATATAGCGATGGGAATACATAGGGATTTCTCGAGGCATGCAAAAAAACCGTAACTTTGTTAGGGAAAGCCCATATTGCAAGTAGCATCGTGAAACTATAACCAAAATAAGAGGTCATGAGTGGTAGAGAGAATGGTAGAAAGCATAGGACTTGGACCCACCTGACTTTTAGAATCAACCTTGGTGACTGGATTTTGGGATTGAGTTGAACAAGTGGTGTTTGATGCACTGGAGGGTGGTTTCGGTGGGGCAGACAATTGGGCTTTCAGGATAGGTGACGCTGGGGTAGGGAGTTTTTGAGGCCCAGATGCAGGATTGTCTAGGGCCGTGCTATCAGGAGCAGGACTAATACTCTTGATTGTACGCTGTTGT
This sequence comes from Nomia melanderi, assembly GCF_051020985.1. Taxonomy (NCBI): domain Eukaryota; kingdom Metazoa; phylum Arthropoda; class Insecta; order Hymenoptera; family Halictidae; genus Nomia; species Nomia melanderi. Next base: position 7,123,200 of record NC_135008.1, read on the forward strand.
ACGGGAAGCACCTTTACTGGAGTTGTGTTGACTGCTGGAATTGGAGCTGTGTTAGTCCCAACCGCAATTTGGCTCGGATAAGTTACTTGGGGAGGTGTGGCCCGTACTCTGATTCCTTCGTAATACTGAGTACCAGTTGTTTCACCTTTCAAGGGATTTGGTCCAACGCTTCCACCAAACACAGATCTGCAATAGATTAATTCAGGTGCATCAAATATCGTTTAAACTAATACAAATTTTTCTACATTATTCTGCACGTAGATCATCCTGATCCTTAAGAATTTCATCTATTAACAGACTGAACAAAAATATACATGAGAAAACATTCAGGCACAAAACAGTTACCTAACACATCTTGGAAAGTGAAACGGAGCGATCACGCCTCTCCTGCCAATTTTTGTGCAGCAACCAAGATATTTCTTGTACAATTCCTCTTGCTCTATACGCACACCCGGTGCGAGTTCAAACGTAGCTCTTAACCAGCCCAGGGCAAACTGCTCGTTTTCCTGTATGATTTGTTGATGAGCGTGTTGCTGTTGAAGGGAATTGCTTGTCTCCACTGCTTCTGCACAGAGGATCAAAACAAAAGAAAAACCATTAAGGATCATTGATCAAAATTGAATATTACCTAGAGAAAGGTACATAACGTTTATCTTTTAGGTAATACGTACTGTGCGTTGTAGATTTTGCTGTGGTTGCAGCTGGAGTGGTTGGTCGCGCAGGTGCTGGACTGACCGGAGCTGGTGTTGCAGTGATCGTGGCTGGTATAGTTGGCACCGATGAGGACACCGTCGCAGCTGGTGCAGCAGCAGTGACCGGCGTGTTTTGAGTAGTGTTCGGAGGTGCCGCCACAGTTGACACTGTCTCGATCACTCTCATCAGAATACAAGCTTTTGGCCCATAACTTTGCGCTTCCACAGTTACAAGGGCGACCAACGTGTCGATAGCCCCGCGTACCCGCGCGACGCTAGTACATGGCCTCTCACCCAAAGATGTCAACGCGTACAAACATTCCAAAGTGTACACTAAAAGAGCTATATCGTTCAGAGCCAAAAACCTGCGAACAGACATCATGTCTTCTAGGATATCCATTCTCCGTATCGCGTGCCGTGCAGAGTTGGAAATATGACTCGCGTAGAAAGCAAACAGAAACTAAGTCTGGCGTGCCTCAAAACTTTGGCGATCAATGGTTATTCAACAAAGATTTCTATCAATTATTCAAGACCAATGGTAATCGCAATTGTAAAGCCCCAAGCCGCCCATAGTAACGTAACATAATGATTTCTTTTGGAATTGTTATTCAGAACAAGATCGATAATACAAACTTCGCATGCTACTCCTTATTGTTTCGCACATGGTGGCTATTGAAATTATTCCTAGCAGAACAGAGGGAAGATAAGCCAAGAATGCCAAAGGTGGTGCACAATGGTAGGAAACAATGATAAACTAATCTTAGTTGCCACAGGCGAGCTAGCTAGTCTCTCGTTGAACATTTACCTGCATATGAGTTCATACACATTGTCTTCTAATCCGAACGTAACGACTTCTTCATTGCTGTCTTGTTGGCTAATTTTATTAAGCACCTCCAAACAGGAAATAACAATAAACCTGTCCTGGGATTCGATCCCCTTCGCCACGCATGATAACACAACATCCGTTATCCTCTCGCCAGCCTCTTTTAAGATTATTTCATTCGCTATGTTCCCTAGTATGTCGAAGCCGAGTTGGTGCAAGTTGCTCCACCTCGCTCTCACGCACAGTAATACGAATCTTAAGAAACACCGATTCCTCCCCAACACCGCTGCATTCTCCGGGGTGAAGCTCAGATTCCGTAGGATGGACGCTATTTGAAGGACGCGTTGTCCGTACGGGTCCTGCGTCCCCAGCGTTCGCCCGACGCAAAACAGGTCTCTGTCCTCTTCCTCGAACTTGATGGAATTTTGATTCTGGTCCTTCAGGTTCTCGTCCAGATGAGGGTCCAGTCTCGAGCAATCCGGAACCACCTGGGAAACACAGATTTCACTGTTAGAATCGCATCAAACTTCACGTTGCCTTTTTACAGGTGGGAACCAACGCGAACGCGCTAAAAATGACTGCCAACTGTCATACATTCGCGTTATCCTTATTCTTTCATACGTCCTCATTGCATAGAAACTATCAATGCAACAAATGAAAGTCTCACCCATAAACCTCAACACTTAACCCTTTGCAACAATATTTACAATATTCAACAGCTTCCAATGCGTTACAAACGACATCCGTCAAAAAGACTTGAATAAGGGAATATACATAAGTTAAGAAACAAAGTTATTATTTCAATATTTCATATATTCATGGATTGTAAGAAGCTTAATGTTATATGTAAGACTATGATTTTGTTATATCAAATCGCATGGTAACTGAGAGTCACTCCTCGAGTGCAAAAGGTTAATTAAAAGAGCATCCGCAGAGGAAACCTCAATCTTTTAGCCTATCTCACCGCAAGACCATAAATCCACGCATTTCACAAGGTACTTTCAAACAGAAATTTCCCTACCATCCCGATCATTGTGAACTAGCCTACAAACAGGAATTCTCATAAAGATCCGCATTTCGCTGAACATTCTCTCCTTCTTATCACCGTTATCGTTGCCTCTACGCGCGGCTCGCTCGGAACTCGACGTTTCAATGCCGAATAAAAGCAAGTTTCCTTTTAGAGGAATATCCGCCGTTGAGGGTGCCCGGTACCGAGGAAGAGGGACATAAAGAGTAGCCAGGAGCCGAATTGATTGGCGAGTCTTACCCCGTCGACGTCCATCGACGTCGAGGGCTCGTCGTTCTCGGGCTGGGCGGCGCTTTTGTTCTGTTTCTCCAAGATTTTCCGCCTGGAGAAGGTCTGCGGGCTGGCGGCCGGCTTCTTCATGAACGTCCTCTCGTTCGTGAGATCTATCACGTCCTGGGAGTCGAGCACGTCCGACCAGAACGAATTGATCGAGTAGTTCCTGACGCGCGAGTAGACCTCGATGAAGAGCTGCCGCGTGCCAGGCGAGTCGAAGACGCCCGCGTGCGCTAACAGTATGTTCACCAAACGCGGGTACTTGTCCAGCCGCAGTATGTGCTTGCCCTCGTTCGACAACAACGTGCACACGTTGATCGCGAAGTCCTGCTCATTCGGCAGGGGCGAGAGTAGGGAGAGCGCGAGCTTATCGTAGTTAGATGGCTTGTACAGGTCCGACGAGAGGCCGTTGTATTCACGAAGAGATTCTGAAACAGAGATTCAAATTTTAGCTTTTGTCCGTTGATTCTTGATGTTCTTCGTTAGATCACCGCCTGAAACAGTTATGATTAACACTAAAACTACCGTACCAGTCAGAATGACAGGTTTCGGATTTTTTGTTTCGCAATTATTGATATTTTCAAAGCATTGAATATTCGAAATGATCTTGAAAATAAATAGTTTCACTTGAATACTATAATGAATGTCTGAAGAAACTGAGAATAACTTATTGTTACAATTTTTATAGATATTACGTATAAATTGTATTAAATGCTCGGTAGTTTTAGTGTTAATAACCTTTTTATTAACACTGGAACCACTGAGTGCTCGAGCTGACTTCTGAAAATTTCATTACAAAACCTACAAACGTGGATTTATCGAGATTTCAATTGGTTTAAATTCCAGCTTAGGTATTACTTAATCAGCTTCTTTAATAATTTCTCAAAGAGATATTCGTACTTAAGTAATCGCAGGGGAAAGGTCAAAGGATGGGTCATTTCGACCCATTTGGTAGTTCCAGTGTTAACTCTGATGGAACTCGTTTAATGTTGATTAAACATTGTGTTTAGAAGTTGGGAAGGTATTTAGTGAATTGCAAATATCCCCAGTTCAAGGCTTACTGAATAACAAAAACAAATGAAGAAAATAAATGGCAATGCGTGGCTAAGGGAAAAGTTGGGATCTCTCTCATTCGGTTGGCGAAGTGTCAACGATGGAATTACCAGGCAAATGAAAATAACCTATCACGGTATTTTTTCTAAAATTCTTTGATAAATTGGTTCATTTAATGTGCATTCTATAGTATATATCAATCGAGATCTTAATGAAGGCGTTTCTGTTATTTACACGAGAAAATGCATATTAAACGATTTCTTTGCTCCAGTTCTAGTTCTGGTGTTTCTAGTGTTGAATATTTTGTGAAAATGTTTAATCTTAATCCTTTGAACTGGACTGTCCCCTTTAAGAGGACGGTGTGAATTGAATATTAAAATCTCCGAGTGCAGAGAATTAAGTTTGCATGATGTAGATTTTATATCTTCTCCGGGTGACGAGTGAAACTGTTCAAATCCAGACAGAAACATATTTACAGTGATATGTTATCTTTGTAATAGATTCAACAGGAACAAAAGGAAATTGCTGTTGCAACTGTATTATTGAATTCTATCGACTAAATCTGTAACATGTGCAACATTTCATGCGCAATGTTTCATTCTGTTTCTCATGGTATCCCTGGAGTAATCGTGCAAAAAGGTTTAGAAATTCATGGAAGGAACATGAATACAGATTCGATATACACGCGTTGAGTACAAAAGACAGAAGATTGTCGCGTAACACGTTGCACGCGAATATACGATTGAATCCACCGAAACTGCTGACGAACAACTGAAACCGTGAATTCCAAAACAGGACAAGTCCACTTTTTAACGTTACCCACACGAGTTATCGATGTAACTATTTCCAACTTGTTCAGACCTATTTAACAGTAAATTTACTGAGCAGTCGAATCAGTTTTTGAAATTCTTCCATATAAACTCCAAGAAAGCTACTGAAACTTTAACCCCTTGCCCTACAACGAGTGAGACTCTTAGTGAAGATTTTCAACATGATTCGACAAATATATATATTACTCGGTTCATTCGAATTCAAAGAAAATATTACTTCTCTGTAATCAACTATTATACTTAACTCTTTGAACTCTGTAGGCTCCAATACTACACCAGTTATAATATTAAATATTTTCATGAATCTTAAAGAAACTACCCTAAAACTATTAGATTTTCCACACGTCCAAATTTTGTACTAAGAAGGAAAACAAAAGACCAAAGAAATGTTATAGCATTTCTCATTTTCGCTAGGAATACTATAAAAATTAGTTACAGTTGCTGATAGATTACAAAACAACCTGGAGTGCTAAGGGTTAAAAGGGAATATAGGCATAACATATGCTTAGACTTTTTCTCTTTTTCCGATACATTATTAATGACAAAGTATCGATCAGAGTTGAGAAAGAAATCATACGTCAAGGGTTTAATTCATTTACGATTTAGTTCGCGTATTCCTAAATCGATTTCTTTAATCACTTTCTGTTAGCCTCTTAATAATTAGGAAAACGAGAAATCAGGGACGGGTTTTGACCCGTTCGGTAGTTTTAGTGATAATAAAGATGTACACGCGAGGAAAATGTAGAATGAACGAAAACGAAAAGAAAGATTGATTTCCCCGGAACGTTGATCGGTTGACTCGTGCTGTTTTGGAGTTCATGGCTTCAATCGCGCCCGAAATCGCGGTCGGCTGTCCTGTGCGCGAGGAACGAGCGAAAGATGCAAGCCCGGCGACCCACGACGCTCCGTGCAACTGGTGCGATCGACAAATCACGAGTGTAAGTAGGTTGTGCCCGGTCAGGGTCAGAGATTTCTACGGAGCAACGAAAATATCGCCGTCAAGCCGGAAATTCTCGCTTGGTTTTCAACCTGTTCGACGAGATCGATCTCGTCGCGAGCGACCGACGAGATTTCCATTGATTAATCGTTGCTTCGCGTATCTCGTTAACCTGTTAATCAAACGATCTTGCCCGGGAAAAATGCGTACACCCCGGATGAACGTAATTAATAACGAACAAATATAATTCAGCAAAAACTCTGATGGACTGATAATTATTATGATACTGGTATGATTAATTACCAAGGGTACTGGTGAAAATTAAAAAGAAAAGAAGAAGAATGAAAAATCGGGCAAATCAAGTGATACGAAAGTTACGTAACGACGATTCATTCGCGATAACGAATACCGAATAAATAACACCGTACAACAGGGATACTGAATGATTAACGAAGAAACAGCAAATGAGACTCGAACCTCGGGGATAATGGGAACCACATCGCTCGACGCTCGAGAACCGTGTCGCAGCGAGGACTCGTTAAGTGCTCGAGCTTCGAATATGCTGTTTAAGGAAATAGGGAATGGGGGGAAAATGGATCCGGATTGCTCAGTTACAGAGCAGAAGCTTAAGTCCATTTTCCAACAAAATTAAGTTACCGGTTATAACTATTCCCCATTCTATATACTTTTGTTTTTTAACAGTTCTCCTTTTCTTTAATGGAATTACGCTACTTTAATAATAAACCGCTCAATTATTCGAAAGCATCGCAATAAAATGTCATTCAAATTTTATATAACCTTAATTAATCATTCTCCGTTAACCCTATCGATACGTTGATTATTTTTCTATAAATACTATTGATATTTACCGTACAAAGCTATAGTACATTTTTAACACTAGAACTACCGAGCAATTAATACGATTAATATGCAGTTGCCATAAAAATTGTAACAATAGATTATTTTTAATTTCTTCAGACATTCATTATAGTACTCAATTGAAGCTATTTATTTTCAAAATCATTTCGAATACTCGATGCTTCGAAGATATCAATAATTGTTAAACAAAAAAATCGAAACTAGTCATTTTTACTGGTACGGTAGTTCCAGTGTTAACTACCACACCTGTCGAAATCAGTTTCCATTTCTTATTTCGAAAATACTGATATCTTGAAAATGTTCCATATCTGGATTTTAGAAATGAATAGTTTCACTCGAGTATTATGATAAGTAAAGAACCCACGAGGAAAATCGGCTGTTACGATTTTTATAAGGATCACATATTGATCGTATTAAACGGTCGCTGGTTTTAGTGTTAATGAAACATGATAATGTTAGGATCGATGCTAAAAATAGATCATAGAATCATGAATGTTCGCTCCGAGTGAAGTCGTTACCCTCGCAGAAACATGAAACGACGATCAATGAGAAGATCGAAATCGAGGTTTCCAATTCGTAGGGATTCACGGATCGGCTATTGACGAAGAACCAGAAAGATCATGTTTAATAACCGCAATTGCTCCTCGCGTAACGCCTATCAGCCACGGTTACCGTGGCCCCGTCCGCTTCGGCGCGGCACGGCGTTGTTGGACTTTAAATGGAATGCGAAATAACAACGTCCGATCGAGTTACGATTTACCCGGCGCGCGGCAAGTTTGCCCCGCGGCTTCGTCGTGTCTATTAGACCCAAAGTTTCATGCTTCTATTTCTATCATTCCGCCGAGAAGTTTCGAAGCCACCACACGTCTACCGCGCGGTAGAAAATTTCGCGAAGTGTTTTCATCCTTTAAACCCGAGACACTTTTCTCGCGTGAAATTGAAAAAAATTGGCTGAAACGAAAACGAGTTTTATTTGAACTCCCTGATGGAGACTAGGTTAAATCTATCATTGTTGTATTTTTCTCGAAGGAGACCAAGTGAAAGCTGTGATTTTTATATTTCTGCGATGTTGTCACGAGCGACTGTTTCGATAACTAAGAAAGAAACTGCGTTACCATTCGTTGCATCTCTTAATAACGTGAACACGAAAATCTTGTTACCATAAATGAATCAGATGAATCAATAGAATATAAAATACGGATAATGTATAGATATTAGAGAAACGTTTGAAGACCCATTTATTTATTATATGTACAATCGATCGACATTCCGATTCCTTAATCCTTCGCACTCGACTGGCGACTCGTATTTGTCGAAGTTATAACATTCGATATTCAATATGAAATTTAATGTAATGCAATCAAACGTGGAATGTTAAAATGAAATAGTTCTATCTATTGATTCGTGTATGATTCAGGTATATCGAATACAGTCGAAAATTTAATTAACGAATCATTAGAAAATGATGGATACACTTAAGGAAAAAACTGTCGAGTGCACAGGATTAACTTGGGAATATAAAAATTAATTTGAATCGGCGAAGAAGAGGAAATCGCTAGTTGTAGATACAAAGGTTAAAGATCGCAAGAGTGCACTGTGGCTCGCTTGTTCCCCGGAGCTTCGAGGGAAACACGGTTCGCGGATAAAACAGTTTTCGTGATTAATCGATCCGATGCGCGCTCCCTTGGTCGTGAATCGATGGGAACGGAGAGGGAACGTCGGACGTTCGATACGCGAGCGGTGTTATTTCTCATTCTTGGCCGCGATAACGAAGCGACAAGAGGGTACGAGGCAGCGGCGAGCGGCTCGTTTTCCTTTCCCGCGTGCTGTCAATGCACTCGCGCGTGTAAATGAACGGCCTTAGAAGAGGGACCGATAACTGATGCAAGTGTAATTCACAACGCCATTGTGCTCGGCCGCAGCTCGCGGACGTAGAAGGTCGCGGGACGAAAGAGCCGACTGGCTTTCGAAACATGTTCCCGAGAGGCAGCGCCTAAATATGGTAAATAAACCGTGGATGTTCGTGGAAATTTGTTTACCGTCATTGACAAGGATCGTGGATAAATGAAAGTTGATATCCGCTTTCGATGATTTCAGTGCCAGTAACTGGGGAGATCGAAACAATCTAACATAGGTTGTTTGCTTTATGATTATAGAAATCATACAGGCCTACGAGAAATTATTAAATTGGACAGTTGTGTCATTATAATCATTCTAATTCCAGTGTCGATGTTGGAACTATTAAACCAATCAAAACGACTCAATTCCGGATGTCCTTCGCAATTACTGAGCGAAAAATGATCACAAACTCGGTTCAATTGAATAGTTCCGAATAACGTTAAAATCAAACTCCCAAAATAATACACGTTTCGAACATTGTTGTGAGATCTAACATAGTTCGATACTATTTTGCTATTCGTCAATAAAATCACACGTGACCAAAGCTGTAAACAAAGCACGGAGACCCTTCTTGCCCTTGACCCACCTCGCTAGACATCGACTCATCCCCTAAGAACATTATTAGATCACTCAGTAGCTGGACCAAGGAATACATGTTCAATACATCAGTTTTCATCTGTCCTTTCATTTTCAATACTAATCGCGTAACCAATGAAAACTACAAACAAAACACATGACCGGAGACCCCTCTAGCTCCTGTGCCATCCCCGGATTCTCCACAGGTGCAACGAAGGGTAGGAGGCAGGGAAGAGGATGAGAAGTGGGAATGAAGTCGATGCATCGATGGCACGCGGTCTAAACGTCACCAATCAGCGGTGCGGTCTGGTTTTCTCCCTAGATGACGGCCAGGATTCGGGCGACGCAACGACCCGTGAGAGGAAGGGGAGCGGAACGCGAAGAGAGCTGGAAAGGTTGGCGGGGCCGGGAATCGGGAGTTATACAGAGCGTCATCACGCAGGCGCCGAGAACGCCGTATTACGCCGCCGGGAGAGGATCGAGGACTCGCGGAACACCTATCCCCCGCAAACGCTTATTGATTGTGACTCTCTCGCATCGTGTCTCACACGCTCCCTCTGTCCTGTTCAACTCCCTCTCCTACCATCCCTCTTTTTCTCTATCACTCGCTCGCGCTCTCTCTCTCTCTCTCTCTCGCGCGCTATCCCCGGATCGCGTTTGCTCTTTTCCCGTTTTTCCCCGTTCACCGCTCTTTTCCCCAGCTTTCATCACCCCCTTTATCTTCCTCCCTCGCTTTCTGTTTATTTGTTTCGTACCATTCGTTTTTTAGCAATTAGTTTCTTCCCGCGACCCTTTGACACCTTTCCGTCGAGCCTCGCCGCCGTTATCGGACCGCAGATTTTTGTCCGTCAAGGCGGACAAGTGTACTTTTCGTGAATTGTTCCCGGCGCGCCAGGCGACTGAATTTGTGGGTCATCGGAATGCAACGGATCGACGGGAGAATTGAGAGCTGAGATTGTTTTGCGTATATTGTATCGGTCATGAAAGTATCGATGGTTAAACAGTTTGTTTTCAGCAGTTTCTTGGGGGAGCGTACGTGTTTGGGAAAGAACAAAGTTGAATTGGGTCAGTTTGGCCTGGGTAGTTCTAGGGTTAACCTATCGCACTCGGGAGAAGACTTGATGCGGCAGAATTCTCAAGTTTGATATTCAATATTAAGGTTCAAAGCATTTAAACAACTATTACGGTAACTTTGAAGACGAATATCCTTCGGCGACGTCGAATATACATATCGAAAGTACAAAGCTACAAACAAATGATTTAATGGTTCAAATAACAAAAGTTCTATACTCAATTTCTCTTCTTCAGCTGAGGATTTTGAATATTTTAATAAATCCTTACCCTCAAAGGATTAATGCATCTAAAATTAACGAGTTCCGTAAATCTGCCGCTGATACCTGCATAGTACAAGATCTCCCGGGTGCAAAGGGTTAATCCGGAAGCATCGGGCGAACCGCGGATTCGACGAGAGCACGCGCCTCGCGTCGTCGCGAACCCTCGAGCAGGGAAACGGTTTTCGGCGCGCGTCACACGAACCGTTTTCAACGCCCAGGCGGCCCGCGAACGTTACGCATGGACGCGCGCATGCAACGCGAGAAATTTTGTGCGCGCGGGACCCACGAGCTCCTTAAACAGTCCGCATCGATTTTCCGTGTGTGCGCCACCCATTATTTCATCACTTCCGCGCGAAGCTTCGTTTTTAACGCGTCCTCGCGACTACGGCAGAACGTTTCTTTTGTTCTTTTTTTTAATGAACTCAAGGGAGGCAAACTATTTTCGTTATTAAATATCTTTGGATCCTCGAAGGAGAACCTATAACAGTATTAATACATTAATAAATAAGTATAACTTTATATTGTACTATACGTTACACTGATAAGTGTATTTCATACTATGTTATACATTATACTATATGAATAATGTGGAAGCGTATAACTTTTAAGTAAATCGAATATTTTCGCGGCGACCTTCGCTTGTCGCTACAAGACCGAAGAGCTGCGACGACCGATAATCATAGCGGTTTGACAAGGTGAAAGGGCAACTCGACGCGCTCGTTTCGCGGATGAATCGATAATTTTAATTAAATCGTTCTTCGCCGACGAAACCAAAAGGAAAGACATTTGAAACGTTGTTCCCGCGCTGGTCAGCCGCTAGAGGGCACACGCTCAATGATTGACAGTGTACTCTGGGAGGCGACTGATAAATTATGCAGCCGGTTGTTTTTTTCCCGGGATTCCATAACTCCCGTGGTACAAGGTAAACACGGACCGCCTCGTCAACGTGCTTGGACAATTCCGGAAACATGACGACAACATCTAAACGCGCACGGCTGAATTAATGCGCGGATGCACCCGCGAAACTTTTTCGACGCAGTTCTCCGTTCATCGGGAAATTCGAACAGTTCTGGTCTTTACGCTGAAAGCGCCAGCCATTTTGTCGGAAACCTTTGTCTTAGAGTACCACAATATTTACGAGTTTTGTAGAAACGTGCAGTTTTACGAAATAAAATGAAATAGCTCTTGTGGAACACGAAATTTCTATTGAAACATTTCACATGGTCTTCGTGACAAGTTTAACTTGCTAAATTTGTGGATGAAATAATTATTCACGTCTAATGCTAAAACTACCGAACAATTGGAACGACTTATTTATAATTTTTTATGAAAATTAAAACAATACATTTGTTGCGTTCCGAAGGGTCTCTTATTCCTGTATCTGAACAAATATACACATCTATTTCGTGATATCTCGCAAACGCGCCTTCGTTATGTAAATACTTGCAAAATAGGAGTTCTGAGATGGATCAATCTAAACTGTCTGATGGGTTTTGTGTTAAGTATAAAAATTGCAAATAAATTGAATCACGATGGTTCAATGTTTATCAAGGATAGAGTTTTTATCGTCTTCAAAGTACATCACCAATACTTTTTTTCAAATTAGTATCGCAATGGAATGTATAAAAGGTATACGGTAATATATTCATTGATAACGATAATACATTCGTCATTAAATAGTTACCATTCGGTTCTATTTCTAACAACACGACATTCGACTTCATTCTAATACTTATATTCCGCCAACTTTTAAATAGAAAAATACTGTATTAAATTACAGCTGAATTAAGTAACGTTGAAATATACTTTAAAAAATTAATGTAGCGATATATAAAATTAACAGCTTCATTGAATTATATTGATGGAATATTTAGAGTAACGGACACTGTTGATGCATAATTGACCATTTTTGATTAATTATTCGCAACATCATAATCATACCGCATGCAAGTTCACTTTTAGCTTTCCGAATGTCTCAAACAAGTCAGTCAAGTGCCATATTAATTCAATCGTTAATTTCAACAACATTGACAAAAGATCCAAACTGGCAATCCTTTACAATTGCATCAACATGTTTTCCCAATTTCTAATGAATTATTCGCGACATCATGATCATACCGCATGCAAGTTCACTTTCAGCTTTCCAAATGTCTTAAACAAGTCAGTCAAGTGCCATATTAATTCAATCATTAATTTCAGCAACATCGACAAAAGATCCAAACTGGCAATCCTTTACAATTGCATCAACATATTTTCCCAATTTCTAATGAATTATTCGCGACATCATAATCATACCGCATGCAAGTTCACTTTTAGCTTCTCGAATGTCAGTGAAGTGCCGTGTTAAACCAGAGTCGAATTAAGTCAGAGAGGCAGAGGGGAGAGGGAAAGAAGCGAAAGAAAGTGGCGGGGGTGTGCAGCGAGCAGTTCGCCGCGGCCAAGTCTGTGATAAGCGGCGGTACGCGTGCGCGCGAAATATAGACCCGCGTTCCGACAGTCGGACCGCGGCTACGGAGGTGTATGCGCGGTTCTATGTGTGTCATGATTATTGCCCATTAAATTATCTCGCGCACGTTGCGCGCCTTCCAGCGCGGCTCGCTCCTGACACACGCCGAGCGCGCGAATGCACGCGCGCATACCTCTATACACCCGCGAGATATTATACATTTATGCAGGCGGACGGATTTATATCTATACACACGTATACTCTGCCGTTTCTACGATGATAATATATAATTTTATGCATCCAGTCGCTGGAAAGTCGCGGGACTCGTAAAAAAAATAATGAATAATTAAATTTGGGATTTATATTAATACTTCTCGTTCTCCTTGCGAAACCTCCTACAACTCTAATCTTCACAATGTTTCTATAGAAACAAAGCAAGGCATTTTTTTTTAAAAAGTTTCAAATAGACTCTGGCGAGATACTGGGACTTTACTTTATTCACGACTTGTGGAGATTCTCGAGGAAAATTTGAAATGAGAAATGAGAAATGAGAAATGAGAAAATATGAAATCTGAAATGAGAAATTTGAAATAAAAGATTTGAAATTTTAAGCTTGATCCTTGAAAATTTAATATAACAATCAAATACTTCACAAAATTGTAACACTGCGTAACAAGGTCTAGTCATATATTCACACAAAACAGAAAACCATCGTTCCTACTTAAACATTCCGCTTATGTAATCGAAGTTTCTCAAAATGGCCGAGCAGTCCCACAACTTTTGAGCGGGGGTGTACGCATGTGTGCATCCGTGGACGATGCGTGCACGCCGTGGATCCGCGTAGAAACGTTTATTCGCAGCCAGACCAGGCTCTCTATCCGTGTATCCCTCTCTCGGCCGACAACAGCTCCGCAGAAGCACGTCAATAACCCGTTGCCGCCTCGACGTGCTGCATATAGCGCGTTTATAGCGCTGCCGAGGGGCCGCACATGTGATCCGCTAGCGCTGCGCACCCAGCTCTGCACACACTTACCCCGGTGCCGTTTTTTTCTCTCTGTTTTTTATGAAACGAGTTTCGTTTCGGGGGCTTTCACCTGTTTCCGCAGCGGCCGCCGATCCTCCGCCGCAAAGGGGACGCGCGCTTACGTTTTCCTCCCTACTGGATCCTACGCCCTACACCCCCCGATCACCCTCTAACTGTGTCCACTTAGTTCCTCCATCCTCCCATTCGTCCTTCTTCTCTTTTGCTTTGCCAAATATTGCTGGGAACTGCGAGTCGTTTAAATAATAATGAAGAGAGGAATGCTGTTAAGGGTGAAACGTGTGGTCATCGGAGTAGCACTTGTTTTTGCGAAGTACCATTGGAAAGTTTGAGTACTGCGAATATGTAACTTGTTTGATATAGAATGTTACAAATTGTTTCATTATTGCTTGTGATTTGGAGTTATTTAGTAACTGATTTTACTTTAGCTACGTTACCCCTCAACCCTTAAAGCAGCTATCTCACATATTCCTTCATTGATAATATGTCACGTTTTAAGTACAGAATATCTCAAGTAAACGAATCATCGCAGATAGACGAAGTACTGTCCAACAACTGTTTTTACTTTAGCTACATTACTTCTCAACCCTGCAAGCACCTATATTTCACATCTTCCTTCACCGAGTATATTCCCCGTCTGAAGCATAGAATGTTTCAACTGTTCCAATCGATTCGTTGCAAATCGCGAAAGTGAAAGAACCACGCTACGCCCAGTCCAACCGAAAAATCAACTGGCTAAATGATGTCAATTAAATCGCGCACGTCGAAACGTGCAACGCGGCCATACAGATCTACGAAACGTTAGAGATCGTGACGCGGTTCGGGGAACGCGAAGCAAAAGTCCGCGGCCGCCGGGGACGTGGCGCACGAGAAAAACAAAGAGGAAAATAGGTTCCGACAAACGGAAATCGCTAACACGGCGAATTATTGAACCGTGGCGCGCGGGACACGCGTTCCACGTGAACGTGAGCGTGGCCACGCGAGACCGGAGAGCGAGCGTGTATCGACGTCGACCGGACAGGAGCGAGAAAAATAGAGGAACAATGCCCGGGCGGAAAACGCATTTGAAAGTCGCCCGAGCGTGCGGACGTGCATGCGAAATGTGCTCCCGGCTCTCCGTGCTCCGAGACCGATCACGTACACACACAGAAGCACGCACGCAACGCACGCACGCATCGGCCAATGGAACTTGGTAAAAACGGTTGATCGGGAACGATCGTAAATTCAACGGTGCTGGGCGAACGCGTTCCGTGGCCACTGCGTGACAAAAATGTAATTGGACAGCGTCCCGTTGTTCACCCGCAAGAACCGTACCGACAGATCTCGGAGAGACCCGTGAATGTAAAGGATACGCGCGTTGAAAAATTCGGCAATGCGACCGATTGGTTTCAGAATTTTTTATATGTCGTGAAATCTTGGAAGGCAACCCTTTTGCCGTTGACGTTCAGACGTTCGACTGTTTCGTCAACCGAACGGTTCCTCTTTCAGCTTACTGTTTCTAAATTTAGGTGAATATTATAAATGTATAAATTTTGATTTTTTATGGTTTATATTTATTTATTACCGATTGTATCGGGACCGACCGATAAATGTTAAACCTATCGGTAAACCTGTATTACTGTATATACTGCAACGTCCAAGGTGGTGTTAACCCATTTTGGTATATTTTATTAGCGGTACTTTCATTAACGCGAGCGTGTTCACATTGTACTCGAGTAAATAAAGATATTTATTAAATGTTTAGCAACGTTTTCGAGAAGCTTAAATACATTATTCTTTAAAGATGTTTCTAATAAGAAAAGATTTTCTGGAAATTGAAGAGAAAATTGCTTGTACAACGAAATAGGTTAAGCGGTCACTTTCGAATGCACAGTTGGCTACTCACGGTTCGAGGAGAAAAGTAAAATAGGACTTTGTATGTATTCTACTGTGATCGTTTCATTGTCATCTCTGCGGGTTTTAAGATCTTGAGGAAACATAAAGATTGGAAGGGAATCTCCTAAAACGAGTTCGAGATCTGTGAATATAAGCATTTTGGAATGCGAAATTGGTTTAAGGTGGAAAACGAAATGAGACGAGTTTGTTGCCACTGTGATCTTCCCATTTCTGTTCGGTTACATAGCCTCGTTCAGAACCGACTTTGCTGTCCGTGTTGATAGAGATCAGAAAAATTGATCGTCTCGAATTACCTGCGACATTATGTTGGTGATGATTATACGTAAGAGGAACGGAGTGTAATGCCCTGGCGGACCATTTTCTATGTCTGGAGTCCTCGTCATCGTCGTCGGCTTGCTGTCCATCCTCTCCCAGAAAGTGTACTTTCTCGTACCTGTCGAGATACCTGTAAAAATAGAGCATGTGGTCCATTAACTCTCGTGACATTCGATCATCGAAACTTTATATAATCTGACACCTGTTCAAACATAATTCAAATTCGAAATCATATTTAAAACTCCATATAAAGTAACATTTAAAACTGAAATAAATCATTTCAAACTAAATATAATGAAACGAGTCGCGAACAACGTTCGATTGTACTCGGTTATCTCTGTTACAAGTTTTTCGCCGGGCGAAAGACGAGAAACTTTTCGGTTGATAAGGGATCGGTGATCCCCCGACAATGATCCCCTCTGTTCCTGGATCCCGAAGAAATGGTAATCGGCCATGAAGACACTGCTGGGACGATGCCTTTGACCATGTTCAAACGAAGTATAGCGGGGTGAAAGCGATACGAGGGTGGAGGCTCATATTCTAAGGAGTACGAAACTCGAAACCCGTGTTTCGGCTACCGAACTAGCTGATCGATACCGGTTCGAGCGCGGAAAACGCTGCCCCCAAACGATTATTCTCTTCGTTTTATTGTTCCCCGATGCGAGCTTTCGGCTTGACTGCTCGCTCACGTGGTACAGAGCCGATAATAAAAAAGCGTGAGTTATCAAACCATTCAACGGGTAGGAGCATAGATAAGGACAGCTCTGTGTTGGTTTGGTGAATCCTTGATTCTTTGTCAAGCTTCAGTTCTGACTAATAACTTCGTTCAAACAAATTCGAGAATCTAAACCCTGGTGCTATGATTTTGTTGGGATTTATTAGAATAAAGTCTACGTTAAATATGAATGTTTCAAATGGGAATGAGATGAACCACTTAGATACATCCGACGAGTTAAACTCGCGATGCATCTCTCGCGCGAGAATGCAAAGGGATGCGAGAGGAATGTCTCGTTTTATTTTCATCTCGATGCATTAAGCATGCAGTGGAAAATAAAGTCAGGTTCACGGGAAAATTCATTTAAATTAATTCTACATCCAAAGGATTAAAAAGGAACCTAAGCGTACCCGATGCATAGCAGCATCTCGATGAAGATGGTACTTTAATCCTCATGCAACGAGCTTCAGGGTACATTTCAATCTTTCGTAGATTAGCTCTAATGATAATAACGACGAATGAACTTGTAAACGATCCAAATTCGTCTAATGGCTAACTGCAATTAACAACTACCCCCGTTGCCAGAGCAACACGGGAGAACAGACGGAAGACGTTCCGTTAGCAGTTAAGTGCTGCTAGGAGATCACTTAATGGCTAGGCTGACGATGATGGAGCTGATCGATCAGTTTTCATCTTGTCTCACCCAATTTTCCGTTAGCTTCATTTTCCTGATATTATCGATATAACGAATAATTATCAATAATTACACGTAACCAACCGAAACTGTAGAACCATAAACTAGTACCGTTCCACTGGATCATCGAGACATCTCCCAACTGTAATTCCCGACAGTCAGCTACCAGCAGTACAGTGTCTACCCAAGAATATCAATACCTGCAGTGTCACCGTGATCGCGATCATCCGAGGAAATTAGTGATACGTCCGACACGTTTCTCACATGGTGCTGCCGAACTCGACCGCGAGAGACCAATAGATCGACCGACCGACCTACCGACCGACCGACCGACCGACTGAACGTCGAGAGAGTGCGACGAACCCGGGAGCAACGCGCGAATGGGGTAGCTGTTGACAGGGCGAGCGAGAGTCGGAGAACGAGAGAGAGAAAGAAAGAAAGAAAGGGAAAGAGAGGACTGCGTAAGGAATAGAGACAACGATAACGCGAGAAAGGCGAGAGAGAAAGAGGAGTAGGAAACAGGCACAAAGGGAGGGGGTAGTCGTGGCACGCAAGAAAGACAATAAGACAAGAACGATAACCATAAAATTAAGAAATAAAGAGAGAGATGTGCAAGGGAGAAGAGACTAACGAGACAGAGAAAGGAGAGGGACGTGGTCACGCAAGAGAGACAATAATAATATTACGACGAGGATGGACAGGGAGGGGGATGGTGCAGGAAGGGAAGAGAAGAGAAGGAGGAAGGGGGAGAGATAGAGGGAGACCGACTGAAAGATAGACAGACAGAGAAAGAGAGAGGACACGGAGAGTCGTGGGTGGGCGAAAGAAAGTGGTGGTGGGGGTAGGTGTAGTGGATCCATTCATGCACCAACGTAGAGTACGGAAGGTGCAGGCGTTGGAGCACCCAGCCAGAGCCTGATTGGCCGTTGCTGACTGCGGAACCGAGAGAGCACGGAGAGACGCGCTTCGTCTCTGCTACCGTCGCTCGGCCGACTGTGTGTGCCCGTCCTCTCGGTCCTCCGCTCTGTTACCACCGTATAGATCGGGAAGGTAGGAAGAGGAGAGTTTGGCTCTTCTACTAGCGGGGGGTGCCGGTGTGCGACTGTAGGGTCCGGCAGAGGAGTCACGTGTACCGGGCCGCGCGTCGCCGGGCTATGAATGAACCCGCTTTTGGATCGACGAAACCGCCACCGCGGCTCTGCCGGGAAATCCCCCCGCGGTGGTTCCCCGTTCCGTTCGTTCGGATCCGCGAACGAAACTGTGAGCACCGTTCTCCGTAGCGCAGTCGAGGCGATAGACTCCGTTGCAAATGATGGCTATAGCCGTCAAATTTTTCACTCTACCCTGGCAAATGGGGGTTGTAACGGTTATACTATTTTGACGTCGAATGTCATGGGGGTCATCGGTGACTCCCAACCAAATTAGATCACTATAATTCACTCAATTAAACGATGATCATTTGAAAACATTTGTCTATTATAAATAATACTACCTAGTACAGTGGCATTCAACAAGATAAACGTGCAATGACAATGACGCAACTCAATTCAATGATTCAATATTATATCTTTTCTCATTTCGTGTATTTTCGCTCCAAATCGTGCGGCATTCAACGTGTTAATACTGGAAAATGTGTTAATCTTTATCGGATGTTTTTAATTTAATAACTTTTATGTATTTACAGTTTGTCGAAGTGTATTTTTGAGAACACGGTAGAAAGTGCAATGATAAGTGAGAGGTGACACGGTACTGTTTGTTATTGTAGTTTCCTAACCCTGTTCACGCTTGCCTTTTATATTTATATGAAACGTATGAATTAATCTATTGCGATCTCGCGTCGATAATTACTACGATGAAAATTAAATTAGAAGCTCGTCAACTAATAGTACTGTTTATTATTGTAGTACGGTACTTGTACTCAAAATGTCCCTTGTAAATGACAGAGCCAGTTTGTTTACCTTTCGAGTTGGGTGAAATTGAAGAGCGGAAAGAATGTTTGCTACGAAGCCTAGCGTGATAGAGGGTATCTTGGCTAATCGATACGGTCGCGTGGAAAACGAAAGACCTCGGGTTCGACACGGTACGATCGATCGGCAGATTGTTTTTTTTTTACAGTTTGTTTTCCGACAGAGAAACTCTTACCAGTCTGCAGAAATTCTGGTATGAATGGAGTCCGATAATTTAGATTCTCGTACGCGCCTTGGTCGTCAAGATCGATTATTCAGGATCGTCGACGAGATTCCGAGGAAAGTGACTGC
This sequence comes from Nomia melanderi, assembly GCF_051020985.1. Lineage (NCBI taxonomy): Eukaryota > Metazoa > Arthropoda > Insecta > Hymenoptera > Halictidae > Nomia > Nomia melanderi. Next base: position 7,142,889 of record NC_135008.1, read on the forward strand.
GTTGCTCGTAATGGAAAATAATTCACCGGCGTAAATATATTGTATAAACAAATTGAAATGACCGCTAATAAGCTGGATTTATTCAAGACATAAAAGCGAGTGTCAGGAAACTTCAATGCCAACCGGAAATCAGTTGGATCATTATCTCCGTGCTTGCGTAATCGTTCATCTCGGAAAATACTGTATCTTTTTCTAAACTAGGTGTCGATAGATCGCACGGAGAACACTGGCAAGGTTATCGCGCTTAAAGTAGCTCCACTCCAGCGAGCAGTTTTCTATCCGTAAACGCGATATCGATTGCACGCGATATCGCTTACATATAAATATTAGAAGACAATGAAACGTTAATTCGGCGAACAACCGAGGAAGCGAATGATCCTGGAATAACGTTACGATACGAATGGGCACCGAAGTATCTAATTCAAACGAATACTTTCGAAATTCATTTTCAATTAAAACACCAATCAAAACCCCATTTGCGAGTTTCATTTCCGGACAACGGTTGCTCCTATTTATATTCCTCCAGAATGGACCCAGACACCGATACCGAGTTAAACGACCGAAAAGGGCATTAACCCTCAGGCCACCCTACGAGTTGAGTTTCACTTCAGCTTCGCATCAATTCATTGCAAACATTGCCTTTATCAACACAATATTCTTCTATGGTCGTTATATCTTCAAGCAACCTCCACTCTACTTAATCCCGCAACAACTTCCCAAAAGGAGCAATCAAAATCCCCACAATCCGGTCACGTGCACACCCCCAACCATCGATCCACACGAAGGTGAAGTTCATCGTCGGTCACCGGTGACCGACGCAGCGCCGATCGACGCGAGGACGCCGTCGGTCGGCATCGGAGAACAGGAAAGCGGAGGCGGCGAAAGACGGGCGCGAAGGACACGCGCGCGGCACCGGGCGACGTCTGCAAGCGGCGCGAGGCGACGAAGAATTGACCGCGTCCTTGTTTTGCAAGCGGCGCACGGTAACAAGGTTGCACAGAGAGCTTAACCGGGGTGAGAGAGCGCGACTGGTGGCGCGAGCGAGTAAAAGAGAGAGAGAGAACGAGAGAGAGAGAACGAGAGAGAGAGAGAGAGAGAGAGAACGAGGGAGAGAGAGAACGAGGGAGAGAGAGAAAGAGGGAGAGAGAGGACAGCGACTCAGAAACCACGTGGCTCTCGTCAGCGAGGCCAGTATGAATGAACGAACGCCGGCGAACCAACGAACGTAACGTACTATACGATACGGAAAATGGTGGTGGGGCGGGTAGGTAGCAGTGCCGATACGCGCACTGTGTGACATGTGTGTGTGTGTATGTATGTATGTATGTACGTGTGCACGCGTGTGTTGGCCGTGCGGTAAAACGTCACCGCTTCTCCTACTCTTGCAGACGCTCGCGGACCGCCAGACACAATGGAACATCGTGTGGCTATGACAACGAAAACGGGGGGTGGAGGGGGAGCAGAGCGCGCCCCGGCTCTCTTAACCGGGAAACTTGCCACGGACCATTCCCATTTCGACCGGCGAGCCTCTCGATACTTCTTTTCCGCGAGGAGGTGGACGAGCCACGCGCTGGAGAACGACAGACGACTCGTCGCCAGGGATTTTTTTAGCGCCGAGTCCCTCGATAATCGGATATCGCGGTGACGAACGTGTGCCTTTCAGCGTGGATCGAGAGCGGATAGGGCTTTCGCCGAGGCTTCTGGTAGAGGTGCGAAGGAATCGAGAGGACGGAAGTAATATCGGAACTGGAGACAATGTTGCAGCTTGTCTTTGGAGATGGTTTGTGATTGTGATCGTGATGCTGGATTGGGATTGTTGGATCAAAGAAATACAGTTTTTAATAGTAATTGGGGGTGAATGTATCGAGTGATCCTGCTGGAGGGAATTTGTAAGTGTTTAAACAGGTGATTGTCTTTAGATGTAGCTTCGAGTGTTTTCACTGGTGACTATTCTAACGTGTGATTTCATAGAGAATCGTAGTTTTAAGGTTAGGATGGTTAGGACCTAGGGCTTTCGCCGACAGTCCCAGTGAAGCGTCTACAGCGCGAAAGCCCTATCTGATGTGGAGACCGAAAGTGTGCTTCGTATTTTTGTAATCGCTTCGTTCAGCTACGGTAATGAAGTTCGATGTACGTTTATGGATACAAGGAATCTTTTTCTTTGCCATTTTCTGATTAATTGGATCTTTTAATATTATCAGAAGGACCTACTCGCGCCTGCTTAAGAAACTTCTCCGACGAGTACCGTTTTTTACCGAATCAACGTCCTTCTCGGGGAAAATAAGAATGTCTGACAACTCAAGTCTCATTCCCCTCAAGGGCTGCACTGACGACGAGGTGCAGGGCTAACGTTCCGAGGCAGAGCTGGCCCGTTACCAGAAACATTGGTAAAGGAGCCTAAAGCATATTTGCGGATCAAAATGACCAACTCCGTTTTCCAAATTTAATATAAGAAAATACGTAGGGAAAAATTTTAAAAATGGTTACGGTTGCTAACGCAAGACTTAATCGCGCGAGATTAATCTCCCGCGCGTTTGATCGCGAACTCTGAGAGATACAAATTGCTTTTAAACGGGGAGACAAGTGGGAGGTACAGACAGGGTACAAGGATAGATCCGAGGAGGCAGGAGAACGCAAGCGGATTCACTTGCTTCTCGAATAATGTACGACACAACGGTGACGGTGCTTGAAAATAAGGTGATTGATGGTCGTCCCGCGTCCCTCTCAGAGCCACACTTACCTAAGGTAAATTTGTTTAAGGCCGACCCCGCTGTTCACGCAGCCGCTAGGTAGATGGAATTGTTCGCATAGCGAGGCCCACTCGTTTCTCGTGTTCACCTGAAAACACATAAACACCCGTGATTCGTGGTTCTGATTCCTTACCAGTTCTCAGTACATTGGTTTAGCGATCGAGAAGAAAAGTGTTCCAATGTTTCACTACGGCAATTTTCATATTTCTACACATTACGCGAACTAACTTTATCTATGCAGAAAAGTCGGAGCATTTAATAGTGCCTGTTTCAAAAGCAATACTCCTTGCTAAATTATACAATAGTCTGGGAAGTGTACATTTTTGAAGTTCAGATATTTTTTGAACAGCTTCTAAGAAACTAGATAATGAAGTAAAATGAATTCAGGGATACCAGAAAAGAGCTTCTTCAAATCGTTGTTGAGCTCGACCTAGTGTAGAGTCTACTTCCGGTGAGCATTGCGATAGATCAGTGTCGTTCAAAGATAGAGCACTCTTTCATAAGCTTTATCTCCCTTTCAAATTAGTACCGAAAGAAGACGAAGTAGGAAACTTAGCAAGTGGAATAAGGAGCCGGTAGTCAGACAAATGGAAGTAAAACGACCAAGGATCAAAGTACATTAATCGATACATGCATCGTTGATAGAACGAAGCAATTAGTAATAAATAGTTGCAAGAGCATTTACAAGTAGCCATTAGGAGCGATACACTGGAAACAATCATGTTATCAAATGTCCAGTGAAATTATACACAGAGCATGGTTGGAGAAACGTTAAATGGCATGTCCGAACCGTGGCTTGAAGTTCGTGACGCGGCTAATTATTCTCGGTATTAGTTAGCGTGGCTCGTTTTCCTACCGCGGAAGAACTTAGATCGGTATTTATAGTTGGCATTATTTATAGCTGATCCGTTCGAATGGCGGCGGTGGCAAGGCGCGAGTTTCGACACGGATTTTCCGAGAAGTTTGATTTTTCTCGAAGTTTCTCGATTTTCCGAGTAATTTGGTTTTTCTTCGATCGGCTCTCGTCGAATTTTACGCAACTACTTCGAGAGTCGCGTTGTAGATTATTTCCGGCGGGAATCGCGTTCGAGACCAGGAATTAGCGACCTCTGCGCTGCAATTGGTTTCTCTTGGCGGATATTATTCCTCGATTCGGCGCAATCGTCTAGTGCCTTTGCCTCCATTGTGACACGTTGTTTCATTCTTTTATTTTCCTTTCTTTTCAGACACGAAAATTGAGATTCACTAGGTATCAACGTTTTTATAGACTTTGTGACGTTCACCGGGACATTTTGGCTGGATGACAAGACACCTCGGATCGATACTATATTTCTTATCGAAAACGTGGATGAACATCGTCGCCTCGTTACATAAACTTCGTAGTAACCTTCCTCTTCGTTATCTTCCACGTTACATAGGAAAATTAATCGATTCGCCACGATAACCTTTTGAATTTTCTCGTAGCGAGCTGCCGCGTCGATTTCTTTGAACTACGTAGGAAAAGTATTCAATTTCCAGGCTCCATGATACGCGTTACGAGATAACGGATTACAGTATGAGCTAACAGCGATAAACGAATGGGCGTCTCGGTGTTGTTATTCTTAATTGCTGGTGTACGTGGGTTCACGAACAAATGAGTGAGTCACCGAATTTCGCGTGACCTATTTATACCCAATGAACATAGGACAATAGTATACTATTTATAATTCGAACCGTGAACCGTGCAACGCTAGAACTTCTGCGGCCAGCCGATGAACCTGACGCGACAGCATAGACAGAACGAATCGGATCACAAGGTGAATCAGATCGGAATAAAAATAGTCGGCATTTGTTATATTTAAAATTGTATTTCTTATTTCTTGTTTCTTGCTCAAAAGAGAAAGATTCAAAAATTCTTGATCATTCTTTACTATTAATGATCAAGTATTTTTATTTCTTCACTGGTGAAATTATATTTCTCATTTGGTAAAGCAAGATTCAAAAATTCTCATCCACTTTTTACTGTTAACGATCAAGTATTTTTATTTCTTCACGGTCAAAGGTACATTCCTCGTTCCTTGTTTCTCATTTAAAAAAGAATAGTTTAAAAATTCTGGTTCGCTTTTTATTATTAACGTTCAAATATTTTTATCTCTTCGCTGTGACAGAGAAAACGATTCGCTTCGGTCTACCCTGCTCTATATATGACAGAACATCTGCCACAACGCCGTCTTCACACCTGACAGCTGCTTACCTTCGCGCCATAAACTACACAGACCGATTATACGACGATAAGTAATCCGTAGTTATTGATACCATCGGAACAATGGTAATTCGACTAACGTTCGTCCTCTTAAAATATTTGTATTACTGTCTGACGACTATTCGCTGTTTCCACTTGTGGCAGAAACAGTCGTCCTACCGAACTAGAAATTATTTTACTTTTTGGAGAAAACACGATTGACGGTCGTGATAAAAACCGTGACTTTCTGGTTTCCGTCTCGTCGCAACCAGTCCCCACGTCTCATCTTGCGCTAATTTTCGCGATCGTCGCGCGTACGTTAACCGATTTGCATCATTATCGTATATACACTCGCAATTTTCCTAACTATTATCACCGGCGCGCTCACATACGATGTGAGCGAATAGTGATCGCGAGCGGATCGAATTATTCGTTAAGTAGTAAAAGTAATGCAAAATATCAGATAAAAAAGAGGATTGCGGTTCTGATAGTAGCGAAGAGATAATGGGACCCATAAAACTAAAAGGTGCCATTGCGATAACTTCAGACAGTGACGATATTGAAATTTGATAATACGGGTATGTTTTTACGATGCAAGTGGGTCAACTCCTCGCAATCCAAAGACTCGTTTCAGCGTCCACTTGATTCGTTACAGCAATAGATAACGTTTGATATATAACATTCAGTTTTGCATAATGTACGAATATATGAAGTATTAAAATAAAACAGCTTCGTTCCTGAATTTATACACGATTCCTCGATAATTTACTTTCTATATATATCCATATGCCACCAGAAAATATGTCGAGTATTTCCAGTAGAAAACTCTCAGAGTACAAGTAGGTTAACACTAGAACAACCGAGCATTTAATATGATTAACATGTAATCCTTACAAAAATAGTAACACTGGATTTCCTCGATTTCTTCGCATACGCATTACAGTATTCAGGTGAAACTATATATTTTCAAAACCATTTCGGTTATTTGACACTTCCAAGATGGGAATAATTACGAAATTAGAGAACTGAAACTATTTTCGCGGATGAGGTAGTTTCTAGCGTTAATCAGGGGTTGATGACGTGAACCACCCTGTTATGCGTATCGGGAAGCGAGGGATTACGAAAGGTCGCGGGATGAAACAATCCGCGTATAACGTGATCGCGTGCGCCGAGAAAGGATCGTCGGGGAAAATATTCGAAGCTCGACGGTGCGGCGCGGTGGTTCGTTTACGACTCGGCGTTCGGCCAAGGGGTTTACGGTTCCATCCATGCGAACCAGAGAATCTTGCATACGCGCGGTCATCTAGATATCTCTCTCCTCTCCCCGGCTTTCCGTTCCCTATCTTCTCTCTGCTCTTTATCTTCGTAGTCTTTCCCTTTCTCTTTATTCTTCGTTCTTTCTTCTCTCCCTCTACCTCTGGTCTCTATTCTCTTTCTTGTTATCATCATTCTCTTTTTGTCTGATCTCCGGATCTTGTTGGTCATCATCTTTCCCTCTTTCTCCATCTCTTCATCATCTCTCTGCTGTATCTGCCTCTTTCCGTTCTTCATCCATTTCCTGCTTATCGTTCCATCTTCCCAGTTTCTATTTGGTCTCACTTTACATATTCCTTATTCCATCCGATCCTTTTCTGCTCTCCTCTGTCCTTACATGTATTCCCACGTCTCTATCCCTCTGTTCTCTCTATATCCATTTCCTATTCTGTAGCTCCGATATTATTCTACCCTCTGCCTCTACTATTCCATCTACTCTCTGACGTTCCCTGTTCTCTCTACATCTATTTCCACTCCTTCTTTCGTCTCTAACGTCTCTCTTTTTATATTCTTACATTTATCCTTAAGTTTCTCTACTCTTTTTAAATCCACGCCTTATCCTCCCTCCGCTCTGCTTCTCCCTCCCTCTCACCGCTCTACTCTTTCCTCTCGTTCGCCGAAGAGCCGAGGGAGCCGCGTAGCGCCGAATATACCGGGAGCGTGATTCGTCAGAGGCGCGAAGATGAATACCGACGTGGCGGACGGCAACCCGATTCCACGGGAATTCCTGGTAGTATAGCGGGAGTGGCCGCGCGCACGCCACGCCGGGATATAAATTTCTCGGCCCGGGCGCGCGTTGAAAAAATAACCGGCGGGACTCGTGTTACGCGGCTCTCCCGCGCGCACACGTGTCGCGTGTTTATAGACCGCGCTCGCGCGGTTCCCTTTAGTACGAGGAGGACGGAGGACGGTGCGCGCGTGTCCGTTTGCTTATGCAGGTAAAAAAGAAGCGGAACGGGAGGACGCGTTCGCGATCCACGGCTTGAATTTCGAGAACCGATCCCGTTTTCGGAACTCTGCTCAACGAGACGCTGCGCTACAGGCCTGTCCAGTCCAAGACGGTTGCGAATGTGGCCCAGCAAAAATCATAGGCTTACAAACTTACGAGATTGCCACTAAAAGACCTCTTAACATTACTTCAAATATAAGGGTAATTATTTAGTTTCGGGTATTCCCCAACGATTTTGACGAGTTGTGGATATGTTGGGAACGTAGTTCTAAGCAACTTTTTCCTATATATGTGTCGCTGTTTCTTTAGATTCTTGGTTAGAATTACATTCCTGATAACGTGTCTAAAAATCATCGAAATCGATAGGGAATATGACGAACTAAATAATTGCCAATACAAGTTAATCTTATTTTTGTATATAGCGGTGAAAATGCATTCCCAGCTGATAATAAAGTAAATAAAAGAGTGACGAATAGAAAATTTTCAATGTTTCTGGGGGAATTCTATCTGTGATATGTTTCACGTAACATTTGAAGGAATCCCATTGAAATTCACGAGTTTGAATACAACAGTAAATTCTTCACATTTTTTCTTTACATTTTGCAGCAGAAGTGTATAAGGCGCGATTACACCTTTATACGTGGTTAACGTTAATATTTGTACACAGGTCCAGGGAAGATAAAAAATTGGACGGCCCTGGTATACTACTCAACGCTGGAGAGATAAGAGCTACCCTGCAGTCAAATTGAACAGCTTTTTATGTGTTTTTTTTTATAGAAATTACGCTACATGTTTTTAATAGGTATAAAAGAACTCGGGGATAAGAAGTTTTGAGCCATGTGGTACGGGCAGTAACCTTTTCGTGGAGGATGGTTTTTGAAAGCGTTGGAAATTTACGTATAATGAAGTTCTATTAAATTCTTAATCACTGGGAGGACAATTGGGTGCCGATTATATCTTCCTTTCCTCCCTGATATTCTACGGTTTTTTATTGGAAACCGGTTTCTCCCGAATATTTCATACTAGTAGGAAGCTATAAAAAGTATAAACAGAACCGAAGCTATAGTTACTACGTTAGAGGATGTCGTTCTGGCCTTCTGTTTCATAAACGTGCCAGTGATACACAATATATTTAAATAACATTTCCAAGCGCTGCCAGTCGTTTAGCGTAACGTAATTCCATTTGGAGCGATATCTCGTTTCGAGACCAACGCGTCTCGTTCTGTAAGAAGAGTTCTTTTCTCGTATTCCCGCCGTCTTGCCGGAGACTCGTAGCTATATTACTCGTAACCGTGACGCGTAATTAATTTCTATACATTCGGTCAGCGTCGATATTCCTTTTCGTAACAAGATCATCGACCGAAGCAAAATTTCTGTTCGCGATTCGGTTGAGATTAAGATAAATTAATTGATTCTTTTATTCTACTTCGATGTGTATCGTGCACAGATCAAACAGATTAGCTCCAGCATTTTCGAATGTTTTCAAATTCCACCGCTAAACATTTAACCGATCCTCTGCGCGTGTAATTCCGTCGAAGTTTTCTACTTCTCAGTCCACGCAGCTAATCATTTCGACAAATGAACAGCTCATGTTAAACGACCGTCATTTAGTTTTCGTTCCCCGAGTCAGTGAGTCATTTACGATTCCGTCGAATCGCGCTCACGTTCATCGCGGGGATAAATCACTCGGAGATTCCGAAAATATTCCTCCGTGCCTATCGCAGCTTCGCGCGAGTCACAGGGTTAACGGGTTAATCTAGTCTCGAGGGTGCGTTTCCGAGCGGCTTGGCGCCAGCCGGAGAAGGCTAAGGAAAATCCCGATTACACGACCTCTAGTCGAAGAAACTCCTACGAATAGTACGACAATGCAACTTATTAACAAAAGTGAAATATACAGAATGAAACGTTCAAGTATAGAATACATATTATGGATACCGTAAATCCTAGCGAATGAGAAGCACTTTTTAAATTCATACTCCACAACGTCCAATCCGTTCACAAAAAGATTCATCTCAAACGACAAAATACATCTTGAATCATAATCATGAATCATGAATGATAACCGTCCAAGAACACTCGAAGCAAATCCGCCAAGCGATCCCGAACAATCAAAACTTCACTTTACCCAAGACACCTCGCACCCTAGAGAGGCTCCGCCAGAGAGTCCCGTCGCGTCGTATTAATTATTCTTGTAAAATAAAATTCAATGACCGCCCCTGGCGAGAGACACATAGACGAAGAGCTGGAGATCGAGCAGATGCTACGTGCCGAGCGATAGCCGTGGACATAATGAAATATCGCCGGGGAACCCGTAGGGTTGCTTGCCTCTTGCCTGCCGGTATTGCACGGCGCATTTGTCGCCAAGAGAAAAGAGGGGTCCGGAGAGAAAGAGGAAAGGAATGAGAGAGACAGAGAGAGAGAGAGAGAATGAGAGAGAATGAGACTAACAGAAAATAAGGGAATGAGAGAAAATGAGAGTAAGGGAGAATGAGAACGAGAATGAGAATGAGAGAAAATGAGAGTAAGGGAGGATGAAAGAAAATGAGAGAATGAGAATGAGAATGAGAGAAAATGAGGGAGAATAAGAGAGAATGAGAGAAAATGAGAGTGAGTGAGTGAAGCGCGAGGAGTCGTGAAATCGACGACGGACGGACATACTGGGTCAGTGCTCTCTGGATCCGCGCCCGTTTCTTTTGCTATTCTCGTCGCCGCGACGGTTCAACCTTATGAATCGGGAATGTGGCGCCCCACTGTGGACGACCTCGCGCGACATCATCGTCGGCTGTAGCTCTCTCAGCGAGGACCCGCCGCCTCCGCCTCTGCTGCCGCCGTCGCCGCGGCGACGCGCACACCTCTCCGACCACTAACCCCCACACGTCGCTGCCCCGACGGTAGCACCCGGAAAACAAATAGGCGGCGACAGTCAATGAACGTGACTACGCGGGATCGAACCGGCAACGATAACGCGTTTCCCCAACGATTCTTAGCGTCGCGTCGCGTCGCGGCGGGCTCGTACCGCGGTCACAGCCGACCTTCCGGTTTTCTTTAGGCCGCGGTTTGGGGAGCCAAAGTTGCGGGTGTAACGAGTGTAAAAAGTTTCTCATGTTTCGGTTTTGTCCATCACCGTCTGCGTTAACTGCATATAACACTGCGGCCTTGATATGTAATGATGTTAACATGTTGCCACGGTAACCGATAATTCGGAATTGTCTGGACATGATTATATGATCGATGAATACGTTTGGAGGCGTGAGTAACTGGATAATAGTGTAAGGGTTGTGATAGTAAATCATTAATAGCTGATTCTCTTTGTTTAATAGTTGATTGATAGATGTTCACCTTTGATACGAAAGGATCGGTGATGCAGAAGAGATCATTTGTTTAGTCGAATCAGCTGAGCCAACTGATCATGGCGGTCCCTCTCCTGGTGACCAGTGGTGGTCAACGTGATCGTCTTGATGCAAGAGGTTGTTCCTCGTGGTTTTTGGAGGTTGTATAATTTTGCTGCTGTTTGTGTTAGTCGTTGAAAGATGTTAGGGGTTCCAGATGTTGAATGCAACATGAGAATGTTTTTAGGATCGATTAAACTGCCGTCTACACATGACAGTGAGTAGTGAATTGGTTCAATGGGCGGTCTACTTTTCTATCACTATAGTCACTATAGTCACCTGCAATTGTCAAAGGATCAACGGGTACGAGTGCTCATTTCGCTATTCGATCTGAGGGACTGTTTAATGTAATCGGCTTAGGCTGTGGTTGTGCTGATTGCGTATTCAAATGAACCAACATTCTGACGAACTTAGTATGTGATAATTATGCAGAAAGAGGTGCCACGCTGTAGGCACCTGCTTAGGCAATCAAATTAACGATACTTGAAGTTATTCGTTCGATATTGTGGATTTTATAATTATAAATTCGTTTGAAGGCTGTTTTATTTTCCCAAGAAACCTGGTAGCTTGCGGTAATAATTTTAATTGGTACAAATATATATCAAACGTGCAACTATTAAACATGTTCGATTTATTGAATATACTTCTGCAAACTAAAGGAAACTAGAGGTTTAAACTCACAGATAGTAACACGCGTAAGAAAACATTCAGAATCAAGCGTCCAACAACATATTTCAGGGTCAGTGAAATCAATGGTAACTTTTCTTTTACAAATTCGCACAAAAATATAAATAGCAATCATTAGATATTTATTCGTTTAAACTCCAGGTTATCTCAATAAGCAACCATTACAACTGTCTTATATAGCGTTTCATATGAAAACAGTACAATAGTCCGCAATGATCAGTCTCGTTCCTAACGAGTCTTCTATCTCGAGGAAAGTCGAAAGTCTTCGAGACATCCTCCGCGTGAAACCTAGCCTCGGATATTCTTATCGGGAGAAACTATTGGTACAACCAATTGGTACGCGGGCTAAAACGCGTTAGGCGTTGTTAGCGGGAACTACAATACCCATTGGCGTAGTGTTTCAGGTGGCCAAATGCCCGTAACATCATCCCCTTTCGATCATATAATTCTGTAATTGTTCCCACGGAAGCCGGCTAAGCGGTAATCTCCGCGTTATTTACCCAGAAACAAATTATCGAGAAGAGTGTCTGTCAAAATCTCGGATAAAACGATTCGCCGCCGCTCGTGTTCTCGAAATACAGAATAATGGCAACAAACCCATTGTCCGCGATATGCCTTCCGCGCGAATGTTATGGTCTTTGTTCGAACGACGAAAAAAAAGCCGATTGATTCGACACAATAGCCTTGGGTCACGTGATAAGTCGTTGTTCATCGATAAATGTTAGCCCTCGGCGGTAGATAATGTCGTTAGCAATAGCTATCTCACCTATGAGACAACAGTGTTGGCTAACTATAGAGAAAGTACCGACGAGATTCTTAATATAATCAAACAGAAAGCATACGTTAAATTGTAACAAGATAAATAGAAATGAAAACAGAACGTTTTACATTTTTACGTAGTTAAGTGAAAGCGTAAAATTGTTTTTCGTCCGTTAAGGGTTGAACAGCGGAAGAGCCATAGCGAAGCGAAGCAAGCGACAAATTCGAAGTAGTTTGTCAACTGTGGTACCAAAACTTTTATAGGTGGTACGCTGTGTTCGAAATTAATCATTTTTCGCTGCGTTTTATACGATTATAACATTCGCTGTAATTGGGGACGTTAATCTTGATAACGACTCATCGAAAATCTACTCGCGTTCTAACAAATTTGGGAGGAAGAGAGAACATCGAAATCACATCGCTATTAACGAAAGCATACTCCGACGGTTCACTATTAAAATGTTCTGCGTCCGTGTTACGGATCACTAGTCCCCGACCGGTGATTTTATCGTACAATTCCATTGTTCTTTTATCGACCGAACTAGTTTTCGGCCTCGTTTCATCTCGCGGAAAAATGTTTACTGTTCCCATTTTCTGTATTTCTTTTTTCTCGTGGTAGAACTTAACGAACAAGTTGTTTGAAAGTTTAACGAAGGCAGAAATGAAAAATAAGGGAACCAGAATCCCACGAGTCTCTTGCGATTAATAGTTAACGAAGTACATAGGTTTATCTACAACCTTGTTCACCGATTTCTCTAGATACCACCCTCGAAAGTACTTCAGCAGCTAATTTTAAATAATAAATTTAAGAGATCTGTTTAATTGAAAAATATTGCATACAATTCCTAGCCTCCAGGAAAATTAAGTAATCTTTAGTACTTTATCCGAACGATCACAAGACGATTAATAACACCCCCATTAATAACTCAAACACTTCTCAGAGTTGGCATCTATCCCTAAACCACGATACCCACTGCATTCCATAACTAATTTCAAGCTTGATCCTCCAGTCATAAATCTTGCTAAGTTCATGCCCGTTTAATCATCCCACCAATTTAATGTTCCACCTCGGTACCAATCGCTTCAGGCAACTGAGGCTCTATCATGGAATCTCAATGGCTAAAACGTTCAAAAACGATCCCCTAAACAAGCAAGTATAGCACGCTAGAGTCTAGAGTCTCTTTAAGAGTTTCTCTTTGCAAGACAAAACTCTATAACTCTGTTTTTGTATTTTCATTTCAACTTGGTCTTTTCCATCATTACCAATATTATTCACTACCACAAACGATACCGATCAACGGTCCCAATTCCTTGATCATCAGAAAACAACCATATATCGCGTTGAAATCTTCAATCACGCCAAGAACCAGAAGAAGACGCAAGGGAGACACTGTCCATCCACGACTTGGTAGCCAATAGGGCAGCACAGACGCAAGAGGTCTTCCGCTATGCGCTTCGCTTAGAGTTTCAATGGGTGACGTGTAACCGTGTCGACGAGTAGCAAATTAGAATCGAAGATAACAAGAAAACTGACCAATCAAGCCCAAATTCCTCCGCCCAGCTATCAACTCGTGTACGGACGATAAAGGAGAGTCCACGGGCAGTGTCATCGGGGTTCACCGGTGTGGCGTAGGTAGATACGCGCGGCGAGTTGCTGTCAGCGCGATTAGGTAGTGGCGGGCAACACGCGGCGGCGGCGGCAGCGGATCCCCGGTGTCTCGGCCGTAATCGCGCGACTTTGCTTGACCTTGACAGTATGAATTACACCGCGCACGCGCGGGGAGGACGTTCTTCGGGAGCGTCGAACGTATCCACGTGTTCGGCTCCGGCCGAGGGACTACATGATGAAAGTGTCTTTGCCGCCACGTGGTCTCGTTGGGGTAGGACATGGTCTCTCTTACTCTCTCTCCCTCCCTCCTGCCCTCTCCTACTCTCTCTCACTCTCCCACCCCTCTCGCGCTCGTCTCTCCCCCTCCCTTCGATCGCGCCGACCGCCTGGCGAGCTGCAACCAGAGCCCTCTCTCTCTCTTTCTCTCTTCGGTCCTCTCTCTGTCGCTCTTCCCGTGGACGCACGAGCTCGCCGATCCGCGCGCGTTCCGTTTCCTCCGCGGCGCGCGTTCTACTATCGCGGACCGGCGGTAGTGGCGGGTTTTTCGTGTTTTTCAACGATCGCGCTGCACAGCGCTGCCATCACCGATGCTGCGCAACGTTCGCACTGTTTTCCTTCGTTTTTCGCTGTTTGCGTGGCTCTTTCTTGCTCCATCGATCGTTTATTGTACTCTGTCTGCCCGTTATCGGTGGGCCCGTGTGCCAGTCACTTCCCCGTTCCGACAGTGGAACACTGATCCGCTGATTGGGATGCGCTGAGATGGTCTGTTGAGGTGTACGTTCTTGTGCGAGTTAGTTTTGTGGTGGATGGGTCTGTTGATTTTTGTTTGATGTTTGTTTGGTTGTTGGGTCGTTATGGCTCCTCCCCTGGCATTGCTGCTGTGTGGATTGGGTTAGGCAAACATCAGTTCTGAGATTGATAAGTTGTCTTTGTTCGCTTGATACGAGGGTGAAGATCCTTGGATCATTGGAGATTCTTTTGATACCGCCAGTCTACATTAATTTCGAGATGTTTATTTAATATTCATTTGGAGATTCTGGAATCATTGTAGTTTACTTTACTGGCACCATTTCCTAGACCTATATTCTATCCCTAACGATGATTACCGTGTTGGGATATCTTCGAGATTCTCCAGCCTCTACTGCCACGGTTGCTTCGCTAGAAAATAGGTGTAACGACTGATGTTTAATATCTAAAATGCAGACGTTATATTGGAAAAATCGTGTGGACAATTCGATCGACCCCTGCGTAATCGATAAGGGAATCAGATAAATTGGAATTGACGGAGGAATTGGCATGGAACATGATTAAACAATATCATCAATAATTAACATCGTTAAATGTCCGAACAGAACTACGATTACGAAGAACAGAACGAGGAAAATGTACAGTCTAATTGCACTATTTACCTACGGACCGGTTAGCAATCGAATTTCTTTAACACAGATTCAAATCACTCGGCTGGCGCGCGCGAATGATCGTTGCCGGTCGCGCGTGGCCGAGGTACGCGAGAAACGGCACGAATCAATCGGCCGCCGCGTAACAGGCTTAAAACCGTACCGAGAAATTGGCCAATCGAATTACGAGCTTCCATCGTCGCGTGTCCGCCTCTCGAAACGAGAGAAGGCGTTCGCATTCACGTGTGACAGTGTAAACCAGCGTTTCTTGCTACATGGTCCACGGACCCCCGGACAGACTCGAGGGAAATGTAATCTGATTACATATTCAGATAAACGATTAGAACACAAGTTTCATTCGATCTCAAGATACCACTTGTAACCATTAATTAGAACTCACCTTAATCAAGAGAATTTCAATTGTAGTTCAGTGAAGATTGAAGATCATAACAGATAAGTTACCGAGTCAGCTACTATAGTTTAATCAGATTATATTTTGCCCAACCCAGCTTCTTAGAGGCTGCGAATTCCAAACACACGTAAACGAGTAATAAACCATTTATAATATTTAATGATCATACTTTTATAATTATTTTAACATTTTATAATATTTTATTGATGAGTACTATTTTAAATTTACTATTTAATATTTCAGGCACAAGGATAAATTAAAATTTTTAGTTATATCTCACAGGTCTATGGCAATGAAAAATTATCGAAATTAATTTCTCGAAGTTCCTCTATACAAACTCCAATAGCGCATCTATCGAGATTTCAATTGATTTTCAACTCAGTTTGCATGTTGCTAAATTAATTTATTCAATAATTTCTCAGAAAAGCATCTGTTATCTCTACGATAATTGCAAAAAGAAGGAATCAGGTTCGGCCCGGTCTCGCGTTAGAGAGCACGATCGCGTAAACGAACGGAACAATCGCTGATGCGCAATACGGGGCTCCGCGTTAATTACGGCAGATGAAATTAATTCGCTCGCCGGTACACCGTCCGCGGAATTTTATTATCACGTTCGGATAATTGCCGGCCGGCCACTGGCCAACGAGTTCGAACGTTTAATCGCGCAGTTGATGTCGCGCCACGGCGTTACAGGCCGCGCGTGCGCGAGATTGCGATGTTTAACACATTGTTGACGGTACGCGCCTGTTCAAACGAACGTAACTATTATATTTTCTCAAGTTTCTTTATTAAAGTTTACTCGTGTAATAAATGAAAAATAAAAAAATGAGATAATAAAATGAATTACATTCGAATATACTTGTTAATTATTAATTATATTTCCAATATCTTCTGTCACTGATACCTATGAAATGGAAAACACGAATTTTTACTTAGAACTTTAATAACCGGTTATATTTTCAACGATATTATACCATTATTTAATTATCAGTCATTGTTGATTGCATTCGTTCGCGGTTTTAATTGCGCGTCTATGAAGACATAGTAAAATTACATGTACACTTTTAGCCGTAATAACATTGCAGTTAAAACGGGGACCGTTAATTTTGTTGCGGCCTGTATAAACGGAATTAGTATTCCGACATCGAATTCGTTGAACGTTATTTCTCAATCTCTTTCCATCCCCTTCTAGCCCTCTCTCTCTCTCTCTTTCTGTCTCGGGTAGCGGCCGGAATTACGAGCAAGGGAACGCATTTATCCTCTGATCGACTATTAAGTACAACCAGTATCTGGCGGCGTGTAGCTCGCGCACGAACCGCTCGTAAACGTTCGAAAGTAGTATCGGTTAGACGCGCGGAAAAAGAAGATAAATCTTCGAGGATGTCGAACGATATTGATGACGTTGCGGACAGGGTGCATCAACGATATTAATGCTCGAGGGCGCAATGTTGGAGGGAGGTATCGATTGTACTGTGAAATCGATTCGACGATTAGAACCGCTTTTTCGGGGATTCGAAAGAATCTCAGTTTCCCAACGGTCTAATAAAAAAAGTTACCAAAAACATCGAATAAATCTATCACGTGACATTCTCACGAAGGATCGCGGTACGGAAATCGAGATCTTCGGAATCCGAACTTCTCGTTTATTATCAATAAATTAATTTCCGGCGTAATTAGTTTCACATTTTAATCTCTCTTTTTCCTTCAGATACTTTATTCCTTTGATAGCCGCTGATCCACCGTTGGTCACACATTTTAACATTCAAATTCGTTCGTGACCTATTGCTGGTTTCCCGGATACGAAACAAGGTCAGGCGCAAACGATTCTTGCCGGTTGCCGATCCGTACTGGCATCGGCGGCAACGATCATTCGAGCGACTCGGTCCGAAACGCGTTCTAAATTTCACATGGAAGGGGACCGTCGATAATAGACGACCGGGTTCCGCTGACCGTACGATCCACGGATCGAGACGATACACGATTCGGCCGGTTATTACGAATTCCAAAGGCGACGATCCAAAATAAACACCTAGAAGAGAGCCAAGAACTCTGTTCCAAGAATACCGCCAAGTAGCGATGCCTCGGTTCGATCAGTTCTCTGGCAAGTTTCCGCGATCGATCACGGCTGAATCGCCTCGAACGTAATCCAAGGGAACCGATGCCGATGTGTGCAACGTCGAATCGATTATCCCGCGTAACAGGGGGAACGTACGCACCGACTCGACTCGACTCGTTGTCAGTCGTGTTCGACATTTCGAGATAACCCCTCGATTTCGTATTCAGCTATTAATTCCTGACCTTTATATTACATCACGGCGTCCTCGCGCCGTGTTTATCGTTCCGACGGAAATTCATCGTCTTGATCCGCGGGAATGAAAAAGATCCAAGGAATCGAAGAAGAAAGAGAACCACTTACATAACTATCACTACTAAAACCACCTGCAGCTAATGAATAGTTACAACTATTCGAGCTGACAATTATCAGACCTCGGATCTGCGATTCGAGAATGATACAGTTCCAAACAATCGTTGATAAGGCCTTATAAAGCCCGGTTCCCGGAACCGGACACCGGAGGTACCGAGTCTAGCCGGCGATGACGTCAGTGGAATTTACATGTTGCGACGCAATCGTCGATTCATAAAGGCGGCAGAGGCAGGCAATTTGTCCGTCTCAGAACTACTAACTAAGTTTTCTTGTTCGTCGCAGTGTTACGTCAGAGAGAGTTCGCGTTCCCGCGAGGAACGGTGTTGTCTTTGTTGTTGCGGTTGAACAACCCTCTGCCGCCGGTTTGTTCCTCCGCCGCGATCGAGGTCGCAACTTCACCCTTGAAGAAGTCGGCTGGACTCGAAACTCCGATCAAAGTAGCTCCGGTGCCAATAACATTAACTCGGCGAACGACAAATATAAAATGACCTCCCGCCATGCATAGTCGAACCTAACCTGGATCATTTGTGTTATAACAGAACGCGCGCCTCGACTGGGTTGCATTCCATTAACGCTTTATCTATCGAGATCTGAAAAATTGGATTTTCAACACTCCCACTCGGCGACTGGAATTTTTTTGGAACTAGTGCTTGTCGAATGACGAACGTTGCATCGATTGAGTTACTGTTTATATATTGATAGTCGTATTAAGAGCTCTTCGTACAGATAAAATATTTTGAAATTACTCTTCACGCTTCGAAGCTGTGGAATTTAAATATTATCCGTGAAAATGTATTATCCGCATCGAGCGCTGGAAGATTTTCGCGCCACAGTACTCGAAGTAACGTGAGATGCAGTAGGCTCTTTTTAATTCGAGGATAAATCACTTATTGTCGAGGATAAATCGTAAATTTTAAACTGGTTAAAATTTATTGAATACAATAAGCGATTGTATGCCAATTAACATGGGAAAAGGAAGGAGCGCCGGCAGCCATGTAATATGTTCATCCGAATTTATGGAGGAAGAATTGCCAAGCTTGTAATATTTCGACACATGGTCAGTCCAGTGGTATATAAAATTATCGAATAGCATTTGATTATTACATTTCGCGTGTTTATTCTTCCGAGGTTCAAGCGACATTACATTATAAGTATCGTCGAACTAACCGGTTTGCGAATCGCAAATAGGACATCCGAACATTACCGCCACTCCGAAGATCGACCGGTAAAAGAAGTAGCCCAAATCGAAAGACCAGAGCCTTCTAGTGCTAATTAGTCAAAGATACCATCAAGGATACAAAAGATATGGGATGTACACGTTTCATCCCTCTCGCGCGCCCCATTAGCCGGTACCGAAGAAGAAGTAGAGTCTTCTTGAAACCAGGGATTCGGTAGTCGCGTCGAGCGTTTATCGGCGAAGATCCGAGTTGGCTGTGATCGAGGCGGGTCGCGTGGCGTCGCGGCGGCCCTGCGGAGCAGAAAGCGACTTGGATTGTGGAGAGAGCCCCACCATCACGTGGGCTCTCGAAGGCCCACGGCACGGCACGGCACGGCACACGACTGACAGTTCCCAGTCAGCTGATCGTCCACCGGGAGGGTGAGGGGGCAGCAGCACCAGCAGCAGACCACCACCACCAGCAGCAGCAGTAGCAGCAGTAGCAGTAGTAGCACCAGCAGCCACGAGCAGGAGGAGGTGGTGGAGGTGGATGTGGGGTGGTGGAGGAGGGGGCGGGTAGAAGAAGGGAAGGAGGGCGGAGGGGTTGGCGACGCGCAGTCTGCCGTCGTCGTCGGGATCAGCTGATCGGTGGAGGTGTGCTGGTGACTGACTGACTGTGAACTCTGAATGAACGAACGCGGATGAAGAAGTCTTCGCGTGCGTACACGTATAGGGAGCCGCGGCTCGGTCCCGGGGGCGGGAGGGGGAGAGACAGAGCAAGAGAGAGACGGGAGAGAGGAGAGAGAGAGAGCGTATGCGCGCGTGCCTGCCTAACTATGCGCCAGAGCACTCGCGAGGGAGCGAACGAGCGTTTAGTATCAACGGAAGTGGCCCAGCACAGAGAGGCCAGGATGTGACCACGTGTCCTCGACTACGCCAGCCCTCTCCTCCTATGCCGGCCGCAGGACACGACGCGTGGCCGCCGGATCACGACGGACATTTTAACGGGTCGGTTATCGGACACGCGTTGATTCGCTTTGATCGCGACCGCGATCTTCGCCACGAGGCTCCGACGATATCTCACCCGGCAATTTCGCGGCTACCCCTTTTAGGAGACTTAGCCGCTGGAATAGGCCGACCACATTATAAAGTCCCGAAAATCGGTGATATCGTGGGATTAGCCGGGAGGCAGGGCGAACGACGATCATCCCGTCTTTACGGGAAAGAAGACCGTTCCCCAGTTCGAGACACGTGTCCCCGAGCCCCTGTTCTCGATCACTCAGGTGGAGGCTCGAAATTCCTTGAGACTTTTACGCGGTTTCTAGATCCTGCTGATCGGGCAATGTTCCGAAACTGAACGGTTGCCTTTCTCCGAGGAAATTCGAAAGGAAAAGTAGGTATTTATCGCGGAAATGCTGCTGCACGGAGAAAGACAAACTTGCATGACGAAGTTTCGCGGAATCCCGCGGCTGAGTACCGCTTTCGTTGGTAGTAGTCATTTTTAGCGGATGATTCAGGGAGAAGGCTTTCCGGGAATCCTGACCAGCCGCGTGAATTAGGAAAATTTCCTCGGCAACGTGCTCCGATAAATTCGTTACCGGCGACAGTGTTCGTGCTCTCGAGGAACATTATCGGGCATGCGAATTCGCAGTTGCGTAATGGAACGGTCCATGTCGAGAATGGCACCGGCGAGATCAAAGTCGAAATTTCACGGGGATTCCCAGCCGGCGTCGTCGAGTTCGCGCGTGGCCGAGATGAAAGGCTGCGTGGAACGACAGATACGATGGAGGAAAGAAATATTCGTACCATAGGATTCTTGCGGAGATTAATTCCATTTTGCTAGGGGCACCTGTATTCTCTTAGGGTAACCCGAATGATTCATGATTCTACGCTGGAAAGTGGCGTTAACCTTGAACCACTTCTTCAGAAACGGTGTCTTCATTGTAATTGAAACACGCCGATATCAATCTTAACCCATTTTATCCCAGTTTAGTAGTATTACTTTAACGCGAGTATGTTCCCATTGTACTCATATATGTCCATATTGTCATTAAACAAACATTTATCGATATTTTCAAGAAGCATATAAATATTATATGTTGGGTTACATGATAAGGCAATTGGCCAAATAAGGCCCTTTTCTATAAGATGCGGAAAACCGAAAATATTCCAATCTGCGTATACTCTCGCTGTCGACCATCTGGAATGACCTTTTGCGAGCCCAGATGCTTAATTGCAAGCAGGGATCAGCCTCTCGAACCCTAGCTACCTGAGTTATACCTAACAACAAGAAAAGCGAGGCAGGACGTTGCACGAAAAAGCGCTGATGAGTTGGTTGTACTGAAGGACAGTAGCGTGCAGACGTCTCCACTGGCGAACGTGTACACTTGTGGAGAAATAAATTATTGTTTTTTATAAGTCAGATAGCTTCGAATTGTTTTCTTTGGTTTTTCTTGTTCTTGTCCTCCTGATTTCCTCTCGTCCCCTATTTCTTTTTAATTCAACACTATTCTTTGAAGATATTTTTAATAAGAAAAACCCATTTTCTTCAAACTTGAAAAAAGAATTGCTCGAGGAACAAACTAGGTCAATGACAAAAACTTTTCTGCAAACATTCTGGACCTGAGTGGGCTGACGGAGTCTGTCCTTTCTATTTTCTTCAATAGGCTAGTTCATTGGACAATCATTCATTACTTTTCAAACCCACTTAAAAGATCACACATGAGAATTGAACAGCCTAAAGGGGATGCCAGCGAAGCCAGCCGATGATGAACAGTGACGAAGATTCCCACCGGATTAACACTGAATCGCCGGAGACTCTTCATCTTTTCGATTCAATAGTCCGGCAATGATCAGCCGTAATTACGTTTAATTACCGTGCCTTGTCTCCCCGATGAGTCGCGCGCAAGACTCTCGATTAATCGCCGAGCCGGACGAGCGCGTGGCGTTCGGGTCTCGCGCGGCGCATCAGACGGCCGAGATGCGACCGGTACGTACGCGCAATAAGCGTGCATGTAATCATCGACAATTGAACACGCGATACACGGCCGAGGGAGCGTGTAACGCGCCGCAGAAGAACAGACGCGCTCCTTGTTGCGCTGGCGACGATTGTAGCAATGCGGTAATGGCTCGGCTGCGAGACTATGCATTTGCGGTCGGCAAAGAAGTAGCATCTGGTGGGCCTCGAAATTTCGCGCCACCGATCGCTGGACTAGCGCATCGAATATTCCGTTCACGATGTAACGTTAACGGTTATTTATATCGGAAAATTTACGTAAGTATCTAGCTCCTTGATTAAGTATAATTTCATTACGACGATTGAAATTAAAAGGCAACGGTGTATCGCAGACTCAGCTGGTGTCTTGTCTACGAGATGTAACTATTTTTAATCGATTGTACGAACATCTAAAAAGATTATTATTAGTATCCCATCGAAAGAGATAGAAACGATTTGCCGTGACGAAGAACTATTTAACAGAAGTTGAGCACCGCTGGCGCAGGTTCGTTCCGAGAAGCAGAAGCGAAAAAACGCAGCTCGGAGCGCAACACCGCGCCCACGGCCGAGAAAAATGATTTTCGCGCAATTATCCGCCGGTTTACGGTTCAGTGTCAAATATGACCGTATTTATAGAACCTCGTGTTCAATATTTCCACGCGACAACGCGTTTCTTGGCACGTTCCCTTCGTCCCTCCGACTCTCACGGATTGCTCCGAGTCATCGAGCCGACGTGCAGTTCGAATGAAACACACCAGATGTAAAACATTCGTTCGAATCCCGGCGTGGATATTCGGAAATACTTCTGCGGCGTATCCCCCGCTAGCCTCCGTTACTTTTCGGACACCCTGTACGTGGCTCTCGCGATTATCATCCGGCCAGTCGTTTTATCCGAGGAATGCAACGAACGTTCGCGCGAAGATTATTTACACGAGCCTCGCTGAAATTTACCCAACGGTGCGCGTACACGCCGCTATCCAACATTTCAACGTCTCCTCGGTAACCCTTCTGGTTTTTTTTCTGTCTTCTTGCCTGTTTCCTATCCTTTTTCTCCCTTTTTAAGGAGAAAAGCGCAACGAGGCTCGCATGCGGGTGCCACGCGGAGCTCCGGCAGTCGTCGGCCGACCGAACAATGGCCACTCTTTTCTGTCTCCGCGCTAACCCGTTACATAAGATAAACTAATCTACACCAGAGTTCCAGTGTGACGACTGCCGCTACGAGATATCGCGGCTGCCGGAGCTGACTTATTACGGGAGACCGCCCACGGTGGGAGACCGACGAACGTTCCATTTCCCGCGAAACTGTGCCCCCTTCCTCCCCCTCTCGCCGCACGAATCCGAAATTTCACGTTCAACTTCCATCTCTGATCTCACCGAAACCGAACGCGGACGCTGCAGCTGCACGCTGGAATTCGATTGGTTCCCCTTTTTGCGGTATTTAACGACAGCCGACAGCCGGTAACGGGGGAGCCTCGCATGACTCTATGGAGTACGGTAAGACCCCGTGTAACTTGGTACTCGTGCAACGTGATTGAATCATTTACTAAAAAGGCTACTCGCGAGCGCGCGTAAATGTTAACCTTATGGACTCGGAAGTTTTTCACTAGAAATGTTCAATATTTTTTTATGGGATGTAGATACGTGAATTAATAAACGAAGCTATTTTATTTTGATATTTCGCGTACTGATGTATTATAGAAAGCTGAATATCGTTATGTGAGATTACTGCAAAGGCCTTCTTTGATCAACCTTCGAATGACTGCATTAATGTGACGAAGAAAACTTTGGACTGCTCCAATATCTCAAAGAAAAAAGATCGGTACCTTTATTGTTTAAAAGAGAAAGTAAAATGTATGCTGCTTTTTGTTATATTAAAAGGAAAAGGTCTTTTACTTAATTCTGACTATTCGCATTTCGTATAATGCGGAATTTGTATAATACGGTACGCACCTGCTACGTTATAGAGATTGCCTACCGTACATACGGGGTGACACAAACGTAACGGTGTACAGTAAGAAGCGTGAAGGAATATTTATAGGAAAATCAATTTCGCAAAATCGATTTGTCAAATTGTGCCTGGCGATTATTCGAATTCGATTTTCCATGCGCAGTAGATAGAAAAATAACTCGCCCTCTGTATTAGTCCGCCGCAGTGAATGTAATAAGCTGGAGATGAACGCTGGAAATCTATATGTATGCTGGACAAGTAGACTAATATTGATTCGGTGGAGGAGCGGCAACAGAAAAGGTGCAGTGACCTCCGGTGATGGCTCGTGCTGCTCGAATGATGGCTTACCGAGTGGCACCGTCGGCCAAGGCCATTAATGTCGATGTCTCCAGCACGTTGCAGGCAAATGCGAAAGAAAGGACGAACAGGATCGACTGCCTCGTTTCTCTTACGGCCGTTTCTAACGACGCTGCGCTTAAGATTCGAGTTTTCAGTATGATCCTCGGTAGACCGTATTTGCTCGATTATACGCGTTTCGATGGTACACTTAATATACGGGGTGGCACGGAAGTCGTGTCGTGTTAGTTAACCCTTTTCACTCGAAAGTTTGCTCACGATGAGTGTTCATTATTTTCAGATCAAATATCGATGACATTATTTTAATATTGACCCAAAGATAAATTAAATATAAAATAAGAAACTATTATATTTCAATATTTTCTGTATTAATACATCATATAAAATGTAATATTAGGTATTAAACTTCATATCTACGCTGCGTCAAAGCAAATAACAAGTAATAGTCGCTTCTAGAGTGGAAAGGATTATAATAAACGTTTCCTGTAAACTGCTAACAATAAAATCATTCTGATAAGTGTAGTCTAGAAGGTTGAAATGTTTGTATCGAATAATAATAAATATTATAATTTTGTTTGTTTGTATTCGCGATAGGACTAAAAGATTCTTGCTTCTGAATGACCCACCCCGTATATACCCTACTGTATGAATGTGCAGAGACATTCGCGAGAATTCTGACGAATTCTGTTCACATCCCGCAGGAAAGCTGCGACCGCTTTCTAGAAACGCGTAACGAGAAAGTTCTTGCCTTCGGATTCGATCTCGAACCGTTCCAGTCTTAAGGACATTAGTTTCTTATCAGAGAAACACTTGACCAATTAACAAAAAGAATCCAACAACAATGAGTATCGTATCGATGACGCTCGGAACTCTGAGTGCCGGTGATCGCGACGAAAAATATTAAATAGCAATAATCATACGATACCCAAACAGCTAAGATGACACTGTGCCAAGTAATCTTATAACGTGTCAACTTGGCCAAGAGACAAAGAGACAAAAACGGTTACCCGTTAAGTTCCCATCGAACAGGTCATTCGCGTGAAAACTGATTCGAAAACGTCTCGAGGGAAGATCCCATGTACCGTCAGAAAGTTACAGGTAGACTAATCCAGCCAGAACAATGATGTTCAAGCATCGAGCATCATCGAGGAACTCAACTCGTCTGTTCTCTTCGTTTAACACTAGAACTACTAGAACTGATTCCTTCTTCTCGCGATTATTAAAAACATAGCAGATGCTTCTCTGAGAGTAATTAAAGAGATTGATTCTGCAATACGCAAATTGAATCGTGGATCAATTAAAATCTCAATAGACGCACTCTTGAAGTTTCTATAGAGAAATTTGAAAAAGTAAATGTCAGTGCTCGGTAGTTCTAGTGTTAATTCGGACGTCGGGTGAATTCCCTCGCAAGCCGTCCCGCGATTCACGACATACGCGGTGCGGTGTACGATTAGAAACTGCACTCGATCTTCGAAAACTGAGGATGTAGGAACTGAAGTAGACGAGGAAGCGTCGGCGTCGGTTGTGGTGGCGGTTCGTCTCTGCGTTCAGAAATATTGCCAGGACGTTCTCGGTTCGACGAGAGGACGGGGACCGATCGACAAGTTCGAATCGAGGCGATGCGCTTTCCTTCGGCTGCTGTCCTTTATCCGTCTCACTCCTTCCTCGACTAACGGTGAGCCCATCTTACGACGACAGAGCGGTGTACACCTCAGGCTATCTCTATTTAATCTCGTCGCCGCGGCGTTGCCGTGTGCACGCCGGCACGAGGCGTGCTCTCGGAAGTGGTCTGCCCTCGGCTGGCCGAATGGCAACGCCGCCGCGGCGGCACACAGCACCTCTCCACGTTCGCTCGCGCCGTCTCCTTTCTACTCGAAGGCCTCCTCTCTTTCGAGCTTTCTCTCTCTCCGTTCCTCCTTCCTTCTGCTTCTCCTTCTTCTCTCTTTTTCTTCCTCGCTCTGTCTCTCCGGCTTCGTCAACTATAGCTTGGTCTCCGTCCCGCAACGGGTTTCTCGGTACCCCGACCGCGCGCGCGACATTCGCGAAGGAGGTAGTAGGTGTCGTTAGCTACGATCGAGGGACGAGCGTAAAAAAAGAGGAATGTTTCCAGTGCGAAAGACGAATCGTCCAAGCCCTGATATTGCGGTGGCGGTCTCTCTGCCGATCCTCGGCCCAGAAACGAGGTTATGGGTTTCTATGGTCGAGCTTGTTTCCCGTTTGCATCGGTCCGATACGGTCTCGCGTATAAGATAGAAAAATCTTACTGGCGCAGCAGCGCGCGCGCGAGTTCAACAAATGGATCGATCTACGGTTAGAGATCACCGTGATCGGATCCGATGCAGTCTGCGAGAAACGTAACTCGGACGTAAATGATACGTAACGGCGAGCCGAGCGTGGAAGCCTGAGATTCGTTTCGCGCCGGCTGTGAAACGTGCATCCGCCAAGGCGAATACGTGCAGGTTTAAATTCCCTTATACCGACGATGTTAACAAAGGAACAAGTAAATACGTATATAAGATCATCAGCTAGAAATTTCGAGAGCGGCAAAAATGGTCTACTTCCCGCATTTTTCAAAATTTAATATTCCACGGAAATTTCTCTGGGAAGCTACGGGAACAGTTGTTTCGACTATGTTTGCCATACCCAGGGTCGACGTAAATACAATTTTTCCACGTCTAGCGTTAAATAAATATTACGTGATAAAAAATGCTCGTCGTTTCTCCTATCACATCACAACGGTGTGGCCTGGGTAGGGGAATGGGCGAGGTGGGAGTAGCAGATGCCTATTTTTTGCCGCGGGTGAAAGAAAGAATCTCCAAGTGAAAAGTACATCGCCAATTTGGACACGATCGTGGTGTTCGCTGGCGAAGCGCGTGCGTGGGACAGTCACAGTCAAGCAGACAGTCGATCAGGCAGTCAAGCAAGCAAGCAAGCAAGCAAGAAAGCGAGCGAACCAGCAGTCCAGCAATCAAGCAATCAAGCAAGCAAGCAAGCAAAGCAGCCAGCGAACGAACGAGCGACCAACCAGGCATCTCAGTCGCTTTGGTGTCCCCGGGTGCACATGTGTGCAGGGCATGAGGTCGCTCTCCTCGTCGTTCGATGTGTGAGAGGCTGACTACCCTCTCCCCCGCAAGTTGGTAGAGGCAACGTTGCCGCGACCGTGCGATGGCTGGGCGGGCGGGCGGCAATGCCGGTATGCGTGCGGCAGGGCGCGGTGTTGCCATATCGACCGTGCCTCATCGCCGGGGAGCAAGCGAGCAAACTCCGCCGCCATCTCTTCCCCACCCAACAGTACTTCGTTTCTGTCTCGTTCGCTCTCCGCCGAGCGCACGGTTTCTCATTCTCCCTTACCCTCTCATACCCTATCTCACTCCATGTTTCATTCTCTTTTTTTATATTTCCTGCATCTCTTTTCCCTCTTCTTAACCTAGCTCTTTCTTTCTCGTACCGTTCTTTTTCACGCTATTCCGTGTCCCTTTTCGTATCATCCGACTCCTTTTCTCTTCGTTCGCGTCACGCATACTCATTCCCTTTCCTTCGCTCTGCACCTCCAGGACGCAGGCTTCAATCGTATTCTCCCTACTCCCTCTTTGTCTCTCTTTCAGCGGCCACTTCGAAACGATGCAAGGCGCCGCAGCACCTGACTGAGTCAGCATTACCGACTTCGTCGCGGATTCCTCACCGCCGCGCACACTACACGCACTACGTATACAGAGCAGACCAATGCCAGACTACGGTGCGTGCCCATTCGACGGCCGCCGAACACTTCGTATTACTAGTCGCGCCCTTGAACGAGCAAGCCGGACACTTCGCGTGAACTGTGAACGCTACCCTCCTATCTATCTATCTCTTCCTTTCTTTCTTTCTTTCTTTCTTTCTTTCATTGTGTCTGGATCTCTAGCAATTCTTTGCGCGATCCACAGTACATATCGGTCCTTTTCCCGAGAAACTCTCTACCTCACAGGACTTCGGTCCATTTTCTTCTCTTTCTTTCCTTCATTCGTCTGTCTCCTTGTGTTCCCTATCGACTCCCCTCCCTCCATCTCTCTCATACCAAACATACTTCTCATCTTTTTCTTAGCGGAACCGGTAAGAGCGTGGACGTTCCGCCACTGGTTCTTTGACAAGACGTTACACACCGGCAGAACGTGAAGCTTCACCGGTTTATTTTCCGCGTGGTTTACGCCTATGTTTTCAACTGGTTGCTGACTCGGTCTCCGACGCGACTTGATGATTTTACGTTTGAGTTCAGCGAGAAGGCGAAGGTACGCGACGATCGTGGAATTCGTATTTAGTATACAGGGTGGTCCGGACGGACACCGGGAGCATTGCAACCCCCTCTCGTCGTGCCGAACCTTAAAATTTTCATCCGTTTCGTAAGAGCCAGCTTACGCACGCGAATGTAAATGTCGAGACCCGCAAAGTGTTCTCGAAGTTAAGAAGTCTCTTCTTCGGGTTACGTCTGCACGGCGAAGGAATTGTTAAGCAGATTAATTTCCCAGCCAGCCAGCGGTTTCGAGAGCTTGAGATAAAATATTTAAATTAGAAGCAGGCCGTGCAAGCCTGACGAACTCAACACCGCCGTTCGGTATGCAACAGTGAAGCGACATGTGAGCAGGCGAAACGCACACCTCGAAATATTTCTGGGCTTTCAGAAGTTCGCCGTACGCGACGTTTCAAATCTACGCTGTACATCACGTTGTTAATTAATCTAGCCAACGAGTAACTCAATTAATGCTCGAACAGGAGAATGTCAACGGAATTTTTCGGGAAATCCAATTAATCGTATTTTCGACTAACGTTCGAAGAACAATTTTACAGAAAACACTCGGCTAAAATTGTGCCTGCAAATTAGTCATTTGGCAGAGAATTTATTGGTCTGCCGGAACTACGTATCTGGTTTGCGCGCGCGACTTTGATCGACATTTACCGTTTCCATCTGTTTCGACCGGGTATTAATAGCATAACGCATTTCAATATAGCGGAAATATTTTTATAACTGAAATAATAAAGCGGTCTCGAGGAATTGGAAACGCTTCATAAAATTTGAAAAGGATACCCACGTCCAATGTTTCGCTGATTTTTGTTTATTATGTCGTTCCCGTTCGCCAGCGACGAATGAAAATTTATTACCAATTACGAGAAAGCGCATTCCGCTTAATCTCCGGAATCAATAGCTTGAATTTTCAACTAGGTGTGGTTACCACAACGCCTGTAACGTATCACAGTTTCTGCGATTGCATTATTAGTATTAACTCTGGGTTGGCCTTTACAGAGTGTTCTGTCAAATACTAAAAAGGACCTACCACGTGCATTGTCAGCTCGCCATGCTGACGCAAGGCGGCTAAGAAGTACGAAATCAAAATCATCAAAATGTTTCCATTTCATACTTGATTTTATTAATAATCATTCTCATATAATCAGAAAATTACATGAATTTCCTCCGAACACTTACTAATATAAACTTTATCGCGAGAATGAAGCCAGCATAAATATCGACGGACCTACCCCAAGCGATTGCTAGTAGCTTCTCAGTGAGAACTAAAACTGGCCGAACAGCGAGAACGAAGTTATCATAATTTCAATGAAATTTTCTGCACCCCCGCGCGAAATACTTTCAGATATACATCTATGAAGGAAGCGTGTTTGGTTATTCAATCCTTTTACCACCGTAAGAACATTCTACAACGGCCCGGTAATAATTTCTACCTGCACACTTTCACTTCACGGCGTCCACCGCTTAACTAGACTGATTTTGCCGCGTGACGCCGCGATAAATACAGTATACAAGCGCGAGAGATAATTTTCCCTCCGCCTTTTTGCCTGGTCGAGTCGGTCGGAAGGTAATCTCGACTCCTCGAATTCCCATTCCATTACGCGAAGTCGTAGCGAATTTTTCTATCGTGGCTATCCTTATCTCGGAAGGGAGTCGGAGAAAAAGAGAATAAAAATAAACCTTCATTTTTTCCTCGACAAAGTTGCAACCTTCATCCGTTACATCTTAATCGAAAAGCGGCAATGAACAAAATTAGAACGCCGATGCCGTTCAATGCCGGCGAATCAATCGGTATTCCTTGTTGCGCGCAGGGGAATTCATTCGAAGCTTACGGTCGAAACGAATTTCGTTTCGTTCGCGGCAGGTGTGACTCAAAGCGAAGATCGAGGCTCGCGAGCGCACACTAACGACTCAGAAAATTAACGGTTAAAATCCGATGACCCGAATGCTGTTGCCATCGTTACACGTTTACTCGCGAATCCTAGGGACTTTCTCTGTGAGTCATCTCTCCCAGCGATGACTTACGCCGCAACGACCAAGTTTCTGTTCCGCGTGTCCCGCCAACTGTCCGGCAAAAAAGTGACGTCAGCTTCCACGAATCGGAGAACCGCACTACGCGACGCATTCTGAGCGTAGTCGCGACCCGGCTGCAGGTTATATAGTCTAGCAAGCTTCGATCACACTTGTTGAGGGGAAGCCCTCGACCAGCGGCACTACCGTCCACCTCCTCCTACTCCTCCTCCTCCTCCTCCTATCCGCCTCACATTCTCTCCCTCTCTCTCTCTCTCTCTAGTCTATCTCTTCCCGTATCCCATCGTTCCTTTCTCTCGCTCCCGTGATCACTTTTCCCCCCTACCTTCGGTCCCGCGCGCACCTTCTTCCCACCTTCGGTTCATGATCTATCTCCCACCCCTCCGAACAGTGGCTCTGCAAGTGACCCTGACCTTGCGTCAACTTCCGTATTGTCTCCGTGCTCGGATTTTGGTCGATCCGGCGAGCGGAGTTTCGGAAAACCTCGCGAGGCCCGGCCAGGATCCCGCGCTTCGGAATTTCCGGGGGATCCCCGCGTGAACGCGACACGCGCGGAAATCGTTGACTCGAGCGTCGCGGGAATCGTGACCTGGATTCGAAATTGGATCGGTTGGCACGCCCGGGAAAGTATATTTCGTCTTTGATAGTCGACAGAATTTCTTTTTCTCTCGGAATTTTTCACGCAAATAACGATGATACACTTGCGAAGATATTGTTTCGATTATTCTTTTGTTTCATGGATATTAGTTACTCGTGACTAACATCTTTCGCGCATTTTTCGGGAGCTTTTCAAAATAAAACTCTCATAAAGCACAGAAGACGTTTTAAACGATAAATAACGATCTTTTATTTTTTGTAACTTGACTGTAAGGGAAATAAAAGACAAAGGAACAAGAAAGTGAAGAAGTCGAAAGACAACGCGTTGTCCAGAGAAATGAGAGATCTCCCCCATCGGTTGGCAATGCGTTAAGAACCTCATCGTTGCTCCAGGTTTGGGAACCACTGGTATGGATTATGTACGTCTCTCAAGGGGTTATACCCTTGACGATAACTTCGATGACGGACTGTGAGGTTACTCGCCTCTATATGCCTCCGGTTTTTCATCGACGTTCGCCGCGAGCTGAAAGAAGAGATTTGAAGCACAAGGTAAGAAGCCAGACGCTTCTTCATTGTACGGAATGCGTTCTACGGATCGGCTTTCTCGCCGAGTGCCGTCTATTCGCGTATCCCCGGCAAACACGTAGAAACCAAAACTCGCGTTGTAGTCCGGGGTCGATGGAAATTAAATGGGAATCGTTTAACCGTTCGACTGTCGCGGCTAGTCATATACGGGCTACATAAATCTTTGGCCAGACTTGGAAATTAACTTTTATAGCGATTCATCGAGTGAACCGTATTCACACATGATTTACGGGCAGCAAGAGATTCGAAAGAAAGCATTCACCGCGATAAACCTCACCGCAATGGGAAATTCCTGATTTATTAAATAAATCACCCCGCCGCCATGGGGATTTTATGATTGCCAAACTGGCAGTCAAAATGTTAATCGAAAGTCTAGTATTCAGAAGAACTTTTTACGAATACAGAGACGCCCGACTTTGCTCTATTATTCGATTTCAACGTTCTCTCGATCGAGTGAATATGTAAATGGTTCGACCGGGAAAAAGTGAATTAAAAAAAAAAAGGGAGAGAAAGACAGGAGGGGGAATGTACATTGACAGTTGGCAAGCCGGCGAAGAGATCCGAGAGGAAGGAAGAGGTGAAAAGCTTTGCCGCCACAGCGCTACCCAACGTTTATGTGCACACAGAGCCCAGTACATAAATACATGTACCGTCGAAGCGTCGTTTGGTTCTTAAGAAAACATAGAGCAGTGGTTCGTAGCCACGGAGAAGAACGGTCACCGCCATGACGTATTTCCATAGTATTGTTACCTAGCGAGCAACAACTGCACGGGGAAATTTTCATATTTTATTTCCGTATTAAATTCGAACAAGGATACAGTCGTAAAGCGGCGGTTCCCAACTCGTAAAAACGACGTCGCGAGAATTTTATCTATTCGTAAGGAACGTAGAATGTATTTTCGATGCCGGGACTGCGTGTTATTCTCCGGGAAATTATCGAAATTAATATCGCTGATAAACGTAATTTATTCATTGAGAAATTATCGGCATTCGAGCCGCGAGGGAATACACACAATCCTTCCGCGATTGCAAAAGAAAAGCCTTCTACGTGGAAAAAAAGTCATATCCTTGGTTTCACTTTACGGAGAATAGTTTCGGTGAGTGGTAACACTGCAGGCGTTCGTACATAAAAATCACGTTCCTAATAAATTATCTTACGCGGGAGACTGACTCGAGGTACCTTGACTTTAAATGCGAAAAATATAACTTGGACGTGGTTCGAATACAATAGTAAAATAACTGGTGTGTGATGTAAGCGGGCGCAGCAACAAATGTGAACGTAACCTAATACAGGTTTAGATAATCGACGGCCTAACGACAGTCGAAAAAGTGAGACATTGGAAATACGATACGCACTATTTTCGAACAGCGACGTTTCAAATTGTTATTATCTTCGTGTGGAGATTATTGTTTATGGTTTACAAGGTAAAAATGCGTGTATGAAATATAACGATATTTTTTCTTGTTTTCTTCTTTTTTTTTTTTACTTTTTATTTTATTTCCTTGCGCAGAAAGATATTCCGGGCAACAGAGATAACGCACAGTCGATCGATTCTCGTGCGTTCCTCGGGAACGCAGTAGAACACTGGACTCGACCGTTTCACGGAACAATCGTTTCCCGCGTTTCTGTGCCGTTTCTCGCATTCTTCTAACCTTAATCACGCGTGCAGATCATCTGCACGCACACGTTACTGTATGATTTATGACGGAGTTGCAGGTTGCTATTCATGTAAAAAGTAATTACAACCCTCGAAACGACGTTGAAATTAATTTTGAAAATTTAAACAGCGTTCGCGCGTTGAGGCGACTTTGAAAACTTCCCTAACATATATTTTTTTTTCCAGGCACCGAGACGCTTGCGCGGAAAAACAGTGCCTATAGCTCTTTACCTTGAAGAGACTGTTCACATTATTACTGACAATCAGATAATAGTCACTAATGGCATTGATGTAGATGAGGTTTAGTGAAATGCGATAACGTCTGTGAACTTGGATACAACTACCAGCGCGCATGCCCAGTCGTGTTTTCAATTGATTTATTTTTTTTCAAATTGCGATCCAGGTTTCATTTCAGAGATTCAGTCTGAACCGTCGAAAATATTTCGTGATTGAAAAACCATCGATTATTACAACGAATAATACAACGGTGAAAATAAACAATGACAAATGTTGTTTTTTAAACGTGCGTTTAATATCGAGTCGTCAAGCAATTTCAACAAAAATAAATTCACAGTTATGAGACAGAACGCTGTTCCAGTGATCAAAGTTTTACAAAAGTTGTACACGTCGGCTCGTTTCCTCGTTATAACAATTTGTATTTGAGAAAAAAAATGCGCATAATGAAGTATGATACACGTGAACGTATACGCCGTGAATCGATTGTGTTTGAATACAGTGAATTCCGTAGTATCGCTACTACAGTCATACGTTCCATTAACGATGCACGGAGAACGCATTATACAGACGGCACGATATCACCTAATTTTTCGCTTACATCTCACACGTGAATTTCATTTGAAACGTGCGTCGTGGATCACGCGTAAATATCCCTCCGTCGTGAAAGGAACGACGGTGAAAAATTCAAACAAATCGACTCACCTTTATCCATCCCCCGTGGGCAGTGACGACAACATACAGCAAGTACAGATCTATATCTTTCCCGTTGATTTTTGGGCATTTCTTGAACGAAGTCCTAAAAATAGAGAAAATCGATGAATACGACGAATAAATGTGTCAATAAATAAATATATTTCACGGGAAAGTAATCATCAATTCGTTGCCGTGCATCAAATATTCAATAATATTGCAAAGATAAATAAACGCTAAATATTTTTCGAAATGAAAATCAGATTTGAAACGAATAGGTCACTAATTATAAAATCTAATAAGCTCATTCAAAATGAAACCTGAAATTCGAGCGACCACGTATTTCAATTTTCATTTAATTAATTCTAATCACGTAGCGGTAATGTTGGAAGAGTTGGTAGGCAACAGTAGCGGTGGCTCTGTTAGCGACTATTTTAGTTCCAACAATTTTATTTTTCCAATGTTCCGATTGAACCTGATACTTGAATTCTCATCGAAATGGCGATTAGATAATATAATTTAGAACGCTTTATTTCCATTTCCGAATCGAGCGAAACACGCGAACAATGACGTAATAAACGGTAGCGTCTTCGCGTGAAACGATCTTTGTTTGTTCGAGATATTCAAACGATCTACGCGTACTATGTATCAAAATCCAACTGTCGATTCGAAGAAGATAGAGAAAAAGTGAGAGAACGCGGCGTTTACAATGAACATAACAACGGGAAGCGCACAAATCGTCGAACACACACACACACACACACACACACATATACACACATACAGTGGGACAAAGAGAGATATAGAGAGGGAGAAAGAGGAGAGAAAAAGAGAAAGAGAGCGAGAGGGAGAGAGAGAGAAAATTAGCAAGTTCATCGTAATATCGGTACATTGGATTGAACGCATAACCTCAATCGCGGCGAGATACACATTCGATCATTATCGAGAAAGGAAACACGGGACACATGTAAACAAATAGCACACATCACACAAAGAGGCGAGACTCTCTGGAAAACTTGTAAACCAAACGTACATAACCTCAACTTTGTCCACATTCTAGGTAGAAACGCCAAAGTCGATTTACTTTCCAATCGTAAACCAAGAACTCGACGAAGAAACGTTTCGCGCTGATGTGAACATTTAATAATCATTTTCTCGCGCGAAAAAACACACACAGACACACGCACATACACACACAGAGAAAAAAAAATGGGTAACAATTTCGCGCGATGGTATAAAATAGAGGCAAATAATATAACGAACGAGGATCATCGACAATAGAAAGCAACAAGGAATAAAATGATATCCCTTACCCTCTGGTCTCATGAAAGTGACGGAGGTCCTTCAGGAAGTTTTCCCTCTCCCTCTCGTAGGTGACGGGGTCCTTGTTGAGGATCTTGGCCATATTCGCGAGCGATAGAGTGCGTGGGCGTGCTAATCGGGGTGTGCTCTGGGTTTACAGGGCACGTAGGGGCAGCAGGCGGAAAAATAGGCGCAGCAGCACATGGGCGCTCATGAGAGTACATTTACGCCAGGAGTGTCCTGGTGGTACGAGGCAGGAGGAGGTGATGGTAGATAGAAGAGGACGAAGACGAGGACGAGGACGAGGACGAGGACGACCGCAGGTCGACACGGGGTCGCGACCCGCTCCCGACATCGGGTCGTCTTGTCCTGGCCCGAAGTATCGGCCGGTGGCCTCTCTGTCGCGCGCGCGAAACGAGACGGCGGCTTGGTTTTCCCTGTCTGGCTGCCGTACACACACCGCCAACCCGGGAGGATCGTCACACCAATGTATATATATATATGTATATATATGTGTATATATATATCTACATATATATGTATAATATATATATATACAGACACGAGCACATACACGGGCACACGAGCTAGTATCGTGCGTGTCCCTCGCGCTGGGAACTCGCCACGCGTGGGGAAAAATCCGAATCCTCGTTCGTGCTGTACACGTAGTAGGTTCCACACACAGTAGTCACTACCGATCGACCGCGCGAGAGAGCGAACCGCGTTACGGGCACACGGGGGCCGCAACGCGAGTTTCCTCGCGGGCCCGCGATCGATTCACCTGTCACTTGTCAACGAAACGCTCGCTCGGGATACGTTGCGGCACGCACACCTATTACCAACGATAACCGTGAACCGGACCGTTGCAACGAATTCGACCGCGCGGACCGGACGCGGCTGCAGACCGACTTCTCGAGAGCGCGTTTCCCTTAGAGCGAACGCTTGACGTGCGCCCGTATATCAAAATGGCGTCTCCTCCTGCCTGGCATCCATTGGCGAAGCCACGGCCAATTTCCCGTGTACGTTACGATAGCTACGAGCAGCGCCGACCCTACACACCGCGACACCGTTTCCGCTGCACACAACCTCGTACCGCGCGCGGCACACCCTACACGCACACTCTACGTCATTTTACGTGCGACACCGCGTTGCCCCGACTACACCACGGCCTGGCCCTCGGCTTTTTTACCCTCGCCGTACCGTACAAACAAAATCCCGGGTCGCGCAGTATTTTTACTTTCGAAATGGTTCTGGACCCCCCTCGCCAGTGGCGCACCGTTTGTTTGAATTGATCGTACGCCTCGCCGATAGAGGCGCGACCTACTCTGGATCACTCTCGCGACATCTTTTGGCGTCACGTTCGCGTTACGCGTTTCCCGAGAAAAACCGTTCGGCGATCAGTGCGCATGTCTGTTCTTAAGCCACGTTTATATTTGTCGTATTCTTGCTAGGCAGGGTTACCGAACTGGGAGCTCGCGAACTACATAGTGACTTTCCCCTTACGGAGAG
The DNA here is from genome assembly GCF_051020985.1 of Nomia melanderi. Classification (NCBI taxonomy): domain Eukaryota; kingdom Metazoa; phylum Arthropoda; class Insecta; order Hymenoptera; family Halictidae; genus Nomia; species Nomia melanderi. The sequence goes on from NC_135008.1 coordinate 7,180,142, forward strand.
TTACCCTCTCCATACCTATTTTCATCTGCGTGTTGACACTCATAAACCTACTCACATACACATTCTCGAGCAGCTCCTTGAGTGAGGTAGTAGGGGAGTCGCTGATCGCGAGTCACTAGCATCAGGGAAGTATGTCACTAGCTGTTCGATACCAATGTTGTACGGTACCGTTCTTTCATTGCATTAATAGAATTTTTTGTAGTGAAAAAACGTTAAAGAATTCTTCTTTTTACATAGGAGATACAAGTATTTGAGAACGAATTAATGAACGCGTTGTTTATACTCCCACAAGATCGATGTATTGTTTTAACATTCGTAGCGTTGTAAACGTACCTTCATGTTTGGATGTAGGTCGTTTCAGTCTCATTTTATTCCATTAGTTGAAATTAATAAATGTAGAATTTTTGACTTTTGGGTTCTCTATTCGGTAGTAAATATTAAGTTCTGGAAACTGGTCGATTTAGATTGTGAGAGAAAATTGGTAACGTTATTGTGTCAAGCATTTATTACTTCCGGAAACAAGATTAATCGTACCTTCGTTAATTTTATATAAGTTAAGTGAAAAAAATTCTGTAGCAGAAAGGAAACGGTGAACTTGAATATTTTACAATCCTTATAATTTAAATACAGTCTAACAGCGACATAAATTTTCTACAAGTCCTCATAAAATTGACACCGCCGTGATATTGTATCGTTTGTGTTATAATTGTTGATTGCAGTGTTTCCATTAATATTTATTTAATTTTACAATACGTAACAATAAGTATAGTGAAAAATGCTTGTGGTTCCATCTATATTAAAAAGCTCAAATTTACCACATAGTACCATCTTGTCGTCGCTAAATGGCGTTACAATGACTTTCGCGACCCATTTCACCAAAAAATTAAATCATAATTAAAAAATGTAAGAAAAAAATAAATGTTATTTAAAATTACCATTGTATTATACTATAGTAAATAATTTGATATCGGTAAAGTATATTTTTATCTGTAATTTAAGCAGAATTAGTAAAACGGACGTGTAAAAGGTATAGTGGCAACATCTAGTAATATGGACATGGTACTAAAATGTTTAGAAATTTGAAGGTTTTATTATAGATGGTACCATAATTGTCATTAGTATTTTTATTATTTTATAATAATTACAATCGAGACAACTAATAATTATAAATGCAAAGTATTGTATTATGTAAATTTCACGAATAATTTGATATTAGTGGACAAATTTTTATTTATTCTTGTTGCGCTTTTTGCATTTGTTTTGCATTTATTTTACTATATGATGTAAAAATTAATCACATAAATAAAAAAAAACATTTGTATATAAACTTGATAGCAATAAAGATTTTTATTGAAGTCTACATGTCGAATTGATCTAATCGATTGAAAAGCCTTCACACCTCTGTTCATTCAGTATGTCTGCTGTACAGTGATTAACGTGGTAGTGATTATAGTTTTTAAACCCCATTAATTTTCCTACGACAATGCCTTACAAACGTAAAAAACAACACAGGGGAGATTTGCATTTAAAGAAGGGTTGGCGAACGAAAAGAAGAACGAAGGATTTAGACGAGGTAGTTACGAGAATATAACCTATATATGAGAGCATGTGTATCATGTGGTTGACGCTATTTTACGATCGGCAATTATTGTAGGATATCCTTTATTTTAGATTGATGAGGACTTGAAGGACAAAAATATAAAAAATTTATTAAATCAAGAAGTAGATCTCGATAAACCCGGAGCGGGTCAACATTACTGTGTTCACTGCGCGTAAGTTCTCAGTATTTGTATGTTGTTTTGGGTATTATAACCTATCTTTTATTTTTTGGTATGATATAATTACTTCACTTTTCGTATCAATGGTATACGTGAAATTCTCAAAAGCAAGAACAATGTAGCTGCATTGGAGTTGTATAAAAATAATGTTTCTTAAAATTCATATTTCGTATATTGCAAATCTATTAACTTTCTTTTTACAGGAGACACTTTATAAATAATACTGCTTTGTTAGATCATTTTACAACCAAAGTTCATAAAAGAAGATTAAAAGCTCTTGAATCAGAGCCTTATTCTATAGAAGAGTCAGAAAGAGCTGCTGGGAAGGGAAATTATATTGCTCCCAAAAAACGTAAAATTGATACTGTAACTCGTGATAGTTTTAAAATGGATACAGAATCGGATGTTGTTCCACAAACTAAATTAACAAAACTTGATGCATAGAAGTAACTTCGTATGTAAAGTGATATTGATATTCATTCAAGAATTTGTTTGTTTTTATAAATAAGGTTGTCTGTTTGCTTTGTCTTATACCCATAATGGCAAACATTATTCCATATATTGCACGGATGTGTACGGTACCTAATATTTGCAAGTATAGAATTTTGAAACGAATTAATATGTCATTGAAATTGAATAGACAATATTCTTCTGCATTATTTGTTTCTGGAAGAAAAGCTATGGAGATTTGCGCGCATATAACACCATATTTGGACTTTGATGATAAGTTAGTAGACCTTGATATATTTCAAAGAAACTTGACGTCTAGAGGATTTAATGTAGATGCTAAGGAAGTGAAGGAAGTATGGGAATTTTATAAATCAGTAAACGCAGAGAGGGACTATCTGGAATCAAAATTGGAGAAAGTGATATACCAAATGCGACAATCACAGAAAAACTTAACTGCTGAAACAAAGTTGGAATTAGATGGATTGATACAGCAATTCACTGTAGTAAAGCATGACTTAAAGGTTGTTAAAGAAACGTTATGGGATTTAAGTGAATGTGTTGTGGAGAAGATGTTGATGTTGCCAAATGATTTAGATGACAGAACTCCTCTTCACTCTCCTAGTGTACTGAAAACTATTGGTACGTTAAGTGAATTCTCTGAAACAGGAAGTAAAAAGAATCACATTGAAATTGGAAAGGACCTCGGTTTATTGGAATATAGAAATCCTATGGAATATTATATGTGCAACGATGCAGCTCTCTTTGAACTTGGTGTATTGAGCTATGCAGGAAAGATATTCAGTGACAATGATATGATCAGGATAGCAGGTGCAGACTTTAGTCGCAGCCTGGTGGTGGAAGGTTGTGGCATGAATCATGAAGATCCAATGCATGCTTTCATAATAAATAATCACACAGAAGTAGAAAAAAACAGCTCAAATCATATGCATCTTGTTGGAGGTGCAAGCTTGGTCTCATTTTTAGCTATGCACGCAAAGCAATTGATAAATCCGAAGAAATTCCCAGTAAAATATTTTAGTACTGGAAGACAATACACACCTTTCTCACCTACTTCTACTCCACTCGGTTTATTCACTGCATGTCAGGCGTCTGTTGCACATACATTCGTTCTTGTGAAAGATGCAAATAGTCCGGATTATCATGCAGAATTCGAACAACTGTTGAATACTGTTTGTAAACTATACGATAACGTTTGCGATCATTATCGAGTTGTTACGAGATCTGCATCAGAATTACGGCCATGGGAAAGAATGCGAGTTTCTTTTGAATTATGGTCACCATATTTGAAACAGTACATAGAAGTTGGCCATATCTCTACGTGCGGTAACTACTTAAGTAAGAGGCTACTTATTGCGTATCAGACACCAACTGGAAGGGATTTCCCTTCTGCAATAACCGGGACAGTGATGTCGGTGCCACGTTTGTTAGGGTGTTTATTGGAGCAAAATCCAGGAAGGTTTATTATTCCGGAAAAAATTGTAGAACACCTGCCGATAGATCATCCTCTACCTTAAGTTAACGAGGCTACGCACTAAGTTAGAAAGGATTTCAGTTTTATACATAATTTATGTATATTTACATATGCAGATTTAAATTTACTTATTTCTGATGTCCTTTATTTATGTTTGTAATAAAATGTGTACATATTTTATTGGAATAAACGTTTATGATAACATTTATATTTTTCTCTCAAGACAATGCTTATTGTTTGTGCATGGCGAAGTTGGTTTCATCTGCATAATAAAATTGCGATATGAATGTTTGAACATTCCTTTGTCTTCTAAATGTTCTATTCACAAATTGTCAATACTAATTTGGAGAAACCAACATTCGTCATGACCTTGGGATTCGGAGAAATACCAGTTCGAATACGCAGGGTTCTGTATTATACTTTAACTGCTTGGGAACAAAGGTACTGGGTGAATTTTCTGTCGCAACAAGTACCAAGTTTTTTCCGGGGAGCCAGGGAACTTGCTATAACTATGGGTCCAGGTATCGTGGATCAGAGGTCGAGAACATAACATCATTTTTGTAATGATTATAGATCTATCATCATTTTTTATTATAGCTCTAGTTATAACGATCGCTACGGTGAAATGGAGTAAGGAGGCTCATAGGAGACACAACAGAAAGGACCCGAAGTTATACGAAAATGATAAATAAAGTCGCTGTAAGGGTTATGATAATTTGGACAAATAAATCTGACACTTGTTATAATTGGTTTTATTTTAATTTAGTCGAAGTGAAACGAACAATTGCGTATTATCAATAATCTAAAGCACAAATCATAGCTACGCCTCTCTTGATCCAATGTGTCTGAGGTTTCCTGCTGGGTATCTCCATGGCCAGGACAAAATTTGTCGAATGTCCTGTTGTACTCAGTGTTCCCGCTCTACTGATGGTTTTGTAAACGGGGCAGGAATAAATTCCTGGCTTCTTTTGATGATGCACCTCCGGCAGCAGTAAGATTGGAGGCATATCTGTAGACGATACATCGAGAATTTACTAGTTTACTCGACTAACGTAAACATAAGTTCGCGATGAGTACCGGTGTACAACTCTTTTGGCAGGGACTCGTCCAAGTAATCTTTGTTCCAACGACACCCTTCAAGGAAGAGGCCATAGACGACGCAACCATCCTTTGGCCTATGAGTAGGCATTGCGCTTAATACCTAGAATATTTAATTCCTACATCGAACTGTTTATTTTTCTATAATTAATAAATACATGAGATGTGAGTTATTACTCGTACCTGGAAGCTAAACTCAATCGAGTCAATGGAAATAACGTGTTTCCTCGCGAAATTCTGCAGCGTACCGGTCAAAAAGGCTTGCGGGAAATAGAAACCGGAAATCCAGAAGGCCGCGGGTATGCCTCGCGCCTCCCAGGACCTCAGGAACGCGATTCGATCTTTTAAATCGAGGAACCAGGCACCTGCGTTTGCGCAATAACATTTAGGATGAGAGAGATCATCCAAGAGACAATGCTAAGAATTAAAATTGAATATTTTAGGTAATGAAAACGGAGGTAAATGTAGAAGCAACGATTCACCGAGTGGTTTCAAAGATGGATAACCCTTGTCCTGCCAAACTTTTGGTATCCTATTGTTGTATAGACTGTTAGCCACAGTTTCCAGCTGTTCAGACATAACTACAAGACCCTTCAAAGCTTTCAACAAATCCACCAGCGTCGTTCTCACCACTGCCAACAGCCCGTTGTAGCGTATAGCTTCTTGCAACAGCACAGTGTTGAACGACTCCTCGTACAGTACCGGATACCTGTAATCGTTAATTTCGTACAGTGCCTTTCCTCAAGTGGAACTATTTGACCAGAGAGAACTTTCGCGCAAGATAAATTTGAGTCTCGGCCATTCGGTTCGAAATTACTGAAGTGTGTAACTGTTGGAGCAGAACGAATTGACCTCATTAAATTGTTCGAAAGTTTCCTTCGCGGTACTTGTGGATTAACAAGTTATACCCGATAATTTCATCCTAACCATTCGCCATTGGGTTGTTGTTAATTAAGCTTTACATTTTAAGTAAAGTTTTCAATTTCGATTAATGTTAAAGCAATCGACGTCGAAAGGATTGCACCAAGAATTTCGGGCGTAGAGAAACGAAACATGTGGTTGAGAAGATGGAGTTCTCGGAAAGTTAAAGATCAGTAAACTTCTCTGTCGTAAGTGTACGAAAGTTGTCGCTGAATTCATCGCGATGACACGTCGAATATAAGCATTGGAAGTTACCTGGCTTGCATTACAGCTAAGTTAAATATCCCCGGCATATTCGACAGCATGTCCTCGGCAATTTGGGTCGTAACCTCTTCGGTGCTGGCTGCAGCCGCTCCAACTTCCCTCGGCTGAAGAGCGAGAAGCGTTTCGAGGCAGGAATACGTTTCCGCTTGAGCGAAACTTATATCTGCGTTCGGATGCATCCCGAACATTTCGGGCTCGTCGTTCAAGGGGAACGACTTTATGTACTCGACGTATTCCTCGAACGTTGCAGTTTCCGGCAACTGAAACAAATCGAAATTAAGAACTCTAAAGCTGCTGAAGTCCGATACACGCCGTCTATAGGATGAAGGCTAAGAAACCAATTAAACCTCCTGTATTATACAAGATGAGTCGTTTAACGCGGTTAAACACGACAGTCTATTGACACGAACACTCGATCGTTCAACGGTGAGATTGTTTTGTACGCGTTTACCTGATAATAGTGTCCCGCTTCGTCGAACGTGTAAGACGTCGACAGGACCTCTGACTTGTAGTAGTCCCCGAGGATGGTCAAGACGCAGCGACGGTCCCAGTCGTCCGTGATTCGTCCACCGTAGTTAATGTGACCGGCCGTGTATATCAGGACCTGTTGAAACGGCACTTTGAAGCTGCGCCAATCGGATGCAGTTGAACCAGAAACGTGGATCAAAAGTTTACTTTGAACGGCACAGTGTCGTATTCTAAGAGGAACATATGAAGCTGCGAAACACATATGGTCAAGTCACCGTCGGTGAACTCGTATGGGATGTTGAAGCCTAACGGACCAAATTTCCTCCTTTCGAGGAGGGCCGAGTGGAATAGGCCCAGGGCAAATACGAGCCTTTTGAACAGCAGAACTTTCGGATGAGCGGATTCGAGGAAACTCTGCATTTCCATTACCCGAGTTAAATAAGCTCGGAGCATGTTCGCCTGATAACGAGGAAATGGAGAGAATATTTAATCGACCAAATTGTTATATTTATTTGGTTTTCTAACTCGGTTACGAAACATTATGAAAATTCTACTGCGCAAGGAAGAAAGTTTGAGACGCGCTGAAATTCGTTTTTCCTCACTTTTATGCCTCTTGGTGGCTCGATCGTCATTTTACTGCTATTCTGGAGGATGCTGACAGGAAAGTCCGGCGAAGGAGCCGAGGTCAGCCACAACCGGAAGTCGCGATGACTTTTCCCCCTCGACAAAGTTTCGACCAATGTGTCCAGTTCTGGCATCCAGCTTGGCGCCAAATGGCAATTCTGTAATAATAACAATAATGATGATCCGCCTTGATCGGGCGTATCATCGAATCAGTACATTAACCCTTTGTGAACGAGGATTTCTTAAAATATTCCAAATTTTCAACAGAGGTAACTAAATTATGTGCAGAATTTCTACACAGTAGGAAAAGGAGGGACATACCTCGATTTTTTGTTATTCGAATAGTTAAATTAAACGTAGCTAATTTTGCATATGGGATATGAAAGTTTGATATCTCCAAAATGCCGACGTTCGTCCTCATGGGGTTAAAGTATATAATTGCAACAAATTATATCTGTTATCAATGTAACGAAGATAGATCACTATTTAATTTGACCAATGGACAACGCGCGGATCTTCGTAAACGAGTCTAAAGCATTAATTTCCAGCTTAACTTCACGAGGCTTTTATCCACTTCGCTAAGAAGCACGTTCTTTCGTTTTCTCCATTCACTATCAAGTGCCAGAACACGCACCCATCTCGCGATTTAATAAATCATTTCGCTGTTCATTGCCGGCCCTCTCTACATACAAATTTATATCTTGAAGATAAAGGAGATTCCTCCATTTTTTTGTCCCTTCTTTTATCGCCTTAGAAAAGACCCTCTTTTCTCTTATTTTTTCCCCTTCTTACTCTCTTCCTCCCTTTTTCTTCACCTATTTTTCTCTGTTCTTTAAACCAGAACGGTACTTTGATCGACGATCGTAATATTTTCTGTCATGGGAAGCCACGACGAGCCTTTTACACGAAAATCATCCCTCGATTTGTGTGGAAATATTGATGTTACGATGATAGATGTCTTCGCGTAGAAAATTACTTAGCCGGTAGAATTACTCGAATTTCTAAACGATAAAGCTCGTTCACTCCGAGATTCGATAACACTCTCATTGGTTATGGAACGGGTCGTTAGCATTCGAAATTAAAGGTAAGACACTCGAGCTTCCTCTTTACTATATATTAGTGCGCGATTGTCGATGCGTATTTCATTTATTCACAGTTATTATGAAAGGTCATTGAACGTACCCAAGTGTAAAATAACACAGTTCAGTACAGTTGTTCACTTCCAATAATCTTTTATGATCGATTTCGTAACACTTACGAAATTTTAATTCACAAAGATTATAAAATCATAACTATGACTTTATAGTTATTATAAATAAAAATTTGATAAATATCACCTGGAAGAAGCACCAATTGCCCTGTTCCGCGGACATCTTCATCATCGCTTCCGCTCGAGGACCTTGGCCCTGACCTAGAGATATCGCGTACAGTTTCGTGCTCATCTTTAGTTTGTCCGCGAATTTGTACAATTCCGCGGCCGGGTCCGTGCCCACGGATAAAATGAATACGATCGGCGTCGTCGGCGAGGATTCATTGTAAACTGCGGTTAGTTCCGTGGTCTGGGGCTCGACGAACTCGCGACCGAGATGCTTCGCTAGGTACAGCTGCATCGCGTTCGTCACCTTGTCAGGCCGGAGACATTTCAATATCAACATCTTTTGAAAGTCGTCCAACTCCGTGTCCCATGGTTCCGGATAGGGAGCTCTGTAGAGAGGATGTTTTTAATGGGGAACAATTTTTCAGTTATCTTTAATCAACCCAATGCAGTAATCTCTTTGAGGACGAAATGCTTCAGGGATATAATTAGTTTGATCAGAAACCCGCCATTTTGACGGGTGCGGTAGTTCTAGTGTTAATCTTCTAATACTGGAATATTACGGTATTATAATACCCAGAAAAATGAATTTTGAATATTAAAACTGATTATACGGCGTTCCTGAAATTTCGTCAGCTTTTAATTAAGTCTTCAGTTGTCGAGATAAAAGGTGGTATAGTTTATAGCAAACCCGGATTTTTCAACGAGACGAGAGGTTAAGATCAAAAGTTTTGTTTTCTCGAAGAGAGTTTGAAAAACAAAGGTTAAGCTTCGCTTACAGATGCGCCTCTTGAGCGTCGAAGATGTTTTTGAATTGGTTCAGCGACTTCCTGAAGGATTCGACGAAGTTCCGAAACTTGTTCAGGTTCTCGAGCGCTTGGATTTCTTTCCAGCATCGCGGGGTAATCCAATCCGGTGACGGATTCGATTGGTCCTGTGAAGGCCGGGGGGAGTGAAACTTTTTATGCATCCATGGAATAGGGGGTAAATTTCGCAACTGTCCACCCTTCTTTTATCTTTTTTGCAAATTGCGGAGTTTTGCGGCTGGATCCCTCGGGAATCCAAATCCCCTTCCTTTTAGAATTCTTTGGACGTGCACGTTATGGTGCGTTCACGCTAACCAAACGAATGCTGCGACGAATCTGTGCTTATTTAGGTGTGAACGGCTATCAAGCTACTATTGTATGTTCGCATTATTAGATTACATTACCCATGACCAGTTAATCAGTATTATCATATTACTATAGTATTATTATTTTATTATTATCGTAATTTATTTTTTATTATATTATATTATTTTTGTTATTAGTGCCATTATTATTAATTATATTATTATGATTTTATATTATGATCTGCATACTTATTTTAACATTTTAATCACTTCAATATAATGAGAGGAGAGAATTATGGACAATGAAATATTATTTACTTTATTCTACGATGCAATAGTGTGAACAAATTGCGATCGCGTCGAGGAGGTAAATAATACTACGAGAACGTGTGTCCGAGTGTTCGGCGAAAATTAAGTTGTTTACTTACTTGAAATATGTTTATATTGTTTATTATTTCCAATTACAAGAGGTATTGCACACAAAGTTTTAGGTTTTATATTTTAATCTATTTTAACGTGCAAGCTGATGTAATTTCGCTGGAGGTCGAATCGGACAAATTCACTCATTTTGCAATTTTAGGTAGCGAGGAAAATATTGACGAAAATAGACACAGGTAACGAATAAAAATGTATCTCCTAAAGTGCATAATCGTGCCACAGCGCGGTTGAATAAGTATCATTTATAAACGGATCGAATGAAGTTCGTTCTGTGAAACATCGTCGAGTATCTCACCTGGAACGGCTCTGGTCCCGCTAGGAAGTGCCTCCATTCGGTCGGCTCGATTAATTTGTCGCTCGTGCGTATCCGGGCGCATACGAGGAATGCGAAATGCAGTTTGTGTTTTTGGAATAGGCTGCGGCAGACGTTCGAGAAAAGGGAGAATGTAAATTTCTGATTAATGCCTGCGATCCGTTCCTCGATATCCGCTGCGATTAAGAAACAATTCAATTAATGTGATGAGGTCATATGTTGAAAGTTAATCTTTATGTTCGCGATGTGTGAAGTAATGGAAAAACAAAGCATATATATATCGCATATTGTGTGAATTTGTACTTAATTACAATAAAGATAGAAATAACTTCTTCATTTTCAGAACATAAATCAACATGAGATTGTTAGAAAAATGCAGATACAACGCAGATATTGCCAAATTTTCATAAGCACATAAAAGAATCGCAGAACACAAAGGTATGAAAATGGCACAGCTAAAATAAATGCTTCCACGTTTTATTCGATGAAGATGCTTCGACGAGGATCAAAGCTTTAATATTCATTGTCCATAGGGTTCGGGATAAACGAAATGAAAATGAAGCAGACGAATTCCGATCCGTTTTTTCTTCTACGATTCTGGTCCCTGTTCCTTTATTTCGAAGGACGGATCGGAATGTGGGCGTTGGCGTCGCGATAAAAACTTGAATAGCTGTCATAGGCGGAATCCGTGCTTAACGCGTTACTGAAATTTCGAACGCCTGCGGACGTTTATTAGAATTTATTGTTTGGATTTACATTGAACGACCAAAGAATTAATCTTTGGAAAAATTTAATATATTTCCTCTTATTGGAGGCGTATGACGTCAATAAAGACTTCAGAATAAAAATGATTGAATTATTGAAAGGTATTTATGAAAGTACGATAATGCAATAATGGTATTCATAGTAAAGGCAAAACAGAAGATAAAGAAATTTATTAAATCACTAAAAATAATAGAAGAGATAAGTAATATAAGTATAATAACGTTCATAGAAGAATAATCGAGCTTACAATTTCCAAAAGTTTCATCAAACTAGGATACTGAATCCTTAGTATCTAATATTCTGCTTTTAATATTACTTTTTATATTTCGAAATGTAACTACGAAGCGGACGCGTTTCATTAGTTCGTTAAAGGGTGGAGTTCAAAGGATTCATTGAATTATTTTAGAAATCTGTCGTATCGTAATAATTTCCTTATTTTCATAAATAAATTTCATCGAACCTGTAATACTTCAGTCTTTTTCGTAACAGTTATGTCCGCAGAGGTGCGACAAAGTTCAATAGCCTAAGCAGGATCGTTCGAATTGAAATAAATTGTGTGGCAAGGGGTAAACCTTTAAGTATGGGCACACACGTCTATGTAAGTTATCGTGAATTTTGAAACCAGTGAAATTTTCTTTTATAATTTAATTTATAATTAAACAATTATATAGTCGATACTATTGCTATGCAGAGATATTTAAATAAGTAAAAACAAATGGATACAATACTTTTTTTATTAGTTGCCACAAACGAGAATATGTAACATTTATCGGTAAGTTTTAGGCTTCCATACTTAAAGATTAAAAATGAAAAATTTTATTTACTTGTCACTGGAAGGAGAAAAATTGAAATTAAATATTGAAAGGGAAACAATGTCGCAGTACCGCTCTTCTCCGTCGCCTTAACGCTGTTATTGAAGATCTCGACGAACCATTCGAGGGAGTACTGGTACATCGTGTCGATGTATTGTAGGTCGGAGAGGCAGAAAAACAGTATCTGTCCGCGTATCGCAACAGGAATGTACAGTGATCTGGTCGTCTCGATGTCCGCTTGAGTGATCTCCGCTTCCTTCATTTTCGTCTGTTAGGCGCGATACCGGAAACACGATGAACACGTATTAACGCTTCACTTTCTTTAGAGATTTTTTTAACAACAATCGAATTACAATCGTGAACCAACAAGTCTTCTTTAAATAACGTAACGTAACAGCCCCTTTTTTGAACGGTTACCAGAAAGCTAAATAAATTGTTGCTTAATTATTAAATAATAATTGTTTACTAATTACCACTATTGATACAAATTCTCGTTATTTACTTCTCTTTGTTGCGGTGCGACAGTCGAGAAGCTTTCTGGTATGCCTTTTGTTGGCAAGAAATTAAGGATCTCGAAATTACTACTGCAAGACCTATTTGCTCGCGATCCACCTACTTTGATTTCCTCGCTTTTGACTTTGGAAGCTTCTAAAGTGAGAATCAAGTCGATGTCATCAACGGCGGAGCCTTCCGACAACGAGAGCCTGTATAAGATTCTGTCCTCGATCTCCTGTAATTCGCTCCTCATTTCTGCGTTCGATATAATCAACGCGTTCCTAGCGTGCTCCAGATCCGGCCGCTCTTGAATCGCGACGAGCGAGAGCATCTGATCCTCTAGTCCGCTTTCACGCGTAAAAGATAAAGGTCACAGTTCGAGAATTCATATTTGCAGGATGCAGATATCACAGAAGGTAATTTCAATCGTTCACGACCACTTCTGTACACGCGCGAACGAGAGAACTCGTTTCGTGGTATGCAATTCCTTTTAATTGTTAACGGTTCAGCATTTTTTCGTAATCCCCGCTTCATTTATGAAACAATCGAATATTGGCTGAATGTAGAGGAAAGATTGATACGACTTTTGATGTAACAGAATAGAAAATTAAATCTAAAAATAGTAAGAATAATAAATAGAAGTCTGTTACATTTTTATCAAGAAATTGATACGTTAATACGACGTTTATACGACTGTTAAGGATTAAAACGCAATGCACTTAAAAGCATCATGTATTTAGACCGTTATCCAGACGATGTTTCGATTGAAAAAGACGATAACGGACACATGTACGGATTAATTAATTCAATTAACAACTTCCATTGTAATCGCCTGCGCAATTTCTCTCGCGAGTAGTATTATGAAACCAATTACTTTGAAAATGTACTGTAACGAAACAATTCGTGTCGAAACTTTGTTTGTATACGATCGACGCGTTATATGAAAATTCGTTGTATGGAAGTGTTACTACTACCGAGCGTTTAATATGACGAATAAAATATTTGGATGGCTATTATATTGGGTTGATGCAAGAATTTTGACGTTTATTGTACGTGGTTAACAAACAAATGTTTCCCTTCAAAGCAAATAACATCTGTCTCCAAATTATTACAACGTGTTGAAAGGACACTCTTTTCTTCGTTTTTATTTAATTTTGGTTCAGTTTTGGTTTCTTATAAGAAAACGTCAAAACATTTGCATCAAACCAACATTCGAAAAGAGGTGAATTCACTTCAATGGTCACGAATGTGTTAACCGTTTGTCCTACGATTTCCTTCATAACTGTGCTAGGATAACTTTGTCATTGATAATTTATCAAAAAACAAAGCGAAATTCCCAATTCATCTATATGAATTCACTGTTACCTCAAAGCATAAGAATTGATAAAAGAAAATAATATTCAATTTGAACACAGAATCATTGAGTGACATTTCATTTTTGTAACGTGTATTCGAGAACTTCTTCACGAGTCTGACACGATATCGTATTGCAAGAGATTATTGGAAAAGGTTATTGACTTACGTGGCTGTGAGCGCGAAATTAACCAGCAAGATCTTCACCGAGGTTTCCGGTGTGTAATGGGGATTCGATAGTCTTGTGGTGAGAAACAACCGGAAGTCGCTTTTGTAGGGAACGATGTTTTCTCCGATTTTCACGCACAGTTGTCCGCCGTGTTCGAATAACGATCGCATTAGTATTGGATCCAATCCGGCCTCCAGCTGCAGACCAACATTCTCTACGAGGCAAGCTCTACCGAATCGAACGCAGGACTCAAGGACACGAAGGATGTCCTTGTCCGTCATTTTTGCAACGGATATCCCTTGATCCTTGTACTGCCGAGAACAGAAAATTCAGCAGAGAATGTAACAAAACTGTACACAAACAGAAAGCGATCCATCTTGGTAAAATAAGTAAAATGTATTTTAGGACTTTATAACGGAATCAAATCTCCTCGTATTGTGTTTCCTTGGCGGACGAACCTGCCTTCGAGAAAATTAAAAAAAATACACCATGAAACAATTACATTTGATTATGGAAGATACACTCGGTCGTTTTGTTGAAATATTTTATTATTTAATCGCAGGTTAAAGTTTATTCGTGCAATACGTAGATTGCAGAAGTTTCGGGAATACGAAATTCAGTCGTTTATGTTATTTCGGTGAAACTTTATATTTTTAACCTCTTGTACTCGGAAGTCCTATCCGAGGGGACATTTTGAACGCAATGTTAAACGCTTCGAGTGCAAAGGATTAAATTTAGAAGGTGCTAATACAGCACAATGGAAAACGTATTGATGTTGCCGGATATTTTGAAAAATATAAACATTATTTTAAATATTCTTTGCAACAACCCACGTACTCCGATTTTATATGGAATAAGTATCACGTTTGACATTTGCTTCTTGTTTCTCGATTGTATCACGTTCACTTGAATACTTAATACTCGCATATCTCATCAATTATTGTTTAATAATACCCAAGTGATATTTCATGTTTTAGCTGAGCATCGGACGAATTCGTGATGCGCTCAAAGGAATGTTCCCCTCTTCAGTACATTAATTATACAGCGACAGTGGTTTCGCTTCAAATTGAAGGGAATTTAATCGATATCCGGCAATACTCGATTCGAAGTTGGTCTCAGGTGCTCGTAGGCGAGGTGAACGAGAAAGAAATCACGATGATGATGCTTTAAGCTCGTTAACTCCTAGATACCAGTTTCTAATGGCACAACAATAGTTAATTGAAAGACATTAGTTATTGCTTCCCCGAGAAGGATCTGCGGTGAATTTATCATATTCATAGTTATTAAAACGTTTAACTAAATGTCCCTTTTGCCATTTCGTCCAACAATATAGTATCCATTTTTCGTTCGGTTTAAGCTGAAATTCTACCATTAAATTTAATACTCACTCTTCCTAACGTGCGTTACAACTAAATGTGTATAAAAAATATAATTACATTAAAAAAACATATAATATATAGGATAATTATCTGTGAGATGGCTCGATCTCATTTAGATTGCCAAGTATCTATATTTTCAATTGTTTATGGTGGGAAAATTTTTCACAGAAACCTATTTAACTATTCTTCATATCTGCATTTGCTTCCATAAATATATTCTTTTTTGTTAGGTATTAATGATATTTACGATGTAGTAGTTCTTTTAAGAAAAATAGACGATCTCTGATCGACTTACCCTAAATACAGTTACCACTGAAACTATTACTTTCGACTGATTCATACGAACTTTTCGACTTTTGCAAGTCTGACAGACTTAATTCTCACCAGAGAACGTATCCACTTGTTCGCCTGTGCTTGGGGATCGATGAAAAGGGGCCAGCGTTTCGAGTGCATTGCTAGGACCGCGTTTTCCACGGACAAAGTGTCCCTGGGTAGACCTTCGATCTGCCATTTTCTTATCTCCACTTGATCGCCCAAAGTAGAGACCGGGTCGCTACCCGGTGTGTGCGGCACACCCTCGAGCACTTTTTGCCAGGAAGTCAATAGACCGACTCGATATGTATCCGTGAAGGGCGTCAAGTAAGCTATTGCGCCTGTGATATAAAAAGGGAAAAGTAAGTGGTTCGGAAAGGGCAACGAATATTCGGAAGCGTCAGTTCCATGTTATTCAACACTAAAACTACCGAGCAATTAAATTGACTGTTTGAAATTCCTCCATAGAAACTCCAAGAATGCATCTATCGAGACTTTAATTGATTTACAAACCAGTATTAATAATTCAAAGAAACATCTGTCATCTTTTTAACCCTTAGCACTCCGGGTTGTTTTGTAATCTATCAGTAACTGAACTAATTTTTATAGTATTCCCAGCGAAAATTAGAAATGCTGTAACATTTCTTCGATCTTTCATTTTCCTTGTTAGTAAAACATTTGGATGTGTGAAAAATCGAATAATTTTAGGGTGGTTTCTTTAAGATTCATTAAAATATTTAATATTATAACTGGTGCAATATTGGAGTCTACAGAGTTCAAAGAGTTAATAATTGCGAAAAGAAATCAGAAATGGGTCATTTTCACTGTCTGGTAGTTTCAGTGTTAAAATTAAAAATGGAGAAGTTAGCACGTTAGTTGTCAGCCGTTACTAGTATTTCGCACATTTGTGAATAACAGCGTAGAAATTCAGGAAACATCGAGAAGGTAATTCAGAGAGAAACTGAGAAAGAAAATTGAGGAAGGAAATAGCAAAGTAATTTAGAAGAAGTTAAAGCAAGCTCTCGCTTTCCTTCATAATTATTATTCAGTCTGTTTTCGTTTAATCGCAACCTCATTTTTCCCAACCGTGCATACTGTATTTGAGGGCAGAGTTTCATCTTCGTTTCGTTGAGAAAAAAATATGTGAAAATAGCTAATAAGAGTTCCCACTTGTTCGATAACGTTTTCAGTGTAACAAACTAATCACCGAATCAAATTTAGATAATTCATCTCAGTGGCATTCGCTACAGGAAAATTCTCGGTTCACTGGCGAGAAAGGAAAAGAGAAAAATGATCCTCAGCGGAAATAGCGGGCGAACACACGTTGTTGAATTTTTACACGCGATACGTCAGGGATTTCATCAGAAAAACCGTGTAGTCAGTTTCGCGCGAGGACAGGCGGTACGTGGTACAATCTTGATCCGGTGAAAAGTTCTAACGACTGCTACTAAAGTAGAATGTGATAGCTATTGGTCAGGCGAGTGTAGTGTGGCTCTCATTAAACCGGCCAAGTAGGACAAGTGCCATTCAAGTAGAATAGACCGACGTGTGCTCAGACAATTTAACAACTGCTTACGTTCCTCGTCCTATCAGAGAAAGTTATTCCGCGAAACGTTACGTCGATTAAACAGTCTTTCCGCTTCCCTTTCCACCTACGATGCACAATTCAACGAAGCGAAAACTACCTTTAAATTCCCTTACCCCTTGACCTACAATATCGTGTCAGACTCGTGACGAGGATTTTAAACTGAATTTGAGAAACGCAATTGTTATTTGTGTTTCTTTGAGTACAAATTAAATATTACTTCTCCATTGTCAATCTTCGGAGTAAACGTGGATATAACAACATTTTCTCTTTTCCTAAAAAGCTATTCGCGACAAAGCAATTGTAACGGGTGTAGATAAGAAATAAATCGTACTCCAAGGGGTTAACGAAAATCCAACAAAATACCGTGCAGCCTGTTTCACTTTGTAGCATTTATTGTATGCTGACGAAGGGATCTTCGTTGATCGAGACGAAGCAACATTGATCAAGCTTTATTCGAGGACTCAGCGTTCTGTTGGTTTATTCGGTCTCAAGGATTTGTCCCACAGCGAATACAGTTTCTTCGATTCTCTCGTTTCGTTATGGGAACATCACAGTTGAATTCTAACCGGAAGCAAGCAGGATATCCCCGACGGCGTTTGTTACGGACATATTTATGTCAGCGACAGACGACAACCAGCGGACTTGTTCGTCGGCAAGGCCGACGATCAGCCTGACGGCCCTCCTCATTCGATCCTCGCAAAGCTGCTTTTGCCTCTCCAGTTCCGCCCTCTTTTCCTCCTCGGCGCGCAGCTGGGCTCGCAGCCTCTCGATACCCTCCTCGACTTCTCGCAGCCTCTGTACCGCGGCTAATAATGCGTTCTCCGTTTCCTTGAGCGCCTCCTCGGCCTTCGCGAGCGCCTCCATCTTCGGTTTCACTTTCTCGTTGACGAAGTAGTAGTTGTACATCGCGTGCACCCACAGGCACAGCGAGTGGCATGCCTTCGAGACGAATTGGATCTGGAATGTTTTTCATCGCGATTGGTAACAAATATTGATGGTTGTTATAATTAACGAATGTAATAAAATTAATCGTGAATGTTACTTAGAAGAAATAATACGATTAATTTCCAATAGTTTGAATAAGGAATAATCAAATTAATTGCCAATATTTTTAACGAGGAATAATCAAATCAATTGCTAATATTGTTAATGGGAGATGATGGAATTAACTGGCAATATTTTTAATGGGACATAACAGAATTAATTCCCAATATCGGCAAACAGAAATACTAAAATGAATTGTCAATATTGTCAAAGAGAATAACACAATTAATTGGCAATATTGTTAAACAAAAATTTAATCGTCAATGTTACTATAGAAAAGAAACTTCTCGTCAATATTGTTGGAAGGAGGAGAAGATTAATCATCGCGATAATCAATTTCGTTTTGTGTCGTTCCAGTGTACTGTTCTCAAAATTCGAATGTTTCTCTGGCGCACCTTGGCCGGCTGAAAATTCGGGTCTTCGATGTAGACGTTCAGCTTATTAATCATCTCCTCGGTGAGGTTCTCTTTATCGTAATTTTCCATCATGTGCAAGAAGTGGCCCGGATCGCTGAGCATTTGGCTGCCGGGCGTCCAATAATCAATCTTCGTCCCGTCCTTGCCGAATTTCCCTGTCTCGGTCTACGGGGAAAACGGAACGATTTCCACGCGTGCGTTAGCGCCGAGTGGCGAAAGAAGGGAAAAAAAGGAAGGAGAATGGACAGGGGAGAGAAGAAATATTAAAACGAGGCTCTCGTCCGTTCGAATTCACACGGCAACCGAGCAACCACGAAACGAGCGGATCGCGTATCGTTATCGATATGCGCAGTACTATCGAATCACTGTAGAAGCCGCACACGTTGAACAGTGGCATATAAAAATAGAACAAGGAAATACTGGACTAATCGTACTTTTAATGCCTTGATTTACAATATCGTGTCTGACGGCGAAGATTTTGAACAGAATTTAACAGATATAAATGTCACTCAGTTTCGTTGAATTCGAATAGAATATTATTCTTCTGTTATTAATTATCATATCTTACACTAGGTATATATATATATAGAATACACCTAGGATTTTTCTCTTTTTTAAATTAATAATGACAAGGCGGCGCGTCGGTCGTAGTTGAGAAGGAAATCATAAGGCAAGGTGTTAACGCTAGAACTACCGAGCCAGTAATATGAGCAATATGTAATCATAAAAATTGTAATATATAATATATTGTTGCCACAATATATTCTCTTTCGGTTCTAAAAGTTAAATAAATTGTATATTGCTTTCATTTGATAATTAAGAGCGATATGTTTGTTAAAGTTATAATTGATCGAAGGTATTACATATTATTCGAAAACCGTGTTACATTGTTCGTTCTACGGAGTCAGTTAGTTTTTAAAATGAACAGCGCGTTACGTCACGTTCAATTACATCATGGTTACATCACACAGCAGGTAGATATCTCGACAATTCAATATGATTTTCTTTCTACAGTTATTATATACTGCAACATTACATTACATATTGCACAGCTCATGAATACCATTTATACTAACTCGAACATTGCAGTCAATTATTATTAATTGTGCCACAATTTCCGGGAATCGATTCATTCGAATTTTCCATTGAACGCTACTGGATTGACAAGGCGTAAAGTGTTTGGGGATGAGTGTGCACGAACCTTGATGGGTTTGACATTGTTTATGATGCAAACAGCTTCGATGACCAACAAGACGCCGACCGGCGGCCGTTTCATCGCTTTCACCTCGGTAATGTCGTTTCTATTCAAAGCTTTGAGGCTCTTCTCCGCAGCGAGCAACATTGGACGAGCTTCACCTGTAAAATATCGATCGCGCGTTACGTACACAATCCAATTCCATCTGGCTCATCCATTTTATTTTAATTGTACGAAATTAGTTTGTGACGTTCACTTTACAGGAAAAACTTCCTTTGTATATTAACGAAACATTCCCATAAACCAGGTTTTCGTGTACAGATTTAAAACCGAATTTTTCTGCTGAAATATCCAGCGAATATTGTTTTCGCCGGCCTTTATAAAATCTGGAATTCTGAGTTTTCGTATTGTAACCCTTTGACCACTAATGGCGTCTAAAAGCAAATGAATTCTAATTTAACAATTACATTTTCCGTTTGTCAAATATCATATAAATGTGATTATTTTATATTGGTTTAATTTAGTCTAGTTCAGTGTTTCGATTGTTTCAATATACTTTCTTCGGAATGCGTGTTCAAAATTCCAGCATTCTCGGTGCAGGTCGTAACTGACCTTTCGCCAAGGGGTTAAAAATTTGGTTTCTGTGCATTGCTGATGTTCATAGGCGCATAACCTTGTGAACTGAAATTACATGTCTCACTCTTATTGATTTCGGAAATTATTTTATGAATATACTGTGTCGTAAGTAAAATAATTATCTTATTTTCATGAACAAAGAAGCTGTAACACTTGAATTTTCTTTCAAATAGTCGTGTCCGCAGGATTGTGGCAAAATTAAACACCGTAAGCAGAAACGTTTGATTCGAAATAATTCGTCAGGCAAGGGGTTAATTCACGCTGCTCGGAATGAACTGGAACGTACTTAAATCGGCCTCGGCTTCGTCTTTGATCGCTTGATTGTCCGCCTTCATCTTTGTCGCGGTAGCTTCTTGTTCTTTGGCCTGTTGCCTCGTCTTCTCAGCTTCCATCTGTTGCGAATAAATCAAGTTTCAGCCGATGTTTCGGGGATAACGTCGTGGATAATTCAGCCGTGACCTGCGGCGAATCGGATGCAGACACGGACCGGATACGCGGAAAACAGTGTTTCATTTGGAACGTCTGACAGCAAAAGTGATTAACTGGAACTAACATAAATTGGAAAACGTCGGCGTTCATTCCGCGAAGATCGTCGGAACAGTGGCGTGATCTACCGCTGGGTCACAAGGTATGCGCTCATTTGGCGTACAAATGGGCGTCGGTGTTGACCTGTTAATCAATCGTGAGGCTGCAGTCATAAAATGCTGCGACGTCGTACAAATTGTGCTGCACCGTAACGATGGTGTAAACAATGGTAATACTGCGGATATCTGGCCGAGAAACTGATTTCCATCGAATTGAGAAGTGTTTTGAGCGAATTTTTACTCTGATAGAAATTTCGTAGAATATTAATGCATGCAGCATTAGTGTTATGCATTCTGATAAATTAGTCATTGAATTTATCAATTGCCCTATCTAATTTATCAATTTACAGAAGAGGCTCAAGAACATTGTCACGAAGATTTCAGAAGGATTAGGTGTAGAAATAAAATTGGCGTTAAAGAAATAGTTTTGGCAAATATTTTTACCCGTTTGTTACCTAATGTTAGTAAATTATTATTCATGTCGATACACTTTGCCACTGTTCGTCGGAGGTTTGTTAAGTTTTCAAGGAACTTTTTAATACGTTGGATGTTACTAACGGTATCGACGGTCATCCTTTCAATCATCTCGGCCGTCGCTTCGGCCGCTTTCTCCAGTTGCGGTTTCATCTTCGCCAGTAACTCCTGCATGTTCTTCACTTCAATCTCCGCGCTCGCGAGCTTGTCCAAACCTGGATATCAAACGCGTTTACCATATACTTTAGACGATCGATGTCCAACCTTTTTAATCTCTTCGTTACTAAGCTCGCGTAACTCTTTACTATCAACAATTTGGAAGAAACGCAGAGTTACAAGTTAGTTTTCTATATTAATATTTATATTTTACCGATCCATATATTGTACACTAGAATAATTGTTCATAACATTAGAATAACATTATGTAGAATCACAATTTTAGTGCTTCCCTAATGTGCTGAATTAATTTTGCAAACTATCCCGTAGAACTACGTGAAACTACCACCTGAATAGCTTCGATGCGAATATCAAAATTAGAACATCAAGAACACTTCAAATTATAAAGGTTCTGAGTAAGCACGTTTCAAATGGTAGGGCAAACGAATTGACGTAAATATTATTCCCTTAGGGGATGCAATTATGATTGGTACCTTCAATGCGACTCGAAGTCCTGTGATATCGATTGTTAAAGACTATGAAGCGTTTGTTTAGGTTCTACTTTCAAAGTCACAGAGCAAGCACAGCCAACCTCTGGCAGTTTTGTTTACCCCCATATTTACTCTCATCGCCGTGGGACCGGAACAGTGTGTATGTATACGTGCGTGTGTGAATGCTTTGGTAAATACACTAGAACTGAACATTCTAGGCCAGGCTTTCCTCTCAAGCGTATTTTTCTCGTCAACGCTATATAATTAGCCAAAAGGGACGAGGTAATAATATGTGGGTTGGAAAAGAACTTTGTTCTGAAGATGCCTTTAAGAAGTATGGTAACGATGGAACATATATTCTAGATAGAATCACT
The DNA here is from genome assembly GCF_051020985.1 of Nomia melanderi. NCBI lineage: Eukaryota > Metazoa > Arthropoda > Insecta > Hymenoptera > Halictidae > Nomia > Nomia melanderi. The sequence goes on from NC_135008.1 coordinate 7,202,657, forward strand.
GAGAATATTCTTGAAATATAAATGATTTGTTTCACATGAATATTTCGTTCTTTCTCAAATTTACAACGCTTTCCGTTCAACTCACTATAAACGGGCAGCAGATATTGTGCAGTGAAAACGTACACGAGCTAAGCACGACGATTAATCAGCACATAATGTTATCTCAGTGGCAGATTTCTGTTTACGTTTGGATGGACTATAGTAATAGGCTACAACAACGAATTCTCTTCTTTCCTAATCAAACAACTGTTAGTAATTATTATTTGCTTCATTAAATATCATTAGTATCATTATCGTTTACCTTATTAATTATTACTTGTATCATTATTATTTACTTTATGCATTGCCATTAATATTATTCCTTCTTATTATTATTATTTTCGAATCTTAATAATAAGACAGAATATAATACGTTATTTACATTTTAAATTCATCTAAATCGTAGATCAAACAGCACCGCAGTTTCATAAGCCGCTGCAATAATCGATTAACCGAATTCGTGCGCACATTCGCCACATTCTTCTTTGCTTCCGCTAACAAATGTTTAGTCAATCGTGGCATCGAGCATTCCAATAAATCCAGCGGACGCGACCGTTCCGGGGAAATATTTATAGACCATGGAAGAAAATCGATTGGTCCAATGTTGGCGCGTATCACGGGCTTCCATCAGACGGGCTTTGCCTAATTTATCGTTCGCGAAATTAGCCGCGCGGGTCCTTCACCTCTGACCCGGGCGACTTCGGGCCGTTTGTGAACGATGTCTCGCTACGTCTTTTTATGAATTCCTTTGACGATGCGCTGCATGCCCCGAAATTGAAATTTTCCCGATATTTTTTTCCCGAGGCTTTTTACGGGGAAAGCGCGATTGGAGCATAGGATTCCGCTCGCGAAAGTATTACAGATGTTTCACTAAAAAGTAAATAAACGCGACCCCGCCGCTTCAATATTCGATAAAATCTGCTGCGAATCTATGACATACGCGTGCGTATGTTTACCATTCTTCTTTTTTATGAAACAAAACGGTTTTTCATGCACGGATTTACTTGTTGTCTCGCGTCCGATGCTCGCGTGATTGTCGCGCTCGCGATCGTTCCCGTGAAATCGAATCAACGAGGCGTGACGGTACACAACCGCACGGAACATAACTGCGTGCTATGTGTTCAGAATGTCAGATGGTTTTTTCACGTTGCTCGGGTCTTTTCTCAATTATTTCTGTTTTCCTTAGTTAATCGATTTTGGATATAATAACAGAAGATTAACAGGTTGATCGCCGTGCCAGTAACTGGCGACCGACGCTTCTGAATGACTAGAAAAGAATCGTAACATGCAGGATAACCGATGTCGAATGGAAATGTATAATAACGTAAGTAAGTTGATAACAGTGTAATGCAAACATTGTAATGTCAAATAATTAATAATTGTTCTTGCTTCTCTTTGCTACGAGAGAATAACTCTACGGAAAAACGTAATGATCTGTAGTTATTGAATACCGTTGACAGAATGAAAAATCAAGAACCAAAGAGAAATTCTATTCTTTTGCGGTCTACTGATGATAAAGATATATTATGGTGTGAAATCAAGGGACGAGGTAATTAGTTCCTGCGGGATCCGACTTTGTTGCAAAGAAATCTGCGCGCGAGCAGCGCAAGCGTAATTACGAACCTGTGGTCAGACGATTCGCCGCTGCAACGAGCTCGTTTTTCTTTTTGCTCAAAAGGTCACCGTAGCCGGAAAGTAATTCCAAGTAAGATGTCGGCGTAACGTAATTGTGACGATTCAGTTCCTGTTTAACAAAGCCATCAGATTTTTACATAACAATCATACCAGATTTTCTTAACAACATCGATAAGACACAATTAGTTGGAAGATTCAGAGTTCATTACTACGATGAATATTAACAGTTATTTCTTTTATGTAAACGAGAAGCTTTCGTTACGAGAAATCGTACGGTAACTATTTTGCGTTGATACTATAATCGAACTCAAACAAGACTAATACTCGATCCTTTGAAGTTCTCAAATAATACTTTGAACAAATTTCTTCGTTAAATGGTTAATACAAAAAAAAATGATGGCACGGATTCTCACCTTTAAGTAAACGTCGCTTGCCTCTGTCACGCTGGAATGCATGTACTGGCACATCCTGACGATCGATCGCAGGATATCCTCGGTGATGGAGTCGTCTTTAATGTCGGCTAGGAATCGCGTTGCTACGCTCTAAAACGCGATCCATTTGAAATACCGGTTTGCAACGGGTCATTTTTTAATAATCACACGATTCATAAAACATTATTCCTTAAAGATACTGTTGCCGCGCTCAACGTCTTAACATTGTCAAGCTAGGTTACACGTAATTATTTCATACTTTCAATATTTAATAAATAAGACGATAGTCTACGAATTACGATTCAGTAAATAAATAAAAGAATAAATGAATTATTAACAAATAATTAACAGCAGCACAAATATGTGACACGTAGTTGCGAACGTGTTAATAAGCAAAATTATTGCACATATCCGTGTAAAATAAATGAAAACAAAATGCTTCGTGTAATATTTCGCCAATACTCTGAATTATTTTCCAGCGCGAAAAGGTTAATCGCCTTCGCCGGCGGACGCGTTCCTGTGTTTACCGTGGATAATACTACATAATTCATTCTGTTACGAACCTGAAGTGCCGCTTCCGGCCACGGGCAGAACCAATCGATCGTGCAGCAGTTCACCAGCGCCGGAAACTGTCTGATCCGGCCGCGGAAAAGCTCGCCGATGGGGCTGCGGGCAAATAAAACCGTCGCCTGATGTAATTAGGTCGCGACAAAAGGCTGGTCAATTCGTTATTGGGTTTGTCAACTAAAGTAGGCAGCGATACTGGGATCTAATAAACGGAATTGTTCAATTGGTTACGACCGCTATCGGATCATCGAGGGAAACGGATTAGCCTCGAGCATACCACGCGTCGCAATTTTGCCTTGCTTCTATTATTACTGTCATTATCATCATCATCATTATCATTATCGTTACCGTTATTGTTGTTACGCAATAGTGAATATTTAAGCTGATACGAGAGAAACAGAGGACCATTAATTTTCAGCTGGAGCAAACTGCGCGATTGTATTTGTTGAAATCATAAACACAACGCCGATAGATAATGCACCATATTACATTTGCACTCGAAAGGAAACTCTCAGTCAGTGCTCGATTTGATACAGTAAAATCATATAGTCTTATATATAACGTTAAGCGTTGTACAATGCATCAACATGTGAAATATTGGAGTCAAATGTTGCACGTTTCTAGTGAAAAACTTTCGGGTGCAAAGGGTTAAGACATCCACCGTCAACTGATCAAGGAAATCACGAACATGCGACGATAGCCGTTAAAGCGTCAAGTGACGGCCGCGTTATCGGGTAAAGTGATTGATAGATAACGTGTCACGTGTCGCGCGTTTCGGTTCAAATATTTGCCGCGCGGATCGCTTAGCGTGAAAACACGACTGAATGGATGGGAGCGTGAACGTTTCTATGGACGTTGAAACACGCGACGAAACAGGCATCGCTACGAGCGATTGGTTTCAGTCTTCCACACTCGTCGTTTGAGTGCCTGATGTATATAGTTTGATGTAAAAGTTTCGGGAAAGAATGAGAATAGTCACGAGTAAGTTTGAATCAACGACTTTATTGTTTTTCAAAATATTCTCCTTCAACATTAACGCATTTTCCGTTATGTTGTCTCTTAACAATAGTTACAAGTAAGTTTGAACTAATGGTTTTATTCTTTTTCAATATATTCTCCTTGTGTATTAACCCTTCGAACTCTGTAGACTCCAATATTGCACCTGTTCTAATATTAAATATTTTAATGAATTTTAAGAAAACTAGCTTAAGATTATTAGATCTTCCAGATATACAAAGTTTGTACTGAGAAGCGAATTAATAGTCTAAGAAATGTTATAACATTGTTAATTCTCAGTAGGACTACCATCAAAATTGGTAGGAGTTGCTGACACGTTATACATTTTTCATTGTGTCGTGTCACCACTTTCTAAATTTAAAAGTGTGAAGCTTTAAGAAAATAATAAACAACTGAATAACAGCGGATCCTCGAAACTTCTGCAACAACCTACGTACTATGAAACCTTGAAAGAGACTCAAACCTATCGCTTGTAGCGATGCTATTATCGTGTATGGGAGTTTTTACATCATGTCGCAAGTAGATACGGACCTGTCACAGTCAGACGCGTTTCAATGGCGGCTTGACGTGGACGCGTTCCTCTTCCCGTGGGTAGCGTCGCGCGATTGAAAAAGAAACAGGAAACCACGTCTACCATGGTGTCACGTTAGACGGAAGAAGACAGGAAAACGAACTTAATTAACCGCTCGCTTTACGGTTTCTAGAAATATTTTGACGTTATCACTTCATTCACCACTTTTACTGCAACAACTGAATGAAGACTGATCGTTTCTATAACAGTGACATTTGACAGTGTCATTGTGTCTTGCGCCGTGACATCAAGATAAATAGGCAACGACAGATTATATTCAATTTAAAGAATAAAAGAATTCTGCGGTTGACGTCGATTGTAGGAAAGCAATTTAGTATTTGCCAATACCGTGGCCTTATATCTATCACTTCATTCATCGAGTTTAAAATTCCATTTGAAATTCCGCATTTCCTTCCGCTCATTTAGCTTTATATCGACTGGTATTAATCAATTCTTCAATTCACGTCCTTCCTTTTGTTCCCATTTCCACTAAAGGGACTTTACCGTCTAACTCGTTTATTTTCACTTTGCGGCCCATCATTTAACTGGTGATGATAGGTACAGATATAAACCAACTGTCGCATTGGTCAGTAATAACGCAAGCAGAGAATTGTTATTTATCAAACGAAATGAACTCGAAAGGAATTGTCAATCCAGCGAATCCCTCGTGGCTCGGTGTACCATTTCATCCACGGGTCACGAAAGCAACCACGTGGCCAACTGTAATCCCACGAAGTGAGCTCGATACCAATTGAACGGCAAGTCCCTTTCCCGATGTACCCGTCCACAATTATTAAGTTATCCCATAAGTTCGACTGCAAGGCCGATTAGTCTTTCGAAACAGCACCTACACGACTTCCTCTAATTCTGTACCAGGTTTTCGTTAAATAAAGTTAAGTAAAATCAATTTTGCGAAGTTTCCTGCCTCGAAGCGCTCTCCCAGAGTCACCTCGACGATAATACGACTGCTGGTTACGAATGAGACCAGCCGTCCACGTGTCGATCCACGTATCGATCGCAAACCGATAGCACCGGTAACCGTCGAATGAATTTTATTCGATATCTGGGACAAATATACGGCGCGCGCGATCGTCAACGAGCCCCGGGCCAATTGCCTCTAAAGAAACTTATTACTCGTGAAATGGGGATAGTCAGCGGTCGGATCCCCGCGATCCCAATTTCCGTGTACGCTCCGCTAGCCGAGGAGGACGGGCTGTCCGACGTTATTAGCGATAGTTAGCCCCCCCAAGTTATTTATTCCCGCTTCAATTCGGAATGAACGAGGGCCGGCGTACCCGGCCGACTGGAAGGTGGAGGGAAAAAGCGGTGGTCGGGCGAGAAACGGGAACAAAGGGGTGGATACCCACCTCATCGTGGCGACGAGATGCAAATTGTTCCGAACCGTGTTCACGTAGGCGGAAAAAAGATTGCTCCTATTGATCTGGAGGCCAGCCTCCTGCACCCTGCCACGCATCGCGTGGAATATCCTCTCGATCTCGTCGCTTTGGTACACGCCCGGCACGTCGCCGTTGTTCAAAACGCTGTTCAGGTCTTCCAGCATCGACTCGTTCTTTATCTGGAAACAAAGAAATGCTTTATGAATTTCTCCACGTTCGCGGGAATTTATTGTCCGTGTGCCTGCTTCGAGAACCACGTTGACGATCTCGCGTTAGGGTAGTTTTAATCGTTTCAGCGGTGAGCAAATGCGAAATCGTTGTAACCCTTTGCACTCGACGATACCTTTCGTTGTAAATATTTCTTTCCGATTGTTCGTTAATTCTTTGATTGTTATTATTCGTTGGCCCCTGGTGAAATTTCGGTGATACCGGTTGCGATTTGCAGAAAGAAAAATCTTGCGTCGATTAACGGTAGAATTATCCAGTGTTTATTGGAGTTGATATGTTATACTTTTAAAGATTGTAGAAATACATTTTCCTTCGATTTATTTTTGCATTTGTCAGTGTATTTAAGTGAGACTATTTATTTTGAAAATCATTTCGGATTTTATGATTCCAGATTCAGTATATCGCTAGGAACAATTGAAAATGTAGTTGTTTCAGAGCTTAAATGAAATGTTTATTCAGCATATGATTAATAATAGGTATTACTTTATTCTTAGATTTCATTGGTATGCGCCTGACAGAATACTCTTAGGAACTGTGGCATTGCTTTGGAAATTACAATATACTCGGAAACTAGAACTGAATGGTATTATCAACCATTGAAATTCACTGCTAGGAGTTGCAGTACGTTGGGAACTACAGCGTTGTCTTGAGAATTACAATATTGCCTCGGAAACTACAGTATTGCCTTGAGAATTATAACATTTTCTTCCGAATTATAGTATTTACTTGAAAATTACAGTACTGCCTTGGAAACTACAGTGTCACCTTGAGAATTACAATACAATCTTAAAAACTTCGGAGTTAAGAAAAAATAAAGATTCGCCAATCTTGAGAACTATAATTCCCACACGTCTCAAATACGTTGAACAAATTCGATCACGAAACGAATAGAGGAAGTTCTTGCTTCATTTCTAAGGGGTCGTCGCACTGGCGATTCAGCTTCGTCGTTCGTCGACATTCGATCGCGTCGCTACATCCATGATGCAAATACAACACAATGAACACTATATTTACAGATTTGTCTCATATTCGGATTCATCGGAAAACGAGAATTTCGCGTAGGTAGAAATGATATTTTCTTGGTCCCTCGATTTTTCGCGCGACGAGAAGGACAAAGTTCGTCGGTCACGCGTGTTCCCTTCGGGAGCAGCGTGAAAACTTGAATATTTTTCGCGAATGGATCGAGGATTTGAAAATTTTCATCGTGAAGGATCGAGAATTCGAATGAGCACGGCGAGAAAGAATATTTTTATATTCGTACACTGAGAGAATTATTCCCCGCGTCCATAAAATCAGTCATTTAAAAGTAAACAGAAAGAAACGTGACTATTGGAAATTTGTACTACTATTATTCTCTCTTGTGGATTTTTGGCTGTAGATATTTAATCCGCAGTCTAGTCTATATACACTCTGCTCCCATTCGTCCAAACATTATAAATATCCTACTTGTTTTCCAGTTTCGAAAGTGTGAAACAGGGAAAGCTGATTCCCTTAATTATTACAATCACAAATCTATAACACTTGCAGCTCAAAAGGTTATAGTTCATGATTGCAAACTTTATGATCCAGTATCATTAAACTCACGAACATATATACATCAAAACTACAATGAAAAAATTACAAGATTGTAATTATAAATAAAATAATTCATGCGCGTATTCGATGCGAAACTCTAATTTTCTTGTCTTCCTCAAATAATAAGAACACAGATTTCGTTTCATTTTCTATTCCAATTATATTCCGCAGAAGTCTATATAAACAAATAAGTACAGTCACAGGGTGTCACGTTTATGAATTTCGCGCGAAGTTTCCTTTCCGGATACTGCTCAACCTGTGTTAAATCAGTTTCTTATGGAAAATCTGTTTGATAATTATCTTTCGACGATTTTTTAATGGCGTTACAGGGGGTCCTGTAAATCTTTCCAGTAATTCCATAATTACCAAAACGAGAAATCAATAAACGTACAGAAGAAAAGATTTCCCGTGATTTTCAGTGAACAGTTGCCATGCAACTCGACTACCCGGTACACAGTTTCCCTTGTCTTCCGTAAACGCGGAGCGGAAATTCGGGTTTAGGGTGGACGATCGAAGGGACGACGATCCCTGCTAAGAATATCTCGTCACTCGGTCCGACGGGCGTGGAAAAAAACCGGTGTAGGGGCGAAGCAGGAAATGACACGAGGTCCCGAACGATTCCTCGAGGCCAGTTTCGATATTTGTTTGATAGAGGGAAAACGGGATGAGCACCTCAAAGATCGGGGAAGATGAGACACCGAGATCGAAATCGGGCGAACGATACCTCAGTTCGGTGTAGACATAACTCGATCCCTTTGTCTTCGTGTTTGCGATACAGTTTCCAGCTTGCCGAGGACGAAAACGGGAACGTCTTACGTTAAGCTTTGAACGTTAGACGTTGATTGATTCCTTTTTCACCCTTTGAGAACGAATATCCCCATATTGGTGGTATCGAATACTCATGGTTAGAATAGAAATTGAACTCTTAATTACTTTTTATAAATATCCTCAATTTATTTCTTAAATTATCCTTCAGTATTTAACACTATTTCTACCGAAGATGTCAAAAGACTCCGAATTTCCAACTTAAAATTATTTTCTAAGTTTAGCGATATATTCTGAATTGACTTTTCCGCTTTTCCAATAACGATTATAAAATTAACTGTAGGGAATGTCCGAAATTCAAGTGAGGAAGAATAATTAAACTGAGAAAATAATTGTAAGTTAAAATGACAAAAGGTGTCTTGTGCCACCTTCGGTAGAAATAGTGTTAATCGGTAAATATAATTTAATTATTGCATAGTTTTCTGTTTTGTTTTTAGTTTGTACGTGGGTCGCTGTAAAAATTTTGAGAACGTACAAGGAAAGTTATTAGTGAGTTTGAATTAACGATTTGATTGTTTTTCCATGTGGAAATGGGTTCTTGAAGCTTTTGTTAATATAAATTGAGAGTATATTTAATGTAATGTCAGTATTATTATTAGTATTTATGGATTAAACAGAATTTTATATATGGATGTAAAGTTTAATATTATAATATTATATATAGATATATAGGTTAATTTTCCCCGACGAAGATTCTCGATACTTTAAACAATCCTCGTCCGGAAAGTAGTAATCGGGGTTCTCGTTTATTGCAGTTCGTGGCGGTCGAATTAATGGGTCGTCTAAATCAAGTTGCATTTATAATTGAAATTTTGAATTACTCGAAATATTAGCTTTGCCTGGAATACTTTCAGTCAATATTTCCAGATGTTATGTAGAAAATCGTAATTAATTCGCCCACCGACGCATGAAAATAATTTTGCGAAATGGCTCTTTATTGTACAACTGCTGTTAAAAACGTTTGAAAATTCCAGCTTATGAAATATTTTGATGTATATTGAAAATTTGCCAGTAAAATGTCACGGAAATCTATGTGTTTACGTTTTTTCTATAGTTTAATTCGGAGAACTCTACTTTTCCATGAATATTTCATGTTTTCGGCATAGAACGGGAGACCGCTGCGCCATATTCAGTCTTTCAGCGTTTATATACGCGTGTTTCGCAGGGCGAAGGTTTCAATAAAAATGAGAATGTCGCGGAATTACGCGAAATGAAATTCGCGAGGATCGTGAAATGAAATCGTGCATCGGGATTGCAAGGTAATCCGATTCAGACGGTAGAGATATCGAATATGTAAGTTTACTGTAAGCTTACATGAAATCTTCATTATTAGGTTACCAGTCTCATTTTTTATATTTAAGTTTTTGCGGTAAGCAAAGCAATTTGTTGATCCGAGGTACACACGGTACTAACAAGTATCCGGGATATTTCGACCACATTCCAGTGAAGTGCAGTAAAACGAAGCTTATCGTTTAATCCAGACTTTATTAATAATTCTCAATGCGAAATTCATAATTGCCTGATTCCTATATTTCATTTAAACGAGATCCAGAGTCATGTCTCCCTTTGATTTATTTTAACCTGCACTGTTTCCAATGAAATACCGGTAATTTGATATACGTTCTTCGTGAATTTTAACACGAAAGCTACCAAATAGGTAAAATTGACTTTTCCAAATTTTTCTATAGCAACTCTAAGAGTTCATCCATCGAGGCAATCAATTTCTTTAGTAATTTCCCAGAGAAACACCTGTTACCTTTTTAATAATTGGAAAAGAAGAATTTAATGGTTCGATTTGATCGATTAGGTAGTGCTAATGTTGAATAATTGAAATGTGACATCGAAACTCAAAAAAATTAAATCAGAAAGGGTTGAAATATTCAACACTGGGCGATTTCTATGGGTACTCAGCATAAAGTAATTACAAATGAGATCATCCGACCTCATTAAAATTGTCAAGTATTTTCAATTTTCTTGAGTGGTATACTGAATCTTGTACAGAAATCTATTCAATTATTCTTTTTATACAGACATATTCATTTTCTTAAATATATTTTATTTTTTGTTAGATATCAATAATATTTATGATGTAATAGTTCTTTTTAACCCTAACCGTATCACGTGTTTTTATAACGAATCATACCACGATGCGACTCTCGGTCACTTATGAGAATAAAAGAATGATGAAAATGTTATTGTTTTTGTTTATAGGGCCCAAATTTTAAAAGCTCAAAAAAACTATTGGACATGCAATACGAAGTAATAAAAAAATTTAAGTAAAAAGTTCAAATGTGACTCAAAGTCATATCGTGGTTCGATTAGGGTTAAAAGAACGGAATATTGAAAATGTTCTTCAGCTACGTGTTTACTTACCTGTGTGTCCGAGAATAGGAAGACAGTTAGCTGGTTCTGCACACCGGCTCTCATCATCGACCTTTTAATGTCGTCGCGCCAATCGTTGATCGTGTAAGCGCCGCTCAGCTCGATTTGAAAGCAGGTGTAGTCTTGAATGTGCGCGGTTAGCCTCGTCAAACTCTGACGACCTGAATATCACGAAGAATAACGTAATTACTCGACTACGAATAATTCTTCCTTTGAAAATTTCACAACGCCTTCACCTTGAATCATTTTCAACGATTTTACCTTCGATAATTCTCAATAATTCCAATTTTAAACGTTCAATAGATTTTGAAATTTCTACAGGGGAGGAAGTTTATTTGAATTATCGGACGCTCGAGAATGCGCGGTCAGGAAGAAAGACATTTCCTCTTCCCCATCGCAGAAAATATTCTATATTTCCATGGAATGTTATAATTCTTGGGAATACTCGCATTCCCAGTTTCTTAATTAAACCCTGTTCGTATTTTTCGTCGCTCATATCATGTTCCGATTAGTGTGCAGAAGTTTTTTGTAGCTTATTAGAAGCTGTTACTTAATAATGTTCATTATTAAATATTTCTGACTATGGAATAACCTTTGACTTGACGCGCGACGTTGGGATCTTACTGCGATTTCTATCGCAACTGTGCTTAATATAATAGAACTACTTTATCGTTAATCATTTAGTAGAAAAAGCAACGAATTTAAGTTCATTCTATATCCACGTTCACTCCACAGGTGAAAGATTGATATTAGACAAATAATATTTTTCTGTGAAAAATAAATAACATTTAGATTCGTCGAATTCGATTGGAAATTGTCATCGCGAGCCTGACTCGACATTGTAGGAGGTGTTAGGAGGACATTCAATGCCCAAAATGAAAGTTCATTAAAAAATCTGAACAATTATATATTCATCGCGATCAATATCGTCCAAATGATCTCTAACAAATGAGACCATTCACCTTACATTCAGAGAAAGCAAAAGCAAATACGATTACGGCGACAGTTCTGACGGATTAAAAGCTTCTTTGTTTCTTGATATCTTTTAAACGAGATAGAAATTTGAGAAATGGATTCACTTTACGAAGTGAAGCTTACCCACCGTTGCTCCCGTATCGTGGTTATATTTCCTAAGCATCCTTTAGTCTAGACACGTCGCGTTACCGTCGTTTTTATTATTTTTATCGTCGCTATTATCACGATCGTTTATCAAAAGAACAAGCCTTCCCGGTTCGCTATTGCCCCGGAAACGTTAGGGTCAAGAGGAAACATAAGAGATGCCCGACGGGTTGTAATGCGGACTACTTTTTCAGCATCACCTGATCCCCCCATTCCCAAAAGTAGGGCGTTTCCGCGTGGTTGCCTCAGAATCCGATTGATCCTGCAGATGTGATCTATCGCGTCCTGGAACAGCACCAGCTTCATGGGGGACGTAGACGACGCGTTGTAGTCTTCCAAGAATTCTTCCAGTACGCGTTGCATCTAGGAGTATAATATTAGCATTAGCTAATACAGGGGTGGCCAACCCGTGGCACACTCGCCTAACATTAGATGATTACAAGTGGCGCATGGCATTCCAGCGTCTACTTATTCTTTTTAACCACTTGACCTACAATTACGTGTCAGACTCGTGACGAAAATTTTAAACTGAATTCGAGAAACGTGAGTGCTGTTCGTTTTCTTTAAATGTGAATTAAGCATTATTTTTCTATTATCAATTGTTAATCTTTGGACTAAACCTAGAAATAGAACAAACATAAAGATTCTTTCTTTTTCTAAGGAATGATTCATGATAAAGTACTTATATCGATCATAGTTAAGAACTGAATCATAGGGCAAGGGGTTAAGTGCTTCAGTAAACGTGCGTCCTTTGGACTCGCGCGAATGAATTCATTTAATTGCGAGATTCAGTTATTCCTTTCCCTCCCCTAAGCGAAGCAAACCTTACTCCTATCTCTGTTTTTCTACCCCAACCGTGAACGTAAGAAGGTCGAGCAATTGTATGGCGAATCTGAACTGGTCTGTGAACAAAATTGGCGTATGGTATGCAAAAGGTTGGCCACCCCTGAGCTAATACATTTTGTTCTTAGTAGAGGAATTTCATTGTGATTAGTAACGAATTTACATTGGTTAATATGACCACTGGTTTCACCTGGAATTTTATCAATTATAATTAGTAGCGATTCTACATTGCAATTCTTTATTATCATTTATGCAAATTCTCGTTTGGGTAAAGATTCTTTACCGAACAGTTTCGTCGTTTAACAGATTACTCGAAGTAAAATTCAAACAGAAATACTATCAATTTCTATTAACTCCCTTTGTATTTTAACGATTTTCTATCAAAGGTATTGTAAGGTCTGTCAGTAGTAATTTAGAGGTGGCGAATAGAAACACACTTGCTGCTTATCGATGATTTGTTCGTATTCCTTGCTCGTGACGCAAAAATCACCGTAGAACAGCGTATCGTTTCCGATCACGGTGGCTGGGTCACACTTGAATTTATCTTCCATGATGCTTCGCAATAAATCGTCGAACCATTTCCGATCAGTGTCGTTGACCAAACGATCGCTGAAAACTCGCAGATTCTCGTGGTACCAGAGCAACAGTAATTTCTCGCGAGCCTGAAAGTCCGCAGCATGAAAAAATCTCTTCTTTTGAAGTGAATCGCAAGGACTCCTAAATTAATTCTCAACGTTCTTAGCGATCTGACTTATTTTCTTACTTTCGCTACGAGAACAATACAAGAAAATCGTTGCCAATGTAGGTGACGTTACTCATTAAGGAATATTTCAACTCTGTTATGTACCTCGAGTTCTAAATATCTAAATCTTTGAATTTTCCAATCTTACAATCCCTTTTCAATTTAGTTTAAGACGGATTTCCAAGAACAGTAGTTACTGTAAATGTATTTCTACGGTTTTGAAGTCGCGCTTGAAGCATTTCAATTAACCCTTTGCACTCGAGAGGCGACTCCCAGTCGCCAGATGATTTGATCCAGCAAAATTATAAATTTTGGTGTTTACCATTAACCTTTGTACACTGCATCAGTACGTGAAATATTAAAAGAAAATAGTTTCGTTACCTAATTTATGTATGATTTCATGTTAACTTCATTGTAAAGAGTCTTGTCTACATCTAATTAGAAAGTATAGAATATTTCATGTGAAAAACTTTCGAGTGCGAAGGGTTAAAATCTCAAGTTTAAATTCATAGGGACCTCGATCTTTTCCGGGTTCATCATCAACATTCCCTGGAACACTTTGCTAAGGTCTCGTAAATTAAAAGTGTAGTGAGACTTGTGAGGGGTCGGTAATAATTCGTTGCATATCGTGGTGAACAGGTTCAGGGTATTGTCCACGAATGCGTCCAGCGTGTCAGTGAACCCCTTTGTACGAGAGAGCCAGGAGTTCAAGACAGTGCCGAAGATGTGTCTCTGAAATGAAAAAGTTTCTGTATTAACCCATTGCAATCGGACGTTTACATTGTACTCGTACTTTTGTTATAGTCTTTACATTTAATCTTACATTTGTTACATTGTAATCGTACTAATAAAACGTTACATCAAAATGTATACGAGTTTTTGTTTTGACGACAAAACGCGATCTCGCGCCACTGTAAATACTCCCGGAGTAGCTGCCAGCACATAGTAGAATGACTATGAGCACTCGACGCACTCGACGCAATGCTAATGTTGCAATTAACTTGCAGGCGATTTTTGTAAGTTATTTGAAACTTTTCTTGTATTGCAAATATCAAAGTAGCTCTGCTAAACAGAACCCCCTGTTGGTAAACCAGTAATTCTAAAATTAAAAGGGTAGAGAGCACTATGCTCAAGGTATCCTTTAAAAACCTCCAGGCTCAATCTACAGGCCAGTCCTGTAAAAAAAAAACCAGCCCATAGTAGAATGACTCAACCTTGTTAACAGATCATATTAGAAATTGCTCGGAGTGTTAATGAATAATATTAACACATAATGTACACTACCTCCACAACACGGCTGCCTAAATACATACCAGCTTAATGGTAATGTCTTGTGATATTAACCGTTTGAATCTATCGGTTCGTAGAATCAGATGAAGCTTATTTATTTGTTTTTCTTCTAATTATTCATTATTATTTTTGTTATTACCTGCTTAGAATTGGAAACATGTAACGATCGTGCTATTTAAAATTTGTTCGTGTAACAATAGAAAAGCGTCATTCCGTTTCTGAATTGAAACGAAAGAAGCGTGATCGTGCCGCTTGGTGTTTTTCAAACCTTAAAGTTAAAGGTAACTTAAAAAATTATTTCTTTAGAAAGGTACAACAGTGTTTATTAGGAAAAACCTTTCTCTATCATCAGTATGCTTTCCCAATGAAGTTCTCGAAAATTTGAATTCGCATAACGATCCTAATTATTATTATACGACACCCGTGCGCTTTTCCACGTGCACTGCCACGGAAAATGCCGCGCAGTTGTCCAACAGAAATCCGTTTCCCAGGTTCGAGCGAAACTGAACTCGCCCTCCGTTCGACCTTGTCCGGTCACTTTAAACTGGACTCGGTGGCGGAGGGTGTCCAGGAGAATCCTCCGCCGCATAGGGGTAGTTACGGCCGCTCATTATTCGCCGCGGCGCGGGTGATTAAGATAAATTATTGCAGGCATCGGCACGATTTACGAGACCTAATTGCACCGAGGGGTACGAGCCGTAGGACAAACAGAGGCCTGACTCGTCCCCCGCCCCGTCGCCGTTTCTACAAGCGGGCAATTATTTCACGTGGGCGTGGCTCTTTTGTCCAGCCGATGGAAGAACACCAGGAGGACCGGGGTTCCAACTGGAATTTGCCGTAACCGGCCAATCAACCGGCGAGAAATGAGTTCCTCTCACCTTTAATCTTTATTTTAGCGACCAGCCACTAATCCTTGTATTTCCTCTAACCCCTTCAGATCCAGCGTAATGTACACTATTTTACTAGTTCAATATCTGACAAAATATTTGCCTTAATCAGGCTCTAGGGTCCCTTTCGACCCAAAGCGAGATTCATTTTAAGGGACGGATGAGGGATGAAACGGTAATAGGGAAATGTATATACACTTTTATTTTGAGGGTATTTTTGTTAGAAAAGTAGTATACTAGAATTGTGTTTTATTTGAAATAATATCGTTGCTTATGGTGCATTGTTGTTAGATAAGCGAGCATAATTCTGTATAAAAATCGGGGCTGAAGGGGTTAACGTAATCTTTCATGTTCCTGTTATAATTTGACAGAATTCCGATAACCATATTCTACAACGCTTTCACGCGGTGTTTCGAGAATGGAAAATTTCTATAAAAATGCTATTACGCTGATCGAGGAAGTTCAAGCGGTCCAGTTTTTCATATAAAGCCCAGTTTGTTCCGAAATGTTTTCATCGGCCGTGCAAGCTAGGCGAACTACCTTCAATTAATTCCCTTCGCGACAGCCTGGGAATTAATTCAAGCAAAATTTGCTCGATTAATTTTTAACTTTTTTAATTACAATGCTACGTGGCATTATAGTTCGTCTGTAGCTAACAATAATCGATATTTTCGAGCAACGTGTTGTTACCGTGAACTTTACTTTTATAAAGTTTCGAAACTGGAAAGTACCGTAACAGTTCTCCAATTTTCCTAATTTTCTGATTGTTCTCTTTGGAGTCTCCAATCTGTTTACGACGAACTGTATTAAACTCCAAAATGTATTAACGACTTCTAAGAACAGGGTCCCGCGTACGAATATTCTCCGCGCGTAAAAATACGAATTGTTCGGTTAAGGTAATGAAAAACACCCGCGGAAAACAGTTTGAAGACCGTGATTCTTTCAGAAGAAAGGGAAAAGGCATCGTTTACCTGACGCAGAGTCGTAAATTAAAATTAAAGGGAGGCAGAGTGAATTTAGCTACTCCCATGGGCCACACCGCGAGAGGAATCATACGAGATTTCGGCTAGACCGTAAAAAAAAAAGGTAAAGAATAAACTTTATGTCCTGCGGCTCGGTCGAGGGGCTGCTTTTTCGTTTTACCTCCGGGGTCGCCGGGAAAATTTATTCTGTGCGCGCGCGCACTTCACTTTCGCCACTGTTATTTCTCGCTGGGTCAAGGTGGAGCTAGTTCAAACTTTGCCGCGTTAGTCCATAAATCCAAGCGACTTCTAATCCAGTTAATTTTCCAGGGAAGGGCTGAAGGAAAATACGACAAACCCGAAGTATTCGGTTTTAGAAACTTCCCAAATATTCAGACACCATTAAATCGATTCGAATTAATTCGAATTAATTCGTTACTTTATCATTGTTTCCCTGTTATCTTTAGACAAGCATATTTCCGATACTGTGTTTCGCTCGATCTTCCTGTTACCAATCAAAATGTATATTTCCAAACCTCCAATGTCAAAAATGTAAGTTTCCAAACCTCTAATTTCCACAATCCAAATGATCGAACAATAGAATAGGTAAATTGGACAATAAATGTACAATAAATTTAGCGTTAAACAGATTTCCAAGTGAATTCCACAGATTTTAAGGCTACTTCAAGATTTCGTTTTACACGACGAATTGCAGACGGCAACGGTGAACCGACTATGATCAACCTCTCTTCCGTTGAGACAATTTTAACGGTGTAGGACGAAGGGAGCACAGAATCGGACAGAAGTTCGTGAGAGTCTCGAACGGTGATCATTTCGGAGTTCTGACGGCGTCGAAGAGACGAAGATAAATTATTCATGCCGCCCGTCTACTGTCTTTCCGTTTTCTTAGCCCATTAACCGCCGCTGTCTCGGCTTTTATGGGACACCTCTGAAGACTCCGGCTTACTTAGACTTATTTTGAACGGATAGAACGGTGGGGGACAGCTTTATTAAAACCTCTTCGCGAGACGCTTTTCCGTTTCATTCGTTCCCCTTCCGATCATGAAAGCGAATTAACTATAGATTATCCAGATACCAGGTTAACGGTATTTGCGTTTCGAAATTGAACGACGAGTCGCGCGAAGGGCGCGCAAAAATCCGTTTCCAATTACTTTAGATATTTTTCTGTCTGTTTTAAATCGATCGTTCAATTATTCGGACGCCCTGGACGCTGGAAATTACATATCATTCCACGTATCAAATATTTCATAATTTAATACAATTCGTCGGAACGAGCGAAACCCGCGGGACTGATTTAATTCGATCTAGTAATCAAGATTTTCGCATGGGAAATACATTTTTCATTTTTCATTGCTACACGGTTTGAGCGTATTCCGTTTTGGAATTTTCCGTTTGGAATTTTTCATTGTTTATCAAATGGCTACCCCTTGGATTCTGTCGGCCAGAATAGCCAGGAGCACAAGGGGTAGCTATTTGACTTAGCACCGATGGGACTCCTGGGTCGAGGTCTCATCGGGACGAAGGCTACGATTGGCTGAGCAATGGGAAGGTCGGGATATCTTTAGTCGAAAATCAGTCTGAACTATGGAATTCAGATTTCCAAAGTGCAAAAGTTGGATTCTGTCGGCCAGAAGGGTCCGGAAGGCCAGGGGTAGCTAACTGAGTTAGCAGTGATGGGACTCCAGGGTCGAGGGCTCATCGGGACGAAGGCTACAACCGGCTGTCCAATGGGAAGATCGGGATACCTTTAGTCGAAAATCAGTCTAGACTATGGAATCCAGATTTCCAAAGTGCAAAAGTTGGATTTTGTCGGCCAGAATTTCCAAGAACACAAGGGAAGGCCATTTGACTGATTATTGTTTTGCGTTGTGCTTACGCTGTTAAATTTAAATCTGGGACCGTTTTTCTGCGTGAACAGATGAAAGCAACCAACGGAATAAGAATTTATTCGAGCCGTCGGAATGGAAATGATGATTGATGAAGAAGAATTATTGGACAATGCGCTTTGAATGAAAAGGAATGGGGAAGAGGATGGAATTGAGACGAATGAGCAGGAAGAACGCGACGGAATATTGAACGCGTCAAAAAGTCCCGGCATCCGGAAAGATAATTGGTTCCCGCTGTTTAATCGTCTTCAACGGTTTCCGCCGGTCGTAATACCTTGGCGTCGTCCTCCATTTCCGGGAACGCGATGAAATGGAAATGTCGGAGCAGCCTGTCGGTCACCGGATTCCTCCCGCCGCCTGGCGGTCCCATCGCGCCGACGAAACTCACGTCTTCTATCACGCGAAATGATCCGATCTCCTTTCTGTCGTACCACCCTGAAACATTCGTTATTTTGTCGAATTTTTTTATGCAAGTGAGATTTGTTTTGTATTCTGTATACTATATTCTATATTCTATATTCTATATCCTATATTCATTTTGATAACGAAGTTTTTTTAGCTTCAAAGAAATTAGCTAATTCTGTCTTTCATCTCACCGTCGGATATTCCGTTCTGAACAAATGAATATTGAATTAAAATCCCATGTAATGAAATCACTTTCTCATTCAAATCAAAATTAAATTACTAAAACAGCCGAGTACAGCGTACGTGGGTAGTAAGGTATCAAGTTCCTATACTGTAAATAGATATCGAAAGTATAAAAGACCTCACCGTGCAACCTAATTGAACCTATGTTTGCCGTTTATAAGAGGTGAGTTTATAAAAACCCCTGAGTAATAACGAAGCCATAATCTTGAGCAAAGAACGAAGAATAGCTCGGCGGAGAGAGAAAGTAAGGAGAATGTAACAAAGAAAGATGGTTACGTGATCACAGAGAAAAAGGGTGTGCAAGCGGAGCGAGGGAAAACAAAAGAGCGAACGAGCAAATAAAGGAGGGTGAAAAACTGTTTGAAAGACGCGGGGCCCACCCTGAAAATCCATAAACTGTCGAATCAGTTCGATAGGCGGCTGTGCACCGTACGTGTCGAGGGCTGGCATGTTCAAGTCGTCGATGAAGAAAACTTGCTTTCTCAACATGGGCGGCCCGTACACGTCCTTTTGCCTCTTACCCAGCTTCTCGTCGATCAGATCCTTGTTGCCGATGTAATTCATCCAATTACCACGGTTACATAAAGGTAATTGCGAAAAGATAACGAAAATAAGATAATGCAGAAACAAAGTATTACATATTACAGGCCAGCGATTTTCAAACTGAGAGAAATGTAATTGTGTGTCAGCACGTTCGCGGACAGTACAAATTTTAATGAGCCGCAAAAATAGGAAAAATGCAAATGCCGTACTCCGTGGGTTAATGAATTAAATTCATGACAATGCTTATAGATTTCAATGTTATAGCATTAATTGTCGTTTTGTATCACAATAAAAATGAATGCTGCAGCATTCACGTCTGCGAACGTGTTAATATATATGTTACTATTTAAAACTGTATTATTTTATGAAATCAACGAAGGGAGGCGTCAAGATTAGATTTTCTTTCTAGGAGGACGTAGTCACGTTTTGGAAATCACTGTTATAGGCTAAATGAGTAAAGGTTTCAATCCTTTAGGTCCGAAATAAAAATTTCTATGAAAAATACATACATTTTCTCAGTATCGATCTCAGTGAAGAATGATATCAATGAAGATAGAAAATAAAACAAATTTATTTTGCCAGGGTCAGTGAAAGGTCATCGATGATACCTGAGTTTGATTGGCAGTGGCGCGAGCGGAGAACGTGATGAAATCGCAAATGAATTTCTTCGGCATATTTCTTGACAGTTTGCCGGAGACGGTCAAGGTTTTGCCGCTTCCGGTGGGACCGACACAAAGGACGTTCGACTCGTTGATCAAGAGATAACCGATTAACGTCGCGCTTCTGACGTTGTCCATGGTAGGCACCTCGATGTCTGCGGAATGGAAATAAACGTTAGATTCGTGGAACCTTTGAGTCTGTTAAATATTAGATGTAAATTGAAAATTTGAATAGTAAAGTATTATAAGCCACTAAGAGAAAGAGAGTCCCTCGGTTGGACCTTTGTGTACACTTTTTTCAATTCTTTCATAAACACTCTTACTTCTATAAATTAAAAAAATATATAATTGAATATAAATACAGATTTAAAAATATATAATCAAATATAAATACAAATTCAAAAAATATATAATCAAATATAAATACAAATTCAAGACTATACAATCGAATATACATTGTTCTATTTAAAAAGAAGTTATCACGGTATATATACATAACATATTTTTGCAGCGTTATACGGGCAAACAAACATCTTCCCAAATTTTCGCACGTGTCACAAAAGAATCATGATACTCAAGCTGAAGACTTTCACCCACGACAGCCAGAGAAAGTCGAGGACTTTCGCGTGCCAAACACAGGTGTCATTTATTTCTATTCTTATTTATATTTTACCAGCGTATTTCGTGTTGGGCGTGATCACGATCGACGGAATGTCATCCAGCCATTTGTACCATTTCGGCGGGACTGGCTCGGTGCCGTCGATTGGGTCGGTGAACCCGCCATCGTGCAGCCTACGACGGGAAAATATAAGCGAAAAGTTCGTGCGGGTTCTTAGATCGAAATTTCAGCACGGAGAACGTGTTTATAAAATAATTTCATTTTATTCGATACCAACAGTACAAACCTAACTGCATATATAACATTAAGTTTTCTATAATGCATCGATATGTGAAATATTTCCATAAAATAGCTTTGTTTTTTAACACGTTGACTGCCACGAGAATTTCGAGCGTTTCGTTATACTAAGATTTATCCCTCAACATTAAAGGCTAATAGTGTTTGAAATAATTATTAATGTTTTGGTATTACAGTACTCGTGCTACACTATTATCTAGCTTCTTGTGCTACTAAATATCTTAATTCGATGTCAATTTTCTTATTGTAATTGTTTTCAAGCAATTTGGAAACTCCGGCCACCGCTGACCACCGTGGCAGTCGTGTTAACACGTTGAATGCCGTGGGGTCACCGGTGACCCCCAACCAAGTCGAATTACTATAGTTCACTCGATTAAACGATGATTATTGGAAAATATTTCTATATTACAAATAATTCTATCTAATTTCGTGACATTCAACTAGATGAACGTGCAATAATGATAATACAATTCAATCAAATGATTTAATATCATATATTTTTCATTTTGTGTATTTTACTGTATGAAATAGTGCGGCCAACGCGTTAATTCACGTATGCTTTCTCATTAGTTCGTCGCGAATAGTGTCATCTATATCGGAAATTGTCGAATATTTCTAATGAAAAGCTTCTAGTAAGTTCCTAATATCGGGCTCTTGCCACGAGTGTTTCCGAACAGATTCTCAGTTGCCACTGAATACCTGTAGTCGAAGACGAGACCGTCTTCCGGAAACGGCAAGTTGTGGCGGTGTGTTTTCTGAACGTCTCGGATCCACTCGCTGAAGAAGCGACGGCTGCTATTGTCGACGGAAGCCCCCAAGCTCCAAACCGCGGCGAAAGCCGTCCACGCCGGCAGCAAATCGGCTAACGGTTTTTCGTTTGAACTCATTTTGTATTTGAATAATAATATTATATTCTAAACACTTAAGGTTCTATTCTTCAACGGTATTTTCGATAAGTAAAAGCATCTTTTTCAAGTTTCTAGCAGAGCGACTTTTTGTCAAGTGGAATAAGTCGAGAATCTCAAACCTATTTGTCTTCCAGTAATAAGTCGTAAGTAAAATGCACAGGAAGTTTCATAAGAAAACAGCGAGAAGGAAGAAATTTGCTACGATTCTATTAATACTCTAATGCTTTTAAGCACTAAGTAATAAGTACAAGCAAATGCTGGATTTCTTATACATAATCCTTTATTGGTACTAGAGAGTGAACGCTGGAAATTGCAATAGTATTATTATTATGTCACTTGGTGTTACAATAGCATTTACCATTTCCTCGATGTTTTCAATGAATACTATCCGTCACGTTTACGAATAATGAATTTTACAGAATTTACGAATTCTTCAGAATTCCTAGAAGCTACTACTTTTAATTACTTATTACGCGTACGACCCAATATTAGAAATTCCTTCGACATTGTAAGTCGTTTGACACGTTCACATCGGCACATATTTCTATATATTTAATGATAAATCGTAATAATAACAATGTTTATAAAAATAATGCTGAATTGCAATGTTTTGTCACTAAAGTGTTGATTTCTACCAAAAGTATCCAATACACCTTCTGATGAAATATGGTCAACATTTCATGAGACTAATTTAACGAGGAATCGTACAAAAATTAAAGAAAGAAGCTGTTTCATTTTAACCGTTTGCACTCGACAATATTTTTCATTAAAAATATTCATTACTTTCTGACTAAATATTAACGATATTTTTCGCAATGAACAAAATTGATTATCTTGTATAGATTAAGAGACAGAACTATTTTACTTCGATGTTTTATGTGTTGATGCATTACACAAGGTTTAATATTGAATTGAAAATTTGGAAGTTTGATTGCAAAGGGTTAATATTCCACATATTAATGTATCTTACGAAACTTGACATTACATACTATACTTCATAATTTTGCTGTACCGAATCGAGTGGCGACTTAAACCAAGAATGTTAGATTTAGGTGTATTTAAGCGCAACGAGGCGAAAGCTGAGACATTTAGAAAGTAAAATGCATAACTTTCTTACGAATTAAAGCTTGGAAGGGTGCCGACGGCGGTGGTTTTCCTTCTCGGCCGACCATGGGACCGATCCGGAAGTTCATCAAGTTAATGTAAGATTGCACCATTCCGGAGTCCACTGTGTTCACGATTTCTCGCAGACTCGCACGTAAAACTTTCAGCCCTGGCAGCAGGTAAAAGCTCGTTAACTCGGCGATGCTCTCCGTGAAGTTGCCCATGTTCTACGGACGCAAAAGCGATCAGAAGTTTCACTTTGCGAGGAACGTTTCGAGTCCCCTAAATGGAAGCATAATTATTATATAACGTCCAACAGCAATTTTATTACATCCACAGCGCCCACGATACTTCAAAGCTCTTTTTCAAGTTAATCTTCAATAATCATTCTTACGTAAGTAATTGCTGTGCAATTCTTAAAAATGAAATTTTGTAGAGTTTCCTTTAACCAATGTTACCCGTAATCCCGACTGCTCGAGAACAATGCACGGATATTCGCAGTTTAATTATTCGGTCTTTCAGTTCTCGCTGTTTCATCCCTCTGTTCGGTTAACTAATACTTAAGCTTTACGTGGGTAATGATACATGGATGAACGAAGCAGAATTTCAATATAAACACCATACAGATTAATTGATGTAAAACCATATAGAGTTCTTTGTTCCTTTACGGATTAGTAAATTACAAATAAATTAAAATAGAATGATTTAGTTACTTGAATAGCAAGTGACCACTGTATAGTTCCCCTTTTTTATTTTGTTTAAGCATTCGGTGTACAATTTAGCTTCGTATGTTGCGAGCTTCGTGTACTTTAAAAAGTCTACATCCGCGGAGGGTTAATCAGTTAACTGTGGCAATTTCTGTGAAAAGCGTACGACTAAATTTCGCAGAAATGAAGCCGCGACGAGTACACGCGTAACGAAATATAGCGGAATCTCTGTAGTGAGTATGATCCTCGATTACCGCTAACTGTTTAACACTATTTCTACCGAAGGTGTCAAAAGACACCTTTTGAAGTTTTAACTTAAGATTATTTTTTCAGTGTAATAATTTGCCCCCGATTGAATTTTGGGCACTTCCTGTAATTAATTTTATAATCGTTATTGGAAAAGTCGAAAAGTCAATTCAGAATATACGACTAAACTCGGAAAATAATTTTAACACATTGCGTACCGGCTAATTTTCAGAAAACTGAATTGTGCGGATGGCAGTTTTCACTGAGGTCAACTTATATCACTATACATAGAAAAACTCGAATATCATATTGTTGTGTAATACATTTTAAATAGATAATCAATTCGAAGTAAATTTTATATTTTTTCGATGCTCTGGTAATTAGCAGTTGCGTAGCTAAGTGTTTTTATATAAAAACGAGATTTCCCGTTACCGGTACGCAATGTGGTAAGATAAAATTTTAGGTGCCATTTGACACCTTCGGTAGAAATAGTGTTAAAAGGGACGGAAGGTCGAGATTACGTTCGGACAAAGACGATAAAATATCACGATAAAATATTCCGATCAAGCATCCATTCCACTCCAGCTTCCACAGTTTCGATGATACTTACGCGGTACTGACAAGTGAATTATACCGGCGCGGAATATCTTGTTGCTTTGTCCTCGCACGCCTATTCGCAAGCGGGGCTTCAATCATTCGCATCCACTGAATCGGGTTACCAAGAATTTCCTATTCTCGGAGTACCTGATATCCGCGTTTAACCCTTTGAGGACGAATATCGTTGAAGTTGCGAACAAACAATTGATTCGGTCAAATAACAACAGATCAGCGATTTTCTCTTTCTCCGGCAATTAGAAATTTGTGATATAATTTAACTTCCTCTGTGAAAGGTTCTCAATACTTCAACAAATCCTCGTCGGCGAAGAGTTAACGCCGAACCTAGCAGGAGCGTCAAAATGACCTATTTCCGATTCCTTTTTCTACAATTATCGGAAAGGTCATCAATGCTTCTCTCGGAAGTTACTAAGCAAATTGATCCAGTTATAAGCAGACTGAATTACAAGTGAAATTTCAATAGATGCGCTCTTAGAGTTTAACAAGAAAATTAAGTAAAGTCAATTCGACTGCTCGGTAGTTTCAGTGTTGAACACTCGAATCTGCGATGCATTCACTCACCCGGTGCAGAGATTTCAGCCAACAATTGATAATCGGCTCGAGTCCGAGGCCTTCCGGCTCCAGGTAGACCATGCCGCATCTGTGGAGATTTTCTCAATTAATTCCCCGGCATACGATGACGAGTGAGACTCGCGATGAAGATTTCTAGATTAATTTAACAAAATCAATGTTGTTCATTGCCCACGGATCAAAGCGAAAGACTATTTTGCTGTTATCAGTGTATTATCTTGAAATGAAATTTCCGCTTAACTCCTTCACCTATGACTTCTTTCTCAACTCTGACCGATACGGCTACTTTGTCATTAAGAATTTATCGGAAAAAGAGAAAAATTCTAAGCATATGTTATGCCTCTGTTTCCTTTTAAGTATAATAGTTGATTACAGAGGAATAATATTTACTTTGAATTCGAATGAACTGAGTGATATATATATTTGTTGAATCATGTTGAAAATCTTCACCACGAGTCTCACTCGTTGTAGGGCAAGGGGTTAAAGTAGAGTGGAAAATATTGTCGCTCTTCCAAATTCTCGACAGTAACATGTGACACGAGCTTAGTAGTGAAAGTAAATAATACGTCAAGGGGTTAGGAGAGATATTCACCCTTTGAAACTGTTGAGTACTTTCGGCGGAATACTTTTCGAGGACAAAGGGCTAACCCACTGCGGTGAAATGGCGAGCACAGCTCGTTATTGGTTTTTCGTGCCAAGCTGTACAATAACGAGTTACGTTCGACAAATGACAAAAGTAATACGCTTTTACGTGTACAAAATTTGTGCAGTTTCTAATGGAAAATAAACTGGCGTAATAATTCGTACTACCTTTCCAGATTACTTTAATGAATATTCTTTTAATTAACATGTTGACTGCCATAAAAATTTAGAGCGTTTCGTATAACATCACTTATCGTATCACAACAAAGGCTAATGATACTAGAATTAGTTATTAACACTATTTCTGCCAAAGGTGTCAAATGACACCTTTGGAATTTGTAAAGTAAAATTATTTTCCAAGTTTATTCGTATATTCTGAATCGACTATTCGACTTTTTCAGTAACGATTATAAAATTAATTATACCAAAGGTCGAAAATTCAATTCAGGACAAATGATTTGACTGGGAAAATAATTTGAAGTGAAAATCTCAGGTGTCTTTTGACACCTCCGGTGGAAATAGTGTTGATAGTGTTACTATTATTCAGTTACTCGTGTTACCAAACATTCTAATTCAATATCAGTTTTCTTGTAATTGTTTTCTAGTAATTTGAACGTTCCGGTCATCGGTGACCACCATGGTTGATCTGTTAACAAAATGTGTGAATCATAAAATGGAATACGTTTTCTTTGTTAAAAATAAAATGCTTCTATCATGCACAATTGTTCATGATTGAATCGTACCGGAAAGAGTTAACACTTTCACAACGGCGAACGTAGTCCTGCGTCACTTGAAATTCTTTAGTAGAATACAGGCAACGTAGTACTACGTCATTTCAAATTCTTTAGCTTTCAAACCGAATGCGACGTAGTGAAACGGAACTATAGAGTGTTCTGTCATTACGTTTCTACGGTTAGGTCTCATTTCATTGCATTCGGTCTCGCTTCCGTCCTTCGTTATCGCGCATCAATGATGATTATACGTCGAAAGCCGAGACTGGTGATTCCTTGCCCTTGTGCATATTTAGTTTATTGGTCAATGGAGCTAACGCGAGAGGCGAATAGTATATACGCACACATATCGGTGGGTTTATATTGAACGAAGGAATTCTCGTTTATCCTTCAAAACGAATATCAAACGGGTATCCAATCGTTGCTTGTAAATGGCGCGCCGAACGTTCGGAGAACGATCATTTGATTTTATAAATGGACGCTTTATTCGACGAACGTTTTCGATTGCTCGACAAATACTCGCTTCAGTTAAGGGATCAATGCCGAAGGGAGATGAAACGATTCCTCTTTTTAAACTTCCTCGTTTCGAATGTACCGTGTTCGCTGGTCGAACTCGAATTCTGTTCATTCCGAAAGGGAAAAAGGAGAAACTCTACAGTAATATCTTAAGACAGAAAACTGGTTCGTATTTTATGAGAGTAACTGCATCTGTTCATAAAATGCTCGACTCGGCTATGAAATTGTCTTTTTCCATGCAAGCCTATTTTTTACGCGGTCAATTGGAACACTAGTCGTAGTTTTTACACGATCTGAATTTAGTAACAGAGAATAAAATATACGTTTGCTTTCTAACTATGTATTTCTAAAACTTATACCAGCTTTTCTCTTCAATACTTTTCTCTTGATTTTCGTTCGCGTAAAACGAACCCACGTGGAACGGACTTTAGCGTAAATCGAGGGTCAGGTGTATATCGATTGCTGTTCACATCGAACGAGTACGAAATTGTCATTAATTTATCTTATTCGGTACTCTTATTGTTCTCCGATACTAGAACTAGCCGGCAATTAGAGTGATTTATTTCCAAGTATTCTTATAGAAATTAGATGAGATTCGAAGGGTTCCCTACTCTTGTATCTGTACAAATTTATTTCACGATCTCCCGCGAAAGCGTCTTCATAGTTTAAATACTCGCGAAATGAACATGCTGGAACGGGTCAATTCGAGTCGTCCGGTAGTTCTAGTGTTAAACTCTTTTCCAAAAAATCCAGTAATTCTTCTAATCAATGATCGAATCGAGTCGCGTTATTCTTCCTTGCTCGTTCATCTTGCTTTGCGCTGCGTCATCCGTAACTTTGGAATGTCCACGGACTGGCGTGAACGCATTATTATTCCAGTTGCCGATACTGGGGGAGGAACACTGTGTACACACAATCGATTCCCGCGGAATCGATCAGCGAGTCGCATCAATCACCGTTCGTCGAATAAAAAATGAGACACGATGAACGGGTGCCAGTCGACGATGAGGAAGCATGTCGGCCATAATAAATGACCACGGAAAGGAATCCCCTAATCTCGGACCTTCAGATGCCTCGAGATCCGACCGATCCGGAATTCGAAATCCGTCCGAAGAATTCGCCGGACTACCACGTTCCCACGCGAATAGTGAAATATGAAAACACGCGAAACATGAATTAGAAGAAATATTAATCGAGAGTTAATACTTATGTACAATTTCCACGTGTACCATACAGTTTCCTGTCGGTATCCTCATTCTCGATGATTCATATAAAATTGATGTGTGCAAGTATTCTGGAAATTTTCAAAGAACAACTAACGAGCATCAATGCTCAATTAATTCTTCCTTCCACAAATGATATTGATTGGAATTAATATATCTAGAATGTTCTTTAGCCCGATTAAATTAAAAACGCTAACCCAGGGAAATATAATTAAAATTCAGTGATGTTTACCAAATTAAACGAAGAACGATGACGCAGAAGAATGTAATTGGAACTCAACCAGGTTAATCAAATGAGATTATTAACGAGAAGCGAATTAAATATAATTAAAATGTAACTAAAATAATTTAAATCATGGTGATACCGTGAAATTCAACAGAAGCTTAGCCAAGTTGCTCCAGGTAAATTAAAAAATAACGACGAACCAATTAAATTTAATTAAAATGTAAGGAATCGTTAGATTTCCCAATGTTTCCGGTTCACCTGGACACCGTGGCCGGCGAGGCGACCCTAAGATCGGCCACCTCGAACATCATCGTCATCGTCGGTAGAATCTTCATAATTTCCCCCGACGTCAGGCAAAGCTTTTTATTATCGTCGAGCACGGTGTTCATGTTCTCGATCCATAAAGCGTCCACCGGTCCATCGAAAATGTACCATCGTTTGTTCGCATCGTTAGCCGCTATTCCGGCTCTGAGCAGTGTCGAGAAAATTCCGTCGGTCCTACAGGGTATAGAGAGCTGATGTCAGGGTTGCACAAAATTTAATTCGATTTGGTTGGGGTCACCGGTGACCCCCACGGCATTCAACGTGTTAACGCGTTCGCTACTGGCGTCACATATTTCTGACGGTCGTACTGATATATTTTACATAACGAAAATGTAATTAATCCTATAGATGTTTTGGGAATGGATGTATTTGAGTATGAGAATAGATATATTGATGAGTGACGAATGTGTGTGCAATAGATGAATCATGCGACTGTGCGTGTGAGCGCGTTTTGAATGAATGTTCAAAGCATTGGAATATTCTAGACTAAATTGATTTTTTCTATATTGATTTTTATGTTAATAATGTTCGTTTTTTATGAATCTAGAGATGTACTTTTCCAAATGTATCCCAAATGTACGTGATGTTAATGCATGGTAATAAAAGGATGTTCTAGAAAGTGTGCGAGTGAAACAAGAGCATTTGAATGTATAAATAGTGTGTGAGTTGTTTGATTTGTGGATTGTTTTATTGTGAGTTGTCATGAAATAATTATACTGTTTCAAATAAAATTCCTCCTACAGTATTGTTATTCAAAATTACAAACTACGGCATTACATTTAGGGACTCAATGACTCGTTTCAGTTTCATTTCTCTAATATTTTGTTTAGATTTATTGGATTGAAGAAAATATTATAATTGAGGAGACCGTCAACGAAATAAGCGCTGGCAGCGAACGTGTTAATACTAAGACGAGCTATTAGGTTGACTTTTTGAAATTTCTGTATAGAAACTCGAAGTGTGTCTGTTATGACCTTGATTTGCAGTTCAGTTTGCGTATTGCTAAGTCAATTTCGTTTCAGTTTCATTTCCCTAATATTTTGTTTAGAAGATTTATTGGATCGAAGAAAATATTATAGCTTGACTATCGTGAGTAACGTACAGTATATCTTTGGTTTGAGTGCAACATCTCTTGTAGCGATGTCTGTAACATGTATGGCGACGTTACCCCTTGTCTTAGAACAATTAGTGAGAAGGTGGTGAAGATTTTCAACATGATTCAACAAATATATATATTACTCAGTTCATTCGAGTTCAAAGTAAATATTATTCGTCTGTAATCAATTATTACACTTAAAAGGAAATATAGGCATAATATATGCTTGGAATTTTCCTGTTTTTCCAAGAAATTATTAATGATAAAGTAGCCGTATCATAGTAAGAAGTCATAGGTCAAGGGGTTAACGGAAAATGGCCTGCTGTTTTTGCCCTAGGCCCAAGACGTTTTCCTCGACTCGAGGAATCGTCGAATTAAAACCGACGATTGAAATGCAATATTTAATTGAATTGAAAATCATCAAAAATAAACTCGCAATGATTAAATCAGGAAACGCTTCCATCATCCATGTACCAATCGTGGGTTAGTAGTAAGTGACCATTACGTGTGAATATTAATCCCGAATTGCATGGAAACGGATTATACTAAATATCTTGCGAATGGTAATAACGATAAGCTTAATACGTCCATTTAAATAGTTTATACCATAAACGATAAATACGTTGATCGATCGTATAATCATTTTCCAAAATAATCTACAAATGTAAGTATGATTATATACAAGCAATAAAGATAATTGTATTTTATCATCTCACAGTTTGAATCTCACTACTGGCGAACAGAATGTGTTAACCCTAAGCATTCCAGGTTGTTTTATAATCTATCAGCAACTGCAACCAATTTTTATAGGATTCCTAGCGAAAATGAGAAATGCTATAACATTTCTTCGATCTTTTATTTTCCTTCTTAGTACAAAATTTGGATGTGTGGAAAATCTAATAGTTTTAGGGTAGTTTCTTTAAGATTCATTAAAATATTCAATAATATAACGAGTGTAATATTGGAGTCTACAGAGTTCAAAGGGTTAAACCAAGTGTTACTAGTATCAGTCTAAGAGAAAGTATTAATACTTTGTTCAGCACGTTCTTTTCCCTAGAAGTGATAATTGAAATTGCGAAATGATGAAACACAATTATTTTATTATCCTTATGTA
The DNA here is from genome assembly GCF_051020985.1 of Nomia melanderi. Lineage (NCBI taxonomy): Eukaryota > Metazoa > Arthropoda > Insecta > Hymenoptera > Halictidae > Nomia > Nomia melanderi. Next base: position 7,233,862 of record NC_135008.1, read on the forward strand.
GTATCTAGAATATTTAGCGTAGGTTAAAGTATTGTAAGGTGAATGGTTTGTTGTGCGTGCGTAAGGGCGACCAGGTCGTATTGCGACGGACCGACGCCGGGATGTTTGGAAAATAGTGTGACTGCGTTTAGAAAATCTCGAGTGGCTGAAAGAATACGAGGAAGAGTGTCTGGAACTGAGCGACTGGACTATGAGAAAAGCGTGTACGTGCCTGCGTGAGTTTTGACTATGGACGAAAGATGCGAGTAGGGTGCAAGGGTGAGAAAGACAGAGCGAATGGGGGTGTGTGTTAAAAGCGAGTGGGAATGCATGCGAGGGGTACTTTTTGGTGAGAGACAGCGTGAAGAACATTTTTGTTTTTTTACGTGTTGTCCGTATTGTTTCCTTATCTCATTAAATACATATATTTATTCCTAATTCTCTTTTTACTGAAGACCTACCTTATCAATATCTATAATAATAGTAAACACTATACTTATTTCCTGTGTTTATACAATTTGTATAATTGTTATCCTCAGGGCAACTCGATTCAACAGGTTTCAACCTTGTAACACAAAGCGGAATGCATTAACGAGACTTTTGCGAATGAAAGGAGAACAACATTCGTTCTGTTGTACTGTGCGTACTGTGTGTCTAAAAGGTTTCGAACATTTCGTTTGCATTAGTTGGAGAGCACGGTGGATTCAAACAATACCCGAATAACCGTACTTGAGAGAGAATTTTACACAACGGACTTTCGAAATTCCGAGCGGGACTTATTAACGCATTGCGTACTGGTAACGAGAAATCTCGTTTTTATATAAAGACACTTATCTATGCAACTTCGCTAATTACCACAGTATTGAGAAAAATATAAAATTTGATTCGAATTGATCATCTATTTAAAATATATTACATAACAATATGATATCCGAGTTTTTCTATGTATAGTGATGTCAGTTGACCTCACTGAAAATTGCCATCGCAAATAGTAGACGCCTCTAGAACCGACCGAACGAATTCGCCAGCGTGAAACACGCTCAGCCTGTGCACGCCGCTTCATCGAATTTCCTTGACGCGCAGGCAGATCTGATTCGCGTCGCCCGACAATTCAATTCCAAAAAGGACCGACGGAAACAATGCTGACACGGATGCGCCGTATCGCGTCTTTATTTTGCTAGTCAAGTTCCGTACCGAACTCGCTTTTGCGTTACCGGGAAACTGTAACAATTGTACTGTACACATAGGAAATCACAGGGAAATATATACGGGGTGTTAATTTTAACTCGAGCATCTAACTTGTTTCGACTGTTTAACGTTGGAACTACCGCACCCGACAAAATGGCAGGTTTCAGTTGTACTGTGATTGAAGAAATGAATAGTTTTACTTGAATACTAAAATAAATGCACAACGGAACCAAAAGAAATTTATTGTTACAATTTTAAATTAGACTTGCGATAAAGATTTTTCAATGGATTCGATAAATATCAATGTCGCTTGATCGACGTAACGAAAATGCTGATTCCCGTTTGCAAACGTTCATTTTCGAGGAAATTCTGTTTCTTCGCAGAGCAAACGATTCTTTTTCCTTTCATGAATTCAGTGGATACTTTCGTTTATTTATTGGAAAAAGAAATCTCATTACAACAAGGGCAAGCGGGGAAAAAAGGGAATAACGAAGGGAAATTAATAGTAATTGCGAAGTACCGCGAATTTCTTTCACAGGGTCGAGTAATGTCAGAAATCACGATCATGCTAATTCGCAGGAAATAATTTCCACGAAATATATTATATAGTTGTTAATAAAGTTTATGAAACGCTATTTGAATTTCACAGGGTGGAATATTTCCAGAAATCACGACTACGCTAATTAGTAGGAAATAATTTCCACGATTTCAACAGATAGAAGAGAAAGAGAGAGGAATAACGTGAATGCAGATTTAATTGAACGATAAACGGTAGATGTAAAATTGTCAGTATTAGTTCCGATTGAATGGAAACAGATTTGAATCGCGAAATAAAAAGAGAGTTTTATCGTAATAAGCACTTATACGTTTAATTGAATTGGATAGTCGAACGTCTGGGTCTGTAGCCCGGTCGGGGAACTGATTCTATTTGCTGAAATTTATTTAAATAAAATTGCGATAGGAAAAGGGCTGAGCCAGTAGCCATTTGCGCTTTGTCGATCACTCACCATTCTCGCGTGTTCAAATCGTACTCGCCGTACAGCTGACCCATCGTGATGGATTTAGGATTCAACACGAATGTGAGGACCGGCGTGAATGCTTTGCCGCTCGGCTGCGGTTGGCCCTTGAGTTTCGTGCAGGCCTCTTTCAGCACGCAATAACACTGTGAAATAATGTATTTATATAATATGATAATATGATAATGTAATGATATAACAATATTACAATATTACAATATAATAATATAATAATATAACAGTATTACAATATAATAATATAATAGTGTTACAATATAATAATATAATAGTGTTACAATATAATAACATAACAGTATTACAATATAGTAATATAATAGTGTTACAATATAATAATATAATGAAAGAATAATATTATAATATAATGATATAACAGTATTACAATATAATAATATAATAGTGTTACAATATAATAATATAATAGTATTACAATATAATAATATAACAGTATTACAATATAATAATATAATAGTGTTACAATATAATAATATAATAGTATTACAGTATAATAATATAACGATATAACAATATAATAATACACTAATGAGGGATTTATAAAATTGAGCGTATTGCGGAGATTAACTAACTAATTTATTTAGCCGGTAATCGTTACAATGCTCTTTCTTAAATCGGGCTCTTTAAAACTGAAACTCTCCTGACCTGTTCCGTTTCTTTTATTTTGGTCAGTCCTCACACATACATTCGTTCACACACGCAGAGGTTATCGCACTCATTTTCTAACACTCTCTCTCTCTCTCTCTCTCTCTCTCGCTCAGCCTTGAGGTCGTTCACCTGTCCTTTTGTTGATATCCTGAATATGCGACACTCGCCGTTGCTGTCGCCGAACCACCGATTTACAAAAACACGAGACAGGCCAAAAGAGAGGGAACGCAAAAACGCATAACTGCTGTTTATAAGTTTAACCGCCGATCGCTCCTAACAGTCGCGATTGCCTTTTAACCCTTTGCACTCGGAAGTTTTTCACTAGAAATATTTGAACTTTTTCTGATGAGATAAAGACGATATTTTGTGAAACTAACTCGAAGAGGAATCACACGTACATTGAGGAACGATGCTATTTTATTTCAATATTTCCAAATTGGTGCGTTATACGAGGTACAATATTAAATATCAAATTTTATAGTTTCACTGTGTGAAATCAAGTGGTGAGCGAGAGGCACTTCTCGAGCGCAAAGGGTTAAAATTAGTTTACTCCTACATTATTATTTCTAATACACTATGTATCCACATTTTGTTCGTTTCGAGACAGTTCGCGGAACAACGTATCGAACGGATCATTCGCTAAAAGAAGTTTCAGTAAACATCGACTCGAACCACTGGAGGATGCAATGTGTTTGACGAGAGAACTTTATTAGATGGACCGTACACGTAGGAAAGAATTTCCTAATTGTTGACCAATTCGTTTAATCTTCAGCTCGACATTTTCATTGTGAATTTCAATAATTTTGAAACTATTATTACGTAAGTGAATTAATGTGCTGCTTAATGTTAATATCTTTGGCGTTCGTTTATTTTTGTTTCGCTAATTACTTCAGTACACTGTATTCGCGTTGTTTTACTGTGTTGTGCTTCAGTTCGTTTAATATAAATAAATAAGTTCACAAACGTGCATTTACCGAAACATTCCACAGAAAGGAAAATTAAATTTCACGAGAGCCTATACTGTGCTCGGAACATCCGTGTTGCGGAAATTTCATGGTAATTTTTAATAAACATTCCATACACATTGTACGTTCAAGTAAACAGAAGATTTCGGTTTATAAAATAGATTTCTTGAAGTTATTCAACGTTCGCGCAAAATAATTAAGCATCGTGCGCAATGTAACCGTACCGTGTGTCAACAGTTAATTAAACATTTGAACTGGACTCTCTTCTCTCATCAGTGTTTGAGGTTGTGTTACTATCGACCACTGGACGGCAAATTGCACTCGACCATTGCGGTTCGATAATACAATTAATCCACATAATCGCGAGTCAAATTACATCCCACCCGACTTTTCTTGTGATATATAATTCAATTCTAAATAATATATTATTTTAAAAAACCATAGAGTTCCATTTTAAGAAAGGTGCAGTGTGTTTTGCAATCGTCTCAATACATTTACGAAAGAAACTAATATCGCACCATTACAGAGCTTACTAAATAAATCAAATATTTCCTATATCTTTTTCTAACTTCAACAAAGAGAAGAGTTATAGTTGTCCTACGATTCTTCCAGATTCGATATGATAACTGTTTTCAACCCCCGGTTCTATATTTTTTTCAGAACCGAAAAGCAACAGTAACAGAATATTTATATTTTTACACATGTATATTTCTACTCGCATTTCCTTATAAATCTGGTAACACAGTCACAATAAATTCCCATGTATCAAAGCTAAATATATTCTAAAATATTCTGTTATATATTATACAAACATTTATCAATCTACTCTAACACGGACCTCCGAATATCTCGAAACTAAGAATATATGACTTCCGTTCCAAGAACCGGAATTAATATCATAACCGTCTCGAACCCCTGGTTCCATATTTCTTTCGGAGTCGAAAAATAATAGTCATGGAATGAACGCAATATTGCTTACGACAAACAGATACCGAAACCAATATGTCTCGTAATAACAGTTGTGACTCTATGTATTCTATTTAGATTTTACATAACCATATAAAGAACCGGAACTAATATCGTAACCGTTTTCAATCCCTCCGGAAAATCCATATGATCATCGAACGAGCGGCCGAAGCTGTCTCGCCGAGGGAATTTTCAAAGCGCATGCGAGAGAGCCAGCCGGGGCGGCAAACGCGAGTGCCGGCGTGGATCGCGTTTCCAGTTTATCCGACGGCGTTTACCGTCGCGCGACGCTCCCGTCTCGCTTCCGTCGCGGCCGACGATTCCACCGGAAACAACCGACCGACCAGAACCTCCGAAAACGAGAAAAATCGAACTTACTTCGTCTCTCTATCGAAACGATGTTCCCATCGGGACGCGCGAGGCAGACTTAATACGATCAGTGAACTCCGACAAAGATTTCATATAAATTCAAACAACCGTTGAATAATTAGACGCGACGATCGTATCTATCGAGGACGTTCCTGCGATTCTTTGGTCTTCGAAGATACTTCGAAGGATATCGATTTGAAAGGAAAACCGAGGAATATCTGGCAACGAGGGAGTTTGTTCCATCGGTTCGTTCAGTGAAAGAGAATCGCAATCTTGTATTGAAACTTCGAATCTGCCGGAGACAGCTATCAAACTTAGTGAACGAGGATCCTCGGGAAACTCGAAGTTCTTCGAGTTTTAAACTGCAGTGCGCGTCTTCGAGGGAAAATAAAGAACTAACTAACGGAGGAATTCCTTCATAAAATTAACAGGAATAATTTAAAATAAATTACTTCTCGTTGATTGATAATATATTAGTTGTTAATATTTGGCGTAAGATCGAAAGGATCCTTGCGCGAGGATCGGCGTCGATGAACTTCGCAGTTTCTGAACTCGGCGCCGATTGCGACGTTACCGCTCGTGCCGCGTCTCGCCGAGATTTATAGAACGACCGTGGACCGCCAAGGTTGCCCGCGGTGGTGATTTCGGCGCAGTGACCCTAAGGACGCAGCCTCGATCCGATAAATCACCGTTATACAATGGGAGGATCCAAGATCGCGAATTACGCGGGATGCGGAGGATCGAACGGCATGCTAGATCCTCGTCCGGCAACCAAATAAGGAATCCCTCATTAAGAATTCTTTCTCCCTCGAAGTCCCTTCAATCCACTTGTCGTTTTACAAGAGCGAGAGCGTCTCAGCGCTAATGATTCCAACTTAATTAAGAAACTTGGAGAACAGAAGGAGAGGGGATAATTCGGGAAGGCGATCGAGGAAGTTTATTGGGAAGCTGCGTGAAGCAGAAGGCAGAGAAATTTATTGGGACATCTGACTAAACGGAGAGGCGAAAGAATTTGTTGAGAAACTCGAAAAAGGAAGCAAAGTTTCCGAAGGAAATTTTAGGAAGATAATAGAAGAGACGTTGTTTGTGAGATTTGACTAAAATTCAAAGATTCGCGGGAAATTTGGCAAAGCCGAGAGGCGAAGAAATTCGTCGGGAAAGTTGAACTTGAGGAAGCAAAGTTTTCGAAGGAAACTTTAGGAAGACAACAAAAGAGACGTTGATTGTGAAATTTGATGAAGCGGAGAGGCGAAGAAGTTCCACGGGAAACTTTGAGAGAAAAAGAAGCAAAGTTTCCGCGGGAAATTTTAAGAAGACAATAGAAGAGACGTTTACCGTGAAATTCTACGAAAAGCTGAATGATTCGCGGGAAATTCGATAGAGGCTTCTAGAGGATCGCGGGAGTCGGTTCAACCGCGAACGTGTTCGACGAAAGTGAATTCTTTCGAATCATCGGAGCAGTGAATTTCTCCGACTAGAAGTAACAGGATTGGGCAAGGCAGAAATTTCCGATCGGAGCGTGAATTTATTACGCGAGGCTCGCAGGAGGAATATCGATTGATAAGGGTGCGGAGCGAAATACGAGGATTTAATTCGCGGACGCGGAAAGATTCTGCGGGAAGGTTTATTCCTCGGGGTAAAAGTACGTGGGCCGGAATAGATTTCTGAAAAATTCGCGCGCGATAGTTCGAGCGTTTGGTGAAGGAAGGACGAAAGAAAGGAAGGAAGGAATTTATCACCCGTTAGAAACGTGAGGCACAAAAAACAGGAGAGAAATGTATAATTGATAAGAGGCGTCGGGCGAAATACGAGGATTTATTTTGAGTGCGCGGCTCTTGAGTCAAACTTCTCGGAGAAGTTTATGCTCCGAGGCGAAAATATTTGAGAAGAGAATCTCGAGGAATGTACACATCTTTCGATAGAAAAAAGTGAAGCCGGTGAATCTCAGAAGAGAAGGAATTCCCGAACGACTCGACGACCTTCACGTTATCCACTGATATTACAACTCTGATGTTATAAAAGTTCGACGTTAACGATCGTTGACGATTTCCGGAAGCGTTAACGTTCTACCGAGCAAAAACTGTAGCGCCTAACTCGCTCCGGAAAGCCAGGCGGTTACGAAACACGCTCGAACGAACAAAAGTTCCACCTGCCGCGCGGTCGAACGTTTCGAAAGAAGCGCGGAGGTAAAATCGAAGGAACACGTGTCGGTTCGTTCTTAACTTAAATTGAACAGCGCAAGGAACGTGAAACGCAATACGAATACAAGTAACAGAATGAGTAAAATATAGAATAACGAAACGTAAGGAAGTTACAGAGAATTCCTCTGTGAAAGGTATTCGAAGTGACCGTGTTCATATTGTACGCATTGTTCAAGAAGCATTGATTCAAGTTGAGCTCTCGAAATATTTTATAAATACCGAACGACAGACGCTGGTGACGTTTCTTCAAGAAGCCGATCAAATGAATTGAGCTGAATTCAAGGAAGAACACAGAAGACTCGAAAAGAGCGAGTCGAGAAGAGGAAGATCAGCGGCCGGTCAGCTGCATTTCAGCGGGCGTGTTTGTTTATCGCGCGGAGTCTATCTTCTGCCCGACGGAGGTACCGTTGAATCGATAAATCGCAGCTATTTGTTGTTCCTCGAGGAACAAGCGAGAGTTGGCTGGCCACCGCTGCGGGTCGTATCGGTCCGCGAGGTTTCACGGGCGCCGGAAACCTTCAACGTGACCGGACGTCGCTGAAAAACCGCGACACGTTCCTTCGACGGAGTGCCATTAATATTTCCCATTAATATTAATATTAATATTGATATTTAAAATGAAATAAAGAAACGAATGAATAACGATAAATGACGAATGGATCCGCTGGTGACGGTCCCCGGAAAAGTTCGACGGGTTTTAGAAACGTTCCAACGTCGCGAGATCGATTTCTCCGCAGAACATGTGGACGGTGTTGATCGGCATTTCGTGGGAGGCATCGTTGGCTCGGATATCGATTATCAGCGTTCTTTGGTGACTTCGTTTTGCTAGGATTTCGACCGAAAGGGAATTCTTCTAACGAGTTTTGTAATGGACGTTATTGGCTCGAAGTTTCAGCGAAGAGACTTTGAGGGTTAAGGAACCGGGTATATTTCTTGTTCCCGCGGATCGCGGACACATTCGTCTGCGAAATAAACTCTCGTTTGTATCTGTCTGACTTTCTGTCGGGTGTGGCCTTGAAGTTTTCGTATTAGTTACTAGCATTGTCGCTCGTTCCTTTGGACAGAGAGACGATTAAGTGTGCATCGGCATTCTAGAATCTTGAGCGTTTATCCATAGCTTGAGGCGTTACAAAGGAGAATCAAGATAAGAGGAAGATTAAATAAACAAAGATTAAATACAAAGTGAGTTAATCAAGACTTTAGAGCCCCTATCGGAATATTGAATCTTCAACAGACTCGTTCACTGTGAAATTACCCAAAAAGTCGCTACGGAGTTCGAAACTCCCAAATCCTGCGGCGCGCGAACTTTTGAACAAACGCGGGAACTCCGACGATGCAGCGCGCGGTAATCGAGACAACAACTAACTCCAGAAACCGAATCGAGTGAAGGGAATCAACGAAACGAAGAGATTCAGTGAAATCAAACAAATAAATGAAATCAGTCCTACCCTAAATTCTCCAGACGAATTCACTCTAATCGGGCCTCGAGTTCTCTAGCATTCAAAGGAAGAAAACCACTAAGGAGAACCTACTGGCAGCCATGTTCTCCATCACATCGACGTTCAACCTGAACTCCGGCTGCCACCGGGACTCGTTGGACCTTCTGCATCGCGTGAGACGGTCCGAGTCGCCGACGGCGGTCGGCAACCTGACGCATTACGGCTACAAAGATCGCAGCTACGAGCCGGGCCTAGACTTCGACGAGAAGCCAAACGAGGCTTGCCACCCGCTGTACTTCCTGCTGGACTTTTTCCATCAGTACTACATCCCGTCGATCATACTGCTAGGCCTGGTGGGCAATCTGCTGTCCTGCATAGTGTTTCTGAACACGTACCTCAGGATACGCAGCTCCAGCTACTACCTAGCCGCGCTGGCCACGGCCGACTTCGGTTTCCTGATCACTCTGCTGCTGGTCTGGCTGAACGACACGCTCGGCTGGAAGGTGTTCAACAAAGACGGCTGGTGCGAGACGCTGGTCTACGTGAGCGCGGTGTGCAGCTCGCTCAGCGTCTGGCTGATCGTCGCGTTCACCGTGGAAAGGTTCATCGCGGTGCAGTACCCGTTCCACCGGCCGCACATCTGCACGATCAGCAGGGCGAAGTCGATTGTCCTCGTTCTAGTGATCCTCGCGTTGACCAGTCATTCCTACTCGTTCGTCACCGCTGGAGTGGTCCTGACCAGGGACGGCGAGGAGTACTGCGACCTGAAGGTCGAGTACATGGAGACCATGAAGATCATCAACATCATAGACAGCATCGTCAGCCTGATCGCGCCCCTCGTGCTCATCATCGTTATGAACACGATGATCATGAGGAACCTGTTGAAGTTCAGCCAGAAGTTCAAGCAGACGCCGTCCACTTCTACCGATTACCCCAGCAGGGAACGCTCCGACATCAACCTGAACCAAATACCGGTGAGTACTTGCCTGTTGGTTTCTTCTTCCTCTCTTTTCGATGGTTGAAGGTGTACGTGGATCGAACAGGTGTTGCAGAGATAACTGAAGTGTCGATACGTTGATCGTCGAGGTAGTGGCGAATATGGATGACGCAACTGGCTGATTAAATCCGGAGATCAATGTTTACTGTGGCTTACAGAATATTTAACAAGCATTCACCACGATGAAGTTTCACTTTACTATCAAGTGAAGTACTTCGATTAACTCTTTGGGGTGGGTTAAAAACTGTCCCACCCTTTGTTTAGTTTCTCATGCATAGTCGTACAGTTTAACACGTTAAATGCCATGGGGGTCACCGGTGACCCCCGCCCAAATTCGGTCACTGTAATTCTCTCAATTAAACAATGATTGTACGAAAACATTCCTACATCGTTAATAACGCTACCTAATGCGGGGACATTCAGCAAAACAAACCTGCGATAATAACAACGCAATTCAATGAAATCATTTAATATTGTACTTTTTTCATTTCGCATATTCTGCACCTGAAAATCGTGCGGCATTCAACGTGTTAATAGTTTATTTAAAGTTTTCCGTTCGGTTGGCAATGCTGTGAACTAACGGTGAATAAGTGGAAACAAAAATCTGTACAAGTATTGGTAGTTGATTCTGGTGCGATAAACGTAGCGAATTGTGCGCAGTCTGAGTTATTTTTTTTTCTTTTCTTAGAATCGTGTGCCTCAAAGAGTTCAGTGTGGTAGAAAGCAATTCATCAACAGTATTAGTAGCCGACCGTGAAATAAATCTCGAGAGGTTAATGTTTCATTATAGCGCTGTGCGAGCCGAAATATTGCACCTCTGTCGCGTCAATATTATTGTTCGGCCGGACATGTGTTTTATTTGCCCAGCCAATATTCGGCTTTTGAAAGCTACCAATCTAACAGATAACCGTCGTGTCGGTATCTTCGAAGAGGTTGAAAGTCGAGGTTGTGCGTCAAACGAAAGATTTCTCTTCTATCTCAGTTAATTATTTCTTTTTCCTCTCGAATACGGGAGTACCGACAGGCACGGTTGTATGTAGTTAATACTTTACCCACCGTCCATTATTGAGTAATCCTTTGAAAATATATGATTAATAGCCAAGGATTTCTTAATGCACGTTCGCATAACTACAGCAGAACACGAAATTAAAAAGTTCCGCTTTATAAAGATTTCACGTTTACGAACCTCTCGAAATTCCCCTTTTCAATACTCGACCGACTTCTTTCCCAGCTATTCCTTTCTTATGGAAAGCCTTACTTTTATAGTTACTTTTCAACGATTTTTTAACCACGTGGTAGTCCTATTATATAAGAAGTTGTTATGTAGAAAAAAATAATTAACTTTTTTCATATGGTCCAATTATCGAGAAACACATTGAAATGAGAATTCTAGTTTTTAAAAAATAATTATTTTCATCGAGAATTCTCGGTTCTCGATGCGAACGTTTCAAGATACCATACAATACATTATATTATATATTAATTACAAGAATAATTATCGCAGTTTTAATGCATGGTTGTTAGAGCTAAATACTACTTTTATCTCATTAAAGTATCCTGCTTTACTGAATAGCTTTAGCGAAAATTGCCCGACGCGAATGTTAATCGGTTTTCTGTAGATAAAGCGTTGATCCGTCCCCTCGCACCGCTGGCGACTCATTTATTTCGTGCGGCGCGGGATGAACCAGCGCGTGAATCGCCGGGAGAACTTACACCCTCACGCCCTCGAAAAATTTGATAGCTAATGGACGCCGCCCCATTTCGAATGCATAGCACCGCACGGTCCGCGGCGTGGAACACTTTTATTTTTCTTGTCAGAGAGGAAAAACAACAGCGAGATATAGCGATCGGTCACACTGAAATTCTGAATATGCTCGCTCGGTTATTTATATCGCCAATATCTCTCCTATTTTTTCTTCTTCTCCCTGTTGCTCCACCTCGAATGCCCAATTAGCAGTCACAACACCGCCGATCCTTAAACGCGCGATCGTTCCAAGAATAATCAAACATTTAGAAAGTGTTTGACGGGCGCGTCAAGGAAAAATCGAGGGATATCCGAGAAATGTGTACGCGGTGGTTCGGGGAAATTATTTTTTCCGTTCGAAAGAGGAATTTCGCTGGGTACGACTGGAACGGAGATGCAACGTGGACGTAGCGGAGATTGATCCAAGAATAATAGAATATTTAGAAACCGTCCGGTGCACGTGTCAGGGAGAAATGGAGAAACAACCGAGAAAAATACGCGGTAGTTTGTAAAATTCGTTCGTTCGGTTCGAACGAGGAAGTTTGTTGAACGATAGGTGAAACATCGACGCGATGCGAGATTGATCCGAGAATAATAAGGTATCTTGGCAGTGACTGGCCTATGCGTCGTGCTGGAATAGAGAAATAGCTGGGGAAAATGCGTAGTATTTCGGGAAAATTGTTTCTCTCGTTCGAGAGAGGTTTTCTGTGTCAAATACGACTGAGATGCAGATGCGGCGCGGATGAACAACAAGATTGATCCAGGAACGATAAGATATTCAGGAAGCGACTGCTGTATGTATCTAGGTGAAACAGAGAAATAACTGAGAAAAGTGTATGGTACTTTGAAAAAATTGTTTCTTGCATTAAAGATAATTCCGTGTTGAATACGACTGCGACGTACAGTGAAGTTCAAAAGTTCTGGCCAGATCGTTTTTGGAGTTTTTCTTCGATAGGATGAGTGTAAAGGAATGTTTGTTGATATAATAAATAAGGACACGTTTACATGGATGAATACTACAAAAGAAACCTATTTCGTATCCATGCGTATTTGAAGAATAACTAAATTGGCGTGTTCGAAAGTTTGTTATTATTACTTATCATTTATTTCTAAATATGTGTAAGGAGTAGATGGTGTCGATTTTTTCACAGTATCATGCAATATGTCCTTTGTATGTCATAATAACAAAAAGTTCTTAAAGCCTTTATTGTGAAAGAAAAGCTCGGAAAAAACGATCTCGTCCGAACTTTTGAACGCTACTTTATAGATGCAACATGAATCCTGCGCGGTATTTGTCACTTCCTTCTGAATGATTTTGATCGAACGTCGAATCGGTGGGTGAGTTGACGAATGGCGAAGCAATGACGCACTAGCACGTCAAGCTGTTATTGGCCATTTTCACGAATTACGTTCTGGTGCGTCAAAGTTTGATATACAGTATTCGAAATTGCATGACTTTTCACGACTGTACAGTTGCAACCATATTTTCTCGTTACATCATCGCGTCTTTATATTTATAATGTCTCGCAGTTCAGTACTGATGTTCCATTTTTCTGAAATAAGGTGAGTCGGGAAGAAACGGCCCACTTTTTGAAAAAGAACTAATACATCATAAATATTATTGACACTTCAACGAATGAAATATGTTTATGAAGATAGACGTATCTATGTAATAAAGAAAGTGAAACTCTTTGTACAAGATTCAGAATGCCACTAAAAAGGACTGAAAATATTTGACAATCTTAACACTGGAACTAGCGCGCCCGACAAAATGGCTTCCAGTTTCCTCATAGCGGTTATTGATATCTTGAAAGTGATAATATCGTGCACGATTTTCAAAGTAAAGAATTTACTCGAATACTGTAATAAATATACGAAGGAATCGGAGAAACTATTGTTACAATTTTCATGGAGGTTATGTGTTAACCCTTTGCGCTCGAGAGGTGACTCACAGTCACCACTAGATTTGATATAGCAAAATTATAGTCTTACATATAACATTATGCTTTGTATAATTCATCGATATGTGAAACATTCAAATGAAACAGCATTTTGTTTCCTAATTTCCGTACATTGTCTTATTAGCTAGTTTCAAAGAATGTCGTTCATATCTCTCTCAACGACGTCGAATGTTTCTAGACCAAAACTTTCGACTGCAAAGGGTTGATCATATTAAACGCTCGGTAATGATAGTGTTAATACGATTCTATATCCTACAGTTTACAATATTTACAGAAAAATGTGACGAAAAACTGTATTGTAGACGAACGATATATTTTGAGCTGGCATTAGCCTTTCGATCAGTCATGTTCATTTCACCGGTCGATGCTGCATTACTCTACCACGAAATGTGCAGACATATATACGCTGTATTGCTTCAGCCAGCGGTGGCTGAAACCTTTTGTGTCGTCGGGAGTCTAGACGATTCCAATAATACTACAACCTTTCCTTTACGATGATGGGGGTAAACGGTGAATTGGAAACGCAGACTTCCGATCTAGTCACTGAGCGGAATTAATTATTGGAATGGCATCGTTGTACCAGAATGAAGACATTGTTTACGTTATTCCAGTTACGGTTCAATGCTGGATTGGATCACTGGAGTGGAGTGCTACTGAGCCAATATAAACCTGGCATTAATGAATTGCTCTTTGCTCTCGGACGAGTCGGCGCGTTCGATCGTGTTCGGTCGAGCGTATGTACTTGCCTTTGCCAACGTCTCTGTTGTCGTCTTCGGTCTTGTCACATTTTTATTTTTGCTTGCGTATCTCCTTTCTTCTTGCGACGTAACTTTATTAAAATATTCTTCGCACATTTCCAACGGTAGAAAAATATTACAAGTCTGTAAATGTAGTTCCTGCTAATTAAGGTTGACGTACTGATCATACTAGAGCACTTTACGTTTCTTGTATACAGTGTTTGGATTAGTCGAGTTGTAACTATTTACTGCGTATCACATCTGGCTTGGTTTAATTCTGTTCGTTTATAGGAAAATTTACTTTCCACAGGGAATCTAGTAATTACAACTTTACTCTCAGCGACACATCGAACGAACTGAATTTTCTTGGGTGTATGATATACCGGGTGACACTTTTATATATTGAATCTGATACCCTATCGATCCGTGGTACAAAAAGTAGGTCATTCCATTAAAAAAAATCAAGGTGACCTTGAAATCTCTGAGACGCCTCCATTCACAAGGAAAGCACGCACTTTATAAGATGTGCTCTCTGATGCCATTTAAATCCCATGTTTCAACGTTTGCATAGGAAAAACAGTGGATCAGTCGTTATAAAGGATCTTGGCTTTTTAGTTGCTACTTTATTAACACTTTACGGTAACATTATTTTTTCTGCTAAGCTCGTGTAACGTTTTACCATCTACAATCTGCAAGCAACGCGAAGAGACGTTGCACGTCGTTGTGAATTTACTTCGAAGATAATGCGTCGATAACGATAACATTGATTTCCACTTTCATCCATGCGCAACGAACGACATTAATCTTTATTAAATTAATCTAGAAATCTTCATGACGAGGCTTGCTCGCTATCGCACGGCAAGGAGTGAAGAAAAACTGCAGAGAAGTTTCGACGAGTGTTTACTTGGCGGGCAGACTGTTAATCGGTATTGTTAACGCACCGATCGTTGCGCGTTCCACGGCCGATCGCCGCTTCCGTGGATCTATTTCCGCGAACCTGGATCACCGATGAACTATTTCCAGAGATGTTGACGACCCCACGCACACGAGGGTCGTGTAACGCGTGCACACCGCTGAACGACGAAACACAGCTGTTGTCTCCTTGTTTACGCGCTGTGGGTATCGGGAGAAGTTCGGACAAACCGGGAGACTTTCACGAACACGTTGACCGTCACGAGAATTCAGAGCGTTTCGTGTAACGTCACTGATCGTGGCGTAACAAAGGCGAATCGGAATTAGTTATTAACACTGAAACTACCGAACGGGTCAAAATGAAATCTACTCTTGAATTTTCTTTTTGCAATTATTAAAAAGACAACGGATGTTCCTCGGAGAAATGATTAAAGGAATTGATTAAGCAACACGCAAACTGAATTCTAAGCCAATTGTAGTCTCAGGAATTTGAGAAAGTTGTTTCAACTACTCTGTAGTTTTAGTGTTAATGGTTTCGTGTCATAGCTTTTAAGTTACACTATTATTCAGTTACACATGTTATTAAACATTTGAATTCGATATGAATTTTCTTCTTGCAATTGTTATTTAGTCATTTGGACGCTCTGGTGACTATCGTCGCGGTCAACGTGTTAACCTTGAGGGTATTAACACTAGAACTACGGAGCACTGACACCATCCTTTTAAAATTTCTTTATAAAAGCTATGAACGTGAACTTCTTAAGATTTCAATTGGCTTATATTTCTGTGTAGATATTACTAAATCAGTTCCTCTAATCACTGCTTAAAGAAGTGTCTGTACCTTTGCAATAATTGTAGAACAAGAAATTAGGAATCGGTCATTTCGATTCGCCTGGTAGTTCAAGTGTTAAGAAAGTACAAAAATCTTCCCCCAGGCACCCGAAATTTTTACATAGCATCATTCTGTGATTCAGGCGGCAGATCTTTGCGTGTTCTTAGCTTTCCTCGCAGTGCAAATTTGTTCCACGTGGAGGATGCATGAATTCATTCCGCGATGAAATCATCGTAAACACGTGAGTAACGTCGAAATATTTCCGATTTCACGTCGTGTACTGTATCTGCATTAAATTCTTAGTCTCATGATGCGGAGCCAGAGACGCGACGAAGATTTCAAACGGAACTTAATATTCAGTTCAGAGTTGCTTTGAAATAATTACCTTTGTCGAACGCGACTTTATTAACTTTTTGTACCTGAGAAGCGTCGCCCAGTCGCCGCTCGGCTTGATACAGCAAAATCATAAAGTTTGATAGCACAAAGCAGAGGAGTTTAACATGCTCGCGAGCAGCGTTTCTGTCACCAGCAGAGAAAATGAGAATGAAATTCAAGGAAATAATCTCGTCAACTTTTTACGCGTTACACAGTGAGATAGGAACAATTTCGAGATAAAAACACGCGCGAAAGTAATCCATTTTCTCTCACGCGTAATACGAAATGTTGAGCGCCGCAAGTATGTGACGCTGGTCGCAAATGTGTTTAACACGTTGACTGCCACGAGAGACATCAGTGTTTTATGTTTCACTGATCCTTTCTACAGTAAAGACACAAAGCAAGAATTATTAATTCTTTGATATGAAAATTCTTATATTACCCTATTATCTAGTAATTTACGTTATGGAAAATTAGAATTCGAGATCAATTATGTTCCAAGTCATAATTATTTTCTTGTCATTCGAAAGCTCCGGTCATCGGTGACCGCCGTGGCAGTCAAAGTGTTAAGTTGAGGATCGCGAGACACCGGCCGAAGGCGATTGATCGTTTTGGTCCGGTTCACGGGTTTCATTCATTTTCCTTCCCCTCGGTGTTTGTTCGCGCTCCGGCAGCGCGTTTTCAGCCGACAGAAGAACGAGGCCTCTCGTCTATTTCCGCGCGACCTATAAATATCCCCACGAGTTTACGTAACACCGTTACCATTCATCTTTTTGGAATTAAACGTGAAATAACTGCTGCCCACGGGAAATCGATCCCTGTCGCGGCGATCACCGAGATTTTCGCCGCCCGACCGGCGTAATCGCGGCCACCGCAGCTCCGAGATTCGACCGCCGGACACCACGTGTTCGACGGCGATAGTTGCAGCGCGTGATTGTTCGAAGTAATTGGAACGGATCGACGACAGGTCTGGACGCCACGAGGCCGACCGATTATCGCGCATGGAACAGATACACTTTTCATGGGAAATTATCATTGGGGATTTCGGTTTAAATTATCGGAGGGCTTCTGTCAGGGGAATTTTTGAAATATGTGGGAGGAGCCCAGATGAACAAGTGGGAGGGGCTGAGGAAGTGAATGGGCGAGGCCAAAGAAAACTAGAGGCAGGAATTAGAGGAAACTGATGAGAGGTGTTAAAGGAAGCTAGTGAAGTGACCTAAGAGAATTTAATGGGTGGAGCCAAGGAAAGTTGATGGGAGGGGTTAAGGGAGACTAGTGAGATGTGACTAAGCAAGACTAATGGAAGGAGTCAACGATAACTAGTGACGGAAGTTGAGGAAAACTAGTGGAAGAAGTTGATGGAAAGAAATGGGACAGTTTCGCGAAGCCTGGTGGGAGAGATCAAGTGGTATTGAGAAAATAAACCAATGAACACTGGTGGGTGGAGCTAAGGTGTCAGGATGGGAGGGGACAGAGAAAGTTGATAGAGAAATTAGAGTAAACTGGAGGAAAGGAGCAGACTTAATGAATAGAGCTGAGGATGCTGGGATAACAACGCGAGAGAGTAACTGAAACCAGGCAATGAAAATTGATAAGTGCCAATTAAAATTATCTCGGCTCTTGTCTGTCTCCGCCCCTTTCTCCACGGTATATGTAGTATTATAATGATTTATCTCGTACCACAATTTCGTATAAAAAAAGTGAGTAACCTTCATACAAAAATATAAATCGACAGTGAAAAATAAACCGTCTCTCTGTTTGTGACTTTGTTTTCAAATGGACTGGCGTCGAGTATGTTTATACAGGACTTCATCAACGAGTCATGCTTTTTTGCTAGCTGAGTTGCATGAATGCCCACCTATCGAATGTAACTTTAAAAATTAGTTCTCTCGCGTGTACTGCGACGCGTGAGTACACATCGACAGACAATGCGGGTGCATTCGTATGGTTTGCAGGCATTTCTTTATTATTTACTCTACGTTTCGGATGCACTTTAATCTCTCTGTTGTCGAGAACAGACAGCCATTTATTTTCCTGGAAAATTGTTGCTCCCTTTGAACACGCGCCACGAATCGGACGTAGCATTCACGATCAAATTCAAATGAACTCTTTTTCTATCCCAGAATCTGAGTCCCAATAAAACGTACTTTTAATGGATATTTCTCGAATTCTGACCAGTAATACCAGCAAATTAATGGGACATTCGATTAATGAATAGGCTTTGCTAACCGAAGTTTGTCACGACTCAGCATAACAATTGTCGCATCAACCACTCAATAGACACGCGCGTAATCAGCGTTCCGTACAGTTAGCTGGGTTTTCAACGCAATTAATGTTCATGCGATAGTGTCATCTCGAGGCGCAATGTTGTTATTACTGGTCATTGACACGTTATTTCGTAGTTTTCTTTCATATTGCTGGATTTTTCAAAGCTTCGTTAGTGAAGTTCGACAAATCGATTATTATCAGCGAAGATAACCAATCTCCATGACGCATCGTGTTATCGTTCGAAACCCAACGCACGATATATCTCAGACAAAAGGACCCTGCTCGTGATGTCATTTACCTCGCGAAGTTCGAAATAGGTCAAAATGACCCGTCCGGTAAACCAAGTGTTAATAATTGCAAACGGGAGAAATCAGGCATGGGTTATTTTGATTCGTCTAGTAGTTTTAGTGTTAAAAGGATAGCGGACAAGGACGGATGGGTCGGGTTCAAATAAAATCTTGCGTTTTGCGTAACAGCGTATTCGCCTGTCCAATTGAGCGCCGGACGCGTTTCGCGCGCAATTTCCGTGATATTAATTGTCAAGGCCAGGGCAGACGTTGATCGTGAAACCGGCGCACAGTGCAGCCGTCTGTGGACAAAGCCCCGAAATTCGATTATTCGCATAATAATAATTGAAGGCGTCGTCTTTAACAAGGCCTCGCTAAGTAGTCCCTGCTGTACAAACTGATTTTCATTTGAGAATCAACAATTTCGTGCAAATAAATTCCGTTTCTTATTTATATAACGTCGGAATCGAAACGTAAAACATCCATTGTCATTGAACAAACTTCGTAACTTCCCTATAATGTGAATAAACTGTAACCACCATATGTCCAGCTCTACACCTTAGAACTTTTGTCCGGCGCGTCTGTTTGTATTACTCATGTCTTCCCAGTTATTCAGTTTCGTCCCGGAAATGGGCGTCCGCCACACTGCACAGAAGATCCGTGTCGATCTTAATCCGCGGGGACCGCAAAATGGAACGTGACACGATTCGCAGGAGTGCGAGATCTCGGTTTTTATCGGGTCGACGAGCGAGCGTGCGGCATTTCCGAATGAAAGAACGCACTGATCAGCGGTGAAAGGAATACGACAGGAATCAGACAGCTTCTCAGAGCTTTGTAATTCAATCGGGATCCCGTCCGCTTTGAATTACGCGCGCATTCAGAAACCGGGATAGAGCCCATGCAGTTTTCCACGCGGATGTCCTGTGAAACGTAATCGCCGCGCGGAGAGCTCAAGAACGGCGAAAGAAATTTAATCCTTTCCATTCGACAGGTGACTCTCAGTCATCACTTGATTTGATGCAACGATATGAAGTATCGCTAGGTGCAATATTGAAACAGAGTAGTCTCTTGATTCATGCATGAATTATTGTTATAACTTTTTATTCATTTATATGCGAATGATCGGACAGTTAGTTTTAAAAAACGTCACCTGTATGTGCAATTAGAATCTTCTGGGAATAAAAGGTTATTATTAGGTTCGTAGAACGCATCGATCTTATGTATACCGAATCCCGTAAATACTGTTTGGTGAATGTTTACGTTGACTTTGATCGATGTAATTATAATGGCGTGTACTTGAATTATTCAGTGTGTTGCTCACAAAGTTGACCGACAGCTTAATTAACATAATCGTAGTGTTGACATCAGAAATGCCAATCAATGTGGCTGGTCGTCAGTTTTCTGTTGAAATTGCTCATAGTGTATCACTGTCGAATACCGAAAATTATTTTAAAATGAACTCTTGAGATTCTTACTGGAATTATGTATTAATTACATTGAATATTCGATTGTTAGTTTTGACAGTTTTGACATAATATGATGGTTATAGTTTTGCATACCAGAGTTATACATTTGTGACGACTAAAATAGATGATATACATTACACTTTATACAAAGAAAACCAGATGAACGTTACGGTTGCTGGTTTTTTACAGTTGTAAGACACTGGCTCGTTTGACGTAACTTGAAAATAGATTAATATCGTGCCATAATAAACGATTACGCAATGTAGCTCGCTCACAAATGTTATAACGATAATTAAGCTATCTGTACGTTGCGTACTTGTTATCGAGACTTGTAATTGATCCATAGATAACGATAATGCCAATCATAACGGCACGTGCATTGCCACTCTTTCGAGATGTTTTGTTCCTCTTTTGGAAGAAGTATGTAAAAATATTATCTTCAGCCGCGATGGAACAAAACTGTTTGTCATGTTGTTGAACCTTATCTCTTTATAATTTTCTAAAAGAAAGCCGCAGACCTGTTTATGTATGCCGTTTATCGAGAAAAAAATAGCGGTATCTTATCAACAATCACTTTCCTTGTTATTTTCAACTTCACTAGATTGTTTCTAATCTTTGAATTACAATCGACATTGCATAATCGCGACCGTACCAGCTCAATTGACTCGATCAAGGAAATTTTTCTAGGAGAACTACGCAGCTGGTTAAAGCGTTCCCATACAGTTTCGAACAACAAACATTTCCATCGAAAATTTTGATAAGTCCTTCTCGTATCACGATGAGTCCCCTTTACAACAGTCCACTTCGAATATCATTCAATTCTAAGGAATAAGAAGGATACTGTTAACTCCGTAGTTACTCCGTTATTTTAATTTAATCTCGTTAGAGGCAATATGCAGAGACCCAAGATACTCGAATTATCTTGTACAACTTATCTAGTGACGTCGTAGGCCGTATGGTGGGATGCGATACTTGTTATGCGAGCGATTCACTCGGCGATCTCAGTAGCGTTTCTGTCGTTACCAGTGGAAGGATCGGTAGCGATCGGCTCCACCGATCCAACATTGTTCCTTCGTTGTGCCACGGTATTTCTTTATTCAGTATCGTTACTCGGTAGAGTTTCAATAGCAAACTGTTGCCGCCAATATCGTTATTCGATTCCTAACAGCTAAAACCGCGGACCATGTCTCCGGTGACGTTAGCTCTGATCCTCGTGCTGCTCGGCCTGTTGGCCTACCGTTACCTATGGAAGACCACGAACTTCTTCAAGGAACGGGGGATCGAACATCCGCCGACGGTGCCGATTTTCGGTAACATAGCGCCGGTCTTGTTCCGCCGCGTCTACATGGGCTACTACCTGCGGGACTTGTACAATCGTTACAGCCACCTCAAGTATTTCGGTTTCTTCAACTTCATGTCGCCGTTGATCGTGATCCGGGACCCGGAGCTGATCTCGTCGATCGCGATGAAGAACTTCGACCACTTCACCGACCATTTGGGTTTCGTGGACAGCGACATAGACCCGCTGTTCGGCAAGAACCTGTT
This sequence comes from Nomia melanderi, assembly GCF_051020985.1. NCBI lineage: Eukaryota > Metazoa > Arthropoda > Insecta > Hymenoptera > Halictidae > Nomia > Nomia melanderi. The sequence goes on from NC_135008.1 coordinate 7,255,790, forward strand.
CTCGCTGCGCGGCGACCATTGGCGCGAGATGAGGAAGCTGCTCAGCCCGTCGTTCACCTCCGCGAAGATGAAGAACATGTTCAAGCTGATCGTCGACTGCGCCGACAGCTTCTCGGGTTTCATAGCGGAGGAAGCGAAGAACGGCCGGATCTACGATCTGAAGGATTTGTTCAGGCGGTACACGAACGACGTGGTGGCGACGACCAACTTCGGGATCGCCGTTGACTCGATGAGGAACCCGGACAACGAGTTCTACACGTTCGGCAGGGAGACGATCAACTTCGCGTCGACTAAAATGAACTTGAAGTTCCTTATAGGCAGGAACTTCCCGACGCTGTCGAAGTTGTTCAGGATCAGAATATTCGACGAGAAGGCGACGCAATTCTTCAAGAAAGTGGTCACCGAGACCGTTCGCATGCGGAAGGAGAAGGTGAGTCGGAGGCTGCTTTCGCGTTGAGCCGACTTCTGTGTCACGACGAATGATCGCGTGATTCGAATTGCGCCGATGATCGATCGGGCGATTTAAATTGTTGATTCTAGTAATCGGAGTTGCTGCGCTTATCGCGGATGAAACTATCGCGATAGTTGATGGACCGGTTTAAGCTGTCTCGTTACTTTATTTTAAGATTCGATTTGTTACGTTTATCAACTTTGTACTTCAAATTATCGCGCTTGTTCGATCGATTGATATTACCGTGTTGTTCGAGTAAAATTTTGATCCAACTTTTGAGTTACTCCGTGAATCGATGCTAAGACTCGAATCGTGCGCTATTCGATCATGCTATTCAAGTCGTCGCGCTGCTAATAAGCTGCGCCGCTAAGAGGCAACAACGCGGAAGCGACGTTCACGAAGTGTCCTCGCATTTTTAAAGAAAGTACCAGAGCGAATCTCCCACCGCTGAAACCTCATTAAACTATAAATTGACAATTTCCTCCGTGAATCTCCTTATCATCCTCTTCATTAAATCAAAAGCGGGGGAGCATTCTGACTAGCCTATGCGGTATCCTCCGCGAAAGTTAATTTCACCATTCACGAAACAATCAACGTTCCCAGTAAATCCTCTCGACGGTAACGTTCCCCGAACCTTCCTAACAATATGTCGAATCGTCCTATTAGAACTCGGCGAGCATTCAAGCTACCGCCATTTCACTGAAACAATCTCAGTTCCCCGTCCCATCGATTAAACGCGTGCAAACCCTACCCGACGTTCCCAAGTGTCCCCGTTCCCATGAATCGGGCACTCCGAAATCCTATTCGACGATTATTCGTTGTTCATCGAGTACCCATGACATCCCGATTAACCGACAAATCAACGCGAAGAACCGTTCATCAGCCGTCTGTCCCTGGCAACAGGGTATCGTTCGGCCGGACATGATCCAGCTGATGATGGAGTCGACGGACACCCAAGGGAATCATTTGTCGATCGACGACATGACCATCCAGGCGTTCGTCTTCTTCTTGGCCGGGTTCGACACATCCGCGTCGCTGATGTGTCTAGCGACCCACATGATCGCCACGCACGAGGAGGTCCGCGAGAAGGTTCTAGCTGAAATCGAGGAGGTGCACAACAAATTGGAGGGTCGTCAGCCCACGTACGAGGCGATCAGGGACATGCAGTACTTGGACGCGGTCCTGGACGAGACTGGCAGGATGTACCCGGTGGTGCAGTTCTTGGATCGCGTGTGCGTGAAGGATTTCGAGCTACCGCCGGCGGCGCCGGGCGCTAAGCCGGTCAAGATGAAGCCCGGGGACCAGGTGTGGTTCCTGCCTCCGGGGCTCCATTACGACCCCAAATATTTCAGTGACCCGGACACCTTCAAGCCGGAGAGATTCCTCAACGAGCACATCCCGCAGACCGTGTACATACCGTTCGGCGTGGGCCCGAGGATCTGTATCGGCAACAGGTTCGCGCTGATGGAGACCAAAGTGATGTTATACTACCTGTTGAAGCGCTGCGTGATCGAGCCCTGCGCCAAGACCACGGTACCCCTGGAGTTCAACAAGGCGCTGATACAACCGGTACCCAAGACCGGTTTCTGGTTAAAGTTCAAAACGAGGAACGACTATTCGACCGCCAATGGACACGTCCCGAATGGGACCGCTTGAACCCTGCGTAATTTCATTCGAATCGGAGTTTCCCTCCCGCGTCCTAGTAATGTTCTTTTTAAAGTTTTAGTAGACATTTCTCATTTTCTCTCGCCCCTGCGAGTAATTGGAAATATAAATTCCTAGGTTACTTGTGCGCAGAATTCTTTTAAACGTTCTCGCGTAATGAAATGCATACTTTCTGAAATATTCGACTGAAATAGTTGAATACTTGTGTTATTAACCAACAGCTGGAATATGAAGTTTGACAGACGTCATGGACAGTCTGCAAGAAGAACTCGGCGGATGACTTGGAACACTTATTACTGTACCGTGGAAGTTGAACGCAGTTTCGTGTAGTTCTAGGATCTAGCTCAGTGTTAATAAGAAAAAATTATTTAATTTCACCTTCCACGGACGTCTGTTTTCCTTTCACGAGAATGCGTACGTGCGTATGTATGTGCGTAACACACGGTCACGTATGTGTTACAAAGCGGCGAGAACATAAAGGAACAATATCAAAATATATAAAAATTACTAAAACTCTGAATATGACTGAATATTTAATTTAAAAAAACAGTACAGTTCATAAGTAAAATGTAATATAAAATATTATAGTGTAGGAGAAAGAGAATTTTATTTGAAGGAGTATAATTATTTCATGACAACTTAATTAAAAAAATCCATCCGAACATTCTTTCATTACCATAACTTCACGAATATTTGCAATATTTTAGATTCATAAAAAAACGAACATTATTAACATAAAACACAATATAGAGAAAATGAATTTAGACTAGAATATTCCAATGCTTTGAACATTCATTCAAAACGCGCTCTCTCACACACACACAAATACACACAGAGTCGCGTCGTTCATCTACTGCACACACATTCATCACTCATCAGTATATCTATTCTCACACTCAAATACATCCATTCCCACAAATATATAAAAATTACTAAAACTTTGAATGTGACTGAATATTTTATTTAAGAAATCAGTACAATTCATAAGTAAAATATAATACAAAATATAAAATGTACTTCAATTCATTGTTAACAAGAAAGCCGCGGGAACTTGGTACGGTACGTAATAATATGCAATCCAGGCGAAAGAAACCTGATAATTTAGAAGACCTTGTGCAAGACTCAACTGCGTATTTCAGAAATATTCAAGGAATATTCACCGTTAAACGCTCGTTTTTTCTTGAAAAGGCGCCGGTACGGTGTACACGATGCCGGGATCTCCGCGTCTATGCAAATTTACACGAAACTCTGCAGTACTGCAGTTATTATGTTTCCCAACTGTTCTTTCTGCCCTCCATTTTTAAATATCACCGGCTACAAAGAAAGCAGTGGAAATGTTTCCCGCCTCCGTTCAAATAATCAGAATCCACTTCAAATTCAATTATGCGGAAAGTGGATTCAGTTATGAACATAGCTCGTTCATTGAATTGCATTGACTTTAAGTTTCATAGACAGTAGTTTAGCGGGGACTAGTAAATTAATTTCGTTGGTTCAGTAACGAATGTCACAAAGATCAATATTTTCGATTATGTATAGCATAATGTGCTAAGTGTTCGTATAATTGGAACGATGGTTGGGACCGGCTCAGGTAAATATTAATATTATATCTAACATTTAACGTTCATATAGTTCATATAATAATATTATAATATAATAATACTATTAAAACAAAAAAGAAAATTCCAGTATTTATACAATGTATACAATAATATCAATACTATAATACCGAAGTATTATATCTAACATTTAAACTTCATATAGTCTATATAATAATATAAAACAAAAAAAAAATTCCAATATTTATACAATTTATACAATAATATCAATACTATAATATTGAAGTGATACATCTAACGTTTCACGTTCATATAGTTCCTACAATATTATTAAAAAAAAAGAAAATTCCAGTATTCATGCAATGTATACAATAGAATCAATACTATAATATCGCAGTGTTATAAAAATATAATGTAATCATTGTTTTTACATTACAACATGCATAATATTTGAAAAGATGTTCCACTAATCGATACGATGCGTCGTCGAAGAAGAATCGCGTTAAGAACCATTAGATTAATAGGACATGACGTGTCCCGTGATACGTAACCTCCTTCGCCCCCCCCCCCCCGGCCGCGAAACGAGTGGCTCGTTTTATTACCGCGGCGCGTGTCGACAAGGTGCTCGACAACGATCGAGGAAGATCGGTCGACGGCTTTCGAGCCCGCGAGAACAAGGAAGAACCCTCGAAACACCTGAGCGACATGAATAATTCAACGGCAGCCGTAGTCGCAAGAACCGAACCAGTTTCGCATGTCGCGAAACGAACGAAAGAACGAACGAATGCCGTTCAACGAGCTGTCAAACACTTCCATCCCGATGATTCGGCAGATACCCGCCCGCCTGGGGGGCACGTGCTCCCTGTCTCTCTCCGGGTCAGGGTCTTCCGCGTGGAAAAAGCTCCTCGAGCCGCGATCTCCGAGAATCGCACGCAAAAAGTGTGAATTCAGCGCGGACGACCCGCACGCTCTCTTTCCCTGCGGAATCCTCTGCTCGAACGGCGAGGTTGCACGCTCCGACGAGTGAAAGATCGAGCTACTTGACTGGTTAACACTCATCGTTAACCCTAGTCCTTATGGATCGTTGTCAAATCGGTATCACGTTGACTATCGTGAGAATTCTGACGGTTTTCCGTGTCGCTTATTCCTTCGTGACAAATCGAAACAATTATGAATACATTTACTTGGAATAATAACAAAAGTAAATTGCTTATTCCATGAAAATCAGACTTTCCTTGTTCTATTTCCTTGTTTTGATTCATGTTTAATTGCGTTACAATTGGATAGCAGGGTAAGGATTGTAGTTGGGAATAATTCAGAATCGTTTCTATTTATGTTTGCCGCAAAGTAGTAACTGATGCATAGGACGCTTAAGATTCTGGTAGCAATCAGCGCGCCAATGCATGCCAAGAGAATCCTATTATTATCATAGATCGTGGGTTTTGTTGCGAATTCGAAATGACTCGAAGTGACGTCAACGAAGGAGACTTGAATAGGAAGATTTTGTTTGTGTCAAACACTAGGAGACAGACACGTAGCGTTGCTTCTTGTTATGCAACGATGTTTCTTCGAAAATTTTCCGTCCACCGCTGGGAACGTTATATTTCTCGCCTTTTTAAACGCTGAAGTTTGCGATCGCGAGTTACCTCTCGATTCGCAATCCAATGCTGCAATCTTCCGCCGAATGCTCGTAATTCAGCGAGTTTCGCTCGTTACGCGGTAGTCGAAGAATATTATTCGCGTGGACCTCACGGCGAACAGAAGTTGACGGACGGAAAATCTCCCGCCGCGCTGAATCCTTGGAATATTACGCTTCCCACGCGAACACCTGAGGCGAACAGCTGGATGCTTTGTCTAACCTTCTTTCTCTGCACTCACGAATATTCCAACGTTAATCGCGTGCAGAAGTGTAATTGCATTCCGTACATTTTGCAAAATCTGGAGAACACATTCGGCTGCATACGTAGTATTCACTAGTGCGTTCGAGTTCATTAATTTTAATGAAATTGTTCAAACGTTACGTGAAACATGTCGCAGATAGCGTTCCTAGGAAAACTCCGGGCATTTTCTGGATTTTAACCCTTTGCGGACGGGTGTCGGCATTTCGACGAGACGAAATGTTCAGATTTGGAAGACTAAATTGCGGACAAATGATCTAATTCATCGAACAGCAAGAGATCAGCGCTCAGTTTTCTTGTTTTTTATTCGTTAACACGTTCACGCCGGCGCTGTAATTTCCACTCTTTCCCATTTGGCGGCTGAATTCTCAAAATTGATAAAAATATTGAAATGATCAATAAGTAAATTAATTCTCAACTATATGGCAATGTTTTCTAATTGCTAAACCACTTGACGAGCCACATATTTGATGCTACGCACCGTCTAATGAGCCATCAATGTTACGCACTGTCCAATGTGATAAGGTGGAATGGGGTAAGTGCATAAACGGGCTCTTATTAATATAATACGAGAGAAATTGCAATGTATAATATGCAGTAATCTACTGAAAGTTAATACCATCCTATCCACGTAGGTGTCGCCCAATTAATGAGGGGAATCCCCGGTTTATGCCAACCAGTTCGAAAGCACCACATGTAAACAGCACGTCTATTTTGACGTCATCATAAATGTGCTGCGGTTTTTAAGGAAATTGTATGTTCTGTGTTATTATTTTTGGTAAGTAATAAAGAATATTGTTTATATTTCACTTCAAATAAATAATTTCCGTTGAATTATTGAAATTTATTGGGAAAAACAGTAGTGTGCTCTTATCTTGTAAATATTGAGACAAGGGGCAAGTGCGTCCCTTGTGGTGGGGTAAGAGCATATGGCTGTGCACATGCCCCAGAAAATGTCCTGCTTGATTATTTCTTGTTTTACATCTCTGAATAATATACTTATAGTAATTAGCTACGTTGAATAAATACGTTTCACTAATTCCTTTGTATTTATTTATTTATTTTATTTATCTGCTCTACTCCAAAACGAAACAACATATTTGAATGCGGTAAAAAGTATTTTGTAGCGAACATATCAATAGTTATACTCTTGCCTCGTAGCATATGATATAAGACTTCGAATCGGTTTTAATGGTCGGTTGTGCACGTGCCCCATTTTCAGGGAAAGTGCACAGTTGTTGGATTTTTTACAATTTTCATAAAAAATTAAAATATACAAGTGAAATTGGCGTTTTTGTCAATGTTAATTAAAGCGTATTAACTCGAGTATTCGTTGATTTCAATAAATGTTAAAGTATTATAAAACAAATTAAAGATATATGGGTTGAAAGTCAAATTTACTAAAAACTGGGGTGCACTTACTCCACTCCACCTTATCTTACTGTGAGCCACCGGTGGTACACGCCGGTGTGAACGCATTAAACAATTGATATATAATTTAGCTTCGAGATCGAGTTTTGTATGTTTCGAAGAATCTTCGTTCGCAAAGAGTTAAACTTCCCTGACTAATCTCATGTTTATGGCCCGAGGTGCTCTCGGTGTTCACTTTGAAGCTCACATCAACATTTAATTCAATTACGATATCAAATCTCAAATTCCAAATTCCAAATATCAACGTCCAAATCGTAAATCTCAAATTCCAAATTCTAGATTCTAAATTCTAAATTTTAAATTTCGAATGAAAAGAGATTCGCTAACATTTACATTCGTTAAAATAACTTTAAATTCTTCGCCACGAGGCTACCGTAAAGTCATACGGAACGGATTAATCGAGATGGTTAGAAGATTTCGCTGTACGTTTCTCTCGCGGCGATCCGTTTCATCTGATCCCCCGTCGCCATATTTTCCTATCACCGACATCCCACGCACGGATTAGAATCACATGACCGGCAACGCATAGTGAACATCCCGGGCGATAATCCCCGGAACATCCGGTGGCCACCATTCCGCGTACGTCTCTCGTTGTCACGCGCGCGCGGGGAGCCATTTTTCTCTCGCTAGCAGGTCTCTTCCCCTCCGTCCACGTAATACGTATATGGGAGACCACATTCCAGATAAGGGATACGGATCTGCACAACCGCCATTATTCGAACCTTCAGGGAATTCCGACGCTGAAGGAATTTGACCGTAATATGCCACCCCTATCAAATTGTAACCCCGGGTGTCGGACCGCGAATTTTTGTTTAATCGTTCGAGGGTGGGGATATTTTTCAAGAAAGTTTTTAAATATTTCCCATAGAGAACTGAATTGAAACGAGTTTCTAAGGGACGGGCTTTTTGAACGGTTTTCCTTGGAAAGGGAGCTTAAAAGTTGTTAAAATATTAACGTGTCATGGCTGACTTCGTATACGTGTTGATCATGCCATGGAATTGCTTGAAAGTGAGATGAAACGGTAAGAATAAAAGTATTTAGTAACGTGAGTAATAAAATAATAGTGTAGCGTAGAGGCTATGGTACCAAATGTTTAGTAATTATTTGTAACACCATTTATCTTTGTAATGAAAGTGTCATTAATATTGTATAGAACACTGAGCATTCCGTCGACGTGTCGAGAAATCACTATATTATTATTAGCTTACTGCCCATTCACCAGTTTTTCTAATTGCTACGTCTAAGCAATGAGTTGCCCCTGAGGAATTTCATCGCTTCATTTCGACCGGAATTTTAATCACCCCTGGAAGTACCATTGGCGCGTGTTCAGGGGACGAGAAGCTGGATTATCCGATAATAGTAAGGATTTCGAGCTTGAAAGCTATTAAAGATTAATTTTGATAGTGACGCATTGAGAGAATCAATCGGACTCCATTATGGTTCCAAACGTGCAAAGTATTTGAAACAAGGATTATCTCGTATTGCATAGTGTATCTTACGAAGTATATAGCTGGGATTTCACAGGATTTTAGCGGATATCGGTTTACCGATCGATAAGATTATCACTCGGACAAATTTATACCCCGATTCAGTTCATGTTTCTCTAGTAAACACGATATCTATATTTGTACAATCAATTGTGTCACCGAATACTGATCGATCGCCAGTTTAAGCGTTAATGATGGTACCTATGAACTGGGTCGTGTCTGTCCATTCGGTTAATATACGGTATCGCCGATTCGTGGACTGAATTTCAATAAAGAGCACATTAGCCGGACAATGTTTTGTGAGCGATCCGACTGAAATGCAATTGTACAGTGCGTTACTGACACGATCCCAGGCTTAATCCTTTGCGGACGAAGATTCTTTGAAAGGTACGAAACCTTCAACAGACGAAGGTAAATTATCTACCAATTGCTTAATCAGTAGGAAAGAAGGAAACTTTGCGCTGGTATTTTGCTGTTTGAGTAATTCAATCATTCGTTTCTGATTTAGTCTTCTTAATATGAACATTTCGCCTCGTTGAAACGTCGGCATTCGTTCGCAAAGGGTTAAAAGTGAAGAGAAACAAGGTGGAGCATGCGGCCGAATTACTTTTGCTTTCCTGCCTCTCTTCACTTTTGGGCCACAGGGATCATGTCAGTAACGCACTGTACACACAGAGGGAATCTCGATCATCCTCTAAGTTCCTGCCATGAAGGCCTACCAAAGAGGACCCCCATGGGCGTGGAAGATTAACACGTTGACTGCCACGTCGGTCTCCGATGACCGGAGCTTTCAAATTACTTGACAGTAGTTTAATTTGTCATGTAACTAATGTCGAATGGAAATATTTCATAGCGTAAGTTATATATATAACAGTGTGACGTAAGCATTGCGATAGCAAATAATAAGCAACAGTTCCTCCTTATCTTTGTTACAAAAGAATAATAAAACTCTGAAGGTTTTCGTGGCAGTCAACGTGTTAAGCTCAATCAGCTGAGACTGTAGCCTTACCAGTGTTGCTTCCCGGGGATGACTTTCATGGTAGCGCCGAGCTCACATTCCAAAACTTTACCAGATTTCCTGTGTGGTCCAGGAGCAGGTGGGATGTTGCTCACGCGCCGAAACGGGCTTGCAGCCACTGCCACTACGAAGCCAATGCCTATGTCCGGACGGGTTACATTGCATTGCCCACGGACACCTGGACCCTGTAGTATCAATTATTGTAGGTCTATCGATGGGACTTGTTCGGCTTCACACATACATGCGTAAGCAATGCCTGCCAGATCGAGGTGTCCACACCAAGGCTTGGTGTTGAGCTTCGCAGTTCGATACGGCGATGCTCTGGCTCAGTTTCAGATTAGTGATGCTGAGCCTGAATGAAATATGATAAATAATGAGATTTTCGTTGAGTTGTAACCGGATCGATGTCGATATGTTAAGTTGTGGAATTCTTGATGAGAAATTCCGTCGATTTGTGTTGTGGAGGAGCTCTTCGTTAGAGACTCCGTGGAACTCTTGGTTAGAAATTCGCTGATATGTGTTAAGATCTACCCTTAAATAGGTGGCCGTAAGGGTAGCGTCGGGGGATGAGACACGCGGATTGGTCGTTTCCTAGATTTCTACGTTTTGGACCGGGAGGAGGCCGTTTTTCCTGGTTGGTGACGGTCACCGGAGAGTTGACCGCCTCCAAGTCCATCGGTCACCTGCAGGTATCGAGAGTACCTTCGCGTGACGTCATGGACATTCCGCGTGCCTCGACCGTAGGTGAAAAACTGTATGAAGCTCCTTAATCCTAATAAAACGTGCAAAGAGTAAATATCTGAAATGCAAAAATACTAATCCTCGAACAGCTGAGGGTGGTTGTTGAAGGTAATGGTCGATGGCTTCATAAAGTTATTTGAGCTACGATCCCTTGAAAGGTTTAGAGGAACGTTGACGTAACGGTGTTTCAGTTTGGGACACCGAGCGTCAACACTTGGTTAGAGCCTAGTTCGGGCACTCTGGAACCGCCAATTTCCATACGATCGCCACGTGGCCACGATGGACACTATACATTCAGTAGGCACTCCATGCGTCGGCTACCCAAAGCTAAAACGTCATAACAGCAACAGGGGATCTCTTGCTGTGCTGCTTGACGCGACGGACTTAGTGTGTGTGTGACTGTTCTAAAAGATCTCACGCCAGAGTCGTAAACACGTGAGACAATGGACGGGTCTGCGCTCCATTTCGGCTATTCAGACCCATATTCCCCGGCCTAGACATCAAGAGATCTCCTTACACATGTAGGTCCTTCCAAGAAACATTGTACTCGGACCCTTGTGTCCCTAGGACTCCATAAAGATAAGACAAAACGAAATACGAATGTTGGTTACATTACACTTTGTCGTATTCTGTATCGTCTGGTTTCTTTGTTACACGGTTCAGCTAATAACAACAATGCGTGACATCTGAGATCACTGCTGTTCTAGAGTTGCTCAATAGAGCAACGCGACCGGGAAAAGTGTAAATAGGAAATTCACCTCCATGTTCATTCTCTGTCGTATCTCGCTTCGTCGCATTCTGTTTTGTAAGATAATCCCGCGTTTCCTCAATCGGTAGTTTCTTAACCCTTGCCCCACGATTGATTTCTCAACTGTGATCAACATCGCAAGTTTGTCGTTAATAATTTATTGGAAACAGAGAAAAATTCGATGTATGGTCTACGTCGAAATTTGCTCTGCAATATAATTTATAACAGAAAAATAGTATTTCATTGGAATTCACGAGAACTGCGTGATATTTATATTTGTTAAAGTCTGTTTAAAATCTTCGCCACGGGTCTCACACGTTATTGTAAGGCAAGGGGTTAACACGTTCGCTGCCAGCGCTTATTTCGGTCTCCTCAATTATAATTTTACATTCAGTTTCGTTTGCGTTCTCCGTTGTGCCTCCCGACCAGTAACGACTAGTCACAGTTGAGGCATCACTGTTGCCATAGCTACCTAACAAGTGGGACATTGTGAATGGAGGAGTCCTTTTGCCCTTGTGACCGGTTCGTTTGTAGCTAATCGTCCAACTAACGATCGATGGACAACAACGCAACGTTGATCGGCCGTGAACAGCTTTGAGTTGTTCGTTAACAATAGGGGTTAGCTGATTGTCCGCTGTACGCCGCGTTGAACTTGCCGCATCAATTTGCAGAGTGCCAGCACCAGCAACAATGGCGGCGGCGGCGTCAATCTGGGACCAATGCCCGGAGGTCGTAGGATACCCTCGCAGCAATCTTTTAACTCGTCGAAGAACAACCATTCCCATCATTCCCGGCATCAGACGAACTCGGTGCCGCCGTCCACGCCGCGTAATGTCTGCCAGCTGCCCGAAATAGCTGCTCGCTGTATACGTAAGTAAATACATTTCTTTCTCTCTCGATACTGCCACTCCGACGACGCATACATACGCAGCGCGCGTACGTCTTTAGCGGGTTCACTGTTGTTAGGGTCACAAGTCGAATTACTGTAATACCGAACTAACCCCTCGCTCCGAGGTTCTTCCTTGATATTGACCGACCGTCATTGATTGTTGGGAAAATGCGAGAAATTCGAGGCAGATTCTATGTCCATGTTCGCTCTGTAGCATGATGATCGATAAAAGAGATATTTCAGTTGAATTCGGAAGAGTTTAGTAATATTGATGGTTCAGTTCTGTTTAACACGTTGACTGCCACGAGAATTTCCAGCGTTTTGAATAGCAACACTTATTATTTGGACCGTTTATTTTGAAAATGGTGTAAGCACATTTTATAAAGAAAACGAGGTATTACGTAATTTGTGCTTAATTTAGTGTAAACCTTTTATTTATAACTAGTCAATATTTAATATCTTAGAAAATGTCAATGCTTTGTTGAATTTAAAATTGGACAGTAAAAGAAATTGTGTAGCCATTGATAATGAAATAAAATTGATTCATTAAATTTTAATGACAAAGGCGAATGATATTGAAAATAATTATTACTTAGTATCACAGTGGTCATATTACGCTATGATCTAGTTACTTATGTTACTAAATATTTTCATTTGAAATGAAGCTTTTCATTGTAATTGTTCTTCAGCAATTTTGAAGCACCTGTCATCGGCAGTTTACGTGTTGACGTTTTCATGGACACGATATAGATGTGGTTAATTGCTTCAGTGTTGCCGCTATTGGTTCCAGTAACTTGAAACCATAATCGAGTAGCATTGAATCATCACGTATAGAACGAAAAGATTGCAAACGAAGAATTCAATCATTCGAAGAACGGAACATCCTTTTCAAAAATCCTCTCGGAAGAACGAACTTTTTCACAATACAGATTTTTCTTTTGTGAATAATCCTCCAGCAGCTGCACGACAACTAAAAGGCATGAAAAAATATTTAATCCGATAACATCGACGTACCTTGGGCCACAAGATTTCGAACGGGTTTACTGCGACCCCGAAAAATCCAATTTCGTTCCTTTCGGCGTTCTTTCGATACGCGTTTCCGGCGTAAAAAAGCAGAACTTCGCGTTCCGCGTATGAGTTCGTTCGATCATTCGCTAGCGACGTCGCTGTCGATTCCAACGTGTGTCCGTTTAATCCTGCCGATCGAGTTCGTGTTCCGTTCCGCCAGAGTCCGCCCACGCTCGACGACCAATGATCCTTGATACGCTTTCAAACTTGCCACGTTTGTCGATAAGACTCGTTCCAAATTTCGTTCCCCGAAATTCCTGAGTTCGCGGATGTCGGCTCGGCCTTTTACATCCAAGCTAAATTGATTCGGACATCGGAGTCGTGGGTTTTGACGCGATCTGGCTTTTGCACCCGCGATTGACGCGCAATCGTTCAGCGGTTCAGCCGTTTCCAGTAATTTCGTTCGGATCACTGAATTATTTTAACATTTTCCCGTTAGCAGAGCATTGCTATTTAGCTCGTTTAGTCCTTCCTTTTTATTTAGTACGCATTCACGATTCACTGAATAGCTGTTTCGCTTTGATGAAACACGATTTTTAAAAATCTGTCGCGTGAGTTCAATTAAAGTTGATGAGAAAAATTTCAATTGATCAAGTTTTCCTCATTCAATCGCGTCGCCATTTTCAGACGTAGGTGGTCTAACAGTGAGATTCATGTAGAACAAATTTATAGGTGGTGAAAGTGGTTAGTATAATGATAAAACGCATTACAGTCATTGCTGCGTACGCCCACCAGAATTGTAGGTATTCATTACGGTAATAGCTCGTGATAATAATACACGCGGTCGATTGGCTGTTACTTTCTAAATCGTGGTCGGACAGAAATAAGGAGATTGTTGGCAGCGACGATGCGTTCACTGTTCGATGGTCGCTTTTCTTCTTTTTTTACAGACACCAAGTCGTCCTCGAGGAACCTCGTGTCGAGGAGGAATCAACAAGGGAATACGAAGACGTTGCTGCTGATAAGTACCGTCTTCATTCTACTGAATTTACCGAGGTGAGCACTAGATCCACCGATTTCCCGTTTTGTAGCTGCATTCCGGTGGAATTGTGACGAATAAATACGAAGGTGTACACCGCAAAAATTGTGCAAACAAGCGTTTCTTTAGACAAGATCGAAGAAATTGTGTAACATTGAATGCTTTCTTCGCGGTTTGCCTCGGAAAATCGGAAGGCAAATGAAACGGATCTTCGATTGTACGGAATTTTTCGTTTTATATTCTTCATTCAGTATTTTTACAAGCTGCACGCGCATAAAGTCTCGCGGTTTAGTTACTGTATTCAACGTATTGTTAGTTTTCTCTGCACATTGGCTTTCGACTGCGTGCAAGTAGTATAAGTCGACCACTGGTCAGTCAACACTTCCTTCGTGTGGGTTTCTCGGTTTGTTGTCTTCTTGGCTAACAATCTGTGCTAGTCAGTTTTGAACGGTGAAGATTATTTTTGAAAGAGGGAACGCTTGCATTATTAGTAAATTCGTAAATCGGAATGGCTAAAGGAGTTACTGAATATTTAAGGATTATATGAAAGATTAAAAGGAACGATTAAATTCCTGGGAATCTAGGAACTACCGAAGCCATTATTAAACGAATCACCAAATTTCTACTAATTTAGGAACGCAGAAGCTGTTACACTTCTAGCGATCGAACCGTTGCTACGGTTGTTAGTAATTTTCTGCGGTTTCAGTAATTACTAATGGAAGCAATCAAGTTTCTAATGGCACAGTAATTACTACAGAAACGATTACACCTAAACGAGTTTAGTAATTACCGCGGAAGATATCAAATTTTCAGTGATTTACGTCAGAGTACATTAATACCTAAGGATTCAATCCTAGAAAAAGATACTCAATTTGTACGATTTTAGTAACCATTACAAAAGTCATTAGATACGTAAGAATTCATCGATTCCGCTAATCTAGAAATTACTCGGCAGGAGTCGTTATATTCCCAATGATTTACTAATCTCCACCTTTTGCTCTTCAGAGGCGCCTCTCAGTCAATTGATTTGACACAGAAAAATTGTAAATTTCGACATTTAATACTAAATCCTGTACAGTGCATCAATATGCGAAATATCGAAAGGGAATAGTCTTCATCAACGTATGTGCAATTTCAGAAAATGTCATCTGCATCTCGTTAGGAAGTATTAAGTCCAATGACAAACTTCTGGGGAGCAAAGGGTTAATATCTAAGGATTCCATTCCAACGGAAGTTATTCAATTCGTACGAATTTAGTGAGCATTGAATATGTAGGAATTCATATCGTACCAGAGGAGCAATTAAATTCCCAGGAATACAGGAATTACTCGAGGAATGTAGGGGAAGAGGACGAGGCTGGTTTCGAGCGTGGTTAAAAATGGATTTCCCTGTTTACTTCCAGCTACGTGATCCGGCTGTGCGTGTTCTTCTTTACGCTAGCCCACAAGAACAAGCCCGACCTGCTCTGGTGTCTGCAGCAGTTCTTCATGCTACTCTACTACACGAATTTCAGCATCAACTTCCTGCTGTACGCGATGTGCGGCGTCACTTTCCGACGGTGTCTCCAGCAGCTGATGCGCAAGGTGTTCAAGAGCTTGACCACTTACCACTGCAACCCGCAGCGATAGATGAGACCGTCGTTCCGACGGCGCCGCCGCCGTTGGAACGATGATCTCGCTGATTCTGTGAGCATCCTCTGAACGAGACGCAGACGGTTTGCCAACCACTTCGCGGCCAGGGACGAACGTTGCAGTATTGAAAACGATAATACCTCAGGAGGCGTCTGGTTTATGGTCACGAAACGGCTGAACGAACCGATTTCCACTTTCACGCGAAGCATTCGGCGCACCGGAGACGATCGCGGGACATTGTCTCGATAAAAATATATTGGAGATAAGAAAAATATAAGAAACGTTGAATATTCGTAACATTCTAAAGATTTTTCGAGAGTCACGGGAGAACGATATCGATGAACGAGCTTCCGGAAGCAACGCGACGCGTTCCACATCGAGCTAGATTAACATTAGAACTACTAGATACGTTAAATTGACCAATCGATTATTCCTTCTTTTGTAATCACCGACAACGTGCAGATACTTGTTCGAGGAATTATTGAAGAAGCTTATTTAGTAATATCGAAACTCAGATATAGTCAGTTGAAATCTTGATGACTACACATTGACTTTTATAAAGAAACTTTGAAAAGACAGTTTAAGCGGTAGTTCTAGTGTTAACCCATTGGGAACGAATGTCATTTCAGAGGCATCAAGGTTTCATTTCTCGAGGGAGAAGTTGTAAATAAATAATTTAATTGTTCGGATAAAGGAAGATCAGTGTATAATACTCTTTCTTCTAATATTTAAGAGTTTTATATATAATTTAGCTTTATACGTTGAAAGTCTTTAAATAACTGCACAAATCCTCGTCTGCGAACGGTTAAACGCGTTCAATGATCGACTTCCTGCGTGAACAACGCGGAATCCTTTCGGATTCATACGAAATATCGTTTTAGCTGTTGCCAATCCTTACACTTCGGAGTGAACGGAACGAGCATGGAATTTTTGCCTTCTCGGCAAATTGTTCGCCACGAGGTAAGTCGTCGAGTTTTGTTAACACTAGAACTACCGAGTTCATCGGGGTTGACACGTGAATTTTTTCCGATTTTAGAAACTATTTGCTTTCGAGATCATTTCCGATAGTATTTACATGAGTATTACTAAGAAAATATCCAAATGAATATTATTGTAAATAAGTACTTGCTAAATAGAACAATAATCGCACAACGAGACAATTGAGAGTCGTTGTTTCTACGGGTACGGTAGTTCTAGCGTTAGACACATCACAGAGGAGAGAGAGTTGATTATCGCCGTTGGGTTCCGACGTTCATGCAAATTCAGATTTTGCGTCAGGATCGCGTGTTAATGAACAGTTCTCGCATACCGGGCGAAACATCGCGGCAGCGTTATAACGGTGGCGAGTTTGTTATCAATGCGATGTGTGTTTATCGCGTGGAGCGCACACCATAAATAATTGTCTCGAGATAACGACCTCCGGCGCTTGATAGAGGAGATCGTTGTTGTTGATCTTTCCAACGCAACACTTCACGCTGCGACAACGGAAAAGAGAGACAGCCTCGGCACACATCGTTATCTGCCACTTTTCCCTTGTTTACAATTACCGTGGAAAATCACGAATATTCAGTGTACACTTAACCTGTTCGTTTATCAAAGATGATCGAGTTCGAAAGTTGAGAAATATTCGATTAACACTATTTTCACGTGTATAGAATTTTATAAACATTATTCGGTAAATTTTTACGTTCACGAAATAGTTTGGAATAAATGCTTCGTTCATCGGGGTTTCGAACAGTTCTAGATTCGATTGAATCTAGATTGATCGATCTGCTTCGGACGAATGCCTTCGTATTGGCGACATTGCGTTTTTTATATCGAAAATCGCAAGTTACTCGGAAGTTTTTCAGTAGAAATATTTGAACATTTTCTGACGAGATAAACACGATATTTCGTGAAACTAAGTGGAAGAGAAATCATGTACATTAGAAGAAAAGGCTATTTTAATTCAATATTTCTCCAATTGATGCGTTATACAAGGTATAATATTAAATATCTAATTTTACAGTTTCACCGTATGAAATCTGGCGGTGAATGAGTCACCTCTCGAGTGCAAAGGGTTAAGAGTTTGAAATATAATTTAGCTTCATACGGAAAAGAGTTTTGAAATTCCAATTCTCGTCTGCAAAGGATTGCTATGTCACGCGAATTCCGACTGATTTTCTTGATATATCCGACGAAACTAATTCTATTCTGTTCATAAGACACCAGAAGGGAATCTCCACGAAGAATGTCAGGTTTCCTGTTTCTGTTTCGTTAAGAAAATTGTGTTGATGGTAGGGGATTTCGACGAACGCTGATTCGGTGGCCGACGTGTCAATGTCTCCAGATATCTAATAAAGAAGACGGAGATAGATCTAACTGTCAGAGAGTGTTTAGAAGTTTGTCACGAAATGTGACAAGCCTCGCAGAAAGTTTTAGACTCTTATTAGGTATAACATCAGTGCTTCGTCGAAACAATTTTAACGGCCGCTGTCACGTACACAGTTTCATTAGCCAGCGATTATGGCGAACTTGAAGCAATTATTACATAATTCGAGGTGATAGAATACATAATGCATTGTGAGCCTTTTAAAAACGACCCAGAAGGGAACATTGGAACGTGAAAACTGTTATTATGAGACACGTTTCCCGAGACAACAATTTCGTTGTTATCTTCCGGATAAATTCACGAATTATTTTACAAACGGCTGGATAAATATTATTCTTACGTTCCACGAAACAACGATTTCGTTATTTTCTCTCGAATAAATATATTAATTATTTTACAAACGACTCAGAGAGAAACATTGAAACGTGGCAAATATGATTATTACGCAGTTTAAGGTAAACATTTGTTATTTCCCCTTGAACAATATACTAATTAGTTTAACGATCACCGGACAAGCATCGTTGAATCTTGAAAGTATGAATTTGCATGGAACTCGTAACCCGACCGGTAAAAAAAAATAACTTAAGAGCGTTCGTTGCATTTCGCGAACGAGGCGAAGCGTTTGAGCACTGGAGTATGTATTATATAATTTCGGCTACGTATCGGGTGTCCCCGAAATCGTGTCAAAATCGAGAGGAGGACTCGTGGAAAATAATTATTAGACTGCGGATTTTTGTGTATTTATAGAGGATGGAAATCGAACGAACGTAATAAACTGTGAAATGTTGCAAAATTTAATGATGCCTATATTTCAACGTTAACACACCGAAACCATTAATAGACGATGTAAACTTCTGTTCTATCCCAGCCTTCCTAAACTGTATTAAGAAAATTATGTTTTCCATAAAGATTCGCAGTATAATAGTAATATTAATAATAAGAATAATAATAACAATAACAGTAATAATAAAAATAATAATAATGAATGTTTGTACACTAAAACCAAAGAATGTAATATTGAATTTAACGAGAATTTAATATTGAACAAAAGAGATGGAATTCCAAGGAATTTTTACCTTATTCTTTACCGGAAGATCTTCATAATCTGTTCAACGAAGAATGGACCGAAGTATTCGGAAGCTAAATGGTTGGTGCAGTCTTCGGTAAATTTCGAGGAAAGTTTGAGTAACTTTATAAAACGAAACACGCAAGCCTTCGTCACGTTGAAAAGTGATCGTTTTAATTCTTTCAACAGGCTCCAATATTGCACCAGTTGTAATATTAAATATTTCAATGAATCTTAAAGAAACTACCCTGAAATTATTCGATTTTCCGCGCATCCAAATTTTCTGATAAGAAGGAAAATAAAAGATCGAAGGAATGTTATAGCATTTCTAATTTTCGATAGGAGTACTATAAAAATTAGTTGCAGTCGCTGATAGATTACAAAACAATTGTTTCCATGATAATTCTCGTATGTTCTTGATTATTTTAAACGAATAATTTACAAATTTCTAAACAGATCATTTCCGAGTGGCCAATGATTTGCGAATTTTGAAATAGATCATTTCCGAACGATTAATAACCTCGGAATCATTTCCGCGGAACTGCACGAACCTTTTTGGATGGTAAATAATTCGTTTGTCGCGATTTCAGAGACGCTTCGACGACTCGTTCGAATTTGGTAATTCAAAGCAGAACGAGAGAGAGAGAGAGAGAGAGAGAGAGAGGAAGAGAGAGAAAGAGGGAGGCTAAGTTAATTCAAGAAATCGAAGAGTCTTTCAGGAACGATCGAAAGTTGCGAAAGTAAAGTTAAAGCGAAGTAATCGTCTGTACTGTAAAAACGAGGAAACTGTGCGGGTGTATGTGTGTATGCGCGTGATCCCCGAAGACCCGCGCGTTGAATGTGTGCGCTGTTACGAAGGAGGGTTGTTATCGATGAATGTGAACCAATTTGCATCCGTAAACGTGATCTTCTTTTACACTAGGGAATCGACTACTTTCAAGCACCGTCATCGTATGTAAATATTGTACTGTAATTTATTCATTGTATACAATACGAGCACTATTATTCGATCAAATATGTAGTGTCCAGTGTAATATACATATATATAGACATATATGTTATATATACATATAATGTGAAATGTGGTCAATGTTATTGCTGTCAATTCCCCATCAAACAAATACTCGGAAAAGAATTTAAACGAAAATATTCATCTTTTTTTCGCAACGTTTCTTAAGGAGATATGATATTTTAAAATGTCCTTTGTTTGTAATCTTCTTTGTTTTTTATAGAATTCGAAGTGAGACGAGAGCCCTCCAACAAACGGACGCGTTCGCGACGATTTCTACGAAACCTGGTGATCGTATATTTTGCCCGATTTTATTTTTCATACTTTCGAGATCGAATTTCTCGAGCGATACATTGAAAAATCAACTGAATTTTGCGGGACGAGATTCGTGAATTTGTTTCGTGTTTTCGGAATGAACTTCTTCAAACTTTGTATCTGAAAAATAACTAAATTTTAGAAAGAAGACTTGTAACTACACGTTTCTTGCTTTTGAAATCAATTGTTTCAAACTCCGTGCCCGGAAACAAGCTAAAGGCGAAAAGAACGTAGAAATCATTACTTTCCGTGTCTCTCTAATAATTTTCCTCGAGCTTTGAACCTGAAACCGAGATAATTTTACGGGACCTCTCAAGTTACCGCGAGAAAATGACGACGAATGTAGGGAAGAAAGATTGCGTCGCCATTTCAGCGAAAACGAACTAAATTTCACAAAGAAAACCTTTGTAACAATACGTTTCATATTTTCGAAATCAACCGTTTCAAACTGCGTACCCGGAAACGAGCTGTAGACGAGAAGAACGTTCAAATCTTTACTTTGCGTGTCTTTCTAATAATTTTCCTCGAGCTTTGAACCTGAAACCGAGTTCAATTTTGCGGGACCTCTCAAGTTACCGCGAGAAAATAACGACGAATGTACGGAAGAAAGATATCATCGTCATTTCAACGGGTAGAATAGAAATCCCTCGAGCGGAATTGAATCTCGGAAGAAACGGCGCTTAATCTTTGGATCGCAAGCGAGATGATTCCGCTGAGCGAGCAGAACCGATTCTCTAAATAAACGGATCTCTTCGCTTTTATTCGAGCCCATCGTCGCGCCTTGTTCCGGCCTGTTCTCTGTCGGACGTGACGTCCTTTCTTTAAATGGTATTGGCCACCGATCCGAGTGGTATCGTGGCACATGATACGCGAAAGCAATCTGAAGCGAGCGTGGGTGGTCCCTGGACATCTGCGTCCATTAAACGCTGACCGAAAAAAAAATCGTCTCGACAACCTTCATCCGTCCCTTAACACTAGAAGATGGAAGAAGAAGAAATAGCCCATTCTTGATGTCTTCTCTTTGCAATTATTAGAAAGATAACAGATGTTTCTCCGGACAATGATTAACACTGAAACTACCGAGCAGTTAAACTGACTTTTTGAAATTTTTCTATAGAAACTCCAAGAGTATATCTATTGAGAGTTTAATCGATTTATAAATCAGTTCTCGTATTGCTAAATCAATTTCTTTAATCATTTTCCAGCGAAACATCTATCTTTTTAATAATTGCAAAAAGAAGACATCGAGAATGGGTCATTTTCTCTCGTCTGCTGGGTTTAGTGTTGAGGAAATTGATTCAGCAATACGTAAACTGAATTATAAATCAACTAAAGTCTCAATAGGTGTACTCTTGGAGTTTCTATAGAGATATTTCGAAAAGTCAATTTAACTGCTCGGTAGTTTTAGTGTTAACACTAGAAGATGGAAGAAGTACCAAATGGGTCAAAATGATTTATTTATAATTGCTTCTTTTACAGTTACTGAGGAGGTACGTATACTTCTGCGAAAAATTATTAACGAAACTAATTCAGTGATAGCAAAACTGGAGTATTGCTCCATTGAAGTCTTAAAAGGGTTAAGGCACTCGACAATATTTTTCGTTATAAATAATTATTGTTTCCTATTGAAATATTGATAATACTGTTGCCAAGTAACATACAGGTAAATCTTACATAAATTAAGGGTTGGAACTAATTTATTTCTAAGGTTAAAATTGAATATTGAATTTCAGTGTTCATAATTTCGGCGTATCGAATCAAATGGCCAATGAGAGTCGCCACTCGAGTGCAAAGGGTTAATAAACGCACGGTTATGGTTTTTACACAGAAATTGGTAAAAGTCAGTTTAAGTGATCGGTAGTTCTAGTGTTGAAAAAGATCGTAGCAAAAATTAAACTTGATTTTGGCCAAAAGAGACCCTAGAGCCTGATCAAAGTTAAAATGTACAGAATAGTCGTAAAACTTTTGGATTACAAATACGGTAAGTCGGAGATGAAGAAGAATAATAAATGGCAGAAATGGAGCACTTTTTCTGTAAAGCTATTACATCGTAAGTATCATTGATACCTAATAAAACGAAATGTATCTATGGAAGTAAACTATATACAGATTATATACAGTCAAATCTGTTTTTGTGCGGTCCTTTTCTATGCGATTTATTTTGTGCGATTTTTTTTAATGCTAAATGATTCCATGTGTAATTTAATTATTTATTTTGTTAGAAAGCACTTTCTCGCTATTTCGTAAATTTCCGAACATTTTCTTTCATGCGGCCCCTATCTACCGCGCAAACGCAGGTTTGACTGTACAGAGAAGAATAGTTAAATAGGTCACTGTGTTAGATTCAGTACACCACTGGCGCTTAGGCAACCGCCTAAAGAGACTGTGACTATAACATTCCTCGTTCACTGGTTTCATTAACACATTGCGTGCAGGCCATTTTGTTCATTTCAACTGATATCGGTTACATTCAATTCATTTATTTATTATTCAACATATTTTCGAGAGTTTCCATTGCAAATGGAAATACCTTCAATCACACGCAAAAGGAATCGACTATCTACTCTTGTCAAAAATGTTAATGAAGTTATACAAGTATTTATTTAGTAATTTAGTACTTTAGTACTACGGTACACGAAGATCTTTTACGTTACCCGCATACAATGTGTTAAAAACTTTGTTTTATAGAAGCAAGAAAGGTATCTGATTAGCTGAGATCAGCGGAATTTAGTCTAACCTTCAAGTGATCTAATAGTTAGCGCTGCCGTCAAAAATCCAATTATTCGGACACCGGCGAGAACTGTTAGGAAGGTTTCGCTATTACTAAAAGCCCCTTTCCACTGAACGACGCCATTTCCGTCGTGATTCTCCGAAGTTTCGAGGGACTTTCGCTGATGGAATTGGACAGCCTCCGGGCTTCCATTATTCAATTGAATATCATGAAGCAAGGAAAGCATCGCGTCCAAGTAGAAGGACATCGTCAAAGGAGATTTTCGACAGGGAGAAGTTAAATGGAATCTTCCGAGCAGTTCGGGATGGATTTGGGAATACAAAAAGCTTTACGAGCCCGTGAACCTAATTATAAAGATTTATTTGGTCGATAATAATTTATTTCGTCGTCAGCGCAAAGTTCGTCTCGATACAAACTTGCATCTTCATTTCTTTCTTTTTCGTCGTTCGGTCAAAAACAACGCAGCATCGCAGAGCAATCTCCCTCCTCGTAACGCATACGCGCACAAACACACGCACATTCTTATAATACGCACGTTGTATGTTTTCTTACACAATGAAAATGATAAAAATGAATAAAGGAAACATTGAAATCTCTTATTTGACATCTAAAACGCTAACAGGCGGGCTGTGAATGTTAATATTTAATCATTCGATTGAAGGAGATTGGAAACAATGGGTGACGTTGATAGAATTTCGTCGGTGCAACGTAACGAATCGCAATTTCTCGAAATATTAAATCGAACACCGTGTCGGTTCTATCGCGATGGAATTCCAGCCGGAGAATTCAATTTTTCTATTTCTCGTGTGCCACTCTTCGTTCGCAATTACGAAGCGAACGAGGACCCGCGCGAGAAGTACCGGTGAAACAAGCTTTCTAAAGTGTTACTGAATTGAGAAAGAATTGCTCGTTGCAAAGGGAGAAAACTTGTTACTGCAATCGCTGTTTCATTGTACGCTGAAGGTGTCGCCGTTTCGTTTCGCGTTAATCTTAATTAGCTGAAACTACCGACGAGAGGAGTACCGGGTTTTATTTAATCCCGGATTCTCTGTATTTTCTATTCATAGGGGAAGAATTTTATTATTTATTATTTGAAACTGTTGACGCAAGAAGTACGGAGTTCTGTTTAATTTTGGATTCTCTGTATTTTGTGTTCGGAGAAGATAGATTTAGTTTTTTTGGGGAGATCCGAATTTTCTGTGTGTCGTGTATTGTAACAGTTCAGTGATGTTTCTATTAATTCAAATAAACAGCTGAAGTTCCTTTCAGTTATTTATCTAACCCATTTAATTCCGAGTCACGATTACTAACACATTGTTGCAAAATCAAATCTGGTAACAGTCGGGAGGTTAACATGTTGACTGCAACGAAAAATATTAGCGTTCTATGTGTCGCTTATTCTTTATGTAGCAAAGATAAAAAGGAAGAATGCTTAATTAATAAATATAAATATAAATATAAATATAAATATAAATATAAATATAAATATACATATAAACATACATATATATATACATATAAATATACATATAAATATATTATAATATATAAATATAAATAGATATAAATATATTTATTTATATTTACTTATATTCTATTATTAGCAAATATGCTACCGCACTTCTTACGTTACACTGTTATCTTAGCATCACGATTTCGCAAACACCCTGTACGTTTCCTCCCGGACAAGCGTGAAATCCTTTCGAACGGATTTCCCACCGGCACCGGTGTCTCGTTGAAATATTAACGATCCGGTAGAAATGAATAGGGAGCATGGTCCTGTTCCGGATTTCCTATCACACGATCCGTAACCGAGAATCTTCACCCGTCGACTTAATTCGAGTGGATCGCGCCTAGCACTTACCTTCGTCTTCGCCGACCCGGTCGGACCCACCAGCATCAATCCGTGTCGCACGACCGTCGTCTCGTACAGCTGGATTACTTTTTTCACGAACTCTGCGAACGGACGAACGATTTTTTCGGTACGGCACGATTTTCAGCCTTGCATCACCGCGCAAATATAATTGATCTAGCGTTCCGAGCGATTTTTTTTAATTGAACGGATCTCAACTCAATATAGAAACCGCCGCCATCGTGTATTCGAGCTCTCGAATATTCAACGTTCCCCGGATTTTTCATTTAATCGAACAGAAAAGAGAAATGTCCCTGTTGATCGCATTGTTCGACGATCGTAATTTAACAGGTACTTATTTTACTCGAGCCTGGAAACGTTGCAATGCGTTTGAAGTTTGAGAGAGGGAATTATCGTTCCCGAAAGGGTGAAACTTGAAACCCTCTTTTCAACGTGTAATCGTTGTACTAGCTTTTGTAAGTAACTTCTAATTATTCTTAACGCGTTAACACTGAAACTATCAGATGGCTTAAATTGGCCAACGCCTGATTTCTTTTTCTTCCAACTATTAGAAAGGTGACAGGTGTTCCTCTGAGAAATTATTAGAGAAATTGATGTAGCAATACACAAACCGAATTATAAATTAATTAAAGTCTCCACGGATGTACTCTTGGAGTTTATATAGAGACATTTGAAAAAGTCAATTTAACTGCTCGGTAGTTTTAGTGTTGACAACCACGCTGGTCACCGACGACCGGATTTCGATGAGGACAAAGAAGAATATTTAGTTACAGAAGTATTAGATAATAATGCAATATTGATAGATGGGTAATTATTTGCAACGCTGATTCCTCATCGATTTGGATGACTTTAAAGTATATTGTGGGGAATTTGATTCTAAGTAACTTTTTCCTGTTACCGCTCGGCCTGAATTTTTTTATTCGCAAAATATATTCGGAAATGGAGGATTTCGTATTCATTTACAGAAAGAGTAACTCTCGTTTGTTCTGTAGACCAAGGACTTGAAACTGTTTGACAGTGAATATTGGTTCAAAAGTAATGAAGTAATGATCTTGACCATTTTTCAGTACGGTTGTCCTTTTTAGCAAAGTAGAGCAGCAACAATTATTCACTATTTGGCGTTACAATCTTTACATTACACTATTATCAACTTAGTTACGTTATTAAATATTTTGATTCGACATCGATGACTTTGCATGTTACGATTGTTACCAAGTAATTCAGAAGCCTCAGTCAATGGGGACTGACATGGCATTTCACGTGCTAAAGTTTCACATTACGCTAGAAATGTTCGTCTCCATCTTCATTTTTCGCGGTTGTATTCCTTATAATACATGAACTCGAATTTCATTTAGATAATAGTCATTGATTGTAGTGAAACTAGTTTCTCCGAGGTGGGGGTGCAAGTTCTCTTCCAGAGAAACCAACTCCATTAATTTGATATACCCCTTGCGGACGAATGTCAACGTTTCAAGATGAAATTTTCATATTTGCAACGCTAAGCAGCGAACAAGCGAGTTAATCACTCGAACAACAGATCAGTTGTACGTATTTTCCCTTTTCAAATGATTTAACCCTTAGCACTCCAGGTTGTTTCGTAAACTATCAGCAACAGCAACTAATTTTTATAGTATTCCTAGCGAAAATGAGAAATGCTATAACATTCCTTCGATCTTTTATTTTCCTTCTTAGTACAACATTTGGATGTGTGGAGAATCTGATAATTTTAGGGTAGTTTCTTTATGATTCATTAAAATATTTAATATTATAACTGGTACAATATTGGAGCCTACAGAGTTCAAAGGGTTAAGCAACCGATGTATAATTTATCTTCATCTGCTGAAGGTTTTTTATATTTCGAAGAATCTGCATTCGCAAAGGGTTAATCGGGAAACGATTCGAAGAAGGATTCAGTGGATGAAGTAGAAGTAACGATAAAAGGATTTGTTTCATAAATCGTCGAATAAGATAATCGAACGAGAAAAGTTCCGGGGAAAAATTTCCTCTCTTCCGAAGAAAGGAAACGCGACTGACGTGATTGGTGGGTAAAGTTTCACAAACGGAGGAGTCTGTTCGCTCCGTTGTGCCGAAGAATGAACCGATTATGTCGTAGAAGTTGCACGAATGAAAATCGTGGACGAGAAAAATCGATTCGACGATAAAGGCTTCAGTTTTGGTGAATTATTGCATCGTTCCAGTGTATACCTATACGACGAAAATCTAAAGTTAATGAGTTCTGTGCATAAACGGGCTCTTATTAATACATTTATTCTGATTAATGCATTTCTTCAAAAATATCATTTTTTAACGTTTAACATTACACCATTACTATTAATGTATTTTAGATCTTATTATTTATTTATTTATTTTATTTATTTGCCTTACTCCAAAACGAATATTGTTTATATTTCACTTCAAATAAATAATTTCCGTTGAATTATTGAAATTTATTGGGAAAAACAGTAGTGTGCTCTTATCTTGTGAATATTGAGACAAGGGGCAAGTGCGTCCCTTGTGGTGGGGTAAGAGCATATGGCTGTGCACATGTCCCAGAAAATGTCCTGCTTGATTATTTCTTGTTTTACATCTCTGAATAATATACTTATAGTAATTAGCTACGTTGAATAAATACGTTTCACTAATTCCTTTGTATTTATTTATTTATTTTATTTATCTGCTTTACTCTAAAACGAAACAACATATTTGAATGCGGTAAAAAGTATTTTGTAGCGAACATATCAATAGTCATACTCTTGCCTCGTAGAATATGATATTAGGCTTCTAATCGGTTTTAATGATCGGTTGCGCACATGCCCCATTTTCGGGGAAAGTGCACAGTTGTTGGATTTTTTACAATTTTCATAAAAAATTAAAATATACAAATGAAATTGGCGTTTTTGTCAATGCTAATTAAAGCGTATTAATTCAATTATTCGTTGATTTGAATAAATGTTAAAGAATTATGAAACAAATTAAAGATATATGGGTTGAAAGTCAAACCTACTAAAAACTGGGGTGGACTTCCCCCCTCCACCTTATCAGGTTCTTTATCATTGTTGGCGACACGCGGAATAATTTTCCTCTTTACTGGCAGTCTCACTTTCCTCCTGTTGACACGTTGAATGTCATCGGTGATCCCCGACCAAATTGAATTACTATAGTTCACTCGATTAAACGATGATTATATTTGAAAACACTTCTACATTCTATATAATCGACTCTGACATTTATTCAGTGTGATAAATGTCTACGCGCTACAATCACAAGAGGATAAACAAATTTACCAAATATCCACTATTGGACAAATTGTAAAGAAACGTGGAAGTTACTTTAACGAATTATTTTAATCAATTGAAACATTGATAATAATATTCTAAGTAATGCTACTTGCGGTGACATTCAGATTGATGAATATACAATAATAAATATATAATTACGCAATTATATAGTTAATTATATAATAATTGTATACAACTAATAATGCAATTTAATTAAATGATCTAATATTTTATTTCTTCCATTTCGTGTATTTTGCTCTATCAAATCGTACGTCATTCAACGTGTTAAAGTTATCTAAATTGCGACGCTGTTGGAATTGAGGAAAAAAAGCGGAAAAAAGCGGACAGAGGAAATTACCCTGACAGTGGGAGTTGTTATTCAAATGAACTAAACTAGTTTCTCTTCGCGCGTTTACATCGAAATTACGCGAGATCAATTTTCTACGAGACTCCTTCCACCGGTTGACCTTTTTTGCGCTGGGTAGAAATGTGTTCTCGCGCTTATTGCTTCGCATTGCTACAAATCGTCTTCGACGTTCCGTTTCACTTGGGAATATTAACCCTTTGCACCCGAGAGGCGAGTCTCAGTCACCATTTCATTTGATATAACAAAATTACAAAGTGTTACATATAACATTAAGTTTTACATGATGCATCGATATGTGAAATGTTTCTATAAAATGGCTTTGTCTCTCGATTTCCGTATGTGTCCTCATTAGTTCAAAGTGTCGAATGTTTCTAGTGGAAAGCTCACGAGTGCAAAGGGTTAATCCCTTGGTCTATGATTTCTCTCTCAACCCTGATCGATACGGCTACTTTGTCATTAATAATTTATCGGAAAAAGAGAAAAATTCTAAGCATATGTTTTGCCTATATTTCCTTTCAAGTATAATAGTCGATTACAGAGGAATAATTTTTACTTTTAATTCGAATGAACTGAGTAATATATGTATTTGTTGAATCATGTTGAAAATTTATTCTTTCGTAATAATTGAAGGCATATAAATGCTTCTTCAAGAAATAATTAAAATAGTTGATTTATTGATATACGAATTAAAATATAACTTAACTGTCGTCTTAATCAACGCAGTTCTATGGTTTCTATAAAAGAATGCTTAAAAATCAGTTCAACTGCATGGTAGTTCTATTATTAAAATTATAGCACATTATTAATTTTTGATTATTACTACCTTCGTCATTATTACCGCTGTCATTAATATTTTCTCGGTTTACGGGAATACCGACAATCGTCTCGGTAACGTTGCAAGAACAATTAGAATTAGTTCTGGCCAGAATATGAGGAATTTCAAGTCGACCAAATATTCGCGTACTTCGCGAAGTGGAGGCATCCGGTGAGCGCGCGCTGGTTTATTATGTTTAAACTGAGCTAGCAAGAAGATCACGCTTTCAGGTGGTAAGAAACATTCCCGGGGAATCCTGGTCGGAACGAGTTTAACCCTCTGCTGACGAACGTCGACCTTTCGACGAGATGAAATTTTCATGTGCCATATCGAATGATATTTAATCCTTTGCACTCGAGAATATTTTTCTCAACAAATATTCATTATTTTCTGATGAAATATCAATGATACGTTTTACAACTAACATAAAGAAATACGTTGTACAAATTAAGTGACAGAACTAGTTTATTTCGATGTTCCATGTGTCGGTACATTATATGAAATTTGATATTGAATTGTAAATTTGATCATTTTGTTCGGTCAAATCAAATGGCGATTGAAAGGCGCCGCTCGAGTGCAAAGGGTTAATTACTCAAACACCAAGAGGTCAGCACGTAGTTTTTGTTTTTTTCTATCATTTAAGTAATTGATATATAATTTCGCTTCATCTGCTGAAGGATTTGTATATTTCAATGAATCTTCGTCCGTCATGGGTTAAATAATTTCATTCGATGAAGATTAGCAGAGGACTTTCGATAATTTCAGACTGTTAAAGTAACTACTGTCCACGGACGACGTTGACGTCTCAGTTTCAATCGTTTTCATTATTGGCTGATTCGCGTAGACGCAAATGGCAAATGAAACAGCAAAGCGAGTGATGTCATACAGACGTAATCTTGTTTCTCAATAATTAACAGGTCGATGTAAATGACGTCTATAGACGTCCATTGCGTGTGCTTGTAGATGCAAACGACGTCAATAGCAGCCCAATATTTTTAGTATTATAAAACAATTAAAAGAATGTGTATCACTGTTGAATTTATTATCCTCTAAATCCTTTAGCCTTCTTTTAATAATTGTTGAAGTAAAACAGTTATTCCAGAAAACTCCCCCAACAAAAATAATTCGTAGCCATTATAAAGTGTTGAGGCGTTCATGTAGAAATTTTTGTTCTTGTATCTTTCAATTTTGCGTTACATTAAAAAAGAATGTAAATAAAAATCATGTGCAAAATAAAGTTATGTTTATAAAAATATACCTCTTTTATTTTTTCCTAAATTATATTCAAAAAATATCGTTAGATACCGAAACGTCTATAGCCGTCTTTTGCGTATCGGAGAAATCGAAACTGTGAGAAACAAATGACGGCTATAGACGTCTACCTTTTTTTAGGAAAATTTATTAAAAAATACAATAATTTTAATCTGTGAGCATGAAATCTCGATCGAACTCCCCAAGAACCAACTAATTGACAAAAAAAAGAAGTGTGTTTTCGGAACCACTCACCGATTTCAATTATTTATTTATCATAATTCACACAATGAAAATGAGATGAATCCCATAGATATTGTCATTAGAAATTATAAACTACGAAATTATACTTAGTAACTCAATGATTCGTTTATGTTTCATTTTCCTAATATTCTGTTTAGAAGATTTATTGGATCGAAGAAAATGTTATAATCGAGGAGACCGTCATCGAAATAAGCGCTGGTAGCAAACGCGTTAAAATGTTAAGATCCCGCACGAGTGGTTAAACACGATGATCACTGAAGACAAACCGAGTTTACGATTCGCAGAGATAAACGTGGATTATTTAGAGTATATTTTGCGATTATATCGCGGACAAGATCGGTGTAGCTAATTAACGCGGGTCGCGTTTATCTCGCTTTTAATGGTAACGTCAAACATCGAAGAGAAACTCCAGTACGCGGGATGGTTGTGATAACAAACGGCTTCTCGTTATTTGTTCGAAGTGACGGAAACCACGAATAACAACCTCTCATTTGCTGAATAATGCGATGAAAAACAATGGAGAACAGAGGCGGAGCCACCCGTTCCGCGACAGCTGAACGTTTTGTTTAATCGCGACAATCTCGCGAGTGAGCGGATCCTGCTTGATTCATGCAAATTTAGCAACCAATTACTTTTGCGTTTCAAATGTTTTTTTAACCGCTTGAGTACCAGATGACTAAGAAAACACGAAAAATGCCGAACAGCGCGACAGCGCTTTCCGAATGAAATTTTCTTCGTGTCGAGGAAAGCCGAGCAGCGCAACAGCGTTTGTCTTAATCTATGTTAACACCATTATAAATATATCTAGGAGAAAGAGAATTTTATTAGGAACAGTAAAATTTTTTCTTGACAACTCACAATAAAACACTAACTAAATCAAACAACGCACACACTATTTATATACTCAGATGCTCTTGTCTCACTCGCACACTTTCTAGAACATTCTTTCATTACCATGCATTAACTTCACATATATTTGGAATATTCTAGATTCATAACAAAACCAACATTATTAACATATAGAGAAAATCAATATAATCCAGAATATTCCAATGCTTTGAACATTCATTCAAAAC
Organism: Nomia melanderi; assembly: GCF_051020985.1. Classification (NCBI taxonomy): domain Eukaryota; kingdom Metazoa; phylum Arthropoda; class Insecta; order Hymenoptera; family Halictidae; genus Nomia; species Nomia melanderi. Next base: position 7,287,768 of record NC_135008.1, read on the forward strand.
GCGCTCACACGCACAGTCGGGTCATTCGTCTATTGTACATGTATTCATCGCTCATCAATATATCTATTCACACACTCAAATACATCCATTCCCACGTATATATTAATTTATAATAGTGTAGTATCTAGAATTTTTAGCGTAGGTTAAGGTATTTTTAAGAAGAGTGAATGTAAGAATGAGTGTGAGTGAGAAGAATGCTTGTGGGAGAGAATGTCTTTTAAGAGAGTGGCGAGAGAAGAGTCGTGTGTTGGCCTCCGTGGCGTTGAGTTGTATTTTTTACGTGTTGTCCGTGTTGTTTCCATATTTCATTAAATACATATATCTGTTCCTAGCTCTTGATTACTCGAGATCCACTCCACCTCACTATCTATAATAATAGTATAGTGATCCCGGCTGAGCCCCCAATTTTATACTGGGGCTACTATTATTATAGATATCGAAAAAGTAGATCTTCAGTAAAAAGAGAATTAGGAAACAATATGGACAACACGTAAAAATACAACTTAATACCACGAAGGCCAACACACTCTCTATCACGTACAAAAATGTTCTCCGCTGTCGCTCACCAAAATGTCCTCATGCACGCATTTCCACTCGCTTTTAACACACACCCCCATTCGCTCTGTCTTTCTCACCCTTGCACCCTTCTCACTCGCATCTTTCGTCCATAGTCAAAATTCACGCAGTCACGTACACGCTTTCCTCACGGTCCAGTCGCTCAGTTCCAGACACTCTTCCTCGCATTCTTTCAGCCACTCGAGATTTTCTAAACGCAGTCACACTATTTTCCAAACGTCCCGGCGTCGGTCCGTCGCAATACGACCTGGTCGCCCTAACGCACGCACAACGAACCATTCATCCTACAATAAATATTCCAGATACTACAATAGTAATCGCTATAATAGGTAACAACCAAATACAAAATGTACTACTCGGGTTACTTATATACAAAAAATGCAGCGACGCGACATGCGTGAAAAATTGAGCGCGTCTCGTTAGATTGTGAATGCGTCAGCCGTGCGCATCGTTCAAATGCGCTGGATTTTTTCGACGTGAAATCTGTCGTGTCATGTCAGAGCGCGGAAGCGGCGCGTGGGACTCAAACGGTTAACCCTTTGCACTCTGTAGGCTCCGTTGACACCATTTATACTATTGAATATTTTAATGAATAAATTTAGAAGAACTATCCTAAGATCACTGGATCTTCTATAGATCCAAATTTTGTATTAAGAAGGAGAATAAAGAAACCTAAGAGATGTTAGAATATAACATTTCTCATTTGTGCTAGGGATACTATAAAAACGGCTTGGAGTTGTTGGTAGATCACAAAATCATCCGGAGTGATAAGGTTTACGCTTAAATAACTTTTACGAGAAACGATTCTTACCGTCGATCTCCTCCAATCCCATCCTCACGATCGTCGCGCGTATCTCCGCTTCTAGAACACCGTAGTCCACTTGTTTTTCTTCCAGCAGCGGGAAGAGGTCTGATACAATGCCTGTTTCGAAAGGGAAATGATGAATGAATACAAACTAAAATGACAAAATCGAATGCCTCATTCTTTTTCGCAAGTTACAAATTTCGGTTTGATTGATGTTTCGAAATGTATTAATATAATCACCGACACTCCCGTTTCCAGTAGCTGAAATTTAGCCGATTTCACAGAGGAACATACGCCGAATGGAAAAAAATATAATATTAAATCATTCGATCGAATCGCATTATTACTATTCCGCGTTCATCGAGCTGAATATCACTGTATTATTTAGCATTATTTACAATATAGAAATGTTTTCATATAATCGTCGTTTCATTGAGTGAATTGTAGTAATTCGATTTCAACGTGGCTGCCACGAGAAACTTCAGTGTTTTACGTATCACTTATTCTTTTGCAGCGAAAATAAAAAGGAATAGTTATAAATTATTTGGTACTCATACTGCGATCCAGTTGTTCACGTTATTAAACATTTTCATTCGACGTCAGTTATCTTAGGAGTGATGATTGTTTTCAAGTAATTTGGAAGCTCTAGTCATCGGTGACCACCGTGGCAGTCAACGTGTTAAGGCAATTTAACGATTTAACCGGTTGTTTAAATTAATTTTCTAGTAACTTTAATTTTCCGCGGAATCGTTATATGTGTTAGATAATAAGGAATAAACAAATGTTAAAAATATAATTAACATACTAATCAATTAATTGTGTTCATTCAGAAAAGTTCGTTATTTGGGTCTCGTTTTGTTCATTCGAATCTAAAGAAATTCAAAGTGTCTCTTCCATATTTAAAACACGCGAAATGTAGGCTATCGCTTGAAAGTTACGTTATTTAAGCATAAAAAATTCACTAATCTTTGCGGCGAAATAAATGAAACGCGAGATTCGAGACGGGAGAAGCGCCAGCGCGAGAGTCGTCTCCGGATTTAGGTGATATATGCTTACCGTTGAACAGCGTTAAATCGTCTTTGAGAAACTTCGGAACGTTTACGTCGCGCAAGGCCCGCAAACAAATCTGTTGCTCGTTCAGGTCCTGCTGCTCCCTCTTCAAATTGCCCGCGACCGCGATCACCGTTTTCACCGCTCGCATCCCGAAATCATAATGATCCTGCAGGGAAAATGAATAATATTAAATGGGTAATAAACATCAGTCAACAAAACAAATCGCAATATCGATAAATTAAATCAACATTAACGAAGGAAACTAATCGAAATTGGAGGGGTTAGAATTCATTATGACCACTTGAGTTTTAATCATAGATTATTAATGATGGGACTGCGAATTCTTATGCATTTATTGGAAATTTCAGTCAACAAAACGAATCGCAATATGGATAAATTATATCAATATTAGCAAAGGAAGCTAATCGAAATTAGAATTGTTAGAATTCATTATGATCATTTGAATTTCAATCGTAGATTATCAAAGATTGAATTGCGAATTTTTATGCATTTATTGAAAATTTCAGTCAACAAAACGAATCGCAATATGGATAAATTATATCAATATTAGCAAAGGAAGCTAATCGAAATTAGAAGTGTTAGAATTCATTATGATCACCTAAATTTCAATAGTAGATTATTAAAGATTGGTAAAAGCATAGAATTGCTCAGAATTAGAATTTTGAAATAGAAAGAAATTCCTTAGAAATATAATAATTGGAATAGAATTATAAGAAATTGATTAGAACTATAGTATTTCCAAAGAAAATACTGTTTTCCATGATATTCATACGTCTCCGATTATGTCCTTGAAATTTTCAATTTACATGAAGATCTGCAGTCTACTGATCAAAGATTACGGAGAATAATTTGTAACTGGTTCAGCCGCTACATTTGTAACGTTGTCGGTAATGTATTGTCAGATTTTTTCCATGTCTGCCTCGAGAATAAAGAATGCCATTAAACAGCGCCGCGCCCATTTCGCACCCTTCGCGATCCCAGCCGGCGTGATTAATATCGTCGCCGGGGATGTGTGTAGAAAATTCGACGTGAAACTGTAGCAGACGCCATTTTTACTTGTCCCTGGTTCACGGAGACCAGTCTGAGTAACACTGATGCATACGTTATTGTCCCATATTCCGTCGTGACATTCGGTAATGGGGTAAATATTGATAGCCGAAATGAGAGCGAAAGTGGTGTTTAAGGACAAGGGAAAGAGTATGTACACAGGGTGTCCTGATAACGGATGTAACCGTAATCAAAGTCGCAATTTCGATTGTCGGGATACTAGTGAATAGTACCTTTATATTTATTAACATTATTATTTATTCGTACAACCGAATAAATAAAATAATTGACATTAGCACGTCGAACGCCGCACGATTTCATAGAGCAAAATACACAAAATGGAAAAAATACAATATTACATCATTTGACTGAATTGGATTATTATCATTGCACGTTCATCAAAATGAATGTTACCACAATGAGGAGCATTATTTATAATATAGAAATGTTTGCGAATAATCATCGTTTAATTGAGTGAATTATAGTAATTCGATTTTTGGCATTCAACGTGTTAATGAATAATAATTTAATGTTATTAACCCTTTGCGCTCGGGAGGACTCTCAGTCGACACTTGGTTTGATACAGTAAAATTATAAAGTTTGATGTTTAATACTAAACTTTGTATAACGCGTCATTATGTGAAATATCAAAGTAAATTACTTTGTCCCTTAATTTGTCGATTAAATTCTTTATATTATTCGCAATTTCGATTGTCGGGGAACTAGTGAATAGTACCTTAATATTTATTAAAATTATTATTTATTCATACAAACAAATAAATAAAATAATTGATATTGATGAATAATAATTTAATGTTATTTATATATCGCAAAATATTATCATTAACCCTTTGCACTCGGGACTCTTTCGTTACAAATATTCAACGTTTTCCAATCATTTTTTTAAACGAACTGAACGAGAGAAGCGACATAAGTTAAGAAACAAAGTTATTATTTCAATATTCCATATATTTATGGACCACACGAAGCTTAATATTGTGCGTAAGACTTTATAATTTTGGTATATTAAATTAAATGGTGACTGAGAGTCACCTTGAAACTGCAAAAGGGTTAATGTATTATTCAATATTATCATTAATATATCATTTAATATTATCATTAACACGTTGACTGTCACGGTGGTCACCGGTGACCGGAGCTCCAAAATCGCTTAAACACAATTACAATAAGAAAACTGATGTCGAATAAAAATACTTAGTAACACAGCCAGATGATAGTGTAACGCGTGTACTGTGATACCAAGTCATTAATAATTATTTCTAGTATCATTTGCCTTTGTTACGAAAGAATATGTATTACACAAAACGTTCGATATTCTCGCGATAGTCAACGTGTTAATATACCATTCGATATTCTCATTAATATATAATCGACATATTAATATCATCATTCGTATCACTAAATGCTACATACAAACGTTCACCAACGTGAATTATAATAACATTACATGTTTTCTGATTCGTGTAACATGGAATCTCTGAACGATCAAGGTCAGAAGTGATATATTCATTTATAAGTTGAACATAATAGCTTCACCGAGCTTTCGACGAAATTTCCAATTGGGATGCACACTAATGATGATGACGAGGTGAAGGTAGGAATGACGGAGGAATGAAGGAGAAGCACTTAGCAGGTCTCGGTTAAGGATACTTGCCTGCGAACTCAATTGCTCGGAGCTTAATTTGAACGTGGTCGTTATTTTCGCGGCGAGTGCTTTCGCCTCAGAGAAACCGTACGAGAAGAGCGAGATCTCAGCGATTAGAGCATAATCCGGTACCATCATGGCGACCGGACGGAACAGTGCCTTCAAATTGTCTGGGAGCTCGGTGCGACCGGCGTAGCCAGGGTTCATTGTGATAAACACCGCGCATGATGGCTTCAGTACAATCTCTTCACCCTCGAACACGAACCTGTATGATAATTACTGGATAATGTATTGTTATTAGCGATTATTAGATGTACACTGTATATGTAATTAGTTTATACTAGTACGTAATTACCATGTAATATGTACTAGGTAATAATAATAATAAATTCGGTAATAGATCCGAATGAATATCCATTAACACATTCCGCGCCACTGGAAATTTCGGTTATATGTTGCTTATAAAGTGCATTAATTTTTTAAATGATCAAGAATAGATTAAACGATAGATCTTTTGCTAGGTTTTAATATATTTTGATATTATTTCTTTACGTTTCTCTTGTTTCACGACGTGTACCATTGTTCTTCGACGCTGAACTGATTTTTTAAGTGATAGATTAACACTTTGCGTACCGGCTAATTATCAGAAAATTGAATTGCGCGGATTTTCAGTGAGATCCACTTATATCGTTATCTATAAAAAAAACTAAAGTACCATATTGTTGTGCAATACATTTTAAATGGACAATTAGTTCTAATAAAATTTAATATTTCTTTAAATGCTGTGGTAAATAGCGAAGTTATATAACTAAGAGTCTTCGTATAAAAACGAGATTTCTCGTTACCAGTAAGCAATGTGTTAAGAACAGATGAATGATAGATCTTCTGCTGACTCTTAATATATTTTGATATTAGTTTCCTCATAAAAGTTGCACGTGTACTATTTATGGTACACGTGGCACAGAACGTGTTACGTTGTTCTGGTTACGAAAGAGTAATTATACAAAATGTTCAAAGTTCTCATAACTGTCGGCGTGTCAATAGTAATGATTCTGCTTTTATCTCGTCAATAAGAGAAATCTAGTACAGAAATGATACAGAAAGTTTCCACGAAAGAGAAACGAGAAACGATTAGACAAATAATTCATTGGGAGGAATAAAAGTAATGATAAAAGGATTTGTTTTATAAATCGTCGAATGAGATAATCGATGATAAACCGATTGAATATATACTAAGTTAATACGTTAAGTGATATTAACATATCTCTAATATCGTTGTAGATACTATTATATCAATATTAATATTAATTTTATTATATTAATATCAATACCGATCGTAACCGAATTCAAATATTTAAGAATTAAATATTCCACGGTCGAAATGTATAGTGCTACTGAACATAGATTTTCATGCGATTTAATAAAACACGTATGTAAATATGAAAATGTTCCGTATTAGTGTCTCGAGGACGGTTCACCGAACAATTCCTAAATTTGGGACGAATTTATTAGGATGTCAGTCGGCATTTCGCAGAATCGCTGGTCGATCCAAAAATACCATTGACTTTTTATTAACAGGTTTCCGCAATGAATACGCGTTGGCGAACATTTTTTTTCATTTACTTCGAAAAAACACCGCGATTGCTACCAACGCGCGTTCGAATATACTCACGTGTCGACACGCATCTGTTGTGCCTGTTGAATAGTCATGATCTGCTGGGCGATCACCGACAATACTTCTATGTCGATCCTATTGAATTCGTCGAAACACGCCCAAGCACCGGAGCTAGATTCCGAGAATAATATCATGGTAACAGTCATTGAATGCTGGCGAAATTGCGGCCGTTTTCTATATTCTAGCTCGCATAACGAACCCAATTAAATTAACCGCTCAACCAACAGTATCGTGTTAGAAGTTTTAAACTGAATTTGAGAGATCTAAGTGTTACCTGATTCTTCGAAAACATTAATCGAGTATCATTGTTCTATTATCAATCTTCAAATTTCGGAATAAACGAAGACGTGGGATAATCAAAATTCCTTCTTCTCTTAATAAACTATTACCGATAAAGTAGTGTATAATTTCAAATTGAACGCTGTTTTTCTATTATTGACTGTTGCGTTCTAAAATCGAGCTGGATACAGATGAATCGTGAATATTTTGTTCTTTGGTCTATTATTAACGACAAAGCTATTCTAATGAGCATAGTTGCGAGAGAAATGATAAGACAAGGGGTTCAAATTATTCCATCGCCGCTGTGAAACGAAATGTTCTTCACCGAATGAGGGTACATCGTAAATTTCTAAGAAATTCTCCGTGACAATGCAATTGCGCCAGGTGTCGAAACGATATTAACACTCTGTGTAGTGTTTTTAAAGCCATTTTTTAGATCTAATCGACGATTGAACACGATAGAGTTTATTCATTGATGAATACCTGGCGAGGCCCTTGAAGAACTTGCCCATCGACAGGAAGTCCAACTGGTCCGAGCAGTTGAAGACTACGCATTGAATGGCGAACGCCTTCGCGAGGTCCTTGGTCGTTTCCGTTTTACCGGTTCCGGCTGGGCCAGCTGGCGCGCCGCCGAATTTCAAATGTAGAGCGCCGGTCAGCGTCAGGTAGCATCGATCGGTTAGAGGAGTGATCACTAGTCTCCCGGTGTTGCCTAAGTATTCGTACCTTCGGCAAACGGAACAGTCATTTACAGTTCATATTATTTTTCTCTATCGAGGAACTAATATGTTTCGCGAAACTGTCTTTTCATAAAAAAAGCCGCCTTTATTTTTAGCTTGACATATATTAGACATAAGGTGGAGAGGGGTAAGTGCATAAACGGGCTCTTATTAATATAATACGAGAGAAATTGCAATATCTAATATGCAGAAATCTACTGAAAGTTAATACCATCCTATCCACGTAGATGTCGCCCAATTAATGAGGGGAATCCCCGATTTATGCCAACCAGTTCGAAAGCACCACATGTAAAGAGCACGTCTATTTTGAGGTCATCATAAATGTGCTGCGGTTTTTAAGGAAATTGTATGTCTTGTGTTATTATTTTTGGTAAGTAATAAAGAATATTGTTTATATTTCACTTCAAATAAATAATTTCCGTTGAATTATTGAAATTTATTGGGAAAAACAGTAGTGTGCTCTTATCTTGTAAATATTGAGACAAGGGGCAAGTGCGTCCCTTGTGGTGGGGTAAGAGCATATGGCTGTGCACATGCCCCAGAAAATGTCCTGCTTGATTATTTCTTGTTTTACATCTCTGAATAATATACTTATAGTAATTAGCTACGTTGAATAAATACGTTTCACTAATTCCTTTGTATTTATTTATTTATTTTATTTATCTGCTTTACTCCAAAACGAAACAACATATTTGAATGCGGTAAAAAGTATTTTGTAGCGAACATATCAATAGTTATACTCTTGCCTCGTAGCATATGATATAAGACTTCAAATCGGTTTTAATGGTCGGTTGTGCACATGCCCCATTTTCAGGGAAAGTGCACAGTTGTTGGATTTTTTACAATTTTCTTAAGAAATTAAAATATACAAGTGAAATTGGCGTTATTTCAAAGTTAATTAAAGCATACTAACTCGAGTATTCGTTGATTTCAATAAATGTTAAAGTATTATAAAACAAATTAAAGATATACGGGTTGAAAGTCAAACTTACTAAAAACTGGGGTGCACTTACCCCACTCCACCTTACTGGCTATTTATCCAGTGTTTCTAATTTTGTATCTTTCCCATATGTAATGCTCAACCCTTATTAAACAGTCGATTTAACTAGTTCTAGTGTTGAACTACGTTGTACTATTCTCACTTATACTTTCGAGTTCCGTGACCCCGAAATATTTCAACAATTTGTCACTCGAGCTCCTCGACACTCGAATATAGGCGGAATAAATAACATTGAAAATGTACAAACATTCCAATCGTGAATATTTGAACGAGCCACACAAAAATGCCCACTCCTGGCATTAGAGCGATAACGAAAAGTTTGAATATTTAACACGTGAGTTCATTTATTTTGAAAATAACAGTTACGTACCTTTGACATTTCGGTGAAAAAGTACTGGCGATGAAACGAGGAAAGGGGGTTCAGGTTTCACTCACCCGTATTGAAATTCGGCGTTGACAGCGCGCACTTTTAGATCGGAATCGTCTACCCAGTAGTATCGCAGCTGCGATATCCAATCGAAATCGTTGACGTTCGACACGCCCTCTTCGATCAACGTGTACGTGACGTCCCTCGCGTGAACTTCAATCGTGATCACCGCTTCCAGCATCAATCGCTGTATTTCTGTTTGAGGAGCCCTGACCAGTTCCCGCAGACCGTCGAGCTGCGAGTGAAGGGACTCGTTTCAGAAAATGACCATGCAGTTATTTTCATATTACATATTATTATATTCATATTAAATATTATATCATATTCATATTACATATTATTTCATATACATATTATTTCATATGCATATTATCATATTATTCATATCACGGTACGTTTATTTCATATATTCATCCTCACAATTATTTTCCTTTAACACGTTGAATGCCATGGGAGCCACCGGTGACCAAACCGAATTACTATAGTTCATTTCAATTAAACGACGATTATTCGACAACATTTCTGTATTATAAACAATGCTCCCGAACGCGGTGATATTGAGCAAGCTCAGCGTGCAATAATAACAACAATAATCAATTATTTTAACCAATATTTATCGTAGTTTCATAGATTTTCCTAAAACCTCTTTTTCAACTGCACACGCCAAAGCCACTTTGCCATCAATAGTTTCCCGGAAAAATACAACGATGATGAATTCTTTAGCATGAAAGTGCGGGCAAGAATTTAACGATTCTACCGATACCGGAAAGAGCAAAGAGGCCATTGGAATTTAACAAACCTCCGGTGCAGTGGTATTGCAAAAAGTATTTGTCGTAAATATTCCACGGTGTCAGGAAAGGGTGCCGACTGAAAATTGTTCCAGAATCTGAATAAACAGAGGCGTTGCAACAATCGATGGAAAGAAACCTATGAAAAACATTCGCGGGGTAGAATAAACGTACACGGTAAAAATAATAAAGAACGGGAGCTCGTTTATCGAGTTGAAAAATGGTGAAAGAGGTTGAACCGTAAGGAATGAAGTAGCAGAAAGTAGAAGTCGTCGAGAGAACGGAAAACTGTTAGCTCTGTAACGATTGTTAGCGACTTGACAGCACAAAGGTTTAGCGAGACGGACAGTTAGAGACGTTATGTACGTCGACCAATCGCCGGCGACGTAATCATCGAGTGACGGAAAAATGAGCGAGCGAACCAGGTTCCATAAGGTCACTTTGCTTTTATACCTTTCGTTTAGTGGTAATGAACAATCGCAATTCAACAGAATTGCTTTCTATGACTTTCATTCGCATTCGTTGGCGCAGAGTGGTCGATGTGAAACCGACACGATACAACAATGGCGACTCGTTGGTCGCTGCGGCGAAATGTGCGTCGGAATTCCTGGAGCAGGCTGAAGAGAATCAGATCGCAGGGTAAACCGAATAAAAATAAAAATCCAGTCCACATTTGTTGTATCGGAAACCATGTTTCCCATTCCTTCGTCCTTATTTGCGAGAAGAAATATTTGAAAATTCTTTTTCACTTTTGATTAGTAACCGTTCCTATTATTAAAAAGAGGATAATCCTATTCGCTTCAGTATATCCTATATGTTATTATTATCATTAATCTACCTTATTTATTATTAGTATTAGACTTTAACAATACAGTTTCGTTTCTACGAATTTTTCTATCCTACATCGTTTCGAACACTGGTCGTTCGCAACTTGATCATCGGCGTCTGATAGACAACGAGTAACGGTTTCAACTCTTTGCCATACAATGACGAGTGATGACTCCTAACTCCTAACAGTTACAATGTTGCTCGATCTGTTTGATCTTACACGTGCCGCGGTGACAATTATAAGTGTACGAGACGAACAAGTGCTTTTCCTGGCATTAATGTTTGTCAGAACCGAGGAATTCCGATTACAACTTAACACTAGAACTACCGAGCACTTAAACCGTCTTGTGAAAATGTCTTTATAAAAGCTGTTTGCATGATTTTATTAATATTCCAATTAGTTTATACTTCAGTTTAGGTATTGCTAAATCAGCTTCTTTAACCATTTCTTAAAGAAGTGCCTGTACGTTTGCAGTCATTTTAAAAGAAGAAACTAGGAAGCGGTCATTTTGACTCACCAGATAGTTCTATTGTTAATTACGCCATGTATGAATTAACGGAGTCCATAGATCCTTAAACGTCAAGCTCAGTGAAAGACTGTTCCATCTACAGTGCGTTACTGACATGATCCCAGCCGGCTCAAAAGTGAAGAAGATCAAGGGGATTCGGCAGCGTGCTCCACCTCAGCCTAATTCCGCCATTACTAATTCCGCCATTACTATCGGGCCCTCTTCACTTTTGAGCCACAGGCCGGCTGGGATCATGTCAGTAACGCACAGTACACGTAACGTTTCGGCTGCGAGTATCCAATGATCAGTGGTTTAAAGGTGTATACGTACGTGACCCAGCATCTCTCGATAATAAGCTGGAAGCGCATTCTGACGGATAGCGTGTTCGACGTGCGCCGTCCAGTAAGCTTGGCCGCAGCACAGAGTCACTTGGCCAGGCCACATGTACACCCATTCGTTTCTCGGTGTGGTCTCGACGATGCCAAGGGCCTCACGGATGATCTCTCTGATGGTGTTACGCATCGATCTTTCGAGATCACCGAGCCAATATTCCACGCTCCGCACGGGGTACATCGACGGACGAAGCACCACCTCCTCACCCTCCGCGGAGTACATCCGTGTAATTTCCAGATTATCCTCGAACCTGACCCACTGTATGTTCTCGAAACATTTCCGGAGATGCGGCTGGACTGCGTGCACGTTCCTCGCCTGCGCCAGGATTTCAAGCAGCTCCTCGTCGCTCAGGAAATAGAAACGCGGGAACGCGCGACGCTTCACCTCCAGGTAGTTCGACAGACCCTTGTGCACCACCTCCAGCAGGCTCTGACACTCCTGCAGGCTCTCCAGGAGGTTTCTATCCGGGCATATTCTGATGATCTGCGATGGGATCAATTGGACGAGTTTGAACTTTTGACGGATACTAGCTTCTCCCATGGACACGCCTATTTGTTTCTTTATTTTACGTTGCCCCGCCCATCGATCTTTCTTTGCCCCGCCCACAGATTCTTATTCGTCTGTTAGCTCGATTCCGATTTGCTCTGCCCACCGAATTTAATTTGCCCCGCCTACAAAATTCTAATTAGCTCCGCCCATCGATATATCCGTCCAAGAATTTCGAGCAATGGAAACGCGTCCCAACGAGAAGAAGAATTATACATTCGGTGCTTCTTGTGAACGTGCAATCGAGATATAGTGTATACAAGGAGAAGCTTACATAGGGATGCTCATAAGCGTTTTTCATAATCCTTCTCCAGTTCCGCTCCATGGCGTTGTATTTCCTCGCTTCCGACGGCAGTTGCGTGCTTATATCCTCCGACGTGAATATCGGTTCCAAATACATCCACTCTCTGTAAATGATCCACGTAATTTCAATCTCATACAATAATACCTGATATCTTCACTTCACCTCTGCACTTCGATCCAAAGCAGCAGCACTTCTTGCGTTAATTTCAACTTGTTCTCCCATTGGTTGATTTCGTCCTCGAAAGCAGTCTTCAGTGGACTGAAACTGAGCTGCTGTACGCCGAGTATGTGATTCTCTAGAAGCATCATTGTCTCTTCCGGTACCTTCATGATATACGTACCTACGAACAACAAAGGAGAAGCAAAGGCTGTAAATTTCTCTGAGTATGTATAAAATATATTTCGACTATTCAATCATAAATTCCAATGCATTATAACCGCTCACACTGATTAACATATCATTATTCCAATGCTTGTCGTTAGCTCCTCCCACCACTTCACCTTGACTCCGCCCATCGAGTCGCTTTAGCCTCGCCCTTTAATTCTTAACTCTATTTAATTCCTTGTAACCCCGCCTATCAATTCGTTTTAACTCCTCCCACCAATGCTTCTTAGCTCCGCCCACTAACGTTCCTCAACAGAGGTACAATTTTAAATTTCCATGAAACAGTATTTTTCAGCTAAACCAACTTCACGGAAACATTTCAAACACACAATCAAAAAGCAGTCTCCTCTATTTCACGGGTCACGTATACAAATATTTACCCGTGGTTTTATACGGTAGAATTTCCACGATAATTGGCTCCCATTCAGCCATCATTTTATTCAACGTTCGCTCGGTGGCGTACTCTTTCGCGGCTGTGTCCGCGACCGTTTTTACCAGTTCCTCGAATTGCTGTATGCCAAGGACCAGTAACGAGCGGAACGTCATGGCCGGCGTCAGCGACATTTGAATGCCAGTTTGCGCGCTTAGTTGCTCAAAATGTCGGTCCTTCATTCCCGGATTCCGAAGAGATTGTATCAGTCCGATATGGGGCTTAAACTCGTCGATCTGGTCACGTATCGACACCGCCACGGCCTGCACCTCTGTAGCTCAGTAAAAGAACCGTATCAATTCTGAACGAATCAGACACGCGCATGCATATCGCTGAAAATGTTTCAATCCCGAATATTTTTATTCAACTTCGAATCAAAGCGACATAGGATAAGTCGGGCAGAGATGGCTCACTTTTGTTAAATGTACAAAAAGGAAATATATTCTAAGAAAATAAATATACGTAGGAACAGTTAAAACGCTCGCTATCAGCGTTTATTTCGGTGACGGTCTCCTCAGTTATATTTTCTTCAATCCAATAAATCTAAACAAAATATTAGAAAAATGAAATTGAAACCAGTCATGGAGTTCCTAAATATAATGTCGTAGATTATAATTTCCAATAACAATATCTATAGGATTCATTTCGTTTTCATTATGTAAAATATAAGATTACGGCCGTCGCAAATATGTGACGCTGGCAGCGAACGTGTTAAATAAGTGTCTCCGCAATGTTCAGTATATTACCGAAACAATTGAAAATAAAGACAATGTAAATGAAATCGGACCATCTAATCCGGAGTTACTCTATCCGTGCGTACTTGGGTTCTCTTGAAAGGTTCTCACTGCTCGAGTGATCACCCGGTACATTTCGATGACGAGGCTGTCCACCTGGCTGCCGTCTACGTTCATCAGAGGATTGTCCATCCACACTTCGTACCACTTGAGCCAGTCTGAAGGCGGAACAAATCAACACCGATGAATCTTGTGACGTGTAACGTCGGGAATACTCAAATCCTCGAAACAGAAACTGTTATATACGTGAATCGTTTTGACACTTCGTTTGCAGGAAGTGTATCAATAACTTCTATACGTCAACTATCGATTTATAGTTCATCGTTTATCGATTGGTAGCCCATTAATCAGCTTTTCTGTCGCCATTAACACTACTTCGATCTTCAATTAAAATTATTTTCTCAGTTCAATGATTTTTCCTCCATTGAATTTTGGACACTTTATATAGTTAATTTTATAATCGTTATTGGGAAAGTCGAAAAGTCAATTCAGAATACACGATTAAGCTCGGAAAATAATTTTAAGTTAAAATTTCAGGTGCCTTTCGGCGCCTTTGGTAGAAATAGTGTTAAAGCTGGAATACTAGAATTCCTATTAAAATTACACTGTTTCGAAGCATGAAATAAATTTGATGTTGAAGTTCCATTTACACACGGGATCGGTCGTTCTTTTTATAACCTCGACCACATGCATGGAATGAATAGTTAAAGACGATGAAGTCAGGAAAGAACAAACGCCTGTATCGTGTGCTGGATGAAAACAGGATCGATATCATGATAGAAACGAGTAGCTTGCCTGAGGCGGTGACCCACAGACTTTTGTACGGCTCGAAGTCTCTTATGAGCTTCTGAAGATCCTCGAACGGCACCACCTTCATACCGAACAGCTTCTGACGTTCGTTGAGCAACAGACCCGTCTCCCTGCACTCGGTCATCGCTTTCCAAACACGTTTCACGTCGAGAGCAGTCTCGTGTATTCGGTTCATGTCGGATTGCAATCCTATATTTTGAACGTTTCCCACCAGCGTGTCAATCCTCTCGAGCAACAAAACCTCGTCTTGCACTTGGATCCTATAAAACTTCTCCTGCTCTTCTACGAACCGCTCGTTTGTCTCTTCGACCTGGGCGAATTCGCGAGAATTACGGTTTTAGGAGAGCACGTGTTTCGTGTAACAGTGACCGAAATTTGAGCGAAGATATTTTGGACGCTATTTGATAGTGCAAAATTGTATTAGACACTCGGACGATTTTAAACGGTTTCAAACGATTGGAGTTTCGAATTAATTATTTAACTCTTTCGCATCTTTTTCGTGCTTTGTTATTATATTATAAATTATATATTATATACATATATATATATTACTATATATTATATACTATATACTATATACTATATACTATGTATTATATACTATATATTATATATTATATATTATATATTATATATTGTATAGTATATAATATATATTAGTATGTAATATATAGTATATACTATATACTATATACTATATACTATATACTATGTATTATATATTATATATTATATATTATATATTATATATTATTATCATAAACCACCTATGTCTACACTCCAATCATTCGAATACAATAATACAAAATTATCGCCGTTAAAATAGTTTTCATTATCACAAAATGCAAATCGGTTAATCGCCGCTTTAACAAACAGTATGTTCGTGTCGAATCGAAACCGCAATTTCAATTGAAATCGATGGACACTCACGTCCAACTGAATCTGTAGAGGAGACCCGATCGCCTCCCACTTCGCCTCGAAATCTTCGTCGGATAAATTCCACCAGAAAATATCGAGCACGTCAAAGTCCAATTTCAATTTGTCCATTCTTTCTTCGAGACCCTGCACTCGTAGCGGTATAGTCTCCATCCAATCGCGTATCTCGAAGATGTGCTCGATGCTTTGCGGTTGTTCCTTCAGTTTGATCCTTATCTTCCTGTATTCGTCCAGGATATCGTCCACTTCAGCGCGCAATTTACCGGTTAACATGTCCAGTAGACCAGTCGCACAGTCCCGTCGCTTTTTAGTCAAAAGCTCCTTCAACGGGCGTACGTTCACCTTAAATGGCCCGATCGCGATTCTCTCCGGCAGTTTCGTCTCGATGCTCTTCCTCATCGAGATCTGTAACGATATCTCATCCTTTATCTCCGACGTGGTGAGATACTCTTCTTGTTTGAACTCTCTGTAAACCGAACAAAATCCTTGTTTAAAGCGTTTGATTTCTGGGTGGAGCTACAGGGAATTGGGCGTAGCCAAAAGACAGCGATGGGCGTGGTTAAGGAAAATTAGTGAGCTGAACTAGTTGTGTAAGAGTTCGGAGATAATTCAGTGGATTAATTACAAATGGATTGGCGTAAGAGGATTGTTAAGCTTACTTATGGAACAATGATACGCCCTTTGAACCATTGAAGAGAATTCGGGGCGTGGCTAAAGAGAATGAAACCGAGGTATATTTGAATTGTTGTAACAGAGTCGATAACGTTATTTACGAAGCAATGATAATTGCTTCTGCCCATTTCTGCCTCTTAACACTTAGCTGAATAGGGAGATCTCCGATTTTTCACTTAGCAACGTATTGCCTTTTATTCTGTGCACCTTTTCTCTTGTAATTTTGCAAGTAATTGAAGATAATGAAGGAGGTTGTAGTTATAGTTCTTTTTAGGCGGTCGCCTAAGCGTTAAGAACCAACTGACTCTCCAATCATCTCTGAGACATTAAAAATATGAACATTCACGCGATTCGCTACTCACTCGACGTATTTAGCGACGTCAAGGTTAAAGAGATCCAAATATCTCCGAAATTCAGCAGCGTACGCTCTGAGAGGTATAGCGGATTTCTGGTAAGCCAAGCTTAAACGATCCCGTATCTCGCACACTTGTTGTTCGAGTAAACCAACGGAGCTCAAGCAGACGTCTCTCGGAAACTTCAGCGCCGGCAGCAGGAAAGGGTGTATTTGCCGAATTTGGTGGCAGCTGGCGAGCGCGTTGTCATACAACGCTACGATGGTTACCTTCCCGCAAATGCAAACAGAAATTAAATGCTTCGTCGATGTGAAGGGTCTTGTGTCTCGTTCATCTCATTTGATCACTTGTCCCTCCTTCTTAGATTATTTATATTAATATAATATAATTTGTCATTTTCATCGTAGAATATAAATTTAAACTGTAAATTATATTATATTATATTGAGTTATTGCAATAATTGCAACTATAAATTGTAAATTCTATTATATTGTATCTTTGTAATAATTGCAACTATAAATTGTAAATTATATTATATTATATTATAGTAATAATTGCAATTATAAAGTGTAAATTATATTATATTGTATTATCGTAATAATTGCAATTATAGTTACATTACATTGCATTGTATTATCGTAATAATAGCAACTATAAATTGTAAATTATATTATATTATACTATCATATCAATTTCTATTATAAGGAATAAATGTACAACACAAAAATAATAAAAATTATTTATAAGAATATAATACAAAGAAGGAGTCCGTGTTTTCTTTACCATTAGGTACTTATATTACTTGCCGCGTATTCATCGGGGTCCGTGGTGTAATAAGCTCCATTCACGTTCATTTCAATGTCCACGTTAAACAGGGGTTGATGGGCGGACTTAAACTGGCTGTCGATGAAATTGTCACCCCAGACGAACGATTCGTTCACGTCGAGGACGCAGAGCGCTGGATTCTCGAGGCTCTCACCGTAATACACGATCGAATTCTCCACCAGAATCCGTAGCGCGTGCTGCATGAATTTGGAATTTCTACTGTCACGTACATTTTCCTTCAAAATCGGGATTTCCTTTCCAATTTTCATTCGCATCTCATAAAAATACTATTGCTCGTGTTATCGCATTTGAAAAAGTCAACAATGCATTGCCATTATTTTGTTTATTTTTTCGTTCGTAATTCAGCAAGCTTTGAACTGGAGATACTCGAAATTCATTAAATACTTTTCTTACCTTCATGAAACACAATTTCTAATAAAATCTGTTAAATGTTCAACGACAATCAACTTCAGGCAGCCGCTTAAGCGTCAACCCTTTGCCCCATTTTTTCACAACTCTGCCTGATAAAGCTACTTTACCGTTAATAATTTCTTACGGAACGAACAGTGTTTGATATTTATTCTGTCTACGTTTACTCCAGAAAATCAAGATATCAAATTTTGCTGAAAGTTTCTATTGCGAGTGAGAAATGAATTGTTTACCTGCATTCGTAGTGTTGCCAGACTCATGAATCGGTTAAGCTTCATCACATCGTAAACACCATGAACGCTTTGCTCGAGGTTAAACCAACCCTTTCCGACGTCCCTCAAACACATTCGCACCGACTGAGTGATCTTCTCCAGCCACGGCTCCTTCAAATATTTGATCACCGTGGTGGTCGCCAGCGTGTGCATGTCCTCGAATTCCCACAGCCTCATGGTTTTCCCGTAATTAGAGGCGAACAGGTCCATCGATGATACATGGATGCACTCCGCGACGATGCATGACATTGCCTCGTACACCTCCCTCAGCACGTACAGTGTGAACCAGTGCACGAACCTCTTTGTTTCCTAAACCGTTACGAGGCTTTCATTATCCCTAAACCATTTAACTTCCAATCCATTGCGTGTCGTCCTTCAAAATCATTTCTATTTATATTTCATTAAATCATATTCAATCTGAGAGATCCAGATACGATAGAAAAAGAAAGTTAGGTATAGAAATCTACAAGAAAAATGTCATTAATGGTATCATTGTTAATGAGTTCTTCGAAACTGTAAGGAATATCATGTTCAATGTCTGTGTGTACACTGGAAAAAGAAAGAGTGTTATTTTTATATCCCCGAAACTTCAAGTGAACGTTAATTGAAGCCATGAATTCCAAAACACAATTCCGATCAGCGTTCCGAAAAAACCAATCTTTCTTTTCGTCTTCGTTGATTAATTTATTATCTATTTTATCTACGAAGTGTACGTTTTCAGTATTAACTCGTTCAATGCCGAACGATTTGACGGAGCGAAATGCACGAAGTAGGAAAAAATATGATATCAAAGTATTTGATTGAATTTTGTTATCATTGTTGCACGGTTATTTTGCTAAACGTCATCGCCTTAAGTTGCATTTCTTCTAATATGGAACAGTTTTTAAATAATCATTGTTTAATCGAGTGAATTATAGTAATTCGATTTGCTTGGGGGTCACCGGTGAACCCCACGGCATTCAACGTGTTAACCCTTTGCACTCGACAATATTTCTCGTTATAAATGCTCATTATTCTCCGACGAAATCGATTAATTCTCTCTGCAACTAACACGATGAACAATCTCGCGTTAATTAAAGGACAGAATTATTTTACTCGAATCTTTCACGCGTCCAGACATTATATAACATGTAATACAGAATTTTTAATTTTACAACCATTCCGCGTTGAATCGAATGGTGACCCGCTTCTCGGGCGTAAAGGATTAAATAGGTCTGACTAAGCTGAAAACAGATAAATCAATAGCTCGCACAGACAGCGTTAACAAGAAGATTCGTGTTTTGGAATTCACGACTTCAATTAATGGAATTAATCCTTTGAAGCGTGTTTAAACACAACGGGTCGATCCTTGTTCGTTCACAAATATCGTTCGTCCATTTGGATGGATGGAAAATCAGTTCACGAGATTAGCGATTTCACGGTGGAAAATATCGTCAGGATTACTTCAGAGGGAACGACGCACAGTGCGGCCGCCTGTGAACGAAACACCAAAATTCGACTACTCGCACAACGAAAGATTGAAGGCTAACAATGTATCGATAGTCCCTGCTATACAAAATAATTTCCATTTAAAAAATCAAAATTTTTCGCGGATAAATTTCGTTTCTCTGTTTGTATAACTTTGGCGTCGAACCACGAAATGTTCATCGTCATCGAAAGAACTTCATAATATCCCCGTAATGTATAAAAAATATATAACCACCATATGTGTATCACTGATACTTCCTAAGTTATCGAGTTCTCTCCAGAAAGCAACCGTTTAGGCGCACTGTGCGACGGGGATCCACCTCGCTTTAATTACAGGGAAATTCTCCATGCCCGTATCGATTTTTCCTTTGCGCGGCGGCCTCGGCTGCTCGGCGTTCGGCGTCCACGTGATGAACTTGAACAATTCCGGGTTCTGCTCGATCATCCTCCTCCACATGACGTCGCACATTGTACGTTGATAATCCAGGGATGTCTCGTCCATTAGCTAAAAGAAGACGAATTTTTCGTTCATCAGGGTGATTCTGCAACTACCGGAAATTGGACGCTGCGTAAATCTCTTCGGAGCGAAAGCAATGAGGATCGACGGGGGTGGAAGCGTTCCGGGATCATTTCTGATTTGGTGTGCATTGTAACGTGTAATGCTTTGTAATAGGTACAGCGTTTATGTTCAATAATTAATTTAAGTCTGATAAATCACCAGGGACCGCGGAAGTATAAGCGCTTAAAAGAAGTAATAATAAGTAAAGGTAATATACAATTACCAATTTCTCAATAACAGTTGCGTTAACCGTGAATGAAAGAGGAAAAGAAATTATTTGGGCCTACAAGCTTTTCTAAATATTTCCTTCCGGCGTTTAGTGTGTTAATAATTATGTGTAATACCTTAATGATTTGGAAAACATTGAGATTGATTTCTCAACTAAGATCGATACAATTAGTTTGTAATTAATAATTTATTAAGAAAAAGGACAGATTTAACCCTTTGAACTCTGTAGGCTCCAATATTGCACCAGTTATAATATTAAATATTTTAATGAATAATAAAGAAACTACCCTAAAATTATTCGATTTTCCACGCATCCGAATTTTGTACTGAGAAGGAAAATAAAAGATCGAAGAAATGTTATAGCATTTCTAATTTTCGCTAGGGATACCATAAAAATTAGTTGCAGTTGCTGACAGATTAAAAAACAACCTGGAGTGCTAAGGGTTAAAGGCATATTCCATATGAATCTTTGCTCCAAAATATAGTAATTGATAATAGAAGAATAATATTAAATTTGAATTCGAAAGGATCGAGTAATGATCATGCTTGTTCAATTCTGTTTAAAATCTACACTACGTGTCTGACACGTTATTGTAAGGCTAGGGGTTAATGTAGATATTAAATTAGGAAGATTGTGTATTGATAATTCATAATGGCAGTCTAATTTCCTTTGAGAAAGGGAAAGGATCATTGTTACTGCTAAAGCTCATGAATACCATCTAAAATTTTGTCGGTCGATGTTGTTTCAAGTAATGAAACAAAGAAAACAGTGATTTTTTAAATCGGTAGAACAGGTGCTACATACCGCCGACACGATTTTCCCACTGAGCTTCATATTGCTAATTACGCAGAACCGAACGATGGCGTCTTTCCGTGTCTCGCTTAAAGTCTGTATGCCATCCAATTTCATGCAGTCCAAATAAAAGTTGTATCTACACGGAAACCCCATAAAGTGAAGGAAATGAGAACACGTGCAGCGGGAAAATTCGAACTAGAACTACCAAACACGTAAAAACGATCTATCCTTGATGCCTTCATTCGTAATTATTAAAGAAACAGGGGTGATTCGAAAAATTACTAAATAAATATCTCAGTCAACGTACTCTTATAATTTCCGCAAAAAAATTAAATGAATTAAACGTCAAGGTGACTTCAATGTCAATTAGTTTTGGTAGCTCCAGCGTTGAAACAAAGTAGATGAGACAACTTTATAGACGCTTCCGCGATTCTTCTGCTCTCGATGGCTGCGGCCATTCTTTTTGCGAAGATCCTGGGGTCCTCCGCGTAGAATCGAATGTAGATCCTCGGTATCGAGTACTTCCGCTTCTTCCCATCCAGCGTGATCACCGACCACAGTTTCGTGTGGTAATCATATCCCGTCACAGCCGCGTTATACCAAGAGAACAAATTTTCTAGCATGTGGTCGGCTTTGTCGAACTTCCGGTCGTCTTCTTGAAACCGTGGAACGAACACGGTGGCCGGTAACGGGGACCGTTTCCCGTTAATGGTACCGAGGTTCAACCATTCTTCGATCGTTCTGCATCGCCGGTAATCAATATCGTAATACATTTTCATCAATGATTTCATCTCGCTATTCCACGATTTTCAGGGAAATGGAAGGATACATTTATCTTTCGAACGCTTCAGTATTTCTTTCATTCCTGTCTCCATTTATCTCCTTATTTATACAGTATATTTTGCAAGAAAGAAGTAAAACGGTAAATTATGCTATGTAAATAGGAAGTAATACCAGATAGAATGAAGCCCTCAGTCGGTGCATAAAAATCAATTGAAAAAACAAATCTCATAGAAGCGAATCATTTCTTCGTTTTCCCCCACAATGGGAATTGAATTTATTAAAAGTTCAGTCGCTGCGTTGAAGTGAAAATACGCATGCATTTAATAAGTCACGAACAATACACGAGTATTCGTCATTTAACACTAGGTTTACGAGCATTTATTGTACAGTTTATTTTATCGTTTCTACAAAAATTGATGTACGTTTATTTAGATTTTGGAGATCAGGGATCTGATAGGTACTGTAAATATTTAGAGAATTATATCTTTGTAAAATTCAATAACCGTCAAATTGACGGGTTCTTTAAACCAAGTGTTAAACGTTTCCATGCTCCACATACCTGCAATCATATTCATCGTCATCGAAAAATTCGATCGGCAACACGTGAGCCGTACTGAATAAGCCGTAGATCTCGTCGCGCGGCAGCAACGACAAGATGGCGGACGGAGGCGTTATTTCGCTGGACGCTACTCCTATCGCTTCCAAAGCGTCCTCGATCCGTAAGCTTCGGTACAGTTTCCTTCTCCTCTCCATTTCCACGTTCCTCGGCAATCGCTTCGGCTCCACGTTCAGTTCCATTTGCACCTTCGGGGTGAATGTTTCTGCCGGAAACGCCTTGCTCAAGGAAAAGACGAGACTTTCAGACCCTCCGCGCGACAATGCGGCACGTAACCACAAACCGGAAGGAGAAAAGTACGAAACGATCTCGCGCATTTTGATGAAACACAGGAATTTGTTCTCTTTCTTGCACCCGTAGAAAAGAGAAATGTTACTGTATACGTATTAACGATTATTTATTGGTTAGTAGTCTTCGACTGTAACACATTTGATCGCGATAAACTACAGGATAATGTTGCGTATCGCTTCGAATGTATTCAAGCTTCTTTAAAAGGAAACTAATGTATATCGTGTTGATAGTTCAAGCAAAATGTAAATGTGCATTTGAAAATAATATACTATCTTCACTAACAATTGACCGATCTTCGTCGAAGCTCATCCATCTTTTGGCTTCCCCGAGACATTGGTACGCCGTCTGAACGTTTAATTGCGATATTCTAGCACTGTGGTGTTCCGTGAGCACTTGCCAGGCAAGTTTTGTTCTCTTGGGTGCGATATTTGACAGGACCACTTCAGGCTTCACGGGATGTTCCGTTGTACCTATATATTGTTTAGTCGTTTCCGATACAAATAAAGTGATTAATGGAAAATCAGAAGATCCATAGACTAGTTATTTTATTTCTGACTGTTTTATTCTATATGAATAAAAGTAATACACTACATCTTCCACAGAAAATAAATGTAAATACGGGATAGCCTTACCTGTAACTATTTCAGAGTAGTAACCTCGTTTTTTGAATTTCTTCTCCATATCTTCAAGTTAACTTCTCCCTATAATACGCGAACGAAAATTCAGAATTCTCAGTACAAACTACAGATTCTTCCGCGTTAAAAACATTGCAATATTTATGATCAGAATTGCATAAAACGACGAGAGTACAATGCCTTCACGTTTCTATAGCTTCCAAAGCTGTGAAACTGTATAGAATCGATAATGGATGTTACCGTGACAAAGCAGAACGCTAAGCAGATGTAAGAATAAATGAAACATTTGATAACTACTTATATTATATAGTTTATATATTAATCATTCATATTTTGTAGTTGTAAATTAACATTCCGTTATCAATTATAGGTCAAACACTATTTTACCAACCGGTCTATGATGACACACTCACAAAATTTAAAATCTGCGACGACATTTGGAAAACTTCGACAGATGGGGACATGATTTTGAGCAGTATGAAAATACCGACTGAGATGTTATCTACACAGGATACTCTCATCCACCGACGAGAGACAGGATAGACATCTTATACAACTTCGCGTCCGATAATCTGAAATACCGATTGCGTAAAAAGAGCAGATGTTTCCAAATGTCCTTTACAAATAAAAGTGAAATAACTCAACCGATATAACACATTTATAAATAAACTTTACATGATTTTACATTAACATAATACATAAATACTCAATGAAAATAATAAGAATCGGTAAACATGAGGCAGTCTCCATTTCTTCAGTCCGTTTTATCTAACAGCTACATTTCACCGTAAAGCATTCTTTTATAGTCATGTAATTGATGCATTAAATAATGATTCATTATTTGATGTATTAATTGATGTATAAAATTACTATATATATTATTTCAGCCAGTGGCTATGCGAACGGACATGCGAAAGAACGTATGAACAATAATGTGCCAATGCATTTAAGTATAGGTGGCATAGAAATTTTCCGCTAATGATCATTGATGAGCGTTTTTGTTATTAATCGATTCGCGTAAACGAAGATCACCAATGAAACGGAATACGACGAAGTGAGTTAGAAGGATAGGGAATTATTCTGACGCGAATTCAAATCCACGCAATACGTATAAAATAATTATGAATCATGTGCTAAATAAATTTTATGGGCATACAATTATGTTGTTGTGTTTGCTGGACGCACTTGTGCAGATGTGGTCGGTGACCAATTACAGACATACGAAGGTTTACTTGAGGACGATTAACCCTTTGCACCCTAGAGGCACCTGAGTCGCCAATTAATTTGACACAGCAAACTGTACAGCTCGATATTTATTGATATAAAAGTTCGTATAACGCGTCGAGAAATATTGGAAATTGTTTTGTTTCTCAATTTACGTGCGATTTCTTGTCAAGTACAATAAGATTATTTTACTCAGTATTAATAGTGGACTGTAACACCTTAAAAGTTATTTTACCGGATTAGATAAATATTTTAATTGCAATATTTAAATCTACAGAAATATTTATACTACGTACTTCGCAGACACTTCACTACGGTAGCCCGGTCGCCTTTATCACGTACTGTGTCAACTTGACGAGCTTTTCATACTTGTATTCGTTTATTGGTGAACAGCTTGTTTCCGAGGTTGGTATCCCATAGAAATAAGAATATAATATTCGTACTTAAATATGAATGACGTGGATCAGTTGAAAGAGCGATAGAATAAACAAATGAACATCGCAGATTCTTCGGTTTTCATCTGGAACAAGAAAAATTTTGTTAATCGAACACCAACATACGTTTCCTTCGAATAATTAATATCCAGTCACAGAACGTAGCGGGCGCATTGTACAATATCGACTGGCCGGAAGTGACGAACAGTGATAGAAGTGACAAAGTGTATATATCTGAATAAACTTTATATTTCAATGAACCGTTAACTCGTCGTGTGCTTTTTCCATTGTTTTCGGCGTGGCGAGACTTTCGATGCGAGCGAGTATCGTCAGTTGCTGGGAATCTGGCACTCGTAACGTCATGGTGGAAACAGTCGCTCCGAGAAATCCCATTGTGAGTCAAGGAACGACTCTCTCCACTTTTTGTCGAGGGATCCGATTACTATGCTTGAGCGCCTCAGCCAATCGTGCACCAGGATCGAAGATTCACGAGGGGAAGGCGTGCGCCTTCGAATCTGACCACTCAGACGAGAGTGCCAGGTTCGCTGCAATGGACGGTACGTGCAGCTGACAATCCCGAAGACACCATGTTCCCGGTCGCAACGTTACTAAACGCTCTCTAAATGGAAAGGGATTCGATCGTCGATTCAATTCTGCAATCACGACGGTACAAAAGATAGTAATGTTCCACTGCAACTATGTTCCTCGTACAATAATTGCGCGCTCCCCTTTATCCTGAACTTTTCAATCGTGCACGAACAAGTTGCATCGAAGTTGGATCGAGTTACGCGGGCAACCATTAAAAATAATTGGATTCGCTGAGAGATTCGCTATGGTTTTACATAGTCGGATAGGTAAAGTTACGTTTTCCCGGCGTTGCAATTACCCACAATAATTGCATTTATTGACTGCGCGCGGCTCGATAGAAAATAGCCTTGCTGCCGGCACAGTGCGCTTTCGGATCTCGAAAAGAGCATCACGATGCCAGTAAGACGAACGGAATGTCCCGCGACCTGTTGTCCCGCGTGAAACGTTTGCTTCCGTGAGATCGCGGGATAATATTGTTTAAACTTAGCCATGCCTTTTAGAAATTCGGGAACTTCTCTTTCCATTGCGCGACGAGAATATTACATTGCTCCGTCTTGCCTTTGCATAAGATAACAGCGAACCGTTTGTAAAGTTTACTTTTAAATGTATCACTAAACGCCATGGCGGAGGGACCTTTAAGCGAACTGAACACGATAAAGATAGTATACAAACTACTGGTTACCACTGTTATACTATTATACCATTATTACATCATTCTTATCGTTATTATTGCCACATTATTAGCTTATCAGTATTCTTAATCATTTGCGTTCGGATACAAACGTTTCACGGGCCAGTTTCGGTGGTGGTAGTCGCGCGTATACCGTTTCACGCTTGGAAAAATCGTTTGTCGGAAATGTTTCCAGAACGACGATTCAACGGATGTAAGAGACGCTCTCGTCTTTAGTCGACGAATATTTTCGTTAGGTGGTTTGTGGCCGGATAAGTACATGCCGCTGATACCAGAGACATTAGTGGTTTACATCGCGTTCCATTTGGTGACCGAAATCTGGGCCTTGGTGGAGTTGCCCGACCGTACCGCGATAGCGCTGATCATGTGCTCGCTGGAGTTCGTTTTCATGTTCACGATGTTTCTGCTGTTCATTCTGATCCGGTTCAACAATCATCTGAAACCGTTGATCGACAACATGAGGCGAGAGATGGAAGAGGAGAAGATCTTTAAGAATAACACCGAGAAACATCTGTATCTGCGATACAACGCAATTTCATACAATTTCGGCAAATACTCGTTGATGTTGCAATGCGGCCTTGTTTCCCTGATCTTCTTTCGGCCGCTGATCCACTTGCTCGGCCGTTCTTTTGCAGGTAACACTGTTCAACACGATTTTTCTTTTGTAATAACCACTAGGTAATTCTTACCGAGTTTCTCGTCCTAAATAAGAATCGGAAAAAGAAATCGCTGGTTCACGTCCAGTTGTCGAAGAACATGGGTTTTTGTGAAAACGGTCGAGTTCTTTACAGAAACAAGTGTTACGTGAAAACTGAAAACGATAGGCGGTTCAGAGTTGTCGTAGAAATAGTGGAGAGATGCCCGAATATGTAGCTATAGAGATTTCGAATATTGCGTATCATTAAATGCTTCTAAATGATGATCAGGGTTTCAAATTTCTTTACTTTGTACGCACTTCTGTTACATTTCTACGAAAAGTGCGTTAGCTAGCATGAATTTGCTATGCACTATTGGATTCTGCAGACATTTCTGAAGAGGAAACCTCCGCGGAAAGCGTAAGGACGGTTTTCCTTTCGGGCAGGGTAGGAAAATCTGCGTGAAGAGCATCGGTTGCCGATCACGGCTAGTCAAGTATATGTAATGTTTAATTGTTCTATAAATTTTCATAACAATTATGAGAAAGCTTTTCACGATCGTTCTGTTCCAAATAATTTGGTATTTAATATGTGAATACACAGTATTTATGTGTGTCACAGTAATATGTGAATACACAAGTTTGTTGCACAGTGTAACCATCAATACGGTTTAACAGTACCCTCGGTACTATTCAGTAATGATACACGTCATTTGAATATAAAGTGAATTTATTGATATTAAAATTGACCTGCTATAAATCACTGTAGGTATCTCCTGCTTCTGAATGTCATTACAGTAACGAGCGCCGCGATTAATTATAAATCATACGTTTTTAATGGCTCTCAATTGAACGTAATGTATTTCATGTTATCGTGTTATTTCAATTACGTTAGTTCAATGATGTTGACAGTAAATATGAAATCCATGGATGATCAAAGATGATCGGAGATTTGCGAAACTGTAACATTCTGCTTTATAACGCTAAAATTTCCTTCCCCTAATACCTACGTTCATGTTTCCGATTATAATTGAATGAAAATACATAGATCTGATGATTTGTGCTGTATCCTCGCAGAACACGGCAACGGGACGGTTCCTTACGAAATGCCTTACATAAATCACATGTTTTTCGATTACGAGTACGACGCTGGAGTCTACGTTCTGCTGTACCTCTGGGAAACTCCTACCTTGTACATGCCGTTGGTGCACATAGCGGAAGTCAGTTTGATAGTTACATTGAGCCTACACCTATGCGGGAAATTCTCGATTTTGTCTTACCGCATACGAACCGTGCCAGCCAAACCGGCCGATCGTTTTCAAGAGAACATCAAGAGCCTGGTGCAACAACATTTGAAGCTGACGATGTAAGTGTTGCTCGTGCACTTTTTACAATTGTTCCAGCGAGCATGCCTTATACGAATCGTTACGAAACATTCGATTACGATGCATCAGTGTCTTTCCAATATGTAAAACTGAATATTTCCAAAGAAATCTCACAGTGACGTTCATATGTTTAACAGGTTGACGAAAAATTTAAATCAATGTTTTTACTTGATACTCTTAGTGGAATACCTGAGCTGCACTTTAAGAATGGGCCTTTGCATGTACATTGTCTTAATTGTATGTAAATAAATTTGCTCAAAATATGAGTGTATATATATGTGTATACACACGTAAACATGTGCAATGTATGATAATAGTACACAATAAAAAATTCTTATCGTATTTGTATGAAACGAAAAAGGAACGGATAGTGGTCATTGAATTAATCAATTTCCGGCATTAGCAATATTCTTTGACACTCGAAACACCGTATCCGTAAAAATGACGGCCTTTAATCTTTTTATTCTGCAACTATTGGTATGTTAACCCTTTGCGCTCCTGTGTGTGTGTGACTCGACATGTTTTATTCACAAGTGTATATTATTATTATTTTCAATATTATTAGTAAAAAGGATTGTTTATACTGCTTTCTACAAACGAGCCATTTTTCAAAATGCATTTCAGACCAAACATTACAATAATACCGAGTTATTAAGAGAAAAATGCAAAAGAAATTCGGGGAGCAAAGGGTTAAGGGCATTCAATAGCCATAATTTTGAAAATAAATAGCTACGTCTGAATAGTATAACGAGTATCTGAAGAAATCATTGAAAAACGTATTGTTATCAATCGTTGTGATAAACCCTCGGTGGTTCCAGTGTCAACGACCGCACGATTTACGAGAACTAGGCTTAAAGATACAGAATTTGATTAATTCGCAAGAAACAAGGCCTAGAATGTGAACATTGTTTCTAATTGTTAACCGGGAACTATAATTCTTTAGAGGTTATAGCCGAAAATGAATATCTTAACGAGAAACTCTATAGAAAAGTACAGTGGACGAATTCACAAAAATTTGTATTTCATGTATTTCGCAGAATCTTCGAACCGATTCAGTGGCAGCTATTAATTTCACTATGTACGCCGTGAATCTGGCTGCTTTGTTGTATCTATATTCGTACGTTGGCGAACAATTTGTTTATGAGGTTTGTATTCAATGGAAATGAGAATACGAACGTCACTCACTACTCGCCGTGCATATATTTTCAACGTTCATCACTTGAAAGAACGATAGTGTAAAAATCGATCAGCATCGTATGTCGCTCTTCTTTCATCTAGAATGACAGACATTACATTAACGAAACAGTGATACGTGTTTTCCTTTGACAACGACGTTATGATAAATAAATAATGTTCAGTCAGAGGATCTGGCCGCTGCACTCTACGATACCGAATGGCCGGAAGTAATGAACAAAGACAGAAGAACTTTACTGACGTGTCTGGTAAACGGGCAACGAACGGAATACCTGACGGCTGGAAAATTCTACAAATTCTCACTGTTTGGATTTACTGACGTACGTGTAATTTTGTTCGTATTCACGTGAGCGATCCATAAAAAAAGAACTGAGACGCAACCTGTGCGAATTGGAGAATGGATTATTATACAGTTATATAAAGTATAAAAATGTAGAACACGCAATGTCTTTGCATCAATGTTAACCCTTTGCTCTGCGAGAGTTCTCTACCAAAAAATACGCAACAGACTTTCTGATGAAATATAGTCAAGATTTCTTGAAACTAATTTGACGAGAAATCGTGCATAAATTAAAGAAAGAGGCGGTTTTATTTGAATATTTCGTGCATTAATGGATCACACGGGAGTTAATGTTAAATATTATACTTCATAATTCTTCTGTGCCGAGTCAAAGGGTTAAAATACTAAAATCATCAACGGAAAACGTAAACTTTTGCATCGTGTATTTCTCGTGTGCAGATGATGAAATTTTCTATGGGATTTATATCTATGCTTCAAGCTCGAATGGAATAAATCTATCTCAAGAGGACATAACAGATCTGCAACGAAATATTATTTTGAACACTCTGTAATTTATAAATAGAATAATCATCGACGTATTCTCGATTCTTTTATCCCTTTCTTCGACCTGGACTACTTATAGTGAAAATTTCGAGACAATCTACGTTCTTGAAGTCTTCTGACAGGGACAGTAAAAGTCTCAACAACATTTGGTAACTATTAATTAAAAATTACGTTCGTTCACATCTCCATTCGCGTGCACGAAATAATTACAGAATAACTGCAGATCACGTATAATATAAGTTTTATAACTATAAAGTTACATGTTTATCTTTCGAGTTTTTATCAATGATTTCTTCTGAATTGTAACATCGTTTTTCAAAGAAGCTTTGTTTCTCTACAAACTAGCAACTGGTCGTAGACATACTTATTCTTAACGCCATGCGTATTTAAATTTGAACGTGTACGGTTAGGAGATGCCTAGTTTACAGTTGTACAGTTCTGATTGATTATTTGTAACCGTATCGAGGAACAGTAAATTAGCGATAGAACGTATCAGGAATTGGAATACAAAACTAACAGAACATTCAGTCAGAAAAGATGAAAACTGATCAAGGAGCCGAATTTCTACGCCCAGCAATCAAGTAATCTCCAGCTAACGGTGGCAACTAATAACAGTTATAACAAAATATGGTAATTATTCACCGTAAGTCGCTCGCATTCTATTACATCCAATTGAAAGGTAATGAAAGAACACTTACAAAATTCTCAATGTTTTACCGTCGATCATGCGGAGCAATTAAGAATTAGGAACCTCCGCGCACAACTGACAAATGAAAGCCCAGTGACAGCGGAAACTGGACTACGACGATATACAATGTGAAACTCGTCACATCCTTCAACTACAATTTTACTCAAATGCCCGTGTAGATGAATAATTGCTTTCCAATTCCCTTTGAAACGGGAAAAGATCAAAGGAACCGAGGCGCAGAGGTCGTTGATTCTATGGAACACCGATTCCCGGCCGAATGATCGATCTTTTCTTATCCCCAACCGATATTTGTGTGGTCACCGAGAAACCTCTCTATTAAGGGTAATCGTAGAACGCTATTCACCGACTGAAAATTATTCATAAGCGAAGAAGTTGCGACATTATTCAAAAAGAGATTACCTGGCAGTCTCTATACTGCAATCAAACCGACTTGCCTGTAAGGTACGTCCGCCCATTTTGGTCTGCATTTCTTCCTCCGTGCAATTATTGCGATAATTATATGGGTCGATATTCGAACGAAATGGATAATACTTGGCAATCTGCGACAGTATTGGTCTTGAACTCTGAGAACACGGAATCGCACGATGACAGTAAGACGAGCGTAGTGCCACGGCGATACGTTGATCGCTGTGAAACCTTTGTTTACGTTAGATTTCGTTTTCGTTTACGTAAGCGGGATCAGTGCTACTTTCCAATCTTTGCTCTCCGACGAGAAACGAATTTCCCGTTCTCGAGAAAAACTCGAGGATTTCCGGTGATCAGTGGTTTTCTTAGAAATTGTTGCGAGTAACAGAATAATCTCCAATGACACTGACGCACGTCAAAGTACGAACATAATTTTCCGAACGTTCAAGAACAAGCGTTTCAATCAGGATGAACTGCGAATCGTAACGCGAATAATGGAAATGGAGATTCTATAGCCAGGAATAAGTCAAATCTCCGTTGAAGCTGAAATTGTTAACCCTCGCGAGAATAGACGCGTCATCACTGAAATCTATTTTCCATTTTAATCGTAAAATCTTTCCAATTCGCCCTATGCACAGCGACTGCGACGTTATCGTCGCACCTTAAGATGATTGCCCGTCTAACAGCGCAACGACTGCTTGGCATCAGACCAGTGTATATTCACATTGTTTACTCTTGCAAATGAACGAACAGAGAATCATCGAGATTGAATGTCGAAGTTTCGTAGGCGTAGGCTGCAACCACTTGCGCTGGGAAGACTTGCCGCGCACGTCGCGATGTTCTTGTTCAAAAATTACCAACGACACACTGTATACGCCCATTAGTCTTACTGGATTACCTATTCCAGATTGTTTTGAAATCTACGATTTAGTACGAAAATATCGATAAACGAGATTAGTATTATTCCAGGAGCGCGAGATCCTGCTGATTGTTTAAATTCGTTGCTACCGCAAGTTAACACGTTGACTGCCACGGTGGTCACCGATGACCGGAGCTTCCAAATTACTTGAAAGCAATTATAATTCGTCAGACAACTGACGTCGAATGACAATGTTCAATAGCGTACATAAATAGGTAATAATGTAACCTAATGATTGCAATGCCAAAAAAGAAGTGATCGTTCCTTTCTATCCTTGCTACAATAGAAAAATCGATACGTAAAACTCTGAAGTTGTTCGTGGCAGTCAACGTGTTAACCCTTTGCATTCTGTAGGCTCCATTATGACATAATTTATACTATTAAATATTTCAAAGAATGAATTTAGAACTACCCTAAAATTACTGGATCTTCTATACATACAAATTTTGTGTTCAAAAGGAAAATGAAGAAATCTAAGAGACGTTACAATATAACATTTTTCATTTGTGCTAGGGATACTATAAAAACGGTTTGGAGTTGTTGGTAGATTACAAAATCATCTGGAGTGTTAAGGGCTAAGGTTCAGCCTTGTAGCTTTGAAGACTCTAGCTCAGGGGTGGCCAACATTTTGCATACTTAGAAGCACTTAACCCCTTGCCCTATGATTCAATTCTTAACTATGATCGATATAAGTACTTTATCATGAATCATTCATTAGAAGAAGAAAGAATCTTTACGTTTATTCTACTTCTAGGTTTAGTCCAAAGATTAACAATTGATAATAGAAAAATGACGTTTAATTTACATTTAAAGAAAACGAATAACACTCAGTTTTCTCGAATTCAGTTTAAAATTTTCGTCACGAGTCTGACACGTTATTGTAGGTCAAGGCGTTAAAAATATAAGGATTTATTTGATCAATAAGAATTTATTTCAACACAAAGTTCGTCTCTGTACAAGCGCTCATCACCAACTGCCTCTGCACCTTCCTTTCTTTTCGTCGTTCGTTCAAAAACAAGCATCGTAGAGCAGTTCCCTTCCTCGAATACACAACGTTGCACATTTTCTTACAAAAAGAATAAGTTGGCGCTAGAATGCAATGCGCCACGTTTGACGCGTGTGCCACGATTTGGCCACCCCTGCTCTAGCTTCCCAGTACTCTAGTTCTCCGAGTGTCAACCTTGAAGATCGAGCCTCTTAGCTTCGAAGACTACGGTCTCCTACAACGCTAGTCGGGCATTGGACAGGCGTCGCGCTGTTAGACGGGTGGCAAGCTTCGCGTGGCAAATGGCCTGTTGTCGAGAGAACTGTTTTGTAGAGCGGCGAATCGCTGGAAATAAAAGACAGCCTAGTATTCAGTAAATGGGCGTTCTCGCTGGCCGGCCTGTGGCCGCTAAAACGCGTCCCCGCGTATTTTGCCTTGGCGGTGGTGTACCTGTCCGTGCAGATCGTGTTATGTGTGTGGGACGCGGTCTACATTGTCGGCAACTTACCGGTGCTGGTCGTGAACATGCTGGAATGGACGCTGTTCTTGACGATGACGGTGTCGATGGTTCTCGTCTTTTTCAACAAGAATCTAAAGCTGTTGGTCGACGGGATCAAGGAGGAGATCAGCGACCGGAAGTTCTGCCGAAA
The DNA here is from genome assembly GCF_051020985.1 of Nomia melanderi. NCBI lineage: Eukaryota > Metazoa > Arthropoda > Insecta > Hymenoptera > Halictidae > Nomia > Nomia melanderi. The sequence goes on from NC_135008.1 coordinate 7,322,367, forward strand.
CGTAGACGAAAGGAGGCTCTATCACAGATACTACAACATTTATCATAAATTCTGCAAATACGGGGTGCTTTCACAGTTAGTGGTCGCTGCTCTGGTATTCTTCCTCCCGCTGATGGAGTTGCTCGGCCACGTTCTCTCAGGTAATCGACATCGCCTCGAATTCGAAAGCGACCTTATTTTCTGCGATGAAGATAAAGTACAATCGATAAAATACGAGAGATCGGTGGGTACGTCGTTTCCTTTTCTTCCGATATTTGAGAGTTCTTGCTGTAGAATTTCAGTAGCAACGGTTTCTAGTATTTGCGAAATATCATCTTAACACATTGCACGCTGGTAAAAACGCGAGCGTCGGTGATTATACTGATACATTTTTAAACATCAAGCCGAAATTTCTAACTTACGAAAAAGAATAAGGAATTCGATCTTGTGATTTTACTTTGGATTTGTGTTATACACATATAAAATGTTACATGAACGTAGGATTAGCAATTAAACGATAGACTAAGAATCCCGCATTATCGCGGGGCCAGCGTGCAATGTGTTAATTAATAATGAGTAATAGGTTTTCAGTACGTCTCTCACGTTACGCGCGTCGCGTTCATTAATTTATTCAAAGGGGATAATATCGTACGGTAATCAATCACAGTTCGTGGCAGTTGCGCGAAACAATTATTGAATACGCGCTTAGTATCTACTAAAAGATGTCTTCGTTTAGAGGGAGAATAATCTATTCGTAAACCGTAAATCTATTATATTGTCGTACGCGATTATGATTTCGCATGCAATATTCTAGGAAGCAACTCGACGCATCCTTACAAGCTAGCCGTTTCGGCTCATATTCTATTAGACTATCAGTACAACACCGGACTCTACTGCCTGTTGTACCTGTACCAGTTTCCACTTCTATACGTGATAGTGTTCCATATAGCCGAAGTCAGTATCATTATCACGATGACATTACATCTCTGCGGCAAGCTCTCGATGCTGAGCTACCGAATACGTAACATACCCACGAAACCGTCGGACCTTTTCCAAAAGAACATGAAGGGAATAGTGAAGCAACATTTGGGATTGATAAAGTGAGTGCGCACGGAATTTTTCAATAACCCATTAAAATTGTGCAGTATATTAATATTTTATCGAGTCGAATCATAAATGAATTCTTTTGGGAAATTTAGGCAGTAATTATTAATGATAACGAGGAATGTATCTTAGATTAAGATTAATTGAAGTTTTATATGTTCTTTGCGAAGAAATGTCACTTGAAATGATAATTGACCGCTCGATTTTAGAGATATTGATTTTCCTTCGATCCAGCTGGGAATCTTCGATCGAAGGAAAAGTATAAGAAGAAATTACAAAATCAATAAAATTACAAATCGTAAAATCCTCGGAATTCTTTCCTGTGACATTCGACGCTAGAAAGGAATATATTTTTTGATAATAACCGTCACGACTACCATTCGATGTGTTGCAGGTTATCGCAAATTTTGAACGACTCTTTCTATTTGCTCCTCTTGGTAGACTACATGGGCTGTACCTTCAGACTGAGCCTTTCCATGTATGTTGCTTTAACCGTATGTAATTGACATCGCTCTGAGAACGTATAGATATTACCGTGAAAGAGGAAAACACGAAATTGCCAACTGCGACAATTATAAGCGATCAGCGATATTTATTTATCAAATCGTGTAGCACCGATAATTAATATATCTAACTGAATCGAGAAGAAACAGGTTTCTCGTATGAAAAATCACATTGCTGTCGTTAAAAATTGTTTGATCCAAATTTTGAACGAATGCTTCTCCTTGCCGATTCATAAGAAAGCAAATATTAATTACTGATACGCGTCTATCGATGAGCAAACAGCGTACGAATTCACGTGATTGTTCTTTACACTTTATAGACACTCCCGACAGATCCGATGGCTGTTGCTGCTTTTTGTATGTATGCAGCGGACATGATAAACTTCCTATTTTTGTACTCGTACGTCGGCGAGCAACTGGTTTTCGAGGTGCGTATTCAGTGGAATATTGTGACTCACTGTATGTCGCAGTAAGATCTTCCTCCAATTTGAACGAACAATAGGACGAAAGCGAAATATTTGTCTTCCGACCGAAAATTTCGCACGCGTGTCTGTAACAAAACGAAATTAATGAGATATTAACCCCTTGCGATATAATCACGAGAATATTAGAGAAATACATAGGCATTGGCACAAAGAATGAGATGTCTATATCAGGCTAATAAGGAAGTTTCGCCACATACTTAACACGTTGGATGCCATGGGGGTCACCGGTGACCTCAACCAAATCGAATTAGTACAATTCATTCGGTTAAACTATGATTATTTGAAAAATTTTCTATATTATAAGTAATACCACCTAATGCAGTGACATTTGACAAGATAAACCTGCAATGATAACAACGTAATTCAATTACATAAGTTGATACTACGTTCTTTTCACTTTGCATACTTCCCTCTGCTAAATTTTGCGATATTCAATGTGTCAACCGTTCGAGTCCCACGAGTTTCTGCGAAAACCCGGTCGAAAAATGCCAAACGGTGCAATCGAGCTTCTTTCGTTTCAATTTAGAAACTGAACGACGCTTTTCTATTTTTACAAAAACAAATTTCAAATAGTGCGATCGTTAGATTTTTCCAGTCTTAGGCGAGTAATAACAAAAATAAAAATGAATGATTAGAGGGAAAAGAAATAAATAAGCTTCGTCTGATTCTACGAACCGGTAGACCGCCATTTTTACGCGGCGTAACAGAGAAGCGCCATCGCGCCGCTTGGGACTCAAACGGTTCAACGAACTTTCAATTTTTTTCGATAGCATTCAACGGCGTCGTAGTAATCTTGAGATTTAGTCGCAGAAAGTTGGCGAATCTCTCTGCGCTATCGAGTGGGCGAACGTGACGAACAAAGACAGAAAGACTCTGCTAATGTGCATGATGAATGGACAACAGACGATGTACCTGACGGCTGGAAAGTTCTACAAGTTCTCCCTGTTCGGCTTCACAAACGTGAGTATGGCTGTTGAATATTATATACTTGCTGACGCGAATAACTGCATTGTTTAGCTGTAATTATATCGGGAGTACCGGAACGGCTGTTATTAACACGTTGAAAGCCGCTCGATGGAGCAAAATACTCAAAATGGAAAAAATATAATATCAAATCATTTCATTGAATTGCATTATTATTATTATTACATGTTCATTTAGCTGAATGTCACTGAATTATGTAGTATTATTATAATATAGAAATGTTTACAAATAATCAACGTTTAATTGAATGAATTATAGTAATTCGATTTGGTTGGGGGTCACCGGTGACCCCCACGGCATTTAACGTGTTAAAAAACCTGGCGCGAAAGTAAAATCGCAAGGAAATGAAACAATAAAATAATAGTAAGTAAAAGATGAAAAGTGTGTGATTGCTTGTATTTAATCGATAATAAATTGCCCGACATTTTCTATCGCATTTTCTAGTCTCTGAGCCAACTTCTTTACTGCCCGTTCGCAAGAACTTTTTAATTTAGATTCGATTCGTCGAAATGGATGCGTTTAAAATGCGAAAAGTCTTTCCAGTACACTCGATGTCTATCGATGGATAGAAACTAGAAGCCCTGAAACTTCTGTATCATGCGTGATCATTTCTCGGAACAGATCGTGAAATTCTCGGTGGGGTTTCTGTCCATGCTACAAGCCAGCAGCTAGTGACTCACCGTCAGACCTGTAGAAATCCGGAACAGGACGAAGTATTCTGTCTTCGACGAATTATCATCAAATTCCGCGGCTTTAAGTCCGGAACTACCGTGCCCGTCAGAATGGCGGGGTTTAGTTTCCTTATTGTATAATTGCTGATACTTTCAAAGCATTCAGTATTCGAAACGGGCTTGGAAATAAATAGTTTCACTTAAAAACTGCGACGAATGTCTGAAGAAATCGAAGAATGTATTGTTCCAATGTTTGTAAGGATTATGCATCAACCCCAACAAATGCTCGGTAGTCTCAGCATTAACACGTTGAATGCCGTATAATGCCGAATAATTATAATTATTCAACAAATAATTTGATATTACATTGTTTTCATTTCGCGCATTTTGCTACGTGAAATCGTGCGGCATTCAACGTGTTAAACCGAAAGAATACCGAAGGATATAATGAGATTGACTTATACGAAGTATAAGTCAATAATTCATAACTGATTTTCACATAATTCTGTGAATAATTCAAAAAGTTTTCCGTAGAACCGTTGTAAAAACGAAAACAACGTTGAAAACAAGCCATCCTGTTTCGGGGAAGGCAGTTTCAGCGGTCAGACTAAAATAGCGCGTTTCACTCAAGACTTCTATTTTTTCAATAATTTTCACTCGCAATTCGTTCGATTCCACCCAACAGCACTCCAAGTTTGAAATATCAGCACTGAAACACACGCGACACTAGTTATTTCCATGATTCAAACCTAAAAGCTCACATCGAAATCGACGAAGGAAACACCAAGTGCACCTTCCGCGGTTTCAGAATAACAAATAAACCAAAAGACGCATAATTTTCGCTTAAATCCACATCGAGAACACTTCCGAGTGTCTACTCGAATTACACGGCGAATGAAAGTGTTTCCTTGCTGCTCTGCACCGATAATTTTTCGAAAAAAGCGAACTGTCCCAATGTCGACACGAAGAACGGACGCATACTTATTGCACTGACAAATTCGCGGTATGAATCGTTCGAATAACATTCTGTAATGCCTGCACAATTCACGAGCACTCAACTATAATAGAAAATGCAGAATTTTATTCATTCACAAGAGAAAGATACACGATGCAAAAATGATTCTCATTCTTAACGCAGCACTGTCGTTCTTCAAAAGTTAGAGTTTCACGATCACCGTTACACAACGGATGGAAAACCGACACTACAATTAAGTTTTCCGTGCCATGATTACATGTTCCTTTATTCCCAATTTTTTCATCGATCTATGTACGCGTTCGTTTGGAAGCGGCGCTATTAAAAATAATCACGTGCACACCGGCGGCGAGCAATTATTTATAAGCACAGCGTACTGTTCGTGTATACTAGAGGAACTGGTAATCCGAATCGAAGGTAAAGCTCTGAGGCTACATGGGGGAACAAAGCAAAATAATTGGTTCCGCCGGCAGAAGCTTTGCGGTTCTCCGTTTGTCCTTCTAACTTTCCACGCAAAAAAGGTTGCATTTCTTCGCGACTATTATCGCGGATAATTGAATTGATTGACTGAGCGTGGGTGGACAGAAAATAGTCCTCTGGCCGGCGCAGTCTGCTTTCAGACCTCGAAAAGAGCACCACGATGAGAGTAAGATAGAGTGTCCGTGATCTATCGTTCAGTGTGAAACGTTTGTCACCGTGCAATCGCGAAACAACATTAACCCAAAGCCCCGAATCAGGTATTTCTTTAAAAAATTCGAAAACTTGTCTTTCCATATTGCGACAAGAAAACAATCGCAGCTCTAACATAAAATAATACAGTAACACCTGAAAAATTCAAATGGCAACCGTTGGAAAATGCGGCGCATCGCACTGTTGAAATTGAGAAAAAACTTTCATGAAACGCGAACATCATCGCAACGTATATAATTTATTGAATCTTCTTTCGATATCATTACATTGTTATTATTGTTACCGTCTTTACATATTTCCGTTCGGGCACAAACGTTTCACGAACGAGCTTCGGTGGGTGTAGTGGCGGTTTTCACGCTTAGGAAAATGGTTTGTCGCGAATGCTTATAGAGCGACGATCCGGGCGACGTTAGAGACTCTCTCGTGTTTAGTCGGAAGGTGTTTGCCTTCGGTGGTTTGTGGCCGGAGAAGTTTATCCCGTTGTTGCCCGAGACGATTGCGACGTACGTCGGCTTTCATTTGGTGACCGAAATTTGCGCCCTGTTATATTTATTAAAGCTCTCGCAAATATTGCTGATCGTCAGCACGATGGAATTCATTTTTATGCTGACGATGTGCTTATTGACGCTTCTGATCCGGTTCAACAAGTACCTGCCGCCGTTGATCAGCGAAATGAAGCGGGACATAGAGGGCAACAAGCTTTTCAAGAACAACGACGAGAAGCGGTTGTATCTGAGATACAACGCCATTTCTTACAATTTCGGCAAATACTACTTGACACTGCAAACGCTTATTGTTCTACTGATGTTCTTTCGCCCGCTGGTACACGTCCTGACGCATCTTCGAGGTAACCATCGTCACGAGTTCATTCTTGAATCATTAATTTCATTTATAAAGAAGAAATATTGCTTCAAGGCAATAGTGAATTTGTTAATTCTAAAATTACCGTATTAGAGGTCACTATTTATTGTGTTCGTATATTATCATAACGAACAATATTCTTACATGCACTGCGATTAATCAGAAATCATTCATTCTTAATGCCACGTAACACTGAACGTACTGAGCAGTTCAATTGACTTTTTCAAATTCGTCTATAGCAACTTCAAAAGTGCATCCACCGAGAATTTCATTGATTTACAATTCAGATCGTGCATTGGTTATCTTTTTAACCCTTTGCACTCGAAAGTTTTTCACTTGAAATATTCTATTCTTTCTAATTAGATATAGACAAGATTCTTCAAAATGAATGTAACAAGAAACCATACATAAATTAGGTAACAAAACTATTTTCTTTTAATATTTCACGTACTGATGCAGTATACAAAGATTAATGGTAAATACCACAATTTATAATTTTGCTGGATCAAATCATCTGGCGACTGGGAGTCGCCTCTCGAGTGCAAAGGGTTAATAATTGAAAAAAGAGGAAATTAGGAATGGGGAATTTTGACCTCTCTGGTTAATCACGTTATTTTAATTAAGTTAATATTAAATGCCAAATTCGTATTATATTTTTTCTGCATTATCAATGATGTTACAGGATCTCCACGGATGTAACATATCTCTCGATAACAGGCACATTATCTTTTCGTAACACTTTGTGTCGATATTTATAATCATTCCGCGGATTACATTCATCGAGGTATGTTGTTACAGGACACGACAACATGACGCAGCCCTATCGTTCGCCCCTTGTAAATTACTTGTTCTTCGACTACACGCACAACGCCGGATATTACTTCCTGATGTTTCTGTGGGAATCTCCTGCCATGTACGTGTCGATACTGCACATGGCGGGTGTCAGTTTCATAGTTTCGTTGAGTCTACACCTCTGCGGGAAATACTCGATTCTATCTTACCGCATACGAAACGTACCAACGAAACCGCCGCATCATTTCCAAGTGAATATTAAGAAGGTCGTCGAGCAACATTTAAAGTTGACAGAGTGAGTGCGTAAAATTCTTATTGGACCCAAAAATACAACTCACTTACACATGATTCGAGTATCTATTCAAATACTTATAATAATGTCTGCGGTGAATTACTTTTTAACTCTTTGCACTCGAGGACTCCGGAGCAGAGCCACTTGAAATTTGTCATTACAAACTGTAAAATTTTATCGCTAAATATATTGTAACATTCATATCTACGATCGATAAAAAACAGTAAAATAGATCTATGACTTTTCCTTTCATGCGCGTATCATTTATTTATATGTTAATATACTTTTTCTATTAAAATTACTTCGAGTCGTTGGCGATGTTAGTAAGAAAAAGATTCGAGTGCAAAGGGTTAAACAATCGCTGTTGGTTTGATTTTACAATTTTTCAAGTTTTTCGAGTTTACTTTATCCAAATTGCCACGAAACGTTCGATCATATTGTATTATTATTTTTTCAATGTAAAACAATGATCTTGATCTGTAAAGAAAGTAATGGCGACGTTTATACTTTTTACAGGTTAACGAGAAATTTAAATGACGGCTTGCACCTGATGCTTCTGGTGGAATATCTGAGTTGCACCTCTAGAATGGGCCTTTCCATGTACGTTGTCTTAATTGTATGTAAATAAATTTGCTTACAATATGTAGAGTGATCCATTTACATCTACCGAGTCAGATATTTTTCCAATTATTGAGAATATGAACAAATGTGTCAGACAAAATTTGGTGGACATTTGGTAAACATTACCTCGTATAAGTAACTTCTTTCTTCGCGAGCAAGACTTAAAAACTGATAATATTATTTAACAACAAAATCAAGGTCATACGATATCAAAATTATTTCTCATTATAAAACGGAAACTATTATTCTGTAACCCCTTGCCTTACAGTAACGTGTGAGACTCGTGAAGATTTTAAATAGAATTTAACAAACATAAATATTACTCGGTTACTTTGAATTATAATTAGATATTATTCTTCTGTTATCAATGATTATACTGTGGGACAAACGTAGACATAGAACATGCATAGAATTTTTCTCTTTTTTCACTAATTATTAGCGATGAAGTTGTATCGATCACAGTTGGAAAATAAATCATAGTGCAAGGGATTAAGAGCAACAGCCGAAGTGAATATGTTAACACGTTAACTGCCACGAGAAACATCAGTGTTTTATGTATCACTTATTCTCTCTATAGCAAAGAAACAAAACAAGAAGAATTAATTCTTTGATATGAAATTCTTATATTACCCTATTATCAAGTTATTAACGTTATAGAAAACTTGTACTCGAAATCGATTATCTTCCAAGTCATAATTATTTTCTTGTAATTTGAAAGCTCCTGTCGTCGGTGACCGCCGTGGCAGTCAAAGTGTTAACCCTTTGCACTCGAGACGCGACTACCAATCGCCAGATGATTAGATACAGAAAAATGATAAACTTTCGTATTTACCACTAGCCTTTGTATACTGCATCGACACGTGGAATATTTGAAAGAAAATAGGTTTGTTACCTAATTTACGTATGATTTCTGGTTAAATTCATTTTAAAGGATCTTGTCTGTATCCGATTAGAAAGTATAGAGTATTTCAAACGAAGGACTGTCGAGTGCAAAGGGTTAACCGGAAATGATATACAAAAATAGAATGTTTCAATGTACAGAAGTTCTTGTATTATCTGTTTCGCAGACGTTTGGATACGATTTGGCGGCCACTATCAACTTCATTATGTACGGTATGAGTGTGTCAGGCTTGTGGTATTTGTATTCGTACGTCGGCGAACAACTTGTTTTCGAGGTTGGTATTCGATGTAAATGAGAATTAAGATTCTATCGTTACTCACTGCTCAGCCTGTACCTATGTTTGGTGTGCATCAATGGGAGGGACGGTAGAATAAAAATTGATAACCATCGCACGCTCGTTCCCATTCAGCTGGAACAACAAAAATCCCATTAATCGAACAGTAACCCATATTTCCTTGAACGATATGCGACAACAACGAGATAAATGAATAATATTTAGTCGCAGGATTTGGGCGATGCGATGTATGATATCGATTGGCCAGAAATGACAAACAACGACAGGAAAACATTATTGATGTGTCTAATAAATGGACAACAAAGGCAATTCCTGACGGCCGGAAAATTCTACAAATTCTCATTGTTCGGATTTACTGACGTACGTGTGAATTTCTGCATACTCGTTCATATAATCCACGATATTGATAACAGCTGAAACAATTAAAATGCCTTAAAGAAATTTAGAGTATACTATATTTTTGCTATTTTCTGTTTACGTTAAGGTAATAAAATCATTAACAGAGAACGCACTGAACTTTCGTTTAGAATTATAAAAACTTCATAATATCATCGTATAATGCATTTTTCTTGCACAGATGATGAAATTTTCATTGGCGTGTATATCTATGCTGCAAGCAACAATGGAATGAATCTGTCCAGAAGACATGAGACAATTGCGTGCAAATATTGTTTTCAGCCCTTTGTAATATATAAACATAATAACCGTCGATGTATCTTTGATCTTTGTATCTTTTTCCTTTCCCGGGCGCGTCAGGATTACAAATTTTAGGAACGTCTGCGTCTTCGAGGAGCTAGCAACGACAATGACAGTTACAACAAAATATGGTAATTATTCACCGAAACTCGCTCGCATTCTATTACATCCAAGTGAAAGGTGATAAAAGAACAATATTACAATTCTTAATGTTTCACCGTCGACCATGCGGAGAAATTAAGAATTAGGAACCACCACGCACAACTGACAACAAAATAATTGTTGATACTTTCAAAATATTCAGTGTTCGAAACAGGCTTGATAACAAATAGTTTCGCCTAACCCTTTGCACTCGAGAGGTGACTCTCAGTTACCACTTAATTTGACACAGTGAAACTACGGAACGTGATATTTAATGTTAAACTTTGTATAACGCCTCGATACGTGAAACATTGGAATAAAACAGCTTTGTTCCTCAATGTACCGGTGATTTCTCTTCGAGTTAGTCTCAAAGAACATCGTCCTCGCCTCGTAAAGAAATGTTAAATATTTCTAGTGAGAAACATCCCAGTGGAAGTCATTTAACAAGCTTTCCGTGGAACCGCTGCAGAAGCGAAAACGACATTAAAAATAAGCCTTGCTGTTTCAGGGAAAACAGTTTCAGCGGTCAGACTAAAATAGCGCGTTTCACTCGAGACACTTGTCTATTCCTGAAATTACTTTCACTCGAAATCCGTTTGATTCCACCCAACAGAACTCCAAGTTTGTAATCTCACCATCGAAACGTACGCGACACTGTTTTCCTTCCATGTTTCAAACCTAAAAATTCTCATTACTCACGCGAATATCCGTTCGACGTGGGTTCCTTTTTCCTGAACGAAAATCGCGTAAATAGTGCCCGTTGGAACGAGGGAAAACAAAATATTGAGAAAAGCTGGTGTAAGTTTTAGAAATACATATTTATTTCACACAGCTTAACGTAATAAATAAGAATAATAACATTTTAGAAAACAAAAGTATATTTTATTCGCTGTTACTAAATTCAGATCTCGCGTAAAAATTACCGCGTAAAAAGGAGGCTCGCGTTAGAAAGGGTCAGGTGTACTTACGATTAGCTTTTCAATCGGTGACGACGGTCAACAATCGCAGGAGCTAGGAGCGATGCTCCAACAGGTAGGGCGGACAACAACGAAGTGTCTATCGACGGGCCCTCTACTGAAAAGAAACTTCTCTATAGTTCCGTCTTATCGCGTCGCGTTCGGTTTTAAAAATCGAGCCGGCCAAAATATCTAAACTGTAAGCGTCCCCTCGTCGTCCCGACTTCGCACACGTAAGAAACGCCCGTAACACTTCTGAGCCGAACCATAGGTGCAACAAAAAGCAACTTCGCAGCTGTTGCGTTGCGTTGCGCCCGCCAGCGTCGCTCGTGAATAAATAATTCCGCGTTGAGTTCTCCGCTGGCGGAGAAACGAAGAACGGCGGAACGTATGTATCGATAATTATCGGTTACACGTCACGGCGAACGTAAAAAATTAGACTGCGGCGTTTAAATAAATGATTTACGAATCAGCGGAGCGCAGCTTTTAACAGTTATGCATTCGCGTATCCGAGTTTGTCATGCAAACTTGTATCCGCTGACCAGCACACCACAAGTTGCAAGAGGAATCGAAGTTCGTCGAGCTGTTCGCCGCGGTTCAGATGGATTCGAGCAATAAAGTCGTCAACCCAGTAAGAGAGGAGGTGTGCATTATTCGTTCCGCCGTATGAAACGTTTGTCCCGCGTTGACGCGAAATGTCTCGAAGCAATTCCGTTCGAATGAAATTATTGAACGTTGGAATAGCTGGATATCGTTCGAAGGACCGAGGCAGGGTATCGGACAACGCGATGAATATCGGTACGCGACAATTTTTGGGGGATGGTACGGTTTGAATCTTACGCGTGGAAGACGGGGCGCATCGAGAATGTTTCTAGCAGGGTTGGAAAACAGCTATCACGTCGATTCCGGATTTTGAAGTAATTATAGAGAACAGAAGCGGAGTCGTAACTGTCATTAAGTATGTACATCGGTTTCTCTGTCGGTTCTATAACTGTTATTTTTCGTGTTAGAAGATATACAGGACTGAAGAACAAAATCGAAAGAAACCAAACGTAAGAAAATGTTTGAACCAGAATGCATATACAAAAAAGAACAGTCGTAAAATCGGTACAGAATAACCAGAACCGAAGCCGACGTACCTAATAACAATTATGGCTCTATTTCCGTTCTCCGTGACTGTTTCAATCGGAACCGATATACAACAGGCGCAATCAGTTATATTCGGAACCTTTTCAATCCCCGGTGTCTAGACCGATGGCTCGGAGATCGTAATCAGAAAACCCCTCGTTTATTGTACACGAATCTTCTCGCTGGGCGGTTTCCTGCCGTGGCAACACACCCCGAAAATGTTCGTGGTCTGTGTCCTGTACATCGTCCTGCTGGAGACGCTCGAGTGCTGGGACGCGTACAATGTATTCCTCAAGTTCACGGAGCTGATGGTAAACCTATTGTCGACGCCGCTGACAGCCTCGATATTGTACACGGTCCTCATGATCAAGACGATGAAGGGGTTGAACGAGATGAAGGACAACATGCTGGACGACATCCAGACCGGCAGACTGTTCCAGAACAAGGAGGAGAAGCGGCTTTATCGCAAGTACAACAGGATCTATGTCAACTTCGACAAATATATAGTGATCTACGGGCTCTTCGTTGGCTATGTGATGTACTTTCGACCGCTGATCACCTTGGCGACCCAACCTCGCACAGGTAATCTTTAATGATCGCTGAATCGGCGTTGAAAGTTTCATCTTATCGTTGAATATTCATTTGCAAAAATAAACACAACACAGTTTGAAAAACTGTGTGTATATTCATTAGTATGTATTACGATGATTTACAAAAACTGAGAACGGAACGCTGTTCGATGGTTGCTACGAACTGCCGAACAACGCGGAGAGAAAAAGACGCTCAGCGCGTGCAATGAAAATGGCTGTCCTTCTTGGGAAGGACAACTGACTCTTGCGAGGGAGAGGACTGCGCCAACGGATACTTTGTAGTCGTTAAAAATATATTTCATGCTCACTCTCGACACTTATATCGCAACGTTGAATATTACGAGTGAATCGCAGATTTTCATGAAAATTTCGATTATCAACCCTTCGCACTCGAGAGGCGACTCTCGGTCATCATTTAATTGAACGCAGAAAAATTATAAAATGAAGAATTCTATATAAAATGTTGAATAAGGTATTAACACATGAAACAGAAATACATTTCTGCCTCGTAATTTATACAAGATGTTCCTTTATGTAAGTTGCGAAGAATATCGTTAACGCGCTGAATGCCACGGTGGTCACCGATGACCAAAGCATTCAAATTACTCGAAAACAATTATAATTCGTAAAGTAACTGGCATCGAATGAAAATGTTTAATAACCCAAATAACTGGATCATAGTGTAACCTGATAATTGTGTAGCAAATAATTCATAATTATTCCTTTTCGTTTTTGCTACAAAAGAATAAGTGATACACAAAACGCTGAAGTTTTTCGTGGCAGTCAACGTGTTAATATCTCGTCAGAAAATAATGAATGTTTATTGAGAAAAATATTCTCGAGTGCAAAGGGTTAAATACTTTCCCCCGTTCTTTTAGAATCAATTCCGTTTCTGAGTGCGACGGCTCTGTTCCAGACGAGAATAACGTCACCCATCCGTACGAACTTCCCTTCAAAGTCTACTTGTTCGTCGACTACAGCCACAACGGCAAAGTGTACTGCCTGGCGATGATTTTCCAATCTGTCGTCCCTCTCGTGGGGACGTATCATGCAGCGGCGGCGAGCCTCCTGGCGACTTTAACGTTGCACATCTGCGGGAAGCTCGCGGTTCTCGCTCGTCGCATTCGGGTGTCCCTAACGGAACCCGCGAGCGAGTTCAGGCACAAGGTTAAATCGATAGTGAACCAGCATGTAGAGTTAATCGCGTAAGTAGATTTTCGACGGATTTGCTCTGCAATGGGATGACAGCGTTAACCCCTTGCTTTACAATAACGTGTCACGATTAGAGAACACTTGTCCGTTATTTCTAATTTTTCTTTGCAGTTCCTCCGTCCGCAGGCGTGGCGAATTTTGAACATTTATATATGTATCACGGGAGCACCGCTTCCAGCAAGGTTACACTGTACTGTTCATTTCTCTTTTAGCTTCTCCTTTATTAGGTCCTTTGGGTGATCCGTTTTAGCCTTCGATTAACGCGTTCCGTGCCACGGAAATTTCGGTTGTATTTTGCTTATGAACTGCATTCATTTGGCAGACAAAAATAGAACAGGTCCTCACCTCCAAGGATCCACAACCGCGCCCATCACATGCGGGAATGTACAAAATCCCATGTTCATGCGGTAAAGTATACATCGGTGAAACCGGGAGGAGCGTGAGTACACGCCTCGTCGAACACAATCGTTGCACCAGACTAAAGTGCACCCAGTCTGCGGTCGCGGAACATCAGTCGACCACGGGACACACGATCAAGTTCGAAGAGACGAAGATCTTGTCCAGATGCAAAAACGACTTTCCACGCAAGTATAGGGAATCTATTGAAATCCTGAAAGACCCGAACAACATCAACAGGGACACAGGATATCAACTGAATCCCATTTGGCACTCCCCCCTCCCGATTTTTATTATATTTGAAAAGACTCTTCCTCGGCACACGTCAGTGTGTCTTTAGCCCCCTGATGAAGCCAACTGCAATGCTGGCGAAACGTTGGGAAAAAATTCCTAGTGGACATGGCAGAAATGAATATATTAACTTATATTCAAGTTTTTGGTAACTTTTATATATTTTGATATTGTTCCTTTATGTTCTCGCTGCTTTGTAACGCATACCATCATCCGTGACCATGTGTCCCTTAACCCCTCGGCGTACTATTTACTTTCGTTACTAAGCTCGTGTAATTTTACTATCGACAATTCGTAAGAAATACAGCAAAATTGTCCATTCTACTTCAGGTGGAAATTTCATTTGAAGATAATACATTGATAATAGCGAAATAGTTGTTTGCTTTGATCCGTGGGTAATGAACAATATATATTCTTGTTAAATTAGTTTAGAAATCATCATCGCGAGTCTCGCTCGTCATTGTACGGCAAGGGGTTAAAAATATTTTCTTACAGAAATTGGCATGTACCGTATATGGTACACGTGGCACTGAATGTGTTGAACCAGAAACGAACTTTTTTATATCCACGACAGAGATGCTTGTTTTGTGTTTCAGGTATTCAGACCATCTCAATGACATGTTCCGCCACATACTTCTGGTGGAGTATCTGAACTGCACCCTCAGATTCGCCCTTGGCATATACTTGGTGTTGCTCGTATGTAATCGATTCTGCTCGAAACATATGCATGGTTACGAACATTAAATCTTGAATGTAACACTTTTCCAAGACGACGACAATTATACACCGCAATTCTTTTTTCTTTATAAAAGAATGAAGTGTGAAAGTATGACTAAGAGATCGTTCAGTTTGTCGCTAAGAATACACCATTAATTGTCTTTTCAGTTTTCGAAGTTTCGAATCTTTCGCATCAAATAAACGGAGACGTTTTAGTCAGTAGGAGTAGAGTACGACGAATATTTTCAACGTACCAACGTGAATACTTTTTTGCATTATATAGACGATCGGAAGAAACTCGACGGCCCTTTTTGTCTTCACTATATATTCTATAATCACCGGGACCTGGTTGTTTTTGTACTCGTATCTCGGTGAACAGGTCGTTCAGGTGGTTCGTATAAAATTGTACATAAAAATAATGTCCCGAATGTCTTTTCATCTTCTATGTCTTTGCTGCAATTTCGTGAAGAATGACATAAGCGTCAAATGTTCCCCTATGTTTATGCAAATTCGAAATTTTAAGGATACAATTAGAAAAGGTAGGCATCACGGTGAAATGTGATCTATCCCGAGAAATATGAAAAGCACCACAGTCCGAATACTTTATACGTTTCTTTGCGATGTTGCACGTTTAATGTTCCAATAAACGAATAAGAATCCGCACTCTATCTGTAATATTCAGTCGCAGGAAGTGGGCGAGGCGTTCTACGATACCAACTGGGTAAACGTCGAGAGTCGGCAGAGGACACTTTTATTGCTCTGTCAGATGAACGGACAAAAACCGATGTACCTATCAGCTGGGAAATTCTATTCGTTTTCGTTGTTCGGTTTTACTGAGGTAAGTTAAACAATTCGGTCGTTTCAAGAATCGGCAATAAATGTAAATGCGGTTGAACCTTTAACACTTTGACTGCCGCGCCACGGGAATTCGGGTGACACTATTTTTCACGGACACTTGGACATTAACACATTGTGGCCCGGCAATGTTGCACAATAGGTATCCCATGTCAGCGGTATCATTCCGTAATTGAATATGAAAGTGGAGCAATCTGAATAAAGTTCAATATACTTCGCTTATACATAATGAATTGAAATGAAACTTCGGACATATGCTTTAGATAACTTCGAATGTTTCGCTTTTGCAATATTCTATATTGCCCTGCGTTTCAACAATTGAAATAGCTGATGCGAGTGCAAACACGAGTTAACTCGTGACCGGTCAACAACGTTTAGGCATGAAAGCACGAGTTAACTCGTGATCGGTCAACAATGTGTTAACCCTTAGCAGTCCAGGTTGTTTTGTAGTCTATCAGCAACTGCAACTAATTTTTATAGTATCCCTAGCGAAAATTAGAAATACTATAACATTCCTTCGATCTTTTATTTTCCTTAGTACAAAATCTGGATGTGTGGAGAATCTAATAATTTTAGGGTAGTTTCTTTAAGATTCATTAAAATATTTAATATTATAACTGGTGCAATTGTGGAGCCTATAGAGTTCAAAAGGTTAATTTTTATGGTCATACATCGAACAAACTGGATTTTGTTGGATATATGAGATATAAGAAAGATAGTGGAGCAATTATTAAGAAGAATCTTGACTTCTCAGTTTCTGGATAATGAAACAAACTGTTTCTAGTACATGGGAGTTTTGACGAGTGTTTACATGGCAGTCAAAGTGTTAAAATAAGACTATTCGCAGAAATGTGTACTG
This sequence comes from Nomia melanderi, assembly GCF_051020985.1. Lineage (NCBI taxonomy): Eukaryota > Metazoa > Arthropoda > Insecta > Hymenoptera > Halictidae > Nomia > Nomia melanderi. The sequence continues at coordinate 7,339,359 of NC_135008.1, forward strand.
CTTGTATGATTTCACGTGGTTAAATACCTTTCGAAATAATCTTCGCGCTTATTAAAAACAATGAATTTTTCGAACAGCTCATGAAAGCTTCCATGGCCTTTGTCTCCGTGCTACAAGCGAAATCGGACTAGAACTGGAGAAGGAAATTCTATACCTAACCAAGACCACTATTGGACTACGAATCTTCATCTATACAAATTACCGAAGATTCCAGAATACGAGCAGGCTATGAGATTATCGCAAGTGTAAATAGGAATGAATAAATAGTTTGTTAATGATCATCGGATCATGGCGTTGAGTATACCTAAACTTTTTTCACAAGAATACCGTACACAGTTGTGAGGATTAAAGACAATACGATTGATCTTTTATTAAGGGAACACATGATTTCATACACAGTTTTCATTGTATAATATATGCGTGATACTGATCTGATTATAAAAAATTGACGCTATCTAAATTTCCCTAAATTAGTTATCAACTTATTGATAGGTAGTATCTTAACGTACGAGCACCATACTTTCTTGGCTGCTTTTGGAATCGAGGAAACTTTAGAACGAAAGCCGTCGTTCCTACGTACAAAAATACAAATTGAACGTATAAAAAAGAATTTAGTTTAAATATCGTTGCACCTTAGTTACTGCTGGAATTGACAATCATCAAGGCGCCGCCTCGTTCTTCCTGTAGAAACACTAGAAAACCGACAGAAATGGTGCATTAAATTATCTTGCGAAGCAATTTCACGCTTAGTGTACCGTGATACGTGTTACTCACATTCTTCGCCACCTCAGTCAAACTGTTCGCCATCGCGGCACCGGTTTTCTGCACCATATCATAAAAGTAGCCCTTCTTTTGCAGCAAAACGTAGGGATGGTCGAATTCCTGAAACGAATTCAGCTCAGAAGTCGAGTTCCTTATTCCGCGGAACAAACGAAAAATAGAAAATTTCGAAATAAAGTACAGATAGCTTACAGATAGCTCTCAAATAGAAAATAAAAATAAAATCAATGAATAACAAATTCTTCGCAGAGTGAATGTACTGCTCTCACACAAGATAGTAACTTACATATCCTTGCATACTGTTCTACTGTTGCTGTATTTTGTCACAGACAATAAAGAGCACAAAAATAGCGACTTCAATTCACAAAGAATTAAATAAAATCAACACGTCAAATGTCGAGACCTTCCAAAATTCCGTGTTCAAATTTCGAGAATCTTAAATTTACATTCTCTGCGCTCTTTCGCACGGAAATCACGGAGTACTCGAGAAATCCACTTACAACTAGGCTACCCTGGTCCATCACAATGATCTTATCGCTGTCCATGACGGTGTTCAGCCTGTGCGCTATGGTGAAGACGGTGCAGTCCATAAATTTCTTCCTGACCGTCTGCTGGATCAAGGAATCCGTTTGCGGGTCAACGTTGGCGGTGGCTTCGTCGAGCACCATGATCTTGTTGTTCCTGATCAACGCGCGGACAAGGCACAATAATTGACGCTGGCCAACGCTGAAGTTCGAGCCCTCCTCGGCCACCTTCGTGTTCAGGCCGGCGGCCATTTCGGAGATGGTCTCTTTCAGTTCGACCTCCTCGAGGGCCTCCCAGAGAACGGTGTCCGTGTACTCGTCGAAGGGGTCCAGATTCCGGCGCAAACTGCCGGCGAACAGCACCGGTGTCTGCGGAATGATGCTGATCTTCGAGCGGAAATCGCGCAGCGCGACCGTATGGGTCGCTATGTCGTCTATGGTGATCTCACCCTCGATGTACGCTAACCGGAAGAGCGCGCTGATCAGGGACGACTTGCCGGCGCCGGTCCTGCCGATCACGCCGACCTTCTCCTTCGGCATGATCGTGAAGTTGATGTTCTTGAGAACATACGCACTTTTCGGTCCGTACTTCAGCTTCACGTCCTTGAACTGCACCAGCCCCTTCGTGGGCCACTTCTCGGGTGGCTTTTGGTCCTCGTTGCTGTCGAGGAAAGGTTCCTCCTCGAGATTGCTGTACTCCAAGACTCGCTCTATGGAGGTCATCATGTTCTCGAGCTCGGCCGTCTGCCGCATACCCCACTGCAGGATCCCGATGATCGAGGTGATTTGCGTGATAACCAGGCCGATATCGCCCGCGACTGCCAGGTCATCGAATACTAGGAATATGATCGTGATCAGCGCTATATAGACCATGCAGAGCGTTTCGATGTAGAGGCCGAACGCGCGCGAGATGGAGATGAATATAAACCAGGCGGATGAATGGAGGTCCTGGTGGTTGTCGAAGTCCCTTGTCACCGAGGCCTCGGCTTTGAACGCTCTGATCGTCGTCAGGCCCTGCAGCGTGGCGCCCACGTGGTCGAACACTGGCGATCGTGCTGGAAAATTCGAGGAAGGTTCAATGAATTTTTAACGTTACGCTCTAGAAGGTGTCGTCATTGATCGGAGCTTCTGTCGTTTGTCGTTAACACGTTCGACGCAGTGTCGCTGGAACCTCGTAGAATAGAATAGAATAGAAATGATGTTTTTTCGTAGGATACTGATACTCTTTAGTCTGATTCATTTAACCAGTTGAATTGGAATTTATTTTGTATGTATTTGATTTTGTCCGAGAAACTTTTGACCTAAGACTGTAAGTGGTTAAGACGCATCAAAGAAACTATTTGATATCTTTTTCGTGGTACAATGCAATTTTCACGGGCATAATTGGATTTTATCCAATCATCGAGTCCGCGCATGAGATTATCTTAACGGACAGCCACGGCTACAAACGTGTCAACGCTAAATGCAATGTTTAATGTAATAAAATGACACTTACTGACGCCCTCCAGACGTTTAACGGCGCGACTGGTTGTAATGTACACTACTCGCATGTAATACAAAATGGTGATAAGGATGAAAGTTGGTATCAGCAGCCAGAAACTGACGCTGGCGACGATCACTATAGCGCCCACGAATGTTAAGGACATTACTATAACGTCGAACATAGTGAACGGCAGTCTTTTGTCGATGATACCAATATCTATGGAGAACCTTGATTAAGAATTGATCCCGTTAACGTTGAAATTTTCTCAGTGCACGAAATGACATATCTTCGCGCGAGGCCAGCTTCGACAATTCAATCTCAATTTCAATCTAACACACATTCCTACATCCATATAGAAATCACAGGAGCGATTTGTGTCCGTACGAATGCACGAATGCATTTCCCAGTTTCCTCCGGAAGCGTAATTTCAGTAATCGAATAAAACCTGTCGAATCGAGCGTTTCAACTTATCTCGCAACTCCGCCGTGAACATCCTCGAGTTCGCGTCGCGCGTGCCCGCCATCTTGTCGCTCGAAGCCGGCCCCGTTCGCGCGCTACAATCCTCTTTAAATACCTGTTCAATATCCGTCCGACGGGGTTCGTATTATAAAAGTACATCGCGGCCCGCACGATGCTGCGGAACATCGCCGCATGCAAGTTTTTCGATGCCCGCATGCAAACCGCGTAGTACACGAACGTTTGCAACATATAGGCGACGACGATACCCATGGTCAGCCCACTGTAAAGATAAATAAGACCGTGACGAGGCAGTGGATCACTCCATTGAAAATCCATCGTACCATTCTCGGTCGAGACGAACGACGCTACCTCGGCGTTCACCCAATAAGCGAGCATGTAATCGCTGCCGCTCGCCATCCCCTGGCTCATCACGAAAAACGCGACCATCGCGACGACCAGGAGAACGCTCTTGCTCGCTTTCAGATAAGCCAACAACACGCGGCCGGAAATCTTGCCCACGGTCCTGGTCTCGGCCACTTCGATTGGCTCCTCGGACCGGACCGCGTCGGCCTCTTCCTTCGCGTTCTCAACCAGTTTCTTCTCCTTCCTCTCCTCCGGCTCTTTCGCCTCTTTACTCTCTTCGACGTCCTGGAAGATCTTCATGATATCCAGATTCGTATTCTGAAGCTCCTCGAAGCTGCCCTTGGCCGCTATCCTCCCGTTGCTCATCACGATTATTTGATCGGCCGACTTCAGATACTGTATCTGGTGGGTGATCAGGATCCGGGTTTTGTTACTTAGGTAACCGCTTATGCAGTCCTGCACGATGCGGCTGCCCACGTGCGGATCCACCGCGGATAGGGGATCGTCTAAAAGGTAAATGTCGGCGTCCGCGTAGACGGCTCGCGCGAGATTGATCCTGGCGCGTTGACCGCCGCTTAAATTGATCCCCCTTTCGCCTACCATGGTCCTGTCGCCGTGCGATAGACTCTCCAAGTCTTTGGTCAACTGGCAGACGCGGATCACCTCGTTGTACCGCGCCTCGTTCATCGGCTGATCGAACAGAATGTTCTGTTTCACGGAGGACGCGAAAAGCCAAGATTGCTGGTCCGCGAAACTGATCTTCCCATGGACCTCCAGGACACCTTCCTCCAGAGGCAACTCGCGCAGGATCGCCTGCAACAGGCTGCTCTTTCCGGAACCTATCTGGCCTATCACAACTATGAAGTCACCTGCCTTGATCGACAGATTAACGTTCTGCAGCGTGTACTCGCGGAATTCGTCCCATCTGGCGGTGACGTTCTTCAGGTAGACCGGCATGGATTGCGAGGCCATTTCGTTCGGTCGCTCCTGGGGCACCGATCGTTCCGGGTGCATCATGAATTTCTCGAGACGTCTGATGGACACTATTGCCTCGGCTAATTGGTGGACACCTAAGGGAATCATTTATCGTGGGAACGGTGTAAGTTACTAGATTTTTCTCTGACGAGATTTTTGGGAGCTCGCGTTTCCACCGACTGAAAGAACTGCCGAAATCTACTAACTTTCGAGATATACTAGCAAATGAATACTTATAATTCATTAAATTTATTTAATAATTATGATTAAATGTATTTACAACGGAAAATGTATAAATACAGGTAGAATGTAAACACATAAGTAAATACTATTCTCTTGTCTTTACTAATATATACTGATATTTAATCATTCATCAGACTTTGCCAGCGTTTTGCAATCAATCAAAACATTCAAGAACTTCGATTTTTAGGTTTCTTCCTGTTTAATCAATTACGAACGGTAAATTGATTCCACTTGGCTCCTCGCGGCGGGAACTTTCCATCGGTTAAAAGCATGCGGCGTAATATTGTATCAACGGTCGGGAATGTGTCAACAATCTCACGTGATCGAAGAGGTAAATATTAACCCTCGAAAGACTAAGGGAAGGTGATCTTGGGTATCGGTCATTAAAAACATTTCACATCTTAGGTGAATGTCTGAAGAAAAATGATTTATATCGAAGATGTATTAATAGAAATTAGTTTCATGCGTGAATGATATTGCTGGATTTCGAGGTCTAGTCTTTCTAGGGATCATTTCGAGCAAACATACTCAATGAAACAACTTACTCAAGGCGAAGCCAATGGTCATCGAGCTTCGTAAAATAGCGTAAAACGCTGTTGTCATGAATACTTTCTCGACATCGATGCTGTGGCCGCTTAAGACGTACGTCAATATCGTTATGAATAAGCCGACTCGAGGGACATAGGCGTCGAACGTTAAACCGAACTGCTCGATGATGGAGTATTTTTTGATCACATCCACCTCTTTCCTGAAGGCACATTAAATTTTTCCAGGGACTTCAAATATTGTCTCTCGTCAATTTCAAATTGGAATCGTCGTATGATCATTGTAATACGAATATTCATTTTCACAATGATACTAACCCTTTGCACGCGGAAGTTTTTCACTAGAAATATTTTAACACTTTCTGATGAGATAAATACATTTTGTGAGACTAAGTCGGAAAGGAGTCATACGTATATTGAGGAACGAAGCTATTTTATTTCAATATTCTTCAAATTGATGAGTTATACAGGGTACAATGTTAAATATCAAATTTTATAGTTTCACTGTATGAAATCAAGTGATGGGTGAGTCACCTCTCGAGTGCAAAGGGTTAAAAGAAACTGGCATGAAATAAAATTCAATATTCTTTGTCGATGGTCTCGGTTAAATTGAAAGTAAAATTCTATAAGATTCCATGGAAACTTCTGTTTTATGAACATTCGAAGTAAATGAACATACACTGTAAATGTAGGACGTTTGGCAGTTTAATGGTAACGTATAACCATTGAAAATAATTCGAATGAGAATTCGAATAAAGGAATTTTACATATAGTATCTCTCACCGCCTGGCTTTTTCCACGAGGAGAGAATACGGGACCTCCCAAACGTACATCTTGATCACTTCCACCCCAGCGATGATCTGATTCATCAAACTTAGCCTATCGTCGGTTTTCTTCGCTGAGCCATCAGTCAAACGCAACACTTTCCGTCCAAAATACACTAAAAGAAGTATACAAAAAGAGTATGAAATGTAGTGATATTACACGTAAATAATTTATTGAATAGAAACCCAAAGTACATAAAGAACGAATCACAACTAACGATAGAAAATATTCGCAGACACTGTTTCAAATTATTACTCGCTTCATTACCACTAAATTTAATTAATGATATTAATTCTTCCTTCGGTACGAATAACACTCCATTAACTCCTTGCCCTATGATTTCTTTCCCAACTCTGATCGATACGATTACTTCATTAATCATTTCTTGGAGAAAGAGAAAAATTATACGTTATGCCTGTGTTTCCTAAATATAATAATTGATTACAGAAGAATAATATTTTACTTCGAATTCGTATGAACTGAGTAATTATGTTTGAGTAATTTATTAATTATGAGTAATTTATGTTAAAAATCTTCACCACGAGTCTAGCACGTTGTTATAAGGCAAGGGGTTAAGAAAAATCATTTGTCTCGATTCAATACGATCGGAACTATTAACCTTCAACGTTCTGAAATCGAATTGCCGTGAAACTTCAAGCTGCAATTCCTACAGAAACGAACAGTGGAAAAAGGAGAGAGAAGAGAAGAGAATTAACTTACTCTGCAACGGTATGCCCAGTATAAACGCTATCATCCCAGTAATGGCGCCGAATCCGATCTCCCGGAATATCAGATACGTGATCAGAATCATCTGGATCGGTCCGATCCATAAGTAATGAATGCCGAATACAAAATAATTGAGCCTGTTGACGTCGTTGCTCAGGAAGTTCACCATCTGCAACACCGGCGACGAGTAAGTCATACAATCCGAGCACGTCGGCCAGTATTAGATAACCAAGGAAGTTCCCACGATTTTCGTTTTCCTCTCTCGCTCCAACCGTTCGAACTTTTTGGTTACCTAATAATTCGATTAATCCCTTTGTTACTTGTCCAGCGGATGTTTCGTTCTCGAGGACGGAATTGGACAGTTTCAGGATCTTCCTGTAGATCAGAGTGCAGCAAGCCACCCTGATTTTCATCCCCACGTGCATCAACGCCTGGAGGGACCAATGGAGGATTATTGCGTCGACGAGTGGCAACAGACAGAACGCTGGCACGTAATAGTACATGTCCTGGCTCCATTCTCTTTTATTCCCGGAGAAGTATCGCAATAATCTAGCTAGCAGGAACGGTTGAGCGATTCTAAAATAAATCATAATTACGTGGACGCGACGTTTCGTTCGGTTTTCCCGCACAGACTGAGGCAATAGGTTACGTCAAAAAGATAAAGTGAACTGTATCCGAGAAACAATAATTTCCATGCGTTTCGCGTCGGTTAAATCCATCATTTTTATATTTGACATCGAACGAAATTGCATGGAATGTCGCTCTGATATCAGACAAACGTTAGAACAGTATGCCTATTGAGTCACCCTGTACGTCGCTCGGAGAAAAGCACATTCTGCTCGAAAGAATTGTTAAACGAATTTCCCCTGCGTCTCTTATTGGAAACGAGTCACGCGATACGATCTTTTCGTGTAACTATTACCTACTCGTCATGATAAATGGATTCTGCGGTCAGAAATATAAGAGATCCTCGTGACTTTCGTGCATCTGTACTGAAAACGACAGGACGCGCACAATAAAGACGTATTATTGATACTTTTTTGCAGAGATAAGTGGATCGTGTTACTATGATTAATGACGCGTCAACATTGTACCACCAGTTAACCCCTTAACTACGAAACTGTTCTATGGACGATACACGGACTCTCTGATCGCTGGTGTTTCGTAACGGGTTCCAAGAACCGAGAACACGAGGACAGCATGGTTTTTATAGAACGAATCTTCGATTTCTCAGATGTCCCTTCTGTCGTGTGTCATTAACTCCTCGTGCGGAGAGATTCTGTTAAAGGGTGGGAAACTGAAATGACCTGATGCTTCGTATTGATAATAGAAAGATGCAAAAAGATTCGAATGTAGCGATGAGATGAAACGAAGCTTAGTAAGTCATTCACTCGAGGATAATGTCGATTCAAGTATCTATATTTTCAATTGTTTCATTGAATCTTGCGCGTAGCCCTATTCTTCTATTATTCTCGTATGCATTTAACTTAAATATTTAGTATTTTAAATTAAACTTCGTACTGCTATAGGAAATATTTAAATGAAATACCTTCGTCGCTTAATTTATCTGTGATGCAGTAAAATTATAAAATTTGATATTTGACATTGAACCGTGTATAATGCACCGACGCGTGAAATATTGGGATAAAAATACTTTGTTTCTCAATGTACCTGTGATTTCTCTTCGAGTTAATTTCAAAAAATATCATCTTTGTCTAGTTAGAAAATGTTAAGTGTTTCTAACGAAATACTTCCGAGCGCAAAGGGTTAAAAGAGTGGTCCGTCCCTTTTCGATTTGCCTAATTCAAACGTGGTTTTTTAATTTTTTCGAGCAGCATTTCGTGTATTTATTAAATAACCGAGTTATATGGAATTCATTGAATGTTACCGTACCGTATAACAAATTCTATAAAAAACACCCACAATCCGGCGTACATGACTAAGCCGCCGAAGCAGTTGTAGAGTACTCTGTACAAGCTCGGCTTCGAGCCGTCCTTTCTCTTCTCGCATCGTTTCGCCTCTTCCTCCCAATTTTTCACGATGCGCTGCCCTAAATAGCTGCTCTTGTCTTCCTCTAACGGAGAGTAGAGATCGCTCTCATCTAACTCCCGCTTGTAACCGACAACGAACAGCTTCAATATCCACCTGCCCGTTAAAAGAACGATTAAGAAGGAAACCATTACGAAGCTCATCGTTGACGACGATAACACTGTGAAACAAATTTGAACTTTTTTTTCTGTCTTGCAATGATCACTAGGTGGTTCTTATAGAGTTCCTTGCCCTGAATACGAATCCGAACACGAAATTCCTAAGGTCACGTCCAGTTTTCGAAGGAAATGGGTTTTCGTAAAAACGGTCGAATTTTTCGGAGAACCAAGTGTTACGTGAGAACTAAAAACGATAGGCAGTTAAAATTTGTCGTAAAAGATAGGGGAGAGTTGCCAGAATATGTAGCTATAAAAATTTCGAATATTGGGTGTCATTAAATGTTTGTAAATGATGATCGAGGTTTAAAAAAGTATAGATGCGCGTACTTTGTACGCACTTCTGTTACATTTCTACGGATTTGCTGTGGACCATTGGATTCTGCAGACGTTTCAAAAGCTTTCTCATAATTATTATGAATATTTATGAAACAATTAAACATTATATATAAGAAGTGACCGGTGTCCGGGTCTATGCAGCGCACCTAATGGTTATTACAAAACAAACGTCGCGTTCCACAGTGTAATCGACGCATCTCGCGCGACTGACGCGGATAAACAAATCAGTGCGAAGTAACATCTGACGTCATTGGTTCGCATCTTCATTCTTTCGCGAAGCGAGATACGTTGAAACGAAGTCGAAACTTTTATACTCTTACGAGAACGATATTATCGACAGAACGTTGGCATTCTGCCGCGGATTCTTCACTTCCGTCCTCTGATTTTTGTCCATTCTGGCGAAGCCGGCAGTCCTCGGTCATCTCAAAGAGTTTAGGAAGGCATATCTATGTTGCGTATCCCATTGTTCTGCGAACAAGTTGCATTATTATGAACAACGGAGAACGTTCCTCGGAAATAATCTTTGATCGTTTGCCGAAGATCGTTCGATATTATAGTCGGACTGTTCGGTGTTACTTAATACCACGAAGATTTAGTAATTGTCATTCTTGCAATATTAATTAATAATATTCATTAACGGTATTTACGAATTTATACGTAAGCTGTAATTGGTAACAGGATAAAGCGAATGAACAATTCGAGCAATTTTGGACGCTGAAGTTAAGGAAACATTAATCTGATGAGAATAAAATCAGGAAACGTTAATTCTTCTTCCAGTGGTCTTGGATGAATGAGAATGAGCTAAAAGAAAGTGAAACTGAGAATGCCTAGCCTCCGCGGAATGAAACTCATCGAAACGATCGCCGATATTCAAAGAAACACGTGCGTACTCCTCGGAAGTAACATTAGATGTAAGACAATCTTTATCACTGGTAAATTAGACTCGACCTGTTTATATAGAAACTTATGTCTACCTTCCAAGAAAAATAGAGATAGCAGAAGTGATATCAACTCTAAAGTAAGCGATTATTAGTTTCTAATTGCTTGGGATGATAGTGTTGCATCATGGAGGCACTTCGAATTTCCGACGATTATTATGGCACACCAAGTTCCATAATTAGTTATACCTATATCTCATTTCTTGATTTTTCGAAACGTTAATTCGCTACTGTCTTTATGAACAAATTCTAACTGCACTTTGCATGCCACGAATACTATTTTATCGATGAATCGTGATCCGATAGAAACAAAACCAGAGAACCGCAACTAAATGAGTCACGGCACGTGCGCGCACTTGACCGTGTTTTGATAGCTTTTCCATTATTCCTCGAATAAACGATCATCGGAACGTGTATGATTATGCGGAAGAAATTGTTGGTTTCCGATCGAGGCCGATGTTCGTTAATTTTTAACATCGTTCCTTCGAGTGCTAGTCTCGAGGCTAGATCCTCGCTTGGAGTGAATTACCGTGCGTTGTTTCTTCGCTACCGAAGAACAATACCGTGTACTCACGTGAGATAAAAATCTCGAATTCTAACGATTCGAACGTTAACAATTTAATCTCGAGAATAACTCTTACGGACACACTGAATTTTAACACGTCGAATAATGTACCGGTACCCAATGTGTTAACTATAATCGCACTGGTAGCCATTTACTGTACATAATGAATAATAATCTCTTTGCAAAATTGCAAAGTTCAACGTGCCAAAACTAGCTACGCTAATGAACCGAGTAACGTAACAAGGTATACTATACACATGTCTATTGCTGAATTATTACTAATGCTAGCTCAGCAAAAGCAAAAATACCCGACGTTCATATATCTTCAGTCTAAACAAAGGCGATAGAAAGGCAGCCAGATGTGTCTGTATTTTGTCACGCCAAGTCAAGAGGCTCTCCTTCGGGCAAACCCATAAACGATCTTGTAAAGAAAAGCGGACCCCAATTTACTTTTGGGTGTTCTGTGTCATTCGTATTCGAGAACTTGAAAGAGCTAGACGGGTTTTTCAAAGCCGTTAGAATAAAGTCACACTGTAAAATATATACCGTTTCATTATTTAATCACCCATTTCCAATATCTATAATATCTATAAATATAAGCCAATTGAAATCTTAGGAACTGATAGATTTAACGTTCGAGAATTTAACACTGGAAGTACAAGATGTGTCAAAATGACACCTGATTTCTTCTGTTATAATTATTGAAAAAGTAGAGATGCTTCTGTGAGAAATCGTTAAAGAAGTCGATTTAGTAATACTTAGCGAAATCTTTAAAACTGACAGATTTAACGTTCAATAATATAATAAACACGGAATATAGAATACTGCTTTTTCATACTGTTCAATTGGAATGTCGCTAATATGTCCGTTTACGACTTACCATTTCCAATTCTCTCAAAAACGAATTCGTGCTGGATAAACCTTCGAGTTCGATTATCTCGCGAATGGAGCGCCTTATGAGAAAATTCTATTCTACGCGTTCAACTTATTTTTACACGTAGATTCACTGTTTGTCCGGCCTGCTACGATTTCAGGAGCAGCCCTCGTACGCTTCTGATTACCTCGTAACACTTGAGCGTCTTCGGTAGACGATGAACACTATCGCGAGCCACTGATGCCGACTTCGGAGCAGTCTTCGGATCACTAGACCCGAGGAGCTGTCCTTAACGCTTTAATATTAAACGGAATCTACTGTAGCCGTCTGTTTGATCGGGGAAGAGCTTCTAAATTAATCACGCGTGGAATATTTGTCACCTTAATCAAGTCTGATTTATGGAGTTCTAATTTCAAAGTATTTTGATCCGTGCGCATATACACTGTCGGAGCAACATGTGGGGCCGGCTGGGTGTTAGCGTTTCTCTCCCTGATGTCAACGTTGCCACCGAACGAGAATCAGGCCTTCTGCCGTCGGTACAGCTGCCGTTCGAGCGTGCACGACACGGACCACTGCCAAAAACACAGCGAACCGACGACTTTAATAGAATTTAATTGAATTACCGTTCGAACGTCAGACCGAGAAACAATTCACCGAATGACAGGGAACAATTACGCGTCACGATACACGTGCGTTCAACGCTGGAACTACCAGATGGGTCAAAATGACCCATTCCTTGATTTTTCCTTTGGGATCACTGGAAAGGTACGAATACTTTGAGAAACGACTAAAGAAGCTGATTAAGTAATACCTAAACTGAAATACGAGCCAATTGAAATCTTAATAGATTCACGCTTTCAGCTTTTTATAAAGACATTTTAAAAAGACCGTTTAGGTGGTCGGTAGTTCTAGCGTTAACGCGCTGATACACTTCTGTTTCTAGGAAATAAATAAATCATTCGAGTACAGAGAATTCTGGAGCATGCACGCTGCTTTTATCTTTCGTAGTCTGATTTCGGTGAAGTGTGCGTACACGTGTAACAACGTATAGTTCTACGCGCGAAACATCGACAACTTTGTGATATCGCTCGAATATTTGTTGTAATTTCTATGGGGATCGTTTCAAACGAATCGAAGAAATGGAAAATTGGAGCGCTCCGTGTATGTGTGACCTTCCGTCAATAAGCGAACAGCGTACGCGCGCGTCTCGCATTTCAATTGAGTTTGAAGCGGCATATTCCATTGTGGCCCGCAACATGCTTATTAGCTTTATCGCCGGGCGCCGATTGATTTACAGCGCGTTTAACGCGTGCATTTGAAACGCCGAGTAGGACTGATACTTCCGGCGACGCTAATTGCCAGCGCACGACCAAACGTGAAAAATAGGCTGCGGGTGTTTATGCAAATCGAAGATTCTGCTGATGAATTAAAATTCAGTACAAAGAAATTCGCTGTTTCGCGAGTTAGAAGACAAGAGGAAGATAATTTCATTCAGAAGAAGAAATCGAGCGAGTATTATTAAAATTAGTATACAATCAATAGATGCTTCTAATGGGTGACTGTTACACAGTATCCACTAGCTAGATAATTAATTCGGTAAGTAGCATTGAACAACCGACGTGCACGTTATGTTACTGTCATTTAGAATGCAAATCAAACTCTATTTCTATGATTCTTACGAAGATAGAACTCATTTGAATGTAGATAAGTTGATATATAGGATAATGTGAACTGTCCTCGCCACTTTCCTCATGAGTATTCAGCTCTTCATTTGTATCATTAGGTGGTTAAATGTTATAGAGAATGGAACGGGAATAATTCACTTCAACGGTATTATAAATTCTAACAAGGTGACAAGTTTAAAAATACTTTGCAATATTAATTTCTGTTATTTTAAACCCTATTTGCCGACGTTCGAGGAAAGTTTGCCTCCCTTATCTTCGGCAGTCTAAACAAAATTGGATGCCTGAGATCCTCGAGAGAACGGTATTTACTTACATTAGAGAGACGATCGTATCGCACCCCCGTTAATGATGATATCAAACGATATTTATCTCTAAACCAAGCTACCCAGCTACCGTCTGCGCATCGTTTTCTTTTTCTTTGAACCGTTATCAGCAGATGGATTTACAATGTGGCTCGGGGTTTTGAGTGGAGGATAAGTCAACGCACCGCTCCACAGACGACTGTCTAGATAAACATGCGTTTACATTTAATGACGCACACCTGATTTCCTTGTAGACATACATATTATTTGCCGATTATATATAAACGAATCGCTATCAAACGGTGCTCCTGTGTCACGCCAACAGGAACGTTCGAGGCTACCGACTGACTGTTTCAATTGTAAAACGGGGAAAGATTCGATCGTTCAGATTTTAATATTTGAGAATCCCCCAACATTGTGAGAGAAATCTTTGAAACCGATAGATTTAACGTTCGAGAATTTAACACTGGAAGTACAAGATGTGTCAAAATGACACCTGATTTCTTCTGTCAAAATTATTGAAAAAGTAAAGATGCTTCTGTAAGAAATCGTTAAAGTCAATTACTTATACTGAAATATATGCCAATTGAAATCTTAATACACAGAAGTTTTATAAAAAAAATTCAGAAAAGTCAGTTTAACATAATTTCTTATTCGAGGTTCAACTGTTACACTTTTAACTCCGAAACAAGAGAAGCGACTGGAAATAATGAATGTCTTTCGATAGCCAAATGTGTTTACTTCAAAGGTTTTTCTACTTATGTTACCGTTTATTCTTTTTCCTTTTGTTTACTGTGCTTCTGACTGCTCCACATTCGTCAGTCTATTTCTGTTATCTTGTATTTATATCCATGCATTATCCAGCGGATGAATAAACAAACGAATCGCACTGTGTTTAACGATTCGATAACGATCATTCGAATTATAGACGTATTGGCAGCGTTTTTGAATCCCAGGACCCCACTCGTTCTATGAACGAAACGTTCCGGAGATTTCGTTAGAAGTTGACTAGCTCGAGAACAAACGGAGGGGATTCGCTATGTCATAATGAAATTAATTGACCGTTCAAGGTTATTTAAATGCCGCTTTCACTCTATGTCCTTTTATCACATCTCCAGAGGAATCTTGGCGACATAGATGGGAAACCTGTGGAAAGATATTCTCGTTCTTTTCTTTCTTAAATAGAGGAACTGCGGAGTATTTATTTGTGTATGTTATTTACAAACTGGCGGACAACGGCAGGCAATCTCAATTAATCTCTTTTTTTATCCGTGACCTAATAAATTACGTTTGTTTTTACAACGGCGACCTTAATGAGTCACCAATTCAACTCACAAAACATGCAACTAAAAGAGAAATTCATGGAAACCATTTATCCCGTACGATCTTTTAATTAAATGAAATCTTTTACACAGAATGTGAGACGAGAAAATTTCTGCAACAATTGCTTCTTATTGAATCACTCTATATAAGAGGCATTCCTAATAAAGTGATCCATAATGTTTGAAATCGGGTGATAATATAGACAGTCGTCTTTAATTTTTGAAAAACTAATCTATTGTTCTATTATTCTAATTTAACCCTTTGCACTCGCAAGTCTTTCACCGGAGATATTTAACATTTTTCGACGAGATACAGAGGACATTGTTTGAAACTAATTTAACGGTAATTCGTAGATAAAATAAGGGACAAATCTGTTTCATGTAAATATTTCCTATAGCAATACAAAGTTTCATTCGAAATACTAAATATTCAACTTTACAGTTTTGCTGTATCAAATCAAGGCTGAGAGTCACCTCTCGAGTGCAAAGGGTTAATATTCACGATATCGTAGAATTCCAAGTAAGAGAAAAATGTGTTTTCAAATAAACAACGACAACGTTGGCTTCATGGTTAAATTGCAGATGCTTATGCAAGTTCACGTTTTTACAGATTCGAATCCAATGCAGAAGGCCAGCATATTTATAGCGAATAATAAAATAAATTCAATGGACCTTTGATAAACCGTTTAACAAATACACTTCAATTAAAATATGCGATAAAGTCATGGCTGTGTTCCGCGGTCTTGATAATATATTTTATACGATGTAACTGGTAAAGGCCACATTCTCTGATTCATAGAAAATTCCTCGTACCGTATCGTAACTGTGTATCCACCGATACGTCTTTGTTTCGTTTAACGCGTTCACACCGGCGCTGTAATTTCCACTCTTTCCCATTTCGCGACTGAATTCTCAAAATTGATAAAAATATTGAAATGATCGATAAGTAAATTAATTCTCAACTATATGGCAATGTTTTCTAATTAACAAACCATTCGACGAGCCACTGATTTCATGCTACACACCGTCTAATGAGCCATCAATGGTACACACTGTCTAATGTGATATCTTACTGTGAGCCACCGGTGGTACACGTGAACGTGTTAACCCTTTACACTGAAAAGGCGACTCTCAGTCGCCATTTAATAGAACAAAATGATAAAATGAACAATTCAATATACAATATCGAATAAAGTATCCACACATGAAACAGAAATAAAACAATTCTGCCCATAATTGATGCAAGATGTTTCTTTATGTAAGTTGCAAATAATATTGTTAATATTTCGTCGGAAAATAATTGAACATAATGAAAAATATTGTCGAGTGCAAAGGGTTAAAACGGACGCATGTAAAATCCTAATTTACGTCAGCCATTAATTGATCAGAACCGAATAAATCTGGTATAGTTACGACACCGATACACGAAACCGTTTATCTGTAACTTGAACATTAGCACGGAACATATACAGTTGTACTATCGATTTATACAATATTCAGAACAGTCGTACAATAGTCAGAACGCAGTGTCGGGGGTAAGGGGATATAAATAAAGCATAATCACCTGCTGTACGTCTCGAATTTGATTAACCCTTTGCACTCGATAATATTTCATATATCATAGATACTCGTTATTTCCTGATGAAATATCGACGACATTATTGCAATTAGCGTAAAGAGAAATCTTGCATAGATTAAGAGACAGAACTATTTTATTCTTGTGTTTCACGTGTTGACACCTTGCACAAAATTTAATATTGAATTTTAAATTTTATAATTTTACTGTGTTAATATTAAAGGGTTAATATAAATTCTTATCTGTGTACGGATTTTCTATTTGCCACTGGGCGAATTTAGTGATTTAACCCTTTGCACTCGAGGGTGACTCTCAGTTACCACTAGATTCGATACAATGAAATTAAGTTGAATATTTAATATTTCAAATTAAACTTTGCATTGCTACGTGAAATATTTAAAAACTTTGTTGCTTAATTTATCTATGAATTATCGTTAAATTAATTTCAAATAATATCGCCTGTATCTTGTCAGAAAATGTTGAATATCTCCATTGAAAAACTTTCGAGCGCAAAGGGTTAAGCTTTGTATGACGTACGAATATACGGAATATTGAAATAAAATAACTTTCCTTCTTAATTTATATATATTTTCTCATTAATTATTTTCAAAGCTCGCCGGTGTCTCATCAAAGAATATTGAATATTTCTAGTGAAAAATTTTCGAGTGCAAAGGGTTGAATATTGAAACAAAATAACTCTGCTTCTTAATTTATATATATTTTCTCATTAATTAGTTTCAAAGCTCGTCTGTATCTCATCGAAGAATATTTCCATCGAAAAACTTTCGAGTGCAAAGGGTTAAATCTCACTGAAATTCTACTATTCATTCATGTCAAGCACACGATCAAATGCTGAAAGGGTTAACAAATCACTCGACAGTTACGTAAACGCGTAATTCTGTAATTAAACTCAACGATTCAAACGTAAACTGTCTCTGTATAAATTTCAAATAATTCAAAAATTTCGATTCTAAACATCGAATCGATCGTTACAGAATTTCACAGTGAGAACTTCCTCTCGATTCCACGGTATCGATAAAAAAAAAAAGGGGAGAGGTCGAAATTAAAATGTGTCTCACCGATGTAAAATGGGGTAATTAATGGGAAGACGTTCACGTCACTCCGGCGTTCGGTGTCGCTATGTAACGTTGTTTACAATTGTAACAAGCGCGATCGAATCGTTCGCGAACGGCACGTGGCACGAAAACCGTCTCGCGTGAACACCGTACCGAAGCGTCTTGCCAACTGAAGTGCAAGCGAATAGGTACAAATATTTATGCACGCTCTGTTACACGCATTCCTCGCACAGTTGTGCAGTATCGATCAAGGTAATGCGGTTTACTTTGATTCTGATGGCTTCTACTATTTTCTACCGATAACAATTGGACCTTTACAGTTGTCTGAATCCTGCCACTGAATCTTTACCGTCACTCTCAGTTGGAAACTTCCTCCATGATAAATCTCGTCGGGAAATCATTCGCTCGAGATGATTCCCGTTACTTTATTTCAAGGCAAAGACCCATTAAGCCAAGAATGTATCTCGAGTGAAAGTTGAGTGTATATTTGTCTGTTTGCACTACGGAGATGAACTGTCAGCACCATCTTTTGAGAACACGGTGAACCACTTGCCAGATGGCATAGACTTAAAATACGTATTCTAAATTGAATGGACAGCGGGATATTTGAATTAGGAGTATGGAATATTTTGAACTTATTTCGGAAATATTTTCAGGTTTCTATATTTTTAATGACTTTCTACAGTGAAATATAGACGCGAGGATCAACCCTTTGCGAATGTCGACATTTCGGCGAGATGGAATTTTCATATTTGGAAGACTAAGTCGTAAGCAAGTGATTTAACAATATTTCTACCGAAGGTGTCAAATGGCACCTGAAATTTTATATTAAAATTATTTTCTGAATTTAGTCGTACATTCTGAATTGACTTCTCGCCTTTTCCAATGACGATTGTAAAATGAAATACAGGAAATGTCCAAAATTCAATTGGGGAGAAATTATTAAACTGAGAGAATAATTTTAAGTTAAAACTTCAGTAGAAATAGTGTTAATTACTCGAATAGCAAGAGATCAGCACGTAGTTTACTATTTTTCTATTATTCAAGTAATCGATATACAATTTAGCTTCATCTATTGAGGATTTTGTATATTTCAGAGAATCTTCATCTGCAAAGGGTTAATGATAATTTTTCGAAGAACATGTATGAATCTATATTTGGTGGACCTGTTTCGTCGGATTCATCCTAGTGACTTTTCTCTTTGAGGACAACCTGTACATGTTCGACATAATGTTGGCAAGAGAGTCGGGGAATTTTCAAGGTTTCTTAACTCATACGTTTCCCCAGACTCCATTTATGTATCGCTTTTTTTTATCAAGATTCAGATAGCACAATAGCATATTCAATTTAAGAAACATGTAATAACGTTATTCAACTGTTGATTAAATAAAAGGGAATACTGAATTTTTATTAAAAGATGGTGTTTTAACGAATAAAGAAAATATTGTCTATCTATGGAACCTTAGATATTAAACAGTTCTCCGTGATCGATTTCATTATAAAAAAAAAGTTTATTATTCGTAGCTGAGGTGGCGCGTGGTACATACATGAGGTTTCCGACTACAACAAGTCCTATAATTTCACGCAATACTATGTACAGACATGGTTCGTGTTGCAATTATTAATATCTAGTATTAATTAACATCAAGTCAACGTTATGGCTAAATTATTACCCATTACACTATGATCTATGATTAATGCTCACGTTGTCACGCGGTCCTTTCTGTAAATCGTTTCGCGCGTCCCTGCATAAGATGCGGTCCCCGTCAATCAGATCTCGCGGGAAATTTACTTTCGGCCGACGTGCCAGTCGATTGTCGCATTCTCCGCGAAACGCCTAACGCTCGAATGGCTTCACGGATTGTCCAGGGACGTTTCAGCGATCGGCGAAACTACACTTACAGTTACGTACACGCGCGCGCGCAAAGAACGCCTCGATAAAAAAAAATGAAGTATCATAAAGCGAGCACTTGATTGAGGGATGTTAAAAAAAAAAAAGAAGAAAGTACAAAGAGAGAAAAAAAACTTGGATGGTAATAAATATTACTTCCGTGAACATCGAAACGTGCTATGTCTCTAGTTACGATAGTCGTACCCGCCATCTATCATTGTATAAAAAAATACCTTGAGTTTAATTAGCGCCTAGAAGAATCGTCGTTCTTACAAAACACGTCACAAGCGCGCTTAAGGATCGCTCTTTTGCCGCCGACGCTCGGATAGGGTTGTCCGCGTTCCAATTGTCTCCGAGTTTCGCGTTCGTCCATGTTTTTCGTTTTTTTTTCCTTTTCTTTCTTTAATCATTTGTACCGATTACGCTAACCGCTTGTTTGAGCAAAAAAATGGAAGGTCAAAGGAGGAGGGCTAACAGGACAGTTGAATGTTGCTTCGTGTTTCTGCTACGGGAGAAAATGGGAAAACGTTCGGGAGTATCAGAGGAGATCGTGATAGACGAGGAATAAGAACAATATAATAAACGCCATTGTTTCTCCTTAATTAGCAGTATGAATGGTTCGCGCGTCGCGTCCGATACGTCATCGAGGCGAGACGCATCCCCGCTGTCGCCCGGGCTTCACCGTGTGTACGCGACGAGTGGAAGTTATTGTAAATGATAAAATGGCACCCTGAGTTGAAGAAGCACGGTCTTTAAACAGAAAACGAACAAAAAAAAAAGAAACGGCATTTAAGTACTTATAGTCGGATCGACGAAGGAATCGACTTCGATGCTGGACAGGTAAGCTTTACCGTGGGCTGTTACAATCGATTTACAAAATTTCACCGCTCGCACAATCTGAATCGACGCAATTCGATCGGTCTCTCTCTCTCTCTCTCTCTCTCTCTCTCTCTCTCTCTCTCTTTTTTTTGTACTTTAAAGTAACTGCTTCGTCGAGCTGTCCCTATCGAACGAGAGATTATTCCCTTCCATGCGATGTTTCGTTAAAATAACCCGACAAAGATGGTCGTGATAAACTTACATGTACATGTAACATACAGCGTTCAAGGCCGTAGAATATTCGATTACGAAATACACGAGCATTTTCTTTCATGAGGATAGTATCTAAGGCACGATTTTTCATTCTCCCTGTCGTCGTTTCGGACACCGTCGTGTCGCTAATCATCAAGGACACTTGCTTCAAGGCCCCCTGTACACTACATGACAATACAATGCGTAAACGAGAACAGATCTGTAACTTACAATTAGACAAAAAAAAAAGGAAAGAAAGAAAATTTCACGATTAAAATTTCGTTGGAACTCGCTTGAAGTTCAGTCCCATCGCTGACTCCGCCCACCGGAAACGAATGGCGGGCGATTCGAAGAGTCGATTCGTTTCCCGTCCCGACTACGCTATCGGGATGTTCGGTTACGTCGCTGCCTGTCGCGCGACAAACAAAAGACGAGGGAACCTTCATCGTGGAATCGTTATGGGCGTGTTGGAATGTACTTCCGTCGAGGTATAGAAATTCCAGAATTTTCCAAGGGCATCCCCGCCCACGGGCACGGTTCGTGTTACGAATGCGACGCCCTGGTTGGCTCCTTTTTAGCGGGCGACACGGTGGCCGCGTTGGTGATCTTGTAAGCGTTGCCCTTCACCTCGGCGGGGTGTTTGTGAGTGCTGGTCGATGATTTCCTGGGCGGTTTCGTGATTTGCGTGGTCGACAGCCCGCTCACCGGATACTTGTTCCTGCTTGACGTACCACCGTTGCTGCTCCTCGCCGCGTTCTTCGTCGACGTCGAGGACGCCGCCTCGGTCGGGTGCTTCGGCATCACGAACGCCTTCGTCTGCTTCAGCAGGTATCGGTCGTTGCACAACGCCGATATCAATGGTAGGTCCAGGTTGCGGCTCTTCTCCCGCAGCGTCCGTATGTCCAGCATACCGTCCTCTTTCCCCTCTTCGTGTTCCTCCGTGGCAGTGGCGCTTGATTTCGGGGTTTTCTTCGGCGACGAAGACGAGGAAGAGGCCGATGGGAGCGGTTGGTTCTTCTCGAGATTCTGAAAAGACGCGGAGTGTGAATAACCGTTCTTCCTTTGATAGATTCTCGAAGACAGAAGAATCAGTGGAGAGGTTGATGGAACACGTTTCAAGATTCACAAAGATCTGGATAGAACTGGATTTTTTAACATGAACAATCCCAGGATCTAGACGTCCAGTTCGAAATTATTTTAGTAAATTCATCGTACCTGTATTTCGTAGGGTGGCGGCGGTGGAGGTGGCGGCAGCCTACGGTGCTTCAGCTGCGGCAACGACTGCAGCTTAATGCTGGAGGGCGAGTCGAAGCACTTCAAGATGTTCTCGTCGCTCCTGGTTCGTGAGAACGCGTGCAGCGTATGAGGATGAGCCGGCGCGGGCGGCTCGCGTCTGAGACTCTGGCTGCCCGCCGACGAGCAGGTGGCCCCGCTGTACAGCGAGCTGGTGCTGGCCGCGTAATGGCTGCTCAGGTTGTTGTGCGGCAGGTAGTTGTTAGAGCTGGTGTCGCTGCTGCTGAGATTCTGGTTCGAAGCGTATTTCGAGGGCGACGAGAACGAAGAACCGGGAAGGTACGGGGTGCTGCGGTACATCACCAGGGACTTGTTGTTGAACGAAGGATAAGGCGGCGGAGGGTACGCGGCCATCGCGGCGAGCAGCGAGCCCTGCTTCGCGTCGATGTACTCCTGCTTGGACACGGCCGGATCTTTCAGCGGGAACATCACGTAGTCGACGTCGGAGTAAAGCTGTTGCTTATACTGTTCGATTTGGGACCTAGCCACCTGGCTGGTGTAGACGGTGGCCAGGCTGGGCGGAGGCGGCGGTGGTTGTCTGGGATGAACCATGGGCGGCGGCGGCGGTGGCGGCGGTGGAGGAGGCGTCAAATAGGGCAACAGAACTGGACCGCCTCGCGAGGCGTGCACGTCCAGGTAGTTGTTCGGACCGACGACCAGAGCTGCGACTGGCGCGTGAACTGGGGTGGGTTTCATCTTGTCACCGGGATAAGTGGGCGGTTGAATCCTGGGCGGCGGTTTTGGCGCGATCGCGATCACATCGTTCACCGATTGGGCGACCTTCGACACCGCCAGGCCAACGTTCGCCTTGCTGTTCACGAGGCTGGTCTGGATCTTCGTGGACGTCACCCTCGACACGACTTCCTCGCTCACGGTCGGGTAGAGAGTGGAAATCGCTTCTTGCCGGGTGACCTCGGACACCTCGGGATACGGTGGGGGCGGCGGTGGTTCCCTCGGTATCACGGCGTCGTTTCTTGGAGGCGTCGGCGGTGGAATTTGAATCCTTTCCCTGGGCGAGGTGTAAGGTGGTGGCGGTGGTGGATCGGTCCTCCTAGGCGGTAGAGGCACGAACTCGCCTCGGGTCGCATTGTACGGCGGCGGAGGCGGTGGTTCCCTATCTATATCCGGGATCTTGGACCTGGACGTGTTCAAGGTCGCGTACTCCATGCTCACCGGGTAGGGAGGCGGCGGGGGTAGCTGTCTGTCGCTGTCCGTCCTGGGTGGCGGCGGCGGCGGAGGCATGGTAACGTAGTCGCAGTCGGAGTCCATCGAGTTGCTGATCGTCTTGCGAGGCGGGTAGCGTCCGACGATCAGGTCCGACAGTTCGTCGGCCGACAGCAAGGGTCCCACACTAGAGGGATCGCTACCGTCACCTCTAAAGCTACCCGCGCTCAGTATGCTATTGCTGCGAGATCTGGAATCCTCGAGCTGCTGGTCCAGAGTGACCGCGGTCATTGCGGACACCACGTTCGAGACGTCCTCGTCGCCTTTGCATACGCTGTAAATCGGTTCGTGATCCTCCGTGCCAACGTCCTCTGTGTAAACGTCGCTGGTCTCGGACCTGAGGCCGCTGTGGATGGTGTAGAAACCGGACGTGACCGAGGCCTCGTCGGTCGTCGATTGGACGGAGCTCAAGGCGCAGACGTCGCTTGCAGCGGAGGACTCGTTCGCGTCGCCCGTCGGCGAGTATAGATCCCCTATTCTCTCGTCCTGCATCTCGCTGCTCCTCAAGGTGTACACTCCGCTGGTTTCACTCGCTATGTCTGTACCTGAAATCATGACGGTTGCTGAGTTTCCCATCCAGGTACACAGCGGAGCTGCGATAGAAATTGCTGTTGATCGGAGCGACTTCTTTCTTTACGTTCATAGCGGAGCTGCTGAAAGTTGCCGAGGCAGAAGGATTGTAATTATCTTCAAACTACACGGAGTATATCGCGATACGCTGTGAATGCGAATCTTGCTGTATTGCAATTGCTGCACGCATTCGACTCTTACGGAACGAATTGCTTGTACAAACTGGATTAGGAAAGGAAAGCATGTGATCCTATGCTTCCCTCTCATCGCAGCTCTGCTGTAAACGTACCCTTAGACAACGATCGTTCGCGGGAAGTTAACGTCAGGGGAATTTACTCGATACCAAGATTCTCGTGAGAATGTATACCGTGTCGTGCATGGAAAACCAAATCTCACCTGCGTACTTGCCGCCCTTCTTGCACCTGTCGTAAATGGCGCCAGGAAAGCTAGCGGTTTCCGATGAAACCGCTGAATTCTGTGCCGTATGAGAGTAGCCCAGCTCTAGACTGGACGTTGCCGAAGTGCGCCGCATACGCGGCGGTCCACCGGCAGGTGCATTCACGACCACGACCGTGCTGCAGCTGCTGCTACATTGGGATCCCTCAGCCGCTGTCGCCGCGCTCGACGCTAATCTCAATGTAGCAGTCGTGGGTGTGCTGTCCGCGCCGTCTACTTCTGAAAATTATACCCGTGTTTTCTTTTTGCAACATTTCGAATTCACCCCCTGAAATCACTTTCTTCGTGATTCCACGTGAACTGATTACAGCAGGGTCATCGGCTAGCCCGTTTATCATGAATCTCTGTAACGTCTTTCTTCCATTTTAATATTCGTACACGCGTTCCCAGTGGAATTATTATAATATTGAATTGATGATAGTGATACAAAGATTATTAACCCTTTGCACTTCAAGCTTTTTCTCGCTGACATCGGCGGTAACTCAAAATAATTTCAATCGAAAAAGAGATAGATCATACATGTATTTTATTGTATCTTTTATCAGTTATAGATGTAAATGCTTTAATATATTTAATGGCAACATTGTACAGTTTGTAATTTGAGTTATATACAAATGATAACTTCCAATAATATCGATCGATAAACCCCGCGCGTCCAGCTGTTCCAAATTTGAAATTATAATCGCGATAATAATGTCACGTACTTCGCATAAACGGGTGGATTTAATAATTTCGAGTACCATCATTCAGCGATACATCTTCATTGTATTCAAATAACGAATGTTCACGATCAGTCAAATCATTGTTCAAAAAAATAGTAGATTAAGATGTTCCAGAAGCGCGTCGCGATAGGGACGATTAGGGTACGTTCACAGCGAAGTTACGATAGAAGCTAAAAGAGTTACGTTCTAGCTAAGAGAATTCTTTTTCCGGTGCGTTTATAGTGGAGCTGCTGAATCCGAAGGAGAATTATCATTACCATCACGCCTCGCGAAGTGCTGTACGAAAAAGCTACGCGAACGTAAATGTTACGCATCACATCCGCATCGTTGGTCAATCACTGAACACATCTCTGCGTCGTCTCAACGTGAACGCTCCCGTCACGACACGAATCCACCTACTTCTACGCTTTAGTTCCAGCTCTGATCGAGTATCGCAGCTCTGCCGTAAACGTACCCTTCCCTGCCCACGTTGGAGCACGTGTCATGCGTCTCGGAGAAGAAAGCTAACGACAGGAATTCGGGCCTGATCGATTAGTTTCCACCTGTTCCTGTCTCATCGTCAATGCCGACAGTTACAACTAATCTAACCTATAAACGAAACACCTGGTGAAAGACTCCTCTTGCCCCTATGCCGTCCCGCTAGCATTCTCGTCCAAGATGCATACTACAGACGACGGTTTTCAGCCTCCCTCGCTTCTCGATGCATTGCGACATCTGTCACGAGACCTCGGAAGACCGAAACCCGTCGCTTTTAGCTTGTAGCCGGTAGCAATTTCCGTGTACATGAAGAACAATCGAACGGCCGTGCTTACCGTCCACGGTGGAAACCGGCGACGACGGCAGCGAACGGTCCTCAACGTCCGCGTTGGCACCGTTTACGACACCGCACTGGACAGCTGCGTGCGAAGTGGTTTCGGTGAGGCGCGGCAGACACTCGGTCGAAGCGGGCGCCGTGTCCGGCTCGTCCTCGCTGTGCACCCGGTCGCTGACAATCCCAGAAGTTGTGTTGGACGACGTGCTCGAGATAACAGAGATTCGTTGGTCGCCGCGTGCACCGCGCGCCGTCAAGCTTAGCTTGCAGCGAGCGGGGTACATGTAGCAGTCCCGGAGCACCTTCCTCTCTGAAATCGAACGACAATGCGCACGTGAAAGGTTGAGAAGTGGCCGGAAAGAAGTACGAAACGCTCGTTTGTCGGAATTGAACCTATGGATCTTGAAACAATAGAAGAAGGTCGATCGATGTTTCGGGAGAATCTATCTTTCTTTTCATCTTCGTTTATTATCTATTTCGTTGATCTTCGATCGATTGACACGTTGAATGCAAAATGGAGAAAGTGTAATATTGAATCGTTCGGTTGAATTGCATTATTAATATTGCACTTGATTTAGTTGAATATCACTGCATTAGGTAGCATTATTTGTAATATAGAAATGTCTTCAAATAATCATCGTATAACTGAGTGAACTATAGTAATTCGATTTGATTGGGGGTCATGGCATTCAACGTGTTAAAATTCAGCATGCCCAGTTATTAATATTTGATTGAATTGCATTATCATTATTGCACGTTGATTTAGTTGAATATCTCTACATTAGGCAGCATTATTTACAATATAAAAATGTTTTCAAACAATCATCGTTTAATTGAGCGAACTATAGCATCTCGACTCGGTTGAAGGTCACCGGTGACCCCCATAGCATTCAACGTGTTAAATAGGCCTGACTAAGCTGAAAACGGTTACATCGGTACCCCGCGTGGATAACATTAAAAAGTGGAGTGTTCGGAATTCACGACTTCAATGTCTTCTTCGGAATGTAGCGGTAAAAGTACTTCTCCGTCGATGCTGACGAATCGATGCTTTCAAAGCGGTCCAACCAGTGGGATTCCAGAAGGGAACGAAAAGAGAAGTTTGACAGATCCGCGGACTGGAGTTGGCAATTCTGATTCACAGGGGGAAATAACTCTCACCTTCCTCTTCGCGCCTCTTCGCCTCGTTTACTCTGGGCGCTATGGCCATGGAGAACTGATGAGTATCCCGGCAGAGGCCAAGCAGGAGCTTGCTTTTGTCATCGCATCCGCTGTAGAGAGTGAGCTTGTCCGGCTGATCGACGGCGCGTATCTCGAACTTCTTGCGCTGCGTTATAGAAATTCATCGAATCAACGGGGATTTGAATTACACGCGAGAGTAGAAAACTGGAGGGATGCTCTCTCCCAAGATTATTCTTATCGAACAGTGTACCTGAAGGTTCAACCCACTTGCTCATCAACGTGTACACCCTCTTAGTCTAGATTGTTAATGAATAGCCAATCAATATTACCGTTCTATTATTACATTAGTCTCAATATTTGCTACACTATTATAATATCATGCTACAACCTGCGTAGATTAATTACTTTGCACAGTTTTATATAGTTTCATCATTTTATGTAACGTTTCTATATCCTTACAGAGATTTCCCTTGTTCCCTATAGATTTACGTCTACACGTTAACCACTCAAGCACAATAAGAAAGGAAAGAATTTAACACTAATATATTTCTCTTTCATGCACAGCAAATGGGTCAATACGTTCGCTACCGGCGCTTATTTCGCTTTGGTCTCCTCAATTATATTTTCTTCAGTCCAATAAATCTAAACAAAATATTTGAAAAATGAAACTGAAACGAGTCATTGGGTTCCTAAATATAACGTGGTTTGTAATTTCTAATAACAATTTTCATAGGGTTAACTTCATTTTCATTGTGTAAAATATAGTGTAGGGTATGCGAGAGATTAAAGTGTGAATGAAGAATATTTATAACCAAGTGACAGGAGTGTAGGGGCATGCGAGAGATCAGGGTGCAAATGAAAAGTGTTTATGACCGAGCGATAGGGATCGGGTGACTGAGGAGAATGTTTAGGACCGAGTGACAGAGCTTGAGAGATCGAGCTACGAATGACGAGTGTTTTGGGATCGAACGTTAACCCTTAGCACTCCAGATGGTTTTGTAATCTATCAGCAACTGCAACTAATTTTTATGGTATCCCTAGCGAAAATGAAAAATGCTATAACATTTCTTAGATCTTTTATTTTCCTTCTTAGTGGAAAATTTGGATGTGTGAAAAATCGAATAATCGTAGGGTAGTTTCTTTAAGATTCATTAAAATATCTAATATTATTCCTGGTGTAATATTGGGGCCTACAGAGTTCAAAGGGTTAACGATCTTGTGTTTGACGAGTATACTCGTCATGGAGAAGTTGTAGGATTTTGTGTCATGACGAGAATACTCGTCATGGTAAAAAGTAGTGACCATTGGCTTTTCACAGAAATTACAATTTAAATAGCCAATGGTCACTACCTTTAACCATCACGAGTATACTCGTCATGACACAAAATCCTGCAACTTCTCCATAACGTCAAACACAGTTAACTGGTTAAGGACTGCGTGAACGAGAGGGTGGGTGCAAGAGAAAGATAGAATAATTGGGAATGAAATAAGATGCGTGAAGGCAGCAAGGAGGGGCAGTCGGAGACGAGCGTTGGAGGAGTCAAGGGTATTAATCCTTTGCGAACGAATGTCGACATTTCGGTGAGATGAAGTTTTCATGTTTCGAAGATTAAGTCATAAACAAATAATTTAATTACTGAAACACCAAGAGATCAGGACGTAGTTTTTGTTTTTCCTATGACTTAAGTAATTCATATATAATTTAGCTTCATCTGCTGAATATTTTGTATATTTCAAAGAATCTTCGTCCGCAAACGGTTAAAAGTGTATTAAAACCCAGAGAGTATTGCTCATTACACCTCTTCTACACAGCGTACACATTGAAAATCCTACGATAGGATTACGGCCGTCACAAATACGTGTCGCTGGCAGCGAACGTAACGAACTAACGAAGAGACCTTCTCCAACTGATGGAAGACGAGAGGCAATAGGGTACTAACGTCGAAGCAGAGTTTGCCAATGTTGTTCCAGGCGAAGACACGCGGCGTCTCCTCCTCGGCGTATACTCGCACTCCGCGAGCGCATATCGCGAGGAGTATGCGACCTGGTCCGGCCTCGTTCTTGCTTCTCCTGAGCCGATAGAGGTGAGCGTTGAGCGGCGCCTCCAGCAGCACCGCCTCCCGGATGTACTGCAGCTCAGCCTCCTCCCTGGACAGGCCCTGGTTGTCCCTGTGCTGGGCCGCGAGCACGGCGAGCACATTCGACTCGAGGCACATCTGTACCCGTGCAACACAAGGATCATCGATTACATTTAACCCCTTAACCCCTTGCTACTACGTCGAGTCTCACTCGGCATTTTTAACCGTTCGAGTACCAGAGGTTTTTAGAAAAACACGGTCGAAAAAAGCCGTGTCGAGAACAGACAAGCAGCGCGACAGCGCTTGATCTATGTTAAACCTTTGTACTCGAGAATATTTTTCGCAATAAATATTCCTTATTTCCTGAGGAAATATCAATGGTATTATTTACAATTAATATAATGAAATACCTTGCATAAATCGAGCGACGAAACTATTTTATTTCGATGTTCCATGTGCTGGTAGATTATAGAAAATTTAATATTGAATTTCAAATTTTATAATTTCGTTGAGTTAAATCAGATGACGAATAAAAGGCGTTTCTCGAGTGCAGAGGGTTGATACTATTATGTACATATGTTAACACGTTCGGCGCCGCGTGGGGCGTACGAGCCCCACGCTGTACTCTCCGTTCAAGCCATTGGGTATTGTCATTGTAAAATGAAGAATTTATTAAAAATGTATTACGCAGTCAATTATGGGCATCTTAATACTATTGCCGCGGCGTTATTTGATCGTGGGGCGTATACGTCCCACGCGGCGTGGTAGTCATTTTTTTACTGCGATTTGTTTTAACGTTAAACAATTCGGTTCCCAATCGGCAAGAAACTGTACTGTGAAAGTTGAAACATTCTGTAATAGTTGTGTTGGATAAACCACATTTATGTTTGCCGTGTTTCAACAAAGTTCACCGTAACATCCCTTCCTGAGATTATATACAAACTTGTCACATAAATATAATATTAAATATATTTCAACTGAAATGTTTTATTTGAAACTAATATAGACATCATACAAAAATATTATGTGCGAGGATGCGACTCGCTCGGTAATGTTCAGCCAGGTATTTGTTAAACTAATTCCTAGAAAAATAAATTTATTGCTTTGTTGTGTTATGCATCTTAAGCTACACACCCTTTCCTTGATAGTTATGATTTTTGCATTATTTTAATCATCGTAAGGTATACTCCAGAAACAAGACAATACAATTTCCGGCTCGAACGGAAAGTCTTCAAAAAACGGTCTGGCACGGAACGTGTAAAGGAACACCAAGTATTCCTGAAGCTTTTCTTTACTTTTATATTCTACTTCGTATTATCTGGTAAAAAAATTGAGCACCGCAGGAACGATTTCCGCAATTTAATTCGACAGTTAA
Source organism: Nomia melanderi (assembly GCF_051020985.1). Taxonomy (NCBI): domain Eukaryota; kingdom Metazoa; phylum Arthropoda; class Insecta; order Hymenoptera; family Halictidae; genus Nomia; species Nomia melanderi. Next base: position 7,369,833 of record NC_135008.1, read on the forward strand.
GGGGTTAATCGCGCGAAGTCGCGTCGCGTTGCCTCAACTGTAAACTTCTCCTTAACGGGCTCCGCTTATGCAACACGCTGCGGACTGTCCCTAGCTACCGGCGGAACTTTACGATCAAAGCAGCACCACCAACGGGAATAGGTCTACATTCCGCGGGACTGAATATCTCGGGACACCGAGGCGACAACCGTGATTTACAGTCTATAGGGAGGATATCCGGGCGCAGGATTTTTGCGTTCAACAGACTGCTCGAACCGATCGCGTGGCCGGTCCCTGGTACTGCTAGATCACTCGATGACTAGACTGAAGGGTTCCGACCGATCAAAGTCTCCACCTTTTCACATTCAGCTTCCTGTTGGTTTTATTTCCTAATTCTTGGCACTTTCGCTAATTTACTACTCGTCAGTACGGTTATACGTAACCAATGATAACTATAAAACTGTAAATTGAAAGGACATCGAGTCATCTGCCAGTACGCATTGCAGCGACCGTGCTTTCGTTCCAGCGCAGAATACGTTTTTCCATTGTTACATGAAAAGATTCTAAACTCGACCGCTATATTTCTCGATTCCTAAGCAGGCAATAAGAAAATAAAAATGAAGAATCGAAAGGAGAACACATAAATAAACTGAACTTCTTTCACTCGCAGTGTAACGGAGAAACGCGATCGCGCCGTTTTCCAGTAATTCATTTCATTCGTTAAAGTACCACGCTTCGATAGGGAGGACGTTTTTCTTTTCCCGTTTGATTAACGATTGAATGAGTCTATCCGGTTATCGTGATGCCAGGTACCGAGGGAACGTATGGTTTCCTTGTAGTTTTTAAATATTAGATGTTTCTCAACGTTTCGCCCGCACGGGTCGGCCATGATCGATAGACTGGCGTCACGCGAACGTGATTTATCCGGAACAAGATCGAAGGAGAATACTTAAACACTGCGCCCCGATGAACTGATATGCAACGGAACGTAATCTCCCAAGCGCCACCTTCCCACGATAAGTTTTATCTCTCTCGATCATTACTACCGTCTTATCGCGTCAATCGTTGATCGCTTCTCAAGCTTGGATTCAGCGAGAAGTTGGCCGAAAAATAAAGCTCGATTCATTAATAATTCAGATACACATTAACCCTTAACTCCTTGCCCTATCGTGTCAGACTCGCGGTGAAGATTTCAAACAGAATTTGACAGACATAAATATTATTCAGTTTGTTCGAGGGCAAATTGCATAATATTCCTCTGTTATCAATGATTATACCTTAGAGCGTTGACATAGACTAAAACTGGAGTTTTAGTTTCAATAAATCATCAATAACGAAGATCGATCCCAGTTCAGGAAGAAATCATAGGGCAAGGGGTTAATTTAACTCAAATTATTCCTCAACCCCCTATTCTTGTTTCGCCGCTACGTTATCTTTGTCTCCTTTTTTCTATACTTCCGCGTGACAATAGTGTATCTTATCTTATCGCAGGCTCTTGTCAATGAATGAATAGAAGAATAGATAGAGAAGTACACTTAGATGGGTACAAATCCGTTTGCCGGATATCCCCGACGGTGGTCGCCATTTATGACGTGCGTAAAGGCCCCCGTACACGTTCAAACTTGCAGGCATCGCGACAACCGATGGGTTTGAGTCTTACAAAGCTTCACGATAGGTGTTGCACGCGAAGAAAAAGTGGAAAAGACTGAAACCCATCGCACGTCGCGACGCCTGCACCGCCGCGTGTTTCAGCGTGCACGGGGTCCTTTACACTGGCGCGGTCATAGTGTTCGGTATTAAATTAAGGACTTACGTGAGGCGGAAGGTAATCCGTGGGTTTGCAATATCCGACAGATCCTGCGTGTGGCCTGTGCCGTTCCTCGGAGTAGTCCCCGAGATCGGCTTGTAGGGCAAGGCCCGCGAGCGTGAGCAGAGGCGTAACGATCGACGGTTCGTGCAGGGGATGGTGCGGGTGGAGGCTCTCCACCCCGCCGCCATGCCGGACGACATTGTCCCGGAGCTGCAGGTAATAGTGGTGACGCGTCGTCTCATCGCTGAAACAATCGGGACCGTTACATCGTCTCGTTCTCTCGATTCATCGCAAGCGACGCTGTCTTTCCCCGCGAGAGGAAATCTTCCGTGCTTTTTTATTTTCGTACGGCCGCCACGTTAGGTCTCGCGTGTTCCAGTCCACAAATATTCAAGGAGAAAGGAATGCTGGAGATTCCTGACACGCGAGGAAAAGTGTCTATCGAACGTGTTAACCAGGCGTCGTTCGATCTTCAATGAAACGAAAGATCGATCGGTTCTTAACGCTGGAACTACCGAGCAGTTAAACTGATTTTACGAGATTCCTCTATAGAAACTTCGAGAGTGTATCTATTGGGACTTTAATTGGCTTAGAATTCAGTTCCCGCGTTGCTGAATCGATTTCCTTAATGATTTCTCAGAGGAACGTCTGGTTTTTGAATAAATCTACTCGTCCGGTAGCTTTAGTGTTAATGAACATTTTTATGGACATTTTGATTCGTGGAGCTTTTCTAATCAATATCGCAGTAAAAGAAGATAGGGGGATTTGGAATGGGTATAGAGTCCATTGTTCGAGAATTAATTGCAATCATTGTTTAGCGTCCTTTGAACGGAAAGTCGTGGTTTGTTCGCCACGCTTTGAATGTCTCTTTTTTCTAGAATACGCGGAAGGATAGCTTCGGGTGCTTGCCGAAGAGGAATTAGGTATATTGGAAAGAGACGAACGCAAGAGGAGGTCACGAGCACACCGGAGATGACTTACGGAGTAACAGATTTCAGTGAGCCGAGCGTGCTCCGATGGGCCCCGCTTCGAAAGGCGCACTGTCATGCAACTTACGCGTAATGATATACGCGTACCTGTCGAGGCCACGGGAATTTGAAAAAGTCACGTTTGCTACAGTTCGCGTAACGCACCGCGCATAGTGATGGAAACCAGCCCCATAAATCTACGGAACAACACGCGGGGATTACGAAAGCACGCGCCGGGAACGGATTCCTGCGTGCTCCGAGCTTCATCGTGCGGGTTTATTTGGAAATATTCAAATACTCGTCCAAATGAAACAGATTTCCTTTAAAATTTTAACGAACGCGTGTTCACTGAAATTACGTTTACCGTCAAACTGTTCAATGGAACGATTCCACGTATATTATTCGTCGTTCGCTAACACTGAGATCGATACGCTTGTAAAAACGGTCTCATTTATTTATTCGCGCTCGGTGTTCCTCTATTCAAAATTTTACTTACAAAGACTACCTTCGGAAGACTTAATTAACCCTTTTCGGACGCAGGTTCTTTAACCCTTTGCGGACGAAGATTCTTCAAAACATACAAACCTTCAACATATGAAGCTGAATTATATATCGATTGCTTAATTAATAGAAAGAAAGACTAAACTACGTGGTGATCTCTTACTATTCGACTAATTAGATCATTTTTCCACGATTTCCACGAAATCTGAACATTTCACCTCACCGAAATGCCGACATCCGTCCGCAAAGGGTTAAAGTATACAAAACCTACGGATTCTGCCAAGTTACACTTCGAATGGTTAAATAATAGAGTAATAATAGAAATAATAGTATTTCAAAAATGAAAATTTGATGTCGGCAAAATGTTGACGTTCGTCCGCAAAGGGTTAAATTGAAACTTTCATTACAAGAACCACTTTTCTACGTTTACATCCCCGATTTCTGACCTCTCGTAGCCCAAATTTTATTACGCCTCACAGCGCGTTCCATTTACTTCATCGATGAACTGCGATTCCATCAACGTCGTTCGATTGAAAATATTAACGAAAAATACTGTGGGGTTTTTCCAGATGAGCAAAAGTTAGAATGAGTCAGAGCGGATGCTGTAAATCACTGAACGGATGAGGACGTACGCCTGCAGAACGGTTTGGAAAAACGTGTAGCGTGAATGAAGAGCGTTTGGGACAGAGTGGACGTTTCCGGGTGACCTGGGTCGAGTGCCTAGGAATTTTGCGTGGTTAAGGGTAACGAATAAGTGAGTGAGTGAGCGACCGAGTGTAAAAAGGGATGGAAGAAAAGGGAAAGACAACGAGGACGGAGGACAGAGAAAACGCGGGACAGTTGGCGAGTAACCCCGAGCGAGTGAGCGAGCGGTGTGTTTTCTTTTTTAGCGAGTCAGCGAGTTATATCGAAATACAGTGTTCTTCAAATTTTTGTTATTGTTACCAAGTGAGTGTATCTTTTCTTTTTTTATTCCCTACCACGGCAACACGTGGGATTTTTAACCCTTTGCACTTGAGGGGCGCCTTACAGTCTGACTCGACACAGCAAACTTACAAAATTTTCAATTCAATATCAAACCTTGTGTAACGTATCAACGCATAAAACATCAAAGTAAAATAGTTCTGTCTCTTAATTTATAGAAGACCATCAATTGTGTTAGTTGCGAGAAATATCGGTAGTATTCAGTCAGAAAGTAAGGAATATTTTTAATGAAGAATATTGTCGAGTGCAAAGGGTTAATAAATAAATCCTACAATACCTTTCGAATCGCGCGAGGATCGTTCAGCGAACGGTACTCGCGACGCGGGCCGTTGTTCGATTTGATTTTATTACTTCGACCGTGATCGGCGAAATATCCGCGTCAAAACGGAAGCAGGGAAATGAGGCGTTCGACGACGGATCGAGGCGAGGCGTTCTGCGGTTGGCCAGCCGCGGGTTCTTTCACGAATTAAACCCTCGTCGACGTGGACGTGCGGCGAATGCGGCGGGCCAGCCGGCCAGGCCCGATGTAAATCACGGGTTTCGGGTGGAAATCAGAAAGCAACTACGGATCAGTATAATTACCGGGACGAGTGCTTTCATTTAATGCGCACGGTCTATCTATCACGCGCCACGTAATAATTTATAATTACAAGAGTAGGTAGCACTTAGCTACCGGACAGGAGTCGAGAATTTCGTTTCGTTCGAAGGTAGATGATCCACCCATCGCTTGTCCCTCGCCTCGCCCGTCACCTCTCTCGGATATCTCCCTGCTGGCCGACCGTTCGAATCGTCTCTCCCTTTTGCCGTCAATTTCATCGGTGTCTCCCGTGCACGCAACCTTATCGCGTGTTCTTAACCTTTTAACACTAAACCGTCGAGCAGTCGGATCGACTTATTTGTGATTCCTCATAGAAATTACGGGAATACGGGATTTAAACGAATTTTATCGGCACCGCGCGTATCATTGAATTTACCGGAGTAGTTCTTAAGTATCTTTACGGTTCTAATAATTGTACAGATGAAAATTGAAATGGGTCGTAAACCTTGTACAATGATGCGCTTTAATATTCCACGGTTTTGCAACGTTACGGTGTAATGAAACGCAGGCGTTATTTATTGAACACGAAGGTTTTGAGAAATATTTATCAGTTTATGTAGAAAGTTTGAATGTCTGTAATGAATTCAGTTTGTCATTTGTAGCGTTATATTGGAGATGTTAAGAGTGAATGTTGTGAACAGCTCTAGGAAAAATTGAAACGCGAGGTTATTGAAGTGTAATCGAACGTTGTTTATTCTGAACTGAGTAGGCTGAAGGTCCGGATGACTGTGCAGAAATATCATTGCGTTCGGTAATTCTTGCAATTATGCAGATCAAGAAATTCTTTTGAATTCTCGCTAGAAAATTGAGAAATTCCGTGATTGCAACGCGACTAGGAGGAAAAGTCGAGATCGAACGAGCTCCTCTGGTTCGGCGATTTGATATTCGAATGCGGAACGCTAATTACCCCGATTAATTGTGCAATCCATTTGGCCGGCCGTCCGATGGCCGGTCCGTCCTCGGTTAATTTAGTTTCCCGCCGCGGAGCCAGCCTCTTTCCGAGCGAATAATTTGTCAATTTGTCAGTCGCCGGGACCGGGACGGCTACCGGAGTTTTTTGCCCGTTCTCCCGCGAGACTCGATCGCGAATTTCCTTCGATTCTATCGTACGTTCGCTCGTACTTAAGCTTCGCGCGTGATTCATTTCTGCATCACCACCGGAATTCTTTTATGCGAACGGAATGAAGAAATTACTCGTAAGATGGCAGGTTGTTGATAATTCGGGTAAATACATATACTATTAGACTATAGATATTTATATAAATTCGAACTTCTAGTAACGTAATTAGTAAAATTCAATTACGATGAATAATGATTTCTCTAAGAAAGATTATAGAAGCCACTGTACTTCGGAGATTTTTCATATTCATTCGCATGCAAATGCAGATAAATTTGCAGTCTATGAATTCATCATTAATCGAGGCAGTAAAATTATCGAAAAATGCGAAGGAACAAGTAGACTGGACTGACATAATATCGGATTGCGCACTGAGAGAATAATACCGATTTTCGATTGGGTACGCATAAGATCAGTTTTGATTAATGGTTGACCGTTGCGTGTCGTGCACGGAAGTATAATAAACCTGACCCTGTTACATCACGATTTCTTAAGGAAAACGGTAACCCGGTACACTCGGAGATTATCGTTGCAAACGTCAAGTGAAAAATCCAGAACGGTGAGTGCTCACCTTAAGAGCAACGGCGTGTCCACGTAGTATCGAACGCGAAAGTAGAGGACGAAGGCCGGACGTCCGCTGCTGTCTAAGCCCTGAAAGTTACAAGATAATCACAGATTAATTAACGCAATTAATAATCGATAGGAGAAGATTAATAACGTATTTGGATCATGTCATAGGTCGAAACGAAAGGAACTCGCGTTCCATTGAACTTTCGTTCAATTCGAATTCTGCTTTGAGCAGTTGAAGCTTACAATTGATTAGTAACTGAATTTATTACAAAATTATCGATAATTTCAATTCGAGAAAGATAATTTGAGGACTTTTACGAGATTCGACAAATGACAATTACGAATAATATTCGAGTGCATCGCGTTCCATGAGTCCCGCAGTGGCGAACGAGCGCTTCAACGACCTATTTGCGTCTATTAGCGACGTCTACGGTAGCGATAACAATGATTTGCCATGATAATCGAAATGTTTCGTGAACTACAATAAGTAACGCGACTCGATCGGTCTCATTATTCTCGTCGAATCGATAATACTCGACGTCGCTATTGTGGCGGGTGTGCAAACACGACTATGGTTGTTCGAACACGGTTCTTCAAAACACTGTCGGCGAATTGAAATCAAAGCGTCGGCTTTCTTTCTCATTTAAATTTACAATGAAAATTCAGGGAAGAGTATCGTAGTTCAACGTGTGGACAACGATAGGTTTTCAAAACTTATTTTCTTAACGCGATGCCACCCCGTGAATCACGATTTGAGAAATACTCCGATCGATAGCACGATGCTTCGTTTGTAATTCATTCTTCACGTCGTGACGTCAGACGTATATCGTATAAAATGTATTTTCGACATAGAACGAATGCTTGTCGAATATATCAGAAGTAACTTCATTGGCAAACTATTTTATGATAAGTGATAGAAGCAATTAGCGTAATAGCTGCAGAAGTAAATCTTAACACATTGAGCGCGATAATGCAGGATCTTTAGTCTATCGTTTAATTGCTAGCCCTACATTAATGTAACATTTTATATTAATATGATATGTAATATCATATGTATGTTTTATATTAATAATATATGATACGTACAACACAAATCCAAAGTAAAATTACAAAATCGAATTCCTTATTCTCTTTTGTAAATTAGAAATTTCGGTTTGATTGATGTTCAGAAATGTATCAATATAATCACCGACGCTTGAGTTTCTAGTAGCTGAAATTTAGCCGGCGTACAATGTGTTTAGCACGAAGATGGTAACATAATCGCACTACTAACCGGAAGTTTCAATAACGGAAACGATCTTAAAATACTTAAAATGAAAATCTGACTTACGATCTTCGGCTTATGAATCTTTCACGCGTCAAGCACGTATTGGTTGTATCAGACACATGTAAGATATACATTGAATATATAAATACAACGTACATGTACATAAACCAGTTATCTCAAGTATAAATCTAAATCAGTAATCTACATAGTACGCATCCAATAAATTTTCGAGTGTCGGTATTTCAGTCGTCGATTACAGGAATGCAGACCCGATCGATCGGTTTTCATCTTTTCTCGTCTCATCCGCGATACTAACTTCCTATTCGTCGATATCGTTGCAACCAGTCGAAACTATAAACATTGTACGATCCCTAAAGGCATCGGAATCATCTCCCAACGACGCGCATCAACTAAATCGCAACGTAGTTCGGGCAGAACGAGAAGGCGAAGGCGCAGGCGACTTCTTTTCATTCACGGATTGAATATCTCCGGTATTTTAAGGCGAACCCTTGCGGATAAAAAAGGATTAACGATTCGTCCGTGCCGCGGAGCCAGGTGTATAAATCATCGCGAGGTTTGGATCAGCTCTCTGTCCCGGAGCGATCCACGGAACGGCCGACTTCGGCGGCCAAGCTACCGCGACGAAAGAAAAACCCGCAAACGTGGGCGAAACCACCAAACCGTGAATACGCCCATGCGCGTTCCGGCCCACGCGCCCTCAAGCACGGTAGCTACACGCGTTCCATCGAGAATCGGGACTAAATCCTCGTGGATCTCTCTTTCTTCCTCTTTCTTCCTCTTTCTTCCTCTGTCTTGTTCTCTCGCTCATTCTTTATCGTTCTCTCTCTCTCTCTCTCTCTCTCTCTCTCTCTCTCTCTCTCTCTCTCTCTCTTCCTCTCTCTCTTTCGTTCTCTCTCTCTCTCTCTCTCTCTCTCTCTCTCTCTCTCTCTCTCTCTCTCTCTCTCTCTCTCTCTCTCTCTCTCTCTCTTCCTCTCTCTCTTTCGTTCTTCTCTCTCTCTCTCTCTCTCTCTCTCTCTCTCTCTCTCTCTCTCTCACTCAGGTTCGATTCGTGAAACTCGAGAGACCGGGAGATTCGACGGTCGATAACGAGACCATCTGTTGGGTTCGGTAAACCCGACGGGACGACTTTTTTAATATCTTTAATATTTCGCTGTCGGCGTTACCGAGATAAATATATACAGTACCCGCTCATAATTATACGAACGACAGAGATTTTACACTTCACCCCGCTTTTGAAAGGCAACCATAAACGTCCCGCGTTATTGTCAGCATAAATAACTCTTTATTATAATAACTATCGCTCGTTTTATTGCGCGATCGTTGTAATTGCGCGTACTCCAAATCTCGATTGCCGCGGAGGTTAATTCCCGTGGAGCCTTTACGGGGCGCGTTAGACGGTAACCGTGGAAACTGTGTTCCCTGCGAGGCAAGATGCTGCAGACGAAAGTATTAGATACTGTAATGAGTTCACGCTTTGCCGTTGAACGCCACCGTAACGTCTTCGAGGTTTCTTATCCGAAATCCACAGCTGTGAACGAGTAACATGGTTACTCGGATAACGAGAAGTTCATACATGATTTTCTTTTTTATCCAATATTTTTAAGACTTCTACGAACAATTCACTTTTTCGTGAGAAGAATTGTTTGAAAGTTCAAGCTCCAAGGGTTAAGGTATCAGAACCACGGTTTGAACGACATGGATTGAGAATGGAGAACTGCACCTCTAGCACTTTGACTGCAAAGTATACACTCATCGAAACTCCCAATCAAAGCAATTTTCTTAACAACGCTGAAACTAAGAAGTCAATATTCTTCATAACGACTGCTCTACTATCTTTCTAGTATCTCACATCTAACAGAATTCAGTTTGTTCGTTTCATCACCGAGAAAAGTAAAGTTTATGTGAATCATGGTGTCACCCGAATTCGGCTGACACGGCAGCCAAATTGCTAGAGTAGTCTACTCGGGAATATTTTTCTCTCAACCGAAAACGTTCTTCAACCTCGATTTTCCTTTCTACCTTCTCTGTTCATTAAACTCCAGCGATATTCGATTCCACGGACTCCCGCGATCAAAAACGCCAGCGCTCCTTGCGGGACGAGCGAATCCGAGTAATCCCATTTGAACGATTACAGGCTCGAAAAGGCAATCAGCTCGAAAATGAAAACAAACCGCGGGGCCCCGCTCATTATACCGGGATGAAATGTTGCCGCGAGGATCGATCCGGCCCTAATTTCACTTACCCACACCCGCGGCTTCCAATCTATCTTAACGATAGACCCGTGGCGTTTCCATTTAAATCTAGCAATCAAAAGGACTCTCACTCTCCCCCTATCTCTCTAGGCGACCCGCTCTCTCTCCCTCTCTCCCCTCTCTCCCTCTCTTTCTCTATCCTTCTCTATCTCGCGAATAGAAATTAGAAGTCCCTAACACACGCTCGCGCGTAACGCATACTCCTACAAAGAGACAGAGAGATTACACACGAGTCGTTTCTCTCTCGAGGCTACGGTGGCGTGGTCGATACATCATCGGACAACCGGCCACGAGAAAAAAGGAACGGAATAGATGGTGAGGACCCAGGGGACAGAGGACGGAAGGATGGGCCGCTAGCGTGGCTAGGGGCGAGGGAAGGACGAAGAAGGACGAGAGAAAGGGAGTGGGCCCCGGCAGAAACTCGAAGGGGAGGACAGGAACCGGCAATAACGAAGAGCCGCTCCAAATTCGGTAGCCGAAAATTAAACCGAGAAGGGTTTCTTGGTTGCGTCTAGACCTAGACCCTCCGGTCAAATCGTAGCAAATTATACCGTCGCGTCGGCTCCATCCGCATATTTTACGAACCATAAATATTAATCCGGCTCCGCCGGTGTGTGTATACGCGCGGCTGCTACGTCCCAGCGCGCCTCGCTTCTGTTCCACGTTCATCCGTTCGTTCAGTCCGTTTGGCCCGTTCCTCTCGCTCCGTCGGGCGAGAGAACGCGTCCTTCTTCCTCGGATCGCCCGCGGGTACAGTCCACGGTAAAATCGGGAGAGTCCGGGACAAACGGGGTATTTGCATATACTGACGCGAGGGAGACAGGGATAGAAAATAAGAGGGAGAGAGGGGGAGAGAGAGAGAGAGATATGCTCCACGTTATTCGAATTGTTTCGAATAAATATTTATCCGGGATAATTAGCCGCCCGTGGATTCTCCGGATTGAAGGAATCATCCGTTTTCGGGGAAAATCGTAAGGTTTCGTGATTGTTCGGTCGAATAATCCGTGTTTGCTTGGTCGGATAATTTTGCTCGGGTTTGGAGGTGTTTGAATAATTCATTTTTGCTCGGTCGAATAACTCGTCCCCTTCTGTGCACGTTGGAATTGTTCGGGGTCAGTTTTCAGCTGTTATCTCGTTGACGTCGACGTGCTATTCGTTGATACGGTTACGGGTGGTCAATCGGAATTATGAATGAAACGTCTGATGATCCGAGCAGACGACAGCGCATTACGATCGCTTTAACCCTTTGCGGGCGAATGTCGACATTTCGAGATGAAATGTTCATATTTGGAAGACTACGTCGCGGACAAATGATTTAATTACTCGAACAGTTAGAGGTCGGCACGTAGTTTCCTGTTCTTCTATCGATTAAGCGATTGATAGATAATTTAGCTTCGTCTATCGAAGGTTTTCTACGTTTTCAAAAACCTTCGCCCGCAAAGGGTTAATTCCGCAATGCTAAGGAAACGAGCTTCGCTAAAACAACGAATGTACTATATTTCTGTAATTATAGTGATGCAACGATAATACTATTTCTTAAACTTTCAACCTGAACTTGAAGTCGCGTGTAACAGACGTAACTTCAAGCTAAGCGGTTAAGAATAGGAATCTGTATATAACAGCGCGGAAACCGAGAGATCCTCCTTGCAACACCGTCATGTTGTCCCCTCAATCTTCATCTTTGTTTGTACGTCGTTCAAGTGAACCTCTTCTGAATTGTACGAAAGCACCGTACTCGATTTAGCGGGCTGGAATCCAACAGGGACACCCGGCGAGAAGAATTTCGTCGGAGTATGTGACGTTGCTGGCGAACGTGTTAATCGGCGCCATAGAAGAATCACCGGGCAACCGGCTGTGAAATTCGGCGTCGCGTGTCCCGGTGATCGTGAACGGATCCCCGCGAAACGGGCTTTGATCCGCGTGAAATGTTGCAATGTAGCAGAGGCGGGGTCCGGCCGCATAACGGACAGCGTGAAATCGACGACGCGCGAATATGGCGCTGCGCCGCGCCGTTGGCTCTACAGGAATGTATTGTTGATGTTGACTACTGCCGTTACCCGGGCGCCTGGCGCGTTGCCACATTGTGACGGGAGCCAATCCGCGGGGAACGGCAGGATCGGCCGCCTCCGAGGTGTTTGGTCGTTAGCGCGCGCGAGCGCACACGCACGCACACGCACCGATAAATCACGACCATTAGCGGGCCGTGTGACGTGCCTCAATTGGCGCCTGCTGTATCGAGCGATATTTCAATCCGCTGTTTTTTCCTCACCCGGTATGCAAACGCGCAACAGATCGAGGTCTCTCTCTCGGGACAAGTCGCTCGGAGCGACGGAGCACTGGATTTTCCGGTGGTCTAACGATTCCGATTATTAGGACTGCATACCACCTGGCCGGGAACTGGGTTAGGCGTAGCGATCGAGGTGAACGTAATTTTGATCGAAGTTATCGAAGCGCGGTGAAATATTCCTGTTTCTTATCGGCGGATCAAACCTTCGGACCGCTGCGGACGTCATCGCTGTGACACGTGTTGTTTATGGGATATTATTTTCGAGGAAAGTGTACCTGATTTTTTGGAGTCTTCCGGAGTAAACGGGATAACCGATAGGTGGGGCTTTAAAGATTGAAGTACAGGATGTCCTGAAATCTAAGAATTTGTTGAAGAAATCCCAGGAATTTGAAGTATCGTTCAAAAGTGATCGATCGTTTAGAACTCCTTTGATTCGGGAGAAAAGGGTGTAACTACATAAAGCAACTCGATCTGACGTAGCAAAATTTCTGAAAAATCTTCGAGTGCGCAGAGTTGAAGTGACCCGGCGTCCGTTGCGCGAGGGTCAACGACGCCCGCCGAAAACTTCGGTCATTTTCGTCCAGCTCGTACATGCCGCGACAGTGGAATGCGACGCGTACCTACGTAGCTCGGCCGCCACGTCACACTTTCGATTTCCATCCCGGCGATGCCCGCGCTCTTTCGTCCCTCCGCTCTTTCGCGGGACAGGGCTGATGTCATCGAGAAGCATCTCCGTCGATGAAGGCGTACGGTCTTTCTCAACGCTGTAACCGCGCAGGATTTGCCCTCAGACTACCAGCTGCCGCCAACAAAATAGTCAGCAGGCCCAATGGGCCCAACTCAGTACTCGACGTACCAAAACAGTGAGAGAAATACGAACAAAAGCCTAGTTCCGCTGCCCATAGTTCATCGCCTACACCCAGCGATCCATAAGAAACCAAGACTATCAGGGCCCAACAGGCCCGACTCGCTAAAGCAATTGAAAACAACGGAACAGCTACGAAACTCTGCCAACGCTAGCCACAGTTCATCACCTATACCCAGTGCTCCACAAAGCATTCAATGTGGGGCCCAACGTGGCTAACGAAATTCCTCGCGATCGTGAAACCCTTGTGCCGGACGGAAAGAGTAGGAATGTGTCGCCGAAGGAGAGAGAGGAGAGAAAAAGGTAGGGACGGATACTCGGAGTGTTACAGAGAGGATAGAAGAGAGGGGGGGGGGGGGGGGGAGAGAAACGGACAGAGAAGGGGGCCCAAGGGAGACGCGAGCACCGAGTGGGGAGGAAGAAAGCGCCGATAGGGGAGGGGCCCAGTTTTAATAGCCGAGGACCTCTCGCACCGCTCGCAGAAAATCCTCGCGGCCGATGTTCCGCCGAGATAAGCACGTAGTCCGGTAGCCCGGTTTTACCGGGCCAGTATTTATTGGTTATTGGTGTGGACCGTCATTAGCGAAACCGGGGGTCCCACCGCTCCGAGCAGATACGAAGATATCGCACGAGGCGGCAGCACGATCTGCCTCTCTTTCCTTCGCCGAGAGAGAGAAAGAGAGAGAGTGCGAGCGAGAGGGACCAAGAGGGGGGCGAGGGGAAACGAGCGAATGGGCCCCCCTCCGAACAGCCGCCATCCGCAATTTCGAGCGGACGAGACCCGGTGTCCGGGCCGATCGGACGCGTTCCGCCGAGTTGACAAATTCCTGCGGTCCCGGGCCACGCCACCGCTCCGGGAAAAGCTTCGCTCGAGGAATCGCTGGAATTCATTCCTTCTGCCAGTCCTCGGCGGAACGGGGGCCACGGACACTATGGTCGGGGACTGCGCGAGATATTTTAACGCTCGAGTCAGCGTTAACGCGTTGACTGCGGCGGCGGCAGCCGGCGACTTCTCAGTTGGTTCAAGACGAGGGGACGATTGATGTCGGAGAGATATCTCTGGTGATGGAAGTTAGGAGACAGTGCGATGAACCTTGACGTTTCGTAGGAATTTTGCGTAGCTACATCGATACGGTCGACTATTTTCGGAGGATTATTAGGGAGATTGAACTCGATCTGTATCGGTAAACGTGATTTCGTGAGGTTGAGTAGGAAAGTAGTAGACGCGGTATCTTGCTAAATACGAATCGTTCGTAAACCACGAATGCGATTCAAAGAATCCTGACTTCCCCGAAGTCATAGGTTAAATAAAGGTACACGCGAAAGTGATTTAATTACCGTTACACAAGGTACAAGACAACGTTGCAAGTGCACAACGCGTCTGTTAAGACATTAAAGGTGCGAGAGGGAGTGATTGTAACAAGCACAGCTGCGAAATCATAGGAGCGAGGGGTTAATAAATGGCGGAGCCGACGGTGAACCGCGTCCGATATCTCTCGGCTCGAATCGACCCGAGTGGGGCCGAACGTTTAAGAGTTTTATAGTGCTAGTCGCGATCGTATCGAGCTTGCATAAACACCTGCAGCTTGACATTAACCACCGTAGGGGGAACGAGTGCGCGTCGCGTCGGGGGCCCCCGGATGGAAAAGGAGGAGAGAGCGGCGGCGAACGGGGCCCGGCGCGTCTGCCGGCGGTGTGGCGACGACGAGTTTGCCGGGGTATATTGCGAGGCTACCCGTCTTGAAGAGGACTGCTGTTGTACGCTCGTTTAGCGCTACCCTCCGGGCAAAACCACAGCCGCCATCCTGCACCCGCGGATGGAAATGCTAATTTGACCGAGGAGGGCCCTCTACGCACCCTCTCCTCTCCCTTTTCGCCGCGAGCCAGCCTCTTTCTTTTCGCTCTCGGATCGTCTTCTTCTCGGTTCCCCGTCGGACGCGGCGAGAGCGTACCGTTCGGAGTGCTACCCGACGTCCTGAGCTCTAGCACTATTAGTCATTAGACCGACGCTAGAATGCGTAAACGTTTCGAGGGTCTTCGCAAAAACCCGGTCGAAAAGTGCGAACCGGCGCAATCGTTCTTGCGTTTCACCTTGGAAACTGAGTTACGTTTTTCTATTATTATGTAAAGAATTCGACATGGCGTGATCGTGTCAGTTTTCCATTTGTAAGCAGGTAACAGGACATATTTAGAAGGATAAGTGAATGAACCGATAGGCCGACATTGTATTATCTAATCAATTTCTTTGGTAGCTTCCCGGAGAAGCATCGGTTATCTTTTTAATAATTGTAAAATAGGAAATTGGGAATCGATTTTGTTTAGCTAAATGAACATTCAAATGATATATTTAAACGTTTGTAAGTTTCTTTCGTTGTGCGCGGCTTGCTTCGCTTTCAGCTGCTGAAAGCGATGCCTCGACAAGGACGGATCACATTCTGTCGATGACAAGCTCATCGAGCATCTGAATCGTCTAAACCTGCGAATTCGTCAAGTATGCGTAATGTGGGACGCGGCGAGGTGACAATCGCGTTGTAATATGCTCCGCAGTGTACGCAGCAGTTTATGTTCGTGCGTATATGTATATTCTTTGTATTATATTCTTTTAACGTAACAGTACTCCGTAGAATGATCTGAGATGTTTCAATTTAGGTTTCCGAATTCGCTTGAAAAATATCTTCACTGGAAAGCAATATTCGATGAAATGTTTCGTTTAATCGGATACTTACGTAAGTGTGAGAACTTCGCCAGTTCTTCGGTGCGTACTTGCTTAACTTATTCTCGGGGTCAACAAAGAGATACTCTCCGTCTGAAACATGAAAAAAGTTCAACCGTAAGTGAATCATCCTATCTGCAGCTCAAACGACTTTTTCTCGTCGTTCTCCGCTATGAACCTGCGAGAAGCGATTTCTATAACAAACCCTTCAACGCAACCATACTACGAATATTATAAACCTAACTATGATCACCTACTCTGCGTAATAAACCATATTAACACGTTACCGCAGTCAAACATTAAACTCAACCATATCTCACAATTCCGTTCTGTTTCTCATATTCGCACTCCGTACGGCCTCCTCACGAAAAATCCAACGGTGGCATCGTTAAATTCCAATCAATTTTTTATTATTTTACAGGTCGGTCCCCGTAAGTCCCATCGGGCTGCAGAAGGACCAGCCGACGAATGACTCGGACGAAACGCGCGCGCGTGGGTCTAGGGTGAAAAAGCGGGAGAAAGAGAGAGAGAGAGAGAGAGGGAGAGAGAGAGAGAGAGAGAGAGAGAGAGAGAGAGAGACCCAGTTCCCGGGGGCCGGAATTAAGACGATAATCCGAGGAGGAATTCTTTCGGGCCCACTCGAGGGTCCCCCGAAAGATCGATCTCCATCGGGGGCGCGGTTTCGAGGAACGAAGGCTCGTTTCCGGTCGTCCGGGACCATCGTCGACTGACAAATTAATTTTATCGGCCGGCGACGGTATTCCTTTATTATAATCGCGGAGCAAATACGAGCGGGGGCCCGGTCCCGCGACGAGACACACGATGAGAGGGAGCGAGGGAGGGAGGCAGAGCTGCCGACGGTCCCAAATGGGCCCGTACAAGGGGCCGCGCGTACGCGTCCTCCGGGTGCCCCGATATGGTCGTTGCGTGGAGCCTCGGAGACCCATTCTCCTCGCTCGACTTTTTGCACGGTCGATGGGGCCCCGAAACGCCGATACCCCTAAACGAGCGAAACAATGAAAGAGCTTGTCGGCGAGGAGACGGTTCGTGAATGAGAGGGCCATCCCAAACCTGTCCTGCCCACATGGGGCCAGACACTCTCCGGGGCCCGCGGACCCTCGCGGCGCGACAACGCGATTCCCGAGCTCGAACTGGATCGAAGCCCTCGGAGGAGCCGAAGGGTGGACCCAGGCCGCTTCCGCGGCTGTGGTTCGCCCGACGAGCCGAGGCGGACATAAACAAAATATTCGCGGGCCGGGCACGGCGATTGGCTGGCCCATTTGGTTATCGTAATACTTCGCCTATCCAAAATGTCGGATTTTCGACGGCAACGCTTGTCGACTGGACATTTTTGAAACTAGTGCTTATCTGTGTTATTGTTCGCGCGTTGGTGATCGTGTTACCATGCGCTTCAAATATTTCGAAATTACGCCGGTACTAGCGTTAAGTTAGCGAAGTTTAGTAAAGTGTTAAGTTAGCTGTAATCGTCGGTGAGGTATCGAACACTTTTGATCGCGTCTATCGCTGACAGTGAGCTTCTTGGGACGGCCTATAGTTCCGTTGCGCGGTGAAGGACTCGCGCGACCTGGGCCGGGGTCGGGCCCAGAATGCAACGGTAGGTTGGGAGCAGAACACAATCGACAGTGGTACGGGCGAGTTCGTTTCACAGAAGCGTCGCGAAAGTGTTTTCACGGAACGCATAAAGCCGCGACGTGATCCGTAAAGGATGCCGTGCGATGTCAGTGACCGAAACCGTCGCCGAGTCCCGCTTAGATTCCCGCAGCACCATTATCGGCTGGGCCCGCAATAAAATACGTTATCGTGACGCTCTTTCGTCGGGGAAATGATGAAACCCGCGCGAACCGTGTGCGCGACGGTCATTTGGTACGGCGTGAAGTGTCTAACTCAGACAGTATCCCCTTTTGGAATTTAACGCTGAAACTACTTAACAGATGGGTTGAAATGATCTCTTCTAATTCTTTCTATTACTGTTATTGTAAAGATGCAGCTGATTTTCTAAGAAACTATGATATACATTGCTTTGGTCCTCCGTGTATTCAAGGTCGTCGATCTGTTAGTATCATATCCTATAATATAGAGACATAGAGTATAATACTAATAAATCGACGGCTTTGACAATTTTCACAGCTATAAAATCGAAGCGAACGAAAAGGCAAATTCGATCTCGTGTAACGGTTAACCTTGGGATAACCATCGGATGACCTTCAGGTATCCTTCAGCGGAGTCGTCCTTGTAGGATCGTAATTCCTCTTATGGGGGAAATTTGCATGCCTGCTAGACTACAGTAGAGTTCCAGTGCATTAATGGAAATGTTAGGACAGCGAATGATCTATATCTACTATACAGGGTGATTCAAGGGTGGTGACAACTATTGGACCTAGCAACACCTTTCCCACTTCTAAGATCTTACAAACTCGGTGCTCTTCGAGTCATTGATTCACTCCAACATTTGTTTCTAATCGCACAGAAGAAAGGGCTGCGACTTGAAACAGTTGCACGAATCATTCTGTATACCGAGTGTCCTGATTGAAACCAGCCACTGAAACACCTCTATCCTCAGTAATAACAGTGCGGTTCAAGGATTGATACTTCATTGCGAAATAATCGCGTGTAGCAATATCATAAACAATCGTACAATGAATGTACTTGTAGAGGCGAATATAAACACACACGTGTGTGCGTGTATACATAGACATACGAATACGTATGCACCCACGTACACCGACGAACACGCACGTACACGCGCACACAAACACACAGAACGCGGAATCATTATAGGTTACGTTTCAAACATCTGCTCCTCAATAAAACTCCACGTCGTGAAGCCGGTCCGGGTAGTGTCGTTCGTGTTCGAACAGCCGCGCCTCGATTCTTCTTGACTCTCTCTACTCCGAACCCTCCCTCCCTCCCACCTGCCTCGCGTTCCTAACGTACGATACTCCTCTTTCTCTCCCTCTGACCCTCCCGTACGTCCTTCCCTCTCTTGCACCCCGTTCACAAGATACAGGGTAAGTCCTGGATAGTTCGACCGCATTTTCATGCAGTTTCGAGCCCATTCAAACTAATCTTGTAACCTAATTACGGTTTCGCAATATTTCTCGATACGGAATGTACAATGGACTGATATATTTGTCCTACTTAAACGAGGTTAGAGTCACGCTTCAATTTGTTTTCAAGTTACTGTAAAGTTCCCCGCCCACGTTGAAACATGTCGCGATGTACGCGCACTCCTAGGTTTTCATTTAGGTCTTAGCGATGACCAATTACATTTGCATTCGTTCCGAGTTCGACATCTGCAGGAACACAGGCTACATTGGAACGTGTATGATACCGGAGGATCGATCCACGCAACACGCTTCAATGTGTGCAGAGAGCTTAACCCGAAGGCAAATTGATGTTGACGCAGGCTTGACTAAACCTAGCACGCGAAGCCTGCATCGCAACATGTTTGGTCGTGCGAAGGGGGCTTAACGCGAACACAAATTGACGCAGCCTCGCTGAACCTAGGAGTCGACGGCTGCATCGCAACACGTCCGAGCGCGTGTAGGGTGCTTAAAGGGAAGAGAGTCGAGGATTCTCGGACACCCTGTATTTAGCATATTTCGATTTGCCCGAGATACACCGTGGAAAAGAGAAAGATAGAAAAAGAGAGAAAGAGATAGCACAGCCCCGTCTACCTCGTCGACGTCCGGTGTGTGCCACGTGTGGCATGCTGCCTTTCAGACACGAACGGGCCGGGATCGAGCCACATTCCGCGGTGGAGGAGCCGGCCAAGGATGAAAGAAGAGGAAGAAGGAGCCGGCAGCAAGCCGAGGGGATGTAATGCGCCTCGCAGGCCGCGGCGAAGAGGAAGAGACCGGGCACCGGGGGCTCTTCTCGCCGACTGCCGCCTGTGCTCCTCCACTTTCCTTTCCTTTCCTTCCCACCCGAACACCGAGGGGGGAGCACCGGGGGGAAGGGCGGGCGGGAGGCAAAGACAGAGCGACGATGCCCGCGGAGTAGGAGTACGAACGGCAGGAGGAGGAGGAAGCAAGGATACAGCGACGGAAAAAGGAAGAAGAGGAGAAGGACGAAGGGGAAGAAACGAAGAAGAAGAAGAAGCAGAAGAAGAAGAACAGGAAGGTTAAACCCGTACGGGAGAAGGTTGGGGGTGGCGACCTAAGAAGGTCAGAACATCGTATTTCTTGCGGACCCGGCGAGAGTCAGCGCGCCGCGTCATTAAAAAGAAAACTCGTGGGGAGCGCGCCTCTCGCGAGGAGCCGGCCGAAACTCCGCGAAAAATCCGCCTCGAGTCATCGTCCTCTAGTTCGCTCTCTCTTTCTCTCGCTATCTATACCCCTTTATACATAGTTCCAACATGTCTGGGGGATTAAAAGTGCAAACACGTAGACAGAGAATGTTATCCTCTTTTCTTACTTTTCCCGTTACCGAAGTCTCGGTAAGACTTTCGGGTGACAGCATTCTTCTATAGGAACTTCATCCTAGAGTATCGTTTTGGCTTTATCAGGATATCAATGACGCATTGATAACGATCGTTATTATCATTCGTATGTCTTTGTCCCCCCTGATGAAGTCAGTTGCAGCAAAACGGGACAAACTTCCAGCGGGACAAGACTCTCGAGGCACTGAAAACATTAAATCTGTCTTTTCCGTTACCGTTCGCCCCGCGGAATTATTACTCTGCGTCCGCTCGCCGCGGCGCGTCTGGGGGTTGTCCTTGCTCGAAGGTAGCCTCCTCGGTGATTGTTTCACCTGTTCGGTCCCCGGGTAACGCGCCGCGCCGCGCCGCGCCGCGCCGGTCTCGCAACGATCCTGCGCCACGGCAACCGACTCGCCTCGCGATCGAACCTCGTCCGGCCGCGCCGGGATAGATCCTCGCCGCTGATCGAGAAAGTCGTAAGTCAGCGGGAGAAGTTGCTTCTTTTCGTTGCGATCTCTCCCCTTCCCCGCCCCGCTCCCTGCCCCCCTCCCGCGGTCCATCGTGTAGCCGAGGGCACCTGTGTTACCCGAGGTATAACCCGACCATTACCGGGGAATGTTGCCCGAGGGCTAACCCTGGCCCTCGTGTAACCAACCATCGGGGCCCATGGGGTCCATCTTATCCCACTAGAGATTCCCTCCAGTCACGGACGGACCGAGATCTCGCGTCGCTCCGTCTCTCTTTCTCTCTCTCTGCCCGTCTGCCTCTCATTCTCTCGAGTTTTGTTGACCGCCACGCCCAGGAACGAGAGCCTAGGTTCTTGCTATTGGGCAGTAAATAAGTTCAGCTGCGAGTACGATCTAGTTCCGAGGAGTTAATCAAGAGTTATTGGAAAGCCGGGTAGGCGCGATGAATAAGAAGCCAGTACCGGCGGGTTGGAAGATGGGATTGTTATTTCAGTGCCACGCGAAAATAGTGAGAGACAGGCTTAGGGGGATCGTGGATTCGAATAGCTTCTTTCCGGAATTCGACCGAGACGCGGCTCGCGTTGAAACGGGAGAAAACGAAGGGAAAAGAGGGTAGCCGGGAGCACTCGGCTCGAGAAACGACTGGAATTCGGTAACGAACGAGGAGACGGAGACGAGGGGCCGTTCCGTTCGTGGGGATTCGCGCTTCAGGAGATGAAAAAAACCGCGGGGGAACGATCCCCATAAAACCCGGCGGTTTCCCAGAAAGAAACAATGTTCCCTCTCCAAGTTCCGTGGCGCAGCAATACGCCGTAACGGTAATTACACCCATAATCACCCCTGATTGCTGAGAGAGTGCCCCGGTCTCCTCTGGCTTCGCGCTCGCTATCTTTTGCACGAGCGGTCGGCTCCCCGGCTGCTTTTGCCAGCGCCAGGCAGGGAAGAATAAGAAACCGGGACCTGCTCCGGGAGAACCATCGCGAGGGAACTCGCGAAAACGCAACAAAGAATATTCCCGACGAATAAACGCGGGATAGATATGTCGGTCGGTAGGTGCGTGTCGCTGGCGCTCGGATGATTCGTGCCGTGGGAACGGTAAGCGAACGTGTTATTAACGGCAAGAATTAATGGCGCTGTTTGCAGATTCCATCTGACGATTAGAGGCTCGGAAGATGTACTTGTATGATGAATACCCTATTAGAGACGTGCAATTACTATTAACGTGACGCGTTTTGCGTTACTCGATCGTCGCGGGAGTCTCGATTAGATTCTCTCCCGTTGATGGAACAAGACGATCCTCATGGGTTCTCGCATTTTATTAATGGCGAAATAAATCAAACCGACATTCTCGAACACCATTGGAACTCTGAGATAAGAACTCTAGTTCCCAGGAGAGAATCGCGCGACCTCTTTGGAAATTGCATTAGCTCTTACAATATTGCCTCCAAATCTGCAGTATTCCTTTCAGAAGCAGTTAGTCTTAGAAACCGTGGTACCATGTTAGAAACTATGATATTGCCTTGAGAACTGCAGTGTCGCTTCGCAAGCAACAGTTAAAGTTACAATTCATTTATTTCGAAAACAAGTTTCCAGTCATACCGAACGTATAAAGGGAAAACGAAGCACGAATATCGCGAGAGCAACTTCGGTGCCGCTCGAACGAAGATGAGCGAGCTTCGTCGCCGCGTTAACGCGCCGAAATCGTGTCCGGGGCTTATCCGGGGCGTTATTACACGCCTGGTAACGAAGCGGGCCCCGCGTTACCTCGCGGAAGACAGATGGAGTTCCGTTGAACGGGGGATAAAATGTGGCTTCCACCTAGCAGTATCGCTACCACGGGAACGACGGCGTCGTGGTACCAGCAGCAGCGCCACCAGCGAGACCGCGCCACTCCTCCACTGGAGGCGACTATCTGGACCTCATCGCATATTTCATCCCGATCAAATTATTCCGAGGAACAAAACACGTCGGGCCACGTCGAACAGCGAGAGAACGTTGCTGGTTCCCTTTTCGCCCAGCGACGGGATACGGGGTTACATGAAACCTCTCGATCCGGCCACCGTAGTCAACGGAAACGGAGAAACTCGAACGAGATTATCACCCTTCGTCCGTGAATCGTCCTAGCAACCTTATCTACTGATTTCATTGATAACGACTCTCGCGAATTTCCCTTTTAATTGCTTGATTTCGAGGGTCATTAGTTAATCAAACTTTCGCATTTCAAATACAACATTGCGAAGAGATAATAGAATTATTTAGACATCAACAAATTCTTTCTGTTTTCAATGGTATAATTTATCATCCTACGCTGAAGGTTCTGTATACTATAAGAAATTTTCTTCCAGTTTTTCACAGCGGAACTCGTATTAATGTTAGAATCGTATTTAGTTCCGATATAATTACGTTATCATAGATGACTAGAATAAACATTGATAAAACAGATAGCTGTATCAAGTCGAGTGGTGATTGAGAGCCACCTCTCCACTGCAAAGCGTTAACAACGACATTTCGAAGGATTAAGAGAAGAAAGAAGGAAAATCGGCGTACCGTCGCCGTGGGCATCGAACGACAGGCTCGCCAATTGATAGAAGAAAAGGAGAGTCGAACCCGGGGACTGCTAATATATCGGCGACGCGAACCCAGAAACTGCCTGCCCAACATTCCTTCCTGGATGCGCGTTCCTTCTTCTCCTCCTCTGTTCCCTTCTTCCAATCCTCCCCGTCCCACCATCCGGAGTCTCGCCGCCATACTCTCTCTCTCTGTCTCTCCCTCTCCCCGCACCCCTCGCACGAAGTACACAAGCCGGGGGAGAGGGAGGGAGGGCAGGATGTGCTGCCGGGGCCCGACATGCACGGGGCTTCATTAGCGTTCGCGTAATATAAATCAAACGACGACGCGTTTTAATTTATAAAACGCCATTACACCTTATGAATGACCCATTCATGTGAGAGGCCTCGCTTCGCGGACACGTGTCCCCGTTGTTACGACCACGAGGGTCGGAAAGGGAGAGAGAGCCAGGACGTGGAGAGAGGTTCAGAGGAGAGAGACCGAAACGACCGATGAGGATGAACAGCGTTGAACGGGGAAAGAGTGCAAGAGAGAACGAACGAACGAACGAAAGAAAGAGAGAAAGAGAGAGAGAGAGAAAGAAAAGGAAAGAAGGAGAGCAACTCGGGGGACGGGTGGCCAGAGGTTTAGCGAATAAGAAAGGAGAGGGAAGATGGGGAAAGGACGTCGAAAAAGAAGGCCCGTGGAGGGACAAAGAGGAAGGGCAAACGGAACGCAAGCCGTGTCTTCCACGAGGAATTTTCTCTCATGAATCGACGATGATTCGATCCTCTTCGAACGGAAACGCCAAAACGGAAGAGCAGCACGCAGTCGACGGCGATGAAGAAAAGCCTAGGAATGCTCGAGGAGGGAAGAAAAAGAGTAAAGAACCAGGAGAAAAGAAATTCCTCGAGGAACGGGGCTCGACGTTCGGCAATTGGTGCGAGGAGGTGTGCTGGCTCGCGAGAGAGGACCGAGAGAGCCGACGGAGAGAGATCGGCATGTATAATGGAGGGGTAAGGGAAGGACGTTGAAGCCCTGTTGTGACGCAGCCTTAGCTCCATCGAGGTATATACCCACTCTGGACCTGCCGGGGCCCATTCTCTGCTCGCTGCCCGGCTACTCCCACCCCGTGCCGCTGCTGCCCGCCGCCCCTCCCCACCACACCGCCTCCCTTCCGCCCTTCCGCCACTGAATCCCTCGGTCCCGAGGTCCTCGCGTCTCCACCACCGCCGCCGCGCGCGCGCACACCGCTTCCACTCGCCGCCTCCGTCCCGCGCGTCGACGATTCCTGTCCTCAAAGTCCTCCTTCCACATTCCTGGGTCCCGAGTCGCCGCGCCGCGCCGCGCCGCGCGGCCGGAGACGCTTGGGCGGGAGGTGGAATACGAGAGGCCCTATACAAATCACCGGGCTACCGTCTTACCCAGGCTCATTCTTTCTCCTCCTTTCTCTCTCCTTTCCATTCCGGTCTGCCGTCCTCCCTTACCTCCACCCTCTCGCTCTTTCGCTCTCGCTCTTTTACTCTCGGCAGCGTCTTCTTCTTCTGCTTTTTCTTCATCTTCTTCTTCTTCTGCCTTTTCTTCATCTTCTTCTTCTTCTTCTTCTCCTTTTTCCTTCTCTCTGTACCTCTATCCCTCTCGATCCAAGCTATTATCTCTCTCATTTATCTCGCGTTCTCTCTCTGTTCTGTTTCTCTCTCTCTCTCTCTCTCTCTCTCTCTCTCAAATTTATCTCGCGTTCTCTCTCCCTCTCTCTTCCTTCCTCTTCCCACTGCTTCCTGTCCTGTCGTCCGTCTCCCTCGCGCAGTCCTCCCGCTCCGCAACCCTCACTGGCCTCTTCGTTCTCTCTGCCCTGTATAATACTGCAGGCACGAGGGGTGTGCCGCCGCCGGTCCTCGTTCCACCATCGGCCTGCGTCCACCTCCGGCCCGTTGCCGGGCTCCCCTGTTACCTCTCCGGCCTCATCCTCGCCACCGATCTCTCCGGGGCCCTTCTTCCTCCACCACATCGCGCACTTTCATATCCCTTCTCGGTCGGTCCCCTTTTTTCTCCTGTCGTGAACAACACGCACCTCTCGACCCTCGGTCGCTCGCGCGCGCGCACGCACGCACGCACCGCGCGTTGACGCCCAAAAAATTTGACGTTTCGTATAAATTACCCGCCGCGCCGTATGCGCTGGCCCCGACCGGCCCTGCTCGGGGCCCGTCTCCGGGCTGACTGCGACGTCCGGGGCCCGATCGCGAATAGTTACCAGCGGATGTTTTCATTTTTCATACTGGTATGAGAATTCGAACGGAATTCATGGTTTCCCCGTGAATTTCGATTTCGACGTCACGGGGCCCAATCAATCCAAGGGTTCACGGGATCCTCCGACGGGTAATTTCGCTGATGTTCCTCATCGTCGGTACAGGACCAGCAACAGGCCGCGGGCGAACCTTTCTCGATATCTATTTTTAGTGGGACCGTCCGGGCCCAGACGGTAGTGATTACAAAATTACAGCAGCGATTGGTCCGTGTCATTTCACGGCCACGGGGCAGACGGTGGGGGACGGGTGGAGGACGGAGAGGACTACCAGGAGGGACGAAACTGTAGGGGCTGAAGAGAAATGGGCAAGGGATAAAAAGACCAGCGCAACGACAAAGAAGGAGGAGAAGAAGGAGGAGAAGAAGAAGAAGAAGAAAAAGAAGAAGAAGCAGAAGAAGAAGCAGAAGAAGAAGAAGAAGAAGAAGAAGGAGAAGAAGAAGAAGAAGAAGCAGAAGAGGAAGCAGAAGAAGCAGAAGACGAAGTAGAAGAAGAACAAGAGGAAGGAGAAGAAGGTAAGATGGTAACGTCGCCGCGAAGATGAAGAGAACCAGGCGAACATCTACCGTGGTGCTTAGAGGATCCCCGGGGAGAAAAAGAGGTCGGGGCCCGAAACGTCTAGAGGGAAAACAGATGAAGAAAAACGCGCGCGCCAGGTAGAAAACAAACGAAGGGAACCGGCGAGAGTGCCAGATGAGGTCCTAGTGGCCACAGGGTATGGTTCGCGGACGCCGGAGAGAAACGGCGAGCACGATAGAGGGAAAGAGAGTCGGTGCGCTGGGAAGGGGTACACGGACAACGCACACAACGCTCCGGCAACCGACGCGGGCACGCATGCATGCATGCAGGGGTGTGAGCGACCTTTTTCTCTTTGTTTTGGCTTTTCAGAGATGCATTTTTTTCCTGTCGTGGCATGGCTCGCGCGCCTCAAAACCCGCCAGCTCGGGCCACGCCGTGATGGGGCCCCGCTGGAATGTTAGGAGGGAGGGGTTCCGCGCCGCGCAGGGCCCGGCGGAGGTCCAAGAAGGGTCCGCGCGGCGGACGGGTGGGGGTACCAGTCGGACCGGCTTGTCATGACTGGTAGGAAGGCAAGAGAGTAGAGCGAGGGGTGTAGTGGTGCCAAGAGTGTTCGGCGAGGGGGGACGGGGCGCGCGGTGGTGAGGGCACCACGGAAAGGAGGGAGGAGGGAAGAGGGGCACGGACGGCTCGGAAGCAACGGGCCCGGCGAGAGGAAGAAGACTGCGATATGCAGAAAGATTTCAAGATTAGTCGAGAGTTTCTGGACTACTCGGACCCCGCCGGGCATGAATCTTTATGCGGGTTCGGTGTGTGCTTTCTCTCTCTTTCGTTATACATCTTGCTCTACGTTCCTTTTTCTTTGTCTAGCGCTCTCTCTCTCTCTATCTCTCTCTCTCTCTCTCTCTCTCTCTCTCTCTCTCTCTCTCGTCCCCTCTCTCTTTCTCTCTCACTCCAGCTCGCTCTCTAGCGTCTAGGACACATTCTCCACGGACCTTCGCGGACAGACAGCAACGATTTTGGATCGGCCGGGGAATAGCGGACCGGACGACGGTGAAAGTATCTTTAGCGTTTGGAGGTCCTTTCGTTTTTCGTGCTGAGAGCTGGGCATGGTTCGCGCGATTTGACTCGACCAACGCTGTTTTCTTTTGTGATTCACTTTAGGGAGGAACTCGTGGGCAGACGTTCCTCCGCGGTTCTGCGTTGTGCCGTGTTTATGGCGATTTAGGTGTGATCCTTTTGCTCCAAGCGTATTAGGGTGTTGCGATTAGGAAATCCTCCTAGCCCCAATGTTCTCACGTCCGCTACACTATCGCTTTACTAAAATAAAAACATGTCGATCATACCAGTGACGTATCAACTTGATTCATAGCTTTTTCAATTTGACGCCTACGAGGTGCCCGCGAAGCGATCGCTAACACGTGAACAATAAGGTAATCGACATCTCGTTAACTCGATCGAGAAGCAGTAGTTCTCAAAAATTCCAATCGATAATCATTGACATTAAAAATCGGATTTTTCGGAGCCCGGTAAACGCTGGCGTCAAAATGCAATTATTCGGAGGCCGGTAGGTAAAGTGTTAAGCGGAAACTGTCCGAAGAGTGCCAGCGGAACATCGGCCCGCGTTCCGAGCGGGAATCGAATCGGATTCCAAATCAGCTCCATTGTGTCACGCTCGTTCCTCTCTTGAAAGACGAACAGCCTTGAGCCGGATTGGCCCGGGGCCGGGTCCAAAAGTCGGGTCTGTCAATCGTCCAGCTAACGACTGGGGCCCCGTCACGAAGTAATCTCGACCGAACAGCCCGAGAGGCTCTCGACGGTCGCGACGCGGAGGATTCGTGCGCGCGCGCGCGATCCCTCGCGAAACGCAACACCTAATGACTCGCGTGAGCATCGGTAACCCGATCTACTCACGGAGGAGGTTAAAAACTGGCGCGCCGTAATTCGAGGCGGATACGCTACCCCGCGAGTCATTCACGATGCTCACTGGGCCCGTCCGACCGCATTTCGTCCGTTAAACGGCCGGATCGACGGAAAACGGGGCACAGTTCCCCGCGAGGGGTCGTCGCGCGGTCCTCTGGGATAACTCGTTGATTGATGGTCGCCGATCACCGGCGATTCGGAATTGCTTGAAGACAATTGTATTAGGTCGGCCAGAAGGTCTCGTCGAATTTTCAAATTTTCAAACGGACAAATTTCACTGGATTATGTTAAATTTCGTTGAACTACGCGTTGCGGATTTCATTCGAGAACTTTCTATTTCGGCTGTGTTCGACCTATTCGCGATATTTATTAGCGCATTATAATATAAACGCCGTATTGAGAAGACGGCAAGAATTTTTGGCCAACCTAATCATATGCGGACTGTGGATCGTTATGCAAATTGAAGTGTTTAAGGACATAATTAGAAACATAAACTTGCAATGGAAAGTAGCTTTTTCTTAGTGCTGTAAAAAGCACTGCACTTTGGATATTTTATGTATTTTTTCCGTGTCACGCGATCTGCAATATTGCAGTCTCGAGGTTCTCAAAAAATGCGTGTAAGTTTGTAGTCCGATAATATGTGAGATGATTGACGTCGAATAAATATGTTTGATATTGTAAGTGATTAGATAATAGCGTAGTATAAGGACCATGATACCAAATAATTAGTAATTGTTTCTGCTTATTCTTGCCACGAAGAAACGATTGCCTAAATAGAACCCTCAACATTCTCGCAGCAATCAACGTGTTAACGCGTTCGGTTTAAATTGCGAAAGGATCAATCACGGTCAAGGTCTAATTAATTTAACAGAAATTCCAAATCGGAAGGGGATTCACTCACCGGAAAGTATTGCCAGGCCGAAGAGTTCGCAGTCTCGCATGCCCTGCTGGCCGAGAAGCATGCATGTCTGCGCGTAGACTTCCTTTACTCTCGACTTCGCCTAAAAAAAAAGAAAAACGAAAAAAAAAACCTACACAAATTGGAATTGATTGAATGTAACACGATTCGGGTATCGGGAACCGGGAAACACTGGAATCTTCGACAAAAAACAGCGGAACAACTTCGAAGTGTCCTAGGAGTCGATTAAAAAAGAAAGTTAATCTTCGTTATCCCCGAAAATCTCGCGAACACAGAAAACTCGCACTGGTCATGTCGCGTTGGTTGCAGAAAGCGGCAAACGTGGAATAACATTTTTTCCTTCCTAGCTCCGTTTTCACAATTGGATCTCAAGTTTTCAAATCGAATCTTTTCGAAGCAATCGCGATACTATAAATCAAAAAATTTTATTCCACCTTTTCGCATGATTTTTTCGCCTGGAACAGTCTCCTGCTAATGAAATTTATCTGTGAACGATCAATCTGGATTCTCTCGAAGAGAATTCGAATTGACAACCATTTTATTCGATGCTTTTCAAAAAACCACTTTTTCTGTGCATCTCTCTCTCTCTCTCTCTTTCTTTCTCTGTTTACGCGTGGCATCGGTTAGGAGAGACTTTGTATACCGGCGGACGAATTTCGATGAAGTGTTATAGTCGAGGTTACGGCGTGTGGTAACACGCTGGAATTCTGCAACGTGCACGCATGTAATAACAATGCGTGGATGGATGAATATTGCAAACGGTGAAAGCGTACCGCATACCATGCTCGTTACGACCGTAGTAGCTCGCGAACTTACTAACGCTGGGTGTCATACGTCGATCAAAGAATCTTTCGCGGAATATATCTCCCTGGTCGTAAAACGTTTTCACTTATTCCTGACATGTACGAGGATTTAACGCGTTCACACCGGCGTGCACTATCGGTGGTACATCGATCGTTCACAAGAATAAAATGAGTTAACACAGATAATTATCTGATTTATCAAATTATTTGAACATACTGAACTGAACATGTAAGAAAAGAATATTCTTGTCATTACAATGTCGCCTTGATATTGTTACGATGCACGATCAAACGTATAAAAACATGCCGCGACGTGAACGTATTAATTATTCATTGAAACTTTTGGAATGCCTTGATAAACGAGATTGCTCATCTGGAATTCCAACATCGATGTTTCACCTTCGAGTCGTTTCTGTTTTAACGCTAACACTCGTGAAGCAAAAAATGCTAATGTCCACCCTCGAACCTGTGTTCAAGCTGAAGACTAAGTACCGACACCAAAGTGTGTTCCGTTCGATTTAAAGAGCAGAAGAAAAGAATAGGAATCACATACATTAAAACTGATCGGTGTCTATTATTAAAGCGGAAAACGACGATGAGAAAAGAAAACGATTATTTCACGAAGGCGGGGCGCGACAGGTGAAAAATCGCTTGCGCAAAATTTACGCACAAACTATCACGCCGTGACGCAAAAAGGAATGTGTCGAAGATAATGTGCCGTTTCGAATTGAATCGCAGCAACCGGACAGCGTCAATTTATATTCCGCTGTTTCTCAATCATCGTCCATATCTCATTCCAAGCTAAACAGCCGCCGATACAAATAGCTCTCCGCGAATTGCTCCGATTTTTCTCGTCCGAGAAAAACGCACGTCCGCTTCGATATCGACAATTATCCGGCTGGATGAGCAGCGTGTCTCGAGGAGCGGCAGCATCTGAAACGACCCGTGAGCTGAAGCCACTCGCGATATTTTGCAAGAACGTGAATTCTTCTCGATTGTGATACACGCGCGTACACCCAATTAAACCACTCGTTGGCCAAATCGATTAATCCCAAAACAAACGATATAAAAAAGTGAAACAATGGTATTATCTTACTTCGTTACAGCACAAGTTTAATTCAATGCATACATGAAATGCGTAAAGCTGTATATTCTTGAAGCAATTTTCATTATGATTAATATTTTCGCGTAGCTAAGAGAATGGTAATCGAAACCGATAGCAAGGAAACTTATTTTAAATATAGGCAGTTAACCCAATCGATCGTTTCGACGATCAAATTTAAAACAATTCGAAAAGTGCAGTTAACCGATTTCGCCAATGAACTGCACAATTGAATCTCTCTTTCCTTTGTTCTCTCTCGTTTCTTCCTTTTCCTTTTCTTCTTTCCGTCCGTCGAGTGAAGTCTTTATATTGTCGATACGTAGGTGAATAAATGCATGCGACACGCTGATCGGTTAATTGCCGATCTCGCAAGGTGATCCTTTTTTCCGATCGTATTTCTTGTCCGACTGTATAGTACTCCCATTATCCTTGTCCGAGGAATGTTCCGAGTTTCCCATTATACACTTGACGCATCGGCGAACGGAGGCTTATTATACAATGTGTAACAAACGTAAAGGACACCAGGCTCGCGGACTAATGGAGCATGAAATTCTGATCGACGGAGAACGAGTTTCGATAAATTTCTGCCGCGGGACGCTCTTCCATCGTCGTTGCACCGCGGATATTCGACGCGTTCACGCGCGATTCGATCGGACACGATGAAATTTCTGCTACAATCGAGTTTCTTGCTATATTTTTCAGTCGTTCGGAAGCATCGAAGCTCGATATATGCTTCGAAATTACCTCTTCGCGAAGCATTTCCTCACATTTTTTCGAGGAAATCAAGAAACGTGTTATTATATTATATTCAATGAAACTCTAGTACGCGTTGTTCGTA
The DNA here is from genome assembly GCF_051020985.1 of Nomia melanderi. Taxonomy (NCBI): domain Eukaryota; kingdom Metazoa; phylum Arthropoda; class Insecta; order Hymenoptera; family Halictidae; genus Nomia; species Nomia melanderi. The sequence goes on from NC_135008.1 coordinate 7,401,623, forward strand.
ATACCCGCCTATTTTCTGTCATGTCTTTCATTGGATTTCGTTTTATTAAGACGCTCGTTATTTTATCAGAAAGCAAAGAGTACAATCGGGAAAGAAATTTCTATGTAGAGGATTTCAAGAGAACCTGCAATTTTGGATGTCTGGAGGAAATAGATGGTATTAAGATCTTTGTCATCTACGTGTCTTGTAAGCTAACATTTTTATGAAGAAAATTATGTTCGCGTATTTGTTTGCTATCTGAGATTACAAGTTCAATTTAACGAGTGATGCCTTCGCCGATTCGGAACGAAGTTTCAACACGCGTTGCTCGCGGCGACGTTCCGCCGGCCAACATTGTTGGCTGTTGTTATCTGTCTATGTCACTCATATCGCCAGAAATTTTGCCATCGAACGCGGCGAAACTGCTTCTACCGGTTCTACACGCGCGCCAGGTGTAGCGATACGCGTTTAATCCGGTTGTAGTCGCCGAGTTTTTAAATTCACGTGACGCGATCCATCGTGTAAGCCATTTCTGTCATCGCGCAGAACGCCGTACGGCTGAAACGAATTTGTTAATGAACCGAAAGGTTTCCTCGACTTCTTAACATTAGCAAGGACTGTGGAACACTCGAATCGATTGTCTTGTGATTTCTTCTATAAATTAGAAGAGTGAGTTTAATTAGGTTTAAATTCAATTATATTTTTATTCGCGTATTATTACATCAATTCATTTAATAACTTCTCTTTCGAGAAGATAATGAAGATCGTATAACAGTCGGATGAATTGCTTGGAAACATTTCCAACGTTTATGGTTTCCTGAAGAAAATAAGAAAAAACAATGGAAATATGCGTCGCCCATCGGAAGCTTTAGGCCATTGATAAAATAGGAAACGGAAAACAAAGTAAAAAATACAGTAGTATGTTATTTCCTGTGTTCAACGGATTTTCTTTGTCGTATCTAAACTGTCTTACGATTCAGCAAGCGGTAATAGCTATTTGGTTTTCCTCCTCAATTTATATACCTCGAACGGTTTTACGGATTATAGGATTATCCTATTTAATATTATTTTATTGCAGCTCGAGGGCCGTAATACTTCATCTTCCCATTAGCTAATTAACTTCCCGTGTTGAAGTTCTCATTAAGAAGAAGGGGGTAATTCCGACCGGAGGGACATAAAATAATCTAAAGCGGTAATTAGCAATAAATATGGATTATTAATTGTAATCTTGTCATTTTTCCACTGCTACGCGTGCATGTGCGTCGAGTCGTGACGTACAAAAGTTCATCAAACGTCATTTTAACAAGGAACAAAAAAGGAAAATTGAATAACAGTAACTAAACATCGAAACCATCGAGACACAAGAAAAAAAGAGGAAAGTCAATGAGAATGAAAAAGAAAAGGTAAGGAAGGGAAAGAATCGTTTCACGAGTGTTTCGACAACTTTATCACGTGTCGTCGAATGGGCACATGGGCGAGGGGGTGGGAGACGCATCGTAACGCGGAGACCGCAGTGATAAATGCCGCGAACGTAACGCAGCGGGCCCAGAGAGTGAACGTCTCCCTCGGGCCCGAACGTTCTCCATCTCTCTCTCTCTCTCTCTCTTTGTCCTCTCTTTTGCCTATTAACGAGCGAGCGAAAGAGTTCACCCGACGCGACGCGACCGATAAAAGGCCATATTATTTTCCACGATTAGAAAGTTGCCTGATGTAACGCGAGCTATCCCGGTCCACGGGAACCGGTTGAAGTTCCGCTACGCTGGAGCATCCAGGGATACGACGACGCACGTTCACCCGGAGCGATAAAACACGCGGGGCGCCCGGTTGAGAGCCACTGGCCGCGGACACGGTCTTCGATCGAAAACAGTAAACCACTGATTATTGGGAGCTTCGGAATTTATTGTTTAGCGGTTGTCACATTGGATGTTCATCGAATTGTTTCGTGCTAATGCTGAATGTAATTCGATAAGAAGCTTGAAATGATCCATCGCGAAGATTGCGGAACCGTGGCCAAAGGGAAACTGTTTCGCCTTGGGAAGCTAGTAATGGTTAAAAAAGGAAATTACTGAATATGATGAAAGTTATTCGCAACCTAAGAATATGGATCAATGTTGCCAAACTGAAAATTGACTTGATCCAAATCGAAAATCGACTATCCATCTTCGATTGACACATCGCAGACCTCGACAAAACGAATTTTAGCGACAGTAAGCAAGTCAAACGAGAAAATTGAAAACTATTCGATGTGCAAGTGATCGCGAGTGGTGTAATTACTGCTGCAGCTTTCGGAACAGTGGTAAATTTAACAATCGCTGCGATGAAATGAGAAGAGCAGTGAAGCCGAACTGATTCAAGGACGATAAACAACGACTAAATGAAATACAGTATCTCGATGGCAGTATTCCGACTATTTCCTGCAACTGAGCGACGACAATGCTTAAAAGCAATGATCTCTCTTTTCTATCACCTAGGATCACAGAATCGTATTTCCTCTGAGAAGCGACAGGGGTCGGAAATGACGTACCACCAGCAATTTGCAGAGTATGCCTCCCTCGCTAGTAGTCGCTGCGGGATCTCGACGCGCGTCTATTATCGAGGCACTACTGTGATCGAGATACCGTAGACGGAAACGCTCCTCGGTACAATTGCGGCCATTTTAAGCGTTGCCTCGGAGGGAAAGGGCCCCTCATAAATGCTCACGGTGGAATGCGCACGCCGAGGTAGCGGAACAATTTATCGCCCCGTATCGAATATTTCGAGTCGCTCGCCGCATTCCGGCGCCGATCTTGTCCGCACCAAATCTCTACGGGCCACCATAAAATATCCGCTGGAACAGCCTGTCCGCTCAGATTTACGGTCGATCCTATCGGGCCCGCGTTTCACGATTCCGGGCCCGGCGACCGGGCCGCGGGATAGATACTAGCAAGGATCGACGAAAATATCCGTTCCCGGATGGATCCTTTTTTTCGTGGCACCCCGGAGATTTCTCGTCCGACCCGAACGTCGATGGACCACCAGAAACACCGGAAATATAGTTTGGACGATATTGGGGAGTATCGTTTTATTGATGTGGATGTGTATTGATCTATGAGTTATACGTGAATTTATTATAAGTGTATTATGTATATACGCTGTCTATATAGTTATATAGCTGTATATTTATATTTTTATAGATTTTCCATTTTCCATGAAAAATCTCCAAATATGAGGAGATAGAAACATTCAGACATTTCAGCTACGAAGCCGAACACGTGAATCGGAGTTGGCAAGATAAAAATGAAGACGCAGATGTTTAATGTAATATATTCAATTCTCCGAGCGTTTTTCTCGGAATGCTTCCGACTTAACGACAATAAATACGGAGCGCGCGTGTTTTTACACGTCAGTAGAACAAATTATCGTTTAATAAGGCAGAGCAATAAGAAGTTTAATAATGCCCGAGGAAGTTTTTGCTTCGCTCGTATCGCGATAGAAATGTTAATAAAATAAAGACGTTATTCCGTTCGATGCCGATTCCTGGGAATCGATCCGAGAAACCTTGATTTGCATAGATGTCTGTGGAATGATGCATCGGGCAGCAATTATTCTCGTCGATACAGTATAACGTATAAACCCGTGAAACTGCATAAATATCGTCGTCACGATTAAACTGTCCGCTCCGCGTGTTTGCGGCAGGCACGGTTCAAATGAAGGGAAACAAGGAGAGGAAAGGAGGCAACGAAGAAAAAAGAGAACAATGAAAGACAGAAACGGTGATAAAGGTTTCAATTAAACTTAACGGAAACCTAATTGTCCGGCAGACCCGGCGGAGTTGCTCATCGAGATAATAAGTAGACTGTGGATTTAACGTGTTTATAATGCCCCCGATTGTGGAAAATATAATTAAAGAGAAACCCCGATCGAAAACTTCGTACGGCCCGATCTTATTTCTAGTCTAATAAGTCCCGTAATGAGGAAAGTAAAATTCAATTTGATTTCTGCGTTCGCAAATCATTCCGCGGAGGAGCGCCGGCGCGTTTGCATAAGCATTCGCGGTCCGGCAACAAGTTTCTATTGAATTCCAGCTCTCTGAAATCAGTCCATGAAAAATGCGGATTCGCATTAACACTCGCAGTCCAAGGATAATTAATCACGGACGAGATCCCGTGGGAAATTTATGCGTGCCGGCGAGTTGATATACCGACCGATCGTTGTATGCAAATTTGCAAATCCCGGTATCCTGTTCGGATACCAAGATGTAATTGTTCCAAATTAAACGATACTCGTCTGTGGATTCTTTTACCCGTGTCAGTGTACTTTATCGCGGTGTATCTGTACCTTTGTTCTATGGGTATATCTTTCTATCTTCAATTTTCCGCGTTACTGTTGTCTCATGAAATTCCAGATGAGAAACAACAATAGACACGAGGATCTTTCGTCGAACGGGAAAACGGAGAGCCCGCCGAACCGTCCTTCCGATCGGTGATTCGATTATCGCGTAATTATCATTCTACCGGCGCGGAGCAATGAATTATCAACGAACCGGTCGACGAGAAAGTAACAAATAAAGTTAACGCGTTAATGACCGGGGTCGTCCTGACGCTTCGGTCGTGTCGCGCTATTCAAATTCGGCCGACACGACTTCTCGCGCGGCCTTCGAAAGTAATTTTCTCGGTGACGCGCCACGTTTTACTAGCACAGTGGCCGCCGATGATCGGAGCTTCTGAATTGCTTAAAAGGAATTACAATAAAAGCAAAGTGATGTAGAATGAAAACATTCAGCGATGTAAATAAACTAGATACTAGCGTAACTTAAAGACTGCAATTCCAAGTAATTACCAACTATTTTTAACGCCATTTGTCCTCGTTATGAAACAATAAGCGATATTACACAAAACGCTAAGAATTCTTGTGGCAGACAATCTCCTCACACATTGGAGGTCACCGGTGATACCCAATCAAATCAAATTACTATAATTCACTCGATTAAACAATGGTTATTTGAAAACTTGTCTATATTCAATGAACCCCTATGATTTCTTTCACAACTGCGCTCGACATAGATACTTTATCGCTAATGATTTCATAGAAAAACACAAAAATTCGAAGGTTATTCCGTGTCTACGTTGATTTTAGAGCTCCAAGATTGATAATGGACAAGCAATATTTCTTTCATATAAAAAATAAAGAAGTAACATTTAGATTTGTCGAATTCATTCGATGATATTCATCGCGAGTCTAACACGATGTTATAAGACAAATGGTTAAATAAGTGAATATTATATCTTTTCATGTTGTATATGAGTCGGTCAGAAGCCAATGCGGTTAAGTCCATTTTCTAACATTTTCTGTGTTTTGTCAATTTTAATGAAATAATATCCTTTTTAGTTATTAAAGAATTTACTCGTTTCTTCGTTCCTTCTAAATCAGAAAGCCCTTCTTTTTACAGCTACTGAATATGTTACATAATCACTTCAGAAGCGAAAAATTATACAAATCTCTTAATTATGCAAAAACTTTGTATAATGCATCATTATGTGGAATCTGATAGAAAAATACTTTTGTCCCTTGGTTTCTCGATTAGATTAGTTACATTAGTCGCAACAAACATCATCCATATTTTATCAAAGAGTGTCGAATGTCTCCAGCAAGAAACTTTCGAGTGCAAAGGATTAATTTTCTCAATTTCTCTGTTCTGCACTTAACCGCAGTTTTCTCGGCGACTCATTCTATGCGTGAATATTCTCGCTGCTCGTCGATGATATCGATTCAGAATCCTCCGATTCCGTTCGTTCGCCTCGCTTCGACAACCACCGGAGCCCAAGCTGCAGTCCGTTCGCCGCGGGTCACCCGTTATATAAGGCAACGCTTCCAGCCGATCGGCATAACGAGGCTAGGCTCTTCGGACGGCCGTGATTTCATAGCAGGGCAACGCATGCGGGACCACGCAGGCAGAACGAGGAATTTCCTTGGCAACCGGGAATTCAGTTTCGCGGTTACAAATGAGCCCGGCTATAATTAGGGAGATGGTATCGTGTGAGAATGGTGCGGCGCGCCACGCCGCTGCGCCTTGCGTTCGGGCCGCGCGAGAGGATGGTCTGTCTAACGACGCGAGGAGGCAATAGCCTCGAACCGAGCGAAATCGACGTCGCGTTGCGGGAACCTTGACATTGAAACTGTAAACCGCGTCCGAGAGAATCCTGGACTTATCGCTGAACCACGGTGCCGTATCGTAAACCATCGCACTAGAACTACCGAGCAGTTAAATCGACCTTCGTTCGTTTCTACGAACCATACAAGTGCATTCGTTAAGATATCGATCAACGTACATTTTAATTCGCCTAATCAGCTGTTTTAATCGTCTCTTAAAAAACTATTTGTCTCCTCAATAACTATAGAAGAAGAATCTAGGAATCAGTCACTTAGACTTATTCAGTTCTAGCGTTAAACGACGTTTACACGTGACCAGCGATTTCCTTGAGCACCGATCTAGTAATTTAACAATCCCGCTTGAAACTAGCTCGATAAATCACAAAATTACCAAATCGTTAGATACGTTTGAACCTTAAACCGGCCTCGATCAATAACACACCGCTGCAAACCGAAGATACATTACAGCGATTGCTACCTTAGCTCTCTGCTACCGCGTAAATCCATCAGCTGTCTCCGGCACGTCAGCTACGAAATTCGTTTCTAAATCTACACAGGAAGCTGCGTCAAATCGATGCAATCATCGACGAATGTTCTTAGCACCGCGGCGAAAAACCGAGAATTCTTCGGATCGCAGGGGGCTAAGCGTTTTCCCACTTTTCCCTGGTGAGAAACGGCGTATCAGCGTTCCCGGTCGTATTCGGTTTCCGCGAGAATCCGCGAGGCTCCGCAGGAATTCCAGCGCGCGAGGAAGAAACGCACACTCGCTCGCTCGCTCGCTCGCTCGCTACAATGTACCCCGTGCACACATGCATTGGCGGGGGAGGGACGGAGCGAGGGGCGCGGAATTTTTTCCTTTTCAATTAACCATTCTAGTACCCGGCGGTTCGTGCACGCTCGCAGGTTGTAAATGACCGTTGCCGCGGACAAGGCAGGTGCATGTACCTTCGCACGCCTTAATATATCGACTGGTATATACCATATACGCGGAGAGTTTCTCCCCGCATCGGTTATTCCGTTCTCGCACGCCCACGCCGAGGATGTAACTAATCGCATTCCACGATTAGAAAATCCGGGCGTGCCTAACCCTCCCTTCTTTCTCTCTGCCTCTCTTTCTTCCACACGTCGCAGCGCGATGCACACGTACCGATAAAACCCTTGGCATTTCGCGAGCATGCACATACACAGTGAAACGCGCGCGCGCGCGTGGGTTCCTGCGCTCATCCCTCGAGATTCGCGACACGCCGAAACATTTTTTCGAAGCTTTCGAGACGTGGTTTGATTTCCTTCCTACGTTTTCAGCGATTTTCCTTGGAATTGTCTGTGATATAACGACATTGCTGAGAAGTCATTTTAATTTTATGCTTGTGGGAATTTCCAGTTTTCCTGTGTGCGTGTAGGAAACGTTTCAGATGCACGTCAGACTCAATATACGATTCCGAGAGGTCACAATGTTCGTTCTAAACGATCTGGAATCGAAGCTTTGACCCATCTGGGAATTCTACTGTTAAACGTACGACCGACAAAATGTTAAAAACCGGGTCGTCGTTTTCTTTTCATGCCCGGTAGTCACGGAGGCGGTCTATCGGAGGAAGCGCGTGGCCACGATCCATGGAACGATTTTCTTTTCTTTTATTCTATCGTTAATCCTCGTGTCCCGTTCGTTTTTATAATCGTGCTCGTGCTCTCGGAACCGGTGGGCTTAGATGCCCAAGCCTAAATAATCTCGACGAGGCGCCGCGGTGCAATGTTCTTTCCTTTTTCTCCCGTGGCTTGCTTTCGATTCCCGAAAAATCGGAGGAAACAACGCGGCGGAATTTAGACAAAAACGAAGAAACTCGCGCGAAAAACATATGTCGTTCCTGGTTTTTGAGTTCGTCGAATGTACACGTTCCCCGAAACACAACGCGAAACTCGGAATAATTGTTACAAATAATCCTTCACAGCGTTTGATCCTTTGAGGTTCGAATTATGTTACACGAATCTCTAACCGGACATCAATCTATTCAACCGTGAATGTAACAACCAGTAATCTGATGTATTAGCACATTTGTCCGTTGATTCATTTAGGGAGCACGAGTATATACGGTTTTGCGTCGATTCGATCAAAGTAGCGTTGACACGGGATAAACTAAATCATACGCGACATTGAAACAACCGTGTGTACACGAACAGTGTCTTCAAGCATCTGAAACGCGCGATGCTCGTCGATTTCTCGTGCGAACGGGGAAAAAATCAGCGTTGGTTCGCGAATTTCCATAAGCCTCCGCCGACGGTAACGTTACGTATCTCATTAAAGGATAATACCGAACCCCATGGAAAATACATGACTCGGGATTACCATGTATAACGGAACGATACCGTGGACTGTTATGTGTAATGCGTATCGTGAATATGCATTGTCGTCATGAATTATTCGCCCGCCATTAAAAAAGTTAATAATGTGACCGGCGACGGTGCTCACCTCGACGACGAAGTAAAGAGGATCACCGGGAAGGGCTTGAACGGCGAGGTAGCGGCTGGCGGACACCAGGGGTTGAAGGCAGGACCGCGCAGCCGTGACACCGCTACCACGCATGCTGCATGCTTCATTTCGTCGCCGCTACGCACAGCGTCCTCACTGCAATCAAACGGAAAAAAGAAAACGACTTATCTTAATACTGTTTCCACGTACTGCGCAGCTCTCCTTCCTCTTCTCTTTATCATAGTCGAATCTCGGCAAATCGAATCGCGGGGGAGGCAAAAGATCTTTGGGCAGTACGGATTTCATGCGATCGAGTCTTGTAGTAAAAGAAGTTTCACTCGAAGCAGAACTTGGGAGACCGCCGCACAAATCTGTTAAAACGACGGTGACAGAACTTTGAGATATAGGTAACAATTATAAATATACAATGATAGAATGATTTTAAACGCGCAGCAAGTAGCTGTAGAGTTCCGAGTTATCGAGGTTCGACTGTATTGTTGTTTCTTGTTCGTGCCTTGTTGCACAAGCATTTTTACATAATAGTACTTATTCAATAAATAAATAAAACGGAAATAATTAGTGGTAGATCGGAGACTTGTTTAATCAATTAAGTGCGTTTGATGAGTATAACGTCACCTGAAAGCTTGAAATGATACTATTTCTGTCAACGATGAATTCTTTATTTTCTCAGATAAACATGTAACTCTTCTTTGTTTCGCTTTCACTTCTCATTGAAGTATTCCCTAGATGCAATCGACGTTTGACGAGTGCAGGCTTCACTTTTTGATTTTATCGCGTGCGAAATGAGAGATTTTTGAAACAAAATTCCACAGTTACATACCATGTCAGTCATCGATGACCGACGCTTTTGAATTGCGTGAAAACAATCGTAACATGCAAGATAATCGATGTAGAATCAAAATGTTTAATAACGGAACCAAGTTGATAATAGTGTAATGCGAAGATTGTAACGCCAAATAGTGAACAATTGTTGCCACTTTTATTTGCTAAAAAGGATAACTGTACAGAAAGATGGTCAAGATTTTCGCGACACTTAACGTGCTGAGAAGTTAAAGAAGAAAGTCGCCTCTAATTTCAGAGGGAGAACGATGGAAGACGATAAAACTTTTGAAAACAACAAAATATTCGTTATCGTACCGGAAACAATGAACGGTCGAAAGAGGGCAAGGGTGAATGAACGAGGAACAAATCTCGCGCGGAATAATCGGCGCCGATAACCGAATATCGGTACCCGGTAATCGAATCGGCGAACGGAGGAACGGACTACCGGATTTTCGGTTCAACGTTACCATGGGAAGACGCGGCGGGGCGAAGGAGTGACGAAGATAACAATGTACGAAAGAGCCGATAGGAAGTATGCTAATGGAAACGGTAACCGGTCGCACAAATCACAGTGGCGTTTCCAGAGAATCCAGCCGCGAGGAATGGCCTGGCCTGGGTCGGCTGCGTCACGGTTCACGATATACGTGTGCTGAATCCCCTCGCGACGCTCGGTTCACGGTAAATCACAGAATCGCTCCCGGCGTTACTCCATTTTCATCTCCGCGGAACAAGAAGCGGTCGCGTGGATGGAGGAACGGACGGACCGGCCAGCCGCTCATAAATCCACCGGGCAATAAGTCCTCCAAAAAATCGGACGCCGGCCGGTATCGGGACAGCGCATCTCTGATGGGACTTTCAGCGCTGACCGATAGAACCACCAAGAAGCTAAATTCACTGGTTCGAATCTTCCGCGTTTGATAAGGTTTCGGTGAACTTATACTTCATAACGCGCGTTCGGAAATTAATTTAGTTAATGGCTCGCTAGAGAAGCACCTGTTCTTCGAACGTGGAGACTTGGGATCACTTCGATCGATTCGGTAGTTCCAATGTTAAACTCTATTGGACTGATGCGTCCGATTCTTGACGGAGTATACTTATTTATTCACAAACGGAGAATCGGTTTCGAGTTCCCCCGTATCGCTCTGAAACTGAATCTTCGGCAGCCGCGAAGCAGTCGAACAATTCCCGCGCGAGGAACGGTACATCTTATTAAGCCGCGCTCAAGATTTACACGATTCAGTTCCCAGGAAAGTTCGAACGGTATTAGATCTCGATGGTAATTCCACGTGGCAGTAATAAATTTCTGAAGTACACCTGACATTTCCATTGTGTATCCCCCCGTGCATCATCGATTATCATACATCCCAAACTATTTCCGACATCGCCCACCGTTTCGTGCAGCCACGATCGACAAAGCCAACCAACCGATCCTAGCCTTATACAAAACTCCCGACGAAAACTGAATTTTCGCGTAACACGCCCATTTTGGAAATCCGTTTTCACGGATTCGGCCGTAGTCCACTCGAGCAGCCGTCGTTATCCGTGTTCTCAATGCCGACAGATAAGCTATTTTTGGGGCCGTACGGTGATTCGACGAAGTCGCCGTTGGTAATCGACGAAATTGACTAATGGACGATCCACGAGGAGGGCGGAAACGAGGAGAAACCATCTCTCCGGCCGCGGAGGGATGATCGATGGGATCCATTACCGAGAGACGCGTGCAATCCGCCCACACCCCGAGGAGCCTCGCTCCTGTCCCTTTTTCTCGGTCCTGCCTGTCCACCCCCGTTCCCCCCGCTCGTCCAACGCGACCAACCTCCCATTTAGCCCGTTCTTTTCCACGTGCATACACCTAACTCTCGTAGCCGCGGTTGTCTATTTCTCTTTCTTGGCCGGCTCTCTTCGGCCTCGCAGAAAGCCACGCTTGATGCATTTACTCGCTTACCGGTATAACTGCCGCGCCATTATAAGAGCCGGTCTCCCTTCCCGACGTCCCTGCCCCTCGTGCAACCACCTCCTCCCTCGCCCTCTGTTCGCTCTCACTCTCCTTTTTTCCCTATCACCGGCTGCTCCTTCCCTCTTCCTCTGCCCGCTGCGTTCGAGATCTTTCTCTATTCGTCCCTCTCGGAACTCGATGGACGATGATCGCGAACGTTCAAAATGCATCCCCTTCGCCATTCATTTTGGGAAGATCCCCGTGACGAGCAGGATTTCCGAGGAATTTATGGGATTTACGGAAACGAGAGGCAAATTGGTAAATTGATATTGAGAATCGTGGACGAGACAAGTCACTGGTTAAGACTGAACATTACTTGTTCCGTTATCAGTTACGGTTCGAAGCGAATGTGGTTACAGGTGAGCACGGAATTCTTCCTCCTCTATTTTGGAATTCAAAATTTACTTAAATTTTTTGATTATTTCATATTGCATTTCCAAAGTTTTCTTGGGCTTTCAAACTTTAAACCCTATAAACAAAAACAATAACATTTTAATCATTCCTTTTATTCTCATAAGTGACTGAGAGTTACATTGTCGTATGATTCGCTATAAAAACACGTGGTACGATTAGGGTTAAAGAGTCTTCGTCCGCAAAGGGTTAACACGTTGACTGCCACGAGAATTTCGAGTGTATCATTATAGCAAGATTTATTCCTTTATAATCCAGGAAAATAGTACTAGAAATAATTATTAACACTAGAACTACCGAGCACTGAAATTGACTTTTCGAAACTTCTCTGTACAAACTTCAAGAGTGCATCTATTGAGACTTTAATTGACTCATGATTCAATTTGCATATTGCCAAATCAATTTCTTTAATAACTCCCAGAGAGGCATCTGCTACTTTTTAATAATCGCGAAAAGAAGAAACCTGGGATGAGTCATTTCGAACCGTTCGGTAGTTCTAGTTTTAACGTTTTGGTATTACAGCGCCCATATTACACTATTATCTAGCTTCTTATGTTTCTGAATATTTTTATTCAATGGCAATTTCCTTATTATAATTGTTTTCAAGCAATTTGGAAGCTCCGGTCACCAGTGACCACCGTGGCAGTGAACGTGTTAAAGAAGAAGAAAATTCTCCGATTTTCGGTCGCCTGAATATAACTGAATAACGTATTCGCAGCTTTCCATCGCAGCTACGACAGTTTCATGCAATACGATGGTACTCGTCGTGAAATGTTAAAGGTATATACTAGCTCCGCCCGAAAGATGGGGGCCAGGGTCTTCGGGAGAGGACGATCGGCAGGGATGAAAGGACCGGACGCCGCGACGGGAGCGCCGGCGACTGGTTTTATCGTTCGGCGAAGTGCGACGCGCATGCTGCACGTAGGCGGCGGTATATAAACAATGTGAACTACATTCCAGCGGCATGAGTAACCAGTGTGTCTTGCGCACTCTCTCGCCACCTCTTCTCCCTCGTCCTTTTCTCGGCGACGATCCGGCCGGCCGGCTCGGCCCGCGCGTACAAATCTAATTACCCAGCAACCTACCGACGGGGGACACACACGGACGGAGAACCGCGAGCCGGCCGAGGAAGGACGACGAACGGAACGGAACGGAACGGAACGGAACGGATCGGATCGGATCGGACGAGCGCCTCTCACCTATGTACGACCATGTCCACGTTTGTCGCCGGCTTTAACTCTACTTACGCGGCCCCTTCGGTTCAACTGTGCACATTTATGGTCTTTCGGTCTACGATGACTCGATTATGCGACACGCCATCTCTCGCCAATGCCAATTCGCGATGCCGTTGTTGGTTATGTATTGTTGTAGGCGATACTGCTATTATCGTTGTTGTTGTTGTTACTATAATACTATTGTAGAGTATGCGAGAGATTAAGGTGTGAATGAAGAATGTTTATAACCAAGCAATAGGAGTGTATGCGAGAGATTAGGGTGCAAATGAAAAGTGTTTATGACCGAGCGATAGGGATCGAGTGACTGGGAAGAATGTTTAGGACCGGGTGACAGCTTGAAAGATCGAGGTACGAATGAAGAGTGTTTTAGGGATCGAATGTTAAAGACTGTGTGAGCGAGAGGGTGAATGCAAGAGGAAGATAGAGTAATTGGGAATAAAATAAGATGCGCCAAGGCAGCGAAAAAGGGGTGATCTGAGACAAGCGTGGGAAGAGTCAAGAAGTATTAAAAGTGTATTAAAACCCAGATAGTATTGCTTATTACACCTCTCTTACACAGTACGCACATTGAAAATCCTACAATATTACGAGAAGTGTTCGAAGTTTCCGGGTGTAAGCCGCGTTCATTGGAAATTCATTCCCGACGTCTTACTAGCGTTGCATAGTTAAGAAGTTCGAGGTCTCCTGATTACCCAGAATTAGTGCTTCCTATTTAAGATGATTCCTATCGGTGATCAATCCGTAACTCTGGACAAGGTATGCTTAAGTAGGAAGCACCGATTCTTAACCAATATCAGTGAGTCCACAAATCTCATGATACAATACTAGCGAAACGTCAAAACAATTCCTAATGGACACTGCTTACACTTGGGTACTTTGAACATCTCATAGTATCCCTAGCCGTGTAAGCCTCGAATAAAACATTATTGTCACTGCTATTATCAATTTCTCACCAACACTTTCGTTAATATTACTACTCTATCTAATCATCACGTTTGTCTTAGGGGACTACTGTGTTCTTAGAAGAATTGCAGATTACAAAACATAATATTATTGCCACTGCTATTATCAATTTGTCACTGACACTTTCGTTAATATTACTACTCTATCTAATCATCATGTTTGTCTTGGGAGACTACTGTGTTCTTAGAAGAACTTTAGATTACAAATTGACGATTTTCGGGTCTATGATTCCTTTTTGCTTCCAATCATGCTCGCGGCGTATGCGCGTATCCTAACACAGATCTCAGCCGTTCGCGATTGAAAACGTAACACCGTAAGGGCCGATCGCTCGTTGTGTCCGTGCGCGGAACAAGCGTTGGATATCGCGGTTAGCGTTCTAGGGAACGAGAGAATCGGTACGTCTCGCCCGGTGTCGTCCGAGAACAGCGGACACCGCAGAAGCCGGCGTAATTAGACCTACGCGAGGAATGCGGTTTTCCCGCCTCGGCCTCTTCCTGTCCGCTCTCGTTCATCTTCCGCCGGCTTGCGCCTGCCTGGGCCTGCCCGACCGCCTAGCCTGTCGGGGACCAGAGAAATCCAGAAAGGGGAGGAGACGGAGAAAGCACGAGCGAAACACGCGCTTCGTCGAACGGACTTTGCGGGGGAACCTCGACGATTGCTCTGCTTTTCGGAGTTTTCTCGAGGTTCTCTGGCGTGGTTGAAGTCATTCGTGGACACCTAACGCGTCGAATGCCGCACGATTTTAATACATTGCGTACCGGCTAATTTTCAGAAAATTGAATTGTACGGATGGCAATTTTCACTGAGGTCAACTTATGTCACTTATACATAGAAACACTCAGATATCATATTGTTATGTAATATATTTTAAATAGATAATCAATTCGAATCAAATTTTATATTTTTTTCAATACTGTGGTAATTAACGAAGTTGCATAGCTTAATGTCTTTATATATAAACGAGATTTCTCGTTACCAGTACGCAATGTGTTAAGGTGCAGAATAAACGAAATGAAGAAAGTGCAATATTAACCCTAATCGTACCACGTGTTTTTATAACGAATCATACCACGATGTGACTCTCAGTCACTTATGAGAATGAAAGTAATGATTATTCCTTAAAATATTATATAAATATTATTGTTTTTGTTTATAAGGCCCAAATTTTAAAAGACCAAGAAAACTTTTGGAAATGTAATATGAAATAATCGAAGAATTTAAGTAAAATGTTCAAGTGTGAGTCCAAGTCACATCGTGGTCCGATTACGGTTAAATCAATATTATGTTTTGTATAGTAAGATATAATCTTTCATAACGAAGGCAAACAGTATTAGAAATAATTATTAACGATTTTGTATCATAGTACGTGTTACACTATTATCTAGATGTTTGTGTTACTAACTGTATTTAAGCTATTTGGAAGCTCACCGGTGAGCATGATGGCAGTCAACGTGTTAATAGAAAGCTGAGAACTGCCTATGCTTCGTGATTTTGATAAATAACAGAAAATATGAATACACTAAGAAATCGCTTAATACAAATTAATGAAATATTACCCACAATACTATATCAGACTCGCGAGGAGAACTTCAAATGGAAGTTAACAAAGATAAAGACCACTCGATTCTTATAAATGTAATGTACGTTAGATTTCAATGAAGAACATGGAATTCTGCTTTGTTTCTAATAAATGATTGACGAAGTAACCCTAACGAGTGCAGCAGTGAAAGAAGTCATACAGCAAAGGGCTAACCATCACACAAGCCACAGTTCTAATTTCTTCTTTCACGGTTGTTGAAAAGATGAACGCTCCGTTGAATTACTAAATCGAATTATAATTGAATCTCAACAGATTTTAAACGTAAAGTAAGTTAGATTTCAATTAAGAACATGGAATTTCGTTTTGTTTCCAATAAATGACTGACGAAGTAACCTTAACGAGTGCAGCTGTGAAAGAAGTCATACAGCAAAGGGCTAACCGTCAGACAAGCCACAGTTCTAATTTCTTCTTTCACGGTTGGTTGAAAGGATGAACGCTCCGTTAAATTACTAAATCGAATTATAATTGAATCTCAAGAGACTTTTGCACGAGTTTCTACAAAGAAATTCGAACAATCGATTCAACTACACAGCAGCCCTAGCGTTAATGCCATCCGTTTCCTTCAGTCCTTCAAGGTTGCACCGCCCGTGAGTGGAAGAGAGCGCAGTGGAAAGGGTACGAGGGTTCTGATATCCATCCGGGACGGGTGTATTCATTAAAATGGCACCGCGAGTGAACCGTATTCGACCCACGCGTCCCGCCACCTACCCGCGCCGCGCCTCGCCACGGCGAATGCATCACGCGTGTGCACGCGGCGCATTCCAGTAAAGTCCCTGATCTCCTGCCCTTGCGGTTTAGCATTCTCGTTAAAGCCACGGCTGGAATGTCCCACGTTGCGCCGCCGCGTACACGTATTCTGCGGCCGCGTACACGCACACGCGTGCACGGATTTATGAATAATCCGCCGGCAAATTACAGGAGTGGATGATTAGGTCGTAATCGATTCGATCCGCGGAATAACCTGTTCTTAATTGCAGAATGATTTCCAGTTAACGACGCGCCGATACGGAAAATTTATTATCGCCGCGGCGCGGCGCGGCGCGGCGATGCTCACGTTCCTGGGAAATCCGCGACGCGTACTGGATTCCGTCGATGCACGCGCGTATTCCCGCGACAAATCGTACTGAGTCATCCCACCATTTTGTTCCACATTATCGTTTGATCGCCGAGCGCATCCGTCGAACGGTGCGCGTCAGGAACTATCTTCGATCGAATGTACTGGCCTGTGTTTTACCTTTCTAGGATTAGACAGGTCAGCGCGATACACTTAGCGCAACGAGGAACAAAGATCTATCGCATCTTTCGTCTCGAATGTGAGTCGTGCGAGGTTCAAAGCCGCTAACTCCACTTTTCGATTCTTTTCGAATTTCAATGGTGAAATATAGAATTGATACTTCAAGTAAAGTCGAGAGATTGCTTGATGGCGATCAGTCTGTTCTCATTCCACTTTCGATGCTCACTTGCTGCTCGTCGATACGGTTGCGCGTAATCGATGAGAAATATAATCAAATAATGATATAAACAAATCGATGTTTCGATAGACGTCAAGTCAGCTCCAACGAGTACACAACTTCATCAAATGTTTCTGTCCCTCCTTTTGCGGAGTTCATGACTTTAGCAAGTGAATGACTCGTATCATGGACAACTCAGCATAGAAGCGAACGTTTCCAGCTTCCAGTCATCGTCCACACAAAGTTCCTCCGCGATGCAACACTGTGTCGATAATCGAGCGATTCCTCGAACGACGATCGCGTCTCCGATTCCAGAAGCAATTCGCAGGTTGCCGCGTCGATAAATCGGAAGGTGTTCGTATCGCGAAAGTAAAACACAGGGACCGCTTAACGCGCTCTCTCGCCCCGCGTCTCGCAACTGATATTTTCCGCGGAGCAGTCGAGCGAGCGGGCTGAAATGATTTATGAGGATGAGGTATATTCCCGTCGCGTACGCGTAAACGATTCGCTAAGGAGATAACATTTATTGCTCGGAAGTGATCGGCGCGTACGCGTTGACCGGGAGCACCGCGTTCCTATCTCTGTTTGTGGATTCGCGGGCTGGCGCGCGCGCGTTTTCGAGAATGCAGAACGCGTCGGGCCGCCTCCAGCATTCTATTCTAATGCGCCCTGGAAAAGGGGAAAAAACGCGTGGACATGGAAGAAGAAGACCACGACGAGGAAGAAGGATAAGGAGATGGTGCAGCAGAAGAGGAACAAAAAGATGAGATAGGTGCAAAAGAATAAAAAAAAAGGCGAAGAGGAAGAAACGGAAAATAAAGATGATGTGACGATGTCTTTCCTATTCTGCCAATAAAAGGCTACCGACATCTAGGATCTCGCTTCCACTCAATCCTTTTCCTACTCGTACGTTGCGTCCTTAAACCTATACTCATCTCCGCGTCTCAGACATGCTCTCCGAAAATTTCTTTATGGATGGTGTGTCAATCTAACCTATTCTTCCCAGTTACCTAATATCTCTTATATCCTGTTTCAGAATTTTAAAGAAACATACCTGAGGTAATTCGCCGTTCAGGTAACCACCAATCAGGCACTGGTTTAAAGAACATCCTATACTCCTAAATCCTCTCGTTCACCCTCTATCGCCTAATCTTACCGAATTCATTCCTCTTTCAATGCTATCGCAGGCCGCTTTGAAGAAAAGAGAAGAAGGCGAAGAAGCCGAAGACGAAAACGAAGAAGAGAGAAAAGGAGAAACTGAAGACGAGGATGAAGAGAGAGGAAAGAAGAAGCTGAGGATGAAGTAGGAAAAGAAGGGGAAAAGATCCATAGGTTGCCGTGGAATTTATTTCGTCGATAATCGCGACAGACACCCGCGCTCTCGGCTAAAGGATACGGGAACGCGGAAGTGCGTGCGCGGCACGTTCACCGCGTAGGTTTGTATAGCCGAGCGAGCGCGAGGGCTCCATAAGAAGCCATTGTCGTGCAAACAACGCATTACACGATACCACGCGGAAAATGGTTGTCGCCGGTACCGTAAAGACCGCCGGGACCTACGAGAGATCCGATATCTACGGTCTTTGACTTAATATTTGCGGTACACTTTATAACTGTAATCCACGCGGGCCCCGCCGCTCGTCGCGGAGCCGGATAACGCGATAACCGAGAACCTCAAGGGGATACCGACTTTTCTAAACTCATTCGTGAATAAGTCACATTCAAATCGAACGATCACGCGCCGCTTTCGCGCGGATTTACGTTCCTGTCGGGTTGCACACGATGGAACGACGGAGACAATTCCTTCTCGGTGGAAATGCCTTGGTATTGAGAACGAAATGGCAGTATTATTGGAAAATTTTCGATCGTGATTCTACTTCTCTAATTGCATCGTCAAGAATTAGCCCTTCCGAAAGGACTCGACATCTATTTATTATCTTCATTCAGAAATCTCGTTGAACTCGATGCGCCGCGGATTTTCATGTAAATTTCCGAATGAACTAGCACATTCAGGTAAACGTTATTTCTATAAATCTTGGATTTCAGTGAATTACACTCGCAATCGGTGAATCGATTCCCGCGTCGCTTGCATCGTCTTGCATCAAGACTTGATAATACGAATTCTCGAAACCTTTGTAGCGGCACCTTTCTTACTCGTTATATTATCTGCATATACATGTATCATCATATATAGCATCTGCAAACCTCGTACACTCGTCCCTGCATCTCTGGCATGCAGGATTCTCGAAAACTTCCTTGCTACTTCTTACTTCATGCATGTCAACCTATCCTCTCCCTCGCAATTACCTGCTATCTCTTACATTCTGTTTCAGAATTTTACAGGAGCATATCCGACGCAATTCTTCTTCTCTTTTAGGTAACCACCAATCAGACACCGATTTAACCTCTTGCTCGGGAAATTAATTGAGATATCTGGCAATGTCTTGCGCGAAGAATTTTGTTTCTACCTATTTCACGCAGATATGTACACTAATCTTGTTTATTCATAATTTCGTATCGGGTGATGCATTCGAAAACAATCTAGTATGTGTAATGCAACAAGACTATCGATGAATATAAGACATCATTGACAACTTTGAAACAAAAATGTCTCAACGTGCGAGCACGTCTTTCCAGCGCAAGAGGTTAACACGTTGCCACGAAAACCTTAAGAATTTTATCCATCACTTATTCTTTGGTAGCAAACATAAAGAAGAACAGTTACTTATTATTTGGCATCGCAATGCTTGAGTCACACTGTTGTCTAGTAATTTACGCTATGAAATATTTTCGTTCGACATTAGTTATCCGACAAATTATAATTACTATCAAGTAATTTGAAAGCTCCGGCCATCGGTGATCAACGTGGCAGTCAACGTGTTAAGAACAAAAAAACCTACAGTCCTCCCGTAAGGCAAAAAGCATTATTGATGAGTCCACTAGGTAGATCACGGACGAAATACTCTCCCTCTCTTCTAATCTTTCCGAAGTCCTTCCACCTTCTATAACATTGCAGCTCGCTTCACCTTCCTTCGTTTCCCCGACGAATATTTCGAGTTTCGTAACGCGTGTCGAAATTACCGTCATTCCGCGGATACGTCTTCTCCCGTTTGACGAGACGCATTATCTGGCGGCAAGTGTCTTTCGCGTAACGCTTCCGGCATCGCGTGTAACTGTAATTTTAAGACCTTGCCTGCATGGCGCCGCGCCGCGTGTCGCTCGTTCCGAGCCCCGATTCCGATAACAAAGTTTACGACGAAAATCTCTACGTTGTTCGTAATTCGTGACATTGTTGCGGGCCTCGAGAAGGTCGCTGGCACGGGATGAGGAAGCCTTGCGATCTTTCTTGAGACACGACGTTTACCGGCGCGATTAGACGGCCAGGAATTCCCGAAGGTGTTCTCGAAATACAATAATTTCATAAATAACACGCGGACTCTGCTATTAGAACAGACGAAGCACGCGACAACTAGTACTTCCGGTACACCGCGTAACTGTAATCTTAACAACCGACATTTATCCGCTGCTCGCCACGAATCTGATAATAATAGCGTTGGAAAATCGACGTAATAGTAAATTCATTCGACCCATTCGATTGAATGGCCGACACTACTCCCATAAGTTTGCTTTCATCGAAATTGATTCCAGTTTTATTTACGTAGATGTTCTCGTTGATGTTGCAAACGCTTTTTGTTAAATTATAGATTCAATGGGACGGTAAAGTGTTGTTTTATGTAAGCTTCTCGATTTATCGTTGACTGTAGTGGTAATTTAGTGTTAAGGAAAGGAAGAAAGGAAGATGAACATAATGACGAAATATAATGATGAACGAAATATAATGATTACATTTACGGAGGAACATTCGCGGTGAACAGGTTCTTTTTTGACTCGAAAAATTGAAATGTCCGGTAACGCGCATTTGATTAGGTGTTTCCATTTAACCGGTGTCCCTCGTTTAATATTTCCGGCGTGCTTAATAACCGTAATTCGAAGCCTTTCATTTCATTTCGTAACGCCGTAGAGGTTTCGACTTTTTGCCAGGAATCTCGTGACAACGTTAACCGACGTAACCTGCTTCCTGCGACCCAGCTGATCTTCGCGTGTTCGAGAACGAATTCTCACAAAAATTTCGAAACGAACGAAAAACTTCGTGTTCACTTCGAACGGAAACCACTGAACCGTGTCTCTAATGCGTCGACCGATTTAATTTACCTCGAACAACATAAAGAGAACTCGATTTCTTCTTTAAATACCGAAAAGAAACAAACACGTGATCTCGAATTGAACAGGCAAATATTAGATTTAATTATTTTCGTTCACGAAACATCCGGGTAGAAGTGCAGGAACATAATTGTAACGTACGATCGGTATTAACTTTCTTAATACGCTCGAAGGAAACAAAACTGTATCGACGCCTCGAGCAATATCTCCAGTCAACAATAGTAATTCTATTCTCGAAACGAGTTCGGGCTTACTGCCGACCCGATAAAGTCCCGGTAATCGACATTGGCATCCAGTTAGGCGGTACTTCTATCGAACAGTCGTAGATAAAAGCTCGGCAAAGAATATCGTTCGTCAATTGGAAATTCATTACTTGTATCTACGTTATCAGTGAACTATATCCATCCTCCGCCTCGAAACGTTCGGCTCGCGGCGTTCCTCGGCGACGAGCGTTAGGTGAGATTTATTCGTCTCTTTCTTTATTCCGCGCTTAAACGACTTTAGGCCTTGTGGTACTATCGATTAGCACCCATGAAAACAAATTACGGGGAAGATAGAGAACACAAACAGGAAAAGAAACGACTTTTGCTTGCTTGATCGACATAAAGTTGACAAAAACACGACGGAGAACGTAGAGCTACAACGTGGACAGAAGAGAGATCAATTCGTTCCGAAATCCTATCTCACCAAAATGCAAATTAACCGGGATACGGTCCTCAATTTATCCATGCACTCGAAATATCATTGGAAATAGTAGGGACCCGCAGACTATTTACGATTTTCTTACACCATTATCGAACTTAGAGTATTCTGAATAAAATTGAGATAAGTGTTTCGGATTCTCAATGGTCGATCGACTGATTTGGGGATATACATATCAACGCGTTATCTGAAGGCTACGCTACACCTGTAGCCATCACAAGTACTCGCCTCGGAACCTTGTAATTCGACCTTTTAACGGACAGTATCGTCTCGATCGCTAAAGCGAGCACTTGTTTCTCAAAAACTCCTTACTACGTACTATACATTTAATCTGTTTGCATTGTGGTAGTAAAATATACGTGAATTGTGTTGTGAAAACTCGTAATCATTCACATGCACCGGTTTTATCGAGTGCACCTCGCTATCTCCTCATTACTACGGCTAAATGAAAGATTAACCCCTTGATCTGTAATATCGTGTCAGACTCGCGACGAGAATTCTTAACTGACTTTGAAAAATCTAAGTGTCGTTTATTCTGTTTAAATATACATTAAACATTGCTTTTCTATTATTAATCGTTAACCTTCTGAGTAAAGGTAGACGTAAAATAAGCATCACAATTATTTCTTTTCCTAATAAATGATTAACGATAATTCTATCGATCATAGTTCAGAAATAAATCACAGGGCAAGGGGTCAAACCAACGAAACAGTGCTAAAAAGTGAAACCGTGATTGGGTTGAAAAAGACAGTGCTTAGCAGGGTTCAAGGCTGAACTCGAAAAAATGGACTCGAGAAACGCGACAGTTTCGCGGGGAGTCGATGTGCACGCGTCGACGATTCGAAGCGTTATCAAAATGGGCGCGCGCATGGATCTCGCGCTAGGAAATAAAGATACGGAATACGCGGAATGCGTCCGAGTTCGATAACGAGACGATTCGGGCTTCGATAACGCGACGATCGTTAGAAAGAGGACGAGTGGGACCAGACTATTCGCGCTCGGCCGTGAACACCTGACCGAATCAGGCTGCGCCGATGTTTATCGGAACGCGTTCTCTTTTCCACCAGTTAATCGTGGAATTTAGATTTAAAAATCTTCCGTGGGATGTGTGATAAAATCAACTAATGACGAGCATGCACGTTGAACGCAGGACGAATGCAACTAATATACACGGTAATTACAGGGATGATGGCCATTTCAATTATCTCGCATAAACAATCGACGCAATTACAATTACAGTTGATGCTTTTCCATTTGTAATCTCAATTGCTGTCGGTTAGTTTGTACGAAAATAATAAAAGATCATTTAGAAACTAAATCTGGGGTCGTAATTCTTTCAGTTTCCATTTAAATGTGTTCGAAAGAAAATTAGGGCAACTTCGCCGGGATTATCCTCTTAAAATGAAAAGGCTGAGGCGAGAAGAGAATGAATTACGCGTTTAATCGGAGGAATAAATAATTAATCGTTGGTAAAGTTGGTGTTACGTCGAGTTTTAAGATAGTTGAGAAACGAAAATAGAGTAGCATCGATCTGGATGGCGCTCGTACGAGAGTCTCGTTACGTAAACAATGAAAAGGCCGAACGCGCGCGTGTTCGGGCCGGGCGATGATTGAGCTGTCATGTTCTTAATTGATACAACAGATAAATAAAACTTGGCCGGCTTCGGTTCAGTCGCGGTCACAACGTCCGTCGAGGATTCGTCTCGGTGGCTGACGGGAGAGCAACATGGCTACCCTGGTGGCGGCGGATTACGCAGTGATCGTGGTCACGTTGATGATCAGCTCGGGGATCGGCGTGTATTACTGGCTGACCGGTGGCAGACAGAAATCGACCGATGTGAGTATTAACCCCTGATGTGTTAATTAACCCCTTGTTCTCCAGAAGTGTTCCACTGGAAATACTCAACATTTTTTAACGCTAAACCTATCGGACGTATCAACGTAACCGATTCCTGATATGAATCACGGACCAGGAATGTAATGGAGATCATGAGTTTCTGTTATCAGTAACGAGAAACTATCTCGCTGTACTAGTTAGTGAAAATTAAAAGTGAAAGTTTGTATCGATATCAAGGCAATCTCTAAAAGAGCAACCACAATCAAGATCCTTGGGATTACAAAGAATGAACAGTAATGGTAAAAATGGTAATTTCGAGTTTTAGCGCCTAGGGATCGGCTTTTAAGGAAACACAAGTTTCGAATGGATTAACTAGTTCTGGTTCTGTGAACTGTCTGAGACTCTGTCGACAACTGAACTTTCGGTCAATGAAATTCAACCGAATATGACGGAAAAAATACGTGAAAAATGAGTAGAGTTTAAAGATCGTGTATTGAAATAGTAAAGCCAGCAAAGAAAAGAAACGAAGGTACTGAAGAATAATGAAAAACATTTCTCCACATCGTTTAGGAGTATTATTTGGCAGACAGATCGATGCGAGTCGCGCCGGTCGCGATAGGGTTGACGGTCTCGTACCTGTCCGCGGTCAGCGTGTTGGGGGTGTCATCGGAGAATTACGCTTACGGCACCCAATATGCCATAATCAACCTCGCTTATGGATTGGCCACGCCGTTCGTAGCTTACTTATACGTGCCGATATTCTTCAAGCTTGGAACGACCAGCACTTTCGAAGTGAGTTCTATTTTCAACCCCCTTACAGTTCACCGGTACAACGAAAGAACACAAAGCAGAAAATATCTGCTTTAAATCAAATAATCAATAACAATAATCAAAATCAATAACAAAGTACTTGGATCGGTCACAGTTCACAAAGAAATCATAGGTCAAGGGGTTAACCCTTTGCACTCGATTGATTTTCAATGTTCTTGGGTATAAACGCGTATTTATTTTTAAACTAATTTACAGCGGTAGAATACAACGTTTACACCTATTTAATTCATTATCATAGTAACATTTAATTTTATAATCCCTCAACCCTTCGCACTCCAGAAACGTCTCTCAGCCGCCAATCGACTTGACACAAAGTTCTTAACATTAGATATCAAACTTCATACAATACATCAATACATAAAACGTCGCAAACAAATAGTTCTGTTCCCCAATGTACCTGTGATTACTCACAAGTCAATTTCAGAAAATGTCCGCATCTAATTAGAAAGTGTTCAGTATTTCCAGTGAAAAACTTCTGGAGTGCGAAGGGTTAAGGTGTGATGCTTTCTCAAGCAATTCCCAACGTTCTATAACAAATTTGTCTTGTCACTAGCATGACACACGAGTGCAAAGGGTTAATAAAGAGAAATAAGGGACGAAATAAGAGATGAAATAACTGAAACCCGGCGTGTTGATGGGTACGGTAAGTAAGTATATGGTTCTAGCGTGACGATCTCGTCGCGAACACTAACCGTGCGATATCAACGTTTTCAGTACCTGCAAAAACGTTTCGGAACGGCCGCCAGGCTGGCGGCCAGCATCGCATTTCAGCTGCAGCTCCTCATGTACAGCGGCGTGGTGCTGTACGCGCCGGCGCTGGCCCTGGAAGCCACCACAGGTATCTCGACGACCGCGAGCGTAATCGGCATAGGATTGGTCTGCACGTTTTATTCGACGATCGGCGGCATCAAGGCGGTCCTCATTACGGACGTATTTCAGAGCCTGCTGATGCTGGCCTCCGTTATCTTGGTGATCGTCACCGCGGCCGTGAACGTCGGGGGCCTCGATCGGATCTGGGAGATCGCACGAGCCGGATCGCGGCTAGAATTTGACAAGTGAATGTCGAGACACCGATTTCAAGGCTTCGCCATATCATACCCCCCCCCCCCCCCGTATCGACACGCCGCACCATCGCGACTACCGACAATCACACCGTAAACAATAATCGTCCGTTTAACGCTTCGCACTCGAAAGCTTTTCAGTGGAAATGCTCAACATTTATTCACTGCGAACGCGTACGTAAATTGAGAAATGAAGGTGTTTTGTTTTATTTTATTTGCGACGGCCGTAATCCTATATTTTAGGTAATGAAAATGAAATTAATCCTATAGATATTGTTATTAGACATTATAAACTACCATGTAAATACTAAGACCAGTTATTAGGTTGACTTTTTGACATTTCTGTATAGAAACACCAAGTGCGTCTGTTATGATCTTGATTTACAGTTCAGTTTGCGTATTGCTGAGTCAATTTCTGTAATAATTTGTCGGAGAGATATTTGTTATCTTTTTAATCATCGCGAAAGAAGAAACCAAGAATGGGTCATTTTGACTCGTACGGTAGTTTTAGTAGTGATATTATGTATAAGACTATAATTTTGTTGTATTAAGTCAATTGAGTGTCACCTTTCGAGTGCGAAGGGTTAATTTTTAATCGGAGATTAGCCTACAATCCTTTCTACATTCAGCTTCTATATTTCGAAATCGGTTCGTTTTTATAAGTAAACATTGGACATTTCGCACACTAGAATTTTAAAGGGGAAACTTTAGTTAACTGTTTAACTGAAGTAGATCGTATTTCTTTTTCTTTCTAGAGGAATACGAACACACTCGCGAAGTCAATGAAATTTTGTTCCTTTTCACTTGGACTCGACCAGAATCTCAAGAAATGAATCATCCCTTTGTAACTTTTGAACAATACGATTCGCGAAGAGTACGAATTCGAAGTTACCTTATTATACTTGCGTCAACACACCGAATGCCATATAATTTCACAGAGCAAAGTGGACGAAACGAAAAAAGCTATAATATCAAATTATTAAATTGAATTACGTTATTATTACACGATTATCTTGTTGAATGCCACTAAAGTAGATAATACTATTTGCAATATAGAAATGTCAAATAGTCACCGCTCAATTCAGTGAATTATAATAATTTCATTTAATTGGGGATCACCAGTGACCCCCACGGCATACAACGCGTTAAGGGTCGTTTTCACCGTATGACTCCGCTCGATTTGGATTCTAATCGACAAACGAACAGTACTGATAAAGCGATTAGCAGAATATAACCCGGGTTCGATCTTGAATCGGTTCCCTGTCGGCCGTTTGCACCGCGGATCGGTGTAAACGCGCCGGTCGATTGTTAGCGCGAGGCGTGCGATGCGGTTAGCACACTTTCGAATAATCCATCCGAGCGTGTAACATTCATTTTACAAGGAATTCAAGCCGTATCGGCACTGACAATGGCATGTACGTTCATTCAGCATTTCAATGGACCCAACGGTACGACACACCTGGTGGAGCTTGACATTTGGCGGTTTCTTCACCTACCTCTCCTTGTACGGCGCCAACCAAGTTCAAGTTCAGAGAATGTTAACCATCGGGTGAGTACCCACCGCCGACTTTCTACCCGTTTGTGCGTGTCCCCGCGAGATATCGCGAATTATCGGCGGCCCGCGATATGCCATAATTAACTCCTCGGAGCGCAGGATGTTAACCCCTGATCTTATAACCCGTGTCACACTCGTAACGAAAAATATCGAACAGAAGTCGGCGAACGACATTATATGTCTTCGTGGTCAAGTTATCCATTTGCACTCTCACTCGCCACTTGATACAGTAAAACTATAAAATTTGATATTTAATATTATACCACGTATAATACATCAATTTGAGAAACATTGAGATAACATAGCTTTGTTCCTCGATGTACGTGTGATTCTTTTCGAGTTAATTTCACAAAATATCGTCTTTATCTCGGCATCAATGGATAAAGTATTTCTAATGAAAAACTGCCGAGTGCAAAGGGTTAAACACTGTTTTTCTATCGTCGATTGTTAATATTGGGGTAAATGCAGGTATGAGATGAATATAGAATTTTTGATTGTTTTTAATTGCTTTTGATAGCGAATTGTTGACGATGGAATAGTTCCAGATAGGCGAGACCTGGTAAATTGCAAAGCAAGGGGTTAAAAGGTGTTTGAAGTTTATTATTTTTTAATCTAAATCACTTCTAAGTTTCAACCGAGGTTTCACCGTCGAAAGTATAACTATGCAACAACTCGCGCTGTGTATTTAACAGACATTCATTATAGAATCTGTCGCCCTTACAACTGAAAACAGCTCCCAAACTTTGCTTTCGAGCAATCGCAACCGTGGCAACTGCTCTCGAAAGTTGCTCCCATTGGACAGAAACTATAAAAATGTTCTGTTTCATAAAACGTTACGAAACAGGCTGGTTACAATATTAGAACCTAATATTATTACTATTATTGCATTCCGCATAAACAATTCGATAAAATGGAACTGGTTTATTTGCTGTACTACCGATTAACTCGACGTAATGGGTTTATCGTTCTTATAAAAGATCACTGAATGCGGCATTATATCTCTGTACTGAGTTAAAAATGCCGTTTACCTCGTGAGAAAGATACGATTCTATACTTCTATCCACTTCCTTCGAAAAGTTCTACATTTCGTTAAGCTCTATGACTACTACTTAACACTAAAACTACTAAACGGGTCAAAATGACCCATTCCGGATTTATTCTTTTCGCAGTTATTAAAAATATAACGAATGTTTCACTGAGAAATGATTAAACTGATTTAGTAATACCCAAACTGAATCGTAAATCAATTAAAGTCTCAATAGCTGCTCTCTTTAAACTTCTGTGTTAACTTAGTTTGGCTAAGTATGGCGAGTCATTGGCATACAAGATTCTTCATAATTTTCATTCGTCACGTGTAACAATATCGACGAATAGCATAGTCGTATCGAAAAAGAGATGAGAAAAGATGAAAACTGACCTATTGGAACGGCATTCATCGGCCAAACCGTCGGTGGTAGACGAACATCTACCGACTGGAATCGCGATTTAATTTCAATCTTCGGTTTTCGTCCCGAACGAGCGGAAGAAGCGATGATCGTAGCGATAACGCAGCTGGACGGCGCTGTAATCCTCAGAGGATCATTGTATCGAGTTCGCCGTCGCGTTCTTTCTAGGATACATCGTCGTCGTCGCGGGTTCTCTTCCTAGTACCGTGACGACGGAGAGACGAAGGAATTTTCCCCGCGCGACGTTATCAGGATCACGCATCTCGCGTGCATTCCGACGGTAGGCGATCGTTCGATAAGTCGTCCCTGTCCGCCTCGCGACGCGACTTTTAGCATCTTCTCTCTCGTCAGGAGGCAACGGCGACATTAGCTAGCCGCTGCCGGATTATACAATCCGCCGATACGCGATATCAGAGGTGGCGGAAGGTTTTTTTGTTTTCATTATAAACTATAAATCGTTCGGACGGGAACAAGAAAAGTAACTATCACCATTTCCAATGAACATACATTTAAATGTATTTCAATCCGAGATGAACATTAAGAACCAGTGTATAACTGAAATTGCAAGATTCAACCCCTCGCGGTGAATTTGTTAAACTTAAAATTTTGTTCGCGACGAACTAGATTACTTAAGGAAGTCTTAAACGTCAGGAAAGAAAGAAGCGCGTCAATCTCTCGTTCCAATGGTACAATTATTCGACGGTAGCTTTCGATTATAGACGTCGAAGCTCGGTGTCGCCATTACGGCGGCATCCGACAGCGACGCGATAGAACGCGAAAAGACTCGTGCCGAAGATTCCAAGCAAATGCGCCGAACGCGAGAAAAATCACGCGCGGTGTGGATGCGAAAAGGAGACAAAGAAAGGGAGAACGGAGGAACCAGCTCGCAACGCTACGCTTGAATCATGCTGTACGCAGCGCGTACAAGGGATGCGGAATTTAAAGCCGAGCGGGGCAACAAACTGTGCAATTAAAATGGTCTTAAGCCCCGGCGGCTGAGCGTTCTTTTTCCCGGCTGGAAAATGTGTCCCGTTGGCACGAATGGATTAACGAGCAATAAACAGATTGAATTTACACAACAGCCTAATAATAGCGCCGATAAATCCGGTATATTCACGCGGTGCCCCGTATGTTCCAGGAACGTGGCCGGCGCTCAGGCCGCGCTCTGGTGGAGTTGGCCGCTGACTTCGGTGATGTCCCTGGGCCTCTGCCTCTCCGGGCTGGCGATCTACACGAAATACCGCGACTGTGACCCGTTAACGATCGGAAGGATCAACTCGAACGATCAATTAATGCCGCTTTACGTGATGGACATGCTCTCTGGATATCCGGGGATACCCGGCCTGTTCATAGCCGGTATTTTCAGCGCCGGGCTGAGCACTATCTCCGCCACGGTGAATTCCCTGGCCGCCGTTATACTCGAAGATTTTATCAAACCCCTTTACCGTATAAGGTGAGAGTCGTAAAATTGCGGAATGAACTGAACTTATGATCAGCTCGTCAATTACCGAGTCTCGGACTCCGGACGACGGGCGCGGGAAGAGGGAGTCTCTCGAGGAGCGAGAGAGAGAAAGAGAGAAAGGGAGAAAGAGAAGGAACGAGGATCGGGGCATAGGGAATTAAATGTTTAATACCGGTGGAAAGAGGAATAGTGAGCAGATGGGTCTAGAGTTCCAGACGAATAGATGAATACGAACGAGCCGCGGCGTACAGGGTGGCTCACAGCACGTGGGCGGCGGCGTCCCGTGCTGGACAGAACGAGATTCGGAGCTAACTCGGAAACCTCCTCGGTTTTAAGTAGCTTTAGATTGTTAACCCTTGAGCAGGAGGTTGTGACAGAGTCTACTTTCAACGAGACATTCGAACACTTCGACTTCTCGGTTTCGCGGCTAACTTGATACTTTCCAGCGCGAAGTTGATACGTTGATACGCCGGACAGCCTACGGTTTAGGTCTTTGTACGCTGGAAATTTCTGATGTGCCTTAGAGCAGGCGAGAATTGAATTTTATTTGAGCTACCGTGAACGCGCTGGAACCAACGTGTTAACTCCATGCTTGACGATATCGCATCGAAGGTTTCGAATGGAATTAAAAAACATCAGTGTGATTTCATTGTTTCTACGCGAATTAAGTACTATTTCTCTAAATTCTTGTGTCTTCCTAGTAAATTGTAAATAGTGGAACTCAAGTTTCGAGCGTGGTTGAGGAAGATATCGTAGAACAAGGGTGCTCGGTGGTTCTAGCGTTAGTGGCGTGAGAGAAGTCGACCGCGCGAAAGGGTGGTGGTCCGAGATTCAAGCTGTATGTTTAGACACGGCCTGTATAATTGAAATGTGTACAGCGGCAAGGAGATAACCGCGACCGGATCGATCATCGTCAGCAAGCTCCTGGCCCTCGTGGTCGGCGTGGCCTGCATAGCGCTGGCGTTTATGGGACGTTACCTTGGCGGGCTCCTTCAAGCGGCGCTGACGATCTTCGGTGTCGTTGGCGGGCCAGTGTTCGGCCTGTTCACTCTCGGCATGTTTACGGAGTTGGGCAATCAAAAGGGGGCCGTGATTGGTCTGCTGACCAGTCTCATTTTCTCCCTGTGGATGGGATTCGGTCAACCGAAACCACCGATTCCGAAATTGGACGTGTCCGTGTCGGGATGCAACGCTACTGGGTATTACGATTACATGGAACCGCTCGACTCGCGTTTCGACCACCGGTAAGCAAGCCTGCGCTATTCCCATCCTGCTAAACGACGAGTTAACTCGCCGATCTTGTATACTCGCGATTGTTCGCTCGCTCAACCGTTTCAACCCCGAGTCGCATTTGACCTAGAGATATCGTCTACCAAGCAGAATTTTCTTGTACTTCTGCTAAGAGTTTCTACTCGTGGATCATCGTTATTTATTTTGGTACATAACATTGTGTACAAACGTTGTTTGATATTTCTGAGTAAAATATTGGAAAGTTTGTAGCGTGTGAAACGGTTGAATTTTGGAGTATTATTCTCTTTTTATCGTTGACCGTTTCAGAATCACTGTTTAGGAAAGATTTGGTTAG
Source organism: Nomia melanderi (assembly GCF_051020985.1). Classification (NCBI taxonomy): domain Eukaryota; kingdom Metazoa; phylum Arthropoda; class Insecta; order Hymenoptera; family Halictidae; genus Nomia; species Nomia melanderi. Next base: position 7,433,390 of record NC_135008.1, read on the forward strand.
CTAGAAGAATACTTGTTCGTTAATTTCGTTTTTATCCTCGTTATTTTTCAATGTAATTATTAAGTAATCTTCATTGAACAGTCTTTCACTGCCGCGATCTCGTTCCGTTTCAGGGAAACTGACGACTCGTACTTCTACCTCTATCGCATCTCCTACATGTGGTACTGCCCGATCGGATCCGTGATCAGCTTCGCAGTAGGACTGTTCGTCAGCTGGATCTCGAATTTGATCGCCAGAGGAGAGTCCAAAGAACTTGATCCCGACCTGTTCAACCCAATCAAAGCGGCGAGAGTACGCGCACGGCGGCTAAAGAGCGCAAACAATGTTCAGAGCAACGTCACATTAGATAGCATCCAGTGACGCGCTAGAAATCCTTTGAACAAGACTTCTAGAGGTTGAATGATCGATAACTACGGGCTCTTACGCATTTACAGTGGATTCGTAAATCGACTGCAATTCGATAGAATAAACATTTGAAGACAACCTAACAAGCTCACTTCAATTTCACTTCCCTGCTGAAACCCTTACAGAAAAGTAAACAACAAGCTACCCATATTCCTACCCTGAAACAGACATTTACCTCAACAGTTCGCTCACCACAACCCTAATTGAAAATTAAAATCCACAAATACATCTATTCCCACAACATACGTGAACCATCTCGTCATTGCTAACAGAGATGAATACAAACACTGCTATTCTGTCATCAAAACACAGCTGCCAATCACTGCATCAACTTCACATTGTTAGCTTCCAGGCTAATCAACTGGTTCGAGTTTCACATCGAAAGACGCGTTTCCGAAGCGACACCACCAGGAACTAAAGGGTCGATGGTCAGACACAGGAGCGGACAATAATAATTACCGGACACCCAGTAGATCCGCGCGTTCCGAGCGTCAGCTCGGAGGATTCTCGATTGGCCTTCACCTAAAAAGAAGCCGTAGTGGTCCCCGGGCCGCGTTCGCCGCCGCCGCGCCGCGCGGAGAGACACGTGTCGAAAAAGGAGAGGAGAGGACCCGGCCTCGGCGAAAAATCGTAATCGAAGCAATCCGGCTCCGATTCCACGAAATCACGGTCGATATTGCTCGCGCACCTCGGGACGCGGGCACGGGTTCCTTTCGGAATTCCTGCGAACGGGGGCCGCGAATGGGAGAAAGGGGAGGGGGGGAGACACGGGCGGAGAAGAAGAGGAAGAAAAAGAAGGAGGCGATGGAGGTGGGGGCGGAGGAGCGTTCTTCTTTCTCCTCCCTCGGTGCCGGGCAGACGTAAACACCGCGGGGACCACGGGTGTGCTGAACGTTTACCGAAACGTTCGCAAATCACGATGGAATGCCGTCAGACTGGTGTTCCCGTGCGCGCCATACGGTGACATACAGAACGAAGCAACGACCCGTGCACTGTGCAGCGCTTACGTAAGGAAATAACGCGCGCGGAGACACCGGCCGGCCGGCAGGCAGGCAGGCAGGCAGGCAGGCCTGCCGGCCGGGCCACCTCGGACTCTGCTTCGTTTCGACCACTGTGCTCGCGTTCGCGCCGACTACGGTGCAGCCAGCCGCGTTTCAGACGGGAAGGGCTTTCAAATCTTTCATGGGATTGTCGTTTTCATTTTGGAATCTTACTGCGGACTATCGGCGGCTGATTCGTTTGGACGTTGGAGTTCTTTTGGCAACTGGAGAGAGAGAGACATCGATAGAGCTACCGTAGGGTTAAATTGATTATGGGGGTGCTAGCTTTTTGGGGTGGTAATGTAGGTTTTTTTAAGTATTGTTGCTAGAAATTGTAGCGAAAGATCTGTCTCGGCAGTTGATGGAATGAAGAATTGTTTGTGCTATTTGAGACAGAGTAAATTAAGTGAATTAGGTAGTTTGTCCGTAGAGGGTGATTTATTTACAAAGCTAAAATAAATGTTTAAGTTGTATATGTAGTAAGTTACTATAGTTTTTTGTTTATATCGTTTGTTTTCGTTCGTATGGATTATTTGAATTTCGTATGGATGTCATATTTTTATTTGTTTAGTAATGTATTGACATTTTCTAGTTCTGAAGCTTTTGTGAAACTTCACTGGTCAGTCTCTTCCCCTGTTTTTTATTATGAATGGAGCGCATTATTCTTAGTAGGCCGCCAAATATGTTAGAGCGGCCCTAAGTGTTGATGTTGGTATTGTTTGGGAAACGGGAGAGACATGTTATCTTTTGAGACACGAAAGAAGACGTGATCTTCGTGCGAATCCTATCGAGACTATCGGTGTATTTCCTGAAATTTCTTTGGAACAGTATATAACATAATAATTTGGAATAATTCACAGTAGAGATATGGAATTCTCCTGCTAATTTTAGAACCTTATTCGACCCTTCTGGTTCTGGTCTTTTGCAATGGAAATGGCGAAGTTTCTTTCTTCGGATAAAAAACGACCGGGGAAAGGTATAATGAAACGGATCCATCTTGGAATTTTTGGAAAGGATTTTCAAAGGAAACGTTAGTACGAGTTACCATATTCGATGATTACCAAAGGATTCCTTTGATCTCCTCCTCTTCCCACTTCGAATTTGTTCTCCGTGCTATCTGTACGCCATGCCGGGCGACGCGACTTTCGTTGAACTTTTGAAAACGAAGCACGCGTACGGCCTACGGCGGCGTTGAGCAACGGAATGTCTCCTCTCGTCCGTAATTGCGTTACGCAATTCACGCGTTCCATGCACTTCGGTTGTTCCCCGCTATGTATTTAGCAAACAACGACGAGAGCCGACGGTTACAGAACCCGTCGCGAACGTCGAGAGAGAACTCGCGGTCGGAAGTTCAACGAAACGGCTCGACAAATGTCGTAAACACCGAATGATTCACCTCAGAATTAAACGTTTTGAACACCGAACCGTTCATCTGAACGTTCCACGTGGAATTATTCTTTTGAATACCATTTTCGCTGCAAGACTTGTTTTTTAACTTTGTTCCATCGCTTCCCTAGCGAACCACTGGCTCGATCCGCGGAAACTAAAGTCACAGAAGCTGCTAATTTCAAATCTTGATGAATTTTGTCTCCAAATACCGTTTATATTTTCAACAGTTTTCGCGGCACTATTCTCACGTTTGAACTCATAGAAAATCACACGAATGTTAGCGGTGTCCATGTTTCAAAGAAACGATAAACAGTTATTACATACAACTCGGAAGAACTTTGCGAAAAGTTACTCCGATAATCGATAATGAAACTATTCAACAGGTTATATGAGAAACAAAGGAATACCAACGAGAACAGGAGTAGAAACATGTATGAGTAAGAAAAATCCATTTCATATCACACGACCTAATAATACCTAACGTAAACACGAAACGTTAGAGCAACGTTTACTCGATCCTTCCGAGAAATAAAGAACATTCGAAAGATTGCTCCGAAGACGCACCGAAGGACACAATCCCATAGATAAATACTTAGCCGCGACGGCGCTTTATTGTGAGGGCCAGGTCAGGAATGACCAGCATTTCCCCCCATAAACTTAGAAATTTCCGCTAATTGAACTCGTAAAGAATCCGGTTAATTTTCTCGGCGGTTCTCTCTTCGGCGAGCCGGGCCCCTGCGCGCCGATAATAGACCGGGCTCCGGAATAGATTAAGATCGGAACAACGGTGGCCGGAAAACGCTACCGGGAATCGCAGCGAAATTACACGGGCGTTCTTGCGAGAGTATCCGCGTTGAGCGCATTATACACGCCGCTACGCCACGCGTTTATTTCGATTTCAATGGAAATCGCGGGCCCGAGCACGCCAGAAATTTCTTTTCCGATTTTTTCGCCGATTTTCGTTTTCCTTTCTTTCTCTTTCGGAGACCTGGATTTTCGATCGAGAATTTGGAAGGATCACCGGTTTATAATTTTGGTATTGCAGATCTTTTCTGGAGCTTCTGGGAACGTTAACGCGCTGACTTTCGCGAGACTTTCGAGCGTTTCGTACAGATTACTGATTCTTTCGTAACAGTGATAAATGTTATCTCATTTGTATTTCCAATTCATTTTTCTTTGTAAAACACGTTTCAAGTAATGAAGATACTTGTGTTGGCAAGGCTAAAGACTTAAACGCAAATACATTCTTGATTGGCTGCGATGGGTTAACACGTTGTGCCATGCTCACCGATGACGGATGCTTCTGAATCGTTTGGAAATAATTATAACGCGTAAGACGATTGCCGTTGAATGCAAATGTTCGATAAAGTAAGTTGTTAACAGTGTAATGTAAGGATTGCGAGTAATTAATAACTGCTTCTAGTTATGTTTTCTACGAAAGATAAAAGATAAATATTGTAACTCAAACATTCCCCGTCACTCGTATGAAAACCTCTTCGATTCATGCGTGACGCATGAACATTTACATTTCATGCAATTTCCCTCGACAGCGTTCGCAAATCGGTTGACTCACACTTCGCCGGAATGTTAATAAAACCTGAATGTAACGTTCGAAAAATTCTTAACGAGTGTGATTAATGTTTGAACCGCACGATTGGCGATAATGCCCGAGAAACCTGAAACTCGGGAAAGAACACGCGCGGCCGGGAAAAGGGTTTGAAATTCGAACGATTGGTTCTCGAGAATGATATTTCTGGTAACAGCGTTTCAGTACGTCGCGAGATACGTCCCGAGGTAATTGGAAAACCGAGGGGAGAAGAGAATAGGTCCTAAAGCGAGCGAGCGCGCGGAAACGAGAAACAATGGCCGCGATGCTTTTTCCAGGGAACAGGGCCGCGAACCGTGTATCACCGCGGATGTGACTTCTTGCCCGCTGTTCCCTGTAATTAAATGAAATAATCGAGTCGCGGCGTTGCACCGTGCTCTCATTATAATGCCACGCGTTCCACGGACGAAACAAGTCTGTTCCCTTGGCGCGCCCGTGCGGAATACGAAACGCGCGGACGATAGAACGGGTCGTGTTCGTTCGGTGAAATATTAGGCTGTCCCGTGGGATAGCAATGTTATTACTAGACCGCGAATTCCTATACATTTATAGAGAATCCAAAAGTTGCAAACTGCACGGAGTTCACGCAATACGAAAATATTTATGATATATCCGAAGGGTTTTTGCAGTAGTATCTAGGAAAAGCTGTTTGTCAATTACATTTCTCTAATTATATTCTTAACGATTTAAACTTACATAAAGATTCGCAGTCTAGTGATTGCGAATCCACTTCGCTAAAATAATGTGCGACACGGCGAATGAAACCTGAAATAGGGTTGGTGCGATGATGGTAAATGGCACAATAATGACGCGCAGGGTGCGAAGTTAACCCTTTCAGGCCTGGTACACATAGCGTACACTGCTTTACTACTTCAATATCTGACGAAACATTCAAATAGTGATCGGCAACTATGTACATAGACTTGTTTAGAGACTACTACTATCAGAAATGTATATCATTTTATTCGAATACTGGTTATCACCGGCGCATTGAATAACGGTTCTTTATTATTAGACAAGCGAACGTATACGGTCACAAAACGAATTCCCGAGAAACGATATCAAACCTTGATTGTACTTTCTAGAATGAAAGTTTCTAGGAAACTAGAATGTACGGTCCAGTTTTCCAGTAGAACGAAAAGCTTTTCTTACTGCGAACTGAACTGCAGCAATTTTGAGTTCATAAACAAATGGGAACAAGTTACTAATGCTCGATGGCCATGAATAACACTGTTTGCTGAGAAGATTCGATAGGCAAGAGGTTGATACTAAGAAAAGTCCTCGTCCAACCGCGTTCATCGAGGAATGCTGACCGGCCAACGCATTCCACGAAAATCCCCTGCGACTGCTGGTACCGCTGCCGGTGGTGGTGGATTTTTTTCGACCTCCGCGCGATACGCGTGTAGTTCCTACGGGCGGCCGTGTTCCGTTTCCTCATGCCGCGCATACGTGCCTAACGAGCAACGCCGGTGTAACGCGCATGACGCCATTATAATAAACTTCGTACTCGCTCATTCACGGCCCGGCTGCTTTGCTCCGCTCCGCTCTGCTCTGGAGCGAACGGGTGAACGGTATTGGCACACGCACGCGGGAGACACCGTACTGTTCCGCGGTGAACCGAGATGCATGGTGCACGGAGGAGGACAGAACAACGTGGGACTATTGTTCGTGTCGTGTTCTCGCATTGCCATGTTGCCGAAAACAAGTAGCTATTTACATCAATGTTCAGTATTTTCGGTACCTATGTTCTCATGTCGTCAAAGAATAGGTATAGAAGATGTGGTTCATGTGTTCGGGGCTGTATTGATCAAGGACTGCTAGGTGTCTGTGGCTAGCTTCTTGCTAGAGGAACCCATCGGTGCGTCCAGAAGTTTGGATTAGGTACTATATTACTAAATTTAGTATTTTAATTGCCATATATTCAGGTTGCCAAGGAAGGAGAAATGAAAATTGTGGTTCAGGTATTCGAGGACAATAAGGGTTGGTAGGTATCAGTGGCTAGCTTCTTGTAAAAGGAATCCTTTGGTGGGTTCGGAAACTTGAACTAGGTTCTATGTTATTAAATTTAGTATTTTAATTATCATATTTTCAGGTCGCCAAAGGAGGAGAGATGAAAATTATGGTTCAGGTATTCGAGGACAATAAGGGTTGGTAGGTATCAGTGGCTAGCTTCTTGTAAAAGGAATCCTTTGGTGGGTTCGGAAACTTGAATTAGGTTCTATGTTATTAAATTTAGTATTTTAATTATCATATTTTCAAGTTGCCAAAGGAGGAGAGATGAAAACTGTGATTCAGGTATTCGAGGACAATATTGATCAAGGGTTGCTACATGCCAGTAGCAAAATGCCTTCTTGCTAAAGAAATCCATTAGTGGGTGTCCAAGTTACTTTACGGACGCGGAAAGTTTGTCACATATTTGATGTGACGCAAACCAATTTACGTTGTTCCGAACACTTTCTGTCCCGGACACGTTGCCAGGCACGTTTATTTATTAAGAAGGAGGTTATTAACGTAAAAGCGACGTTGAAAAATGAACGGAGCGCTACCGGACGCCGATAGGATGTATTATAACGAACGAGTCCGCGAGCACCGGCCGTAATTGAATTTTCCATTGAATTCGTCTGACGTTAATGGCCACCGGTGTATAACTAATTAAAAAAAGCCACCGACCCAGATACCATCGAATACCACCGAACGTACGCACGCTAACGACTTCTCGCTGTCTTCGTACGATTATTAAGCACATAATTGCCGCTCGGTTATTACAAGGCATTATCCTAACAATGAGGTAACAGAGTAAATCATACCAGCGTAATTGCAACATAAAACGCGTTGTTATAAGAAGGAACCATGAATATTCATACCGGGCCGAATAGAAACAGTTTTCCCATGGTTATCGTTCGGCTCGCGATTCGATCAATGATAACGACCGCAGAAACAGCGCGGAGTTCATCATGTGAGGTGATGAAAAATAAATTACTTTCGAGCCGAGCTGGGAAAGGCCCGCGTACAGGCCGTCAGAAGTGTGATACCGTGTATCCGGAAGTTGTCTGGAAACTTTATGCGGCTAATTACACCTGTTTTAGATAATTATATCGTTCCCATTATTAATACTGTTTCCAGTGTAACACTAAATTAAACAGTATTTTCATATATCCGATTCTTCCGTGAGAATATACAATTTTCTATTTCTAAAACGGAAAAAGAAACACTGAACGCAACACGTTTCTCAAACTATAAGGGAAACAGGACAGAAGCAACGTTAATGCCTTAAATGAAATTCTTCAATAAATCGGTGAACAGTAATAGACATACTGTAAACTAATCAACGTCTCCATAAACTAACTACCACAGCTTTTATAAGAACGGTAAACAATTATCTATCACATCTAAATCTGACGTTATTACTGTAATATGCTTGTTTACGAAAATAGAACGCATTTATTAATGCGCCGAAGACCGTTTCCTCGGCGTTGCAAAATTAAATACACGCAGATTAAATTCCAACCCAAGTGGTTAACATGATCAGTATAGTCCCGGCAGGTGTGTTTCCAGTGTTACTATTACGGATACCGTCGATCAAGCGGTATGGAACGATCACGCGAGGCAAGAAACGGCGTCGACAATTTTCCCCCGTTCGGAGGATGATCGGTTCGACGCTGGCCGATCTGTATCCGACCGCGAGCGGATGTGATTCATGCATTTCAGCGATTCCACGTGGCCGACGCCGACACTGGCTATCCTCGATAAGGATGAAACCCGTTCATTTGGAAAATAAACCGCGCTTCAGTCTTAGAGGGCCGCGGTCTGACGTAATTCCACGTTCCTGGCGCACGCCAGCCATCCGTGCATCGGGACAGGTGTTTCCGCGCGTTTAATAAAGACAAATCGCCGGCCGCCATTAACGTGATACGCTTTGGTCGAAAGCTGTTCGCAGTCCTGAGGAATTTCCGATGGAAATCTACTATCGGCGTGCGTCACAGCGCGTGCTAGGCACGTTCAGCGAATGAATGCGTGGGATTCTTAACGTTTGCTTGGAAAATCGTTCCCAACTCTAATTGTTTCAAGGTGGAATCTAGGGAAATGTAAAGTTCTAAATCAACAGGTGACTTTTTACGAAAATCGGTACGCGGATCCTTCGTGCTCGATTGTCTAGCAACATTTTTAAAACGTGTTTTCCCCATTTTCAATATTATTAGTAATAATGTTGTACACCGTTTCCCATCAACTGAAACGTCAGATGAAATTTGTTCGAAAGAAAAGGGAGTCGTTACAAGGAAAATGTAAAACGAATGTGGAGCACGAAGGATTGACTGCTACCCGTCCACTAAGACTCCTAATCCGGAGTCAAATTTCTCGATGTGTCGTCGAATCTGTCGAACCTGGCTTACCTAGATTCTCCCGTTCTCCGAATCCTCCGCCTCCGGCTTCATACAGGTGTACCTGCAACGCAAATAAATAAATCGTTAGATTACACGTCGATACAGATGTTAGCGGCTGCAGTCCCTAAAGCATCAACAAAAGGACCGTCATAACACTAGAACTCATCGATCAAATTGATTTCTTCTTCCACAATTATTCAAATGAAACCGATTTACAGGTACGCAAACTGAATCATAAATCAACATAAGTCTCAACATGTATGTTCTCAGAATTCCTATAGAAAAATATCACAATTATAATAGCGATCTAAACCTTGTCACCAGGGTGTCAGTGAGCACCTGCCCCGCAAACAAACAGAATACGACAGTTATCCCAACGATAGATCAGTAATCTAGAGTTAACCCGATTCCGCCGGGGATTTCGCAAGCAAACACGATCGACGTATCAAACCCCGGCAACCCTTCCCAGCATAGACGAGCTAAATCCATCGCCTATCAGCCTATCGGTGAAAAAGAAGACGCACGATCGCAGAAGCAGGGCGGCAGGCCCAGGCCAGGGCTCCGCAATCACGAAAGAGCCGCTGGCTCGCTCGCTGGCTGGCGCGAGGCCCAATAAAACCGCTCTACTTCGACAAATCGCCTTAATTTCATCGTCAATAAGCCCGAGAAACCCGCGCCAAGTATGCCGCGATCCTCTCCTCCCCGCAACCCTCTCCGCCTATCTCTAACCCCAACCCTCACGCTCCGTCCAAGTCTCTTTCTCTCTCTTCCTGCGGACGCGGCGTGACTGCCGTGGCCACGCACACCACCAGAAACGGAAGGCATGTCTCGTCGGTGGAGGCAAGCGTGCTCGCTTGCTCGCCGGTGTTCGCCGGTTCGCTCGCTCGCTCGCTCGCTCGCGAGTTTAACGAATCCTCGCGGGCATCCGGCGCGGAGGGAAGAGCGAGAGAGGGCTAACAGGCCAGCCGGCCGTCTCGGGGCCCGAGTATTCCAGGTTAATTTTACCGAGCCCTAAGGAGCGCATGCGAAGGACCAGGCGAAGGATAACGCTAGCGGGGCTCATCGGTTGGACGCTGCTCGAAGCGAACGAAGGACGCCCGCATTCCACGCCGCAACCTGGTATAATACGAGGAATTGGCCGAACAGAGACCCGCAGGCCGAGCGACCGGGACCGAACGATCTCCGGGACAGAGACGGACGAACGAGAGACGAGGGAGCGAGATAACGCGATCACCGGTACACATGTGCGCAACGGAGAACGACGAACAAGGGGGGCGGAGGGGGGCACCGACCGAGAAGGGGTTGTCTGCGTCGTCCTTCTCCTTCTTCCCTTCCATCCTCCTTTCTACGCACACTCCCTTTCTCTCTTTCATCCGCTTTCCCTTCGTCATAATCATCCCGCAGCTTTTGCTCTATCTCCTTATTCGTTTCATTCTCGCTTCGCTATCCTCGCCACCGTCCACCGTTTCTTTGTCTTCCCTCGGCCCCCGTTCCTTTTTGCGCGGGGACCGTGCTGCCGGTCTGGACGACGACGCGCGGACGCGAGCTCCGGGAATAGGAAAATCCTGGTGATCTCAAGTGCAGCACCTGCCTTACGCGGCACCCCTCTTGCGACAGGTCGAAATCAACGGAAACTGTGTATCATACACCAGTGGTGGTTAGTGGTAATTGAGCTGCAGCAATGTAATTAGAGTATATACTGTGCAGTACACTGGTATTTGTATAAATTTATAAGCATCAGCGTTGAGTATGTTTATTAGCTGTGGTTCGTAGAGTATAGTGGGCAATGCAGGATGTCGATTGTAGATGAACGCTTAGAAATTTGTGATTCTATGGAAGCTATTACGCATTCGTGTGCATCCGTTGCACTCGGGAATTCGGGGTAACGAGACTTAATGCTATAAACAATTTCTGAAACAACCGGACAGTGTAAATCGGCGCTCTTCCTTCCGGTCGATCGAGTTTCCTCGAAATTTTCCGCTTACGACTAGACTACGAATCTAATGGGTTCGTAGGAAGCCTCTTCCTTCGTTCTTCGCGGAAGACTTCGACAAACGAGACGCGAATTCCCCGTTTAATTCTAGATCCCGGGCGGTTCTACGAACAAAAAAATCCATAAACATCGCAGCGGACTATTTACAAGCGATCAGAGTCGTTCGATTTGAAGTAATCACGACCATCCGTTTCGTGTCCGACTTACGGCGTGTACGAATGGCAGGAATTATCTCGCGCGCGTCAGGATCGGGATCATTAGCTAACACTTTCTCCGATAATGGTCGCGGGACGTCCATGAAACTACTAAATCATACGGAGTCTAAAAGCGCAAGTCGTTCGAGTACTCGCTGCCGATATACTCTGTATATTTTGTTTTCGTCTCTTTTTAACGGAGCTCTTTCTGTTCTCTTTAGCTTCTTCTTCTTCTTCTTCTTCTTCTTCTTCTTCTTCTTCTTCTTCTTCTTCTTCTTCTTCTTCTTCTTCTTCTTCTTCTTCTGCTGTTGTTGCTTCTTCTTCTTCTTCGTGGCCGGTCGTTTTTCTTTCTTTCATGGTGGACTCGCTCGCGCTCTCGAGCGAACCGCGTGCCTCCAGCGGAAGTAAACCACGGGTCCGCGCGCACGCTGCTGCTATCTCCTCCTTGAGAGGCATTCTGCACAGTCTCGGCGGCGTTCTTCCTCCGTAGACCGCGTAACTGGGATTCCTCGTTCTCCGCGAGAGAACCGGCAGGCAGCTGCAACCGCGAGCGCCCGCGACCGGAGAGTAGGTTATCGTCGTTCCCGTCGACGTCCGCCTCGTGGTTTTCACAAGAGAGCCGGGAGGACTCACGGAGGAAATGTTCGTTATAATTTTGTTCGGGCATTCGCAATCGATCACAGAGACGAAGAAAGGTAATGGATTTCTTCACAGTAGAATTGGAACGGGAACATAGACATTGATTGTAATCGATTGCATTGCGATTACTAAGATTATAAATACGTCAGCGTTTCCTTTAAGAATATAAATATATGTAGCAACGAAGAACAGTGAGAATCACTTTTACTAACTGTTTACTAACTAAAGCTCTCGACAAATTTAAAAAGTGTTTTACTCGATTTCGAAATCCATTGTTAATAGCATGATTAGAAACTCGAAGGATGTCTTCGTAATTACAGGGCTGTCCTAGGTAAATGAACGATTTTCATTATTTGACGGTACTAAAACAAAATTCCATCGTCCTTCTTGCGAATAGTTGAATAAGACGTGAAAGAATCGAAAGACGTAATTACATCTACCGGATCTTCTGAATTCTTTCGAGGACTCTGGAGTTTCGTCTAATTCGAAATTAATAACGAAAGATGCCTCGTGAGGGCTAGGCCGAGGGACCGGGATAAAAGAAGCTGAGGACGGTCGGGATAGACGTCGAATGGACGAAGGTAGAGCCGTGCGCGTCGTATTATTCGTAGCTGTCCAGTTAGGTAGAGGAGTCCCCTGATGGGATTATAATGTGAATATAATGGCGAGCTTCCGCGCTACGCAACCCTTTCTACCCCTGCTCCCGTGGCCGACGGCTTAACCTTCCTTCGAAAACCCTTCCACGCCGTCGTCCGAGAGCTTAATCGACCGTCCCGACGATTTTCTGGGGCTTAAACCCCACGATACCGCCTGCCAAACGAGGAAGGAAGAAAAATGAAGGAAACGAGTACGAAAATTGCGATGAGTTTCAGGCTTCAGGCTTCTGTCGTTCAACGGGCGCTAACGTTACAATTATAAAGCGATTAGAAAAATTCTACCTCGATGACTTGGAAAGTTCCGATATGACAGGCTGGGAGAAGATTGTGATAAAATCGGTATTTCGGTAGAAAGTTGTGCAAGGGATGTTTTTCAAGATCGGAAACATAAGATTCAAAGAGCTAAAAGTACCAATGAAAAAGAAGATCTTTGATAACTTACCAACTCTGGCGTTGCAAATATCTACAATTTGATCTATCGTAGATATTCATTCGATGTGGATTATGCTATCTATTCCGAATATAGTCAAAACCAGGAGACTCATGATCTCTATCGAACATTACAACATCACTGGACTCTGAACAACCGCAGTCGCGAAAATTAAAACGTACACACGAAATTTTCAATTTCTAATCTGTCTAGGAACATAAAGGTATTATACACGGTCGATCGGTCAATCCCCAGGGGACGAACGGAAATCACGATCGAAAGGTTACCGTGCGCCGACTCGCGTAAAAAGCGGGGCCCGCGAAAACTGAAAACTCGTCGATTACGCAAGCTAGCCTGCGAACGAGCGACGATAACCCGCGGCGATACTTCTCGACACTTCCTCCTTTTTTCCAGCGATCGGCCGTCGATCGTGACGTAATCCGGCACACCACTGGTTTATAGGTATTTATAATATCCCCGGATGGGCCCCGCGGTGGAATTTTAAATCGCGAATTACCCAGTCGAATTAAGTAATACGTTTCCGTCGAGCGTTTCGCGCGCCGCCGCGCCAACCGAACAGCGAACGGTGTCCCGCCGATAAATTATATCGGCCCCGACAGATCGAGGACCCCCCCGTGGCCAAGCTTAATTACAATACCCGCCGAATATCGCGTTACTTTCCATGTAACGGTGACACTCGCGCATGGACATCCTTTCGGTGTCCCCGATTATTGCTCGAAAATCGCGATCTCTTCACTCTTTTTCTTTCGATCTTCGACGCCCACGCCGAAGTAACAGGGGCCACGTCGCTCGTTAGCGTTCCACGACTTCTTTCCTGACCTCAACTCTATTAGCACTCGAGTAACGAATACTTCACTCAGCTTGTGTGCCCTAAGTAACAGAAAAATGGTGAACAATTTGACTCATTCTTCAAGATCGCTGATTATTCATCATCTCCACCGTATCTAACTCTTTGAATCTCTAGCTACTTGGAAAGTCGGCATTCTTCATAGATCGTCCTCTTAACGCTAAGTTTACGGACAACAATTCTACAGCTAATTCCGTTGTTCCCAGGAAAACGTTCGTTCATCTGGACCTTGAAACTTAAAGGTATAAAAATAGATAAATTAATGAAATAAACATTTACGGAACAGTATTTATAAAATACAATATACATAAAATTCACGTATCCCGGAAAGCTAGTGTCACTGTCTCCTTTCGCACAGAGAAAAAGAGTTAACGGCACTTGTAAAACCGGCGACTCCTATTTCTCGGAAAGGGTATGCTCAGAAAAAATAGTCATTATACATAGGTATGAACAGGATTTTTGTCTGAAACGTTACGTGTCCGAATGGACAAACGCGCCCTTACACGGTCGACGGAATCGTTCGTGTTCGAGCCAGCGCGGGGAAATTTTTCTTTTTTAGGGACATTTGCGGCGCGCCGCGGATCCGGGGCCTTAGCTGCCTCTCCGCGGAAAGCCGAACGGCCCCATTCCGCGCCGGACCCGATTCCATTCCATTCCGATCGAGCCTATCCAATCTATTCCGCGGCCGAGCCGCTCGGCTCTCCCGCGTGCCACGCGGCCGCGTAAGACGTTATGTAAGGCTCGCCGAGCGTGTATATCCGCGTATAAGGCGATCCCGAAGTGTTCCGACGGCCGAAGAATTTTTTTCTTTTCTCTTCATTTACTCCAAGATTAATTGAACCTCGCAGCAGACAGTCTTGGAATTATACGCGAAATTTACGTGAAATATGACAATTATCTTTCGTAGAATACCGCAGGATACGATGAATTAGAAGAATTATCGAAGAAGTTTCGCCTTGTTCGCATTGTTCTTTTGTCTTGAATGTTATAAACGGAGGTTAACCTTCGCTTGGCCATCCGCGGCTTGACATAGTTTATTGTAATGGAATTTGCATTGTACGTAAACTTCGAGAAGGAAATTGAAAGAATGAAAGGACGGAAAGAAATCGTAGGACAAAGGATTAAGGCGTTTAATCCACAACGAATTGTGCACTTTTTTTTAATGTGATAGAGTGTTCGCAGCGCTAAATATGGAGGATGAAAACGCACCGGTTTATATCGGACTATCCTCAACATTGAAACGTTGACGAATAATCACCGTATAATTGAACGAATTGAAATAATTCTCGTGGTGCCATTAATAAATCAAGTGCCTATCATCGATGATCTTCACGGTATTCGACGTGTTAGCGTATAAGGATACGTTGGAAATGCGAAAACAGAGAGACAACCAGGGAGGACTTCAACACCAGAACTACCGAGCGTTTAATACGAGTAACACGTGACTGCCACGCGAGTTTCGAGCGTTTTGTATCGTAATACTTATTCCTTTAAAACAACAGCAAATGGTATTAGAAATAATTATTAACGATTTGGTATCACAATACTCGTAGTACGCTATCATCCAGCTACTTATGTAACCGAATATTTTTATTCGACATCAGTTTCCTTATTGTAATTGCTATCGAACAATTTAGAATCTCCGGTCGTCGGTGACCACCGTGACAGTCAACGTGTTAATATGTAATCTTTATAAAAATCGTAGCAATAGATTGTTTCTCAGTCTCTCCGTGTATTCATTATAGTATTCAAGCGGAACTATTTATTTTTCAAATCATTTCAGATATTTTACACTTTCAACGTATTAAGAATTGGAAGAATATTACGTAAGAAAACTGAAATCTGTCGTTTCGACGGGTAAGGTTGTTCCAGTGTTACGGATTCCTAGATAAGCGTCCGAACGCGTGTTGCCGCGTTCGGCGGCGTGTCAGCTTCAGGGTGAAAAGAAAAAAGGAAGAGGAAGAAGAGGGAAAAAAGGAGAAGAAAGAGAAAAGAAAAGAAGGAAAGCACAAAAGGCTCCGTCTCGTATAATTGACTACAAATTAAAATGATATAAACCGTCGAGATATAATTACCCGAACGACGTGCAATTAATTAAAACCCTCGCGATGCGACCGCGCGTAGCGATGGACGCGAACGGTGCAGCCGCGCCGTCGAGGGCGCAGAGCGGTATTAACAACCTCCCAACGTTTATTGTGCAGCATTAGCATAATTAACGCCGAATAAATATTTAAGCCGAGGATATCTCGGGTACAGGCGTGGAGGGGAGATGGGCGGGAATCCCGGTGCCATAGATGCAAGGTAAAGGAGCACAGGTCGCTCGTTAAATATTGTTTAACACTAGCGCTACCCTCACTAGTCAAAATATCTAGTCTCAGCATCCTTATTTGGCAATTACCGATATCTTGAAAGCGTTAAATATCCGGAATGACTGTAAAAATATATAGTTTCGCTTGAATATTGTAACAAGTATCTAAAGAAACCGACAACAGATCTATTGTTACAATTTTTGCGAAGATTACGTAACAATCGCGTTAAGTGTTCGGTAGTTTCATCAATTTGGGATACACTATTTTATGAATACTGTAACGAGTATCTCAAGAAACCGACAACAGATCTATTATTACAATTTTTGCGAAGATTACGTATCAATCGCGTTAAGTGTTCGGTAATTTCAATAATTTGGAATACATTATTTTATAAACCATAGGATATTAAAAGATTTGTTGAAAATGTTTTCTATTATGTCTGTTGCTTACGTCCAAATGCACTGTTCAATTCACGTGCCGCCTAAATGGAATGCAAAGTAAGGAACATCATATTGTAATGAAGGCTGTGTAATAATGCTAACAATGTTTGGTGTTTGATACTTCTCAAAAACGATTATCATGGTGAAGGTACTGTTAAATATTAAATCGTACTCTCGATTTGTCGAAAGGTTCGCGACGATCTGTTTAATCCTCACTTTTATTAGATCGCGTGGAGAAGTCTGTGTTCGAAAAAAGATTCACGGCCTCGTAATATGATCTCATCGCGGAGAGCATGACGAACACGAGAAACCTGTTGCGAGAGCCGCTGGACTCATCAGACTCGATGTAAATCATTTTGGATCGAAGGAATTTGAAATGGACCGCTCTAGCCTCGACATAGGCCAACTCGGATTCAAGATTGGAAGTTGTTGAACATGGCTTTATCCGTATGAAATTCGTAATTTTTATATTTCTACTTTCAGAATAAAATTTTATACATGATATAACTAATACGGACACAACGAGCAGTCTCTTAAAATAATATTTCAAGAATTCGAACGAAATTTCATTCAAACGAGAATATCCGATTCCTCGAAATTTCTCTTCTCGTTTAAATCATTATAATATCTGAATTACGGGTCATCTAATATATATATATATCTACAATAAACAGCTTCGACGTCTTTCTGACAATTGAACGTCTTCTAATAGCACAATGCAAGGTCTCTTACCGCTTTGCTTGGACATAGGAAAATTGTAACATTTGAAATATAATATTAAACTTTGTATAACGCATCGATATGTGACATATTAAAATAAAATAGCTTTATTTCCTAACCCTTTGCACAATGTATAATGCATCAATACGTGTAATATTGAAATAAAATAACTATCCCTCTTAATTCATGTACGTTTTCTCATTAATTAGTTTCAAAGAACATCGTCTGTATCCCATCAGAAAGTGTTGCATATTTCTAGTGAAAAACTTTCGAGTGCAAAGGGGTTAATTCACGTATGATCGCTCAGCGAGTTAATTTCAAGAAATGTCGTCTGTATTTCACCGGGAAACGTTGAATAGTTCTAGTGGAAAACTTTCGAGTGCAAAGGGTTAATAATCCCCAATATCTTCACGGCAATTCAATATTCTTCAGCAGTTCCCAACATCTATCTTCTTGAAATGTTACCGAGACCAGCCAATTCGCGAAGTTACTTAGCGGATCCTATCTTAGACTCTATTTCGTGTTCCGTTCCGCTCGGACACCGTGTCGACACGCGGTTCGCGGTCATTCTTTATATCGTATTCCTAATGGGGAGACATACGGCGAGCCAAGAAATACCAAAGGTGAAAGGGACGAAAATAAAAGAAAGGAAAAGAAAAGGAAAGAAGGAAAGGCGCGAAAGGTGGTTACTTCATCCATTTTCTGGCGCGACGTGTGTATAGGTGCGCGTCAACGGGAATTTAGTGTAGCGCGCCGAGAGAGTTTAACCTCGTGACGCGCTACAAATGGACTCGCGTAATCTGCGTCAGCGATGGGCCGCGCGCGAGGTGCTCGGGGCCCAGCTTAATGCACTCCCGGGACCGTGCGCGACCGCGCCGGATGGGCCCCATTCATCGTTAAACCCTTCCACGCGATACGCAAAGCGCAATCAGGCCCGTGTATCAAAGCTGAAAGCCTGAAAGTGCCATACAGTACGCGGCAAAAGTATCGCGACGCCGTGCCGGCCGTTTCTAACGCGTCCAACCAACACGAATGGAACTCAAACACTGAATAAGATGAACGGCGTTAAGCGTTTCCAATTAATCTTTTAACGCACGGATTACGGAACGCGTCAAGTTGACGCGTATTGAATTTTCTGAAGATCGTTTGATAAATGTTCGCCAAACGTCGAATTCGAATGATGCGGTTACGCTTACAGGGATTGTAATCGTCTATTTTCAGAGCTTCAGTTTTCAAGATCTAAATAAACGAACGCCAATTTTTATGGGGACGATAGAATGAAGTGTACGTTGAATGTCCGTTAGCAATGGCCGAAAAACGACAAGGGAATCTGCCGGTAAGTCGCGAATTGCGCATTATAGAAACTAGAAACGCCCGTTTCGATGTATCTCTTGCTCGCGAGGTTCGGCTATCTTTTGCATAATTTTGGCGTGCACTGTACCCTTCGCGCGCGTACTTACACAGGCCCGAGCGACGCGGAAAAACAGATTTTATTGCGGTAATTAACGTGATGCGCCTAGATACACGCATCGCGTTCCGACGATACGATACTTCAATTAGCCGGCGTAATGCGCGTCCACTAGTGAAATTAACGAACGAAGCTGTAAGTGCCTCTTAATTACCAGGTATCCACCGAGTCGGCGATACCCGATCCACGGATCCTACTTCCCTGCGAGCCCGCGAAATTTACGATTTTGCGCGGGCACAGGCGCGAGAGATTTGAAAAAGCGATGGCCGTGGAACCGGGAAAATGGCGGAGTTAACCCATTTTGCCCGGTGTACTCGTTTGAATAAAATATTTGTAATAAAACGTTTTAGTAGCAGTGCTTTCTTCAACGCGGCTACGTTCACGTTCTACTCATATAGCTACATATATTTATTAAGTAAACGTTTAGCAATATTTTCAAGGAACTTATATATTATTCTTTGGAGATGACTTCAATAAGAGAAAATCATTTCCTTTAACTTGCTTCTGGGACGAAATCTTTTTCACGATTTGAAGCTGCTTCAATGGTTCCACCTGTACATACATAAGCTAACTTCATAATTTCTCACGAAAAAATGTTCACGATTCCAACAATCGCGGAATAAAATATTTGAAACGAATCATTTTGATCCGTTTAGTAGTCAAACTGTCAACTACATCCAACACGACTTTCCCGAGTCACCATTCAATACCAGCGTAACAAATTATACGTTACGAATATAAAACGCTTATCAAATGAAATTTCGTGGGAATGATTCCGTCGGATGTTACGTTGAATAACGAGGAAGGTCACAAATGAATGACGTCAGGTGGGAAACGACTACAAAGAGACCGGCGGCGCCATTAATTCGAAGTTTCTCAATGTTCGGAGAAGTCAGGTCGGCCGGTCTGTCGGTCGGTTCGGGGTGATCAACTTCGCGAAGTCGAAATTATGATCCGAAAAGCGGGAATCGTTTGGGGAAGGTAAATCTCTCGTCTGCTGTTGCGCGGAGGTGTTCGTTGCGTTGGCACCGGGGCTGTCGATTGGCCGAAGGGAGGTCCAGAATTAAATCGCCGGGGCGAGGTTCCTGAAGCGGGAGAGATAGAGGCAAAGACAAAGATAGAAACCGAGAGGAAGAGAAAGAAAGAGAGTCCGGAGGTCGTAATTATACGGCGGGGGCCCGCTGACTATTTTTGGGCCGCGCGGCCCGCGGGCAACAGTGTTGTTAGTTTGATAGTTCCCGGATACGGCAACCATACGGTTAACGTATAACCGTGTTCAGTTGCTATTCGAATTTAATAACGGAGCGAATCCACGGCCGAGGAGAATTGGACGGGCAGCTCGATGGAGCCACGTTGCGACGGTATCTAATCTGAGGACCGAATTTTGTCGTAACCCTTGCAAGTTGCGTAACATCTACTCCACCAATCGATGGACTGTAAAATCCCCCATTCATCTTCATGGTACACTCTGTGATACTCTCCTCGAACTTCACGTTTATCAGCTTCAATCCCCTACGCAACACATCAACTTCTCGACGGGATTGAATTTTCTCAATGCTTGATTGAGTTCTCCAGCTTCTTCGTCAAACTCAAGAATGTCCTACAAATTTGCCATATACACTCTGTATACCTCTGCCTTCTAACTTCGACAGACTCCACAGTTCTCTATAAGCTTGCCACATACACCCGGTATAGCTTTGTTCTCTAACTTCTTCGACAGACTCCAGTCCCCTATAAGCTCCCCATGCATACCTTCTACAGCTCTGTTCTCTAACGTCTTCAAAAAACTCCAAAGTCCCCTATAAGCTTGCCATGTATACCTTCTACAGCTCTATCCTCTAATTTCTTCAACAGACCCCAAAGTCCCCTATAAGCCTGCCATGTATACCTTCTACAGCTCTATCCTCTAACATCTCCGATAGACCCCAAAGATCGCTGTAAGCTCCGCATGTATACCTTCTACAAAAATCGACTACCCTATTCGACCGCGCTTCACTCCTGCAGACCCCACAGTTCGTGACAATCTCGCGACACGGTCCCCCGTTCCGTGAAAAGACCTCGTCGCGTTCGAACAGCGACCCGGCCGGGCCAGGCCGGGAGGGGCCGTAACGTGGCGAGGGATAAACTTAAAGATCGTCACGTCGCTCGCGTTGCATAAGTCCCGCGTAATGACCGCAGCGGGCCCGTCGCGTAAACCATGTATAAAGGGGAGTTATGCTCGATTATGGCTCGCCGGGCGTGTAAGTGGCGCGCACGAACACGGGCGTGCACACGTGTGCGCGTGTCTGTGTGCGTGCATTACTCGGGGGAAAGGTTTCGCGCGCGTGGGCGTCGCATTCACGCTAAGTAGACACCGATAAATTGACAGATACGATACGAGAGCCACTATAGCGGCCCGTGAACGGGGCTGCGAGGGGAAAGGTGGGAGAGGCAGAGCGGGAAGGGGCGAGGGAGGCGCGGGGCGGGCGAGATAATCGCACCTCGAAGCACGCTGCACCGTACGCGCGCTTGTTAATTAGACCATAGACGCCGGCCGTGGCGTAAACGCGCATTAATCGGTCAGCTCGGGGGAAAGAAGAAAAAAAAAATATGATATCGGCGCAGCTCGGCAGCGAGCCACGTGGAATCGACGCGTAACAGTTTCCATGGTATAAGGCGTTATGGTCTCATTCACCTGAACGGAACGTCGGACTATAATATCGAGGTTTTTTTCGCGTTCGTATACGTTCCCTGTTCACGGAGTGCTTTGTATGATTTTTTGCTGTCTTTTTTATCCCCGTTATTGCGGTGTCGTTAGCTATGCAGCTCTCGCGTCCTGAGTCGATCCTAAAAGCTGAAAGCGCAAAGGAGCAAGGGGAAATCTTCACTCAAGATGGTCACGAAAGTATGGTTGCTACATTTTTTGAAAGAACCGAGGTGGAGCGTTTGACCGACTTCCCTTGCTCTTGTGATTTTCCAGCTTTTAGGATTGACTCAGTGAGAGCTCTACGGTAGAATCATTGGTAATCGAGTTTGTATGAAGTTCTTTCGTGATTCTCCATAATTTTGGAATTCTAGAATTTGTTTTTGACATTGGCGAGGTGTGTGGCAGTGTAGATGATTTCTGATTTTGGAGTGTTATATTGTATGAATTTGCACGTAGAGAAAAAAGAATAATAATAGAAATATGTTGGTAAGAGGCTAATAAAAGTAGAAGGACGATATCAAGCCTCATTAACTTGCCGCGGGCATCGCGTTCTAGAGGTTGAAGAGGCAGTTAGCTCGTTCCTACGCTACATGTTTCATCAACCGCGCTTCGCATCGTCCGAATTTCCTCTACTCCCGATTTCCGGCGGAGCACGTGTCCTGAGGAACTGAGCCCGCGATTTCACGGTTCCCTCGTTACCCGGTTCGCCCGTTTATCGCGCGGACAATCGGAATTTCAATTAGGCGGGTGGACTGGCCGGCGCGATTTCGTGGACGACACTCGTCTCGTAGCGGGATTTCCCTTGGGAATTATAACATTACGATTAGCAAATCGGTTGAAATAGCATACACCTGATTCCTTCCTTTACAATTATTGAAAAGACATGGACGCTTCTTCGAGGAGTTATCGAATAATACGCAAACTGCAATATAAACCATAAACAAAGAGCAATCAATTCGACTGTCGCTGCTTCTACTGTTAACTATGCTTAATTATCAACTTCTAAGCATATTTACCAATATGCTGCGGATTTCTCTGTGCCTACGGAAAACTTAAAACTGTAACATAGCACAGAACGCGCGGAATTCGGAAAAATATCCAAAATATCCAAAGCGTACCGCTTTTCCTGAGGTTTATCGAGAAAACCATTTTCTATCGTAATCCCGTTACTCTAATTACTTTCTTAAACATTTCAATTCGTCTACATGCACAGTATTTAGCAATTCCTCGCTGAACGACCGATAGTCACAGCGCAAGCGTTAATCGTCAATTATACAAAAGCGGAAAGATCCAACGATCAGGTGCGATGGATATATTCGTCGGCTGTACAGAAAGGTTCGAGCAACGGATCGAATAGTTGTTTTCCTCGATCGAGCGACGAGCCAGCTTGTAGCCATCGCTACGGGACGCGTTATCTCACAGCCCGTGACGGATGACACAATGGAGTACATTGACACTACGTGCCACGCTATCTGCCAGTATCTCGGATCGTGGCCGCGCGCGCGCGTGCTCACGCGCGCCTAAGGTGCATACGCGCTCACCTGATCGTACGTGCACGGCTAGGAACGCGCGCGCGCGATTCTTGTACGCGCGGCGATCTACACGCACGCGGAACGCTGCGAAGGTGGATGGTACTTTCACCAGGTAGCCAAGTTCCACGATGCACGCCGATAGCCAAGAGCAGCCCACTTCGAGAGCTGCATTCCGAGCGCATACTGCACCCTGGATCCAGGCTCGGATCAGCACCGAGGGAGACCCGTTGTTTATGGTTGTAATATGATAGTACGCGGACTAACGAAGCAAAGTAGTTCTATTCTACAGTTCTGTCGTATCAAAACTCGGATCAGTACTAATGGAACTCATTACTTCTTAATTTTGTTTGTTCAACGCTGAACTTCGCGTGATGTAACCCTATGGAACTATCGGAATAAAACAGCAACTCTGTTCCTCGATAACGTTCACGCGACAATCATTCTTAATTGTAGACAAATCCCAAGTGACACGGAAAAATGGACCGCGAAGGAACAGATTGTTGTTCATCGCAAGCGTGGCCGGCACCGAAATGTCTGGTATAAAACGCGTTAACAAGCTGATTTCTCCGCGTATCGGTAACTAAGTTGACGGGGACTTTCATCGACGTGTCCGCGAAGTCTGTGATCCTGCGGTCTCCGCGCGCACGTTCATTGATCCTCGAAGAATCGAAAGTAACGAGCAACTCCCCGGTTACGTTCGTTGTGGCCGCGAACCGATTAACGCTGGAACTACCGAATGGATCGAATTGACCCATTTCTGTATTTTTTCACGATTATTAAAAAGATAACGGAAGCTTCTCCGGGAAATTGTTATAGTTGACTCGACCATGCGCAAACTAAATCATATGTCAATCGAAATCTCGGTAGTTGCGTTCTTAGAGTTCCAATGGAAGAATATGAAGAAGTCAATTTGATTGTTAGATAGTCCCAGTGTTAACTTTTCACATTCTTCTGTTTTACACTAAAATTACCAGACAGGTCAAAATGACCCGTTTCTGATTTCTTCATTTTGCAATTATTAGAAAGACAACAGATGTTTCTCTGAAACGCTTAAAGAAATTGATTTAGCAATACGCGAACTGAATTATAAGTCAATTCTCAATAAGTACGCTCTTCAAGTTTCTATAGAGGAATTTCAAAGAGTCAATTTAACTGCTCGGTAGGCTTAGTGTTAAGTTGTTGATCGATTGTATTAGATTCAATGTTAAGCTCGCGGGCAACGTGGAACAGAATTCGCGCAGGGCGCAAGCGCCGCCCGAGGAAATGCTTTCCGCGGTGCATTGACACTACGTGTCGCATTATTATTTGAAAACGTTACGCGCGCGCGCGTAGAACGGCACCGCCGGTACACCTCTCCGTTACTTTCACCGGCTACCCAAGTTTCTCGATACCCACGATACGTTCCGGAGGATAATACGAATATCACGCATGAATATTTCATGCACCTTAGAGGCGGCGTCTTAATCTCCGACCTGGCTTTCGTAAATCCCGCTCGAAAAAAATTCTCGGAGGCGGGATACGCTGAAAAGCGTGAGGGTACGAATGTCGTAACGCGGCGGCGAAGATTTTTTCAGTGAAAGCTGGGCCTCGATTAGAAGGCGCGGACGTTTCTCGAAAAAGGACTCGAAAAACCGCGCCGGAAATAATTATTCTTGCTCGAAACGCGGTTAAACAAGAACAGAGTCGGGTAAACGTATTTGAAATTTATTTCGCCATGAATCGGACAATAAACTAAATTTGAACAGAAAAACTTTGCATTTTGCAATATAGGTATTGATGATATTAAACGGATAACAGTTTTTCACTCGTCATAAAGAAACGACAAGATTTTATGTTGTGACGAGTGTACTCATCCGAAAATAGCTAACTGGGTAAGGGAATATTCATTTTCGTAATAATCAATTTTATAGGTATACATTACTTGAATCAACATTTCTGAAATAATTATTTATAGACACAAGCACGTATGAATACCAAAATAAGGTACACACTTTCTAAAAAGATTGCAACCGCTTAATCATCATTCACGCTGACTCATCGTCTTAATATCATCCTACTTGATAACTTCCCGATAAACGCTTTACAGCTCAAACTTATATCAATATTTCTTTCACCTGCAAATAACAGACTCAAGGTTTATCGAAAGAGTAAACCAAAATGCACCTCTCCTTCAAAATAAAAGCTTCCTTCCGAAGATTCAGTTTCCCCTCCCAATTCTCATGGAAATTCCACTCAAAGATCCCGTAGATCTCGCAACAGATTAGCCAAACCGTTTCGACCGTCTACTCTAGCCCTTCGTTGTTATTTGCTCGCGGATCACATGGCGGCGGAGGGGACATCACGCGTTTCCTATGGGACCGACGTCGGTCCCTCGCCGTTTCTTTCCTCTTTCTTTCCTCGACGTCCCGCGCGACGAGACGAAAGGAGCACGAGCAGGCCGGGAAAGATAGAGTTCGAATGTATAATGCGTCTTCCCCGCGAGTGCCCGTGCAGTTAGTGCCACGCGCGCCCACGCGCGATCTCGCGCAAAGAACGATAATAGCCCGTTTAAGTACGTATAAATATCCATCGTATAACTCGGGGGCCTCCGTGGGGCGCTCGAGCGCGCCGTTAATAACCCCGCCGGGGAAAACGGGCCGGGAAGCAATGAATTTTTAGAAGCGGGAGAAGGAAGAGGCTGAAGGAAAGAGAGAAAGAGAGAAAGAGAGAGAGAGAGAAAGGAAGGGACCGAGTCCCTCTCCCTTCTTCCTCCTTTCTCCCTCGTTTCGCTCGTCTCCCCTTTTCGTCGGTCGGTCCCCGTCTCTCTCCGTGGGTGGACGTAGCGCGGACGTGTCCGGTCTACGCCGACGGAATTCGAAGAGGACCGCGTGGGGCCCCGAGGAGCGGCGCGCGCACCGGCACAGGGCCCCTAGAATGCGCGCGGTCGAATTCTTTCGGCCCGCTCGGATGGAGGGATCATTTTTAAGAAAGCTTCGCGGAGAAAGCAACCGGCGCGCCGCAGCGAACGTAACAGAGCGATAACGCGGAACGCGACCATTCGTGGATCGCGGTCGGGTCGACGGAAAGATGGCACTTGGAATGCGGGTGTAATTGGCCAGAGTGAAGCAGATAGTCGGCTTGATATCTGCTGAAAGCGTTGCATGCAATTCGATCTTATGAGAGTAAACAAGACACGCAGCGGAAGACTGTTGTCCTCGTTCTGACCCGAGTGTCAACTTCTGGTGGAATTGTTGTCTTGATAGCACTGTTGCCGCGATAGCAGTGTCCTTTCCACTGTTTACTGAACCCCTCTGCGAGGGGAATACATCTTCGGTGCCAGTTTACTTGAGGCACCGAATGAAACTTAACGATTTACGTTAAGAACATCTGACAATCGGCATTCGATAAACAGAATTGAATGGAACAGCGATGAAGAACACAAAGAGACAAGTTCTTTCGTCTCGCGAAAAGAAGGATAAGGGAACTTAACGCCTCTATTCCTACAAAACAATCAGTTGGACATTTTCCATAAATTCTTGGTCTGCGTTTAGTCTAAAAGAGCGATGAAATAACGTCATCTTTGAAATGGCACTGTCTCGACGCAAGCTTCGTCGACCATACAGGGTGAACCCATTGCGCTACTTCGCCTCACTCGTGATGACAACTTCAGATCAAACATGAATGTCACGACTGAGACTCGAGGTCACAATTTTGGAGCAAACATAAATATCACGAGTAAGACATCGGCCGGTATAATTATCCGAATTTTACCTGGCAATACGGTGGTGCAAGTGGTTTAAAAGGGGACCGCTGATGAGCACGCGCATACCCGGGGCAACGTGGCTCGTAGGCACAGCGATGTTGACCGGCTCGCTCGCAAATCGGGTACAAGGTAAAGGATTCGTACGTGAGTGGCGTTCCAACGGCATCAGGTTTTATCGGTGGATCGGTGAACCGCGGGGTTCATTATTCGTTTCTGGCACGTACCGGGCATTCACAACCGTTCGAGGCACGATCCGCCGCGCCGGCCCGCTTGCCAGCGGGTTTCCTTATCCTCCTAGCCGGAGGAGCCGCGACGAAGGAACAGAATCCACGATTCCGCCGCGCTCCGATCCCTCTTACCCTATCCGTTCTTAGCCTCCCTCTCCCCTAACCGCTCGGATGCATAACGAGTAGTTCTCGCGTTCCTTGCCATTTCTACCGATCGCCGGAGGATCGGTCGCCTGGGCCGCCTTCGCCGCCCCTTCAACGGCTTCGCGGTACTATCGCGCCGTTCGCTAATTCAACCCTTTAACCGTATGTTCTCCGAACGCGGACATTCGTGGAAACGCTTGTCTCGAGACGAGTTTGCCTTTTGCACTCGAACTTTTTGGTTAATAGGAAATTTGTTCATTCTATCGGTCAAATCGACGAGCAAATACTGAAATCAGTGAAACATGAAATCACATGCAACTAATGTTTAGCTGTGACTTTAAACAATTTGATCTTTAATGCGGTATATCGTTGTCCGAGAGGCACACTTCGAGTAGAACGCCAAATTTTGGTAACGACTGTGAGGACTTCCAGGATGATGAGGCAAGTCGTCGTCCTTAGTTAAAAGGTTAACGTTATTTCTGTTGTTCCTAAAAAAATTGTTCGTTCGTTCGTTTAAATCTTGGACATGAACGGTTCGAAAATAGACAGTAGGTATACATGTTCATGAACCAATAACTTTGAGTCTTTCAATCCAATAGACGCTAGCCTAATGGTATACTTACTTATTGGACTGCAAGAAAGTAAGAAGTTTATTATCAGCGTGTCTTATTATTATAGAAAAGACTTCCAATTGAATTGAACTTTCATTGAATACAAATCGCCGAAATATAGCTCACAGTATCCACGAATTAAAAAGCATACGAGTCCAATCGACAAACCTCGATCGTGCAAGCATTAAATCGTTCTTTCATTTATTTAAGAAACGAAATTATTCGCCTGCAACTTACGATCCTCGACACTCCAGGTATCGGCGATACAGCTAAGACACTCTCAGATACAAATTCGTTCCGGCTGTCAGATGAAACCTATATCACAGCTATCTATAATCCGGGAAAATAGTAACGATTAAATACGAAAAACAAGAGAAAAGAATGGGACAGAACTGAAATCACTTCTGTGACATCGTCACCGACGGATTATAAAAGAAAAGTGAAACGTCCGACCGGTTTACTATTCAAAAACCCCAAAACAGTGGAAAGTAAAACGGATTTATGCCCACCGATCATTGAAGCAACGAATCGATCCGGAAATGTAATTGGTCCGGCGCGCTTCTGCGCGGAATAACTCGGTCCCCAACCTGACCAGCCTTTCTATTCTCTCGTTAGGCCCGTATACAGAGCGTTTCCGAACGGGCGAGCTGCGCGCAACGGAACCGCGCCTCAGATTCCGAGAATCAGTCTGTACGAAAGGATGTTAGTTTTTACGAGCAGCTAATGACGGTGATTCCCCGGTATTTAGACGTCACGTCTGGCATACGGTGGATCCTTTTTTCTCTCCTTCAAACATGAGCCCTGTGTCAACCGGCCGGCCGCGCGCAGGATTCCTAGAGGTCAGTCAGGGGCTACGCTTCTAGCTCGGTTATTTCACCATTATCCACACTCGGATGATTTCTTGTCCTTTATTATTTCCGTTTGAGCACGGTTCTCGTGTATCGGAAGTATGTATTCCCCTTTTTCATCCGCACTGGATTTCTCGGATCGAAAAAGTTGTTTATTTCTGTTCTGTTTTCGAACGGAGTTTATGGAAAGCTACGTGAACACGAAATAACCCTAGGCGACGAAACAGAAGCTTTCCGAATATTTCAAAGAAACTGCAAGTGACGTGAAATTGAATTCGGTGTACTCGAGGAAATGCTAAACAATGTCCGTAGAAACTTAAGAATCGACGGCAGAAACGAATATTCCGGACAAACTGAAACTTGCGCACACATGGACGAATTGAGTTCGAGAGGAACGCTGGAAATTGCGAATACGGCAGCAGGAACTAACCCTTTGCAGACGAGGACTTTCTGAAGTATTCAGTCTTCAGCGAGGAAACCTGAACTGTGTATTGAACTTTCAAATATTAGAGAAAAAAAGAGCTATGCAATGATCTCTTGCTATCTGAATAATTAAACTATTTGCTTACAGCATTGTATTCCACATATGAAAGCTTGCCGTTGCCAAAGCGACGACTTTCGTCCTAGGGGTTAAAAATGGAGGATTGAAGCGCAAATTCGTTAGACGTAACAGAAGGAGGACAATGCGCAGGCAACGAGTCTAAAGAAGAAGAGGAAGAAAAAGAAGAAGGAGAAAAAAGAAGGAACGTCTGGCAACAATGGAATGCCTTTAAATATCCCGTTGGAATTTTCGTATCGACTGGACGCCGATAAAAATCGCTGCACGCGCGCGCACGGGTCATCCCGGGGACCGCACGGTCCCGACAATAGTGTCGTTCTATTCTGTGACCCGGTCTTGCGAGAGCCCGAGACAAGGCGTGGAATTGTTCGGGATAACCTTCGTGCGGTTTGAGGTCCGGCTGCAACGTGACCGTGAAGGTCGGAACACCGCAAGCCCTTCGCATAAATTCCTTTCCTATGGCACGTTCTCCCCCTAACTTCGGTCGAGAGAGGAGTCGTGCTCTCTCCTCGACGGAATATCAATGACGGCACCACATACA
The DNA here is from genome assembly GCF_051020985.1 of Nomia melanderi. Classification (NCBI taxonomy): domain Eukaryota; kingdom Metazoa; phylum Arthropoda; class Insecta; order Hymenoptera; family Halictidae; genus Nomia; species Nomia melanderi. The sequence continues at coordinate 7,462,819 of NC_135008.1, forward strand.
AATCGAGATACTCCCGCGATTTCAGGTCTCGAGTGATCGGCTCATCGGGGATTATCGTTTACATTCGATGACTGCATTTTCCAACAATGCATCGAACGATGGATTACCTAACTGGAAAAAAGGTAGTTACTTTAAAATGCTTGGATTATTCGATACTCGAGCTCTTGTTTGGGATCGAAAATTGTAAATTTGGAATTAATCACGAATAAGAAGCAATGAAGTAAGTAAAGTAAGTAAAGTAAATAAATTCTATAAAGAATCTATCTTATGGTATTTAGAAGATTGTACGCTATATTTCTATATACACTTCGTCGAAACTCGGTCAGTGTTGCAAAGTTATTCATTACGTAAGTTATGCACATAGATATTCAAAAATTAAAATAACGTTACGAAAGGAAGAGCAGTAAAACCGGAATTTGTAAGTGAAATAGCTGCCTGCCAGTTCCAAACGTAAACAGAAAGATAAATAAAATTCGTTTTCCGCCTTTACTTCGATAGGAAAAACACGATGGAACAAAGTTTAAACGAACCGACACTTTGTATATACCTATTCCTATCGTAACCAGTCGAATAACTGGTTATAAAATAAAGACGAACAAGTTCAGCGGGCGACTTTTCTTATTGGAAACAGAAGCAGAAGCAAACAGAAGAATTGAAAAATCGATTGATCGGAATTAACATAAAGTTAAATGAACGAAAAGGAATGCATAAGTTTTAGTCAAATTTTCAAACCGGTCATCTGACCGGTCGCGGTACGTTTAGTATTAAACGCAAGGCGCAAAATAATTATTTCTGTCGGTCGCCGTCGCACGCTTCATCGTCCGATGAATTTGGTTCAAGGGCGCGTTCGACCTCCTTATCCGGCTGCATCTAACGCGACCGTGGCTGTTCGACTAGATTCACGGTGAACGCGTGCATAAGAAGATAATGCTCGAAACTCTCGGCGACGCGCTGGAATTTCAAGGATCGATCTGAACGAATCCTAATCCGTCGGTCTAAATCGAATCGTGCCGATCGCCGCGACCTCGGCAGCTGACTTACGCTTGCGGGTCGCGTTGTTGTCGCTCGTCGCCAGAATGCACCATCAATTTTGCATTGGAAAACGAGGATCGATCAGCGTCGCTACAGTTGAGCCTCGAAGTTTCAAACTTCCGTTCGCCAACTACTCCAGATATATTTTCGATCCGCATTGTAATCAAACTTAATACAATCAACCGTCAGTTTGAATTAGCTACGAGAAGACAAGAAAACAGAAAACAAAATCGTTAGACATGCGAGTTAATCCTTGAATGACGGTGTCTAGGTCTATCTAGACCCACGATTTCAAAAAGTCCGCTCAATCTCGTATTCCCACAGGTAACTCATAGTTACCAGTTGATTATATCAATTCGAAGTGAATCTCACGTAAGACATACAGCTTTATTATCGTCATAACGAAAACATCATAGTATATTTCACTCAGGACCACCGGAAATATATTCGAAAATCAAAAACATCAGAATTGCCCCGTTCATAGAACAAGTGACGAATCGGTGAGTAAAAATTTAAATAATCCTAGACTCCACCCCTTGCTCTGTAAAGTCGCCCGTCCTCTTCCTAGAGTTCAAACAATTCCAGCGATACATCTACTGTGTGTCGCGAGGGGTATGCCTATTATGACGGCATTGATGAGAGTCAACCACTATCAAAAGAATTTTACCAAGCCCTTGACAGTGGTTTTGCCAGAAAGTAGATAGGGACATCAAATTCCAAGGGTACCAGTTCGAAAGACAAAAAATCCAACAACAGAAGAAGTCGAAGGCGTTTCTCGATTTCTGCGAGAAACCCACCGAGGAACGGTCCGCGTCCGTAACATTCGCGCGTGAATAATGAGAAACACCAACCGACTGCGATGGAGGAGAGGGAGAGAGAGGAGGAGGGAAAAGTCACGGACGTAAATTCAATCGAAACGCTTACCTTGAGCGCCATTTAAATCAAACGGAATTCCAGCGTGCCCCCGTGCGAGAGAGGAGCTCCGCGCTAACTACCCGGACTCGCAGCAACAATCAGCTTGCCTTGGCGAGGCAGTGCGAGGGTGAGAAGGGGGAACGATGGTGGCGACGGTGGTAGTGGCGGTGATGGTGGTGGTGGTGATGGTGGTGGTGGTGATGGTGGTGGTGGTGATGGTAATGATGGTAGTGGTGATGGTGATGGTGGTGGTGGTGGTGGTGGTGATGGTGGTGGTGATGGTGGTGGTGGTGATGGTGGTGGTGATGGTGGTGGTGATGGTGGTGGTGGTGGTGGTAGAGGTGGTGGTGGTGGTAGTGGTGGTGGTGGTGGTGGTTGAAAAAGAAAAAGAAAAAAGGTAAAAGAAAAGTCGCGGGAGATGCAGCTTCGTAACTTGGCAATAAATTATAAATTGTGACCAGGCAGGCGGTGCTCGTCGATGCATTATGGATCGTGCACCGGGATTATGCAGGTCGGACACGACCATCTCTCCTCTGTAAATCCTACGTTACACATACACCGGACGACGCTCGTAAGTCACCGAATACACACGCCCGGAGAAAACGCGGACTCCGCCACGGACACAATTTTCTCTCGCGGATCCCGCCGCGGAACGAACGTTTCGGATAATAGAATGCTTTTCGAATGCTAAAGTCGTATGTCCGACGCGCGGGGACCACTCGGTGCGGCGGATCTTTATGAGGAATTGATATTTCCTCGTCGAGCGGTATTTCTCCTTTTCGCCGAGGACTTTAACGAAGTAACGCCGGAGCCGATAACAATGTTGGATTTAGTTGTACTTTGTATTTTATCCTTGTCGCACGGGTATTTGATATAGACGCGGGAATATCGGCGCAGCCGTGCGGACGCCCGTAGTATGTACACGGGAAACGCGTTTTGTTCTTTTATTTCGGTTTCCGTTCGAGTGCCTCTTGCGCGCGCGAATTTCTCGCGAATTCCGTATTTCACGCGGACGCAAATCATCCGGGTATACTCGCGCGCTGAAACGGACCTTTGAATAATCCATAAAGTATGGAATCCTATTTATAAGAAGATTCTTACGGTTGGGGGAAGGTATCGAAGCGGAGAGAACTTACGGGCTGCGTTTTGAGACGACGAATACTGCTTTCGGATGTTTATCGTTGAATCGCGTTCGTCGTTGTTCACCTTTCGTCAACCCCTTTGCGGTAAATGTATTTTCTTTCCTCGAATTCGTTGGTGGAGTCGTTCGCGGAGGTAAAGTTTTATTTGTGAAATTTGTCGAGGCTCGTTGAAGTTGTATGTTATTAGATCCCACAGCTGATCCCTTGATTTATTCATGAACACGCGAACGAAACAAATCGAGAGTACTTTCCTGTAAACGTAACTACCAGGCTTGTACCTTATATAACACTCATTTCCATTTTGTCAGCGTATTTTCTAAACGAGCGTCCGCTTACATATATTTGCGGACGAATTCGGTAACTCTGTACGACGGATTCGAACGGAACGAATGAATCGCGGCAGACGCCGCTAGTCTCTGTAGCCGCCGAAGATTACGAACGTTTGCAGACCTTGTAAATTAGCCCCCCGTAACGCACAGTCAGATAACACGCCGCCACGTTTGTTTTTTCTTCCTTTACTCCTTTTGCGCGTCTCTTTTTTTTTTCTCTCTGCATCATCGACTCGAATTCGTTCCTTAAATTCGTTTGTACGCGAGTAACGGCGCTTTTCTCGCGCTTAAAATAATCACGTCCGGCGTCTTCGTTCTTTCTCGAGCAAACTCCTGGGAAGAACTGTATCAGATAAGATCGAAATTTTATCGGATTGCCAACGGTTGCCGCAGACGATACCATCTCGCGGGTACGCGGCGGCTAATTAAGGTGCACGCTTTTGAATTCTGACGTGAAACGACCGGCTGGTTTTTGTAAAAAGCCTGTCCACCGAATGACAAATTGCTAATGGAGTATAATTATATAGATTCATGTAAGTAGGCACTTTATCGATAGAACATCGTTCTCTTTCGCTTCGCTTTCACTGTTAAATGAAACGTAACGTCGAATAAATCCATAGAAACGGATCATCCCTTACTTCGCGGATTTCACGCGATTTAAGGTAAACCGAGGTGAATCGGATCAAATATTCAATTCACATTTGTTCTATCCCAAATTACATTTCCCATTTCTTGTTCCTTATTCGCAGGAGAAAGAATAAAGAACTCTTTCTCACCTTTGATCATTGACATTTAAGTATTTTCCTTCCTTCATCGTCAAAGAGAAGGTCCCGAATTCGATGTGGCAAAGAATCCAGTGAGCATCAGAAATTTCTACAGCACTTTTAGCCAGTATACCGGAGAAGAGCGATCGCGCTGTATACCACTCAAACAATTAACTTTTTAGCTGTGACGGAATTAGCCGCGAAGCTATACGTCTGTAAATCATAAATCTGCATATGATAAATGTAATATCACTGCGATTCGAGACAGAATTTCCTACTGTGCAATTACGTTACATTAGACTATAATCTGCACAATTATCCATGAAAGAGAAAGAATTATGCCACTACAAGTAGCATACAATTCAAACACATGACACTCACGAAAGCCACTATAGTAGCGTACAGTAGCTAAAAGGTTAAACCGTTCCCACTACCCTATTTCTGCGTGTCATCCATCGAAAATTCGCGTTCGCGTGGAACTATAGAAGAGAAAAACCCGACTCTCGTCGGGCAAATCACCGAAAGGATTCCAGGCGCGACGGTGAACAGTATAGGATACGAAACGAGCAACTCGCTCTCCCCTCTCGTTTTTTTCGTGTTACGAGCGCACACCCGGGAGTATGACTCATCGTATCGAGATATAATTATGATAATCGGGACACCCCGAGCCCGCTCGTCCGCGTACCCGCCCGTTGCGAATTTCGAGAGGAGGATACGGAGGAAAAGGAGGTTGGTCGGGGCCCCGATCGGCCGGGGCCCCAATATTCTCCTCGGTGATTACGTTTCCATCGGGCTGCCTAACTGCCGCGGTTACGAGAGGACGAAAGCATGTGTTAAGGTCCGGAATACATCAGCTGTGCTCGTGCCGAAAATTCGCAAAAGCCGTTAGCACGGTATACCGAATGTTCCCTTGGTCGCGCGCGACTCGATTCCGATCGGTCGACACCGATCGGCCGGTACTGTTATCAGGTGTTTTCGGTGTCTCGCATCGGTAATAGCTCACGGCGGCATCTCGTAAATTTCCTGGACCCGGGCATTCGGGTTCGCCGGACTTTACCGGTTCGTGCGTCAGCGCCGGGAGATAGGGTAATTCCGGGTGTGATGGCCCGATCTCATTTGAATTCGTTAAATGTTTATGTTTTCAATTGGTTTCGGTGGTATATTCAATCTTACACAGAACCTATTCGACTGTTCCTATTATATGTATTTCGTTTTGTTAGGCATCAATGGCATTTATAACTTAATAATTCTTTTAACGCGTTAACCGCCACGAGAATTTTTAGCGTTTTGTATATCGCTAGTTCTCTCGTAACGAAGGTAATGGAGTTGGTTATTCACGTATCGTAGTTGTTGAATATTTTGATTTGACATCAGATTCCTTCGTGTAATAGTCTTCAAACATTTTGGAAGCTCAACGTGTTAAACAGGTCTCTTCGACGCTAATATTTTTCTTCCGCGCGCATCTTCCCTTTATTCCCTTTTCTTAAACAAACATCAGAATGGCACCGGGTAGAGAAAGTCTCGATCCCCTTTCGTCGAGATGATGGTCAAAGAAGTTTCGATCACACGAAATTCCTCGAAATCCCTCCGGGATACATTCCAAAAGGATCGACCGAGAACCACGAGGACGGCACGCGAAACGGAAAGAAACGACGAACCGCGATAACGTTGCGTAACCGTTCCAGGGAGCGTACGCGGCGGGGAAAAAAGCTCGATATTTACGACGGACTTGGACTTAATTAGACTTTCATTTCGCGTGGTGACCCGCGAACCCGCGTTACCGGTTCTTACGACCGCGCGCGCCTCTCGAGCGAACCTCTCGAAAGCCGGGGCGAGCGGTGATTGATTATAAGCGTGAAGTAAGAGAAAGGTGGTGCGGGAAAGGGGTAGGAAAATCGTGGAAAGAAGAGCTGCAGCTTGGACACGCGAAACGAGGGAAGGAAGAAGGCAGGAAGTGGTCGGGGAAAGGGAGAAGGTGGAAAGGGTGGAACTGAACGGGCGAAGCAAGGAGAAAGAAGTAGACGCGAAGAAGACGAAGCTGGTTACCCGGACTTTATATAGAATCTGGACTGCCGTGGCTACCGACGACCATCTGTCGTCCGACTATAGATACTAATCTTCAGCGCTGAAGAGATAAAGGGCGAAGAGGGAGAGATCGCGCTTTGTCTTAGCCGGCCCTCGGCATTCCTTCGTTCGAGGCAACTTCAGCCCAAGAATTATAATCACCCGCGGTATCCTCCGAATATTTAGACCCTCGTAGGCAATTTTTACAGCTGAACCCGAGGGAGAAGGACAGGCGGCTCCGCTGGCTCTAACCGTGGCCGTCGACGAAAGAAGCGAGAAGGAAGGGCCCAGCCTGCGGTCTACGAGAAAGAAAGACGGCAACAGAAGCACCTGCGCGCGCGTTCCGCCTTCGACCACATTCTTTGTGATTTCCTCAGGAGAAATAGCTCGGAATCCAGCCGGCCGCTTTCGGCGCGTGCATGTATGCGCGCCGTTCTAATAACCGTGAAACCCCCGCCCTCTACCGAAACACCGTGGACCACGGGGAAAATCGATTTTCTACGGGTCGAGGCGAATTCGTGATCCACCGTGGCCCACGGTGCTCCGGAATTCGAGGAATTCGACGTTTTCGGAGATCGAAACGGCGCACGGCGCGGACGCCTGTGGACGAGACTACAAAATTCAACTATTCGCGTAGCGAAAATTGAAGGTTGACAATGTGTCGCTAAGTAGTCCCTGCTTCACAGAATGATTTTCATTTGAAAAATCAAAATTTTGTGCAAATTAATTCTGTTTTTCCATTTATATGACATTCGAATCAAAACGTAAAGTATCCATTGTCATTGAAAAACCTTCATAACATCCCCATAATGTAAACAAAATATAACCACCATATATTTAGCTCTACGCCTTACAAATTTTGTCTGGCGCATTTGTTTGTATCACTACTACTTTTTAGGTTATTGAGTTTTATCCAGAAAACGGCTGTTTGGCCGCACTATGCGCCAGTTTAATTTTTGGAGCAGTTTAACCACTCGACTTACAAATGTAGTTTATTTTTCTAATTATTAATGTATAACGATTATGTTGTATTCATATTTCATTTAGGTAAATGGGATTCCAATCACGAGCGAGAGTCGTTATTCCAAGCTAAGTGGTTAAACGGTTCTGATGCTCTTTTTTTGTAAGTTCTTTTTGTAAGTCGTATCGATTTAAGTTGGTAAACTCGTGTCGATCGAATTTTTCTAGACTTTCCGAAGATACACAGTTTCCTATATTTAGGTCGCTGAATCTATGAACCCTAGCGAAACGGGTGGAAATTCACTCGGCATCAAGATGCAAGCCGATTTTCCTTTTTCGTGAAGAGTGCCCCGCAATCTTTCTTCACTGAATCGAGCAGTGGAATCGGAAGAAGTGAAAATATGTCGGAGAGGATCACGAGCCGCGGCTGTTATGCCGCTTCCACGAAACGTCCTCGGATCGGAACTTTAAGTGGAGCCTAGAGAAATGATGGATTCCAGGCTAGACTGCTCGTAAACTCACGATGAGCCTTCTGCGCGGCCGCTACTTATCGTTAGGACAGAATCGTTATTGTGCCTCGGAAATTATAAGAACGGAGACGGGGAGCCGACCGGAGAGAGGCCATCATTCAGACATTCCTAACTGCACCGCGGACGCCATACAATTGCCTCCTCGATATTTACCATGAATCATCCAGCCTATAAGATTTTGTTAATTCTCCTTTTTCCCTCTCTTTGAAGAATTCATTTGTGCAACGTGCTGTCTGGAATAGCGGACACTTCTTGCCGGATCGCGATCTCTAAAGTGCCATGCAATAATGACGGCAATTCCTTTATCGCACGTGACGAAAGCCTATCGATTGCATAGAAATATTAAAGAAAGCAAGGGAACCGCAAGAATAATTGAAATTGAATCGTTGTGAGTAATGCAACAAAGAGAGAAATCGTCGAAAAACGAAGTTAAGAAATAGTAACATTGATGGAAAGAATCTAAAACGAGCTATCTTTAAATAAATATCTTTGCCATGGCTGCAGAAAATATTCCCGCGTAGGGTAGCAACGGGATACGTTGCTGGAATAACAAGAATCACGTAGAAGAACAATATACAAGAATTTTTTCTCATCCAGATCCTTTTTCTCCCTGATCCTTCAAGATGAACGGTCGGAACGAAAAAGCGGGCTATCACGTACGAAGACCTATCGTGACATCATCGCAATATTATTCATTACGGTCTTGGCGTATCGTATAGTTAATCTCGCGCACTGTGGCATGCCTAAACCGTACGTGACACAGGTAGCTGATCCTCCGCGCTGGACCAAATTCTTCCGTCTCTCGCGCGTGGGACAAAACTTTGCTACCGGAGCGAGGAAACTTCTTGAACATCGAGGTCACGTAATGAAAGGAATACCTTCTAACTGAAATTTCATAAAACAGACATTTTGCCCAGTCTCAAGGAGACCAGCAGGTTACCAAGCCCGAGACACGCTCGTTCGCCAAGTTCAACAAAGTCGTCGGCCTAAACGGCGATAAAAGACAACCTCTCGCCGGCTATAAGAAACGAAAAGAACACAATTTTGCTGCAATGTCCACAATATCCATGGTCGTTCGCGCGATTCACAAACGCATAAACTCCATCTCTAGCTGTACGGCGGGGGGTTAATTGTTTCAATAAATATCCCCGTGGTTTCGCAAAATCGCGCGTTCAACGTTGCCGCGCGGCCGAGTTATCGCGCGAGTGGGGGGGGGCTTCCACGGGAACGGTTCTACCAAAAGAAGATTTCGTTTCGTGGTCAGAGGGGAACTGAAAATACGACGCTGCGTAGCAAAGGTCTTCCCCTCGAATGTCGGCTGCGGAGACGCCCGGTTATTATTTTGCCCCAGCCAGCGGCCTCCGACGCAGCCTCGAAAAGTATTTTGCACGGGCGATATTTACGCTGGACAAACATACAAAAGTGCACGACGTGGCGCGGCGAACCGAGGCGAGGCGAGGCAAGGGTGCGAGAGATGCGGAGGCAACGCGGCCGGTATGACACGGGGAGCAATAACTTACGATATCGTGAACGCTTGGTCACGCACGCGGCACCGCGGTCGCGCGGTTTTACACGGAACGAAAGAACCGACCGTCTCCCTCCTCCTCAAGCCACACCACACCACACCGCACCCCCTTCCTTTTTTGCATACCTACGCGAAATATACGAACGAAGGGCGCGCGGGGCGATACCGCGAACTTATTGCAAAAATTTACGGAACTCCGGCGACGCGGCAACGCGGATACTAACAAGAGACAGTCCCAACAAAGGTTGCCTGTCGCAAATTCCGTGAGTCACGTCCAAAACGATGGGACATTATGAATGTTTAACACATAAGAGTGTGTAGACGCAGCACGCGATAAAAGAGCGCTAAGCGACTTGTCCGTGTGCACGAGAGCTTTTATTCGCGATGCTCTTTTCGATAGTTTTGCTGGGTTAACGCTTTGACTGCCACGGCGGTCACCGATGACCGGAGCTTTCAAATTACTAGAAAATAATTATCATTTGGTAGATAATTGATTTCGAACACAAATTTTCCGTAACGTAAATATCTAGATAATAGGGTAATGTATGAATTTTCATATCAAAGAATTAATAATTCTTGCTCTATCTTTGCTATAGAAAGGATAGTGATACATAAAACGCTGATGTTTTCCGTGGCAGTCAACGTGTCAATCTCTTGTGCTCGAGGACTTTGGAGCCATTTCGAATTTGTCATTGCAAATTGTAAGATTAGAATATTTATATATAATCGATACAAGAAGATTATAAGATCTGCGACTGTTCTCTTTCGAGCATATTATTTGTATGCGAGTATGTTCGAAATCTCTTGAACGATATTTCCTTAACCCTTTGCACTCGAGAGGTGACTCTCAGTCGCCACCTGATTTGCTACAGCAAAATTATAAAGTCTTATATATAATATTAAGCTTTGTACAATGCATCAATACGTGGAATATTGAAATAAAATAACTTTCCTCCTTAATTCATGTATGTTTTCTCATTGATCAGTTTCAAAGAACATCGTCTGTGTCCCATCAAACAATGTTGCACATTTCTAGTGAAAAACTTTCGAGTGCAAAGGGTTAATCCTGATACGGTCCTCAGTTTTTCTATATATTTGACATACTGGTACCAATTTTCTTGTACTGTTCTCAAACTTCAAAGCACCGCTAACAAAATTAGGCCGCAAGTGTATTAACCCTTAGCACTCCAGGTTGTTCTGTGATCTATCAGCAACTGTAACTAATTTTTATACTATTCCTAGCGAAAATTAGAAATGCTGCAACATTTCGTCGATCTTTTATTTTCCTTCTTAGTAGAAAATTGGGATGTGTGGAAAATTGAATAACTTTAGGGTAGTTTCTTTAAGATTCATTGAAATATTTAATATGACAACTGGTGCAGTATTGGAGCCTACAGAGTTCAAAGGGTTAAGAAAGATGAAACGAGCAAATTGCTGCTAACAAAAATAAAAACGTGATTGGCTCGAATAAACTCGAAAAGCACAGCGGGGTTAAACCGCTGTAGAACTGTATAATGGCCGGCGATAGTCGCGGCTACCGTTTCCTACGTATTAACATTCAGCACGACGAGCCAAAGTTGAGGAGAACGCCGCGCGTCAGGGAACCGTTCTGTGTGCCTACAATCAGGCATTTCTGTACTATTACGGTCGCGCGCGGCGAAGCCCGGAGGAGTTCGTTCCAACGCATCGAAAAGGACGAGCATTCTCACCACGTACATAAACCACATAGGAAAGAACGTACAAAGTCGCGACGTTGGAATTTCTCGCCCGAGGGATCACGGCATCTGATACACGATGATCGAAACGCTCCCCGTAACTCTAAAAATACGAAAGAATCGTACAATTTCATTTGGAAAAGTTTCTCCTTGAACGATATCTCCGTTAACAATTTTCCCCCATAGATGCTAGTTGATCTAGAGGCGTAAGCCATTCTTGTTGATATTGAAATTCGATAAGAATGGAAGAACGAAGCAATACACACTCGCGGAAAGGTATTTCTTTTTCCTTCTTTTTTTTTTTGTTAAGTTATGATATACGAATTATTATAACTTAACAGAAAAGAAAGAAGGAGGCAAAAAGAATACTTTTTCGCGGGTGTGCACTGTTTAGTTCTTCCATTCTTATCGAATTTCAACTTATAACTTATAACTTAACAGAAGAAAGAAGGCAAAAAGGAATCACGTTAAAAACCGTGAATCACGAAAATGAAAATCGAATTTCAATTTCAAACTCTATTTTCGTGATTCACGGTTTTTAGCGTGATAGCAAGTTAAACATTTGTATATTATAACTTAACAAGAAAGAAAAAAGAAAGAATCATGTTACAAACCGTGAATCACGAAAACAGGAATCGAATTTCAATTTCAAACTCTATTTTCGTGATTCACGGCTTTTAACGTGACATCACGTCAAACATTTGTATATTATAACTTAACAAAAAAAAAGAAGCAAACAGGAATCACGTTAAAAATCGTGAATCACGAAAATAAAATTTAAAATTGAAATTCGATTTCTATTTTCGTGATGATACGTTAAAAATTCGAATATCGTACCTTAACAAAAAAGAGAAAAAAAAAGAACGCAAAAAGGAATACCTTTTCGCGAGCGTGTATTGTTTCGTACCGCAGGAATGTAGGATCATAAAGTCAGGAATCTGTAAGGCTGATACTTCGCGAGAGTTATTGCCGAAACGTACAAACATTGTTTACCTAATCCCGAAGGTGCGCACAGATGCGATTTACGTACAACGGCAAGATTACTTTTTCAAGATATAAACGAAAAGAAGCTAACCTCAACAACACTGGCTACACGCGGTCGAATGCGCGGGTGCCGCGAGTCAGAATGCGCGCATGCGCATCCACTGTGGAATGTGCCCTCTCCCCACGGACAACCTCTTCCCGTCCCGCAACCAGCGATGGACTCGAGACGCGTCGGAATACTTGGAATATTATTCGAAATTGAGAGTCCTTAAAGAACTCAACGAACTTCGCCTCGAATCGAAAATATTCTAACACTGTCGAATATTTCAGACGGCCTCAAAGATTCTGTCAGCCGTTACACGGACGAGAAAAAAAAAAGAATATATTACCACTTTTTCTTAGGCACGAACGATACTGGGCATTTAATTTTGGTTTCGTGCTTCGAGCCACTTCCACATGCTTATCTTATTCCTCTCTATATAACAACTTTATTATACCGTAATAACAATAAAGGATTATTTTAAAGAGCAAGATAAGGATCTTAAATTATGGTTGACGAGCGAGGTTCAGTTCAACACTAGAACTGTCGAGCATTTAATACGATTAATGCGTAATCCCTTTAAAAATTGTAACGATAGATTATCTTCAGTTTTTTTCAGATATTCATTATAGCATTCAAATGAAACTATTTATCTTCAAGATCATTTCAAATGTTGCTTTTAAGATAATAATTGCGAAACAACGAAAAATCGAGATCATTCTGATTGGTACGATAGTTCTAGTGTTAACACCTTGCAGTATTTACTTTTATTATTAAGCTCGTGCAAAATGTTTCTATCAGCAGTTTAGAAGAAACGCAAAGGAATTGTCTAATCCATTTTAAGTAGATATTTACTGTCAAGATAATATATTGGTAATAGCAGAATAGTTTGTTGCTTTGATCCATGCGCATTGAACAACATTGATGTTTATTAACCCTTTGCACACGAGAGGTGACTCACGGTCACTACTTAATTTGATACACCAAAACTATGAAATTAAACTTCGTATTGCTATGTGAAATATTTAAATAAAATAGCATTGTTGCTTAATTTATCTGTGAATTATCGTTAGATTAGTTTAAAACAATGTCGTCTATATCTCGTCGGAAAATATTGAATATTTCTAATAAGGGGTTATCCCTTTTATTAGAAATATTTTAATATTTTCTAATGAAGCAAAAACGATATTTTGTGAAACTAACTCGAAAAAAAATCGCATGTACATTGAGGAACAAAACTATTTTATTTCAATATCTCTCAAATTGGTGCGTTGTACAAGGTGTAATATTAAATATCAAATTTTGTAGTTTTACCGTATGAAATCAGGTGGTAAGTGAGAGTCACCTCTCGAGTACAAAGGGTCAACCCTTTTCACTTGAAATATTCAATACTTTCTAATTAGGTGTAGGCAAGATCGTTTAAAATTAATTTATCAAGAAATCACATAAATTAGTGAACAAAGCTATTCTTTCAATATTTCACCTAACGACGCAGTATACAAAGATTAATGATAAATACTAAAGTTTATAATTTCCCTGTATCAAATCATCTAGCGACTGGGAGTCGCCTCTCAAGTGCAAAGGGTTAACCCTTTGAACTCCAGATGGTTTTGTAACCTATCAGCAACTGCAACTAATTTTTATAGTATCCCTAGCGAAAATGAAAAATGCTATAACATTTCTTAGATCTTTTATTTTCCTTCTTAGTGCAAAATTTCTATGTGTGAAAAATCTAATAATTGTAGGGTAATTTCTTTGAGATTCATTAAAATATCTAATACTGCACCAGTTGTAATATTGGATATTTTAATGAATCAAAGAAACTACCCTAAAATTATTAGATTTTCCACACATCCAAATTTTGCACTGAGAAGAGAAATAAAAGATTGGAGGAATGTTATAGCATTTTCCATTTTCATTAGAGATACTATAAAAATTAGTTGCAGTTGCTGGTAGATTACAAAACCATCTGGAGTGCTAAGGGTTAATAACTTTCGCAACAAGATCGAACTTCATTTTTCGAATTTCTTTGTTCGAATTACCATTGTGGTCCAAGCGTTATTCGGCGAAGGCAACAACGTCTCTGCGATTAAATTGCGAAAAAAACACAACGGAGAGAATTGAATACCCATCGCTCCGCGCGATTCGCCCTACCCTTCCGCTGCCTTCTCCCCGCCGTCGAGCCAACCCCTCTTCGTCGCACCAAAGGCATCACGGCTCATTCCACTCGGCGACGTGCTGTCGTACGGTGGCCGTCGAAATGTGCATACACAGATGCACACTCGTAATCAAAGGCGTACGTCCGTCGCGAAGAATTCTTTACATGCGAGTACCGCGCGTGCATGCGAGACTCTCCTTCGCAGTAGTAAAAACTCATTCGCGATAATGCCATTTATTTCGGTTCTTACGGATTCATTCGAGTAAGCTCGACCGGCGAGAGAGGTCATTAACACTTTTTACCGGAAAAGGTAAAAGAAAGGAGGCCGGTCCTATCGAGTCCACGACGATTCGAGAGTATTTTCGATCGAGTGCGATCCTTACTTGAAAAATATTCATTTGTCCAGAAAAATCGGTTGGAATATTTAACGAGCAAAATATTGTTTTAGAACACAGTGGATTCCGTTGGTATGTTTCATCGCGCGCGTAAAATGTCGTCGATGTATTACATAAATGGTAACAATAAAGAGCCTATTAAATGCAAATTTTAATACATTGTGCACCGGTCCCGCGATAATGCGGGATTTTTAATCTATCGTTTAATTGCTAATCTGACAGTAATGTAACGTTTCAGATACGTACAACATAAATCCAAGGTAAAATTACAAAATCGAATTCCTTATTTTTTTTCGTAAGTTAGAAAATTTGGTTTGACTGATGTTTTAGAATGTGTCAATATAATCATTGACGCTCGCGTTTTTAGTAGTTGAAATTTAGCCGGCGTACAGTGTGTTAAGAATCATCGATACGAATGAACGTTTTAGATTAATTTTAGGAGAAATGTTAATTAGAGAATAATTAACAAGTAGCCGAGGTAATGTGTATTATAACCTCAAGTCGTTTTAGTTTCGTTATCCGCGATTTATAAGTATGGCGTCAATTTCGAATAATTTATAAATTCATTCGAAAGCTATGAACGCAACTGTATTCGACTATACGGCTTTGTTAACACTAGAACTACGTGCCAATCAAAATGACCGGTTTCGATATTTTTGTTTCGCAATTATTGACGTCTTGAAAGTATTAAATATTCCAAAGGATCTTGAAAATAAATAGATTCCCTCGAATACTGTACAGAACGTCTGAAGAAACTGAAAATAATCTATCGTTACAATTTTTATAGAGATTACACGTTAATCGTATTAAATGCTCGTTCTAGTGTTAAATGCCATTGTCGTTTAGAGATATACGATTATAGTGATATTAACACTATAAATTTGTAATCCCTATAAAAATTGTAACAATAAATTATTTTCAGTTTCTCCGGACATTCGTTATAATATTCAAATGGAACTATTTATTTTCAACATTGTTTCGAATATTCTATGCTTTTAAGATATCGATACTCACGAAAGAGAAATACCGAAACCAGTCATTTTGACTGGTACCGTAGTTCTAGTGTTAATGTGACGTCAAGATGATATTAACTTACCTCTTCTTTACGTCCCCGATGGTTTACATCGACGAAACGAATATCCCGGCGACGCACGTAATCCGGTTAATCCAACGTAACACAAAGAGGGGTGCTAGAGGCGCGCAACAAGTGGTCGTGAACGAATAAAACACTATTTGACCGAGAATACTAGAAAAATACACAGCACAACACAAATCGCACGTTTGCCGCCGATTCACACGAGACTCCGCCGATCTCACGTGATCTTTGACGAATCCCTCCTCCCTTCCTCCTCTCTATGCTACCTTCGTATTAAATTTTTTTTTCTCTCTCCCTCTCTCTCTCTCCCTCTCTCTCTCTCTCTCTCTCTCTCTTTCTCTCTCTCTCACACGTCGCTTGAACCGCGGGAAAGCCGATTGAACGGCATCGCGAACGACATTCTTGCGAAAAGAAAATCCGTCAGCTGCGTTGATGAAGCGTGAAATGTACGGGCACGCTTGAAATATTTAGGACACAGTCCTGTGGAACGAAGAGCGTACGAAGCGACGCAGATACCACCATCACAACATACTGCAGCGGTGGCCGGCGAGTGACTGACTAGCGGCACACGCCGGCTCCCCATAGTCGACGAGCTAACCTAACAGCGAAATCAACTTGCACCCCACGAAGCTACACGCGAACTGCATCAACTATCGAAGCGCGCCGATAGCATAATATACGTTTCGAATCGATTCGATTGCGCAACTTTTTTCGATAAATTTCCCCGGTCGGATGGAATTGTTCGTAATTCAACTTTGTTATGCTGACGGATATTATTTTACTCTTATAAATTCTTTAGATTTTCTAAGTGGACTTTGAATCGTAATTTGAGAAATTTAAACGAGTATTTATGTACGGTGTTGTATAATGTCGTACTTAATAATGTTATTAAAGAACGTGAATGTATTAAGGTTTTTTAATGCATAATTATATCTTTTGCATAATGTTGTATGAGCATTGGTATTTCAATAGGTTAATATGCTTATGTAAGAACTGATAGACGCATGTGTAAAGTAATTAACGATAATGTGTTATTGGTTGTAAATGTATCTTATACTATTTAATCTTTATCTTAATAGTATTTCTGTTTAACATACATTAGGTACACGTGAAACAAGATAAAGTTAAAGTAGCCAAGGTATGTATCTGCATGTAGTTCTCTAACGTACATGTCAAAAAGTAGAAAACCATACTTTTACTATATATTTGTTTATTATATATTTCTACTTTATATTTCTAAATCATTAGAATATTTTAATTGAGATTTCTGAAGATAATTATTGTATCCTTGAAATTTTAACGACAAAATTCCAAAAGTAAAATCGAAATGCCCGCTGCACGTTGTTCCAGTGGACAAGTGCTACCATCCTACGGTGAAAGCCCCAAGTAAACGGGTTTTGCAGGTTTAGAAAGGCAACGTATGTGAGCGGACATAGTGGGCGCCATAGTCAGCGGAACTATCTGCAAAGAAGATCACAGTGTGACGTAAACGACGATCTAAACAAGTATCAGCTGTGTAGCAGTCATTGTTCGTATCCGTTTTGGCAGACGTACAAGAATTCTGTTTTTCTTCGTTTTCTGATTGTCGGGCATTAAAGTCCGACAGAATAAACGATACACGCGTTAATCGAGAGGATAAGTGGAAAAAAAAGGGGGGAGGCTACGAGTTTTCCGTAGAACGCAACCGTGGCTGCGTGCGTGCTCCAGCCCCAGCCCCACCAACGATCTTAGGGACAATAATCGTGTGAAAAACGGGGCGGTACGCGCATAAGCCTGGCCTCGAGCGGCGAGTCGGACGACGGTGGACTCGCTCCGCCACCGCGCAAAAGGTCCCGTAGTTCTCTCCCGACTACCCTACGACCAGCGGACGAGCACCACACCGATCCCGAGATGGAAAACTATCGGTAACGCAACCAGACCCCTAGACGTCGTGGTAGCGTAGTCAACACACGAAGGGGCTTACCCCCTTCGTAATGACGCTTTCGCGTATACCTTGCTCCTTCCAGAATTTGAAGACGTACCGACGTCGAATTCCTTTCATATGTGCTGTCTCTCGTGCAGTTCTCCTCTTTCTTCTATTGAGCAATTTTCATTGAATAGTTAGAGATCATTGATACAAAAGCATAGTATTTCAATGTTTTTCCAAAAAGCAGATATTAACTTTATGTCAAGATAAAAACCAGTTCACCACCATGTGCGTGTTAACATTACGGATCAGTTATTGGTATCAAGGGTAACGTTTCCATGTGTACGTAACAGCGTAATACAACAGCAGACCTCCAACGGTGGCATTTCCTCCGGACTTCAGCAAAATGGGGGTACAGCTGATTCTGGTGGACCTCACGCAAATGGCAACATGATACCAGATTCGGATAGTGACATCAATGGTGTTAACGGAGAAACGAATCAGAACTTAGGACCACCGAAAATAATGGACAAAACAAATCAAGACATTGTGAGACTGATTGGACAACATTTGAAGACAGTTGGACTCGAGTATGTAGTCAATATCACTTGACTCTTATGTGACTGCAATTTGTGGCAAATAAGATTCTTTTTAATGGAAAAACATCAATGTTCGATGTACGCTTCGGAAATTGTTTTGCATTTAACACCAGTATTATATTTTGGTAATAACACTTTTGTTATTGCATAAAATTCTGAGTGTTTCTTTGTTTCTTGAGTGTTCTTTGTATATACGCATTTATCAGAACTATTGTATTGCAACCTATCTGGACTGCATACTGTGTGGTGGGAGAAAGCTAATTATAGAACCTTGAAATATAGTCACTAGTATCTGCAAGTTATACTTGCTTTATAATGATGTAGGCAATATAAAAAAGCAATATTTGCGTGCTTATAGATATAAATTACATTAGCAATAAAGAATAATGATATATTATTTTTAGCTTAGTTTTCAATAACACACAAAGTTTGTTTACTTGCTACTTAGTAAATTTATTGATTACCTGAGATGGATAAAATTATATTTTAAATTTAAAAAAAAGGATTAATATTTTTTAAGACTTATATTAGTTTCCCGAGTAACTGAAATACTAAAATAAAATATCAATTTCAGTCGAACAGCAGATCTCCTTATGCAAGAGTCAGGTTGTAGACTAGATCATCCAGCAGCTGCAAAATTTAGACACCATGTCATGGATGGGGATTGGACTAAAGCAGAGCACGATCTTAACGAACTGAAATCATTTTTAAATGGCGCAAGTCAAAGTCTAGTGGTAAAATTCACTATTCTTAAACCATTTCAGTGTTATTAAATATATATTGTATACATATATATATCAGTAATACTTATCAATTTCAGGAAATGAAGTTCTTATTACTAGAACAAAAATATTTAGAGTACTTGGAAGAAGGATTGGTATTAGAAGCATTACAAGTTTTACGCAACGAACTTACACCTTTAGGTCATAATACAGGTCGTGTCCACCAATTATCTGCATTTATGATGTGTAGTGGACGTGATGAGTTACAGGTACTATAAGATTTAATTTATTAGGAATATTATATTGCAGGAATACATACAGTGTAATGTTACTACTACATATTTTATTACAATAGTGTTTGGCCATTAATACCATTTCCAAAAGATTGAATTTTGTGTACACATAGAAATTTCTGAAACTAACCTGCTACTGAAAATTTGATCACTAGCAAATAGACACTTGTTAACAGACACGAGCGGGCTGGGATGGCAAAGGTGCAACATCGAGAGCTGCCTTAATGGATAGACTACAGAAATACCTGCCACCTTCCATTATGTTACCACCTCGTCGTCTTCACTCTCTCCTATGCCAAGCTGTAGAAATGCAAAATCAACAGTGTATATACCATGTAACACACACTCAGGTATTACTTACTTTATTAATTTTACTACTTTTTAATATTAAGATTCTATTATAAATTTTCATTTTAATATAATCTTGTATAACATACACGTGTCCTAGAGAATATTTAGAAACTTATTTATTAATTGTCTTATATATTGAATGGAAAATACTATTGCATACTGATACAGATATAATTAATTTGGTTAATTAGACGAGTTTAGAAAATGTATCGCTGCTCGTGGACCACAGCTGCAGCAAAGAACAGTTTCCGTGCCATACTGTACAGGTGCTCAATAATCACTGTGACGAAGTGTGGTATTGTAAATTTTCTCCAGATGGTCTTAAGTTAGCCACAGGTTCCAAGGATATGACTGTAATCATATGGGATGTTGATCCTGTAAGTAAATTGTTGCACATAATGAAATAATTTACGAGTCATTAAATAATAAATTTTTAATAACAAATATAGGAGACATTAAGGGTAACTTATAGAAAAGTGTTAGAAGGACATACTTATGGAGTGGCATTAATTGCTTGGAGTCCTGATAGTAGCCTTCTAATTGCCTGTGGACCTGAAGATTGTCCAGAACTTTGGCTTTGGAGTATTGATTCACCTCGTTATCAATTACGTGCGACGATTAGTCAAAGCACAGATGATTCACTTACAGCTTGCGCCTGGTACCCGGACTCACGTAAATTTGTGGCGGGAGGACTTCGTGGACAGTTCTTTCAATTTGTAACATATCACTCAAGTTTATTATATAATAACTAACAGTTGTTTAATGAAAGAATCTTCAAACGTTCAATGTGTAAATAATATTGTAGGACTTAGAAGGAAACGTGTCAGAATCATGGGAAGGAGTTAGAGTAAAGTGCTTGTGGTGCAAAAGCGATGGGAAAACTGTTTTAGCTGCTGATTCACGTCATCGAATTAGAGGATATAACTTTGACGAATTATGCGATTTCCCAATGTAAGATTGCAAATACCGTTTGTTGCAAATATATTAATGTATTAATATAGTATTCATGAAAATATTAATTTAATCTTATAGATTACAAGAAGACCATCCTGTAATGTCATTTAGTGTAAATAAATCAGATCGATTTGCACTTTTAAATGTGGCCAATCAAGGTGTACATCTGTGGGATCTACAAGATAGATGCCTAGTAAGACGTTTTCAAGGTGTCACTCAAGGACATTTTACTATTCATAGTTGTTTTGGTGGTGTAAATCAAGATTTCATTGCGTCTGGTAGTGAAGGTACGGTATTTTACTTTAAATAAATCAAGCCATATTTAATTTAATTGCAAGAAACGTATCGTATTTTTCATTTTTATTTTAGACTCTAAAGTGTATGTATGGAATATCAAGAGGGAATTACCAATAGCAACATTAACAGGGCATAGTAGGACAGTAAATTGTGTTTCTTGGAATCCAGTATATCATCAAATGATGGCTTCTGTGTCAGATGATTGTACTGTGAGAATATGGGGCCCTAGCTCTTCAACTCCAGAAAAAACTGAAAGTGACAAGACTGGTGAGTTTATTACGATTAATTTTTCATTATGATATAATTCCAAATATTACGATATCCATTTATTAAATAAGCATTTTTGAATATAAATACTTTCTGAGAAAATAGGTACATGGTCAGAAGAGTATAAGTTTAGTTATAATGTTTTTAAAACTTTTAGTACCATTGGAGAGCAACTCCTCAAATGATAGTGGATGGCATGAAATGGTATCGTAGCGAACTACAATGCAGCATGTTTCCAATGTTTTCATGGTGTTCAACAGACTGTCATATTGATCGTCACATTGACTCTTTCGTGCCCCCAGCAGCTATCTCTTTATGCCTCATTACTGTAAGTCTGGGTAAATGACTACACAAGAGTAAATGAGGATTGCGTTAGCATTATCTGCTAACCAATTAAAAAAACTATCGATCGGACGTTACTTGAAAATCTCTTTCTTTTTTATTAACGGATTTTATATGAACCCGTACAATCCGTTTGCCTGTTAAAATTGAACTTGAATAATTTACTGATGAAAGCTAACGATTGAAAATAAAGAGCAGCATAATAATGTCTACTAGAATAGGTTATGGCAGAATAGAATTTCAACAAATTCCGTCTTAGCATTAATGTAAAGAAACAAATTAATGTGCATTAATAAGAACATTATGAAAGGCAAAAATTTGTGGTTTTGCGAAATTATAATAGAATACTTGTTTTGACAAAAATGATGTCAAATTTAACCTTTCCAAAAATAAAATATTGTAAATAACAGTTTCACGCTTGATGAATTTCTAATTAATTTTTTTAATCGTTAATAAAGGTGATATTATCCTCATTTTTCATCACAGATATAAACTGCCATCATACAATGATACTGTGTGTTTCAATTTACATGCCGATGTCTTGAGATACGGTAAAAAGTCTAGAAATACTATAAATATTGTATGAAAGAAAATTTAGTTTCAGTAGAATAATTTGCAATGAGAGATAACCGAGGTAAATTGTGAACTTTGCAAATGTATAAAGTGCTTTGTGAGATGTACAATTTAATTAAAAACCTCATCAGAAAATTGGAATGCTTAACAATTTCATTGTAGAAAGGATTAAACTCACTTTATAAGTTAAGCATCAATACTAAAATTAGTACCTTTATTAAATACTGTGATTTCATATTGAGACATACGCACTTGGTGTAAAAAATTTATGAATATTACATTTGCCTTAAAATTGCCGGCTTGTGAATACTTTAAAATAGAGTCTACAGACTATATAGATTTTGAATATTTATTTTACAGCATTGGTTACTTGGTACAAATCAAATATCGTAAATATACAGCATTTTTTATTACTAATGATATCGAGTCCCATCACTACCAAGTGGTAGAAATTGTCATTCATAATGTACTAATGTTTAGAAATCAGAAATCAAAAACAGGCATATAACTTTGTGAGTAGTTCACAATGTAAACATATATGAAATTACAGCATCCTTTTTTGCTGTACTTATTACATATATATGTATGTGATGTGTACATTATACTTCTGTTCTGATCATATCAAATCATTACAATCGGTAGTACTCCAGTTTTACTAAATGCATTGCTAAACTATAATTACAAAAAAAAAGGATTGACACGTGAATATATATATATAATGAAGTAATATATTGGATGTTTTGTTATTGAAAAACATGACATGTCAAAATATGATCATCAATAATGGAATAAGAATAACGAAATATTACATTTTTTAAGCCTGATAATGAACAGTTAAAAACGAAACTAGAAGTCTCACAATATATCAGAAGTTGTAGGGTATGTGTGTACAAATACTTTCAAAACAAACAATACTATAAATACATTTACATAAAAAGAAAATGTCTGTAGTTTATGCCCCTGAAGTTATAGTGAGAGAATATAATGTCAATCACTATTATCATTTGCATTTATCTCTGGTGCCTTAGCACTTTATAATCTAAAAGTTTCCAGCATTTTCCCATAATTTAAAGTCACATTCAATCTGTAACTTGACGCAAAATACACTTAAATGGCATTCAAGTTCAATGTGTATCATCATCATCATTGTCATCATCATTATCATTATCATCATCATCAGTATCATCGTCATCGTCATCGTCATCGTCATCGTCATCGTCATCATCATCATCATCATCTTCGTCGTCGCCGTCGTCTTCGTCTTCGTCTTCGTCTTCGTCTTCGTCTTCGTCGTCGTTTTCGTCGTCGTCATCATCGGCATCGTCATTATCATCATTATCATTCTCATTCTCATTATTATCACCGTCATCAACTTTTTAGTGACATTTTTCGTTTCAGTCGTTCATATATTGACAATATAAATATTAATTGTCTCTTTGTAATTAAGTACTTTTGTATTTCTTTGTGAGACATAAAAAAGCAATAAGAAAAATTCTTAAAAGTCTTCTTTTTTACAAGACTAATATAACACAATAACTCGAGATACAAAGTATGCCATGTTTGACAAAGTAAATATAGAAATTTGCATAAAATACTAATCATTTAAATTATTTTATGTAAATAAGGGGCGAAAATGTTTACATATAAATCTGCAAATTAAAGGAAAGTAATTTTATATTTAATTCATAACGAAAAAAAAGTAAAAAATAAAGAATTCAGACGAAATAACTACTTCTTAAACAGTATTATATTATGTTAATTCATAATAATACACGACTTTTAAATAATTTTGGACCAGATGTATCAATGTTTTGAGAGATATAACGAACAGTAATAATACCTAGGCGTAAAAGAATGATATATCGTAATGTAACATTTTTGGGTTTTTACAGTGCAATTGAAACGTCTATTAGAGAAAGTGATCCAATTATTAGATTATAAAATAATTCTGTCGTATCAGGAAAAAATGAATATAATGAAATTTGATTAAGAATTTTTATGTATATTATTATTATTACTATTATTATTATTCTATATTACTTTCTTAATTTGTTAGGTTTTATATTATTATTTCATATGTACATAAAATGATAAATATATGGTTTTATGAAAAGAACTGCCGTTTGTTATGATAGTAATGTGTGTTTGTTCTTAAAATATCTATTTTAGGTATTTCATATTAAAATTGTGTAACATTTAGATACTAGTGGTATCATTTTAAGACCAATAATGCATGAGCTACTCGCTTATGTTACTTATAATTTATCGAAAATATTTAAAGTAAATTATAAGGAGTCAGCCAAATGCGTAAATAAGTAGTTATGTTTATGTATAGTACATGTAACAATGAACATTTCCTATTTTTCATAAATGAGAATATATTTCGTAACTTTTTAAAATATAGCCTACATTATTTAACAAGTTATTTGAGTAAGGCACCGCTTGTATTATTGCAGATTAAAGTATTGTAATAAATTTAATGGTAGATTGATGTAATGCTAATTGAAAATTAAATCATATTAAAATTAACAAATTTTTTATACAAAATTCATACATCACTTTGAACACTTATATATTAAATAGAAACATACAGTCATTTCTTGTACAAATCACTGGATAGATCATCTTAATGGTTATTTTTTTATTGCTATGTAATGTAATGAAATGATACTTGCAGATACAGTCTTAATTAATATTGCTTTGGACACGTGTTGTCTACCTGTATATTTTATCTGTGCTTACTTGTGTATAAAGGACTGTATAATATATATTCTTCTACAATCTTTAATATAGACTGTTTCCATAGGTGCAAAGGCGTGCACTTTTTTCAAAATGTATACACTATTAAATTAGTATTATGTGTTAGACATACAAAGCAAAACACTATAAAAATTTCCTTGTGCTACAATATTTCTGTATAATTAACTTTCAAAACTATTAATGTTCCCCTGTTAAGCAAGATAAATATTAAATTACATGTTACATAATCATGAACTCTAAAATATTGTATATATTAACATTTTATTACAATAAATTGAAAGAAAGGTTGAACGGTGTTTAGAAAATTATTCATTTTATATGCTGCTGATGCTCATTTTTCATCATTTTTTTTAAGTACGCACTACCAACAAAAAATTTTTAAGTACATACTGACTTAATAAAAAATAAGTCAAAATTGCGTTCAAATTTTTTAAATGTTCATTTTGTTAGTAGTGTATGAATTTCTACCTTAAATTAAATATTCTGAAAAAGTTACAAATAACTTAAAAAAGACGCGAAAACGTTGCGACAACATTACTTTTTATTTGAACTTTTAAATTTCCCGCCGATTATATCGAACGGTCTAGTGTTCTTTCGAGAATTTTACATAGCGTGATTGAGCCGGGTAAGATTGCACTATCCCTACCCATCGCACTTGATCTCGATGTCTCGAGAGGCACATCATTCTTTACGGTATTGATGATTTCCATTTTAGGAAATCTTGTTATTAAGTAGTATGCTTTACAAGTACCCAAAATCTAAACAAGTTGTCACACGTAGCCTGTGGAGAATTCTCTTCTTAGAATTCTTATTGCTGGGTGCATCGTATTCAGCCTGGCGCTGTATGAATAGGTCTCAAAGTAAGTCGCATATCATCTTTGGCGATTCCTTTATGTTTTTAGGTTATTTGTACCCCGCGGCTCGTGCTAATATCATTACTTATACGTCAACGATACTATATAATCGTAAGCATTAATTAGTCTGATGGAAAACATGAGAATACAATGAATAAGTATAATTTGAATTTTTTCATATTTATTGTGGTTGTATTTGAACTGTCAGAAGCTCATATCACTTATGTTAAATAAGATTTTTGTAACTCTTTTCTAGTACATTCTGACGTTTATAGACACCATTATTAGATTGCAGGTATTATATGCACCAGAACTTTCCATTTATATTAGAAATATATTATAAAACTTGTGAAAAATTGTCTGGGGACTATACGTTAAGATCAAATGATATCTCTGTATGGGAACAACAAAAAAATGAGCATTAGATCTTCATGGAGTTCATGAAACATTCAGCTTTTTTAATAATAACTGGTGATTTAAAATATTGTTTTTTAAAAGTTCGTTGTTCCAGTGAAGAACATATACAACAGGTATGTACTTTCACATAGATATTACTTATATTGCACATATTTAAAGCGGTCTCTATACTTGTATTGTACCACGATGGTCTTGCTGATGTATGTTCTTATATTTTTTTAGTTTTTGCACTCAAAATCTGCAAGTATAAAAGGTCAGCTCTATAATGTGTTAAAACAGATTATATTTGAACGTAAATCTATGTTGTTGGAAAATAACCAGTGTTTCAACTTAAGCAATATAAACAAAACAATTTCCATTGCAAAATAGCATTCAGACAACGACATGGATACTCCTGGCCTCATAGAAGGAAGTTTACCAGATCGTATTACCAAAAGGGATAGAGAAAGGAAAAGTATCATCGAAAGGCGGAGAGAGGAACGGCAATCTTTAGCTGTTGAATCAGAACAAAGTAGTTATTTTAAAGACACTTTTTATTCGTCATGCAAGAAAATCAAAGAGATGTTAGATGATGCATCCAGTGCTCCCACAGCAGCTCTTCCTGGAATATTTGATAAAGTGAACAAAGAAATTCAGACACTAAAAAACTATTTAACACAATCAAAAATGTTTTTAAAAGTGT
The DNA here is from genome assembly GCF_051020985.1 of Nomia melanderi. NCBI lineage: Eukaryota > Metazoa > Arthropoda > Insecta > Hymenoptera > Halictidae > Nomia > Nomia melanderi. Next base: position 7,489,485 of record NC_135008.1, read on the forward strand.
ACGATATTAGAAGAGCACAAGAGAATTTACAATTATTAGAAAGCGAAGCCTCTGACTTGGAACTGAAGTTGCTACCTAAAAAGAAATTTGGTTTCAAGAATAGGCGGGTTATAAAGAAGACCTCTGATAAGACACATGATATGACAGATGGTTTAAAGGATTTAAAAATCTCTGAAGGAATTGTGAATGGTTCTTCAAAGCAAAATCACAAATTATCAAGCAAGTATGGCGATAGTGCGTGTATGTTATTGGGAAAAGTTGACGAACAAATAGTTCTGGATGCTGAGAATGTGAATAAAAATGATATACTTCTTTCTGACCTAGTTCGTTGTACGGTACGAATCTATGGCACACCTAGTACTTTGCATATGGTAAATTTAAAACAATGTACCGTATTAGTTGGGCCAGTACCATCGTCTGTATTCGCCCACGATTGTAGTGAATGTGTATTCGCTTTTGCGTGTCAACAACTACGATTACACTCTTCGACAGATTGTACTATTTATTTGCATGTTACGAGTAGATCGATTATAGAGGATTGTACAAATATACGAGTAGCACCTTATAATTGGTCCTACGAGGATCAAACGAATCATTTTAATCTAGCGGGTCTCGACCCGAAAATGAATAATTGGAATTGTATCGACGACTTTAATTGGTTATCTAATGAAAAGCATTCACCGAATTGGAGTATTCTCGAGCCTGAATTACGCATAAAAAATTGGGAAAATTAATAGACTTATACAAGAAAGACACTTAAACGAGAGACATGAAATTCTGTGTTTGAAAACACCATTTTTTTAAAGTTAAATACTGTTTTTGTTATGTAAATTATTTATGTGCATACTTCGCTTTTTCACAGAAATTACACTATGTAAGTGTTTTATATACTTACGGAATATTTAATAAAATCGCTGTTTACGAATTACGTACACGCAACGTTTCTTTGGGTTCGACATGTAGCACATCCTACAGAAAAATAATAACATTCTCCGAACAAAATGTACATCGCAATTCAAAATAATAAATTTTGAAATGTCAATTTTTACAATGAAATTGTAATCAGAAGTATATTCGATATACTCCTTCATTAATTATTACATGTCCTTTTTTATCAACACCATTATCACATGAATGTTAAGTTTGTATTAGTTTTACGCAACGACCACCAGATGGCAATACGAAACTAGACTTATATAATAAAAGAACAGAAGCTTTTTTAAAGAGAACAAGTTTCTATTTCAAGAAATACTTTCCATAAATTCTATTTTGACATTCGAATACTTCAATGTAAAAATATAACAAAGAAATCGCGCGAGCTTTCAATGAATATTTATAATCAAATTATTTCAGTTTCTTGCAGAATTTTCATTTCTAAATCGATTTGCTCGTCACCTATTTAAAAATTAACTTCAATAAAGAAACAAGTGATACCTCAAATGATTAACCCTTTGCACTCGAGAGGTGACTCTCAATCACCACATGATTTGAGTAAAACTATAAAATCTGATATTTAATATTGAACTTTGTATAATGTCTCGATACGTGAAATATTGAAATAAAATAGCTTTGTTCCTCAATGTATTTGTGATTTCCCTTCGAGTTAGTTTCAAAGAATATCGTTTTCGCCTCATCAAAAAATGTTAACTCTACACTTGGAAATTTTTCACTAGAAATATTTTAACATTTTCTGATGAGATAAAGACGATATTTTGTGAAACTAACTCAACGAGTAATCACACATATTTTATTTCAATATTTATCAAATTGAAGCATTATACCAGTGTTTCCCAACCTTTTTGTGGCATGTTCTACTCAAGCTTTTCTAAAATTCTTATATACCTCTATGTAACATATATGTAACTTTTAGTATTATTTTATAATATTTTTATAATATTTTTGCTATTTTGTCTACGTGTGTAAATATTGTGAAATATATGGGGCGACGGCCACGTTAGGAAACACTGCAACATACAAAGTATAATATTAACGCATTATTGCTAGTCGTTAATAATGTGACATTTTAGATATGTATAAAACAAATCCAAACTAGAATGACAAAATCGAATTCCTTATTCTTTTCCGCAAGTTACAAATTTCGGTTTGATTGATGTTTAAAAATATATTAATACAATCACCGACACTCCCGTTTCTAGTAGCTGAAATTTAGCCGGCGTTCAATGTGTTAAATATTAAATTTTATAGTTTCACTGTATGAAATTAAGTCAAGTCACTTCTCGAGTGCAAAGGGTTAATTCCTCTGTTCGCGATAGAGGATTCTAAATTCGAATAGAGATTCGCAAGACTATCGGTTAGGAAGGAGATCGGGAACAACATCTCAGACTGTTCGAGTAAACTTTAACAACTGAGATTGTTAAAGTAAATTTAATTTATTCGAGCCAATTACTTCTCAGACCACTATGGCGTTTATTAGTAGGGTCCGTTCGGACACGTAACGCTTGAGGCTCGCAGACCGCGCAAGTCGTGGCGACGATTCGAATAGTCTCGCGAAGAAATCGCGTCTCGATCGCGTCTTAAAAGGCTTCGTTTGCTCGCGATTGTAAAAAAGATATTCACGTAAGGCTGTAAAAAGGGCTTCGCCGGGCACGACTGGTACGCGGCGAGCTTCGAGAATTCCGTGGCCAAGTTATAATTACAAATCAGATTGTTAATAATTAATAACATTAGATACGTATATCTATTAACAGTATTAAGGTTCACCCACACCGTCAGGCACGCTGCGCGAAGATGATCGATGACAATCGTTGATCAATCGTTTCTATTATTCCATTCCGTCGAAAGAACGACAATCCGGCAAGAAAACTGAAGATTTAACATTACAGGAAAGTTAATGAGAGATTCGCGATAAACATGTCGCCGAGGACAAAGGAGCATGGAACGGTATCAATTCGGTTTTTCCATTCTTTTCGGTTTCTTACAGAAACGTTTCGCGTGACGCGCAATGAACAAACGAGATAATATTTACAAATTCAGCGGCATAGATTCAGATAGAAATACGAAGCAGTTTCCTCTCCAATAGAATTTCGAAGGCGTTATATTTTGTCTGATTTAATAACACTATCGAATGAGTTTTTCTTCTTCCAACGAATCGATGATAAAATGTAATTTGGTCATTGTTTTGTTTCACATCCTCGTGACACCTTTAAGGCAATTGTATTTGATGAACAAAATGGAGATAGAAATGAGAGGACAATTTTCGACTGAACGTGCCTGTTGCAATCATACATTACATGAAACTAAAAAAAAAAAAGAGGAAATAACACCATCCACCAATTCACCCATTCATCGTTACGAAAATTACAAGTGCTCGTCCTATCGTATGTAAATCGTCGATAAACATTTACACCGTTATGTACAGGGTATAATACACCGGGGATAAAGAAAAGACAGATAAAAACAAAAGGATCTTGCGTCTACGACAATGGTAATACAATAATTAAGAATAACATTACATCGTTATTAATAATTAGACCACGAATGTTTTTGCGGATAATCGAAAACGCGATTAACACTAGGACTACGTACCAATCAAAATGACTGGTTTCGATTTTTTTGTTTAGCAATTATTGATATCTTCGAAATGATTTTGCAAATAAATAGATTCATTTGAGTACTATAATGAATGTCTGGAGAAATTGAAAATAATCTATTGTTACAATTTTTACGGGAATTGCATATTAATCGTATTATATGCTCGGCAGTTCTAGTGTTAAATAGAAATCGTAGAAAGAGTTCCATGAATACTATTTCACAGTGTGGAGTTTCGAAAATGATCGTTCACAAATATTAGCTTCAAATTTGAAGGAAGGTTATGAGTATAATGCCAAGAGAAATTAAAAGAAAGATTAAATATGATTCCACTTGAAAGCGACGGCAGCGAAGTGTCTTTTTAAATCTCGAAAGTATCTTTCGCGCGACTCTCAAGTTCGAAGAATACAAAAGATTATCGAAATCTGCGTAAACATTCGCGGCACGTTAATAATTAATGGTGGGTACTCGTTCTAAATGAACGACGAAGCGCCGTGGAGGACAGTATGCGTTTATTATAGCTCCCTGCAAAAGAAACTTACGCAGAATAGAGGGAAACGCCAAAGGGGGGAAACGGAAACGAAAGGAAAGGAAAGAACTCGGTCGGAACGCGAGAAAAATATGTAACGCGACTATCAGAATCGAATTTGAAACGATTTAAAATGGATTTGAATGTTGCGCACTTAAAACAATAAGAATCTCAGAAGATTGTTCGAATCTCGGTTATCGTAGAACGCTCGCCATCGGCGTACGCTGCCGACTAAGAATTATGGGATCACTCGACGACTCTGCGATCAATTAATCGATTTTATAACCAGAATCCTAACAATGATCGTTAAATTTCTTATTTCTTAATTCCTTTCTTAGGAATATCATAATTTGCAACCTGAATTCAATTGTTTAACGAGGAAATCACGATTTCTTTCAAATCGCCTCGTGATTTCGAACTTTTGGCCAGCAGTGTACATAAAAAAAGCCGAACGATGCTCGTGTCAGTGTAGAGTATTTACCTATCATTTTCGCATATTTTTAAACACGATTAAACACGGAATTCAATAGGCTGTTTCACTGGTCTATGAACGATTCAGAAAGAAAATGGCGGCGGCAAACACGAGGAAACGAAAGCTCTTCGAGGATCATGCGACAATCGAACTTCGTTTAGCTTTCTCGTCACAAAACTACAAAATGGTGACTATCACAAATACACTGTCAGCCAGAAGTTCGAAATCACTCGACGGAATCTCGCGGAAGCCATGTTCGCGCGATAATCTTCTTCGTAAATCCAAAATGTACATATGGTTCACGTATTAACACCATGAAAATGCTCAATTGCCGACTGCTGTAAATTCGCACAATTATTTACAATTGTTTACCCTCGGCAAACGAATCTCGGTTTATTCCAGTTCGTAGCGTGATCCGAAATTTGTCGACAGCGTACGTCGACGGTGGCAAGCGACTCGACAAATGAGAAAAAAAAAAGAAACAGGAAACCGAAGAACAAATTCCCATTCGCAAGGTACATGCCAATTAATTGTAAAACAAATCCGATCGTTAAAAGAACTTCGCTAATATAATACTTAGCGATCGCTGACTAACGTGCAATGGTTGGTGCACAACGTAATCCTAAAAGCAACCGGGACCGCTGCGTGGCTTCAACGGCGGCTTGCTAAACTCTTAAAAATTACAGTTAACATTCTAAAATGTGTCGTTCACGCGTCGAGTAACGTACCGATCCCAAATACGGAAATCAAACATGAAATGATGCTATCAACGTGAAAAAGGACATCGATCAACATTTTAAGATCAATTTCTTGAAAATTACTCTTTTACGCTTTGAACTGAATCGTAAATACCTTGTTTTTGACTTTGATCCAATTATAACTCAAGAATGACCGACATCCTGATTATATTCTTCTCGCCTCTGTCTCGATTAACCAGTCAACTGTGGAATTTCCCAAATCCCTCATTGAGCGTAACAGAATGAACCGACGACGGGTATATACGTCGAACGCAGGGAGAATGTATCGTCAAACTAAAGAACCAACACAAAATGAACGAGCATCACACGTTTATTTGAACAAATAAATAAATTGCCGAGGAAATTAGCATTACTCTGGGTATCAAGGTGACGTGTATACTCGCCGAACACAGTGAACTGATTAAGACCAGAACAAAAGAGTGGTTTCCCGGGGTATTGAGGAATCGATCAGTGAATCGGCGCGTGCTTAGATCCCGCGTGTCGAAGCAACGCAACGCCCCGGATATCCCGGCCGCGCGTCCGAGCATTTCCGCGGTTAAGCGAACGGAAAGCCAAACGCGCGTCTCTCGTTTTTTTCTTTTTTCGTTTTCCTTCTATTTTCTTTGTCCCGTTTCTAAACTAAAAGCAGACGACGCGCGACGTCGCGTCGCCTCGAAAGGTACAGGTTTCTCGCTTTCTAAACACGACGCAGGTATACACGCGCCACGAGTGCTCGGGGCGCGTCATCATCGTTTCACGCACGCCTTTCTTCCTTTTACTCACTTTTTTTTTGTTTGTTTGTTTGTTTGTTTGTTTGTTTGTTTTCTTTTCACGTATTCTGTTTGTACAAGTGGGGCTTACACCGTAAGGGAGCGAAGAAGAGCTATAGAGGGATGAAATATATTATTTGGCAGTTCGGCATTCGTCGGATATGAGTCAGACTGTTCTGTGCTTCGAAACCTAGGTGACGGTGGTTGTGCCCTTCGACCTCGGCTCGAGCGCCGCCGACCTTCGGGGGGAATACGAGCGGCGCGCGTGACGTCGCCTGGAAATGTGACGGCGGTAGATATGATATTCGGCCACGGGAGGAAAAATATCTTTCGAGGCTGCGCGTTCGTATACGACGATCACTTACATCGAGCGCGAGTCGTTCATCTTCGACGAGAGTCTCTTTATAATCGGTTCGCAAGATGCCACGGTAATTTTGCCTGCTGGTTGAAATCTGATACGGATTGAAACAGAAAATTTCGGTCAGACATTACTTCAGCTAAGAGGCATTAGCTTATGACGTTGACGTTACGTCTGAGGTCGTCGGAAATCATTTCTTCGGTTACAGAAATTGAAACGTGTTGCTTGCGACATTTAACGCATTGCCTACTGGTAACGAGAAATCTCGTTTTCAATAAAGACACTTAGCTGTGCAACTTTGCTAATTACCAGAGCATTTAAAGGAATATTCAATTTGATTCGAATTGATTATCTATTTGAAATATATTACATAACAATATATCTGAGTTTCTCTACGTATACTGATGTGAATTGATCTCACTGAAAATTGCCAGTCGCAATTCAGTTTTCCGAAAATCAACCGGTGCGCGAAGTGTCAACACGACGTCGATATTTCTATTTTCAATGCACGCTGATTTTCTCAACGTTTAACGATGTCCCCGGGGATAGTCCGTCGCGGAAGGATCAATCGTTATCCGTTGCGATCGTTTAGAAACGAAGCTCGTTTCACGGGATCTGGCGCGGCAAGAAACGCAGACGATTCCAGTAGAAGCGTTTCAGGTACAAGTCCGAGGGACGCGCGTGAAAGATATTTTTCCCCCGGATGACGTGTTAATACGTGAGAACGTGTACGTGTATGCTTGTGAGAATACTCTGTATATTATCATAACTGGTCTCTCGCTTTAGTTAACATTCGATCTGTTATTGGCACAAAATTGTACTAGTTAATATGGAAATACCTGCGGGACATGATCGCCGACGCTGTTTCACGGTTGGCGTCCGACTACTCGTCGTCGAACACGAAAATGCGTTGACAGTCGAACAGCGAGACGTTCGATGCCAGTACACAATGGAATTGCATTCGACTCACACCGTTGGGAAATGAATCCAATCCGTGATTTTCGTGGAAATTCGAATTGGACGTTTCTCTAAACCAGGCATGCCCAGCGTGTGGCCTGCGATAAGTGATATTGAAACCTCGCGAGGTCATACAGTTTATACGTAATTACATATAAGCCACTCAGTACTACATACAGGCACCGCAGATTCGATCGACAAAAGCGAAAGGTCCTGGAAACCTTTGCGAACGCTTGTTACACGCGGACCAAGACAGCTTTCTTTCCTCTCAACGCGGCCTGCAGTGCGTTACTCGTGAACCAAGCCGGTTTGTTGCTCAAAAGTGAAAAAAGCCAAAGGAATTTGATCCACTCCAGCTCGGTAGCAAAGATATGCCGAAACTAATTTCGCCATTAGATCGAGCGCGAGTGGACGTCTCCCCTTGCTCCTCTTCACTTTCGAGCCATAAGCTTGGACGCGAGAAATGCACCGTAAACAAGACAAAGCTGGACACCCGTGCTTCAACACGTTCGCTACCAGCGCTTATTTCAGTGATAGCCTTCTCAATAATATTTCCTTCGATCCAATAAATCTGAACAAAATATTAGAACGATGAAACTAAAACGAGTCATGAGGTTTCTAAATATAATGTCGTAGTTTGTAATTTCTAATAACAATATCTAGAGGATTAATTTCATTTTCAGTACGTAAAATATAGGATTACAGTTGTCACAGATATGCGACGCTGGTAGCGAACGCGTTAAACAGTTTCTTTAGACATCTCTGGATCGCTTCTAAGCTGAGTCCGTGAAACCTCGTCGACGGCGTTAACTATATCGTATGTGTACGTATCGTAAAATTAACCTACGTCGTAATAGGAATGTACGAGAAAAACCGGCCGGGGGAAACGACGACACCTGTGTGTATGCATGTGTGTGTAACGTGTCTGTGTCCGTGTGACATCGTGCCCCCGAGCGAGGCGTTGATCCATTAAAAAGAATGGCCGCCGGTCGTACAGACCGCCGGTCGGCTATTTAACTTTCGATTATTTACCTACTTAGTCGAACATTTAAGATCGCTCAGTCTTTTGGTGGGTTGCAGTATCTGCGATATATTTCGCGACGGGGACGTGCACGCGGACGGTCGGCGGCGCGGGGAACCATTGCGTCGGAGAATCTCATCGGGGAACGCCGAGGGCGAAGGCGCGGACACGTGATTCAATGGATTCGTCTGGATACGAATTTCGATTTCGTACGTCACGCGATTTCACGCTGATCCAACCGATTCGCTGCGTCACGCGTTGATCGACACGTTGAATGCCGTGGACCGGTGGCTGAATTCAATTACTATAGTTTACACTCAATGAAACGGCGATTAGTCGGAAACATTTCTATATTACAAATAATGTTAACTTCGTGACATTCGGCTAGAAGAACGTGCAATAATAATGCAATTCAATCAGACGGCTTAATATCGTATTTCTTTCATTTTGTGCATTTCGTGTATTTTGCTTTATGAAATCGTGCATTCAACGTGTTCACCGATGATGAAGCTTTGACATCTGTTCGACTGAAGCCTCATTTAACACTGGGACTATCGGATGAGCCGAAATGAGCTGGTTCTGAATTTTTGTAGAATTATTGGAAAGATAGCAGAATTCTAAGTCAATCAGAATCTTAATAGACGTACTCTTAGCTACTCGGTAGTTCTAATGTCGATGATCCGCGTTCTATTTAAGTTGCTGATTGATTATTAGATTTAGGAAGATCAACGTACTTTCGAGAAGTACGTTTAAGAGAATTATATAGACAAATTGATAAATCTAAAGCCAGATAGACCCAGGCGTCCACGAAGTTAAAAACGTGTGCAAACAGTTTCGTAATCTAATCAGAAATTGATTCTTTGTTTTCATTCGACCGATCGTGAATCCATTTCAACTTGACACGTGTGTTCGAGGATGGAACGAAGTTATCGAACACCTTGAACATTGAAATGGATGGAAAATTTTGAAAAAGAAACGCCGAATTAATTTCTATATATAACGAATACACACTCTGCATCGTATATACGATTCACAAGCCGACGCACGACAAAATGGCTGCAGCGAATGGGTTCGATCGAGGATGGATCGCGGCCAGCTGGGTTTCGAATGTAGTTCGAGCATTTAGAAAACGGAAGAGAAAAATCAGTAGAGACGCCCGGCGGGCGTCGGTTGGTAAAAAACAATATAAAAATACAATTATATGGTTCGAAGGACCCTCCGTTCCTTTATATAGTAATAATTGTATGTTCGCAGACTTTTACGTTGACTATTGGATGACAAAGATTTCTCTTCTCTTCTCTTTTCTTCTCTTCTCTTCTCACTGACTTTGTTCCTTTCACTCGTTCCCGTTCGTGGATCGTTATCGTTCCTCGGAATCTAACCCGCCGATATCTCGTGATACGCATTCAGCTTCGCCGAGGAAGTGAACCGCTTATTGTAACGTTACCGATTACAACACGTGGCTCGGGCCCAGGAACGGTCCCCCGGACACGGTCGAGCTTCGCAGAGAGACATACCATACGAATTCTCGCATACCCGGCGCAAAACGCATGCAACCCCACGTCCACCGCGATTGCCTTTCGTCGCGCGAGACCGCAACACACGTTGGAACGCGTGCCTCGTTGTTAGCGACGGGACCAAGCGTCTCGCGACGAAAAATTTCATCGCAGCTATAACGAAGAACCGTTCATTTACAATTCTGTCTGATGGTATAGAAACGCTTCAAGAGAGATGCACTCTCTAGAGGTTTACAATTTTGCAGCTGATAATCGTTCGTCTTTGTAAAGTGAAATGCGGTTAGAGAAACGAGGAACTAACGTTACAGCCCGTTTTCTTAGGTCCTCAACGTTAACACTAGATTTACCGACATTTACTGTAGTTTGTTCTGTTATTCTCAGAAAAATTGTTATCCGTTCATTTAGATCTTAGAAATTGGAGGTTTAAGAGTAGATAATTAGGATACATGTTTGCATAATTGCGTTCATAAAAATCGAACCAAATGTTTACCAAATAATGCTTATAAAATTCAATATGAGTCAAATTGACTCGTTCTGTGAATCTAGTGTTAATCGATGGGCATGATTTGAGACTTGTTTTCGAATATTGAGCAAACAAGAGAGATA